>NC_073230.2:25277500-27777500 GCF_029281585.2 Gorilla gorilla gorilla
AGTGTGATATGGGGAAAAAAAAGCCTTAAAATTAATTTGTTTTAAGAACTTCCATTTCAAAGTATATAACACAAGCAAATACAATATTTGACATTTCAAGTTCAAAAATTACTTTATTAAAAGAAAAAATGCTGAAAAGCTAGACATGTCAACAGCTTCAGCACATCAACTTTTGCATTTTCAGTTCTGAAAAGTCTGGAGAGTAAATGAGTCCTAGAGATAACATTTAGAGAAACTAACAAAAACAAAAACCATTATTTACATAACTTCTCTAATTTATCCAATAAAATAAAGAACAGGTAGATAAATCAAGAAAGGAGAAAAAAAAAGTAAACATCAGGATATAAATATGTAGGAAAAGGGCTATACAACTTCTAATGCCCCATTGTCAATTTGACGCTTTTGTTAGTAAACCTAAGTAGGTTGTGTGGTGGTTGTTTTTTTGAGGGGGATGCTTATTTGTTTTGTGTTTCGGGGGGCAGTAGAGTTGCCCTGAAATAGAAACGGGAGAACTAAACAGCTTCAAGTATTTAACAAACATTAGAGAGGAATATGACGTTACTTGGTTTTGCCCTTTCATTTGCCCTCTAAGCTCACTAAACTCACTTTCTAGGAAATAAAAAGGGTGAATTTGAAACATCATATTTTACGTTTCTTTAAACTTTACTTTTTCCTATATATCTCAAGTATACAGAATAGATTAAGCCACATCTTTGGTATAGGATGACCAACACTTTTAGTGTACCAACATGAAACACAACCAGTCAGGATCCCCTCTTCCAAAAAAAGTAATACAAAAATAATACTTATATGGCCAGGCATGATAGCTCATGCTTGTAATCCCAGCACTTTAGGAGGCTAAGGCAGGTGGATCACTCGAGGCCACAAGTTCGAGAACAGCCTGGCCCACATGGCAAAATCCCTGTCTCTTTAAAAAAAATATAAAAATTAGCTGGATGTGGGTGCATGCCTACAATCCCACCTACTCGGGAGTCTGAGGCAAGAGAATTGCCTGAACCTGGGATGCAAAGGGTGCAGTGAGATTATGCACTCCAAACTTTACGACAGAGTGAGACTCCGTCTCAAAAAACGACAACAAAAAAGAAATATTTGTACACATTTGTTATTACTTTAATGTGAAAATATAAAAGTGAATGTTTTCCCAAAATTATCTCTTAATGTGTATTCTTTACTTTTCTATTACAGAAATGTGATTATTTAAACAAACCAATGGGACTAGTTAACAGTGGCAAATAATCTGTGTGAGAAAAATACAACAATATGTAATTTATAATGTTTCTGTCCTCTGATATACCAATTTAACTTTTTTTAAAACTCTATTGGATACTTAAATGTTATAGGCTATATTGTTTTGTATTCTTAAAATACAGAAAGACTTTTTAAAAGACAAACGTACATAAAAGCAAAATGTACATGCAAAACAGGTATTAACTGTATTTAACAAAAATAAATAATGACTTTTCTATCGAGTCCATGATGCAGTAGGATATTTTTGTTTTTTCTGTTTCCTTCTCTAATAATACTTTTCTGAACTGCCTGCAGCCTTTAGGACATCTTTTATGCAGTGTTACCACCGAATATAATCAAACATAAAAATTCACCTTGATTTTTAGCTCTGCTCTTTTCAAGCCCACCTCACACTTATTTCTTGTGTCAATCCAATGTGAAGGATCAAGTTAAATAAACTTTTTAAAAAAAAATTTTTTTTAAAGGCAGAATATTGTTCTGTTACCCAGGCTGGAGCGCGATCATATGATCACGGCTCACTGCAGCCTTGATATCCTGGGATCAAGCAATCTTCCTGGCTCAGCCACCCAAGTAGCTAAGAATACAGCCTTGTGCCACCAACTCCAGCTAATTTTCTTTTCTCTTTTTCTTTCTGTAGATACAAGGTGTTGCTATGTTGTTTGTCCATGCTGGTCTCAAACTCCTGGCCTCAAGCAATCCTCCCACCTTGGGCTCCCAAAGCACTGGGATTTTAGGTGTGAGCCACTGCACCTAGCCTAAATATCCTTTCAACAAAATAATTTGGGAATGTAATAATTGGGATTTTATTTATTAAAAACAGGTTTTTAAATGTGTAGAAATTTGATTTCGGTGCTCCAAAAAAAATCCAAAAACCATATATATGGCTTGTTTGGTAGGTAGATCAACTGTTTGTCAATCAGGTCTTTTTCATCTATAAATTCATCATATAGGCTATCCAGGCCTACAATACTCATTTTTAAATACTTTGAAGCAAAATGATGTCATCATAAGTTAAATCCCTTTTTGAGGAAAAATGGTTTTTAAATAGACAGATAAACTTGTCAAACTGAAGTTCAATTCGAAATAAATTACTTTTAGTAAAGAAATTTAGAAAATCCTGTTAAAGTTGGCTGTCCTTTTCTGGTGACACATTTTTTTTTTTTTTAATATTCAAGTAGTCTTATTTTAAAAACAGGAGTCATTTTGCTCACTATATGAGTTTTTATCACAACCTACATGTATCATCAAACAACTCAGATCAGTCTGTCAACTCTTTTCTAGGCTGCTTTTGGCCTCGTCAAAGATCACCTACCAATTTTAGAGAAACAGTATATAAATTTCTGTTTACTGTAATCCTTTTCTCCATTTTCATTCAAAAAGTATTTCAAATTAGAGAAAAACATTTTTCTTGTCCTATACTTAAAAAAATATGATTTTACCACAGACCAAGATTTTAGCATTTTTTCTATAGCTAGCAAGAATCAGACCTTATTAAGCAAATTATTTTATTTTCTATTTCTTCTTGAGTTAGTGTGGCAATCTGTGTCTAAAAATTTGTCCACTTTAAGTTGTTTAATTTGTTGTCATAAAGTTGATCATAATATTTGCTTACTCCTTTTAATTTCTGTAGGGTCAGGGTTCATGTCTCCTCTTTCATTTATGAATTTGGTTATCTGTGTCTTCTCCCACTTTTTCATGGCCAGTCTAGCTAAAGGTTTGACAATATTGTTGATATTTTCAGAGAACCAACTTTTGGTTTTAGATTTTCACTATGGTTTTTCTGTTTTCTATCCACTGATTCTCACAATAATCTTTGTTTCCTTCTGTTTGCCTTGGATTTATTTTTCATTTCTAGATTTTTAAGTAAAAAAGATTGTTGATTGTAGATCTTTTATCCTAGACATTTTTAAAGCTACAAATATTCTTCTAAGCACTAAGTAGCTGCATCTCATGAATTGATACAATGCATTTTCATTCTCATTTAAAAATGCTTTCTAGTTTCCTTGTCATTTCTTGTTGACTCAGAGGCTATTTAGAAATATGTTGTTTAATTTTCAATTATTTGTAGTTTCCCCAAATTTCCTTTTGTTGATGTCTAATTTGATTCCATTCTGATCAAAGAACAATTCCAATACTTTTAAATGGAGACGGCTTTTATGGCCTAGCAAATGATTTATCTTGGAGAATGTTTCATGTGTTCTGGAAAATAATGTGTATTTTGCTGTCATTAGGGGAAATAGTCTATAGAATAATATATATATATGTATTACAGTATTACATTACCTATTATATATATAACAATATATGCATATATTACAATATTATAATTGTTATTAGATTAGAATTATTACAATATTATTAGATTAATTAGAATACATGTATTCTATAAGTTCTAAAGCAATTCTATTCTATATATGTATTCTATACATTCTATAATAAAATAATCTATACAATCATATTACATAAAATATATTCTATAGACGCTACAGATTATATATATTCTATAGAATTATAGTGTATTACATATATTCTATAGAATTATAGTATAGTATATATATTATTCTATAGGATTAAGTGATTTATAATGTTCCTAAAGTCTTGTATATCCTTGATGTTTTTCTATCTAATTGTTTTATCAATTATTCAAAGTGGGGTATTGCAGTCTCCAACTATAACTGTTGAATTGTCTCTCTTACCCTTCAATTCTGCAAATTTTTGTTTCATTCATTGGGGGGCTCTGTTATTAAATGTACACATGTTTAATACATACATTTAAACATATATACATTTTTAAAATATATATACGTACTCTCTTTTGTTTACTTTTGCATGGTTTATCTTTTTCTACCCTTTTACTTTCAGCCTGTGGTGAATCTAATGTGTGACCTTGAATCTTATTCTATCATTTAGTATTTGCATGACGGTGGCCATGATAATTTGACTGGCTAAACATCAGAATCTTCACTTAAACGAGGATACAGACAGACAAGAAGATTGTTATCGATTAAAGGAGACAATGTTTTCGAGGTAATCAGCCTGGCATAAGCAATGGATTACAAAAATTATTAATAATACTGCTAAAGAAGAAAACAGTAATCAAAATACAGCCTCACCTTTTCTGATAAATACTGTTCATAAATTCCAACAGCAGCTGCTCTTAAAAGACCTTTGGTTTGGTTGGTTTGATGTTTTCCGTCTCTCTGACGACTTAATAAAACTTCTAGCTGCTGTTGGGCAGTAACCCGGTATCCTTCCACTGTCATCCAAAAGAATAGATGTGCTTGACCTCCAGTTTGCTGCATGTAATCTAGCAATCAAAAATCCATAATAACATAAATATTAGTGTCACACAATTTGGGGTCCATGTAGTTTTATGACAAGTAAAGAAGGATTAAAGTTTCAAGTGTTTAAAACTCCACATTTTGAAAATGTTTTAGCAAATCCCTGAGGTGAAAACATAGTTGTAAATTAGTTAGGCTAAAAAACCAGTTATGTTGAAAACAAAAGTGAAGTCATGTATTTCAGAATTTTTTCAATCCCACTTTTCATAATAAAATCTCTACTGAATAAATTTGTTACATAAAACATTCAACATTTGTTCTCAATAAAGATTGTTATAATATGAATATTTCTAGGCATATTTTTAAAAATGACTCTTCAAACCATATATTTATATTTTTATCACAAAAATGAAAATGTATAGAGGTTTGCTGAAAATGTCCTCCAGATAAAAGCAATCCTAATGTAATAGCAATAAGATCTAAATTAAAAAGTATATATTAAAATGGTATAAAAACAAAATCCTTCATGTACACATGAACAAAAACGATACAAACAGGTTATATACATTGTATGTTCCCAATAAAGTACTCTTTCTCAATGAATTTTAATTTGCATTAGAATTTCCTAGAATTTATTTTAAAAGCAGTTTGGTAAATGCACATTATTTATGATAACTATTTCCTTCAAAACAAAACAAAGCTCTACCTCCATGGTTTCTAAAGAAAAACATTTCAGAGAATAAAGGCTGGACTGAATTTGGCACGCAAAATATTAACTACTTAAAATTCAATAATATTTAAAATTCTTAAAAATTTCAAAGAAGATGTGGGAGTGTGAAGCACCAGAATTCTATCTCTCCACCTCCACAACAAGTGCAATGGCAGAATCTGATGTAACTAATTTGGAACTCTGGAATCTACTGAAGATTTGCAACATTTAAGGGAAGGCTTGGGAAGTAAGCTTTGGTTAATCTCAGTCCATTCCAGCTCTTAGCACAACTGCAGCTACCACTCCCCACTCTCAGACCACTAGAACAAGTAGCTGTGCATGCACTCCAGAATTAGCTTGTACACAGCAAGGAGGAACCAGGGTGGACAAAAAACAACTTGTCCTTCAAATATTCAGGATCTAGGCTCTGACAGCACACTGCTGCTTCTGATCAAAGAGGTACAGACAAATAGGCAGCCTTTGTTGTTGCATATCTCTTGATTGGTCCAAGCCCCTTTCCTTTCTGCTGAAGTAACAAGCAAGGGATTTAGAAGACTGGCACCCTTTCTCCCTTGACTCCTACAGTTTTACCTTTATCTCCCTTTGGGAGCCATGCATTAAAAATGAGGACATTCAAAAGCAACCACATATGTGGGAAAATTAGAAAGTGACTATGCATGCCCAGGGAAAACCACAAGCTCAGAATAGTCTTGAGAAGACTTTAAGTTTATACCTCAGGCTGATCCTTAGCATAGACAGCCTACATATTAAAAACAACAATAAAGAACAGCAAACCCTAAGGAAAGGGAAGTGATTTCCAGTTACTACCTTATTAGATTCAAATAGCCAGTTATTCATACACACACACACACACACACATGCACACACACCCCAAGGCATACAAAGTACATGGCAAGTGTGGCCCATTCAAAGAGGAAAAAAAGCCAACAGACATCAACAGAAACTGTCCCCAAAAAAGACCTGATGGAAGATCTACTAGATGAAGACTTTAAAACAACTACCTTAAAGATGCCCAAAAGACTAAAGAAAGATGTAAAAAAGTCAATAAAACAATCTATGAACAAAATGGAAAGATCAATAGAGATAGAAAACCTAGAAGAAACCAAAATAAAATGGAGGTGAAAAGTACATAACCAAAATAAAAAATGCACTAAAGGAAATTTAAGGTAGATTTGAGCAGGCAGAGGAATCAGCAAATGTAAGGATAGATTAATAAAAGTTTTAGATTCAAGAAACAGAATGTAAAAATATAAAGAAGAGTAAACAGAGCCTAAGGGACCTGCTGGACCAAGTTACATATGGGAGTTCTATAAGGAGAAGAAAGAGAGAAACAGGCAGATCATATTTGAAGAAATGACTGAAAATTTTCCAAATTTGAAGAAAGGCACAAATATAAACATCCAAAAAGCTCAACAATCTCCAACTAAGATGAATTCAAAGATACCCACATGGAGACACATTATAATTCAACTTTCAAAAAATAAATCATCCGAAAGCAGAAAGAGAAAAACAGCACATACAAAATATCCAAAAGATTATCAGCAGATTTCTTTCAAGAAACTTTGGAGGCTAGAAGGTGATGGAGTGATATTCAAAGTGCTAAAAGAAAAATATTGTCAACCAAGTTCCTATATCTGGCAAAACTATACTTCAAAATGAGAGAGAAGTAAGGATTCCCAGATAAACAAAAGCAAAGGAAGCATCTTACCATAAGACCTGCCTTGCAAAATGTGCTGAAGGGTAAATTAAACAAAAGGACACTAGATAGTAACTTAGTACTTTGAAATCATATGAAGAAATAAATATCTCAGTAAAAATAAAAATATGGGCAATTATAAAAGCTAGTATTATTAACAATGATTTGTAACTCTATTTTTTTGTTTTCTATGTGACTGGAAAGACGAATACGATTTTTAAAAAAATCAACTATCAGTCTGAAAGCCAGAAATATTGTACTTTGTTACTGCACATCCTGGTTTCTACATAATTTACAAAAGTAACTCATTTAAAAGAGCTATTAGTTCATATTTTGAACACACAATTTGTAAAGACTTAGTTTTGTGACATCATCAAAAGAGGGATGGTGACAGAGCTGTAAAGGAGCAAAGTTTTGAATATATTTGAAATTAAGCTGGCATAATTTCAAATTACAGTGTCATAAATTTAGGATGTTACATGTAATCCCCATAGTAACCACAAAGAAAATGGCTACATAATATACATAAGAGGAATGAGAAAGAAATTTAAACATGTCACTACAAAAAAATCAACTAAATACAAAAGCCAGTTATGTAGAAAAGACTATCAAAAAAGACATAAAGCATGTAGAAAACAAATAAGATGACAGAACTCTTTCCTTATAAATAATTACTTTACATGTAAATTGATTAAACTTTCTAATCAAAAGACAGAGACTGGCAGAATGGATTAAAAAAATCAATCCAATGATATACTGTCTACAAAGACTTTAGATACAAAGACATAAATAAATTGAAAGTGAAAGAATGAAAAATCACATCACATGCAAACAGTAACCAAAATAGAGCAGGGGAGGCTATACTAGTATCAGCTAAAATAGACTTTAAATCAAAAATGGTTAAGATGTAAACAAGGTCATTATATACTAATAAAAGATTCAGCATAACAAAATAATACAACAATTATAAACAGTTACATACCTATTAACAGATCACCAAAATATATGAAGCAAAAACAGACAGATTTGAAGGGAAAAAGAGACAGTGCCACAATAATAGTGGGAGATTTCGATGCCCCACTCTCAGTAACGGATAGACCCAGACAGAAGACAAGTATGGAAATAGAGGACTTAACACAATATACCAGGTAGACTTAACAAACATACAGAACACTTCCCAACAACAGCATACAGCTTCTTCTCAGGTACACATGGAATATTTTCTAAACAGACCATACAGTGGGCCACAAATTGAGTCTCATAAAGTTTTTAAAAATGGGTATCATGCAAAGCATCTTCTCCAACTACAATGGGATAAAATTATAAATCAATAACAAAATTAAAACTGGAAAATTCACATATTTTTGGAAATCAAACAACACACTTTTTATTTACCCTACTTATACTCTGAAAACATGAAAACACACTCACACAACCAATGGATCAAAGAAGAAATCACAAGAGAAATTAGAAAATACATAAAGATTAATTAAAACAAACATAACATACCAAACTAATGGGACACAGCAAAAAGGAAAATCTCAAATCATCTTTCCTTATGTTATAAAGCTTTTTAACTTTACAACATAAAGAAATAGAAAAAGAACAAATTAAACCCAAAGCTAGCAGAAGGAAGGAAACAGTAAAGATTAGAGCAGAGATAAACAAAAGAGAGAACAGAAAAACAATAGTAAAAGTCAATGAAAGCAACAGTTGATTATTTGAAAAGAGTGACAAAATTGACAAACATTTATCTAGGAGGACAAAAAGAGAAAAGATACAAATTACTAAAATCGGAAGTGTAACTGGGGATATTACTAATGACTCTACAAAACTAAAAGTACTATGAACAACTGTATGCCAATAAATCGGATATCCTAGTGGAAATGGAAAAATTCCTAGAAACAGAAAATCCACCAAAACTAAATCATGAAGAAATTGAAAATCTGATGAGGAGACTGATAGGTAGTAAGGAGAATGAATCAGTAACCAAAAATCGTCAATAAAGAAAAGACCTGGACCTGAATAGCCTTACTGGTGAATTCTATCAAACATTTAAAGAAAAGTAACACCAATCCTTTTTAAATTTTTCCAAAAAATTAAACAGGAAACACTTCCTAACTCATTCTATGAGGCCAGCATTATCCTGAAAACAGAACCAGATAAAGACAGTACAAGAAAACTACAGACCAATGTTCCTTATAAATATAGATGTAAAAATCCTCCATAAAATACTAGCAAAACAAATTCAGCAGCATATTAAAGAAATTATACACCATGACTAAGGTGGCATTTATTCCTGGAATCCAAAGATGGTTGAATATACAAAAAAAAAATCAGTCTAATACAGCACAACAGAATGAAGGATAAACACCACATCTTAATTGATGCACAAAAAGCGTATCACAAAATTCAACACACTTTCATGACAAAAACACTCAATAAACTAGGAACAGAAGGCTACTATCTCAAAATAATAAAAGCTGTATCTGAAAAATCCCACAGTGAATAATACACTCAATGATGAAAGACAAAATACTTTTATTTAAGATCAGGAACAAAAACATTAAGATCAGGAACAAGACAAAGATGCCTGTATTTGCCACTTCGTTTCAACATAGTACTGGAAGTACTAGGCAGAGAAATTAGGAAAAGTGGAGGGAGGGGAGAAGAGGTAAGGGGAGAAGCAAGTGTGTGTGTGTGTGTACACACACACACACACACGAATATTATTCAGCATTAAAAAGGAAGGAATTCTCACATATGCTATAACACGGATAAAACCTGAGGGCATATCCACGTTAAGTGAGTAAGCCAGTAACTAAAAGGCAAATACTGTACAATTCCACCTACGTGAGGTACTTAAGAGTAGTCAAAATTATAGAGACAGAAAGCAGAATGATGGTTGCAGGGGTTGAGGGTGTGAGGAATGGAGAGAGTTGGTGTTCAATGAGTAGAGTTTCAGTTTCGGAAGATAAAAATAGTTCTGGAGACTGTACAACATCATGACTACATTTAATATCACTGAACTATACACTTAAAAATAGTTGAGATACTAAATTTTATGTGTATTTTACAATAAAAAATCGAAAAAGAAATTCAATGGCTGTATCATTTAAATAGAATTGATCTACCTACCCATAAAAAATTGTAGTGCAACATTGTCTACAAGAATGCTGTCCAGGGGGACTGTGCAAAGTTTCCCAAAGTTTGCTGCAAGTTTCACAGTATTTATTTCCTACAGGCAAAAGTGAATATAAGTTAATATTTTATCTGATCATTCATTGGTAAAGATGTTTACATAAATATAAGGAAAAAAATCAAGCTAAAACGGAGTAAAGATGAAGTTTTTCCCTTCTCATGCATGTTGTTTCCCAATAGGTATACATTGTGTGAATTTAAATTCCTAGTTAGGAGTTGCTTAGCAAATTAAAAATATTAACACATTAAAAATAATAGCATTCAACTCTTTCAATATAAAATAAATAGAATCACTATATTTTCAATTATTCTCTATCTCTATATATTCCAAATGAAAATGAACATTCCAAAGGCTAAAAGGGTGAAGGAAATGTTTAATATATGCAAGAATTTTAAAAACTCAACATTTTCATGTATAAAGTCTATTTACTACTAGGAAAACAAAATATGCCTAAAGAGTAATTTTGCTCCTAACTCAGTAAAATCTCTAATTATTAGAGAAAATGTGTTTTTTTTTCCAGACTCTCTAAACAGTGAATTTCAGACATACTTTTCAAAGTCACAGAGCAAGGAAACAACCTACATATGAAAAAAAAAAAGGGAAAAATTGCGCCCAAAATTTAAAGAGCATCTACGTATCAGGCTTTGGGCTAGTCACATTACACATATTACTTCATTTAATCCGCAAAGCAATCCTGTTGGATATGTATCACCACATCTACTTAACAGACAAGGAAAACGAAGATGAAAAAGGTTGCCTATTAAGTCACAAAGCCGGTAAGTATGACTATGTGTTTTCAAATGCTGCTGCCCTTTCCAATAAGAGCCATGATGTTTCTATGAATTATTTATTTTCACTGGCTTCTCTATATTCCCAAGTTCATATTTCAGAACCCTCTATTTAAAAAAGAAAGATAGGCAGGTTTACTGTAAATGAAGTAGGCTGCCATATTCAGAGGCAGATACTAAATTAAGCATAGGTGGTAAATAAAGGAAAATGTAGAGAATTAAAAAAAAAATCCATCTCTATAATTTGTATTTTCCTTCATATAAGTACTGAATAATAACAGCTAACTGACTTTAAATGTCTGGTAGAGAGCAATCTAGAGGCAGCACATGATTCCTACTAAGTCTTCCTTCTTCAAATTGTATCACCTCTTTCTCCTGCCCAGCAGCGGCTCCACAGATACAGGATGGGAGGAAAATTCGCTGAGGATAAAGGTTTCTAAGATTTCAAGATAAGTAACATGGCTATATAACTGCAAATCCGTGCGGATTCTGAGTTTACTTACAAAGGAAAACAGTGTATGATCTGAGCTCATTAAAAAATAAAGCTTGTATTCAAAATGGAATTGACAGGCTTGTAAACAAAATACCTAAATTTTAAAAGGATTCAGTATCAAAAAGTGCCTGGGAAAACACACTGAGTAATGACGCTGAAAGATCACTACCTCTGAGATCTAGATAAGGAAGTAGTTAAAGAAAAGCACAAGTGAAACCGTATCTTTCTTCTATGCTCATTTGCACGAGTATATAAACTAGTTTTAAAATAAAGTTAACCAAAACAAAGGTACACACACACACACACACGTAACAAATATGGGCCTCAAGTAATGTTTCTTAAGTTATAATTCACCTAGAAAACTAAATTTAAGGGGTTTTTTTGTTTGTTTTTTGTTTGTTTGTTTTTTTGAGACGGCGTGTCGCTCTTGTTGCCCAGGCTGGAGTGCAATGGTGCCATCTCGGCTCACCACAACCTCTGCCTCCCAGGTTCAAGTGATTCTCCTGCCTCAGTCTCCCGAGTAGCTGGGATTACAGGCATATGCCACCACGGTTTTTAAAAATAATTCTTCTATTCCTTAAGGAATTTAAATACACTGTAAAATTATAAGACCAGAGAGTCATAAATAAATTTTCAAAACAGAAAACCACAGCAAAAATGTGACCTCATTAAAAACCTAAGGGTATTTAAGAAATGCTTTTTCCTGCTTTAAAGCCCCAAATCTCTGCTCTCCTTTAGGGCAAAACTTCTCTAAAGAGCAACTATCATTACTGTTTCTAATTTACCTCTTCCCATTCTCTCATGGACAAACTCCAATTAAGATTTTTCTCCACTACTCCACAAAAAATGCTCTCATCAGATCACCAATAATCCAGAAGGTAGGAAGTCCAATGGTCAATTCTCAGTCTTCATCTTTCTCCATGTTATCCTTCGATACACCTCTTCTTTCCCTTTTATAAACACTTTTAACATTTGGCTTCTGAGATATTATTAGGGACAGGGGGCACAAAATTCTAGGCAGAAAAGGGTGGTCCCTGGCGAAACACCACCCCCTCAAGCCAAAAAGCCTGAGCCCACAGTCCTAAATGAGAATTTATATCCCTGTTTTCCTGCTCGAATGTTGCCTTTTCCTAAACCACCCATGGCCGCACACCACCCCATCCTGTGCCTATAAAAAACCGAGACTCAGCTGGTAGCCGGGACTACGGCTGGACGTTGGAGAGAAGCGGCTCAACTTCAGAGGGACAGCTTGATGGCATAACTTCGGAAAGAATCCAAATGGAGACAGCTGGACTTCAGGAGAAGATTACCTACCCGCCCCATTCCCCTTTTCAGCTCCCCTTCCCACTGAGAACCGCTTTCATCGGCCATAAAGTCTCCAGCATTTACCATCTTTCAACTCATTCATGCAACTTCATTTTTCCTGGACGCCGAATAAGAGCTCAGAAGCCACGAGTGTGCACACAAAAGGCTTTCACACTGGCCCTGTGCCGTCACTGGTGAAGGACAGCCGCCTCATGCAAAAAGGCAAATGGTCCACTGAGCTGTTAACCCTTAAGCCATCCAAAGACAGCAGAGCTAAGAGAGCACTGTAACACACCTTCTAGGGCTTTGGGAGTCACAGGCACCCCTGACTGGACAGCTGTAGGGCCTGAACAGAGTTTGCTCTTGCCAGTGCTAATGCATCTGGCCAGTTCCTCCACCCACTCACCTGTGCGCTCCCTCTCGCGAGGGGTGGAATACAGTGGGTCCGAGTGAGTGGAGTTTGATCCCGCCAGTGCCGAAGTGGCAGGCTGGTTCCAGCACTCCTTCACTCAAGTTCCCACTGGCTTGCTCACACGCTCCCCACCACAAAGAGTTGAGAATAGCAGGCTGAGTAGTAAACAAGACACCCCTGTTGCAAGTCCTGCGAAGGGGTCAGGGAAGTACCCTGCTTCAATATCACATGCTCAGGTTTTCCTGCAATCTCACTGGCTATTTACTCTGTTTCTTTGCCTAGACTCTTTACTTTGTCTTAAACTCTGTTCACTGAAGTGTAGTAGGACCAAGTCACCAGTGCATTCCTACTTACACACACTCTTTTAGATAACATCATCCAGTCTCTCAACATTAAACATCTGATAATTCTGAGGATTTACAAAATTCATCTCCATCACTAACTTTTCCTTAGAACTCAAGATTAACAATTGGCATGTCTACTTGAATGTCAAACAGGGATCTCAAATTAAAATACCCAAAACTCAATTCTCTTTTCCAAACTTCCTCCCCTCTCAGTGTTACCCAATTCAGTAAACAGCACCACTATTTATACAGTTGCTCAAACCAAAATACCCTGAAATTATCCTTGAGTTATTTTTTCTTTCTCACCCCATATTCACTCCATTAAGAAAATCCTATTAGCACTATATCCAGTCTCTAATCGCTTCTCACAACCTCTTTTTTAGACATAGACATCTCTTATCTAGTTTTAAATCAGGAGTATTGCAAATAATCTCTCAGTTTCCATTCTTACCCCCATCATCTCACACTTTGTGTCTATTCTCCACAAAGAGTAAAGATAATAATTTTAACTTTTAGCTTGTAAGTCAGGTAATGTCACTTGTCAGGGCAAATCTCCAATTGATTTTCATCATAATTAGAATAAAATAAAATTCTTACTATGGCCACTAAGACCATATATGACCATATAAGATTTAACCCCCCGGTTCTTCTATGACTTCATTCCTAGCACAATAGCTAATTCATTCCATACCAACCACAACGACCTCCTCCAATTCACCAAGGACATTGTTACTTTAGTGCCCCTGCATTTGCTCTCATGACTGCCTCTAAGATAGATACTTCAAAGGCAAACAAAAATACATCACAGGACTAACTGCCTCATGTTATTTAGATCTCACTACGATCAAGTGTCGTCGAACCTCTTGGAACCTATCTAAACCAGTCCAAGACATTCTCTATATGCTACTTTGCTTTATTACTGTTTTTTGCAGTAGATGTCACCACCTGATATTACGCATCAATTTGCTTATTGGTTTATTTCCTGACTCCGCAACTAAAATGTAAACTCCATGAAAAGAGTCTGTCTGCTTGGCTCTTCTAAAAAGTACCCAACTCACAAAATTGAATAAATGTAAATTTTGAATAAACAAATGATACACAAGTAAATGCATAAATAAATCAAGGAATAAAATAAAATCTTCAATTACTTTAACATTTTTCAGGCAGCATTTTAGTTAACCTTTTCGGCATGTTTTAACAAATATTTATATCACATTGTAGAAGAGAAAACTCTTTTTAAAGTCCTCTTGTAAAGTGCTGCACTGGTAAACGTCCTACTTTTTGTCCTTTACTGTGCATTTTTAATCCCTATAGTATAGTATTTATAACTAAACGTTAATTCAAAAGTACTTTACTTACTTTGCCTGACTGCAATCGCTGTATTCTTGAGTCACATACCTTCTTCACAAATAGTAAGCTATTTATTTGATTTTTGATAGTGTTGATATCTAAAAGCAAAGAAATCATGAACTAGAAAGTGGTGATGTTATTTATGAAATACTTTAAACATGCACTTACTGTAATTTAACAAAATAACCAATAATACAGCAACTGTTTTATTCAATAAAAGAAACCATCTGAAATTATACAGTGAAATTATTTAATTAAAAGTAAACCATGCCAATTACCTTCACTTTAGGGATAATTACAATAATCACATTCTCACATTCTGAAAATAATGCTTTTACTCTAAGCACATGTTAACCTAATAAGGAAGATTTAATTAAGGTGAAAACATTAATATCAGAAAATGACATTTAGGTAAATTAATCAAAGTTTTGAAGATAAAATAATACTTCAAAAAATATATTTTAAATTAAATACATTACTTACCATCACCAGCTGTATCTAGAGATCTAAGATACTGTAATTCTTCTGCTGCCTTATCTCTGACTGCTTCTAGCTCTCCAATATTGTCACTCAATTTAATAATGTTCATAAAGGCCTCATAGTTGCAGTTAGAATCACGGATCTGAAAACAAGTTTAAGAAAAACAGGTGGGAGAGGAACTCACTTATGAAAAGGAAAACTGAATCTTGAGTGCCTACTATGTGCTAGGACAATTTGCTACGTACTCAGTGCTTACAACAAAAAGAAAAAAGTTCTGTATTTGGGCACCTATATTCCAATGGGTCTTAGACTGCAAATAAAATAAAGTAAGTATTATACAGCATGTTTGAAACTGTAGGAATAGGAACATGCTCACAATATTTGATGATAGCAAAGAAGCCATGATGACTGGAACTAAACCAAAGACAAACTGAGCAAAAGATATGGTCAGCAGCAATGGAGGGCAAATCTTCTGTTATAGTACAAAGGTTTTAGCTTTCACTCTGAAGCAAGTCAGAAGTTATATTGGAAGGTTTAAACAGAAGAGTAACACTCTCTAACCTAAAATATAACACAATCACTGTGTTGTTGTATAAAAATAGAATAAAGGCAGAGCCAAAATCAGAAAAAAAGACCAGTTAATAAGACAAGTGAAAGATAATATAGTCAGGGAGCAGGGTGGTGACAATGGTGGTGTGGTACAAAGTGTTTTATAGAATGTTTTCTGGTAAGACGGGTTTTGTAAAGACAATGCCAAAAGAATTTGCTGATAAATCAGATGTGGCCGTGAAATAAAGAGAACATAGAACTACACTAACATCGTTGGCCTGACAACTGGAATAGTGGAGTTACCACTAAACAAGATGGAGAAAAAAATTAAGAGATGCAGCATTTGCCGGGGGGTGGGAGTGGGGGAGGCAAAATATTATGAGGGTGTTTTTGGCAAAATTAAGTGTGAGATCCCATTAAATATAAAAATGGCCATTAGTATACTTTTGAATATGATGGACAAGAGTTCAGAAAGGAAGGCTACACAGAAATATGCATTTTAAAGTCACTGACATGGAGATGACACTTAAAACCATGAACATGGATGGGAATAATCAAGAGAATGAGGGTAGAGTGAAAAAAGAAGAGATCTAAGGACAGATACTCAGAAGATTTACTTACACAGCAAAAAGACTGAGAAAGGCCAAAAACGTAGAAAAAAAAATCAACAAACTTTGGTGTTCTAACAAGCCAAGTAAAGAAGTGTTTTAAAAAAGAAAATGACGGCCGGGTGCAGTGCTTGTAATCGCAGCACTTTGGTAGGCCAAGGCGGGCAGATCACCTGAAGTCAGGAGTTCGAGACCAGCCTGGCCAACATGGTGACATCCTGTCTCTACTAAAAATAGAAAAATTAGCTGGGCATGGTGGCAGGTGCCTGTAATCCCAGCTACTAGGAAGGTAAAGCGAGATAATCACTTGGGCCCAGGAGGCGGAGGTTGAAGTGAGCTGAGATCGTGCCACTGTACTCCAGGTTGGGCGCCAAAGTGAGATTCCGTCTCAAAAAGAAAAGAAAAGAAAAAAAGAGAGGGGAGGGGAGAAGAGAGGAAAAGAGGATAAACTGTGTCAAGCATTTCATATAGGTGTAAAACAAAAATAAGGAATCTAAGAATTGACCATAACAATGGGGATTATTCTCTTTGACTTGTAAAAGTTTATTGGAGGAGTTCAAGAAAGAGAAGACAGAAAATGTAGACAGCCAACAGTCAACCCTCTTATAAAGTTTTGCTGTAAAAAAAATAAGCAGGAGTAAAGAGTACTGCCTAAAATGGAATGTAAGATCAATGACTTCTTTCATCTTCTTTTTAAGATGAGAGAGATAATGACAAAGGTGTATGATAATAAGAATGATCATATAAAGAGTGAAAATGTGATGTTACAGAAAGAAAGCGTAAAATTGCCAAAGCAATAAAATGAAATTGTCTAGAAGGAGTTGGTTACAATGCTCACATAAAGGACTTGCTTTAGCTAGATACATGGATATTTCATCCACAGTAACAGAAGAAAATATAAAATATACATGCATAGATACAGGTTATGAATGCACATGGTAACAGGATATTATGAAACATCTCTTTCAATTTCCTCAATTTTTCAGTGGAGAACTATGGTCATGAGCTAAGAGAAAAGATGTGAAAAAATATATTAAATTAAAGTGAAGGAAGTATAAAAGAGTTGGTCAGAAGAGTGGGCCAGGTAACCTAACAGGAAAAATTTAATGATTGCAAGGCAAGAATAAGGGCACAAATGAGATTAGTGCTCATGAATTTAAAATGAGACCAGTGTAGGTTTCTTTTTTTTCATAAACCACATTCACCTGCTTAAAAATAGGAATGGAGAAACAGTTATGTTGGATTTAACCAGTGTTGTGGTGTCAATAAGCAAATAAAGTTAAGGAGGTAAAGTAGTACAGGATGTTGTAGAGGGATTAATAACTATGACTGTAAATAAAATTTAAACTAAGCAAAGCAGGAAGAGTGGGCTATGAAAAGGTAATAGACTTCAGATGTTATCCATTTTAAACAAAAAGCCAAATAACTGAATACTGTAAAAGTACAAGACTATGTAAAAAGATGCATTACATAGAGGGGATCAATTATACAGTGGAAGTTGACTTCTAATTAGAAACAATAGAGGCAAAAGGAAAATAAAACAATTTTTAAAGTACTAAAAGAAAAAATACAGCAATTCTACATCAATGAAATATCCTTCAAACTTGGCAGTAAATGAAAATATTTTCAGAGAATAAAAAACTCAGATAATTTGTCACAAGAAAATTGGCAATAGGCCAGGCACAGTGGCTCACCCCTGTAATCCCAACACTTTGGGAGGCTGAGGTGGGTGGATCACGAGGTCAGGAGTTCAGGACCAGCCTGGCCAAAATGGTTAAACCCCGTCTCTACTAAAAATACAAAAATTAGCCAGGCATGCTGGCGGGCACCTGTAATCCCAGCTACTTGGGAGGCTGAGGCAGAGAATTGCTTGAACCCGGGAGGCGGAGGTTACAGTGAGCCAAAATCGTGCCACTGCACTCCAGCCTGCGCGACAGAGCGAGACTCCGTCTCCAAAAAAAAAAAAAAAAAGAAAAAAGAAAAGAAAATTGGCAATACACAGAATCCTAAAGAAAGTTCTTCAAAATGAAGAAAAATGACAACAAAACTGAAATTTGTACCTACAAAAAAGAATGAAGGGTATTGAAAACACTAAGTAAATGTATGAGTGTAAAAGATTTTTTTTCTGTTCTTTAAGAAAGGGTGTTTAACGCAACAATCAGCATAGCACTGTGGAGTAAATTATGCATGCAGATGTAAAATATATAATGAAAAAGAACAAAGGGTGGGGGCTAATTAAAATTATGCTATAGCAAGGTTCTTCATATTTCATATGAGGTGATAAAGTACTGCCCTCTAGGCATATGATGACAACTTAAAGAGGACACTAATTCCTAGAGCAACCACTAAAATAATAATGGTTATAGGAACAAGGAATAGCTAGAAAGTCATTAAAATAATAAAGCAGAATACAGGAATACCTTGTTTCAATTCCACTGTGCTTGACTATGACACATCACACTGTGTTTTTTTAACAAACTGAAGTTTTCTAGCAACCCTGTGTCCAGAAACTCTTACCAGCATAATTTTTCCAACAACATGTGCCCATGTTATGTGCATAGTCACATTTTAATAATTTTCAGAATATTTCAGACTTTTTCATTATTACTATATCTACTATGGTGATCAGTGATCTTTGATATTATTGTTTTGGTGCACTACAAAACAATCCTCATTTAAGATGACAAAATTAATTGATAAATTGTTTTGTATATTCTGACAGCTCCACAACTGACCATTCCTCCGTCTCTCTCCCTCTAGGAGGGCCTCTCTATTAACTCACATATAACAACATTGAAGTTAGACCAATTAGTAACCCTACAATGAACTCTTAAGTGTTCAAGCAAAAGGAAGAGCCACATATCTTTCATTTTCAATCAAAAGCTAAAAATGACTAAGCTTAGCCAGGAAAATGTATCAAAAGCCAAGACAGACTTAAAGCTTGGTCTCTTGCACTAAACAATTATCCAATATGAGAATGCAAAAAATAAAAAAAAAAGGTTCTTCAGGGAAATTAAAAGTGCTGCTCCAGAACAGATGACTGATAAATGTGAAGAACACTTATGGTGATATGGAGAAAGTATTAGTGGTAAAGGATAGAAAATCACACCAGACACAACATTCCCTTTGTCCAAAGCCTATTCCAGAGCAAGGCCCGGACTAGCTTCAATTCTATAAAGGCTGACAGAGGTAAGGAAACTGCAGAAGAAGAGTTTGAAGCTAGCAGACATTGGAGGTTTGAGGAAAGAAGCTGTCTGCATAACACAGAAGTACAAGGTGAAGCAGCAAGTCCTGATGTAGAAGCTATATGGCAAGTCATCCAGATTTAGTCTGGATCACTGATAATGGTGGCTACACTAAACAGATTTTTCACTGTAGACAAAACAGCCTTATATGGAGAAAAGATGCCATCTACTACTTTCACAATTAGAGAGTAAAAGCCAGTGTCTGGCTACAAAGCCTCAAAAGACAGAATTAGTATCTTGTTAGAGGCTAGTAGTGACTCTAAGTTGAAGCCAATGCTCATTTACCATTCCAAAAATTCTAGGGCCCTTAGGAATTATGCTAAATCTACTCTACCTGTGCTCCAGAAATGGAACAAGAAAGCCTGAATAATAGCATGTCTGTTTACAACACGGTTTACTAAATATTTTAAGCACACTGTTGAGATGTACCACTTACAAAGCGATTCCTTTCAAAATATTACTGCTCACTGACAACACACCTGGTCGCCCCAGAGCTCGGATGAAGGATATCAATGTTGTTTTCATGCCTACTAAAACAATATCCATTCTGCAGCCCAAGGATCAAGGAGTAATTTCACCTCTCAAGTCTTACTATTTAGGAAATGCATTTTTTGTAAGGCTATGGATATTTGCTCTAGATAGTGATTCCTCTGATGGATCTGAACAAAGTAAACTGATAACCTTCTAGAAATGACTCATTATTCTAGATGCCATTATGAATATTCATGATTCATGGGATGAGGTCAAATATCAACATTCACAGAAGACTGGCAGTTGATTCCAATCTTCATAGATGACTTTAAGGGGTTCAAGAGTTCAGTGAAGGAAGTCACCACAGATGTGGTAGAAATGGCAAGAGAAGTAGAATTAGAAGTTGACCCTGAACAATATCAACAATGTAAACTGAAAATAAAAGTCAAAATGTGGGAGGATTAAAGTTTAAAGTTCTTTACAATTTTCTTTGTTTCTTTCTTTGCAATCAAAGTTAATTTGTCATCAGTTCAAAATAACTTGTTATAAATTTAAGGTATCTTTTGTAAGCCTCATGGTAATGACAATCCAAAAACCTGTAATAGTTAAACTAAAAAGCAAGAAATTAAAACATACTACCAGAGAAAAATCACTTAACCACAAAAGAAGACAGTAAGAAGGAACCAAGAAGTTACAAAACAACTAGAAAATAGTTACCTCCCTACCTATTAGTAGTAACACTAAATGTAAGTGGACTAAATTCTCCAATTAAAAGACATAGAGCAGCTGAATGTAGGCCAGGTATATGGCTCACACTTGTAATCCCAGCACTTTGGGAGGTTGAGGTGGGAGGACTACTTGAGCCAGAAGTTTAAGACCAGCTGGGCAACATAGTAAGACCCTGTCTCTACAAAACAATAAAAAAATTAGCCAGGTATGGTGGCATATCCCTGTAGTCCCAGCTACACATGAAACTGAGTTGGGAGGATCACATGAGCCTGGTTGAGGTTGCAATGAGCTGTGATCATGCCACCACACTCCAGCCTAGCTGACAGAGTGAGACTCTCTTAAAAAAAAAAAGAAAGAAAGAGAAGAAAAGAAAAAGAAAAAGAAAAACAAAATTCACCTCAAGGAACTAGAAAAGCAATAACAAACCAAACCCCAAATTAAGATTTAAAACAAAAATAAATGAAATTGAGACTAAGACAACAATACAAAAGATTGAGTTGAAAAGTGATCTTTTAAAGAGAGAAACAAAAGCAATAAATGTTTACGCTAGACTAAGAAAAAAAGAGGCACCAAAAAAATACAATCAGAGATGAAAATGGATATACTACAACTGATACAACTGAAATATAAAGAATCATCAGAGACCATTATAAATAATTATGCTCCAACAAACTGGAAAACCTAGAAGAACTGAATAAATTCCTCACACATAAAATTACCAGCAATAAACCATAAAGAAATAGAAAATCTGAACAGTCCAGTAACGAGTAATAAGACTGAGGCAGTAGTAAAAGTATCCCTCCAAGAAAAGCCCAAGACCTGATGGCTTCAGTGCTGCTAAATTCTACCAAATATTTTTAAAGGAACTAATATTGATTCTATTCAATGTTTCCAAAAATTAAAGAGGAAGGAATACTTTGAAACCCAATCTACAAGCCCAGCATTACTCTAACACCAACACCAGACAAGGACACAACAAAAAAAGAAAACTACAAGCTCATCCCTGATGAACACAGATGTCAAGATCCTCAACAAAATACTAGTAAACTGGCCAGGCGCGGTGGCTCACACCTATAATCCCAGCACTTTGGGAGGCCGAGGTGGCAGATCACCAGAGGTCAGGAGTTCAAGACCAGCCTGGCCAACATGGTGAAACCTCATCTCTATTAAATATACAAAAATTAGCAGGGCATGCTGGCAGGCATCTGTAATCCCAGTTACTCAGGAGTCTGAGGCAGGGAGAATTGCTTGAACCTGGGAGGTGGAGGTTACAGTGAGCTGAGACGGCGCCACTGAACCGCAGAGCAAGACTCTGTCTCAAAAAAAAAAAATACTAATAAACTTAATTCAACAACACATTAAAAAGATTATTCACCATGATTAAGTGGGATTCATCACAGAAATGCAAAAATGGTTCAAGATATGAAAATCGATAAGCATAATACATGATGTTAACAGAATGAAGCACAAAAAACATTATCATTTCAAAAGATGTTGAAAAGGCATTCAATAAAATTCAACATGCCTTCAAAATAAAATCTCTCAAAATATTAGGTATAGAAGGAAAATACCTCAACACAATTAAACGCCATTTATGACAAACTCACAGTTAACATCATATTGAGTGGAGAAAAGCTAAAAGCTTTTCCTTTAAGAACCAGGAGAAAAAGGATGCCTACTCTTACAAATTTTATTCAGCCTAGTACTAGAAGTCCTACCCAGAGTAATTAGGCAAGAGAGAAATAAAGAGTATCCTAACTGGAAAGGAAAAAGTCAATTTGTCCTTGTTTGCAGACCACATGAACACCTATTTAGAAAAACCTAAAGATTCCAAAAAATGTTGCAGAATACAAAATCAACATATAATACTGAGTATCATTTCCATTTGTCATTAGTAAACAATCTGAAAAATAAATCAAGAAACAAATCACATTTATAACAGCATCGAAAATATAAAATATAAAAATTTATTTTAAAAATGTGAAAGATACATAAACACTAAAAATTACAAAACAATGCTGAGAGAAACTACAGAGGCTTCAATAAATGGAGAGATGCCATGTTCCTAGATAAGAAGACAAAATGTTAAAATATCCATTCTTCCTAAATTCATCTCTAGATTCAATGTAATCACAGTTAAAATTCTAATAGGTTTTTAATAAAAACTAAACTTTTGATAAATTTTCTGTGAAAAATAGTCAAAACAATCCTAGAGAAAAAGAAAAAGTGTAAAAGACTCATACTGTCCCATTTCAATATTACTATAAAGCTAATCAGAAAGTATGATATTTGCATATGGGTACACAAAGAGAGCAACAGAAGAGTCCAGAATCAGAACCAAGCATATTAGAGCAAACTGATATTTTAGTAAGGTGCCAAGGAAATTACTTTTATGAAAAAGTCTTTTCAACAAATGGTGCTAGAATATCTAGATGTCTGTATTTTAAAAATCAATCTAAACTGTCATACTCCACACACATAAAAAATGTGAGATAAATCATAGAACAAAATATAAAAGTAAAAATTATAAAACTTAGCATAGGCAAATAACTTGGTAATCTTCAAACAAACAAGGATTTCCTAGAGAAGACCAAAAAAATACTAGCTGTGGAACCCAAATTGGGAAATTATGTTTCATCAAAACTTTAAAATTGTCATCAAAAGACATCACTGAACGAGAAAAAATACCAAGTCATAACCTAGGGAATAATATCTGCAATACATATATCTGATAAAGAACTTCTATGTAGAATATACGAAGCATTCTTACATTATCAATTTAAAAAAGATAAACGGGGAGAAAATGAGCACTTGAAAAAAGATACAAAACAGGCCAATAATCACAGGAAAAGACGCTCGGTATCATTAGTAATAAAGAAACTGCAAGTAACTACAACAAAATACCAATTCACACATACTAGAGAAGTTAAAATTTAAGATTGACAATGCTAAATGTTAATCAGAATGTGGAAAGACCAGAACTATAAAATACTGCTACTGGAAAGGCAAAATTATAATACAACTCTGAAAGACAATTTGTTCATTTCATTCTTTTTTCTACTGTGGTCAAAAACAGAAAACATAAAATTTATCACCTTAAACATTTTAAGTTAACAGTGGTATAAACTATTAGAACATTGTTTTTAACAGTTCTCTGATCTTTTATCTTGAAAACTGAAACTCTAGGTCCACTGAACAACAAATCCTGTTTGTTCTCTCCTCCCAGATCCCAGCAACCAACATTTTACTAAGAGTTTGACTACTCAAAGAGGGATCATGCAGTATTTGTCTTTCTGCGATAAGCTTATTTCACTTAACACAGTATTCTCAAGGTTCATCATGTTGTAGGATATACAGGATTTCCTTTTTTTTGTTAAGGCTGAATAATATTTTACTGTATGTATATACCACATTCTCTTTATGCATTCATCTGTTGATAGACACTTAAGGTTATTTCCACCTCTTGGCTACTGTGAATACCACAATCATGATTACACAAATTTCCCTTTAAGATCCTGTTTTCAATCCTTTTGGATAGAGACCTAGACGTGGGATTGTTAGATCATACGGTAACAATTTTGAGAAGAACCTCCAAACTGTTTTCCAAAGTGTCTGCACCATTTTACATTCCATCGATAGTGCAAAAGAGTTTAAATTTTTCCACATCCTCGCCAATACCTGTTATTTTGTTTTTTTTTCTTTTAATAGTGACCAAATGGTTGTAAGATAATTCATTTACTATTATGGTTGTGATTTGCATTTCCATAATGATTAGGGATGTTGCACATCTTTTCATATTACTGTTGGCCATCTGTATAACTTCTGTGGAGATACGTCATTACACTATTTTGCACATTTTTAAATACTTTTCTTTTTCCTGTTGTTGAGTAGTATGAGCTCCTTATATATGATGGATGTTAATTCCTAATCAGATATATGGCTTGCAAATATTTTCTCCCATTGTATAGGGTACCTTTTCACTCTGGTGATTGTTCCTTTGCTGGGCAGCTTTTTAGTCTGATACACTCCCACTCACTATTGCTGTTATTTTTGTCTGAGCTTTTGGTATCATATCAAATAAATCATAGTCAAATCTAAGAAGCTTTTCCCTTACATATTCTTCTAGGAGTTTTGTCATTTCAGGTCTTTAATCCATTTTGAGTTAATTTTTACATGCAGGGCAAGGTTAAGGGTCCAACTTCATCCTTTTGCATGTGGCTATCCTGTTTTCCCAATACCATTTGCTGAAGAGATTATTCTTTCCCATTTTGTAGCCTTGATACAAATCTA
This sequence comes from Gorilla gorilla gorilla, assembly GCF_029281585.2. Classification (NCBI taxonomy): domain Eukaryota; kingdom Metazoa; phylum Chordata; class Mammalia; order Primates; family Hominidae; genus Gorilla; species Gorilla gorilla. Next base: position 25,302,743 of record NC_073230.2, read on the forward strand.
TGCAGATCATTTGAGTACGCACATGAGAACTTACTTCTCAGTTCTCTATTCTGTTCCACTAAGTCTACATTTCTATCTTTATGCCAGCACCATACAGTTAATTACTGTAGCTTTGTAATAGGTTTTGAAATCAGGAAGGGTGAGGTGCAAAGAAATATCACTGGGATTTTGGTAAGAATTGCACTGAATCTGTAAATTGCTCTGGGCAGTATGCCTGTCTTTACAATATTAGGTCACTTCATGAACATAGTATGTGTTTCCATTTATTTGTGTCTTTTTTTTGTGATGGGGTCTTGCTCTCTTGCCTAGGCTGGAGTACAATGGCACAATCACAGCTCACTGCAGCTTTCATCTGCTGGGCTCACATGATCTTCCCCCTTCAGCCTCTGGAGTAGCTAGGACCACAAGTATGCACCACCATGCACAGATATTTTTATTCCTGATATTTTGTTGCACAGTACAATAGGGACTGCATTCTTGTTCAGCAGGAGAGCACCCCTTTCACCCCACCCCTGCCAGAAATGTCAGGCAGCCATCAGGTGATGGGTTTGGCAGTTATCACACATACAGTTATCACACACACACACACACACACACACACACACACACACACAGAGTGTGATAACTGCAAAAATAATTCGCAGCCCACACCAGGGAGAGGCAATTTCCTGATGGTCCATAGCTGTCACACTAAAGTAATCATTGGTCACAGGCACCAGGAAGTGGCAATTTCCCAAACAGATAAAAACACTTGAAATTGGTAACTAGCTTCCAATAAAATCTCAGGAAATAGTCAAGTGAGCTCGAGGATGTGCATTGAGAGACAAAATGACAGAGTATGACCTTCTGGTGGAATGCCCCTAGAAAAGTGAAGAAAGTCTCAGATGGACATGTGTACAACTTCCTAAACACACTGCATGTGCTCACTTCCCAAGTGTAAGGAAGGCACCGTGCATGCGGGCAGCCCACCCAAAGGGAAGAATCATGGGAAAAGGGATGCAAGATGCCAGAAGTGGACCAGTACAGAAAATAGTAGGATCAAGGTTAAACAGGGCACTTGACCTCCAAAGTGCCCACTTGGGTCTCTTCCAGTGTACTTTCCTTTCTTTCCTGCTATAAAGCTTTTTAATAAACTTCCACTCCTGCTCTGAAACTTACCTCAGTCTCTTTTTATGCCTCACGCCTCTCAGTCAAATTCTTTCTTGAGGAGGCAAGAAGTGGGGTTTCTGCAGAACCATCAGTAATTCAGCTATCTGCTGCCCCCAACAGTTTGAAATATTTTTAGAATATAGGCTAAGCCCACTCCAAAATGTTTTTACTATATACGTAATTACAGTTAATGCAGTTAATACATGCTTAGGAACAGAAAACTGAACACTAAAAAATATCTGTATAGAGACAGAGGGGAATAAAAATAATTCCCAATCCCATGAGTGAGAGATAACCATAACATTCTGTTCAACTTGCTTCCATTTTTGGACCAGAGTTAATAATTGTATCCTGATTATTTAAGTTTAGTATACAATATCCATTTTCTGTACTACTAAACAAATTTTATTACTATTTACCCTGAATTTTAACTTAAATGTTTATAAATTTTGCATGTAAGTTTCTACCGCTTAAAAACATACTATTTTATTACATAATCCATACTCATTACAAGTGAAATGAAACACATAAAAAAGAAAAATTACTACCTTTCTATTAACATTTCAGTGTATATCCTATGAGAATTACAGTCATTAATAAATACATTTTTCTAAAGAATGGGATATTTATCTAACATATATGCCAATTTTAGTTATCTTTTTCATGCAAAAGATATGAACAATTTTTCAAGTTCATAAAGATATACTATCACACTTTAAATGGGTACATAGTATTCAATTGTATCAATGTGTTATTATATATTAACTAATCCCCTATTTGGGACATTTAAGTTGCTTTCCATTTTTTGCTACTATAACCAATGCTGCTATGAATGGTCTTAAATATACATTATTGGAGGAGGCCGAGCAAGGTGGCCAAGTAGAGCCCTCCAGCGATCATCCTCCCCACAGGAACAACATATTAAACAACTGTCCATGCACCTTCATAGGAACCATAAAATTAGGTGAGTGATCACAGTACCTGGTTTGAGCATAATATCAAGGAAAGTGGCATTCAAAAGGGTAGGAAAGACAGTCTCGCATTGCCTCCACCACCCCTCCCCTCAACCCTGGACAGCACAGCACAGAAAGAGAATCTGTGGGCTTGTGGGAGGAAGAGTGAAGTAAGTATAGAACTCTGCTTTGAAACTCAGAACTGCTCTGTCACAGCACAGGACAGAATTCCACTAGCACCCAGGGAAGGAGCATTTAGACCAGCCCTGAGCCACAGCAGAATTCTCAGCTCAGGGGGAATAACTCAAATCCAGGTGGCTTCACTATGGGCTGACTGACGTGGCCTGGGACACTAAATAAATATGAGTGGCAGTCAGGCCACAAGCACTGCAGTCCTAGGGCAAGCCCTGGTGCTACATACACTCTTCTCAGCGGCCAGTAGACTTCGGGTATGACCCGGTGTAACACCAGCTATGGTGGCCAGCAGAGTGTCTGTGTCATCCCTCCACCACTTCCAGGCAGTGTAACTCCAGCAAAGACTCCTTCCACTCAGAGGAAGGAAAGGGAGGAATACAGAGGGCTGTGTCTTAAAACTTAGGTACCAGCTCAGCCACAGTAAAACCAAAAACCAGGCAGATTCCTGAAACCCAAGAATATACATCTTTCCTCCTGGACAGCATTTCTAGACCCACCCTTGGCCAGAAGGGAAGCTGTTGCCCTGATGAGATAGACCCAGTCCCTAGCAGAATTCACAATCTGCTGACTAAAGTGGTCCTGGGCCATGAATAAATAGCAGCAGCAGCCAGGCAGCAGTGGCCACAGGCCTTAGGCAAGCCCCAGTACTGTGCTGCTCTGCGAGGTTTGAGGTACAACTCTGCACAGTGCCAGCCATGGTGACCATGACAGTGTCCATGTCACTGTTTCCCCAACTCCAGGCAGCATTACACAGAAAGAGACCCTTTGTTATTAAGAGAAAGAGAGGGAAGAGCATGAAAGACTTTGTCTGGTAACCTAGGGAATTCTCCTTTATCTTACTGAAGTGCATCGTGGCAGTGTATTTAGGAGTCTCCAAGAGTCACAGTATTCCTGGGCTTAGGGATCCCACTAGTGCTGAAATAGCATAGTGACCATAGGCTTAGGTTACAACATTCAATCCCTTTTGACTTCATGAAAAGCCCTCTCAAAAAGGATGGTACAAATAAGCCCAGATTGAGAAGATTAAAATAAAAATTAACTCTTCAATGTCCAGACATTAATGAACATCTACAAGCACCAAGAACATCCAGGAAAACATCACCTCAAGAAACTAAATAAGGCACCAATGACCACTCTGGAAGTGAAGGAAATATGTGACCTTTCAGACATGAAATACAAAAGAGCTGTTTTGAGGAAGCTAAAAGAATTTCAAGATAACACAGAGAAGGAATTCAGAATTCTACTGAGAAATTTAACAGAGGCTGAAATAATAAACAAACTCTAGAACTGAAAAATTCAATTGATAAACTGAAAAATTCATCAGAGTATCTTAACAGCAGAATTGGTCCAGCAAAAGGAAGAACCGAGCTAAGACAGGCTACACGAAAATACATAGAGAAAAAAAGAATCTGAAAAAAAAATGAAGCATACCCACAAGATCTAGAAAACGGTGTCATAAGGGCTAATCTACGATTTATTGGCCTTAAAGAGGATGTAAAGAGAGAGACTGGGTAAGAAGTTTATTCAAAGAAATAATAACAAAGAACTTTTCAAACCCAGAAAAAAACATGAATATCCAGGTACGAGAAGGTCGAAAAACACCAATAAAATTCAATCCAAATAAGATGACCAAAGGCATGTAAATCAAACTCTCAAAGGTCAAGGATAAATAAAGAGTCCTAAAAGCTGCATAAAGAAGGAAAAGAAGGAGAAGAAGGAGAAGGAGGAGAAGGGGGAGGGGAAAGGGAAGAAAGGGAAGGAGAAGGAGGAAGAGGAAGAGGAGGAGGAGGAGCAGCAGCAGCAGCAGCAAATAACACAAAGGAGCTCTGATATGTCTGGCAGCACACATCTGAGCAGAAACCCTACAGGCCAGGAGGGAGTGGGATCATTCATACATTCAAAGTGCTGAAGGAAAAAAAATGTCTTCCAACCTAAAATATATCCTGCAAATTTATCTGTCAACTCTGAAGGAGAAATAAAGTCTTGGCCAGACAAACAAAAGCTAAGGGATTTCATCAATACCAGATGAGTCTTACTAGAAATCCTAAAGAGAGTTTTTCAATCTGAAAGAAAAGCATGTTAATGAGCAATAAGAAATCATCTGAAAGTATAAAACTCATTGATACTAAGTACACAGACAACTACAGAATAATACTGCAACTGTGATGTACAATCCACTCATATCTTTAGTGAGATGACTAAAACACAAGTCAACAAAAAATAACTGATAAACAAATTTAGTAAAGCTTCAAGATACAAAACGAACATACAAAAATCAATAGTGTTTCTATGTGAACAATTTGAAAAAGAAAACAAGAAAAGTAATCCCATATAATCACAAATAAAATACGTAAGAATAAACTTAACCAAGGAAGTAAAAGATGTCTACAAGGAAAACTGTAAAACACTGATAAAAGAAATTGAATAAGACACAAAAAAAATGAAAAGATGCTCCACGTTCATGGATTGGAAGAATCAATATTGCTAAAATGTCCATAGTACAAAAAGCAATCTGCAAATTCAAAGCAACCCATATCAAAATACCAATAACTTTCTTCACAGAAATAGAAAAAATAATCCCAAAATGTATTAATATATGGAACCACAAAAGACTCAAAATAGCCAAAGCAATCCTAAGCAGAAAAGAACAAAGCTGAAGACATCACATTACTTGACTTCAAATTATACTACAGAGCTACAGTAACCAAAACAGCAGGGTACTGGCATAAAAACAGACACATAAACCAATGGAACAGAATAAAGAACACAGAAATAAACCCAAGCATTCACAGTAAATTCACTTTTTACAAATGTGCCAAAAACACACATTGGGGAAAAAAACAGTCACTTTAATAAATGGTGCCAAGACAACTGGATATCGATACGCAGAGGAATGAAACTAGACCCCTATCTCTCAGCATATAGAAAAACCAATTTAAAATGGATTAAAGACTTGAATCTAAGAAGTGAAACTATAAAACTACTAGAAGAAAACAGTGGGGAAACAATCCATGACGTTGGTCTGGGCAAAGATTTCTTACATAAGACCTCAAAAGCATAGGGAACCAAAGCAAAAATGTACAAATGAGATTACATCACGCTAAAAGGCTTCTGCACAGCAAAGGGAATGATCAACACGAGACAATCCACAGAATAGGAGAAAATATTTGCAAGCTACTCATTTGACAAAGAAATAATAACCAGAATATATAAGGAACTCAAACAACTCAATAGGAAAAAAAAAAAAAGAATCCCATTAAAAATGGGCAAAAGATCTGAATAGACATTTCTCAAAAGGCAACATATAAATGGAAAACAGGTTATTAAAAAATGCTTAACAGCACTTATCATCATAGAAATACAAACTACAATGAGATACTATTTCACTCCAATTAAAATGGCTTTTAACCAAAAGAAAGGTAATAACAAATGCTTGCAAGTATGTAAAGAAATGGATAAAGAAAACATGGTACATACACAAAATAGAATATTATTCAGCCATTAAAAAAAGAATGAAATATTGACTGGGGGACATTATGTTAAGTCAAATTAACCATGCACAGCAGGCCAAATATGTGGGAACTAAAAACAAAACAAAACAAAGACTGAACTCATGGAGATACAGTGTCAAATAATGTTTCTTTACCAGAGGCTGAGAAGGGAACTAAAGAAGGAACGGCTAATGGGTATAAAACACAGTCAGACAGAAAGAGTAAGATCTACCATTCAGTAGCACAACAGGGTGGCTACAGTTAACAATAATTTATTGTATATTTCAAAATAACCATAGGAGTGGAATTGGAATGTTCCTAACACAAAGAAGTGATAAATGCTGATCTGATGGATACCCCAATTATCCTGATTTGAACATTATACATTGTATGCTTATATTGAAATATCACATGTACTCCATAAATATGTACAACTCTTACATATCCATAATTTTTAAAAATTAAAAACTTGTTAAAATTTTTAAATATAGATTGTCACAAATTTGATTATCACTTTAAAATAACTTCTTAGGAGTTCCTAGCCAAAGGAGACTCACTTTTTTATAGTTTTAATTGTGCAGATACGTGTATTTTCAAAGCTTTTATAGTGCCTAATGCAAAGTCTAAAAAAGTTCACAGAGGAAAAGAAGAATCAAGTTCCATGGTCTCCAGGAAAGGCTCCAGAAGTACACAATTAATAACAGTTTTTGTCTGCAGGTACTACAATCTGGTCAAAGGGTAAACCTTTGCAACAACAATAATAAAACAACAGCAGCCAGGCACAATGGCTCACACCTGTAATCCCAGCACTTCGGGAGGCTGAGGCAGGCAGATCGCTTGAGCTCAGGAGCTCACGACTGGCCAGGGCTACATAGCAAAACCATGTCTCTACCAAAAGTACAAAATATTAGCGGGATGTGGTGGTGCATGCCTGTGTCCCAGCTACTTGGGAGGCTGAAGCGGGAGGATCACTTGAGCCAAGGAGGCTGAGGCTGCAGTGAGCCAAGATTGTCACTGCACTCTAGCCTGGATGAAAGAGTGAGATCCCATCTCAAAAATAAATAAATAAAAATGAAGTAAAAAAAAAATAAAACAATGGCAAGTCTGACAATGCCTAAGGGAAATCAAAGAACAATCAAGTAATTCTTTCTTAAGAAAGCTACACTGAGTTAAAGGAAGACAAATGTGAAGTAGAAATCCCAGATTTAAGAAAATAAATCAAAGATCTAGAAGTAGGTATCAAAATATTCCCCGAAGGTGGCCCATTTACAATTCTTCCTTGACCATGAGTTTATTAAGGAAAAGTATACATTATAAAGAAAAAAAAATAGGGCTTGTGGACTTAGTAATAACTAAGTCTTTGATATGTCTGACAGAAGAAAACTATTGAGTTAACTACTACAGACACTAGGCAACTTACAGAAACATCTAGAATCCAGATCTTCTGGTTCTCATTCTACTATTCTGTCCTCCATATTTTCCCCATTATACAGTATAAAATGTGAGTTACATGTCAAGTAGTTCAAATCCCAAGTTGTATTTAAAAATCAAATAGTAGCCATTAAAAATACTCATCATCTATAGACACAGGTAGTAACATATTCTATTTTTTTAAAGAAATAGTAGTAGCACCATAACCGCAAGGAAGATAATCAACAAAATTCTTTATTAAAGACAATTTGGCCAACACATACAAAATATAAGCAAATAAAAATACTGGAAACACGGAGATTACTTCAGAAATATTTTTACTTAATTTCTTTAATAAATTACTGCTTAAACACCCTATCTCCCAACTATATTTTTACATTTAAAAAATTATTTCTAAAACAGAGTTGTAATTTTAAAAGGCACCTACCATCCATATGACATACTGATTAATATAATCAGGATCACTGAGTTGATTTATTAATGGAAGAAGAATTCCTCGTGCAAGGATTTCCTGAAAAAAAAAGTAAAAAACAAAAACAAATTTAATCTATTTCTGAAATCAACAGCAAAATGTAAATATTCTAACACAATGCTGTTACTTAAGAAAAGTATGATATACATGTAACTAGAACTTGATAAGCAACACAGTCTTATAAAAAGATGAACTACTGTGCCTCAGTTTAGATAAATGAGATAAAGTTACCTATATCAACTTGGACACATCTCCACAGTAACAACTGTGGAGTGAAATAAAGCAAGATGATACCTCTAGTATGTTAGCATTGATGTCAATTTTAAAAAGACAAAATATAAGACTAACAGTGTTCATGGATTCATTTATCTTTATTAAAACTATAGAAACAGAAAAGAAAAGGGAAGGATACACACTGATTTTAGAACTACTACCAAGGGATGAAACGGCAACTACAGTACATTATCAACACTGGTTACATCTAGGTGGTTGGTACATAAGTGTCTACTGTATTATTCTCTATGCTTCTCTGTGTTTGAATAGTTTCCTAATAAACATTTTTAAAATAATAGATATGTTAATCGATTCAACATTCTCTAAAATCTACCTTCCCATTCTTTGCAGTTGTTTATGTTCCTATGCAGAACAATTAACTGCAGAATCAATTACCCTATTAAATAAATCTTGATCATTCCAACAGAAATATGCTTGAAATACTCATGCCCTGTATGTACAGCATTTAACACTTGATATTTTCTCTGTAATTATAAGTCTTATATTTTTCTAATAGAGGCAACTATCTAGGAAACCTCCATATGAGTGGAATTGGTCAACTTATCTATTGAATTATTTATTCTCAAAAATATTTACCTTCCTCATCCCATCTTCTCAAGGTCATTGTTTTAAACATGGCAGGCATTTGATAAATGAATAGAAAAAAAGAAACTAAGAATTTAGTAGATTCTATAAATACAATGATTTCACCTGGTATTACCCTTTAGTGCCAGTAATATATAAATTTATGAAACCTAATTTCTTAAGAATATTGGGGGAGGTTAAATAACAATCAGCTTAACAGGATGTATAATTTTTCTAAGTAAAGGATCACAGAAGGTGGTCTTTATTTTTAGTAAACTGTACAAGTCTCTTTTGTAAGCTGTACAAGTCTCTGCCAACTATTACCCCCATGATGAATCACTATTTCCAAAAAGCACTAATGGAGGCGCCAGTAATTTTTTTGAAATGTCTTTGGAGACACTTTACAGTCTGAAATGACAAAAAATTGCTTCTTTCAAGGTTAGTTTTAGTCTCCTACTTCTTTAAAATTGTATTTACGTATGTAATTCCTTCCTTCAAATTATGTCTCTGGCCACATGTTCAAATTTTAAAATGCACTTTGTTAGGAGAAAATTCACACACACTCACACACACACACACACACACACACACACACACACACACACACTTTTTCCAATGCTTCTTTTCAAAAGGAGAAAAAAACACCTGGGGAAAATTTTTGATTAAATTTTGTGTTTCTTATTAAGTTGGTGCAATGAGTCGATTTGTATTAAAAAACTTCTAATCTGTCACATTAAAGGGTTTGGTTAGTCAAGGGCTAGTCATATGACTCAAGGTCCTAGTGAGAGCTCTAAATATTCCAAGCAAGTAGCCACTTCCACATAATTCCTACTTTAAGACCCCCAATTTTTAGAAGACAGCAATGTTTGTCAAACATGGGGCCTAAAAGATACAAAATCATTGAAGCCGTATCTTTAAAGGAATAAAACATAGTAATGGCAAGAAAGTAGAGGCAATTAAATAGCAATTATCTCAAATACTGTGACTTACACAATCTATACAAAGTATCCATACAAAGAAAATTAAAACTCTTTCATCTGTTATTTAATCTAAACAAAAATATCCTGTGAGAAATTTTAGAATTACTGACAAAAGAAAACAAAGAAAGAGCTAAAGGAAAAAAAACTGACTTGCTGAATGCATGGTCTGCAATTATCCTCACTTAATTAGATTCAACCAAAAAGTAATAAAATACTGGCCTAAAAAAGAAATTTATTTTAAAAAAAATGTGCTCATTAAAATCCTACTTATTTTAAATAACTTCCCGTAACAAGGCAGATTTTCATTCATGGCTCTTAGAAGTCAACTTAATCTTCAAGAAGCTGCAGTAGCATATGCACCACAGCCATCAAGAGGGTAAATGGGTTTCCTTTTGCATTAAAACTGATTGTCTGAGCATCTGCTATGTGCCAGGTATTATGTTAAGCACTAAGTATATATTTATGACAAATACAGATATAATCTCTGTCCTCATTAGAGTTACAATTCATCTGGGAGAAAGAGGTATCAAATTAACAACCAAATTACCATCTTAAAATATGGTAAATGCTATGAAGGAAAACAATTGGATACTATCCATAATAACAGGGAATTATGAGGGAGATTTAGATCGGGTGGTCAGGGAGGGCATCTCTAAGGAAGTGACATGTAGTGAGATATGACGAATGAATACAATTTAGCTGATAGAATAAGAGGAATCGGATTTTCTTTTTTTTTTTTTTCTTTTTTTTTGAGAGGGAGTCTGGCTCTGTCGCCCAGGCTGGAGTGCAGTGGCCCGATCTCAGCTCACTGCAAGCTCTGCCTCCCGGGTTCATGCCATTCTCCTGCCTCAGCCTCCCGAGTAGCTGGGATGACAGGCGCCTGCCACCATGCCCAGCTAATTTTTTGTATTTTTAGTAGAGACGGCGTTTCACCGTGTTAGCCAGGATGGTCTCGATCTCCTGACCTCGTGATCCGCCCACCTTGGCCTCCCAAAGTGCTGGGATCACAGGTGTGAGCCACCGTGCCTGGCCGAGGAATCATTCTTAACAGAGAAAAAAAGGACATGAGAGACAGGGAGGAAAATGGCACTTTTGGGGGAAAATGCCAGTGTGGCTGGAGTATAGTGACCACTAACAAAGACTATCCTTGACCAAACTAGGCTCCTCTGAATCCTCCACCCATTTACGCCTTAACCTTTGAGTTTTCCATGTCCATTCATCTTTTCATTGCAGTTTTAGCAAGAATTCTATCAAGTGGGTTTAGCCAAACCTCACTCACCTTAAATTCCTCAGTCCCCACCCTTTGTGTCTGAACATCCCATCCTGCTTTCAACAAGAATCCTATTAAGTCTGTTTAACCAGAATTCCCACTACATCTGATGTTTCCTTTTAGTAATTTTCCATCCACTGATCCCCAGCCTGCTCCTTGGCTATAAATCCCAACTTGTTCTTTTTTATTCAGAATTGAGTTCGGTCCTATACCGAGGTCACTTTTCCCCTACTGCAACAGTTGCTGGATAAGGTCTGTTTTTTACTACACTTACTGTCCAGTTCTGGTTTTCCTTGAGATTGCTTGGCATGAAGGCTAAAGAGGTAAATAAGGCCACACTACATGCGAACCTATAAACCTCTTGAAGGACTTGAGATCTGAAAAATTTACTAGATGATCATACCACTTACTAGGATGGAGAGAAGACTAAAAGGCACACAGGATATGAAGGTAAGAATAAGACTTCCACTTTGGATATTTCAGTTTTAAAAAAGCTGTGAGTCACTCAAGTGGTGATTTCAAGAGGGCAGCTCAGAGTTGCCCGGAGCTCAGAAGGTAAATCTGAAATAAAGCTACAAATTTCAAACTCATTAGCATTTGGAAAGGCGTTTAAAGTCACAGTAATGGATGAGCAAGAAAAAGTCCTGGGACTTAAGACCTTGAATAATCAAAATTTAAGCAGAAGAGAAGTTAAGGAGTATAAACATGACTAAAAAGGAAAACAAAGGTGACTAAAAATGAGACCAGTGACATGAAAGAAAGGAGAAAATAGAGTTTCAATAAGGAAAAGATGGCAAGACATGCGAAATAATGCTGAGATTCCACGTAACAGTAGCTGGCTGGAGTAATATATAAACAGATTATTATGCCAAATGGATACTCTGCATGAACAAGTGCTATACCTGACTAGTACTATCTTCCTTAAGTGACAGATATGAATCTAGTGATAGACATCTAGGTACTTGCCACCCTTCATAATGACCAGCCCAAATAATTGGCCTTAACAATATATAGTTAATGTATCAGGCTCCTCCCACCAAAACTAAGCACTTTCTATTACTTCACATAAGTACCATTAACATACCTGAGAAGTACACTGAACCCCAAGCTAGGTAGATGTTAGGAAATTGTATGGTATTGCTTATAAACAATAACATGCAAGCATAAAAGCAAGTCTCAGGAATTGTTATCTATTTTGCAGGACAGACTAAAGAGATCATAAGCTTTTGTTTTTAGGAAAATTCAAAACTTTCACGTTACACATTCAACCAGGACATGTTCTTGTGGAGCTAGCCTTTCTAAATCATTACCAGCAGCCAAAGACAAATGTTATTCCTTTAAATTTACACACAGAACTTTACTCTGAAGATTTATACTCAGGGAATAAGAAGTCCAAGACTACTATTCTCATCTGACATTAATTTTCCAATTGCTAAAAAACATAATCTTAACTGTACAGTTTTTAAAGTTTCTGTCCAAAAATGTTATTTTTATCTAACCTGATTTAGATAACACTAGGGTATAAGAAAATTTAAAACAAACTTTTGTCATAACCAAAAACCAAAGCACCTAACTATCAGCCAGAGACTTCTGGGGGATTGGGGGGAGGTTTCCAGGAACCTGAAGTTCCCCCGAAGCTTGGGTTTCAGGTGACCCTTTCAACACCATTTTCATAATAATGCTAAGACATTATTTAACTTTTCACTCTTGTTCTTTCATGTACACACAGTGACCTTTACAAAGTTACATAATGCTATGATGGTATCGAGCTATTAGGTAATGAAATACATGCTTGCATATTTTCATGTTTTAAAAATTTCTTAGTTTTCACTTGTGTAAATATTTTAAAGAAAACTCACATAAACAAAAGCTCTTTGGAGTCTTCAATAATTTTTAAGAGTGTAACAGGGTCTTAAGACCAAAAATTTTGAAAACTACTGCTCTACATTTTTTTACAGGTATGATTCGGTATGAGTTTAAGCTTACCCTGACAAAGTATCGCATGATCTTGTTCTGGAAATCTCCAGGAGGTAGCAATAAATATAGTAAGACCTCACACAAATCCCTTAGGAATCCTAAAAGTAGAAAAAGTAGCTATCATAACATTAGAAAATATAAAGTCTACACTTCCTCTTGATATATAAGATACATTAAAAAAGGCAGAAATCACCAGTTCCCTGGTTACAATGGCTTATTTTAGTAATTAGTACACATCAGTATTCATTAAAAATTCCTTCATTATTCTCCAAGTAGTAACTATTCATTAATCAACTTAATTTTTTTTAATTTTGCTGTTTTAACCAGTTTTTTGAATCATAAAAAAATTTCGTTACAAGTCTTTTTTCCCAAAATAGTTTTAGATGGACCAGGTACTCTGTAATTCTACCACACATTAATTAGCTTTCCATACTTAAAAGTTATTCACACATTTAAAAATATAGCTGTAATTCTTCTTTCAAGAAAACACCTCCACCATCTCAGCAGCCTATAACAAAGGAAAAAAAGAGTATGCTCTTCTATTCTGCTGATTTAAGAGAGCTCAACTTACATAAAAGTATTGCACATCAGTATATCTATGTGTTACATTCTAAGTTACTGTAACATAAATTGACCCTTGAACAAAGAGTCTGAACTGCTCAGGTCCACTTATATGTGGATTTTTTTCAGTAAATATATTGGAAAATTTTTTAGAGATTTGTGACAATTTAAAAAACTCAAAAGATGAACCGCATAGCCTAGAAATATCAAAAAAATTCACAAAAAGGTATGCCATGAATGCATAAAATATATGCAGATACTAGTCTATGTGTTAATCAATTGTTTACATTATTGATAAGGGTTATGGTTAACAGTGGGCTGTTAGTATTTAAGTTTTTGGGGGTCAAAAGTTATGCACAGAATTCTGTCTGCACAGGGAGTCAGTACCCCAAACCCTCTCACTGTTCAAGTGTCAACTATACTTCTTAACAGTGCTAATAAACTGGCCATTAAAAGCTGAATTATACAATAAACATAAAAAGAAAAGGGAAAAGAAGGAAGAACAAAGGAAATAAATAAAAATATTTAAAACATTTTCAAAATCTAAGAAAACAATTTCAACAACTAGAAGGGCTTTTCTATAGTTGTTCCTATGCTGACACTTTCTGGGAATATAATTGCATAAGTGATCCTCTTAATTCAAAACTGTGCCAATTAACAAAGACTTAATACTTGCAAAACTGGGAAGATAACGTCCTCAGCTAAAACTTGTCTAGTGTAAACTCCTACCAATAAAAGACGAGCCCGTTGAAATCTACAAATTTTATTTGAAATCACTGTATCATTCCCTTAGGAAATATTTTATGGTAACAGGTATACTTCTGAAGCAAAAATAACAAATTCAAGAGGAAGAGAAATTACTACAGATAAAAAAATTCAGTCATAAGATGTTTGTGTTTGCTATATTTTAAAAGTAGATTGATAATTTCTTTTCTTTTTTTTAGACAGGGTCTCACTCTCGTCACTCAGGCTGGAGTGCAATAGCATGATCACAAGTCACTACAGCCTTGACTTCCCAGGCTCTGGTGATTCTCCCACCTCAGCCAGCTGATGTTTCGTACTTTTAGTAGAGACAGGGTTTCGCCATGTTGCCTAGGCTGGTCTTGAACTCCTGGACTCAAGCAATCCAGGCCCTTCGGCCTCCCAAAATGATGGGATTACAGGCATGAGCCACTGCACCCAGCCAGGACCAGTTAATTATTAAAGATGACCTTTAAAGAAGAAAACAGAATCTGGAAACTACTTTTAAGAGTTACAAAATAAAATAAAATGAAAAGCATCTTTACTATGCTACCTGCCCTAAGTAAGAATAATTTTACCCTTAGATTTTTTCACTGGTTCTGCTAACTTGACTCTAGCCAGCTACTATTGTCAAAAAAGTTAAATTAAAAGAAAACCTTCTTCATCTTTGGGGGAAGTGCACACTAGATCACGGCAAACCTCCTTCTCCATTTCAACTTCAACTTCAAAGAAGGTATCTACAAGATCTTCTGCTGTACCTAAAGAAAAACAATTCAAGATATATAAAATGATGAAAGGAAAACAGATTTTTAAATCCTAGTTTTCAAATGGAATAAAGATATTACCTTTCACTTGATCATCTTTCTCTGTTATTTTCTGTTGAGCCTTTCTGAATACTCGTAAGTGTGTGCCAAAGTCATCTACAATGCGTGTAGTAAAATAAGGTTGCCAGTCTATTTCTTTTGACCTTATAAAAAACACATTACATAAAAGGATTATATAAATGCTGTCAGAAAATATAAATTCATTTTAATGACTACTGACAAACAACATGATTATCTGAGACTGTAAATTTAAATTGAGATTTTCATTCATTATTACCTGTTAGTACGGTTTCACAAGATTCAAAGTAAATCAAATCTACTTCACTAAGTCTTCTAACAATATTACTTGAATTATTTTATGTGTCAAAGCTTAAAACTACTATCTAAAGGCTTAAAATAGAAAAAGAAATTAATTTTTTCCAGTTAAATTTGAAGTGAATCTGACAACAGTATATCATGTAATTTCTCAGCCCCAACATAAGAATACATAAGGAATTGTGAATAGTTTTGTTTGCTTTAAAAGAGCATTTCAAACATTTCTTGGTTTCTTCTGAACTCTTTCTGAATTCTCCACATTCGTCTTTTTAGCTATGCAACACATGTTCTGAACGTTCTGTTTGAATACACTAGCACTTAAAAACTTGGCCATGGCCAGGCACAGTGGCTCACGCCTATAATCCCAACACTTTGGGAGGCTGAGGCAGGAGGATCACTTGAGTCCAGAAGTTCAAGACCAGCCTAGTTGACATGGTGAAACTGTCTCTAAAAAAATTACAAAAATTAGCCAGGCATGGTGGCATGCACCTATAGTCCCAGCTGCTAGGGAGGCTGAAGTGGGAGGATCACCTGAGCCCAGGAGGTCAACGCTGCAGTGAGCTGTGACCACACCACTGCATTCGAGCCTGGGAACAGAGCTATCTCACCAAAAAAAAAAAAAAAAAAAAAAAAGCCGTAACCATTAGAAATAACTAATTACAAGGAAATGGTATAAAGAATGATGTAAAATATCACACATATAAAAGCCTTTAGAATACTCATGAAAAAGGTGATTACTAATTTTAAGAAGTCACCTAGTACTCTATCTCAAAAGCAACAGACCTCAAAAGATACTGTTAATTCAGTATACCAGTGAAACAGGTAAAAAACACAATAGATAACTCAAAAACAATTTATATCTCTCCTTGGATTGGGTGATTTTTTAATATAATGTTCTTTTTCATAAAATCGCACTAAAATTAATTCACCCAGGAACATACCAAGTAGATAGAAAACAAAGAGTCTATTCATGAAGATGCTAGACAATGGAGGAACCAAAAAAGTATACCATAATTCATTATGGTAATTACCCACACATACAATAAAAAGGCTAGTGAAGATGCTGACTTAATTACTGTTACTTTTTGGGAAAAAAAAAAAAAAGCCTTAAAGAGTCAGTATGATGTTGAAAAATAAATGGCTGTCTTCAAGTAAAAAAATAAGTTATTAACACTAAGGTTTGTTGTATACATGAAACTAAAGAGAAAGCCGTAAGTATATGAACACGAAAACAAATTAACATAAAAAGGTGGATCCCTAAGCTCAGTAATCCGAGGA
Organism: Gorilla gorilla gorilla; assembly: GCF_029281585.2. Classification (NCBI taxonomy): domain Eukaryota; kingdom Metazoa; phylum Chordata; class Mammalia; order Primates; family Hominidae; genus Gorilla; species Gorilla gorilla. Next base: position 25,319,238 of record NC_073230.2, read on the forward strand.
TGAATTAATTAACATTATTTAGAATATAAGAGCCATGCATATAAGCATATAACTAAACTTGATAACAATATTCAGTCTCAACATAAATCTAAAATAAAAACTTAAACCTAGCAGTCTCTAGAAACTCTTTTTTCTTATTTAAAAAAATAAATCACAATCTGTGTAAGCATCTTTCAAAAATCTTTACATGAATATTTATTCAAAATCATCCATACTTGAAAATTTTATAAAAACAAAATTTACTTAGTATAGGCCATAGCTCATTTAATCCATAAAAGGTTCATTTTGACAAATTTAGAAGACAGCAGAATATATAATATTTCAAGTTACATCTGTCCTGTTTCATGGTACAATGCTGTTTACTTAATTTACTGAAACTTTCAAACAAAATAAATTTTACCAATTTAGAAGATATTTTAAATCCATCTTGATTCATTATAGAGGATGTAATGACATTTTAAATGAATAAAATTATCAAGCAATGCAAATACATACAAATTATTTTAAATTTGATGTACAGATTTCTATTTTCAATACAGAAATATGTTGAGGGTAGGAAAAATAGGAAAAACAGTACCGATATCTTATCTCTTTCTGAGGTTATTTTCCTTCTGCTTGACTTATTTCCACTGACTTCATGCAAACTTAATATAAATCTCAAAAGAACTTTCTAGATTAGGAAGAACAATAGCACACTGCTTCCCATTTATAAATCAGGATATATACTAACAATTTCTAGTAATGTTTGTCTTAACAAAATTGGAAAATACTTTGATGACAGTGAAGCACTTTCTAAAATCATGACATGATAAATATGTAATAAATGCAATGTGAAAAAGAGAAAGAAATATTTCATTTATGTAATAGCCATACTTCTACTGCATTTACTACATAGCTTTCTATTAGAGCTCTTAGTATCAATTATTCTTACATTATGCCAACAGTCAAAACTCTTTTTCATTTTGCTTAAAATATTCCCCATATAATTCTTAGTCTAGTAAAACAACCAGGCTATTACATAATGCATCTTATTACCGACACTTGAGCTTTATTATTACTAATAAGCTGCAATTTCTTGAATTTAAAAATAAAAGAACACAACCCCTATATGACCAAAAAAAGTGATACAATTAACCCTAGCTTGAAAACATTTACAGTAGGCCCCTGAAGCTTATGTATCTTGACAGAATGGTTGCAAGAAAAAATTAAGAAGGTTAACTAGGAATGCAAACAACTCATGAAATTTTAACTGAAAGCACAAAAGCAAAACAAAACTATAAAGTGTGTCTCTCTGAACATAAATTTTGCATGCCCTTATCTCTGTCTCTAATGCTACCATCGTATCCCTCGCCACCATTCTACTTACAGGTCTCCCACATCCACTCGTTTCCCTTGCATTCCAATTTCCATAAAGCAGTCAAATTTTTAAAATAGGATATATACAGCTTTAAAACTGCAATAACACCCCATTATTATTAGGACTAAGCACAAACACCTTCTCTAAGATCTTCCATACCGGAAAGCCCTTGTGTATTTCCTCATCACCATCTATTTCACCCTCTCCCTTCCTCTTTGTTATGCAGATTCACAGGCTTTCTTTCCATTTCTCAAGTGCAAATATGCCCCTTTCACTCTCAGTGCCTCTGGACAGACTATTCCCTCTACCAAATTTGCTTGGCATTGCCTACTCTCCATAAATTTTCCTTCTCTCCCCCCATTCACTTGACAATTCCCACTTATACATTAAAGTTCATCTAAAATGTCAATTCCACATGCCAGCCTTCACTGACCCCCACCCTCTCCGCTATTCCTTCAGACTAGGTCCTGTCTCCAGTTATGCATTCTAATAATACCAAACTTTCCACTTTTTATAGCTCTTACAACCTACAGTTGAATTATTTGCTGTTAGAACATTAATCTCAGTAAGGCACAGATTGACTGTCTCTGTTTTTTTTGTTTGTTCATTTTGTTTTTTTTCAATAGAGTCTCGCTATGTTGTCCAGGCTGGAATGCCATGACTATTCACATGCATATTCACAGTGCAGCCTCAAACTGCTGGGCTCAAGTGATCCTCCTACCTCAGCCTTCTGAGTAGCTGGGAGTACAGGCACATACCACTGCACTCAGCCAACTGTGTTTGTTTTATTCATAGCTGTATCCCCCATGGAAAAGTAATGATTCGAACATTATTAGAGGCACTCAATGCATATTGATTTATTGATTCCTTTTTCAGGGTCGGAGCACTGTTTACAATGGGTGTTTGGAGAATGGCAACAGGAGGCACAAACAACAATTGCTTCCTTACTCCTTAAAGTGTTAAAGTAGAATATGTACTGAGAAGCTCTTTTTGTCCCATGGCTACTTAATGCCAATCCCTTAAAAAGGCAAGTAAAGTCCCAAATATGTGGTTGAGTTTAGGATTATAAATTGCCTCACTTGTTCCATCTATTCTAAGCAGTGTACAGCTCATCATCAGTAGCACAAAACACTACCAAAATCAAGTATTTCTGGAAAACGCACTGGACTGACACAGATGCCTTTGATTCTAACAAAAGACTCCCCCAAATGATGGGTCTTTTACTCAAATCAAAGGCATCAGTGCCAGTCTATGAAATTCAGCAAGTCACATCATTTCCCAAAGTTTGTTTTCTCTAACAACACTTATTACATCTTTGAGTCTATGATTATATTAGCTACATAAAACCACACATATACATACACAGGGATGGAGTGTATAAAAAACTGGTAATTGGGCAGTAGGTAAATTTAAACATTCAATCAAAAGAGGGAGCCATGAATATATTTCACTTTAACTTCAATTATATAAATCTTCCTGTGCAGGAATAAGACTTTTTCTTTGGTTAAGGCTCTGCTGAGTGGTATTAACATGACCTGGGTCTTGAAAAAACTATGAACTGTTCCTACACTGCAAAACCTATGGTTTCCAGTTTCTTTAAAATGGCATGGCAATAAAGACATTTGTGAACAAATTTGCATGCAGAGTCCTTGAAGACTTTCAAATTTCATAGTTGCCTTTCGCTCACTTAATTCAATTACACTCTTCAACCAGCTGCGAGTAATTCCAAAGCAAGTGACTTGGTTTTCATAGAAACTACCTTGTCATATTCATATTTCTTCAATCTAAGTTGAGTGTTAATTAAACTACCTGATTATCATAAAAAGTGTAACTGGGATATTTAGGCTCAAAAACAAATACAACTTTTATTTCAACGTGTTTGATTATCTGTCTCCTCTAAATCACCAATATTCAGGTCACACTACAGACTAATTGTATCAGATTTTCTGGAGATGGGGTCCAGGTATCACACAACTGACTTTTGATAAGCATAAAACTCCAAGGGTGGAAACAGAAGTGGATAGATGTAATAGAGCCTAGTCTTAATGCTAAGGTTATCAGTCAGTACAGCATACAAAGGGAATGGAGAGCACTGGCTAACCAAACATCAGTTAAGAGAACTTTCACTGCAACAGCACAGAATAGGAACCATTTCAAAATCAGCTTAAAATTTTGTTGACGAGAACCACACACACAAAGACTATAGATTAAGTGATATGTCATAATTTAAAGAGGCTTCATTAAAGAGGCTACACTTAAATCTTGATGAAAGAGCAGTATTTATATGAGAGAAGAAAGGACACAGGAATGAGCAGAAGAGGGGGATGAGCATGATAAATATATATGCAAGGGTCATCTTGTAGACTTGCCTGACTAGAGGAGAGGGTGATCATTTGGCAGTAAAGGCGATCTTCATATTCATGGCAGAATATTTTCCTGGAAAAGGTGCCTTATGTCAAAATGATAAAAGTAAAACCTGCTTTTTCCACAGAAAACAATCCCATAATAAATGTTATGCTCCTGATGCCACATTAGTTTTTCAGAGAAATGACTACGAAGACCTTTTTTAAAAACAGTAAGAATGGTATACTATATACTGCATAATGTGTAGGTATACATATAGACACTATATGTACAACACACACACACACACACACACACACACAAACACAGAAGTCCATAGAATCTTAGTATTTTAGAACTGAAAGGAATCTCAAGGGAAAAGGTATATACATATATACATACACACACACACACGCACGTTAAGAGTTGGCCTTTTTAAAGGTATGTTAATAAGATCAATATAATAACCAATCACATAAAATTATATGTATTAATCTTCTACAAAAGGTCTTTATCTTCTATGTAAGAAAAATAGAAATTTTTGAAAAATCATTAAAATAGAATTCCTGGTTTTCTTGGGTAGATTTTTGACAAGTAACTTTGAGTAGATTTTGAGAAAAGTTTTACTCCATTAGAAGGCCTTTTGATCAACTGACTCAGACTTTTTTTTGTTGAGAGAAAGCAACTGAGTGGCTTATCTGTGAAAGAAAAAAATTCCTTCTCCTGAGCCTCTGAATCAGATACTAAGTCCCCCTCTTAATTCACTATTAGAAAGGATATACTACTCTTCACTCTAAATACATAATCCTTTACTTGTTTCCATCCTTCAAAGTCCTTGAAGAACTACTTTGTTAACGGTGTCAAAAACTCAGGCTGAAATTGAATTTGGGTAAAATTGTAAAGGCACAGAATTGTAAGCTTCATTTTGAATCCACTAAATCAATCCCCCCTACGTCAATTCAGTCATAAATACTACATGTTACCATAACCATCTCTCTAGAGTCCCCTTTTATCATCCACTTTAAGGATTTAGTTGTCAGTATTGATTAAAATAATGAAACTAATTTGACCTTCTTCACAAACATTCCTGAACTTAAAGTTAATGTATGAGTACCCCCTACCATAGTCCTCAAAAATATATGGGGAATTCTTTCATAGGAGCTAAATTAGTAACCACACAAGGAAATAAATCTCATTACTTCAGGTTTACAAATCTGCCTCTGCCCCCTCTTCACTTAGCTGTATCCTCTCCAACTGTGAGCTGGAGTAGGCAAACAATTGCGTACATCTCTTCCTATTTTCATGTTCAGTGACTTCATGCTGATAGCTTAAAACTGAACATGGTGGGAGAACTTACACTTCAGAACACTTAAAAAAAATCAGACTCATAACACTACAGATTTATTGTTTTCAGCATTCTATAAAGAACAGCAATAGTCTGGTTGTACAAAAACTTTTTATTTCATTGATACAAGGGTTTTAATCATCGAGAAAAGATTAGTAAATGTATTTTATGTTTAGAATCAAGCATTCTTTCTGATCATTTAGAAATATATTAAAAGGTTTAAATAAATTTTGTTATCCTACTATAAGACCCCTACTAATAAAACAATTGATATGAAGAGTACTTTAATCCCAAAGTAAATTAACTCTAATTAGCAATCCTATATACTTAAAAAAAAATAACTCCCCAAATGGTATTCAAAATGTGGAATGTGATGGAGTATGCTAGTGTGTGTTTTGGGAGGAAACATGATTGAAAAGAAATCAAGATTAGTAACAACCTGACCAGAGAATCTTACTATTTTAGAACTGAAAGGGTTTTCAAATCACTACCACAATTCCCTGTAATTTCAGAGCCAGAATTTAAATTACATATTCTAGGAGACACAGTGAGACCAAGGTTTTGTTAAACAAAACAGGGTTCCGGGAAGCGGAGGTTGCAGTGAGCCGAGATTGCGCCATTGTACTCCAGCCTGGGCGACAGGGCGAGACTCTGTCTCAAAAACAAAAACAAAAACAAAAACAAACAGGGCTCTTAACTTTCAGTTCAGTGTTCTTTCTACTCTACCATAACAAGAAAACAAAACATCCTGATTCATAGAAGTAATAAGCAAATTTGTGGAAACGAACTTAGGCATGCAGTTTTATATGCCTGTATTAAAGGAAATGGTATTTAGTGAGCTATAACACTGCTTAAGAAGTGCAGTCCTATATCCTATATTTCAATGCTTCAAAGAGATTCCAATATCCAGATGCTCTGAAGGACATAGATCTCAGAAAATAGTAAAAAATTTACACAGAAGTACACACATAAAGTATAGTCATCATTTCAGGAGCACAAAAAACAAGATGTGAACACCTTAGTTAAGATAAAATACAGGAAAAAAAATAACATGGGGCTAAGTGCACATCTTCTTAAGTATGTTAAAGTATAGAAAAACTCATGATGTTAACTATTTTAGTAAACAGGAGTATTAATAAAACTACTAAAACTAAGACCTAAGTCCTTCAGAACATCTGGACATTTCTTCTATAGTGAAATGTCTATTCAAATTATTTCCCCATTTTTTAATTAGGTTACTTGTCATTTTATTATTGAGTGTGCTGTTGCTTTTTTTAATACATACTTTAAATTCTGGGATACATGTGCAGAATGTGCAGGTTTGTTACACAGGTATACACGTGCCATAGTGGCTTGCTGCACCCATCAACCTGTCACCTACATTAGGTACTTATCCTAATGCTATCCCTCCCCTTGCCCCCCACCCCCCAACAGGCCCCGGTGTGTGATGTTCCCCTCCCTGTGTCCATGTGTTCTCATCGTTCTCATCTCATCACGCCACTCATGGGTGAGAACATACGGTGTTTGGTTTTCTGTTCTTGTGTTAGTTTGCTGAGAATGATGGTTTCCAGCTTCATCCATGTCCCTGCAAAGGACATGTACTCTGCTTGTTTTTATAAATATAGTTTTATTGGACAGTTATGCTCATTTATTTGCATTTTGTCCATAGCTGCTTTTGTGCTACAATGGCAGAATTTACTAGCTGTGACAGAAATGATGTGGCCTACAAATCCTAAAATCGTTGCTGTTTGGCTCTTTAGAAAAAAGTTTGCTGATTCCTGCAACAGACAGTTTTATAGCCATTAAAATATGTAAGAAGAATTACAAATATATAGAAAATACATTAGAATCACAACTATACAAAGTAGCATATGCTGTATGATTTTTAGCTATATAAAAATTGTGACTATGTATGCACAGCTAAGACATTAAAAGGAAATACACTAAAACATTAACAGTGATCTTTGGATTGTGGGTCTATGGCTACAAATAGCTAATTCAGAAAATCTAAAGAAGAAAATTACATTTTACAAAATAGGGATATATTACTTTACAGCCAGAAACAGCAACATTTGGTTGTCAGTAATAAAGATACCTAGGATGACTTTTTAAAAAGTTAATTTATTTGCCATTTTTCTTTTCTATTCTTTGTGTTTTTATGAACGAAAACATAAGAATTGTTTTTTCAACTATAGATAACAATTTTGTATAGGCAGCCACTATCTGGAAACAAATTCTTACTACCATGGTTTGTACATGATGGAACAGTAAATACCCAATAAATATTGTTAATAGAGTTCCCACTTGTGACTTCCATGTTTTTTCCACACATTTTAATATGCTCCCATTGGGTCTATGAACATTTCATTTTTCATAGACACTGGGAAAAAAGTATGATTGAAAACAAACCATCTATCTGTAGAACAAATCACATATCTATAGAAAATATACAAATGACCAATAAGCACATGAAAAGATGCTCGATATCACTAGCTATCAGGGAAATGCAGATTCAAACGATAATGTAATACTACTTCACACTCACTAAGATGGTAACAAAAAGACAGACAATAATAACTTAAGTGTTGGTCAAAGAGGAGCCTTCATACACTGCTGGTGGAAACATAACAAAATACAGCCACTATGAAAAAGTTTGCAGTTCCTCAAAAGACTGACCATACAATCCAGAAATTATATTCCTAGGTATATATCCAAGAGAAATGGAAACATTTGTCCCTCAAAAACTTGTACATGAATACTCATAGTAGCATTATTCATATGATTCAAAGAGTAGAAACAACCTAAATGCCCATTTACTGATGAAAAACAAATGTGGTATGTGTTCAACGGAATATTATTCAGCAATAAAAAAGAATAAGCACTAATTTATGCCACAACATGAATGAACCTTGAAAACATAATGCTAAGTAAAAGGAACAGGAAAAAAGACCACATATATTATTTCATTCATATAAAATGCTCAGAATAGGCAAATCCATAGAGACAAAAAAAAAAAAAAAAAAAAGATTAGTAGTTACCTAGAGCTAGAAGCTTGGGGAAACGCAGAAGTGACTGACAATGGATATAAGGTTTCTTTGTGAAGTCATTAAAATGTTTATAATTTATTGTGATGAAAGCTGTACAATGCTTAACTAAAGCTACTGACTTTAAGTGGGTGAACTGTACAGTTTGTGAATTGTATCAGTTAATAATGAATTATTACCCCAGGTCTATTCTACAGATTATAAAAACGTTAGGCTGGGCGTGGTGGCTCACGCCTGTAATCCCAGCACTTTGGGAGGCTGAGGCCAGTGGATTGCCTGAGCTCAGGAGCTCCAGACCAGCCTAGGCAATGTGGTGAAACCCCGTCTCTACTAAAATACAAAAAATCAGCCGGGAGTGGCAGCGTGCACCTGTAATCCCAGCTACTCAGGAATCTGAGACAGGAGAATCGCTTGAACCTGTGAGGCGGAAATTGCAGTGAGCCGAGATCGTGCCACTGCATTCCAGCCTAGGTGACAGAACAAGAGTCTGCCTCAAAACAAAAACAAAAAACGTGAACTATTTCCCCTTCTTTTAAATATTTAGATAAAATTTCTAATTTTAAATTAGTTTCTAATTGTTTTTGCTGTACTGTAATAAATATAACTGTCTTTCCAAGTAATGTCAGTTTTTACCCAAATTTCATAAGGCAAAGAATATAAAATGGTAAAACAAAAAAAAGGATAAAACTTTGTTGCAAATGTCCACTATTTGAGTTTTGTTCGCCTTTTAACAAGTGTAGGGATATACCATTTATTTTCATTATTTCTATGGCAAAAGGTAGTAAGAAAATTGGTAAAACTTCAAGAACACATTCCCTATCATTCCCTGTGATACTATATCATTAGTATCACAGCCAGCAAATCCTGAAACCTATGTATCTATCCCTCCTCCCTCTACAGGAAGATCCTTCAGTTAGGAACACAGTGGCATTAGCATATACCTACTTTCGCTGGGGGGCACAGTGACTCACGCCTGTAATCCCAGCACTTTGGGAGGCTGAGGGGGGCGGATCACGAGGTCAGGAGTTCGAGGCCAGCCTGACCAACATGGTGAAACCCCGTCTCTACTAAAAATACAAAAATTAGTCGGGTATAGTGGCGTGCGCTTATAGTATCAGCTACTAAGGAGGCTGGGGCAGAAGAATTGCTTGAACCTAGGATGCAGAGGTTGCAGTGAGCCGAGATCGTGCCACTGCTCTCCAGCGATCATGCCACTGCACTCCAGCCTGGGTGACAGAGTGAGACTCCGTCTCAAAAAAAATATATATATATATATATTATGTACTTTCTGCTAATCTTGGGTTAAGGGGAACAATGATGGAGAGATTTACCACCCACATTTCACTTTCAAGATCAACAACAAGGTTGCCTGTTATAGTTTCTACTACACTATCCTTATCTTCTTTTTTAGAAATTTGCTCAAACTATTCTTATTTCCTAACATGTCCTTCCTCTCTATCTATCCAAATAACCCATTCTTGAAAACCAGTTTTGGTCTCAACTCCGTTCAGATCTTCATCAGCTACTGTGGTTCACTCTGTCGCTACATGACAAACTGCTCTCAATACCACAGAAATGATTGTTTTATTTCTCTATGTTTCATGTGCCTTAATTTTGCCCTCTCCACCTCCCTTGCTCTACAAAAAAAAAAAAAAAGAGCTAAGACAGGGTCAAAGAATCTGTGTACACAACCTAGGAACATAATAGCAACAATAATAACAGAGAAGTTAACTTTACTGAACACTTACTATGTGCCAGCTTATAGAGGCACAGAGTCAAGTGAATTGCTAAAAATGTCATTTATTGGTTGGCAAACACTTTACTAAATGTTTCACACACATCATCTCATTTTCCCCTTACAACTCTAAGTTTGCTACAAGAATTAGTATTACTATTTTACAGAGACATTAAAAATTTTCTTTTCGATACACTAAAACTTAACAGTAGAGATAGAATTATAGATTTTATGACACAGACCAAGGCTGTCTGCATCACACTATAATATCTTATTTAAAGGGTGAATAAAAATACATGGGTTATCCAGGATTCATCCCCTAAGGCTCCCATCTAATCCACACCCAAATTCCACAGAGAAGGAGAACTCAAGGGTGCTGGAGGAAAGTTTCCTTCCCCAAGCTGGTACTGGAATAACAAGTACTAATACTAAATAAGATGTTATCACTACAAAGCACTCTCCCACACATGATGTCATTTAATCCTAACAACCACCTCATAAGGAGATATAAGTTATCATCTCCAGACAAAAAATGTATGTGTTTTGTTCACTCAAGGCCAAGAGCTTAAGAAGTAATAGAGCTAAGCTCAAATCCACAGCTTCGGACTCAAAATATACATTATTTTCTTCCCATCTTTCAAAATTAAGCACTTCATTTTACAGTGACATTCTCTAATTGCTTCTCAAAGTTGATGAATAAATACAAACACTAGAAATCATGGGTTCTAAACATTTTCTGAGTTCATGACCCTTTAAAGAAATCAAACCTATGAAACCACTGGATAGGAAAAAAAAAAAAAAACCACAGTTTTTTTTCCAGGTTTGTGGGTCCCTGTTAAGAGCCCTATAAAGGACTGTAAGTTAAAGAATAGAGGTGATAGTTTTTGCTGCTATCATATGTTTCACAGTATACAGCAGACAGCACAGAATAAGGCTTTTTGAAGTATACGAATGATTGTAAACAGACTAATTTTCCTGATATTGGCACCAGAAGTCATGGAGCCTCTAGTAAGTCATATATTTGTGTAGTAATAGAAAAAGCGAATGTAGGAAAGTCATTAACAGAGAAGGAACAAACCAACAATTAATGAGTTTTACTGCATGCTAAGAACTTTATTTGATACCATTTTTTAGCCTCAAAGCAGCCTCTAAAGTAGTTATTATCTGTATTGTTTTAATTTTCCAGAAACTTAAGGTAAATGGTCAAGCAAAGACATAAATTTAGATCAGTGTAGGATGGAAAAAACCTTGCTTTTTCACTAAGCTTGATAGCACTGAATGTTTTCAAAAGAAAAAAAAAACTTAATACCTAAAGTGAAAAGAAAGGTGACTAGGGGATCAAAAACAGGGAAAGTATTGCAATAACAGGAAAGAAGAGCAGGAAACTAAGATAAATAACCTAAATTATAAAATATTTAATTGGGTAGGAGAAAAAATACCAAACTTAAGAACAATTTGATTCTAACTCACTAGATAACATTAGACTAACCATTTTACCTTTCTGGACCTTAGCTTCCTCATCAGTAAAATTATGGGTGTTGGATGGCATAAAAACTTAAATTTCTAAATTCCTTCACAATTTTCAAAACACTGTCACAGGTATTTCATTTCACTCCACTGAGCAGGGACTTTGTTTTATTCACTGCTGTATCCCCAGCATCTGGTTGGTACAAAGTATGCCCAAAATATTAGTTGAATAAGATGAATTTTGATCCTGACAATTATCCTGAGAGGAACACAGAACAGGGCAGTTATTATCACACTTATTTTACACATGAGAAAAACCAAGGTTCAGAGTTTAAAGACACTTGCTCACAGTCCCATAGCTAGAGGTGGAGCTAGAATGCAAACTCAAGTTTTCAGATTACTTGTTCAAATCTCTTCCCAGGTCTAAAATGTGTTACACATTTTTATATATTTTTCAATAGTCAGGCACAAGAATAATGAATTCTTCCTATTCTCACCCTTTCAAAGAAAAAAAAAAGTCATCAGGATAGTGTTGCTATAGAAAGCAATAAATAAATATTTAGAAGAGTTATCTGAAAGAATACCTAACACTCAATAATGGTGCATATGAAATAAAAGAGATTAAATTCAAGTTCTGACTTTCTTTGATTATACCAATTATATGTTCTGTGTTCCACAGTGAGTCTGCATCTGTAATTCTGGCTGGCTACTTTGTAAATTCTTGCTCCTAAACACGAGGGATGAGGAGTACAAATCTATCTCTATAACAATTATTGTTAAAATCATAAAACTTGTGCCAGGATCCCCAATGAGGTTGGGAAACACATCCAATGCCCTTCCTCTAGCCAACTCCAAATCTAAAGCTTTATAATCAATGGAGATAGAGGAAAGGGCCTGAGAGGGCAGCATGGCTGGAAATACCTAGCAGGGCAATCTTTGCGTGTGATGGTAGCAACAAATTTTAATGGAATAAAAAAAAAATCTACAAACTCATCCAAACATAAAATCTTTCTTTCAAAAATAAATAATTTCTAGAACACAAGTATTCCCTTTCACATAACGTTGCCCATTAAAAGGCTTTCAAAAAGTTAGACATCAAGGATGGAGGGGAAAAAAAGCCTTCAAAAATAAAAATGAAAGTAAACATAACTTAAACAGGTGTGAAATAGCCTCCCATCAAAAAAAATCAAGCAGTTTAAGTACAAGAATAGAAGTCAAAACACTTTCATAATATGGGAAGCAGTATATAGCTGGTTTGTAAAGTAAGAATTTTAGTATATCTGACAAGAAAAGTTTGTTAAAACAAACTCACCAAAATATACTTCTCTTCTGAAAAATATAAACTTGAATATTCTCCACTGACTTACGTTCCTTTGGTCCCCTCTCGTCCAAGAGGACTTCCAATAGATATGTGTCATAATTAGGAGAAGGGTTACAGCAAAACTATGTGGAGAAGAGCAGTTACACTGAAACTAATCTATTTTCATAGCACTCACATAAAATAGAGGGTCTAGGGAAGCGGGAGGGGGGAAGTAGCAATAAGTGGGGTAACAGATTTGAAAAGTCACCTGATTTGGACCCTAAAGAAAAAACTACCAAACAGACTTAGAAAGCAGGGCTTAATCAAAATAACATTCTGTAAAAACCTAAAATCTGGGGTAATTTAAAGGTTTTAAGAGCTCTAGTTGTAAAATCTTGGAGTTATCCCACAGTAATAATCTGCTGTTCTACTTACCTTTTAATAAACAATTCCTCCCCTTAAAAGTTGTTTTCCTTACTGGTACAAACCATACATCTAAATTTTTCTAGATAAATACAATGTCGTGTCCTTACCTAGTAGCAAACTGAATGAGTGCATTTTGAAGAGTCTGCCTAATTTCAAGAAGAAAAGATTCATCATCGCTTAGTGTATAATACCAATACTGGACATAATCCCTCAAGGAAAACTGGATAACCTATAACAAAAATATTGGAAAAAAAATTACAACATTTTAGGATTTAAAAAGTTACAGTGGTAAACTAAAAAAGTATGCTGTATCTACCAATTTATATTTACTCTCTACGTATTAATTTATGGTGGTAAATACCTGCCCTCATTACAAAAACATCAACATACTAAAAACCATTTCAAACATTTTTAAATTATTCTGGTATCCCAACTTACCTACTGCCTAGATTTAAAAATAAAATAAAATAAAACACTATCTATGGCCAAGTCCCACAGAAATCCAGGTAAAGACAGGGTTTGCAGAAAAAAAAGAAACTTTCCATGCTATAATCTAATAAATAATATCAATCAGTTTAATGGAATGAGATGTAAAATAAGAGACTATAATTCCAAAAAAAAAGTTTTTTTAAAGATTATATCATCAGATCCATTGCAGTCTAATTATAAAAATGATACAGGAGTTCACTTATTTCTACTAATACCTTTGATACTGCCAACAGTATTCAGACAATAAATAGCAAATAATACAACTCAATGTATAATTTTCACAAATCAGATAAACTAAATATTAGTAATAATAATAAATGTTAAAATTCTAAAGTACACATTTTTATAATCATATAATCAAACATCAATGAAAAATATTTCAGGGGGCATAGTTTTTTTTACCTATCTCTAATTTTTTAATGTTTTTGGATCGGATATTTCTTTTCCACTTTTTAAAAGGTAACAAGTAGGAAAAAAAGTCTGATTTACCACACCACTAAGCTTGTTCATCAACAAAAGAGTAACACTTTAACTGTAAAATTTTAAGAAACACTATCAAATGTCAGTAAAAACTTTTTTTCTAAATCCAAGTTCAATCGAAAGGCTTTTACATAAAGTAAACCACCTCATTAGAAGTGAGTTAATAAATAAGGAAGCATCTTCAAGTATAAAATTCAAGGATAACATTAAGAAATTCCAGGATATTATTTAAAGAGCAAAAAGTATTTCCTGGTATCTTCAAAAGAAATATACCTAGAACACAATATATAGAATTCAAATACCACACGCTGAAACTCACTTGCTGGAGAGGTTCATCAATTATATTGGCACCCGTCAATCTTCTATCAATCTTAATAGTCCTGGCTTCCCGTTTCATTTCTTCTAAGCACTTAAAGGAAATCAAAATATCTTACTGAGTAGTTTTCTGATCTAAAATCTCTCCAGTTTAATTCCAGTTGAATACTCAATGTAACATCCCTTCATTATCCTCAAGTAAATACATAACCTTATTTGAGGTGCTACTCTATAAGCCAAACACTATTTCTCAAGTTAACAAAATTAGACACTCCCAAAAAAATGATTATCCTCAAAAATTTAATCAGCAAAAATTATTTAGAATGTGGGAAAACTGCAAATGTACAGGTATGCTGCTGCCATATTTCAGTGAAACTCTACAACTATAAAATTAGTGTTTCATGTAAGTCAAACTGTCTTTACTGGACACTCTCCCTCTTGCCCCTCCCCTTTCCCAGCCCAAAACAGTATACCAGCTGCAAAATAATTAATTTTTAAACAGATTTTATTTAGGGATAGTTTTGGCAACTTAAGAAAATGTACTTCTCTACTTTTTTGTGTTCAGAAAGATCAGTGGCCTGAAAATTGGGTAAAAGGTAGTGGGAGATTCTTAAAAAAACAAACCATAAATATATATAAACATAGATACAGATATAGACATAGATATCTATATTAAAAATACATGCTTCAAGTTATAATATGAAACCACTGATATTTTTTCATAAAACATACTTAGAAATCATATTTTAGAAATAGCAAATAAAACCCATTGTTTTTATACTATTAAAAATGGATTATAAAGACTTAACCATTCTTGAATATAATTTATTACTGTTAAGGATCTTAATTCTTAAAATATTTCCTATTCTCTGTATATGCCACTCAAATGAAGTACACTATAAATAGCTAAGAAATGGTTCAAAAAAGGAAAGGTTAATTTCCTAAGACTTATAAGTAAAAAAAAAAAATACATATTAATATGAGTCCTAAAGGAGAGAAAGGTTTCAGATTATAAAAAAGTTTAAGTATTAAAAAATTTGTTTATCAATATAAAAGTCAGTGGAATAGAGTGAAATTCTTTTATTAATGTAAAATAATATTGGACATTATTTACTTCTACATCTCCTGCACCTTAGCATGTAACAGACAAATTAATAACTGTAAAGAAAGTTGTTATTAGCAACAACTCCAGGCCATCTGCCTCTCTTCATACAAAATGAAACCAACCCAACTGCACAAGAATTGAAGGCACTACAATCTGAAACCTACACAACTCCGATTTTATTTATAGAGTATGATACTGAAAAAATAATAGCACCATTCAAGATGACAAAAATTAGGCCTGAATTATTAAAATTACAGATACTGCATAATCTAATTATAAGCTGTATTTTTCAAAGTAATGAAAAGTATCCATTTTTTCCTCTGATTCCTCTGCAATTTATTTCATTCAAACCAGAATACTCATTGACATTGTTACAAATCATATGCATGATGCTTTGAAATACTATGATAAGACAGCAGGAAAAATACCCAAAATAAACTAACCAATTTCTATCGTTTTCTCAAGTTTGTATTCCCACTTTTTAAATCTAACACTAAGAAAGTTTGTAAGATGGCCTTTTAAAATATATTTTCTAAGTATAATTAGACAATCTCACATATATTCCCAGTGAGCATTAGTAAACTATACGAAAATTTGTCACGCTATATATACAGATGATTACTCTATTATCATTGCAAAGAACTGGACTTTGAGGTTTTATATTCCCTCAAACTATTTACCTTAGGAACCCCAGTTGATGTTGGAGGAAGAAATGAGTGTTCACACTGTTCTAGGTACTTCTCTGAGTTTGTTTTTCCAAACAGGAGAGTAACCACTAAACCCCTAGAAAGAAAAATTTAATCACAAATATAAAAACAAAATTTTCTTATAATTTAATGAATCTACTACCAAGTATATTTTCCAGAGTTCACAGATGGCTCATCATTTACTAAAAAGTCAATTTGTGACTTTGGCAAAGCAAGAAATTGACAGATTGTTTTGGGTTCTGAAGTTTAAAACAACTACGAACATTTTGTGAATTATACAATAATACTTTTTAAAGTTTTAATCCAATATATTTCCTAAAGAATCTTGTGACAAGGCCAGGTGTGGTGGCTCATGCCTGTAATCCCAGCACTTTGGGAGGCCAAGACAGGAGGATCACAAGGTCAGGAGTTCGAGACCAGCTTGACCAACATGGTGAAACCCCGTCTCTACTAAAAATACAAAAATTAGCCAGGGTGGTGGCGTGCACCTGTAGTCCCAGCTACTTGGGAGGCTGAGGCAGGAGAATCGCTGGAACCCAGGAGACAGAGATTGCAGTGAGGTGAGATCATGCCACTGCACTCGAGCCTGGGTGACAGATCAAGACTGTCTCGAAAAAAAAAAAAAAAACTTAAGTGACATTTTTCAAACTTAAAAAAAAATCAGGCTGAGCACAGTGGCTCATGCCTGTAATCCCAGCACCTCGGGAGGCCGAGACAGGTAGCTCATCTGAGGTCAGGAGATCGAGACCACCCTGACCAACATGGTGAAACGCCGTCTCTACTAAAAACACAAAAATTAGCTGGGCGTGGTGACATGCACCTGTAATCCCAGCTACTCAGGAGGCTGAGGTAGGAAAATTGCTTGAACCGGGGAGGCAGAGGATGCAGTGAGCCGAGATCGCGCCACTGCACTCTAGTGACAGAGTAAGACTCGCCTCAAAAAAAAAAAGAAAAGAAAAATCAGCCCTTATTAAACAAGTAGGCTAGCTAATAACCATGGATAAAGACAAATGAATCTAAATATATAGCTAAATGACCAAATTCTATAGTTCTGTTAACCAATTCACGTGAGGTATTACATTATTATAACTTTCCAGTATGAATACAGAATACATAAAGGCTATTTAGGGAAAAAAAAAATCTAATCTATGATTTGTTTAAAATAAGGCTGGAATTAAGAAAATATAAATGTATCCCAAAAAAAGTTAATTATTTTGAAAAATAATTACAGGATCAAGGAAGATAAATGGTGATTTAGAACTACTTCACTCTAAGTATTAACTAAATATTATCAATATTTCATAGATTTTAAATTTACCAATAAAGCAAAGTGCTGGAAATCCATCAAAAAACATTTAATCTAATAATGATCTTACAGTAATGTTACAATGATTCAAAGACTGTAATGACAGGAAGGGAATAGTAAAACATTAAATACTGTCAGTCTCAACTACTGAAAGGAAGATTCTCAAAGTCCTCCAATTTTTGTGGCTACCTGCCCTCTCACTAGTCCTCAGTACAAGTATCACAAAAGCAGGGGTTGGGGGTTGAGAACATGGATAAAGTCAAATCAGTTTAAGTCATTAATTCTATTTTTGTTATTTGTAAAAGGCTGGTCTCAGAATTACTGCTAAATTTCATCTATCTGTGTTATATCTGATATTATTATTAAGATTCAAGTTGGCCCTCTACTTCAGTTTTACCTGGTTATTAAGCATTTATAGACAAAATAAAATGTTTATATTAACACTGTGTTATTAAAAACATCATCAAGAAACAGACTGATAAGACATTAATTTTTGCCCACAAGTGTGTAACGATAGGAAGACAAGATAAAGAGCAGTCTGATTTTAAAAGAACCTAAATAGTAGTTTCAGCTGTAAAGTTTAAGTAATAATTTAAACTGTAGTTGGGTGCAATAAATAATTATATAACCCAACAAATACAACAGAATGCCACAAAATAACCATAATGCAGTAAGATGAAAGTATCCTACAACAACAAAAACGAAAAATCCCCAAGTGTTTTTCTTTCCAAAAGCATTCTTTATATTAAAAAATAAGGAGTTAACTTCGACTATAAGCAAAATATAGACATTATCAACACTTGACAAAAATAAACTACGCAAGTTAAAAACTTAAGTTTTATTAGAAAAACAAAACAAGAGAGGATTCCACAGACCCTACCATGTGACTCTTAATATTCTCTAGAGTTTTTTAGTACCCATTATCCTCTAGTATCCCACCTTATCTCCAAATTTTTACAGAACTTTGTAAGCATCCGAAAGATTTTTTGAAATTATTCCTTGATAAACTACAACATTTAAAAAAGGAACAACAAACGTTCTCATGACTTTAAAAATGAATAAACTTTGTGCAGGATCTGGTTTTATTAAAGATTTAAAAACTTAAAAAATTAATAAACTGATTACTCTTCTCTTTTTCCTAAATTTATTTGGAGCAGTTGAGTAAAAAAAGAAATAATTATTCACTTACCCACCTTCCAAGGGCTCCTACCTTAGCCTATAAAGCTGCAATATCCTCCCTTGACAAAGTATTGGGAAATACTCTGAAATCCTTTTCCTTCACTCTTACAAGGGCTAATACAATTAGTGAAATTAGAAGAAATTTCTACCTTTCAAAAAAAAATGTCAAGACAATTTCCTTTCCAATTAATAAATGCAGCCTCGACTCTGAGAGGGAGAGGTGCAACCATGTCACTATTCAGCCATGCTGTCGCCTTAACTGTGACTGAGAAGTATAATTAGGAAACCCATTTGGCTGCAGATCTGTAGTATCTTCAATCATCTTTATCATCTTCAGTCATCTTTATCATCAATAAAGATATTCTCAACTCCATTATCAGACTCTTACAGCCGAAATAAGTTTAAATGTTTCAGTACACAGTATCGTATCTAGGCCATAGATATGAAAATACTAAATCTAACATAAAATATAGTTTTATGGAGAGTCCTTGACATAGCTGCTCAATTAAAGAAATTATCACTTGTTCAAGCATATGCTCCCTATAGAAAGACTACAACATGACTATCAAATCTGTATCCCCAAAAAAGTGATAGATATATTTAGAAGCTAACCCTTCAGTGTCCTATACAGTTTCTCAAGCTACTGTTTATATATGCTATTCAATTCAGCTAAATCCTCCAAACCTATTGGCTCAAAAAACTCCTCCAAATATCTCGGGTCTCAAAAGATTTTTCAGAAAGAAATCAGTGTTCATTCCACAACTAACTACATAAATACGTCATGTTATAAACATACATACAAACACATTAACAACAAAAGACTCATTTCAACTAAGCTATTTTGGTAACAGTGTCTAACAAACATCCCTTCTCTATATATTTTCTAATATTTCCTTGTAAGTCATGTCTGATACCAAATGCTCTGCATACAAAGCTACAATAAATTATGACTGAAACCTCTCTTGTAAAGGTTTATCAACTTAAGGGAAAATATAAACGTACACCAAATAACTATGAAGAGAAAACTGCAAAATCAGGTATTTGAATTTTCTAGACCGAAATGACAACATTCATTAAAGGAAAAAATTAACATTTGTTTGAAGTCTAATCACAATTTCTATAACATAAAACTTCATGTGTAGTCTCAATTTAACTTACTTATTAACATAATGCAAAAGAAAATTTCAACTTTAAAGGAGAACCACCACCAAAAGGAATGTGAAAAATTTTTTAAACTTTACATATTATCACCAAAAAAAGTTCATACCTTTGGAAATGGACATCTTATTATTGAAGGACTACCCATATTTCTGATACAAATAATGACAATCACTGTTTTTATTTTTATGGGTATCCTTATTTTTTTAACTTTAGTAAAAGCAATTTATTAAAAATGGCATTCACAAATAAATCATACTCCCGTTTCTCAGTCATTTGTTTCCATTTTAACAAGATATGACACATGAATTATAAAATTATAATTGAGTATACTTACCCACCCACAAAGCAGAGGATATAAAATGTCAAATAAAATATTACAAAGGGTCCAAAGGTTATCAGAAAAAGGACAATGCCAAGGCTTCCCCATCCCCATATGGATAGACTGGCCTGAAATACAGAAAAAATATAAGTAAATTAGTAAATAATTCTCCACATGAATTAGAAAAGAACCAACAAAACTTTTACATAGTTTTAAATTTCTTCTTGTAAACATTCATGGTATTATTTCAGTAACTTTTGAAAATGTGAAGTGTATACTTGAAAATTTATCTCCACAAAACAATATACAAAATTTATATGTATAGAGAGATTTACAGAGCATCTGCAATTACTTTTCAAAAAAATCCTAGTGGCAATGCAAAGGTACAGGACAGAAATAGTTATACAAACTGTTAAATGAAATCCTGGCATGAGAAATACAACAAAGTATGTACAAAAACATCTGCACATTTATATTTGCAAATGCATATACAAAAGGATAAGTAGGCTACGAAGTTATACTTACTTAGAATTAATATTTCATCTTGAAACTAGCTCCCAATATAACTACAGCATAAGGAGACATTTTATTAGAAATTTAAATTTCAAGGTAAGAAATCCTTATCTCATTGAAAATTGTGATATTATTTTACTCAAATTATGTATAGAAACTCATACAATTATAATTACAAAAGTTCCAACTTCCAGTTACCGAAATTTACTATGAGCTCAACAAAACATCACCAAAAAGTATCCATACATTAAAAAAAAACCTATTTCATACAGAATTATACTGTTTTAGCCAATAAAAAAAAAACGCCTTTTATTAAAGGCAAACTGGAATTTGGCAATTTAAGTCGTTATGAATAAATACATGTGTTCAATTCAACAAGTTCCTACATCCATTCGCCTTGCACTGTGAGGTAGTACACAAAGCAAGCATTTGTCCCACTCACGCCGTCAAGGAGCATAGAGAAGAATCTCCTATAGGAACGAAACAGTTAGATACTGAACCAAAAGAAAATAATAGAAAGCATTATAAGATGCTAAACTGAACAAAATTAATGACCAAAAAACTATAGAACAGACAGTAAGTGCTGTGGATTATGAGAGAAAGGAGGGCTTTATTTATTCATTCATTCACTCACCAGTCATTGCTTCCTATGTGCCAAGCACAGCTGAAGGTAGTGGGGATACCATAAGGGATAAAACATACCCTCATAAATCTACATTCTAGTAAGGAAAGAAACACAAGCATACCCGCATAAGTTCACATACCTTCATAAGTTTACATTCCACAAGTGGGGAAAAAGAAAATTAAGTAAATATATAGTTATATCACATGGGGATAAGTGCTATGGAGAAAAATAAAGCAACTGTGTAGGGCTGGTCGAAGCAACTCTAAATGATTAGATGACAAATAAACAGAAATCCTGGATAAGATTTATTTAGGGAGACACATAATACTCAGTCTTCCTACCCCAAAATGATATTTTTCCATTAATCATATCTTCTTTTACGTCCCTCAGAGTTATACAACTCTTATTCCTTTGTGTTTTATTATCCTTTTTCCACATCTTGGCCACTTTTATCTTTTAACCAAAGGACAGAATGCCTGCTAACGAAGTTTCTGCTCTGCCTCCATGCTCTCTTCTCTCTGAATCAGGGGGGAATACTATTTCACCTACAGAAGTGTCCTCTGACTTCCTTCTAAGAGCGGGTAAGTAGGACATAGTTATTTAGAATAAAGTACAGAGACATTCAGTTCCTCTGATAATACTTTGCTGAAGTTCCTAATCCACACTAAAATATGGCATGCCACTCTCTCCTGGCCTGCACAACTTCCACTGAGAAGTCTGCTGGCAAATGTACTGGAGCACCATTACATGTTTTTTTCTTTTTCTCTTGCTGCTTTTAGGATCCTTTCTTCATCCTTGACCTTTGAGAGTTTGATTATTAAGTATCTTGAGGTAGTCTTGGGTTAAATCTGCTCGGTGTTCTATAACCTTCTTGTATTTTAATACTGATATCTTTTACTACGTTTGAGAGGCTCTCTGTTATTATCTATCTGAATAAATTTTCTACGCCTAACTCTCTCTCTACCTCCTCTTTAAGGACAATAACTCTTAAATTTGCCCTTCTGAGGCTATTTTCTAGATCTTGCAGTTGTGCCTCATTCCTTTTTATTCTTTTTTCTCCTCTGTGTATTTTCAATTAGCCTGTCTTCAAGTTCACTCATTCCTTCTTCTGCTTGATCAATTCTGTTAAGAAATTCTGATGCATTCGTCAGTAGGCCAACTGCATTTTTCAACTCCAAGATTTGTGCTTGATTCTTTTTATTATTTTAATCTCTTTGTTAAATTTACCTGATAAGATTCTGAATTCCTTCTCTGTATTATCTTGAATTTTGTTGTACTTCCTCAAAACAACTATTTCGATTTTTCCACCCAAAAGGACACATATCTCTGTCTCCAGGATTGGTCTGTGGTGTCTTATTTAGTTCATTTGGTGAGGCCAATGTTTTTCCTGAATGGTCTTGATGCTTGTGGATGTTCACTGATGTCTGGACATTGAAGAGTTAGGCATTTATTGCAGTCTTTACAGTCTGGGCTTGTTTGTCCCAGTCCTTCTTGGGAAGGCTTTCCAGGTATTCAAAGGAACTTGGGTGTTGTGATCTATGTTTCTAGTAACTGTAGCCATATATACATTAGAGGCACCCTAAACCTACTAATGTTGTGGCTCTGAAAGACTTGTAGTGGTATTGCCTTTCTGGTCCTAAATAAGATGTGGAAGAATTATCTAAATTACCAGGCAGAAACTCTTGCTTTCTTCCCTTACATTCTCCCAAAGAGAGTCAGTCTCTCTGCTGAGTTGTGTGGAGCTGGGAGAGGGGTGACACAAGCAACCCTGTTGCTACCTCCACTGTGATGGCACTGGATCATACCTGAAGTCAACAAAGCACTGGGTCACACCCGAGGCCTGTGGTAACCATGGCCTGGCCACTGCCTATGTTCACTTGAAGCCCTAGGACTCTACAATCTGCAGGCAGTGAAGCCAGATAGGCTTGTGTCCTTCCCTTCAAGGTGGAGAGTTTCTCCCATTCCTGGGCAGGTCAAGAGATGCTTCTGGAAGCCAGGGTCTGGAGGTGGAAACCTCAGGAATCTACCTGCTGCTCTACTCTACTGCAGGTGGGCTAGCACCCAAGCCACAAGACGAAGTCCTTCCCATTCTTCCCTCCCCTTTCCACAAGTAGAGGAGTCTCTCCCTACAGCAAGCACAGTCCCCAGGCCCATGGCAAGTACTGCCTGGCTACCAATGTTCATTAAGGACCAAGGGCTCTTCTGTCAGCTGTGGTGAATGCTGCCAGGCCTGGGACTCTCCCTTCAGGGCAGTGGGCTCCCCTCTGGCTCAGGGTAGGTCATGAGATGCTATACAAGAGCCAAGGCCTAGAATCAGGGACCCCAGAGCCCACTTGGTGCTCTATTCCACTGTAACCAAGCTGGTATAGCTAAGGTGCAACACAAAGTCCCCTCACTCTTCCCTCTCCTTTTCTCAAACAGAAGAAGTCCCCCCGCATAGTTACCACAACTGGAAATGTACTAGGTCACATCTAAAGCCAGCATGTCTCTGAATCTCACCCAAGGCCCAGGGAAAGTACTGCCTGGGTACCTACCGCTACTGATTATTCAGGGCCCAAGGGCTCTTTAGTCAGCAGGCAATCAATCTTGCCCGGACTAGGTCCTTCCCTTCAAAGCAGTAGGTTCCCTTCTGGCCAAGGGTGTGTCTAGAAATGCTGTCTGGGAGGTAGGGCCTGGAACAGGGGCCTCAGGACTCTGCCTGGTGCCCTGTCCTACTGTGGCTAAGCTGGTATCCAAGTTGCAAGACAGAATCCTCTTCACTTTTCCCTCTCCTCTTCTCAAGCAGAGAGAAGGAGTCTTTCCCGGACCTGCACTACTTGGGGTGGGAGGAAGGGTGGTGCAAGTGCTCTCTTCGTCGCCCCAGCTGGTGTCTCACTGGGTGGTGTGGTAGCTCCAAACCCAGCACAGCACCAGGACTCGCCCAGGAATTGCACTCCTTGTGGCCTAGCCTGCCTTTCAAGTTTACTTAGGACCCCAGAGCACATTAGCCAGCAGTGGCAAGGGTTGCTGGACTCAGGTTCCAACCACTGGGATGGGCAATTCCCTCTGCCTAGGACTGGTCCAAATGCTTCATCCACAGGCTCTGGCTGGGTTCTGCCCAGTGGTGCTTTCCACTGTGACAGGGCAGCACTGAGTTCCAATGCAAAGTCCCATAATCACTGTGCTCTCCCTCCCCCAGGTGCAAAGATTTTCTCTCTGCACCACTCAGCTTCTGCCAGGGGATGAGGGAGGGGTGGCATTGACAATTCAATATTGTCCTTCCTACTGTCTTCAGTGCCTCTTGCAGCAATATGAAGTTAAAACCAGCTACTGTGATCAGTCCCTGATTTTTGGTTCTTATGAAGGTGCTTTATATGTGGATAGTTGTTCAATTTGTTGTTCCTGTGGAGAGGACAATCAGTGGAGGCTTCTATTTGGCCATCCTGCTCTGCATCCCCCAGTATTCTATTTTTTAACCAGTTGTTAGGACTAAACTGTATAAATGTTTTATTCTCTCTTATGTACAAATCATATCTTTCACAATTAAAGAAATTTTCAAAAAAGAGTCAAAATGAGTTGATATGGAGAAGATTCATGCACCAATTTGTCAACAAGGGGAAATACTTGATTTTTCTAAAAACTCAACTTTTCATATTCTAACAGGTGTTTTATTATTCATTTGAAAACAGTAGCAAAATCACCTAAACCAAAGTCCTATTCATTCATTCAACAACTATTCTGTGTATTTCTGCAATGTGCCAGGTGATAATTTAACAGTGAAAAAACAGTCATTACTGTCATGGTTTTTTTTTTTTTTTTTTTAGAAAAAAAAGATTCTTTCCTTAATTAAGCTTGAGAGAAATTTTTAAATTCCAGAGACTACAAATATTATGCTTTTCTAATCAAGCAAGTGCAGTGCTAATTTGCTTGGTAGTTAATCTATTACAACAGTTAACTTCAAATGTTAAACTGTTCATTGAAACATCAGAATAGCGAATTGTCCAAAAATCAAGTTATGTTATTCTAAGTGTTCTCATATGTATAACTGGCTGACATTATAATCTTATTAGTGAGATAAATTAGGAAAAACATTTGATCTAATGCCACATAAAAATAATTGGGTTCTAATTATTTCCTAAAATGATACAGGACAAAATTTAGGGTAATTTTCTTCTATATAAGAAACCTTTCACAAATTCAAACAAGTATTATCTCAAGAGTTGTCCTATAATGGAATCCAAGGAATACAGACAAATCTATATGACAGTGATTTACATTTTCTTTAATACAGGAGTCCCCAACCCCCAGGCTGCAGACCATTAGGAACTGGGCCGCACAGCAGGAGGTGAGCATGCCGCGAGCATTAGCACCTGAGCTCTGCCTCCTGTCAGAGCAGCAGCAGCATGAGATTCTCATAGGAACGTGAAACCTATTGTGAACTGTGCATGTGAGGGCTCTAGGTTGAGTATTCCTTATGATAATCTAACTAATGCCTGATGATCTGAGGTGGGAGAGTTTCATCTCGAAACCATCCCCTCCACCTCGCAGGCCATGGAAAAATTGTCTTCCATGAAACTGGGGGTCCCTGGTGCCACAGAGGTTGGGAACTGCTACTTTAATATAGTACCATTTTCTTTGCTAAATACAATAATCAACATTGATATATCCATGCTGACTGGTCCCAGAATCACTCACAACTGTGAATTGGAAGAAACTCTCAAGATCATCTACTGCAATACTTCTCAAACTTTAAGGATATTAAATACAGTTTCTTAAAATGCAGATTATGATCCAGTGTGTCTGGGATAGGGCCTATAGTTCTCTCATTTCTAACAAGCTACCAAAACTGTTTAGAAGGAAGGACAATTATATATTTATAATTTTCCCTAAATTAATCTCTAGGCCATAAAATCTTAGTCACAATTTTAAAATCTAAAATGCTGTGGAAATCATACACCTCAGAACAACTTAAGAAGCAGTAGAAGGCAGCAACATAGTACTCAATAACTACACACTTAGGAGTTAGGACTAGCTGAATTCAAATCTCACCTCTACCATTAGTTGTGTAACCACTACATGCCTTCATTTCCTCCCCTATGTCATGTGGTTACTGTGGGGAGTAAATGAGTTCACAGTCCAAGGTCAATTTTGGCTTAATCACTATTATTATGCAAAGTTAAACAATAAAAAAGTTTTTAAAAATTGCCCAAGGTCACACAGCTATAAGGGTAAGATCTGATACTAAACAAATCTTGACTCTTTAACCCATAAAATTTGTCAGCTGACAATTGTCTTAAAAGTCACAGAAAAAAATGTTAATATCATAAATGAATGCTTTTACCTAAATATTAATCAGCTTAATATGCCTCCCAAGAAAGTAGTCAGAAAACTACCTGCAATAAGTGAATATAATAAATTCCTGGTCTGAAAATCAATTTATCCATGTATCTTCTAAATACATAACGGAAAAAATTTGAGTTTCAAAGGGTGTCTACTTACTAGCATGCTTAGATAATCTACCTGTATTGGTTTGAACTCAGGGACACAAAAAAACATAAAAAATGACCTCAACTTCCATGATTCTGAAAATTAAGAAATGGCAATGCAAAAAATCACATATGCATCCTGACCAAAGAAAGGAAGTAGAAATAATTTATCTGGTGATATTTTCTGCCTATCAAGGCGTACTGACATTTATCTCATTTGATCCTAAAAAGATATTTATGATAGGAAAGGCAGCATAATATACTACTTAAGAGTCAGAAATCACGGATTCCAGATTGCCACTAACTTTCTGTATAACCTTTGCAAAATCACTAACCCTCTCTTTGATCCAGAATACCTATCAGCACCATGAAGGGGCTGAGTTGTGACATCATCTCTCAAGTCTAGTTGTAGCAGACTGGTTCATTAACTCTTCACAATCACACAACTAATTCAGTGCTTAATTTAGGCCTAGGTTATCAGTGCTTAATTCAGCTAATTCAGGTGCAGATTATCCTGGTTCATGTGGAGAGTGGGGGTTAAGTGGAAAATGCTGTTTTAGATCAGCTGTTTTATACCAGCTATCTCAGAACAGACTGTCAGAACTACCACAGAAAGGAACTTCGACTCTGAGATCGATCTCACTAGAATGGGGTCAACCACTCTCCAACTTATATTCACCTGGTATATTTAAATACATATGGCTTAAGGCTACCAAACAGGGCTAAGAATCTTACAGTTGATACTACTTCAGTGCCAACTTGAGTCATAGAAATTATATATATAGTTCAACAATAAAAATAAGTAGCCATAAGAAGAGTGGTCTTATAACAAGTACAGACTGTTTTCCTCCCACCTTATTCTATCTACAATAAGTTGGACGTTCTTCTCCAGGTAATTTCAATAGAATGTGCTCCTGATGTGGAACCCTGTCTCATTCAGCATCAAATAATAATGTAACCAAGGCCAAGTACACAGAAGCTGCTCATTAAGTATGAAAATTACTAACTAGACAAGTGAAATGAGGGAAGGAATGGAAAAAGGAGAGAAAAGGGGAGACCAAGGGAAGGGGGGAAAGGACAGTGAAAAGGCAAAGGATCTTAAAGTGTTCCTCCTCAGTCTCACCTGATGGCTTCAGATACAATGCTATATACTCCTATGATTAGTTTATAGTGCAGCAACATATGCGTGGCTATACAATTAAGAAAAAAATTAAATATGAAACTAAGTAATGAGCCTTAGTATTCTATTTTATGTGTGGGTATGAGTACATTTAATTTAAAAACTACTGTCCTCCAACCCAATTATTTTGGAGGCTTCATATTGATTCTATTGTTACTAGGTGGGTATGTGCTAGGCCTTAACGATACAAAGATGAATGAGGCAGTTTCTGCCCCTAATATGCTCAGAAGCTAAAAAGGTAAAATATACATAAATGTAGTAAATACCACAATAAAGAGATTCACAAAGTGTTTGGGGAATACAGAAAAGATAATGCCTTTAGAGCTTAAATATTTTTGGAACTCCTTTTAAATTGTCTTCAAAAGGCAGTTTTGCAGGTGAACAATAAAAATCAATCTCTTTTATTTACAATTACCCAATTCTTTCCACCAAAATAGTACTACCCAAAACCAGTTACTAACTTTATATGCTAAAGTTTTGGTAATTTCCAAAAACAAAAACTTGAAGTGAACAAATATTCACAAATGTTGAGGCTGCTCAACAGTGTACCCACAGGGAAAGTACTCTTTAAAACTCTTGATTCAACAGGAGAATATAAAATAACATTTGTTTAGTGAACCTAAGCCCAACGCTCAAGGCTATTTACACTTTTACAGATTTTGTCTGTTTAAAAAGATGGAGTCTCTCACTCTCTTCCAGACTGGAATGCAGTGGTGCCATCACAGCTTAATGCAGCCTCCAATTCTGAGACTCACAGGATCCTCCCACCTCAGCCTCCTGAGTAGCTGGGACTACCAGCATATACCACTTTACCCTGCTCTGGCATGTCTAAATATATATAAATATTTCATTTATAAATGATAATAAAGAAAGAATATGATTCTTACTCAACATATACTAGTTTGTGTGGGATAAATGCACTATTCAAGAGTTTCCAAAAAGTAATTTTAAAACCATATATAAATAATCACAAGTACAAGATGATTTTACAAAAGAGGGAGAACAACAGCTAGATGGCACTAGCCATGAATTATAATAAACTGATACATGGTTAGACTTATCAGTGCCCAAAAGAACAAATGAAAGAGAAAAAAAATGTAAAAGTCACAATTCATTCGACATTTAATAAAACATAGAAAAAACTATTTCCACATGATATTAAAATTAACTGCTTAGATTCATCTCATAGCTTTTATCATCCCTAACATTAGTATAAGGAAATAATAGATCAACAACTCTGGTATAGAAAACCTTAAGGGAAACTATAAATATATATAAAATATGTACCACACAATTTAAAAAAACCATTTGATCAAAATTTTAGTTGATATGGTAAATTCACACGTAGTTTATTTAGTTCCAACTATACTCCCACCTCAAAAAAAAAAAAAAATCACACCTCCTTTACTCAGGAGGCCTACTCCATAACTTCCTCTCATAATCTGATATGGCCAAAAGGTGGTTAGAGCAAGAATCAATGATCAAATTATAATATCTTGTGACACATTTTTCAATTATAATTTTTAACTGTAAGATCTAATTGTTATACAAGTGGAATTTATTTCCAGAGAAATCTGTTCCTAAAAGTGAACACACAAACTCAAGGAATCATAACTCTTTCTTTCCACAGGGTCAACCAATAGAAGAGCCAAAGGTCAGTTCCAATTACCTCCTTGATTTTTCTATAGAATAAATAGGAGACTTCCTGTAAAAATTCTTTAAACTGATTCAACAAAAATAAATAAATAAATAAAGATAATATAGTCAGCCCTAACAAATCATCCTGTGAGCTCATTTGGTGTATCAGGTGTTCGGATTTTGAAAGCCACAGGCTGACAGAAACATTTCCATTCATGTTGGTTATCTTCTTGGGGTGAAACACCAAGTATTTTTTGTATTGTGTTTATAATTTTGTACTAAAATATGCAGGACAAAATAATAGAAAAAAATCCTCCCTAAAAACCATTCCAGTTTCAAGTCCCAGAAACAACAAGACCTCAGCAAACAAGGAGCCAAAGGTGGCAATGATTGATTCACTGCCAGTACAGTCACTACAGATGGGTCTCAGCCCATCTGACTTATAACCTCTATTACTCACTCAATCTCTAAATCTTCTAAGCCCAGGGACTCAGTCTGTCTCCTTTTCCACTATAATTTTCTGTAGCTTCCAGTCAAGTTTTTTCTTTCATCCTAGTATGCAACAGAAACAAGTACATTTCAATACCTCAGAAGGTGATACTAGTTGCTCTTTGTTACAGAGAATGTAAGGATTGAGAAAGGGATCAGAAACTGACAATGTTTTACCTGACCAACAACAGCACTTTTAAAAATTCTGAGTAAGCATTTAAAAATCTGCAAAAAATCAGGATTTCTGGCTTTTCTTGAAAAACAGAAATATCTGGAATCAGGAATCGGTGGAATTGAACTCCTGCAAGGCAATAACTGGATAAAACTGAGTTGGCAGCAACATCGCCCCTGAAAATGAGCCATGAATGTTTTAGTACTGCTACAGCGCCACACTTGCTATAAGGTTTATCTGATGCTGAGTCCAAGACATGATATCTCAACATAATTTTACTGCCATTTTGATTAAAGTTGGGAAAGCATACAGGAAATAAAAGGGACCAAGAAAAACTAACACTACTTTGCAAGTATGCCCTTGATTACCTTTAAGCAGAAGAAAGCTTGCAATTCCCAGGGTTCTGTTTTTACCTTCTTATAGTCTTACTAGATATGCAATCCTTGAGTTTTCTAGTCCACCATTTATAACTACCCATATGTACTGTGACTTCCAGAACTGTGCCTCCAGCTCAGAAATATCTCCTGAGTTTCAGAAACTTATATTCAACTACATACTGAACGCTCCTACCTGAATTTGTCATAAAGATCATAAACTTATCATGTCCAAAATTAAATTCATTCAAGATCCCAAATGTTTCCTATATTCCTTTACTTTTTTAAAAGGAGGCATCAATACCTACCCAGTTACTGAGAAGAGAAATTCTAGAGTTGCCTTGGATTACCCTCCTGGAATTTTTCAGCCAATTAGCTATCAGGGCCTGCCTGACCATTTTATATCTTAAGTATCTTTTGAAACCTTCCCTTCCTCACAGCCAAAGCTTGACACAAAACCTTCATTATAGCTGCATGACTGTATCATTACTGCTTCTCCCTATATTCCATCCTCCTTACTGCCAAAATGACCTTTGAGAAAGATTCTAAAATACTTGGCTTTTCCATGATCATGACTTGCTCTCTTGCTTCTGTTCTCTAGGATGGATTACTTTTACTCCCTAGCAAACAATTCTATCAAGTTCCCCTCAAGAACCAGCTGAAATTGTTATCTCCCATGAAGCAAATCTTCCCTCATAAACACCTCACACTCTTCCCAAATATATTTTTCCTTGTATTCTCTGCTTCCACTGCACAATTTACAATTCTACAGTAGTTATTTATGCATATTTGCCTCTTCTAAAGTAGAAGCTTCTTTCATTCATTCACTAAACATTTACTGAAGTCTATCATGTGCCTAGGATAGTAAGGTTCTGCAATTTCAAAGGTAAATAAAGCATAGTTTTCCTGGAATCAAAAAGCTCACAGTTTTGTAGGAGACAACATACATATAATTACAAAACAATACAGTAAGTAAAATGACATATGCTTCAGTTATTACAAGACATTAGGAAGGAACATATCATCTGACTCAGCTAGAAAGGGTGGGGCGGGGGGGGGGGGTCAGTCAGAGGAAGCATCTTGGAAAAAGCGACACCTAAGATTAGTCTCCAAGAATTATAAGGAT
The DNA here is from genome assembly GCF_029281585.2 of Gorilla gorilla gorilla. Classification (NCBI taxonomy): domain Eukaryota; kingdom Metazoa; phylum Chordata; class Mammalia; order Primates; family Hominidae; genus Gorilla; species Gorilla gorilla. The sequence continues at coordinate 25,350,898 of NC_073230.2, forward strand.
ATAGCCAGGTGAAGAACAGAATAACTGATAAAGAGACCATAATATGAGTAGGCACTGAAGCAAGGAACGATGTTCTGTGTGTTAAAAGAAAACCCTTAAACAAACAAAAGACACGAAGAGACACTTTGCAAAAGAAACAGATGAAAAGCTCAACATCACTAATCATTAGAGAAATGCTAATCAAAAAAATAAATAAAAAAAAACATGAGATACCATCTCACGCCAGTCAGAATGCCGATTATTAAAATGTCAAGAAACAACAGATGCTAATGAGGTTGTGGAGAAAAAGGAATGCTTTACACTGTTGGTGGGAGTGTAAATTAGTTCAACCATGTGGAAGACAGTGTGGCAATTCCTCAAAGACTAGAGGCAGAAATACGACTTGACCCAGCAATCCCATTACTGGGTATATACCCAAAGGAATAGAAATCATTCTATTATAAAGATACATGAACATGTATGTTCACTACAGCACTATTCACAGTAGCAAAAATATGGATTCAACCCAAAAGCCCATCAACGATAGACTGGATAAAGAAAATGTGGTACATATACACCATGGAATACTATGCAGCCATAAAAAGGAACAAGAGACTAACAAGATTACATCCTTTGTAGGGACACGAATCAAGCTGGAAGCCATTATTCTCAGCAAACTAATGCAGGAACAAAAAAACCGAACACTGCATGTTCTCACTTGCAAGTAGAAGCTGAATGATGAGAACATATGGACACACAGATGGGAAAAATACACACTGGCACCTGTCTGGCAGGTGTGGATGGGAGGAGGGAGAGCAACAGGAAGAATAGCTAATGGTTGCTGGGCTTGATACCCAGGTGATGGGATGATCTGTGCAGCAAACCACCATGGCACACACTTACCTATGTAACAAACCTGCACATCCTGCACATGTACCCCTGAACTTAAAATAAAAGTTGAAAAAGAAGACATATTTGAATAGTATTTAACCTATCTTAAACCATTAACGTTTTCTACAAATCCATTGATCAAATATAATACAAGAAATTGTTTTAGTAAATATGTCACAGCAATACGATGGCCTCAAATTTAAGGAGACTCAAAACCGAGCCCTACAAACTGACTCCTAGAGCAAAGGTAGAAGACAGAGAGATCTGACCTGTACTTAAGTCAATTAAAACCTAACATAACTCCTTCAAAGTACCCAAGACTATTTCAGTGTTGCTATTTCTTATTGATTATTTTCCTTTTATTTTGTGCAATAAATAGACTGATATTTAATTAGACCTCCAAAGTCATTCCCGTAGGTTTTAGGAACATAAATATAATAAGGGAAAAGAAATTCACCTCAGTTTGAATGAAAGGAATAAAACAAAATACAATTCAATAAACCACTGGAAAAATAACAGATAAAACTGGTTGAAAAATCTGTTGCAAAAGATGTACCGAGAGTTCGTACCTCAAACAAAACGACTAATTTTTGGCTTTCTTTTTCAAGTCAGCATGATCTCAGCATGATGGAGGACAGGGAAGATAAAAACAAAATGGAGGTATGTACAATGGTGCTGCCACTGTGTAAAACAATCGGCAGTTTCTCAAAAAATTGAACACAGAATTATGATATGACTCAGCAATTCCACTCCTATGTACATACCCAAAATGATTAAAAACAGGTACTCAAACAGAAACACGTACACACGTGTTCACAGCAGCACTAATTACTATAGCCAAAAGGAGGAAATGCCCCAAATGTTTATCAGTGAATGAACAAATTGTGGTATCTACCTATAATTCAGCCATGAAAAGGAATAACGTACTAGTACATGCTATAATGTGAATGAGCTTAAAAAACTTATGTTAAATGAAAGAAGCCAGACACAAAGGCCACAGTTTGTGTGATTTCATTTATATAAAATATCCAGAATACATAAATCCATAGTAACAGAACTCAGATTGGTGACTGCCACGGGCTGGTGGGGAAGAGGAAAATGGCTTAATGGATACAGTCTTCTTTTTAGGGTGATAAAAATGTTCTGACACTAATTAGAGGTGGTGGTTGCACACCATGGTGAATGAACTCAATACCAATGAATCACTCATTTTTAAATGGCTAATTTTACATTATGTCAATGCTAACTCAACTTCCAAACGTTAAAAAACAAAACAAAACAAAACTGGGCCTGTTGTTAGAAGACACAATTTCTAGACCAGGTTCTAGGCTAGCTACTTTTTGTTGACCTCTCCAAGCCATGGTTTCTTCATCTGTACAACAGTTGAAAACACATGATATCCAAGGTCCCTCTCATTAACTGTATCTGTAGCACTGAATTTATAAAGAATTGTATCATATAGGAATGTATCTGAAAAACAAAGTGTGAAGTAGTAGTTAACGTTCTCAGCAACAGTTTTTCAGGAAAGTCATTAGAAAGCTAAACATAATTGCCGGGGCGCAGTGATTCATGCCTATAATCCCAGCACTTTGGGAGGCTAAGGCAGGCAGATCACTTGAGGTCAGGAGTTCAAGATCAGCCTGGCCAACATGGTGAAACCCCGCCTCTACCAAAAATACAAAAATTAGCCAGGTGTAGTGGTGTATGTCTGTAGTCCCAGCTGCTCTGGAGGCTAAGGCAGGAGAACTGCTTGAACCAGGAAGCAGAGATTGCAGTGAGCCAAGATCGCGCCACTGCACTCCAGCCAGGGCAACAGAGCGAGACTCTGTCTCAAAAAAAAAAAAAAGTTTAACACAATTGCTTCCCATAACGACTTTACTTAAAAATTGATGTAAGTATTAAAAGATAATGCAATGAAGGCAATGCTACAGGGAGTACAATATGTTATTAAGATTATTATCTTTTAGCGGTCAAACTATACTCAAGGATAGAAATCAGAGAATCAAAAATAAATAAGTAGATTTTTTTAAAAAGAGAGAGAGAATCTACACAAAAAGCCTGGACTAAATAAGTCTTGGGCATCTTCCCCAGCATCAGTTCTTTCAGGCTTTGAGAGATACTCAAGAGTATCACATAGTCTGAGGTCACTAAATGTTGGCACTCTATATTTGCAATTAGAGTCAATCCAGGCAGATTTTTTTCCCAAGATTGTGGATTAGAGGTTTTGAGTGTGCCTCAGCCACTTGGAATTAGCAAAATAGTGCATAAAGATCAACTCTGCAAGCTTTAATTCAAGAAAGAAAACAGGATTCACCAGAATGCAAAGAACACCCCAGAACCCAGGAAGAAGAAGGTGGGCAGGCAGCCCCAGGGACAGCATTTGGCTGAGAAAAGTAAGTGAAGCTCCAGTACATGAAAGGGACAGTCAGTATCCCTCTGTGACTCATCTTTCCACTAGGGATCTGTGCAACCCAGGCCATGGGAGAGTACCCTGTTTCTCCCAAACACTGACACTAAACTGGGAAAAGGCTGAGAGATTGAGACAGGAAAAGACACCAGGAAAAGCTGCAGGCATTTTCCCAGGCATGGGAATAAGAGGAAAATGCTTTTTTTTTTTGGAAATGGAGTCTCACTCTGTTGCCCAGATTGGAGTGCCGTGGCATGATCTCGACTCACTGCAACCTCCTGCCTCCCGGGTTCAAGTGATTCTCCTGCTTCAGCCTCCTGAGTAGCTGGGATTACAGGCACCCACCACCATGCCTGGCTAATTTCTGTATTTCTAGTAGAGACGGGGTTTACACCATGTTGGCCAGACTGGTCTTGAACTTCTGACCTCAAGTCATCCACCTGCCTTGGCCTCTCAAAGTGCTGGGATTACAGGCTTGAGCTACCATACCCAGCCAGAGGATGCCATTTCTAATCTGGGCTCATGCAAAGTAAGTCACTGTTTGGCAACCTGGCAGCAGCAGCCATTGCAGGCACTTTTGTCTCAGGCCAGAGACTGGAGCACTTGCCCTGGAGTGGGGAAAGGACCCTCACAGTCAGAATTGAGTGGCGAGTGTGGAAAGCACCCAAGCAGCAAGCACTGAAATTAGACTTTCCCATCACAGGACTGGAGCAGGAAGAGACTTGTGAAGCTGAGGTTTCTCCTAGGATGCAAGACTCGCAGCCAGGGACAGCTCTGCGACCTGAAACTGGTCTATGTGTGTCACTGCTGGGCACCCCAGTCTGCTTTCATGGACAGTTCAGGGAGAGTGTCTCACTAGTTCTGAGGAGCGGGAGGGAGGCAGACTCCACTCCCATGGAGATCTAACCCTTGGCATGGACTGCCCCTGAGGGAGAAGGGAGAGCACACCACCAAAACCCACCTTGGGTCAAAGGAAATACAAGAGTGGTGGCAGCCACAAAAGGAGGGACCACCAAAATCCGGGAATGAACTTGAAGAGGGGGTAATCTCTTAATCCCCACCACTCCCCAGTGCACTGTTGCAGAGACAGCAGTGGCTCTTCCCACTGGGGTCCAGGGAACGGGGGCTGAAAGAGGCCATTTCTTAGACTTCTCCAGAAGCTTCACCCTCACCAAAGGTGAGCACACCCTCACCAAAGGTGGAGCACTTTTCAGGCTTCTCCACTGCCTCCACCTCTGCTGAGGGTAAGCATGTGCAGAGTTAAGAGCCCACCTGCCAACTCTTAATCTTAAGTGCCACCTACTGGACTGCAGCCTAAATCATACCACCAAACAAAAATATGTTGCTACAATAAACAATATCTGACAAAACCACCATATGAATTTATCTGCAACCAAGGAACCCATACGGAGCCTTGGCCCTCTGAAAGCACCCAGAAACAAAGCCAACTGATCACATGCAACATACATCAGTCATACCCTCAAGGGAAAACAGAATTTAAAAATCAAAAAGCCCGAGCCAAACAATAGCAAATTAACAAAAAAAAAAAAAAAAAGAAGAAGCATCGGCTCCCTCAGATGAGAAGGAACCAGCACAAGAACTCCGACAATACAAAAGCCAGAGTGTTTTGTCACATCCAAAGGATCACACTAGCTCCCTAGCAATGGATCCTAACCAGAATGAAATATCTGAAATGACAGTATAAAATTCAGAATATATATGGAGCAAAGAAACTCAATGAGATCCAAGAGAAAGATGAAATCCAACACAAAGAAGCCAGAAAAACAATCCAATTCAAAAGATGACATAGCTGTACTAAGAAAGAACCAAACAGAACGTCTGGAATTGAAAAATTTCAAAATACAGTTGGAAGCCTTAGGAATAGACTAGACCAAACAGAAGAAAGAGTTTCAAAGTTCAAAGGCCAATCCTTCAAATCCACCCAGTCAGACAAAAGAAAAAAGAATTTAAGGAAATGGGAGAAAAAAAAAAGACTTCAAGAAATACAGGATTATGTAATGCAATCAAACCTATGGCTTATTGGCATTCTTGAAAAAGATGAAAGTACGCAACTTGGAAAACACATTTGAGGAAATAATTCGGGAAAATTTCACCAATCTGTCTATAGAGATCAACATACCGATACCAAAAAATTCCAGAGAAATCCTGCAAGATACTGTACAAGATGACAATCTGCAAGACACACAGTAATCAGACCATCCAAAATAGAAAAAATCTTCAAGGCAGCTAGAGAAAAGAGCCATATTACCTATAAAGGCAAACCCATCAAACTAACAGCGGACTTCTCAGCAGAAATTTTACAAGCCAGAAGAGACAGGGGGCCCATTTTAAGCATTCTTAAAGAAAAGAAATGCCAGCCAAAAATGTCATATCCCACCAAACTAAGCTTCATAAGTGAACAAGAAATAAAGTCCTTCCCAGACAGTCACTAAAGAAATTTGCCACCATGAGACTGGCCCTACAAGAGAAGCTTAAGGGGGTTTTAAACATGAAAACAAAATAACAATACTTGCTGTCACAAAAGCACACGTAAGCACATGGTCTCCAGACCCCATAAAACAACTAACAATCAAGATTATAAAGCCAACTAGCTAACAACACTATGGCAGGAACAAAACCTCACATATCAGTATTACCCTTGAATGTAAATGGAATAAACACTCCACTTAAAAGACACAGAATGGCAATTGGGCAAACAAAGACCCATTCTTTTACTACCTTTAAGAGACTCATCTCACATGTAATGACACCCATAGGCTCAAAGTAAATGGTTGAAGAAGGATCTATCACACAAATGGAAAACAAAAAAGACAGAGGGATTGCTATTCTTGTATCAAATAAAACAAACTTTAAACCAAAAACACTAAAAAAGGACAAAGAAGAGCATTATATTATGATAAAGGTTCATCAACAGGAAGATGTAACTGTCCTAAATATACACACACCCAACATTGGAGCACCCAGATTTATAAAATTACTACTGTTAGGGACAAGCTGCCCCAGGACCCCCGCCCCTCTATGCAGCTGACCCTTACCCTGAATACTCTGCAGCTGCATTCCTGAACCCTTACCTAGGCGCCACAGCAAGGTCACCAGACTTGCTGAGCAAAACCCTGATTACAGCCCCCTGGGCGGCACTGGGGAGGTCACAAGAAACGTGGATAAACCTAAGTTACACCCTCTTGTAAATTCCTATATTGTAAGCCCGTCAATGATAAGTGGTAAAGTCAACCAACAAACAACCCCAGGGTCTCTCTCCCCCATATAAACCCCACACTTTTTAAGATCAGGGCTGCCTCCTCTGACTGTGGTGGAGCAGCCCAACAGGTGAAGGAACTTACTCACCTGACCTTGGAGGTGTGTCTCTGTCTGTCTGTCTGTCTGTCTCTCTCTCTCGTCCTTTCTTTCAGCTAACCTACAACTACTACACCTAAAACAAGACTTAGACAGTCACACAATAATAGGGACTTCAACATCCAACTGACAACATAAGATAGATCAACAAGGCAGAAAACTAACCAAAAAATCCTTAAGTTAATTTGACACTTGACCAATTGGACCTAAGAGACATCTACAGGACACTTAACCCAATGACTGCAGAGTACACATTCTTCTCATCTGCACACAGAACATACTCTAAGACTGTCCACATTGCTCTGCCACAAAGCAAGTTTCAACAAATTCAAAACAACTGAAATCATACCAAGTATCTTCTCAGACTACAGTGGAATAAAAATAGAAATTAATACCAAGATGACTCTCAAAACCACAAAAAATACATGGAAACTAAACATCCTGCTCCTGAATGACTTTTGGGTAAACAATAAAACTATGACAGAAAACAAAATCATTTGTTAAAAAATGAAAACAGGCCAAAACCTCTGGGTTGTGACTAACACAGTGTTAAGAGGACTTGACAGCACTAAACGTCTACACCAAGGAGACAGACAGACGTCCAATTAACAACCTCACCTCGCACCTAAAAAAACTAGAAAAACAAAAACAAACTCCAAAAACGAGCAGAAGAATAAACTCATAAACTAGAAGAAGAAAGCAAATAACTAAAATCACAGCAAAACTCAATGAAATTGAAAGCCAAAAAACATACAAAGGATCAACAAAGTCAAAAGTTGGTTATTTCAAAGGATAAATAAGACTGACGGATCATTAGCTAGCTAAGCAAAGAAAAAGAAGATTCACAAATAACCACAATCAGCCATGAGAAAGGTGACATTACAAGCAACCTAAGAGAAATACAAAAGATCCTCAGACTACTATAAACATCTGTATGCACACAAACAAAAAAATCTAGAGGAAATGGAAATATTCCTGGAAACTCACAAACTCCCAAAATTGAACCAGGAAAAAATGGAAACCCTGAACAGATCGATAACAAGTTCCAAAATTGAATCAGTAACAAAAGAAGAACGTATCAACCAAAAAAAAAACCCTGTACCAGATGGATTCACAGCCAAATTCTACCAGATATACAAAGAAGAGTTAGTAACAATCCTACTGAAACTATTCTCAAAAAATCTAGGAGGAGGGATTCCTCCCTAACTCATTCTACAAAACCAGAATCATCCTGATAGCAATTTCTGGCAAAGACACAACAAAAAAGGAAAACTATAGGCCAATATCCCTTATGAACACAGATGCAAAAATCCTCAACAAAATACTAGCAAACTGAACCCAACAACATATGAAAAAGAAAATTCACCTCCATCAAGTGGGCTTTATTCTTGGCATGCAAGGATGGTTCAACATATGCAAATCAATAAATGTGATTCACCACATAAACAGCATTAAAAACAAAAACCATATATGATCACCTCAATATATTCAGAAAAAGCATTCAGTAAAATCCAACATCTCTTCAAGATAAAAAACCTTCACAAACTAGGCATCAAAGGATCATACCTCAAAATAGTAAGAGCCATCTATGACACACCCACAGCCAACATCATCATAAATGGGCAAAAGCTGGAAGCATTCCCCTAAGAACTGGAGCAAAACAAGGATGTCCACTCTTGCCACTCCTATTTAACATAGTACCAGAAGTCTTAGAGCAATCCGCCAAGGAAAAGAAATAAAAAGCATCCAAATAGAAAAAGAAGAAGTCAAATAATTTCCCTTTGCTGACAATATGATTCTATACCTAGAAAACTCTAAAGATTCTGCCAAAAGACTCCTAGACCCGATATACAACTTCAGTAAAGTTTCAGGATACAAAAATCAATATTATTTCTATAGACCAATAACATTCAAGCCAAAAACCAAATCAAGAACACAATCCCATTTGCAATAGCAATAAAAAGAATAAAATACCTAGGAATACAGCTAATCAAGGAAGTGAACGACCTCTACAAACAGAACTATAAAACACAGCAGAAATATGTTACAGAAGACACAAACAGGAAAAAAAAAAAATCCATGGTCATGGAATAGAAGAATCAATACTGTTAAAATGGCCATAGTGCCCAAAGCAATCTACAGATTCAATGCAATTCCTATCAAAGTGTCAACATCATTTTTCACAGAGTTAGAAGAAACTATTCTAAAATTCATATGAACTACAAAAGAGCCTGAATAGCCAAAGCAATCCTAAGCAAAAGAAAATAGGTATCACATTACCTGACTTAAAACTATACAAGGCTACAACAATCAAAACACCATGTACTGGTATGAAAACAGACACACAGACCAGAATAGAGAACCCAGAAATAAAGCCACACACCTACAACCAACTGACCTTCAACAACGTCGACAAAAATAAACAATGGGGAAAGGACCTCCTAGTCAATAAACAGTGCTGGGAAAACTGGCTAACCACATACAAAAGAAACTGGACTACCTCTCACCATGTATAAAAACTAACTCAAAATGAATTAAAGACCTAAAACTGTAAAAACCCTAGAACAAAACCTAGGAAATACGCTTCTGAACATTGGCTTAGCCAAAGAATTTATAAGTCCTCCAAAGCAAATGCAACAATACCAAAAATTGACAACTGAGACATAATTAAACTAAAGACCTTCTGCACAGCAAAAGAAACTATCAACAGAGTAAACAGACAACCTACAGAATGGGAGAAAACATTCGCAAACTATAAATCTGACAAAGGAATAATATCCAGAATCCGTAAGGAACTTAAGATGAATCAACAAGAAAAAAAAAATTAAAAAATGGGCAAAGGATATGAACAGCCACTTCTCAAAAGACATACAAGCAGCCAACATATTTTTTAAAATGCTCATGACTAATCATTAGAGAAAAGCAAATGAGGTATCATCTCATGTCAGTCAAAATGACTATTATTAAAAAGTCAAAAAATAACAGATGTCTGTGAGGTTATGGAGAAAAAGGAAATGTTAATACACTGTTGGAAGTAAATTAGTTCAGCCCCTGTAGAAAGCAGTTTAGAGATTTCTTAAAGAACTAAAAATGTAATTACCACTGGACCCCACAATCCCATTACTGGGTATTTACCCAAAAGAAAATGAATCTTTCTACCAAAAGGTAATCTGCACTCATATGTTTATCACAGTACTATTCACAATAGCAAAGACATGGAATTAACCTAGATGCCCATCAATGGTGGACTGGATAAAGAAAATGTGGTACATATACTACGCAGCCACAAAAGAGAACGAAATCATGTCCTTTGCAGCAACATGGATGCAGGTGGAGGCCACTGTCCTAAGCAAAATTAACACAAAAACAGAAAACTACCTACCATGTTCTCACTTAAAAGTAGGAGCTAAACACTGGGTACACACGGACACAAAGACGGGACCAAAAGACACTGGCCACTGCAAAAGAGGGGAAGAATGGAGGGAGCCAAGGGTTGAAAAACTACTTACTTAGTGCTGTGTTCACTATTTGGCTGATGGAGTCAATAGAAGTCCAAACCTCAGCAATGCACAAAATACCCATGTAACAAACCTGCACATTTATCCCCTGAACTTAAAATAATTTGAAAAACAAAAATAGTTGGTCCATATACACCTAAAAATCAGAAAAGCCATAAATACTAAATAACCTACTTAGTGTTCTCACCACCCTATTATAAGGTGACATACTATAGCAAAGTCAAATAAAAGCCAAAAATTTCCTCAGAAAGCAGCTTCGAATATATTCCAACATAACTAATGTTGTCCTGAGTTACCAGAATTTCATACCATACAGTTCAGTAGAAATAATTTTGGTTAGAAATTCTCAGCCAAATGATGTCACCTACCATAGCCAAAGAAAAATCTTAATAGCATTCCTACAAATAGTCTGAAACTGTATCTATAAAACACAACTTAGAAATGTACCCCTAGATGACAGACAATTGATCTAATGTGCAGAGTTCTATAACAAATACTCGAGTTTTAGAAAAATTGATACTATTCATATCCACCTAAACATCAGTTAAGTCAATGAAAGCAACTCAGGAGGAGGAAAGCGAAACAAGCATCATTTAACGTAATTGCTCTTCAGTTTTCGTCTTGCACATCTAAAACATCTAAAACATGAATACAAAAGATACATTATAAAAATGTATGTCACTCAGCTACTAAAAGTTTACTTTTGGGCTGGACAGGGTGGCTCACAACTGTAATCCCAGGACTTTGGGAGGCCAAGGCAGTAGGATCATTTGAGGCCAGGAGTTCAAAACCATCCTAGGCAACAGTGTAAGACCCCCATCTCTAAATAAATTAATTAAATTAATGAATGAGTAAAGAATAAAATTTTAAAAAGAAAAAAAAGTATCCTTTTGATGTGGCCTAAATCCCCATGACTTAAAACAGGCTTCATCTATCTGGTGTCATAGCCTCAAAAAGTTACCTTGCGTTTCACAATTCAAACACAGGTGAAATAAGATCGCTATACGCAAAATAGACTAATGTTTAAAAGCATAAAAGCTTTAATCATGATATATATTTCGCTTAGTAAAAGCACATGGGTTTTAATTACTAGTTAACATGATATACTATAATTATGTGAAAGTCTTGTTTTCACTTAGCATACAATTTTCTTATTTCTACAACAAACTGTTACCAAATTTACCATTTTACTACTTACCTTATTCTGACCAAAAATATATTTGAATGTTTTCGAGAAGGTTTGAATGAACTCTTCATTCAAAAGCAATTTCATAGTTCTCTTGCATAACTAGAGTAGCTTTTAAAGCCTACACATACAATGTACTTTTAAAAGCTTTCTTTAATTGTAAAAGAAAAATAAATTTGAAGCACTCTGTGGGCGGTGATGTCTGATGCTCTTATATTTCAAAGTTTAACAGTGAAAAATACAGAAATCAAGTTACGTGTCAAATTAATAAAATGAGTTGCAGTTAACCCATTTATTCTTACAAAAACTTTGAATCAGTGCAGCAATTATAAATTTCCAGCCCCATATACAGTTTATACTTTAATCTAAGTAAGAGGGTTCTTTGTGAATTTCACTTTGATTCTCTATGCATAAAAATTCTAATGCATAAATAAGAGGAGTTTGCCTAGATAATATATAAGGCCCTTTTTCACTCTAAGTCTGTATCATTTCTTGTATGTTGAAAAAGTGAAACCTATAAATAGTTGCTCACGAATCTAGAACTGGACAATTTAAAGTGTTCCTGAAAAGTAGGAAGTATAAAAGTAAAGAAATAGTAAAGGCTTTGCCATCATTTGGTGCAGCAGCGTGTACCCAGCCAAGCAGCACATTGGAGTGAGAAGAACAAATCTGACCAAACCTTAAGACTTCACAGCCTCCCCCGCCAGCGTTAGAAAAGACTCCAACCACTATCAGGAGCCTGTGGGACAACAGCCCCAAACTCTAGGGCTCTCCTTAGATCTTGCACAATCAATCCAAACCCCTTACCAGAGGATACAAGGATAGGACTTCCTATGAAATTCAGTCTATCAAGGTCTGGACTGACTCCTAAGAACTGTTTACCCAATTCCCAATTATTGGGCACTACAGGACTGCTGGATGTGTTCTCTAGACTAATAATGAACCCACTAAGCCTTGTTATCCTTGTTCATCATAGAGAGATAAATACATTCAGTTATCGATTCTCTCCTACACTCTGACCGCTGTACTGTTCTTGCTTTTTCCTCCCTTATACAATTTCCCAGTGATTCCATCCCTCCTAAACTTTCCCTCTAGGATCACTCTGTTCCAAAGTCAAAACAAACACTTCCATATCCCCGACAACTTCACTATTTTTGCTTCAAGTAAAAGCTGCTTCTCCTGCAGCTCTCTCAAACAAAGGCTGCTTATTCTTTCATTAATCATGTACCCAACTTCAGGATGCAGGGTCACGATCCCAACCATAACTCCCAGCCCATTTCCTGTAAAAACCCCTGTTGTTCCTGTATAATTCCTGCCCATTAGCATTACCTGGGGAAGTAGGGGGATTTTAAAATCCCACTACCCAGCTTATGCCACATACAAATTAAATCAAAATAGCTAGGTATGTGAGCCATGCATCAGAATTTCCAATGTTCAGGAAAGCTGAGATAAGAGCATTGTTAGTTTGTGAAGTTCCCCAGATGATTGCAATATGCAGTTACTTTTGAGAACCACCGATGTATGCACTACTAATCCATAAACATTCTTCTCTATCAGGAATGCTGAATAACCTTCAGTTATTTTAACATACATGTGGATAATCCATCAAATATGCTACTTTTAATATCATAAGCATTTCACCTCCACCAACATTCACTACAACTTCACTTTAGACACTACAAGACCACACACCCTCATTTACATAACCCACTTCTGTACTCACTTTCCTATCTAGATTGGACTCCATGGTTCACCATTCCAACCATTCTCTAGCAAATATCCTCATTTATCACATTATGTTGGAACTGCCTGTCTACTAATGGAGTAAACAGGTCACACAGGCAGTGAGCACAGGGTTACAAATACTCATTTCCACTTTTGGAGGAGTCCTCTTCTAGTTGCGGCTAACCAGGGAGAATACTCACAACAGGGCAGTGGAAGAGGACACTGCAGAATTTAAAGCTAGTGGGGTCTTAGTTTCCACTACAAAGCACAGCAGTTGTTAATTTTTCAGCACTGCTACATGTAAACCCAAGCCCCCACTGCCCTCATGTATATACCACATACTGTAAGTCTCCTGAGGGCATAAACTGTGTATGTTTTGTTCAGTGTTGTCTCATGCCAAGTATAACAACATCTGCCACACAAAGTAGGCTCCCAGTAAGTATGTGTTAACTAAGTAAAACAAAAATAGAGTAGAACTTCTGATTAATCATCTAAACCAATGTTTTCTAAATCGAGATTTTTTTCTTCAGTGAACATCTTCACAAGTTTATTTTCCTTTCTGATCATTAATTGGCATCATAACATTTATGTTCAGCTTGACCTTGGTTTCTGTATCCAGTCAATTCACTGGGCAACTACTATGTTCAGAGCAGAAAGAAAGGGAGAAGATTTAGAGTATGAAGTGTAGCAATAAACAAAAACTACTGGGAAAAAAAAAAGAGAAAATTATCAAGGCAGAAAAAGATAATTCACAACACTACCTTTAAGAGTAATTTTTTAAAATGTAATGAAAAATCTCTCATATGTGCTTACTCAGAAAAAGGTATGAAAGTAGATATGCAGACTGTTTTTAAAATGAAAACGGTAAACAATATTTTAACTTAATACACTTTCACACTGGTTTACTTTTCAAGTAGCAGGTAGTATTATAAACAAAAAAATGCATTGCAAATAATATTTTATTTTTAGATAGCACATACCACTTTTCTACAAAGAACACACCACATGGTTAACTCATTTACATTCAGTTAACACTCATTTAAAATATTTAAGTGAAGGCATTACTCCTAACATTTATTTCTACCATGCAAAAGTCATAAGGCTGTCACAAAACTTGTACTCCACCACGTGAAAAAACATGAAATATCCTGTTTGAGAAAGCAAAACAAGAAAGTTGGTCCAAATTGTGGTAATAATCAGGAAAAATAACTTACTATACACAGGATCTTTAAAACAGACTTGCATATAGAAAGTTGTAAAGAGAAAATGAATATGTATTTATATACTGTCAAGGTTTAACTATTTAAATGGCAAATAAAACTTTTAAAACCCCTCAATGAGAAAAGGTGTAACATTAGGAAGGTGGTAGCAATGAGGGCAAACAGACTGCTGCCAAGTGACTCTGTTAAGAGGCAGCTGGACCAAAAACAGATGATCCTCAAGAATACCATGATTTGAGCTATAATTCTTAGACCTGGAGTGTTGCTAAAAGAACGGGTCAGCCCAGTAGGGATCTCCAAAGCCAAAACCCAGAGAGAATGTGCTGGGAGAAAAAATAACAGAAAGCACCCCAATAATCCACGAGATCATGAAGCAAGGAGAAGAAAACAGATCACATATGCAGGGAGAACAGAGAAACAAATACTAGTTTCTACTTTTGGGAGTCCTCTTCTTCTCGGAGTTGTGGCTAATCAGGAAGAATACTCACAATAGGGCAGTGGAAGAGGACACTGCAGAATTTAAAGTTACTGGGGTCTTAGTTTCCACTACAAAGTACACTGGTTGTTGTTAATTATTCGGCACTGCTACAAAGTAAACCCAAGCCCCCACTGCCCTCAAATCCTCAATAAAATATTCTATAAATATATACACCATCTAGATATGATAGAATTCATGAAAAATACATTTATTCAAAACTCAATTTGGGGAAAACTATAATGGTTTAACTTCAGCTCTTCTTTTATCTATTTATCTTGTATATATGATATTTGACACCACTAATGAAGCTAACTTTTTAATGCATATCTTTTGACACCAAAAGCAACAAAGTAAACATAAATTGGACTACATCAAAATTAGAAAATCCTGTGCTTAAATGACACCATCAAGAAAATGAAAAGCTGTCCCATAAATGGGAGAAAATATTTGCAAATCATGTATCTGATTAATAGACTTCTACTCGAAATATACAAAGAATTATTAAAACTGAGTAAGAAACATGAATAACCCAATTTAAAAATGGGCACAAGACTTGAATAGACATTTCTCCAAAGAAGATATACAAATGAAATATGAAGATATACACATGAAAAGGTGCTCTCTAGAGGCACTAGAGAGATGCAAACAAAAACCACTAAGAGATGCTACTTGAGCTCACCAGGATGACTGTAATCAAGTGTTCTGGAGGATATGGAGAAAACAAAACCTTCCTACACTCCTGGTAGAAATGTGAAATAGTGCAGCCACTTTGAAAAATAGTTTGCAGTTTCTCAAAAGGTTAAAGAATTACTGTATAACCCAGCAATTCCATTCCTAGGTATAGACTCAAAAGAAATGAAAACATATTTCCACAAAAAACACTGTGGAAACACAATACAAATGTTCACAGCAGCATTATTTGTAATGACCAAAAAGCAGAAATAACCCATATGTCCAGCAACTGATGAAAGGATAAGCAAAATGTAGTATATCCATACAGTGGAATGTTACTTGGCAACAAAAATAAATTTGAAGTCCCATTACATGATACAACATGGATGAATCGTGAAAACATGCTAAGTGAAATAAGCCAGTCACAAAGGCCCACATATCGTACAACGCCACTCATATAACATGTTCAAAACAGGCAAAACCGGCCTGGCACAGTGGCTCACCCCTGTAATCCCAGCACTTTAGGAGGCCAAGGCGGGCAGATCACTTGAGTTCAGCAGTTCAAGACCAGCCTGGCCAACATGGTTGAAACCCCATTTCTACTAAAAATACAAAAATTAGCTGGGCATGGTGGCACGTGCCTGGAATTCCTGCTACTCTACTCAGGAGGCTGAGGCAGGAGAATCACTTGAACCTGGGAGGCAGAGGTTTCAGTGAGCCGATATCATGCCACTGCACTACAGCCTGAGTGAAAAAGTGAGACTCCATCTCAAAAAAAATAGGCAAAACCATAAAGACAGATTAGTGATAGCCTGCTGTGTGAAGGAGAAAGAAGTGTGGAGTAACAGGAGGAGGAGTTTTCAGTTTGGAGTAATGAGGTACTTCAACTTATTTTGATGACAGATGCCCAACTCTGTGAATATAGCAAAAGCCATTGAATTGAATGCTTTAGTTAGGTGAATTGCATGGTATATGAATTATATCTCAATAAAGCTACTTTTCAAATTACAACTAAACAACCCAGAGAAGTAAAATACATAAGCAGAATAGGCTAAAGGACAGACATATAGATCAAGGGAACAAAACAGATTCAAGATAAAACAAAATAAAAGCAATTCTAAAAAATAAGTAATTTAAAAAATAAGGTACTATCTCTAGTGCAGTGGTTCTCAGCCAAGGGCAATTTTGCTCCCCATGAGACACTTGGCAATGTATGGAGAAAGTATGGATTATCACACCTTGTTAGGGAAGGCACTATCATAGACCAGGCCAGGGATGTTGCTAAGCATCCTACAATGCACAGGACAATCTCTCACAACAATGAAGAGGACGAAGAAGGGGAAAAAAGAGGAGGAGAAAGAGGAAAAGGAAAGGAGAAAAAGAGGAGAAAGTGGAGGAGGAATAAAGGTATTCTATATTAAAGAGACATAACAATCACATTACTGAATTAGAACCTGGTTCTAACTGGGAAAATTTGCACATACCAAGTATTAGATTATAATTGGGAATTGCCGATAATTTTACTAGGTGTAACAATAATGTTGTGGTTATAGGTATTTTTTACATTCTTATGCCTGGGAGATTCAGGAGCGCATTTTAAAAAGTGACATAACATCAGCAATTTACCTTAAAATAGTTGAGCTATAATAACAACAAAAATAACAGAGAAAGTTAGGGCATATCCGTAGAGCTAAGGTAACAGAAGATAAATACGAAGAAAGTAGAGAGAAAGCAAATATGACAGTTTTAACAAATCCAGGTAATTGTATAATGGATGCTAGTGACAGTATTTTTTTTCAGGGTTTCTGTATGTTTGAAAGTGTGCTATATAAAAAATTAATTTAAATTAGGAATATTTTTCCCTTACAAAACACATCACAAATATACTAACAATACGTAGAAAACTACTTGGAAATTCTGGCTTAAAAAAAGGTAAATTGTTGTATTATCTAGGGCTGGGAAATGTCATTTTTAGAAAGGCAAAATCTATAGAAAAAGATCAACATATTTGAAAACATAAAATTAATTTTTTACTAATAACAAAACAAAATCAGAAAGTATACATATACTTGTAAAAATACATGCACCATATGCAACAAAATATTATAATCCATGAGTAAACAGATGTTTATAAATCATTAAGAAACAGACTACTACTCCAGACCCGGCACAGTGGCTCACACCATCACTTTGGGAGGCTGAGGTGGATGGATTACTTTGAGCTCGGGAGTTTGAGATCAGCCTAAGCAACATGGTGAAACCCCATTTCTACAAAAATACAAAAATCAGCTGGGCATGGTGGCACGTGCCTGTAGTCCCAGCTACTTGGGGGGCTGAGGCAGGAGGATCACTTGAGCCTAGGAGGTCAAGGCTGCAGTGAGCCGTGTTCGTGCTACTGCACTCTAGCCTGGACAACAAAGTGAGACCCTGTCTCAAAAAAGAAAAAGGAATAGACTACTACTCCAAAGAAAAACAGGATACGAACAGCAATTCAAAACAGGAAATATAAATGGCTAATAAGCATATGAAAAGATTATCTACCTTACCAGCAATCAAAGAAATCCAAAATTTTAAAGCAAGAATGTAATTTTTCACCTATG
Organism: Gorilla gorilla gorilla; assembly: GCF_029281585.2. NCBI lineage: Eukaryota > Metazoa > Chordata > Mammalia > Primates > Hominidae > Gorilla > Gorilla gorilla. The sequence goes on from NC_073230.2 coordinate 25,368,949, forward strand.
TAATAAGCAAAGATAAAAAGTTATGTCAAATTTTTTGTTTTAATAAGCTAAACAAGATTAAAAAATATAAACTATGCTCTTGACATTTATTTTGACATATATACACATTATATATGTGTATATATTATGCATGTACATATAATATATATGTGTATATATGTGTGTATATATATGTGTGCATGTGTGTATATATATATGTGTGTGTGTGTATATATATATTAGAAACAGTGTCTCACTCTGTTGCCCAGGCTAGAGTGCAGTGATGCGATCATAGCTCACTGCAGCCTCCAACACCTGGACTCCAGCAATCCTCCCGCCTCAGCCTCCTGAGTAGCTAGGACTACAGGCACACACCACCATGCCTGGCTAATTTTTTAATTTTTTGCAGAGACAAGGTCTCCCTACACTGCCCAAGCTGGTCTAGAACTCATGGGCTCAAGCAATCCTTTCACCTCAGCCTCCTGACGTACTGGGATTACAGGCATGAGCCACAGCACTCAGCCAGAAATTAAAATATTCTTGACTGTCCAGGTTTCTCAATAATTTTCCTATTCCATAAATACTCTGTTCTCTTTAGACTGCCTGTCCTTATGACACTAAACCAAAATAAAATTTATTATTTTGACATAATACAACACTACACTTGGCATTTCTAACCTTCTGTCTACCTCCTAAGCACTCTGTTTGGGCCACATGATAGTACTTAAAATCCTCAAGCATCAAGACCATTTCTATCATTACCTCATACTAAAAATAAGCTCAGTTACATGGAAATTCACCTTCAATTCCTTTAACTGAGTTAGAACAAATTTAGTTTATATATCAGAAGATTTCCACTCACAAAGTGTTCCTCTACTAAATAAAGTACACAAAACTTTTATCACAGCAGTTCCCTGGTACATAAGCAAGATAAAACAGGCCATATTCACAAATGTCCCCCCATCCATCTGTCATTCATACAGGACTATAACAATACAATAAAAGTCCTAATATTTACAAGTTTTGACTTCTGCTTTTCTCCATAATACAGACTCCAAGGGGAAATCAAAGCAACACAATCCTACCACAGCAAAGAAAGCTAGATCCTCAACGCATGGTATTAACACTTCATTTCTTTCTTATGAAAAGGAGCACCCTCTAAAACAACAATAGGAGCTATCATTTATTAAGTGCTTACTTGGCCAGGCACAGCAGCACATGGATGTAGTCCCAGCTACTCAGCTACTCAGACTGTGGCAGGAGGGTTGCTTGGGCCCAGGAGTTTGATTCCAGCCTGGGCAATATAGCAAGACCCCATCTCTAAAAAAATATATATATATTAAGTGCTTACAGTTGGCTAGGATTTGCTAACCACTTTAACTATATCTAGTTCTCACAATTCTATGACATAAGTTATACTAACTATTCTACAGATTTAAGAAATAACAGCTAAGTGATAAAACTGGAGCATGAACTGAGCTTTGGCTTAAAACCCAAGCATGTTCTTGAACCATTACTTTACACTGACTCTAAAGGTTTTTTAAAAGGAAGGATGGGCAAAATTCTGAATCAAACAAAACTGATTTACTTAGATTCAAAAAATTCAATTATGAGAAAAAAACAGAACAAACTAACCTGCCACTAACATCTTAAAATCCTTGATGCTTTTTAGGAATCTGATGTAGATTTTGTAGGTGTTAAGATAACTTTCAGAGTATGTTCTAAAGTTAGTAACAACTCAATATCAGAACAATGACTCTGACCCTGAAAATACTACAAGATTCTTTTAACTCACAATAAAAAGTAAGATTAACAGTGTTCATGTAAGTCCAAGATGATGTCTTTTCAATCAAGATAAATTCAGATAAGAGGTATATCAGAAAATTATACTGGGCTCTACTGCTCATGAAAAAAGTATATAAACCATTCTATTTGTTACCCTTTTAAATTAACAATAAAAAGTATTTTTTAAACCTAAAAATAAAGTATAACAAAAAATAGAAGTTAAATTTTCTATTTTGGCTTTTTTAATCTATTTGAGAAGGGATAGAAAGATTAAAGGCTAGGGAATATACCCTGAGAGAGAAACTTGCAGGCCTGTAGACACAGAGAAGAATAATGAATACAGAAAGGAGAAAAAACAAATCAACAACTACACAAAGCATCAGTGACAAGAAAGAAAAGATGGAAAGCATAGAGTGTAACTATATAAAGGAATAGAGATAGATATAGATTCACCCATAAAGGACCTTAATGGCATAATCTCCAACTAAGTAAAATGTTACTGTAACAGGCAGAAGACCCCACTCCTTGAGTATAATAGTTTATTCTATTATTATGTGAAAAGATAAGCAACTGCTGCATAAAGGGACTGAAATTATGTATATGCTTAATATCTACAATTTAAATTTATATCAGCACAAATTTTATTTGTAATACCTTAGCCCTAAGTCTCTTTACCTACCGCACAATACTATTAACACCACTTAAGTCAACTACATATTTAAAAAAAAAAAAGATTTTTAACACTCCTCACCTTTATGCTCTAAGACAATTCAACAGAAGAGCTTATATAAATGAGAGCCACTTTTCATAAAACTTTATCAAACTGACAAGAACCATAGTACTTCTCATGTCAGAAAACTACAATAATAGCATTTCAAAAGCATAATATGCAAGTGTACTACAATCTTTCCTTTTCATCTACAGTAAAAGTTTTAGTGTCCAAAAGAAACATATTGGTTAGCCAAAAATTATGGTTATGATCAATTCATATTACACAGGTGTCATCCCTTTTTATTTCCTCCCGAAATTCAGTCTAAATCTCACTCTTAGTATTCACTTTGGAAATGCAATACGTAAATTGAAAAGTTAGTAAAAACTGAGATAGAAAGTAAGGAAAGAATTAGATCATCTGGGTCATACAGGATTACTCTTGACATTTTAAAACTACCTCAATCAAAGAACACTAAAACAACTTCAAACATATTAAATTCTAAGTTTTGAAAATAAACCGCTTGCTATTTACATCAGAGGAAATAAGAATAAAGCCTCAGATTTATTGTTACTGTAGGAAACACTGCACAGTACATGTGTTACTTCACTTAATACTTGCAACAACCCTATGAGGTCAGTACCATTAATTTATAAGTCACACATATAAGAAAACTGAGGCTCTGAAACGTTAGCAACCTTTCCAAGGACAAAATGCTTGGAATCGAGAAAACTTAGATTCAAATCCAAATAATCTGACACCAGCCATCACTCTTAACCAAAAGTATACACTTTTATTCAGAAATTAGGAATATTTGGTTTGGGATTAGAGGAGATATATATACATATATAAAAAAGATGATTAACACTGAATCCTAGTATAAAGATAATCTTTCATCATCACATAAATTTTGTGTTAGTGCCTATTATATGATTGAATATTCTGAGCTGCTGACATTAATTTCTGGAGTTTCAGATTCATAAAATACATTTTTAATGCATCATAAAATACTCTCAAGTCTACTTGGTTTTTCTAAAACCTTTATGCAACCAATACTCACTATTTGGAAAGTATATTATTTCAGTTTCTTTTCCTGTAACTTTGTGGTGTTCTGCCCTTCAACCCCTGGGCCACAGAGCATTACAGGTCCATGGCCCATTAGGAATCAGGCTGCACAGAAGGAGGTGAGCAGCAGGGTTTAGTGGCGGGGAGTGGGCTTTTCCACCTGAGCTCAGCCTCCTGTCAGATCAGCTGGGACATTAGATTCTCATAGGAGCACACCCCCTATTGTGAAGTGCACATGCAAGGATCTAGGTTGCATATTCCTTATGAGACTCTCATGCCTGATGATCTAAGGTGGATCAGTTTCATCCCGAAACCATTCCCCCCAACAGCCGTCCGTGGAAAAAATGTCTTCCACAAAACCGGTCCCTTGGTGCCAAAAAGGCTGGAGACTGTCATTGTAGCCCATTTATTTTACTCTCCTGACTCCCACCAGGATTAAGACTATTGCAATACTTTAAGTGTTGAGCAGTTAGGTACCATACAAGAAAAAGATCAGATGTTAGTAATTAACACCACATGTAAAATAGCTGATTATATTAATAGTTGCAGTCTGAATTAAACACCAGTTGTGTTTCTCAGCTGAGAAAAATTCTGAGAAAACAAGCTATCTCAAACTCGGGAAGAGAACAAATTGCAAAATACAATATTACAGCTTGGAGAAACACTGGATAACACAATATCACATCTTAAAGTCAGAACATTATTTCCTAATATTTATATAATAACAGAAATAAGGTGAAATTTTATTTCACATTTAACTCTTCCACTAAAATTGTACAACTTCAGTTTTATAATTTCCAAACTTCACATGACAATGAATCCAAAGGCCATTCTCCACAACTCTAGCTCGAAAATAAAAGAAATCACAAAACAAAGAATCACAACTCTTTCCTATGCTAAGCCAGTCAGGCTAAAAATAGCCCCCAAGTTTCAGGTATAAAACCAATTCAGGTTTAAATGGAATAAGAACCAAGGATTCTCCAACAATGCACAGCTAAGGTCAAGAGCAAAGCTGGATTCACCTTAGGGTCTTCACAGATGCATCAGAATAAAAAGATCCCTTAGGAAATCAGAGAAAACAGTGCAATAAGTAAACAATGGTGAATTATTCCAGTTAATATACATGATCCTCTCATAAGTATATTTACAGACCATTATTCTACTTTAACAGTGGAAAAGAGGAGAATCATCTTATTGAACTTTTCTGGTATATATTATTTCTGAATATACAGTGGAATTACAGATGGGCAAACGACATAACAGTACTCTGTCTCCAACATTGAACAGAGACGCATTTTAGTCAAGAGACTGTGGTAGCAGCTGCCCTCCTTAAAAATGGACCCCCAAAATTTCCAACTTTGAAACCATGGCCAAATTTTTACTGATACTTACAAACTTTCAAGATAGCATCAAAGGTCATACAAACTGAAACAGTCAACAAAGTGCCATGAAAATCAGCATTATTGTACTATTACAGACAAAGCTTTTTTTAAATGTATCTAGTTTAGGAATTAAATTTTAAGTAATATTAATGAAATCATAATATCAAGTAGTAAGAGATACAAAATAAAATCCAAGTCCTTCTTGCATTTATAATTGGTTATATCAAAGTAACAACCTAATCAGATTTTTCCCTGTAGGAAAAATTAAGACAGAATTTCATTCCTAACTAAAAGCCTCAGGTTCAACTTTTTTTTGTCCCATTGCTCTTAAACACAATATTTAACCACAACGTACTTACTATATAAAATGTCTAATGAACAGATAGTAACCAATCCTTTAAGGGTAATTAATATGATGGTTTAAATTTATCATTGACAATTTCATCTCCGTAATTTTTCACTTTAATCTTAATTTTTCTTGAGGAAATATTCAACATTCATTCATTCAACAGATATTTAGTGAGGCCTACTAAGTATCAAGCTCTGTTCTAGGCTCTGGGAGTACAACTATGAGGCCCATCCTCAGGAGTTTACTCTATTAGGGAAAAACATGTAACAAGCAAATAAATATATACATAACACATGGAGGTGGGAACCGCAGGATCAAGTATTACTTTCACCAGGTTGACTCTTCAATTGCAAGAAATCCATTTCAGAGCTGCTGTCTCATCCAAACTAGTAGATTTACCAGGAGTTGTAAAGCTAACCCAAGACACAGTTATCTTTTAATTATATTCTCCAATCTTTTCCCCTCTTAACTTTTCACCCTTTAGTGGTATCATTTTATTCTGACAAAAGACCTCAAGGCTCCCGCTTTGATGGCCTAAGTGGTACAATGCTAAATTTAGCGCTGATAGTGATTTCTGAGGACAGGTTTCCCAACTGACTCACCACTTCAACACTAGAACTTATCAGCATGTGCCTAGTACAAAGTAGGCATACTCTTGTTTGGTGAAGAAATCAATCCATAAAAATCAATCTCCAGCACAAGTTATAACGAAAGCCTTATAAACATTATCCTTAATAACAGCTTTTCAAGGATTTACTAAGTCTGATTAAAAATAAAAGATTTTTCTTCCCACAAATGTTTGGGAATATGTACAGACAAATGACTGGCAACCCTCAAATAAATCATCTTTTTCAAAACATTTTTTAGAACTTTGCTTTAAGGCGGCCGGGCCCAGTGGCTCATGCCTGTAATCCCAGCACTTTGGGAGGCCGAGGCGGGCGGAACATGAGGTCAGGAGATGGAGACCATCGTGGCTAACCTGGCGAAACCTGTCTCTACTAAAAACACAAAAAATTAGCCAGGTGTGCTGGCACGCGCCTGTAGTCCCAGCTAGTCAGGAGGCTGAGGCAAGAGAATCGCTTGAACCCGTGAGACAGAGGTTGCAGTGAGCTAAGATCGCGCCACTGCACTCCAGCCTGGGCAACAGAGCGAGACTCTGTCTCAAAAAAAAAAAAAAGAGAACTTGCTTTAAGGCATTCATTGAAATCGGTTTACCAACCACACAAGAGACTATCCCCTTTTTTCTCTTTCACTTCTTTTAGTCTATTCCCTGTCTCCCCTGTAACTGCACCACTAGCCAGGAGACTCCCCTCCTAATTTCCCCTCAGGACCCACCCACCTAACCACCAAGAAAATAGTGAGCAATAAAACTACATGGAGCCTAGGATTTACATTCATTAGTACAAGGAATATACAGAAAAAAAAAAAAAAAACCCTGATGTACTACCACTATTTCTATAATGACTGGCAATTGACAAAGTTATACCCTCCATCATCTTATATGATCTTCATAACAATGTGAGAACAGCAAGAAAGGTGCTATTACCCCAATTTTACACAGAAGGAAATTAAAGCTTAGAAAGTTCAAACTACTTCCCCAAAATCCCATCATAAATAAGTGATAAAGTCGAGACTCATCCCTTATAGTGCTTAACATACAGGTTTGTGTGTTGCCATACATATAATTTGTTGATAGACACAGTATTTATCACTATCACTCCAGCCTATTTATTCATTTAATTCCAAATACTTTTAAAACGTTAAACAGTTTAAGAGCTATCTGCTTGCTTCAACGTTTCCTCTCCTTACACATATTTAAGGCTTTGTGTCACCAAAATTAAACCTGACTCTGAAACAGAAAGTCAATTCCAGATTACAATCAATTGAGGAGGCACTTCATGGTCTATGAAACCACAGAATTTCAAAGCACGGTTTAAAAAGCCATAATCTGAGAACCTCATTCAGGGAAAGCTGTAAAGTCACTGTGGTGGATAATTTTAGATGTCAGCTTGACTATATTAAGGAATACCTAGAAACCTGGTAAAGCATTCCTTTGGATGTGTCTGTGAGGATGTTTCCAGAGGAGACTGAGATTAGCATGTGAGTCTGAGTGGACTACCTGGAGGTCTGCCTTCCATGTGGGCAGGCACCACCCAATCTGCTGGGGGCCCAGAGATAACAAAAACAGAAAGATGTATATCTACCAGAGCTGGGATACACTTTTCCACTCCACCACTTGGGAGAAAGTGTAAACCATACATGTGATAAGGGATTAACAGACTAAATATAAAAGGAACTCAATTCAATTTCAAGAAAATAACCATTTTTAAAATGGGCAAAGGGCTTGAATAGACATGTCTCAAAGGAAGACATAAATCTGGCCAACAAATACATGAAAAACTGCTCAGCATCACTAACCATTAGGAAAATGCAAATTAAAACCACAATGAGATATCACCTCACACCTGTTAGAATGGCTATAATCAAAAAAATGAGAGTAAGTGATGCCATGAATGTGAAGAAAAGGGAATTCTTGTACACTGTAGGTAGATATGTAAATTAATACAAACATTATGAAAAATGGTATGTAGGTTCCTCAAAAACCTAAAAATAGAACTACCATACAATCTCACTCCTGGGTATATTTCCAAAAAACGGAACTCAATATGTTGAAAGGATATCTGCACTCCCAGGTTCACAGCAGCATTAGTCACAAAATCCAAGACAAAGAATCAACCTAAGTGTCCATCAATGGATAAACAGATGAAGAAAAGGTGGTAGATACAATGGAATACTAATTGGGCTTAAAAGAGAAGGAAATTCTGTCACTTGCTACAACATGAACGAACATGGAGAACATCACGCTAAGTGAAAAAAGCCAAGCATGGGAAGACAAATACCACACGATCTCACTTATATGTGAAATCTTAAGAAGTCGAACTCACAGAAGTAGACAGCAGAATGACAGATACCAGAGCCTGGAGAAGAGGGAGCAATGGGGATATACTGCTCAGAGTACAAAGTTTCAGATAGATAGAAGGAAGAAATTTTTAGATCAATTAAACAACTGTCAACAATCATGTATTATATTTTTTAAATAACTAAATTTCAATTGTCTCACCACAGAAAATAATCAAGGTGATATGTTATTCAGCTGCACTTAATCATTCCACATTGTACACACATTTCAAAATATCACCCTGTACTCCATAAATGCATAAAAATGACTGTCAATTAAAATAATATTTAAAAAGAAAAAATTCTTTAAGAATGTTTATCAATATTCCTCTTGGTTTGTCAAAAGATGCCAAGTAAGGCTGTGTGTAGAGTGGCAAGCCAAACTCATTTTAGATACTGATGTCCTTCCGCTCCCGTTATAAAATCCCTTTCCTACCTCTTAACACCTCTGAATGCCAGTGGACCTATGGTCTTCTTGCTTTGGTTAGTAGCTCTTGCAATGTCATTAATAATTAAAGAAATAGCTTATATAGCTTAAGGATTAATCGGCCCCAAGAGTATTTCTATTACAAATATATTAATCAACAAAACCAAGTCATAATATTTTACTAAGCACTTATGGGCAAGATAACTGTGTGTGAGCGTGGATGTATGTGCATGTGTGTGTTCAAAAGGACCCCTGGATGTTCAGGGAGCCTTTCTTGATACGTAACTCATCACTCCAGGATTTCCCTAAGTGAAATACAAGAAAGTATATTCACCTCCATGGTTAAATGACTCTGCAATATGCTGTAAATTCTATCATCTTCTTGGAAAATAAATCACCTATCAAAAACTAACTATGGTAAGTCCTCCAGAGAAGAAACCTATTAACCTTCTTTAGGCAAATATCCTCCAAATTTATTTCAACTACAAAACCTTTTACTTCTTTAACAACTATTAACCTGGAACTTCTCAAAGTGCTGCACTTTATGTCTTTTCCCATTTATATCAGATCTGTTAACTCTGAGAATCAGTGTTAATATTGAAAAATCAACAAATCTGGATGGAAGTAACAACACAAATAGAAACTATTTTTATTTAATAGTCACTTAATGATTCATATTTACAGACAACTCAAACAACTAATAGCTTTAAATAGCTACACTGTTTATTATTTTTTAAAACACAGGACAAGTGACAACACGTTGATAACTGGTTTCTATGCAAAAACAACCTCCAAAGTATGCCACAACACTGGAAAGTATTGAGCACATTTTCCCACATTTCTTACCTTTAGTTTTCTGTAATAATAAATGCTCAGAATTATAATCCTAATTGCTCCTGGTATCAAGAAAAGTTTAAAAGTGTGTTTGATGAAAATTCACTGATAAATATTTCATTATCTTCTAATGTTGTGAAAACTCGGATTAATTAAAACAAATTCTCAGGTAAACAAACATCCCATGCTCTAATTTCGATATATGAAGTTTACTGTTAGGGAAAAAAGAAAAAAAAAGAAGGGATAGAGGGAGAGTGAGGAGTGAATATTAAACAAGTAACTTTCATGTACACTATGACAAATTTTTTGCCAAGTATAGCAGGAGTCACATTAGGAGCAGGAAGTCCTAACAGGAGCAAGGACAACAGAAGGGGAAAAAAACTAACATTAAAAACAAACAAACAAACAAAAAACTAGCTAGACATTACATACAGCTCATCCCTGTATGTAAAATGCAAAAAAAAAAAAAATATATATATATAAATATGACTAGCAAGTTTTCTAAATAATTCCATTGTATTTAAGATAAAATAATATAAATTGAAGCCAAAAAGTTTACATCGAGAATTATATGGGAGCTATACTTTCAATTTACATTAATCTATATTTCATAGGCTCAAAGTTCAACGTACATATTAGTTTGCTCAACTGAGTGATATTCCATTTTAGCTTAACTTAAAATGGTCCCTAATTGATCACTTGTGTGGCTTCTCATTTCTGAAAAGGTTTCAATTAGAGATATATTTTTGGCCCGGCGCAGTGGCTCACGCCTGTAATCCCAGCTGCTTGGGAGGCTGAGGCACGAGAATAGTTTGAACCTGGGAGGTGGAGGTTGCAGTGAGCCAAGATCGCGCCACTGCACTCCAGCCTGGGCAACAGGGCAAGACTCCGTCTCAAAAAAAAAAAAAAAAGATATATTTTCACAAAACGCAAAACTGAAAAGTTTCATATGAACACTTATCATTACTATTCTCATTATGTATCTATGTACTTAATATCCTCACCTTGGTTAAAAAAAAATAAAAAATAGTATGCTGATTTTATCAGCTACAAAGAAAATTAATGATGCATTCCACACTGAGACATAAAAAGCACACAATGTGGAAAAAGAGGACCTAAATATGATTTCTGTCTCCTCCATTCTTTATACAACTCTAAGTAAGCTCTTTCAACTTTCTCAACCTGTTTTATCATTGGTTAATGGGGATATCACCTACCTCAGTGTTGAGATGTAAAGAATCCAGGCACATAGTACAATTCACCACTTTCTGAGCACAGTAAATGCTTGCTGAGCATGACTAATATAAAGACAGGAGAATCTTTCATAGCACAGCTCATCACTACACATTTTGAGACCTAACATGAATTAAATCACATCTCCTAAAAGCTGCTGATCTAAGTCAGCAATGTCTAGCAGAAGCAATAAAAAGGAAGTCTCACACTAATTTTGTAGTAGCCAATATTGAGTGAAATTTTATATCTAAAATATCTCAAAATAGGACTAGTTTACGAGGCTTAGAAGCCTTGTTTAAAAAATGAAAAGGAAAAAAGCTAAGGTAAAGCAGAAAGTCTTTAAAAAGTAATAATCATTTTCAGTTTACTGACAATATTCAGACAAGGAAGTACAATAGCATGTTTTAAAATCTATCAAGAGAGCTGAAAACTACTTGAGAGGCAGCAAAATGGTCAAATGGTCAGAGCTCTCTACTGAGAGTTAGGAGATGAGATTCCAGTTTCGACTGTCACTAATATTTAATAATTGACCTTGGACAAGAGTCTCTGGCTTCAGTTTCCTAATCTATAAACGACTACTGAAAACTATAGGGAAGACTTTAGTACAATTTAATCTGGGCCTTACTTTGGCGAGGCAATCTAGAAAAGTTAATAGAATGGGCTAGGTGGCAACTGCCAAGGTTGGAATCCTGGTTCTGCCACTTATAAGTTGTGCAGTGTTCACACAAAAAGTACTGAAGTACAGTTTACTTAATATTATCATTGATTTACTGTTTAAAATATTTCCCTAAAACGCAAAATTGCATTAAAATATAGAAGCTGAGAAAGCTCCATCTTTCCAAATCATTTTACTGGCAGACATAGAAGTAGTTCATTTGAAAGTACTAAAACTCTAAAACATGTTAACATAAGCTAAGTTTAATGAAAAGATCGTATCATATAATATTACACATTAGAGACAACACTAAACACTTATTATAAGGCTAACTGTTCCCACTAAAATATCACACTTAAGGTAAAAATGAAACTTCTGCTACTTATGTCTTTTTTCTAATCTATTACTGCTAATCACAACACAAACTTATGCTATAACCATAATCTCAATTAACTCCAAGAATGAAAAAGCTGTAGAATTTAGAAATATAAAATGAACTTCAAACAACTAAAAATACGTACTGTAGAAGTTACAATCAACCAGTAAGTATTTATCATATGCCAGGCTCTGGGCTTAGATTAAGTACAAACAGCAAAGTATAAAGTTCCTCAAAGTTAGTCACGTTCCAAGGACCTGAAATTTCAGGCAAGTACGTGCTTTACCATCACTTTTCACAAAATAAAAGCCACTCACCTACAAATGTTTGTATTTCCTTTTTGGCCCATGTAGGAATACTTCCCATTGCCCACTAAAACTGTTTCCTATTCAGTTCAGCCCATAAAAATGCCCAATCCGGTCAGTTCCTCACGTCAGGATACTCACAGTACTTAAAGTGAACCGCTTCGAAAAAGGTATTTCATCAAATCACAAGGTTGAGTATTTTATGTTCAGTGACACCTACACCTGCAGATACTACAATACATAACTGGGCTAACCTGGGTCAAGTACCTAGTTGCACCGATTTAGTTCTTCCCCTTAAAGTGTTGCTAGTAAAGGCAAACTCTACTTCTTCAAAAAGTCGGCTTTTTGCAATGCCCATTAGGCACTAGAAAAGGGAAATTGATTGGTTCGTCATAGTTGCCCTACTTCCATTTCAGGTCCAAAGAAAAAAACTATTCCATAGAGAGTAACAAGGGGGCCACACGCAAATCAAGGTGGCAGATGCTAAACTGAACTTTGTGATGACCACGATTTAACCGAAAAGGTGATGGATGTGGGGGAGGGGGATGACACAACTGAGCCATACAAGCGCAGCTTGAGATAAAAAGTCCACTTCATGAAGCAGTCAAAGTAGAGGGTGGGAAACAAACCGGTCGGGCCGAGCAACAACCCCAGGTTGCTGACCGAGCTCGGAGGCGGAGGGCCCTGGAGCCCAGGGACCAGAGAAAGGAGACCTAGGGCAAACCATAGGATAACAAGAACCAGCAGTAACGTGGAAAGGCCAACGCTGCCACAGAGTAGCGTGTAAGGGGACACGAAGAAGGGAGCGATGAGTTAGAAGGGAGTGACAGCAGGAGGGAGACCAGTGCCAGGGGCGAGTGGCAAGTGGCAACTGCGAAAGGCGAGGCACGGGCAGCCGGAGGTGGTGGGACTCTGTTGAGTCAGCACAGCTCCTACTCTGAGGGCACTTGTAGGATCCCTGCTGCTCCTCGGACCCTGGAGCCCGCGGCGAAGGGTCAGGCCCACCTTCCGTAGAGATGATGTTCTCTGACGGGCTAGCGCCGGCCCCTTCCCCATTTCACAGGTAAACACTGGCCACCGTCGCTGCTTACCTCAGTTAACATTATTACACCCCGGGGAAGTGAGGTCCTCCCTAGCCTCGCCTCATGGCAACAGCCGTAGCAGCAGCGAAAACTGCTCGGGCCGCCGCCAACGGCGGCAACTGCTCCTTCAGTCTTCTCCCGGGCGGCGGCTTTACTCGGCTTCTCTGGCCTCCCCGCGGCCCGGTCGCTCGCGACGGACGCGCCGCCATCTTGGAAGAGCGACGTCCGCGTCTCGCTGCAACGTGCGTTCCCATTGGCGGGCGCAGGGGCTGCCGGCGTCTCGTGACCGTCTCCATAGCGCCGGCGCGCGGAGGAGCGGAGGTAGGCTGTCGGCAGTCGGCTTGGCGCTGGCTTGTAGGGCCCCGGGACCGGGCGCCTGGGCCAACTTGGGACCGCTGGGAGTGCAGAGGGGCCCCAGCGCCCGAGCCTTCCGGGAACGGACGTGCGCGCCCTTGGGGCCGGCGCATCATCCACCGCCCACTAGCGTTGGCCCGCCCTGGGGAGAGGAGAAAATGCCAAAGGCCGACACTTGACTGATGGCGCTGCGGACCTCGCTGGTCTTGGGGACAAGGCGGCAGATTTCCTTTAGAAAAACTTCCCTCTCGCGTCTCCCTGGCCCCGCGGCGACCGAAGAGTTGGGGTTCGGCTTTCTTCTCCTGGGATTTAAGTGTTAGTTGAAACAGCTCCCTGCGCGGCCCTTTTCTCCTGAACTTTGACAGAAACTTCCCTTTGTCCCTACCAATCCTCAGTGAGTTCTTTACAGGGGTCCGAGACAGGTTGTAGATATGATGCGGCTTATCGGCTTTACCCCGATCCTAGCGGAGTTAGGACTGTTGCTGATGTGATTGGCCAGCACCTGCCTAGACTGTTGCTGATGTGACTGGCCAGCACCTGCCTAGACTGTTGCTGATGTAATTGGCCAGCACCTGCCTAACGATGAAGGTTTAGTTATGCTACAAGTAAGACGCCTCTAAAAAAACGTAAAACAGGCTTTACGTTTTACCTGCTATCTCCACAAGTTTACTAGCTGCTTAATACAATATGCTTGTATATCAAGGTGAGCAAATTTCAGCAAATGTCATTGTAAATAGTCCCAACTTAAATGGAATTGAACTCTGGAACTCAATGTGCATAGAAGTCCCTGAGACTGACGCCATTCTAGATCTACCACTAGATGGTTTGCGATGTACGGAATTAAAGGCAGTCACTTCTACCTGAATTGTGATGAAAGTAGTTTACCTGAACATGCTGGGAAAGTGTGCTACCCTGTTTTGTATTAGAAACCAGTTTCCAAGTAAATTGAAAAGCAAATTTTCAGACTTGACATTAAAAACACCTCCATGTCATTCTTAGAAGAGGTACAAAAGCATTTTAGAAAACTAAAGCCGGGAGTTTCTTCCCGTTTACCAGAATCTTTTCCCTCCATTTAACAATAGTACTGTTGTGCTAAATGAAATTGACTTAGTGTATTACTCTTACCGTCTCAAAACAATAAGGGCATTGCAAACCTTGTATTATCTCTGTCGTGTCAAGGAAACAAAACGGTTCATTTAAGCAGTCATGCAAAAAATTCAAGAAAAACTGATTTTGCTCAATTCAACTAATTGAAGCAAAGTAGTTTTTCTTGTTGTTTTAATCTGCATTTTGTACATCATTTCCACATTGCTGGACCAGCAAAATTCTGACCTCTGCAATACAATAAAATGTGTTACTGGTATTGACAGATGAAGCCACAAATAGAAAATGAGCATGGAAATCCTACCTGGACTGAGGTATCAAAGGATACCAAGAGATACTAGAGACAACAAGGAACCTGGAAAAAGATAGTGTTCCAACCTGTAAATAAGAAAACAGAGAAGGAGGTTCATTAATATTTAAGATACCAGCTAGTAAATTAAAACAGCAATGTAGTTGTCTGGCTTGAGTATTCAGTTTTATTCACTACATCTTTTTATCTTTTCTAGAAGCAAGGCATTAAGTGTTGACACTTGAGTTTTGAACCAATCTGTGATATGACATGAATATGCCTTTAACTTTCAGAAGTTTGTCTACAGACGTACGAGGAAACCAAAAGTAGTCGCTCTTCCAATGGCTTCCTAATTTTCTCAGCCAGAGTCTTTTCTGCAGCCTAAAAATCCTATGCTAGTTGGCCTCCCAAGTCCTACCTCACCTCCACCCCTCTGACCTCATTTCTGCTAAGCGCTTTGTTCCAGCTACACAGACCTGCTCCCTGCTTCTGTAACACCAAAGCATCTTCTTGCCCTGAGGCCCTTACACTGTGTATAGTTTCTATCTGCAAAGATCTTTCCACCAAATACCTGCATGGCTAGATCTTCCACTTCTGTCCAATCTTTGCTTAAAAGTCATCTTTTTTCAAAGAAGCCTACCCTAATCATCTCATTTAAAATATTGCCCCTTCCCCAGAATCCTCCCTTCCTTGCTTCTGTTTTTTTCATAGTACTTACCTTCTAACATCGTCATTTTCTATTTTTATTTTCTATTGCCTTCCCTCCGCTAGAATGTAAGCTCCACAAGATCAGGGATTTTTTTTTTCATTTTGTTCAATGTTTCCTTAGTACCTAAAATACTAGAATAGTAGATGGCACAGAGTAGATGCTCAATAAATTTTTCTTAAGTGAATAAATGAATGGGTGAATCATTGCCTAAAAGACACTAAAAGGAAAAGACCTAATTAAAACTATTTAAAAACAAAATCCTTGGTGTTGAAAGATTAAATTATTTAAAAATTGGCCATTGTGTGTTCTCGTCTTCCAATTAATAGGAACATCACTTCTGCCACTGGAATGTTGAAGTGTATGACAATTGTTACTTCCACTAGAATGCTACAGAAAAGTTTATGACAAAATTGTGAGCTATGCGTTTTCCTTCACCTTTTGTCTTTTCTTTTTTTTGAATGTGTTGTAGAGATGTGTTCTCACTGTGTTGCCAGACTAGTCTCTGGACTCCTGGCCTCAAGGATCCTCAGGCTTTAGACCTCTCAAAGTGCTGGGATTGCAGGAATGAGCCACCACACCTGGCCTCCTTCACTTTCTTAAATACATCTTGGGCATGAGTCAAAGTTAATTTCCTAGTAAGGGAAGCAACAAAGCGAATAAGGTATACTATTTAAGAGACTTACGGAAATTAAGGAGTTGTATAGTTGGAAAAGAGAATGCTTATAGAAACAGCTAGCTTTAAAAAAAAAAAAAAGCACGTAATTTGATACAGATTCCATGTCTTAAAAACATCCTATTCATATCAGTTGTTACAGAGGAAACCTGGGACAGGGTGATCTGAGATGCCTGGTTCCTTGGCTATCAGAAATTAAAACAAAGCAAGCTATCGTAAGGGATGCATCTGTGACTGTTACTGCAAAAGGTTTGATTCCTCAACAGCAGTGTCCAGTCTGTCTGATTAACACAGGAAAGCATGACAAAAAGAGGTAAGAGGCAAAAGTCAAGTGTATTTTTTGAGACGGAGTCTCGCTCTGTCACCCAGGCTGGAGTGCAGTGGCGCGATCTCTGCTCACTGCAAGCTCCGCCTCCCGAGTTCACGCCATTCTCCTGCCTCAGCCTCCCGAGCAGCTGGGACTGCAGGCGCCTGCCACCATGCCCGGTTAATTTTTTTTATTTTTTATTTTATTTTTAGTAGAGACGGTTTCGCCATGTTAGCCAGGATGGTCTCCGTCTCCTAACCTTGTGATCCGCCCGCCTCAGCCTCCCAAAGTGCTGGGATTACAGGCGTGAGCCACCGCGCCCGGCCGTAAGATGCTTTTAAACAAGCCACTGCCAGTGATTTCTAAACCTACAAGCAAAAATTCGGAATATCCAAGTTGCCTGTTTTTTAGTTTTGAAACAAAAATTTCTTCTACATATTCAGGTTGTCACAAATTGGCTCTAATTGCTTTTTGAGAAGCAGGAAAAGTATGCCTTTAACCTCCTAGGCAAATTGCATGTAGCAAACAGTTGTCTCATTTAATCTTCCGATGTCTTAAAGCATTCTGTTAACTCCAGTTTCTTCACAATGCAATATTATCAGTGTCATCTACCATCTCTACTGAACATTAAATACTATATACTCATTAACAAGGATTGGTGTCAAAACCTGCAAATTGGTATTGAAATCATGCATTGACAACAGAGGAGACATCCTAAGAACAGATAAGAGTTGGATATCCCGATTCTTTTTTACAGCTTTAATAGGGCAGTAGTAAGCAGAAATCTCAGAGCATTTAAGAGTACTCTGAAGTCTAGCCCAGCATGTACTTTTTTCTTGCATGATACTTTTTGAGACAATGTTGAGCCAACTCAAGACAGAAAGACAGAAGCAGAAATAATATGAGGCTTTACTAACAAATGCAGCCATAACAAAATAATAATGTACACAAATGCCTTCAATATTAGCTCCACAATGCAAAGATCTAAATAGAAAGAACCACATTATAAATTTGTAAAAGTCTATAAAATAATTAAGAGGTATTACTACATCAATGACACCTCAGTCAATCATTTTGAAAACAAAAATTTAGAGCACTTTTCAAACATTTAATTCTTAATTATGGATACTGTTTTTCAGTATCTATTATGGGCCAGGCACTGGTGGTAGACATTTTGCATGTATTATATTTAACATTTGAAAAAGACCATTACAGTAGATCACTACCCTTAGAGGCCACTAGAGGTTTAGTAATTTGCACCACATTACCTATCAAGGATTCATACTATCAACATGATTTATCACTGGTGATGTTGACCTTTATCACCTGAATGAGATAGTGTTTGTCAAGTTTCTCCACTGTAAAGTTACCATTTTCCCCCCTTCTATGCTATCCTCCTTGGATGGAAATCACTATGTGCAGCCCACACTTAAAGAGTGGGGATTTCTGCTTCTCCTTTTGCTGGTGGAATATGTAGATAAATTATGTGGCATTTTTTTTTTTTGCATGGGAGATTTGTCTTTTCTCCCTTTTTATTTAATCATTTATTTATGTGAGTATGGACATATAAATATTTGTTTTATACTTTGAGTTATAATCTAATACTACTTTGTTGTTCAAATTGTCCCAGCTTTGGCCACTGGAGCTCTCTCAGTTGTCCTATTTCCTTTTAATATACTCCCATCAATGTGGTATGGTTTATTGTTTGGTTAGTTTTGTTTTTAAGCACATGCTTACTTTCTAGTACTATAAGATGCTCTGGGGTCATCATGCCCCAGGCCTAGAATTAGCCATATCTTTCAGAAATCTTGGTTTCTTTTATTGGAGAATGGTGTCAGAAACCAAAATCTGGGCTCAAGAAGTGCTATTTGCTGCTTCAGTGTCAATTCTTTTTAAGACCTGGTAGCTGACACAGCAAGGAATTAAATACTTGTATACTAACCCATGTATACATACCTATGTATAAATATTTCTGCATGTAATCATCTGTATTTATATTAAGCTAAACGTGAATTCATACTGGTATCTCCAACTCTAATCCATTATCAGATGGATCATTCTAGTCTCTTCCCCTAGCTTATCTGTATGTAATTTCCACTTCAACAATGAGAAACTGACACCTAACATGTACCATCCATTTACTTAATTGTTCAGTTTGAAAATACATATATGGCAATTTCAGAATTGTTAACCCATACTCCCATTGGAAACAAATTTATCAACTAGAGTACATTGCCTACATGCAGTTCCTTCAGTCTTATAGACAAATCATTCCTAAAGTCACTTAGTTCAGCACCTTTTCTCCCAACCCTTTCATTGAGGTTGTTTCATACCTTTGCAATACATTTAAATTCTCTTGTCAAAGTCAGCATTCTTTCCTGAGGTCTGCCTACCTCCTAAATGATTTGATTTTTAATTTGCATACATTTTCACTCTTTGTGCTGCAAAGTTCTGCAAGTTCTGACAAATGCATTATGTCAGGTCTCCACTTTATAGTATCATACAGAATAGTTTCATAGCCCTAAAACATAAAGGAAAAGAGAAGTACGTAACAAAATTGCCTTTACATATTTATCTGTAGACCCAAACAACTGATCATTGTATTGAATAAACTTCACTTGAATCATAGAGATATTTATATTGCTAAATAATATGTAATCGATTTCTCTATAATACCTAATTACCTAATACTTGTTAAAGTCTTACCATATGCTAGTAGCTGTTCTAAGTGCTTCACAATAATCCTATAAGATAGAAACTGTTGTTATTTCCATTTTACAAATGAGTAAACTGAGGCTCAGAGAGTTAAAATTTTTTGCTGAAGTTTACATAGCTAGTAGAAGAGCCAATATTTAAAGAAAAAAATATATATATACATTTATACATAACCGTGTATATGTATAAACTTATCTATATGTATGTATATATGTCATGTGAAGTTGTATGATACAGAATTGTGTGTATACTGTGTCAAGTATATTAATTAAGCTAACTTTAAGAACTAAAAATTTTCAACCATCTTTGTCCTTCATTTTTTATGTGAATCATAAATGTTGTGGTGGGTCCTTGAACTCCTGTTTTTGCCTTTAGCCAAAGAAGGAAATGAGAAAAGGAATCAGTACTCATAGATGAAGCTTAATACGTGCCTATATTTAAGGCTTACCTCAGCTGGTTTCATTTTTACAGAAGAAGGGTGAAATCAAAGGCTGTCATTATATTGCTTCCTGTTTTACTATTTTAACAACTGAGGTAAAATAATAAGATTATTCTAAGAATTGCTGTTGTTTTTAAATGATAATATGATAATTTGCACAGTTAATTTGGCATGTCTTCACCCTTGCATATATGGTGATCTTTTTGTTTTGAATGAAAATTTTAAATTGAAAACTATTTATAATAAATGTATATACAATTAAATGGAAGAGATGTTACACACATGCCCCGTAATATTGGCTGTGGAATAAAAAGAATACAAGCGTGGAAAGATTTGCACTGTGGCCTTGCCTTTGCTGTTTAATGAGATTAAACCTTGGAAATGAAAGATCACCATTTGTTGAGCTTCAGTTTCCTTTTCTGTAAAGTAATGAAATTAAAACATATAATTAGAGTAACATTAACATACTGTCTACATTAATACGGTGGGTTATTATTGTAATCATTGGACAATGCCTTGTGGCTCAAGATCAAATGCTTCATAAGGTTTCTTTTCGTGTTAAAACTGTTATACTTAATGAAAGTAAGTTGCAGTTCATTTTCTTATCACTTTCCTTCAACAAACATATGCATCATCACCTTTTTACAAAAACCTTGCTACCAAGCAGTGGCAGAAACTGCTGTGAACTATTTTGCGTATGATAATGAACTCCTTGAATTACCACCTGTCTATTTAAAATGAGACACCTCCTACCTTATAATGGCCATATGTGCAAATATCCATGAACAGAAAAATCAGCAAAAATGTCAAGAAAAGTCCTGGTGTATAAAAACAAATCAAATTATCAAATAAAAGACATGTAAAATCAGGCTATTTATTCTTGAAATCTATGGGATGTTCACCTAATCTGGATGGATAAGATTTGTATTCTGTCTTGTTCACTAAATCAGCAAAATGCTGAGGGCTTCACATTTTATTTTTAAAAATAGATGTCCTTTTCGAGTTTTCCTGTTGCTGGGGAAGTGTTCTTGCTGTTGCTAACAGAGAGCTAAATGTTCTGCTTTGAATGGGATGTGTTTGTTTTTATTGGTAGGAGTGGCAGAAGGATGAATGAAGGAATTCATGTTTTTTAACTGTGTTTCTTTAAGTGAGATGTCTGCCTTCTGGGTAGAGGTACCCTATTGGCTATTTACCAGATAATCTGTCTATACAATCATAGAATATGCTCATTTGTTTACATATTATTTTATTCATTAAATCTTAAATGGGCTAACTACTCAAATTTAGAGAGCATAAGGTTATGGAATTCATATCAGGAACATCAATTATCGCTCAACATCTAGTGGTTAGAAGGTACACAGAAGATACTTAAACCCTTTACATTTTTGCCTAATGTAATTTAGCCTCAAAAAAGGGAAGAAAAATAGATGAGATCTGGCTTTTTCTTTAAATCTTCTGATCATATAATTAAAATACAAGCCATTGTTTCTTAATCTTTATATATTACTCTTTGCTCTATTTACCACAGGAAAATGATGAGAGAAATATCACAGACAAAATATTACAAATTATTACTTTGGTATATACTGTGCTTAAAACTGCATGGAAAAACAGTAGTTATTCTGGCTATCCCAAGCTTAAAATAGGAATTACAGAATTACTTTTTAATATAATTGTATTGCCCTAAAGTTAAGTTCTATATTATTATGATTTTAATTCTGTTGTAGTACTCTGTAAAAGATTGTTGATTTCTTAAACAAGAGCTTTTACTTTGTTTGAAGTTATGTCCGTTCTTCTGAGTAATTCATTGAACTTTATGGTTATGCCAGAAAATTTGGTAATGCTGAAATTCTACACTGTGAAAATATAATTGAGTTTCTAAATTTCATGTTTGTCTTTAGGGGAAGGTTGTTAATCTGTGAGTCATTGGTTTATGGGGAGGAGGCAATATTTCATAATATCTCTCTAAATCAATCTGTAGCATGACGATGCTATGTGTTCACCTAATTATTTCATTTTCCTCATTGATGTTGAAAGAGCTTACATGCTCTACCTATTTGGGCAGGGTGGTCTAACTAGCTTACATCAAAGGAGTGTAGCAATCTTCCCATCTCTCCATCTTCCAAGGTGACCTTGGATGCTACAGATTGAGATAACAGAAACTCAAACTGGAAGGAACCACACAGGAGAACCCATCTACTAGATCAGGAAAAAAATACCTTTGGACTTTGCATGAGTGACAAATTCTTTTATTATTATGGGTGGCTGTTACAGCAGCTGACAATATATGCCTTGAATTAAATGCCCTCTAACTCTACTTACTGAGAATAGAAAGTTTCTAACCTAAGGAATGTTTGCCCTCTTTTTCCCCCCACCCTTCAGAATGAGGGGACTGTTGTAATTAAGTGATATTACTTAAGTAGGATCTCCAATTGATATACAATTCTCTAAGGACTATGGCCTTAATAAATCATGTCCTAGGTGTTATAGATTAGAACACACACACACACACACAGATTAAGATTTCTGGGTGAAAAGGGTGACCTCAAAACCCTGCTCTGGCCGGGCGTGGTGGCTCACACCTGTAATCCCAGCACATTGGGAGGCCGAGGTGGGTGGATCACTTGAGGTCAGGAGTTCAAGACCAGCCTGACCAACATGGTGAAACCCTATCTCTACTAAAAAAAAATACAAAATTAGCTGGGCGTGGTGGCACACACCTGTAATCCCAGCTACTCGTGAGGCTGAGGCAGGAGAATTGCTTGAACCCAAGAGGCGGAGGTTACAGTGAGCTGAGGTCGCACCATTGCATTCCAACCTGGACAACAAGAGCAAAACTCCATCTCAAAAAAAAAAAACAAAAAAACCCCTACTGCAACCAGGTTACACAGAAAAGAAAACCAAGGAAGCAATCAATAGCAATAAGGATGAATAAGACAGTTATGGACCGGAAACAGTGAACAGTTACTCTGAAAATCCTGAGAACCTCTCCAGAGAGTTCCAATAGCTAATATAATCCAAGGATGTGGTCAAATTCGAAGGGAGTACATGTAGGTGTTTTGCTTAGGAATCTGCATCAAAGAATAACTCAAGTCACCTGGATTGGGGCGGATTTTGCCCTGGGGATGTTTGACAGGTGCTTCTCACCTCTGACAGTCACCCACACTGACAGTTCACTTGGGTGAACAAGGGAACTAATGCTTATTGAATGCCTCCTCTGTGCCAGGCCCATTATGTGCGTTACCATTAAACCTCATGGGGTAAGTATTGCTGGCCCCATTTACACAAGGAAATAAAATTCAGATGGATAATTTGCCCAGGAGTTATTTGCCAATAACAGGCAAATCAATTTGAGTCTAGACTTTTTTTACTTGGAACTTACTCTTTTTTCTGTAAGCTCTCACAAGTTGAATCTCAGTTCTAGGAGTTAGTACACCTTTTGAATTCCCATAAAAACCTATCTCCTTTTCCAGAGCATGTTTTGCTTTTTTTTTTTTTTTTTTTTTTTTGAGACGGAGCTCGTTCTGTCGCCCACGCTGGAGTGCAGTGGCCTGATCTCGGCTCACTGCAAGCTCTGCCTCCGGGGTTCACACCATTCTCCTGCCTCAGCCTCCCGAGTAGCTGGGACAACAGGCGCCCGCCACCATGCCCGGCTAATTTTTTTTTTTTTTTTTTTGTATTTTTAGTAGAGACGGGGTTTCACCGTGTTAGCCAGGATGGTCTCGATCTCCTGACCTTGTATCTGCCCACCTCGGCCTCCCAAAGTGCTGGGATTACAGGCGTGAGCCACTGCGCCCGGCCCCATTTTTTGCTTTTTACAGTCTATTTCTCATAAAGAACTCTTTAAATAAACTATCATTTATCTAGTGATGATGAGTTTTTCCAGTTTACCTACTTTCTCCCCTCTCATGTAAGAGACAAGAGTGAGTCCAGTAGTTTTATCTGATTTCTCTTGTTAATTTGTGAAAATCTAACCGTAGTTCTATTCCGATCTTAACAAACTTTACCTCTCCTCTTTGTAAATTGCTAATCTGACACATTTATTTTTCTCATTGATTGACATGACATTATACATTTGGAAAATCCAAAATGGCAAATAATCTAAAACTTGTCAAATTATAAAGTAAAGCAATTCAAATTTTAGTGTTTGACACTGGATATTCACCTAAATATAGTTACTGAGTATGTTGTTTTAGATAAATCACAGGGATGCCGTGGCTGAATCTTGATTTTACATGTCAGCTCTCTAAGTTATTAATAATAACTTCAAATTATTGTTTCTTAATTTAAATTTTCTTCATAAGAATCATGCAAAACATCTTTCATGATTTGCTGTTACTTGTTTGAACTGGCTCACAGAACAATTGTTAAATTTTTGGAATTTTGCTAAATGATTTCTAATAACAGCCATTATTAAAAAATAAAGTATATAAACTTACAATTAAATAGATGATATATAGGGGCACATGTCATCAGGACCTCTTGAGGCTGTGTCACAGAAAAAAATATAAATAAATAAAATGGGTGATATATAAAACGAAGGTAGTGAATATTCAAAAATCTTTACTTATTATTTTACCCTTTTTTACTGTTACGTATGTTTTTGAGGTTATGTATGTCTTGTATGGTGAAAATAATATAGATTGGGGTGTTAGTGCACATCTCTGTGTTCAGTGATGTCCTGTCAGTAGCTTAAAACCAGCTATAGTGGGAGAATTTACACAACAGAAATAGCCAAGTGAAAAATTAAGGCTTGAATTATTGCTTTCCTGATTTTGTAGAGTTAAGACCAAGAGAAAACGTTAATAATGAATAATAGGCCAGACATCGTGGCTCACACCTGTAATCCCAGCACTTTGGGAGGCTGAGGCAGGAGGATTGCTTGAGGCAAGGAGTTTGAGACCAGCCTGGGCAACATAGTGAGATCCTGTTTCTACAAAAATAAAATAAAAAATAGCCTGGCATGGTGGCACATTCCTGAAATCCCACCTACTCGGGAGGCTGAGGCAGGAGGATCACCTGAGCCCAGGAGTTCAAGGTTGCAGTGAGCCATGATCATGCCACTGCACCCCAGCCCAAGCGACAAAGTGAAACCCTGTCTCAAAACAAGAAAACACACACATAAAGGTGTCATGACTAGCTGTACATGACGTATAGCACAAAGAACTATCCTTCAAGTATTAGGCACAGCCTTTTTTTATTGTAGTTTGTTTTATCGCGATTTGCTGATATTGCGGTTTTTACAAGTTGAATGTTTGTGGCAACCCCGCATCAAGCAAGTCTGTCAGCACCGTTTTTCCAACAACATGTGCTCACTGGTAATTCTCACAATATTTCAAACTTTTTCATTATTATTATATCTGTTATGACGGTCTGTGATCAGTGATTTTTGATGTCAATATTGTAATTTTGGAGGGGCAATGTGTACCACATCCATATAAGACTGCAAATTTAATCAATAATGTTGTGTTCTGACCGTTCCACTGACTGGTCTTTCTCAGTCTCTCTTCCTCTCTTCGGAACACTTCATCCCCTGACACACAAGAATATTGAAATTAGACCAACTAATAACACTATAATGGCCCCTAAATATTCAAGTGAAAGGAAGAGTCACGCATCTCTCACTTTCAATCAAAAGCTAGAAATGATTAAGCTTAGTGAGGAATGCATGTCAAAAGCTGAGATAGGCTGAAAGCTAGGCCTCTTGCACCAACAGTTGGCCCAGCTGTGGATACAAAGAAAAGGTCTTGAAGGAAATTGAAAGTGCTACTGCAGTGAACACCTAAAAGATACGAAAGTGGAACTGCCGTGTTACTAATATGGAGAAAGTTTGAGTGGTCTGGATAGATCGACCCAGCCACAACATTCTCTTAAGCCAAAGCCTAATGCATAGTAAGGCCCTAACTCTCTTCAGTTCTATCAAGGCTGAGAGAAGTAAAGAAACTGCAGAAGAAAGGCTTGAAGCTAGCAGAGGTTGGTTCAGGAGGTTTAAAGAAAGAAGCTATCTCTATAACATGAAAATACAAGGTGAAGCAACAAGGGCTGATGTAGAAGCTGCAGCAAGTTATCCAGAAGATCTAGCCAAGATCATTGATGAAAGTGGCTATATTAAACAATATATTTTCAAAGTAGATAAAACGGCTTTCTATTGGAAGAAGATGTCATCCAGGATATTTACAGCTAGAGAAGAGAAGACAATGCCTGGCTTCAGAGCTTCAAAGGACAGGCTGACTCTCTTATTAGAGGCTAATGCAACTGGTGAGTTTAAGTTGAAGCCAATGCTCATTTGTCATTCTGAAAATCCCAAAGCCCTTGAGAATTATGCTAAATCTACTCTGCCTGTGCTCTAGAAATGGAACAACAAATCCTGGGTAACAGCACATCTGTTTACAAAATAGCTTACTGAATATTTTAAGCCCACAGTGGAGACCTACTGCTCAGAAAAAGGGATTCCTTTGAAAATATTACTGCTTATTAACAATGGACCTGATCACCCAAGAGCTCTGATGGAGATGTACGGGAAAGTAATGTTGTTTTCATGCCTGCTAACCCAACATCTGTTCTGCAGCCCATGAATCAAGGAGTAGTTTCAACTTTCAAGTCTTAGTATTTAAGAAATGCACTTCATAAGGCTGTAGCTGCCATAGATTAATGATTTCTCTGATGGATCTGAGCAAAGTAAATTGAAAATTTTTGGAAGGGTTTCACTCTGCTAGGTGTCATTAAGAATATTTGTGATTCATAGGAGGAGGCCAAAATATCAATATTTATGTAGGAGTTTGGAAGAACTTGATTCCAACCCTCATAAATGACTTACAGAGGTTCAAGACTCCAGTGGAGGAAGTTATTTTAAATGTGGAAGACATAGCAAGAGAACTAGAATTAGAAATAGAGTCTGGAGATGTGACTGAATTGCTGTAATCTCATCATCAAACTTGAGTAGATGAGGAATGGCTTCTTATGGATGAGCGAAGAAATGGTTTCTTGAGATGGAATGTACTCCTAGCGAAGATGCTGTGAACATTGTTGAAATCACAACAAAGGATTTAGAATATTACATAATATTATTATTAATATAATAATATATTATTAGTTGATAAAGCACCAGCCGAGTTGGAGAGGATTCCAATTATGAAAGATGTTCTACTGTGGACCAAATGGTATCAAACAACATTGCATGCTGCACAGAAATCTTTCATGAAAAGAAGAGTCAATCAGTGCAGCAAACTTCATTGTTATCTTATTTTCAGAAATTGCTACAGCTACCCCAACCTTCAGCAACCTGCTAGCCTGATCAGTCAGCAGCCATCAACCTTGAGGCAAGACCCTCCACCAGCAAAAAGATTACCACTGGCTGAAAGCTCAGATGATTGTTAGCAATTTTTAGCAGCAAAATACTTTTAAATTAAATTATGTATATTTTGTTAGATATAATGTATATTTTGTTAGACAAAATGTATATTTTGTTAGATATAATGCTATTGCACATGTAATAGATTACAGTTTTATATAAACATAACTTCTATATGTACTAGGAAGCCAAAAAATTTGTGTGACTTGTTTTATTGAGATATTTGCTCCATTGCTGTGGTCTGGAATTGAACCCGCAATATCTCTAAGGTATGTCTGTATTCAAAAACTTAATTATCCGATTTAGTAAAGAATTTGCTCACATGAAGTTGTTCATTGACAAATGAGTGAAGTTCTGACATTTTACTTGCTAATGAAAAAGAAAATATCAGCCAACACTCATATTTATGGAACACTTTTTATTAATTGCAACCATAATTTAGGGAGGATACAGGAATTCAGCAAAAGTCAGCAAAAGCATTAGAAGAGATTTAATTGGCTATATGAAAATCATAAACCTCATGAATATATCATTTTTAATAATTGTGTGCCATTTATTCTTTATGTTAATAAAGTATATTTCAAAAGTATATACGTGTATGTATTTTCTTTCCTAGAGAGCAAATTTATCAGCGCAGCACTGATACTGTTTTACCCCCTTCACATTGCCTTAGTTTATCCATTAATTGCCAGCTCGTTTCCTTCTTTGACATTCTCACATTTGTTTGGCTGAAACTTGAAATAGTTGTCAGATAGAAGTTGAGAAAGGTAATTTCTCACCATTATCTCTGTGGTCTTAGATACTTGATACTGGAAGCTGTGGATATTGGTGATAGTGTTTAAGGTATTACATTCTCTTTCTTCTAGTTACAAAATTTGCCTCTCTTGCCTTCCTGCCACAGAGGAAACTATGGGACTCAGACTTGATTAATTTGAGCAACAGTGATTAGTGGATTATCAAGTGTCCTAATCAGAGAGAGAATTTGTCTCTGGGTTTGATACATAGATGCTCAGGGGAACTTCTTCCTAGGGTGGCTAAGCCGGATCTTCTGGCAGGTTAAGTTCTCCACCATGTGAGGAAGGTATCTCTACAGCAGGAGAAAATGAGATTACTGTGCCAAGAGAGATAATTCCCACAGTAGTGAACAGCAGATAGAGTACATCCTGGTAATGCTGAGTCTCCAGACCCAGTTCCTGTGGGCATTATTTCCTACAGCCATTGAGTTATTGTACGATTTCCCCAGCTATATGGGCAATATATTGATATTTGCCTTAAGATAATATGAGTTGGCTTTCTCTTATTTGCAACATTGGTGTCCTGACTCATACAAATCCCGGTATATTTAGTGAGCAGGCTTCATTGAGTTTGCAAACTTTCTGAAATTCTATGCAAGATTTGTGTGTTTCTGTTTAGGTGCATTTTTACCCCCTGGGAATAGGGTTCATGGCTTTCCTCAGATTTGAAAAAAGAACCATACACCCACAAAAGCTGACTAAAGTTAATGTGAATCAAAATAAGCTAAATACATAGCTTTCTATGTCAGAATTTGTTCAGCATGTATCACACAAATCAAGTGGTGGTTACATTCACCTGAGCATGAATTTGAGTCTTTCTTTGATGTTTTTGACCTAGATTTCAAAGCTTCCTAAGAGTTGTAAGTCCCAAAGGCACTTAATTTTCATTTGATTTCTTCCTTGTTACTTTCTTCACATAGTAACATTTTTGTATATGTGTGATATTGTTAGCATATTTCTCATGAGAGACTAAAATGGGAGGCACTTGTTATTCACTTGATTTATGAAATTCCAAGAAGGATGAACAGTGAATAAGAAGTATCTGTATTTTATCAAAACTTCAAAAAATGACTTTTATCTGTCTTTAGAAATAACTTTCAAGGAAATGACATCAGGCAGTAAACTCAAATTTGGTGACTATTTCTCAGATGTTTTAAGATTACTTTTACAAAGACTTCTATGTTAAGAGGACAATGAAATTAAGTTATAGAGTGGGAAGAACCTTTAGTGGGGGCAAATTAAAACTAGACTTATTGTGAATGAGAAAACAGTAAAATATAAGAAACCTATCTTTTTCTCTTGTGATGTTAGCTATCAAGTGGAAAATAATTGCATTTGGTAAAAGGCAAAATAAAGTGTTCCCAATACCATACATTTAATACCTTTACTTCAGAAACAGCTAAAGTAATTTCAGAGGATGATTTTTGTCTAAAAAGGTAATTTATTGCTTGGATAAGCATGACACAGAAGGCTGTACAGGTTCTGCTTGCCTAACTGAAGCAATATTTTGTCAGCCTCTGTAAGAGTTTTGATTGATTGTATCTATGGCCCTAAAAAGAAATTATTTAAATCTTCTTTAAAATGTAATGCACACAATAAAGTAATATAGTCAGTTATTTGAAAATAAATCTTAATTAAAAATTAAAATGCAGTATATTTTACTTTATAAAAAATAAAAACACTTTCTCACTAGAGCCAATAGACAACATTATAAATATCCTGTCAAAGTTGAAGTAAATAAACAATGTTTAAGGCTTACGGAAGAATACAAATAGACTAAAATATCAGATTAATAGATAAGTCTAGTAATGAGAGTTTAAGAGCTAAAGCTATGAAATTAACTGGACTTATTTTTTCTTTTCTTTTTTTTTTTATTTTTTTGAGACAGAATTTCACTTTTGTTGCCCAGGCTGGAGTGCAATGGCACGATCTCAGCTCACTGCAACCTCCGCCTCCCGGATTCAAGCAATCCTCCTGCCTCAGCCTTCCAAGTAGCTAGGACCACAGGCATGCGCCACCACACAAAGCTAATTTTGTATTTTTAGTAGAGACGGGGTTTCACCATGTTGGTCAGGCTGGTCTCGAACTCCTTACCTCAGGTGATCCACCCGCCTTGGCCTCTCCAAGTGCTGGGATTACAGGCGTGAGCCACTGTGCCTGGCCAACTGGACCATTTTAAGAAGAATTTTACTACATTTAAATTTGTGCACTTAGTTGAAATTTAGCGTTACTTCTCTAAATCATACAAACCATTAAGTTACTAGCTGAGAATGATTAATTAATACACAGAAAGAAATTCTATCCTTAGTTCTAAGGCTGCAGTAGTTTATACCTATTTAATGGGTAGTTTAGCTAGTCTAACCTTTAAGGCTAGCTCACATTCTTGGAATCTATATATTCACAAATACCTCTCATGCTATTGGCAATAATATTAAGTCAAACATATGCAAAGATAAGTTGATATATAAGCATGACACAGAAAGCTATTAAGTCCTTGTTCACTGAACTGAAACAATATTTTGCCATCCTTTACATGAGTGTGTGCATGTGTGTGTATGTGTGTGTGGGTGTGTCTAAAAGAAAGGTTTGGGTACAAGATTAATGAATTGGCCCCTGAATGTTTCTGATGACAGAACTCAGATTTTCATGATCATTCATTACAACAGAACTGCAAATTAACATGGCTTTAGGTGTTGTGTTCAGTGCCAAGAAGAAAAAGTTAGATGCAAAGAAATCTGGTTCGAGACAAGAAATACGTGACTTATAATTCTTTATTATCTACTTATTGAAATTCTTTATTACTTCCATAATATACCTTACCCTGATGTCGAAAGTAGTAACTGATCTCAAACTAAACCGTGCTGTAAAACAGTTTGGCACCTATTTAAGTTGTTATTTTATTTGACATGCAGATGGAGTTTTAAAACACAAAATAAATAACCAACAGATCCATGTGGCAACTCCTCACACAAAAGACTTTATGGATACTAAGGTGTATATAAAACACCACGCTCTCACCCATGGATAATATTAATACTGAGTTAGAAGATTTTCACCCTTATACTGCCGGAAAGGAAATTGCAGACAGATGATATACACAGTTCATTGATATGCTTAATACACTTACTCCATGAAGTATAGAAAAACTGCCAAAAAAGAAATTATGAACAGCATTCCAAACGCTTAGGAAGTTAATGTTATATTTTAGAAAAGTAACGACCAAAAACCATTTTCTACTTCATACATGCTACTTAGATATCTGCACAAGCTTTCCCCTCACATATAAAAAGCTGAAAATAAATGGAAAACACCAATAAAGCTGGCCACTAATATTGCCACTTCCAGAAGAAGGACAATAATGTGACATCTTTCATAGCTGGCAGGATTTCTGCCAGAGGCTTGGTAGATTGTCCTCTACTGAGTTACTTCTTCTACCTATTTCTCAATTACAAGCTTATGTTCCTGCAAAATACTAACCTAGCCAAATAAACAACCATTGTTTCTGAAAACAGCATCTGCCCTGTGTCCCTTCTTCTATTCTATCTTAATAAATCAGGGTCAGTACATGACAAAAACAATCTGAAATCTTCTCTACTAGTCTCTTCGGAAATACAGCATCCAAATTTAATCCTAAGCATCCACTTTTGTGCTTTCTCCCCTCATACCTTATAATGGCCCCTCTACCTTTTCTGATTCACAGGTAACTCTTAAACTAAAGGTACATCAGACCCAAAAGGCAGAAAAAGAGCCTGCAAGGCAAGAGAATGAGACCCAAATGCTGCACCAGTTCAAGCTGAAGTACAAAGGAGGCCAAAAGTTTACCCTACTGTGTTAGATTTTTAAAATTCTATAGCCCATTTTAGGTTAAAGATCCTATCTCCTCTTTTTTCAAAATGTCTAACCCCATTCCAAACATGAGAACCATGTTTGGAGGGGTAGAAAACTACCCTCTTCCAAATGTGAAACCTGCTGAGCAATTAAAAAGAACAGAAGTCAATAGGCACTGAGGAAAAACATGGGTCTCAGAGTTGGTTTGTGGTAGGGACAAAACATTTAAAGTATTAGTATAAGCCCTTTAGCAAAAGTAAGAGAATTCTTTTACTTTCAGAATTTTTATTTGCATAACTTCATTTAATAGACAACTGACTGAACTTTGATTATAAAATAATTATGAAAACCCCAAAATGAATGTGACTGCTTGCCATAATTGATGCAGCTACAGTTTGAAAATAACACATGAGGCAAGGAGGGGACACAGCAGAAAATTTAGAATAATAACATGTTAGGCAGTAACTGTTGATGAATGCCAATTTTGAATTATTTTAAAAACCAGAGATTAATAAATAGTTTTATAGGACTCAGTTTTATAAAACTTAAAACTAAATATTTTTGTGAACTCTCTAGAGAATAACTTTTGGCAAATATACTAGTGATGAAACACTTTCTATTCTGTAATAATTATATTGCATGCAATCATTATTTTGTAGGTCTTTCCTCTACTACATTGAGCTTAATAAAGAGCTTATCTTTGTATCTGCAGGTCCTATACAAAATGTAACTCAATAAATGTTTGCACACTTACTTAATTTACTTATTTATACCTTATATTATTATGGAATACATTCTTGAGAGTTTACATTAGAATCAGTTCTGAAGCTTTTTATAAAACAAATGCTCAGGCCCCACTCTGCACATAGGGCTAGATATGTTTTAAAAGCTGTACAAATTGATATACATGCTATGAAATGATGGATATATAGAGACATGATGGAAACATTCCTGCCAAAGTCAGGAACAAGGTAAGGAGAGCTATCAGCTCCACTGCTACTAAACTTAGACCAAAGCTACTAGCTGGTGAAATCATACAAGGGAAAATAAGCAGCATTGTAAGAATTTGAAAAGAAAGAACCCAGTGCAGTAGTGTGTACCTGGCAACTGAAGTCCTAGCTACTCGGGAGGCTGAGGTGGGAGGAGGGCTTGAGTCCAGGAGTTTGAGGCCAGCCTGGAAAATGCAGGGAGATCCCATTTCTTAAAAAAAATAATAAATAAATAAATAAATTAGAAAACAAAGAGTAAAACTGTATGTAAAGACATATGATATGTTGGTGTACTGAGAACACAGAAGATAATGCTAAGACTAACACAAGTAAGAAAAAACATTTAATAAGGTAGCAGATATTAAAAATATATAATTAAAGAAACTTGTTTAAAATAAGGACAGAAAGAAATATTTAGAAATAAATCAACAAAAACTGTGCAAAACCTATATAAGAAAAACCTCAAAATATTCAAATGCAGAAAGTAGGCCTGAAATAATGGAAAGACATCCCTTCTATTTGGGAAAGAAAATTCAGTATTATAAAGATGTAAATTCCCTTCAAGTTAATATATAAATTAAATGTGATCCCAGTAAAGATACTCTGAAGTTGTTGTTATTTGATGAAGATAGATTAATGCTAAGATTCATGTGGAAAAATAAACATGCAAGAATATGAAGGGAAACTCCAAATAAAGAAAAGCTAGGCTAGGCGCAGTGGCTCACGACTATAATCCTAGCAGTTTGGGAGGCCAAGGTGGGCAGATTGCCTGAGCTCAGGAGTTTCAGACCAGCCTGGGCAACACGGTGAAAACCCATCTCTACTAAAATACAAAAAAATTAGCCCTCCATGGTGGCATGTGCCTATAGTCCCAGCTACTCGGGAGGCTGAGGCAAGAGAATTGCTTGAACCCAGGAGTTGGAGGTTGCAGTGAGCCAAGATCATGCCACTGTGCTCCAGCCTGGGTGACAGAATGAGACTCCATCTCCAAAAAAAGAAGAAGAAGAAGAAGAAGAAAAAAAAGTTGGCCAGGCGCAGTGGCTCACACCTGTAATCCCAACACTCTGGAAGGCTGAGGTGGGCAGATCACCTGAGGTCAGGAGTTCGAGACCAGCCTGGCCAACATGGCAAAACCCCGTCTCTACTAAAAAATATAAAAATTAGCTGGGCATGGTGGCACACTCCTGTAATCCCAGCTACTCAGGAGGCTGAGGCTGGAGAATCTCTTGAACCCAGGAGGTGGAGGTTGCAGTGAGCCGAGATTGCGCCATTGCACACCAGCCTGGGTGACAGAGCAAGATTCAGTCTCAAAAAAAAAAAAAAAGCTAATGAGTGGGAAGTAGACTTACATGACATAAAACATACTTTAAAGCCTCTATAATTAAAAAAGTAGAGTGTAGATGCAGGAATAGAGAGACCAATAAAACAGAATACCAGGTCCAGAAATAGATCCAAGCACATAAGAAATTTAGTAAATGATAGATGTGGAAGTTTGTATCACTGGGGGGAAATGATAGTCTTTAACAAAAATTGTATTCAAATATTAGAATTTTGGAGCCAGGTGCAGTGGCTCATGCCCCAGCACTTTGGGAGGCTGAGACAGAAGGATCACTTGAGGCCATGAGTTCAAGACCAGCCTGGGCAAAATAGTGAGACCTCGTCTTTACAAAACATTAAAAAAATTAGCCGGACCTGGTGGCATGTGCCTGTGGTCCCAGCTACGGGGGAGGATGAGGTGAGAGGATCACTTGGGCCTTTGGAAGTTGAGACTACAGTGAATGGTGATCCCGCCACTGTACTCTATCCAGCCTGGGCATCAGAGCAACACTCTGGCTCAGACAAAAAAAAAAAAATTTTTTTGAAAAAAGACAAAATTAGATCCATACTTCATCTATTCAAAAGACAATTCTCCAAACACATCAGGCATCCAAATGTAAAATATTAAATCATATAATTACTAGAAGAGAACATGAATGAGTTCATTTAAGACATGAATGTCAGTGCCGCTACACACATGATCCCATACCACACACTGTATATAGGTGATCTCAATGAAAAGTTGCTCAAAACTCAGTGAGGAAGATACATTGTCATCATACCCACTCTGTCGATGGAGAAACCTGATGCAGATAAGCTATGAGATAGAAGGCCACATATTTCCCTGGGTGGTCTCTCTCAGCCTGATCATGTAAATTAACACCTTATAGTCATAGGGATATTCAGAGTCTAAAGAAGATTTTAAGAAACAAGGTATCACACCCATTGCAGGCAGCCTTGCAGCCTTCTTCAAATTCCTCACGCCACAGAACCTGCAGTGTAATGACACTAGTTAAGTCCAGGCCTTTTCGGGAAAAGCAAGGGAAGATACTGCTGAAAGGTCGCAGGCTCATTGCAGACGATCTCAAGGCTGGAGCTGTGCTGAAAGTTTTCTTCTCTAGCCATCTATAATACATAAAGAAGCTGCTCATCGATAAGCTGAAGGGTGTCAGCCTCATTAAGATGAAATTCGAGGACATCAAGGATTGGTCCAACCTAGTAATGCCACAAGAATAATGGGGATTTTTGCCAAACCTGACCATGTTAACATGACATATCCAAAGACTCAGCTTTAGCACTCACTGCCTTTATTATTGATTTGTGACAGTCTCTGCGACCCTGGGAACCTGGGGACAATTCTGAGATCTCCAGCTGGGGAAGGCTGCAGCAAAGTGTTACTCACTTTGAAAGGCTGTGTGGATGCCTGGGAGCCCAAAGTGCTACAGGCGGCTATGGGTGCACATTTCCAAGTGCCCATTATCAATAATCTGAAAACGAAACAGTGCCAAATTACCTGCTCCCTGACACCCAGGTCTGTGTGGCTGACAACTGAAGCCTTTATGCTCAGGCTCAGATGTCTAATAAAGCCAGGGACTATGGCTGGGTGTAGGATTGGCGATTCCTGAAGTTTCACAAGTATGAAGAAAAGCAAGGTCTAGAAACTGGAGCCAGTAAAGGTTTGCTGCCTGTTATTGAGGTTCAGAGTTATGACTTGGACTGGACAGAGGCACCAGCAGCTGTAGTGGTTGGTGGCGAGACCTACGGCATGATCCTGGAATCTCTGTAGTTGGCCGAGAGCCCTGCGGGCAAGAGGCTGCTGATCCCTGTTGCACCTGGAGTGGACAGCCTCAACTCGGCCATGGCTGCACGCATCCTGCTTTTTGAAGGGAAAATACAACTGCGGGTGAGGGCGGAACACTTGAGCAGGGACAGGAGTTACCACTGAGAGGGGACAGAAAAGTGAGTTCTGCTGAGGACATCTCCAGCTCCCCCTATCCTGGCACATCGTTAGGAGGCTGGCAGAGTCGGAAACTGTGGCCTCTCAGTTGGTGACTGTGGCCTCCATGTTCAGGAGGCAACAGGTAAGCATAATACCATCATATGGTTATAGGAAAAATCAGAATTTCCATAAATTTCTGCTATTCCTCAGAAATAACAGGTCAAAATCCTTCCTGAGAACCCCCATCTCTTCACTGATTTTGAGGTTATATCTTATTTTTTCCCTTGGTGACAATACAAATAGGGGATCCACATGGCTCTGTATGTGTGTTTTTAAAAATTGTCCACTGAGAAGCATTTCGTGCCCAGAAAGCTCCTGAAAGCATCATCTTGAGCAGGGAGGAATTTGCTCCACCAGCTGGTGGGTGTTTTGCAATCATCAAGCACTGGTTATAGGTCATGGCCAAGTCACTCACATGTGATCATTGGTCAATGGTAAATAAAATAAAGTGTAGAACCACCAGATTACATTGAAAAGTTTTATTTGTGTGATCAAAAAAATAAATAAAATAAAACAAGAATGTAGGGAAATCCTTTCTAACTATGACTCAAAATCTAGAAGCATTAAGAGAAAATATTTTACTTTGCAGCTCTTATTGCCAAAGGGATTTTTATCCAGTGAAAGGCTGACTTC
Source organism: Gorilla gorilla gorilla (assembly GCF_029281585.2). Lineage (NCBI taxonomy): Eukaryota > Metazoa > Chordata > Mammalia > Primates > Hominidae > Gorilla > Gorilla gorilla. The sequence continues at coordinate 25,405,589 of NC_073230.2, forward strand.
ACCAGAGCAAGAAAAATCAGCCAGAGGCATCTGGGATGAATCTTGCAGCTACAGGGCCAGTACCCAGACCATCTGTGAGATTTGGGCAAAACTGTGCTCATCAAGTGCAGCCTACCTCTACCCTCACAGTGTTGCCCACTTCATTCAACTGGGATTTTTTTCCCTATTAGTACTCCACCAAAATTAGAGCCTCTAGTCTGTTTCTCCAATACCCAGAGGCCCTGAATAGAATTTACTACCATTTTCCTACCAAAGGCCACATCCTATTCCGGAATTCCCCATACTATTAGTCGTTAACTAAGGACCTGCTTTAAAATAATAACCCAGAACCAGAATGCCATCAAATTGACTTCCTCTGGTACTTACACTTCCTTGTACATATTTATACCCTGATATGACATGGACCCCTTGCATTACCTGTCACCTCTAATAATTACTGCACAATTGGTTCTTCTCAAATAATGACTCCTGTTAGGACCAAGACCAGGGCTTCTTTCAACTTTGCATTTTCGACTACTAGCTTGGTTTCCTCAGTTTTTTACCTGCAGTGAAGTCACTCTTCTCAGTGATGCTTTTCCCACACAATCCTGCCTTTCCTTTCCTGTGTCCAGTCCCTATCGCTAGAATTAGCTAGCTCTCTTTAATCAACAAATTGCCTTTTATTATGCTGTGGCAGACATGATAGCGCCCAGTTATATCAGTTCTTTCTTTCTGGAAATGTGTTGCATAAAACTTCCCTGTCCACCTTTTAGTTAGGTGATATTGTCTTAGGTCAAGTTTCCCAGATCCAATCTGTAAGACAAGAATGTATATGCAAGTGATATATTAAGGAAATATTCTCATGGAAGACTGTAAGGAAGTGATAGAAGCAAGACAGAGAATGAAATAAAGCCAAGCAAGGCAAAAGTCCCACACACGGTAGGCTTTAGGAAGATCCTACAAGAGAATTTTGGAGGGCAAACAATTTCTCAGAGTTATCCCAACCTGAAGCAAGGGAGCTGAGCTAATATTCCTGTACAGAACAGTCTCTAATCAACAGCCACAGACAGGCACGGTGACTCACGCCTATAATCCCAGCACTTTGGGAGGCTGAGGCAGTCAAATCGCTTGAGCCCAAAAGTTCGAGACCAGCTTGGGCAACATAGTGAGAGTCCATCTCTACAAAAAATTAGCCAAGCATAATGGTTCTCACCTGTAGTCCCAGCTCCTTGGGAGACTGAAATGGGAGGCTGAAATCGCTTGAGCCTGGGAAGTCGAAGCTGCAGTGAGCTGTGAACACACCACTGCACTCAGCCTGGACGACACAGTAAGACCTTGTCTCAAAAAAAAAAAAAAAAAAAAATCAACAGCCACTTGAAAGTATGCACCAGGCATTTCTGGCTCTTGATGCAAAGGGGCTCCAGTAACCCAAATGGAAGCTATTGAAGAAGAGTCACAGGTGCTGGCCATTGAACACATGCCAATCAGGGATTTAAGCCAATGACAGACATTGTCTGTTTCAGGTCTCAAGTGAGTAGTTCTCTGGCCAATGATTTTTGAAGGGAAATTATCATCACAGTGAATTTCATTTTCAGTGTGCACTCCTCCAGCAATTTTTTCTCCTTCCTTGTGTCAATCTAGAAGTCTACCTGCTTTAGAAAATGCAGCACCATAAGGTGGTAGAGTCTGGTCAGATTGCATCTTTGAGTTATGGAGGCAGAGCTTTCTTCTGACCTATGTTAGACATTTCTATCAAGTGAGAAATAAACTTAGTATGTGTTTGTTATTATAGCACATCCTCTCCTATCCTGACTAATACATATCCCATATATGCATTTTTCATTCAAAAATATTTGCTGAGCAAATATCATGTGCTAGATATTATGCTAGAGAATATAAAGACAAAAAAGAAATGTTCCTTTTCCTCAGAAAGCCCCTCATCATAATAGAGTCTAGTTAGTGCCATGATAGAGATATGCGGTGGGACCCAGAATGCTTTGTGAACAATGAGTAGGAGACTCTAAAAGAGACAGCAAGGCCAGGCAAGGCTCCTTAGAGATTCCACATGAGTCACATTATAAAGCATGAGTTAAAATTAGCTAGAAAAATAAAGGGGCTGGGAAAGGAAGGTCAACAGAAGCAGCCAGAACACGAGATGCAAAGTTCTGATTTGTGAAGGACAGGATACACTGATGACTCACTAATATATAACAATATACAAAGTAGTATTTTGATATTTTATTTGTTGTAGCTTGGCCTGTCAGATTGAACCACAGACTAGTTAATTGACAGGAAGTAATTTCAAATGATGAGCTAGTTCATGACCTAAAGCAAATTATTGTTTTACTTCTCTGTGTCCTGTTTACCTATTCTGAAAGATGAAAGTACTGACCTACTTCATAGAGATGTTGTTTAATTACTATTCAAAGTTGCTTTGAAAATATCAAGCCCTTCTCAAACATAAAGGACTAGTACAATTTCCTTGGGAGCTGTGCTAACAGAAGAAAATGTAGGTTTAAATCTTTAGACTGGAATAAATCTAAAGAAGAAAATAATTATTGCTTCCTTTCCACTAGTATTAGAGCAATTTCTACTGATATGTCTTTAATGATCTCAGGCTAAAAAAAAAATGGTAAAGGTATGATTATTCCATGACAAGAATAGGAAAATTTTTAAAGTTACCACCCCTGGGCCGGACGTGGGCTCACGCCTGCTATGCTAGCACTTTGGGAGGTCAAGGTGGGCAGATCGCTTAAGCTCAGGAGTTCGAGACCAACCTGGACAAGCAAAACCCCATTTCAACAAAAAATAAAAAAAATTAGCTGAGTGTGGTGGTGCATGCCTTTAGTTCAGGTTACTTGGGGGACTGAGGTGGGAGGATCAGTTGAGCCCAGGAGGTCGAGGCTGCAGCGAGCCGAGATCCTGCCACTGCACTCCAGCCCGGGTGACAAAGTGAGACCCTGTCTCAAGAAAGAGAAAAAAGTTACCATCACTGGAAGGGGCTTCCAGGGAACAAGTACTCAGATGACCCATTTTACCCTTTTAAATTTAAATACAGACGATCATGATAACTAACATCTAATGAGCAAAATAATATGTTCTAGAATGGTTCTATGTGTTTTTCCATGTATAATCTTTGGAAATTATCTAGGCAACTTTATCCCTAGCTAGTAAAAAACCTAGATAGGTTTATTATTATCTCTGTCTTGCAGATAAGGAAATGCAGGCACAGAGAGTTTAGCAATGCGCCCAGGGCCACTCATTATATTCCAGGGTACTCATGATATTCCTGAGTACTTGTGTGGCTCTGAGAAACTCTGTTTCTCTGTGTCTTTTTAAAACATCCACAATTTTCCTTTAGGGCTCAAGGGAAGAACAGTACCTTCAAGGTATTTCTATACTTGTGGTAAAATTTCTGCTTATATGACCAGATTAATAAAAGCTGTTATCTTAGAAGGCAAACTATATAGAAAAGTTCATCTGAATTCAGCTTTTCCCTGACCACTTTTATTGACAGTACTCAGTTGACCCGTCTGTTTCCCAATTTAGCTTCCCTCAAGATTGTGGGAAATTTCTGATTTTTCTCAGGAACAATTGTGGATATGTCTTTTTTGTGCACCACTATTTCTGAAACTTCTGCCCACATTTAATGCCGCTTCCTTATTAGGAATTATAATTATTAATGCCACTGTCTTACTATTGTCTCTAATTTGTCTCTAGAATTGAGACAAAACTAGAAAGCCTGCCATAGTTTCATTTTACTTACCAGACCAGTCCCTGGCTTTCTTCTTTGCCCATGCTGGTATATGACATTGAGCAATAATACACACTAAAATAATCCCCCATATTTTCTGTTTTTTAAACACCAATAATATGCACCTTCCTGTAGCATATTTTCAGTGTTCTCAAATGTATTGAAGTATGGAAATCATCTGTGATCTACATACTGAACAAATAATATTAGTATTGCTTAATGTTTCCCTTCATAGACTTTTTTCTGAGGCCCCCATTCAGACTACAGCATTAAAGAAAAGCTAATGTCAATCAAAATTCAAGTGAATTATAACTAGCAGTGTGTGAGCAGTATAATCGATTAGATCAATCTGAAAAGATAAAATTATGAAAGCAGAATTGTGTCTGCTTCTCTAGTGGGCATGTCTAATTATTTTTATTTGCATGGAATATTAGTCAGACATTTAATAGTTAAATGTAGATTCACTTATAGAACAGTAATGCAAACAATAGCTAATATTTATTGACCACTTACTATGTGCCCAGCACCGTGCTAAGCATTCAGTTTGCATGATTATCTTCTAATACCTCCCAAACTCTATAACCTATATCATATATATATATACATATATAAATAGTCCATATGCTAGTTGATACACTGATTGATAGATGGCAGAACGTATTCCCATTATATAGACTGAACAGATGTTTCATTGATATGGTTTTATGAGGGCTATGAAAATTTATCTAGTCGCCCTACGTTAACATGCAGTTTTTGCACTTATCACCTACTTCATGTAGAAAATATCTTTTGTTCTCTAAGGGTTAGATCATTTATTCCAGCGAGTTCTATCAGGAAAATTAGCCTGACATTAACAGTCTTTAGCAAGAGTCAGAATTTACCAGAATGAAACGTAAGGAGAGATTAGAGGAGGAAAGGATTGTACCTGGGGCTTAGGATCTTTATCAGTTCAAACAACAGCCAACAAAAAGACAGTATTAGGTTGGAAGAGGCATAATTGGGAGTACAAAAGAAGGAAAAAGAAAAAAAGAGTCACAACTTTGGATTAGAATCATAATATTGGCTAAAGGCAGATATAATTTCCATTTCACACAAAGGGAAATTAAGAGATCAATAACCGCACAAAGTTACACAGGTGGTAAAGCCTGGAATCAAATTCCAGGAGCCTGGTTCCAAATCCTTTCTACCATTTTTAAAAAATTATTATTATATAAGAGTGCTGCCTGGATCCGTTGTGTTTTTTCACTGCAAAAGTCGAAGGTGAGATGACTTCCTAAACCCTTCTTTAATCAGCCTAAATCTACGTTTTCTCATGTCTTTTGAGGTTCATGGCTAGCATTGGGTAAAAGCAGTTAGGAAGAAAAGCTAAAGCAGTATAGCCCAGTAACGAAATCTATGGACTCTGGAGTCCAAACTTTTTGAGTTTCAAATTCCAGCTTTATCACTTACTGACTTTTCTTTTGGACAAGTTACTTGAACTCCTGCATAGCTTTCCTTATCTGTAAAATGAGCACAATAAGAATACTACTCTCATGGAGCTTTTTTAAAGGAAAAAGTAATACAAACTGCAAAACATGCAGAAGAATCCTTTTCACACGGGGAATGCTCAAGTCATGTTGCAAGATATTTCAACATAAATGGTAAGACACTGTTAGGACTGGGCATGGAGATGAAAATCACGAAGGCAATGAGGATAGAAATCCTCTAAAATAGACAAAAATGGCTTCATGAAAGTGACAGAAGAAACAGAAGAGATGCAAAGGTATGTGTTGGCAAGCTGACTGAGCAAATAAGGTGTAAGTGTTAAATAATGAGGAGGAAAAGAATGCAGTTTAACGTGTAGAAATTTCTAGGGAATAGGGAGGAAGCTTGCTTTGCCTACATTTTGGCTGTTTATAGAAGCAGTGGAAGGCAAGAGCTTCACAGAGGAAACTGTAAGAGATGCAAAGACATGGGAAGAGTTTAGAAGAGATGGAAGGAAGCTATAGAAACAGACAGGATTAAACACAGGTTTTCCCTCAGAGGACTGGGCCATGGGAGTTACAAAGAGATAGTGGAAAGGAATGTTGAAACAGAATTTTATGGGAGGAAATGAGGATAATAAACTTGCCCTGGGAAAGTGGGTGGGGAGGATAAGAATGAGGAAGTATTAGAGGAGAAAGAAGTAGGAAATTATATTTGGCAGAAAAGAGTCAACAACCTATATTCCATCCTCTGACAGGCTTCAACATAAACCAGGTACGTAGCCAGGGTTAAGAATTCGAGCAGTTGGCCAGGTGTGGTGCCTCGCTACTGTAATCTCAGCACTTTGGGAGGCCGAGGCGGGAGGATCACTTGAAGTCAGGAGTTTGAGATCAGCCTGGCCCGCATGGTGAAACCCCATCTCTACTGAAAATACAAAAATTAGCCAGGCATGGTGGTGGGCACCTGTAATTCTAGCTACTTAGGAGGGTGAGGCGGGAGAATCGCTTGAACCCAGCAGACAAATGTTGCAGTGAGCCAAGACAGAGCCACTGCACTCCAACCTGGGTGACAAGAGCGAAACGCTGTCTCGAAACTAACTAAATAAATAAAATAAATTAGAGTAGTCAGGTGGCAGACAAAGTAGAATTTTTCAGAGGACGTATTAGCGTTGGCTCTCTTCTAAATCTTCATCTTATAGACCCATCTGCTTGACCCAGAAAAGCTCAACTCTGCCATGACATACACACAGAGACTTAAGCCTTGATCCATGATGTGCATGAGTAGTTAGATGTAGAAATCCTTTTTCTACTTGTGACTGGGTGAAAATTTGGGGTAGGAATGGCTGTTCTCAATTTTTGAAACTGTCTGGGTTCTTTTATAGCTACTCCATTAATTTTAGGGATTCTGACAAGAGTATGGTTTTAGAGTAACCTAGTTAAGGAGGTGAGATATTAGCTTTCTAGACCTCACAAAAATTAACTGTTTTATTTTTTTAATTTTTTTTAATTTTTTTTTTTTTTGGAGATGGAGTTTTGCCCTTGTTGCCTAGGCTGGAGTGCAATGGCGCAATCTCGGCTCACTTCAACCTCCACCTCCCGGGTTCAAGTGATTCTCCTGCCTCAGCCTCCCGAGTAGCTGGGATTACAGGCATGCGCCACCACACCTGGCTAATTTTGTATTTTTAGTAGAAACGTGGTTTCTCCATGTTGGTCAGGCTGGTCTCGAACTCCCGACCTCAGGTGATCCGCACATCTCGGCCTCCCAAAGTGCTGGGATTACAGGCGTGAGCCACCGTGCCCAGCAATTTACTGTTTTATTTAAATTTGAATAGCTCACACAGTGAACTGTTTTGACAGTGATCTTACTAAGTGGTAGAAGCCTCTGACCCACAGTGTACATGTAAGTGAAGCAGGAAGACAAATAGGTTATGATTGAAAGAGCTGGGCTGAATATAATATAATATAGTATAGTATAGTATAGTATAGTATAGTATAGTATAGTATAGTATAGTATAGTATAGTATAGTATAGTATAATATATAATATATACTTTTTTTTTTATTTTGAGACAGAGTCTTGCTCTGTCACCCAGGCTGGAGTGCAGTGTCATGATCTTGGCTCACTGAAACTTCTGCCTCCCAGGTTCAAGCAATTCTCCTGCTTCAGCCTTCCAAATAGGCTGGGACTACAGTCACACACCACCATGCCCTGCTAATTTTTGTATTTGTAGTAGAGACGGGGTTTCACCATGTTGACCAAGCTGGTCTCAAACTCCTGACCTCAAGTGATCTACCCACCTTGGCCTCCCAAAGTGCTGGAATTACAGGCATAAGCCACAATGCCCAGGCTGAATATATTTTTGTTCAAGGAATTTAGAACATAAGACATTCTAAATAATTTGACCTTTTGTCTGTGAATAATTTGCATATGTTAATATATTAAATATACTTTCTCAAAGACTATTTTAAAAAATATAGCCAATAGATAATAACATATATAACATCTTTTACTTCTAGTAATCTTGTACTGTACTCATTCAATAAAAATCTTTTTTTTTTTTGCAGAACTTCCAAATTTATAGAGACATGGACTCTACAGATAAAGGATTAAATGGGCTCTATAGTGAAGGTCTTTGGTGTACATGTTAAATATGTGAGACATCTAAAAATCTTGGACTGATAGGGTCATTTTTATATTAGATATTGAACTGAATTTAAATCTCAACTCTAGGTGGCAGTTTACACCATCACTTACTTTAGTTCTTTTAACAAGCAGTAGATTCATTCACAGTTTTTCCATGAATGCATAATTTTGTGTAAAAATTAGCCCCTGGCTCTCGGTATCTGTTAAAAATAGATTTGATTTTAGGAATAAAATCATGGCTTGAGATGCAGGTTTTCCATGTATCTTGTCATTCTTGGTTTCATTAAGCCAACAGAATAAAGCAAAAGAAAATAGATAAAAATGAAGGTTTTAACCGAATTTTTTGGAGAAATATAATATTTTAAAATCATAGCAATAGTTCTACATCAACGTTGTGCTTCTGTCGTGCAGAATAGATCTTAGTATGAATAATTTTTCCATGAATACCCTGATTTTCAGAACTATCAAGGATATTTGAGATTCTGGGTTTTCTGAGATTGTTTAAGCGTATTGATTTAATTGAAGGAAAAACTGTCCTGCAGAAAAGGAAAATGACTCATAGCTGTGTTTCTTTGCATCTTATTGATGAAAATAGCCAAAGCTGGAGTTTAATTGGGTTGTCAAGGACCAAAATACTCAGGCTGCCCAATTAAAAGCAATATATCGGCAGGGCGTGGTGGCTCACGCCTGTAATCGCAGCACTTTGGGAGGTCAAGACGGGCGGATCACCTGAGGTCAAGAGTTCGAGACCAGCCTGACCAACACGGAGAAACCTCATCTCTACCAAAAATACAAAATTAGCCGGGTGTGGTGGCACATGCCTGTAATCCCAGCTACTCAGGAGGCTGAGGCAGGAGAATCTCTTGAACCTGGCAGGCAGAGGTTTTGGTGAGCCCAGATCATGCCATTGCATTCCAGCATGGGCAACAAAAGCAGAACTCCATCTCAAAAAAAAAAAAAAAAAAAAAAAAGCATATATCAGGCCAGGCGTGGTGGCTCATACCTGTAATCCCAGTACTTTGGGAGGCCTAGGTGGGCAGATCACTGGAAGTCAGGAGTTCGAGACCAGCCTGGCCAACATGGTGATACCTGTCTCTACTAAAAATATAAAAAGTAGCCAGGCGCAGTGGCGGATGTCTCAAAAACAAACAAACAAACAAACAAAAACTCCCCCACCACATACCCCAGCAGTCCTGCATGAGGCATTTTGTCCTGATTCGTATTTGCAAGAGCCCCAATGATAGGATACACAGAACAACTCCTGGGCACTTATCACATAAAAAACTTGCTACACTTCACAGTTCTCTCATTGTTTCAGTTCTAGCAGGAGAAAAATGCATAAAGGATTTAAATTTTGTCCTAAAATTAGATTTTCTTTAAATTGGGGGTAATAACTGTGTTGTGAGCATGAAATAAGATTATGTTTGTATACAGTGACTGGCACCTGGCATTCTGCATATTAGTTATTCTTATTCTTACTATTCTTATTTTTATTAATAAGAAATGTTAACTACAATCCCAAAGAGACTGGCCAATGTGGCAAACTCATGAGCAGCTTTTATTTAGGGAGTTGCATGCCTTCGGCTCCCCTGGGGCCTATCCCTGTCTCCATACTCGCCTATGTGTAAAAGGAACATAGGAAAAAGCCATATGGCATGGGCGTAGGGGGTGAGGATATTAGTCACTGGAGTGTGAAAATTAACAATTTCCAAAATGTGTCTAATTGTTTATAAAAATGAATACAAAATTATATTTGGCAAAACTTGGAATCGTTTCTGCATTTCTCCTTGATATATATGTGTGTTATGTGTATGTATATATATATGTGCATATATAATATAAATGCATATATATTTATAATATGTGTGGATGGAGAGAGAGGTATACATTTTAATGTCATCACCATCTGCACTCTCAATTTATTGAATGATATTCTTCAGGATTTATGTAGAAGTCAAAGGTACCAACCCTATGAATAGAATGTAATCTCTCATTTCAATCAAGTTCCATTTATAAATTATTCACATAAATATGTCTAAATAAAAACATCCTTGGCCAGGCGTGGTGGCTCACGCCTGTAATCCCAGCACTTTGGGAGGCCGAGACGGGTGGATCACCTGAGGTTGGGAGTTCAAGACCTGCCTGACCAACACAGAGAAACCCCGTCTCTACTAAAAATACAAAAGTAGCCAGGTGTGGTGGCACCTGCCTGTAATCCCAGCTACTTGGGAAGCTGAGGAGGCGGAGGTTGCGGTCAGCCAAGATAGCGCCATTGCACTCCAGCCTGCGCAACAAGGGCTAAACTCCGTCTAAAAAGAAAAAAAAATTCTCTATCTTATAACAGAATTGATCCCCTATGGCATAGTTCCCTAACCGGCGTGCCACATAGGAATAAGTAATAGCTATATTAACGTGTTCATCCTTGAAGGCCTCAGGGCTCCTAGGTGGGGCCGCAGCAGTTGTGCATGGGGCCAGTTGCCCTCAACAGTTAAAAGCCTCATCTATTTAACCCAATGTGCTACAAAAATATTCTTCTATGCATAGCCTCATGTGAAAAAAGTTGGAGAGAACTATTCTAGCATTGCCAGGTATTCTCATTATCAAGGTCTGAATATGTTCCCCCATTGCCTGTCGAGCAAAGGCCAAACTTCCTATGGTGCTATTCAAGTCCCTACACCACCTGGTTCCAGGCTGCCCTTGCAGGTCTATTTGTCATCAATATCCTTCCACATCCCACATAGGGATGCCGTGTTTCCACCTCATTTCCAAATGGCCAAATCCTACATGGTTCAAATGCAACTGTCTCTACACAGTCCTGATTCCTCCAACCGGAATGAATCCCCTCCTTTTCTAGAGCATTTGTCACTCTGTATGGCTATTCTCATATTCTACAATAATTTAAATCTTGGTGTTAACTAGGATTAAGCTCAGCTACACGTAACTGAAAATCATCCAAAATAATAATAGCTTAAACACATATATTCTTTTCTCTTTCACATATTGAAGTCCTGAAGGAGGCAGCTGAAAGCTGTTTCACTGCTTCATGGTGTCATCAACTTAGGTTCTTCTGTCCTGTTGCCCTGCCGTCCTCGGCACATGGCTTCAACCTCAGGGTCTAAAATGGTTGCTCAAGCTGGGGCCATTGTATCCACAATCTAATCAGCATGAAAGAGGAAGAGAGGAAGAAGAGCATCACCTCTGCACTTTAAGGACCCATTCTGAAAGTTGCATATACCACTTCCACGTATATTACACTAGCCAGGACTGAATCACATGTCCATATCTAGCAACCAAAGCAGCTGAAAAATGCAGCCTTTATTCCATGTGGCCATATGCTGAGTTTAACAATATAGGGGTTATATTAATAGGGCATAAAGACAGGATGATATAGGTACAACTATTAATCTCTGTTCCATTTACCTATGAGAAGTATAAACTTTTTGATCTATGTTTGATTAACTTTGTAATATAAATCAATACGTTTGATCTATAGTTGATCTAACTTTATAGTCTTAGAATCAGGAACAGTGTCATATATATTAATATTGAATGAACAACTACATGGATAAGAGGTATGGGGATACTAGTCCTCTGCACTTTTATTGACTCTGTCAATTCAAGTGACATTGAATATTGAGCTTGAATACATCTGGCATTGATTTTATTTTCTCTTTATTTTCTATTTGATTTTATTTTTGAGACAGGGTCTTGCTCTGTTGCCCAGGCTGAACTGCATTGTCACAATCATGGCTTACTGCAGTCTCAGCATCCTGGGCTCAAGCAATCCTCTCGCCTCAGCTTCTCGAGTAGCTGGAGTAGGCACGTGCCACGACGCTTTTATAATTTTTTTTTTCTTTTTTTGTAGAGACAGGGTCTCATTATTTTACCCAGGCTGATCTGGATCTCCTGAGCTTGAACAATCCTCCTGACAGCCTCCCAAAGTGCTGGGATTGCAGGTGTGAGCCACTGCACCTGGCTTTGATTTTATCTTATTATGCTCACATGCCTACCAGACATTGAGAACCAAAGTGATATTTAAATATAGGGAAGTAAGGCCGGGTATGGTGGCTCATGCCTGTAATCCCAACACTTTGGGAAGCCTAGGTGAGCAGATCACCTGAGGTCAGGAGTTCAAGACCAGCCTTGCCAACATGGCGAAACCCTGTCTCTACTAGAAATACAAAAATTAGCTGGGCGTAGTGGTGCATGCCTGTAATCCCAGTTACTCAGGAGGGTGAGACACAAGAATCGCTTGAACCCGGGTTGGGGGTGGGGGGAGGTTGCAGTGAGCCGAGATTGTGCCACTGCACTCCAGTCTGGGTGACAGAGTGAGACTCTGTCTCAAAAATAAAAATAAAAATAAATAAATACAGGGAAGTGAGATGAAAGTGATTACTCCAAATATTTTGAGCAATGGAAATCTGGAAATCATGTGTATTATACTTATGCTAACGTCAAATTTAAATGCCATTATTGGCAAGCTTACTGTTATTGCTCCACTCCAAATATCTGTATGGTTCAGATTTATTTTTATACTTTTTATTGTTTTGAGACAGAGTCTTGCTCTGTCATCCAGTGCAGTGGCACAATCTCAGCTCACTGCAACCTCTGCCTTTCAGGTTGAAGCAATTCTCCTGCCTCAGCCTCCCAAGTAGCTGGGATTGCAGGTGCCCGCCACCACGCCCAGGTAATTTTTTGTATTTTTAGTACAGACGGGATTTAACAATCTTGGCCAAGCTGGTCTTGAACTCCTGACCTCATGATCCACCCGCTTTGGCCTCCCAAAGTGCTGGAATTACAGGCATGAGCCACCGCACCCGGCCAATGGTCCGGATTTAAAATTCACAAATCTGAGCCTGGGTGATTATCAGAAGCATTGGGATTGTCAACTTTAATTTAAAAGAAGAAATGTGGATTACTGTCTTTCTTGTTTCTTTCTCTCTGGGCCAGTGACAGATTATGTCATCTTGTCACTGAAAGCTGCTTGGATTTGAAGAAGCTTTCTAAAATGTACTCCTCCACTACCACCCCCAATAATGAAAAATGTTGGCTTTGGAGGAGTTAGGTCATATCCCCTTGGGTACCCCGACACACTACAATTTATAATTCGAGTTCCCTAGCTCCATCTTAGATTGTGGTATGGGAGGAAGACTGTTGAATTTCACTTTCTAGTTTTCTATCTATTGGTCACTAGAGCTTAGGCCTCTAAGGCTTCCTATCATGTTTCATGTCCGCATGAAGGTTTAAAGCATTTCCCTAACAACTCACAGATATACCGTTGGGAAGCAAAGGCCTTCCATTTGGGCAAGAACAGGAAGAAGAGGGGAGTGGGAACTAAATACTACAGGAATTTAAATATAAAATAAATTGTATCTCTGTCTCTTACATTCTCTCTATAATGGCTACAATCTTCTAATTTTGTTTGACTTCCTTTTATGTGCCTAACACCATAGAGCAGGCTTTATCATTAAAACTCAGATTTGATCAGGTTTTGATGAAGCTCAGAAGCTTAATCTTCTATACACTGACAGGAAGATTTAAAGTTGAATCCACCCACCCATTCAACAACTGCCTGTTGAGTGAGGACTCAACAGGCAATATGACTAACATCAATACTTAAAATGAACACAAAGATGAATCTCATGTCAGGTTGGCTCTCAGGAAGATGACAAGCTAACCACACAAAATAAATATCACACAAGAGGTATAGATTCGCATTATTCAAAATAGCAATGGATTAAAGAAGATATTTCTTTTCCATTTTAAGATATGTAGAGGTGGGAAACCATGGTGACAGGGTTACTCTGCCATGTCTAGCCCTGTCTAACTTTCATTTCTAAGGCTCCTTCATGGTCTCATGCTGTTTTGGGAGTTCCAGCCTTCAGAATGAGCAGGAAAGAAGAGCGGCTGGGCGTGGTGGCTCACGCCTGTAACCCGAGCACTTTGGGAGGCCGAGGCGGGCAGATCACGAGGTCAGAAGATCGAGATCATCCTGGCTAACACGGTGAAATCTGTCTCTACTAAAAAATACAAAAAAAAAATTAGCCGGGCATGGTGGCGGGCGCCTGTTGTCCCAGGTACTCGGGAGGCTGAGGCAGGAGAATGGTGTGAACCCGGGAGGCGGAGCTTGCAGTGAGCCAAGATCGCACCACTGCACTCCAGCCTGGGCGACAGAGTGAGACTCCGTCTCAAAAAAAAAAAAAAAAAAAGAAAAAGAAAAAAAAAAGAAGAAGAGCAAGAATGGCATATTAGATTCCTAGGGGTGCTGTAAGAACGTGCCACAAACGTGGTGGCTTAATACAACAAAATCTTATTCTTTTATAGTTTTGGAGGCCACAAATGTGAAACAAGGTGTAAGCAATCAATCAAGGCACGAACAGGGCCATGTTTCCACCGAGGCTCTACTGGAGAATCCGTCCTTGCCTCTTCTACCTTTTAATGGCTCCAGGTATTCCTTCGCTTGGGGCTGCATAACTCCAGTCTCTGCTCTGTCGTCGTATTGCTGTCTCTACCGTGTGTCTCTGTGTTTCAAATGTTCCTCTACCTTTGCCTTGTCATTGGATTAAGGGCTGCCCTTCCTGTATTTAGGATGATTATCTCAGGATCCTTCACTTCATCACACATGCAAAGATTCTTTTTCTCGTTTCCACGTGGACATATCTTTCAAGAAGCCACAATTGAACCCATTGTACCCTCTCACTTTTGATAGAAACTATTTAGTTTCCATACCTAACTACATGGGCAGCGGAGAAATGTAGTATTTACTCAGCGGACATGTACTCAATTAAACACGAGACATTCCATTACTAATTATAAGTAAAAGTGATATTGTTTTACTAAAAAGTTACTTAGAAAATGTGACAGATTATTATAACACTCTGCTCATTTGGAATGATGCCCAATTCTAATGTTAGATTTGTATGCTTTATAAAAATAAAAAGTAGTAACCTCATATAAAGCAGAAACTGTAAAAGCCCTACTGGGGGCCGGGCACAGTGGCTCATGCCTGTAATCTCAGCACCTTGGGAGGCTGAGGCAAGCGGATCACGAGGTCAGGAGTTCCAGACTAGCCTGACCAACATGGTGATACCCTGTCTCTACTAAAAATACAAAAGTTAGCCAGGCACGGTGGTGCGTGCCTATAATCCCAGCTACTCGGGGGACTGAGGCAGGAGAATTACTTGAACTCGGGAGGCGGAGGTTGCAGTGAGCTGAGATCTCCCCACTGCACTCCAGCCTGGGTGACAGAGCAAGACTTTGTCTGAAAAAAAAAAAAAAACAAACTGACAAATTCCATAATTGCCATATTTTCCTGAGGTGTTCATAGGTTAGGTAAGCTAGTTTATACTCCTTTTGCTGTTGCTTCTCTATGCCTTAACTCTAGCTCTAACTCTGAAAAATCTCATACTTTTTTAAATTAATTTTTTTTTGAGATGGGGTCTTGCTTTGTTGCCCTGGCTGGAGTGTAGTGCTGTGGTCATAGCTCACTGCAGCCTCAAACTCCTGGGTTCAAGCAATCCTCCTGCCTCAGCCTCCTGAGTAGCTGGGACTACAGTTATGTGCCACCATATCTAGCTAATTAAAAAAAAAAAAAAACCTTTTTTTTTTTGTGTGTGTGTGTGTGTAGAGATAAGATTTCATGATATTTCTCAGATTCCCAGACTGGTCTCAAACTCCTGGCCTCAAGTGATTCTCTTTCCTCAGCTTCCTGAAGTGCTGGAATTAGAGGCATGAACCACTGAGTCTGGCCTCAGACTTTTTTTTTTAATCAAGAAAGAAATCAGCCGGGCGCAGGGGCTCATGCCTGTAATCCCAGCATTTTGGGAGGCCGAGACAGGTGGATCACCTGAGGTCGGGAGTTCGAGACCAGCCTAACCAATAAGGAGAGACCCTGTCTTTACTAAAAATACAAAATCAGCCATGCGTGGTGGCTGGCACCTGTAATCCCAGCTACTCAGGAGGCTGAGGCAGGAGAATTGCTTGAACCCTGGAGGCGGAGGTTGCAGTGAGCCAAGATTGCACCATTGCACTCCAGCCTGAGCAAGACAGCGAGACTCCATCTCAAAAAAAAAGAAAAAAAAAGAAAAAGAAAGAAATCAGTCTACATTTGAGAAGAAAAATCTGTTAAGCTCACAGACATATAATATGGGGGCAATAAAGTGTTTCTTTTTGAAAAGAGGCAATTGATTATCTAGTCAGTCTAGTCAAATGGAACCATTTCTATATAGAGTTGAGAAAAGTAAAGAAATAAAGCCTCAGGCTTAAAATAAACTACACTACATGAAGAGACATTTCTAGGACTCAGAAAGTAGAGAGCAGCCTGATACTCAAAGTTTTGGGTGGTGGATCTTGGTTTATAAAGCTATGAAGAGTAAAGTCAAGATACGGGCGTACCTCAGCGATATTGTAGGTTTGATTCCAGACCAGCGCAATGAAGCAAATGTAACAGTGATGCAAGTCCACTAATTTTTTGATTTCAGTGTATATAGATTTCAGTGTATATAGAAGTTATGTTTAGGCCAGGTGTGGTGGCTTCTACCTGTAATCCCAGCATTTTTGGGGGGCCAGAGTGGGAGGACTGCTCGAGGCCAGGAGTTTAAGACCAGCCTGGGCAGCATGGCAAGACCTCATCTCTACAAAAAATTTTAAAAAGTTATCTGGGCATGGTGGCACTCACCTGTGTTCCTAGATACTCCAGAGGCTGAGGCAGGAGGTTCGCTTGAGCCCAGGAGGTTGAGGCTGCAGTGAGTCTTGTTTGAGCCATTGTACTCCAGCCTGGATGACAGAGCAAGACCCTGTCTCAAGAAAAAAGAAAAAAAAAGAAGTTATGTTTACACTATACTGTAGTCTATTGTGTGGAATAGCCTTGTCTTAAAAAATGTACATATGTTAATTTTAAAATACCTTATTGCAGCCGGGCATGGTGGCTCACGCCTGTAATCCCAGCACTTTGGGAGGCCGAGGCGGGCAAATCACGAGGTCAGGAGATCGAGACCATCCTGGCTAACACGGTGAAACCCCGTCTCTACTAAAAATACAAAAAATTAGCTGGGCATGGTGGTGGACGCCTGTAGTCCCAGCTACTCCAGAGGCTGAGGCAGGAGAATGGCGTGAACCCGGGAGGCAGAGCTTGCAGTGAGCTGAGATCGCGCCACTGCACTCCAGCCTGGGTGACAGAGCGAGACTCCATCTCAAAAAAAGATGGAGACAATCCTCTTCAACCCTGCTACTGCTTTATCAACTAAGTTTAGGTTTTATTCTAAATTCTTTGTTGTAATTACAACAATGTTCTCGGCATCTTCACCACGAGTAGTTTTATCTTAAGAATCCACTTACTTTGCTCATACATAAGAAGCAACTCCTCATCCATTCAACTTTGATCATGAGATTGCCACATCTTTAGGATTCACTTGTAATTGTAGTTCTCTTGCTGTTTCCACCACATCTGCAGTTATTTTCTCTACTAAAATCTTGAACCCCTCATAGTCATCAATATGGGTTGAAATCAGCTTCTTCCAAACTTCTATTAATGTTGATATTTTGATTTCCTCCCATGAATCACAAATATTTTAATGGCATCTAGACTAGTCAATCCTTTCCAAAAGGTTTTCAATTTATTTTGCTCAGATCTATCAGAGGAATCACTATCTGTGGCAGCTATAACCTTATGAAACATATTACTTAAAGAATAACACTTGAAAGTAAAAATTACTTCTTGATTCATGAGCTATGGAATGAATGTTGTGTTCACAGCCAAGAAAAACAACATTAATCTTCCTGTACATCTCCATCAGAGCTCTTGGGTGATCCGGTCCACTGTCCATGAGCAGTACTATTTTGAAAGGAATCCTCTTTTCTGAGCAATAGGTCTCAACAGAGGACTTAAAATTTTCAGTAAACCATGATTTAAACAGATGTGTTGTTATCCAAGATTTGCTGTTCCAATTCTAGTGCACAGACAGAATAGATTTAGCATCTTAAGGGCCCTGGGATTTTGAGAATGGTAAATGAGCGTTGGCTTCAACTTAAAGTCACCAGCTGCATTAGCCCCTAACAAGAGTCAGTCTGCCCTTTGAAGCTGGCAGACATAGACTTCTCTCTCTAGCTATAAATATCCTAGATGGCATATTCTTCTAATAGAAGGCTGTTTCATCTACATTGAAAATCTGTTGTTTAGTGTAGTCAACTTCATCAGTGATCTCAGCTACATCTTCTGGATAACTTGCTGCAGCTTCTACATCAGCACTTGTGGCTTTATCTTGCTTTTTTTTTTTTCTGGAGATAGAGTCTCACTCTGTCATCCAGGCTGGAGTGCAGTGGTGCGATCTTGGCTCACTCCAAGCTCTGCTTCCTGGGTTCAAGCAATCCTCCTGCCTCAGCCTCCCAAGTAGCAGGGATTACAGGTGTTTGCCACCCACACGGCTTATTTTTGTATTTTTAGTAGAGACAGGATTTCACCATGTTGGTCAGGTTGGTCTAAAACTCCTGACTTCAGGTGATCCACCCACCTCAGCCTCCCAAAGTGCTGGGATTACAGACTTGAGCCACCATGGCTGGCTTATCTTGCACTTTTATGTTCTGGAGATAGCTTCTCTCTTTCAGCCTCTTAAACCAACCTCTTTTGATCTGCAGTTTCTTCCCCTCTCTCAGACTTCATAGCATTGAAGAGTTAGGACCTTGCTCTGGATTAGGCTTTGGTTTAAGGGAATGTTGTGTCTGGTTTGGTCTTATATCCAGACCACTCAAACTTTCTCCTTATCAGCCAAAGGCTGTTTTGCTCTCTTATGGTTTCATGTGTTCACTGAGGTAGCACTTTTAACTTTCTTCCAGAACTTTTCCTTTGCATTCATAACTTTGCTAGCTATTTGGTGCAAGAAGACTAGCTTTTGGCCTATCTCAGTTTTCAATATGTTCTCCTTACTAAGTTTAATCATTTCTAGTTTTTGAGAGAAAAGTGAGAGATGTATGACTCTTCCTTTCACTTGACCTAATTTAAATTGTGTTGTGTCTCAGGGAATAGGAAGATACAAGGAGAGGGAAAGAGCTGGAGGAAAGACCAATCATTGGAGCAGTCAGTATACACACAACATTATTGATTAAATTGGCTATGTTATATAGGCACAGTATATGTTGCCCCAAAATAATTACAATAACATGAATGATCACTGATGACAGACCACCATAATAGATATAATAGTAATGAATGTGTTGAAATATTGCAAGAATTACCAAAATGTGACATAGACATGAAATGAGTACATGCTTTTGGAAAAATGGCACCAATAATCTTGTTCAACTTGGGGTTGATACAGCCTTCAATTTGTAAAAAATGCAGCATCTGCAAAGAGCAATAAAGTGTAACACAATAAAATGGCGTATGTTTGTGTCAACGAAGATCTAAGCTTTTACAAGAAACTATCCTAAACCTATTAACTAAACACATTACCCTCGTAATCTTAGGAATTTCTGTATGTCAAATTTTCAGACAAATTTGAGTCTTCTCGCAAAGTTTATTTAGGAGTTTTGTTTTGCTCTGTGACCCGATAATACATTTAAGGCAGGATATCAATTCAAAATTGTTTTGCTAATCTAAAATTTTTCTCCACATAGCCCTCTTTGCTTGTCTAGGGTTTCTTTTTATCAGTTTCCTGAGGTCTTCTTCCTCCTCTTCTTCTTCTTCTTCTTCTTCTTCTTCCTCTTCTTCTTCTTCTTCTTCTTCTTCTTCTTCTTCTTCTTCTTCTTCTTCTTCTTCTTCTTCTTTCTCCTTCTCCTTCTCCTTCTCCTTCTTCTTCTTCTTTTTGCTATCCAAAAGCAGAATGATGACTCACCTTAAAGAAGAATTTTTTCATTTGCTACATATTACTCAGATAAAACTAACAATCTCATATGAGGAAGTGACAGGAGAAATAGAAATCTCTTTCTCAAGGTAAACAAAACAAAATTTTAAAAAAGAAATACTTGGTTGCCAAAGTTGCCAAAAAAGTTTAGATTTCTACACCCATTTTACTATTCTTGACTTTAAACTGCCCATCAGAACAGACTCTGAGATATGAAGGGATAGTTAATGCTCTCCTTCTTGTCCAAAGGATCCAATCAAGTCTGTTAGCAGTCAAAGAGACAGTAACTCCAAGCTATAAAACTCTAACCCACTGAGTATATTATGTGCTTAGTTTTGTCCAGATTTATTACCATTTAGCAAATCCAGGTGCAGTTTATAAGCTAAGCTTTGTAAGGAATTTTCCATTGAGCAGTCAGTGTTGCCTACAAGCAATTCCTGATTTTTAAAAGCCCATTTAACTTTCAGTATTACTAAACTTTAATACTGCAATATTAGTCAGGCTTATGAGAGCTGCAAAAAAGGAAGTCTAGTTTTCTCTTGTTTCCTTGGAAACAGGCAAAATTTTGAAATAAAAAAAAATTCTGAATGCCCTTTTAGTAGTATCCTGTTTTGTTTTTTCACCGTCACTTCCAAGATCACCCAGATAAACAGCTTCAGTATCTTCTTCCTGCCCTAAGTGCCCTTTGTAGGACTCTTTCGGGGCCAATCCTGCTCTCCAAGGTATTCTCTGTTCCCAATAGTCCTATCGCTCCTTCCTGAGTCTAACTGGATTTTCAGCCCCACAGCCTTCCTTTGGGTATTATGAGGAGTGCAATCTGATTGAATTAGTTTGAATTCTGTAATTCTAACTAGTGTGTAATAGTTTCTTCAGTTTCAAGTTGTTTACATTATTAAAGGAGAATGCTTCTTACTTAATCAGGATAGCCAACTGCAAGAATTTCATTCAGGACAACAAAATGAAGTGAAATAAATAGTTTCTACTATAACATGAAGGAGTTAAACTGGATGACTTTTCATATTCCCTTTACCCCTGATGTTCTTTAACTTTATAACATAATAAGGGTTGTAAAAGGGAAGGATATTTCTGGCCACAGGGTGTCAGTTTCTGCAGGCTTTTTCCTCCCACACCTGGACTACCCAGGCTCAGCTCAACTGTTGTCCTTAGGACCAATCTGGACTTTAGGCTAGAATCATGAAAGAAGCTCTAAAACAATACAAATATAATGCGAGTCACATATGTAATTTTAAGTTTTCTAGTAGCCACATTTTAAATAGTAAAAAGAAATAGGTGCTGGGTACAGTGGCTCACACCTGTAATCCCAGCACTTTGGGAGGCCAAGGTGACCTCCCTCTCTCCAACACCCCTTATAAAAAGAAAAAAGGAAATTTTATTATTTTATTTTGAGACAAGATCTCACTCTGTCTTCCAGGCTGGAGTGCAGTGACACAGTCTTGGTCACCACTGCCTCCGGCTCTCGGGCCCAAGCGATCCTCCACCTCAGCCTCCTGAGTAGCTGGGACTACAGATACCACCACTACACCCAGCTAATTTTTGTATTTTTTGTAGAGGTGGGGCCTTGCTATGTTGCCCAGGCTGGTCTCAAACTCCTGGGCCCAAGCAATCACCCACCTTGAAATCCCAAAGTGCTGGACAGGCTTGAGCCACTGCGTCTGGTCTAAAAATTTTTTTCATAGTTTATTTTATTTAACCCAATATATACGAAATGTTCAACATGTAATCAATATAAAAATTATTAATGACTATTTTACATTACTATTTTCATAGTCTTTAAAACCCAGTGTGTTTTTTAGGCTTACAGCACATCTCAGTTCAGACTAGCAACATTTCACGTACTTAACAGCCACATGGGACTAGTGGCTACCTTAGTCACCAGGACAGTGTAGTTCTAGACCATGACTTTTCACGTCGGCTGCATATTAAAATCATCTGGGGACCTTTGAAAAGTGCTTACATTTAAGCTGAACCCCTGACTTTAACTTAGAATCTATTGGAGTAGAACCTGACCTCAGGGTTTTTTTTAAAAGCTATCCAGGTAATTACGATGGTTGAGTACATTCTAGATGAGTGTTTTTCAACTTTTGCTTACAACACTTGGATAGTTTTTGTTTTAAAGAGCAACATCTAGGCTCCACCAACGGAAAACCCAATTTTAATTAGTTTAGAATGGGTACTAGGCAAAATTATTTGTTTAAATTTCTCCAAGTGGTTACAACATACTAGCTGGGTGAAGAAGCATTGGCTGACACTTTTGAACTTAGTACTCTGTTAGCTCCTTTCTCCACAGTCTTCCTGATCAGCTGGTAACAGGCTTCTACCTTGTTTCCAAGACCCACTTCACAAACTATACCCTCAGCCTTTTACCTGGTTGCTTGTTTTTGTTCCTCTACTTGACCCTACTTCATATCTAGCTAGTATTCCATGTCCATAGGTCTGCAGTCCTTTGCCTTGCTGGTTTTTCTCTCGGGCACTAGAATTCTCCCTCGAGTACCCACCAGTGAATAGGTCACCTTCTGACACTTCCTTGTTAGTAGTTGTTGGCCTGTGGGGATTCCCAGGTATTACCCTTCCCTGGATTCTATATCTTTATGCTTGATTGCTCATTGGGCACCTTCCTCAGACCACAATAGACTTCCCCATGCCCTGGGGTTGCCTCTACTACCACCTACTGCCTGTTTCTATCTACTCCAGGTTCCACGGACTTCCTCAGCCTTCAGCTGGGTTTATCACCGCAGCACGCGTCCCCCAACACAGTATTATATCCATGTCATATATTCTCCTACTCTGCCCATTCTGATACAGCCAGACAGATTGAATAAAATCCCAGGAGAAGGAATGTCTCTATGATAAGTGCACATTTTATTGTCCCTCCTCCTTCCCTGAAAGCCCCCCTAGAGTAAATCTTTTTGTTGTTGTTGTTTGTTTGTTTTTGAGATGGATTCTCTCTCTGTCACCCACCCAGGTTGGAGTGCAGTGGCGCAATCTTGGCTCACTGCAACCTCTGCCTCCCGGTTCAAGTGATTCTCCTGCCTCGGCCTCCTGAGTAGCTGTGACTACAGGTGCCTGCCACCACATTCGGCTAATTTTTGTATTTTTAGTAGAGACGGGGTTTCACCATGGTGGCCAGTCTGGTCTTGAACTCCTGACCTCAAATAATCTGCCGGCCTCGGTCTCTCAAAGTGCTGGGATTACAAGCATGAGTTTTGTAATACCAGTAGTGAGATTACATTGAAATACCACTGCGCCCGGCCTAGAGTAAATTTTCTTCCACTGTGAATAAACTTTATAAATTTTCCCCTAGTACTGCTTTGTGCCAAACTGTGTTCTTTCTCTTATGAGCTGCATCTCGGGTACTACTCTAACTATCTACACACTAAACCAAGCTAGGAGCCTCGGGGATGCCTTTCACTTCTGTGTTCCCGATCTCCAATTGGTTATCATGTTTTTTAAAAAATTATTATTTTACCAAATTTCTCCATGTTATGACACACCCCTGCACTTATCTCCCTGCACTTAACTTTCCAGAATACATTGAAATAGCACACACTTGCTTACAACTTCTGCTGGCTCCCATTTGCTTACAAACTTAAGTACAAATTCCTAAGCATGACACACGGCAATAAAATTAGCAATGTATAATGCTGCCAGGACTGAGTTAAGAACTCCCATGTTTCAGCCTATCCTCAATCTTTCTTTTCAGCCTCACCTTATTATGTTTGTCTCATGCCTTCTCTCTAGTCCTCTTGAACATGCACTGTGCATTCAAGAACTTTTCCCATGTTGCTGTTCCCATGTTTATGTTTAAATGGAGTAGCTATTCTAAAGTTCTGAGACTCTATGTTTTTCCTCTATGGATCCTTAGGACTTTGTGCTGAATTACATTACTAGAACTTACTGGATGATTAATTATTTATGTCTGTGTACCCAGTTAGAATGTGAGCAGACATTTCTTCTCCTTTCTGTGCTCTCCTCCCTGGCACATGCTAGGCACTCAATAAATGTTAGATATAGTTATTTTATAAGACGACCATAGCTTAATGTATGCGGAACTGTGGAGATTCTTTTATCTTCACCCATCTCAAAAGTTAATCATTGGTATGCATTCTGAGAGCATTTAGTTTTTTTAAAAATGAAGATTTTAGTCCCAGGTTTCATTTTTCCTCGTTTTCTTTTTGTCACAAACATCAGTCAGTGCTATTTATTGTCTCAGAGAAAAGTAAAGAGAGGCAGAATACATAACTAATACGGGCTTCTGAAATTTTACGGTAAAAACCAATAATATGTCAAAGCATACTGATTTGCAAGAATTGAACAATTTGAAGGAGAAAATTATTTTAGGTCTTCAAAAGTCGGAACTTAGAGAACCAAGCAAAGTTTATACCAGAAACTTTCAAACCTTTTTTGACAGTAACTCCCAGAAATAAATATTTTACACCTTGGTTCAGTGTAAAACACACACACACACACACACACACACACACAGTATTACAAAACAATACATACCCTTATTACATGACAGAGTTATATTTTCTATTCTGTTTGATTTTATTTAACAAAAATTATTTTATAAACTATTAATGAGTCATGATTCATGGTGTGAAAAAATCTCTGGTTTATCCTACAAACCATAAAATGGGAAGAATTTATTGTTAAATGTCAGGGCATCTTTTTCACCACAATGAAAAGAGATAAAATGTCAATTAGCTGTTGAAGAAGAAGACGAAAGGGACGTGGCTAAGATTTTCATTCTGCCTTAGCTAGAAAATCTAAATAGGTTGAGGAGGAATTAAAGAAAAACATCTAAGAAGAACACAGGCCCCTTAGAGAGGCTTGACAGAAACCCTGGCGCTGATAGAACTTTTGTGACGACAGCTGATGGGAGTGTCTGGGATCCAAGGCCTGAAAGCACACTTGTACAGGCCCATACATTCCAGCACAGGAAGGGACCCAGCTGAGTGTCCTTGAGTTCTCGAGTGGTATATAGAAGAACTGAGAGGCCTGGGGGACTAGAAACGGCCTGACACTAGGAGAGAAAACCTCTAAATGCATCAGATCAGGCACCACAGATAGCAGCAGCAGATGTCAGCTCATGATACACCAAGGCCAAGCAGGGGCAGCTAAGGCACAGCAAATGCCAAGTTAAGATACCAGGTGGGACACGACACATCTAAATGGGGCACAGCCCTTGGACCAGATATTCCCTATTCTCACCCTCAACATATAAATACACCAGGGTGATCATAAATCCCCAGGGGACTTAGTTCACTTTAGGGGAGAGAAGACAAGACCAAAGATGGGGAAGAAGAAAAGAAGGAAAGTGGTACTTTAAAAAACACTACCTGCCTGAAAGACATGAAATTTTAAAGAAGAGTTAAAGATATTGAAAATGCAGGAATATGGGATTTCCACCATCATTTCTGTACATTTGAGTAATGACTGCCAATTTTAAACCTACTAAACACTGTTGCCAAAGTAATACATTATCCAATGGCTAGCGTCTTCCATCATCAGCAGAGGTTCTCTGAATGATACACATAACGATGAAAATTTTGTCATTCTTCTTGTTTACCTTAACAGAACATAGCCAGAGGGAGGCGATGCTGCAGCAGCCACTGATGGTGATCTCTTGAGGTAGCTGGGGCACTACAGCAGCCAGGCCAAGGCAGGGAAGAGCTGGAAGGCCGTCAGTGGGGATAATGTAAATCCAGAACGAGCCTGGGCTACAGAGGGATATCTGAAATGGAGAGTTTGACTAGCCCCTTGGGGCAAAGCAGTGACTAGAACAGGATCCCAAGAAAGAACGCTTGCTGAACCTCTTATGGCATGAGAACGGTGCAATGGGAACACACTAGGGTCCAATGCTGGGTGACCGAGGAGGAAGACCCTGAACCATTGCGGAAGCCAGCTAAATAGGAGACAGGCTGTGTACAGGAGCTAGTTAGCTAGTTTGTTCAAGAGTAGCTATGAAGTTGAATTCATGATATGAGTTTTACTGGTACCATTTTTCTTTCTTTCTTTCTTTCTTTCTTTCTTTCTTTCTTTCTTTCTTTCTTTTTTTTCTTTTTTTTTTTAAGATAGGATCTTTTTCTGTCACCCAGGCTGGAGTACAGTGGCATGATCTGGGCTCACTGCAACCTCTGCCTCACAGGTTCAAGCCATCCTCCTGCCTCACCCTCCGGAGTAGTTGAGACTATAGGCGTGAGCCACCATGCCTGAGCACTGGTAACATTTTGAACTCTGAACTTGCCCTACCTGCTTTTAAAGGCATATTGCCTCCTTATGGACAGAGCCCTCATGGAACTCTGATGAGTCACTACTTTCCATTCCCACAAACCACTTTCTTCCTCCAATTCTTAGATCGCTCCATCTAGCTTCCTCTCTGCCCCGCTTCAGTTTGAAGGATACTTGTGTTTTTCCTAACACCTTCACTTTTATTCAACATCTGCCCACTAAACTTGCCTCTCTATAAACAATGTACCTTATGGTAGATGACAAATGTGCCCTCATTAGCACTCTTAAAGGTTCTTTGGCCATCCCTGCCTCAACTTTGTATCAGTTGAGGAATTTGTCCTTTTTTTTTTCTGTTATATCCAGGTTACAAAGCACATCTGTAAACTATTGGGTAACTGTATAGAATAGGACCATTTCATGTACAGCCTACCCAATCTCAACTGGTACTTTAATATTGTGTGAATTTTTGAGACAGAGTCTTGCTCTGTCGCCCAGGCTGGAGTGCAGTGGCACGATCTCAGCTCACTGCAAACTCCATCTCCCAGGTTCAAGTGATTCTCCTGCCTTAGCCTCTCAAGTAGCTGGGATTATAGGTGCTTGCCACCACACTTAGCTAATTTTTGTATTTTTATTAGAGATAAGGTTTTTCACCATGTTGGCCAGGCTGGTCTTGAACTCCTGACCTCAGGTAATCTGCCTGCCTCGGCCTCCCAAAGTGCTGGGATTACAGGTGTAAGCCACCATGCTTGGCCTGAAATTCTTTTAAAAAATGGCACATGTTGCTATACATTCTCCCAAAAGCTCTAGTAACCTGCCAGACCTCTTATTTGTATTAATATAAATAATAGTTCATATTTATTGAACACTCCTTGTGATAGGTGCTTTATAAGCATCATCTCATTTAATCCTCACAACAACTCTATGACAGATACTATTCTTCTTTTTTTCACATTCACCAGTTTATTATGAGGGATATTACAAAGGCTACAGATGAAGAGATGCATAGGATGAGATACGGGGGAAGAGATACAGAGCTTCCATTCTCAACCTGGGCTCGCCACCCTCCGGGAACCTCCAGGTGTTCAGCTATCCGGAAGCTCTCTGAAGTTGGTTTTCCTGGGTTGTTATGGATGCTTCCTGATATTAGCATTCCTTCCCCCCAGGTACAATGCAAGACTCTCTCTGGAATGAGAGTTTTATGTCCCATAATCAGAAAAGTGGGGAAGATTAGAGTCCTGCCTTGGAGCAGGTGAAAGGAGGGCAGGAGAAAGTCAGAGACATTCTGCTTCCTGAGGCTGACCCTGAGGCCTAACATACCCAACATTACAGCAAAAGACTGTAATGGGGCTATGAGAGTTATGAGCCAGAAACCATGGAAGAAAGCATAGATAGATGATAGATAGATAGATAGATAGATAGATAGATAGATAGATAGATAGATAATCTTTTATATATCTACATATATAAACAGATCATAACACCACAGGCCACCCCCTGGTTTTCGAACACAGATCCATTACATCAACAGAATATTCATAGTAATGAATAATTAGTCCAGTCCATCATATTGTATGAATGTCCCCCAGGGAGAGGCCATTTATGTTTGTTGGCTTTCTTTCAATCTTGTCAGGTTCCGAAAGCAGAAGTGGCCCTGGCGAATGTATAGCTTCACCTTTTCAGGCATCTGGAATAACTGAACTAAGAGACAATGTTATCTCTTGCTCTGAGACCCTTTCAAGTTGTTAAGGTAATATTGGATTTCCCTCCATTTATAACCCATTTTTTCATTTATTTACCCTCAGCTATTATTAGTACTCCTTTTTCCCATTTGTCATTTATTTTTTACCGAAACTTTTCCACCTTCGGAAGGGATATTAGGTTTGGCCACTGTGCTGGTCCACATTGCTGGTAGCAATACTAGTCTAACAAGTGCCTCTCTCTCAGACCATTCCCGCCCACAGAAGCTAGGGTTACATGGGTTCTGGACTCGTGAGACACCCTACTACTAGGCTATATAGCTGTATTCACTTTTAGCCCCAATTTGCCAGATGGGGCGAAGTCACAATCCACTCCCATCAGGCCCATAGGAATTCTGACATAAAGTTTTAAAACATAGTTACAGTTTCTTAGTTACAGAAATCATCCTTGCTTCAGCAGTTATGTTGTAGCCTGGTCCTAGGGCCCCTGCATCATGTAGGCGAGGAAAAAAAATGTGTTTAGATGACTTGGGGAAGAAATAAAAAAATTATAGTCATTAGCCAGCATACCTCTCCCTTGGCAAGAATTGCATATTCATACCAGCAACAGATACTACTATTAATCTCAAACTGCAGGAGAAGGAATTTAGGGTTAGAGACATTAAGTCATTTGCTGCAGGTCACAGTCCAGAAAAAACGCATTTTAACCACTCAGCAGCTTCGCATTCTTCTCAACAGGCATTTCTACATTTTCCCTGCTCTCTCCTGAAGCTCTCCAGGACTCCCGCCCTCCAGCTCTTTCCAGCAAGTGTCCTTACCTTTCCACAGCAATGCAGGAGAGGAGACTGACTGGAGCAACTGTTTACACCTTCCTCTTCCCCCACATCTATCAGCGTCTTTCCCCCAATGTATATGGGAGAATTGTCAAGTCCAGATCCTCCTTTCTTCTTCTAGGTCTTGCATTCATTCTTTCCTTTAACTTCTCCCTACTAACGCTTTTCTTTTTCTTTTTCTTTTTTTAGTTTTTTATTTTGAGACTGTCTCCCTCTGTTGCTCTCTCAGCCTGTAGTGAAGTGGCGCCCTCTCTCGGCTCACTGCAACCTCCAACTCCCGGGTTCAAACCATTCCCCCGCCTCAGCCTCCCGAGTAGGTGAGATTACGGGCATACCACCACACCCGGCTAATTTTTGTATTTTTAGTGGAGACAGGGTTTCATCGTGTTGGCCAGGCTGGTCTTGAACTCCTGACATCAGGTGCTCTGCCTGCCTCGGCCACCCAAAGTTCTGGGATTATGGGCATGAGCCACCATGCCTAACTCCTAATAGCTCTTCCTTTATAGAAAATGAACACGGTCAAACCTTTCTCATCTTAAAAAAAAAATCATTAAGTTGTCTAGTCCTTCTAGCTACTTCCATTTTTTCATGTTCATAGTCAAGCTTCATGGGAGTAGTCTGCACCACTGGTGTCAATCCTTGAGATTAAGAGACCTAGGAGGACACAGGCCACACCTGTCTTGTTTACTGTTCCACCCACCTACACCTCATGCTAAGCACAGTTCCTACCCTCATAAGCATCTGTTGAAGTTTTGTTAAATTAGTGAAAAGATGCAGAGATGCATGGAAAAAATAAATAAGATTTCTATTGCCAATCAGTTTTTGAAAGCTGTGGTAGCCCTGCTTCTTCTAAACCAAAACTCATTATTCCCCTCTTCGTGCTTACCTCTCCTTCTGCATTAGCTTCTCCTCCCTCATCGTGTATATGCAACAAGTCACCAGGTGAAACTATTACATCAAACTAGCAAGCATATGTGATATAAAAATAAACACATTTATATTTGTCTCCCACTCTCCTTTGAAATATTTCCTCTGGGACTAGTTTCCACTTTATCTCTTGATGAAACATAGGGCAAGACCCATGATTTTCTGGTCACTTTTAGTGACCAGTTGTACCACAACCCCAAAGGCTCGGTCTCCCAGGGACTGATCTAAAGTCTTCATTCAGAAAAAGTGTCTCTCTCCTTATGGGAGATTTTTAAACCAATAGTTTGTGTATTATACATGTGCACATACACACATGTACATATATACACACATATTCATATATATGCATATATACAAATCCATGTGATATATTTAAATTAAATATGAATATAATGTAAATCATACATGTTTAATGTACACATATCCAAATATATTTTACTATATGTAACGTACAGTATATATATAGTCCACACGATATTCTGGGTTTCTTGTTATTTGCCTGATTGCCTTATGCTGAACCTTGCTTCTGTCTCTTGGTCCAGACCTTTTGGATTCATGCCTTTTAATGTTAATTTCTCCACAAGACTGTTTTTCATTTGTCTCCTTTTGCTCTATGCATCCAAGTCTATCACCAGTTCCAATCTGTGGGCCCAGACCATCTTTGAAGGAGAGAGTATAATTTCTACTCACTTGGGAGTTCTTTAAGGAAAGACATCATATCCATTTATCCTCCAAAATGGAACTCTTCTCCTGGCATCCTAATGCTGTTCCCATCTTACACATGTGCTTTAGGACCCAGCAGAATACAGAATCCTAAACTGTCAAGCCACATATTTTGAGTCTGAAGTGACAGACATGTGAAATATTAGGTTGAACTCAGATAATCAAAACTCAAGTTATATACCCCATCGTCTCTGCAATGGGAACGCCACAAATTCACTACCAAAATTTGCAGTAATCAAATTGAGAGTTTCAATATTAGAATTTAAGGTAGTTGTTCCCACCCCTTCCCATAACACCCACTGATGGGCTTTCTTATTACTCCTTGCGCATGCCCGCCCCCATCTATTCTACCCCCTGTCACTCACTATTTGGCATGAGTAACTCGGCCTCTGTTTGTGCCTAGGTTCATAATGTGGCAGCTGTTTTCATTACCATCTCATTATTTCACTGAGGGGGAGATGTTTCCATGGTGATGCTGAACTGCATAAGTAGAGATTTTACTACACTGAGCTTTTATCTTCTCAGTGTATTAGTTAGAGGGAACTGAGCTAGAACCTTTCCAATAGGAAAAGGGTTTGTAAATCTCCCTTCTGTTTCCTTTATCTGTCTGTGCTTTTTTCAATGAAGGTATGTTGTAATTATGAATTTTTAACAGACGGGAGTTGATAAAGAAAACCAACAGCTGTTTCTCTGTATTTTAATTAAATTGCCCTTTTAACATATCCACAGAAGCTTCCATAATAGCATTACATAGGACAATTGACTAGCACAATTAATTTTTTCAAAATAGCCCCACCAGGAAAAGGGAATTTAGAGTCTTGAGAAAAATTCTGGATGGGAACTGGCCCAATTACTAATGTAATTATTGCTTAAGCTTTGATTGCTTCCAGAGTTGTCATTCCCTGGGGGAAACAAAGATCACAACAGCATTGAAATGATTATATAATACTTTTTCTACATGTGAATGAGTGATACTTGGTTTCATTAATTGCTTTGTGCTTAACCCTACATTGCAGGAGAACTTTTAATAAAGTTTAATACATTCCCCTTTGCAGTAAGCCTTCAATAATTTGATATTCACTGAAAGTAAATCTGCCCATGACAGCAAATTCTTTTTCATCATTTGCTTTTGGATTTTTAGCCAAATCAAACCACATTTGTTGAACACTGAAGTTCTTAAGCACTTATATTCTTATTTAATAACTGAAGTACAAAGACAATCAAAATGTTTAAAGTAAACAGCATTGATAGTAACAGAATTAGTAAAGGCACCATTAAACAAATGCACCAATAGGATAAATACATTGGATCAAATCAATTATGGCATGGAATTCAGTTAAACGTAGATTTATTTATGACCTGATCCAATGGACTTTGATAATCAAAATAATACTAATTTCACGTAGTTACTGATATGTTAATGTTATTGCTCTAGAGATTTTGGCAAATTTTCAACAAATGTAAGGCAACCTGTGGTATATCAGAATTCAATGTAACAGAACATTTCTTCATTTTCTTCTTCTCCTTTTTTTTTTTTTAGTAGAAACAAGGGCTCACTATGTTGCCTAGGCTGATCTCAAACTCCTGAGCTCAAATGATCCTCCTGCCTTGGCCTCTCAAAGTGCAGGGATTACAGGTGTGAGCCACCAGGCCCAGCCACAGAACACTTCTTGAGGAACTATTATGTGTGTTAGACATAGTGGTAGTTTTTTTTCCTGATATTTCTTCGCTTATTTCTTGCAATAGCATAAAGTGAATATTACTATTTCCACTTAAATGATGATGAAACCAACATTTAAGATGTGCAACAACTAGTCATACATCAAACACCCAGTCAGTATTATAAGTGGGATTCAAATTCTGGTGTTTGTTTCTAACATCTCACTGGAAGGAATTATGAAATTACGGTAGTCACTATTAGTCTCTAAATAAACTAGGAAAGTTTTTTTGGTGGGGGACTTTCTGAACAATTATAGGGTGAGTGCCTGATGGAAAAACATAGAATAGATAACAAAATCAAGTAGAAAAACCTTCTATAAAGAATTATATGTATTAATAAACAATATTCAGCAATATCTTGGACAAGTAAATCATATATTAAAATGAAAAATCAGTTTTTAGTACATGAGAATTGGTTTGGTGGCCAGTTCAAGTTTGAGTATAGTTTTCCCTCTCCGTGAGTCCTCATTTAAAATCAAAGTTCATTAGAATCGTTCATTCCTGTTTATTCTAAATTGTTTCTATTTCAAGTAAAGCCCAATTCTAGGAGAGTAACATCTATCTCTACATAAAATGTAACTCTAATATTCTCTTCCGTCAGTATTCAGATACAATCCTTAAAATACCATAACTTGTACACTTGAAACAAGTGTAGAGTCAAGATATGATGATCTTGCCTAACTCACCCACTTGGCATTCAAAGTTCTATTTCATTACCTGCTAAGCCAGATTCAGCAAAATTTAGTCTTTGCTTATTAGAATGTTTTTATTTACATTCCCTGTAACTCTATGTTTTCTAGCTTTTAAATTAAAGAGAAATTTTGGAATCAATGGTTAAGATGAAGAAAAATAAATTTATTGACATAGGGTTATCAGGCTATTCTCTGGCCAGTATATTTCCAAAATATGCAAGATAAAGCTAACACAACCAAAGTGTTCAGTCAAGTGTTTGTGGAATTGAGTTCTTTAGAAATTGTAATTATAGACAAAGCAGAGCCCCATTTGACTGCTAGCCAAGTATCACCTGGTACTATTTTTATACAGTCTATTATTATCAAGAAATGTCTTCACAGAGAGTGAAAGTATAATGACCTTTCAGGCCGCTAAATGTGGATAAGAGCTCAATGTCAAAACAGATTGCTATGCCTCACCACATAGCTAGAACAAAAATTAATCAAAATTTTATGTGTGCACATGGAAATGCTTAAGCCAGTTTTACATACCAATTACTGTTCGGTTCCAAAAACCTATAACTTGTTCAAGATTTAATACACACTGAACAGCCTCAGAACTCCTTGAAGAATAATAATTCAACCTTAATGTAGAATGTAAGTTGACTACTGCTTCTGTGTTCTTAATTTCTATATTTTTCAGTTAAGATAAGTTATAATTCAGAGCCACACAGGAGATGCCTTTATAAAATATGTTTTCTGCTGACTGGCCTTTCTACAAAGACTTATGCAGCATACTTCTAGTGATGTAGTGCCACTGCTATTACAGGACCTGATTCTGCACTCCTTGTTCAGAATAAAAGACAGCTGAATTTAGGATCAAGAAGCAAGATTTTATTTTAGTATTTGTCATGGCTAAATCTTGAAAATTACAATCAATGAATCAAGTTCTTCAGGGCATTGTTTTTTTCCTTTCGGTGCTGTTGTTTTTGTTTAGTAAAGCTATTGATGTCCAGATCAAAGAATACATGTTACTATTTTTATTTTAAATAATCTTTTCTTACTGTGTAAATAATGTGTGCTTGGGATATGAAAATTAGAAAAAAGATAAGCTAAAATGAAAATAAAAAATCACTCATAATTCTACCAGTCAGAGATAATCATTGTTAACATTTTAGTATTTATATTATAATCTACTTAATATATTTTAAATAATGACATAATATGCTAATATTAACAATAATTTTAAAATATCAACATCTTCTTCTAGATTTTTTAAATTGCAATGTATCATACCATAACTGTCATTTAATAAGTAATATATTTTGAATATTTTTCCATGCCTTCGGTAAGTAACGGCCATGAAAATATTAAATGCCAAATATAAAGTGTTCCATTTAATGGATCTTCAGCTTTTTTGGTTTTATTACTCCCTAAAATGTTCTGAAAAATTTAGGTCCCCCATTGCTAATTTTAAGTCAACTTTTAAATTTTTTATCATGGGCTTAATAGTTACAAAGTGCCCCATTTCCACAACATTAAAATATTAACATCTTAAATTAAAACTGCTAAAATGCTCTTAAATATAGCCAATGGAAACTAGTATCATAGGGATTTCATGCTGACGATCATGTGTTTGAGAAATACATCAAGATCTTTCAGTTAGAAAGCACTGTATGCATTATTCCTTTTCCTCCTTATATTATATTTCCATACACCTACCCCATTGATTTTTATTCCAATGTAATGTTTTTATGTTTAAAAGTATTCATTTTTTGAAAGTTTTTTTTGTTATATCTTTATGCCTCTTTGAAACAAAACTATACACATAAAATGCACTTGAAAATTCATGTATTGTGGGTAACCATAGAGCTCTAAGTACTGAATTTTCTTTTGAGCCGGGCATGGAGGTGCGTACCTGTAGTCTCAGCTACTCAGAGAGGTGAGGCAGGAGGATCGCTTGAGCCAAGGAGTTTGAGGCTGCAGTGAACTACAATCACACCACTGCACTCCAGGCTCGGGAATAGAATGAGACTCAGTCTTGAAAAAAAAATTATTTTGGATTGAGTTATGATTACATTTAATATTGAATAATTGATCAAACAGTTCTAAACATATTATGCTTTTATAAATTATTATTAAACATTTAACAGTAAGGTTTTATCAGAAATGCATGTCTTGATATGATGGATGTAAGTCTTTTTTCAATAGATTGTATATCAATCAATAAATGTGCCTTATTTCTAAAATGAGACTTTTAGTGGAAATTAACAAAATGGTCACTACTAAGTGTACAGCTTTTATGAGGTTTCTCCATGAATGTTTCTAAATGCATTATTTTCAGAAGAATCTATAACAGATTTCCTTTAAAGTAGTCCAAATTGCATAATTATGTGATAGGAATAACAAAATAAACAGAGAAGTAGTTGACATGTGATGAACAGGAGACTTATGCAAAGTGAAATGTGAATTTACAGTACTAGTAATATTTTAGCAAATGTTAATGAAAATATTTTCTTACAAGCCTGAATATATGTTAAAAAGACAACAACCCACTAACTTACCTCCACCATTGTTCTTTTCCCTCAAACTTGAGGCCCTTACTACTGGAAGTAAAAATGGAAGTTTTTGTTACGAAGCAAATGAGCTTGCTGCCTGATACACATATGAGCCAATACTATGAGGCACCTGCTTTTGAGAAAAAAAAGGCTTTATAGCAAAACCGATTAGCAAGGAGACAAGAGCAGACTCAGATTTGTTTCCCCAGTTTGGAGTCTGGACAAATTTATGGGCTCAGAGGGCAGGGAAAAGGATTTAGGAATGTTGGTTTCACACGGTCTGATTGGAGGACTTTATATTTGACAGTTTATGGAAACATACGTCAAGGTGGATTTTAGCCCCAGATCTTCCAGGCCCATCCACCCCTTGCTTCTGATAAACTTCTGGTGTTCAGGTCCCTGTCATGTCCTGGTCTTCTTGATTCCAAGGGGAGGATTCACTGTTTCCAGATATTGTTAGAGCTCAAAGCTTTTTCTGTTGCACATACTTGGACAACATGACTTGCAGTTTGGGGCTCTGTTCTATATAAAAGTTAACTCAACATTTTGTTATTAACAGAGTAGACTCAGTTTGGGCTGGTCCCAAAATTACTATCTCATTCCTCCTTTAAGTCATTTTCAAAAAAGTAACAGAGACCCAAATGGTGCTTTGATTAAATGAGACCCAAATCATGTCTCGATTAAATGAGGCTTCACAGGCACCAACATTTTGAATTGCCCTTTGTTTGGCACTCCATTGTCTTTATATAATCTGAGGAAATGTAATGGTTGTAAGGCTCAGGATGGGTAAGAGGCATGCCTTTCTTTGGTAAAGTGGACAAGGGTATCAGGGAAAGAGGAGGTGGAAAAGGAAAACAGACATGATGCTTTGACCATAGCACACTGTAAGGTGCATCAGTTTTAGGGAAAAAAGTCATTGAAAAATGAAGATCTGGAAACTGATTTTCTTAAAAGTGTCAATACTTGTTTGTGTTCCATAAGGAGCACCTTCAGGTATCCCCAAAGATACCGAACATTGGGTTGGACATCATTGGCATATTAGTTCTTTAATAGTAAAACATCACAGTGAGATCCCCCCATCTCTACAAAAATACATTAAAAAAATTAGCCAGTTGTGGTGGTGCATACCTGTAATCCCAGCTACTGGGGAGGCTGAGATGGGAGGATCACTTGAGCTCAGGAATTCAAGGCTATACTAAGCTGTGATTGCACCACTGTACTCTAGCCTGGGCAATAGAGTGAGACCCTGTCTCAAAAAAACAAAAATAGGCCAGATCTGGTGACTCCTGGCTGTAATCCCAGCACTTTGGGAAGCCAAAGTGGGAGGATCCCCTGAGTCCAGGAGTTCAAGACCAGCCTGGGAAACACAGGAAGACCCTGTCTCTACAAAAAAAATTAAAAAGAAAATAGTAAAACATTTACCTAAGTATATTGACTTAAGTGATTAATAGTAAATCATTTTTGTTTTTAAGAAAGCCACTTAGAGGAAATTCCAGCATCCTAGATTTACTTACATATTTATCTAAATTTAAAAAATATTCCATGATAAGTTTATGGCTGGTAGAGACTAGCTCAGTTTCCTGGGCATATATGGAAACCCGTGAGGCCCAGAGAGGGAAATGATTCTTCCCATGGCACCTAAATACTTAGTAGTAACGGAGTACTGAGGATTGGAAACCAAGGCCTTTTTTTTTTTTTTTTAACGAATCATAGAAAAATTCTTTTTCATTTATTTTTTAAAGCTTAGCCTAAATATAGTTTCAAACAGGAACTTAAAAATTGCCAACTGCCTCTTGCTAGGAAATTAATCTAAATTCCACAGAACCTGAATTTTAGTGTCATCACCATATCCATTTATTCTTCATGGCTTTTTTATTTTTGACTGAGTCTCGCTCTGTCGCCCAGGCTGGAGCGCAGTGGCGCGATCTCCGCTGACTGCAAGCTCCGCCTCCCAGGTTCACGCCATTCTCCTGCGTCAGCCTCCCGAGTGCTGCGACTACAGGCACCCGCCACCACGCCCGGCTAATTTTTTGTGTGTTTTTAGTAGAGACGGGGTTTCTCCGTGTTAGCCAGGAGGGTTTAGATCTCCTGACCTCGTAATCCGCCCACCTCGGCCTCCCAAAGTGCTGGGATTACAGGTGTGAGCCACCGCGCCCGGTCTCTTCGTGGCTTTTTATCAATGTCTGTTTCCTTGGTTTCTGCCTTCGTAACTTGCCCTCTTGGTATTTGGAGTCTTTAACTTCTGCACTCCTCAAAACTGGACTGAGACTTTCCCCGTCATGCATAGTGCTTGTCTTGACAACTCTGTTTGGGGTTCCACTTGGCCTCAAGGAGACTGGGCCCAGGTAGGTCTTCTGCATCAGGGAAGCCCTGAAGACCCTCCACAAGTATTGCAGAGCTTCACTTATGCCACATTTTACTAACGCTTTCTGCTTCTTCATTACTTTTATTTTTTCATGACCCTTTCTGTGCCTCATGACCTTTCTTCGCACATCACTTCAGCTTCAGTCTCACTGCCTGATTCCTTCAATATTTACAATTGCAATTTAATTAGAGCAAAATTCTGATTGACATAGCTTATTTCTGCCTGGTTAGGGATTCTGATGCCAAACTACACTGAGCCTGTAGACCAGTAGCTCACTCTTGATAAAATCAGATTTGGTGAAGGTGGGGCATGTTGCTAGAGGCTTGGGGCTGTCCCTTCATAAAGGTTGCAAGTAGAACAAAATTTCTATAGAACACAGCCATGTCCTGAATAATATTGTTTAGCATCTTGATTTTTTAAAAAAATACAATATATTGTGAACATTCTCTCATGATAATATTTTTCTATATTGTTTTAATGCAATAGTTCCCAAATGATATTGCACATTGTACCTGGGGAGCTTAAAAAAAGCAATGCCTCATCCCCAGAAATTATAATTTAATTTGTGTGGAATGTGACCTGGTCTTTAGAATTTTTAAAAGATCCCCAGGTGATTCTAAATTGCAGACAACTTTGGAAACACCACATTAATGGCAGCAGAGTGTTACTGAATAGGAGCAGTATAGCAGTATAACTTATTTAATGAATATTTTCTCAGTGGATATATTTTAAGGTGGTTGTTAAGTTTTCACTATTTTTAACTACACTACCAAGAACATTTTTTTTTTTTTTTTTTTTTCCCAGGCAGGAGTGCAGTGGTGCGATCCCAGCTCACTGCAACCTACGCCTCCCGGGTCAAAGCAATTCTCCTGCCTTAGCCTCCTAAGTGGCTGGGACTACAGGCGCCTGCCACCACGCTCGGCTCATTTTTGTATTTTTAGTAGAGACAGGATTTCACGATGTTGGCCAGGCTGGTCTCGAACTCCTGACCTCAGGCGATCCCCTTGCCTCAGCCTCGGAAAGTGCTGGGATTACAGGCATGAGCCACCACACCCGGCATGAACGTTCTTTTAGCAAAAATTTTTAGCACAATTATGGTTACTTAGAGCAAATTTCTACTTTTGAAATTATTGAATTAAAAAGTATGACTATTCCAAACTGCCCTCAAAAAAGATTCAATTTACACTTTTGCAAATGATTTATGGATGTTTTCCTATTCCAAGCTAATATTATTTATTAATTTTTTTCTATTTGATAAGTAAAAAATAGTATGTTTTATTTTTTGCATTACTAGGGAGATTGAATTCCACCCCCCTTCAGTTTATTTTGCCCTTTTATTTTTTCTTCCGTAAATTATTTATATTTGGGTTTTCTTTGGTTCATTTTTCTCTTAGGTGATCATCTTTTGCTGATTTGTTTATTTTTACATACTAACACTATAGATTCTTTGTCATATATGTTATACATATTTCAGCTTGTTTTTTGCCTTCATTATTGCCTTGCCAGTTTTTAGAAAGTAAAATAATTTAAAGTTTTTTATTATTTCAATTTCTTGGTGTCTGTGTCTCCACTTAGAAAAAAAAACTTTCATTATTATTTTTACCACCTTTCAAAAAATAACCTCTGTAAGACTAAAATTGTTTGTTATTTTTTAAAAACGATAGAAAATTGACTATTGTGGTATGATCTTTATCACAAATAAATGAGACCGAGACCAGTGTAACTGGTTTGTATTATTGAACCATTAGTTGCATCCAAGTCTTACTAGAAGTATACTCTAAAAAACATGAAAGACATGAAAAAGTTTAACCTCACCAAAAGTGTTTCCTTATTGCAACACCCCTGAAATTGAGACACTGGAATTTTCCTGGGTATACAGTAAATATGCAATAGGGAAACAATGGCAGAATAAAGCCAGATAATGTTCAATTGAAGACCATCTTGCTTATTTTATTTCATAAGCAAATTCCCAAATATAAAGTTTAAAAAGAAGTTGGTTCCCATATTGGTACCCTGGCATTTGTATTTGTCTGTAATGTAATCTGTAGATATAGTTCTCAAGTCCTGTGGAAAGTTAGCATTAAATTACTGGTTAATGTTACTCTAGAAGAATTGTGTTCATTACAGCATGTCTTTGAACCAACTCAAATATCCTTATAGTTGTCCTTCAGTTTATGATGCTGAACGTATGGTGCTTTAGTCCTATAAGAAAATAGCAAAGATTAGATTGCCTTGTAGTCTCATTTAGACAGTTAATTTTATCTTTGTTTTCTCAAGTCACATTTCATTGTGTTTCTCGATGGTGCAAAACTAATTGGCTCTTATCACAGTTACATTACCTTCAAAGGCAGATAAAATTAATGCAGAGTAAAAGATCACTACAATCAGAGATATCTGGTTAAAAGGGAGACAGGCTTGCATAAAGTGGCTGCAGAATCCACAGAAGACTCTGGCAGAATAATAAATCATGACTTTCTCCAGGTTATCATCTTGTGCTCCAGTTCATTATTTTGTATCGTTTGTTTTAACCTTGGATTGTCCCTACTACATCTGCTGTGCTGTGATTAATTCTGCTGATGGAAATAAACTGTGGAAGGGCAATGCTGTACTGCATGACTAATTAGCTACCAAATTATGTCCATAAATTAACATTTTGTTTTTATTCATTTAAATAAGTCAAAGTTGTCAAAACTTATTTTGTGTAGACCACTTTATATCAATTTATATTTGTATATCACATAATATCAATTTATATTTGTAACCTTTAACTGATTCAATTTACTTACTTTTTGGTCAACTAATTCTTAAACAATTTTGTATGTTAACTTTTCTAAAATGATCATAGTTCGGTTATTGTCTCTGCACAAGAGGAAGAAAGCTTTTCTCAGTTAAGCTGTATCTCTCTTCAGACTGTCTGCCATAGCCTACCACTTCCTCAGCTCTCACTTGTCCCCAGTCCTGGCCACAGTTCCTGGTCCTTCTTCTATTGGTTATATGGAAAGGATTACTATTGTAAAAAACTAAATCTTTCTCACAAGAATCTTCTAGGGCCTCTAACAAGAGGAAAGACGTTTATAGGTACTGAAGAAAGGGACCAAGCCACTTTTTATTTTTAAATACCTCCACCTAAAAAAGTAGTTAGGACCAAGTAGGCTCTCAGTAAACTTTAAAAGTCCACTCAAGAATGCTATATGAAAGAATAATATTAGATATAAAACAGATTATTTCAGATCCAGAAACAAAGATGAGAAATGTTTCTATATATCCTGTGGCATTGCATTGCTTGCTACCATAGGCATTTGAAGAATGCGACTCAGTCTTTCTGAAACACTGTTTCATTGATTTTATTTTAATAAAAGCATTTAGGCCTTTTTCAATAACAAGGCACTGCCTCCCACCTCAGGAAACTGAATAACATGAGAGATGTCACAAGCCCTCAAGTTAATTTCAGGAAGTTCTCCTAGTGGCTGTCCTTGCCTTTTATGTAGGGTGGTTGGGAAGACGACTCACACTCGTTCACTAGACCAAATTGTGCAAAGCTCTTCCCAATTTCCTGTTCAGTGAGGGTATGTTGGTAGCTTGAATTTGGCAATGGAAATATTTATTCCACAGAAATTTTCTAAAAGTACAAATTAGGACTTTTATTTTCCAGAGAGTTGGTTGTTAAACATTTACCAGCACTCCACTGTTTAGATGTGAGATAAATGCTGCTAGGCATGGATCTCTCTCTCTCTCTCTCTCTTTCTGTTTTTGTTTTTTTTTTTTTTTTTTTTTTTTGAGATGGAGTCTCACTTTGTCATCAGGCTGGAGTGCAGTGGTGCCATCTCGGCTCACTGCAACCTCCGCCTCCCCGGTTCAAGTGATTCTCCTGCCTCAGCCTCCCGAGTAGCTGGGACTACAGACGCGCGCCACCAGGCCCAGCTAATTTTTGTGTTTTTAGTAGAGATGGGGTTTCACCATATTTGCCAGGATTGTCTCGATCTCTTGACCTCGTGATCCACCTGCCTCAGCCTCCCAAAGTGCTAGGATTACAGGCATGAGCCACGGCGCCCGGCCGGGCATGGCTCTCTTATGGTGCCTTTCCAATTTAACTCTTAACTAGTTCATAGTAGAAGAATCTTTACATTTATGTTTTTTCTCTCTCCTTCTCTCTCTTCCTGAGAACATTCATAGTTCATCATCTCTCACCTTTCCTTAGTCCTCAGCCCTGTTTGAAATAAACATCCTAGAAATTCATGTTTGAAATAAATACCCCTGAAAATCTCTGAGTGGAACAATCAGGAGACAGTTGTTCCCAGGCTTTTTAACTCAGCTGAGTCAAGTACCATTCCAGTTACCACTCCAGACAGGTTTCCACAATGAGAACATGTTTCTGCTTTACCTGGGGAGTACCACCTTATGTCTTCCTTGATACTTGGATAGTTTTGGCAGAGGAAAGCTCTGCATCGTTGAATCATGGTATCATACATAATGGAATCACTCCTCAGCTTAGTGACCAATGTGTTTTTTTTTTTTAATGTGATCTCACTTTTTCTTTTATTTTTACATTTTGTATTATACTTTAAGTTCTGGGTTACACGTGCAGAACGTGCAGTTTTGTTACATAGATATATATGTGCCATGGTGGCTTGATGCACCCATCAACTCATCACCTACATTAGGTATTTCTCCTAATGTTATCCCTCTCCTAGCCCCCCAACCCAAGACAGGCTCTGGTGTGTGATGTTCCCCTCCCTGTGTCCATGTGTTCTCATTGTTCAACTCCCACTTATGAGTGAGAACATGCTGTGTTTGGTTTTCTGATCTTGTGATAGCTTGCTGAGAATGACGGTTTCCAGCTTCATCCATGTCCCTGCAAAGGACGTGAACTCATTCTTTTTTTATGGCTGCATAGTATTCCATGTTGTATATGTGCCACATTTTCTTAATCCAGCCTGTCATGGATGGACATTTGGGTTGGTTCTAAGTCTTTGCTATTGTGAATAGTGCCACAATAAATATATGTGTGCATGTGTCTTTATCGTAGAATGATTTATAATCCTTTGGGTATACAACCAGTAATGGGATGGCTGAGTCCAATGGTGTTTCTAGTTATAGATGTTTGAGGAATCGCCACACTGTCTTCCACAATGGTTGAACTAATTTACACGCCCACCGACAGTGTAAAAGTGTTCCTATTTTTCCACAACCTCTCCAGCATCTGTTGTTTCCTGACTTTTTAATGATCGCCATTCTAACTGGCGTGAGATGGTATCTCATTGTGGTTTTGATTTGCATTTCTCTAATGACCAGTGATGATGATCATTTTTTCATAGGTCTGTTGGCTGCATAAATATCTTCTTTTGAGAAGGGTCTGTTCATATCCTTTGCCGATTTTTTGATGGGGTTTTTTTTTCTTGTAAATTTGTTTAAGTTCTTTGTAGACTCTGGATATTAGCCCTTTGTCAGATGGATAGATTGCAAAAATTTTCTCCCATTCTGTAGGTTGCCTGTTCACTCTGATGCGAGTTTCTTTTGCTGTGCAGAAGCTGTTTAGTTTAATTAGATCACATTTGTCAATTCTGGCTTTTGTTGCCATTGCTTTTGGTGTTTTAGACATGAAGTCTTTGCCCATGCCTATGTCCTGAATGGTATTGCCCAGGTTTTCTCCTAGGATTTTTATGGTCCTAGGTCTTACATTTAAGTCTTTGATCCATCTTGAGTTGATTTTTATATAAGGTGTAAGGAAGGGGTACAGTTTCAGTTTTCTGCATATGGTTAGCCAGTTTTCCCAACACCATTTATTAAATAGGGCATCTTTTCCCCATTGCTTGTGTGTGTCACATTTGTCAAAGATCCAATGGTTGTAGGTGTGTGGTATTATTTCTGAGACCTCTGTTCTGTTCCATTGGTCTATGTATCTGTTTTGGTACCAGTACCATGCTGTTTTGGTTACTGTAGCCTTGTAGTATAGTTTGAAGTCAGGTAGTGTGATGCCTCCAGCTTTGTTCTTCTTGCCCAGGATTGTCTTGGCTATGTGGGCTGATTTTTGGTTCCATAGGAAGTTTAAAGTAGTTTTTTACCAATTCTGTGAAGAAAGTCAATGGTAGCTTGATGGGGATAGCACTGAATCTATAAATTACTCTGGGCAGTATGGCCATTTTCACGATACTGATTCTTCCTATCCATAAGCATGGAATGTTTTTCCATTTGTTTGTGTCCTCTCTTATTTCCTTGAGCAGTGGTTTGTAGTTCTCCTTGAAGAGATCCTTCACATCCCTTGTAAGTTGTATTCCTAGGTATTTTATTCTCTTAGTAGCAATTGTGAATGGGAGTTCACTCATGATTTGGCTCTCTGTCTGTTATTTGTGTATAGGAATGCTTGTGATTTTTGCACATTGTTTTTGTGTCCTGAGAATTTGCTGAAGTTGCTTATCGGCTTAAGGAGATTTGGGGCTGAGACAATGGGGTTTTCTAAATATACAATCATGTCATCTGCCAACAGAGACAGTTTGACTTCCTCTCTTCCTATTTGAATACACTTTATTGCTTTCTCTTGCCTGATTGCGCTGGCCAGAACTTCCAATACTATGTTGAATAGGAGTGGTGAGAGCATCCTTGTCTTGTGCTGGTTTTCAAAGGGAATGCTTCCAGTTTTTGCCCATTCAGTATGACATTGGCTGTGGGTTTGTCATAGATAGCTCTTATTATTTTGAGATACATTACATCGATACCTAGCCTATTGAGCATTTTTAGCATAAGGGGTGTTGAATTTTATCGAAGGCCTTTTCTGCATCTATTGAG
This sequence comes from Gorilla gorilla gorilla, assembly GCF_029281585.2. Classification (NCBI taxonomy): domain Eukaryota; kingdom Metazoa; phylum Chordata; class Mammalia; order Primates; family Hominidae; genus Gorilla; species Gorilla gorilla. The sequence goes on from NC_073230.2 coordinate 25,449,793, forward strand.
ATAATCATGTGGTTTTTGTCTTTGGTTGTGTTTATGTGATGGATTACATTTATTGATTTGCATATGTTGAACTAGCCTTGCATCCCAGGTATGAAGCCAACTTGATCATGGTGGATAAGCTTTTTGATGTGCTGTTGGATTCGGTTTGCCAGTATTTTATTGAGGATTTTTGCATCAACGTTCATCAGGGTTATTGGCCTGAAATTTCCTTTTTTTGTTGTGTCTCTGCCAGGTTTTGGTATGAGGATGATGCTGGCCTCATAAAATGAGTTAGGGAGGATTCCCTCTTTTTCTATTGATTGGAATAGTTTCAGAAGGAATGGTACCAGCTCCTGTTTGTACCTCTGGTAGAATTCGGCTGTGAATCCATCTGGTCCTGGACTTTTTTTGGTTGATAGGCTATTAATTACTGCCTCTATTTCAGAACTTGTTATTAGTTTATTCAAGGATTCAACTTCTTCCTGGCTTAGACTTGAGAGTGTGTATGTGTCCAGGAATTTATCCATTTCTTCTAGATTTTCTAGTTTATTTGCATAGAGGTGTTTATAGTATTCTCTGATGGTAGTTTGTATTTCTGTGGGATCAGTGGTGATATCCCCTTTATCATTTTTTAATTGCATCTGTTTGAATCTTCTCTCTTTTCTTCTTTATTATTCTGGCTGGTGGTCTATCTATTTTGTTGATTTTTTTCAAAAAATTAGCTCCTGGATTCATTGATATTTTTGAGGGTTTTTTTCATGTCTCTCCTTCAGTTCTGCTCTGATCTTAGTTATTTCATGTCTTCTGCTAGCTTTTGAATTTGTTTGCTGTTGCTTCTCTAGTTCTGTTAATTTAGATGTTAGGGTGTCAATTTTAGATCTTTCCTGCTTTCTCTTGTGGGCATTTAGTGCTATAAATTTCCCTCTAAACACTGCTTTAAATGTGTCCCAGAGATTCTGGTACATTGTGCCTTTGTTCTCATTGGTTTCAGAGAACATATTATTTCTGCCATCATTTCGTTATTTACCCAGTAGTCACTCAGGAGCAGGTTGTTCAGTTTCCATGTAGTTGTGTGGTTTTGAGTGAGTTTCTTAATTCTGAGTTCTAATCTGATTGCACTGTGGTCTGAGAGACTGTTTGTTATCATTTCCATTCTTTTGCATCTGCTGAGGAGTGTTTTATTTCCAATTATGTGGCCAATTTTAGAATAAGTGTGATGAGGTGCTGAGAAGAATGAATATTCTGTTGATTTGGGCTGGAGAGTTCTATAGATGTCTATTATGTCTGCTTGGTCCAGAGCTGAGTCCAGGTCCTGAATATCCTTGTTAATTTTCTGTCTCATTGATCTGTCTAATATTGACAGTGGGGCATTAAATTCTCCTGCTATTATTGTGTGGGAGTCTAAATCTCTTTGTAGGTCTCTAAGAACTTGCTTTATGAATCTGGGTGCTCCTGTATTGGGTGCATTTATGTTTAGGATAGTTAGCTCTTCTTGTTGCATTGATCCCTTTACCATTATGTAATGCCCTTCTTTGTCTCTTTTGATCTTTATTGGTTTAAAGTCTGTTTTATCAGAGATTAGGATTGCAACTCCTGCTTTTTTTTTTTTGCTTTTTATTTGCTTGGTAAATATTCCTCCATCCCTTTGTTTTGAGCCTGTGTATGTCTCTGCATGTGAGATGGGTATCCTGAATACAGCACACTGATGGGTCTTGACTCTTTATCCAATTTGCCAGTCTGTGTGTTTTAATTCGAGCATTTAGCCCATTTACATTTAAGATTAATACTGTTATGTGTGAATTTGATCCTGTCTTAATGATGCTAGCTGGTTGTTTTGCCCATTAGTTAATGCAGTTTCTTCATAGTGTTGATACGCTTTACAATTTGGTATGTTTTTGCAGTTGTTGGTACTGGCTGTTCCTTTCCACATTTAGTGCTTCCTTCAGGAGCTCTTGTAAGGCAGGTCTGGTGACAAAATCCCTCAGCATTTGCTTGTCTGTAAAGGATTTTATTTCTCCTTCGCTTATGAAACTTAGTTTGGCTGGATATGAAATTCTGGGTGGTTGAAACTTCTTTTCTTTGAGAACGTTGAATATTGGCCTCCATTCTCTTCTGGCTTGTAGCGTTTCTGCAGACAGATCTGCTGTTAGTCTGATGGGCTTCCCTTTGTGGATAACCCGACCTTTCTCTTTGGCTGCCCTTAACATTTTTTCCTTAATTTCAACCTTGGTGAATCTGATGATTATGTGCCTTTGGGTTGCTCTTCTCAAGGAGTATTTTTGTGGTGTTCTTTGTGTTTCCTGAATTTGAATGTTGGCGTGTCTTGCTAGGTTGGGGACGTTCTCCTGGATAATATCCTGAAGAGTGTTTTCTAACTTGGTTCCATTCTCCCCGTCACTTTTAGGTACACCAATCAAATGTGGATTTGGTCTTTTCACATAGTCCCACATTTCTTGGAGGCTTTGTTTGTTGCTTTTTATTCTTTTTTCTCTAATCTTGTCTTCTGTCTTTATTTCATTAAGTTGGTCTTCAATCACTGATATCTTTCTTCCACTTGATTGATTTGGCTATTGATACTTATGTATTCTTCATGAACTTTTCATGCTGTGTTTTTCAGCTCCATCAGGTCATTTATGTTCTTCTCTACATTGGTTATTCTAGTTAGCAATTCAACTATCCTTTTTTCAAGGTTCTTAGCTTCCTTGCATTGGGTTAGAACATGCTCCTTTCGCTTGGAGGAGTTTGTTATTACCCACCTTCTGAAGCCTACTGCTGGCAGTTTGTCAAACTCATTCTCCATCCAGTTTTGTTCCCTTGCTGGCGAGGAGTTGTGATCCTTTGGAGGAAAAGAGGCATTCTGGTTTTTGGAATTTTCAGGCTTTTTGTGCTGGTTTTTCCCCATCTTTGTGGATTTCTCTGTCTTTCATCTTTGATGTTGGTGACCTTTGGATGGGGCCTTTGAGTAGATGTGCTAATCCTTTCTGTTTGTTTCCTGTTTGTTTCTTTTCCTTCTAACAGTCAGGCCTCTCTGCTGCCAGTCTGATAGAGTTTGCTGGAGGTCCACTCCCAAACTTGTTTGCCTGGATATCACTAGTGGAGGCTGCAGAGCAGCAAAGATTGCTGCCTGTTCTTTCCTCTGGGAGCTTTGACCCAGAGGGGCACCTGCCAGATGCCAGCCAGAGCTCTCCTGTATGAGGTGTTTTTTGGCCCCTACTGGGAGTCCTCTCCCAGTCAGTATACACGGGGGTCAGGGACTCACTTGGGAGCCAGTCTGACCCTTTGCAGAACTCGAAATCTGTGCTGGGAGTTCCGGTGTTCTTTTTAGAGCCACCAGGCAGGGACGTTTAAGTCTGCTATAAGCCCCTGACTGGGGCTGCTGCCGTTTTTACAGAGATGCCCTGTCCAGAGAGGAGAAATGTGGCAGTGTGGCCTCAGCAGCCTTGCTGAGCTGCAGAAGTCTCCACGCAGTTCGAACTTCCCAGTGGCTTTGTTTACACTGTGACCGTAAAACCACCTACTCAAGCCTCAGCAATGGTGGATGCCCCTACCCCACCAAGCTCGAATGCCCCAGGTGGATCTCAGACTGCTGCTGTGCTGGCAGTGAGAATTTCAAGCCAGTGGATCTTAGTTTCCTGGGCCCCATAGGGGTGGGACCCGCCCAGCCAGATCACTTGGCTCCCTTGCTTCAGGAACCCTTTTGAGGGGAGTGAACGGTTCTGTCTTGCTGGCATTCCAGGCGCCACTGGGGTATGGAAAAAAAAAAGAGCTCCTGCAGCTAGTTCAGTGTCTGCCCAATTGGCCACCCAGTTTTGTGCTTGAAACCCAGGGCCCTGGTGGGGTAGGCACTGGAGTGGATCTCCTGGTTTGCACGTTGCGAAGACTGTGGGACAAGCACAGTATCTGTGCCGGAGTTCCTCAGGCTCAGACCCTCACAGCTTCCCTTGGGTAGGGGAGAAAATTCCCCGACCCCTTGTGCTTCCTGGGTGAGGCAACGCCCAGCCCTGCTTTGGCAGCTCTCCATGGGCTGCACCTACTGTCCAACCAGTTCCAGTGAGATGAACTGGGTACCTCAGTTGGAAATGCAGAAATCACCCACCTTCTGTGTTGATCTTGCTGGGAGCTGTAGACCGGAGCTGTTCCTATTTGGCTATCTTGAATCCATTTCTCGACCAATGTGTTTTCAATGCAAAGAAAAGATTTGCCTATAAGGCACTTTTAAAACCAACCGTACTTCTATTAGTCTATTTTATGCCTCCTATCACTGTTCTAAGCACTGTAAGAGATAAAAAAGTAGAGCAAATGGTCATTTCTTACAGAATCCTTCCAATCCTCCTGTGAACGGCAGGACTAACAAAACGTATGAAGCAATTAGGAAAGAAGTACTAAACTATTAAAAAAGTATATACTGGGTCAATGTACCAAAGAGCTGGAGGGTCCAGGAAAGACTTTATGTTGGGATTCCTACTGGAGCTTGCCTTTGAGCAACGAGTAGGACTGGAACATGCAGGGAAGAGGAAGGAGGGCAGATTATGTGGAACCAACAGCATGAGAAAAGGACTTGGCCTGTGAGCTAATCATATCTGACTCTTGGGAATTCTTGGGAAATTTGATTGAATGGACCATGGTTTTACAGGACCAACAGGTTCTTATGCCCACTGTACAGTAATAAACCAATACACTGAAGGGTTTCCAGCAGAGAAAGAGTTTAATAATCACAGGGTGGCTGAGTGAGAAGATGGGAGGAGACCCTCAAATCCATCTCCCGAAGGAGTTCGGAGCTGGAGTTTTTAAGGGAATCATGGAGGGCAAGAGGCTAGAAAATTGGGGTTATTTATTGGCCAGGGTAATGGGTATAAAATCATCAGGATGTGAAAACTGCATTCTTTGGTGAGTCAGCTCCTTGTGGGGTCCTTCAACTGACATTAGTAGTTTTGCTGGTATGTAGGAGTTGAAAGAATATCTCAAAGGAAAAATTTAACCTTTCGTAATGTTCAAGTTGTTATCTATAGAGCAGTTAAGGGAACTATAATCCAGGGTCTATGTGATTCTAGAACAACAGGCACCACACAACTATGAGGAAGCAGGTCAGAAGGCAAGCTGACCTAATGATTAATGCTGAATGTGCTGCAAGCTCAGTTTATTTTATAAAGTTTATAAGGATAGTTTCACTGGGAGGTTTTTTTTTTTTTGATGGAGTTTCCCTCTTGTTACCCAGGCTGGAATAAAATGGCATGATCTTAGCTCACTGCAACCTCTGCCTCCTGGGTTCAAGCAATCTCCTGCCTCAGCCTCCTGAGTAGCTGGGATTACAGGTGCCCGCTACCATGCCCGGCTAATTTTTTGTATTTTTGGTAGAGATGGGGTTTCACCATGCTGGCCAGGCTGGTCGCGATCTCTTGATCTCAGGTGATCCACCTGCCTTGGCCTCCCAAAGTGCTGGGATTACAGGCATGAGCCACCATGCCTGGCCTCGCTGGGAGATTCTTAACAGCCAAACAGAAGAATTTTTCAAATGCAGTAGACAATAGGAAATTAATATTGGGCTTTTGAACATCAGAATGATGAGATTAAAAGGATGCTTTTGAAGGTTACTATCAGCATTTCGTAGGCGAAAGTGTGTAGATACGTATTAGTGGCAAGGGAACAGGTAGAATTGACTTGGGTCAGCCTTGTTAGCAAGCACATGGGGACCTCAGCAGGGAGTTGGTCAAGGCCAAAACTGGGTGGAGAGCTACTCACAGTGGCAAAGATTAGGGTATGGGAAGTGAGAGGGTGGCCCCAGTGAGATCAGACGGGGGCTCCAAAAGCGGAGCACCCAAAAGACACAGCAAGCTTGGGCATGATACCAGCAACTGCCAGCATCAGAAGAGTGGATTTGATGGGCAGAATACAATGATAGGAAATCTAGGTAATGATGCAAAAGAGTTGAACAGATGTGATAATGCAGGAGGTGCAAGAGAAACCAGCTTCTCCTCAGGAAAGGACATAGACACTAGGACTAGCAAGCTTCTAGAGTCTTCACATCACCTGGGGCTCAGGGTAGGGCCGCAGTCTAAATGGGTACAAGGGCACAGAGCTGCTAGAATATAGAGAAGAAGGCGAATCAAAGGAAAAAGCTGGTCTAATGGCTAACATAAGAGGGAGGATCAGAGGGTGACAACCCAAGGAATGCCCAGACACCCGAGGCTGGGTCCTCATATGGCAGACCTTGGGCTTAGCCACGTTGGTGGTAAAGGAGAAACAGAGGGCATATGGAACCACCACTGTGGGTAGCTGTTCCACTGCTGTGATTAATTTAAAATCTGCACCAGGTTGCAGATTCAAAGGTTTTGAGCCTGCTTTTGTTAGGATTGGTTGAGAAGCTAGCAAGTTTCTTTGAGAATAGCCAAGGAAGGGGAGGTGAGAGACAGAAAATAGGGGTTGACCCTTGAAGCTGATGCAATACTGCAGGTAGCAACAACCTATAATTTAACTCTTTGATATTTTAGCCTACTGATATATGTTTTGAAGAAGTACTTATGCTTAAGGAGTAGAGGAAAGACAAAACTTGGGAAAACTTGAGAGGTGTACACATTCAACTTCAGTATAATTTTGAATAACTGTCATGTTTAGGAATGGGATTTTCTTATTTATTTACATTTCTGATTACTTGAGTTATTTAGAAAACATTTTTGGGCATAGGTTTTTCCTACATCTGTTTTTCTTGGGTTAGCTTAAATTTCCTGCCTTATCATTAATATAAATTAATATTTCTTCAATAATTGAAGACTGCACATTACTCACAGTCATTACTCTTTACTGAAGAAATAGAAAATTTAGTTTTAGAAAATACTTTATTAACTCCAGGACAAACATATTTGTAAATGAGGCCCCAATTTTAGCTTCTCTCATCTATTGTAAGAATTCAGTACATCGTACCGATGATGTTGAGGGTCCCATTTAACTCGAAGAGACTTTGATTCCATGGTTTCCTTACAAGTCTAGGGCACATGCCCATAAGAATTAAAAAGGTTACTCAAAGATTTTGCTTGTTTGAATATGTATTAACTATTAAACTTTGCATAAATAGCATTTTAGGGTGTTTATTAAAATTTCCATGTGTTACCCAAATTCTGTAACCAAACAGAGGAACACACAAAGAGTCTTATAAGTGAGTCAGCTAATGGATGGAGATTTCTGTTTCAAGTAAATAAAAGGAGAAAATCTAGGCTTTTTTCATGTCCACATAATGTGACCAAAACTCTTCTAGCTGTTTCACACATAAACGTTTATATTAAATTACAGCAGTTGTGTGAGGTATTTTGTCTCTTTTGTGGAAATGAAGAATCAAAGATTCAAAGACATATATTAATTGGTTACTAAGAAAGCTGATAGTACAGCTAATATTATAATATTAACAGCTAATGCGCCGTAATACAGCTGTACGGTAATATAGCTGGCACAGCCAGAATTTACCTGAAACTCTAATTCTAAAACTCGTTTTTGTTTTCACTGTCTCTTTCAGAAATATGTCTGCATATATAAACTGTTATAAAAGAAATAGTCATAATCTGTTTTTTCTGGATACTGCAGTTGTGAAGTTTACATCAGTATATATTGCTGAGTCAATAAAATAAGTTTAACCCCATAGATTAACCGAAACTTTTTAAAATGTAATAATTTAGTATTTCCCCAAATAAAAGTCAGCTGAGAAGTTGCCCTAGTCTAGTGATAACCTTATGAGAGGGATGGCATTTAAGTTTCGCCTTCTATGCCAGGTCTTATCAATTGATAGTGGCTGCCTGGATACCTGCATGGAGAAAAAATCTGAGGTCATGTCTCAAGTCAGCAGGAAGGAATTCTAGGATCCATGAGAGATGAAGGCCATGGTCATTGTAGGGGAAAGTAGCAGCTCAAGTATTGGCCAGAGCTGCCACAGGTATTAGTAAAGTAGCATGTCTTTTGGAATGTTACTGCTCAAAACTGTCTTCTGCACTCAAAATTATCTCAATCAGTCTTGGTTTTGAGGCTTAGTGTTTCCTAAGCTTGCCAGATCATATGAATCATTGAAGATAATCATTTAAAAATGTTGTTTTCCAAGCCTCTTATCTGAAGATTCAGGAAGTCAAGAGTGGGAAGCCAAGAATTTGATGACCTGGCAAGTTTGGGAATGTATGAGTTGCCAGTGTTTTCAGAAAGCTCCTGTGAAAGATAAAACTCTTATTAATGAGGAATAATTTAAGACATAATTTTCCTAGTAGAGACTTGAGCACTAACAAGCAAGGAGCAAACAAAAGATCAATTTGAGGTTAGGTGCAGTGGTGCACTCCCAAAATCCCAGAGCTTTGGGAGGCTGAGGCAGGAGGATTACTGAAGCCCAAGAGTTCAAAACCAGTCTGGGCAGCATAGTGATACCGCATCTCTCTACAAAAGAAAATAATTTAAAAATTAGCCAGGCACGGTGATAGTCCTGTGGTCCCAGCTACTCGAGGGGCTGAGGTGGGAGGATTGTTCGAGTCCAGGAGTTCGGGGCTGCAGTAAGCCCTGACCTACACCAATGCATGCCAACTTGGACAATAGAGTGAGACCCTGTCTTGAAAAAAATTAAAATAAAAAAGGTCAATTTGATGGTGACTGGAGATAGAGAAGTTTAGAGCGTGTGATAGCTTACCTACATTATCTGAATCTGCCCCAGCTTGCTGACTTAATCTCATTCTGCTCTGTCTCTTGCTCACTCTACTCCAGCCACACTGATCTTCTTTTTGTTGCTGTAATTCATGCATGTTCCCACCTCAAAGCCTTTGCTCTTGCTGTTCTTCCCATATCTTAATATGCCTGGAGACCTTCACAGGGCTAGTTTTTCTAATCCTTCCTTAACTGGTAGGTTATTCAGTGGAAAAGCCAACTGGTAAGTGTATTAGTCTGTTCTCACACTGCTAATAAAGACATACCCAATACTAGGTAATTTATAAAGGAAAGAGGTTTAATTGACTCACAGTTCTGCATGGCTGGGGAGGTCTCACAATCATGGTGGAAAGCGACAGAGGAGCAAAGTCCCATCTTACATGGCAGCGGGCAAGAGAACTTGTGCAGGGAAACTCCCATTTATAAAACCATCAGATCTTATGAGACTTATTCATTACCACAAGAACAGTATGGGGGAACTGCCCCCATGATTCAAGTATCTCCACCTGGCCCCACCCTTGACCCATGGAGATTAGTACAATTCAAAGTGAGATTTGGGTGGGGACACGGCCAAACCATATCAGTAAGCAAGGAGAAAGAAGAAAAGCACAATTTTCAGTCTGTGAAACAGACACTACTCATTGCCTATTCCACAACCAGAGACTCTTTCATGTTGCAAAAGGGAGGCTCCCTTCCCATGCCCTAAGCAGTGAGTTATGCCAGTCATTACATAGCATTTGCAATGAAATCAAGATGAAAAAAATTAATGGTTTTCCTAGAAAAGAAAGAAAGAGAATGATGCATATAAAAACATAAGAAGAAAGTCACTAGTTGCATAATAATTAATCAGGATAAAATGTGTTATTTAAAACCATTCAATCACTGCCTTTTCTTTTCTCATTCTTACAGGGTACTCATAAGTATAATCATCTGACTGTATCTTTGAAATAGAATTAGGATTTGGGAAGCATCTTAATAAACACTAACTGAAGCCACTCTGAAGAAAACATCATTAATCATGTCATTGATAAGAGATTCTGTCAGCATTACATTTAGAAATTTATACCCAGACTAAATTCCCGTAAACAACTCCCGTGTGCATTAGGGATTAGAAAAAAATGAAGGCTTCTTTGTTTACTATAACACTAAAAAAATATTGTTTAGGCCCGATTTCTCAAAATGGAAACCACCCAGGCACATGTAGTTTCCCAGTTGCAGAATCTTTCCAGTACAGTTCAGCTTGCACAATACTGCTGATTTCTCTTTAGAAAGTACTGTTTTTGCCCAGTGCTGTGGCTAATGCCTGTAATCCCAGCACTTTGGGGAGGCCAATGGTGGCACACTGCTTGAGGCCAGGAGTTTGAGACCAGCCTGGGCAACGTGGTGAAACACTGTCTCTACTAAAAATACAAAAAATTAGCCAGGTGCCGTGGCACACACCTGTAATTCCCGCTACGCCAGAGGCTGAGGCATGAGAATCGCTTGAACCAGAGAGGCAGAGGCTTGAACCGGAGAGGCAGAGGTTTCAGTGAGCCAAGACTGGGCCACTGCATTCCAGGCTAGGCAACAGAGCAAAACTCTGTCTCAAAAAAAAAATAAAAATAAAAAAAATGAAAGTAGTTTTCATTGCATCAGCCATCTACTGAAAATCCACTTAAAAAGCTACAAGGGCTCCTCATTGCTTTTTTAAATAAATGAAAAATCCTTAGGCTGGTATTTTAGATGCCTACTTAGTTATTCCTAGGTTTGCCTATCATTAGGTAAGGTTTATATCAATTTTAAAAAATCAACCAAAGCACAATAGCTATTTAGTACTCTATCAGTCTATTTAGACGCTATTCTTTCCTTCTGCTGAGATGGTTGACTAGACCTATGAGTCACACACTTAATTTCTTCAGGAAAAGGTTATCTAGACACACCCTTGGCCTTCTATCCAGAGCATGATTTTCTAACAATGAATTTCCTAATTTTCACATTCTTTGCCATCTGGATAGGCTAAGAAACTCAACAAATCATCAAGTTCTGGTTCCTGTTTACTTTATTCCTTCCACATTTATCACTTTCCTCTCCGCTTTTACTATAAGCAGCAAGGAGGAACCAGGCTGCATGTTCCACACTTAGCTTGGAAATCTCAGCTAAATATCCAAGTTAATCACTTAGAAGTTCTGCCTTCCACCCAACAGTAGAACACAATTCAGTCATGTTTTCTGCCACTTTATAACAAGGACAGCCTTTCCTTCAATTTCAAATAACATACCCTTCATTTTCTTTTGAGACCTCACTGGAGGCATATTTAATGTTGATATTCCTACCAACAATCTGCGGGGGCACATACATTCTCTAAGATGAGAGAAGCATCTCTTCCTTCTGAGCCCTCACCAGAATCTCTTTTAACAACTCTATTTCTACCAACAGTCTCTTCAAAGCAATTTAGGCTTTTTCTTTCATATACCTCAGCATTCATTCAGCCTCTACCATTACCCAATTCCAAGGCCACTTCCACATTCCTACATATTTGTTATAGCAGGACTCCACTTCCTGCTACCAGAATCTGTGTTAGTTTCCTAGGGGGTGGGGGAGCAGTAACAAATTACTATAAACTGGGTAGCTTAAAACAACAGAAATTTATTCTCTGGAGGCTAAAAGTCCAAAGTCAAGGTGTCAGCAGGGTTGGTTGCTTATGGAGACGCTAAGGGAGAATCTGTTTCTTGTGTATTTCCTAGCTTCTAGCAGCTGCTGGCAGTCCTTGGCATTTCTTGGCTTGTAGACGTGTCACTCTAATCTCTGCCTCCATCATCAATGACTTTCTCCTTTGTGTCTCTGTCTCTCCAACCTTCTTTTGCCTATTCATTCCTATAATGATATTTAAGGCCCACCCTAAATCCAGCATTACCTCACCTCAAAATCCTAAACTTATTTACATCTGTAAAGATCTTTTATCCAAATAAGGTCACATTCACAGGTTCTGGGGGTTGTGATTTGGATATATCCTTTTGGGGGCCACTATTTAGCCTATTATCCCTTTTGCTCCCCAAATTTCATGTCTGTCCACATATAAAACATGTTCACCTCATCTCAATATCTCCAAAAGTCTCAGCCCATGATAACATCAGCACTAAGTCCAAAATCTCACCTAAATATTATCAGCTCCAAAGCCTCAGATCTTGTCATCTAAATCAGATGTGGGTGAGACCATGGGTATAAATTATCCTGGGGCAGAAATTCCTCTCTATCTCTGGATCACGAACATAGAAAACAAGTTATCTACTTCCAAAATAAAAGAGTGGGACAGGCATTGCGAATCCTTATGCATGAATTGGGTTTACAGTATATATCCTTATACATTCCTATTCAAAAAGAGAGAAATTGGAAGGAATAAAAAGGTTGTCAGTCCCAACTCTGAGATCTAGTAGGAGAAATTTAATTAAGTTTCAAGACCTAAGACTAATTATATGTGGCTTGATGCTTGCTATAGGCAAAATGTTTGTGTCTCCCCAAAATTCCTATGTTGAAATCCTAACCCCTACTATGATGGTATTAGGAGGTGGAAATTTTGGTGGGTGATTAGGTCATAAGGGTGGAGCCCCCATGAATGGGATTAGTGCCCTTATAAAAGAGACCCCCAAGAGTTCTCTAACCCCTCTGTCATATGAAGACACAGTGAAAAGACAGCTGTCCATGAACCAGTAAGTGGGCCCTCACCAGACACAGAATCTTCTAGCACCTTGATCTTGCACTTTTCATCCTTTAGAACTGTCAGAAGTAAATTTCTGTTGTTTATAAGCTACGCAGTCTATGGTAGTTTATCACAGCAGCCTGAGTGGACCAAGATGATGCTTCACTTGCTGGGGCCACAGCTCTAGCCTCTGAGTCTGCAGCAATAGCTCCATTAGCCTCTGGGCCTATGGCGGCAGCTCAGTCTGCTTCTGGGCTGTCCTCAGCAGCCCCAGCTGGCCTCTGTGCCACTCTGCCCTTAGAGTCATTCATCCTCTCTCAAAGGGTAGTACACATTTGTAGCTGAGTATCTCTATCAGTCTGTTTCTGGCTGTAGAATCGCAGAAGTCATGTTTCAATCTTATCTTTTATGAGTTCTAAGTTTTATATCCTTCTTAAAAAGGCCTTCTTGGACAGGTGTGGTGGCTCACACCTGTAATCCCAGAACTTTGGGAGGCTGAGTTGGGAGGATTTCTTGAGTCCAGCAGTGCAAGACCTCCCTGGCCAACATGGTGAAACCCCATCTCTACTAAAAATACAAAAATTAACCAGGTGTGGTGGCATGCGCCTGTAATCCCAGCTACTCAGGATTGCTTGATCCTGAAGGAGATGGAGGATGCAGTGAGCCGAGATCGCTAGCCACTGCACTCCAGCCTAGGTGACAGAGGGATACCCTGTTTCAAAAAAAAAAAAAAAACAAAAAAAAAGGCCTTTTTAACTATAAAGGTAAATGTGATTCCACATTTTCTTCTCATGCTTTACAATTCCGTTTTTTATAACCATTCCTAGGGAATTTATTCTCGTGCATCATTTAAGGATGAGATAAAGCTGTGGTTTCCCAATCAGTAGCTAGTTATCTGGCCCTATTGATCCTATTGATTGACCAATGCCTTATTTATCTATAATATGCCAGTTTTATCATATATGTGAATATTTGATGTAATGCCTTTTTTTTTTTTTTAAAGAGATGAGGTCTTGCTATGTTGCCCAGGCTGGTCTCTTAACTTCTGGGTTCAAGTGATTCTCTCATCTCAGCATTTCAGCCTCTGGAGTAGCTGGGACTACAGGCATGTGCCACGATTCCTGATTTAATGAGTTTATTTAATGACATTTTAACAGAATCCTCCCTCCCTCTCTCTCTCTTTCTCTAAATATGGGTGTGAGCTCTCAGCCAATGGGAATTTGTGTGTAGTGTGACGAACTGTATAAAACAGTTCTCAGGCAATAAGCATAAGAACACCATAGCCTCAGCTAGGAGGCCCACTGCTTAGCTACCATAGGGTGAATATGTTCTGCAGCATGTGTTATTTACTATTCAATGGCCTGTCTTTTGTTTATTTTGTATTCTGTAGAGAAGTTTGTCCCAAATGACTGATTAAGCATGTGGAAATAATAATGTTGAATATGCTTCATATAAGCAAGAAAATAGTGTTACAATGGGTCTTAAAGGTAGAAGCCTTGGAGAGGCTTTTGAAGAGGCACTTTCCAGGATACAATCAAGGAAGCAGAAGGTTAAGACCATGGAGAAACTAGATATTGATAAGTGCTAACTGACATTAAAAAGGCCATCCTAAGCATCACTGTGATCTAGATTGACCAACAATTGTATGAAGATAGCTAGGAAAAAACTAAGGTAGGAGTCTCATCCCCACTTCGGAGACTCTGAGTAGACCGCAGAAGTGGTTGCCAAGGCAGGATATCAGGAAAGCATCTCCATAGGGACTTTGTGATAGCAATTCTCTGATAGAGTTGATTCGATTATGTACCTCTTTCCAGTAACACACTCCCTCCACTAAATAGGGTATGTGTGTACTAAATTCCTGTAAGTATACATGAGTCTGTTTCAGGAATATACTTTCTGCAATATTAATTTATGTGTCCATTCCTGCATCAATACCACATTTTAATCACTGTAGCTTTGAAATGTTTTAATGTATTGTGACACAGAAAAGATCTTGAATATTTTTGCTTATTTACTTTTCCAGATGAACTTTAAGAAAAGCTTGTGTCAAATTCTCTTATCTTAAAAATCCCTTTGGCCAGGTACAGTGCCCCACACCTATAATCTCAGCACTTTGGGAGGCCAAGAAGGGCAGACCGCTTGAGGTCAAGAGTTGAAGACCAGCAAGGCCAACATGGTGAAATCCCGTTTCTACTGAAAAAAAAAAATACAAAAATTAGCAGGGCGTCATAGCGGACACCTATAATCCCAGCTAGTGGGGAGGCTGATGCAGGGGAATCACTTGAACCCAGGAGGCAGAGGTGCAGTGAGCCAAGATTGGGCCACTACCCTCCAGCTTGGGTGACAGAGGGAGACTCTGACAAAAAAAAAAAAAAAAAAAAAAATCCCTTTAAGATTTTGATTAGGTTCACACTGACTTGATAGGAAACTATCATGTTTGCAATATTGTTCTTCCTATCCAAGTTCATAATGTACTTATTCAGGTATTTTCTATATCCTTTAGCAGCATTTTTTCATACAAATCCTACAGTTTTGGGATTTATTACTGGTCATGTTGTAGATTTTATTGTTTTAGGCTGTGGAAACTTTTCTTTCAATTATGTTTTAAAATTATATTTTACTGGTATTTAGGAAAGATGTCATTTTATCTTACATACTTTCACTTTACTGACCTCTCTTATGAATTCTGAGTTTTTCTTTTGATTGTTGGATTTTTTGTTGGCAATCATGACATCTTCAAATAATGAAAGTTTTGGCTCTTTCCTTCTGGTTTTGATACCTCTCTTTTTTTCCTTGCCTCTTTCCCATTGGTTTAGAAATTTACTGGGAATGTTTTCAATGTTTCATCATTAAGTATGTCCTTAATTAGGTCTATACCAGATTTTCTCTAGCAGGTCAAGCAAGGTTTGTTCTATTCCTATTTTACTGATAGTTTTGTTTTTTCATAATATTGTTAAGATGATAGTAGTATAGCTACTATACTATATATAGTCTACATACATTTCTTTAAAAAATTTATTAAGACTTTTTATGACCTATTATGTATTTTTTCTTTTTAAAAAATCTTTAAAACCTGTGAAACCTATTATATTTGCTTCATGCATACTTGAAATGTGAATTATGTTTAATTTCTATATTAAGTTGTGATAATGGAGTCATTTAAACCCTATAATACCTTTTCTTGATAACTTACGAGAGTTTTGTCAAAATTTCCTTCTTTGATTATGTTGATTGTGCATTTCCATTTCTTCTTATATTCTCGCTGATTCGCTTTTCTTTTTCTATTTCCATGTTGAGTTGTTAGGTAGATAAAGATTCATGATGATTATAACTTATTGGTGGGTTTAATCAGTAAAGCACGTTCCACTTTTGTTTTGACTAAAACTATCATTGCTCGTTTCTTTTTGTTACCATTTACTTTGTATATTTTCTCTCTTTATACCAAACCTTTTAGATGTGTGTCCTATAAATAGCATATTATTAGGTATTTTAGCTACCCAATCTAATAATGTATCTTTTACAAAATTAACCTATTGACTTTTGTGATAGTATATATCGGGTACTTTATCTTTGCTATGTTTTCTTTCTTTATTTCCTGTCTTCAGCTCAATTTGTTGAGTTTTGCTTATTCCCCCCCACCCCCCCGCTCCACCTTCTTTTTCTTTCTAGGAGTTTGGAAGTTATTTATCCCATTCTTTTCTTCTCTGGCTTGCTCCTTGCCCTTGAATTTTAGAAAATACCTTATTTAAACTCAGGTTTTTCTATAATGTGAATGATTGTTGTTAATAACCTCCATCCAAAACTAGACAAGATCCTTAATAAATTTACATTAACCCTAACTCCTCCCAGCCTCAAAATTGCTTCATGATGTGGCCCAATTTTATGTGAGTTTTACCTTAATAATGGCCATAATCTTTACAGTAACTTCATAAAAATTATTTTTCTGTCAGCATCACTTCTTTTTTTGCTTACCACCATCTCTTTTATTCTATGTGTTCTTCTTGGCTGTATATATTTTTTATTTTCAGTATCTCCAAGAAGTACTTTCAGGGAACACTAGTGGTAGTAGTTTCTGAGTCCCTTAATATTGTCTTCATATGTCAATGATAGTTTGGCTAAGCACAGAAATTTAGGTGAAAAATAATATTCCTTTAGAACTGTGAGGAAATTATTCCATTTTGCTTACAGCCCAAGAGTTCAAATGAAAAATTTAAAGCAATCTGAATATTGTTTCTTTAAAACTTTCTTGTTTTTGTTTTACTCTTTAGAAATTCTTAGCGATTTTTTCTTGGAGATCAGAAATTTCACATGATAAATCTAGGTATGGTGCTCTGTACCACCCCTCTCCACCCCACACATATATGCAGATATTTTATTGGTTTTCCCTAAAAAGGACAATAACAACACTTTAAAAATATAAATCTGAGGTCATTTGAGGGGCCAACAAAATACAAGGAAGGGAGATAAAAATTAAATGTTTAAATTTAACAAAAGTCACTACAATGTCACCTAACATCTACTACAATGGTGGTAATAAACTAAGGAGGATTAAGTTACAGCAAAAATAACTAATATAAATATTAGAGATTATATAGCAAAAAGTGGGTTTGCCTTCCAGAAGACTATGGTACCCTGACCATTTGGGGCCCAGTAGGATATTTAGCAATGAAAAGGTCAAGATGGGTGGAGGTAAAGCTAAATCAAAAGCAACAGGTATAACTGAGAATCCAAGATAGATAGTCTCCAAATAGATGGTGACAGATCAATCTTCCTCCTCTCAAGAAGCATTTACTGTACTTGTTGCTTCCTCTCAAGATCCCAATGGCTGCTCAAGCTGAAAGTTGCCTATTCCTGCCGTTCAGGGGGTTCAGCAACCAGAATTAATTTTGTGGTTGCTCAGGGCTCTTGCTGCAACTGAGCATAGAACTTGGAGAATTTGTGACACAAAGTGGGGGTTTGGGGCAGGGGGTAGATTGGGTGGCTTTATTGCTAGTTGTTCTGAAAAAAGAAAACTCCGAAGCATTTACATGTAAGCTTTCCAACCACTTTCAAACACCTCTACAAAACACCCTCAAAAGTCTGAAATCTTGCAGCAGAAGGGCTGTAGTTAAAGCTGCTGGGCTAACAAAATCATCAAAGAAGCCAGATGAGACAACCCAGTCAGGAAATCCTAGTGATTATTCTTAACCTGTTTTTCCCTAATTTAAGGTAAACTCTTATATACCTGATATGGGGTGTAGAAAGTTACACTGGAGCAAGCTGGATCTTCTGCTGAACTTTTAATCAAACCTAAGAAAAAATAAAGGCAAGGTTTGTTTTTATTAATCTTATTTTATTTTAAAATAGCATAACCTAGAAGTTATTCTGTTATAAAGGAACATGGCTGAACAGGTAGGAAACAGATTCCCCATTATGAGTTCTCCTTATGACTTCTGCAAGGATCATGGAGATGTCAATTACTCGTATTTTAGAGCAATGCTTCATCTTATCATCTTGAGGTATGGTATTGGTGACTACCACTGCTTCAAAGCATGCAGTGTTGATGCGAGAAATGGCTGGGCCAGAAAAGATTCCATGAGTCAAGATAGCATAAACTCTGGTTGCTCCAGCTGAGAGAAGTTTGTCAGCTGCGAGGCAGATTGTACCACAAGTGTCTGCCATGTCATCTACAAGGATAGCCACACGATCATTCACATCTCCCACTAGCACTATGCAGTCCACTTCATTGGCCTTCTTCCGTTCTTTATGAATCAAAGCAAAGTCCACATTCAACTGGTCTGCAATGGAGGTCACTCTTTTAGCTCCACCAGCATCTGGCGAGACAATAATGCAGTTCTTCCACTCAGAGATATTCTCCCTTATCCACTTCAGGACAGTTGGCTCTGCATACAAGTTGTCTACTGGGATATCAAAAAAGCCCTGAATTTGAGAAGCATGTAGGTCCATGGTGATGATATGATCCGCACCTGCTATAGAGAGCATATTTGCAACAAGCTTGGCAGAGATTGGGGCCCGGCTCTTATCCTTCTTATCCTGTCGGGCATAAGGGAAGCATGGGATGACTGCAGTAACTCGGCTAGCTGAAGCAATCTTGCAGGCATTAATCATGATCAAAAGCTCCATTAGACTGTCGTTGATTTCGCCACAACCACTCTGAACGATGTAGACATCCTCTCCACGCACACTCTCATCAATTTCCACGCAGGTCTCCTGGTTGCTGAATTTCTTAGTCACCACCTTGCCTAGCTCCAGGCCCAGGCGGTCAGCAATTTTCCGGGATAAGTCCTGGTGGGAGCTGCCGCTGAAGATTTTGATATTCGGCATCTTGGCCAACTACCAGAGGCACTCCGTCGAGCGATCCAGCTGCCGCTGAGGCTGGAACGGAAGTGAAGCACAGACTCTAATGGCTTCCAGTTGTTACTCAACCGTTAGGGTCCCTTTCCCCTTGCGGCGCGCGGTCCCAAATTGACCCTGGGTCTCTTGAAAAAATTTCTGCTTGCCACCTCCCACTTCACACTTTTAGACTAAATAATCAAGTATTTACAGTGTATGGAGTTTTTTTCTATTAGCACCTATATTAGTTTCATAGGGCTATTTAAACAAATTTGAATGCATAAAAACATAAAACTTCTACAAAGCAAAACCCAAGTTTAAAAGGAAAATTACCTACTAAAGTATATGAAAAGATTATTTTAGAAAGAATTTCCCCAATGAAGTGAGAAAAAGACAATAAAATAGAAAGTTGAAAAATGGCATAAATAGGCAATCACAAAAAAAAAAAAAAAAGGATAAGAAACGTGAAACAATGGAAGTAATCAAGAAAACGCTATTTTCACACATCAAGTAGCCAAAATGTTAAGATAGATAAGGTCTTCTATTCGGATGGAATGTATAAATATGTAGATTTTGCATGGGTAATTTTGCACATAAACTTTGACTCATCATGTATACTTCTAGGAATCTATTTCAGAGAAATTTTCACAAGCACCCCAAATATATATGGCTACATAGTAGTGTTGCTGTATTCATTCATGCAATAAATATTTTGTGAACACCTCCTATATGTCAGGTATTATACTACTTCTAGGGTATAAAAATGGTGCATGACAAATAGTAATTGCCCTAGAATTGTTTATAAAAGCAAAATATGGAAACCAACAAATGTTCATCAATAGGTAAATTACCACATAATTTATTGTATATACATATGCGACCATTAAATAGATTAAGTGTAATCATGTGGAAATGTCTCCTAGGTATTTTTTTAAAGGTAAAGTCAGTCACAAAAATATCATAGTATTATATTTATGTATTTAAGATTATGTGATACTGAAAGCATCCAATTAGTATGGAAGTCCTCTTTATAATAATTACCTTTGGAGAGGGGAGTAGGTTGTGAGAGTTGAGAATGAAGGAGGACTGTTACATTTTACTGCTATCAGTGTGGCATTTGAACATTTATTACTTTTGTAGTAAAAAAGATGAACAAAATGTATTTGGTAATTAAATGTTTGTTAGCAAATTTTAAGTGTACAGCTTCTGTGGCGTATCGGGGCTGGAAATAGTGAGGAAGGAGGCAGAAAGGACCATAGATGCCAATAATTTCATAAAAATAATGGAGGCATCAGATACAGATCAACCATTTATATCTTGCTAATTGTGTGCCTGACATTTGGATACCAGGGTGTTTTTATTTAGCCTAAAACCAAATCATCATTTTTTTCATATTGTAAAATAACCAAATAATTTAATAGATTTTTCTCACCACACTTCTGGGCTTCCTTAATGTGTTGGGTTCATGAATAGGATAAACTCAGAAATGGGATAAGAAATGGGGTAGGCAACAAAGATGGGTAAGATTCAGCAATGTCTGTGAAAAACATTACTTAGCTATAAAAAGGTAGTTTTATATATTGAATGAGGTATTATTATAAACTCAAATAAACAGCTATGTTTTAAATTTTACACCAAAATGGCTTGCTGCTGATCCAATCATTTCTCTCCTGGCATCAACATGCTTTTCTCCCTAGTTCAGCCTCTTCCTGGTTGACAGTGTATGCCAGCCCATTTCTGTCCATAACCCTTCATTCATATTCTTTTTATCACACACACAAAAAATCAACAGACCTACCTATACCACATAATTCTCACCCTTAGCCAGACTACATAAAGTGATTTCTAAAAATCCCGTGGCTTAATTTAGAAGCACTAAAAGTATTTGTAGTTTCAATTTATTTTTCTCTTACTATTCTGTGTGTCACACATTTTTCAGTGTTTTTTAAAAAACAAAACAGATTCTAAACAGGTTTAATATTACCTAAATAGGATTAAATGCTAATGTGAACATTTAAAACCCATACTTGGTTGCATTTTCCTTGAGGTGTTAAGGAGGAGAAATTTTTGTCTTGCTGCTATTTTTGTTTCAAGCTCTAGCTGTTGCTATATGTTATAGTTCCAGAAATTTGTCTACAGTCATAAAATGTTAAAGATAGATATGGCCTTAGAGACCGCCTAGTCTGATAATCACAATTCACTGACAGGGAACTAAGGCTCAGAGAAATGAAGCAACCTGCCTGGGATCTATCAGCTAAATAGAGGCAGAGTGTGGATTAGAATGTGGGACTCCTGAATTTCCAAGTAGGGCCTTATCAACTATACACTTTCAAGCCTTTTCTTTGAGATTTATCAGAATAAAGGAAAAATTTAAAAGTACTACAAAATATTTGCATTTTTTTTTCTCTTTTACCAAGCAACTACAATAAAGAACAAAATCCCAAACATGAGACTGGAAAGTTTTTTGCTTTAAAAACAAAAACTTTTCCCAGAAAGAAATGAACCATTAGTAGTGTCAGGGAAGTAGCTTTGTTATTCTGACGTTTCTGTTACCTACCTGGTCTATTGCAAGGGGATTTAGCGTCTGTTTACTTTGGTCTCTGTAGGTTGAGAGGGACATCTGTTTTATCATTGACTGCATTTCACAAGTTACAGGTGGGAATGATGCCTGTTGAATAGTATCTTCTATTAAGGACATTGTTTCTTAAATTATTCTGGAAACAAAAATTGCGATATGGAGACAATGCCTTATCTTTCTCCTTCCCAAGGCAAGCATATTTAAATGTCATCTCTATGGATCTGTGAGAATTACTGTATTTTGAAGGTCTTTTGAGTCAATACCCAGAATATATATATATATATATATATATTAAAAACCTTGGTAATAGTTTCTTGCTTTACTGATTATTCTTTTACCCTTCACAATTCCAACATAAATAATTCAAAGAGAGCTCTGATGCAGCTTATCAGCTAGAGAAAAAAGAAATTCAGTCAGTTCTTTCAGAAAGTGAAGAAAAATGGATGTATTTTAAATGAAATAAATGCTTTCACTAAACAAACTTGCAGTTGACAAAATGCTAGATGTTTAGGTGGCAATTATAGTTTTTTGATAAACTGTCAAATCTTGTCACAACACATGTTACAAACAAGGACAGATTTAGATGTCCTTTATGACAGCTTTGTGTAGGTTGGGAATGTTTGGCAGTTAATTTCAAACGAGGAACATATTTTTCTTTCCAGCAGTTATCTGCTTGTTTATTAGGCAGAGTTTCTTTGTGTATTTAATCTTAACTAATTTGACTCACAGTTCCAGATCATTATTGTAACATTACTTTACCTCATTTATTTTATTCATAATAATCATCCACAATACTTTGGGAAAACAATTTCCTACAAAGCTTCACATTGATATAAATGCTTTAAGGTTTGTTTTGTGATTGTTTATGATTAAAGTTGACTACTCTGAGTGTTTACTGAGCTTTTGGTTGGAAATCTGTCATTTTATACAATAAATGTGTAGATAGCAACTAAATAAAGCTGAGTGAAACAAATAGAATAGGAGAAATTTTTGTGATTCAGAAATGTGGCTTTAATTCTGAGTGTTACGTTAGACTCATGAGGGTATTTTTGAAATGCACTTTGGAATTAAAAAAAACTTTCTGGTGAACTTAAAAATCTTAGCATAAAATAATAATCTTGGAATGACAGCAAGGTTACACGAGCTGAATATGTCATTGTAAAAGACAAACGAACATATAGAGAGGTTCCATAACTAGTAAATTGCAAATAAGAAAATATCTTTTCAGTATTTCTGTGAAATATTTTAAAGTATTTCAAAGTGGTTTTTGATAATGAATATTTTGTTTCTCACATGCAACGTTAGTCTCATGAAATTAATAAAAAGATATGTTTATTTTGACAAAATGCAAGCTTCATTTGTGCTATTTAAACCCCTTTAAAAAGACAGTTTTTCCCTCCTCAAAATTGGCCATTTATTTAATTCTAACAATAAACATTGAGACTACTTGTGCACTCGCCTACAGGAAAATTGAGTACCATTTGTTTTGGAATGGTTCTGCAATTCTCAAACTTCAGAGCATCAGGATCACTGGGAGGATTTGTTAGAATACAGATTCCCAAGCTCCATCTCCAGAGTTTCTCATCAGTAGGCCTGGGGTGGAGGCCCAGAGTTTGTGTTTCTAACAAGACACTAGACAAGACTGATGCTGTTGTTCTGTTGATACATTTGAGAATCTATTTCATTTTATCTAAATTTATTGGCTAGATGCTTTCCGTAAGATCCTCCTATTATATTTTTAGTGTCTGCAACATCTTTAGTACAATTCCCTTTGTCATTTCTGGTATTAGATTTGTGTAATTATTCTCTTTCTTTTTGATCAATTTCACCAACAGTATTAATTTCATCAGCCCTTTCTAAAAAACCTAATGTTTTGATGTATACCTAATGGTTGATGTATCATACTTCATTGGCTGCTTGTTTTTAACTTTATTGACTTCAAGATTATTTACTATTTACTTTCATCTCATCTTTGAGTTTATTTTGCTGTCGCTTTTCTAATTTGAAATGTGTGCTTAGCTTACTATTTATCACTAGTAAAGCTATATATTTTTCCTCTAAGTACTATTTTACCTGGAGTTTTATGTGTAGTATTTTTGTTATTGTTCAGATAAGGCCAGTTTCCAATTTGGATAGCAATTTCTTCATTTCAGGGGTTATTTTAAAGTTTATTTCTTAATTTACAAATACATGGGGCATTTCTAGATATTTCATTGTTTTGGGTTTCTTGCTTAATCACATGCCAAAGGACATGTTCTCTGTGATTTTAGTCCTTTGAAATCTGCTGCAACTGTTCTTATGGTCCTCCATGGTCACTTTTCATAAATATTTTGTGTGCGCTGAAGAATAAATGTACTCTTGAGTGGATAGGTGCGATATACATATTCACACATTAGATCTGGGATCTGGTTTGTTTGTAGTATTATTTACATCTTCTATAGCTTTACTGAATTTTTTGTCTGCTTTATCAAATACTGAAAGAAATAGGTTTCCACAGTGACTGTTGGTATATATTGATTTCTCCTTACATAGCCCTTTCTTATTTCTCTTTATATTTTGAGGCTCAGTAGTTACTGAAATTTAATTTGTCATAACTTTTTGATGAACTATGATATTATTTTAAAGTAACACTTATTTTTTTTCTAGTAATGCCTTTTGCCTTAAATTCTATTTTGTCTGTGATTATTTTATTATATTAGCTATCTTTTTAGATAGCATTTGGTTTATTTTCTTATTTTTTAGTTTCAATCTTATTGCATGTTTATGTATTAAATGTGTTGCTTATAAATAAGATATGGTTAGATTTTATTGTATCTCCTAATCAAAGTTATAAGTTAATGAATACCTTTCCCCTCCTCTCAGAAAATGCAAAGATCTTCATGTCATTTAACTTCATTTATTCCTCCTGATATAAATAGTAGCAGCCAGCTATTATCATTTTGTCTCTTTTCTTTCTTCCTTTCTTCTTTTCTTTCTTTTACTTCTACATTCACATTATTACTATCAATATTTTATACAATCAGTGTCCCTTTAGATATATGTACCTATGTTTTAGTGTCTTTGGTCCTCTTTTATTGTCATATCTTAAGGCTTTTATTTGGCATGACTTTTCTTCTGCTTAAAGTATATCCTTACAAATTTTCTAGGTGCTACTGGTGAAAAACTCCATTTTTTCCTTTTTTTCTGATAACATGTTCATTCCACCCTCATTCTTTTTATTTTATTTTATTTTATTTTATTTTATTTTATTTTATTTTACATCAATAGTTTTTGGGGAACAGGTGGTTTTGATTACATGGATAAATTCTTTAGTGGTGATTTCTGAGATTTTGGTGTTCCCGTCACCTGAGCAGTGTACACTGTACCCAATGTGTAGTCCTTTTATCCCTTACGCCCCCTTCCACTCTTCCCCCTGACTCCCCAAAATGCATGACAGCATTCTTATGCCTTTGTGTCCTCGTAGTTTAGCTCCCACTTATAAGTGAGAACATAGGATATTTGTTTTTTCCATTCCTGAGTTACTTTACATAGAACAATCGTCTCCAACTCCATGCAGGTTGCTGTGAGTGCCATTATCTCATTCCTTTTTATGGCTGAGTAGTACTCCATGGTGTGTGCGTGTGTATATATATAACATTTGCTTTACCCACCTATTGATTGATGGGCATTTAGGATGGTTCCATATATTTGCAATTGCAAATTATGCTGCCATTAACATGTGTGTGCAAGTGTCTTTTTCATATGACTTCTTTAACTCTGGGTAGATGCCCAGTAGTGGGATTGCTCAGTCAAATGGTAGTTCTACTTTTGGTTCTTTAAGGAGTCTCCGTACTGTTTTCCGTGGTAGTTATACTAGTTTACATTCCTTTCAGCAGTGTAAAAGCATTCCCTTTTCACCACATCTATGCCAACATCTATTATTTTTGGATTTTGAAATTATGACCATTCTTGTAAGAGTAAGGTTGTATCTCATTGTGGTTTTAATTTGCATTTCCCTGATAATTGGTAATGTTAAGAATTTTTTCATATGTTTCTTAGCCATTTGTATATCTTCTTTTGAGAATCGTCTGTCCATGTCCTTAGCCCACTATTTGACGGGGTTAGTTGTTTTATTCTTGCAGATTTGTTTGAGTTCCTTGTAGATTCTGGATATTGGTTCTTTGTCGGATGCATAGTTTGCAGATATTTTCTCTGTGGAATGTCTGTTTACTCTGCTGATTATTTCTTTTGCTGTGCATATGCTTTTTAATTAGGTTCCGTTTATTTATTTTTGTTTTTGTTGCATTTGCTTTTGTGTTCTTGGTCATGAACTCTTTGCCTAAGCCAATGTCTAGAACAGTTTTTCTGATGTTATCTTCCAGAATTTGTATGGCTTCAGGTCTTAGATTTAAGTCTTTGCTCCATCTTGAGTTGATGTTTGTATAAGGTGAGAGATGAGGATCCGGTTTCATTCTTCTACGTGTGGCTCACCAATTATCCCAGGACCATTTGTTGAATAGGGTGTCCTTTCCCCACTCTATGTTTTTGTATGCTTTGTCAAAGATCAGTTGGCTGTTACCAAACTATTCCCTGTAATACGGTTTGAAGTCAGGTAATTTAATGGATCCAAATTTATCCTTTTTGCTTTTGTTATGTGAGCTCTTTTTTGGTTCCACATGAATTTTAGGATTGTTTTTTCTAGCTCTGTGAAGAATGATGATGATATTCTGATGGGAATTGCATTGAATCTGTAGATTGCTTTTGAAGTGTGGTCATTTTTACAATATTGATTATGCCCATCCATGAGCATGGGATGTGTTTCCATTTGTTTGTTTGTCTGTGATTTCTTTCAGCAGTGTTTCATAGTTTTCCTTGTAGAGATCTTTCGCCTCCTTGATTAGGTATATTGCTAATTTTTTTTTTTTTTATTTTTTTCAGCTAGTGTAAAAAGGGTTGAGTTCCTGATTTGAATCTCAGCTTTGTTGTTGGTGGTGTATAGCAGTGTTATTCATTTGTGTACATTAATTTTGTATCCTAAAACTTTACTGAATTCATTTATCAGATCTAGGAGCTTTTTGAATGAGTCTTTGTGATTTTCTAGGTATACAATCTTATCGGTAAACAGCCACAGTTTAGCTTCCTCTTTACTGATTTGGATGCCCTTTATTTCTTTCTCTTGTCTGATTGCTCTGACTAGGACTTCCAGTACTATGTTAAATAGAAGTGGTGAAAGTGGACATCCTTGTCTTGTTCCAGTTCTCAGGGAAAATGCTTTCAACTTTTCCCTTTCAGTATAATAGATGACTTTTATTACCTTGAGGTATTTCTCATCTATGCCAGTTTCGCTGAGGGTTTTAATCATGAAGGGATGCTGGATTTTGACAGATGCTTTTTCTGTGTCTATTTAGATGATCATTTGATTTTTGTTTTTAATTCTGTTTATGCGATGTACCACATTTGTTGACTTGTGTATGTTAAACCATCCCTGCATCCCTGGTATGAAACCACTTGATCATGCTGTACTATCTTTTTGATATACTGTTGGATTCAGATAGCTTTTTGCATTTATGTTCATCGGTGATATTGGCCTGTAGTTTTCTTTTTTTGTTTTGTTTTGTTATGTAACAGAATATGTTTATTCTGTATCTTTTAATTGGAGCATTTAGGCTCACTGAAACCTCTGCTTCCTGAGTTCAAGCGATTCTCCTGCCTCAGCCTCCCGAGTAGCTGGCACTACAGGCGCGTGCCACCACGACCGGCTAATTTTTGTATTTTTAGTAGAGACGGGATTTCACTATGTTGGCCATGCTGGTCTGGAACTCCTGACCTCAGGTGATCCGCCCACTTTGGCCTCGCAAAGTGTTGGGATTACAGGCGTGAGCCACTGCGGCCGGCCTGAAACTATCTTTATTTTATTATTATTATTATTATTATTATTATTTTTTTTTTTTTTTTTGAGACGGAGTCTCGCTCCGTAGCCCTGGCTGGAGTGCAGTGGTGCGATATCGGCTCACTGCAAGCTCCACCTCCTGGGTTCACGCCATTTTCCTGCCTCAGCCTCTCCGAGTAGCTGGCACTACAGGCGCCCGCCCCCACGCCCGGCTAATCGTATTTTTAGTAGAGACTGGGTTTCACCGTGGTCTCGATCGATCTCCTGACCTCCTGATCTGCCCACCTCGGCCTCCCAAAGTTCTGGGATTACAAGCCTGAGCTACCGCTCCCAGCCTGAGCCTTAATATAAGAGCTGTTCTATAAGATGTGTCTGGTAATTCCAATATCTGAAAATTTTGGAGTCTTTATCTGCTATTTATTTTGTTTTCCTCTTGATGACTTTTTTCCTTTTGTGCTTATGTTTAACTATGTACTCTCATGAAAATAGAATTTATTTCTATTAAAATTCTTTGAAGTCTAAAATGAAAGTTTCTTTTTCCAGAGGTAATTTGTTTCTGACTCCTGCCTGGAGAAGCTACTATCTGGGACTACCTTAAATCAAGTACAGTGCTACAGTTTCCCCAGATTATCTTGGTGATACAACCCCAGATGGCAGAACTATGCAAGGGTGGCCTGAGGTAACAATTTCTTAGGTATCTTCTCTCTCACACCACCTCACATCATTTTCATCTGCTGGCTGCTGCGCTCACAAGCCATTCCTCTCTGCTATGGACTGTGGCGACAGGCTTCTTTCTGGTTCACCATTACTCTGAAGATAGAGCGCTCTCAGGTCCCAATTTAATGAGCAGAAGGTCTTCTATCAGACTTTTCACCTTGGGCAGGCCCTGGGCCTTAACTTCTATCTCCCTTGGCTAATAAAGTCTTTAAAAATGAAGCCTGAGATGATTATATCTAGTCTTAGCTTTTCTATCAATAATTTAGCGTGAGTCTGTGCTCATATCCCCTCCCTGAGGGCTGAATGATGGGAGCCACAAGCCACAGTGGCCACTGGCAGAGAACACGTGTGCCCTAAGGAGAAGCCATCTTAGGAAGATCAGTGGTAGCAGAGGCTGTGCCATGGTGGCGGATGAAGAGGTTGGAGTGGACAAATATGTGAGATCCTGTATTAAATAGAAGAAACTAGTAGTCTGAGAAACGGTCAGAAATAGTTCACTGTAGGACACTTTGAGATGAGGGAATTTTTGGAATTAATGTAAGTTTGTGTCATAATTATATTTGCAATTCCAACTTGGTTTTCCCATGTCTGATAGGACCTTGGAAATCAGGTCTCCATTTGTATTTATAATATACTCCAGGTCAGTGCAAATGAGGCAGGAGAATAGGGTCTGGAGGCAGGGAACCTAAGGCCCTTTCATGGTAGCTGGACATTAGGGGCTTCTCCCTTTTCAACCTCTCATTTTTCTCTGTGGCAGTTGCAAAATGAAAGTACCACTGATTGGTCCCCTCCTGCAATCAATCAGACTAGTTATGGGCCTACTCTTCTTGTTTCACAACCAATCAGACTGGTCGCAGGCCACTACTTCATTTGCATAGAGTGAACCAATGGAAAACCTGTAAAGGGTATTTAAAGCCCCAAAACTTCTGTAACCAAGGCTTTTGAGACACTTGCTCGAGCTCGCTCTTACACTGTGGAGTGTACTTTTGTTTAAAATAAATCTCTGCTTTTGCTGCCTTGCTTTGTTTGTGTGTTTTGTCCAATTCTTTGTTCAAAACATCAAGAACCTGGAAAACTACCCTTAACTGGTAACACTAACAGACACTAAATATGTATAATAAATATATATTCTACATACTACCTTCTAGTAATTCATCTTTAAAATGTTACTTGTAATTGTTGTTGACTTTAGCAGTTTACTTCACCAACAGTCAATTTTTGTGTAAATACATTCTGCTTCATATCCTTATATGTTAATTTACTTCTTATCAATTCAGTTCATGAGTTCTCATTTCAAACAAACTACAATGAAACATAAGAAACAGCTTATTAGTGTCAATCTGTTTTATTCCCTTTGTAGACATAGGAAAAGGAGGTTTTGCCAGTGGTTAAGCTAATACTTTATTTCTTAAAAATTTACTTATTTTTAAAGCAATGTTTTATTGTCACTAGTTCTTTTATCTATTTGGAGTACAGAAAAATGGTGATTAATGATCTTTCTAAGTACTAGTAGAGCAAAATAGTTGATTTCTTACGTCCTTTAAGTTTAATCTAATTGCGGAGGGGCAGTTTGGTGTTGTGGATATGCACACAGACTCTGGTGCCAGACTGCCTGGGTTTGAATCCTGGCTCATTAACCTAAGATCTGGGTGACTTGGGGCAAAGTACTTAACACATTTTTGCCAAATTTTACATCTGCAAAATGAATACAATAATAGTCTTAACCTGTTAGGGTTGTTAGGATGAAATAAATAAATCAAATGTAAAGGATTAGGAACTTTATACGTTATATGTGTACCAGATATACTTTACACATATAAGCTAATTTGTACACATGATATAGATAGGTGTTGAAATTTTTTGAAAACTGATAATGGAGTCCTGGTCTACATGGGCACCCACTCCAAGTTCTTTTTCACTTGCCATTTATCTTCCTCCTAAAGGGGCAAGAACAGTGAGGTAGAACAGGTAAATTATCACTGTGTCCATTTCTCTCCAGGGAGTGAGAGTGAGCTGTGATGAGAGGGGAACACGCTGAAGGTAGCTCTTTTCTAAAGAGTTCATGGTTCCGTCGGTTTCCTCAAAGCAGGTGAGTCTTCACCCAAAAACTCTCCAGTCAGCTGAGAGTTGGGAAGGCACTGCTCAATCTGAAGTACAAAGTGAGGATAGAACATTCGGACTAATCAATAGGGTAGGGATCTGAAAAATCGAAAGCAGGACGGTGTGGCCTAAAGAATGGCAACAAAATGACCATGAGTGGTGTGGTGTGAGACCGAAAGGAGCCTTTTTATGTTGTGCCTGGGAGGGTTTTCAGGTGAGAGTGAAGCCTGGGTCTATAGGTGGAGCAGGTTTTTATTTCCTTTCTCCATGGATTGAGGTGTGTTTACATTGACATCTTAATGGATCCTTGTAATAACAGGCTGTCTCCTCATGCAAGGATAGGGTGAGTTCCCTTTTAAAAAAGTTTGGTCATAAGGCCATGTGAAAAATTTCTGGTTAACCAAAAGAGGACAGTTTATTGCTTTCCTCAGTTTATCCTACAGGAATTAAGCATATTTTAAACTATAGATTAAAAAATCTTTTTAGTGTTTTAATGCTTACTTTTTTTTTTTTTTTTTTTTTTGAGACGGAGTCTCACTCTGTCACCCAGGCTGGAGTGCAGTGGCATGATCTCGGCTCACTGCAAGCTCCGCTTCCTGGGTTCACACCATTCTCCTGCCTCAGCCTCCCGAGTAGCTGGGACTACAGGCGCCCACCACCACACCCGGCTAATTTTTTTATATTTTTAGTAGAGACCGGGTTTCACTGTAGCCAGGATGTTTTCCATCTCCTGACGTCATGATCAGACCGCCTCGGCCTCCCAAAGTGCTGGGATTGCAGGCCTGAGCCACTGTGTCTGGCCAATGCTTACTTCTTATAACTCTATTTTAAGTCTCCATTTTTAGTATATTTTATAGCAATAAATGGTGACTGGGAAACATACTCTTCCTGTGCTGAGATTCTATGATAGCAGACTATTCCTCACAGCAAGACATCGCTGGAACATTCTGAATAAGAAAATATATGCCTTATTTATAAATATCTCTGGGGAAGGAAATTCCATAGACCCTTTTGATGATTTTCTATTTTTAAAAATATAACTCATTTGGGAAATTCTCTTATATCTTGCTTAAGTCTCTCTGCTGAAGTTTAATCTCATTCCTGCTCATTCATTCCACGGTAAAGATGGAGAGCAGCTGATATCATCCTCTTTATATACTTGAGAACCCTCATTTAAAAACCCCTTTGCTGAATAATCTCGTTTTGTCAAGGCCTTCATTATTGGTCACATTTTTAAATTCTTTGATCATTTTTACTGGCCTCCACATCTCTCTTAAATATCTGAATCTAAGCAACTGAGCTCTTGTGGGTCTGACCAGTGTAGTATTACACTGGATGTGTCACTCCACATTCCTAATGCTTAACTGCTATTTATACATTCCAGTATCATACATGCTTTTTTAAGAACAGTAAAAGCATTTCAGTGGAGGCGATACATTATCTCCTAGCATTTACTTGTGTCGCAGGTAAACTAAGGCCATTTGAAAACACTCTTCCTTACACACACATATACACAGACGCAGTGTATCTTTATGGTAAATTTTTTCTAATTAAACAAGTTCTTAACAGTTGTTAAAAAACAGTATTATGTTCCAGAGTGATTTGGGGTTAATTACGACTTATTACACGTTGAAGGAGAAAAAACACAAGTTGCAAAAAGGATGACAATGATGGATTTTTAGTAATTCGTTGAATAATACTTATTTTAAAAAGCCAATGTGTCTGAAATAAATAAATGGCTCTTGAGTTGAATTGTTAGATTTCATCAGTGAGCTACTTTTCATCTTTTCACTTGAAATGTGGCTTGTGTGCACAGTGTTTGTGTTTGAAGTCTGCATCTGTCATTAGTATAGTTAAATAAAATTGGGATAATTATGGTACGAAACTGAGACCAAAATTGACAAAGTAACTCAATGAAATCTAAGATTCCCTTGATTATGGTATTAGCCTCTCAGATAATTTATTGAATTTATTATTCACTCTAAAGTGTATATGGCACAGATTTTCTTATTTTAATTGAATGTTTTCATGATAGGTTTGTGATGTTGCTTCATTGAATGATATAATTTTACTTGCTTCTTTCACTTGTGGCTTTGTGTCTTTAAGGAGCTCTTCTACCACTTTTTAAAAAACCTTGCAATCAGAGAAGATTGATATTAAATCCTTCTTTCCATCTTTACTCCTTTTTTTGCTGATGAAATCTTTGTTTACTTTTCATTGGGAGGTTTAGATTGTGGCCAACCACTTATAGCATACTTATGGTTTATTTATGATTCAAAACAAAATAAGACCAGAAATTAGTGAAACCTAACACTTGAGAAGTTTCATATGTTTGGATGTGCTCAGCTTATTATTTTTTCCTATAACTAAGTTACAAATCCCTGAGATGTAACTTATGTGCAAGCACTGTATGGGATTTCATGAATATTTAGTGTTTTGTTTCTATTTCTAAGTCTGTGAAGTTTCATAAATCAGCACTGTTTTTGCTTGGTTCCTACATAGCTGTGATTTTCATGCTGTCTCTTCTGTACTATAAAGGCTGAGTTTCACCCAACTTTCATACAAAATTAATTCCTAGTAGGTAAAAGATAAACTATGTTGGTCCAGTGTTAAGGGTTATGATTTAAGTAAAACAGAAGGGAAACTACAAATCTAAAGTTCTCCTTTAGGCCAGGCGTGGTGGCTCCTGCCTATAATCTCAGTACTTTGGGAGGTCCAGATGGGAGAATCGCTTGAGCCCAGGAATTTGACACCAGCCTGGGCAACATAGTGAGACCTTGTCTCAAAAAATTTAAAATAAAATGAAGTTCTCTTTTAACTTCAAATCCTCTATGTTGTTTACAGGCTAGTAAATAGTGAGATATTATGAAGCGATTTCAAATTTCATGATCTGTAATACAAAATATCGGCTGGGCACAGTGGCTCACACTTGTAATCCCAATACTTTGGGAGACTGAGGCGGGCAGATCTCTTGAGCCCAGGAGTTCAAGACCAGCCTGGGCAACATGGTGAAACTCCATCTCTACTAAAAATACAAAAATTAGCTGGGTGTGGTGGCCTGTACCTGTAGTCCCAACTACTTCAGAGACTGAGGTGGAAGGATTGTTTGAGCCCACGAGGACAAGGCTGCAATGAACTATGATCACATCACTGCACTCCAGCCTGAGTGGCAGAACAAGACCTTGTCTCAAAAAGAAAAAATAAATAAATAAATAAAACCAAAATCTTACTACATATTTCCTGTCTGAAAACTCCACTGGCAATGTGTCCTCAGATTTCATAACTGAAAACATAGGCCCTCAGCCATTTTGTTGGGGTGATATCTTTTCTAAACCAGTGACTGCCAGTGTGGCCAATCATCAATGTTTTGAAAATATTTATTTCCATTCCCAACCCCGGGAATTTTTTTTACTCAGTAGCACTAGACCAGTGATTCTCAAACTTGGCTGTATGTTAAAATGACCTGAGGAGCTTAAAAAAACCCTGATGCCTCAGCCCTGACCCCAGAGATTCTGAGATATGTGGTTCTGGGTCACCCTAACCCTAAGAGCTTTTCAGGTTAATGTCCAGCCATGTTTGAGAACTATTACTGATGTAGTTTGGCTCCATTTCCCCACTAAAACCTTACTCGAATTGTAATTCCCATGCGTCGAGGAAGGGAAGTGATTGGATTATGGGGATGGTTTCCCCCATGCTATTCTCATGATAGTGAGTGAATTCTCATGAGATCTCATGGTTTTATAAGTGGTAGTTTATCCTGCATGCTCACACACACACACACTCTCTCTCTCTGTCTCTCGCTTGCCACCATGTAAGATGTGCATGTTTCCCCTTCTGCCATGATTATAAGTTTCCTGAGGCCTCCTCAGCCATGCAGAACTGTGAGTTAATTAAACCTCTTTTCTTTACAAATTAACCAGTCTCAAGCAGTTCTTTATAGCTTCATGAATACAGTCTACTACAAATACTCTAAACTATACAATATTCAGAGTTTCCTGTAGTGAATATTGATTTGGTTTACAATTTGACAATTTCATTACCATCTTCAAATATTTCTCTTTTTTTTTTTAACTTATAAAATGACACTGATGAACCCTGGGAGAAGCAGAGGCTGACACCTCCAAGCAAGTTCTGGCATAAGGAAATGTCTGAGCCTGTTTACCTTAGCAGGATAAATACATGACTTCTTTAAGAAGTATTACAGAAGCTTCTTCCCACTAGATGGTGAGCCTAAAGGCAGGGATATTAGTGATGGTAGAGTCAATTTGATTTTGCTGTGCCCAGGACAACCAGGAGGTCTATTTTAGCTTGAGTTGGCTCTTCAACCTCTGGTAATAATAGCTAATTTTCTGAGTGCTTACTATAGACCAGACACATAAAATCCCACCGCCATTTTACAGGAAAGGAAATGGCAAGCACAGAGAGGTTAAGTAGTTTTCCCAGGGTCATATAGCTAGTGCGCAGTAGAGGCAGGATTTGAACTCTGTCTGACTCCAGGGGCCTCATGGCTGCCTATGATGCCATTTTGACTGGCTAGCTAGACTATAATGTGGTATAATATATATAAATGAGGGGTATGGAAGCAGATTGAAGTTTGATCTTAAAAGCAATGTAAACATGTAAAACTT
The DNA here is from genome assembly GCF_029281585.2 of Gorilla gorilla gorilla. Taxonomy (NCBI): domain Eukaryota; kingdom Metazoa; phylum Chordata; class Mammalia; order Primates; family Hominidae; genus Gorilla; species Gorilla gorilla. The sequence goes on from NC_073230.2 coordinate 25,484,337, forward strand.
GCTTGACTTCTCTCAGCTGCAATGATCCAATCTGTAAAATGGTGTTAACAATAGTGCCTGCCTCATAGGGTTACTAAGAGGCTTTTAAATGGGTTATCTTGGTGTCTCGATTATAAAAGTACTCAGGAAATAACTTTGTTTTTATGTCAGTGAAATTCATGCATCTAAAAATGTGGAAGTTTTGGTTTTGGAGGTTGTTGCCGTTCTTCTGGTGGGTAGGATAGATAGTAAGTAGCTCCAGCCAGGATATGGAGATTAGTTAAGGCCTATTCTAGTCCTGAAATCCTCTAATTTTCATAAATTGTACCATTCATTCAGATACATTATCTTTACATGACAAAATTCCTCTATTCCCATCCTTATGGTTAGTTATTTAATTTATGAAATAAATCTTTTTTGTTAATTTACATAAGAAAAGCAAAGCTTTATTCTGATAAAATATACTACTACACTCCAGGTACTGCGCTGAAGATTTTTGAGGAATTAAGATGGTAACTCACTTAGAAGTTCCCCATGCCATGGTGCCACATAAAATTACTGAAATGGGAGTCAGAATATTTGGATTCTAATCTCCATGCCTGCCTTAGAAGTACTGGGTAATTTCAGGCATGTCACCCACCCTCTTATGTCTTTGGTTGTCTTATATGTAAAATTTAGAAGCTATATTATGTGATAGCAACGATTTCTTCTCACTCTAATATTGTGTGATTCTGGATATTACAAAATAGCAACAAGGATATATTTATATATGTAAACTGTGCATATACTGGGAACTGCAGTTCTCACCCACCAGTCTATCTTTTTAGTTCCAACAATTTCTTCCTTATTATGGGCTCATCTGTCAAAATGAAGTAGGATTCTGTGATTTCTAACTTTTTATGATTCTATTAATCTTTCAGTTTTTGTTAACAGCCATTTGCCAAAATGCAACAGCGCCCATGCCTAGAGATCCCTTGGCTACTCCGTAAGATCTTCTGGAAATTCATTTATCTTCTATCATCTAGTTTTTTTATTACCTGAGTGTAGTGTTTCTCAAATATTGATTTCTGAATATACATTTGATTATACAAATCATGGAAATGTTTTCCAAATTCACCAGAAAAGTTGAATTAATGGATAGAAGATTTCTCCCATAAAATATTTTTAAAACCTCTGACACTTGACACCATTTGTTTGCATTAGAACAAAATACGATAGTGTGTTCCATGCAGTGCAAAATTGTTTATATTATAATTTCATACAAAATATATCTGCCTTAGCACCTATATTCTCTAGAAAACAGAACCAGAGGCAAGGCTTACATGGTAATGTTTTGTTGAAATTTTCAATCACACAGCAGCTAAAGTGACAGAAAAGAAAATCGAGGCAGAAAAAGATGGGAAGCAAATATGAGGTGGTGCTTTACCATTCTGACCACAGCTTCTAACAAGCCCAGAAGAGACATGGCTACTCCTCGGCAGGTGCATCTGCCCAGCCTTGCATGAAGTCTTCAGATGAGTTGTATAAAAAATTAACCCCGGAACCGTCCATCAAACAGAAAAAAAAAAAAAAAACAAGGGACTTTATCTACTGACTCTCCTACTGGTCAAAATGCACTCTACAGGAGTGACGCAAGTCAGTTTCAGAAGATGCAACTTGCAGAAGGAGAAATCAAGCAGGCTCTCACAGACTCAGTCACAATGATGTTTAAGGTACAGGAAACAGGTGAGGCCAAGGGAATATATGAGACGGTGCATACCATCGTATTTATCTGACACAATGTCTATGTTCCATGGTGTGTCACAAAGACCCCAGGATTTCCAGGTGGTATACCTTTCCACAAATTCTAGGCCTTATAGCGCACCAAACAGCAGCTGCAGGATGACAAGTTTATCAATAAGTGCTATTTCTCTAGCCACAATAAACTCTAGAACAGTGCTTCTCAAATGTGAACATGGAGGGGAATCATCTAGGAGAATCCTATTAAAAATGCAAATTTTGATTCAGTAATAGCGGGGCAATTCAAAGTGTGTTCTACAGCCAGCAGCCTCAGCATCACTTGAGAGCTTATTAGAAATGCAGTAGCAGGCCGGGCGCAGTGGCTTACTCCTGAAATCCTAGCACTTTGGGAGGCCGAGGCAGGTGGATCACTTGAGGTCAGGAGTTTGAGACCAGCCTGGCCAACATTGTGAAACCTCGTTTCTACTAAAAATACAAAAATTAGCCGGGCGTGGTGGCCAGGTGCCAGTAATCCCAGCTACTAGGGAGGCTGAGGTGGGAGAATCACTTGAACCCAGGAGGTGGAGGTTACAGTGAGCCGAGAACATGCCAAAAAGAAATGCAGCAGCTTATTAGAAATACCTGTCCCCTGAATTACTGAAATAGAATCTTTGTTTTAAAAAGGTCCCCAGACAATTTGTACACTCTTAAGTTTTGAGAAGCATTTATCTGGTCTAATAGAGAGCTTCTCAAACTAACTGTGGTGTAAAGACAGTTCTTTTTAAAATTACCAATGCATTGTAATTGTATTACCAATACAAAAAAATGAATTACTAGAAAAAGAATGTTTTTAAGAAGGCATAAAAATGCAAATGCAAATTTTTTACCATTTGATGCAAAAGACATAAAATTATTCTGTCAAACTGCTCTAAAATTCTTTGTCTCTAAATTTTTATTCTCAGTGAGCGTCTATAATTGTCGTAGCAAAGAGTTCACAGAACTGTCCTGGTCTGTGAACAATACTGAGTAGCACTGGTCTTGAAAGGCAAGTTTTGACTTTATTGTTTTTCTAAGTTTGAAATTCTTTAGCAAAAATAAGTATATTACAACACTTACAATGCAGCAATATTCTAGTACATACTCTTCATTTGCAGAAAATGTATTTCTTTATAATGTAACATAAGAATGAAATGTAAACTGTAACTTTTGAACTTTATTTCCTTTGCTTCCCCCTCCCTTCATCTCTTCCCTCAACTTGGAGTATATCTTTAAATTGCAAGGCCTGGCTAGCTTCAGATAACTCCTACGTTCAGTGACTAGATCTTTTAGGTTCTTTCCATGGTTGAAATGTAAGTAGATATTAAGCCTCACCTGCATTTAACCATAGTGGGAGTGAGTTGTTCAGATCCTTTCCTGAAAACAGCTTTTAATAAAAGGGAGAAGAGGAAAGCCTGGGGGGAGGGAGTGATTCAGCTGTGGAGAGGGGATATCATAAAAGGGGGCCATGTCTGTCTGGGATACATGCCTGGTAATAGAGCACCAAAGATTTACTTGTGATTTTCGTGTTAGAATTATTGCCCAAGTGGAAAACAACCCAAACATTTGATGATGAAGGAAAGGTAAGATGATTGCACTGAAAATATATGAGGCTTTAAGGTATTTTTCAATTTTATTTACTGTAAGAAAAAATAGAAATTACTATTTATCAAAATAGTAGTTTTACTGGAAACTTCAGATAGCAAATTAGGTATATATTGGGTATACATAGTTTTACATATATATATATACACACACATACACACATATATATGTATATAGGTATATATTTATAGTTGTATATTTATAGGCATACATATATATATATAACTATCTTTCAAAGATATATATATCTTTGAAAGGTAGTTGCTAGGCAAGTAGATTTTCCAGTCCCCATTGAAGGATTCATTTCATAATCAGCTTAAGCCTATATTTTTGAAACTGAAAACCTTACTCATCTGGCAGAGAAAAGGATCATAACTACTGAGAGAAAATACAAAGGTCTTTCAGAGCATCCAGCTCTAACTTCCAGACTTTCTCCTTCATGGGCTTTCCCCTATACTTTAAAAAAAAACCTTGTTTATCTGCCTTGGGATTTTCTGCATTAATTCGCAATCAGAATAGCTATTAGAATGCAATATTTACTTTTATAAGATCAAAGTACAAACTTTATTTATGAGGACCCATGAGAGATCTTCTTCTCTTGACAATGTATTAGGAATACTGTGCTTCCCCTAAGCACTCATTCACTCATTCACTTTTTAACTTTTTCTTAGCACCGTCACTTTTGAACTTTATTCCCTTTGCTTCTCCCTCCCTTTGTCTCTTCCCTCAACTTGGAGTATATGTTTAAATTGCTAACCCCTGCCAGCTAACCCCTACATTCAGTGACTATATCCTTCAGATTCTTTTCATGGTTGAAATGTAAGTAGATATTAAGCCTCATCTACAAAAATTGGACTATGAAGACTCATTAGATATAAGACTTGGATAATTTATTTCATCCATGGGCCTCACTTTCTCATTTCAAAGGTGGAGATAAAAATTTTACCCACTTTACAGGGCTGTTCTGTAAATTAAGTGAGTTAATATATTTTAAGTGTTTAGAATAGTACTTGGAACACAATAATTAAAAATGTAAACCTTTACTTTTTTTTAATCATGGAATTGGTGATTCTTGTAACTATTCAAGTTTTCCATTTTGTTTTTTCTCCTAGGAGCATTAGGATCATGTTTGCTTCTTCAAGTAGTTGTTCACTGTTCTTTTTCTCCTTATTCCCAATTTTTCATCAGTTTATTTATTTATTTATTTATTTATTTATTTATTTATTTAGAGACAGGGTCTTGCTTTGTTGTCCAAGCTGTAGTGCAGTGGCGTGACCATGGCTCACTGCAGCCTTTACCTCCCAAGCTCAAGGGATCTTCCTACCTCAGCCTCCCGAGTAGCTAGGACTACAGGCACATGCCACCACTCTTGGCTGATTTTTACATTTTTGTAGAGACAGGGTCTTGCTATGTTGCCAGGGCTGGTCTCAAACTCCTGGGCTCAAGCAATCCTCCTGCCTTGGCCTCCTGAAGTACTGGGATTACAGGCATGAGCCTCTGCGCCCAGCCCATCGGTTCATTCTTGATCCTGTTATTTTGCATGCATATCTGCTGGCAGCCTCAAACCTTTTTTTAGAATAAAGTGGTGTATCAATCAATCTATCGGTCTCTTAACAATGGGATTATGATCAGTTCCATGGGATCTGGAAAAAAAATTGGACTATGAATTCACCTATGGACAAGAAATGTCTCAAGGATATTTTGAAACTGGTGGACTTAAGTCTGGTTTCCTGAACCAATCACTTGAAAGAGAGATTGGATTACTATATGTATTGTGACTGGGGCCAATCCTCAAAATTACATTGCTGGTACACAAGGGGCATGGCAGGATGGATGATGGAGAGTCAATATCAATTACATTACAATATTCTAAATAGGAAAGTATCTTACTCATCTTTGTATTCCCAGTAGCTAGCACAGTTTCTGGTATATAACAATACTCAGTAAATGGCTAATGAACGAACAAATCATTTTTGCCTGGGTGCCACATTTCCATTTGGCAACTTCACCAAACAAGGGAACCTGTTATAACTATAGAATTCCTCTAAATGAAACTTCCATTTTCTGGAAACAAGAAGTTCCTATGAAGTCAAACTCCAGAAGCTTTTTATGATTTATTCTCTGAGTAATTCACTTTACTCTGTACTCTAACATTATCAGATCACCTGAAGGTTCCTGAAGCCAACATGCTTCTTCACTCATATTTGTCTTTGAAAATGCTGATACCTCTATCCAGAAATATTTATTCCTTAAATCTGGACCTAGGTCTCTGCCTGTCCATGGGGAGATTTCTTTGCTTCTGACTCCATTAGGCATAGCCAGGCATGCCAATGTTTATGACCCCACCATGCCCAGTATTTATTCTCTCCACATTGTTTTTTTCATAACTTGATGAGCAAACAATATGTGAAGGAGAAAGAGCACAGGTTTTGCACTCAGACAAAACTGGGTTAGGTCCTTCCTTGACCACGTTTTAGCTGGGTAACTAAGCCCTGTTACTTAACTTTGCCAAGAGTCAGGTTGCTTGTTTTGAAATGAGGATAGTAAAGTCTATCTCATGTAGGTGTTGTGAAGATTAAATTGGGTAGCATATGCAAAGGTCAAGTGCATAATTGATATAGAATAAATAAATAATAGAGTAGGAGCTCAATAACTAAAATGTAGTTAGCATTAATTGATGGGTTTTTGAAAAAGTGAAGATCATGTAACAGATTTATGATGTAGGTTAAAAAATCAATATGAATTATGACAGAGTTTTTAGAATTAAATTTATTTTATAGATTTATAGGTTATAGATGTGAAAAAATGAAAACCATGCTTTTAACTTCTTCCTAAATAGCACATAGCATAGAAGTATGTGTTCATAGATAGCTGATGATGATTTTGATGAACGATCAGCAAGTGATTTGGTCCCTTTCTTTACATTTCCTTAAGTATTTATCTCAGAGTCATATTTAAGAGTGATTAGCATGGTATTAGAGCAATAGTGCTCCAAAACCTCACCATAAGCACTGGTTTCCAGATGAGGCTATTCTTGAAAGACTTAATTTAAGCTTTTCCATTTAGCATTTAATGTGACTTATTTTGTACAATGACAAAGCTGCAGGTGTTAACAAAATCTAAGAGTTTAAAAATGTGCCTGTGGTATATTTAAAGTGACCAAAATAACTTTTTTTAAGATTCAAAAATAAACTGTTGACATAAATCACAAAAATACCACTGCTTAAGAAATAAAATGTGTAGCATTTCATCGTTTTCACTCAGAATTAAAGGTCCTCCATACTCTAGCCCCAGTTTACCTTTCAGACACCTCCACTGCCCACCCACTCCCAGAACCTCTACACTGCAGTTTTATGATGAAATTTTTCTGCCTCTGCCTTTAATTTCTTCTTCGCCTCTGACATATTTTAGTGTACAGACATGCCTTTTTACACATTTTTATTCCAGCTAAAGCCGAAGCTCAGGACCTAGCAGGTGGGCAATGGTCAGGGTACATTGGATTAATGGTGGGTGACTCAAAGAGAGGGCCACATGGAGCAGATATGGAGAAACCAGACACAGCTTATCTTTCATGAAATGGGCTGAAGGCCTCCTGGAAAGGGCAGTTGCAAGAGTTGTTGGAGTCACTGGCTGGTCTCTCAACCTATCCCCAAATAAAACCTATCGGAGTCACTGGCTGGTCTCTCAACCTATCCCCAAATAAAACCTATCTCCAAAGCTCCCTGGCAGTATGCCTGATGGAGAAGGAGCATGTCCTGAGTGGCACAGAGCTGAGCTTCACAGACTTGCCCCAGAGACAGTGGCTGAAGGTCAGAGGGAAGGGCAGTTTTGAGTGAATCATGAAGCCTAACACTTAGGAGACCCTTCAGCCCAGCTCTTCTCTCCCCAGTTCCTTTCTTCCTCAGAATTTGTGGCAGAGCCCCAGGAAGAGGTCTCCTAAGACAGAAGCTAGTCCGGGCATGGTGGCTCATGCCTATAATCCCAGCACTTTGGGAGGCCGAGGTGGGCAGATCACTTGAGGCCAGGAGTTCAAGACTAGACTGACCAACATGGCAAAACTCTGTCTCTACTAAAAGTACAAAAATTAGCTGGGCATGGTGGTGCGTGCCTGCAGTCCCTGCTACTTGGGAGAATCACTTGAACCCAGGAGGCAGAAGTTGCAGTCTCAAAAAAAAAAAAAAAAAAGCAGAAACTAAAGCGACACACAACTGAGAGCCACTGAGCAAATGATGGGCAAGGAGTCCTTTTAGTCAGCAATGCAGAAATGAAGCTTGGAACCTTTAAAAGGGGCAACAGAGTTGTTGGAAAGCTGACTGGGAAGAATAGGATGCTTTAAAAAGAATTTCTGGCATCCCTGTTTTGCTGATTCCTCACACTTCCAAACTACAGGTTGAATATCCCTTATCCAAAAGCTTGGGACTGGAAGTGTCTCAGATTTTGAATTGTCTTGGATTTTTGAATATTTGCAATACATAATGAGATATCTGAGGATGGGACCAAAGTCTAAACAGGAAATTTATTTATGTTTCATACACACATTCTACACATAGGCTGAAGGTAATTTTATAGAATATTTTAAATAGTTTTGTGCATGAAATAAAGTTTTGTCCACATTTAAACTTTGTTCTATCACATGAGGTCAGGTGCAGGATTTTCCTCTTGTGGTTTCATGTTGGTGTTCAAAACTTTTTGGGTTTTGGAGCATTTCAGATTGTTAGGTTAGTGATGCTAATCTGCAATTTTTTTTTTTTTGGATGGAGTTTTGCTCTTGTTGCCCAGGCTGGAGTGCAATGGCACAATCTAAGCACACCGCAACCTCTGCCTCCCAGGTTCAAGCGATTCTCCTGCCTCCTGAGTAGCTGGGATTACAGGCATGTGCCACCATGTCCAGCTAATTTTGTATTTTTAGTAAAGACGGGGTTTCTCCATGTTGGTCAGGCTGGTCTTGAACTCCCGACCTCAGGTGATCTGCTCGCCTTGGCCTCCCAAAGTGCTGGGATTACAGGCATGAGCCACTGCGCCTGGCCTAATGTGCAATTGTCTATACTAAACATAAATAAATATCTAAAATAGAAACAAGCGAACAGCATTTAGAGTGCTTTGTAACTCCTTAGAAGAAATTATTTATCTGTAGTATGCCTCAGATGGAAGTAACCAAATGAGACATAATCTGGGAAGGGGGAGACACCTCACTAATTGAGAAAGCATTTCTGTTCTTAGTATGGATTTAGAGGATACTATCCCCTAATTAACATCTGTTTTGGGAAAGTTAAAATGGCTAAATGCAAGTCCATTATTTAAAGGATATGCCAGGCACAGTGGCTCACTCCTGTAATCCCGGCACTTTGGGAGGCTAAGGCAGGTGGATCGCTTGAGCCCAGGAGTTAGAGACCAACTTGGGCAACATGGTGAAACCCCATCTCTAGAAAAAATACAAAAAAATTAGCCTGACATGGTGGCACACGCCTGTGGTCCCAGCTACTCTGGAGGCTGAGGCACAATAATTGCTTGAACCTGGGAGGCAGAGGTTGCGGTGAGCTGAGATCATGCCACTGCACTCTAGCCTGGGCGACAGAGCAAGACTGTCTCAAAAAATTAAAGGCTATGGCATCACTTTCATTTTACCTTGATGGGTCTGTGGAGAAAGAAATCGGTCAGGAACCTGGTGATTACAACAATTATAACAACTATTCTTTTTACATAGAATAACTAATTCCCCTCTTACCTCCTGAAGGAAATATGAAAGGTGCAGCATTAATTTTAAAAATACTGAGTCATCAATGAGAGGGTCAGAGACTGAGAAACCAACTTTTGGTAAGTGTGTGTCCTTCACCTACAGCACTCTCCTGGCCAACTCCCTGCAGGACCAGGCTCATGATAGATAGGATGGCCATTACAAAACACAAAGATACTATTATTATTATTATTTTTGCATATCTGGGTTGTAAGATGTTATTTTTTAACTCACTTCAATGTAAATTATGACTACATGAAATACTTTCCTCATCTTAATCAAATATTGCCCAATATAAGTCCTACACGTTTACCTTCCCTAAACTCTCATAGCCTCACTTTACTAAACTTTAAGTCATAGAAGCAACCCCTTTTTTAACCTCTGAATTTAAAGCATTGTTATTATATTTTATACCTATCATTTGACAATGGCTCAAGGATACATTATGCAACTGGTTAGATTTTCATCAGAGGCTTAGTCACCTTAGCCTCTGATTAGTTTGTATTTGATAGGGTCAACCATGCAGCAGCCCAGAACATAGAAATTTGGAGGCTCTAGTCTATGCTAAAGTTTTCAAGATCATTTCAAAAATGAATAAATGAACACTTGGCAGAAAGTGCCTGTCATAAACAACATATGACACACTGAATCACACGGTTGTGCAATATACATACCTGAGCATGTTCTAGTGGCATTTTTCTACAATGAACATTAGTTCCTAGTACTTTTGAGACTTGACACTTCCTGTGAAGTTTTATGTTTGTCTATTTCTTATTTTTAAATTAATAAGCATTCATTGTTAGAAGTTTAAAAAGTATAAAAAAGTATAAATAAATAGGAAAAGTCATTGAAAATCCCACCACTCATTTTGGCATATTTCCTCAATTTTTAAAACACATTTGAAACTTTACTATACATGGAGTCTCAGTTCTAGCTCTTGCATTTAATATTATAACATAAGGATTTTTTCTAGCCATTTAAAATGCCTAGCAAGCATAATTTTTAAACAAAAATGAATATTTCTTTGTTTCCTAGTCTCATGATATAAATAATTCATGCTAGTTATAGAAATTCCAAATAATACATAAGTGCATATAGCAACAGTAATCTGCCACACAGAAATAACTGCAGTTAAATTTAGTGTATATCCTTCCAAATTTTTGCCCATGCTTTTAAACACAAACTTCTATGTGTATATACAGATAAATATATGTGTAAACATGCAACACTGGGATCATACTTTGTATAGAGTTTGGCAACCTACATTTTATACTTAATACATTTTGGATATGTTACTATCTATCATCTTCATGTTTATGTATTATTTACCCCTTTTAACAGCTACATAGTGCAATATCTTAAAAAAAGAATCTTAATAATTACATAAAATTGTATTACAATCTTGTTCAACTTGGCCCAGGATGGCTTTGAATGCGGTCCAACACAAATTCGTAAACTTTGTTAAAACATTATGAGATTTTTTTGCAATTTTTTTTAAGCTCTTCAACTATCATTAGTGTTAGTGTATTTTATGTGTGGCTCAAGATAATTTCTTCCACTGTGGCCCAGGGAAGACAAAAGATGGGACACCCCTGTTGTATTGAATGGATGTGCAACAGTGTCCTTAACTTTTCCCCACTGTCCACTCCCACTCCCCATTAATGGAGATGGAGGCTTAGTTTGTTTCTTAACTTTAAAAACTAAGAGTGATGCTAAACTGAAAACAATGTTGCAGCGGACATCTTTACCCATAAATAACTGTCCACGTATAAAATTATTTCCTTAAGATAGAGTCCCACTGTTAGAATTATTAATTCAAGACATGAAAAAGCTTAAGACTCTTGATCAATCTTATAATTTTTTTTTAAATAGGGTATCAGGATCTAAATTGTTTTACTGGCCAATGAAACAAGAATTTCTGCCCAGAGGGTTAAATATTTTGAATAATATTCAAACATTTTGTGAAAAAGAATTTTAAGATTTTCTTCGTTTGCCTTCTGTAAGGAAGCCTTTTTATTCTTTTTTCTTTTTTTTTTTGAGACAGAGTCTTGCTCTGTCACCCATGCTCCAGTGCAGTGGTACGATCTCAGCTCACTGCAACCTCCACCTCTCGGGTTCAAGTGATTCTCCTGCCTCAGCCTCCTAAGTAGCTGGGACTATAGGCACGTGCCACCACGCCTGGCTAATTTTTTGTATTTTTAGTAGAGACGGGGTTTTACCATGTTATCCAGGATGGTCTCGATCTCCTGACCTCTTGATCAGCCACCCTCAGCCTCCCAAAGTGCTGGGATTACAGGCGTGAGCCACTGCGCCCGGCTGGAAGCTTTTTATGTGGTAATCTTTAATTCTTTAATATTTTAGATGGTTCTGTGTACCAATTAAAGAATATACCACATTGTAAAAAATACGGTTTTAATTTTAAAATTTCTTTGCTATTTCTTATTTTATGTAAAATGCTTATATCTACCTCCCTGTTGCTTTTTAATACACTGTATCTTAAGTCTTTTAAAATTCAAATTTGCATTTCTGTCATCTTCATTGAATACATTAGATGTGATTTTATATCATTTAATATAAATTTAAGAAAGACTGGTGAAGATGGCTGGTACATGTGTGAAATTTGCTTGTGGATAGAGTTGAGGGTGGTTTCTAGCCCTATCTTTTGTCCTTTATCAGGATTTTTGGGAAAGTTTATGGCACTAAACGTATGGGTAGTATACCCAGAAGTATGAAATTAGTCTTCAGGAGCTGCATTACCTGCTTTCATTCTGTAACAATTCCTAATGTTAGATGAAGTTTTACTTAGGAATATGCTCAACTCTGAAGTCTCTCACAAACTTCTATGAAATGCATGTGTTCAGAGTTAAATTTTCACAAGAACTTTGCTCAAGAAATTACTTTTCACCTCAGTTCAATGTGAATTTTCTCTCCTTGTAAGCAAACAGAATGTAGCAGTACTATTTCTATCCTAAGAACATATGCACGTTGTTCCATTAGTAGTAATATTTTCATCAGAACATTGTTTAACAGTAGCAAGTGATAACATTTGTAGGCAGTAATCAGAGACTTGACAGCTTTCCTCACCACTAACATTCTTCCATCTAGGAGACAAGAGATGTAAATGAAATAGAATACTTCAGAAAATGATTATTAGCCGATGCTAACTCAAGTGCCAAGTCGAAGTTGAATTACGTGTTTAAAAAAAGAAAAAGTGATCTTCTGACATTGCTGTTTCCCAGCGGCTTCATTTTATAGGTGATAGTAATAACAGAGTAGGGAATGAAGTAGGATTATGCAAATTTTCTCATCTCGCACAGAGAAAATAAGAGTTATCATGTGTGAATTTCTTCAATTTTGTGATATGCACCTAAAATTTACCAGCATCCATTCCATCTTCTTTTTTTCATCTGTGAGAAGAAAAAAGTGCCTCTTCTTCTATCCAAAGCTAAACCCTCCCTTCTCCTCTGGCAGTCAGTGCATTAGTCAGATCTCCTTTGTCTTCTGCTCTTGACAGCCCAACTACTAAAAACCTTTGAAAGATGCAGCTTCTGTTCCTTCTCCTTTTCTTTTTCTAATTTAATTAGAATTGAGACAGGGTTTTACTGTGTTGCCCAGGCTGGTCTTGAACTCCTGGCCTCAGTTGATCCTCCTGCCTCAGCCTCTCAAAGTGTTAGGATTATAAACATAAGCCACCACACCTGGCCTATTTGTTTTTTAAAGCTAATTTTTACTTTTCTGTACAACTATACATGCCTTTCTCAACAGAGCTGCAAGAGAGAACTAAGCCCTATAGAAAGTGATTTGAGTGACTATTTTTTTTTCAGATCTCTCATGGATGGTACCCTTCATCATGCACGGGAAAAGGTTAATTCATAACATGCAATGCGTGCTCTAAGGCATTAAGGGAAAATAGAAAAGTCAAGGTATAAATTTCCTACCTCCTATCTTCACTGCTTTATTAAAGGTGCAGTTATCTTCTGTTGGCTTCTCCAGACTCATGTTCCACCTTCCTCCATCCACTTCTGTGCCTTGCAAGGATGTGCTGTACAGACTACATCTGTGGGTTTCCTTCATCTATTGCTTTCAGTAGGGTTCAGCTCATACGCATCTCATCAGGAGTTAGAGGAGAGCAAGTTTGGCATATTTATTAATATTTCTCTGGATCCCTCCTTGGAACATCACCTTGGGTTGCATATGTCCCTCAATTAAAAGATACAACTTCTCTCAAGGTGGCCCTTTCCTCTACAGGACCCTCTTGCTGGATTCCAGTGACTGCATCCTTACCTTGAGGTTATTTAGGCCTCAATGTGATAACAGCTCCATTACTACTAATCTGGGGGAACTGCACTATTCTACTTTTGTAAGTCATGTAAAATTCACGCTTTGTAGTATGAAGTTCTATTGGATTTGACAAATCCATAAAGTCATGTATCCATCACCACAATTATGACACAAAACTGTTCTATCATACCCCCAAATTCCCTCATGCTGTCTCTTTGTAGTCAAGCCTTCACCTTCCTCCAGCATCGGACAATCACTGATATGTTTTCTGATCCTAGAGTTTTACATTTCAAATCATAACAAATGGAAGCATTCACTATGTAGACTTTGGGGTCTGGCTTTGTTTACTTAGCAAAGGTACTTCAGATTCATTTGTGTTGTTATGTGAATCAGCAGTTCTTTCTTCTTTATTGCTGAGTAACATTCCATTATATGGAGATGTCACAGTATGTTTATTAATTCATTGGTTTAAGGACATTTGGGTTGTATCCAATTTGGGGTGATTATAAGCTGCCAAAAACAGTTAAGAGCTGCTATAAACACTTGTGTACAAGTTTTTGTGTGAGTAAAAGTATTCATTTCTCTTGAATAAATACCTAGGATTTTTAAAAATTAATTTTTAACTCAAGATGGATTAAAGGTTTAAATATAAAACACAAAACTATAAAAACCCTAGAAGAAAATCTAGGCAATACCATTCAGGACGTAGGGATGGGCAAATATTTCATGACAAAAAGGTCAAAAGCAATTGCAATAAAAACGAAAATTGACAAATGGTGTCTAATTAAACTAAAGAGCTTCTGCACAGCAAAAGAAACTGTCATCAGAGTGAACAGACAACCTACAGAATAAGAGAAAATTTTTGCAATGTATCCATCTCACAAAGGTCTAATGGATAGAATCTACAAGGAACTTAAACACATTTATGAGAAAAAAACCAAACAACTCCATTAAAAAGTGGGCAAAGGACATGAACAGATACTTCTCAAAAGAAGACATACATGTAGCCAACAATCATATGAAAAAAAGCTCAACATCACTGATCATTAGAGAAATGAAAATCAAGACAATAATGAAATATATCACACCAGTCAGAATGGCTATTATTAAAAAGGCAAGAAACAACAGATACTATCAAGGCTGTAGAGAAATAGGAACACTTTTACACTGTTGGTGGCAATGTAAATTAGTTCAACCATTGTGGAAGATAGTGTGGAGATTCCTCAAAGACCTAGAACCAGAAATACCATTTGATCCAGCAATCCCATTACTGCATATATACCCAAAAGAATATAAATCATTCTATTATAAAGATACATGCATGTGTATGTTCATTGCAGCACTATTCACAATAGCAAAGACATGGAATCCACCCAAATGCCCATCAATGTTAGACTGGATAAAGAAAATGTGGTACATATACATAATGGAATACTATGAAGCCATTAAAAGGAGTGGGATCATGTCCTTTGCAGGGACATGGATGGAGCTGGAAGCTGTTACTCTCAGCAAACTAATACAGGAACAGAAAACCAAACACTGCATGTTGTCACTTATTAGTGGGAGCTGAACAATGAGAACACATGGACACAGGGAGGGGAAAAAACACACATTGGGGCCTGTCAGGGATGGGGCCAGTGGGAGGGAGTGCATCAGGAAAAATAACTAATACATGCAGGGCTTAATGACTAGGTGATGGGTTGATAGGTGCAGCAAACCACCATGGCACAAGTTTACCTATGTAATGAACCTGCACATCCTGCACATGTATCCAGAATGTAAAATAAAATGTTTTTAAAAATTAATTTTATAATGTTCCTTGATTTTATACAATTTACTGGGTCTTGTGTAGAAGACAGTTGCAGCCTGGACAAGTGTGTTCCTGATCGTTGTCAATGAATTAGCCAAGATGAGGAGGAGATTAGCATAACTGGGAGATTAGCATAGCTAAGGAATTGAAGGCTAAGGCAAACTGGTTCATGCACCAAGAATGAAGGAGGCAGAAAAAAATAAGCAGTCAGCAGCTAAGAAGCAGCAGGGGAATGCAGGAAAGGGTGGATAGTGAGGTGTAGAGCAGGCAAAATTGGAGATTCAGGCATCCTACTTGCTGTCTCCTTCTACCTTCAGCTTTAAAAACAGGTCCCAAACCCACACAGCCGCAGAGTGAACACTCAATAACCTGAGGATTAGCTCCTTTCTCAGCCTTGAACTAATTACCCATAACTCACCACACTTTGACTGGGTCATTTTATACTCTCCTTTTATCAGCTGCTATTTTGCTCTGCTCTTCTAGCATGGGTCTATCTCCATGTTCAGTTTCCGGGGCAACAACTGACTGTTCCCTTCTTTGTGTTATCACTTGACTGAGTGTGCAGACACTTCTTCCAACTCAGATTGGGCCCAGCCTGCTTCCATGAGCCTTGGTGACATTACTGGCTTGACTGGAGGGCAGATGTGTAACAGGGCAGTTACCTTCACTAAGTACACGAAGAAACTAAACACTGAGACGTTGAGTGAGTTACATATACACATCACATTCATAATAACAATGGCAGTAAAAATTGGCACTAACATTTATAGAGCATTTACTTTGTACCACGCATAGTACCAAGAGCTTTCCAGGCCAGCAATCATGTAATCTTTGCAAAAACCTACAAAGTATTTACAACTCTTATGCCCCCATTTTACAGATGAAAAAATTAAGGCAGGGAGATCATGACATGCTTATTGAGCTAGTAAGAGAAGGAAGCAGAATATGAACCCAAGGATGGAGATCTAGAGCTCTTAAACACCTACACTATGCTGGTCACCAAAAATTTTAAGTAGAAGATTTAGGAGTAAATTCTGACTCCTAGTCTATCGCTTTTCTTGGATGATAAGTCCTAAGTATGTGCCATGTCCAAATCAATATACTCACTGGGGATACAAAATATGCAAACTGCATGGTCTTCATCTTGGGAAAATTTATAATACTACCAAATAAGTACACAAAATATTTTTATTTGGAGAATGAATTAAATAAGACAGGACCAGTTCACAGGTGGCTTTGATTGTGCAGCTGTGTAGTCTACAGTTGTAACATAGTTGGTTTCAGTTACCTCACATATAATGATAAAGCATATGGTCATTAACTCTAAATTTATGATTGTTTTTTTCTCTTCTTCCTTCTCTCCCTCTTTCCTTTTTCCTTCCTTCCTTCCTTCCCTCTTTCCTCCTCTTTCTCTTTCTTTCTTTTTCCTTCTTTCTTCTTTCTTTCTTTCATTTTGCCATTCTCCCACTACCTACAGAGCACTTGTATGTATTTCTATATAACTTAAGTTAGTTATAAGAATGTTTTAAAATTTGTCACAAGTACTTTAAAAAGCATTCAATTTATATTTAGCATTAAAAACCCAACTACATTTTTGATGTCTCGATATGATATTTGAAAATAATTACAATTTTTCCTCTTTTAAAGAAGATACCATAACTGGGTCTGAAGGAAAAGTTGGCTTAGATGTATTTTACTGACTTGCTTTTAGTAAATAGATAAAAATTATTTCTAGATAGCATAACAGTGAGCCATGTTTAAGTGAGTGTTCTTAAATGCTTAAAGGTACTTGAAAATAGTGGCCTAAAATAGTTGAAAGAGTTTTCATAAAATTTTGTGAAAGTGTTCATCTACTTAACAAAGACTTTCTTGGCTGGGTGCAGTGGCTCACACCTGTAATCCTAGCACTTTGGGAGGCCAAGGCTGGTGGATCATCTGAGGTCAGGAGTTCAAGACCAGCCTAGCCAACATGGTGAAACCCCTTCTCTACTAAAAAAAAAAAAAAAAAAAAAAAAAAAAAAAAATCAGCCGGGTGTGGTGGTGGGCACCTATAATCCCATCTACTCAGGAGGCTGAGGCAGGAGAATAGCTTGGAGGGCGGAGGTTGCAGTGAGCTGAGATTACACCACTTCACTCCAGCCTGGGTGAAAGAGCAAAACTCTGTCTTAAAAGGAAAAAACAAAACAAAACAACCCAACAATAACAAAAAGCAAAACAAAGACTTTCTTTAGAGATAGCATAAACATTAGTCTGGCCTTCTTTATCACAAATTCAGCTTTAGTGGAGTGTGAATTCACGAGATATTGTTGTCTTTCCAATGTTCCCCATTCCAATTGGAAAAACTAAAAAGATTAAGGAAGGCATTGTCTAGTTCAGGGGAGGGATAGCATTAGGAGAAATACCTAATGTAGATGACAGGTTGATGGGTGCAGCAAATGACCATGGCACGAGTATACCTATGTAACAAACCTGCACGTTCTGCACATGTATCCCAGAACTTAAAGTATACTAAAAAAAATTTTAAAAAATGCATCACAGTATCTTGTATCAGCAGTGGACAGTCACTAAGTGTTCCCGATTGATGGGGATGAAAGGACAGATGGGTCCCAGGAGTGTATTTACCAATGCAGACAGTCCCTTCTGGGTGATGAAATCACAGAAAATGGAAGCCACTTGCACAAAAGAAGAGATAGAAAAACAAAGATTTGGTTTGTAACATCATATATTTTTTCTAGTTGTTTTAGAATTTCCATTTTCAGATGAATTTCTTACTGTGTGAATTTATGAAAGGCAAATTGCAACTTCCAGTGTTTTTCTTTCAAGCCATCCAGTTATTTTTCCACTCTACCTTCCCCAGATGATTGCATTTTGTTAGAAATGTTATATGCAGCTTTGTGTTTTCCACAAGGAATGAACTGAAAGAGAGGGGTTGGGATTTGGGGTTTTGTATCATAAGCATCTCTTGTATTGCCTCCTGCATATACTCACAGTAAAATTATGCTCAGCAGGTAATCTGCCTCATAACAGCAAACCTGAGCAGACTGGATTTAAAAAAATACTAGAAAGTGAAATCGCCAAATGAAACTCTCCTATTTGTAAAGCATCAATGAAAAGATACGTAGATTGAAACATGATAAAATTCTCAAAAGAAAAATCAAGATGAAGGCATTAACATTCTCAAACATTCATAATGTAAAATTAATTTGTTAAATTCATTATTAAGTTAATTTTATTGCATGCCTACTATGTGCCAAGCATGATTCTAGGCACTTAGGGATACAATACTGAACAGGATAAAAATCTCTGTCCTTGTTGAGTTTGCCTCTAGTGGGAATGGAGTGAAGACATATAGTATTCCAATAAATAAGTAAAAAATGCAGTACATCGGTGGAGATTGGTACCATAGAAATAAGCAGGGAAGGGAATAAGGAGTGACAGAATGGGGGGTGCTGGTTTGTAAATTTAAATATGTGACTTGTGAGTAAATACTAACGTTTTAAAAGGGATGTGTTTGCGTATATTTGGGAGAAGGGCATTCCTGCAAAAGAAGCAGCAGGCGCAAATGGTCTGGGCAGCAGTGTGTCTGGCATGTTCAAGGGACAGTCAGACCCGTGGAAAATGAAAGACAGCTATAAGACATGAGCGCAGAGAAGTCAGTGGGGCAATTGATCATCTAGGGATTTTGTAGGCCATTGCTAAGTCTTTGGCTTTTATTTGTGTTGGCTTCTGTGTTGAGAATAAGCTGTGGAGTAAGCTTGGAAGCAGAGAGACCAGTTAAGAGGATGTTGCAACGATCCAGGCAATGACGGTTAGAGAGTGAATGGTGGAGGTGGAGAGATGTGGTCAGATTCTGGATATTTTGTGAAGGTAAAGCTAATAAGAATTGCTAATGGATTGGATATCACTTGTGAGAGAAAGAGAGCAGTCAAACATGAATCCAAATTTTTGGCATGAGTAGATGGAAGTTTAGAGTTATTATTAACTGAGGGAAATAATTGTTAAGTGGAACTTTATTGCAGATGGAAAATTAGATGCCAGGTTTGGGCATCTCAGCAGACTTGTCTGGTAGCAGACACAGAATGTGGAATGAAGGGAGAGATCTAGGCTAGGATATACATTTGGAAGTCGTCCACGTATATATGGTATTTAAAGTGATAAGATTGGTGTACTCACCAGATCAAATTCTCAGTTCTAATACAGTTGTATTTTCTCGTGGTGATGGTGCAAATAGATTGATTTTTAGGTGTTTTGACGTACTTGACGTTGGTCTAATGATAATGTAAAACACAGGCATTTTCTCTATTTTCAGCTTCCAGTTTTACCATCACCTTGGCTATAAACACATTTGTTGCCAAGTGCAGCTGGTTACTAGTGAGCAGTCTAAGCCCTCTAACCTTAAGGCCACTAGAAGACAGTACTCACACTTGTTGCAGCTCAAAATAAAACAAAATGAAGCAGAACAGAAAATATTCAACTCCATAATGTATTGGTGAATAATGAAGAATGTATTGCAGATTTTGTGGTTTGAGAGATGAGAAAGTTGACATTGCATACTACATAGATAAAATGTAATAAAAATTTCCTTCTTTGTTCTTCCCCCCCAAAGTTCCTCTTGGGCCACCAGCAGTCACCTCCATTCTCTTCCCCGGATCCCCTACTATCTCAAAGAAACTTCCTTACCACCCAAACGATTCATTTCTAGTTTCAGGTTTGCTTACCCTCCACCCTCCACAAAACAAAACCTTTCCCTATATTTAACTGAATCTACTTTTCTCACAAAGCAGTTTAGCAACTTCTACTCTAATTCATTTGTCTTTTAAGTAGCCAATCATCCATGTCAACACACTTCTCATCCAAGTGTCTGCCAAACAAAGCAGGTCTCTTTAAAAGAGTATATGTGCATATGTGTGTTTAAGAGACGGAGAAAGAGAAAGAGAAAGAGGGAGAGAGACAGAGACTGGGTATTGAAGAGGGGACTTTCCAAATCAATACACATTTTTTCTCAAGCCTGGATAAAGACTACAACATTGGATAAAAATGTATTATTTTTATTTGATCATAATTTCCATACAGAGGAATATAAAATGCCAAGAAAAGTTTGATATCTTCACAATCTTTATACTCATTTTTACCATTCAATTTCTTATTCATGTTAATATAATTATTTTCAAACTCTCTTCCCCTGCCATATAAATCTGTATCATTGGATAACTGAATATAATCTGTATTTTTTAAATTTTAACACTTTTCCATATACCAGTATTCTCCACTTTCATGGATGCTGTACTCTGTTGTCCAAATCTTCCATTCAGAACTGAGGGTCTTCTTCTCTCAGCTGATGGGACGAAATGTCATCTGTGGAAGGGAGTCTTTTTGTCCAAATTCATGCCCCCTTCTATGGCCAGCCTGCATCTAATTGGTTGAACTAAGGATAAAAGTGGCTCAGCTCCCTCACTCCAACTCAGGACATCTGGAAGGACTGTCCCAGCTTCAGAGCTCCCCATGGGGTCAGCTGAGGCCTTGTTGTGACTGCACCAAAAGCTCATCTTCTCTCTCTGCCTCAATCCCTCTCTTTGCGGCTGGTCATTTCTGGGAACTCTGCAATACTGCCTTTTCCCAGCAGGAGGCTCTCTACAGCTCTGTATGTTAGGTAGGCATCATTCCCTTTCTGTCCTAAGCCTTTATTCTCCTACAATATCACCCACACCAAGCTACAAGGATATATCAGACTTACTGAAGCACTGCAGGCAACAGAAGTTATTACAACCAAATGTGATTGAACACATAGTGTAAAAGGCAGAAGCACAAAATGGTAAACCTCTAATTGGGGGACCCTCATGAACACATCCTGGGTCTTTATTATTACGTCATTTGTTTGTGTGTATGTTTTGTTTTGTTTGAGACAGAGTCTCTCGTCATCTAGGCCGGAGAGCAGGGGTGTGATCTTGGCTTACTGCAGTCTCGACCTCCCCTGGCTCAAGCTATCCTCCCACCTCAGACTCCCGAGTAGCTGGGACTATAGGCACATACCACCACACCTGGCTAATTTTTGTTTTTTGTATTTTGTTTTTTTCTAATTTTATTTTTTTGTAAAGATGGGTTTCACCATGTTGTCCAGGCTGGTCTCAAACTCCCGGGCAATCGGCCCATCTTAGTCTCCCAAAGTGCTGAGATTACAGGTGTAAGCCACCATGCCCAGCCTTTATTATGTTCTTTATTTTCAAATTCTGCCCTCTTAAGCATCTCATTTTTCAAACATCCAGAATGAACCTTTTTCTTCTCTTTTAAGAGAATCCTATCCTCAAACTACAAGATTTCTAGGATCATACTCATTCCATGCCAGGGCATATTAATCAAATTCCTAAAGTCTGGGCATCAACTGGACAGTGCCAAGTGGGGTCTGACACTTCAAGTCAGCTCACCATGTGGTCTTGTTACCAATGTAATGGGCATATATGTCTCCTCACTTTCCCTAGCCATTCAGTGATCCACTATTATGTCATCTCCTAAAGGCGAATGAAAATTCTCAGAGCCAGTATATATAACTCAGCACTGTCTGATACCATAGCTACTAGCTGCATGTGGCTACTGAGAACTTGAAATGTGAAACATTGTCCAGGGTTTCCTTCCATTATTTCAACTCTTGCCCCTTTGCAATTCCACTTTTACAGGTACCCGTTACTTCTGACTCATGAGTTGTGGGTTGACTAACTTCTGATTTTAGTTTTCTCTTGGCTTCTAAGTCAGTTACATTCATCCGTTTTGTTTTCCAGCCTCTAAAATTGTGCTGTTCTCATCTTCTTTCTCACTCTTTATATGTTCATGGATTTATGCTTTTCAAAATCTTCACTGTCATTTTAATGGGGTTTTAGGGGAAGCTAAGATAAGTACATGTTCAATCCACTACATTTAACTCAAAGTTTTAAATAGAGTACCCTCAAACAGTTAAACTTTTCCGTTATAGATGCTAAGTTTATAATAAAATTGAAGAAAAGTCATAATGATGAAATATAGGAATTAGTCTTCAAAAGTATTCTGTTTTAGCTTAATATTTTGGCTACTATTGAGGTTAAATCAATTTGAAATAGGAGAAAAGAGGATTTGCTATAATTCCATATGAAATATATTAAAATAGCATTTCAATATAAGGATTTGTGAAGATAGCCTATCAGTTGTCCTATAATTCTCTACTCCTTTCTGGGGAAATAGCTGCTTCATCCCTTTAAAACTTCTCAGTGAGAAAAACAAGCAGAAAAGAATATTTTCCCCAGTAAGCTTTTCTCAGAAAACATAATTTATGTCTCCTGTGCCCTATATTTTTTACTTCAGTCTTTGTGAGGCTATAAAGTAACATATTTTTAAAATTATGGATGCATTTCATATTTAAAGATGACAAAATATGCCTTTCTTACCAGTCAGCCAAAGAGTTAGGGAAAGTAGCACTTCATTTTTGAGTATTAAATGGACAAGTCTGAACAAACCCCGGGGCAGTGGAGAGAAGAGGATACATATTTAAGAAATATATTACCAATCTAAAATGACTTTTAAAGCACTAAAGTATGCAACTGTTATGAAGTGAGTAAAACCCTGTAAAATATAGCTGCTGAAATATGTTTTTCAAGCGTTTTCAACTGACACTAGAACATTCTCGCTCAAGAACAAAAGATCAAAATATCTTTAAAAAGAGTAGGAAGATGCTATTGATGGTACTGGGGATTTACAATATTCTGGATTCAACTAGAGAAAGTCATTTTCTTTAAGGCATAAAAATAAATGCATCCATAAGAGGTAAAATACAGACATTACCTTAAAAATACAAATAAATACCAAGGTTGGAGGTATAATATGGAAATACCGTCCCAAACTGAGAGAATTAATTTAAACTTTTCCTTACTGAGTTAGGAGATTAGTCCTCATTCATCGAATCATCTGAATTTTGCTGATTACTTTTGAAATCATTAAAGATCACTTTTGTTTATGATTTTGATCTATTTTTTCCGAACAAGCTCATTTTTTTTTGTTGTTGTTTAGTAGATTTGATAAGAACCACCATGCTAATAAAATAACCTTATGGGCACATTTTTTTCCTCTTTATATGTAGTGGATATCCTCAAATCTGAAATTTTCTGTTTTTCCAATTCTTCTAATGCCTAATTATGGTCTCAGATCATCTATTCTAAAATTGCCTGGTTGGGAGTATTGACACTCTCTTTTGAAGACTGATAGAATTATTGATTCTTCAACCATAGCCCCTAATAACACACTATAATGGAAAGAATGCTTTTCTGTGACAAGTACTTCAAAAACAAATTCCTTTTTGGTCCACAATTTACCTATTTTAAGTGAAGGATCCATCTCCTTGCAATGCTCTACCTGTCATATTGATACTACTATTATTGCATTAGATATATGCATTGAAGATATACATGTTCATAATTAAGTTGAAACAGACACACACACACGCACACACACAAAGTGATTCTTCCCTGGCCAGTGAGACTAAAGCTTGGATAAATACAAGCATGTCCTAGATACCTTTAATGCAGTTAGGTGGGAAAATCCAGCATTCTTGGGAAACTTTGGAATTTTAAGCTTTAGTGAGCTGCCTGGTGTGCCTTAAAACAGGTATCCAATCTCATTCTAGTGATGATGATAGAGCAACATGGTAGCCTCAGTCAGAATATTTTGCAGTTGACTGACTTAAAGACTTATTCTTATTACAGGTGGTTTTAGCCTATATAATAGTCCAGGCAGAAAAACAGATAGCACAATCAAAGGTGTAATCAAAGGTGTAAAAAGGGCTTCAGTGACAACGTATAGAGGTGTAGGCAAGGTTTAAAATAGTCAACAAGTAATAAAGTACCTAGGAACTGGGTACTTCTGGTATTCTTGCAGCAATAGCAGCAAGTCCTTAGTACCCCTAGGTCTGAAGAGTTGAGAAGTGAGGGCAATTTAACAAACCCTGTAAGAGCCATAGCTCTGGAAACTTCAAGCTGAAGAGGCATGCAGTCACTACCAAGCTATGGCCCAGCAGACAAAGCTGGGAGTGGTGGTACTAAATAATATGTGACCTCTCTTTCTGACCCTCACATTGGCCAAACCCAACCAGGTGCCCAAAGGCAAGGAAGCCAGGTGATGCAGTCTGCAGAGGTCAGCCATCTGGGCTGACTGAGAAGAGAATGAATGAAATAATTCTCTTTAAACTGCAAAATGTGACCCAATTACCATGAAACTGAAACTACATTGAAATGAAACTGAAAATGTGACCCGTTTACTGATTACTGATTACACAAAGCCACAAATGATGAAGAGCTGAGCATAAATGAACAGTTAAGATTGGAATCTAAAATGAATTGACACATTTAATAATGTGCTCAGTCAATATTGTGTTCATTTCTTTAACCATTCAGACATCTACTTGTCTTTTCAAGGTAAGTGGTTTACTGTAGAATGTGATTTATATTCAAAGTCTAACTTAATTTTTAATTTTTAAAAAACTTTCTCCTTTGTTAGTATATCAGAGGGCCAGGATTAGAACCAAGGAATAATAGGACTGAAAGAAATATGCAGCATTTTATTTAATAATTTTATGGATAACTGAGTTCCACTTGCATACCTCAACAATTTTATGTTGAATAGCTTGAGAAAGAAGAAGCAGCAGCAACTGGGCCTGTTAGGACAAATGAGAAAGAGGACTGGGTTGATTTGGGTGAGCAGGAAAAGAGTGGACTCGACCAGCTGGAAATGCTGGTAGCAGCTCACATATTAGTGTGTCCACACTTGTCCCTAGCAACGATTCTATAGCTACAGCAGTAAGCTTATCCTGCTTAAGGTGACAAAATTAACGGCAATGTATTTGCACTAGAATATAATCAATATCATATTGTTTCTATTTTGATGGATGTGAGTGAAAATGGGGGAAAAGTAAAGTTTTGGGTTTGGAAAATAAACTGATTGATTAATCCCATGTACCTTTCATGTAATTGTATCAGTTTGGGCTTGATTCTATATCCTCCTGCCTACTTCTCTTAACTCATTCTGGAGTGAACAAAGGAAGGAACTGCCTAAGCACCAGTGTGAAAGCCAAAGCAGAGAGTCCGACACACCTGGAGTCTAATCTTGGTTCACGTCTTACTAGTTCTGTGAACTTAGGCAAGTTACTTAATCCCTCTAAGCCTCAGTTACCTCATGGTTGATTATTGTACATTTCTCACAAGGTTATTATTTGGGTTGATTGAGATAATGCAAATAGAGAGAAACATATGATAATTATGAACTCTCATTAAATGTTAGCTGTGGTGATGATGATAATCACAACACCAATGACCATGTCTAGGATGGTTCTGATTGTTATTTTCGCTGGGAGCAATATCCACTAAATTTTAGATTTGATAAAATGGCATTATTTGAGAATGTCACAAGTATGTATTATAAATAAAACTATTACTAAATTAAGATTTAAGATAACATTTTAATATAGACACCTGTAAGTAAAGAAACATTCAGTATGAGTTTAGTTTTGACCACAAATTCTTCCTAACCAGGGATCCCTGAAAGGCCGGGGATCCACATCTTGGTTAATTTTTCCAGTCCTCTTGGTCTCAGTCTTTGGTCTTTTTCAATAAATATCTGTTTGACAGTATCCTTATTGGCCTTCTTGGCCTCATTTCCCTGGAATGCCTCTTTCTGTGCTATTATGGATGTTGCAAGGTAGGTCTGGATTGCTTTTGCAAATAATCAAGTTTACTGAATATTTGTATTACCAAGACTTGCTGACTTAGTGCTCAAGTCTTATGAGCTTCCTTTGTTTTACTCATATTTCTGAATATTGCATCTTTTGCCTTCTGCATTCAATAAACTGTGCAGTAGACCCTTGTGTTGCTACTTCGGTATAATTTGTTAGGAGCTGGGCCCCAAAGTCAGACTATCTGTGTCTGAATTAGGCTTCATTATTCATTCATTAGCTGTGAGATTTAACTAGTCAACTTTATTCTGTCTTAATTTCCTCTTCTTTAATAGTGACAATTATCAGTACCCAAATCGTAGGGTTGTAAAAATGAAATGAGATCATCTATGTGCTAGCACCTAGTCTAGTGCCTTGTATATAGGAAATCCTTAATAAATATTACAATACATTCAATACTACTTGAACTTCCTCCCCATGAGACGATTATACTTCTTTCCACTGAAGTTAGGTATGGCCAAATGATTTGCTTTTGCTAATGAAATATGAGCAGAGCAGATGTATGTAATTCTCAATTGGAAGCTTTTAGAGCCAGTGCACCCATCCACCATAGCTTTGTTTCCTCCATTATGAGAACGCACTTTCAGGATAGCTATGTTCTATGTGCCTAGGCCTTGGAATAGAGACATTGTAGAAGAGACTGATAGCTGACCTGCCAAGGACCAATTTCGTGAACATAAAATAAACCTTTAAAGTGTGTGTGCGGGGGTGTTCGTAATTTTGCATAACTTTTAAAAAGCAAATACATTCCTCATGCCATCAGAATTCATTGTCAGACTATTACTTGTTCACTGTCTATCTGCAGGTCTTTGTTTATGTCTACTTTTTAATGATAGAAATATCTGTAAAGACATGTTTTTACTTTCATAGCAAATTTGCCCACTTGGCCAGTAAAAGACTTCTGAGCAAGATTGCAGTGAGCCGAGATGTGCCACTGCACTCCAGCCTGGTGACAGAGTGAGACTCCATCTCAAAAAAAAACCTCTGAGCAATGCTACCCTTAAGTCGAGTCCATGGTATCCTCTGCTCTGTTCCACCATTGTCTTATTTCTTGATACTCTGTTCAGAGTAACATGGTAACTGTGTGAATGTAGCTATACAATCTTAGTATTTTATCTTTTAAAAATTATCTGCTGACCGAGACCATTTAAAAGCTGTTTATTGGAGTTCTTTAGCTTAGAATAAATAAAGCTTATATATTTTACACAAATCCACATTACAATGAATTATTTTTTTTAAAAAGACAATGACATGATGAGAATTTACTTAACGCTTTCTTTTTTTTTTGAGATGGAGTTTCGCTCTTGTCGCCCAGGCTGGAGTGCAATGGTGCGATCTCGGCTCATTGCAACCTCTGCCTCCCAGGTTCAAGCAATTATCCTGCCTCAGCTACCAAAGTAGCTGGGATTACAGGCATGCACCACCATGCCCAGCTAATTTTTTTGTATTTTCAGTACAGACGAGGTTTCACCATGTTGGCCAGGCTGGTTCAAACTCCCAACCTCAGGTGATCCGCCCACCTTGGCCTCCCAAAGTTCTGGGATTATAGGCCTGAGCCACCATGCCCAGCCTACTTAATGCCTTCTAAATGTTCCTGAATTACATGAAAATAAAAATTCGGAATTTATAAATAACTAGTAGAGCTTGTTACATAATAAAGTCTAGAGATTAAAATTTAAAAAATAAACTCTAAGAAAAATTTCTATGTTTTCCAATTATATTTAACAGAACATGACTGAAGATTTTAATGATCAAAACTATTGTAAAACAAATATTTTTTAACTGCTCTCAAAATTAATCTTTTTTTCTAAACTTGAATTTTCTTAAGACTATTTTGTGGCTGTATCCTGTCTTCTCAGACAGCTCCAAGGAGTTACAGATGAGACTGTACTCCTGAATAGGCAGTTACAATTATCCTTAGTAAAGGAAGTTTCGTTCCAGTATTCTTAATGTTCAGAAATAATACTCCAAAGTTAACAGCAGAAGGTTTAGAATGGGGGCAGCAGCAAAAGAGGGTTATAATGTAAAACTGTCTTTTCATATTAATCAAAACCATACCAATATATTGAGACATCTTTGCTATGTATTTGGAATTTTGGCTCAGTAGATGGAAATAAGTTAGAGTATGGGGCGCACGCTTTTCTTTCCTTCTCTCTTTTTAAAACTGTTTTTTAAAAGTACTTACACAGAAAAGGCATAATGGACAGGGGTTACACTGGGAGGAGGATGCTAACACAGAAGCTGTGTGATAAGTCAGAGTGGGCTCTTGGTTCCGGAATAACTAATTCTGGACTGGGCAAGTCAGCCAGAATTTGTGGATCTTAGCTTCCTCATTTGTAAAACCTAGATGGGTTAGATATGGTCACTAAAATCATGTAAATGAACGTCTGAAACT
Organism: Gorilla gorilla gorilla; assembly: GCF_029281585.2. Taxonomy (NCBI): domain Eukaryota; kingdom Metazoa; phylum Chordata; class Mammalia; order Primates; family Hominidae; genus Gorilla; species Gorilla gorilla. The sequence goes on from NC_073230.2 coordinate 25,512,640, forward strand.
CTATGAAATTCTGTAACAAAGCACATTCTTCAAAAATCGTTGGATAACAAAATTTTCCTATTACAGTCAATACAACATTTTTTAGGAAACTTAACTTTAAGGACTATGGAAGATATTATAAGTTGATTCACTCATCCATTCTAACCCTCTTTCCCTTATCTTTATCTAGTATGGGGGCTGGGAAAATACATAATAAATAAATCATTAAGAAACAATTCTCTGTTCCAGTCTTCCTTGCAGACAGCATTGATGATGTGTCATAGTTGTGGCCAGTGAGAACTAGGCAGAAGTATGTTGAACTTCTGGGAAAGCCCTTGTTTTCCTGATGCGTGTACTATCCCTTTTATATTTTCCTCTTGTCTTTTCTTACTGTCTAGAAATTAGTTTGATGGCTGAACCTGTAATCGCCATTTAATGAAGAAAAGGCCACAAAACCATCAGAGAAATGCAAATCAAAACCACAATGAGATACCACCTCACACCAGTTAGAATGGCAATCATTAAAAAGTCAGGAAACAACAGGTGCTGGAGAGGATGTGGAGAAATAGGAACACTTTTACACTGTTGGTGGGGCTGTAAACTAGTTCAACCATTGTGGAAGTCAGTGTGGCGATTCCTCAGGGATCTAGAACTGGAAATACTATTTGACCCAGCCATCCCATTAGTGGGTATATACCCAAAGGACTATAAATCATGCTGCTATAAAGACGCATGCACACGTATGTTTATTGCGGCATTATTCACAATAGCAAAGACTTGGAACCAACCCAAATGTCCAACAATGATAGACTGGATTAAGAAAATGTAGCACATATACACCATGGAATACTATGCAGCCATAAAAATGATGAGTTCATGTCCTTTGTAGGGACATGGATGAAATTGGAAATCATCATTCTCAGTAAACTATCACAAGAACAAAAAACCAAACACCGCATATTCTCACTCATAGGTGGGAATTGAACAATGAGATCACATGGACACAGGAAGGGGAATATCACACTCTGGGGACTGTGGTGGGGTGGGGGGAGGGGGGAGGGATAGCATTGGGAGATATACCTAATGCTAGATGACGAGTTAGTGGGTGCAGCGCACCAGCATGGCACATGTATACATATGTAACTAACCTGCACAATGTGCACATGTACCCTAAAACTTAAAGTATAATAAAAAAATAAAAAAATAAAAAAATATAAAAAAAGGCCACAAAAATTATCAACCTTGGCCTTCTATCCTTGAACCACAAATCAATATCAACAGCTTCCTGTCTTTAGACTTCTTATGTTAAAATTAAATAAATAAAACTTAATTTGATTGAGCCACCATTTAGATATTTCATAGCTTAGCAAACCCTAACTCTTAAAAGGACTAAAAATGGATCCCTTCATAAAGGCATCCTAAATTTAGTATGTTATTTTTTTCATATGGGATATAAAATTTTCCAGCTGGTTGAACATTCCAACTTCAAAAGGCAACATGAACTTATATTTTATGCATAAGGTAATATTATATTAGAGCTGAAATATAACCTAATGATTAGTTCAAATCCACTGAAAACAGCCCATAAATAGTACTTATTTGCTCACATTATTCCTCTAACTTAATTGGTATAAAACTTATTTATGTTATTTTCTGATAAGGGCTTTAGTTCACCTACTAATATTACATGTATAAATGTAGGCATATACATATAAATATATATCTAGATTTTAAAATCTTTTCTTGCAATGTAAGCTGATTATAGATTTGGGGTACATGGATCACCTTAACATAAAGTATTTATAATAATAGATATGAAAAGGAATATTTTAAATTCACCCTGAAAGCCTACATGTATATGCAAAGGCTCTTGTTTGTTTCATAATTCAAAAACTTTGTTGAGGACCTGCTAACAATGCACATGATAATGGTGCTTCATATTTGTACATGACTAATTGCAGTTCAGGGTATTTCATAAATGACCATTGGGTTGTGATTAAACTTCACCATGACCCACATGTTTTTGCATAAGAAAGGAATTATCAAAAATAGAGGCAGCGTATTCATTCAGTTCCCATTCAAAATTTAGCAGGAGAAAGAAATCCTTAATGGGTCACATTACAACTTCTATTACTGCACAGACCTGTCCTTTCAATGGGGAATTCCTGAACAGATGATGAGCAGTACAATATCCATTGTTGCAGACCTAGAAGTTGACAAAATTAATTGAGAAAAATTGTTACTTAAACCTCAAGAAAAAGTATTATCAGCAACTATAAGAAAGTTTATTTTCAAGATGAAATGACTTCTAGAAAAAAATCTCGGTAAAAACTGGAACTTTTATGAAGAAGGCTAATAACTTGCTCAAATATTTTTTGGATGATAAGATGAAAGCCACATGATGGGAAAATGCTATGATGGGTACGCTGACACTGGCCTTGCATGTTGGGTGGTGATAGGTTTGGCTGTGTCCCCACCCAAATCTCACCTGGAATTGTAATAATCTCCACATGTCAAGGGTGGGGCCAGGTGGTGATAATGAAATCATGGAGGCAGTTTCCCCCATACTGTTTTCATGGTAGTAAATAAGTCTCATGAGATCTGATGGTTTTATAAGGGTTTCTCCTTTCACTTGGCTCTCATTCTCTCTTGCCTGCTGTTATGTAAGATGTCCCTTGCTCTTCAGCCATGATTTTGAGGCCTCCCAAGCCATGTGGAACCGTGGGTCAATTAAACCTCTTTCTTTTATAAATTATCCAGTCTTGGGTATGTCTTTATCGGCAGTGTGAGACAGACTAATACAGGTACCTTCTAGATTAAGGGGACTCTGCCCGAGGCTGAATGTATCCTCCTGCCTTACAGTTATAGATGCACATGCTGACTCAGTTTTAAATCTCACTACAGAACTCAAGCTTCAGGTTCACCTTTCCAAAAACCCTATTTCTGGGAGGTGAGATGTACAGATTCTGTGTACTTGCTCCAGTGTGGGAGTGCTGCCATTTATTCTTAGGACTCTTATAGCTCTTTGTTTTCATGCTTTCATATTTGGTAGTATTGAGGGAAAGAGCCAGGTTTGGTGCGGTGTGAAGCTTATACACATCTGGGACCCTTTTAAGTAAAATAATACTAAATTACAAATACAGTCTTAGAAGGTACCTGTGCAAATGAGGCTTCCTGAAGCCTAAGCTTCATTAGCGTCATGGTAAAATCCACCTCTGATAGTATATTATTCTAATTAAATTTCTTTGTTTATTACTTCTAAATATTACATCTTTACTTTTTCAAGTCAATGAAAAGTAAATGATGTCATCCTAAAATTAATATTCAGAAAAATGATTACAGTTTCTGCCATAGTGTTCTGCACACAGTGGGGGCTCAATTAATTTTATTGATAGTGTTGCAACAAAACATGAGGCTTGTTCCTTTATAAAGAACAATGTTTATTTTTAAATATAATGGGAAAACATTTTAAAACATACTTGTATCATAACCAAACACAAATAGTCCTAAAAGGCTGCACCCCAAAGGTGATCACTGATAAGAATTGAATCAAGCACAGCATTTGGTGGTCTCATTTTAGTAACTTAGGATTTTGCAATCAGACTAGATAGGCTAACTAATGTTGTAATAGCAACAAACCCCCAAATCTCAGTGGTTTACTTCTGGGTCACATTTACATCCTCAGTGATTTGGAAAAGGTTCTGCTCATGTGGCCTTCATTCTTGGAAAAGGGAGCAATTTCCTTTATATGCAAAACTGCTGATTTAATGTCTGAGGACAAAAAGATAAATGGAAAAACCAAGGGAAGGCTGTATGGGAAGTATGACCCCTTAGGGAGTGCCACAAATATTTCAAATAATAGTAAAATGTACACAGTACTTCTCCCTCTAAAGAAAACTAGAAAACATCTACCATCACCATCACCACAAATACCTCATTTATCTTCCCCTCCATGCCTAACTTTTTTTTAAATGGAAATTTAGCATGAGGCTTTTTTCCTACTTAAATGTAGAGAATAGCATCACCTTTCTTTTTAAATTATTCCATTTTAATTGACAAATACATATTGTGTATACTTATTGTGTATAAATGATGTTTTGAAATATGGATACATTCTGGAATAGCTAGATTGAGCTCATTAACATATGCATTACCTTACATACTTTTTTTTTTAGGTGAGAGCATTTAAAATCTACTCTCATTAAGTTTCAAGAATATAATACATTGTTATTAACTACAGTTACTATGTTGTACAATAGATGTCTTGAATTTATTCCTCCTGTCTAACAGAAATTTTATATCCTATGAGCAACCTCTCCTTAACATCTACACCAGCCTTGTTCCTGGTAACCACCATTCTACTCTTTGCTATGAGTTCAACTTTTTTCGATTCCACATATAAATGAGATTGTGCTGTATTTGTGTTTCTGTGCCTGGCTTATTTCACTTAACATAATGTCCTTCAGTTTCATCCACATTGTTGAAAATGACAGGATTTCCTTTTAATTAAAGCTGAAGAGTATCCCATTGGGTATATATACCACATTTTCTTTATCCATTCATCTGTTGATGGTCACCTAGCTTGATCCCATATCTTGGCTACTGTGAATAATGCTGCAGTAAACAGGGGATCACAGATATCTCTTCAACATATGGATTTCATTTCCTTTGGATATGTGCTCTGTAGTGGGATTACTGGATGACATGATAATTCTATTTTTAGTTTTTTGAGAAATTTCCATACTATTTTCCAAAACAGCTGTACTAATTTCTATCCCACTAATAGTGTACCAAGGTTCCCTTCACATCCTAACACTTCTTATATTTCATCTTTTTGACAATAGCCATTCCGAGATGTATGCAGTGATATCTCATTGCGGATTTAATTTGTATTTCCCTAAAGATTAGAGATATTGAGCATTTTTTCATATACCTGTTGGTCATTTGTATGTTTTTCTTTGAGAAATGTCTGTTTTTCTTTGAGAAATGTCTGTTCAGATCCATTGTCTATTTTAAAAATTGTGTTGTTTTCTTGCTATTAAACTGTTTGAGTTTCTTATATACGTTGGATATTACTCCCTTATCAGATGTATGGTTTGCAATATTCTCTCCTAATCTTTGCAATGTTTTTTCACTCTGTCGATTGTCTTCTTGATTGTGTAGAAGGTTTTTAGTTTGATTTAATCCCATTTTGTTTACTTTTGCTTTAGCTGCTTGTGATTTTGGGGTCCTAGGCAATAAATCATTACCCAGACCAATGTCATGGAGATTTTCCTCTATTTTTTTCCTAGTAGTTTTGCAGGTTAAAGTTTTATGTTTAAGTCTTTAATCCATTATGAGTTGATTTTTGTATCTGGTTTAAGACAAGGGTCCAATTTTGTTCTTTTGCATGTGGACATCCAGCTTTCCCAACACCACTGACTGAAGAGACTATCTTTTCTTTATTGTATGTTCTTGGCAGCTTTGATGAAAGCCAATTGACTGTAAATACTTGGGTTTATTTCTAGGCTTTCTATCCTATTACACTGGTTGATATGTCTGTTTTTGTGTAGGTACTATGCTGTTTTGATTACAATAGCTTAATAATAGATTTTGAAATCAGACAGTGTGATGCCTTCAACTTTGTTCTTTTTGTTCAAGATTGCTTTGGCTATTTGGGAGTTTTTGTGGTTCCATATGAATTTTAGTTTTTTTTCTATTTTTATGAAAAATAACATTAGAATTTTGACAGAGATTGCACTGACTCTGTAGATTGCATTGAGTAGTGTGGACAGTTTAACAATATTAATTCTTCAAATCCATGAACATACAGTGTCTTTCCATTTATCTGTATCTTCTTCAGTTTCTGTCATCAATGTTTTAGAGCTTTCAGTATACATGTCTTCCATTTCCTTGGTTAAATTTATTCCTATGTATTTTGTTTTTTGTAGCCATTGTAAATGATATTGTTTGTTTGATTTTTTCTCTTAGATAGTTCATTGTTAGTGCACAGAAATGCTACTGACTTTCGTATGTTGATTCTGTATCCAGCAATTTAACTGAATTCATTTATTAGTTCAAAGAATTTTTTAGTGGAGATTTTAGGGTTTTCAAAATATATAATCATGTCATCTGAAAACAGAGAAAATTTAACTCCCTTCTTTCTAATTTAGACGCTTTCTATTTCTTTCTCTTCCTTAATTGCTCTTCTAGTACTATGTTGACTAGACGTGGAAAGAGTGGGCACCCTCCTCTTGTTTCTGATCTTAGGAAAAATGCTTTGAATACTTTTCACCATTGAGTATGATGTTAGTTGTGGATTTGTCATGTATGGCCTTTATTGTGTTGAGGTATATTCCTTCTATGCCTAATTTGGTGAGTTTTTTTTTTTATCATGAAGAGATGTTGAATATTGTAAAATGTTTTTTCTCATCCATTGAGATGATTATACGGTTTTTGTCCTTCATTCTGTTAATGTGGTGCATCATATTTATAGATTTGCATATGTTGAACTATCATTGCATTCCAGGGATAAATCTCACTTGATCATGATGAACAATGCTTTTAACTTGCTATTGAATTTGTTTTGCTAGTATTTTGTTCAGGACTTTTGAATTTATGCTCATTATGGATATGGCCTATAGTTTTCTTTTATTGTAGTGTTCTTTTCTGGCTTTGGTAACAGAGTAATGCTGGCTTCAAATTTGGAAGTATTCCCTTTTCTTCAATTTTTTGGAAGCATTTGTATTAGTTCTTATTTAAATGTTTGGTAGAATTCAGCAGTGACAACCTCAAGTCCTAGGCTTTTCTTTAATGGGAGACTTTTTATTATTAATTAAGTCTTCTTACTTGTTACTCACCTATTCAAATTTTCTATTTCTTCATGATTCAGTCTTGGTAGGTTGTATGTGTCTTGAAATTTATTAATTTCTTCTAGGTAATCCAATTTGTTGGTGTATAATTACTCACAGTGGTCTCTTATGATCCTTTGTATTTCTATAGTATCAGTTGTAATGTCTTCATTTCTGATTTTATTTATTTGAGTCTTCTGTCTTTTTTCTTAGTCTGTCAGTTATGATTATCTTTTCAAAAAAATACATTCTTTTGTTCATTGATCTTCCTTGTTTTTCTAATCTCTATTTCATTTATTTATGCTCTTATCTTTATTATTTCTTTCATTTTACTAACTCTGGGCTTAGTTTGTTCTTTTTCCCCCTATCTCCTTGATTTGTTGTTTGAGATCTTTCTTATTTTTTGATGTAGGCATTTATTGCTATAAAATTCCCTTTTAGAAATGCTTTTGCTACATCCCATAAGTTTGGGCATGTTGTGTATCTATTTTTGTTTGTCTCAAGATATTTTTTAACTTCTCTTTAAATGTTTTATTTGACCCATTGGTTGTCAAGGAGCATGTTGTTTAATTTTCATGTATTTGTGAATTTTCTAAAATTCTTCCTGTTATTGATTTCTGGTTTAATTCCATTGTGGTCAGAAAAGATACTTGATATGATTCCAATTTTAAATTTGTTAAGACTTGTTTAGTTGTCTATACTATATGATCTACTATTGTCTAGGCCACTAAACAAGTTTCACGTGCACTTAAGAAGAATATGCATTCTCCTGGTGTTATATGGAATGTTCTGTAATGTCTATTAGGCCCATTTGATCTAAAGTGTAGTTTGAATCCAAGATTTTCTTATTGCTTTTCTGTCTGAATAATCTGTTCACTGCTGAAAGTGGGGTACTGAAGTCCTCTGCTATTTTTATATTACAGCCGATCTCTTCCTTCAAAACTATTAAAATTTGCTTTATATATCAAGATGCTTTGATGTGTGCATATATATTTATGAATGTTATATCCTGTTGATGAATTAACCCCTTTATCATTATATAATGACCTTCTTTATTTTATTTGATGTAAGCATAGCTACCTCTGATATTGTATTAATAAAGACATCCTGAGGCTGGGTAATTTAAAAAGGAAAGAGGTTTAATTGATTCACAGTTCAGCAGGACTGGGAAGCCCTCAAGAAACTTACAATCATGGCAGAAGGGGAAGCAAACATGGCCTTCTTCACATGGTGGCAGCAAGAAGTGCCAAGCAAAAGGAGAAAAAGCCCCTTATAAAACCATCAGAACTCGTGAGAACTCACCCACTATCATGAAAAGAACAGCATGGGAGTAACCACCCCCATGATTCAATTACTTCCCAGCGGGCCCCTCCCAGGACATGTGGGGATTATGGTAACTACATTGGGTGGGGATACAGCCAAACCATATCAGCTATCTTTTGGTTTCAAGTTGCATGGAATTTGTTTTTTTTTTCATCCTTTCATTTCAATCTGTGTGTATCCTTAAAGGTGAAAGGGGTCTCTTCTAGCAAACGTGTAGTTGGGCCTATTTGTTAATATACTTTTATCTTTTGATTGGATAATTAATCCATTTACATTCAAGGTAATTATTGATAGGTATGAACTCATTATTGTCATTTTGTTATTTTTTTCTTTGGTTGTTTTGTAGATCCTTTGTTCCTTTATTCCTCTCTTACTGTCTTCCTTTGTGATTAGGTGATTTTGTTTAGTGGTATGCTTTGTTCTTTACTTTTTATCTTTTATGTATTTACTGTAGGTTTTCGCTTTGTGGTTACCATGAGGCTTATATAAAATATCTCATAACAGGCTGCTTTAAGATGATAATTATTTAATTTTTATTGCATAGAAAAACTCAGTATTTTTATTTTACCCATTTTATGTTAAAAAAGTTTTCACTCTGAGTCAATAATGTTGATATTTTATGTTTTGATGTTTGAATCTACATCTTTTTATATTGTGTATATCTTAGCAAATTATTGTAGCTATTATTTTTAATAGTGTTGTATTTTAACCTTTACACTAAATATAAACGATCTGCACACCACTATTACAGGATTAGAATATTCTGAATTTGACTTTGTGCTTACTTTTACCAGTGAATTTTATACTTTCATACATATTTTTGTTACTAATTAGAGTCCTTTCCTTCAGCTTGAAGAAATTTCTTTAGCATTTCTTCTAAGGCAGTTCTGGTGGTATAAACTCTCTCAGCTTTTGTTTGCCTGGGAAGCCTTTATTTCTCCTTCATTTCTAAAGAACAACTTTGCTGAATATCAGTAGTCTTAACTGGCACGATTTCTTTTTTTTTCTTCAGCATTGTGAATATATAATCCCATTTTCTCCTGGCTTGTAAGGTTTCCACTGAGAAATAAACTGCTAGCCTTATTAGAACTCCCCTTTGTGTGATATGCTTATTTTCTCTTGCTGCTTTCAGGATCCTCCCTTTCTCTTTAATTTTTGACAGTTTGATTTTAATGTGTCTTGGTGTAGTCTCATTTGGATTGAATCTGATTGGAGACTTTCGACCTTCTCATACAATGATATTTATATCTTTCACCAGATTATATTAAATTTTTCACCAAAACCCTGTCTTTACTAGAAATACAAAAATTAGCTGGGTGTGGTGGCAGGTACCTGTAATCTCAGCTACTTGGGAGGCTGAGGCAGGAGAATTGCTTGAACCCAGGAGGCAGAGGTTGCAGTGAACTGAGATTGCACCACCACACTCCAGCCTGGATGACAGAGTGAGATTTCCTCTCAAAAAAAAAAAATATTTTTTCTGGCCCTTTATCTCTTTTCTCTCCTTCTTGAAATGGTATAATTCAAATATTTTCTCTTTTGATGCTTTCCCATAAATTCTGTAAGCTTTCTTTATTCCTTCAATTTTTTTTCTGTTTTCTCCTCTTATTTACATATTCTCCTCTTATATATTTGCAAATAACCTGTCTTCCAGTTCACAGATTCTTTTTCTTCATCAATTTTACTATTGATGCTCTCTATTGTATTTTTTATTTCATTCACTATGTTTTTCAGCTCTAGGATTTGATTTTTAAAGATAATTTTAATCTCTATTAAATTTCTCATTTCGTCATTTACTGTTTTCTTGATTTATTGAATTATTTCTCTGTATTTCAAGTTTGCCAAGTTTCCTTAAAAGAATTATTTTGAATTCTTTGTAAATCATTTCATAGATCTCAATTTCTTTAGGATTAGTTAGTGCTTTATTTCCGTTGTTTGGTGGTGTCATGTTTCCCTGATTTTTCTTGAACCTTATCAGTATGTATTGGTGTCTGTTAATTTGAATAAATAGGGACTTATTAAAATCTTTGCAGACACACTTTATCTGGAAAAACTTTTACCAGTCAGTCTGTCTAGAGATTCTGGCATGCTATCTGGTGTGGTTCACAGGTAGAGTTACTGCTGGATTTCCCAGGGAGGCTGCCCCAGTGCCCAGGTCTATGGGGTTGTACCTGGGGTCTGCATCCACTGGGGTGGACATGTTGATTGAGTCCGTGGGGGTGGCCCTGGAGCCTGTGTTCATGAGGGTGTGCCTACAGCCTGTGTCCATGGGATCCTGCCCCAATCCTGGGTCTATAGGGACTGACCTGTTACTGCTGTGTGCTTTGAGCTTCAATCTGCAGGGGATGGGCAGGCACTAAGATGGGGCTGGAAACTGGTCTGGCACTGGGGTGGCCCTGGAGGCTGAGTCTGCAGGAGCAGGCCTAGGTCCTGGGTCCACTATGGCCAGTCTGTAGCCTGGGTCGGCAGGTTTGGTTCTGGAGTCTCAGTCCATGAGGTCTGGCCTGACATTGGGGTCTACTGGATTCTGAGTCTCTGGGTTATATCCTGGAGCCAAGGATCATGGGTGTTGGCTTGGTACTTGAAGCCATGAAAGCTAGCCTGGAGCTTGGGGTCTACCAGGATAGGCCTAGACCCAAGGTCTGTTGAAGCAGGCCCGAACTGTGGGTTCACTGGCGTATAGGACCACAGCAGATGACCTGGGGGTGTATTTTTGTGCATGTATAGTTGTTCAGATTGATGTTTCTGCAGGAGTACAAGCATTGGAAAGTCTTATTCACCATTTTGCTGACATCCAGATCCTATAAACTTTCTTGAGGGGAAAAATTCTGTTTAATCCTATTCTTGCACTTCACATGTAGTAAGAACCTACTATGTTGAGGGCTCTGTGCTGATCTTTGGAAATAAAAAGTGAACGACTAACACTTCCAAATAAATTATGTAGATACTCTGCCCTAAAAGAAGAGGTCACATCTTTGCTCCGTAAGTGTGGGCTGCGCCTAATGACTTCCTCTCAGAGAATACAGTATGTAAAGGGGAGAAAAAAGAGTAAATTTACAGTGGAGAAACCTGACAAACATTACCTCAGCCAGGCAATTAAGATCATCATCAACAGGGACAAACCATGTTGCCTAGTATATACCCTTGATATAATGTAATGAAAATAGAACTTTATAATCTTCTTTTCCAAAATCCATCACTTTATTTTTACCATGAGAAAAATATCAGACAAATTACTACAGAGGGGCATCCTACAATATATCTGACTGGAATTCCTCAAAACTGTCATGGTCATAAAAAACAAAGAAAGTCTGAGGAAGTGCCACAGCCAGAAGCCTAAAAAGACATGATCACTAAATATATTATGGTCTCCTAGATGGGATCCTTAAACAGAAAGAGCACATTGGTAAAAGCTAACAAAAAAAAATCTGATAAACTATGGACCTCAGTTAATAATGTACCAATACCAGTTCACTAATTGTAGAAAATGTATCATACTAAAGAAAGACGAGAATAGCAGGAGAAATTGTGTGTGTGTGTGTGTGTGTGTGTGTGTATGCATGTATATTGTTCTCTACACAGTTGGCCATTGAATAACACAGGTTTGAACTACATGGATACACTTATATGCACATTTTCTTTCACCTCAACCACCCCTGAGACACAAGACAAATGTTTCCTCTTCCTCTTCAGCCTATTCAGTGTGAAGATGAAGAGGATGAAGACATTTATGATGATTTACTTCTACTTAATGAATAATAAATATATTTTCCTTATGATTTTCATAATAAAATTTTCTTTTCTCTAGACTACTTTATTGTTTGACCACAGTATATAATACATATAGCATACAAAATGTGTGTTAATTGTTGATGTTTTGAGAAGGCTTCTGGTCAGCAGTAGGCTATTAGTAGTTTTTAAAGAGTCAAAAGTTATATGTGGATTTTCAACTTTGCAGGGGGTCTGCTCTCCTAACCCCTGTGTTGTTCAAGGCTCACTGTACTATCTTCTGAATTTCTCTGTAAATCTAAAACTGTTTTGAAAAATAGTCTATTAAAAAACTACAAAAAATGTGAATGAGTTTTCTTTGTCCTCTTAGAGCTCAGTTGACAAGAGACTAAAACCAGGAAAAAATTATAATATAGTGTCATATATGCAATAATATAGGTTTGAACAGAGAACATGCCAACCCAACCAAAACTTTTAAGATAAATTATCTTTTCAACTAAATCATAATTTAAAAATTTGAGTCTCTAGTAGCACCCAGCATGTATCTTACTCAAAGTCAGCATTCAAATGTCTAGCAGAATGATGAGGAGGACTGCTCCCATTTGTGAAATGACCTGGACATGGGATACTTAAATAATTAGACTTAAGTGAAGGTTAACTATGCCTGGTATCACCACCCTAAAAGGTGAAAATAAGTTTCAATTCAAATTTTGCCATATACATTTTATTACACAAAATCTGTTTTAGATGCCCAGTGAAATCCCAGGGGCATTTCCTTTTATGTGCTTCAGCCATACTTTACATGAAAGGTTTCTTGAGAGACAATAGAGGGAGAATTTTCCCCTTAAAGTCAATGGTAGGCAAACAGAATCATTAAAAAAAAAAAAAAAAATCAGCCTAGACACTAAAGTAAGGCCTCGTCTCTAAAAAAGTTAGTCCCAGATACTACTTGGGAGGCTAGAGGATCACTTGTGCCCCGGTCAAGGCTAGAGTGAGCCCTGATGGTACAGCTGCACTCCAGCCTGGGTGACAGAGCAAGACCCTGTCTCAAAATACAAAACAAAACAAAACAAAACAAAACAAAACAAAAAACCCCCACAAAAACCAAAAACAAAACAAACAAAAAAAAACCTCCAAAAACTTAAAGGCTGGACACTTGACCATTTCTTAACTCCATTTTGAAAGGTAAAGGGTGAAAGGTCACTAGATAGTTATATCTGGCATATATACAAATCAGAAATATCTCTACTTGAGTCAGTATCATCAATTTCATCCATGAAATGAGAACCCATTACTACGATTCGTCATGCTAACGAACAGAATCCTCAGTGTGGACAGAAAGTTAAGCAGAAGCTCTAGCACCAACAGCCTTTGGAGTATGACCTTTATTATTTTTTATTTTTAAATTTTTATTTAAAGCTAGCTGACCACTCCTGCAGCGTGAATTCCTGATCAGAGCAAAGTGAGGGATAAATCTAGCCATCATACACTTTTATCCTCCTAAGAATGCTGAACTATTTTAAAAGTACAGCTACCATACCACTCCTTTTCTCGAGTTATCTTGCTGTTATGAAATTGGTAGTATGGCTTTATTCCTGAGGTTTTTTGTTTGTTTGTTTGAAATGGGGGTTTCACTTTGTTGCCCAGCGTGGTCTCGAATTCCTGGGCTCAAGCAATCCTCCAACCTCGGCTTCCCAAAGTACTGGGGTTATAGGCTTGAGCTACCGGGCCTAGGCCCTAATCCTAAATTTTAATCTTAACTCTGCCACTGTGAGACCTTGGGCAAATCACAGTACTCCCATGGATCCCAGTTCTCTCCTCTAAAAATGAGGGTACTGGGTTAGGTCTTTCTTGATCTTTCCATCCATATAATTAATCTATAAGCTTAGCTGTGTTTTAGCTGACGTAGAGGAAAACCATAAATATGAAAGCAGAGACACCAGCTTTAATTCGTTTGACGGTCAAATTACATACACCATAAATATTAGCCTCTTTGAGTCATCAACTGTTAGCTTCAGCCAAGCATGTTTAGGATTACACTTAAAAAATATTTTATTGTTGTACACTTCATAAAGGAGTCTACAGCTACTAGTGATGCTAGTATAGACTTCATTTATAGCAGAAAAAAAATCCCCAAGGTAAGAATACTAACCACTGAAGGAGATCACCTCGTTAATTCTCGGCCCTTCTAACTCTGCTTGCCTTCTTTCAGGGTTGGTTTCAGAGCGAATGGTCCTCTCTGTTCAGCCTTAAAACGCGGCATACCTAAGTCATGTTTCCAACAGCAGTCACCATATTCCCTCACGTTTCCCATTTGACAAACCCCAAATGTAGCATTTTTTTCTCTTAAAATTCCCTTGAATGATTCTTCAAGCTCCACGCATCTGTGGGGACGTTCCAGGTACCGCCCCACAATGCTACCTCCTCTTAAAAAGAAGTCGTTCAGCTGGGGCGGGCTGGCGCTGCGTGGCGCGCACCTGAGCGGCCGGGGCTCCCCGAGCCACGGGGGGCGCGAGAGGGCGAGGCAGCGGCCTGGCTTCTCCCCAGCACCGTTCTCTGTCACGGCCGCCGCCTGACCATCACCCCGCGCCTCGCGTGGGCATGTCTCGCTTCAGAAATCCCAAGTCGTCTTAGGTTCCCTGGTCCTTCCCCTGGGGGGGAAAAAAAACGCTGGTGCAGCCCAGAGCCCTTTTCCGCTCCACCCCGGGCTGTCCTCGCTGCCCTCCTGCCTCCCGCGCGTCCTTCCCAGCGCGTCGGCCGCGCGCCCAGGTGTTCCCGCGCCCGTAATCCCCTCCGGCCCGCGCCTCCCGGCCCGCCCTGCGGGTCTCCAGCGCCTGGGCCCGCGCTCTCGCCGCGGGTCCTTCCTCCTATCCCCACCCAGCCCCGCCCAGCCTCCGCGGCGCTGGGGCTCCCGGCCGAGCCTCTCCTCCCACCTCCGTCCCCTACTTCCCTCCCCAAGAAGTGCTATTTTTAGCAAATCCTCCGCGCGCCGCCACCCGCTCAGCTCGCAGCTCGCAGCCGCCCGCTGCCGCCCTCCGGAGTCCCCCCCCGCGCGGCGGCGGCGGCGGCGGCGGCGCGTCCCGCACATCGCGCAGCGCGCACCGAGCCGGCCGCGCCGCGCCCGCCGCTCTCGCCGCTTTCGCCGCGGTCTCCTCCTCTAGCGCCCGCGGCGGCCGGTATATCTCGGCTGGAGGAGCAGCGGCGGCCCCCGAGTCAACTTTCATTCCCTTTTTGCTACTGCCTCACCATTCTCTTCTCCTCCTCGAAAGATGGCTGTTTGGAGAAGGGGGAGAAGTTAAGAGGTCGCCGGCGCGGAGCGAAGGAGGGCGCGATAGCCTCAGCAGGAGCGGGCGGAGGTGAGTGGCACCACGGCAGAGTCCCCGGCTGGTGCTTGAGGAAAGCCCTGGGAATTGGGGGCCACCGGTCCTCAGGATGCGCCGCGGTATTCCCTTCTCGGGTTCCGCAGGTTAACAGCATCTCAGTCCGGACTCTGATGCCACTTGCCTTGCATCTCGCAGCCCGGAGACCGGTGGGTTTAAGGGAACCTTTGTCAGAAGTTGGGTGCTAGGTCATCTTTGTGGTGCAGACCCTGACATTTGGCTAGGCAAACTGAGGCGAGCGGTCGGTGGCGTGATTCTCTCCCGCCCCCAAACACACCCAGTTTATGTTGGAGCCGAGCTATGAATGAAAAGTTTGTACTGGCAACGTGTTGCTTGAGGGGAGCAACGCTTATTGGGGGGTACCTTTGATGTTTCGTGGAGGACTTCAGTTTTAAGTCAATGCATCAGAATCCTGGGTTTTAAGAAAAGTTCAGGAGGCTGGGGGATGGGATGGGAGATAAAGCAGTTCCTTGACTAGTGGAAGGAGAGTGATGAATCGTAAGCTTATTAAGGTAAACTGGTTAATTAGATGCCATACGAGGGTGTCACAGTGGGGACTAGAGGGAACGGAGGACGGGGGCGTTCCCTGAGCGCCTAGCAGGCTGCGTTTGTTTGGCTTTGAAGCCGTTACCCCCTTGTCCGCAATGAGAGGTGCTGGTGTCAGGCCTGTGTGTCTGTGATGTGACAGAGCGGGACTGAGCTCTCTCCAGATCCGAGGCGCGGTTGTCAGGAGAGGTGGCCTGCAACGGAGAGCTGAGGATGCAGTTCCTGTGATGTGGACTTGGAGAATTCTCTAGTGAGTCTCCTGTGCTCCAATTTCAGGAAGATCTGTCAATTGTTTTTTCTTCCAGGGAGGTGTGTGTAATCTCCTAAAAGGAACTTTCAGCTTTAAGTAACTGTAGCATTTTGAAATCCTATAAGAAATAAGATATCTACATATATTCATTATTTCATGTATGTGGGGTGTGTATGTGTGTGTGTAAAATATGGGAAAGGGGTAAGAAAGGCTTAAAAAGTTTAACTTCTACCAGAAAAGGAAGCGAAGAGTTAATTTTTTTCTCCCCAAATGGTATAACAATGCATATACAACTAAATACTCTTGCTGTGCTGAGATTTCTCATAAGGAGTAAGATTTAGGAATTACAAGTATTCAGAGCACTGTCATGTTTTCAAATCTTGCAGGCACTATCGAAATCTGGAAAAAGGGAGTACGTACATAGAGAACCCATATTAAAGGAAAAAAACATTGAAAATCTTTCAAAAGAAAACCTTATGACATTTGAAAAGGCCTGGATGTTTTCTGATGCTCCAGAAATCTTTCTAATCCTGTAATTAAAAACAGCACAGAATAAGTTGCATTTAAGAAATCAGAAATCATGTTTAAAGGATATCTTTTGACCTTCTTTTTGGTACTTTTGATATTTATTATGGAAATTATTGTGACTGAAAATTTGTTGTTTAATATATTTGCCTTTTACCACAGATAATTAGTCCTCCTTATCCTTTTAAACCACTGTTCCAGTTTGGACCAATTTAATTCCCCAAACATCAAATTACTGATGTTCCTTCTGGAAACCATTTATGTTTAAAATGGCTAATAAGAATATTACATTTCCAAAACAACATAATTTAGTCAGTTGTAAAACTTGCTTGTAATTTATTCTCATCCATTTTGTTTGAATGGGGCACATTTGAAGAAGAGCAGCATTTTCTTAGAATATGCCATTTTCTGTGTGGGAAAAAGCTAGTGTTTTCATATATGTTTTAGCTATTAAACAGATGCATGTAAGGTGGCAATCCTGTCTGACCTTTGATAAACTGCCAGCCAGAGGGAGAGAGATGCTTTCTTAGCTGTGCTCGTGAATTGATAATCTTTACTACAAAATGGACACGGTTAGATGCACAGAAGGTTGTGCAGAAGGAAGTTAAGGAGTTTTAAATTAAATACCAGTTTATGGGTAGGAGACAGATTTTTTTTTTTTAACCTTGATCTCCCTGTTTGTTTCTTTCTGCAGTTCAGCCTGTTGGGCTGGCCTTTATTGGAGAGTCAGACCAGCACTCTGACTAGAGAGTGTTTAGCACATTAAACTGCTGTCTTTTGTAGAAATAATGATGGCTCTTTTGCAATTAAAAGGTAATTTTATACATGGTTATAGATTTTTGTGATTGTTTGGTGACCAAATTAACCATAACCGTTATTATAGTAGAAAGAGTTGTTTTATGAAGTTATTGCCACTATATATAAATAATTATATATTTAAGATATAGATGAATTCTATTTGAGGTTTAGGAGTTTTGAATCTTAAGGCCAGCTGACCAGATATAAACCTATTTAATTAACTAATTTGAATGACACCAGAATTCAGATTTTTATTGATATCTACATCTAGGTTTATGTAGCTTTCCTTTCTTTTTATTAGAATTACTTCTTTTTTGAATTTGTTTAAACATTACAACATATTACATTATAATTTGTACACACTCAGTGGGGAAGGTGCAGGTTATTCTTAAACAGAGATGTGGAGAAATAGCTAACAAGGAGAGTCATTTGAGAAACATATGGACATCATAAAATCCTTCTGTATGTAGCATCTGTACCTTCTCATTAGTGAAATATTATAGTTATGGACATTTTTTGTTATTACATCCAAATGTGGCTTTTTATTTTTGCTTCATTGGTTTTTTTTGTTTCTTTTAAAATACAGTTTGTATTACTGTTTAAGTTGGTGGGGGCTCTTACTGCTTGAAGCCTTTTGCTTTCAATAGACATCATACTTAATTTTTATTGCATGCATCTGCAGATATATACAATTGTTTCCCAGTTTGTTATTATAATTCTTACACTTTTTGGTGATTCCTCAAAACATTTGAGAGATAGGTAGGGTGACATATTGTTCTCATTTTAGGAAGGAGGTGGCAGGTACACTGATATACCCAATGTTACACCATAGTGAATCAGTGTGAAGCTGAGCGTAACATCTATATTTCCTGTATTTTAATTATGAGAGCAAGCTGCTCCTGTGTCTTATGATAACTTCATAAATTTTTGTATTTCTAGATTTTTAAAGTGGTCATCTTTATATATGTGCAGATCAGATTTTAAATCAGTCAATATATTCATAAGGGGATGGATCATACTGTTGGCCTGTTGATGGGAGAGAACCATGACTCTAATAGCTACTGCTGAAATAAACAAAGAAGCACACACACCTCTGCAGAATATTTGTTCTTGCAATCAATCCATAGTCCACATATTTCTTTGCCCTGCTGGCCTCACCCTATCAACTACCTACTGCCCTTTTACTGATCAAAGCAGTTCTTGAAGTTTATCAGCACAGTTGTCAAGCTTGAGGATCATCAGCGTCACTGGCAAGAAAAGTCAGAACCTGATTTTTGGGAAGAGAGAGTATTGACGGGGGACAGTAATGGAGTGTTCACTCCAGAGGCAGCCAGTAATGGTCAGAGATCATATTCTGGGTGTCGGGATGTCTATTTCTCTCATCAGCTCTGCTTCTTTGGCCAAACTTCCAGGTATCAAAGTGAACAGAAGGTTTATGGAATTACCTAGTCGTTTCTTTCCATGTAGATCTCATATCTGAATAAATCAGACTTTTTTTAAAAAAGAAAAGGACAGAAACTTGTTCTTTTTCTTCATCTCACCAAATCTCCTCTCCTTCAAACCCCACTAGAATTTTTTTAGGATAATTGCCCACATGATTTGTAACAGCTAAAGTGATAGACTTCTGATATTGCATTATTACACTTAACAGTGGAATATATTATCCAGTTTGCAGAAGGAAGCATTGTAATTCTGTAGATAATGGTAATATGTAATCTTATGCAAGTATTTTTGAATAAGCAGACAGTACCAAGAGCTCTCTATTAAGCTAATATGTATATTCTTACTCTTCCATTCCCTAAATTACAAATGGTTTATAGGAGCTCATCCAAATCATTAAGTATCAAGTACTGAAAAAAAGTTCAGATGAGGTTTCCTGTTTACTATGGTGAATTTTGTTTAGAACTTCAAAGAGAGGAAACTACTATCTATTGTTTGCTGCACCAGAGAGAGTATAACGTGTTTCTGGTGAGCTTGAGGAGCATTGAGGTTGCTGGAAATGGTACTTTCTTCACATCTCTACAGAAGCTGTGATAAGAAGGAGATGGGTGTGGACTGGTTTAGTTCTAGTACAATAGTGATGACTGGAATTTGAAGTGACCACTGAAAGGGTAAGATTTGGATAGTCTGTGTGTCACTCAAGGTATTCAGTAGCAAGTCATGGAAACTAACTTTAGTTAATATAAGCATCAAATAAATTTATTAGAGGATGTTGACTTTGTTTTCTCTTGCTGTGTAACACATTTCCACAAATTCAGCAGCTTAACACAACACCCCTTTATCATATCAGTTTCATTGCTCAGAAGTCCACACATAGCTCAACTAGGTCCTCTGGCCAAAGATCTTCTCCCATGTTGGCTAGGGCTGCAGTCCCAACAGAATATCAATGGGAAAAGATCCACTTTCAAGCTCTTTTCTATTATTGGCAGAATTTATCTCATAGTGGCTGTAGGACTGAGGCCTCCATTTTCTTGCTGGCTGTCATTCAGAGGCTGCCCTTAACTCTTAGAGGCTGCTGTTATTCTTTGCCATGTGGCCCTCTCATAGGTACTGTTACAACATGGCATCTTACTTTTTTAAAGCTAGCAAGGAAGTCTCTCTTGCTCCAGTCTGATAAGAAAGAGTCTTATATACTATAATATAATAGTGAGAGAGTGACATCAGACTATACAAGGCATGACTCCTTGGAGGTCAGCTTAGGATATGTCCACCACATTGACTAGCTCATAGAATCTCTGGTGTAGGATGGGCACAGTAGCTTATGCCGGTAATCCCAGCACTTTGGCAGTCCAAGGCAGATGAACTGCTTGAGTCCAGGAGTTCAAGATCAGCCTGGGCAACATGGCGCGACCCTGTTGCTACAAAAAAATGCAGAAAAAATTACCTGAACTTGATGGTGTGTGCCTGAAGTCCCAGCTAGTTGGCAGGCTGAGGTGGGAGGATCACCTGAGTCTGGGAATTTGAGGCTACAGTAAGCCATGATCGTGCCACCATGCTCCAGCCTGGGCAACACAGTAAGACCCTATTTTTCTTTCTTTCTTTTTTTTTTTTTTTAAGAAAAAGAACCTCTGGTAAAGTCAGCAGACCTGACTTTGAAGCCACTCAAGTAGAAACAAGGCTCCAAATCCCTCTGCAGAATTTGTCCTGTGAGGTACTGCTGCTGTCGCTGCTGGCATATAGCTTCTACAGTTGAATGTGGGCTCTATATCATAAAAGAGAGGATTCTCCACATAAAATAATGGGGTCCCATTGTCCATTGCCAAAAAGAATGACAGGTGTCCACTGCTGAGGGAAAGAAGAAAAAATGATTGCTTAATGAAATGTTTGAGATTTTGGCCAGGATAGGCATGATAGCCTTCTAGGGATGGGATTGAATTGGAAAGTGACTGAAGTCATGGTGACTTCTTGGAAGAGAAAACTCTTCCAGGATTTAGGAGAATAATGGTAATGAGGGTCCCTTTATGAGTGGTAGTGATAAGAAAGGAGTAGAAAACCTTTGAAAGATGAATCACTACACATGCATTAGTCTGGGTATTGACTTAATTAGTCCCTAAATATATTCCACACATGAAAGACTTTTAAGGGACTGATTCCACTAATCCTTTCAGGGAACCATCGCTGTGACTTGGAGGCCTGCAGTGTGGTCTACCCTCATTTTGTAGAAAGGAGTAGAGCTAAGGACCATTGTACTATATTTGTGGCCCAGTGACTGTGGGGTGCTGTGTAGTGGGTTGGGGACTATTGAACACACCCTGTGCTCTAAGCACTTTGCCAGATACATTTTATCTATTTTGTATCTCAAACTCTGGCAGTTTAGTTTATATTTCCCTAGTTCTGCCTCCCTTCTCCCCTGGCAGGTGTGTGGAGACTTTGAAAGGCTAAATACTTTGCCAAGGGTCGTTCAGCTAGGGGTGGCATTAGGATTTGAATCCAGGTCTGATTCCAGAGCCTGAAGTCTTGTAGTACACATCCCATACTCAGAAGCAGTAAGTGAAGTTTCCAGGGGGTAAGCCTGTTACTCACACTGAAGTGGATGTCCGTGCTACAGTTGCTGTTGGGTTCCATCATTCAGCTTGAGAGAACTGGATACTGCAAGATGAGGGTTAAAGAGAGGAGTGAGGGAGTGTGCTGTATCATGCCTTCTTTTATTTTCTCAGCAGGAAGTACATATTATAGGTCTCTCTTAGATCTAAAAGTAAGAATGGGGAGTAGAGGTTGTGCATTTTTATTTCTACTTATCATTTTGGTTAAAATCAAAAGGGCTGTGTCTCCTTTCTTTCCTATATGTAGATTTATACTATTAAATTAAATCAGGTAACATTATGAATTCTCATTGCCTCTTTGGCCATAGGGTTCTTTCTATAGCTTTTTCAGTAGATGCCACTGTTTTGATCTTGAAAAGTCTATTGAGACATTCTTCCTTTGTTCTTCTATTACTCAGTCCCTCTTTCTACTCTGTGGTGCCTCTGAAATCTATTCATAGATATTCTACTTTTTTCTTCTGTTTTATGTACTTAAATATCTTCTTTAAATGGATCTAGTTCCATTGATCAGAATCATTGGCCCAGATCCCCTTCTGCTCCACTGTACCCAGGAAGTCTTATCTATTTTCTGTTAATTTTACTGAGTTTTACTCTACATCCCAGCACAGTATGAGGAAGCCTTTAAGATTTCCCTGGGTATCTGAGCCAAAATGTAAACATTTAAAACTGAATACCTCAAGGAAGAGTATGATTGGATTGTGTTAGATCAGGTGCACACCTACGGACTACTCCACTGTGGCCAGGCAAAGGGAGTTTTATTATTGCTCCATCTGGGTTCAGGTGTCCACCCTTCTAGAATACTACTGTTCTCAAAGAAGGAAATTGTGAGCCAGCCCCAGCTTGACTGGGGTCAACAGTACTAATCTATTCTAGAGCACACTGTAGCTCAGGAAGTCTCTAAATAAACTTAATTTCTTCATATAGGTTTTAGATTTCCTAAACTAGATTAGGCCAGATTTGACTTTAAAAGCCCAAACTTCTTAGCATGACACCAGTTCTTTCACAGTCTGGACCCAGCCTATCTTTATTACCTTTACTTTTTTTTTTTAGGTGCAGGGTCTTGCTCTACTCCCAAGGCTGGTGTGATCACAGCTCAGTATAACCTTGAGCTCCTAGGCTCAAGTGATCCTTCTGTGTCAGCCTCCCAAGTAGCTAGGACTACAGGCTCATGCCAGCATACCTGGCTAATTAAAAAAAATTATTTATTGTTTATTTTTAAACATTTTTTGTGGAAGGGGTCTTGCTGTGTTGCCCAGAGTGGTCTTGTGCTCCTGGCCTCAAGCTACCCTCCTGCTTAGGCCTCCCAAAGCACTAGGATTACAAATGTGAGCCACCGTGCCAGGCCCTTACATTTTTAACTGTTGCAACTCCCTGCCTTTCATCCAGTAAATCATTAAGGATTTAAATCCTAAACTTTGAGCTAGCAAGTGGCTTCGATTTTAGATAAACAGGAATAGCCAGCCTGAGAGAATACATCAACGTGTAAAGAAAAGTCAAGATGAGAGAGAGAGAAATAAGAACATTTCAGTTTTTCACTTCCTGCATCCAGTCATTCTTAAGTCTTGTTCTATAGCTGATTTTTTTCCAGGGATATGTTATGTGAGCAATGAATTATCCATAAATTGAGTTTCTGCCTCTTGCAGTGGAAAGAGAACCGTGTAGCATAGGTTTCTATAAGTGATCATCTCGTAGCGAAAATCAGACTTTCATTCTGCTGGGGTTCTGTTGGGGGATTGGGAAGCTGTGCTTCTCTGCCCTACTTTTTCACTGGGCCCAATGTATGTCCCACCTCTTCTGTGATGCTTCCCCTGATTACTACAACACACTGAGATCTCATTCCTCTCTGAATTCCTACTGTAGTTTAGGGTTATGGCTATGTTTTCACAGGCTTACAAATGGAATTCTAGTATTAATTGAGAAAATCCATAATAAAAAGCCTACTGTATTAGGAAAGTCTTTAAAAGGAATTTGCATTTTTATTACCCCAAACAGCATCCTTATATTTTTGAAATATAGTAGTATATTTAATATACAGGAGGATTTACATGTGTATTTATGGTCTTCTTGCAATTACCCTGTGGCTCGCTAGAGATTCATAGTCTCCCACCACTTAGATGGAAAAGAGGGCAGAGAAGGTTTGGCTTCCTAATGGGTACCTTCTCCAAATAAAACACCACAGGAAGAATGGGCCGGTTTTGACTAAGACTACAGGTCTGTACAGTATGAGTGTGTTTATTTTTTATTAAACATTCTGCTTAAGTATATAGGAACATAAATATGAATGCTTTTGCTTATACATTTCATAAATTATAAAAACAAACCCAACAAACAAGTGTTGAATATAAACAACAGAATTGATGAAATTAAAAGAAACAACATTGAACTCTGTGACAAATGGTGCTGTATTGTTGAAATTACATTGCCAGTATCCAGTTTAAAAGTATAAAGATGCAGTCTCAGATTCTGTTTTTCTTTAATCTATTTCTATGTTTTATATCAATACAGATACAAAAATTGTCCTTTTACAACCAAACAAACAATATTAACTTTGAGGCTTTGTGTATGGCTCAGGATAATCAGACTTTACACATGATCAAAATTCCTCAAATAATCCTCAAATGTCAGGTTTAATAAGATATCACCTGAGATCTCTATAACATCTTTTTGTTCCCTTGAAAATGTGATTAGTATTGTGGAGTCATCGAATTCTAAATCAAATCTGTAAGCTGTATTCCAAGATTTCTGGAATGGAGAACAGATTATGTAGAAGCTACACAGAGATAGGACGCATGCATTATCTTCACACTCGTGATGATTATAACCTCTATAGTACAGGTACTTTTGCTTGCCTGTGCTACCCAGTGTTCTGTAATGACTCACTTCATCCTCACCTTTTCTCTAAACAGACTTTATTTGTTTAGCAACCTTTCTATTCTTTGATCTCCACTTAGTATATGCATGATTGAAAACATCAAGTGCAAACAACATGATGAAAATTTGGTGGCAGTATTTAGTTTTTAAACGTTTATTCAGAAACTGATTAGCATACAACATGTATATTTAGATGATCATCCCAATGAAATCCCAAAATGGAAAAAAAAATATTTCACATCAAGCTCATGGACCTCAGTTTGAAATACACAGTTGCAAATGTTAATTGGCCACTTAAAACATTTTACATCTTGCCGTATGTTGTGTGTCATTAATGAAATTGTAAGCTCCTTGAGGTGAGACTATATGCTTACTGTTTTGTTTTCTTCCATAGCACTGTGTGCATTTCTTATAGTTGGTGACCAATAAGTGTTTGCTGATTGACCGATTATTAATATATTGTTATTTCCTATTGCTCTGTGACTCAAAGGCAGGGACTATTTTGTTTTAATCTGTGGTCTCTGAATGCGTAGCGCAGCAACTCTCACGTGAGAAGTGCCTAATAAATGTTCTGAATGAAAGAATGGATGACTTGTTGCCTTTGTGTGTGTGTGTGTGTGTGTGTGTGTGTATTCGTACTCTTTTAGATCTAATCTCTTATGTACAGGGCACTTCCAACAGTTGTATAGATTAGTGCTGTCCAGTAAGATTTTCTGTGATGATGGAAATATTCTGTCTGTGCTCTGCAACATCATAGCCACTAGGCACATGTGGTCTTTGAAATTTAGCAAATGTGGCCAATGGCCTGAATTGAGTTTTATTTAGTTTTAATGAGTGCATAGTCACACATGGCTAGTGGGCAGCACAGACCCAAATGATAAAATGTACTTTCTCAAACTTATTTGCTCTCATATCTAACATTATTATATTTTTTGGTTATAATTGGATGTTGTTATTTGATTTTGTTGTATTGGATGGATGAAGTGAGTTTATCACTTTAAAAATAGAGCACTATAGTCCACCAAGTTGATTTCATTCTTTCCTAAATGACCAGCAACATTGGATGTCATCTATTCACTTGCTCCACCATCTATTTTGGTATTTCATCATTCCCTTATTAGGCTAGAGGCCTGACACCACTTTACCAAATAAGTTTTATGTACACTTTTACCTTTTTTTTTTTAATGACCCAGGTTATCTTGCGTTTGCTTGTCTTTCTGTTTTAGTCCTTTTTTCCCCTAATAAACCATTTAAACTTGGATTATCTATATCATTATTATCATTTTTAGAGACAGGGTCTTGCTCTGTCACCCAGGCTAGAATGCAGCAGTGTGATCATAGCTCACTGCAGCCTTGAACTCCTGGGCTCAGCTGATCCTCCTGCCTCAGTTTCCCAAGGAGCTGGGACTACAGGCATATACCACCACACCTGGCTAATTTTTTATTAGATTTTTTTTTTTTTAGAGATGGAATCTTGCTTTGTTGACCAGGCTGGTCTTGAACTTCTGGCCTCAAGTGATCCTCTGGAGTAACTGAGATTATAGGAGTGGACCACTGCGCCCAGCCTATATTACCATTGTTAATACCACCATCATCATTTTCATTTCTGGTGTTTATGCTTTGCCAGCCAATATTTGATGTTATGTACTAATGTCTACTGATAGTCTAAACACATTTCAAATTTATTATAATCTGTAAAATGTCTGAATATTCTTTTTCTCCAATTGTTTTCTTTGCTTATCTTGCCCTTTTACCCTTTCTGGTCCAGAAGAATGAACTAGCATCATATGCATTTAAACATTACAACTCAGTCCTTACATAAGATGTAATACCATCATGACAAGTTTCACTGCTGTTGCCAAATCCGTGAAATCGATACTACAGGACAGTCATTTAGAAAGACAGGAATTGCTTCCTGCAAATAGCTGAGATCTTTATGCAATTTGTAGTTCTGCTAGAGCAAGACTTCTATTATAAGTTATTGTACATATATTGAACCTCAGTATTGGGTATATTCAATTCTCCTTTAATTCTTATAACAGTAATGAATCTAGTAGTATGTAATGGTTATAGAGGCTATCTATGCAAATAAGTTGAAATCAGCTCTGCTGACTAGCAGAAATACTTTAGAATTTTCCACTCATTTTCTGTTTACTGCTAGAGATTTAATTGTTGTCTTATGTGGCAGAATTTGAATGCACAGACTTCAGCATGGAAGCTTGCCTTTTGTTCATTTTTTTAGTCTAGCTTAGTAGTTCCCAAACTTGAGTGTGCATCAGCATTTCTGTTCAGGGCGATACACACAAAAGATTGTTAACTATACTTTATGGATAAGTTAACCTCTTTTCAAGGCAGTTTTGTCTATACTAGATTTTCATCTTGGAACCTACCTTTCCCTCATTACCCCAGAGATGCATCTCCTCTTTATTCCTTCTATTTCTACTTTCAGTCCAGCACACAGCTGCTCATTGAGTGGACTTGTAGATGTGCTCTTGAATAGATTTCACACAATGGGAGACAAATTCAGTAGCAATATATAGAATTTTGAACTTGTGAATCCCCAGTTGAGCTTTTATCTTCTTATTGCTTTCATATGCCTCTCGATGGTGAGAAACTAGTACTGCTTTGTTATCTTCTTTCCCAATTTTTCCCCATAAACATTCTCCTAAAAAGCCCTAATGATGTAAATGATACATTATGTTCATTCTTGACAGGTTGGGGAAATGAGGAAGGGAACTTTCCTTTGTGACTTGTGCTGTAGATATATTTTTAAATCTCCTATTTATCTATTTGACCCAATTTTTAAAAGTTACCTACATTAAAATAAATATTAAATAAATTTAGTATTATAATGAAACAATAGTTTGCTTTTATTTATAAAGTTCATCTGGGTGTGTTGGCTCACGCCTGTAATCCCAGCACTTTGGGAGGCCGAGGCAGGTGTGTCACCTGAGGTTGAGAGTTCAACACCAACCTGGCCAACATGGTGAAATCCTGTTTCTACTAAAAATACAAAAAAGAAAAAATTAGCTGGGCGCGGTGGTGGGCACCTGTAATCCCAGCTACTTGGGAGGCTGAGGCAGGAGAATCGTTTGGACCCTGGAGGTGGAGGTTGCAGTGAACTGAGATTGCGTCGCTGCACTCCAGCCTGGGCGACAGAGTGAGACTCTGTCTCAAAAAAATAAAGAAAAAAAGATAAATAAAGTTCATCAAAGGCCTTTGCTTAAACTTATGAGATAACTTGTTTACTAACCAGAACACCCTTTTGGAGTTACTTACTACTTTTCTCTGTGAGAACAAACATCATATATTCACCTTAACTTATATTTTCAAAAGTATAATGCTAAGACTACTCAAGCCAAGTGGGAAAGTGTAGGCCAAATGGAATAGTATTTCAGAATAATGGCTACAGTTTTAATTTCTCTAGAATAGCAGATCTGAAATATTGTTGTGTGTTCTAATTTTCAGGTAACTACTGGAAACTCATTAAAATATATTTTATACCCTATTCTATTTTTCTTACATATGTTATAAAGCCCTTACTACATTGGTATTTTATTAAAACAGTAATTATTTAAAGATGTTTATGTAAAACAGAAATCTTTTGTATTTACTCGAGTAGTTACCATTTCAGTGCTCTTCATTCCTTTGTCTATATCCAGATTTTCCTCTGATATCCTCTTCCTTCTGCCTGACTTCCTTTAAACATTCTTTGTGGCACAGATCTGCTGGTGATGAATCCTATCAGCTTGCTTTTGTATTTCTGAAAATGCCTTTATTTCACCTTATTTTTGTTGGATATAGAATTCTAGGTCAGTTTTTTTCTTTTAATAGTTTAAAGATGTTACTTCACTGTTTTGTCATTCGCATTTTTTTTTACAAGAAACCTGCTGTCATTCTTACTTTTGTTCTCCTTTATAGATATCAAGTCCTATAACATATTCTGTTTATTCCTGGTTTTGAACAATTTGATTTTAATGTATCTTGGTATAGCTTTCTTCATGTTTCTTGTGCTTTGGGTTCATTGAGCTTCTTGGGCCTGAGGGTTAATAGTTTCCATCAAATTTGAAAAAAAAGTTAGTCATTATTTCTTCAGAATTTTTTTAGGAGTCCCTCCTCTTTTTTCTCTTATTCAGGAACTCCAGTTGCATGTATATTAGGATCACTGATGCTCCGTTTATTTATTTTTATTTTTTCTTCTCCATATGTTACATTTTGAGTAGTTTCTATTGCTGTGTCTTCAAGTTCATTACCAAGTAGTCATATTTAGTGTGTTCTCCATCTCACACATTGTAGTTTTCATCTCTTGAAGTTCAATTGGGTGTTTCAAAATTTTCCATGTCCCTATTTAACTTTCTGAACATATGGAATAGATTCATAATAACTGTTTTAATGACCTTGTTTGCAAATTCTAATGTCTTTTTTAGTTCTTGGTCAATTTTGTTTGATTGACTTTTTACCCTTGCTATTGGTTATATTTTCCTATATCTTTGCATGCCTAGTAATTTTTGATGGATGCCAGACATCGTGAATTGTAGGGTGCTGGATATTTTTATATTCCTATAAATCTTCTTGAGTATTTTTTTTCTGGGATGCAATTAGTTACTGGGAAACAGCTTGATCCTTTCAGGTCTTGTTTTTAAGATTAGTTTCTGAGTACTCTACCCAACACCCCATGAATTATGAAGTTTTCCAGTCTGGCTGGTAGGAATAGGCACAATTCCCAGACTTGTGTGAGTGCTGGGTACTGTTCCCATTAACACTTTCAGGTGGTTCTTTTCCTAACTTTGGGTTGTTTTCTCACATCTGTGTCCTGATCATTACACTGCTGAATATTCAAGGGGGGAGCTCATTTGTAGACCTCTGGATATCTCTTCATATTTAGCTTTCCCCCCTCCAGTACTCTGGCCTGTGACATCCAGCTGCTCTGATCTCCTTAGTTCCTCCAATTCATCTCCTCAATTCAGGGATTATGCTAGGCTCTGCCTGGGTTTTCCTTTCCTGGGCCACAATCTGGAAGCTGGAATAGTCATAGAGCCCAGGTCATCAGTTTCCCATTTCTTAGGGTTCACCTCATATGTTTTCTGTTTCTCAAGGATTATTGCATTGTGTCCAGTGTCTTGAAAACTATTGCTTCATATTTTGTACAGAACTTTTATTTTCTTAGGCAGGGGGATAATTCCAGTCCCTCTTACTCAGTCTTCTTTGGAAGTGGTTCCCCCATTCCTTTTCTCTTCCATGTAAAACCTTGTTGGTCAATATCATTTTGGAGACTACTTAAGTATTTAATGCTCAATTTAATGTAGTTTATTTTGATATTCTACATCTTTCTTTTCAGCAGTTTCCAAATTTTCTTTAATTAACATTTTATATTACAAGCATATTTTAAAAAATCCATTTTGCACAGTTATATTCTATATCATGCTTGATGCTTTTATCACTGTCCTAGCCATTCAAAACCATTCTTAAGGCAAGCTGGTCATAAAATAAGGAGTTAAATTTGTTGAGCATAATAATTTACATACTTTTAAGTGGATAAAAGATGCCACTATGGGAAAGTACCATGTTTTTTAAGAAGGATAGAAGCCAAGTGGCTTTGAAATAATGTACTCTTGAATCTAGTAAATGTGAATGATCATAAAACAGCTCATAAATTACTATATTTTAAATTGGATCACTTATGGATTGCTCCTCTTTTATATTTATTTAGGAGGTTCTGTAGTTCATGGATAGGCCTTGAGATTGTTCATATGTCAAGCAATAGTGAACTATGTGCTGGTGAATTATTTTATTTTTAATCCTCTCTCATATTTGAATGATAAAATATACTACTGTGAACTAATATGAGAATAAAGTGTCAAAATTCAGGAGCACATCTTGCTATAGTGAATACATCTTGTTACTTCAAGAGTTTTCTGGCAGTAAGGGCACAATTGACTGTGATAATTTAAAAGAATCCTTGAGGTGGTATAGTTCCATATGTCGTAGGAATATGTCAATGATTTTTTAATTTTGCAATTTGAGTTTTTAATGTAGTCTTTTGAAAGCTAGTTGTTAAGCATGGCAAGAAGACTAGAGTTACTTTAGAATTCTTAGGAAAATAATTTTGTAAGAACAAATTAAAATTAACTTTTTCTTCAGCACTGTCATAAATATCAGCACCATGAAGCCAAAATTGTGGCAGTGTTACATGGCTATGTTTCCAGTATTTAAGAATAAAGGTTAGGCCAGATTTATATTCTCTTGCAAAATTGAACCAAAATATAAATAATTTATAGAATTTTAAGAATAGAATCTTGAAAAAGCGAATACTACTCTGTGAGGGAGACTGTTAGTTGTCTCCTAGTCTCTCTTTTCCCCACTGTCCTCAGACATAAAGCACCTAAGTTTTAGCTGGGGACAAATCCCTACAGGATAGAGATGACATTTCTTAGCCTTCCTTGCAGCTAAGAATTTTAAACCATGTGACAAAGTTCTGACCACAGGATATAAACAGAATGGTTATGTGCAACTTCCAAGTAGGCCATTAAAGGACAGGGGTGTGCTGTCTCCTTTCCCTTCTCATTTGCTGGAATGTGGGAATAATGGTTGCCTATCTTAGACTTTGCTAAGGATGCCAGCACTTTAAGAATGGCAGAGCAACAAGATTTTTAAAGAAGGCCTAGGACAGTGTATTAATCTGTTCTCACACTGCTAATAAAGACATACCCGAGACTGGGTAATTAATAAAGGAATGAGGTTTAAGGGACTCACAGTTCCACATTGCTGGGGAGGCCTCACAATCATGGTGGAAGGCAAAGGAGCGAAGGCACATCTTACATAGTGGCAGGCAAGAGAGCTTGTGCAGGGGAACTCCTATCTATAAAACCATCAGATCTCATGAGACTTGTTCACTACCATGGGAACAGTATGGGGGAAACCAACCACATGATTCAATTACCTCCACCTGGCTCCATCCTTAACACATGGGGATTATTACAATTCAGGGGGAGATTTGGGTGGTGACACAGCCAAACCATATCAGACCGTGATAGTGACATTTTTACTTTATTACTTTATTTTATTTCATATTCGGGGGGTACATATGCAAGTTTGTTACAAGGGTATATTGTGTGATGCTGAGGTTTGGGCATCTATTGATCCCATCACTCAAATAGTGAACATAGTACCCAGTAGGAGGTTTTTCAGCCCTTTGCGCCGTCTCTCTGGCTCCTCCCTTTTGGAGTCCCCAGTGCCTATTGTTCATAGATGATGACTTCTTGAAGCAGAGTTGCCATAACAGCTTGGAGTCTTGTCTAACTAAGCCACTGTTATTTTCAGTCTCTGTCACATACAGCCAAAGCTATATGCAGTAAGTCCTCACTTATCGTTATGGATAGGTTCTTGGAATCTGCGACCTTAAGTGAAATGACGTACAAGGAAACCACTGTTACCACAGGCTAATTGATATAAACAAGAGTTAAGCTCCTATGGCATATTTCTGGTCACAAAAATATCACCAAACTTCTACATAAAGATCGAAATATTTCTAATATAAACCATCGGAATAAATGTGAGCTATACATACATTTAAGAAAGATTCCTAAAAACAAGTCCGAAAATTGTTTACCCACTTACACCAATTCATGGTCTTGGGTGGCCAGAGCCAATCCCAGCAGTTCAGGGCACCAGTTGGGAACCAGCCGCGGACAGGATGCCATCCCATCTCAGGGAACGCTCATACCCACCCACATTCAGACCGAGACTGTGTAGACACGCCGATTCACCTAACATGCACAGCTTTGGGATGTGGGAGGAAACCGGAGTACCCAGAGAAAACCCGTGCAGACAAGGGGAGCATGCGCAAACTCTATGCACACAGTGGCCCGGGCTAGGAAGTGATTTTTTCTTTTATCAACTTTATAATGAAACAAATGAAATGACATTATTTGAGAACCTGCTGTACATTGTTCCCATAATTGTATTTTTTTGTTGTTTATAAGACACATTAAGGATTTCTTTTTGTAACCATAAGCTTGAAAGGACCAAGTGATCATACATCATAGAGATCTAAACTTTTTCAAAGGCCTTCATTTTTTTAAAACCAGACTAGTTCAATATCTATCAGCTGAGGTGAGGAACACAATATAATTAAACTTATCTGGCTCTTTTCTGAGAAATTTAAAAAAAGATTTGAGGCACTTAAATCCTTATGCTGACTTTTGAAAAAAACAAGGGTTGGGAAAAGAGAGAATGCTAAGTTGTTCAGCTTTCTACTTTGCCCGCAGACACCAAATATTTTTTCAATTTTCAGTTCCCAGTGTGAAAAGACTCCCTATGCCATTTCACACTGTTTACTACTCCCCCTTTTGGAAATGATCATCCCAGAGCTTCTGGGATATCATACTCTCCAGTTTCCTCCTCTGCCTCTGCTCTCTCCTTGTCTCCTTTTTGGGACCCTATTTAATTCACTCCCTCAGTGTGGGCATATTCTGATTCTTGGCTCACTTTTCCCTTTACTCTGTAAGGGAGATCACAAATTGGCAGCTTATAGACATGTTTTGTTGATGCCACACAGAATTCAAAGAAATATTGAATTAATTGACAATGTTTAAAAATCAGGACATCCAACATGAAGGTACAGATTTTGGCTCTTCTTGAATAAGGAGATCATCTCACTGCACTGCACAGACATTCCCGGTAGCATTAGGTGATTGGAGCTGAGTTACAGCTGCCTCCTTTAGAGAGGTGTGTTCTTTCTTTTTTGTTATAGTCCCCCCTACTCCCCATTGCTTACATCTTGTGTTTTATTTATTTTCATTACTTGCCTGATATTTTAGACATTTTAGTGGAGAAGATACTCATCTTCCTAGGTAATTTAAATTTTGAATTAATCTTTTCTAAAGGCTATTTCCTTTTCCTGCCCCTTTGTTTTCAATTCCATTTCCTCCTTCAGATCATTTCTACTATTATCTTAATCAGAAAATCATGTTGTCTTACCTGGCTTCCTTGCAATAGAATTCTAACCAATATTACTTTTGGAATAGCCTTTCTGAAATGAAATTTTAATATTTTTCTATCTAGCCTCAAAACTTTGATCAGCTCATCTGCTTTCTAGATGAGATTTCACCTACATCTAGATGCTTTCTAGATGTAGATATCACCTACATCTAGATGCTTTCTAGATGTAGATTTCACCTACATCTAGATGCTT
Organism: Gorilla gorilla gorilla; assembly: GCF_029281585.2. Taxonomy (NCBI): domain Eukaryota; kingdom Metazoa; phylum Chordata; class Mammalia; order Primates; family Hominidae; genus Gorilla; species Gorilla gorilla. Next base: position 25,546,104 of record NC_073230.2, read on the forward strand.
TCTAGATGTAGATTTCACCTACATCTAGATGCTTTCTAGATGTAGATTTCACCTACATCTAGATGCTTTCTAGATGTAGATTTCACCTACATCTAGATGCTTTCTAGATGTAGATTTCACCTACATCTAGATGCTTTCTAGATGTAGATTTCACCTACATCTAGATGCTTTCTAGATGTAGATTTCACCTACATCTAGATGCTTTCTAGATGTAGATTTCACCTACATCTAGATGCTTTCTAGATGTAGATTTCACCTACATCTAGATGCTTTCTAGATGTAGATTTCACCTACATCTAGATGCTTTCTAGATGTAGATTTCACCTACATCTAGATGCTTTCTAGATGTAGATTTCACCTAAACTCTGGTGTTGGTATGAATGCAAAATGGGCACAGCCACTTCAGAAAACAATTTTAGTAGTTCCTCAAAAAGCTAACCAGAGAGTTACTATATTACCTAGGTATACACCCAAAAGAATTGAAAACATATTTCCAGACAAAAATGTATATATGATTATTCATGTCCATTTATAATAGCCAGAAAGTGGAAACAGCCCAAATGTTTACCACCTGGTGAATAGATAAACAAAATGTGGTGTAGTTGCACAATGGCATATTACTAGGTAATCAAAAAGGAATGAAGCAGTGATTTATGCTACACCTGGGTGAACCTTGAAAACATTATGCTAAGTGAAAGAAGCCAGACTTACAAGGCCACATGCTATTTTATTCCATTTATAGGAAATATCCAAAGACTAAAGGTAGAATAGTGGTTGCCTGAGGCAAAGGGAAGGGGGAATGAGATGTGACTGCTAAAGGATATAGGGTTTCTTTCTGTGGCAATGAAAATTTTCTGGAATTAGATGGGGCTGATGGCTGTATACCTCTGTGAATATAATAGAAATCACTGAATTATATAGATTAAAAGGGTAAATTTTTAGATATGTGAATGATACCTCAGAAAAAGTCAGGGAACGCAGTGAAAAACAAAACAAAAACCGAAAGCTCCTTAGAACTCAAGATCCTTCATGATCTGACCTTTGCTGGTTTTTCCAGTCTCATTTCTGGGTACTTTGTCTTTCCATATCCATTGCATGTCTGTTCCTCTCTCCCTTGCACTATTATACTAATCTACAAACTCTTCCAAGAGTTCCATGCTGTCTATGAGTCTTATTATCCATGCACACATTTCTTTTTTTTTTTTTTTTTTTTTTTTGAGACGGAGTCCCACTCTGTCTCCCAGGCTGGAGTGCAGTGGTGCGATCTCAGCTCACTGCAACCTTCGCCTCCCAGGTTCAAGTGATTCTCCTGCCTCAGCCTCCTGAGTAGCTGAGATTACAGGCACACTCTACCACACCTGGCTAATTTTTTATATTTTTGGTAAAGATGGGGTTTCACCATGTTAGCCAGGCTGGTCTTGAACTCCTAACCTCAAATGATCTGCCTGCTTCAGCCTCCCAGTGTGCTGGGATTACAGGCATGAGCCACCGTGGCTGGCCCTGTGTACACATTTCTACTAGAAAAGTCCTGCCCACTTTCTTCTCCTCACATTCATCTCTTAAATTCCTGATTTTCTTTTGAGTTCATATTTCACCTCTCCTGGAATCCCTTTTTATACACCAGTGCTGGAATACTTAATAGGGGGATTATGTAGACTCTTCAGGGCAGGCAGGAGTACCCTACAAATGAAAATAGAGTAACTTTGATGAGCTTATAACACCTTTGCAATCAGAAAATCTTGAAAGAAGCTTTTTTGAGTGTGCATGTAAGTGTTATGTTTCATAGTTTTTAAACTTTAAATAAAGTGTAGTGGACTGGGTATGCAACCATGATATTTTAGAACAAGGATCATGTCACAATATTAATCTGGCTTTGCTGTCCCCTCTCCCCTGCCCTGTGTAGATTAGGAGCAAACCTAGGGTGTTTGTGCTTCCCAAATACTCTGGGCATCCCTTGCTACCCTAAATGGTAAATATCTGTTTCTTTTTCTGTCTCTCCATCTAGACTGGGAGCTCCTTAGTGATAACTCCTTTGTCTTTCATTAAAAAAATCTTTACAACTAAATTCCAGTAATTCTCCATAGAAAGTGTTTGGTAAGTTTTGAACAAATGATTAGACATCCCTTGTGGTCAAATGTAGGCATGTGAGAGAGACTACTAGCATTTGCCTTACTGAAGATCAGAGATCTGAGGACATTTAAGAAATGCATAATTAGATGGCTTCATTGAAATACAACTTGATCTCTTTCTTGCTCTCTCGCTCTCTCTCTCACGCACACACACACACACAGACAGACACCTCCTTTAAAAAGCTATTTCAAAAAGAGTAGAAGCAAAAAAGTGAGATTTAAAACTTTTTCTCAACCTATACACCTGAGGAAGGTGTTAGATTTAAGGCCTAAAGTGGGTTTTAAACTGACACTTCCCCTAACATATTTTTAAAGTGTTTTCTGTACTTTTTAAAACAGCTTTTCTTTTTCATGTCAGCAAATTCATGAGTTAACATTCATGTACTAACATTAGCTTGCATTTTGGACTTGCTCATTATGCAGTGGTAAATAGTGGCTGGTTAATGTTTTCTCTTTCAAAAACGTGATTATACTTAGTTATTTATAAGTAATTCCACCTTTTTTACCTTTCATTTTTAAAACTAGAAATTCTTGTTTCGACCCTATGTCTTATTTGGGTTCTCCGAATCAGATTCTTAGACAAAGATTTGAGTGCAGGTAGTTTACTAAGGAGGCATTCAGTAAACTGTTTGTATTAAGCAAGTTACTGACTTGAGCAACTGAAATTTTAATTCTTTTGGGGGACCTGTGAAAAATATGCCTACAGTTAGCTACATGAGAAGCAAGGGAGTTGGGATATGATATCCTAGAACCTGTTAGTCCTTAGTTGAGGGCTCTTCTAGGTGGTGTTAATACCCATAGTTTCCAACTGCAGTGCAGGTCCAGAGAAAACCCTCAGGTAAAGAAATAGAAGGGTTGACGGTTGGAAGTCTGTGGGCACAGATTCACGTAGCAATGACCAGGGAGTGTGGGGGAGTACCAACAGCGTTCACTGTATATGGAGATGGGCGCCATCATGGGAGGAGTGCTCAAGTGTGAAAAAGCCCAGAATTTAAGTTAGTTTTTCTCAAGCATTTACTCAGTCCTCAGGTAAGTACCTACTGTGTGTAAAGGCTGTGCTAGGTAATGGGATGTATGAATTCACTTGTAGAGACAATTAGCTGTTTAAAGCTCAGTTTCTTCATTCCAAATGAGAACTTATTTTCTTTCTTTCAAAATGGAGAATCAAATGAGATAGTATTTCTGAACATACTTTAAAATGTTGAGAGCATTTTACACTCATCTCCTTTTTTTTTTTGGTTATGGAGTCTCACTCTTGCCCAGGCTGGAGTGGCAGTGTTGTGATTTTGGCACACTGTAACCTCTGCCTCCTGCCTCCCAGATTCAAGCGATTCTCCTGCCTCAGCTTCCTGAGTAGCTGGGATTACAGGCGCGTGCCACCACACCCAGCTAATTTTTGTATTTTCAGTAGAGACAGAGTTTCACCATGTTGGTCAGGTTGGTCTCGAACTCCTGACCTCATGATCCTCCCTCCTTGGCCTCCCAAAGTGTTGGATTACAGGTGTGAGCCACTGCACCTGGCCACACTCGTCTCTTATCAGGAATATGTTAGCCAGTCAAAAGCTTGTTTTCTTCTTAGGCCATGTGAATTTGGCCTCTCTGCGAAGCATGTATAAGACAGTAAATTTAAAAGTTTCATGAAAGGAATAAGGTACCATGGGGATGGTTATTTTTAGCCAGTTGGCAGTGAAGACTTCCTGGGGAAAGTGGATAAAATGGACCTTAAAGTAATGGATAGGAATTATCCATGTGGAAACAGGGAATTTCTGAAGGAACAGTGAATTCCAGGAGAGCTTGAGCAAAGCCCTAGAGGCAGTGCAACTGAGAACCACTCAGTACCCAGGTTAAGCATTTTTTTCCCCCTTAACTACAAATTGAGGATATTAGTACTACCTACACTATAAGATTGTTGTAAGGATATCTTGTAAGGATAAATGAGCTATGTCATGTAAGGTAGGTAGGTTAGGGTAAATTCTAACTTCATCTGTAGCTTTTGGTGTCAGTGTAGTTTCTGATGATAAGTTACCCAGTCCCAAAGAAAACAGTGTTTCCTAAAGTAGATGGGATGTAAACCCCACAACATCTGCAAGAAAAAAGGATTATGACATTAAAAGAATTTGAGAAATCCTGTGTACCATACATAGATGGATTTCATAGAGAGGCACATTAAGATATTAACAGTGCTGAGAAGTGCAGCAATAAATAAACCTTTTTTTTTACTTTGTTTAATGCTGTGTATTAAATTTCTTTAATTGCTGGTTTCTTTTCTCCCCTTAATGTAATACTTATTCATGTTGGACATTCTTTGTAAAATGTGAATTTGAAGAGCTTCATGTGGTGCGCCAACCAAGTTACCAATACTTACATATCCACTTTAATGTTGTTAATCTATCTTAAGGAGTTGTAAATGGCTTGAAATAATAAGAAACTTTGCTTAAAATACTTTTTGTGATTCTCCCTCTAGGCATGCTTCTGAGCAGTTTCTTAGTCATTGCTCCCACATCAATCATTGTATGGTGCTTTACATATTTCATTCCTCATTTTCTGCACAGAATTGTATTGCTCACCCCATGATTTCTCCCAGGCCTCAGATCTGCTCAGAATGATGTTTTTTTGGCCTCACTTGAGATAATTTAAAGAACATTCCCCAGACAATTCTGAAAGTTGACTTCCAAAAATACTTGGAGTAATGCCATCATCATTAAACTAAGTGGATGACTTTCAAGGTGAGTGGTTTTAAAAGGGACAGCAGCTTCTTGGACGTGCACTTTCTCTGCAGAACAAATGGTTTGTCTTTTTATAGTCATAGAAGGAGCTCTGAATTCCTACTATGTGTTTGTCCTTTTGGTAGATGTAGTCTATTTTGGGCAGAAGTTCATAGTCTACTGGGGAAAAAATAAATGTTCAAAAGTAACCACTGTAGAAGAGGATAGATATAGTCATAAAAGCTTCAGAGTGTTATCAAAGTACAGAGGAGGGGTCTTCCATAGGGGTCAAGAAAAGTGGCAAGGATACTTATGATGAACCTTGAATACCACATGAACAATAGAGATATTCCAGGCAGAGAGAAGTAATGTGCAGAGGCCCAGAGATGTGACAAAGGACAAGGAACTCCATGTAAGTGCAAATGGAGTGTAGACTCCACGTGGGAATATGGATGGTGAGTGAGGCTGGGAAGCCAGATGGAGTCCTGACCATAAAGGGCTGTGTAAGTGCTGGGGTAAAGAGTTTGGAGTTTAGCCTCTAGATGGTAGAGCACACCTGATAGATTATTAGACAGAGATGGCCATAGTCACAATTTTAAGCAATTTGGTAAGTGGCAACTATGCAGTTGAGTTGGAGTGAGGAAAGACGGGGGCCAGGAGCTTGGGAGGCTATTACAGCAGTCCAGCCAACGGGGAGTCTAAACTAAGGTAGTAATTGTCATGATGGGGAAGACAAAATGGATATGATAGATATTTAAAAGATGAGGAAGGGAGATGATAAGGGGAGTCTGGGATTCTTTCACATGGGGAAGAGTTTGGATGTTGGTATCGGTCAGTGTAATTAGAATTCAGGAGAGAAACACATTTTAAGGGACATTTGCTGAGTTGTATTCTGTATTTGTTGTGTTTGAAGTGCTTATGGGTTATTCGTTTGTATTTTCATCAGTTCCTAGAGTAAGTACTCTGTGCCAAACAATGTGTTTGACTCTGAGGATGTGGCAAGAAAAGAGTCAGAATGTTCCATGTGCCTGTGAAGCTTACAGCTTAGTGGGAGAGACAGACATAAATAATTACCCAACTAATTACTTCATTAGTAAGTATAGAAGAAGGGGACCTAACTCATAAGGAAGTCTTCTGTCCATTCTGGAACTTAGCAAAATAGTTTGGTCTGCAAAGTGACAGGGATTTGAGGATGATTGGTGAGTAGTTGCTAACTGAAGTCATTAGTGAGATTGCCCAGACTAGGTTTGCAAAACAGGCAGAAAAGGAGGCCTAGGTTAGAATGTGAATATTTAAGGAGAAAGTTAGATAAAGTCCTAAAATGAAGCTGGAAAAGAGTGGCAGAGTATCACTGCCCCTCGGTATCTGTGGTGGATTGGTTCCAGCGACTCCCTTGGATACCAATATCAGTGGATGCCCAAGTCTCTTGGGTAAAAGGGTATAGTGTTTGCATACAATCCACACTGTATACTTTAAATCGTCTCTATATTACTAATAATACCTAATTCAGTATAAATGCTATGTAAGTAGTTGGTATACTGTATTGTTTTTCAACTTGTATTTTTATATTGTTATTGCTTATTTATTTATTTTTAAAAAATATTTTGCATTTGCAATTGAATTTGGGGATGTGGAATCCATAGATACGGAGGGCCAATTGTAATTTAAAGGTGTGTGGAAAGGGTTGGGAATGTTGCCAAGAGGTCACATAAAGTAAATGTAGGAGGTGCCATGGGCTTTGAAACTGCAGTTCCATGCTGGCTCTAGCAAGAGCAGGTGCAGTAGAGTGGTGTATGTACAAGCTGTATTTCCTCCCAGTGGTGTGCTGGATCTAGCTTATGCTGCCTTGAGAGAGCTGGATTGTTAAATTTTCAGGAATTATGCAAGCTGGTTGTTAAAATAGCCATTAGTAAAAATTAAAGTATGTACACTTACAATTAAATTGTATTAGAATAGATATAGTAAAAATATTAAAGCTCATCCTCCCTAATTATTTTACAACATTTTCCTATTATCTATGCTCTTAAGGTTATTTATGTCTATTATTTTCCTCAATGGGTGGATGTACTATACAATGGTGTACTACCGCACATTTCTTTTCAAGTCTATGTTTATTGACTCTTGTTGGCATATTGAAATTAGCCAAAGTGAGAGTATTTACACCGTGGAAATTGGCAAATAAATGCCACAAATCGGAGATTTTGTTTTGTTGATTTTCTAGACCTGAGAAAGTGATAGAGAAATTGTTAAGAATGCGGACTACAGTTAAACTTGTGTTGGTATACAACAATTACATTGTGAATGGCACAAAAAAATCGAGGAAATGGTCTTTCGGTACTTGTGAACTGTCATCCAATTCAATAAAGAAGTTGCTCTCAATATTGATGAGTAAGAGAAGTTCCGACATACACAGTCATTGTTTCACTTTCTTCTTACTTATTAATGCAAAAGAAAATATTATTTGTGTCAGAACCTACCAGGTTTGGTAAGTATTAATGAAAGTATTTTGTAAGAAACAGTTGGCTATATGGAATTTTCAGTAAAGGATATTATATGTTTTATTATTATTTGTCATTTGTGTGCTGTATCTCCTTTATTTTAGTACAGTTTATAACGAACATATATATGTGTGTATATACACTTTTATTTTGATGAGAGCCAGTTGTTAACATTTATCAGCACACAGTGGCTATACATATGGGATGTGAAGAAGCAGGTCACATGTACTTTTTTGAAAAGTATGGCAGAGAAGGGATGTTGCATAGGTACTAGGTTGGTAGGTAGTCAGAAGATGTTTACACGTTTGGGAGAGCGTTTGTGTGTTTGTGTTTTTCCTTGAGTGGAAAGTGAGCAGCCAGTAGAGAGGGAGAGATTGATGGTGCAGGCGAAGGTGGAAGTAAATGTTAGAAGAAGGCGATAAAGAAATAGGAAGAAATAAGATATAGACTATTGTGGGAAAATTAACCTTGAACACAGGAAGGACCCCTATTCCTGTAAGGATGAGGAAATGATAAACATAAGATGTGATAAATTAAGTACACGTACATTAAAATCATGTACATCAGTGAATTGTAATTTAAGAAATAAGGATGAGGTCAGGAAAAGAAGCTCAGAAAGATATCAGTTAATTTATGAATAAAGTATAGATTAAGAGGTGAATACTATGATTGACCATGGCAAGATTTCATGCTGATTTAATCTCTGAACTATTATGCTGTATTTTTAGTCTGTTTTTCTAGGCTGAAATATTTAAATAAAAAATGAGAGACAATTTAAAGGCGCCTCATTGCATTTAAATGCCAACTATTATTTCTTTTACTTAGCTTTGCAATGTAATGCTACATTTCCATGGACACGGATTAAGTTTCTACGAGATGATCAGAAATGGGATATAATTTGAGGTTGACTAAACTACATTCATTGCATGCATGGATAGTTTGAACACAAGGTAAAATGTTATCCAGACTGCTGAAGAAAACAAGTCTTATTTTGGAACATGACTTTCTTCAGCATTATAATTTATGACTTTTTCACTTGGATTCTTGCTTTTAACACACTCTTATTTATATATGTATGCTTCAATTAAAGAAATGCATAACATTTTGCTTACACTGTCTTAGTTCTATTAGTTTTCCTGTATTAAAATTTACAGTCCTTATATTTCTCTCAGTTGAAACGTAGTAAGATACAGAGCTTTTTTTTATATTTGCATGGTAGTTTGACATTTCAAATCTTTTCAGATCTATTTTCTGAAATATTTATTAATTATCCTAAATATTCATAGATATTGGTATTGATGATGCTAAATATGGCTGTTGATATTGAATATACATATGTAATCTGCCCTTAGTGTGCCATTGTAGCTATCACTTTGAGCCTAACACTGTAGTTACATTCCCCCTCACCTTGCAGTCTAACAGCACCTCAGACATCTGGCTGAGGACCTCAAGACTTTGGAAAAATAACTCTGCATGTATGTTTTCAGAGTTATAACACTGTTGTAGCCCACTCAGACAGCTGGTCCTTGTGTTTGTTGATTAATTCATGGTTGCAAGATGATACTGTGGTCTAAATATCATGTTCAAGGTAGAAAAAGAGGGAAGAATCAGCACAGCACTAGCCATGTGTGTGTCTGGTTTAATCAAGGAAGCAAACGCGTTAGAGAGACATCCTTAGCGGAATTCTTCTTAGACCTCATTGGCCGCCCTTGGCTACAATAGAGTTTGGGAATGTGAATATTTAGCTTTCCCACATCTATATTGGGAGACAGCAAAGGAGAAATTGGTAGAGAATGACTGTTGTTAGCCAATTAGTAGTGTTTGCCAAAGGGGATGATCTCAAGTCCTGTCTAGCTCCAACCTTTGCATTTTTACTATCAGTTGAATGCTATTTCACCTGGAAGGCTACCTTTTTAGTCCTTACCTGCAGGCCTGGGACAAACTTTGTTGACCTCCATCTAGACTATTTTTAATTAATAAGTGAAGACCTGACACAGTTCCTTCTGGCGGAGAGGATCCATTCTTCAATGTCAATCTAGATGGAGCAGTCCAGGAAGTAACCTCAGACTTGAAAGGGAACCAATATTAATGACATCTCATTCTCAAGCATGGCTGCTGGGAAGGCTTCTGTAAAAAAGATAAGCAAAGAGGAAAGTGATCTGAGAATCTGCCTGATAATACCTTTTATATCTGAACGATTTAAACAAGTATAGCTGCATACATTGCTGGGTGGTTTTCCGTTTTGTGTGGGACTATATATTCAGACTTCTTGTTTGAAATATGTTAGCCTCTTCGCAGCTAAAAAATATTAGAAACGAGTGAAATTTAAGGCAACCATTTGTTCATATACTCCCAGGGAGCATAGAGTATAGATTAGAAGTGTATAAGTATATTTCTAAAAAATTCATATGTCCGGGCACAGTGGCTCATGCCTGTAATCCCAGCACTTTGAGAGGCCGAGGTGGGAGGATCACAAGGTCAGGAGATCGAGACCATCCTGGCTAACACGGTGAAACCCCATCTCTACTAAAAATGCAAAAAAAATTAGCTGGGCTTGGTGGCGGGCGCCTGTAGTCCCAGCTACTTGGGAGGCTGAGGCAGGAGAATGGCATGAACCCGGGAGGCAGAGCTTGCAGTGAGCAGAGATCGTGCCACTGCACTCCAGCCTAGGTGACAGAGCGAGACTCCGTCTCAAAAAAAAAAAAAAATCCATATATGGATCAATCTTGCAGTATTCACATTTGCAAAAATATAATACTTCTGATCTTCTAGGCAAATGATAATTCTTTTAGATTTGTGAGAATATTTTTAGATGACAAAAAAATTGGTTGCACAAGTGCATGAAAAGCCAATGATTATGTTATTTGCAAAATTACATTCCACCATGAAAATACAATGAGATATAAGTTTTTCTGAAAATGTAGTAGAATCCAGTATTGGGTTAAGTCATTTACATTTTATATTATTTTATATCCTTGAGGGAGTTACTATTATTTTCTCCTTTTGAGGAATTTGATGTTCAAATCGGTTATTTGACCAATGTTTCAGTGCCAGTAACTCATAGCAGCTATACTGTGAAACCAGGCAGTTTGCCATACCTGCCAGCTGTGGACCTGTGCTCCTAGCAATAATAACAATTAGGCATTATGCCAAAGATTTTATAGTCACTTAATCTATTATTCATTAAAATCCTAGAAGCTGATACTACTATCATCATCCCTGTTTTAAAGCTGAGAATAGTATTAGAGAGATTCAGTAGCTGTCTCAATTTCTTGCAGCTTCCAGGGCTAACCTGTGGCTTCAAACTCAGGTATCTGACACCATGTGGACCCTAACCACTTCACTACATTGGTACTTAGTTACACGTTGAATTGTATCTCTATAGTTTTCTATAAAATGTAGTGTTTATTTCTATAGAGAAAAATTCATCCACGTTTTGAAATTCAAGAAAAGCCTTCTCATATTTCTCAATGGTTTCATACTGAGATAATTTTCCTGTGTTAGATCAAATTTGCTAGCAATTTTCCTGGTGTATGTTAATGAAAATTTGATATGCATTGCTTTGTTTCTTGCATATATAACCATAATTTAGATTAGTTCATTTTTTAGGTAATTGAATTTTTGAGAATAAGAAATAAATTTATATTAGAAAAATTCCAGAATGAGAAATTGGACACAAATTCCAGCAATTATGAAAATTATGCCTGCTTGGAAAAGTTACATTTTATGTTACTTTCTAAAATTTTTTGAAAAGGATAAAGTGATCAATTTATCTGTCAACTATCACTTTGATTAAATGATATTAATCAAAAGTACTGTGTATTCCCTTATACTGTGAATTATGATTGGGAAAAATGTGATTGATATTCAGTGTTTAAAAATAACCTACCTCTTTATAGAAACAGCTATATGAAATTATAGTTCATTCTAGATCAATAGTGCTTTGGTTTTGGTTAACATATGTATCAAATAAAATATATATGTTTTGGTTAACATACGTATCAAATAACATGTATCAAATAAAATAATAAAAATTTGTTTTTTTATTAACGAATAATAGAGTTGATTTAATAAATCAACTCTATTATTCTAGGCAGATTTCATAGCCGAACTCCCCTTCACCAAATTCAGTGCTGTATTTTATAGTGATTGACTCAGAGGAGAAAGATCTGTGACTTCTATCTTGCTGCATGACCTTGGGGAAAATAGGCTTAAATGTATGAAAGGATATTTCAGGCATTGACTCAGACTAAATAAATGTGCTAAATTTGATACAGTGAGTGGGAAATTTTTCTCACCACATGGAACCACTAATGAGCTTGGGAAGTAAACATAGTTAAGTAGGCATAGTTGCCTTTTTGTTACAATCATTCTGAATTGGTCCATTAGCCTGAATAACATTTCAATGAACTTCACATTTGTAGCTTTAGGATTGACCAAACCAAACCGCAACATTATAAACTATTTCCAGGTGAGAGGGTTGTAGTGGGTTGAATTGTTTTTCCCCAAGAGGTCTGTTTAAATCTGAACCCCTGGTACCAGTGAATGCGACCTTATTTGGAAAAAAGGTCTTTGCCGATGTAATGAAGTTAAGATGAGATCATACTGGAGTAGGGTGGCCTATCAATCCAATATGACTGGTATCCTTATAAAAAGAAGAGAAGGTCAGGAGATCGAGACCTTCCTGGCTAACACGGTGAAACCCCATCTCTACAAAAAATACAAAAAATTAGCCAGGCGTGGTGGTGGCCGCCTGTAGTCCCAGCTACTGGGGAGGCTGAGGCAGGAGAATCGTGTGAACCTGGGAGGCGGAGCTTGCAGTGAGCCGAGATCGCGCCACTGCACTCCAGCCTGGGCAACAGAGCGAGACTCTGTCTCAAAAAATAAAATAAAAAAAAAAAAAAGAGAAGAGATAGAGAGACTGAGATCCCCGCAGGGAAAACACCATGTGACATCAGAGGTGGAGACTGGGATGATGCAGCATTGAATTGATGCATTGGGATGATGCACCCACTGAAGAATGCTAAGGATTGCCTGCCACCAGCAGAAGCTAGGAAGAGGCAAGGAAGGACTCCATCCAGAGTCTGAGAGGGAGCATGGACCTGCTGACACCTTGATTTCAGACTTCTGGCCTTGAGAACTGTGAGAAAATAAACATCTGTGGTTTTAAGCTGCCCAGTCTGTGGTACTTTGTTACGGCAGCCCTAGGAAAGGAATTCAGAAGTTGAGAATGGAGAGACAATGGAGAGAATGAAGAGTCAGCAGCAGTGGTAGTGCTCCCTGGATTGACTCTTTCTCCTGTAGTTCCACATCTTTCCTCCTCTCTTATGTTATTATCATACACATTAGACAACTGGGCTCTGTTTCCTCCCCCTTCATCCCTTACAGATCTCTCTGAGTCTCATTTGCCTTGTCAGTGTGATGAGGATCTTAAACTGCTCTGAGTAATAATAACGACCAACATTTATGGGAGTTTAACCCCATAGTAAATCCAGGGCTCAGGGTTAACATGCATTATTTCATTTACTCCTCACCAGAATCCATGAGGATTATATTGTTATTATCCCTACTTCCCAAATGAGCCAAGTAATCACATTTCTCTATGACATCTTGCTTTCTCTTGCCTTGTTCCTTCAGAGACTTGAACATGAGAGTCAGAACTGGAATATTGTCAGTCCTTATGGTTCCTTGATGGGAAATATAGCAGATCCCTAACTTTACTTAATCTGGGTAGAATGGGGGTGAAGGCCATTGGAAAGGGATGTTACATCAACATGTTGTGTTTGTCTTGGCCATGTCACAGTTTCTTCATGTATAGAACATAGAAATTTTTTATAAAAATTCTTTCTTCATTATATTTCCCCTATTTTATTGGGGAAAATAATTTTAATATAACTCCCTTATTTTCTAGCTTGCTTGACAATTTCACTGTCTGAGCTACTTAGGATATAACAGAGGAATTTAATGATATAGCTGCTATTATTGACATTCACCATGTGCTAGGAACAGCATTATGTACAGCAGACTATCAGATGGGTGATATTATTACTCCACACCTGACAGTCCAGGGCTTAAGAAAGTAACATGGTCTGAATTACTAGCCTTCAAATCCTTGTCTATTTTGTATGCAGAGCCTATTTTTGTATATTCTTTTTAGGGAAAGCCATTACTACACTGACATGGATTAATTTATCAGATTAATGATGAACTTGGAAGCTGGACATCTGGGCTTTAAGAGAATATTGGCCAAGAAAGGGTAGTATGGGAAATCGGAAAACACCTGAAAAGTGGCATGCTGAATGCAGGTAGCTTAGATTTAAGACGGCATGAGTACCCCATTTTTGTCAGCATGGGGATATCAGAGTTGAACCTGGCTTCTTTCAGAATATTTTATCTGAAGCTCTTCTGGAGTTAGACTAATTTCCTTAATTACCATAATTAGGGCCAAGCAAAAATTGGATGTTTCCTGCTTCACTTTTTGGTTGCTTATTTTCTCTGAGTCAAGAACATGATAACAAACTTTACACTCTATTTCTAACATGGACCTTTTAGTAAATGGTAGGTTACTATAACAGAAAAGATGCTATATCTGAAATCAAAGTGCACAAGTCCGTTGCATGCTCCATGCTATTTCCTTACAAGTCTAGATACTGTCACATGCCTGTAATACTAAATAGTCTTAGAAAATACAGCAAGCAGCAGTGTTGGAATAGGTCTTAGAGGCAAAACTGATCTGACCAAGCAATGTATGTTGGTTAAGTGAAATATGAAAGGCAGTCTGTTCTATCTCAGCTGAGGACATTTGCCATAGAAAATGTTTGTTATGGCACAGTAGAGAGACCGAAGCTACCAGTTTCTTACCACCAAACTTGTCTTGGTTGAATTTGTCTCCTGTCTTCTAAACTCTAGAGAACTGTCGGTCTTCTGAAGAACTGTTCAGCGTAGTGAAGGAAACAGGAAGAGAGATTGAGGAGCTTAGCCAGTTGATCAGAGGGATTTAATGGGAAAACACACTTGGATAGTGAATAGACACTGGAAAATCTGACTAATTTGGATTTTCCCAATATACCTGTCATGGTGAAGTGAAATATCTGTTGGACTGAAAGTAAGTGTGTCAGTTATTTTGGTCACAGCTCTGCTACAAATTGACATTATGACTGGCAAGTGGTGGTTTGTGCCCATAACTTTCTCCGTGAGTCAAAGCTGTGGGATTTTACATCCTTTCAACTTCTCTCAAAATTCTTTTCTACTTAAAAGACCATAGGTGTCATATTGAGAATTCATTTCATCAAGTATTGATCAATCCTTGGGGTGTTTGCCATGATCTTGTCATGCTTTCCATCTTTGCCACCAAAGAATGTTTTTAGGGGTAATGTATGGGAAGTTTGAAATGTGAATTATATCACAGTTTGTATCTGGAAATCAATGTCTAATAGATAATGATGATAGTGACTACTGTCTAGTAAACATTTACTACTGGGTAGAAACGTCACCAGATTCTCCACAGGAGAAGATTTTGCTCCCTTGGGACATTTGGCAATGTCTGGAGACATCACAACAGAAGGGAGGAGTGCTACTGGCATCTAGTGGGCAGAGGCCAGGGATGCTGCTAAATATCTTACATTGCACAGGACAGCCCCCCACAACAAAGAATTATGTGGTCCACAAGGCCAGTAGTAGTAAGGTTGAGAAATCCTGCTTTACAGCTTGTTTAATAAATATGCATGCTGATCATAGAGGATGTTATGCTCATCTTGTAGCTGAGGTTCAAAAGGGTTAAGTAAATTCTTCAATGTCAAGCCATTCATTAGAGACGGAGCCAGCATTCCATTCCAGTCTGTAAAGCCAATTGAGGGATGGTCCCCAAACACAAACCTTTTCTATTTTGCTGCTTTGGGAAGTTTCCTTCATCCTCGTTTCTTCATTTTTAAGATAAGAAGATCTGTCCTTTACCAGAAGTTTGTAGTAGTATATTTGGGTGGGGGTAGGCAGCGGGGAGAAAAGACAGGGGGTTTGGAGATTTTCAAAAAGTTGAGGTATTATGCTTAAATGTAATATTTTTGGCAAAAATCTGTAGTCATAAGCAGTGTGGGTGAAATACAAAATGTATATTTAGACTTTAGTGTTGCTCATACATATGCATTGTTTTTAGATTAAGAATGAGAGCTTTTAGTTTTTGCTTCTCTTTGTATCTTTCAAAAGCAATTTGATTTGCTCTTCTCTTGGGCATGATGGTGATTTGTAGAGCTTGCTGGTTGTTGAGAAATCGAAGACTCTTTGTGGGTTCTTAAGGATGAGAGTTTACTTCCACACTGGCAGTAAGGTAGATTTTGGGTTTTGGACTTAGAGCATAACAGAAGACATAGAGATGAGAGAATGGCCAAATTGCATTTTAGAGAAAGAAGTGTGGAGAACCCCATGAGAAAACTGTGTTTTACTTACATCTCTGGTCACTGATAAATCTCAATTTTGGGACAAATCCTGACAGATAAGGAAGGTTATTGGAATGTAAGAGGTAAGAAAAAGTTAATTTAAATTATTTTATTTGAAAACTTACATTTTATGAGTGGGAAGTGTGGTTTAAGGTAATTGGCAAGACTCCCTCCTCTAGAATATTAAATTTTTGCCAAAACTGCCTTTTGAATAGAGTATTTTGGGACTTGCACATTGAAAAATATAGGCAGTTGCCTTGTGTAGGGCTATACTTGCCCGTAGAGTTTTACACTTCCACAGGGTGTCGGGTTTTGTTCTGGAGACTTGTGGCAGCAGCTTTAGCTGCTTTGTGTGATAATCAGCACACAGAGCAAAGGCACCTCAGTAATTTACTGGGTGTTCATTCTGTCAATTGGTAGGTTTAATAAAGAGAGAAAGGACAGGACATGTAGCTGATACAGCCAAGGTAAGGTGAGCACCATAAGAATATGCAAAAAAAAAAAACCATTGAAATTATCTATAAAGGAGTTGAAAACAGCTTTTAATCAACATTCAATAATTGAACCTTTTAAGGGAGCAGTACACAGAGATGTGCTCAGTGTGGCAGTCAAGTTAACCAAAAGAATGAATTCCAGCTTTTCAACGTGAATTTCAAAGCATCAGGAACACTGAGGCCTAACCCTTACTGTCTTATACTAACAACAGTCTTACTGTTTTATAATAACTGCATTCTTCTTACAGGCATTACTAATGATTGCAATTTATTTTTAAGATAAAAAAGGTTATTATTGAGAGTAGGATTAGACACTCTGAAACTCTTAACAGTTTACAAAGAAGAGATGAAGAGATCTTGAGGAAAAGATGAACTTTTCTATGTCATATCCAACCTTGATTTGAATCGGAATTATTATTTTGTGTTTCTTTTTCAACCTTTTATGAAATGAAGGCATTCTTGTATTTCTTCAACATGCCAGTTCCCCAGAAACCAACTTCAAGATCCATGGTATCAGCAGAATTTAAGTACAAGTAACAGTAATTATAGTATTGAAAAGCCCCCATAGCATTCAATCATAATATTTTATTTAAGGTTGGGAGAGCTTAAGTTAATTCATTTTCACAAGCAGTTGAAAGATTGTGGTGGAATTGACTTTCTTTAGAGACCATATGCATATTTACCAGTTGAATAAACTCTGGTTGTCAGTTATGTGTGTAGGTTGGTGAGAATATGGATATGTTATATGAGGGCAGTATTCTTGTAGCGGGAGAAGAAGATGGAAAGTAATGGAACTGACAGTGAGTGCCTACTGGCTTTCAGACACAGCGCTGGGAAATGCTTTGGTATGTAATTGTCACAATGTCTCTGGGACCTAGATGATATTATTTTCATTTTATAGCTGAAGAAAAAAGCCAAAATAACTAGGAAGTATTTTCCGACTATATCCTTATCTGAGTCAAGAAATGGATTTTTTTTTGATGTGTATGTTTAGTGGGGGCAACTTTTAGTTGTTGGTTGACTGGAACACAGAATTCTAAGGATTTGGATCTATCATTATTTTTAATTTTTGTGGTGTTGTTTTTGAGACAGAGTCTTGCTGTGTCCCCCCAGGCTGGAGTGCAACAGCATGATCTCAGCTCACTGCAACCTCCACCTCCCAAGTTCAAGCGATTCTCCTGCCTCAGCCTCCTGAGTAGCTGGGATTACAGGTGTGTGCCACCATACCGAGCTAATTTTTATATCTTTAGTTGAGATGGGGTTTCACCATGTTGGCCAGTCTGGCCTTGAACTCCTGGCCTCAAGTGATCTTCCTGCCTCAGCCTCCCAAAGTGCTCAGGCATGAGCCACAGTGCCCAGCCTGGATCTATCATTAAATACAAAGATTTCTGCTAGGGTTTTTTTCTTTATTTGAGGGCAAATAATTCATATACTTATTCAAATTACTGCTTTAAATATTTCCCAATGGCCCTAAAGAGACATTGCTTGCAGTGACAGGTTTTGGCACAATGGGTGGTTATTTCCTAATAAATAGCCCAATACCTATTTAATTTGTAAAGTAATTCCTTCCTCCAACAGAAAATTACTTTGAAATGGAAGCTGGTAGGCTATCTTAGTTCTAATTTTGCATTGCAAGTTGGTACTGCAAGAGGTCACAACCCCCTTTTATTCAGAGCTATGTTATCTAAAATGGTAAAGGAACATTTATCAGTTTAAAAGCCAGAACTCCAAATGTGATTTTTGCAGCTGATAACTCAGTTTCATGCCTAAGTATTTTAATTATAAACAAATATGTAACCCCCCGATTTAAAACAGGTGGCATTCAAAAGTTCATTTGGAACAGAGTCGTATGAAGTTTGAAACATTTTTCCATAGAAACAATGTTAGGTTTCCAGGCCAACCCACAAAAGCCTATTTAAACCATATCGTACAATTTCTGCTCTAAAATCATCACGGGGCCCACACAACATATATAATAATATTTCTATTGGGAAAATGCATTTGGAGTTTAGCTTGGAATAGACTAGAATTTCACTGGAGTAGAACTGGGCATTTTAAAGTCCTCCTGCCATTTTGGCAATGAGGATCAGCATTTTTTCCCTAAGATGTATCTGTGGTTCCCATGACCTGGGGTGAAGCAGTATGAAGGCTAGGGCAGGCAACAGGGTGTCTTCCAAGGGTGAATTCATGATTCAACATGCTTTTGGCTACAAGCAAGAGACTATTGAACTTGAATACTAGAGTTAATTCTCTCACATAATAAGTCTAAAACAGGCAGTTTAAGCAGTGGTTAATTTAACATCTCATTTAAGTCAGGGTTCTAGAAACCTTTATAACCTTATAGTTGGAAGATGTCCACCAAATATGTAAGAATCTTGTCTGTACATAACAACCTCCTAAAGGAGAAAGAATGAGGGGTGCTCTCTTAATCTTATTAAATAGGAAACTATTTCCCAGAAGCCCCACCTCCAGCAGGTTTCCCTTTGCATACCATTGGCCAGAACCCTGACTCACAGCCTGCCCCAAACTAAACACTGGCCACCAAGAATCAGATTGTTAGAAGTGGCTTAGAGTCTAAGTTCTAGCTGAAGTATAGTTCACCTTCGGGGGATAAGCAGGTGGCCACCTTCTGTCATCACTTTGCCGAGCTCATTTGGAGATCTGTAGACAAATGAGAAGGTGGAATATCTGTTGGGTGAATGTTATCTATGTCTTTTACGGTCTGCTTCCATACAGCAATGGCCTAGGGCAAGGGCAAGGTCAGAAAAATTTTAGCTTTCCTAGTAGCTGTGTGATCTTGAAAAAGTCATGTGCTTTTCTTCTGCAGACTCCAGTTTCTATAAAACAAGGAGGTGGGATAGATTTGTTTATTCCTCAGTTTATTCATTCAACAAATGTTAATGAAGCACTTACTTTGTTACAAGCAGTATTTTATGCATGGAGGTTACAATAGTGAACCTTCCAAAGTTCTTCCCAGATATCTTATGTTTTTACATGATTCCCTGTGAGAAGCTGTGGTCCTGGTAAAGCTATGGGCGTTGGTGTAGGGATGGTGTGCACCCGTGAGGACTTCTAATACCGTCAACTCTAGGGGGAGCTTTTGGACGTCATGGGCTCATTTCACTTTATTTATTTATGTATTTGTTTATTTATTTAAGAATCCAAGAGATTGATCTGGTTCCTTCTATTTGCCTTGCCCCCAGCTGCTGTTACTGACAGGGTTTCTGCTTTCCATATTGCCCATTCTAGAGTAACACACAACCTCACTGCATTTTTCTTACACTTCTGCCTCTGATCCCGAAAGGAACAGATGACTGATATTTTCTCAGTTTTTCTTTCTTTCTTTTTCTTTTTTTTTTTTTTAAATATTGTTAGCAACAGAGGAAATAGATGACAGTGGTTGTTGGGGGAAGCTTCTCTGCCCTTCACACTTTTTCATCCTAGCACTGTAGAGAAAGATAAAAGAACATTAAAGCAGAAAGAGTGTGTTCTTGAGTCTGTAATACTGAGGTATTATCTTCTTATATTTTTGATAAATAGCCAGATTTGATGATGAGGAGGGAGAAGGGTGTGTTGGAGGAAGTCGACTGGTGGCTGAGAACAGCTGCAGCAGTCCTGGGGAATGAGGGTACCCCCCCATCTTTTACCCTTTGTCTCAGCCATATCAATTCCTGCCACCCGGGACATTGCCTAGGACAGGCTGCAGTGCAAGTGAAGATCAAGGACTGGAGAGGGGAAGGGGCTGTGAAGGCAACATCAAAGGTTTTGGGGCTGTGAGGGGAGATGGCACAGAGATCCTCTGTTGAGACGCTGAGTTTCTAGGACTTTCCTGAATCTCTTTTTTCCAAGGGAATGTATATATACACGAACACATATATATATGCGTGTGTGTGTGTGTGTGTATGTGTGTGTGTGTGTTAAATGGAGGAACAAGATGAGGACTGGCTCATGATATATATGATTTGTTTCTTAAGTGATGATAAAATCTGAAGTACTGTGGTGATTTTAATGACAACACTTTGGAAACCTTTTGGGACATGTAGACAGGGATTACAGTCTGTGTTATCTATCTACTTATCTATCTCAGGGGTCGGCATACCATTCATATTTACTATCAGCAAGATAGTAAATATTTTAGGCTTTGTGGGCCATATGGTCTGTGTTACAACTACTCTGCCCTTGTAGCAGAAAAGCAGCCATGCACAATAGCTAAGCAAGTTGGCCGTGTTCCATTAACACTTTAGCTATGGACAACTTCCTTGTGTTTCCTTCAGTTTCATATAATTTTCATGTGTCATAAAATATTTTTCTGTTGAGTTTTTAAAAAACTATTTAAAAATGTGAAAACACTCTTACTTTGTAAGTGGTGCCGAAACAGGCCTGCAGGCTGTAGTTTGTCAACCCTGAGTCTATCTGGCTATCATTTGTTTATTTGTTGGTCTATCTACCTGTATGTTTTCCTTCTTCCTTCTTTCATCTAGGAGAAGAAATCTGGTTCCATTAAATTTTGTATGAGAAATTCTTTCCTATTTATATAGTCAACTACTCTAAACACTTACAAAGGGGATAGAGAATAACCGATTTATTGGATTTCTGGTATTGATTCGCTTGTGTCCTGTGGTTGAACTTGTACAAGCTTTATGTATTATTATTATTTTAAAATACTACATTTAGCATTCTTATAGCCAATTTAGAATAATTACTTTGTAAAAGATCCTTGAGGAAGTACATTACATCTAATAAAAAATTATCTTGGATCTTGTTAAGACTTGAAAACCCCAGGTGAATGATAGCGTTGGGTCAGTTTTTACATTCTGAATAGAGCACGTGTTTTTTCTGAGTCAGACAGGCAAGACTTGGATAGCTGTATATTGCTGTTTATGAGCCTTATCCTTTCCTGCAAATCAAGTGTTTATTCCACTCCTGAACTTAATTAGCAGCTAAGAGCTTTGTGCTTTGTATTTTAAGGAAGCATGTGATTTGTTCATTAGTTCAAAAGCAGATTAATTATTATATCTTTAGTCACCATCTGTAAACACATCTATATTGGTGAGCTCTCTCCTGCTGAGTTACCTTGAAATGCCCTGTGGTGTTTTATTAGCTTCAATTCTGTGTTTATTACAGTTGGCTGGAGATTTTTCAATTTAGTTTATTGGCCACAGAAAGTCCAATCATTTTGTGGAAACTACCAATTTCTGAGAGTGAGGGGTTTACTAGTGCTGGCTGTCAATTTGCTCTAAACATTTTCCCCAAATCAAACTGTATTTCTGTTTGGATTAAAGATAGTAGTAGTTTGATTATAAGCTAAGATTTTAAGCAACCTATATATTGTCCACATTCAAGGAAGAGCAATTGGGATTAAAATTAGTAATCTGCATGAAAAAGTATCTTTCTAATCCAAGTTAGCTCCAGACAAAACTGTGAAGTACGTGAACGAAGAGGATAAATGAATAGTTATTGATGCCTGGGCATTTTAATATTATCTAATTTTGGTTTTGCAGCAATGCTGTTAGGTTCCAAGTGACTCTCAGAGAATTTAAAGAACTTGCATAAGGTCATTGATAGAGCTGGGATATGAATCAATATTAGTGTGACTTTTGAGTTTGTGCTTCTCTTCACCAGTGTCTAGATTGTCAGAAAAAAATATAGGACACCTAGTAATATTTGAATTTTATATTATCAACAAATACTTTTTTAGCATAAGTATGTCCCAAATATTGTTGTCCTAAATATTGTGTGGGCCATACATATATTACCAAATTATTTGTTGCTTATCTGAAATTTATATTTAAGTGGGTGTCATGTTTTATTATTACTTGTGAAATTTGGAAACCTTAGTAGTGTCCCTTCCTTCTCTCTCCTTCTCTAGGCATTAAGTCTGTCCGGGAACCCCTTTATCTGCTTCCCTGCTCCCTCTGTACTTCTGGCTTTGGCTTATTAACCCCATTCTTTGCTTCTTTAGTTTGAAGTTTACCTGCTCAGGTAAACTTAAACATTAACTGGGGACCTTATTCTCTCTGGTTTTCAAAGCGTCTAGTGACTATTTTAAAAAAGAAATAGGATTAGCCTGTTTGTCAGAGCTAATGTCTTCAGTGATTATATTTTTCAAGTTATGTATTTACTTAACACAGCCATGCTTTAATGCAGGGTAACTCTAGAGGCCAAAATTTTTAGACTCTGTGCAAAGAAAAAGAAGAGTTTAAGACCATTCTTTTAGTTATTCTGATAGGGTATTTTTCCCACAGAGCCTGTTGGTGACTTTATGTTTTTAATTTTATCTAAAATTTGATTATTATTATTATTCAGATTTCTTTTGCTTTTGATTCTTGTATACTAAACAAATTTTGAAGACAATTTTGGTGCATTTAAAAAAAACTTTATTAAATACTTTTCAAAGAATTAGTAGATGATTGAGGTCTCTAACAATTCTTAAATTATATTTTCACTTAGTAAAAGGTAACACTTTTAGAATACAATTTTTATTTCTTGAGTAACAAGAATACAGAGGGAAAAGTTACGGTTCTCAGTATCCAACCATTTAGCTATATACCAACATAGTAGCAGACCAGACGCTTCTCAGTGAAGCTAATCCAAGCCAGCACCTTATGTTCTCTGCCCAAACTCTAGGAAACTTGTATCTTTACCAAAAAATCTCAGAGACTGGCTTGGAAACCACTGGGTAAATCAGTAGGATTGTTTTATTATCTAGTTACCTTAAGGACTTTAACTGGGGCCTCAAAGTCTTTTCAGACCACTAAGCAGGAAGCGTGTGCTGTTAGCCATAATGTGGCTGCAATAAGAATGATAGTTTTGGGTCAGCTAACAGTATGTTATGGATGAATGTGGCTCCTTTCGTCTCTCTGAATCTTGGCTTTGTTGTCTGTAAAATCTAGCAGGGGTGGGATTGAATGATAGCTGAGGTCTTTATTAGTTTGTTACTGGCTTCAACAGAGTTGGGAAGCCTCAAGCCACATGAACCTTTCTCAGAACTGCTTCTCAGGACACCTTAGGGTAGCTGAGTGGTTACAAAAAGCATCTGAACTATGTGCAGATCCCTTGGAATAGAAGCAGGGGATCTGGAAAGGCTGTTCCCCAAGGTCTCTGCAGTCAGCCATGCACTTAGATTTGACTACAGACAAAACAGATGTATTCAAAAAATTGAATGGCATGTTTTACCTAAATGGTAGGGGTTAGGGAAGATAGCTTCTTAATGGGTCTTTGTGCCATGTCTCTTTATTCCTTATGATTAGTACAGCTGAATCCTGATTCTCTTTCCTTTTCCTTGTCTTCCCTCCCTCTCTTCCTGTCTCTCTTTTTTTCTCCCTCCCTCTCTCATTGCTCATTTTTTTCCTTTTCTTCCTTTCTTGCCACTCTAACAGGCTGAGAACAGGACTTTTAGGAGCTAGCTTTCCAGAAGTGATATAGTTACATTGCCTTATCTGGATTTCCAGAGCTCATTTCTCCTCATGTGCTTTTTCGCAAGAGAGAGAACATAACATAAGCCCCTAATCCTTTCAAATATGTTAAAGAGAACAATGCTGTGATTGAAGCAAGGAGACTGGGATTTGACTCCTGTGTCTTCCTCTTACCTACTATTTGTATGGCTATTGAAGAAGTCACTGAATACATTTCATTATATCTAAAATGTGAGTATAATCCTCATTGAACTCTTAGGATTTCATTAACACTGAAATTCTATTGAAAAACAGTTTTTAAACTGATATACCATGGAAATTATTTTTTCATGTGCCTAGGTAGGTTTGTTTTCTTTCTTCTCTCTGTAATTCCAGAGTTGTTATAATGTGTCTTTCTCTCATGCTAGACTCTAAATTCATTGAGAGAGGACCTTGTTTTATTCACCTTTTAGGTTTTAATTAATAGGCCTATAGAACCTATAAAATGAGTCAGCATTTAGTAGGGTCTTATGTGTACTAATGTGTCTGAAGGCATGTACACATAAATTTAACTAATTTTTATTTTACTTATGATTCTGTCCAGTTTTTAATACAACATTAAAACCTGAGGAAAGCAGAATATTTAACTTTGTTATTATAGTTGATTAAATACTTTACTGTCTTTTTGCATATTCAATTATCTGTAGCTTGTGCAGTCTTGTAAGACACTGGTTGTGGTACTCACTCATTCATTCTTAATCCATTCATCTATCCAACCAACCAATAGTTACTTTCCCTATTAACTGTCCTCTGAATTGTGCTAGGCACAAAACAGATGTAAACTCTGACATCATGAAGCTTATAGTCAATGGAGGAGAAGGCAATAAAATAAGTAAACACAAATGAATATGTAATGGCAAAGTGATATAAGTGTTAAGGAGAGCATCCGGTTTCAAGTGAATGAGAATAACAGTGTCACCCACTCTAGAATGGATATAGTTAAATTCTTTGAGGAAGTGGCATTTAAGCTAAGAGAGATCTACTCTTGAGGATGATTAGTTCATGGCTAGACAAAACCAAACCAAACCAAAACAACACAATGGATGAAGAGTGGATCAGACATGTTACATGGTACATACAGATGGAGTATCCCTTATCCAAAATTCTTGGAACCAAAATCCTTTGAATATTTTCAGAATATATACCCGTTGAGCAGCCCTAATTTGAAATCCAGAATCCACAACCCAGAATGCTCCAACGAGCATCTCCTTTGAGCATCATGTCGGTGCTCAAAACGTTTCAGATTTTGGAGCATTTTGGATTTCAGATTTTCAGATCAATGCTCAACCTATATAATGCTCAACCTGTATAAAGGCCCTGAGGTAGGAAAGAGCCATGAGGACTCAAAGAATTGAAAGGTAAGCATGAGGAATAGTGGCATGAGGGACGGTGATGCTGTTCATAGTGCCCAATTCCCCAAATGTTTTATTCCCTTACTAAATTACTCCGTTGTAGTTGCTTTTTTTGGTGTTTCATTTTTCAACATCCTCATATGCCTCCTTTCTTGGTAACAGCTTTATTGAGATATAATTTACATATCATACAGTTCAACCATTTAAAGCATACAATTCAGTGGTCGTTAGTACATTCACAGAGTTGTGCACCCATCACTACAATCAATTTTAGAACAACTTCATCGCTATTCTCTTTAGCTGTCACCCCTAAATCCCTCCATTCCCGATGCCCTAGGAAACCACTAATGTACTTTTTCCCCATTTATCTATTTTAGATATTTCATATACATGGAATTATATAATTTGTGATCTTTTGTGTCATGCCTCTTTTAACAATTTTCTATTGCATGTTCATCTGCTTTTCATCTTTGCTCCCATGTTACCGCAATTATGGACTTTTTTTGCCTTCAGTGTGCTACCTTGTTCCAGTGAAGTTATTTCTCTTTTTGTTTCCCTACACCATTAGCAATGTCCAAACTTTGAAGAGTTTCCATATTGCTAAATGAAGTCATAAAATTTATATTAATGAAAAGTTGTCTTTCTAGTTTCTTATTATCCAGTGTTTAGAAATCTTTACAAATCACCAGTTGGTCATTTTTCTGTTGCTCAAATTTGTGTTCTTTCACCTAAAAGAATTAGGAATCCAAATGAGATTTTGTACTATAATAGACAAATTGCACAAAGCTTCCATCCACCTCTAAATAAAAGGAGAACTTGGTCAGCATACATTTTGACATTTTAGATGGTATGTGTAAAGAACACATACGTACCCAAATCTCTTCCAGTGATTTCTCAAAAGGTGAGCTCTCTGCTTTAAAAATAGAACAGTGATGATTCAGTGCCCAATATTTATTAGTATGAACTTAAAAAATATTGATTGATTGATAACTAATAGCAAAATTTGGTTGTTGGGTAGATATCTGCAGTCTGCTGAAAATCAAAATGTTATGGTTAAAGAACTAGTTTAGTAGCACTAGTTTAGTAGCACTAATCAGAATTCCTTGGTTTCTTGGGAAATTAGGGGATTGCTGCTTTACTACCAAAGAAAAGGAATTAAGAAGTATTAATAATCTTCATTTGTTTTTGGCTAGACAACTTGTGGGATGCAGTAGGGGGTAAAGTGTATACATACTATTAAACTATCTTCTGAAATAAATTGTAGAGGGCATTTTTTGAAGGCAGAAAAGGAAGAGTAAGTGTGTTTCCTAAGCCAAAGCTTTGGTCATTGTCACTACTCCCTTTCTTTTAAGCAAAGGACAGAAACTCTGATGTTACGAACAAGAGAGGAGGGTGAAGGTGAGGCGGTGAGAGCCTCAGTGCTAGCAAAGGTTTTAGACCCACACTCCCTCGTGGAGAGCAGATCTAGTCAGGCAGTCACGTTCACACATCTTTGGTCTTTGCACTCTGAGCAATACAAAATTTAAGAATTATGGTTGGAATTGTAGATAATTGGGAGTCAAAATTTAAGACACCTTCTTCCCCAATATGTTTTAGGCAAAGAAGAGGCTGGCGTCAAGTATTTAAGAGCTATTTTAGCTAATGGCAACAGACAGATTATGGAGAATCACTGCTTGTTCTGTGGGCCAGGTGGTAATTACAGACTTAGAGATATAAGAGTTGAATGTGTTCCATTCTCTAACACCTTCACACACCTCTTTTTGAAATTCTCTATTGCGTGTTCATTTACTTCCCTCCCTTTGCTCCCAAGTCACAGCAATTAAGGGCTTTTTCTTCCCTTCATTGTGCCAGTGTGTCCCAGTGATGTTATTTCTCTTTTCTTCAGACAATTAGTAGCTTCCAAAATCCATGATGATCTCCAAATTACTAACTACAGAAGTCAAATGGAACTACATTCAAGGTGTTTAGAAACTCTCATAAGATTGTAATAATATGAAGAATAATAGGTAAAATATTTTGTCATATCTGAATATATTCAAAAGTTGTGATTGAAGTCTTTTTTTCCTTTTTGTTTTTGTTTGTTTGTTTTTAAGAGACAGGGCCTTTGTCTCACTCTGGTGCCCAGATTAAAGTGCAGCGGGTGATCACAGCTTATTGCAGCCTCCAACTTCTGGGCTCAAGTGATCTTCCTGCCTCAG
Source organism: Gorilla gorilla gorilla (assembly GCF_029281585.2). NCBI lineage: Eukaryota > Metazoa > Chordata > Mammalia > Primates > Hominidae > Gorilla > Gorilla gorilla. The sequence goes on from NC_073230.2 coordinate 25,573,366, forward strand.
CCTCCTGAGTAGCTGAAACCGCAGGCACATACTACCACACCTGGCTTTGATTGAAGTTTTTAGCCTCCTTTTTGTGGGATCCAAAAACATTCCTTTCTGCATTATGTGGAAGAAATTAATAATTTTCAAAAAAGACAGCATGTTCCTTCAACTAAGTTTATTCAGAAAATGGCCTGTAATCATTAAAAGACCTTGGCTGAGTTCTTTGGACCTGTGAGGCCTTAGTTTTATTATCAGTAAAATAAAGAGTTTGGCCTAGATTGGTTTTTAGGAAGGTGATTGGTGCAAGACCTTTTCAAATGATATTGTTTCTTTATATCAGAATCCCAATGTGCCCTGCTCCCCCTTCCCTAAATAAAGTGACTTTATTTTTTATTTGATTTTACTTTTGTATAGCACCCTAAGGTTAACAGTCTTTTAAAATAACTCTCAGAATTAAATCAACTGGCTTTGAACTTTGGGCCCTGTCCTAACTGAGTCCTCTGGTCTTTAATGTAGCTGAAACTGCTCACCATGGAAACAGCTGATAGCAGTGGTCTGTTTGTCAAGGAAAGCAAATCTTGATTCAGACTTCTCCCCACCCTCAGCTCACCATCCTTAGCTTCTGTCACAAATTGCATTGGAAAATACATTGGAAAAACACAAAAACACAGAAATATGAACTCTGGCTCAAAATAGAACAAATTCCACAAAAATTGCCCATGGCATATCAGTAAAATACAGGATTAATCACAAAAAATAATTATAGTCTTTGGACATATCAGAATCTCATAATATATTTAGAGCTGTTCATTCCTCTTATCACCCTCTTAAGAAAAAACATCCACTGAGCATTTAGTTAAGCAGTGGTGATATTCTAGATGACATGTGAGAAGACTTGTCAAATATCCATGACTTGAAACTAAAAACAGCATGACTTCTTGTCATTTTAGGGAGACTTAGGAGCTAAGTCTGGTAGCTTTGGCATCAGCTTATTTTTAGCAGTGTGTGATGTCTGTTTTTCCTGGTTATTATCCCTGGGCTCAATTTTGCAATTATAGGATGCACATGTTATTCAGCAGATATGAACGTTTTCACTTAGCAAACTGTGTACGTGAACACCTTTTTAAATGACTTAATGGGCTCGAGTTTTGTTGGTTGTTTTGCATTTAAAATGGCACTTGAGACAGATAACCAAAAGCATAAAATGGAAAAAGTGATTATTGTAGAAAAATGGGAAAGCAACATGTTTCTGTAAATGCTTTCGTGTAGCTTACTCAGAGAAACACCATTTGACTATTGGAAGTTGCTATGGGAAGCATGCAACATTTCCATGGCGTTACATTTTACTTTCTTATTTGCTTGCTTGCAGTTATTCTTTAAAAATATCTATATCTATATATCTGTGTGTGAATATACACGCGTGCACACACACACACACACACACACATCTCTAGCCTTTCATCCATCTATTTTTTTTTTTAATGTGTCTGAGCACCACTTCTTAGGCAAGATCAACACAGTAAAACTCAGCTTTGATTATAATGTTCACCCTCCTGGAATTGGTCCATTACAACCATTGTGTGAATAACCTTGTAGAAGTTTCCTGTAAATGTGCTGGCTCCTTGGCACCACAGTGTTCTCAGCGTTCATGCTGTGGGACTGCTTTAAAGTTCAACTCCCCTTAGCAAGAGCCTTGGTATTTCAGAGACTAAATTATCTTGTGGCTGAGTAATGCCAAGTATATACCTGCTTTATTCCTAATTCTGCTGGATAGCATATTATTTTTTATTAATGTCATGGTATATATTAATTATTATTCAAGGACTGCTAGGGAAAGAAATGAGCCATTGGGTGACCATATAAATTCCTCTATAATTCTGATAGATCAAGACCAATGGAGCTAGTGCTTAATTTCCACCATTAACTGTACTTATACCTGTCATTATCAAAATTCATGGATTGAATATACATAGTTTAGAAATTCTCATGCATGACTCTGTTTGAAGCAGTAGAAACTTCATATGAATTTTTAAAGGCAGAAATTAGTTACAAGGACTGCATAAAAGGAAAAAAGAGGATCAGTTGTAAGTTATCAACATAGTGAACAACATTATTACTCATTCTTAAGCACTAGGTGTGATTCTAAATCAGCTTTCTGTTTCTAGTTCTCACCCTCATCTCCATGCCCGTTCTTACCCTCACCCAAATAATATTTGACTGATACCAGAAATATTCTTCTCTCTTTATTTGCTACATTAGGGATTTCAGAGGGAATTCTTTTCATCCAGGAAAAAGAAAATCAGGCCAGTTTTGAGGAACTAAAAATAAAGCTATGCAAAATTGTTTTCAAAGTGGAATTCATTGGCATTTGTTTTTATGCATGACAATCCTTTAGAATATAGCATTGAATCAAACTATGATTCTGACTTCAATGATTTTTATAGTCAGTTTACGAATATTCACTATAGATTTTCTTATATATGGTTTGTATCTAAACAGATCTAATTTAAATCCTGGAAGCATGATAGTAATAGTAGTAATGGTAGTGATATAATGAGTTCATCATATGTGACAGACTGTGATAAATTATTTTACATCTATTTTCTCCTTAAGTTCTCACTACCTTTTTCAAGTGGATACTATTCACCCCATTTAAAATGTAATGAGGTAGGAAATGTCTTACTATTTTGGCAAAAATACAAAATCCTCTTAGGAAGATAATTGTGTTTGTTTGCAAAAATTTCTTTTTTTTTTTTTTAAAAAAGGTAGTATTTACCATATTCTTCTTTTTTCTTTTTTTTATTATACTTTAAGTTTTAGGGTACATGTGCACATTGTGCAGGTTAGTTACATATGTATACATGTGCCATGCTGGTGCGCTGCACCCGCTAACTCGTCATCTAGCATTAGGTATATCTCCCAATGCTATCCCTCCCCCCTCCCCCCACCCCACCACAGTCCCCAGAGTGTGATATTCCCCTTCCTGTGTCCATGTGATCTCATTGTTCAATTCCCACCTATGAGTGAGAATATGCGGTGTTTGGTTTTTTGTTCTTGTGATAGTTTACTGAGAATGATGATTTCCAATTTCATCCATGTCCCTACAAAGGACATGAACTCATCATTTTTTATGGCTGCATAGTATTCCATGGTGTATATGTGCCACATTTTCTTAATCCAGTCTATCATTGTTGGACATTTGGGTTGGTTCCAAGTCTTTGCTATTGTGAATAATGCCGCAATAAACATACGTGTGCATGCGTCTTTATAGCAGCATGATTTATAGTCCTTTGGGTATATACCCAGTAATGGGATGGCTGGGTCAAATGGTATTTCCAGTTCTAGATCCCTGAGGAATCGCCACACTGACTTCCACAATGGTTGAGCTAGTTTACAGTCCCACCAACAGTGTAAAAGTGTTCCTGTTTCTCCACATCCTCTCCAGCACCTGTTGTTTCCTGACTTTTTAATGATTGCCATTCTAACTGGTGTGAGATGGTATCTCATTGTGGTTTTGACTTGCATTTCCCTGATGGCCAGTGATGATGAGCATTTTTTCATGTGTTTTTTGGCTGTATAAATGTCTTCTTTTGAGAAGTGTCTGTTCATGTCCTTCGCCCACTTTTTGATGGGGTTGTTTGTTTTTTTCTTGTAAATTTGTTTGAGTTCATTGTAGATTCTGGATATTAGCCCTTTCTCAGATGAGTAGGTTGCAAAAATTTTCTCCCATTTTGTAGGTTGCCTGTTCACTCTGATGGTAGTTTCTTTTGCTGTGCAGAAGCTCTTTAGTTTAATTAGATCCCATTTGTCAATTTTGTCTTTTGGTGCCATTGCTTTTGGTGTTTTAGACATGAAGTCCTTGCCCATGCCTATGTCCTGAATGGTAATGCCTAGGTTTTCTTCTAGGGTTTTTATGGTTTTAGGTCTAACATGTAAGTCTTTAATCCATCTTGAATTGATTTTTGTATAAGGTGTAAGGAAGGGATCCAGTTTCAGCTTTCTACATATGGCTAGCCAATTTTCCCAGCACCATTTATTAAATAGGGAATCCTTTCCCCATTGCTTGTTTTTCTCAGGTTTGTCAAAGATCAGATAGTTGTAGCTATGCGGCGTTATTTCTGAGGGCTCTGTTCTGTTCCATTGATCTATATCTCTGTTTTGGTACCAGTACCATGCTGTTTTGGTTACTGTAGCCTTGTAGTATAGTTTGAAGTCAGGTAGTGTGATGCCTCCAGCTTTGTTCTTTTGGCTTAGGATTGCCTTGGCGATGCGGGCTCTTTTTTGGTTCCATATGAACTTTAAAGTAGTTTTTTCCAATTCTGTGAAGAAAGACATTGGTAGCTGGATGGGGATGGCGTTGAATCTATAAATTACCTTGGGCAGTATGGCCATTTTCACGATATTGATTCTTCCTACCCATGAGCATGGAATGTTCTTCCATTTGTTTGTACCCTCTTTTATTTCCTTGAGCAGTGGTTTGTAGTTCTCCTTGAAGAGGTCCTTCACATCCCTTGTAAGTTGGATTCCTAGGTATTTTATTCTCTTTGAAGCAATTGTGAATGGGAGTTCACTCATGATTTGGCTCTCTGTTTGTCTGTTATTGGTGTATAGGAATGCTTGTGATTTTTGTACATTGATTTTGTATCCTGAGACTTTGCTGAAGTTGCTTATCAGCTTAAGGAGATTTGGGGCTGAGACAATGGGGTTTTCTAGATATACAATCATGTCATCTGCAAACAGGGACAATTTGACTTCCTCTTTTCCTAATTGAATACCCTTTATTTCCTTCTCCTGCCTAATTGCCCTGGCCAGAACTTCCAACACTGTGTTGAATAGGAGTGGTGAGAGAGGGCATCCCTGTCTTATGCCAGTTTTCAAAGGGAATGCTTCCAGTTTTTGCCCATTCAGTATGATATTGGCTGTGGGTTTGTCATAGATAGCTCTTATTATTTTGAAATACACCCCATCATTACCTAATTTATTGAGAGTTTTTAGCATGAAGGGTTGTTGAATTTTGTCAAAGGCCTTTTCTGCATCTATTGAGATAATCATGTGGTTTTTGTCTTTGGCTCTGTTTATATGCTGGATTACATTTATTGATTTGCGTATATTGAACCAGCCTTGCATCCCAGGGATGAAGCCCACTTGATCATGCTGGATAAGCTTTTTGATGTGCTGCTGGATTCGTTTTGCCAGTATTTTATTGAGGATTTTTGCATCAATGTTCATCAAGGATATTGGTCTAAAATTCTCTTTTTTGGTTGTGTCTCTGCCCGGCTTTGGAATCAGAATGATGCTGGCCTCATAAAATGAGTTAGGAAGGATTCCCTCTTTTTCTATTGATTGGAATAGTTTCAGAAGGAATGGTACCAGTTCCTCCTTGTACCTCTGGTAGAATTCGGCTGTGAATCTATCTGGTCCTGGACTCTTTTTGGTTGGTAAGCTATTGATTATTGCCACGATTTCAGATCCTGTTATTGGTCTATTCAGAGATTCAACTTCTTCCTGGTTTAGTCTTGGGAGAGTGTATGTGTTGAGGAAGTTATGCATTAGTACTAGATTTTCTAGTTTATTTGCGTAGAGGTGTTTGTAGTATTCTCTGATGGTAGTTTGTATTTCTGTGGGATCGGTGGTGATATCCCCTTTATCATTTTTTATTGCATCTATTTGATTCTTCTCTCTTTTTTTCTTTATTAGTCTTGCTAGTGGTCTATCATTTTTGTTGATCCTTTCAAAAAACCAGCTCCTGGATTCATTCTTTGTAAGGGTTCTAAGGAGACCATGAGCCCTGATCTATTAATACCTGTGTGCCTCCCTCTCCCTCTCTCCTTGCAAGGACATCTTCTGCTGGTGCCAAGACATCAGAATGAGATCTAGATTGCAAATGGTGTAAGAAGGGTTTAGAACTCCTGGTTTTAGGAGATGGAGGGAGTGTGGAATAGAGATGAGAGGGAGAGAAAGAAATGGAGCCAAATAGCAAGATGGTGGGAAGCTGTAGTGAGAGAGAGAGAGAGAGGTGTGAGTGTGTGTGTGTGTGTGTGCACGTGCACGTGCTCATACACATGCTCATTTAGTTATTTCGGTTTTGGCTCAAGTGGATACAGTGCTGGAGAGAGCCCAAGAAGCAGAGTGGGACAGGCTGCAACCTTTCTAGGAACTCCTTTGGACATGCACCAGCCAAAAAATTAGGGGCTCAAGTCTATTTCATTAAGAATCTAGGTTGGCAGGGAAATGCCCAGGGACATCGCTCACATCACAGTGTAAGAAACTGAGAAAAAATGCTCTCCTGAAGTCATTCAATTGATCAGGGGCAAGGATGGAATGCAAAGCCAAGTCTCTCAATTCAGAGTACTGGATTCTCTTTATTATACCTTCCTGGCACTCTAGAATAATGATTCTAGCATGAGACATGGTAGAATCTCAACAAATAAATGCTATGATTATGTTTATGCTTACTAGCAGTTCTAGTAATCTTCCATTTCTAAACTTGGTAGTCAGGTAATCAGATGTGTTAAAATTTTCTTTTAAATGATTCATTCTAGACAGTGGAAAGTATGCTTAAGAATATTAAATATTTAATTTTATTGGGTATCCCATCATATAATTATAATCTGGACTTTTTTTTTTTTTTTTTTTGGAGACAGGCTCTTGCTCTGTTGCCCAGGCTGCAGTGCAGTGGCACAGTCTTGGCTCACTGCAGCCTTGACCTCCTGGGCTCAAGTTATCCTCCTGCCTCAGCCTTTCAGGTAGTTGGTACTACAGGCATGTGTCACCACGACTGGCTAATTTTTGTTATTTTTTGTAGAGATGGGGTTTTGTGATGTTGCCCAGGCTGGTCTGGAACTCCTGAGCTCAAGCAGTCCTCCTGTCTTGGCCTCCCAAAGTGTTGGGACTACAGGTGTGAGCCACTGTGCCTGGCCCTGGACTTCTTATGACACTTTATTTTATCCTGTGGCACCAAGTAATTATGATGCTTTACTTATAATCTATACACACTACATTTGCTATTCCTTTTTTCCCTGTCAGGGAAAAGTAAAGTGGCAAGTTTTACAAACTGTTTTGTAATATTTTGGACTGTATGGGACACCTCTAGTTGGCTGAATAATGGCACCCCATAAAATATCCACCTTCTAATCCTTGGCATCTGTGAATCTTACCTCATATGGCCAAAAAGGATTTTGCAAATATGGTTAAGGCAGGGAGATTACTCTGATTATTCTATATTTTCCAGGTGGGCCCTAAATGCAGTCACACGTATCTTATAAAGAGGGAGACAGAGGGGTGTTTAATACATACAGAAGGGAAGAAGGCAATGCGATCATGAAAGCAAAGACTGGACAGCCTCCGGAAGTTAGAGTCTTCAAGGAATGAATTATCTCCTAGAGCCTCTGGGGGAGAACAGCCCCGCCAACACCTTGATTTTGGCCCAGGAAAACTGATGTGGGACTTCTGTCCTCCAGAACTGTGAGAGCATACATTCTGTTGTTCTGTGGCACAACGGTTGTGGTCATTTGTTATGGCAGCCACAAGAAATGAATACAACACTGTGGAGAAGTGTAAGCCCATAAGCAACCTCAGTCCATGATGAAAGCCATGGCTAGATGTAGGTGTTTTCCCCCAAAGCCAGGGTACTCATTACTCAAATAAAATTCATATCTTCCCAAAATGAAATCTGCAAACATCCCGGGTCCCTTCTACCTGGGAAAGGACCTTCTGATAGGAAAACAGTGACAGCATATTAATCTACTGCTTGGGGAATTCTTGGCAACAGGGATATGGCCTCCATCCCATGGGAGACAGAACTGGAAAAAGAAGAAATTGTGGATATTGTTGCATTTTTTAAAGATTGAAACATCTGCATAAAAGTTATTTTACAGGGTTTTCTCTTTGAGCCCACAAAAACAAGAAAAAACATACTGTCTTCCACCGAACTTTAAAAAAGTCACTCTTAGACTAGATCCAGATTTTATCCCATCTCTTATTATTTTACTTCAAGTAAGCAAAATTAGGAAACTGTCAATACTTTGTATTATGTAGGAAAAATTGTTATACCTTATGCTTAGGCTATTGATTAGTGAATATTTTCTTTTTAGCTGTGCAGTTACTATATCCATCTAATTATGATAACAGATTTTTAAAATAAGTTATTGGTTGGTATGCAGTATTTGAAAGAATGAAATTAACCTTTTCCTTCCATTGTCAAGGATTTTAACTTACATGCCTATGTCATTGAACATACACATATATAGAATACATATATACACTGAATATATATATATATATTCTGTTTTTTATTTGAAGTTCTTTAGTAATAAAATATCACCTTAAAAACAAAGCAGTTTCTTTGACACAGCATTTAGTTTGGAGGTCACTCATATTTTAAATGGGGAGCCAAACTTTAAAGTTTTTTTTTTTTTTTTTTTTAAAGAGAGTGTCTACAATAGAATTTGACTTCCCATGCCTTCATAAAGCTAAAATTCTCAATGAGCAGCATTTTTATTTAGGATAAACTGGCCTCTATGAAAACAAGCATCTTCAGCTTTTGAGAAGTTGTGTGCCCTGATTAGCAAGCAAGCCACACTAGACTTTAAAATTGAACTGAGGGCCCTGCTGAAGCACAGCTTCTATTGTTCTGTAATGAGTGTTTTGCAGAGTCCTTTCAAAAGTAAACTGTATTGTTCCCTTGCTAGTTTCAGTACATCTGAGTGAGGTGATTATGTTCCTTAAAAAGCACTTTCAGGACTGCAGAAAAATTATCTACTTTAAAAAACATTTTTTCCCTTTATCTGGTGATAAATTTTAAAACCTTGAACATTTCATGAGCATCCTGGCAAGAGGTTTAAAATTATCTGGAAATCCTGCCTTTGATCCAAGGTGCAGAGAGTCTAAAAACCCATCAGAGCCTATAGGCAGGTCTCTGCTGCCTGAGCTGCTGCTTGAGCAGGAAATTTTGCATAGTAAATACTTTAAAACTTTGGTATTCAGAGAGCAATATTAAATCTAGGTGAGGACTAACATCTCTGAATAGAGCAAAATTTCATGATGCCAGGGTACTTGTATAGCTATTGACAGCCTAGTTTTTCAAATAAAATTTTAAACTGCTGGGGCACTTGGAGTCCATTTGTATTTTTCTGATGCAATGTCCATGGAGCTTTCAGAATAGTGGGGGCATGGGTGGGATTGGAGCTCTTTTTTTTAACCTCTTTTCATTTCCACATGTCTCTTATTCTTAGTGACTTGTATCATTTCCGTATTACCAAGTTGAAACAGCCACAATCTTGGCCCTGCTGTCAATAAATTTGTTGAATTATTTATTCATTTCATTTATTTATTTATTTCAATAAATAATGTCTTAGAGCAGGACCAAGACTGCGGCTTTATAGATTTGAAATATTTTAGGGTAAGCGGAGTTTACAATAAAGGAGGCAAATATTAGATTGGATCTAGAATACCCTATCAGTTCATTGAATCATAATTTCCCCACATAAATCCTTGGGTTCTTAATTTATCCAATTGACCCTAGTCCTTTATTGTGTCAGGACTTTTTTCCTAAATCCTAATTGAGTGACAAGTTCTATTTGAAGAATTCCAGCACTTCACCACTCTGTGTGTAGATGAGTTATTTTTCTGTCTCCTAGAGAGTATAGAGCAAGGCTACAAAGAGCCTGTACCCCTAAGGGTCTCCTGCATTTTCCCATGCCCCTAAGCATATTTTAGATGATATAGAAAGGATTAGACATGTCTTAATTTGGCCCAAATAAGTAACTTAATTTGGCCCAATGAAACTACCCTTGAAATACGTTGTGTTTCCAAAACAATCAGTAAGAGGAGAGTGATCCCCCAGGGAGCCCCTCACTTCTCCTGCTCATCCTTCTGTCCCCCCAGTGGCAATTTTCATTCTTATCCCTGAGGTTCTTCTCCCTATTAAAAAAATACAAGTTTGAAGATGAAATATACTGGATTCTTGTGCAGTGCCATGACGTCTTATGGAGACATCTGTTCTGTTGTTACTGGGATGAAGTGAACGTCACCACATGGAACTTTGTTTTGCCTCCCTCACCATGCAAGGGAATTAGAGTTTTGTTAATTCCCTAGTTGTTTCTCTGCTTTAATCAGAGGGACAACTGGTCAGAGAGTTTTGTCCTTTCTGGGACCAGCTCATTTTAGGCCATTCTAATGACTTTGCAGCTTGCCCTTGGGTCCAGGCCTTTGATTTCAGGTGGCCCATAGGGCTGCAGACTTTTACTTCCCTTGAAATGAACAGCTCCATCATCCATCCTCCTAGAGGAAGTGGCGAGTCAAGACTCTTCAGCTTCACGTTCACAACTTCTGCCTCCTCCTCTCCCTGCTCCCAAGTGTGTGGCGTAAACCGATAGCAGCCACCATTATATGATGCTGAGGGAGCCTCCTTCCTTATAACCTTCCGTTATAACAGCTGCATCCACAGAAACCCTGGACTTAGTTGTGAGATATATTCAGTCCCTCCATGGCAGGGGATGTCCTTCAGTTCCATCCTTGGATCCCTAGTTTTGAATCACTTTTGATTTATAGTAACCTGGGTGAGATGCTTCCAAAACTCCATCCCCTGCTGCTTCATCACCTAAATGTGACACTAGGGCAAAGATCCCCCCCCGCTTTTGTAAACTGGTCTATCCTGTGCACCTACGCCTATTGTCGAATTAATAAATCTCTATAATGGCATATTTGTATTTTGTAGTAATTGCTGATAGTAATTCTTTTCAGAACCTGGAAGAACATTCTTCAAAGAAATCAGGAAATTAAGTTATATTACTTGTTAATTCTTATCACACAACTGACTACATTAAGACATTTTTAAAAAAGCTCTATGCGTATGATGCTTTTGGTCAGTCTGATTATGAAAATGGTATGTTTTAGAAGAAGTTCTATTTATTGACAGGGTGATGGCAGAAGCTGTTTTTATATTACCATGTCATGTTTTTAAGTATGTAAATAAGATGAATTGCTGCTATGATCAAGTAAAAATTAAACGCAATGTAATAAATTCATAGAGAGTGAGTGTTTCTTGGGAGGCCGAGGCAGGCAGATCACAAGGTCAGAAGTTTGAGAACAGCCTGACTAACATGGTGAAACCCCGTATCTACTAAAAATACAAAAATTAGCTAGGCATGGTGGCGGGCACCTGTAATCCCAGCTACTCAGGAGGTTGAGGCAGGAGAATCACTTGAACTCAGGAGGCAGGAGGCAGAGGTTGCAGTGAGCCACGATCGCACCGTTACACTCTAGCCTGGGTGACAGAGGGAGACTCCATCTCAAAAAAAAAAAAAAAGAGTGTCTCTTTTTATTTTACCTATTAATTTGGTGCACAGTATGGCTGTGCATGATGTATTCTTAGTGTAGGCATTATACAAAAATCCTGTGCCATGTGGCAGATAATCTCATTAGAAGAAGAAAAAAAGCCTAAATCGACATGGATCACCTGGTAGTGTCACAGTCTTCTCTATTGCTGGATCTATTTATGCAAAAAACATAAAATCTTCATACCCTCACGTCTATTTACATGTCACACCTGGTTTTGATTTTAATGACTTTCAGACTGTTCAGTGGGAAGGAAATAAATAATAAAAGCAGTGTTCTTGAAAAATTCTGGAAATAAAAACATTTTCTGATTATGAATAATACATGTTTATTTTAGAAAATTTGGAAATAAAAAAAAGGATAAACAAGATAAAGTCACCTTAAATACCAGCTCTAAGAGGGATCCATTAACACTTTGAGGTATTTTTTTCCCACAGTTCATGGAAAGTGAAGGCTTCTGAACTGCTTGTTGTTCCTCATTCTTTGTTCCTGATTTCTGAAACTGGAACCTTCTTCTGGTCCACCAAATCAGAAACCTTCGGGGTCATCTTGGACTTCCCCTTTCACTCACCCTGTCATCTTTTGGCCCTGTGGGTCCTACCTCTGTGGATTTCCCTGCCCATTCCCTCTGGTTCAACCCCACTCCTATTATTCTAATTCAGTCTCCCTTTCTCTCTTATTTGGAATTCTGCTGCAGCTTTCTGCCCAGTCTTCCTGTCCCTAGTCATACCCTCCTCTGCTATATGCACCATTCTGAGACCACCATATCTTTTTTTCCCTAAAAGTTAACCCTATGATGTTGTACTCTTGTTTAAGCCTCTGAAAGCCTCTCTGCTCTCCTTTTCGTGATCTGCCCTGATAAGTTTCCTCTTTCCATCTCTTCCTCAGCCTCACTCTCTGCCTTTTCTCTTTCCATCTCCTCCCCAGCCATCATCTCAGTCACTGTGCTAGCAGTTTCTGGATCGTCCTCTTTTTTTGCTTGCACAGTCACACATTCTGTTCCCTGTACCTTTTCTTCTAACCACCTTGAAGTTTCAAACTCCCTGAGGTCTGAGGAATGAAGTAGAAAGACCTTGTGGTACTGTATGTTTATTGTAAAAATGTATTTTGAATAACATCTTTCTGTTCCTCCTGTAGAAGTCAGCTTGTCATCACTGACTCTGGGAACACTCCCTAGCCACAAAGACTTAAGTTTCACTTGCTTTGTGTTTCCACAATTTGTGGACAACACTTAGGCTTTATTTTAGGTCAGTAAGTGATCCTGAAGATTTATTCAGGTGACATCCCTGAGAAGCAATATTTTAGGCTGATTTTATTTGGACAGTCAACAATTGATATGGACTATATGTCATATGTCAAGCACTGATCTTTGATTCCTGTGAATTAGACAGACATAATCTTTGCTTTCATGGAGCTTGTAGTCTGGTATAGTCTGATGTAGGCAAACACTCAATAAGAAGCAATGAATAAGCAAGATAATCTCATGGAGATAATTTGAAGTGATAAATACAGGGTGATGTAATGGCATTGGGTGCAGTTGTATGGTTTCAAGTTGACTGAGCTGGTAAGGGCTGTGCTGTAGTACCTACCAGTATATTATCCAGACATATGTCAATCATATTACTAAGTTAACAGCATTTGGTAGTGGAAGCTGTGCATATTTGTTGGGCTAATGGTTTTAGGGTTAAAACCTTATTTGAATGAATAGAGGATATTTAAGATTGGAAAGAAACATGATAGCATTCAAATAATTGAATGACTATATATTAGTACTATAACAAAGAGATTCTGGAACACTCCAGAGGACTGACTGGAGCAAACCAAAAAATAGAAGTTACAGAGGGGTATATTTTAACTTAATATAAGGAACATCTTTTAAATGTTTATGATTTTCTCATCAATAGAATGGATGTGCTGAATCTTTGATAGGGGTTGTATTCAGATACCGGTGATCTGTCAGAGGTGAGTGAGGAAGTTCCTCTAAAGGAGAGCAAAGTAGCCTAGATAGTTTCAGAGATCTCTATTGTGTTACGTTGAGCAAGCTCAACCTAGGAGAAATAGAGGTATCCCGAGAGGAGCAAATTTAGGGCAGAACAGAAAGACCCCACAAAAGAGGTCAATGGAACAAGAGATGGTATTTCTCTGGAAAAAGGGCACATAGCAAATATATAAGACTGTTGATTCACCAGCAAAAGAATCTTCATGCTGATTGGTTGGGAAAAAAAGGAAACAGAAGAAAAAGAGATCAAGAAAAGGAAATGTCTTATTGAAGAAGAGGGACCCTATCAAGTAATTCCAGAATGCTGAATGCTGTCGTGCTCTGAATAAATACGGCATCAATTAAAGGGATAAGAGCTTTGATTGTAACTTAATGTCTGGCTGAGCTATTTCTTACATCACTGTTTCTTAGGTAATAGTTTTTAGTCTATTACCTAATAGTCCATTAGTACGTTGAATAGTATTCTATAAATGAATCTAGAATAATATGTTTACCTTCCATTTTAGGTATGATATGGCAACTCTTCATTTTCAATACTCACAGTGGTTGATTGGGACATAAATTTATTTGGGCTCAGGCTTGGCTTGGTCAGGAAAACAACAAAGGAAAAAGTTTTTCTTCAGAGCTGCTATGTTTATGCTTTTATGTTGTGATTGGCGTTTTGGCAGCACAGGTATTAAGTTATGTACCACCCAAAACTACTTAAAATTAGTTTTCTCAGGCTTAAAAGAAAGAGACCTTGGTTTTTTTTAAGACATTGAATAAGCTTTAGTTCAGCAACAATGGGCTGCAGAAACAATGCTTTTAACTTTTATTTGTGTCATATATTTAAGTTACACATTATTTTCGATTCTTCTTGTATTTATTTTTTCCTTCTAGCGAAAACAATTTGGTTCCAGTATTTTAAGTTATTAATGCTTCCTAGAGAACAAGTTTAAGTTTTCCAGTTTAGGAGGAAAAGCATTCAAATCAGAAAACCCCCTCATTTTTAACATTTTTCCCAAGAAGCAGAACAGTCATTTTTTAATCTTCTCATAATGCCCTGGGGGCGTTAGACAGACATTGTCCCTTAAAAAAGAGAAAAATAGGAATTGCATCATGTTTGATAGAAGTATAAGTAACAAGGGAAAAATATTAAACCACAAAAAGTGGATTTATATTTTTTCCTCAATATTTGTATATTTTAGCAAATAGGTTTATTGAGCCTCATTGGTGGAGGGTTGACAAGGATATGTAATGTTATTTTGTCTATTTAACAACTTATAGCTTATTTAAACTCTTTTTCCTAAATGAATCATCTCCCTTTTTTTTTGTCTGAAAGGTGACAGTATATTTATTATGGTCCATTTTGTAAATACCCGCTTGCAAATAGACCTCTTCATACCTGGGTGTGCCTCTTTGGAGACATGCAGAAGAAACCCTCCCAATGTGAATTACTTCTTGACTTTGCAGACTTAAGATGAAATTGCTTAAAATAAAAGGAAAAATAAAAATACACTGCTTGTTTTAGTGTACATTTGGAAGGTTACAAAAATTGGATTAAATATTGATGTTTGCTTTTAGGTATTTTTGTCTTTTAATTGGCAAGTTAATAGGGATACTTCCTTGGGTGAGATCATTTTCTGTGAACTTGGGAAGAATCAGTTTGCTTGTTCGCTGGTGGACACATGGAAAATACATCATTGGAGCATATGTTGTTTATTTTTTTATTATGAAATATTTTAGTAATTCAGAAAAATATGAATAATAAATTTAATAAATACTCATCTACTCATTATATGTTTATGTTTTGTCTTACCTCAGGACTCGTTTTTTTTTTAAGCAATAAGGCATTTAAAATATAGTTGAAGTGCTCTTTGTAAAATTTCACTCACTGTCCAGAGTTAGCCATTATCCTGAGTTGAATGTGGTGTTTACCATTCCCATTTATCTATTCTTTTAAATATAAAATATTTATTCATAAATATTATGATATTATTTCATATGTTCTTGAACTTTATATATGTGGTATATTATATAAAT
Source organism: Gorilla gorilla gorilla (assembly GCF_029281585.2). Lineage (NCBI taxonomy): Eukaryota > Metazoa > Chordata > Mammalia > Primates > Hominidae > Gorilla > Gorilla gorilla. Next base: position 25,588,706 of record NC_073230.2, read on the forward strand.
CGTTTTTGATTTTATTATGTCATTAATTTACTGTAAGTATTGAGGTGTATCCATTTTGACATATATAGCTCTAGGTCCGTTGTATTAATTGCTGTGTATTATTCTAATATATAAACTGCTGCAGTTTTCACATATTCATTCTCCTGTTGATGGACATCTAGACTGTTTCCAGAATTTCTGTTCTACATTGTCTTGCTGTTAATATTTTTGTGATTTTTCTCAAGAAGATGTTGGGGAATTTCTCTAGGAGTGGAATTGTTGGGTCACTTACTAGTTTCCTATTGCTACTGAAACAAATTATCCTAAGTGTGCTGGCTTGAAACAACAGAAATGTGTTATCTTCGAGTTCTATAGATGAGAAATCTGACATGGTTCACACTGGGCTAAACTCACGGTATCCGCAGGGCTGTGTTTCTTCTGGAACCTGTAGGGAAGAATCCATTTGCTTTCCGTTTTTGGCTTCTAGAGAGTGCTCACATTCCTTGGATCATGGTCTCTCTCCTGCATCTTCAGCAGGACTGAAGAACCAGCACTGCTGCATCGACTGTTATTCCATAGTCACATCTCCACTTCTGCCTGACTGTATTCTGCCTCTCCCTTCTACTTTATTTATTTATTTATTTTTGAGATGGAGTCTCGCTTTTGTCACTCAGGCTGGAGTGCAATGGTGTGATCTTGGCTAACTGCAACCTCCGCCTCCCGGGCTCATGCGATTCCCCCACCTCAGCCTCCTGAGTAGCTGGGATTACAGGCGCTCGCCACCACGCCCAGCTAATTTTTTTGTATTTTTAGTAGAGATGGGATTTCACCATGTTGGCCAGGCTGGTCTCGAACTCCTGACCTCAGGTGATCCTCCCACATTGGCCTCCCAAAGTGCTGGTATTACAGGTGTGAGCCACCACATCTGGCCTCTCCCTTCCACTTTTTAGAATCCTTGTGAATTCATTGGGCCATTCTGAATAATCCAGGATAATCTTATGATTTTAGGTCATTTTATTAGCAACCTAAATTCTACCTGCAACCTTAATTCCCCTTGGCATATGAGGTAATATAATAAAAGGTTCTGGGGATATGGTCATGAATATCTTTGCAGGGGGATGGTATTGTACCTACACAGATTATAGGGTGTCATATATTGTCCACTTGACAGGATAGTTTTAAATTGCTATTTTAAATGGTGTGTGCATTTATACTGTCTCTGAAAGTGTATGAAAATTTTAACTGTTCCATATCCTTGCCAACGTGAGGATTATAAGACTTTAAGATGTTACCCAATTGGATGGATGTGTTTTGGTATCTCTTTGAGCATCTTTCCATATAATTATTAGCTGCTGAAATTGTCTTTTTTATTTATTGCCTGCTTCTGTCCTTTTCTTATTTCTAAATTGTTCTTTGTTTTGTTTTCTTACTCATTTATACATAAGAAAAAAGAAAAGAAAAAATAGTAGTTAATTATAATATTTAACAACATATTAATTCTTATAATAATAATTTTTTCTTTTTTTTTTTTTGTTTAGAGTCAGGGTCTCACCGTGTCACTCAGGTTGGAGTGCAGTGGTGTGATCATAACTAACTGTAGCCTTGGCCTCCTAGGCTTAAATGTTCCTGCCACCTCTGCCTCCTGAGTAACTGGGACTACAGGCACGTACCACCATGCATGGCCAAGGTTTTTTATTTATTTATTATTTATTATTTATTATTATTATTATTATTTGAGACAGAGTCTCAGTCTGTCGCCCAGGCTGGAGTGCAGTGGCTTGATCTCGGCTCACTGCAGGCTCCGCCTCCCAGGTTCACGCCATTCTCCTGCCTCAGCCTCCCAAGTAGCTGGGACTACATGTGCCCACCACCACGCCCGGCTAGTTTAGTTTTTGTATTTTTAGTAGAGACAGGGTTTCACTGTGTTAGCCAGGATGGTCTCGATCTCCTGACCTTGTGATCTGCCCGCCTTGGCCTCCCAAAGTGCTGGGAGATTACAGGCATAAGCCACCGCACCCAGCCCAGTTTTTCATTTTTTTAAATTTGTAGAAATGGCATCTTGCTATTTTTGCCCAGGCTGATCTTGAGCTCCTGGTCTCAAGTGATCCTCCCGCCTCAGCCTCCCCAAATTCTGGGATTACAGGTGTAATCTAAAGTGCTCAGCCATAATCCCATTACTAATTCTTGTTGGTTACTTGCATTCCCATATTTTTCCCAGTGTGATTTGTCTTTGCACTTTATTAGGGTTTTTTTTTTTTTTTTTTTTTTTTTTTTTTAGTGCACAAAGATTTTAATTCAAAGTCGGCAAGTTCTGCCATTTCCTACTTGAAGTAAGATATCCCTCTTCATTTTTAAATAAAGAGCACCATTATACATTGAAATAATTTTATTTGTATCTAGATATATATGTTTCTATTTTTTTTTGAGATGTAGCAACAAAACATTCTGATTTATTAGGTTGGTCCAGTTTTATATAGGCCGCAATTGAGAACTGTGTAATTTAAAGATTGATGGGTTTATAAAATGTTATTGCTAGCAAAAAGTTTAGAGATGATCTGGTCTGAAACTGATGTCCAGAGAGACAGGGAATGGCGATTCTAGAAGCGCTTGTATTGACAAAGTGAATTGCATACACACTGCAATATTATCTTTGTTGGCTAAGGGACTCTGCCTTACTTTGAAAAGCATGATTATAAAAATAATAACTGGACATCAATTTTGCTGAGAATCTTCTCTTATCTCTGGAGTGCATATTTTCTATTGTAAGGCTTTTGTCACAAACATACCTCTACTGTGAGCTGGGTCCCAAAAGGGACCCTTACTTTAGCAAAGTCCCACAACTTTTCTGTCTGGGTATTCATCCACATCACTCTCTGTTCCAACACTGCTGCTCCTCCAACTCACTAAACAGGTTTTATTTTCCCAATATCACTCAATTCTCAGACTCTTGAAGATCAGAGATAAAATTAAGTGCATCTTTTATGCCCAAAATAAGTGTGTCAAGATTTTTTCACTATTTTTTTCTTAAGGAAGTATTGCAGAGGAACTTAAGAGTGAGTGACAGTTGACAAAAAGAAATGGTTGCCTGGAAACTGGCAATTTAAATAACTAGGAGCTGATATGATTTACCAGCCTGATAAACAGCTAGGACTTTAATACAATCTAAAGGGCTGCTACAGATGTTGGATTGAGCTATTTATGTGTGTTAATCTGTCTCAGTCTATTTTAATACATGCATATATATATATGCATTTTTTTTTTGCAGAACTGGAATATAAAAGCAAAGGCTGTATCTCTTCCCCTATATGACATTAATAGAAATAATAGAAATTGCCTTCAATTAAATGAATTGTTTTGGTCCCCTTGTTTTTATATAGATCTTCACTTTCAAAGGTGGCTTTCTCACTCAGGGGGAATAGATGTCCTGTGGATTGAGTGCGGAGTTTGTTTTGAGTTCTGACACTGTAATTATATACTTAGTAATTGTTCCCTTGTTTTTTCAGGTTTTATCATTTGAAACTTTACTCCATTTGTTGAGATGGAGTTGCAGATACTTTTGATTCTTCACAGGAATAATGAGGTTTAATAGGATTGGTTCTGAGTGAGTTAGCTTAATCAAGTAGCCTGTTTTACTGATGGGATCATTAAGAGGCTTTATCCTCTCATGGGCCAGTTAGTTTCCTGGAGCAGGTGAATGTCTTTGCAGCCTCCTTGATCCTCACTAGACATGTTTCACATGGTTCTTCGAAGAGATGATAGAAAAGCTGCAGCCTATATTGTACTGTAATCATAGTATAGTAACCCAGAGTTCCCTCTTCTGGCAGGAGGTCAGTACTATCATTTTGTGTATAAATAACTGATGGCATATTTGTGAAGCTGTCTGTATAAAATTCCACTATCTCCTTGGGAATGGAATGTGCTACATACAACAAACTATCATCATGTTACTAGCATAAAACTTGAGATAATTTTGAGGATAATTTTGACAGTGGAAATGTTTTATGATATGAGGAATATAAAAATAGATCATTTAATTCACAGAATAGTTGAAGGACACAGCAAGGTAATTTTTAAATTGTTTCTTGCAATTGTTTACAATTCACTGAGCGTAGTAGCTATGACTTGGAGAACTTCTGGGAAAGGAGGACATTTTTACCACCCATGCATGTTTGAATAAATTTCAGTCTCCTAAAGCTGTGCACCAGCTCTTTCATGTATCTTCCCTTCTACCTCTAATCACAGTGAGAACTCCCTTCTAATTCCTGTAGCACTTGTGCTGTCCCATTTTTTTTTTTTTAAAGAAAATAGCTATCAGGGCTGCAGTGTTTCACAATTCGAGGGGCAGTTTGTAACACAGAGGCCCTGAATGTCATAATGTCTCACATATATTGAGCAGTATGCTAAGTATTTTAAATATATTATCACTCATCCCTAGTGACCCTGCAAGTAATTATTAGAGCCAGCAGCTTACCAGTGAGGAAACTGAAGGTCAGAATGGTAAATAATTTGCCTGTGAAAATACAGCAATTGGAATTTGCATTAAGGTCAGCCAGACTCCAAAGTCAGGGTTCTTTTCCTTGTTCTGCTCTCTATATATGTTTGTTATTTTGTTTCTTAATTGTTCATATGCATATGTTGTTTCTCTTGTGCTTCTCGTACTTTAGCTTAGTTAAGAATCACCATGGAAACTTGTTTAAAATGCTGTTTCTGGGCCCTTGTCCTAAAGATTCTGATTCAGAAGGTCTCAGATAAGTCCTGAGTGTCTGCATCTGCATTTTCTGAGGGGTTCTTGGACTGTACTCTGAGAAATCACTGGTATGAAATCTGGGAGACAGGAGCTATCTGAACAACTCTCCCAGCTCTGAACATTCATAGCAAGCACTCAATAAGTACATGTTACATTCAAGCAGAGCTAACTTGCTCCTGTGCAAAATATAGTCCACAAGGTTCCATAGCATGAACTTGGATTGTTCTTAACTTGAATATAAAGTTTGTGTAAGTTAGAAAAGTCAATACTGATTATAGGGTAAAGTTCAAAGAACACAATATCTGATATGATTCATTTTTTACAAATTGGTGTATTCTGGAAATTTAGGTGTATCCTAAATTAGGTGTATTGGTGTGTTTTCACAAGGAAGTTTCTGTAGACAAAGGAACAGCATTGGCTAGAAAAGAACCAGAGAGGGACGGAATTGAAGTAAGTTGTAGGTATAAAGTAGGGTTCTTTGGAAGGGGAGGAGGAGATGGAGATAAAGATGGGAGATGAGGTTGGTTCAACTCATTAGTGAAGGTAAGTTCTTTGGAAAGGGGCCAAATAACCAGTGGCCTAATCAATTGCAAGGGATTCTGGAGAAACCTAGTAGAAAAGAGGGTCACAGATGTGTTAGCGGTGAAAAGAATTGGACCAAACGCACAGACAAAGCAAGGAAAGAATAAAGTGACAAAAGCAGAGATTTGCTGAAAATGAAGTACACTCCACAGGGTGGGAGTGGCCTGAGCATAGGGGCTCAAGAGCCCTGTTATGGAATTTTCTGGGGTTCAAATACCCTCTAGAGGTTTCCCATTGGTTACTTGATATACACCCTATGTAAATGAAGTAGCAGCCCACGACCAGTCTGATTGGTTGCAGAAAGTGACCAATCAGAGGCTGAAGTGAAGTTATAAAGTTCTGTACAAATGAAGACTTGGCCCTCTACCAGCCTGATTGGTTGTGGGAGGGGTCCAATTAGAGGTGCTTTCAATTCCTCATCTGCCCTGCAGAAAAAGGTGGGGAGGGTTGCAAAGGGAGTAGCCTTTGGTCCTTTTGTTACTTGAGCATGGAAACTTGGGGTTTTCCTTTTGATTTAGTTCTAGGAAGTCAGTGCAAATCGGCTTTAGGGTCCCTGCCTCTAGAACCTATTCTCCTGCCTCAGATGGAGGGATAAGGAGTAAACAGAATCAGTGTCAATGTGGGTCTTGGCTGGGGAGGGTGCCATGTACCTCACATCTTTGGGCAATGGCCCTGGTGACTTAAGACTCATACTGGTTTCCTTCTGCATTGTGTGGGTATTTTCTGTTATCACTTCTTCACCTGAGGGGCACATCTGCTTGTGCCTAGAGATGTGTCTTGCCTGGCTTAAAAGTGTATGGACTGCTAGCAACAGGTAGAGCAGTGAGTAAAACGATCAGTGATATCCTTCCCAAAATAGAGGGACCTTAGGGTCTATTGAAATTCCCAAGCCAATCTGTTAAAACATATTCAAGTTCTATATAGAAAGATCTGTACAATATCAGGGGAATAGACTTCATGCTTCCCTTCACATTTCTACAAAATGATACTTGTTTCTAACTTACAGTTTTTTTTTCTATTTGAATGTTTTTCTTTCTATTAACATCCAAGTGATTTTTTTATATAGCTAACACGAGTGAAAGATTAAAGTAAACACGGTATATTCACAAGCAAAGGATAGCACAGTATATTTCCTTAGAGTACACATTTGCCTTCTAAAAGAAAGAAAAAGAATGAAAAAAACCTTTAGTAATTAGATACCTGCTGTAACCCTAGTGGAGTGAGAAAGATTAATAGTTGTGCTGCAGGACTCTGTGCCACAGTGAGAGGCACTATGTGTCACTGTTTTCTCTTGGGATGAAATTTGGCCTGAAGTAAAATAAAATTTCTGTAATGATAATAACAGCCAATGTTTCTGAGCACCTTCACCTTACCAATGATTACTTTACATTTATTTCCTTCAAGCCTCACAATGACCTCATAAGTTAAATAATTTATGTTTAAGCAACTGAGGCTCAGAGAGGTTAATTGACTTCCAGACCGCCCAGCTAGTGCAACATTTTACAAGAGCACTTTGCTCAGCGTGGGGATTATCAGATCTTCAAGAGTTGAGTTTCAGCATTAAAGAAATGTGATTAAAGAAATCACAGAATTTTTAAAAAATGTACACAATATTGAAGCTTGAAAAAGAGAATCATATCACTCTAAATTACAATGATGGCTAAAGGTCTTTTGTGTTTGGCTAGCTGATCATAACCCATGCCTCCACACAGGTGAGGTAGTAGACCAGGGGAGACGGGTTCTTTTCAACATGCTTGGTTGGCAGTTTTCTGCAGGGAAGGTTATAGCGTGTGAGTTACAAAGCCCTCCTGCTGCACAGGTATCAGAGGTTGTCTGTTACAAGTTCCTTCACTTCGACTATTACTTCCTTTTCACAATTCTATTTTGGACTTCTGTCCAGTGTGTATTTACAGGTAGACAAAGCTTTTTTTCTTTCTTTCTTTCTTTTTTTTTTTTTTTAACAACCTCTTTGCCATGACTGAAAAGAAGCCTGTATATCCTGCAGTTTCTGGGCATTGTGAGTCTCCTTTTAAACTCAAATTGGTGATAATGGTGGCTGTGACTCCCTATTGTCCAAGGAGGGGAGTTGCAGATAGGGCCTTCAAAGATGATCCAATAAAAATCAGTGGAGTAAGACTTTTTGATAAAATGATCTTTATGATGTAGAGGCATTTGGAATATGGGTTGGGTACTGGATACCCTGGGGCTAAGCCCAGTGTTTAAAAATCAAGGCTTACTACGAAAAGGTCTGTTTTTATTAGTGCAGGTACTGTAGTTGGCAAGATTTCTTCTTATGAAATGCAATATCCAGCAGACCATTCCTGATTATGTTATGTATTTTTAGATGTTACCATTGAGTTATATTTATAGTATAGACTACTGAATCTTATCTTAAATATGCAAAATATATGCATAACTAACCTCCCAAGCTGCGTTCCCTGCTCTATATTACACCCAACAATGTAGCCTGTTCTTAAATGGTTCTCCTAAAAGTCTTAGAATGGAGCTTATTATTTGCTTTTAAAATGTAAGCACAGAGACTGTATGTTAGATGTGTGGCCTTCTGGGTGACATGTTCTGCTCCTAGATACTCTAAGGGTGAAGTCAGCAAACCTTTGGCAGTGCAGGTGGGGAGTGAAACCAATAGTCTTGCATAGATAACTCCCCAGAGTCCAGAATGAGCCAAAAGTAATTGATATGCCAGTCTTTGCCAGCATGTTTGGTGAATCAGAGCAGCAGGTGTCTGTTACGGTATTGGGGAAGGTTACATCACCGACTGCATTGCTGATGTGGCTCTTGCTTGTGCCCATCAGCTTCCCAGTCCCCAGAACCCCCAGAGTCCTAGACTCTCATCATTCTATTCCTCAGGACAACATAAATATTATGAGGAGCACTGTGAGCACAGTCCTGCTTCTGCTACTTAAAGTTGAAGGGAAACGAGTGTCCTTACATCTCTGTATCCCATGTTCCCCTGTCTTCATGAATAAGTGGTTTGATTGTTTTGAGGCCAACTTGAGTTTATAGAGCTTGTCTAATAAAAAGATGGATGTCCTTGGGGAAAAAAAGCTGAGGCTAATAAGATGAGAGAGAAACGGAATCCTTTCAATGAGCTAAGAAATTACTTCAATTGAAAAGCCTGGGAAGTGACCCTATCTTGGTCAACATATTTCATGGGCAAGGTCTGGGGATGTCTGGTGTCTTCCCAACCCATGAAGGCACCCATCCCACCTGGGTTTGCCCTTTCTAGATGGTGGCCCATCTCAAGGATATTTTTCTTTCTTTTTCTGATCCAAATCCAAGGACTATGTTCTAGTCCTTCAGAAATCTATACTAACAAACTGGATAAGTGATTCTGCCTCAAAGTTGCATAACTACAGAATCATTGGTTAAGTTCTTACTGCCTGCTCACTTATTCATCAGGAACTTATTGTGTACCTGCCATGTATCAGGTACTCTACCAGGTGTGGGGGTTACAAAGATGAATGTAGTGCAGTCCCTGAACTGAAGAACATAGTCTCATCATGGATGAAAGTACTCCACTAACATAAGATACATTATTATTGTCTAACATATGTGATGTTATTATGGGTATGGTACAAGATACAGTGGAAACAGAGATGAGAAAGCTGATCTTTTACTTGGAGTGGTTGGCTAAGAATTCTCATTTCAGTATGGCTTTAAAGAATTCAAGATACGGCTGGGTGTGGTGGCTCACACCTGTAATCCCAGCACTTTGTGAGGCTGAGGCAGGACGATGGGGATAAATTGTTTCTATAAAAAAAGTAAAAATGTTAGGTGGGCGTGGTGGCACACGCCTGTAATCCCAGCTACTCAGGAGGCTAAGGTGGGAGGATCACTTGAGTCTCGGAGGTTGAAGCTGCAGTGAGCTGTGATCACGTGAGACAAACTGATACCCTATCTCAAAAACCAACCAACCAAAAAAAACCCAAGAATTCAAGGTGGGAGATGCAGAAAAGGTAATAGTATCCTTTGCAGACAGAGACACAAAAGCATGGACACGCGAATGATACTGTGCAGGAATAGTCAGGACTCGTAGTCAGCTGATATGTTTTAGTAAAGCTCCACCAGTGCTTATACAGGTGTTCATTCTGAGTAGCCTGTGCCTCGGTAGTAGCTAATAATGTTGAACATCACTCTAGGAGTAATCACAGATTGCCTGAAACCATAGGGGTTATACATGAGGGAAAGAAGGAAGGAGAAAAAGTGGGATGAAAGGAGACCAGTTATGAAGGCACTTGAATACCAACTAAGGAGCTGTGTGTCACCAAATTGTAGTTACTGACTCATTCATTTATTTATACATTCCCTGGAGGCAGGGATACCAGATAGAAGACTAGATTAAGAATCCAATCAAGAACAAACAATTAATTGAGCTAAGGCAGTATTAATTGAAATGGAAAGGAGGATTCAGATAAGAAAGATATTTTTAAGAGGTCGGTGTTCTGACTCTGGTGACTGTCTATGGTAAAAGCAAGAACAGAGAAATGAAATAGAATCTAAGGTTTCCATATTGGGTAACAATGTGTCTTGTATGTGCTCAGTAAGGGTTGTTGAATTGAACGCAATGTTAAGAGTGGTTTTCTAATGCTTTTCTCCAAAGTTGAAATTACAGCAGAATTTCAGGTTCTAAGGCATGAGAGAAAGAGAGAGAGAGAGAGAGAGAGAGAGACTGAGGATCTGATGAATCTCTTGGTGTTCAACGTGTTGGCACAGTAAGCATTTCCCACCAATAAATGATCTGTATAGTGATTGTGATAAACTGAGTTTTTGAAGGATACTTTATGGAGGAACCATGGTTAATGGCTCAATTTGAGAAGAGAAGGACCTGTAGATAAGTGTGAATGGCTGTGTAGACTGAACTGTACATTTTGGCTTGCCCTAGCCATGAGAAAGATATATCAGATTTAAATAGACAAGGTTTTTGTTACCTACATAGACTACGAAAGCGTTCTGCTTTTTTAGTAGCACACTATCCAAAATAATACTAATTACCCAAAAGTGGGGGAAAAAGACAACTGTAATAAGAAGCTCAGAGTATAGTTAAAAACCAAAATGATTATTGTGATATTCAAGGAACATGAAGTCTAAGTCAAATTTGAAAGCTTCTGTTGTGAGATGATTTGTAGACTTTTATGGCAAATTTTGGATTCATTGTATCATGTTTTGTGACTGAGTTTGATCTATTCAATGGCTTGATAGGTCCTTTAGTAAAGAAGACCTGTATCTCAATGAGCCTTTACTGAAGTTGTAATGAGTAGATAGGCAATGTCTTGATGTTCAAACAGCTCTGCTCAAGTGGTCTGTAATTCCTTGCAATGCCACGAAGAAAGCACTGGGCTAAGAGTTACAGGATTAGCCCTCCATTTACCAGCCACATATCTGTAAACAAATCCCTGAACCTCTTTACACCTCAGATGCCTTGTTTGTAAAATGGGAATAATAACAGCTGATTTGGTATAACCCAAAGGGCTGTTGTGAAGATCAGAAGAGATACTCCATGTGCAATTTCTTTGTGACATATAAAGCTCTGCTGACTTGTGATGCTATTACTATTGAGAAGGCCACATAGGTGGAATGGTTAAAGGACCTATGGAAGACCACTACGTATGATGTTAAGGACAGTAATAGGCTGGGACAGTGAAATGTGGTAGTGCCCTCTCTTTTTTCTGGCTGCATGGGTAAGCTGAGACTGCAAGATGTCACTGTCTTGAGTTGTTGCTCCGTGCTACATCTGAGGATATTACAGTAGTAACGTACTTTCAGAGAGCTGACAAAATTGTAGTCAGAGATGATCTTTTTGAAGCAAAGGACTCTTAGTCTTTTATTGTGGATTTATGTAGCTCAAGGGATATAGTTAAGAACCAAAATAACCATTCCTGGATCTTAAGAGACAAAGGATTCATAGCAGCAGTTGTTTTTGCTGCACTTGGGTTTATCTCCTTAAATGTGCACCTATATGTATATGTTTTTTACAGCATGGGGAAACATGTTAAAATTCATTGAAACCATTAATTGAAAGCAGATATATTTCTATTATATGTTTTGATAATCTGTATTTATAAACAATTTGTATTATTTTTCTATTCTTTTTTGTTATCTACCCACCTGAAGGCGAGTTTCCTATTATTTCTAGTTCAGGCTTATAAGAATGACTAATATATGAGGGGAACTTCTAAACAGTCTATTACTCTGCAGCCCATTTGGATAAAGAAGTGTGGGAAGATTTGAGAATAAATTCCCCATTGTCATCGACAGATGTTGGCCACTGACCCTTCTTTCTTTTCCAAGCAACTTAAAGTGGCCTTACTTTGTATAAAATTATATATCAATTTTGTCCCTAAAAGGTGTGGATCAGGCTGCTAATCTGATTTTGTGGGTGTGAGGAGAGGGAAGCATATATAGCCTATGATGTATCCATACATGTGATGTGCACATATGTACAGCAGATCCGTATCCCTGAAACATTTTAGGAGAACTCCTTAAATGACCATATTCTACTTGTGCAGCTGTGGCAGTAATGATAACTTTGGTTTAATATGGATTATTGGAAATGGAAATGCAGTAAATGGAAACTAGTGTATATCAATATAGAAATGCCTATTCATTTTCATTAAAAGAGTATTCAGATAACATTTTCATAAATGTTAGAGCAATGTATCATGTGAGGCAGTTATTAAAAAGACTGAAGGCAAGGAGAGTTGTTTAACTTTCAAAAAGACTTGATATTTGTAAGTCGAATTTATATTTCCATCCCAGATTTACTTTGCAACTCAGGTTTGGAGCTGTGAAGTCAAAACCCAACTATTAACATGCCCAGCCACAAATCAGCATGTCATGGAGAGTTGTTGTGTGTGTTTTTGTGGAAATAAGTGGGAGAAGTTAACTGCTGTTGAATTGTTGGAAATTATTGGTTAAATTTGAGTTATATTTGCAAATACACAAGTATCAATTGTGCAAAGTGACGTTAAAGATGAAAAAAATTTTTTAAAAATCACACTAACTATGCCCTTGATGGAAGTTACCTTTCAGAGCTGCTTCACTTACATTCTCTAAAGGTTTCCTGTTGCTTTCTATTCGTTATTCTTAATTTAAAATCAAATTGTGCCATTGAGAATCAAGAATGTATCAAGAGCATTTACAAAATGTTTCAGACTACAATGTAAAAAAGTAAGAATGACTAAATCTTGAAGCTCACACTTGTTAATTTAAGATAGTTTGTAAATTCAAATTCAGGTAAATTTAACTTTTATTTTATTTACTTTTAATTATGAAGCAGATAGTATCTCCGTTTCCTCACCTATTAGGTCCAGGGTGAGAGGAGAGAGTTACAAGTTATCTATTAGCATGGTTCTTATGAAAGTAATATCAAATATGGTGGCATGTCTAAAAGGACTTTGTAAATATAAAGAACAATGTGAGTGATGTTTATATTTATTATTATTATTTTTGAGACAGAGATTTGCTTTTGTTGCCCAGGCTGGAGTGGAGTGGCACTATCTTGGCCCACTGCAACCTCCGCCTCCCGGGTTCAAGTGATTCTCCTGCTTCAGCCTCCTGAATAGCTGGGATTACAGGCGCCCACCACCATGCCTGGCTAATTTTTTGTATTTTTAGTAGAGATGGGGTTTCACAATCTTGGCCAGGCTGGTCTCAAACTCCTGACCTCAAGTCATCCACCCACCTCGGCCTTCCAGAGGGTGATATTATTATTTTAGTAAATATCACATTGAACAATTTTTATCTAAAACTAATGTCAGAATGTCCATTTTTTGATATAAAAATAAAAAAGTTTGCTTTTCATTTTTATCTTTCTATAGAGATGTTGCTTTCTCATTGACACAGAAATCAAGACTGTTCAGATGATGTTAATAAAACAGCACATCAATATAATTTTTGAAGGAGATTTATAAAAATGTACATTTTAATTGTCATTAAATCTTAATACTTATTGAGCACCAAGGATGTGATGAGAAGTAGCCTGCTAGGTCTAATGACGCTACTTAGCTGTTTGAATAACTAAATAGCACATTTCTATTTAGACACCATATAAGTATTATAGGTATTCTTGGTGATGTTATAAAGTTATTCAAAGAAAATATGTATTTATATCTCGCTTTATATATTTGGGCAAAAATAGCAATAACACTTTCAAAATAGTGACGGAAAAACGAGTCACAATAAATACATTGGATTATGAAGATAAAGGAGTATGTAATTCTCAGAGTTACAGCATCTGTCTATAAAAATAGTGCAATTGGGATATACTATTTTAGTAAGAAACTCATTAAATGTAATTTTAAAAGCTGCTGCTTTTTTCTTAAGTTTGACATTCCAGTAAACTCTTAGGAAAATGTCCTTCCGGTTGCTTTTCCTCTAAGTGTCTAGAAGTGGAAGTACATTAAAATTAAAAGCAGAAAGTCCCTTAAATTCCTTTTAAGAAGTCCATCCTGTTACTCTGACTCCTAGAAAGACCATGGTTGCTATTACTTTGGGCTGGAACAAGATTACAAAAGACCTCAAGAAGAAGTGGAAATTATCATGGGAGTTTTCTGTCACTCTTAAAGTTTATGGCCTATTTGTTCTTTTTTTAGTCCATTAAACATTTCTTTTTGCCAAGAGGTCCTATCTGTAAAAGGAAGTCTTTGATAATGATAGTTTAAAATGCTATGTAATGAGATACTTATATGCAAAAATCCAAAAAAGCTTTTTTATTTCTATAATAATGATAATAGCAAACAAATTATAGTGAACAGTAAACAATAAGCTAATTATAATTGTGTGAATTGCTTTCTCCCTCACAGATTCCTTCTATACCTATTATTTTATTTCTGTGTTCACAATATTCCTGTGCTATAAGGGAGACTGCTAAATTTGCTCTTTTTTAGATGAAGACTTAGAGACCTGGAAGGTTGATATGACTGCCTCAAAGACACATGGTCGCACTGTGGCTGAGTCGACACTCAAGGCCAGTTCTCTGTGTTTCTTTTTCAGTGTGACTTGACATAGCTTGTATCTTAAACACTGCATTTCTCTTATGTTCTAGGTTTCTCCTCTGCCAACCCCTCCTGGACCATCGTCAGCAGTTGAACGACAAAGGCTGTGAATCTGCATCCTAGTCTTAGCAGTCCCTCTGATTTTCATGATGAGCTCACCTGCACAGCCTGGTCAGTCTGGTTGCTTCTTAAACTGTTAATAGACTTTATGTGAAGGATGTTGCTTTGTGTTGTTTCAAACCAAGTAATTTAATTTATGAAGGAACTTTTTTTTTTGTACAAAGATTGCTTAATGTAACAAATCTTGAATTTTGCATTGGATAGCTAAGTCTCTATTGCTTAACCCAGTTTGCTTCCTGGACAACTGATTTGATTTGCATTGTAGTCTGAACATGGGACTTTAATTCTTCTGCTTCCAAGGTAACATTCAGATTGAACTTGATGAAGTTATGAATATGAACTATTATATAGGAATCCATTTTTCACCTGTAATCTTTCTGTCCTAACATGTGTCTGTATGCTTTTAAATTATACTGTGGGGCTTTGGAAGTCAGTTTGTGGATTGACTCCACCTCCATCTCTTTGACACACAGGAAGGATATTTTTCCTCCCCACCCTTCTTTGCTGCCATTCCTGTTTCCTATATACATATTTAATTATAATCTCAGCACCTGCTTCCTCCTATTCCAGTGATGTGTGCTGCTCATGTAGTGCTGTGATCAGCACAGCCAACACCCATTCCTCCAGGAACAGGCTGTCATTTTTTTGGAACAAACACAATCCAAGTTTTGGGAATGATGAAGTAGGGTCAGATACCACATACTAGTAACAGACAAGTTTTACAAGAATTTTCTGTTTGGATACTTATAGGAGCATTTATTTCTTTATAGATTCCTTAGCATATTGATATCCTTGGTTTATTGAACTAAGTTGAAGCTTATGTACTATCATATTCAGGGCTTATAAGGGAGAAAACTTGCCAAGATTTTCATTCCCTGGATTGCCACACCCAAGTTAGCTGTTTGGGAATTCCGCTGTTTCATCAACCTTTCCCCACATCCCCAACAGGCCGCCAACTTGTATGCTGAATTTGGAACTTGATTCTAAATGGTGCAGTCCAGAAATCCCTGAGTCTTTAGTCACAACCATGTTTGATAATTGGCATGTCACTAGGTTAAGCAGATGACAGTTACTTACTTATGCCTGTTATCTCTGAGTCTTTATTGCCTAGTGGTTCTCAAACTTTAGCATGCATTGACATCACTTGGAGAGTTTGTTAAAACAAGCCCTATTCTCATAGTTTTTGATTTCCTAAGTCTAGAGTGGGGCACAGGAATTGTGATTTTTACAAGTTCCCCTGACAATGCTGTTGCTGCTTGGGGACCACACTTTGGGAATCACTGGTTTAGCTTCTTCTGCCCATTTCTCACCCCATCCCCTACCAGCCTCTACAAACAACCTTGTTTAAGTGTGTTCTGTGAGCGGCATTGCTTATTACAATTGTAGTCTAGTACTATTATTCTTTCTGTTGGGAGGAACTTAAATTAACATTTACCTTATATAGGTGTATATTGCATTTTAAATATTATGTATATTTATTTGTATATAAATTCAGTGTTTCAAAATTGGATTGTTTAAACGAGGCATTAATTTAGAACCACTGTGGTCAAGTATTTTTTTCTTGTGATAATGTTTGGCAGTGGATGTTGGTATACCCTGCTCCCCAAGAATATTGATTTTATAAAATGAAAATCTCACTTGAAGCTGCTATTTTGATGAGGAAATTCTTGCCAGTCATGATAATTGTTCAGTTACGAGGAGAGAAAAGGTGATGGATAAATAAGACAGCCATTGAGTGAAGCTCACTTGACTTTAGGGTCACCAAAATTTCCTCGTGTACTTTTTTCTTGTAAATCATTCTGCTGTGTTGACAATAACATTATGCAGAAGTCTCAATCAACTCCGTTTGGGAAGTTTTTATGAATGAAATCTGAAGTTGAGGAAAGTGATAGTAAATGTGCCAGGTGGGTAGGAGTTTCTTCTATTTATTGCAAGTAAAAAACTATGATCAGAGACCTGAAATTCACTTTGCATGGATAAAGGAAAATGTTCCTGCCACAAACATAAAAAAAATTTTTCTCCTGTTATTAGCCTGCATCTTAGGGTGCCGTATATATTCTGAGAAATAACCTGATTGTTTGATTTAGAAAAAAATATGTTTTTCTTACATCTTTTTTCCCCACTATCTAAAAAGAGAATTAAATTGGTCTTATGCAGTCACCATCCATTTATTTTGCTTTTGTTCCACAAATGGCTCTAAGGAGTTATTGTGCACCAGAAAGAAAAATAGACTCACTTCAGTAGTTCCAGAAATTCTTTAATAGTCCATGTTTCAGACTGAGTATGTTTGTCTTCAAAATTGGTTCTGGTATAGTGTGAATTCTTATTTTTCCCATACATTAACATCATTCTTAGAAACGTTCTCCATCCATATTCAAATATGGTTGATATGAAATACAAAATGCCACCGTCTTAATCATGTATTCAGTCAAACAATAAGTGCTGATTTTTGTATATAAAATTTACTAGTTTTTATTTTAATTTTGCTGCCCAGTTCTGTTCAAAGTTAGAGCCTTGGGTATTGCTTTTGGGCACTGAGGATCCTGAATGCAGGAAAGACTATCTGGATAAGATTGGCAGCTAGCTGCTGCAGTTGAGCTCTTCATTCAAAACTTATTAAGCATCTAACTTGTGCCAGCCAGTGTGTTACCCAATAGGGACACAACGAGCACTAAAACATTGTTTCTATCCTTAGGGACAGCACCCTTTCATGGGAGACACAAATATTAATAGCTTTAGTCCATTCAGTGTCTTAAGTATTTTAATAAATTTAGGACCAGAAATTTATTTCCTCTGTACAGCAGTATGGATACTATTTCTAGTAATGTAATTTTTGTCAGAATTGCCAAATCTCAGAAGGAAGGATTTTAGGACTTATCTTATCTAGCATTTTCCAAACATGTCAGATAGTAAAAATCTCCTGAGACTTGTTAAAAATACAGATTTCCAGACTCCTCCCTGAAAGAGTATCGTGTGGTAGCCTGGGGGAAGGATACTGGATTGTAGAATGTATATTGCTCTTTGCTATGACTTGGCAAAGTGTAGAAATGCTCTTAGTCCATTCAACAGCACTAGTGTTTCATATTTGGAGACTATAAACACAAAAAACACATCAAGTCTTATCTCAAGTAAATGTTTCTCTTGTGAGCAAAATTATGCTAATTCAGTTATTTTGTTCTCTGATGATAGATAAATAAAAAGCTAACACTGGCTAGGTGCAGTGGCTCATGCCTGTAATCCCAGCAATTTGAGAGGCCTAGGTGGGAAGATTGCTTGAGCCCAGGGGTTCGAGACTAGCCTGGGCAATATGGTGAGATCCTATCTCTACAAAAAATTTTTTAAAAAATTGCTTGGCATGGTGGTGCATGCCTGTAGTCCCTGCTACTTAGGAGGCTGAGGTGGGAGGATTGCTCGAGCCCAGGAGGTCAAGGCTGCAGTGAGTGAGCCATGATGATGCCACTGCACTGCATTCTAGCCTGGGCCACAGAGCAAGACCCTGTCTCAAAAAAAAAAGAAAAAAAGAAAGAAAGAAAGAAAGCTAACACTGTGGAAACCTAGAGAAGGCAATAATTTGAGGGGAACATTCTAGTGGCTTTGCGTCTATCTAGGCCATCTCATTTTTATGGGGAGGTGGATGGACCAAAGAGATTTTTATGGAGTGCCTTTATTTTCCTCGAAAGAAGTTTAAGCATATTTTAACCCAGGGCAGCTTTTTAGTCTGATCTCAAGATTATAGAAAACTTAATTTCAGCCTGAACGTTTTTAAATAAATTGGGCTACATCAACCCTAACATGATTTTTAAATTTGATGAATCTATTTTTTGTAATTAATTTTGATGAAAACGCATCCAAAGGAATTTTCCAAGCATAGAACACAATGTGCCTGTTGCCCTTAGAATTGTGCAATGCTCTGGCCTTGTGGGCTTCTAGGTAAAGTGGCCAAAGCTGTGTTTCAAAGTCCTGTAACATTAGTTTTCAAAGCCCCTTGTATAAAGCTAGCTCATCTCTCTTTTCACCATTGTGGGAACACTTACAACTACTCTACTCATATGGAGTGAGAGGACCAAGCTATTTATAGAAGTGAAAGGTTTATAGCAAGATCTTATATTCTGTTCATTTTCTCATATTCTATTCATTTTCTTACTGGCAAGTCTTGGGCAAAAGTTAGTTAAGAGATTTATCTTCATGCCTCTGTTTTGCTAAACAGCTGAATTCCCCTATAGAAATGTAGAGTAGATGTAACTAATGATCAAAAAGTTCTTTGAAATATAAATTGTTATGGAAATGCTAAGTAGTATAAACAATTTGGGGGCAAGCATTAATAAAAGCTTCTCTGCAAGCATTTTTAAAGAGGACTAATAAAAGCTTCATGGTTCAATTAATACAGCACAACATCAGGTTTTTTAGAAGCATATGGGACCCAGAAGGCCTGCCCCTGTTTTTAAAATTTACCAACTCTTTAATGATTCACCATTTTTACTCCAGTGCATTACCCACTGTGGTGCCATTTAGCCATTAAGTAGGAAACTAAAACCAGGACAGAGCTACAAACAAATATCATAATGTCCAAGTGGGTATTTTTTCTTCAGTTTGTTTATAGTGTGTTACCAAAAAAATGAATGTTAAATGAAACAGAGTCTTAGGGCAAATCAAATAGGTTATGGCTTCCCTAGATGAGTATGATCAGTTAGCTTTTTAATGAAATACAGGTCAAATCCCATGACAGGTAGCTCTACATAACTAAAATATTTTCAGGCCACTGGCCAATTATCTATTTCAAGTAATATTCAAGAAAAATATTCCAGGATAATAAAACAAATTAGTTTTTTGATGTTTGTTGTAGCAGAAGTTGATCCACAGGGTATGGTATTAATAGGAAACACTGTATGTTAAAGTTATTAACTATTGTTTTGGATTTTTTTTTTTTTTACTACTTTAACTTCACAGTTAAGTGATTCATTCTTTTGCCATTTGTAAGTCAAAACTTCTCAATCTGATATTCAAGTTTGAAACATAAACCAAATAAAGCATTTTATTCATTCTCTAGTTTTTGAAGGACAGTGCTTTAATAAGTGAGGCATAAACCTTTTCTGAAAATGTTCAGTATAAATTTGTTTTGAACATTTATTTGTTTTTATATTTGCTTTTCACAATTAATTTTGGTGGGTAATTCAACTTATATAATTTTCATTATTGTAACACTACAAACAAACTCCATAATGCAGGCCTAACAGAAAAGAAGGTTATTTCTCATTCATATAAAGACTGAGTAGAGAGCTGCTGTTTTTCTAATGGCTACCCTTTGCCCCGGACAGCTTCTAACTGGTTTGTGCTTCTTCAGTTCATGTATTCTAAGGTCATTGTGCATCTCCACATCAAGCTGATGGGAGGGAAATTGAAGAGGTGCATTGAGTGTGGGAGGTTTCCAAAGGTACATCACTTTTGTTCACATTTCGTTGAGTGGAATTTAGCCACGTGGCCATACCTAACTACAAAGGAGGCTGGGAAATGTAGTCTAGCAGTACTCCAGGAAGAGGAGGAGACAGGTTTGGTGAACAGCTGGCCTCTCTCTACCACATTTGTCTTAAAATTTTATACCTAGGACTGCAGATACGGTATTGCTTACCAAGAGGTGCAGTATTTTATAATGCACTCTTGATTTAACCAGTCATTAAAAGTTAAGTAATTTTCCTTTGAAGAGATTGAAACACATTAAAATCAGGGCAGATCAGCTCACCAACATTTCTGAGAGTTGCCTAAGCCTTTCTTTGTGAATCGTGCAGAATAGATAATGCCCAGTGTAGCTATTAGAAAATTCAAGTTCCTGTTAGTGGGAACTCTGCAGAAAATGGGAGTAAAATGTATGCTGAATATTATATGTCCTTAATTAGTGTTTAAAAATAATGTCAATTTATCTGAAATTATAATTGCACATATGCTGATGAAAAAGTACTTTAAACTTTATAATCACAATTCTTATGTTTGTTCTTTATTGCATTTTGGGGTCACGTTTTTCAACACCTCTGTAGTTTTAAGTATTATGATGAAAATCTAGGCCAAATATACAGTGGTTGATAAATACTTGTTTTACACTGATCTTTTCATGAACACTATTATAAAACAATGCTAGACTATATATTTTCTTAAGCCCTGTAAGCAAAATCTTGCTACCTCTGCAAATACACATGTACAGCCCTTTGTTTATAACATTATGTGGAACCTTTATGGAGGATTTTTTTGTCTGTATAGATTGGAGTTTACTCTTAAGAGTACAAAAACTCTGTGTGTGTGTGTGTGTGTACGTGTGTGGTGCATGTGTGCTTGTGTTGCAGTACTATAATAACTCTAGGGAAACACAAAGGTATGTGGAACCATGTAACCTGTACTTTTACACTAAATATCCCCCAAGGCTTTACTTTCTGTGGTTTTCTGCATATTTCTTAATTTTTGTCATATTTTGAGAATGTCAACGTATAGCAGTTTTCTCCATTTATAATTCATTGCCTCTAACTTGTTGTAGGGTTAGAAAGCTAAGAACTGTGTTAAATAAAATTGTTAAAAGATCACAAGTTCTGAGGAGGTGCAAAAGTCTTGTTTTGTGTGTGTGTGTGTGTGTGTGTGTGTGTGTGCGTGTGTCTGTGTGTGTGTGTTTTAAATGGAGTTTTGTTCTTGTTGCCCAGGCTGGAGTGCAATGGCATGATCTTGGCTCACTGCAACCTCCGCCTCTTGGGTTCAAGCAATTCTTCTGCCTCAGTCTCCCAAGTAACTGGGATTACAGGCATGTGGCACCATGCCTGGCAAATTTTTTGTATTTAGTAGAGATGGGGTTTCACCATGTTGCTCAGGCTGGTTTTGAACTCCTGACCTCAGGTGATCCACCCACCTCGGCCTCCCAAAGTGCTGGGATTACAGGTATGTGCCACTGCACCCAGCCTGCAAAAGTATTTTTTATGAACAAAATAGATGTACTTGTTTTTCTTACATACTGTAATTGCATTTTAATTGTTTCCTTATCCACTGCACCCCTCTTATTTTCTCGGTTCTTCTGTCTTTATTCTATAGATTTACAGAATTTTGAGTTTCCAGTGGGTGAGGCATCGTTATGGTTTTAATTTTGCCATACTTTTCCTTGCAGTTATGATCCATCAGTTTTTTTTTCTTTTTTTTAAAATTATACTTTAAATTCTAGGGTACATGTGCACAACATACATGTTTCTTAACATAGGTATACATGTGCCACGTTGGTTTGCTGCACCCATTAACTCATCATTTACATTAGATATTTCTCCTAATGCTATCCCTCCCCCTGTCCCCCACCGAATGACAGGCCCCGGTGTGTGATGTTCCCCGCCCTGTGTCCCAGTGTTCTTATTGTTCAATTCCCACCTATGAGTGAGAACATGTGGTGTTTGGTTTTCTGTCCTTGTGATAGTTTGCTGAGAATGATGGTTTCCAGCTGCATCCATATCCATGCAAAGGACATGAACTCATCCTTTTTATGGCTGCATAGTATTCCATGGTGTATATTTGCCACATTTTCTTAATCCAGTCTATCATTGATGGAGATTTAGATTGGTTCCAAGTCTTTGCTATTGCGAATAGTGCCACAATAAACATACACGTGCATGTGTCTTTATAGCAGCATGATTTATAATCCTTTGGGTATATACCCAGTAATGGGATTGCTGGGTCAAATGGTACTTCTAGTTCTAGATCCTTGAGGAATCGCCACACTGTCTTCCACAATGGTTGAACTAGTTTGCACTCCCACCAACAGTGTAAAAGTGTTCCTATTTCTCCACATCCTCTCCAGCATTTGTTGTTTCCTGACTCTTTAATGATTGCCATTCTAACTGGTGTGAGATGGTATCTCATTGTGGTTTTGATTTGCATTTCTCTGATGACCAGTGATGATGAGCATTTTTTCGTGTGTCTGTTGGCTTCATAAAGGTCTTCTTTTGAGAAGTGTCTGTTCATATCCTTTGCACACTTTTTGATAGGCTGGGTTGTTTTTTTTCTTGTAAATGTGTTTAAATTCTTTGTAGATTTGTCAGATGGATAGATTGCAAAATTTTCTCCCATTCTGTAGGTTGCCTGTTCACTCTGATAATAGTTTCTTTTGCTGTGCAGAAGCTCTTCAGTTTAATGAGATCCCATTTGTCTATTTTGGCTTTTGTTGTTGTTGCTTTTGGTGTTTTAGTCATGAAGTCCTTGCCCATGCCTGTGTCCTGAATGGTATTGCCTAGGTTTTCTTCTAGGGTTTTTTTTTATGGTTTTAGGTCTAACATTTAAGTCTTTAATCCATCTTGAATTAATTTTTATATAAGGTGTAAGGAAGGGATCCAGTTTCAGCTTTCTACGTATGGCTAGCCAGTTTTCCCAGCACCATTTATTAAATAGGGAATCCTTTCCCATTTCTTGTTTTTGTCAGGTTTGTCAAAGATCAGATGGTTGTAGATGTGTGGTGTTATTTCTGAAGGATCTGTTCTATTCTATTGATCTATATCTCTGTTTTGGTACCAGAACCATGCTGTTTTGGTTACTGTTGGCTTGTAGTATAGTTTGAAGTCAGGTAGCGTGATGCCTCCAGCTTTGTTCTTTTGGCTTAGGATTGTCTTGGCAATGTGGGCTCTTTTTTGGTTCCATATGAACTTTAAAGTAGTTTCTTCCAATTCTGTGAAGAAAGTCATTGGTAGCTTGATGGGGATGGCATTGAGTGTATAAATTACCTTGGGCAGTATGGCTATTTCCAAGATATTGATTCTTCCTATCCATGAGCATGGAATATTCTTCCATTTGTTTGTGTCCTCTTTTATTTCATTGAGCAGTGGTTTGTAGTTCTCCTTGAAGAGGTCCTTCACATCCCTTGTAAGTTGTATTCCTAGGTATTTTATTCTCTTTGAAGCAATTGTGAGTGGGAGTTCACTCATGACTGGACTCTCTGTTTGTCTGTTATTGGTGTATAGGAATGCTTGTGATTTTTGTACATTGATTTTGTATCCTGAGACTTTGCTGAAGTTGCTTATCAGCTTAAGGAGATTTTGGGCTGAGATGATGGGGTTTTCTAAATATACAATCATGTCATCTGCAAACAGGGACAATTTGACTTCCTCTTTTCCTAATTGAATGCCCTTTATTTCTTTCTCTTGCCTGATTGCGCTGGCCAGAACTTCCAACACTGTGGTGAATAGGAGTGGTGAGAGAGGGCATCCCTGTCTTATGCCAGTTTTCAAAGGGAATGCTTCCAGTTTTTGCCCATTCAGTATGATATTGGCTGTGGGTTTGTCATAAATAGGCCTTATTATTTTGAGATATGTTCCATCGATACCTAGTTTATTGAGAATTTTTAGCATGAAGGGCTGTTGAATTTTGTCTAAGGCCTTTTCTGCATCTATTGAGATAATCATTTCATTTTTGTCGTTGGTTCTGTTTATGTGATGGATTATGTTTATTGATTTGCATATGTTGAACCAGCCTTGCATCCCAGGGATGAAGCCCACTTGATCATGGTGGATAAGCATTTTGATGTGCTGCTGGATTTGGTTTGCCAGTATTTTGTTGAGGACTTTTGCATCGATGTTCATCAGGGATATTGGTCTAAAATTCTCTTTTTGTTGCGTCTCTGACAGGCTTTGGTATCAGGATGATGCTGGCCTTATAAAATGAGTTAGGGAGGATTCCTTGTTTTTCTATTGATTGGAATAGTTTCAGAAGGAATGGTACCAGTTCCTTTTTGTACTTCTGGTAGAATTCGGCTGTGAATTTGTCTGGTTCTGGACTTTTTTTGGTTGGTAGGCTGTTAATTATTGCCTCAATTTCCGAGCCTGTTATTGGTCTATTCAGAGGTTCAGCTTCTTCCTTGTTTAGTCTGGGGAGGGTGTATGTGTCTAGGAATTTATCCATTTCTTTTAGATTTTCTAGTTTATTTGCATAGAGGTTTTTATAGTATTCTATTCTCTGATGGTAGTTTGTATTTCCGTGGGATCGGTGGTGATATCCCCTTAATCATTTTTGATTGCGTCTGTTTGATTCTTCTCTCTTTCCTTCTTTATTAGTCTTGCTAGCAGTCTATCAATTTTGTTGATCTTTTCAAAAAATCAGCTCCTGGATTCACTGATTTTTTGAAGGGTTTTTATGTCTCTATCTCCTTCGGTTCTGCTCTGATCTTAGTTATTTCTTGCCTTCTGCTACCTTTTCAATTTGTTTGCTCTTGCTTCTCTAGTTCGTTTAACTGTGATGTTACGGTGTTGATTTTAGATCTTTCTTGCTTTCTTTTGTGGGCATTTAGTGTTATAAATTTCCCTCTACACACTGCTTTAAATGTGTCCCAGAGGTTCTGGTACGTTGTGTCTTTGTTCTCACTGGTTTCAAAGAACATCTTTATTTCTGCCTTCATTTTGTTATTTACCCAGTAGTCATTCAGGAGCAGATTGTTCAGTTTCCCTGTAGTTGTGCAGTTTTGAGTGAGTTTCTTAATCCTGAGTTCTAATTTGATTGCACTGTGGTCTGAGAGACAGTTTGTTATAATTTCTCTTCTTTTACATTTGCTGAGGAGTGCTTTACTTCCAACTGTGTGGTCAATTTTGGAGTAAGTGCGATGCGGTGTTGAGAAGAATG
Source organism: Gorilla gorilla gorilla (assembly GCF_029281585.2). Taxonomy (NCBI): domain Eukaryota; kingdom Metazoa; phylum Chordata; class Mammalia; order Primates; family Hominidae; genus Gorilla; species Gorilla gorilla. The sequence continues at coordinate 25,613,765 of NC_073230.2, forward strand.
TATATTCTGTTGATTTGGGGTGGAGAGTTCTGTAGATGTCTATTAGGTCTGCTTGGTGCAGAGCTGAGTTCAAGTCCTGGATATCCTTGTTAAGTTTCTGTCTCGTTGATCTGTCTAATATTAATAGTGGGGTGTTAAAGTCTCCCATTATTATTGTGAGGGAGTCCAAGTCTCTTTGTAGGTCTCTAAGGACTTGCTTTATGAATCTGGGTGCTCCTGTATTGGGTGCATTTATATTTAGTATAGTTAGCTCTTCTTGTTGAATTGATCCCTTTACCATTATGTAATGGCCTGCTTTGTCTCTTTTGCTCTTTGTTGGTTTAAAGTCTGTTTTATCAGAGACTAGGATTGCAACCCCTGTTTTCTTTTTGCTTTCCATTCGCTTGGTAGATCTTCCTCCATCCCTTTATTTTGAGCCTATGTGTGTCTCTGCACGTCAGATGGGTCTCCTGAATACATCACACTGATGGGTCTTGACTCTTTACCCAATTTGCCAGTGTGTGTCTTTTAATTGGGGCATTTAGCCCATTTACATTTAAGGTTAATATTGTTATGTGTGTATTTGATCCTGTCATTATGATGTTAGCTGGTTATTTTGCCAGTTAGTTGATGCAGTTTCTTCCTAGCATTGATGGTCTTTACAATTTGGCATGTTTTTCAGTGGCTGGTACCGGTTTTTCCTTTCCATGTTTAGTGCTTCCTTCAGGAGCTCTTGTAAGGTAGGCCAGGTGGTGACAGAATCTCTCAGCATTTGCTTGTCTGTAAAGCATTTTATTTCTCCTTCACTTAGTTTGGCTGGATATGAAATTCTGGGTTGAAAATTCTTTTCTTTAAGAATGTTGAATATTGGCCCCCACTCTCTTCTGGCTTGTAGGGTTTCTGTAGAGAGATCAGCTGTTAGTCTGATGGGCTTCCCTTCGTGAGTGATCTGACCTTTCTTTCTGGCTGCCCTTAACAGTTTTTCCTTCATTTCAACCTTGGTGAATCTGACAATTATGTGTCTTGGGTTTCCTCTTCGAGGAGGAGTATCTTTGTGATGTTCTCCCTATTTCCTGAATTTGAATGTTGGCCTGTCTTGTTAGTTTGGGGAAGTTCTCCTCGATAATATCCTGAAGAGTGTTTTCCAACTCATTTCCATTCTCCCCATCACTTTCAGGTACACCAATCAGGTGTAGATTTGGTCTTTTCGCATAGTCCCATATTTCTTGGAGGCTTTGTTTGTTTCTTTTTACTCTTTTTTTCTGTAAATTTGTCTTCTTGCTTTATTTCATTAATTTGATCTTCAATCACTGATACCTTTTCTTCCACTTGATCGAATCGGCTATTGAAGCTTGTGCATGTGTCATGTAGTTCTCATTCCATGGTTTTCAGCTCCATCAGGTCATTTAAGGTCTTCTCTACACTGTTTATTCTAGTTAGCCATTTGTCTAATCTTTTTTCATGGTTTTTAGCTTCCTTGCGATGGGTTCGAACATCCTCCTTTAGCTTGGAGAAGTTTGTTATTACTGATCTTCTGAAGCCTGCTTCTCTCAGCTCATCAAAGTCATTCTCTGTCCAGCTTTGTTCCATTGCTGGCGAGGAGCTGCAATCCTTTGGAGGAGAAGAGGTGCTCTGGATTTTAGAATTTTCAACTTTTCTGCTCTGGTTTCTCCCTATCTTTGTGGTTTTATCTACCTTTGGTCTTTGATGTTGGTGACCTACAGATGGGGTTTTGGTGTAGATGTCCTTTCTGTTGATGTTGATGCTATTCCTTTCTGTTTGTTAGTTTTCCTTCTAACAATCAGGACCCTCAGCTGCAGGTCTGTTGGAGATTGCTGGAGGTCCTCTCCAGACGCCGTTTGCCTGGGTATCACCAGTGGAGGCTGCAGAACAGCAAATATTGCAGCCTGATCCTTCCTCTAGAAACTTCATCCCAGATGGGCACCTGCCTGTATGAGGTGTCATTCGGCCCCTGCTGGGAGATGTCTCCCAGTTAGGCTACATGGTGGCCAGGCACCCACTTGAGGAGGCAGTCTGTCCGTTCTCCAATCTCAAACACCATGCTGGGAGAACCACTGCTCTCTTCAGACCTGTCAGAAGGGGACGTTTAAGTCTGCAGAAGTTTCTGCTGCTTTTTGTTCAGCTATACCCTGCCCCTAGAGGTGGGGTCTACAGAGGCAGCGGGCCTTGCTGAGCTGCGGTGGGCTCCACCTAGTTCTAGCTTCCTGGGCGCTTTGTTTATCTACTCAAGCCTCAGCAGTGGCGGACACCCCTCCCCCCTGCCAGGCTGCTGCCTTGCAGGTCCATCTCAGATTGCCACGCTAGCAGTGAGCAAGGCTCTGTGGGTGTGGGACCTGCCGAGCCAGGAGTGGGATATAGTCTTTTGGTGTGCCATTTGCTAAGACTATTGGAAAAACGCAGTATTTGGTTGGGTGGTGTCCCGTTTTTCCAGGTACCGTCTGTCATGGCTTCCCTTGGCTAGGAAAGGGAATTCCCCAACTCCTTGCACTTCCCAGGTGAGGTGATGCCCTGCCCTGCTTCAGCTCACCCTCCATGGGCTGTACCCTCTGTCCAACCAGTCCCAATGAGGTGAACCAGGCATCTCAGTTGGAAATGCAGAAATCTCCTGTCTTCTGCGTCCATCACGCTGGGAGCTGCAGACTGGAGCTGTTCCTATTCGGCCATCTTGGAACGGACCAATCCATAGTTTTATAATGCATGCCTATGTGTTGATTTGTGTTGCTTTGGAGTTGCTTTAATATCCAAATGAAAGACTCATGACCATATTATTGGTGAGCTTTTAAAAAATATTGTATTGATTTATAGGAAATTGATAAGCTTTGAGGTAGTCTGTAAAATTATTTTTAAATCCCCCCCTTTTTTTTAGAATAACTTCCTGGCACTTGATTATATAAGGCTCTTGCTGCTTATGATAGATGGTTGCTCCTCACATATCATTGCATAATTAACCTTTTCTCCCAGGCTCTTAATGTCCAAGAAAATGTTCTCTTCATACCAGTAATGTAGTTCCACTGGAAAGTGCTCTGGGTGAGCTGGGGATTTTTCCTTTGGAGTTGGAATTTGCCCTAGTAATTCTGCCTTCTTTGGAATTCTGTGAGTTCTGTGAGAGGGCAGATAATCATAGTGGTGTATGACCAAGCACTCACCTTTTATCTTTAACTCTCAGAAGAAATTTTTTTTCAGAAAGAAATGTCAAAATGACATTATTCATGAGAAAAATTAGTCATGAGTTTTGGACTCTCTAGGAATGTAAACATGTTTAATAAAAGCTGGTGACAGTTTTTCGGTCTGCTGTTACTGGAAAGCCTGCTTGATTTCCTTCCCTGTGTTTTTCTGGTCTTGAGATCTCCAGTGCTTTCTGAAGATCCAGGAATGCCGTACAAATGGGAAAAGCCAGACTGTTATCTTGAACCTCTGTTTTTCAAATCTCTATCTGATCAGGAAAAAAATATTGCAAGTCATTGTAGTTACTTGTTTGGTTTGTCACTGGAATTCCAAATATTTGCTTGGTGGTTCATGGACATGTAAATTTTGGGATATGTTACTATTGTTTAGGGTATACTGTCTGTAAAATAAGTTATTAACCCAGTGACTGTTGACTAGATCTTCCAAAAGTCCTGTCTCCTATCATTTTATGTTGTATTGAAAAATTATTATAATTAGAAAATTTTTTAAACTCTTAGAAAATGAAAGTATACAGCTATGAAAATTCTGTTTGGGTAATTTTTTTAAAAGTTTATTTTCGGTTCAGAGGTACATGTGCAAATTTGTTATACAGGTAAACTGTGTGTCACGGGGCTTTGGTGTACAGATTATTTCATCATGTTTGGGTAATTTTTAATGTTATTTTTTAATGCATTTTTATCCTTTTGTCTGTATTATTGTGCTTCCTTTTTTATTAAAGAAGAGTTGGATGTGTCTTACTTTGGCTTTATGTTTAAAGTGAAACAGTAAATTGAAAGGTTTTAACAGGTCATGGTATGTCAATGAAAGAACCTAGAAATTGGCAGAAAAATGCAGGAAGCCAACTATAGATATTGGAAAAATAATACATACCATGACTTGAGTTAGGTAATGTACACTATCGAGTCTTTGAATTTCAATAAAGTACGTCAAAGTAGACATTGTATGTCATTTTCCCTTCTGTTGGGAGAACTGATAATCCGCCTACCCATCTGCCTTCCTACCTTTCTTAGTTTTCTTTCTTTTTCTTTTATTCTGCCTAAGTCCAGAAAAGATTTGGCATCTATATAGGTAAGTTATGGAAAATAAAATACGTGAGGAGGAAGGGAAATGAAGGGAAATTGGGTACACCCTGTTAGTACCTGCATTTAAATTCTGTGAAGTTGCTTGAGGACGGATGGATCTGTGTCTGAGCTTCCTGATAGCAAGTCTGTTGTCTATGGTGCGATTAATCTCTTCTCAACCTAACTCTGATATAGTCACTGCCCTGTATAAGAAATGTCAGTGGCTCTCTATCACATCTATTTAAGGTATATAAGAACCCGTACCCTTTTCAGGCTTGTCTTATTTTTCTCCTCAATGAACCCCACTCTGTTCAACATGTAGAGCTGCTTACCTTCCCCAGGTCCAGTTTTCTTGCTTGGAGGCCTTTGAATGACCCTTCCTCACTGCTGGGAGTTTCCTGTTTACTTATCTTCAACACCCAGCTCCTACTCCAGTTCTTCTGTGAGGCCTTCCTGGGTGACGCTGACATTTGTTACCTCTCTCAGTTCTGGAACTTATCTTAGTACTGGGGTTGTCTTCTCTAATAGGCTTAGCTTTTTGAGGGCAAGGGACATCTAAGTACATTTTGTGGGGTGTATATAGAGCGAAGCAGTTGGCAGCTGTATTTATGGTTGCTCTCTTAGTTAAGTAATATACTGCCCAGCACACAAAAGGAGCCAAATAAGTGAAGAATAAAGGGCACTTTGTGAGGAGGCTGATTATAGTGGTGCTAGGGGCATGGAATTGGGGAGGAGGGAAGCAGCTGAATATACCTGAGCAAAACCAAACTGTTTCATATGTGTCATGAATCATATCCCTTTTCTTTTTGCTTACTCATTTGTTGACTTTCGGTTCTTTTCACCTCTAGTGCTATCCACTGAACTTCCTCCATCCCCCTACCTCCCCTTCCCTCCTGTTCCCTCCTCCACCTCTCCTCCCCTCCTCTCTCCTCTTTGACAGAGTCTTGCTCTGTCACCCAGGCTGGAGTGCAGTGGCACAATCTTGGCTTACTGGAACCTCCACCTCCCTAGTTCAAGCAATTCCCTTGCCTCAGCATCCCGAGTAGCTGGGATTACAGGCACATGCCACCATGCTGGCTAATTGTTTTGTATTTTTAGTAGAGACAGGGTTTCACTATGTTGGCCAGACTTGTCTCGAACTTCTGACCTCAGGCAATCTGCACGCCTTGGGCTCCCAAAGTGCTGGGATTACAGGCGTGAGCCACCGCACCCGGCCCCCCTCTTTCTAAGGTGGCTTGTCTATTCATTGAACAACAAACATTGCAATAGGGTAGTCATTGTTTGCAAGACTTGTGGTTTCATACTGAGTTCTCTAAATATGGGGAAGTTGCTAAGTTTGGCTCTTCTTCAGCTAGCACAGTGGTAGAAGCAGACCTACCACCCTCTTTCCTTTTAGTAACTTGAACTTCTCCCTGTTTCAATGCTTATAAACCACCTCTCTCCCATAACAAATATGTACTGTGGTTAAGAATAGTGGAAAGAGTAAAATGATTTTTAATTGTGGTTAAGCAGGAAATTGTTTTAAGTTAGTTTAGAATTCATTGATCAAACATTCTTTATACTTTTAAAAAGTAATACAGTTTTGCATACTGTATAATTAGCAGTAACTTTTAAATATACTACGTTTCTGAGGACCTTCAGTAAAATACATAGAAAGGAAAACATCCGGCTTAAAATTTGTGACTTTTCAATCTGTATACATTTTCAGTTCCTCTTATTTAAAGTGATGGACTAATAAATATTTTAATATAATGGTTGAAGTCTTTATTAAGATTAAATTAGGATCTTAAACTTTCTGTGTGTCTCCATTAAAGATGTGTTTTTGGCTTCATTATTTGACAGTGTTGTGGTATGGCATTTAATGGAGAACAAGATCTCTTACTTTGGAATGTATCTGGTCAAATGGAGTTCCTTTCATATTTGCCCAGGAAGCTCATTTTTCTAAAGATTATGGAAATAACAGATGTGGAACAAGCAAGCACTGCATGTCTTTCATTCAGAGTTCTCTGAGGAACCACCTTGGGTAGGCTTTTGTTTGTCACACACTTAGCAAGTATGTCTTTACCCTGACTGATGCAATAGTCCAGCCTCCTGTGGGGTATCATCCACTAACAATAATGCCATAACCCATTAGTTGATTGCAAACTCTCTGAATCCATAGGGACTTGCCCCAGTCCACATGAGTGACTAATTCTTAAACTACAAGGTAAAGCTGAGGTCCTAAGGGAGGAGGGACATGTTAAGGTTTGACTGTTTATTTTGCTTGTTATTACTGCAGGATCATTAAAGAAATGTTTATATCCTGTTGGGGTTCTATGTTCTTAACCACTGTATAAGGATGAATAAGCTTTGTTTTTTTTGCTTCTACCTCTCTTATATTTCTTTCCATTCTCTACCCTCCCTCTCCTAAGGAAAAATGGTGTTCACACTCATTGGGTCTAAATAAACCCAAACGTCTTTTCTTTGAATATTTTATTACCTTATCTGTTTATCTATTAACGAGAAATTATACAAATGCATATTTGAAGTTCTTAGTAAAAGCCCAAGGACTTAAACGTAGCTCTGGAAACACCTGTCATCTATCTTTTATTTAGTAAATCTCCCTTTGTCCCAGATTCCTCATTTGGAAAATATGTCATGAATTTGTTATGTTGGTATCATAAAAGATGTAATTGTACAAGAGATAGTAAAGTATCACATGTTCATTTAGAATGATCACACATAAATATGTGCTTTTTTCTCTCAACCGTGACCTGTAACTATCCTTTTTTGGATGTCACAAAAATCTCATGTCTATAAGCCTCTCCACACTGATGAGATTGAGGCCTAAAGCCATCATCTCCCAGCTCTGTCACAATTTCCAGATTTGTCTCTGTCTTTAGGTTTGCTCACTTTTGAGCACATAGAATTATGCCATCCTTTTCAAATTACATGTCAGCTCCTTACTTTATCCTACCCCCAGTAGTGAGCGCCTTAGTTGCCTTGCTTCATCTTTTGGTGTGTTTTTACACTGTTTGTCATGCCAGCATTTCTTGTGAGCACCCTCCCCAACACACATACACACACACACACACACACACACACACACACACACACACACACACACCACATTCTTAACCTATGGACATTTGCTGCTGTAAATTCATTATATATGGTGCATTGAAAATGTTTGCTCTGTGTTTCTTTCTGGACCTTGTACTAGCAACTTTGTTTTGTCATTTTTGTCAAGTGATTTTCTTTTTTCATTTTTTTTTTCCAAATCAGCTAAGTCACTGATAAGATTGATGAGTATGAGAGATTGATCATTTTACAATTTCCATCCTGTGGCCATATGAGAGGTTGTGTTTGGTACCTAGATTAGATCAAAGAGTGTCAGAACTCAATGGGCTGTATAACATGTGGCAGGTAGCAGAGTAAATTGGAAAGAATAACAATACCAGAAGGAGCCAAGAAATACCTGTTAGAAACCCCAATCTGCCCTAACTAACTTTGGGCCTTTGAGAACAAGTTACTTTATTTCTCTGGATATCAGTTTTCTATCTTGTATCAGTTTCCTGTGGCTGCTGTAACAAATTACCACAAACTTGGTGGCCTAAAACAAAGGAAATGTATTTTCTCACAGTTCCAGAAGCCAGAAGTCCAAAATCAGTTTCACTGGGCTGAAATGAAGGTGTCAGTAGGACCTTGCTCCCCACAAAGACTCCAGGGGACCGACCATCTGTTTCTTATCTCTTCTAGCATCTGGTGGCTGCTGGCATTCTTTGGTTTGTGACTGTATCACTCCAGTCTTTGCCTTTGGGGTCACATTGCCTTCTTTTGCGTGTGTGTCAAATCTCCTCCTCCTTCACTCTTATATGCATATGTGTAATTGTATTTTGGGACCACCTGGATAATCTGAGATAATCTCCCCATCTCAGAACCTTTAAGCATGTCTGGGAAGTCCTTTTTTTTCCCTAAGAGGTAACATTCACAAATTCTAGGGATAAGGATGTGGGTATCTTTTGGGAGGTTGTTATTCAGCTACTAAACACCTGAAATAATATCTGAAGTCATGCTGGCTTGGCTTGTAATTGCTATTCATTTCATTCATTTGTTCATTCACCAAACTTTTATTTCATGCCTAATATGTGCCAGACACTGTTCTAGGCAATAGGAATAACCCACTGATCATGCCTTTAGTAAATTCATTATATTGTTGGTGAGACTACCATACAGAATAAATGCTAAAATAAAGGTAAAAGATACAATTTAGACTATTGGATTAATTCTTTGTATATCTCCTTTTGCACAGTTCTGGAGCGCAAGCCACCAGCATGCCTCAGTACTTGTAAATCATTTCAGTAACTATAAGGATTATGTGTAGTGTAGCCTGTGGACCAGAAAGTATTTTACAGAGGTCAAAGCATGCATCAGCTTAAATTCAATTCAGATGTATATATTGAGTACAAAAATAAAGTTTAGACCTCCACCACAATTATACAATTTTTGTCAACCCTGGCTGCACATCAGCATCAATAGCAGGCCTTTACAAACTACTCATACCTGTCCCCCCACCCCACCTTGTGCTTGGTTCTGGGTGGAGCCCAGGGGTCCTTTAAAAAAATCTTATTAGCGGATTCTTACATGCTGAGGGCATTGAACAGAGAGAACCTGTGGTCTGAAGAATAGGAAAACCAAATACAAGGGTACTGATACAAATGCAAGTCAAAATGCTGTAAGTTTTATCAGGATATATAGAAACAAAATAGTTTGGATACTCAGAGGAAAATGAGATCACATCTGGCTCAAGGGAAATTTGAAGACGGAAGTGTTTGAAATATCCTTGATGGATGTGTAAAATTTCAACAGGCATTGATTAGGGGAGGGTGGAGGAAAGGGAATCCACAGAGGTCTGGGAGTAGGGGAAAAGGTGTGTGTCATGGCCGGCAGCAGGGCCCAGGAGACAAGATCTAGGCACCAATTCTCTCTCCTTTTGCTGAGACTTTCTGGCCTGGAAACTTGAAGAGCTTGAGAATTCTAAATTTAAATCTGGTCCTCTAGGTCATTGTGAAGGTAAATTTTTTCAAGGCAGGAGTGTAAAATGTATTTTATTTGACAGGTAATAGGTTGATTTATACTTTTTAAAAATTTAGAAACATGATTTCTGGGCTTCCATTTGTACTCTTGCTCTATGTCTTACAAGTATTAGGAGCAGGCTTCTGTGGGGGAAATAAAAATGGGGAGGAATGTTTTAAAGTGTTTCAAAAGAAGAATAGCCAATATGTGATGACTGACTGGAAAACAGACAAATATAGTGGGAGGTAACAAAGGTAATTTAAAAGTTCAAGAATGACAGTAGAATTAGTGGGAGTGAGACATATTGATGGAAAAGATAGCTAGCATTTGTTGAGTTTTTCTCACAAGCCAGGGGCTTTCACTGCATTTTCTTTATGTCAATGAATTATTTTCATAAGCCTTGAGGTAGGTACTATTCTTATCCCATCTTACAGATGGGAAATTGAGACTTTGAGGGGTTAGTTATCTTGCTCTATCAAGGTCTTACAGTAAATCTAGCTCTTGGATCCAGGTACCTTAATTCTAGAGTTTGTATTGTTAACCACAGTTCTGCTAGTTGTCAGGAGATTGGCTTGAGAATAAGGCTGATGAAGAGTCAAAGACAGGAATTTAAGAATCATCAGAAGAGAGGTCACAGTCAAAAACTTGGGTAGTCAGCAAGCATCACCTTATCAATCAAAAAACGGAAGAAAGAGAGAAGAGTAGAGGGACAAGACTAAATGTCACTGAAGCTTTCGGGGCAGTATCTTAAACCTGTTTATGGCTGCCAGTCACTTAACATATGATTTTTTTTTTTTTTTTTGAGACGGAGTCTCACTCTGTTGCCCAGGCTGGAGTGCAGTGGCGCAATCTCGGCTCACTGCAAGCTCCGCCTCCTGGGTTCACGCCATTCTCCTGCCTCAGTTTCCCGAGTAGCTGGGACTACAGGTGCCTGCCACCACACCCGGCTAATTTTTTGTATTTTTAGTAGAGACAGGGTTTCACCGTGTTAGCCAGGATGGTCTTGATCTCCTGACCTCGTGATCCGCCCGCCTTGGCCTCCCAAAGTGCTGGGATTACAGGCGTGAGCCACGGCGCCCAGCCATGGTTTGTTTTTTTTTTAAAAGCCCTTGAATATTTAAGTAAGCAAATGAACCAATCCCTCAATCGTGAATTTTTCTACCTGTTCTTCAGATTCTACATACATAATAATTACGATGGCTAGAAGGAGACAAATCTAAAGAATTTCCTCAACTTTTGCTGCCTGTTTTTGTGACCCTGATTCAGTTTCAAATCCTTGGGGATCTTCCTTGGATTCCATTTTTTCACCTTACTCCATCTTTTCCCCCACAGAAGATAGCTGCTTTTGGAAGGTTATCCTAGCATAAGAAGATTGGCAGAACAGTTCACTACTTTTGTCATTTTAAACAGTTTCTTTAATTGAAATTTTTCATTTTTCTGTAGAGATGGGGGTCTCACTATGTTGCCTAGGCTGATCTCAAAATCTTGGCCTCAAGAGATCCTCCTGCTTTGGCCTCCCAAAGTGTTGTGATTACAGATATGGGCCATCACACCTGGCCATTTTAAACAGTTTGTAAACTAAGATATTAAAGTAACAATACATAAATGGTAAAGTATCCTGGGCTGTTGAGTGTCTTTCTCCTCCCCTCCTCTTCGAGTGCCCTGAAACTTTTTTCATTCTACCATTCTCACAATGAGTATGCATAAAAAGTCACTATTAAATAATCCAGGAAAATAAAACTATTGCCTTTAAAATATATAAATTATACATTTTTTTGTTACCTGTTATTGCAGGTTGAATATTCCTCATCTGACATGCTTGGGACCAGAAGTTTTTAGATTTTGTATTTGTTTGGATTTTGGAATATTTGCATATAAATAATGAGCTATTGGCCGGGCGCAGCGGCTCATGCCTGTAATCCTAGCACTTTGGGAGGCTGAGGCAGGCAGATCACCTGAGGTTGGGTGTTCAAGACCCGCCTGACCAACATGGAGAAACCCCGTCTCTACTAAAAATACGAAGTTAGCTGAGCATGGCGGCACATGCCTGTAATTCCAGCTCTACTTGGGAGGCTGAGGCAGGAGAATTGCTTGAACCTGGGAGGCTGAGGTTGCGGTGAGCCAAGATCTCTGCATTGCACTCCAGCATGGGCAACAAGAGTGAAACTCCATCTCAAATAAATAAAAAAATAAATAATGAGCTATCTTGGGGATGAGACCCAAGTCTAAACATGGAATTAATTTATGTTTCATACATACCATATGCAAATAGCCTGAAGGTAATTTTATTCAATATTTTAAATAATTTTGTGCACGAAACAAAATTTGTATACCTGAGGTAAGGTGAGGAATTTCCACCTGTGGCATCATGTTGGTGTTCAAAAAGTTTCAGATTTTGGAATATTTTGGATTTCAGATTTTCAAAATAGGTATATTCAACTTATATTAACCAGATCAAATGTTCTATGCTTGTCTTGTTCTCTTGACCCTCGGATTATTTCACAATCAGAATCCAGCATATTCATTGGAAAGGTGTAGGGTATTGAATAAAAAGGATTTCAGAACAGCTATATAGTTGTGTCAGATATTTTAATATTATAGTACTGTATTTTTGTGCTATTGTATCAGAGTCACATTTTTATTAAAATTTATGATTTACACCTAATCTCTTACAAAATACTGCAGAGCTTGCCTTAGTCTGTATCCTGCATGTCCTATTTCTTTTTCTAGTACTGTAATTGAGTTGCTATGTAAAATGTGGTCTGCCTATGTAATTCTTCCCACCTAACTTTATTAGGAAAATTAATAGAATAGCAATATCACAAAAGTGTTTGATTAGAATCATGGGAAATGAAACTAATTTGCAATAAAGCCCAAGACTGGCTTTCAAAGCAAGTGATTTTTATGCTTAGAAGTAAAACAACTTTACTTACAGACAGTGATCGAGGCAAAAAAAGTCCATTTGTTATTTGAAAGACATCAGGAAAGCCACTGATTCTCAGTTTGGACTATACATTAAAATAACCTGGAGAACTAAAAATGAAAACCAAAAGTCTGAACCAGGACCACCACCTCAATGATACTGACTTAATTTGACTTTTATGAGGCTTAGGCGTGAGTATTCGTTAAACCTCCAAGGTAATTATAATGTGCAACTAATGTTGAGGACTGCTATTAAAGCAAGCATCAGGAAAGCACAAAGAACAGGATAAAGTAAATAAATATAAAATCCTTACCGTTTAGGAGATGACATGTCCTTTCTAAAAGAGGAAATATTGTCTATTAAGTTATGAAAACTAAACTTTTAGTTCTATTTTGAAAAGAGACAAATTAATCTCATTTAAATATTGTTACAAGCATAGATAAGAGTACATATCTATACTTTTTAAAAAGCCCCTTTTTTTCTCTTTGTATTTAAACTCACTTATCTTCTTATATTCAAGATTATTAAATCTCAGCTATGGGCCTCGTTTTCCCCTACCTTCACATTGTTCCAACTTATGATTTGAAACTGTACATTAATTTCCAAATGAATAATTTAAAATCATTGGAGTAAATGGGACACTTGCAATCAATGAAAAAATCCAGCGATTATCTTGGGCATTTTTTTTCTCCATAAGGAAAGCATGATTACTCTTACAAAATGGTATTTTGTCACTTCGTGCAAAGTATCTTGATCATTCTGGGCCTATGTTGCTTTTTCTGTAAAACTGGGATATCACATATTGCTGAATTACAGTGACCATTTATTAAGTGTTCATTGTATTTCAGGTTCTAAGTGTATTAAGTGCTTTATGTGTGATATCTCATTTTATCAGATTGAAAACACTATGGAGTAAGGACTATTTTCTAAAATCCTATTTTGAAGACGGAAAACCAAGCCTTAGAGACTTGCCTAGCTAGGTTAACATGTCTAAAGTTATATTTCTTGTTATCGACTGGGCCAGGATCTGAATTTAGGCAGTCCAGCACCGTAGCCAGTGGTAACAAGGTAGCGCTAACCCTCTGTGAAGACAAATTTTTCTGTTTAGCTGACTGGTTAAGACTAAAATTACAGCTTGTACCTTCTTTACAGGGACGTTTTCCAAAAAGACAGTCTTGATTTTTCCCAACTGAGCAACAGGTTTTTCTGTTGAAGCTAACAAGGAACAGGTGCACTGCTGGTGTTGGCATCTGCCTCTGGCACCGGACTTGTGGTAGGATGGTGCTTTCTGGTGCTGGATGGGTTTTAAGGAAGGAGCATGACACTCAAAAATTCCCAAAGCCCATAAGACTCTGCCCCACTCTTCACTACCAAATCTTAGGGAAAACTTCGGGTAGGGAGAAAATAGAAGAGAGCTCATCTGGATTAACATGAATTGGCTTGAGGAATGTCAGGAGTGGGAAGCCAGGAAAATTTGTGGTCAGAAGACCTTAATTAAATTCCTGGCTCTGCTCTTCATGCCCTGAAAGTCACTCAACTTTTCTGAATCTCAGTTTTCTCAACTTTAAAATAGAAATGACGATGTGGTAATTGAATTCCATACTTCAAAGGACAGATGATCAAATAAGATAATGTACTGTAAAAACTCTAAATAAAGCATAAGGTGGTTTTGAAAACTGTTAATGTTAATAAAAGCAGATTTTTATTTTCTAATTGGAAGACTTTATCTCTTTAACATGCAGAATAAAAGTAAAACAATATTTACTCTACAGAACTACTTAAATTAGAATGCCTGTGTGGTATACTTGGAGTGACTTTTACTTCCCCAAAGTGTTCAAAACCCCTAGGCATTTAAGCAACTTTCAGTGTATTAGTTACTGCCTAATGGGCAAACCCTATGATCTTTTCTCAGTCTTCATAGAATTATAGCAGTAATAATTTATTATTCAATAAGTGTACATTGAGTACCTACTATGTCCCTGGAATGGGTTTAAGTCATTGGAAATAACAGTCAGTGAAAATAAAGGCGGGCAAAAATGAAATTGTCTATTAAGCACCTAATGTGGACAAAGTGTTACATATAATCTCATTGAATCTTCATAGCAATCCTGTGACATAGGTTTTACTGGCATTACTTATAAATGAGGATACTGAGGGTCAGAGAGTTTAAGAGGCATGTCTGGCACATCCTAGCAAGGAGAAAAGTAGAACTGGGATTAAAACCCTATTCTATCTTCTTTTCTAGCAAGTGGCTTTTCTTGTGACCATTTATTTGTTAATTCATTTATTCATACTTCACTTAGTAGTCGTTTGACTTTCTTCTTTCTATGAACATCACAGATATTTTCTTAGCCACCTGTGGTTAAAACCATGGCACCATCTTTAAAACTCTTAACTCTATTCCCCTCCACATCAAATCTGTTCCAATCTTGACAAACCTTGTCTTCCATTTTTGTTGCCAACCTTTTGCACTTATTACTCCTTGCTGCTACTATTGTACTAGACTTACAACTAGTCTACTTTCCCTCTCCCCTCCATTCAGCCTAATCCATACAGTGTTGCCTAGTGAATCTTACTAACGCACAAATCTAATTATGTAATTTCTCGAAAATCTTCCATGGCTTGCCATGGCCTACAGAAATTGTCAGTAATCACAAGGCATTCCTACTGTCAAGGGTATAGGGCAAACCATATTTTCAGCCTTCTTCAGTGTGCTTCTTCCTGTGCACAAAATTCATGTTTCCCAGGCTTGTCTGATAAGAATCACCTGGGGCTAAAATAATTTATAGATTCAGTGGTATTCCCATCAAAATACCATTGACATTCTTCGCAGAATTAGAAAAAACTATTTTAAATTTCATATGGAATCAAAGAAGACCCTGTGCAGCCGAGACAATCTTAAGCAAAAAGAACAAAGCTGGAGGCATCATGCTACCTGACTTCAAACTATACTACAAGTCTACAGTAACCAAAACAGCATGGTACTGGTACCAAAACAGACATATAGACCAATGGAGGAGAACAGAGGCCTCAGAAATAGCACCACACATCTACAACCATCTGATCTTTGACAAAACTGACAAAAACAAGCAATGGGGAAAGGATTTCCTGTTAAATAAGTGGTGTTGGGAAAACTGGCTAGCCATATGCAGAAAATTGAAACTGGACCCCTTCCTTACACCTTATACAAAAATTAATTCAAGATGGATTAAAGACTTAGATATAAAACCTCACACCATAAAAACCCTAGAAGAAAACCTAGGCAGTTTCATTCAGGACATAGGCAAGAGCAAAGACTTCATGACAAAAACGCCAAAAGCAATTGCAACAAAAGCCAAAATTGACAAATGGGATCTAATTAAACTAAAGAGCTTCTGCACAGCAAAAGAAACTATCAGAGTGAACAGGCAACTTACAGAATGGGAGAAAATTTTTGCAATCTACCCGTCTGACAAAGGTCTAATATCCAGAATTTACAGGGAACTTAAACATATTTACAAGAAAAAGACAACCCTATCAAAAAGTGGGCAAAGGATATGAACAGACACTTCTCAAAAGAAGACGTTTACATGGCCAGTGAACATGTGAAAAAATCTCAACATCACTGATCATCAGAGAAATGCAAATCAAAACCACAATGAGATACTATCTCATGCCAGTCAGAATGGCGATTATTAAAAAGTCAGGAAACAATAGATGCTGGCGAGGCTTTGGAGAAACAGGAATGCTTTTACACTGTTCGTGGGGATGAAAATTAGTTCAACCATTGTGGAAGACAGTATGGCAATTCCTCAAGGATCTAGAATCAGAAATACCATTTGACCCAGCAATCCCATTGCTGGGTATATGCCCAAAGGAATATAAATCATTCTGCTATAAAGACAAATGTACATGTATGTTTATTGCAGCACTATTTACAGTAGCAAAGACATGGAACCAACCCAAATGCCCATCAGTGATAGACTGGCTAAAGAAAATGTGGTACATATACACCATGGAATACTGTGCATCCATAAAAAGGAATGAGATCATGTCCTTTGCAGGGACACGGATGAAGCTGGAAGCCATCATCCTCAGCATACTAACACAGGAACAGAAAACCAAACACTGCATGTTCTCACTCGTAAGCAGGAGTTGAACATTGAGAACACATCACACAGAGAGGGGAACAACACACTCCAGGGCCTGTTGAGGGGTGGGGGGTGAGGGGAGGGAATTTAGAGGACAGGTCAATAGGTGCAGCAAACCACCATGGCACATATATACCTATGTAACAAACCTGCACATTCTGTACATGTATCCTGTTTTTGTTTGTTTGTTTGTTTGTTTGTTTTAGAAGAAATAAAAAAAAAGAATCACGTGGGGCTTATTAGTATGCGAGTTCCCAGACCCCACTTGACCATACTGAGCCAGAATCTGCAAGGATTTACAGAGCCTTGTGGGGCATGGTAAGACTGGTGTTCCTCCCAAAGACCCAGAACACAGGTGCATGCCTGTGATCATCCTAGGTCTCTTGCTAGCACTGTGTGTTGAGGAAGTCAGCCAGTGTCATCTGATGTGATGACACTTTGTCATATCTGAGACCTCCCAGTCACCCTTTCTCACGATTTACTGAGGTGCAAACCAAGTGCCAAAAAACCCAAAGACACATTAATTAAATTGAATCCTCCAAAGTGGTTTTCTCACATTTTTAAGAGCATGAGATATTTTTATGTGAGCACAATGTGAAACACATAAAAAGATTTAACTTGTAAATAACTTGTGTGTGGTGTGTGGTGTGTGTGTGTGTGTGTGTGTGTGGTGTGTGTGTGTGTGTGCATGTGTTTGAGACAGAGTTTTGCTCTTGTTGCCCAGGCTGGAGTACAGTGGCACGATCTCAGCTCACTGCAACCTCTGCCTCCTGGGTTCAACCGATTCTTCTGCCTCAGCCTCCCGACTAGCTGGGATTACAGGTGACTGCCACCATGCCTGGCAAATTATTTTTTGTATTTTTAGTAGAGATGGGGTTTCACCATGTCGGCCAGGCTGGTCTCAAACTCCTGACCTCAGTTGACCCACCAATCTTACCCTCGCAAAGTGCTGGGATTACAGGCGTGAGCCACCACGCCCGGCCATAAATAACTTGTTTAGCTCATATGTGATTGCCCAATTTTGGGCATGTATACATAGATACATATACATATATAAATGGATATAAATAAATATGTATATATGTGTACATAAATGATGATGGGCATATGTATTTGTGTGTTTGAATATATGTGTGTAGGGATAGGTACACACATGTACCTGCATAGATGACTTGCCTTTGCCAAAATTTATACAGATGTTTCTCAACTTACAATGGGGCTATATCCTGATAAACCCATTATAAGTCAAAAAATTGTAATTATAAACTGGCTTATAAAAAGACCACCCAATATTGCAAGATAAAAGGCATTAACTGTAAGATTATGATGCAAGAGGAAAATAATGACCAGAAAATAAGTTGGAGTGGAAAACGTTTCTCTAAAACTTTCTACACTGTCATTGAAATAGCTATTAAATAGTATATTGAAATAAAGATTGTTGCTTTTCTCTTTTTATTTTCCCAATTTTCACTCTCATTAAGTAAAATTACTCAGCTTTTAAAATCACTTGTATCATCTCACTGTGTATTTACAGATTTTTTGCTTCTCAGAAACTTCTGTATGTCCCAAATTCCTTTTAAATATTTAAATATTATGCATGTTTTACCTTTGTAAACTCCTACCTTTGTAAAACATGCGGAATATTATTTATCTCATGGATTTCACCCACTGTCAAAAGTCTACTTCCCTATCACCAATAAATACTTGAATACTATTAAGTGATAGTTTTTTAGAATCACAGGGATCAAACTATAGTTGACTTTTGAACAACACAGGGGTTAAGGGTGCTATCACCACCCCCAGTGGAAAATTCATGTGTAACTTTTTGACTCCCTGAGAACTTAACCATTAATATCCTACTGTTGACTGGAAGCCCACTGATTAACACATTATTTTATGTTGTATGTATTATATACTGTATTCTTACAATAAAGTAAGCTATACAAAAAAAATTAAGAAAATCATAAGGAAGGAAAGATATATTGCCATTTATTAGCTGTGTGGGTGAAGAAAAGTTACTTAACTTGACTACGCTCAGTTTATTCATTAAATAATCTTTGCAGACCTGGTAAGCACTGGATGAAATAATGTAATAAGACAAAAAATGTGAAGGTTTTCTCCATAGTCTTATCACTCTGTATCATAATTTAATCATGTTTCTTTACACGGTTTCTCAATTCCTGAGAGAATGATTTTAGACAAACCCAGAGAACTCTCTTTGAATATCATTCTTTGTTTCAAATGTATTTCCTTGTGGCAGGAAACGATAAACACACATGGCACAGACAGCTAGTGACTGAAGGGGAAGTTAATGGTGTTTGTTTTTCCTCCAGAATTAGTAGTTCAGAAATTAAAAATAAAAATGTGGCTTGCCAAGTTTGTAAACTACACAGAATTCTTTGATTACAAGATGACAATGAATTTAATTTTTTTGACATTTGTATTTCTTTGATACTTATGAATTGAAATGTTTTGAAAACTTATGAATTTGCAGCTTTACATTTTATAAACTATAATGATTAAAATATCCAAATCCATTAATTTCTTCCTTGCACTGTAAACTTGAAAACTGAGAAAAGATTTAGAGTAAAGCATTTTGAAATCATTGACAAACACAAATACTGTTAGATTCTATGTCAAGATTGTATTGCTGCCCTTGAGGAGACGTTATAGGTGCTTTCTAAGCTATGACGAGAAGACATAAACAAGGTCTTTCCCCAGCTATGTGCTAGAAGAAAACCCTTAATTGTGATTGTACAGTATTGCTTGATGCAAAAGTCATCTCATTTTTCACCAGGGATTCCTGTCCATTCCTGGAAATGAGGTAGGATGAACCCGGGGGGATGTCACAGTAGAAGGTGGTGGTTTAGGAAAATCTACAAGTGATGGTAAATGCTATTCTAGAAAGTTAATTTTTTTTATTTCAGGGAGCAAATCCTTTATATTTGGCAGGGAGAATGCAACTTCTTAGTAGTGTCTTTCATTTAATTAAAATTAAGATTGATGTGGCTTGCTGCTGCTGCGTAATATCATTCTGACTTTTGCGTAGCTATTGCATTTGTAAATATTCAAATGCACTTTGTTATGGATAAAAGGGAGTTCCTTGGGTAGATGTTTAACTTTTATTGCAAAACCTCTTGTGCTCACTTACTTTGCCAGATTTGGTAGTAGTCATGCACCCTGGGAAAATCACTGGCAAAGCAGTGGAGTGGAAAGGATCGTGGGTATTTACTGTGAGGAGAAGGGAAGGTAAAGATGTTGTAGGGGTTATATCATTTCACTCAGGAATTTGCTTTTGGAAATGTCATTAAGGAAATAGTATTTGGGGATGGTAGGTATTTTTAGAATGTTTCTAAGTAAAATCACGATTTTTCTTTTAATGCACTGCGAAGAAATCATCTAGTCCAGTGCTCATGAAATCAATTTAGTAGGTTGCAATTCAACAATGGAATAGAATAGGCTAAAATACAACATGCCAGAGTGCACACACATTGTAAGATTTAGTATTAATTTATGAGACTGCATGAGTTTTATATAGATAAGCATGTTTCTATATATATGTGCATTGTATTTAATATATATTTCTCAGTATGAGTAGCTGTTGAAAAAGCTTAAAAGCCACTGATTGACTTTTTCTCCCATTTTACAGATGAGGAAACTGAAAGAGGCTGATTCTCATTTTATTTGAGTGGGTCTCCTTGAGGCAGCTTATCTATCATCAGGGGTCTCTTGTTATAATCTGTTTAATTACCTATGCATCTTTTACAATTTTTCACCCTTGCTCAAAAATTGCTATATTTTGGTGACCAGAAATTGGATCAAAGGTGCTGATTCTGGGGAGATAATCTTTGCTGAGTCTCTGAGCACCGTGTTGGATGGGTAGTTGGTGCTTGTAATACCAAGGGGAAAAGAACAGAATATTTATAGCTCTCTGTAGAGATAAGATCTTAGGTAAAGTCAGATGAAAAGGTGGAACAATAATCTAATACATATCATCAATAGATACAACAAATCGCCATTAGCTTCTACCATTTGTTTCAGTTCAGTTCAACAAATATTTATTGAGCTCCTACTTAGTATCAGGTATTTTAAAAGCTAGCCACTTACTTCCTTCTTTATGATAAATTAATTAGTCATACAATTAAATTATTCTCTCCCTTTGCTTGTGGTGTACAGGGAGATTTACTGAAGTAAAAGGGGGTATCGTTTGTCAAAGATGGAAGAGATGTAGCGCCATGCTTTATAACACAATATGCTACTTGGAAATCTGTTATGCCTTATCTAGAAATGTTCCTAATATCTTGAACTCCACCTTTCACTCATTAGGAAGTCCTGCAATATAAAGCTCACCTATAATATTTTTCTCTATATTTGCTCTCATAACACATTGATTTATATTGAACTTTCTCCTTGTTGCTATTTATACAGTGTCAGTTCTGCTCTATGAGCTGATTTTTTTTTTTCTCTGACTACCTGAGAATTGAGGCAGCAGGGCCGAGGGGGCCGACTTACCACGTGAGGTTTTGTCTTTCCCACCTTGTTATGCTTCTTGTTTGCCTTTCTGCCTGGCAATTCCTGAAGGTGGTGTTCTGTTTTATCTCTTTTTTGTTTTTAAAGTGTTCGTGCAAAGCATATTATTCTGTTTTTACTTTGCTTCTTAATTGAGTATCGGCCATGTAACTTATTGCTTGAAGCAGTTACAGCATCAGGGAATAGTCCCAAATGGCACGATGAGCCTGATTTTTCCTGATGGCTGTCACTGTGGAAAGGGACACCCATGAGGTAGGTCCAAGCCAAAGAAAGGAGATGTATAAGTACAGCCTAATCTTATTAGTGGGTCTAGAAAAACTGCTTCTTTATTAACTGTCAATCTTTTAAATCTTTGCTAATTATAACGATTAAACATGATATTTTGTAGTCATTTCTACTTGCATTCTTGATTATTAGTAGTTTTGAGCTTTTTTACATATCTCTGTAGGATTTTCTTCCCATGTTTGGAATTTCTGTTTGTGTCCTTTGGTTATTTTTCTTTTAGACTATTCTGTTTTGTTATTGATTTATAAGACCTTTTTTCTATCCTATTGAAATTAATCATTTTCATTGTGGTTAAATTTTACCATTTTAACATATTTTGAGTGTGCACTTTAGTGGCATTAAGTACATTCACACCATTTGCCACCCTCACCATTGTCCCATCTCCAGAAATTTCCCATTATCCCAAACTGAAAAAAAACCATGGTAGGTGCTATGAAAATAGGCCCAAGGGCCTCTTCGATTCTTAACAAGAGAGATGCTAACCTTCTCTTTTTTCCCACAACACTAGTAACACTTCTTGAATCATCTAATCCCCTAATTATTTCTCTGGATCCAGTGCTGCCATGATGATTGCAACTTCATTTTAAAGATGTATTCATACATTAAATAAACAGGCAAACAGCTGTTCTCATATGACCATCTTATTGAGCAAATTCTGTTTTGTTTAGTCTTTATAGTTCTTCCACTTGTTATTTAATCTACTGGTGTTTGATGTTTTCCTTGCTTGCCAGTGTGGTATTTCCAGCTGTGCATGGAAATTAATTTTCTATTTGAATAGACAATTCCAGGAAATTATCTATTAAGGTTATAGGAGGCAAAGAGAATGTTGCTTTATAGTTTTGTGTGTGTGTGTGTGTGTGTGTGTGTGTATGTGTGTGTGTGTGTGGTGTTCTTGGCATTATAAGGAGGGAAGGTTAATTTAAGAGTTCATGATTGCCAGTTTTTGTTTTTAACTAATATTATTTAAATAAAACAAACTCTGCCACTGGTCACAAACGCTGTCAATAATAGGAAGTATGGGGAACTGAAAACTTATTCTCTATCTGAAACAACAATTCTAAATGGATCGCTCATGGACTCTGAAACCTTTTTTGGACAATAGACCTCTTTGTGCATCTGACAGATTCTGTGGAACCTCAAAACCTAAGGTTCCCATATTTTTATCTAAAACCCTAGTTGAGGTGCATTTTGGAATCAAGAATTTATCAGATTTTAAAAAGGTAGTCTGATTTAAAAAATGTATTAGGTTTTCAAAAGTACCATATACCCCCATATTACCTATCACCTTTAATGGGGTCTGGGATGGTTCCCTATAATCAAAAAATAGTATTTCTGCAGTTAAATTCATAGATCTTAATCTTAAATGAGATAAATAAAAACATGAAATAGCCTCACATCTGTGTAGGTCAGTTTATGCTGCCAGATAAGTTGAGGTTTGTTGCCAAACAATTTCTGAAAAATCTTTTGTTCTTTAGGATCAGTGATGAGGGACAAACACAATTTCACCTATACTCTAGGGGGTTCCACTGTCCTTGGTCAGGAGTGGTTTGGCTCCATGCTCCAGCCGGGCCTGCTTCTCCTCAGCCCTACTCAAGTCATGGACTTAGCATTTTCACTGTTACAGACATTTTTACTTCTGGAGTTCTGCACCTGTCACTTTTTTGATGGATTTAATCCTCTTTTTTGCAGCCATATTGTATATGGGCTCTCATTCTTTATACTCAGTATGTTTGCCATTATGTGTAAATGTTTCATCATAACGTGAACACATATATTATGTTCATCATCATCCCTGTTCCTTTGCATTGGTTATTCTCAATACTTGAAATGCCTTTTTCTGTCTTCCTTCTGTTAATTTATCCTCTACCACATCATTGTACCAGGATAACCTATTTTCTCCTTCTATTATATTCTCTATATTCTTTTAAAGCTTTGTGTCTACCACTGTTTTAGCATGCATTACATTCCTCCATAATTATTTGAATATTTATCCATCTCTTATATAAGACTGCACATTTCTTGAGAGTAATACCTCTTTATATATCCATTGCCTTGCACAGTGCCTGGCACATGCAGATTCAAAGCTTTTCAGCCCAAGATAAATAGAAGGTGTACATTTGGAGGCAGTGGGGTAAGATTGGAGATACGAGAAAGAGGGATGTACAATCTTAATAAATTAGAGTTCAAGACAGAATAGTGTAGAGGAACAGTGATTTTGTTTAGTTTATGTGCACATGAGGATTAGGAAATTAAATGATATATATGGTTTGGAGAATGGAGAAATTTCAAAAAGGAGGTAAAGCTTCAGACAAACCTGGGCAAATGGATGAGATTGGGATGGAATAGGCAAAGAAGAATGTACAGTGCTTTCAGAGAAGGGAGTATGTTGAGGAGCGAATTGGCATTGGTGGCTGAACAAGATATTTAAGCTATTGCCAAACTGTAATGGAAGTTCTGAATTATGAGATGATGGAAGAAAAAGGTCAGTAGGCCAAATGGTGCTGGATTATGTAAAGCAATATATAATAAGAAAAAGAATTCGATCTATTCAGAGTAAGGTGTCATTATAAGTTAAGGAGTAGAACAGGGATGGTAAGATAAAAAACATTTCTGAAAATAAATGTGTCCACAGCGTACGCAGTGATGCCTGAACTAAAGGGTGTAGGGGTGTGGGGCTGAGTTGTTTTACATCATAAGGACCTGAACCGAGAAGACAGTAATGAGACTGGAGAAAAGGGCGTGAAACTTTTGAAAAGTAAAACCATAGTGTGATAGTTAATTTCTTGTGTCAACTGGAGTGGGCTACAGGTTGCCCAGATACTTGGTCAAACACTACTTAGGGTGATCCTGTGAGGATGATTTTAGATGAGGTTGACATTTAAATCAGTAGACTGAGTAGAGCAGATTGCCCCCTTTAATGGGGATGGGCCTCATGCAATTGGTTGAAGGCCTGAATAGAGCAAAAGGCTGACCCCCCTTATGTAAGAGAGAATTCTCTTGCCTGACAGTCTTTAAACTGGGACATTGACCATTACTGGTTCTGCAGTAGCCTTCTGGCTTCTGACTCAAAACTGGGAAATCAGCTCTGCAGTTTTTGGACTTGCCAGACCCCTTAATCATGTGAGCCAATTCCTTATAATCAGTCTCCCTTTCTTTCTCTCTCTCTCTGGAGAACCCTGACTAATACGCGTAGTATATGGAGACTGACTAGATATGGGAGCCACAGGAGGTGAGAAAGGAATTAACAATTACTTAGGAATGGGAATGGAGAAATTGAAAAGGGCAGTCAATTTTGATGGAAAATATGTTTGGTTTTGATTTTGTTGACTCTGAAGTGATATTGGAGATTCAAGTTAAATTACTGTAAGCAGCTGTAGTGAGGTAGGTAGCTTGTGTGGGTGAGGCTGGATGTTGCATCTTGGAATCATCTACAAGTAGGGCAAAAGAAGTTACGTGACAGAACAGAGTTCACAGGTGAATGAGAGAGACAAGCATAGGCAAGGATTTGACTGAGGTTCTTCAGGTGGGAATTATGGGGCTAGAGGAGAAAGATGAGCCAGTGTATAAAAATATTGGTGGCAGAGCTCTCTTGACATTGGTTTGTCAGCCTCTTGCACCAGAATATGAGCTCCATGAGGCCAAAAATTTACTCAGTCCTTTTTCCCTAGCTTTAAGTGTTGTACTTCAGATATTTGAGATTTCTAGACATTGTTTTTTCTTCATTTTCCACTTGAGACAAAGCCTTTTAAGGAAAACTGAACCAGGAATTAGGATTTATTTGCTGTAATCTTGGCTTTGCACTTAGATATAGAGACTGAGGTTTGACTTTTTAATTCCTAGGATTTTGACTCCTTTTTCAAAAAATGAGGAGATTGGATTAAGAATTTGTAGGATTCCTTACAACTCAAAAGTTATGGAGAAAAATATCTATAGGCTGAAAATTGTTCTAAGCTGCAAAGATGGCCTCGAGTAACTTCAGAAAATAAACATTAAAGCAAATCATCTTTTATATCCCTTTTTTGAATGTTTTATTTATTTGGTATCAATCAAAATACTGCAATAGATTAAATAAATCAAAACACATACAATCTTGTCTAGAAGCAGCTTTGGACTAAAAATTTTCTTCACAAAATATTAAAGGTGTGACTTTTAAAGAAAATCTCTTAATACAGGACCTAACCCCATTTTATGTAGCATTAAGTTAATATAACTGTAAAAAAGAAAAAAATATAAGCAGCATTTTTCTTTTAATATCAACACCATAAAGAAATTTTGGTTCTTACAGAAATTTTATTCTATTACAAATCTTCCAACTCTAAAATCTTCTCTTAGAGTTGATTATGTAATTGAAAACAAAGGGAAGAATCAGTGGCTCAAATGGTCCTGTGTTTACCATACTTCATTCAAAATTCTCTTGCATCTCCTCGTATGTTTCTAGATATGTTAACATCATACAATCTCACAATATCCATTTTTAATTTATGCAAGAATACTTTCTGTTTTGAATAGCACATTATTCTAGGTTATATCCAATGTCAGTTTTGGGTATTTGATCATTATGTGATGGTTAAATTATAGATGGCTAACTTTTTTTCCTAATTGTACAATTTGAAATATGGTGAATTTCCAAAAAATAGTTTGGAGAAAATATGAACTCTATTTTAAAAATATGCATGTATGTTGATATCATGTATTTGACATAGAAACTGTGAAACAGAAATAGATGTCATAAACTTTAATTCAAAGGCATTAAACTACTAGCACTAACAACCAACTTTTTTTTTTATCAAATAGAACTTATTTTTCCCCCAGGATCATGCGTTGTTTTAGATATTAATTAACATTATAATTGTCTTCTCACTTTCTGGTATGCAGGGGTACTCTCCATGACCATTCTTTGTCATTTATCACCTACAATGTAAAATTTCCATCAGGAAACAATCTTCTGCCTTGAACTACCAAAGTGCTGATTTTGCTTTTTGTCATTAAGTTTTTTGTTTGTTTGTTTGTTTGTTTTAATTTGCTTTAGAGCTTCTTTATTGAGGACAACTAACAGTTAAGAGTTTTCTTGGGGAATAGTGTCACAGCAAGAATCACACATAGACTTTTCAGATACAATTCTTCTATCTACAAAGTAATGCTAGAAATATTGTTGATTTACAATAGATATAATTTAAAATTATTTATTTTTATTTTCCACAGATCCCAATTTCTGGATTTCTTGTGAAGTTTAATAATTTACCCTTGGATTCATTTTATTTTTGTTTATATTTATATAGAAGGCATTTAGCCATTCATGTTGATCAGCTGACCTCTTAGTTCCATTTGTATAATGTAATATTTGGTTATATAAACCCAAGGATCTGCTGTTATTGTTTGCTCTGCAATCTGATAGATAAGAGATTAAAATAGGGTGGGTGTAGTGGCTCATGCCTGTAATCCTAATGCTTTGGTAGGCCAAGGCAGAAGTATTGCTTGAGGCCAGGAGTTTGCGACCAGCCTGGGCAACATAGTGCGACTTGTCTTTACAAGACATAAAAAAATTAGTTGGGCGTGGTGGCATGCTGAAGTCCCAACACTCTGGGAGGCTGAGGCAGGAGGGCTGCTTGAGGTCATGGTTTCAAGACCAGCCTGGACAACATAGTGAGGTCATGTGTCTACCAAAAAAAAAAAAAAAAAAAAAAGGTTGTGCTTAGTGTTGCACATCTATAGTCCTACCACGCAGGAGGCTGAGATGGGAGCGAGGATTGCTTGAGGCCAGGAATTTGAGGCTGCAGTGAGCTATGATCACACCACTGCCCTCCAGCTTGGGGGACAGAGTAAGACCCTGTCTCTGAAACAAAAAACAGAGAGAGAAAAAAATAATAATATGTATGTATTCAGAAACATAAAAAAGCAAGAGTAAAACTTTTGTGACAACTTTGTTCCATTTATAAGTCACACTAATGACTGCTTTGCTTCTTAGTAATTTTCCATTTGTAACATTTTATACCTGGATACACAAATGTAATGCAATTGAACAAGAAAACAATTATCTGTCTGCTGGAAATAATGTACTTATCTCATTGAAACAATTGACTTGTTTAAAAATACACAGGTCTGTTCAGACTGCAGTTACCTGTAATTTGTAATGAACTTCCAGGAAGAATTAAAATCCTCTGATGTAATTGAATCAGTAGTTGAAAACACTGATTGTGAATGATAAATTTCCATGCATAATTCCCCTCTTATATAAACCTCCATTTGGAGCCATTTTAGATTTGAGAGGTTTTTTCAATATTCTATGAGTTTTGGCTGGATCCCTGGAAAACTTCACTCAAAGGCTGTATCTTCCAGTGAAAGCTTCATGTTGACTTGTGGGTTCTGTGTCAGTGGAATGTTTCAGTACTTTTTGGCCTGGCTCAAATGTTTCTTGGCATTTTCTGTGGAGTTTGGCCCAACCAATCTATAGTATCACATTGGATTCCAGATAAACCCTAAGAGCCGTAATTCATCCGCAAGCTAATATGGGACTTTATTGGGGTTTGGTAGTAGACTAACACCATCGAGCAATTGGGAGTTCAACATTATGAATGATATTTCTAAGGACATATCTATCTGAAAAATAATACAAAGAGAAGCTACTTTTCCTTTAGCCCAGCACTTATTTTTCTGAGGTCTCTTTCACAGAGGTCAATGTCCTATTTTAATTCCTTATTATAATTTTTTCCCTCCTCAGCAGTTTCTAAACCTATTGCAGATCAACAGCTTTTTCTTCTTTCTTAAAGTGAGATGGCTCTGGCTCTTGGCTGACTTCAGTCTTGTGATGTGGGACTGATGTGCGTTTTCATTTTTCACTTTGAAGGTGCTGCCAAAGCTAGTTAATTTTAGTTATACCATCATAGAATGCTGGAGCCTGTAGGTGCCCTAGAAATGGTTTGGTACAGCCTCCTCGTTTTACACATAAGGGGAGCCAGGCCCAGTTCCTTAGTTCTCACAGGAAGCTACGGCACTGTTAGGATGGAACTCGTGTCCGCCTCGCAACAGAACGCGTCTCTGCAAGTCTATCCGGCTGCTGAAAGATCCACTCCCCATTCCCAGTCTCAGATTTTGTACCTCTGGGTAGTTTTCCTCTTTTCCTTAAAGCTTTTTAAATGTAGCTCTCCATATGTTATATTAATTTGGGAAACCAGCCAACAAATTAGTTTTACATTTGTTAGGATTCTAGGGTGTTATTTATGATACCATTCTCTTTGTGTTCTGAGTCACTAAGAAATAAATATAGGAACAAGACAGAGATCAAAATAATAGCTTCATTATAAACAGTGTTAAATTTTAGAACACATAGTGGACCCAAGGTGGAAGCCAGCTTCTTATGCCTTTAACAGTCCCCTACTGAGCTTAGCCACTCAGTCACAGAGAAGTGTGCAACTGCAGGTTCCTGGTCCAGCCCTCATCTGCAGGGCCCACTCTCAGGGAGGACTAGCTGAGCAGCACCTCTGAGAGACTCCAGGAGCCAAGGGCCTCCTGCCAAGGGAAGGGCCTCTTTCTCAAGTCTGGCCAAGTAGAGCAGTCCATACCCACTCATGGAAAGCAGTGTCCTTCAGTGGCTCACCTTCTGGTGAGTGTTTCTCTTTCCTTCTTTTCTCTTGCTTTAGCATTCCTGTTTCACACTGGTATTCTGAAACCAATATTATTATATTTCTTTTCCTTGTAAGATGAGTTATTTTCCCATTATTCTCCTGAATAGAGTTGAAAAAGCAAAGGTAGCAAAATCAGCCTAGGCAACTGATTATTTACAATAGAGAAAAATAAATGAAGAATTAAGTAGCTGGTAATGAGAGATGGCACCATGGGAATGTGCTCAGAATACTTCCCAGTAATGGAAGATGAATAATTTTTCCTGTTCTCTCCTGACCAGGCCATTGTTCTCACATTTTTAAGAAGAGAAAGTTGGGAAAGACTTTTATCTCTCTGTTTACATCTTTGTTTAAGCTCTAGACCTCTGCCAGCACCCACCATTGTATTTTGATATATTCTCAGCCATCTATAGGTGGATTCACATGATCTTGTTTTGCTTTCATTTTCCTGTGATTTTGAATTAAGTAAAATTTCAGATCACAGAACTCTCTTGGAAATTTTAGTTGATTCATGTAGGTAGGTTTCTATAGGTTTCACTATTTCATTTTGTTCCAGATATTTTTCCAATGTTTATCTCTTTTTTTAAATCTTCTACATTAGCTTTCAAGATACTTACTAATGAGAGCCCAGATAATATTTAAGTTTTCTTCATATTAAGAGATTTTTTTTTCCTTCAGATTTCTTGCCTTGTGGTGCATGTTGCACAGACACTTGTACTTAATTCAGAGGTAAATGAAAAGTAATTTACAATTCTAATATTCTTGATACTCATACCTTCTCCTTTACTATTTTTATGCTTGCAGGTTTCACTTCCTTTTAGTAGGTTGAGGGCCATTTAGATAAAAAAGATACAGAATTGCAGACTAGTAGATTTAAGAGTTTATGTATTATGATTTAAGATGTTAAGATTTAAGGTGTTCCGGTAGCATACTTGGAGTTGAAATCATGATTATTAAGATGAATTCTTTTTGCGTGAGCAGCTTAACAGACTTCTGTTGAATCACCATAATGTTTTTGCTTCATGGGCATGTCAAGTATCTGTTATAGTGGAACCTGAGAGAGGTCATACAGGAAATAGCATAGAAGTTGTCACAGTACACCTGGAATGATGCTCAAGTGGTTGCCATGGGCTCAGGAGCCATTTGCCTGGGTTGAAACTCAGCTCTTCATTCCTTTGTTTCAGTTTGCTCATCTGCACAATGGGCATACTAATTAAGATATCTACCTCGAAAGTTCTTGTGAGGATTAAATGGATGAATATATTGAAAGCAGTTTAAATGAGTGTCTGAACATTATATGTGCTTTATAAATGTGAGCTGTTAAAACAGTCCTCACATGCCTAATTGGGTGAATAGATCAGGGTTCCTCTGTGTTTTCAAGTGTTTCTCTCAGTACACTATTATTTAGGAAAAATAGACTAAAAAGATATTGTCTGAGGTGTTACTGGCTGATATTTTAAAAGGTGAACCATGCATTAAAAGATTGTGAGTCTAAATTTTGTATAATTTAATATTAATAAATAACCTGACTTCTTTGATACTCTACGTGAAATATGAGGATTTCAGGCACTTTGTTTCCACATCCAAACTGTGTATATTGTCTTCGTTACTAGCACTGATTTTGGCATTTTGATTTTTAAATTATTTTGTGCAATTTTCACAGTTGTTCCAATTAGAAGGGAAGTATTGAGGAAGTAGTCTTCCAGTTATTGACAGATCTTAAGAAGCATAAAATGGTTTGGTATTTGGGAGAAATGTAGGATAATATAAGACCCAGAGGCATACTATTCCAAGTAGAAAATTTCATCATATAATGCATTTATATGTATGTGGTATATGTGGGTAGTCAAATTCCATCATGAAAGGAATAATGAAGGAACAGTTTTGGGGCAACCTAAAGTTTTACTTTAGTTTGTATAATAATTAACTCAGCTGCATAAATGCCAGGAAAATAATTAGAACAACAGATTATGTTGAATGCCTGAAGAAATATGTTTAACAACTTTTAATTTTCTTTCCTCTCACACACCACTTCCTAGTTTGTTTCTGGCACACCAGTTGTGTCTCAACACAGTGGCTGATCTGGTAAAGTTGTGTGAACACCTGTGATTGTGGCAGAACAAATTTTCTCCTTTTGGTTACATTTAATGAAAGTAAAAGTAGAAGGAGCACTGTATTTTGGAGGTAATGTAGAGATATAGGGGGTAGCCTACCTTTTCTCCAAAGCTATGTATGAGTTTTCAATGTTTTGAAAGCTCATGCATGCTGAAGCCTGTGTCCACATGGTGAATGTAAACAAACAAAAGCTGATTGTAACCATCTTGCTTCTCCTAGATAGATATCAATGGGCTACTACTATTGGTCAGAGAAACAAAGAGGGACCTACATTAGTGGGGAAAGGTAAAAAAATTTAATGACAGTGGAAGTTTTAAAAATAATATATATTTTTTCTGTTTAAGATATTCCTTTATATTTATGATGTTATGATATTCCTTCAGGAGTGGTTGTCTGATAATCTGTAGTTTACTTCATCATTCCTATGGTGTTACAGACAGATTTATAAAGTTTTGCTATTACAAATTATGGCACCACAAACACCTATTTGAATCTGCCTTTTTTTTTTGGAGTTATTTACTCAGTTTGAAATTTCTGGCCTGATATTATTAGGTTAAAGGCTTTGCATATCTTTATAAGTCAAAGGATGTAGATTTTAACAAATGGCTTTTGAAGTGCTTTGCCAAATTGCTTTCTAATATAAATATATAAATTGTTAACAATAATGTATGGGTTTTTCAGTTTCACTTTTTGAGACGCTGAACAGTGATCGTTGTTGCTTTTTTAAAATATTTTTTTGTATTTATTCAATAAATATAAAGTGGAACTTCAGTGTTGTTTCAGTTTGCATTGCTTATTGCTTTGGTAAATAAAATGCGTGTGTGTTCTTTTTTTCTTCATGTGTCTTTAATAATTTAATTTCCTGTTGTGCATGTTCATGTTTTTGAGGTATTTTTCTTCTTGATTTTCTGTTTTTCTGTCAGATTGTTTATCCCCTGTATGTAACATACAAATCAACATTTTATCTCATGTTTGATAAACATATTTCTGCAATATGTTGTTTTTTTATTTTACGATGACTATTACTTTTCTTAGTGTTAAAGCTCAAACTGTTGTAAAAGTTATATTATTTTGTTTCTTTTATTGACTCTAGGTTTAAAAAGTTGTCATCTTTCAAAAAATATTCAATTCTATTTTATGCTAATGTTTAGTGAACTAATTTATATATGTGTGTGTGTTTATAAACCCACGGATACATATATGCACAAATACACATAGGGAGTTAGAGATATTAGTATTATAATGATAGTATGTGGCATACATTTTGATCCATTTTTTTCCTCAGATTACTAGCCAGTTATGTCAGCCTCATTGATTACATAGCTTTCTGTCTTCTCCTCCCCAGTTGTTTTAAATTTCCCCTTTATCATATTATTACATCCTAACATATAATTAGATATTTTACTGGGCTTTATTTTTTTATTCACTGATCTATTTCAAATTAGATATAAAAATATTTTAAAAATTTAATTCTTTAAATTATTAATGCTTGATAATATGCTTTAAATGTAGTAGGTTCAGGTCTTCTTTTCCAAAAACATTGAGCTTCTCCTGTGTTACAAACTGTGAATATGGAAATTAAAATTATACAGTTTCCCCACTCATAGTAATCAAAGTCTTGCTGGAAGAACAGACATGTAAAAATGTAATTATACTATAATGCTACAAATCCAGAATGGAGAGATGAACAAAGCACTGATAGCACCGAGGTGACAGTATATTTTTTACCTTTTTCCCCTATATTTTCTAGTTCTAATGGAAGTTTGATTATCATCTAAATTGCTAATTTATTATATCTACAAAATAACTTAGAAAAATTTGATTTTTTAAAATCCTATAATCTTCTCCCTCAGGGTTATTGTCTGTTTCATCTTTTTAATTTTCTAATTAAATTCTGTAGTTTTCCTTAATGTTAAATACTGGTTAGAAACATTTCATGTCAAACATATGCATCTTATGGATATTATTTGTGACAGTCTACAAGTAATTCAGTGTTTGATTTATTTCTTTAAAGAAGCCTATATTTTGGGTTTAACATTCACAGGGAAAATCAGAGCCCATACTTTTTTATCTTTCTTTATTGAGTGTGGGGTCTCAAACATTCATTGGTAATACCTTTGGGATTTGGTAAGAAATACTGCACACAGATACAACGTAGAAATTTCATTGAGATTTTTTTAATAGTAACTTTTAATAGTTAAAATTTTGAATAGTTGCTTTTGAAATGAATGAAAAATTTGTGTGCCATGAAAGCTATATTTTTATGAAAACCTGATTGGAATTATGGAAAACAATCTGTGTTTTATAGTCATGGAAACCTGTGACTGATGATCATTTTTGGAATGTTAATTGTAATTTCTATCATTGCAGCTGTTAATTGGTAACAAGGAGGGGATTAAAGGCATTAAGGAGTTTTGGCAAATAAAACTTAAACACACATCAAATAGCAATCATTTCTGGAATTCTGCTCATATTAGTTGTATAAACCTGACTATTAAAATATAGAATAAAGTTTATTTCATTATTCCAGTTTCTAAACTGTATATTATTTAAAAATATGTTTGTATTTACAAATTAGGTCAGGAATAAGCAGGGCCTCAGTGACGTAAATAAATCCCAATGGAGGCTTGTCTTTGGACTTTCTCTTTTGTGTAATTCTTTGTATATACAAGATCCTTGGCCAGGATCCCATTATACAAAAGAAAAGGCGGGGATGTGGGGGAGGGTGAGTATTCCCAGAGAAATTCAGCCTTTCAATTACTTGATTATTCTTGTGGTTGCAGGAAATTAAAGAATAATGAGTTTGTTTCCTATGTGAATCATAAAAAAATAATATGGGTATACACAGGGCCATTGACTTAAATAAATGGATGGACCTTAAAAAATTCACTTTTTGGAGGGGTGCATAATGCTTTTTGAGGACGCTCTGAAATTTTGTTGGTAATCCCAGTTCCAAGCCTTTAAAGTTAGTTTAAGTGTAGGAAGAGGAGTGGCAGCAACTTGATAATAAATTTAGTACAAATGTTTATTTTATTTCATTTATGTATTGCCTCATTCAAAAAATGATTTGAGATATCTTTTCTTTTTTTTTTTTTTTGTCTTTTGAGACAGGTTCTCACTTGGATGCCCAGGCTGGAGTGCAATGGTGCCATATTGGCTCACAGCAACCCCTGCCTCCTAGGTTCAAGTGATTCTCCAGCCCCAGCCTCCCAAGTAGCTTGGGAATTGTTTTTGTTTGTTTGTTTGTTTGGTTTGTTTTTGTTTTTGTTTTTGTTTGAGATGAGTTTTTGCCATGTTGCCCAGGGTGGTCTCAATCTCCTGAACTCAAAGCAATCTGCCTGCCTTGGCCTCCCAGTGTGCTGGGATTACAGACATGAGCCACTGTGACTGGCCCTGATTTGAAATATCTTATAAGAACATGTTCAAGTTAATAATAATAAAATGTGTATAGAAGAAAAGGTGCATTATCTGGAAAAGTATAAATAAGAAGAAAGTCCTAACTGGAAACGAGAAAATAAATATTTTAGGATCCATGCAATTGTGTTTTGATTCATTATTTTTATTTATTTATTTTTAATAAAGATAGGTTCTCACTCTATCATCCAGGATGGAGTGTAGTGGTGCAATCGTAGCTCACAGCAGCCTTGAACTCCTGGGCTCAAGCTGTCCTCTCACCTCATCTGCCCAAGGAGTCTTTTTTTTTTTTTTTTGATTTGAGCTTTCTAGCAGCCAAAACAAAAAGAGTGCTGTGGCATAAAAGGATAGATATAGATGCCATGTCTTTTGCCACACACGTGTGCATGCATACACACACACACATTTACATACTGTCTCTCATAATTATTTATTTATTATTAGATTTATTTACTCATTCATTTATTTTTGAGAAGGAGTTTTGCTCTTGTTGCCCAGGCTGGAGTGCAATGGCGCGATCTCGGCTCACCACAACCTCTGCCTCCCGGGTTCAAGCAATTCTCCTGTCTCAGCCTCCTGAGTAGCTGGGGTTACAGGCATGAGCCACCACGCCCGGCTAATTTTGTATTTTTGGTAGAGATGGGGTTTCTCCATGTTGGTCAGGCTGGTCTCGAACTCCCGATCTCAGGTGATCTGCCCGCCTCAGCCTCCGAAAGTGCTGGGATTACAGGTGTGAGCCACTGTGCTTGGCCTGTTTATGTTATTTTTAAAAAGCAAATTGCTTTCATGTTCCTTAGGAGTGGCACAGCTATGTGGATCTCTAATTTCTAAAATAAATTTCTCATACGTATGCTTAGTAGTACTTTCGTTTCAAAGAACTAGCTTACCTGTGGGTGATTTCAGACCAACCTGTTCAGTTCTTCTGTTTGAGAGACAAATTCAAATGCTTATAGTTACCCAGATGACCACCTTTCACATTTTCTATCTCATCCTAGCTACCACTTCTCCCTTAACATCACCTGCAGCAAACAAAACGACTCCCCTAATCTGAAGCCAATTTTAATTTATGGGATGGACCTAGTCATTTGTATCCAAAATGTCTGAGAGTATTTTTTTTTTTTTTTTTGAGACAGGGTCTCGCTTTGTCGTCCAGGCTGGAGTATAGTGGCATGAACAAGGCTCAGGCAGCCTCCAACGAACTCCTGGGCTCAAGTGATTCTACTACCTCAGGCTCCTTAGTAGCTAGGACTACAGGTTCGCACCACCACACCTGACTAATTTTTATATTTTTTGTAGAGACTGGCTTTCGCCATGTTGGCCAGGCTGGTCTCCAACTCTTGGACTCAAGCGATCCACCTGCCTCTGCCTCCAAAAGTGTTGTGATTACAGGCCTGAGCCACTGCACCTGGCATGTATATATTTTAAATTGTAAACAAAGTTATCATTGATAAGATATAGAAAAAAATTTAAAGAAAAATTTTATCTAGCTGTCAATGAGAAGGAAAGCAAGGTAAATAATGAAAATTAAATTAGCATGAGGAAAATGAAAAATGAAGAGAGACTGGAAGATACCACATAAATTGTGTCGCTCATAAGTCTAAGAGTTTTGAAATAATAATTGAGTCGGGAAAAGACTTCTGCCTTACTCATATATGCATTTTTTGCATTTAATATTTTATTATATACAACTTAATTGTCCCTTAGTTAAGTCCTAATCCACTGAATAAACAAAAGTAATTTGTCAACATACCTTGCTTAGCAGCTTTACCTTTTTCAAATTTTATTTTGTTTATTTATTATGTCATTTCCAAATTCCTGTGGGCCTTTTGGTCTGTAATCTCCATAAACCACTGTAGGCATAGACATTTTAATGAAAAGGGCTAGTGACTTTTCTGGTTTTGTGACCTTTTACATT
The DNA here is from genome assembly GCF_029281585.2 of Gorilla gorilla gorilla. NCBI lineage: Eukaryota > Metazoa > Chordata > Mammalia > Primates > Hominidae > Gorilla > Gorilla gorilla. The sequence goes on from NC_073230.2 coordinate 25,649,998, forward strand.
CTGATTCAACAAAACTTTATTGGTCGCCCGCTTATATAACAGTCACTATGCCAAGAGATTTTTCATACCTTGTCACGTATTACTTTCCATAATAAACCCATGAGGTAAATACTTTATGGTCCCCATTTAATATAGGACACTGCTAATAAGCCTCAGGGAGAAATGAGCCCAGATCACGTTGCTAGTAAGTGCTAAATTTTAGCTCAAACCCATCTTGACGCTTGAAGCCAGTGTTCTTTCTATAGCCATGTCTCTTGCTAAGTACTTCTGACTTTTACTTAAGATACAGTCTTCTCTTTGATTATTAATTACTCTGGTGGGAACTGTGATCTTTTATGAAATCTAAGACTGCTACTATTATCTGGGCAAAATTGTGGAATTGAATCATTGAGATGCAGATTGAATTGTTGTTGATGGTTCAACAATTTTGAGATGAGACAGATCAAATTTTCCTTTATTGAAATCAGAGTGGTTGGAGCTTAATAAAAAAGCAGAACATCTTAAGGTAAAAGAGCAGGTACTTTTTTCTTTTTTTTTTTGAGACAGAGTCTCACTCTGTTGCCCAGGCTGGAGTGCAGTGGTGTGATCTTGGCTCATTGCAAGCTCTGCCTCCCAGTTTCACACCATTCTCCTGCCTCAGCCTTCAGAGTAGCTGGGACTACAGGTGCCCGCCACCACGCCTGGCTAATTTTTTGTATTTTTAGTAGTGATGGGGTTTCACCATGTTAGCCAGGATGGTCTCGATCTCCTGACCTCGTGATCCGCCCTCCTTGGCTTCCCAAAGTGTTGGGATTACAGGCATGAGCCACCGCGCCCGGCCAAGAGAAGGTACTTTTTTTTTTTTTTTTAACACTGACATTAGTTCTCTTTTTGACTGCTAAGGATAACTACAAATGATACATTCTGTAAACCTTTTGTCTGAAATAATAAAGAAAGTGAAGCACAGTAGGAATTCTTTAAAATGTTGTCTTGTTCATTGGGCTTTTATTGGGTACCTAGTATAATCCAGATATTCTGTGGTGTTCTGTGATACAACCTTAAATAAGACAAGACATAGATCTGGCTCTCAAAATATTTATAGTCTAAGGGGGAAACTTTGAATTTATAATTAGATTGTTAATTTTCAAAAATTAAAATTCAATAAGTTGCTTATTAGCATCATCGGCTTTGGAAATTTAACACTTTTCTAATAAAGAACATAAGTTCCAGTTAACAGGGTTTCCTATTTCAGACAATGTAGAATAAATCAGCTTGTTCCATAACTTTTAATATTTTTCAAATATAACTCGCATTTTACCTTTAGAACAAAAGATATGTCGAGAGGAGTTCATTATAATGTAATTGAGTCACTTACCAAGCCTATTTTAAAACCAGTTACTTCCTTTTCTTACTTTGCACTCTGTGACACATAGACTTCCAGAATCAGAGAAGTATTGTTTTTGTTTTTAGGGACTTGCTATATTATGTGGAACCAAAGCCAAGTTAATATGGCTAAGTAATTTTCAGTTCAAGGTAGGATATTAGATAGAAATTCTCTTTTCTACTTCTAGATTTGGACATGAAGTAGTTTTTCATGTTATAAAATGACAAATTTTATTTATTTGTAATGAAATAATCCCTTTTATTTATAGCCAAGTTCATCATTTTAACACTTAATCTTCCATGACAGTCCGGAGGAGAAGAAACTTGGCAACCATTCATTATTATCTGTTTTTATCATCAGAAGGTATTTATTTGTAGGGAGAGTGTAGAAATGATGTCAAGGGTAGGACATTTTTGTACAGGACGGCCTTTCCTTTGGAATCATGATGGTAAATATGACCACAGTTACTTAAAATGCATGCAAATAGTTACCAGTCAAGATGTATAAAGTTCCCTGGAAACTCAGAAGCGTGTGATTATAGCTGTGGAATGAGAATGTCTAATAATAAAAGGAGAAAATGTCAGTTTTGGATTAGTGATTCAGGAATCCCATCAGTGACTATCTAATCAGCAGCATTTCACCCGTTGTTTTACAAAGCTCTTATTGAGCTGTGCTTCCATACCTTTGTGCTTGTATGAAGATCTGCTCATCATAGAAGCCCACTTACCTATAGTTTCAACATGACAAATCTGAGCTTAAACACAAATTAGAATATTTAGGCCCTGAGGCTATTTCTTGGATTTAAATATAGCACATAGTAGGTGAACTTTGAGCTTGATAATGCTGTGGTACAGTGAGAGAAGGCCAGTGTCAAGGATATCTGAATTGATTTGACCTTTTGTCCTTGCATGTGAAAATGACTTGCTTCTATAGAAGTCTATATACTCATGACTTCCTTTTATAATGATTATTGTACAGTATTCTATGGCCATTTGATTTGATTCTTATCACAAAATTATCGAGACATCCACTAGTGTCTACTTAATTGATGGCAAACAAGAAGAAAACTGTAATCTGGAGATAACTAGGTAAACCACATATTCTACATCTGTGCCTGGATAGAATGACTTTTGTGGTTATGTATGCAGCAAACACTTTTGAGTGCTGGTCATTTCCCTAAGCTCTGAGAATGCAAAAATGTGCTATGTCCATTGTGATTATTGTGGTGAATACAGAGTGTTGTGAGAGTAAATAATGTAGAGGGAGTGAGAAAAGCCTCCTGTGAGGACATTTAGCTGAGAAGGAACGGTAAGGAGACTTAAGAGGGCGTCAGAAGTTCTGGAGGGAAGGGGAGAGTGGGAGTTTGAGGGACAAATGGCCGTCATGGTGGAGTGAACAAAGGGGAAAGTCACCTGGGATTAAGGATAAAGAGAATTCTTGAGTAACTAAAAAATTGATTTGTTTACGTTGTTCAGTGATTCACTGACTGTGTTTCTTTGGGGAGAGGCTTATAAAAATTAGAATGTCGAAGTCTTCATAGCTATCTAAATGTTTTCTGCATGTTTCTATCCAGCACCTATGTCTGACTTCATCCCAATTTGATGATTAGGATGATGATAAACAGGATGATGAATAATACAACTATGGAGATTTAAATTAGAAGAAAAAATCTTCTTTATCATTTTTATTATTGTAAGATTTATTAATACAAATCTGTATTGTTATTCAGTTCTAGAATGTTCTAATATGCTTCTTCCATCCAAATTTATGATTACTTCTTTACCTCATATAATATTATTACATTTTCTTACAATAAAATACATTTTTAAAATTCACTATTAACCCTGTCTGTGATGAGACAGCATAATCTTGTGGTTAATATTAGCTCAGGCTCTGTAGCCAGAAAATACGGGTGTGAATTCTTGTTGTGTCATCAAAGATACAGATGTGAGTCCTGGCTGTACCATTCACTGACTGTTTACATTTAATATGTTATTTAGCCTTCAAAACCTTTGTTTACTCATCTGTAAAATGGGATAATAATTGTACCAGCCTCCTAGGATAGGTAAGATATTGCAGTGAAGTTTCTTGTTACAATGTATTTCCTTGATTATTTCATAAGACAGGGGAGACATCTTTTCTACGTTCCTCCCTTGAGATACTAAAATGGCTAGGGAGCAGGTAAGTTCTAAAGATTAGGTTTCAGACTGTCATATACAACTTGTAGTCCATCTGTGCAGCTGGAGACTAAACCAGAGTGTCACGTAAACCTTTTCCTAATCAAAGTGGTTGTTCATTTATTAATGTAAATGCCCTGTGCCTTGGATGTGTGAGTCCTAAAAATACACTTCCACGGATAAAAATAGATTTCTGGGAGTTCTGAGATGCTGCTTAATCAGAACCAGCTGCAAGCTGTCTAGAAAATGCAAGTTATATGAGCCAGATGGCTTTTGCCCTTTTTGCTTTAGACAGCATGTAATTTGGATAACTACAGCTACAGTAATACATTTTGCCAGTCACAGTGTTTGATAAACATGTTTGTTGAGAACAGCCACTTCCAATTAGAGACCCAGTAGAATGTTAATTTATTTTAATAAATTTTCCCTCTAGGGCAGGACAAAGAATACTTTTAACAGGTTACAGAAATATCTGTTCATGGAACAGAGTACTGTTCAAAAGTTATTGTATGCCAGTGATTAATTTTTCAATTTGGCATTTAGAGAATGATGAGCAGTATTCATGACCTCCCCCTCCATTTTTCTCCTTACAACCTCATGTATATATAAGAGACCAGGATTTTTCATATTTGAAATTATGTTGCTTTACTTGTGGAAAGATGGTTTAGCTAATTTTTAACTTTCTTCTACCCATGTCTAATTACTATAAACTCTGATAATAGTTACTGAATTATTGCTTGCTTACAGATGCTTATTAATATGGTAGTTCTTGGGATTTTTCTTTTACGATCGTATTCTTTGAGAAGAAATTTTCTCTGTTAGCCTTATGTAGCCATGACTGATTTTCATCAGCTGAGGACTGCAAACGTAGTCACTGATACTGGCTGAATTCTAATTTTATTCAGCTCCTATTCGGACAAAATAGTAAAGCTAAATGTGTAAGCTATTCACACTGTAAGACCTCAACTCAGATACAGCCTACTTTTAGGAGATGTGAAACTATCAATTCTTCCATTTTCACTGGTGACACCACTTCTTGGAAAAGCGTATTTAAGCCCTGGTTTCCCATTACAGGAATTGACATATTCTGTGCATTATTTCTTGAGACATGTCTACCAGGCATCATGTAACAGATTGTGAAGCACCTTTGAAGGATCTCTTGAGTCATAATTTTTCCATAATTCCAGGCCATCCAGCTTTGTAAGTTTAGTAATCACCCAGCAGTTGTTTTTTTCCTTCCCCAGTTTAAGAGGAGAGGGTATTTCATTGCCAGGATAAGTGATATTAGAACATAAACATCATTATAATAGTAGCTACAGGTTTATTTACTCTTACCAGAAACTATGCTAATCACTTTATACATTATTGCATTTAAGCCTCACTACAACATAGTATTATAAGGTATATATTTTTATTCTGTTTTGCAGATAAGGATGTCACTATTAATATAACATTTTTATATTAATAGAGTATAATTATTCTAGAATTATCACTAGAATGATGATTATTCAACATCATACAGAAAGTATTACAGCCAGAATTTGAAGCTACTCTTGTATTAATGGTGTGTCTGGCTCAGGATCTTTAATTCCACCCATTAAGCTATGAAAATTGGCATTTGACCTAACTAGGGCTGCTTTTTCAGAGGTAAACGCATGCCTCTGGCCATCTTCATATACTTCAAGGAATTTACAGTATTGCTTCTTAGCATTTATTTTAAGCTCAGATTATATGTGAAAGGGTCTGATCTCTCTCATCCCACCTTGTTAGATGAATTATAACTGATGTGCTTTAAAAATAATTCATACTGCTGGGGAAAAAATCTCACTTTGGTGCTTTTCCAGTATATAGTTAAGAATTACACTGATGGGTAGTAATTGAAGAAATTGGTAAGCACTTGTGTGATATGAAACCGCATAGGAAACATATATAATATATGATAGCCATTATATATAAGATTATATATAATATGTATAACGTTTACAAAAGCAAAATAATACCTTTATTTAACAAAGTGAGATAAATTCATTAGTGAATGCAGCAGGGCATACGTGCAAATTCTGTCATAGGTAGCAGGAAATAAAGCAAAGCGTTGTTTATAAAAATACCTCTTTGTTATGATTCTGTCCACTCAAAGCAAACTGATGGGGGCATGGAAAAGATCTTATTACTTTTGACTATTTTGGAAGAGCATACTGTTGGTATTATTTTCATTTGCAGCTATAAAATGGTATTTCTTGAAAGATACCATAAAATAATAGAACAGTTTATACTTAAGTACTATGGTATGATAATGGGCTTATGCTGTTTGTTAGCAAAGAGTTGATGTTATTTGTTGTTTCTTGGAAATGAAAGGGAGAAACAGATAATATTCCTTTCTAATAAATGGATTATTCTATTCTACCCTATTCTATTAGACAATTTTATATCCAAACAATTACTGAACTCTATTTTTCATATTTCACAGAGTTGTACGCAAGATCTGGATTTGAATATGAAATCTGATACCTCCGTGGGCCAGTCGAAAAAAGCATTTTGATATCATTAGATGAGAGACATTATAGACATATTAGTTCTAGAGAAAGTCCCGGTCCTTTCTTTATGTCAAGAGATTTGTGTTAGAATGAGCCAACAAGGCCTATGCACTCAATTAATATACATCAGTTTTCTGTTAGCATGTAAGGTCCTATAGTTGGTGTTCAAGAAAAGAACATGATACATGAAAAGTGATCTTTGCCAAATGTATCCATGTTTATGCTAATGTGGGTAAATTGTTCCTCTTTTACCATGTGAAGGATTGGTAGCTTAATAGTTTGCTTTGCTTAAATGATTTTATGTGGCAGTGTTGAGGATCTGCAGAAGTGACTGTGTCCTTGCCCTCAAAGAACTTTTGGCATTTGGCACCAAAAGGGGGCACTGCTCTCTTGTGACGTAAAATGTAGTCCCCGAATAGTGGGGCTTTTGAAGGTTAGTGACTCCAAAGGAAATAGTAAATGAAAGGAAAATGTATTTACTTCATCTCATGGGGGTCTTTCTTGCCTTGGTCTTCCTGAAGAAAAGATAAGCATTGGGCTGAAAATGTTTGTTATATACCCTTGGGCACCATTGGCATATTCCAAGCTGTTTTTGTCAATCATATAAATACATATTTAGACAATTTCTGAAACATTTCTCATAAAGAAAGAAGTCATTCATCTGGTATATCATATTCATATGCATGATGGCTTTCTAGAGTTGTGTCATTTCTTCACTATGGCTTCTCTTGTCTCGCACCTCTTCAGAAGGCACCCTTCCTTTCTTTTTTCAGTAAATACCACAATTTTATTTTTAGGTGTATGCAGCATGAAATGTATGTGTGTGTGTGTGTGCCTGTGTGTCTGTGTGTGTGTGTGTGTGTGAGAGAGAGAGAGAGAGAGAGAGAGACAGAGAGAGTTTGAGAGATAGAACAGAGAGATTGATTAATTGGTTGATTGATTAGTTGGTTGGTTGGAGCTTTTCCCAGAAAGTTTTCCAACTGTTCTTATTGGCATATTTGAAAGTTTAACAAAATCTCATTAAAGTTCATGGATTTCACTGAAATCTCTTATTTTTATTAGATAATCAGTAATATTATAAGTATACATAATCTGCCATCCCAATACTTTCAAATTTTAGTTCTTTTTCTATCGTCTTGGTAAGAATGTTACAGTTTCTTCCTAATGTTGGTGATTGGCATCTGTACATCTGGTTTTGTTGGAAACAACTCCGCTAAATGTTTAATAAGGTGCTCATTGTAAGTTAAAGATAGGGAATCTTTATTATGTTATAGAACTACCCTGGCCTATGCACATGTATTGAGATGACTACATGTTATTTAGCATGCAGGGATAGGTTCTGTTTTAACATATTTTGACCTATTGATGTCGTAACTTCATTAGTAGATTACCTAGTATTAAACCATTCTGGGATTTCTGGTGTAAACTCAATTGGACATGTTTTATTATTATTTAATATGCTTTTGGGTTTGGAATATATTTCATCTAGCATTTTTGCCTCTATATTTGTGATACTGAATGATAGTTTTCTGTTCTGTCAGCTGGTTTTCAGGTTTTAGTGTCAGGGTTACTAGGCCCATCACTTGTGATTATACAAGTTGTACACTGCCACCTATAATATTGTCATTTGCATAGTTATTATGACAGTTTTACAAAGGAGGACAGTAAAGTATCTTGAGGAAGGGACTTTTTTTTAAAACCGTATTTACCATATCAACTAGCAGAATGTAACATTCTAAAACAGATTTTTAAAAAATTCCATATTTTTCCATTCCTTCAATGTTTAAAAGAATCCACGCAAAAAATCAGTAAGGTTTATTTGACAATAATTGTTTACTTAAATTTCTTCTAGAACTGTTCATCTCTTTAGGGTTTATATATTCTACTCAGCTGGGATGATCTTTTAATTTCATTGAACTATTAAAATTCATTCTTTAACAACCAACTATACATAATATTCTTTATAATTCTTTTACTCTTTTCTGTGTTTTTCATCTCCCTTTTATTACTTTACTATTTTATCTTTTTCTTGAATATTAAGATTTGCCTTTTGTTTTCCTCTTCTTTCCTTCTCCAAATACTTTTGGCTTTATTTACTGGAATGTAATATTTTAGTATTTGAAATTAACAACTGTTTTTATCTTTATTATTTTTTCCTCTTGCTTTCCTTAGATATAGTTTGTTCACTTTTAAAAAAGGTATTTGCATTGAATATTTAGCTTTCTTATTTTCTCTTATTTTTTATTTTCAAAGGACCTTTTTGGGTACTTTTAAAGTTTGCTAATTTACTGTAACTGGAACATTTAATTTGGAGTTGAACCAACTAGCATAGGTATGCTATCCATGTGAGAATCCTTTGGAAACATTTAGCTTGACAAATTGAAACACTGGAATTAATCTTAAAAATCTGTATTAGGATTGCATTGACAATGTCTAGTGTTTTAAAATGGCAGTTTATTCTCTGATTTTAAAAGCAGTACAAGTTATCTGTGGATATTTGGAAAATATAGAGAAACATGCTTAGCTATGTAACAATTACCCTAAAATTTAACAACTTAAAATGACAAACATTAATTTTCTCACACAGTTTCTGAGGGTCAGAAATCTGGGAGAGGTTTAACTGGGCCATTTTTGCTGTGTCTTTCCTAAAGTAGTAGTCAGGCTGTGGGCTGGAGCTGCTGTTATCTGAAGGCTTGAATGGGGCTGGAGGACCCATTTCAAAAATGGTTCACTCACACGGCTATTGACTGGAGGCCTTAGTTCCTCACTGGCTATTGGCAAAAGATGTTGGTTTTTTGCCATGTGGGCCACTTCTTGCTGCAGAGTGAGTGATCCAAGACAGAGTAAAGTGGAAGCTACAATGTCTTTTATGAACTACTTTCAGAAATTACATACTGGCTGGGTGCAGTGACTTGTGCCTATAATTCTAGCAGTTTGGGAGGCTGAGGTGGGCGGATCACTTGAGGCCAGGAGTTGAGGCCAGCCTGGCCAACTTGATAAAACTCCGTCTCTACTAAAAATACAAAAATTAGCCAGGCATGGTGGTGCACGCCTGTAATCCCAGTTACTCAGAAGGCTGAGGCACAAGAACCACTTGAACCTGGGAGATGGAGATTGTAGTGAGCTGAGATCACACCACTGCACTCCAGCCTGGGAGACAGGGTGAGACTCTGTCTCAAAAAATAAATAAATAAATAAATAAATAAATAAATAAATTTAAAAAGAACTGACATACTGTTCCTTCTACTGTATTCCATTGACCCTACTAACCAATCTTTATACAGTGTGGGGGATAATGACACAAGCGAGTAAATGCCAGAAGGTGAGGATCATTGGGCCGTCTTGAAAGCTATCCACCACACACAGAAGGACATAGAAGTTACTCTTAGGTCCACCATTCAGTCCCTGTGGATCTTCCAGGTTTTTGTTTTCCCTTCCATTGCAGCAGACCGTAAACATTTCTTATATTATGAAATAGTGTTCTGAAATGAGATTTTTATATGTTTGCTTAGTATCCATTTTTAGGGCATGCCAATTTATTTTACCAGTTTCTTAACATTATTTTATAATTAGGTTGTTTTGAGCATTTGACTATTATAAATTATAATATTTCTTGTCTACAAATCCTTGAGCACATCTCCTGCCATTTACCTAAAATAGATTCCTAGAAATGTTACTCCTGGGTCAAGGCATGTAAACATTTTAAGGCTTTTTACACATATTGTCAAAATATTCTGCAGAAATTTGTACCCAAATTTATACTAGTATTGCCATAACAAAATGATGCCTAACTTCTTATGTGCTTTTCAATACTAGGTACAATATTTTAAAAATATAAAGAGCCTGATAAGGAATATAGTATCTCATGGCAGTTTGAATTTTTTATTACTAATAAGGTAGGGGAATTATTTTAAAAGTCTTATTCTTGAATCTATGTAGTATTTTTCTTCTTGATTTTTAAAGGTATCTTTATCATAATTACTTTTAAAGTTGTAATTAGTTCTCTTTAAAAAAATTATAGTTTGCTTTCTTTCAAAATATATTTCACTGGATGTTTTCATTAAGGCTATACAATGGGAGTGGTTCTGTAATGAACCTGGAAATGTTGAAAAATAATTGAATAACTTAAGCACTTTCAAAATACCAATTAGTTTGTTGGTGACTAAACTAAGTTTCTCTAACTTACATTTTATTGATTGAACATTTGCTAGAATAATGAGTTAAAAAGTGAGAAGATGCTTTTTTTTTTACTTTTGTTGTAAGCCATCTGCCAAAATTTGGTGAGTGCTGAGGAACATTTGTCAAGGAATAAAATCATAAGTGAGAGTTGTCTAGTCTGAAAAAATAATAAAAACACTCTCAGTGTTTCCATGTGATAGAATGAGAATGACTGTTATTACTTCAAAAGTTTCCTGCCCAGGACTTTCGTATAACTGATGTTCTCTGTGTTGTACAAAAAAGAAAAAAAATAATAGCTTGCTGAACAGTTTTCTGGATTTCCAAAAAACTTTATTTTGGTTTTTGATATTTTCATAATAATTGGTTTTAAATTTGAAAGTTGTTAAGCAAGTTTAACAGTGAGAGTGGGTAGAATACGTTGTCTGGCAAGGCAGGAGCAGAGTGTAGCAGGGAGACCTTGGGATAAGGCGCTTATTTTATAGTCAACTCTGTTACCTGCTTTGTGGCTTTGGTCCTTTCAGCCTGTTTTCTCACCTATACAAAAGGAATACATTTTGCCAGATTTGCCAGATTATTTTCAAAACTAAGTTATATAATGTACACATAGTGCCTGGCACACACAAGTGCATGATACATGTATAAAGCAACAGGAATAACTATGGAAATGTGTACTATTCTTAACATAAGTAGTTGGAAGGGGAGATCTTCACAAGACCATAACAAAATGAAAAATTCAGTGATTTGTAGGTGAACATTAAATTTATGCTATAATTCTGACCAAGAGTGTATGTGATGGGAGGGAGGGGAACAAATATTTATTTTTTGCACCAGTGAAGAATTTTGCAATTATCACATTGCTATAAAAGTTTGCTGAAAGATTAAAAATAGAATAATATTAGCTATGACTATTCAGAACTGAAGACCGTGCCAAACAAAGCAAGCAATAGACTAGCAGTATGAACTTTGAAACCCATAGATGTGATGAATTCTGTGGAACCAGCGCTTAAGTGTATAGATACATAGATGTTCATGATTTCACTGGGGGAGGCTGATGATCATAGGTCTTGAACTGGAATTGAAGAATGGGTTGGTTTGTACAAGAGTAAGGGAGAAGGAGTGTCATAAGCCCAGGAATAGTATGGACACCTACACAGAGACAGATAACCATGTAGTGTTTTGCTGTGAATAAATTGACCTAACCTAGAGAATCTGTGTTTGGGATGCAGTATGGATAGGAATGGTCTGATCAGAATACTGAGAACCTTAATTGTCAGGCAAAAGAGATGAAGCAAACTGTAGACCATCAGTTGAAAGGTTTTAGGGACTTTAATGTAGCAGTGATGCAGGGTCTCTGTCATAGTTCAGATGTGGGATGCACTCTTAAAGTGAGCTCAGTAAGTCAGGAAGAAAGCAGTCAGATTCCAAACACTGGAACCATAATTTCGCACTTTTTTCCTACTAAAGAAGCTTTTAGTAATGTTATCTTGTTCTCTTATGAATATGTTGTTTTAAAAAGAAGAAATTAAAATGTGACATAGCTGTTGCTTTCCTTTGGTTGACCTCACTTTTACTTTTTATTTTAACACTGTATTTTTCAAGAAAACACATACTTTGAAAAATCGTATAATTATAATTCCACAGTGACAATTTCTATAATATTTTGCATTTGTATTCCTTTTTTTTTTTTTTTTGTGACGGAGTTTCACTCTTTTTGCCCAGGCTGGAGTACAGTGGTGCAATCTGGTCTTACTGCAACCTCCTCCACTTCCCAGGTTCAAGCGGTTCTCCTGCCTCAACCTCCAGAGTAGCCGAGATTACAGGGGCCCGCCACCATGCCTGGATAATTGTGTATTTTTAGTAGAGATGGGGTTTTACCATGTTGGCCAGGCTGGTCTCGAACTCCTGATCTCAGGTGATCCGCCCACCTCAGCCTCCCAAAGTGCTGGGATTACAGGCACGAGCCCAGTTGTATTCCTTTCTTGGAGGTGTCTCCTGTGACTTATCCTGGCTACAGAGCTTCTGGAAAGGGAGTAGCATTTATGAAACTCCTACATTGTATTATGCATGTTAGTCTCAGCATCCCATTTAGTCTTTACAGTATCCTTATAAAGCAGATGATGTTATTCCTATTTTACAGATGTGTACACTGAGCTTTCAGAAAATTAGATGACTGGTAAGTGTTAGTTCAGAACGCTCTGCTTTGTAACATGATGCTTCCTGAGAGAATCTGGGGAATGCACAACTTTTGGCAGGAGAAATAAGGACTAAACTAAGAACAGCAATGTTAATTTTTTTTTCTGCCTTAGAGATAGGGAAGTTAGTCTCCCTCAGAGGAATCCAACTTGATTTTTTCTGAGGGATATAATATCTAGTCACAGGGCTGTTCCTTTGCTTCCTGAGGAAGTGAAATTCACTAAATTGGGTAGTGACCTTCCATATTTAAAGATACAGTTACAGCTTGCTTTAGTAAAAATGTTAAAAACCTTGGAAAATGCAAAATATCTGATCTCAAGAAGATTCTGATACCCTTCATTAATGAAAAAAGAACGTCTTGTTTCCTTTCTACTATAATGATCATGAATTTTCCATGTCACTCTAGTTCCTGAAAGAAGTGAATTAGTTTGCTAGTAGTGGGTCAAAGGTAACTTTCTCCTTTTAAAAACTATGATGAAAGGTGTGAGGTTTAGATAGTATGGGGAACTTCTGAGTTTCTAAATTATAAAACACATTTTGAAATTTGAATTATGTGCTGCTTAATCTGGTTCATAATTCTTGGTTTCAAATACTAGTGGAAATGTTACTTGCAAGTTAAACCCTGAACTGAGAAACATGCTTTTGTTTATTCTTTTATAAGTGGCTCTTTTAATTGTAGTTCTTTTAAAAAGGAAGTTAACACTTAAGTATCTATTAATTCTTGACAAGGACCTTATTAAACCTAAGCAACGTGTTTTCAAAAGGGCAGGTAGCTGTTAGCTTTATGTGAGAAACTAAAACTAGGAAAGTAATTATTATGAGCTTCTTAATCTTTTATTTTTTCCAAAATAGAAATGTCCCTATTTTTTTCTTATTATAAAAGGAATTGTTAAATGTTTAAAAGTATTGAAACAGTACTGAACAGTATACATTAAAAAGTGAATGTTTCCCATAATCTTACCCCCTACAGATGACCACTGATTACAGTTTAACACATGTTTTTCCAGAACTTGTTATTTGCAAATGTAAACCTCTATTGCTGTCTACATATTTAAAAACATTTTAAATGGGATTGATTGTACTACATGTACTATTCTTTATTTTGCTTTTTCTTATTGAAAATTGTTGTTGATCTATTTCCCCTTCAGTAATGACAGTTCTATTTCTTAGATTGTTGGTTTGTTTTGCTATTTTAATAACAGTATGAAGAAATACCTCTTTTGTATGTTTTTGCACACTTCTCTATTTCCCTAGGCTAAGTTCTTACAAATAGAACTGTTAAGGGAAAGGTAATGCATATTTTAAACTTCAATATATGTTCATAAACTGCTCTCTAAAAGGTTTTGCCAATTTACTCTCTCGTCAGTATTGCAGGAGAAAGTCCTTTTTGACTAACTCTTTTACAGTAATATGAATAACAGTTTTTGCCAGTCAGGTGAGAAAAAAGAAATGTATTTCTTTGATTATTAGTGAAGTTGAGAAGAATGTCATATGTTTGTGGGCCTTTATGTTTCTCTCGGGAACAGATTGTTCATGACATGTACCTTGTTTTTCTTAAGGGTGTTTGTTTTTTCTAGTAATTTAAAGAGCTTTTAATATAGCCCTGATATGTATGTTGTAAATATTTACATACGTCTTTTTCTTTTACCTCTTATGATGATATTTGTTGCACAAAATACCTAAAAGTTGACATATTTACACACATCATTCTTTTTTGCTTATGGTTTCTGGCTTTTGTTTGCATGCTAAGAGTAAAAACCCTGGTCAATTTTTTTTTTTTTGGATGCCAAGGCACTTTATGTGCATATTCTTATTGAAACCTCCCAGCAACCCAATGAATAGAATACTTTAGCTTCCCTTTTATAGATGGTGGGTAATCACTTATCCAAGGCTACACCATTTTAAATGATAGTGCCATAACACAAATACAGGCAGTCAGATATCTCCCTAGGCCCAAGATTATTAATACAAACAAACAAGAAAATCTCCTGTATTGTAGCCACTGTGTTTTCTTTTTTTAATTGTTAAATATTTAATTCCTGTGGGGTTCACCTGTTTAATTTCGTTTTCATTTTATACTGTTTATTTATATATGCATGTGTCTACATGTTTACTATATACTCTTATTATAATAATCATCATTTCTTTGTCAGTAAAACATTCTTTATTCTGATTTTAGAGTAATTTTTATATCTAAGGGAAAGTCTCCCTCTTTATTTTTGTCTTTAAAATTCTCTTGACTATTCACACAAATCTTTTCTTCCAGAATCAACATGTAAAATTTAATGTACAAATTCTCCTTTTAAAATAGTCTGTAATTGCACTAATTGTAATTGCACAATTATTGTCATTACAATATTTATCTTTCTATTCAGGAAAATAGTATGTCTTTTAATTAACTTTTTTAGTAAAGCTGTATAGTTAACTTCATTTAGATTTGGGGCATGCTATTGTAGGTATATTCCTGGGTTAAATTTTGAGTGTGCTCATTATTGTTCAAATGTATGTATGACTGCATACCATTTTGACAGTGGGTACATGTTAAATCATTAATGTTTACGAAGTCAATGTCCATTTTTATGAATATTATGCTAGTTCATGTCTTCTTTTTAGACATTCAGTGTTAGAGAGTGAGGAATAATTTTAGTGTCTTGATGGCCAAGACTCTACTTAACCAGCTGTTGGTGACTGAAAGTCCAGTTTCCTTTAGATATGACTCATAGTTCTTGGTTGGTTCAAATTCTGGATATCAATTTAAAATTGTATTTAAAACCATAGTGGTCCTTAGGGGCCCAAAATTCTTCAAAATTGAACTGAAAGTCACATAGCAACATGGAAATAGGCAGGAAGTCACATTTAAATTCTTAGCACAAATTAACCTCCTCAAACAGGTTTGTTCCCTGCCCTGCCACCCAGCGTGGGTGCTTGTGCCACAGTAGGTTCTGGGAAGGGTTCAGTATTCTCTTGAGATTGGGAGGCACAGAAACATCACACACATTCACACGGAGGCTCTTTCCTAATCCCTCCATTACTGCTCCCTGTCTCCCATAACCAAGAGAAAGGAGGCCTTTCTTTACAAAGCGTGACCAAAGATTGTAGAATTAGAAGTTGAATGGAGAGTGTATAAGAAATTGAATTCCTAAAAGAAATATGAGGATGTAAAGTAATTACAATAATCAAAGAAGCTCAGAAGGAGGAGAAAGGATAATAAAGAGGAGGTAAATAAGTACATGAAGAACATTGAACCTTCCCTTTGTCCCCCCAAAAAAAGCTGCAGAGGAAGTTGGAGGATATAGAGGATGGAAGAAAGGGGCAAGACAGTAGAAAAATGCAGCAAAGTAAAGATGATGGAAGTTTAGTAAAATGGACTGATACTTACAGACATAGTTGGCTTAAAAAAAAACCCTCACTGATCCTTTCCTTTAAACTGCTCAGTAGCTAAATAAAGAACTTGTTGATTTCTCTGTCTTTAGCAGGCTCTTTCAGTAGTGCATTTTGAAGATTTCTTCATAGAATATTAGGATATTTTACTACCTGACTGAAAGTGGATAAACAGAACTGGAAGATTTCTGCTTTGCACATTTCTGAAGCTTTATTTTATCCTTATATAGGTAAAGAGAGAAGTTATACACTGAGTATGCCAAAATGACCACATGCTTCACACTTGCACTACCTCTTTTTATGAAGCTAAATTTGGAGTTTTCAAAACCTCCTGTTTAAAAATACATCCCAAAAGACTTCTGCTTATTGCACATTTTGTTCCTGTCCTGTACAACTGAGATTTTCATTTATAATTCTTTTTGGAATGTTTTTCTTTTTGTCATAAATACAAAAGGAAGCTATTGACATATAATCCTTCATTATGTTTTATGCAGTAGCATCATAATTCTCAAATTTTGAGAATATATATTTTTTCTTTCAAGTCTAGAGACAAATCTTACAAGAAAGTTTAATTATGTGTTCATGCATATACATGGAATCTTAAATATAATTGAATGAATAAAAATTAAGTTGCCACAAATTAGTTTATGCAGGCATCTTTCACTTAAAAGATAGTTTGGAGGAGAAAAAATTCACTGACAGGTTTTTCTATTATATGATTTATATTTTCCTGTTGGATTTCATGATAAAGTTACAGTTTCATTTTATCAAAGGGAAAACTTGTTCCTTGATTTTTAAATAGGAAGTCATATTCAGAGATACATTAGTCCTTTTAAAATAACATATTTAAACATAAAATAGTAATCTTATAAAATTTATTAAGTCATACTTAGAGTGTTAACTGTTTTCTGTTATGCTCAAGAAAAATTATAAATTAAAAATGAGGGTACCAGAAACTCTTAAAATATAATAATCTATCTCTCCTGATTTTACTCGTAATATAATTCATTAACCCAATATTCCATCTTCCAGAATGCTAACTTGCCTCTTTCCAGCTATCTTGAAATGTACTTAACTGTAACATATCTATACTTTAATGTATGTCACTGAATAAGATAAATTTAGAGTATGTGAAGTTTAAGGCTGAATGTTTTGTGGAATTGTTCTTTAAACTAACCCAAAATATCACCTTTAGACTGCTATAGCTGATACTGGAGCATGTTTCTTGTATCAAGGAGCAAATAATCTTTCTAATATTAAACCTCAGAATCAGAGAGATGTACCCATCCAGTTTTGGGAGTGGTGGACAACTGCAGGCTCCCCTGCAGGGAAAAGACTTGGCCCCTGTGAGACATACAGCACCTAGAGGTTGAGCATATGCTCCCTGTAGGTGAGCTAACTCCCAGGAAAAAAAAAGGGATAGAAGAGGCAGACTATACCTTGCCCTTTTTAAATCTACCAGGTCAGTCACTCCTCCTGGAAGAATAAGTGTCACGCTAGTAGTGCTCCTTCCATTAAAAAAAACTAAAGGAGTGGGGAAGAATCATTCCCTCCCATAGCAATAATGATGTGTATAAGACAGAGTTGATGATAAAGGAAGTATGGAATATGGTGGGAACATAGCCTAGCCTAGGGGTTCATTGGAAGTGATATTTCAGCTGAAGGAATAGGGAGTAGGATTGAGGAAGGTGGGTTTGGGCAAGAAGAAAGATGTCTTAACACATCTGTGGAATTTACAGCAATTCAGCATGGCCGGTTACAGCCTAGACTAAGAGACAGAATCAGGAGTGATATAGCAGGATATGTAGGCAGTGACCAGATCTCAGAGTGAGTTGTGAGTAAAATTCAGATGAATACAGGGCAACAGAAACATTTGAAGGGTTTCAAATAGAGCGATGACAGAATCAGATTTATGTTTTGAGGGGACAATCATTCTAACTGTAATTTGGAGGGAAGCAAAGCTAGAGAGAGGAAGATCTATTAGTGGTATGCAAGGAAAAGAGGTTTGTGGGAGGGGACGTGTAGATTAGTATAGTTTTATAAATTTTGCCCTTGAAGAGCAAGACATTCAAATAAAGTTGTTAAGAAAGTTAGATAGGTGCATACACATAAGTCTTTCTGTGAATGCCTTTTATTTGAAATACTGATCAGTGGGTTTATGTTAAAGATAGGGTAGCCATAAATTTAATTAGCCTTCTCCCATTTTGGTAGAGACTTTATAATCCTTCTGAGTATTTTCTGTAGTTTTCTGATGAATCCACTTATTTAAATAAAATTATTCAGTTAAAAATTTTTTTGAAAGAATATTAAAATTCGCTGTTTCCTGCCACTGTTTACTACAAGATACTGTTGATATCTGGTAAGTGTTCTGGTTTATGGGAGGAGAAAGGAAAGTTTAAGTTCATTTTTGGGAAGACACATTTCCATTGACATTGAACTTGCTAAAATTGCATGATCACACACAAAGTGATTGCACAGCAATTTTTTTTTTTTTAGTTGCTGCCAATATACAACTATTTAAAGGCTGGACTATTTCAAAAGATAATAATTTGTTATCAACATTCTTAGGTGCAGATAAAGAGCCTGGAACCATATCTGATAAAACCCTTCCCAATTTACACCAGAAAGTCTTTGGCAAAGGTAATCTTGTGCTGCTTAGCTGAAGGCCCTTCAGTATCAACTAACAATGTAGCCTGCTGCCTGCTGTCATTTTTTCACTATTAGAAATATTATCATATTACTATTTTTGCACCTTTTGTGTAATGTTATAATAGCTTCTAAAGATTTTCTCCTAATATTTTGAGAACTTTTGTTTGCATTCTTTATTTGAAACAGTGTGACCTGTTAGTGCCTATCGGATGAATTATATTCTTTGAATGTCTCTTTTTCTAAGCCGCCGTGCTAATACACTTTTTATTCATTTTCCCTTGTGTTATAATAACTATGTTTAAGTCTCATGGCAATCTTCTTTAGTCTATATATGCTGAAAAGATTTATTTGCATTTCTATCCAGAATAAATCAAAATAAATTTTGCTGGAAATGGCATCATGTGAATTGAGTTTCTTTAGCTTGCAATTTTTAATCATTGTGCTTTATCTGGTGGAAATGTTAATGTTTAGTGGCAAAAGAATTGTAAACAGTGTTTAACACACCTTTAGTCACAGACACTTTCATAGAATAAAGGGGGTTGTTTCATACTCCAAGAATTACTATTCTTATTTGAATTTCATTTCTATTGTTGCCAAGTCATTTTGTAAAAAGAAAAATGATCCCAGAAGTAGATAACCTTTTTTTTTTAATAAAGCAGATAAACTTACTGAAAATGACGCATAAAACTCAATTTTTGTGGTAGGTACATACTCTTTTGATTAAAAGTTATCTTAAACACCACATCCCTGAAAACACAGTTTTACCCATTCAACAATCTTGATGTTCACTATCACTGTGATAAAGGAATTCCAAGATATTAGATAGCAATATTCTAGAGAAAAATAAGCAAATTATATTTCCTTCCCCTGATGAAGTTGTCTAGAAAGCTCATCCAGGCCGTGGGGTGAGACCAAGAAGTGAGAAGTTCTAGTGTCTGAAAGGAACTGCAGTTGAAGTACTTTATTCTTAGCACTATATATATATATATATTTTAACCTCTCTTTGGTTCTCAGATCAACACCAAAATGCATGTGCTCACCTTCTCTTGTCTTTATGCTTTCAGTAGGAGGAAGGCTGGCATTAGCAATACAACTTTGAACTCAGGAAGAAAGTTTAGCCTGAAAAAATTGGGCTGACTAGGGTAAAGTTTACAGCCGTCCAAACTAGCCTATTATCTTTATAAGTTTATGAGGTAGTAAAATGGAACCAACATTTCTAACAGAATACAGTCGTGTGAGCCTGTCATTCTGAAAGGGACTTTATGTGTGCTGAGGTCAAAATCCAGTATGGGAACCCCTGCAGGGCAGGATCCAGGTTTTGTGACTTATTAGACTTGTGAAGTTTCATGGGGCCCTCTTTAAGAAAAAGAATGTGGAATTACAAATACAAAATTAGTGAAAAGATCTTGGAAGGGGCCTATGCAAGGAAAGGGCCCTGTACTTAAACTTCATTAATTCACAATAAATTCACTTCTAACCTTATACATAAACCTGTATCTAATAAGTTAAATTGTGAATTGATAATACAGCTAAATATTTTAAAATGAGATTGAATGTCACATTCTTGAGGAAACCTTCCCTGATTGCTTTCTTTGTAATGCCACTGTGTCACATATACATGGTGTGGTAACGATCCATTTACCCATCTAATTGCTCATTAGATTCTAAGCTGCAGACTGGCTAGGATGTCTTGCCCACTGCTGTATCTTTTGTGCCTAGCACAGTGCTTAGAAAATTGTAGTTGTTAAAAGTAGAGTGCAGGGATGCTGGAGTCACAACACCTTCAAACGTATTCCAGCAGCAGGCTCGGTGCCATGCCTGATGTGCCGAAAGGTGCCTCTAGTGCTATTACGATGCAGACACAGTTTCCATCAATCATATGGACAGCAGCTGCCAAGTTCTCTTTTACTTGGTGAGTTATGGATGGCAAAGATGTCTTTCAACTATGCACAAAAATTGGTAAAGAACTGGCTAGGTGTCCATCCGTCAGGTAGGAAGGAGTGATTATAACAGATCTGAAGGTAGAGTGAGATACAGAATGCCCTCTGAGGATATTTTACTTATTCCTGAGAGCTGCTGCTGTCTTTGAACACCTTTGAACGTTTACTTTTTAAGACAATTAGATTAAGGGAAAAAATCATGGAAAGCATGATTCAAAGATCAAATTATTCAATTTGATGAAGTCACACTTCATCTAACTGGGTCATTGATTTTAAACCAGAAGCCTATTTACTAATTTTACAGCAAAGATATTTAACTGTTTCTACAAGTCATCATAATAAATGTTATTTCTAATGAACAGTGTCTTGAACTTAAATAAGAGAGAGAAAAATAGTGGCATTTCCTCTACTCCCCAAATAATTCTATTATTGCTTAAGTTTAGTGTTTATAAGATTTAAAAATAATGGGTGCAGGTTGGGATGAGGATCTATATAACCACGGTGGATTATTTTTAATACTCAGAAAAACATAGGATAAATTCTGCAAGTACTATACTTTTTCTGCCAAAGGAGAAACATCCTAAAACAAGAAACTTAGGGGCTGATTTAAGAAAAAGCTGGATGAAAGATGTCCAGACCAGCTACATAATTTATAGTGCCCAGTGAAAAATGAAAATGTGGGAATCCTGGTTAAAAATTGTTAATAGTTTCAAGTCAGCAACAGCAGAGCATTGAACCAAGTGTGGGGCTCTTCTAAGCTTGGGGCACATGTTCTAAGCTTGGGGCTCTTCTAAGCTTGGGGCTCTTCTAAGCTTGGGGCCCACGAAGCTAGCCCTTAAAGATGCCTTTGCGTGGTTTCTGAGAGCTGCTGTCAAAGACCGTATTCACTATGTAACCTGGTGAATTGCAAAGAAAAATTCACATGATAAATTCCTCTTTGTTCTCATCACCAGAATAGCATTTATCACCCGAAATGACCTATTAGGTTCCTGTAATTGAGCAATAGGAGCTACCAGAATTAAATGTTGTGCTCAAATGAGGTCGTTTTGCTCAGTCTGGGTTTTGGGATGCCATTTCGTTGTTGCTATTTGACTTTGATTTTATATGCAATGTTAATGGGTTTTGGTCTTTGTGTTTTAAGGCATCTCAAATCCTTTTTTGGAAGTAGAGACAGTACGTAAGTAAACAAAAGTAGTTTTAAAAGTTGATTTTAAAAGCCTATCGTCAACATTATTCACTGGATGCAGTAATAGCTCTATTAATGAGATTAATGCGTTCCAACAACATAATTATTTGTTAGAGACTTCATAACTACAGGCAGAAATAATCCAGGAAAGCAGAAGGATGTGTTCCACATAAGCAAGAATATATAACAAATTTTAAATAGTGAGAAAAATATCTTTGTCTTAAGCAAAGCTCAGGCAACTAAGGTTAAAGGAGGTGAAGGTTGGGGCTCAGTTTATACTTGGGAATGGAAAACCCACTGGGGACAAGCTTAGAGCGAGGGACCTGCTGGCAGACAACCCTTTGCTGTGGTGATATAGGCTCACTTCAGAAAATGTAACATATGCTCTTTTATTCCCTGAAGTTTCCAGGAGACTTAGCTGGGATCCCAGAACAGTAAGGAACCAGTCTGGCCTTACAGTGTGCCTTTGTGCATTCTTCCCCAATCATCCCACAAGAATTAAATTGGATTGCCCTTTAAGCAGGGCTGCCATATTCAGTTGTGGAAGATTTTCCATTGCATAGACTCATTGGGTAATAGGCAGTGGCATCTGCGTTTCTCCCCACTTTACGGCGATCAAGCTGCATCCCCTCTCATGGGGCTGTGCTCCCCACTACACCAGTCCCAAGAAGAGGCACCATATGGGCTAGTGTTTAGGACTACCTGAGTCAGCTAGATAGGCTTAGTAGGCAACCTAAGTATTCAAGAATCCCTTAAAGTGAGAAAATGCCTTTCCTTATCAGGAATAAAAAACATTGCCAATTAGAGAGCTCTAGAAAGTGAAAATATTTTGAGTTAATTTTAAGTATGAATGAGTGCTAATTAGAGTGGAATTTTAACAGCAGTCATTCTCCACTTTTTGATAAGATTATGGGATGTGAAGGACCAGAGCCTCATGTGGGAGTTGGGAGCTAGGAAATGCAGAAAATTGATGCAGAAGGAAATAGTGTTTCTCATTACCTTGGCTTTGGTTTACATGTCTCCTTCCTAAAGGATTTGTTAATTTAACTATTACTTGTATATGTTAATTGAAGTACTACTCGATTTGAGTGTAGTTTTCTCTAAGTTTTTCTTATCCTTTGGTACAAAGAAATCATTTGTATTCCATTGTTAAAACTGATGAAAACATGTGAAATCATACATGAAGACATGGAAAGATACAAACTGAAAAATTAGTTAACATTTTTGTAATATTAAATGGGAACAAATTAATTTCCATCGAAGGTAAAATAA
Organism: Gorilla gorilla gorilla; assembly: GCF_029281585.2. Lineage (NCBI taxonomy): Eukaryota > Metazoa > Chordata > Mammalia > Primates > Hominidae > Gorilla > Gorilla gorilla. Next base: position 25,672,872 of record NC_073230.2, read on the forward strand.
TGAGTGCATTTGTGATTTTTGTTGCTTACTCATCATAATTATGAGACATTATATTTAAGCACATATAAAATAAGCACACTTTCACATTTAAAACTCTAGTGATCTTCTGTATGGAACTTACACTGAAATAACTGCCCTAGCTGGGGTCGTCTCCCTCCTTGATTCCATCGGGCTTGGCTGCCTTCCCTCAATATATGCTGAGTGACTACTGTGTGCCACGTTTGTTCCTAGAGGATCCAAAACCCAAACCAGAAGCTCCCAGGGTTGCAGTGTAATTAATATGGGGTGTAATTATAGCCTTTTATCATAGTCTGTTTCTTTCCTTGTTACTGTAGTCCCCAACACTTCCTGAGATGTGCCCTTTAACCAAGTTTGTCCCAAGCCTCCACATCTTAGGAAAAATATAAACTTTTCTGTGTTCTGTCTTTTCTGTAAAACCTTTACCTGTCCCCCTAGTTGGACCTAATCACTTCCTCCCTGGTGTTTCACAGAGCGCCTCAAAATTTACTTTTCTGTAGTAGTTATTTCTGTTTGTGTTTTTATCCCCCACTAGGTTTTAATGTCCCTAGAGTCATGGATTCTAATTAATTCTTGTATCTCTATTGCTCATGATATTTGCAGAATGCATTTCTCATAGCTGGTACTTACTCAAAAATATAGCATATTACACAAATCAGATTGGATTACAATAATGGTTTGCATGCCACCAGTTCAGGGACACAGGTTGTTGACCGCAAATACTGTAGAGCCAGGTTGAGTTACTGTCAGCATTCTTAATACATGTTTACTGCATAACAGAAAATTTAATGCCCTTTGCCCAATTCCTGAATAAATCCACTATTATCATTCTCTGCTCCCCTTTCTAATCTGCTATCCATGCAAACATCATTTCCATGAATTTATGAGCATAGGTTCATAATAAACAGTTTTGTGTGCTGTACTCTTCTCTCAGATATCTAGGAGACTCAATTAAACTAAAAGAATAAGCAATTTTGTCTATAAGTATAAACTTCTGAAAAATTGTTGCCCCCAAACAGCCTTTAAATTCTGAGAGAAGCATGTCTAGAGGTTTCTTATCAAGCTTCAGAAAATACATCCTTCTGAACATTTTTAATGGCAGCTCATAATTGATGCCCATATACATCAGAGGATCACCTAAACTGGGCTTTTCCTGCAGTGAAACAGTGTCTAATAATTTGAGATGACGTTCTAATTATTTTAATGAGATTATTCTGCTTCTTGGCATCAAGCAATTTGTTTTACACCTTTACTCATTATTTTTCATTTTTGAGGTCTTAAATAGAAGAGACATGACAGAATAGGAGTTCTGTTTCATCTCTTGGACCATTAATTATGCCAAGGCGGTTTCAGTACTGATGAGACCCCAAGAGGAATGAATCTTTTTGGGTCTTACTTGGTTTAATGGATTTCATTCTTTATACTTCAAACAAGTTTTCTTAGAAAACCATTAATCACTAAACTATGGATTAAATAGTGACAATAATGGAAATATAACCAAGAACAAATTGTTCATGGTTGGTTTCTCCAAGGATTTGACAGCTAATTTATAAAACAAGTTGTTTTCGTACAGCAGGACTTTTGTGACTAAAGTAAAATTGCTTTGGCAAAAGGCTCAGCAATATTCTATAGCCTGTAGGGGAACGGAGCACACACAGACCTTCATCCTTCTTTCTTGACCCCCTTTCCTTGCCACTTTTTGCACAATTTCAATTTGCATACCTGTCCTGACTTGTTGCCAGAATGTGCCCTTGAAACAGTTACTAAGTTTGCTAGTATAAAAGGTTCTGAAATTTGTTTTATCTTGTCAACACAAGGTCCACATTGGAGAGCTTTCAAGACATACTGTAGGAAACTTGGCAAATAGGTAAACCAAGTTTTTTTTTTTCTTAAGTTTGGTCTTCATTTTATATAGTCATCTGCATCAATTACATTCATAGTTTCATAATCCAAACAAACACTGACATAAAATATGTAAGGGTTGCTTTCTTACTCTGGACGTTTTCACCTTTGTTGGTTCTTCAGTTTGCCTAGCTGGGTGGTGTGTGTTAGATTACGTAGCTGTGTGTACAAAGCGAGAGCTTTCTCCCTTCCAGACACATGTTATATCAGGGAGGCAGTCTATCAGGTATTACAGAGTGCTGGTAATTAAGCCTGTGCTGGGAAAAGTAGGGCCAAAACCAAGAACACATCTTGGATGCTTCCCTCAAGGGTCTTAGGTGTAGTTGGGGAACACAATTGTATTTAAAATTGTGAATAACAGTAAAAAGCAGTGACTGATAAATTGCCAATATGTAGAAGGGAGAATAAGTATTATAGAAATTTAGAGAAGGGGTAGGTAGGCTAGAGTGGCCAAACTAATGTTATTTCTTAGAAATTGAACTGACCGTTTTCCTCATTCATTCTTTTATTCCATCTACTCATTTATTATTAACTACCTTATTAATAAAAAGCAGCTAACCTTTATTTAGCTGTTCAGGCACTGAGCATTATATGTACAACTCATTTAATATGCCATCATTTTGCAGATTAGGAATCCGAGGCATAGCATTTGACCAACTTGATAATGAGTGGAAGAGACTGGTGAGAAACCAAGTCTGTGTACTCCAGAGCCTGGCTCTTAACCAGCATGTCCTATTGTTTTTTGCCTAACACTTGCTGACAGCTTGTCAAGTAGTAGGTTCACAGAGACAGCTGGGACATAGAGATAGTGGAAGAAAATCCCTCCATTTGAGAAACCACAGAAGTAAGTTTGAAGGCCAAGGATTCTGTTGCAGGACAGTGATGGTAGCTTCTGAATTCAGGGGAGGCACACCTGTGGGAACATTTGGAGATGGAGAGAAGGAAGTTAATGACCAGGTGGTAGAGGACTTTGAAAGCCAGAATGTGGGGTTTTTGTTTCATCCATAGCTTCACATGTCATCTTAGGACCCTCTATTTGGGATCCCCCCAGAGCTTGTGAAAAAAGCCCCTTTGGGATCCTTTGCCCAGAGCTCTTGTTCAGATTCTTCTTAGGGGTAGAGCTCTGAAATTTGCATTTTAATCAAGCACCCTAGATGATTGTTATCCCATTTGATGTGGAAAATCACTGCTGAGGATAAAGGAGTACATATGGTAAAACACCATATTTGTTTATATTTTAATATGTTTTGCTTAAATGAAAACTTTTTTGTGTGGTATATAAAAGAGAAAATCTTTATCACTTTATCAAAATCTGACTATCACTATATTGAAGTTTACCAGAGGTATATTGGAAATATACCTCTGAGAGACCCAGTATGTCTTATAGGCAGTGGTATTCTGGTAAATGTTTTAACAACGAACTCTCTGAAAACAATGCACAAGTTTTGATTTGTAGCATTTGTTGATTTCAAGGTACCAACTTAATGTCACTGAACATGGGGTTAGGAAGAGATGTACACAGTTGGGTCCAGTTCCCCACTGCCTAACTGCCTATGAGTTTGACCAATGAGTGACCGGCAGTATTAGAAGTATTAGTGAGTATTTACAAGAAAAAATATTTATATGTATCCAGGTTTTATAAACTTTTAACCACTTAGGCTGATTGGAAGTTATTTGCATCATAACTTAACTGTAATCCTTAACTATTTTCAAAGCATGATCCCATACATTACCTTTGAATTTTGCAAATATTCTGTGAGATTGCCATGGCAGGGAAGATATTAGCCTTATTTTGTAGTCGAGAAAATTGAGAGCAAGTAAATTTAAAGAACTTACCTAAGGTCACAATGCTATTAAGAGACAAAGACTGATTATTTCTAGTCATTTTTCTTCACTCTATACTGGATCAATACTATGTAACAAGCTACAGGTTACAACCAAGGGGGCCTATGTGTACAATGCTAAGATACTGACACTAAGGATATAGTGAAATCATAATTTGGGTATATTAGTAGAGGTGCTTCTACAACTGCACATTTCTTTGCATTATACTGTATGAATCATCCTCAAGTTGAGACAGATAGGGTACTCCTTCCACCCTCACTGGAGTTGTTTTGTTGTCAAACGCAGAGATGATAAACTTGAGAGAAACAGTTCAGAGACTGGAAAAAGACCAATGAGGAGCTAATGTCACCTGGAAGAGTCTTATCCTTGTCCCAGTGGCTCTCATTGCATGATCCCTGAGACCTCCTGCAGCATCAGCATCAACTAGGAACTTGTTAGCAATGCAGATCCTTGGGTCCCCACCTCAGACCTGCACACACTGTGGGCTGTAATCGACAAGTCTTCCAGGTGACTTTGTTGCTTCCTGAAGTTTGAGAAGAGCCCTGTATCATCCCCTCCAACCCAGAAACCCTAGAGAAGTTTGTGGGATCTTTTTTTTTTTTTTTTTTTGAGACAGAGTCTCGCTCTGTTGCCCAGGCTGGAGTGCAGTGGCGGGATCTCGGCTCACTGCAAGCTCCGCCTCCTGGGTTCACGCCATTCTCCTGCCTCAGCCTCCCAGTAGCTGGGATTACAGGCGCCCGCCACCACGCCCAGCTAATTTTTTGTGTTTTTAGTAGAGACGGGGTTTCACCGTGTTAGCCAGGATGGTCTTGATCTCCTGACCTCGTGATCCACCCTCCTCGGCCTCCCAAAGTGCTGGGATTACAGGCGTGAGCCACCGCGCCCGGCCTGTGGGATCTTAAAGAAGAGAAGGCATGAGTGTTTTATTCCAAGTTGACAGAGTTTAAATCAGAAGTAACTGAGTAGTCACTAATTAGATTGCATTTACTTGAAGTGACTCAATTAAGTTGTCTGCTGTTAGCTGGAATTGGGGGTTTAAGGTAGGAATTAAGTTCAGTTTAAGGAAATTAAGATAGTTACACATCATACACACCTGGGTTTGTAGCTTATAAAATAGAATTTTCTATGTACACTCTGGATGCACTTGCAATTTTGTCCTGGAATGAACCAAACAGATGAAGTGAACAGACAGACCTTGGTGCCTCACGTAGTGTCAAGAGGTAGTTCATACACTTGGCCGAATTAAGACTCATGATGTACGGCTGTGGGGGTGGGGGCGACAAAGCTTTTGAAATGGCATGCTGTGGCAAAATATGATCCACGTGAGTTTTCCTTGGCCTTTGGCACCATGGACTCTGGCCCCCTACGCCATGGCCTTGACTTCCCTGACCTGATTGTGCTTAGTGCTTCTCCTGCAGCTTGGCAACGTGCATCATGGTCTCAACTAGTGCTACTGACTCATCCCAGTTGGCTTGAGACTTTCTCAGTTTTAACAAAGAAATTCCCATGTCCCAGGAACCTCTTAGCTCTGGGCAAGCCAGTAGAGTTAGTCACTCTGTTCGTATCCCACTTGACTTAAGACCTCCACTGGGTGTTTTCTTTGCTTTTTCCACTGGTGCAGGTTGGTCCCGCATCTTTGGCAGGCTGGCAACCCCAGCTTACACTGTTGTTGGTTGGGGAGCTGCCAGGGCAACTGGCTATGGAGAGTTGCTGTGAAAGAGTCAACTATTACTTTTTGTACATGTAAGATTTGTAGGAAGCATGATTAGAAGTTATTTTTAGGCTGTGTTGAGTATTTCTTGCTGATTTGGAAATATCTAGTCACATGTAACTGACATAGTAATTTAATAAATTACCAACTGCAATTTATTAAAGCTTGGAAGCATCTTGCTGTGGAGTGACTTCAATTAAGGAAAATCACTTTCAGTGGAATTTGAAAACTTGGCATGGTACTGGGGTATTGGTTATTTCGAATAAATGGGTGATACCTGAAGGTGGAATCTTAAGAAAATTAATTCTGGCATATGTGGAATAAAATAGAGGGATTATGAGTATGGAGGCTCATGGGAGAACACATGTTAGTCTAGGACTGAGATGATAAAGGCACACTAGGGAGTTAATGGTCAGAATAAAAGGAAAATTTTTGAAAGATATTTTGAAGGAAGAACGGATGAAGTACTGAGCTGGGTAATTGAGAGAATGATGGCATTATTATTTAAAAATAAGCAAGCCTAAATTTAGACAATTGCAATGAATTAAACTTTAGGACTGGTAAGTGTCAGGAACTCAGATGATTTCAAACAGTTAAGGATTTGAGTTAAGGCCCAGGAGAAAGGTGTGGGCTGCATATGTTCATTTGTGAGCATCTTATCAAAGGTGATGGTTGAAGCACTGGAGTTGGTGTAGTATTCTTGCATCAGTAGGTAGGTGATCATCAGAAGCAGACAGCTGAGTTGAGTAATGTCAATGGCCATAAATCTTTTGTTTGGTCCTTAATACATTTGGTGCTATGAAATTAACATTTATTCAGGATTTTATTGTGGTTCCTTCCATGCTATTTTAGCGGTGAAATTTCAGTGAACCAATTAGAACAGTGAACTTGATTGCACATGCTAATGAAGATCTTCTTAATTAACTTTTAATAATAAAAACTCCAAGTTCTCAAGAGCTAGTTTACTTCCATAATGATAAGGAAATTAGAGTTTGAGCATACCAATAGTAGTGTGATCCCTTGATTTCTACAGCATTTATAATTTGCAAAGCATTTTATTATTTTATCAATGACCAAAACCCTTTGGGACAGTTGGCTTTGTCTCTAATTTATAGATAAGTAAACTGAGTCTCAGAGTGAGTGCGTTGCTTGCAAAGGCATGTAGTAACATCAGTCATAACCACGTCAGATTGTCTTTTAGTTCCTTGACTGATGAACTTTCCACAGTGCCATAATTGCTGGTTGCCACACATTAACACTAGTGTAGTGGGAGGTTGCTCCAGTATTTCCCCAGCGCAGTGTAGATTTCAGAAGCTTTTGATGACGTGCCTTCATTAATCAGAGAAAGATAGACCCTCTATATATAGAAGTTTTGATGGATAAATATATCTGACGTTGCTATAAGGCGTTAGTACCACAATTTTTAGATTCAGTCATCTTCACTGAGAACCCAGGAATAAAATTAGGCTGATTGAGGGCAGAAGAAGGCTGAGCCAATTAAAGAAAACCCTGGGAAGCCAGGATTAAGTAGCACAAAGACAAAGATGAGTGAGCTGATGAAATTGCACCCCTAGCTGAAAAGCAGCACACTTGAAGGAAAACCATAGAATGTTCCGCTAACTTTTAGCAGTGGGAGTTACATAATCTAATAATTAATTGTCTGTAGCTTCCAGATCTATTAGGGAGGTGTGGAACAGACTCCAGAGGCAAATCACTGGCTCCTGTGCAAGTCAGGAACATTGCCTTAGGCACTCAGCTTCAAATTGGTAATGTTTACAAGTTGTTTTCCGCATAATTTTTTAACTCTGGGCATAATCTTTTTCCTCTTAATGGGTATTTTAAGTGTATCTTAAAGATTTTTCACCAACTTTACACTTACGATTGGAAATTGTCTAGTTTGTCACTATACTTCTGAGTGTCAGAGTACACATCTTATTTTTGGTTTTTTTTCCCCCTAAAAGACAATGTTCAAAATACAAGGTGATAGAATATCCCTGGCACACTGGAGAAAAACTGAGATCATGTGCAAACAGAAGGATACATCCTTTTAAAATAGTTTAAACTGCCATTAGAAATAGAAGGAAACCCATTTTATCTGGGTTACTTTGACAGATGTAACTCTCACAAAGGATGAATATCAACCACCAGCACCCTCTTGTCTGACATTCTGACTTGAAAAGGAAGAGCCCCTGCAACCACATAGCATGGAGAGGACATAGGAGAGAGGCTGTGAGTAGATGAAGGCTTTCAGTCATCAGGGGCCATAGGTTTCGTTTTGATGTACATAAAAGCTGACCAAGGACTTTGTGAAAACTTTGGGCTGCCTTCCTGACCACCTTGGTTTTTTTCCTTCACCCATAGATCAGCGTCATTGACAACTGTGTTCTTTTCAAGTGGCAAAAAGAAGTTAAAAATAAAATTCTATTTTAGATGTACCTTTGATTTTCTTCAAAAACATTTCAGATGACATGAAAGAGAAATACGTGATAAATTTTAGCAGAGACCTGGCAGAGTCTTCCTATAGTTTAATCAAAAATGGGCTCAGTTTCAAATATATTAAGTTGCCACAGGAGAATGGGAATGACTTTTGGGAACAGTTAATAGTTCCTGGAATTTTAATCCCCTTTTATCACAATACTGGGTAAAAGTTCCAAGGTAAGTAGGCAAATAATACTTAAAGGAATATTGCATGAAATCTAAGAGGTGACGTATTTAAAAGAAGTATCCTTGTACAGCTCGCCTTTCCTGTGATAGGTGCTGCATGTTTTTGTTTTGTTTTTTTTTTTTCTGGATAATTTGTCCTGGACAAAGTTCAGGACAGAAAACTTTGGTGTTTCTAAAGTTTATTTAGTCGGTCTCATCTCCTTAACAATGTCAGAAGAAACCTTTTAACTTGGAACTTGGTAAAAGTAATAGAAAATATTGTTTAAGATCTAAATGTAAGCATTTGGGGTGAATTCTTTAAAAAAGTCTGGCTATTTCCTAGATTTATAACTGCAAATACTGTACAATTAAAACCACCATGGTGTTCCTCATGATTCTTCCTATTTGGGTATTGATGAAGGCCTTAATCAACCATAGCTGTTTAGAATTTTGAGTGTAGATTGTAATTTGGGATATTTTCTATTGAGGTCCTGGATTTGCATTGTGTTCTGATTTCTTACCCTATACTGCATTTTCCCCTATGGAAAAAGTACCTTCCTTGTATTGGAATTTTTTAAAAGATTGCAGTTATTTGTAATTTGTAATCCCCCAGTGTTTCTAGTTTTTATCTTTAATGTTGAAATATGAAGAATATTTTATTCTATTTTCCAAACAGCTGGTAAGAGAATTCCTCTGAGAAAAAAATATCTGCCTGGACTCTCACAGTCGTCTCCTAATTTATCTTTCTGCTTCTGCTTTCCACGATTTAATTTTTTTTTTTGTACAGTATCCAGAGTGATCCTATTAAAAGTCAGATCATGTTACTCCTCTGCTCACAACCATCCAGTGGCTTCCCATCTTATCAGAGCAAAATCTAGAAAAGTCATCCTCTTCCACAGTTCTATAAGTGATATGTACCTCAAATACATCTTTCTGGCCTCATCTGTAAAAACCCTCTTCCTTGTTCATTCTACTCCACACTGGCCTTCTTGCTGGTTCTTGCATACAGCAAACACAGACCTACTTCAGGGCCTTTGCATTTCCCTTTATCTCTTCTCCCAGAAATTTGCGTTATTTGCCTCTCCTCCTTTCTTTCAGGTCTCTGCTCAGATGTCACTGTATCATTGAGACCTTCCTTGACCATCTGAAGTTAAATAGGAACAGTACTTCAGGTGTATACAGAGTCCAGACCGTGAGATCTTTGATCTCAGAAATTAGGAGATACCCTTAGGGGATTAGGGCTTCTCAGGTTGTAGAATTGAGATGGTCGTTCTTTCTAGGTCTTAAAGGCCAGGGAACCCCAGCTAAAATTTGGGTAACTTCAAAATACAAATACTTTCACTTAAGTTACACTGCTGTTTATCAACTATGTGTCTGTAGTTATTTAGTTTGTTAATTGTTACTCCACAAAACAAAGTATATACTGAAAATTCATAAAGCATATCTTTGCGCAAATGAAAATGTGATCTAATGGTCTCTTTGGGAATTCCTTCTGGGAAATGCTCCATTATTGTCATAGTTGGTTTATAGCCTTCCTTGGTGTTAAAAAGAGAAAAGATGTTTTCTCTTTCCATTATTGGGAGCTCTTTTCTTTGTATTGTTTCTGTTCTTCCTGCCCTGTGGCTGCTCAGATTCTGTGTACAGCTGTTTCTATGAAGTAATCTGTGATCTCCTCACGTTGCTGCCTCTTTGTTGTTTTCACTACATGTAGACCACAGTGTCACAATAAGACAAGAGAATAAAATAAAATGTTTCCTATTTTATTAATGATTTAAAAGTCCAATGCCATTATTCAATGAAAAGCCCAAGTCAACAACATTTTAGTGTAATTTAGTGAGAAGTGTTCTGGTCACTTGGCTCAACCATGCCTGCAAGCCAAGTTTCAGTGTTTCCTGACACTGAATCGCCTGAGTACCATTGTGGTTATACATATGGTGGGATGACGTGGCCAGTTGAGGTATATATATTAACATGCTGAAGAAAAGAGAGTAGTGGCACTTGCTTCGTGAGCCAAAAAAATGCAATCACTTTTAAATATATGCCACAAGGCTGTGCTGGGATATGAAGGAAGGTAAGATAGAGCCTAGGTCTGTCTAGGGATTGGGCTGCTTCTGTTATATAACCACAGCAAGTCAGTTCAGGGATTTTAGCAAACCTTTGGGAATAGCAGGGACTGAGCTTTAGATGATGGCTCTGAACTGCTGGTTTCCAACCACTAGGGTGCTCTACCTGTGTCAGATTTTCCTGGATCCCATGCATTTCCCCGGTCCATGGTAAGGGAATCACTGGGTATCTGCTTGTCATTCCCCAATACACAGCATTCTACCACATTCTGACTTAGAATTTCCTTACCACTATTTTCCCCCCACTAGCCTCTGAGGGGCTTTCTGAACATATAGCCCAACTCCTTGTATATGTAAGGCATTTGTTACACTTTGATGAAGAAATGAAATTGTGTGACTTAACAACTATTATATTTTCTTTTCATTAATCCTTGTACTATATTTGCATGAGTAGAATTTTGTAAGGTTGTAAGCCCTAGGTTACTGGAAGAAACAGGAGTCCGATTGATTTGTTCTGAGAAAAATGACTGGATAACAAAGCTAGGCATATAGAGTTGAATTTAAATCCTTGAGATGATCTAACCTGATAATGTAACATCATCCATCTGTAATATTTTCTCAGTCAATTTTTCTGGTATTCTTCATTTTCTTTTTGAGAAAGTGAAGCATATATTTATAGCATTATAGCATATATTTATGCCATTCTCTATTCTTAAGGAATAGAGACAGTATTATTTTCTCTTCAATCTGTATTTCATAGTGACATCAAAGTAAAATTCTACTTAAATTGTGTGCTAATCATAGCTTTTTATGTTTTCCCTTTTCTGCCTTCTACTTTTTTCTACTGTATCTCCACTTCAGGTGCTTCTCTCACATTTTCCTTAAATGTTTCTGTCAGTTCCTTAGTCTCTACAATTCAAGAGATTTCTATGAATCTCTTGGTCTATTATGTACCTTTAGAATGGAAGGGTCTTACTAGAAAAAAAATATTTTTATCTGCATCACATTTGTTGACAGAAAGAGACCTTCATGCTCTGTTGTTAGGGGCATAAAATTGCACAAAACAATAGATACTGAGTGCTCTACTTCTGGAAAAACAAATATTTTGTTTTAGCTATTTGCATATGAAAAGATGTGGAAGGTTACTTATCAAAATATTAACTGATTATTTGAGAATGTTTAGAGTCTTGTTGATTGTAGTTTTCCTTCTTTCTTTTTTCCCCACTATTTCATGCATTCATTCACATAGTCATTCTTTTTCTGTGCATTTTTATTTTCTGATTTTCTGTATTACTAGTGTAAAAGCAAACACTAATTGGGAAAATATACAGGAAAAAATGTTCTATGGATGTAAAAAAATAATTGTGAACGTTTATAGCACCAATGGTGCTATGAAACTATTCTTGACTTCCTTTTCTTTGGTTCTAAGGACTAAAGCATAATCCCTACTTCTTTGGAGCTTTGGAGGGCTTGGATTGTGTCTTCCTCTTAGAGTTAGAATGATCCATGTTTTGCCAAAGTGTTTAAGAAAGGGCCCCATGTTGGATGTCCCTTACAGCTTTACCTGGGCATGGAGAAGGCCCAGTCACACAGTGATGACTTGTAGTCTCTGGACAAATATCATAGAATGGCTATGCTCCTTCCAAATTCCACTCAGGGTGGGGACAGCTCTACTGCTTGCTGAGCAGTCTCCATTCAGAAGTGTTTCCCTTAAATAATATGGCAAAAGCCAAAAGGTAAGATTGGGGAAGAAAACGTGGACCTAGGCTAAGATCATCTCCTCTCCCCCACTGCCACCTACATGTTTGTTTTGTTTACTTGAATGAAACAAGGAGCTATTTTAAATGTCTGTGTAACAGAGTGGTATCAATAAAATGCAGCTTAGTTAAAAAATTTATTTTATTTTTCTATTTGTGATTACGTTAAGCTTCCGTGAAAATGGAACGCACCAGTTTCACAGCAGGAGAAGATAGATACAGCAAGATTAGGGAGGCAAGATGTTCAGGATTAGAAGGATCTGTATGGCTGAAAGTGAGGTAATGATAATGATTATGTGATAATAGTACTGTTGTGCTGTTTTGTGAGGCAGTAATCCAGCTCCCAAAGCAGATAAACTATGGGGGAGAAGGCTGAGTTTATCCCATGGAGGGGAATAGATTGTTGCTGAATAGCCCAGCATGACAGTAAGGCTTTTTCTTTTTTGAGGCAACAGCTCAAAAGTAAGTTTTTAAAATAAAATGAGTAACTTCCCAAATACGAACAAGTGAACAGCTGAGCAAGGGTAAAAGAAAATCCAGTAGTGCAGGAGGGTGAGGGGTTGGAGGGGTGGGGATGAGATTCTTTTTATGCAACAGAAACTGGAGTTCTAGTCACATGAGAAAAAAATTTCAGGGCCAAACACAAAAACAAAACCTCCCTACTATGCAAATTGGCAGCTGAAATGAAGTGGTATTTTCTAGAAAAGTATTAAACTACTGCAAAATGCAAACAGATTTTCATTCATCTCATTTTAAATCACTATTTGTTCATTTCTTGAAAACTTGCTTCATGGAAGGGACTGTAATTATAACAGACAAATGGCATATTGTCCTTGACTTCTATGAGCTTACAAATTGGTATTGCTTAATAAGATGTTGCGGCCAGGCGTGGTGGCTCATGACTATAATCCCAGCACTTTGGGAGGCCAAGGCGGGTGGATTACAAGGTCAGGAGTTCGAGACCATCCTGGCTAACACGGTGAAACCTTATCTCTACTAAAAATACAAAAAATTAGCTGGGCGTGGTGGCGGGCGCCTGTAGTCCCAGCTACTCGGGAGGCTGAGGCGGGAGAATGGCGTGAACCCAGGAGGCGGAGCTTGCAGTGAGCCAAGATCACACCACTGCACTGCAGCCTGTGCAACAGAGAGACAGAGTGGGCCTCTGTCTCAAAAATAATAATAATAATAATAATAATAATAATAATAATAATAATGTTGCAAGAGCTAAATCTTCACTTTTTCTTTTGTATTCAGGATTGACTGGAAAGTAAATGTCACTCAGTCTGAGGATTCCTCCTTCCTGATATATATCTATATCTGTATCCGTATATGGACATAACATATATATACATCTCTGTATTATCTATCTAGTCTGCCTCTATCTATCTGTCTGTCTATCTATCTATCTATCTATCTATCTATCTATCTATCTATCTATCTATCCATCTATTGATGCATTCCAAGCTTATTCAGTTCTAGAAAATGGAGGAGGGATGGAACTCAGTCCTCAGTTCATACTCATGTGACTTCTCCTGGGCTCCTTGCTTAGGCATGTGGGGCCAATTTGATTTGGATGACTCCACTGGCAGCTGGTTTCACTCTAGGACAGCTGGGAAAATTTTGCTTCATCTCCCAAAGGTTTAGTGCTTAGTACTAATTCTTTCTCCCTTGCAGGCTGCCAGCAGGCATCCCCTTGTGGTATCGTCACATCAGAGGCTATGCTATCAAATGGGTTCATATGTCTTCCAACCTGTAGAATTGCAACCCCTGACTTTTCTATGTATCTGGAAGCTATTAGACACCCCAAGGGATGGGGCTGCTTCTAACACTGAGACCTCCTCTTCTCTTCCATCTTCAAACAAAAACTCTAGCTCAGTAGCCTCATGGGCTGTAGTCCCAGCTACTCAGGAGGCTGAGGCGGGAGAATGGCATGAACCCGGCCTTTGACCTCCCAATGCAAAGTCCCATTTAGCCTCTGGGGGAGCCCACCAAGATAGAACTTCTTTTCAACTTAATCACTCAAAAAGGCTAACTTCAAGGACACTGAGATTACCTTCAGTGTTACTTTCTGGGAGATGGAGAATGAAAAACAATAGCTTTCATTTCTCTTCATTGAAGCTAAATTTGAGAAGAATAAGATTAAGTTAAATTCTCAGGAGCTTATTCTGCCACCCTGAATTCTCCACAAAGTCCCTCCTGTACTTAAGAAGAGGGAGTTTTGTGCTCGTTTGTTCACCATTGAATCCCTAACATTCAGCAAACTGCTTGGCTCAGGAGGCCTGATATATATTTTTGAAATAATAGTGAATGAATCAGGCTTAATGTTTCCAGAAATTAGTTACCATGACTGGATCAGTCATTGCTTCTATCTGGGAACACTGAAGAGCATTAATTCACATATAGTCACTGAGTCTATGTACCAGGTGCTTATCTGGGCACTTGGAATCTGTCACTGAACACAAGGGCAAAGACCCTTGCCTTCATGGAGCTTTCATTCTAGCCAAGGAGACAATAATCAATGAATTTATTGAAAAAGTAAGTTATCTAGTATGCTAGGAAATAGGTATTATGGGAAAAAGAAGGGTTGAGCAGGGTAAGGGAGATACAGAGTAAGGAGCAGTTTGCATTATGAAGTAGGTGGTTGGCCTCATTAGATACGACAGTGAACAGAGACTTAGAGGTGGAAGGGAGTAAAGTGGAATTTAGGGCAAGAGCACTCTCTGGGCAGAGGAAACAGCTACAGCAAAGGTTGGAAGTCTGCTTGGCATTTTTACTTTAGTAAAATACACATAACAAAATTTACAATTTTAACCATTTTTAGTGTACGATTCATTGGCATTTCGTAAATTCACAGTGTGCAGACATGACTACTGCCTAGTTCCAGAACATTTTTATCACCCCAAAGGAGAACCCATATTCACTAAATAGTCACCCCCCCATTCCCACCTCCCTCAGACTCCCGGAAATTCCTAATCTTCTTTCTACTTCTGTGGATGTCTTTGGCATTTTGGGGAGGTGAAGAGGCTTGTGTGGGCTGGAGTCTAGTAAGTGAAGGGGAGTTTCGTAGGGGAGAAAGTCAGTGAAGTAATGAGGGCTGAGCCGGATCCCTGGTAAGCCGCTGTAAGAACTATGGCTTTTACTCTGAACAAAATGGAGAACATTCCAGAGTTTTATACTGAGGGGCAAAACTCTATGCAAGAGTAGGTCATATGTGTGAGACAGGGTGAGAGGCAGATTGACTAGGAGGTTATCAGTGTAGTCCAGGTGAGAGGAGATAATGGCTCAGAACAGGGTAGCAAGAGTGAGAGTGCTAGAAGGAGTTGAATTTTAGTAAGATTTTGAATCTAGGACCAAGAGAATTTGCTGTAGGCTTGGATTTGGGATGAGACAGAAAGGAGTTAAGGATTCTCCAGTTGTTCTAACCTGAGCAACTGGAAGGATGGAGTTGCCATTAACTGAGACAGGGAAGCTATGGCTGGAGCAGGCTTGCAGAGGAATATAGGGAATACTGTTTTGGGCAAGTTGAGTTTGAGATGTCTGGTCATCTGAATAAAGGTGTCAAGCAGTTAGTGGGATATGTCTGTCTGGAGTTCTAGAAAGAGTTCTGTTGTGGAGAAAAAAAACTTGGGAGTCATTGGCATAGAGATGGTATTTAAAGCTATGAGAATGGGGGAAATCGCTGAGGGAATGAGTGTGAACTGATAATGAGAAGAGGCCACATGGTGAGCACTGGGGCATATTCTCCTTTAGTGGTGAGAGGCACAGAAAAAAGCTATAAAAGAAAGAATTGAAATAGGAGAAAAATCATGGGTGTGTAGTGTTTTGGAAGCCATGTAATGAAAGTAAACCAAGGAGGAGAGGTCAACTGAATGAGATGCTGCTGAAGTGATGGACAGTTGGCTCTAGCAGATTGTGGTTGGATCGAAAGTCATATGGGAATGGGTTTAAGGGAAAATGAAAAGAGGAGAATTGGGAACAGTGAGTAGGGACAAATATTTGGAAGACTTTCTTATAAAAGCTGAAAAAAATGAGGGCAGTACCCCCTTCTTCGGTGCCTCACCTTCACTAGAAAGCTCCATATTTCTTTATTATAACAAATAATTATAGTTAATTCTGGTGAGTGATACATTTCTTTGCAAAATATTGTCTCAGTTTCTTCCTCACAGTTTCTCAGGATGCTCTTTGTCATCATTTAAAAAGAATAATAAACTAATGAGCAAGATAAGGAGAGAAAAGAAACAGATCTGAGAGAAGATTCTCTTTCTGGAACACTAATAATAAGCTTAATATTTTACAAAATAAAACAGTTTTAAAAACTATCCTGTAAAGGTCTTATTTATGTACTTTTTATAGGTTAGCTTATAACTGTTTCTATAAAAACTAAGAAAATGTGGAAAATTTTGAAGTCATGGGGAGAATATCTGAATAGCTTTTCCTCCTAGTTTCTTGGAAAAACAGGAAATTATATGCAAGACTCATTTTAAGGCCTTTACAGTGTTTAATTTACTTAAGTACATAAAAATGTATTATGTATAACTTATTAAATGTATTATGTATAACTAATAAAGTCGTGTCTGGGATAATTAAATTTTAAAAATATGGTAGATTAAGAAAGCAATTGCAGATTTACTAATTGAATTTGCTATTTGATGTTTTTAATTTTTTAAATCACAAATAGGGTTCTAAAGTTGCTGCAGTGAAATGAATTTAACATTTCTTATATGCTCAATTAATTGGGAAGCAGGCAAACACCTGAACAACCATCATACTAGTATTGCACATAAATAGATCCTGTTTTAGCTAGTTTTATGCTCTTATGACATTAAAAAATTTTAGAGACAAGTTTTCTGGAAAAGTAGCTGTATCATAAAGGGGAGAAAGCCCTTGAATGTATTGAACATGGTGGGCATGAAACTTGGTGGAACTGTTGGCAGTTTTTGAGGTGTCACTTTCCACAGTCTCTTCAGGCACATTGGTTCATGTCTCATTCTTTCTCGCATGCTACTCTACTATTTCATTTGATCATTGTTTTACAATTTCCAAATGAAAATCAGCTTTTTTCATGCACTACATGAGATGGAGGAGGCTAAAATGCAATAAATGGTCTTAGAGGATTGGTCTGTAAAAGTCTTCTCACCAAGGCTGTGAGAAGGAACGTTTCCTCCAAGAACTATTTGGCTTATTTATCTACTATGTGCCAAGTATTATGCTAAATTGTGTGATGCAAAGATGAGAGCTAGATTCATTCATTCAGCAATTTATTCATTCGGTCAACATTTATCCAAAATCATTTGGATTATTCAAAAAATATATAAAGACAGTCATTATCCCGCAACAATTGAAAATAGAGTTAAAGCTTATTTTTGCTTTGTAATTTAATCAAATAAACAACTATGCTACTTGCTCTAACCTACTTTTCTGGCTTTTGAAGTCTTCAGTTCAAACTACTTTCAGCTGGAATCTTAGGGATACAGTTGAGGACAGTGCTATTATACCTGTTTTCCCAAAGCTCATAAAAAATCCTAATTAATCTTTAACTTATATTCTTTACATTTTCATATTTTAGTATATATTTTCTTAAAACAAGAAAAATTTAGTGAATTCTTAAATAAAATAATATTTTCATAAAATCTTTCTTCAGTCTGGGTGTGGTGGCTCACGCCTGTAATCCCAACACTTTGGGAGGCTGAGGTGGGCAGATTGCTTGAGGTCAGGAATTCAAGACCAGCCTGGCCAATATGGTGAAATCCTGTCTCTACTCAAAATACAAAAAATAGCTGGGTGTGGTGGCACGTGTCTGTAATCCCAGCTAGTCGGGAGGCTGAGGTGTGAGAATCGCTTGAGCCTGGGAAGTGGAGGTTTCAATGAGCTGAGATCGTGCCACTGCACTCCAGCCTGAGCGACAGAGCAAGACTCTGTCTCAAAAAAAAAAAAAAAAATCTTTCTGAACAGATCTATTTTTTAAGTGGGTAGTTTTACAGGGGAGAGGTTATTTCCTAACGTTCCTTCAAGTGAGCAAATCTGTCAGAGTTTGCTGCTCCCCACAGGCACCTACCATTCTACCCCCAAATTAACTCTTTCTTATCAATGAAAGGTATTTCCATTTTTTTCTGGGAGAGAACACCAATTAAATAGTTAGGTAATTTGTTACCTAATGTCTTTAACATTTCTTATTAATACCTTATGAATTATAATATTATAATCTTCCTTTTAATGAATAGGTTATACTCCCCTGCAGGTGGAACACTGAGATGAGAAGTTGTAAATATTTTTAAAATAAGGGTTTAATTAATTATAAATATGCCTGCTAATTTTAGGCAGGATTCTACTCTAGGAACTGGAAAAGAAAACAAGAAAATAAATGTCTTTTCAGCTGTGAAGTAAATAACCATCTAGTGAGAGCAACGGAGTGAGCCCCACATTATTCAGGTGGAATTGGATTAAAAAGCTCTGCCAGTGAGAGAAAAACAATGGGATCAGTGGTGGACTATTGAAATAGGAAGGAAAACCATACCTTATTTAGATATGATACTCATATAAAGATGTTGAAATGCTTTTATTTCTCTGCATTGTCATATGATTCAAGTTGGGATGGGCCCATGTAAGATAGATGAAGCAGAAGAGCAAACAGCATTGGGTTTAGAGGCAACATCTAAAACAATGTGATTATTTTGCCCCTCACAGAAATTAGTGTCTCAGTAAAAGTAAATACATTTCCTGGGCAACCAGAAACATATGTTGCATGTTCTTTCCAGTACAGTATGAATCCTCAGTAAGACAAAAAGAGAATGGTTCTCACTAAGCAAACCTTCCAACTTTTATGTCCCTGAGCCTTCAGTTGCTGTTGTTGGTTGTTAACATCTGGCTTTCCATCATCCCACTTTTCTCACTCATAGTTGTGGGCTTACTGTGGGTATTCCTTGGTAGTCTATCACCAACATGAGGGAAAGATTAGTAGATCAACATCTTGTATGTTTACCACTTAGCTGAGAGCCTTACACATAGTCACTGCTCAATAAATATTTTTTAGCAAATGAGTTACCACGCAAATCTCAAAGCCTTTCTTGTATTAAATTCTAGAGTGGTCTTTGAGGAATCACCACACTGTCTTCCACAATGGTTGAACTAATTTAAACTCCCACCGACAGTGTAAAAGCATTCCTTTTTCTCTGCAACCTCACCAGCATCTGTTGTTTTTTGACTTTTTAGTAATAGCTATTCTGACTGGTGTGAGATGGTTTCTCATTATGGTTTTGATTTGCATTTCTCTAATGGTTAGTGATGTTCAGCTTTTTTTTCATGTTTGTTGGGCACATGTATGTCTTCTTTTGAAAAGTGTCTGTTCATGTCCTTTGGCCTCTTTTTAATGGGTTTGTAGAAATACCATTTGATTCAGCAATCCCATTACTGGATATGTACCCAAAGGAATATAAATCATTCTATTATAAAAATACATGCACATGTATGGTCATTGCAGCACTATTCACAATAGCAAAGGCATGGAATCAATCTAAATGACCATCAGTCATAGATTGGATAAAGAAATTATGGTCCATATACAGCATGGAATACCATGCAGCTGTAGAAAGGAGTGAGATCATGTCCTTTGCAGGGACTTGGATGGAGCTGAAAGCCATTATTCTCAGCAAACTAATGCAGAGAGAGAAAATTAAACACCGTATGTTCTCACTTATAAGTGAGAGCTGAATGATGAGAACACATGGACACACTGGGAGGAAACAACACACACTGGGGCCTGTTGGAGAAGAGTGGTGGGGGGAGGGAGAGCATCAGGAAGAGTAGCTAATGGATTCTGGGCTTAATACCTAGGCAATGAGATGATCTGTGCAGCAGACCACCATGGTACACATTTAGCTGTGTAACAAACCTGTGCATTGTGCACATGTACCCCTGAACTTAATATAAATATTGAAGGAAAAAAATACAAAAAAAAATTCTAGGGTGGACTTTGGAGAAGATGGAGGGCAGGGAGATTCTAAGAACAAATTTTTGTGACACTCTAAAAACAAATGAAAGTGACATTAGTCATTGAGCTTTTGAATTTTTTCTGGTAGGACTTTACCTGCAACTAAAGAAAAAAGATGGACAACATTTAATCTTGTATCACATCAATACTGTCATTACCTTGTATAAAATTTCCATTTAATGCATGTTCTTTAACTATCTGAGTGATAACAGGTGAATGACATTTTTGTATATGCGTATGTGGCTTACATATTTCCCAATTCTGCAAACTACCATGAAGTTAGTATTAGAAACTTACTTTGTTATGGTTAGATGAGTTAAAGGAGGGAAATTAGATGCACTGTATATACGTATGTCCCCAAGAGTGCACTTTCCGTAAATGATGGCTTGCATCTTCTCATTTTCCTAGATTTTTCACTTCTATCACTATCATGCAAATAATTGCAAATAGCAAATAATTTTAAATGTCAGTAAGCTAGTCTTGAGAGCATGCAGCATTTACTGTCATAGAGCAAAATAAATTAAGTAGAAGATGAAGTCTTCTGCCTTCATGAAGTTAGCATTCAGTAGAGAAGTTGGGACAAAAAAATTATGAAATATTTGTTGCCATCTACAAGAGAAATGTGGAACTACAACCATTTGCAGTGATCCTCAAGTCCTGAAGGGTGGCAGGAGTCAATGTGGCCACTGGTTCCAGGAATGGCCTGGAGAACTACAGGCAGATTGTCTGAAAGCAGAGAGCATATCAACCTTCTCCTCTCTTCATGGGTAACAGATGCACCATTAAAATGTGAACATCACACATGTAAATCTTAGACTTTAATGTTTTTATAACTGCAAAAGTATAGCTTAATTAGACATATATAATGAACCTATCCTATATGTAGGATATATATCCTATATACCCTAAGGTGCATGAAACATAGGAATGACTTTAGAAATATCAAAATTAGGAATCCTTCTCTGTTGCCATGTTTTGAAGGTAAGATTTTTGGAGTTATATATAATTCATTTTTTAACACTTTGAATGTATTACTTTGTCTCAAGCCTACTTAACACCAAAGCACATTCATAAAAGCACTTAGCTAATTGTGAAAGCTAGTAATAACTAGGGAATCTGAACCTGAAATCACATACTTTTGTTTTTATTTTTGTTTGATTATTAAAAGAAATTAAGTTATTTGCTCATGTTTGTATTATGGTAGGTAAATTTAACTCCCAAACCACAATCTTACATAGGTAGACTTGCACCACGGGACTTTGCTGTACACATTATTTCATCACCCAGGTATTAAGCCTAGTCCCCATTAGCTATTTTTTCGTGACCCTCTCCCTCTTCCATCCTCCACCCCAGTGTGTGTTGTTCCCCTCTATCTGTCCATGTGTTCTCCTCATTTAGCTCACACTTACAAGTGAGAACATACAATAATTGGTTTTCTGTTCCTGCTTTAGTTTGCTAAGGATAATGGCCTCCAGCTCTATGTTCCTGCAAATGACATGACCTTGTTCTTTTTTATGACTGCATAGTATTCCATGGTATATATGAACCACATTTTCTTATCCAGTCTACTGTTGATGAGCATTTAGGTTGATCCTGTGTCTTTGCTGTTGTGAATACTACTGCAGTGAGCATATGCATGCATGTGTCTTTATAATACAGCAATTTATATTCTTTTGGGTATATACCCAGTAATGGGATTATTGGGTTGAATGGTATTTCTGTTTTTAGGTATTTGAGGAATTGCCACGCTGTTTTCCAGAGTGGTCAAACTAATTTACACTCCTACCAATAGTGTATAAGCATTCCTTTTTCTCCAAAATGTTGCCAACACTTGTTATTTTTTAACTTTTTATAATAGCCATTCTTAATGGTATGAGATGGTATCTCATTGTGGTTTTCATTTTCATTTTTCTAATGATTAGTGATACTGAGCTTTTTTTCATATGCTTGTTGGCCACATGTGTGTCTTCTTTTGAAAAGTGTCTGTTCATGTCCTTTGCCCATGTTTTAATGGAATTGACAAACCACAATCTTGATTGCTTAATACAATAAAGGATTATTTCTCACCATGTCATCATCCAGTTTGAGTTAGTATTCGTGGTAAGGGGACAGGTGTTGGGAACCTTTGCTCTGCCCAATCTTTTAGGAATTCCGATTTCTTCCACTGATAGGCTTCACTATCAAGGAAGGCTGTGGAGTCCCCAGTGGATCCTCTGCGTTTGGCCTGGAAACAAGGGAGGAAAAAGTGTGGAGGATTGTGTTGAAGGGTTTATTTTTCATCCAGAACTGAAGGTGCTAGCCATCACCTCTGACCACCTTTCCTTAGCCAAAATTTAATCATGTCATTCCACTTAACTTAAAGGAGCCTGGGAAATGTAATCTAGCCCTTTGCTGGGGAGGAAAAGAAAACAGAGTTTTGAAACATGCAGCACTGCTTCTGCCATAGTGTTTAAACATCATGCATTGATGTAAAATTTTCTGGACGTTCAATATACATCAAAAGTTTCCAGCTTAACACAAAGTCAAATGAAAAAGGAATGGCCAAAAACATAACAAACAAGAAGGAAGGCATATCAAATAAATTGGTGAATTTGGAAGCACCTATTTTAAAAGAAATGGCTGTCCAAAGACAGTTCTAGTGGAAATGAAAGGCAAGTAACTCTATTTCAAATCTTGGACTAAATGGAATAGTGTAAAGAGTTACCTATCTAGGAATCCCCATTAAGTAGCCATACACCCTTGGACTATTCACTTATCTTCTCTAAGACTTGATTGCCTTGTATGAATAGTGGACATAATGCTAATATATGTTTTCATGCTTGCTGTGAAGCAAACAATTATATATATGAGGGTGTTTGTGAAATATTAATTGCTAAACAAGTTTTCTTTCAGGCTAGTTGCATTAAGGAAAAATTACTTCCAAGACCACCTGTTATTCACCTATGACTCATGAATTTCCAGTTGGCTAGAGTAGCATAGAAAGGCTTTCAGATTTGTAAAATCAAGGTTTATCTGAGGTAACCTTTGCTGCTTGTTGGAAGTATGTAGCTGAGTAATTGTTCAAAAATAGCAGGTTATTTTGAGGTAGAACATATGTTCTTTAACAAATAAAATAAGTGTTCTGAAGGGAAATTTTATAGCATATTTAATCACACACTTAAAATAATTTAAATCTGGCAGTTTAGAGCACTGTGTACTTTGATATGATTTTTTAAGTGCTTTATTAAGTGCAGTAATACTAAGGTGAGTACTATTGTGTGGATTTGCATTTTATGAGTAGCTCTTTTCAACTTCTTTAAAGAAAAACCATGTCATGAATAATCAAAACTGAAAAATATAGACTAAACACTTTTTATATTTGATATGTTTTATAAAATTATGAATATATGCTTTTTATATACACACATATACATATATAAATTATAGGTATGATAAAAGTGACTTGTTTCATAAGTCAAACAAGCAAACAACCCTTTTTTATTTATATCGACCTGTTAATGCATGCCTCTTGGTTGTTGGATGTGTTCATTTAATAGACATTTAAAGACTAACTTGTTGTTGGTAGTAGGGAGCTCAGTAGGTGTTTTCAGGATATTAACAAAAAGCAGCCATAACTTCCATCACAGAGCTAAACACATAGCTGATATTCATACACAAGAAAAATCAAATGTAGTCAAGCCAGTATTTTGGAATTGGTCAGGAGACAGATAAGTGGTATAAATATGGCAGAGTGAGATTCTTTTTAGGTTGGAGAGCCAGGCAAGACAACATCATGAGGAAGGAAGTTTTTCATTGATTCTTGGAGAATGGAAAAAATTTAGTCATGTGACAGCCATAAGTCAGGCAGGGAGCATGGTATGAGCAAGACAAAGGGAGGAGCCATTTGATTTGCCTGGAGAATTAAATAAGTACAAGAATATTGGAAAATTATTCAGCTCGGAAACATAGGTTGTGGCCAGACTGTGGATAACCTTAAAAGCCCACAGCTTTGTGGATAGTTTTGATGATGTGACATTGATGAGTTTTCTTTTCTTTTTCTTTCTTTTTTTTTTTTTTGGAGATGGAGTCTCACTCTGTCACTAGGCTGGAGTGTAGAGGCGTGATCTCGGCTCACTGCAACCTCCACCTCCGGGGTACAAGCAATTCTACTGCCTCGGCCTCCTGAGTAGCTGGGTTTACAGGCACGCACCATCATGCCCAGCTAATTTTTGTATTTTTGGTAGAGACGGGGTTTCACCATGTTGGCCAGGATGGTCTCGATCTCTTGACCTCGTGATCTGCCTGCCTCGGCCTCCCAAAGTGCTGGGATTATAGGTGTGAGCCACCATGCCTGGCCCAACATTGATGAGTTTTCACAGCTCATCATGTGATGTGATTAAGGAAGCATTGAAAGCACAGTTTAAAAAGCCTTAATTGCTGAGATGATTTCATGATTATTGTTGTTTCTTTAGAAACCTTGACATCTCAGCATATCTAGGACTTTTCTTCTCTCAATATCTTGAAGAGCTAATTTTGTTTGCCCCAGTTTTTAGGTTTTCACTTCCTATTTTTATGTCGCGTATCTGAGATTATTATACAATGCCCCGTATTTTAGGGTTCCTACAAAAGATAGTAATGCTGTTGCTTAAGCAGAAAGTAATATTGATTCTGACTACGTGGAAAGTGGGGTGGTAGGTGAAGTGAGGAACACACAAAGATATAAAACCATGATGTTATAATAATAATAATACTGCATAACATTTGGGGAATAGCAAATAAATAGGATAGAAAATAGAATTCTGTAGGAGTTTGGAGCTGTGATTGGATTTTAGAGGAGCTAGATGGAAGAGTTCAAAGGACCTCTAACTCCAAAACTGAGTAATGAAATTGGTGGTGTATTATCAAGGAGCTTCAGGTAAATCATGCAGCCAATGAAGAGCCTTTTCTACCTCTCCAACTAGTGTTTCTGTGGCATTGCTTTAGCATAATTCATTGTCATCAGTAATGGGAACAATCATAAGGAATTTTTGAAGCTGAATCTTTTAAAAAGTAATTGTGTTAATAAAAATTTTAGTTGCTTTATAGTTTTTGCAACAGATAATGGTGGAATGTTTAGGAACTGTGGTGGGTATATTTTCTGTTTCTTAAAAGTTGAACAATTCTGTTCTTTTATTTTCTAGTTCCATTGCTCTCTTATTTGAACAGGATTTTAAGTTTGTTTAAAATACATAAATGTGGCTGGGCACAGGGGCTCATGCATGTATGCATGTAGTCCCAGAACTTTGGGAGGGCAAGGTAGGGGGATTGCTTGAGCCCGAGAGTTTGAGACCAGACTGGGCAACATAGTAAGGCCACGTCTCTACAAAAAGTAAAAAAAATAACCAGGCATGGTGGTGCATATCTGAGGTCCCAGCTGCTTGGGAAACTGAGGTGGGAGGATTGCTTGAGCCTGGGAGGTTGAAGCTAGAGTGAACCGTGATTATACCACTGCACACCAGCCTGGGTGACAGAGTGAGACCCTGTCTCAAATTATGTATATGTGTGTGTGTGTGTGTGTGTGTGTGTGTGTGTGTGTGTATAAATATATAAATGTAACAAAACAAAAATAAGAGAAGAAAACGGGTCAGGTGTGGTGGTTCACACCTGTAATTCCAGCACTTTAGGAGGCCTAAGTGGGTGGATTGCTTGAGCTCAGGAGTTTGAGACCATCCTAGGCAACATGTTGAAACCCCATCTCTACAAAAAAAATACAAAAATTAGGCAGACGTGGTGGTGTATGCCGATAGTCTCAGCTACTTGGGAGGCTGAGGTGGGAGGATCGCTTGAGCTCAGGAGGTGGAGGTCGCAATAAGCTGTGATTGTGCTACTGCACTCCAGCCTGGATGACACAATGAGACCCTGTCTCTCTGACTCTCTCTCTCTCTCTCTCTCTCACACACACACACACACACACACACACTCACACACACACAAAGAAAAAAAGAAAAAGTTGCATAAATTAAAGATGAAGTTATACGTAGAATCCAGGTGCTAAGGTACTATCCATTTTGTATAAATAAATGACCCACATACTTGTCTCTTGAGTTTTCTGTTAGCCACACAAAAGAGTGAACGGTAGGAGGTTTATAAGATTGACACTGTCTGTAGTATAAAAACAAACCAGCTACTCAGAAAGAGCACAGCCCTTCCTAATACCAACTCTAGGCAGAAAGAAATCTTTTCTGTAGGTTCTCTGAGAGAAGCCCCATAGAATGTAATGAGTAATGAATATCCTTAAAAACATCCTTACAAGTAGATAGAGAAAACTTGTTTTAGGACTTTAAAAATACACGTTTATAATGCTTTGGGTTAATTGCATAATGCCTAAGCATCATCCAGAAAACACTTTTACAGAGGTCAAAAAAGTGTGCACTAGACACAAACTGTAAGGGAGGGACTTAGAGCCGGGCCAGTCAGTGTCACTTGCTGGCCAGCAGCTGCAGCATCATCTGTGGCCTCGTTAGAAAGGCAGACTCTCCAACCCCATCTCAACCCACTGAATCATAACCTTCAAGGCACTGTTGAGAAGCACATATTAAAGTATCTAAGTTGACTTAAAAGACAGTTAGATAAGCCTTCATGAATCGTATTTCCCTTAAATGAGTTTAGATAAACATTATGGAGCAGTAAATTTGGAGATTTTTCTTTGTGAAAAGGAAATGAAATAAATATAAATTCTTTTACTGGTTAAGCGTAGATCTATTGCTTTTGCCTTTACCCAAGCATTGGGAAGGGTGTTAGACATTCAGTTACTATCTAATATGGGTGAAGCACTGGGTTAAATGAGAGATATAAAGATGAACAAGACAGACATGGTAACTGTTTCTTTTATTTATTTTTTATTTCAGTAGGCTTTTGGGGAACCGGTGGTGTTTGGTTAAATGAATACTGTTCTTTAGTGGTGATTTCTGAGATTTTGTTGCATCCATTACCCCAAGCAATGTACACTGTACCCAGTGTGTAGTCTTTTGTCCCTTACCCCACTCCCATCCTTTTTCCCAAGTCCCCAGAGTCCATTAGCAGGGGCAATTTAGTTGTAAACAAGTTGAGGGAAGGAAACTACAAGGTATAAACAAAGTGCTGTGATGGTTATTTCTATTCTCTAGATTTTATACAGAAGAAGAAACTAGCTCGGAGAAATAACTTGGTTTAGATTACACAGCTAATATGTTACAAAGTTAATAATTGAACTCAAGGTCTATGTGATACTAAATTCAGTTTACACTTCTGAAATATAGCTTCTTGAAAGAAAAGAAAGGGAAAACTATTCAGAAAGTGAGAAAAATCATACTATAAATCAGTAGCTTCTTTATTCAACTCCAGTATTTTAGACAATGTAATAATTTTGAATTACATCTCCTGGAGCAAGTGCTGTTTTTAGTTAATATAAACTGAGGTGACACTTGCAGTTTTCCTCAGGAGGTAATAATAAAGTAGGGATTCTTCTTCTTCTTCTTTTTTTTTTTTTTTTTAAACAGGGTCTCACTCTGTCGTCCAGGCTGGAGTGCAGTGGCATGATCTTGGCTCCCTGCAACCTCCGCCTCCTGGGTTCAAGCACTTCTCCTGCCTCAGCCTCCCCAGTAGCTGGGATTACAGACATGCGCCACCATGCCCAGCTAATTTTTGTATTTTTAGTAGAGATGGGGTTTCACCATGTTGGCCAGGCTGGCTTGAACTCCTGGCCTCAAGTGATCCACCCGCCTTGGCCTCCCAAAGTGCTGGGATTACAGGTGTGAGTCACAGTGCCCAGCCAAGGGATTAAATTTTGCCAAAATAAACAGTGCCATGATTGCAGTCCCCTGCCACCCCCCAATAAAAGTAAGATTTTATTGATATATGAAGACAAGCCTGTTTTTTCTTTTTTGAAACAGGATCTTGCTCTTTCACCCAGGCTAGAGTGCAGTGGTGCAGTCTCAGCTCACAGCAACCTCTGCTTCCCAGGCTCCAGAGATCCTCCCACCTCAGCCTCCTGAGTAGCTGGGACTACAGGTGTGCACCATCATGCCTGGCTAATTTTTAGTATTTTTTTGTGGAGATAGAGTCTCACCATGTTACCCAGACTGGTTTCAAATTGCTGGACTCAAGCGATTCACCTACCTCAGCCTCCCAAAGTACTGAGATTACAGGCATGAGCCATCATGCCCGGCCAACAAGCCAGTTTTATCCTCAAGTGTTGTGTGAGGATTCATGAAATGTTTAGCACACAGCAGGTTTTCAATAAATATTGATTGAGGAAAAGAATTTAATATTTATCCTTTAGATCACCTTTGGAGCCCACTTTTATTGGGTAATAAAAGAGTAGAATGAAAGGAATATATTTAGAATTTTAAAAATCTTACCTCTTTTAGAAACATTTTATAGTATACCAGTCGTCATGACAATATATGAACTCCCCATCACTATGTACTTCATACTTCATTTGGCATTGGCCACAGTTTCCCCCATATCATACTGATATGTATATTTGTCTTATATTCCCACAATAGTATGAGCCTTTTAGAGAGATCTTTATATTTTTCTTTCCTATATGGGCTACTGTTAGGTGTGTGTACTCAGAAGATGGTCATTAAGTATTTAAATGAAGAATGAATGATGATCACTACAATTATTTTAAGTCAAATCTAATCTAGCAACCTGTGCCTTTATAGTGAGTTCCCAATGGCTGCCTTTTAAACCTGGTCAAAGCCTTGCTAGTGAAAGATGATCTATGACCATGCTTCTGAGTATTTTTAGTATTGCTGTTGAGAGGGCTAGCATTTACTGGGTGCTAATTCTGTGACAGACAATTTTTTTTTTTTTTGAGACGGAGTGAACTCTGTCACCCAGGCTGGAGTGCAGTGGCACGATCTCAGCTCACTGCAAGCTCCACCACCTGGGTTCATGCCATTCTCCTGCCTCAGCCTTCCGAGTAGCTGGGACTACAGGCGCCCGCCACCATGCTCAGCTAATTTTTTGTGTTTTTTAGTAGAGACGGGGTTTCACCATGTTAGCCAGGATGGTCTCGATCTCCTGACCTCATGATCTGCCCGCCTCGGCCTCCCAAAGTGCCGGGATTACAGGCGTGAGCCACCGCGCCCGGCCAACAGACACTATTTAAAACATTATTTCCTTTAGTCAGTACAACAGTCCTAGGAACTCTTACTGTCTGTAGTGGAGATAGGGAAACAGGTTTATAAGGAGTTAATAATTTATTGCTCAAGAGTAAGAGTAAATGAATAACTAGGAGATAATGAATGACCTGGCCATTTATTCTCAAAGAGCATGAATATACAAAATAGGCTGATTTGAGACATTATACTCCTTTCTTCCTGGAAACTGACTTTGGTGGAATGGTCAAGCTCTTACTTTAGAAGTCATAAAGAGCTGTGTATGGAGAAGGTAACAGTCGGTATGTTAAAACAACAGATCCGGCCGTAGAATAGGTGCCTAATGGTTCTGAAATATAAGCAAACATGCCGGACAACTTTATCATTATTTCTGGCGTGGCTGGCTCTGGGGATCCTGTTTGTAATCCCAACTCTCTGGGAGGCCGAGGCAGGGAGATTGCTTGAGCCTAGGAGTTTGAGACCAGCCCGGGCAACATAACGAAACCATGTCTTTACAAAAAATTTAAAAAAAAATCGGGTGTGCATGGTGATGCAGGCCTATAGTCCCAGCAGCTCAGGAGGTTGAGGCGAGAGGATTGGTTGAGCCTGGAAGTTCGAGATTGCAGTGAGCCATGATCATGTCACCGCACTCCAGCCTGTGTGGCAGAGCAAGACCCTGTCTCCAAAATAAAAAATAAAATAAAATAAAACATAGTTGTTTCTGACTTAGCAGAATGTGTTGTATTGGAAACTCTATGCTTCTGTGAATCCAGTACTGCAACTGTCTCCCACTCATTTAAGAATAAATCCTTAAGAATCCCAAGAAATAAACATATACCACAGTTCAGTCCATTGGGCCAGTATATTTATAGGATAGTCACACAAGTCCAGAAACTGTCAGGCTGTTACTCTGTGAGAGTAATGGGAAGGGTTCTTATCTTCATTCCCACTCCAAAGTAAGGTTTACTTTCTAGAAGTGAGATGCAATATAAAGTACCCACACAAAAGGTTTGAGGCTTATGCAGAAAACAAGCATGGATTAGGATAGTTAGGGTTTCATGGAGCATACTTTTTCCATTAACACCAAGAAGATAAATTTAGTTGTCTTTTTCTGCTAGAGCTTTGTGGAATGGAGTTAGTGAAGTAAAAGGCATATTCCCTTTGTTTTTGTTGCAGAAATAAATGGGTGAGGACACTTTAAAGATTTTGTGTTGTGCATTGTGGCTACTTGTCCTAAACATAAAATCATACAACTAAATGAAAATCTCTCTTTCAATTCATTTTAACATAGTGATTTGCTGCTTATTAGTGCAATCTGGCAAAAAATGTTAGCCAAGCAGCTAATATTTTGTTTACATTTTTGCCCTAGCAAAGATATAACAAATCCCCTAATGTACACCTCTTACTAAGGTATTATTGTAAAAATCATCAAGGACCATTTGAACACTGATAATACTAAAAACTGTCAGTTCCCTTATTGTTTCTTTAAAAATAAAACCAAAACAAAGCAATTAACTGCAAAGGGCTATATTAACCCAAAGCAAAGTTTACATATTTAAACATAGGGGAGTAAGGAAGTACAGAAGTTAAACAACAAGAGAGATAATCTTGAAAGTGGCAAAAGTGACTTATCTCACTTGAAAGAGTCTCAATAAGGCTGACAGCTGATTTCTCTTCAGAGACCATGGAGGTTAGAAGACAGTGGCATGACATATTCAAAGTGCTGAAGGAAAGGCTATCAAGCTAAAGTTTTATCTGTAGAAAAACTCCTCCAATTTTTAAGGAGAAATTAAGGCATTTCCAGATAAACATAACCTGAAAGAATTTTCCACTAGTAGACCTGTTCTACAAGAAATACCAATGGAAGTCCTTCAGGCTGAAATAAAAGGGTATTAGATCACAATTCAAATCCACGTGAAGAAATAACACTAATAAGGTAACTGCATAGGTAAATATAAAAGACAGTATAACTGTATTTTTGTTTGTAACATTTTTTCTTCTATCTGATTTAAAATACAATGACATTAAAGCAATAATGATAAAACTGTGTGTTTGGCTAATAGTGTATTCAGAAGTAATTTGTGTAACAATAACACAAAGAAGAGGGTAGAGAACAGAGCTATTTAGAAGCAAGATTTTATATACTATTGAAATTAACTTGGTATTAATTCTAACTACATTGTTATAAATTGAGATAATATTAATCACCAGGGATTAAGAAAACAACTAAAATGCATACTAATAGAAATAACAAGGGAATTAAAATGATACATTATAAAATATAGATTTTTTATAAAAGAAGGCAGTAATAGAGAGAGGACAAAAAGACAGCATATAGAAAACAAATAACAAAATGGTAGACATAAATCCTATCTTATGAGTAATTTATTTAATGTAAATGTATTAAATAGTCCAATCAAAAAAGCAGATGTTGAAAGAATGGATAAGAAAATATTATGTATTTGTATTCTCTATGTAAGAGACACATATGAGATTCAGAGACACAAATTAGTAAAAGAATGTAGAAAGTAAAAGAATGGAGAAAGATATGCCATGCAAACAGTGACTGAAAGAGAGCTGACTACACTAATATCAGTATGTTGTGTATCAGACACAATAGATTTTTTTAAATAATAAAACTGCATTTTTATATTACAAGAAGTTTTTATATAATATCTGCATGATATACCAATTTTCTCATAATCTCTTCTGTAATATTATTTCATTAACACTCTGGTCCACAGCTTGATTCAACAAGATCAGGAGGGCAGGCAGAAGGATGTTAAGAGAAAGGTACTGAGGTGTAAAAGGAACCAAACATTTACTGACTCAGGCACCTATTCTTGATTTCTGTTCACCTGTTGCCTTGAACAAACTGCCTGAGCTCATATGCCTTACCTCCATAAGGAGCATGACCTTTGGGAATTTACCAGGTCCTCATCCCTATGGACTCAGAATCTTGCTTGGTAAGAGTTTATAATTGACTTTTTTTTTTTTTTGAGACCGAGTCTTGCTCTGTCACCTAGGCTGGAGTGCAGTGGTGTGATCTCAGCTCACTGCAACCTCCACCTCCCAAGCCCAGCAATTCTCATGCCCCAGCCCCCCAAGTAGCTGTGACTACAGACATGTGCCATCACACCTGGCTAATTTTTGTAATTTTTCTGTTTTTAAGTAGAGATGGGGTTTCGCCATGTTCACCAGTCTGGTCTTGAGCCCCTGGCCTGAAGTGATTGACCTGTCTCAGTCTCCCAAAGTGCTGGGATTACAGGTGTAAGCCACCACGTGGGCCTGGCTGACACAATAGATTTTAAAGGACAATAATTTTACTACAGACAAAAAAGGACATGTTGCAATGATAAAAGGCTCAAACCATGAAGAAGACATAGGAATTGTAAACATTTATGCACCCAAAATGTATGACACAAAATTGACAGAATAAAATGGAGAAATAGAAAATTTAACAATAATAGTTGGGAACTTCACTACTCCACTTTACATAATGGACAGAACATCCACAAGGAAATAGAAGACATGAACAACACTAAAAACTAGGCCTAATAGGCATTTCCACCCAACAACAGTGGAATACATATTCTTCTCAGTGCTCAAGGACTATTCCAGGATAAGCCATATTTGCTAGGCCATAAAATAAGTTTCAGGAAAATTTAAAGGACCAGCAGCATGCAAAGTATATTCTCCAACTACAATGGAATGAAATTAGAAATTAAAAAAATAAGAATTTAGTAAATTCTCAAATATATGGGAATTAAACAATATACTCCCAAATAACCAATAGGTCAAAGAACAAAGCAGAGTAAACATACATGTATATCCATATTAATGAATTAATTTAAAGAATTTTTAGTTACATTATGGCTTAAAAATAATTTTTCAGTATCGTCCAAATAAAGTACCTCATTGCCATGATGAAATTGGATACGGGAGATGTTAGCTTGCTAAAAATGACATATAATTATTATGTAAGAGGGACATTAAAAGGCTAACAATTAATTTTGAAGGATTAACATTCTTATTTTAGAAAGGATGACTCCTGTTAAGACATTCTTGCCTATACATACCTGCTGTTTGGATTTTCTTTCTAATGGAATAGACTAGTTTATATTACTATCTATCTTATTGACATCTCAAAGCCCTTGGTTTAAATTTATGGTTCAGTTAGACAAAATCTTAAGTTACAAGGAAAAGTTGTTTATGTAAGTGAATTTAGAAATTTAGCTATCTATACTTTTAAAAACATTGGCAGTATATCTCAGTGGTATGAGATAGTCCACATCTTTTTATGGACTTTTTGTTTTATTATAGCCTTTAGTGCCATTAAGGGAAAACTATTTAGTTACTCTAGGAACAGCCAAACATTGTTCCCAGAAATGCTTGTGTTACGTCTGTCATGGTACCTTGTTAAGTTCAGAGCACATGTGTTTAGGAGTCTCAATGCTGGCCGAAGAATGGAAAGGACTTTTATTACAAATAGTGGATTTTATTTAATTTTGAATTTACATTAAGTGATGAAAAAATAGGTCCTGCAATAATTTAGAGAAAACCTGTCTCTTCAGGGCAAGGACAAATCAATATTGAGTGTTTCAATTGAATTGATGCACTTTCAATTATAATAATCTTCATGGTAGTTGAAAGGCAGGCCAAAGCAAAAATCATGATATGCACAAAAATATTGCTGGAAGCACTATCTGCTATTAGCTATCTGCTCATGCTGTTTAACTTCACGGAATTTCTAGGTTCAAAATCAGCCATTTATTTAGAACGCCAGAGTACCCACCAAGGAAGCATATTGTATAGTTTTGTTCTGACAAAGCATGTGGCTAGAAAACACCAGAAATTAGAGTTGGGGTTACAAAGAGTCTATGCACATTTCTTAAGTCTGAGAGGTTTTTTTCCTTATGATAATTCAGTAGATTCCTATAAATGACTCTTTAGTCACAAGTTTTTTTCATTTAGAAGAAAATTAAAGGTATTTAAATAAATAAATAAATAAATAACATGCCCATTACATGTTAACATGAGAAACTTTTTTAATGAAAGATAACCATATTTTTGAAAAAAATTTAGTGAGGAGAGTAGCAGTGTTTGCATTGTTGCAAATAGCTTTGATATTTAACTTAATACAAGACAGCTGGATTTTCATATCTGCTTCTGCATGCAATCTGTAGCAGTACGTGTTTCAGGTTGAGAATATGTGGAAAATTTGGCCTTCCACAGATAATATTGTTCAAAGAGGAAGAAGTATTTTAAGAATCTTTGCAGACAATTATGGAGATTATTCTATAATACCACACCCAAACTTCAAAAGTAGTAGTTTCCTAAAGGTTGGTCGCAATGTAGAATCTGACACCATATCAATAATTTTTAATACTCTTATTACATTAAAATTTGTTGGTCTATCTTGCACTTTGAATGGGCTTTTTAACCATGCTTGATATTGCATCACTCATTGGTCATTTGGAAAAAATGTGTGTCACTAAATTATACAGATTTTCCAAATGCTGACACACTTTATTGTACATTATCTAACAAAACACTTTCATTAATTACACCATTTATCTCATTAGAAAATTCTAAGTATTGACAAGATATCATGGTGGCCAATGCACAATTTCAAAAATTTAAAGTTTTCCTTGAAAGTTCTAATTTTATTAGCAACAATTACTCTCAGTTATTTTCCTTACCGTGACAGGCACTTTGGGTTCATTTTTGATAAGATATAGGCCAAATACTCAGGTCTGAATAATCAGTTAATTGAATCATTCAAGTAAAAATGTTTTTCTGTTTTTAAGAAAACAGCTAGTTTGGCTTGCAACTCAAACAATTGCACAAGTACCTTTCCTCAGGACAGACATTGTACCTCTGTATGCAGCAGGAAGGCTTTATGTGCACGTCCCATCTCATCACACAGAATATTAAAAAGATGCATGCCCAACAGTAGACATTCAATAAAATTAACTTTTTCTTGTTTCATCAAGAATATTAGTAAATAAAATATATGTTGTAGGTTTTTCCCTAAAGGTGGGGGTACAGTTTTAAGGGATACAATGACTGTAAATACAATGTGATACCACTGCCTTGATTGTTGATAATTGACAGCAGCAGTTTTACCTGCCATCACTTCTGTACCATCGGTGCAAATATCAACACAGTGAGAAAACACATAACATCTTAGTCTTCTTATGAAAGTCATTTTGATGCCCAAGAGCCCATGTGCCATGCTTTTTGAGAACTAGTGCTTTATTTATATTTATGATGGAGCCATCCAATTTTAGAGATGCAAAAACATAAGGTACATAGGTTTTAAGAATTTTCAAACTGAGAAAAAAATTACAAAAATCACATATTTAGGTTTTAACCTGACTTCTGTGCTGTTCAGCTGTGAAAATAAAACCATGTTATTAATATAAATTGTGAGGGGACCAGTCTACAGCTTCTGTACTCCAAAGTACATTTTGCTAAATCAAGGTCATATCTAAAAGACATGGCTTTATTATGATAGTGTAGTTTAGAAACATTAAAACTTATTTCTAAATTTATTTTAATTGACTATATAATGTATAATATGTTGTTTTGAAACATGTATACATTGTGGTGCAGCTATGTTGAGATAATTAATTTATGCATTATCTTTCATACTACTTTTTTTGTGGCGAGAACACTTAGGAATATTTCTCTTGCAATATTCAATACTACAATGCATTGTTATTAGCTATAGTCACCATGACGTACAATAGATCTCTTGAACTTATTCCTCCTATCTAACCGAAACTTTATATCTTTTGACCAAGAGCTTCCCAGTCTCTTCCCCACAACACTGTTATTAGTACCTAGCCTTCTACTCTCTACTTCTATGAGAGTAATTTTTGTAGAATTCTACCTATAAGTGAGATCATGCAGTATTTGTCTTTCTGTGCCTGGCTGATTTCACTGAACGTAATGCCATCTAGTTTTGTCCATGTTGTTGAAAATGACAGGATTTCCTTTTATTTGTTAAGGCTGAAAGGTATTCCGTGTATATGTATACATCACATTTTCTTTATTCTTTCTTTATTGATGGACACTTAGTTTCATTTCATACTTTGGCTGTTGTGAATAATGCTGCAGCGAACATGGCAGTGCAGATATCTCTTTGACATATTTACTTCATTTCCTTTTGATACATACCCAGTAGTGGGATTGCTAGATCTCGACTAGAAATATTTTTTGCTTCTGCTTCTGTCCTTACATAGCTGTTTATGATAGACAATAAATATTAGGCATATACCTAAACACTCTTAAAATACCAACAAAAAAACCTGTGACACCATTCTTACAGTATTTCCAATTTTACTCTTTCTTTGCATAGTAGTTGATAGAATGCTGAGCACCCTGACTTAACACAATCTTAATTGATGTTGGTGCTACTCAGTTTTTGGAATAATTTAAAATGTGCCTTTCTTGATCAATTAGTATTTTCATTACAGCTCTCTTATTTAATTGATCTAATGAAACACTAAGCCTATTAGAATGTGAAGAAATCAAAGAGAAATGTAGAAAATATTTTATAAAATTCATCTAACATATCCACTGTGCTGTGTATTTTGCAGCTATTTTCAAAAAGTTTATGTCCATGTCCATGTTTTATTGACACACATACAATCAATACATACATTGCTTGAGATGATAGTTTCTTTGATGGCTATATCTTATTTCTCATATACCTGTAATATTTAGCACATAGAATTTGCATGACCAAAGTTTGTTATTAGTTTGAATTTTCTCATGTACCTGTAATATTTAGCACATAGAATTTGCATGACCAAAGTTTGTTATTAGTTTGAATTTTAAATTTCATTTTATGGGCATAAGTTTATGAACTCATTTCCAGCTGAGTTGAAGAGTTTTCAAGTGTCAGAGAGGTTGCAAGAACCAAATTAAAAAAAAAAAAAAGTTGTTGCTGAAAATTCTCTCTTAGGCTCAAGAGCCTCAATTTTCAAATGTGGTTGATTTTAATTAAAGTTTAAAGAGAAAAAGAAACTATTGGAAAGATATTGGAACTAAATAATTCACTTCTAGTGAATAGGGAGTTTGTGGTTTGAGTTAATAGTATTCATTACACTGATTAAAGGCAGTGAGCCATTTTGCCCTTGTTTATTTTCCAAGCCAGTGTTTTCAGTAATGGGGGGTGGCTGGTATTTGATGTTTTATGTAATGAGGTATTTACTGATGGGCTACTTCGACTTCTCTAGTTAAATGGATAACCACTTGAAAGGAACTGATCAGAAGAACAATTTCTTTTCTAGAGCTGGACCATTTATTCCAAACTCAGACAGTAAGAAAACAATTGAATAGCTTTTATTGCCACCAGCTGTGCTATGGTTATTTGAACAAATGGAAGACTAAAGTAATGGTACAATCTCATTTTATACAGCTTTACACAAAATCAGGATTCTTTTGCCTAATAAATATTGCATTTATAGTTACTTAGATTTCCATCATTATGATGAGTTTGCTGCCCTTTGAGGGTTAATAAGTGGGTCTATCAAAGTTAAGTCTTCTGGAAGTTCAGGGAATGTGCTGCTTCAGGGCTTATAGCAAATTCATGATTATTTGTTTTGCAGATATACACACATATATACATACACATATATGGAATATGTAACGTGGAATATATATAAATAAAACTCTAAACTTTGAAAAATTATAGTTCCTCAACCAGGAATTCTAGTGATTTATATCACTTGGCTACTCTAGGGCTTTGGAAAAGATGAGAAGTGGGTGTTTAAATGTTTTAAGAGGTAATTTTCCAAGCAATTGAGCAGGTAGTTAAAAATACCTTGTTTTCATTTCCTTGCCTGAGAAAATCCTAAAGTCTAAAGGTTTAAAAGAGAGTAGAAGGAACTACACTGAATAGGGCCTGAAGTGTATGCACCAGAAAAGAAGACCTTCACCACTCACCAGTCTCCAGAGTTTACTGATCAGTATATGAAGTCATTGTGTTCGAAATATGAGCATGGGAAGCTGGGCATGATGGTGTGTGCCTATAGTCCCAGCTACTCAGGAGGCTGAGGTGGGAGGATTGCTTGAGCCCTGGAGTTGGAGGTTGGAGTGAGTCATGATTGTGCCACTGCACTTTAGCCTGGGCAACAGAGGGAGACCTTGTCTAATACATATATATGTGTATGTGTATACGTATGTGTGTGTGTGTATATATATGTATACACACATATATATACATATATACACACACACATATATACATATATACATATATACACACATATATATATACACATATATATACACACACATGTATATATACACATATATATACACACACACATATATATATATACACACACATATATATATGCATGGGAACCAGGATTGCCTCCTCCTAGTTGGACTGCCTAAATATGTAGTTGCATGGTGATAGTTGGTGTGCCTTTTGATTCTTGTAACTTATTAAGTGTTATCATTGAGGTGAAAAGATCTCTTGAGTTTGATAGAGATAAGCAGTCCACACAAAAGGGCTAGAGAGGGGTTTCTCAACCTCAGCACTACTGATATATTGGGCTGGATAATTCTTTGTTGTAGGGGCCTGTTGTGTTCGTTATAGGAGGTACAGTCATATCCCTGGCTTCTGTCTACTGGCACACTCAGCCCACATTGTGACAACCAAAAATGTCTTTAGGCATTGCTAGATGTCCCCCTGGGTTGGGGCACTGTGTAGTGGCAGAATGGTCCTTGTTGAAATCCACTGTAATAGACAGTGAACTCCTAGCAAGTGGTATTCGTTCTCAGTCATCTGTGTATCCTCAGTGGGATATCTTCAAAGGGCCTGGCATGGAGTTGCTTCTCAATAAATGTTTGTAGAAATTAAAAAAAAAAACTGTGACTTAGAAAAGAAAGAGGATTTCTTTTCCTGTTACCTTCTCTGCCACTGATTTCCTGTTATTGGTAGAACAGGCATAGAATAAAAAAGTTCAATGCTACATTACTTATAAAAAACAAAAGCTCAGAAAAACTTCTGGATGCTTAATAATATAGAAAAGGCCAAGTACATTGGTACTTTCCTTTGTGGGATATGGTACATTTCTTTTGTGGGATACTACCTTCATAAAACAGGTTGTCTATCAAAAGTTTAAACGTTATTTTTTCTGTAAAAAGTTAGGCTATAAACTTACATAATCATCTGTTTTTAATATGTATGTATGTGTATACATACATAGTATATTATTTCTTGGTGAAAAAAGAGTAGGAGGAAAAATGCTAAATTATTAGTCATGGTTGCTTTTGGTAGTATGATTACATTTTATGTGCACCTTCTGAGTAATTATTGAGAAGATGCCTTCTTTTTCTTTGGTCTTTTGACAAGCTAAATAAAACCAATAGAAAACCAGCCAAGTCTGAGTGAATTTTATATCATCATTGGAAATGGATTTTTTCATTTTTCAATGAAAAGAAAAATAAATAACAAGTTAACAAAATTTTCCCTTTAATTTTATTATTCGATTCTGTGTAACATAGTTAATTTGCAAAAATAAATTTAGCATTAAAATTGATTCTGTGTGCTAAACATAGCCTGGAAAAAATGCTCAGGGTATTTAGTAACTACTATATGGAAGTTTCTTAAAATGTAGAAGAAATAATTTCTACAAAGTTTGTCTGTATTGCAAACATTGCAGTGTAATATTGATTGTTTTTCACTATTATTCCTTGTGATTATCTCATGGTAATGCTTTCTTGTAGAACCTGTAATTGGGGAAGAAAACATAGATGTTGCAAGTGTACAGTGTGATTTTAAAAGAATTACCTGCTTTCAATTAGAGAGATAATGTGGCTATATACCTGTATGTATATATACTCTATGTATTGATTTGTATATTGAAGTGAGATTGTACAGGAGCTTTTTGTGAAATACTCCCAGCTGTCTTGCCTAAGCACACATTAGATACATACATTTTAGAAGGATCCATAACTTAGAACATTAGTGGTTCCCAGTTTTCCTCCTCACCATTGTGTTGGACTGAACAGCCCAAGTGGTATATGTATTCAGCCTGCCATATGTTTCAGTAAGAGCAAACATCTGGTACCAGTTTCCCCCTTGCTTTTCTTGATCCAGCTGTATAGACTAACTTTGAATCTTAGAAATGCTGCAGTCTTCCATTTCATGCATTCCTCAGCATGAAGCACATTTTTTTTCACCCGAATTCCTACATTTTTATTAAACCTTAGTTTGAAAGCACTTCTTCAAGATGGGCATTTCGTGATGCTTTCTTCCTTGGATGCTAAGTTGTGCTCCTGACGCCCCATGCTTCCTTTGCAGCAGCATTTTAATACAGGATGGAGAACCCTCCTTTGATACCTGCCTTCTGCAGGAATCTATAAGCTTCTGTGAAGGCAAAAATCAGTCATGTCCTGTTCACCACAGTATCTCAGGCATCTAACAAAGTGCCCAGGACATTGATAGCATTTAGTAAATGATGAATGAATGCATCCATAAATGAAGGAAGGAATCTATTCCAACATCTTTGGGAGGAAAGAGTCAGAAGCATCAAAAATTAATTCTCAAATAATAGAGATTAGTACAATATTTGTTGGACAATAACAGCCATTGAAAGCGCATTCATCACCAATGTACTGATTTGGAAATGTGAAGTTTTGGAAATGTGAATTTTAGTAATATCATAGATTATTATGGAATGGCAGTATTTCAAATGTTTATGTTTTACAGGATGAGTGCTAACTCTACCAGCAATTATAGTATTAACAGTTTCATCAAATATTTTCCTTGTTTCTGAATCTTACCAGTTGTGCATAGGTGCTTTTCTATTTGAAAGCAGCGCATCATTCAGCCTCCTGAATGTATTTAGACCTTGTAAGTATAATTAACTCTTTCTTGACAGGGGCATATTTAAGATTTTTAAAAAAATACATATATAGTGTGTTGCAGCAAAACCTTTTTAAGAAGGAGTCAGTAGGATGTAGGGATAATTTTTTTCTACAATAAATATTTCCAGACCCTTTATTTATAATCAATATATGAATAAGGACCACTAAATTTAAAATGTATAATGAGATGTGTATACAAGTATCAAAAAGATATATTTCCACAGTTACAAAATGCAATGGAAGCTGTCTCTAACCCCAGCTATCGAAATAAAAGAAACCTCGGAGTAGGCCTAATCAAAGATTCAAAATATGTTCATGTACAAAAATGATTTTTAATGAAAGTCATTTAAGAAGATTTAAATCAATGGAGAAATACTATTTTTATGGATTGGATAAGTCAATGTTATAAATTTGCTAATTCTTTTCAAATTGAGGTATGGGTTCAGTAAAATTCTAATCAAGACCTTAACAAATTTTTAAATAGAATTTGACAAGCTAATTCTCAGATTTATCTGGAAGAGTAAAGGTCAGGAAAGAAAAGACAAATTTGAGGAGAAAGAATAAAGTGGGAAGAATGGCATTATAAGATAACTAGACTACTGCTGCTGCTACTACTACTACTACTACTACTACTACTACTACTACTACTACTACTACTACTATTTCTTCCTCCTCCTTCTCCTCCTCCTCCTCTTCTTCTTCTTCTTCCTCCTCCTCCTCCTCTTCCTCTTCCCCTTCTTCCCCTTCTTCCCCTTCTTTCTTTCTTTTTTTTTTTTTTTTTGAACAAGACAGGATGTCTGTTGCCCAGGCTGGAGTGCAGTGACATCATAGCTCACTGCGGCATCAAACTCGTGGACTTAAGCTAGCCATCCTCCCACCTCAGCCTCCTGAGTAGCTAGGACTACAGGCGTGCCACACCATGCCTGGCTAATTGTTAAACTTTTTTTGTAGATTAAGGGTCTCCCTTTTTTGCCCAGGCTGGTCCCGAACTCCTGGCTTCAGGTGATTCTCCCTCCTTGGCCTCCCAAAGTGCTGGGAGTACAGGTGTGAACCACTGCAGCCAGCCTAGACTTCTTATAAAGCCATAAGGTATATTGTGTATAGCAAAATAGACCAGACTGGAGAGCCAGAAAGGACTAATTTACACATAATATATACATATCTGAAAGAGGTGTCATTGTTGATCAGTGGGAAAGGGATGAGTCACTTAGTAAATGGTGCTGGGACAAAAGTTTGAAATTGTATCTTTACCTCATGAAAGCACAAAAGCAATTCCAGATAAATTACAAATTAAAATTGGAAATGGAAATTGGAGGATATTTGTGTGATATAGGGAAGGACAGTAGTTTATAAACAACATTTTAAAAAGCACTAATCTCAAAGGAAGGGATTATAATTATGAACAAAAATGATGAACATTAAATATAACAAAGAATTAGCATTCAGAATACCAAAAATAATATAAGTAACACAGTGGAAGACGGGACAAATAAGAATAGTTAATCCTAAAATGAAACCCAAATGGCTACTAAGCAGCCAAGACAAGGATTAGGGAAATGCAAATCAAAACTACACTGTTATACAATTTTACACATCTATCATATTGACAAAATTGTAAAGTTCAATGTCACCAGGTGTTAGTGAAGATACGGAGCAGTTGGAAATTTCATAATTCTGAAGAATGTAAATTGGTGACACCTGGGAGAAAATTTCACATATATATGTAGTAAAGTTTCATATTTTATAAGGACCCAGAAATTCTATGGGAAGTATAATCCCTAGGGATACCTTCTCATATGTATACAAAGAGACATGTACAGGAATATTTATTCGGGATTGTTCATAATATTAAAAAAATAGAATCAAAGTGAATAGCCATTCTATTAGTTCATTTTGTGTTGCTCTAACAGATTACCTGAGGCTGGATAATTTATTTTTAAAAATAGTTTTATTTGGCTCGCAATTCAAGTGGCTGGAAAATTGTCTGCATCTGGTGAGGTCCTCATGCTG
This sequence comes from Gorilla gorilla gorilla, assembly GCF_029281585.2. NCBI lineage: Eukaryota > Metazoa > Chordata > Mammalia > Primates > Hominidae > Gorilla > Gorilla gorilla. The sequence goes on from NC_073230.2 coordinate 25,715,807, forward strand.
CTTCAATTCATGGTGGAAAACAGAAGGTGAGCAGGCATGTGCATAGATCACATGGTGAGAGAGAATGCAAGAGAGCAAATCAGAGGAAGCCAAGCTCTTTTTAACAACCTGCTCTCAGGGGAATGAATCCATTCTTGAAAGGCCAAGAACTCACTCAGCCCCAAGAGAAGGCATTAATCTATTCATGAAGGATCCACCCCTATGGCCTAAACACCTTCCAATAGGCCCTACCTCCCAACACTGCCACATCAGAGACCAAATTTCAATATGAGTTTGGGTGGGGACAAACCACATCCCAACTATAGCAGCCATCAGTAGGAAAATGGATAAATAATTTGAGATATTTTTATGCAATGGAATATTATGTCGGTCTGAGAAAGAATGAACTAGGGATTGACATATTGTCATGGACAAATCTCAAAAATATGTTTAGGAAAAATAAGTTGCAGAAAATTATTATACTTTATCATTTATATAAAGCTGAAACTATGCATAACACTGCTATATATTCTTTAAGGTTATGTACATATGAAATAAAACACAAAGACATGCTTCAGAATGATAAATTCAGAATTTCAGAACAGATTATTTGTGGGGAGGGATGCAATGAAGCTTCAAGTATATTTGTAATATATTTCTTAGGGATGGGGGCTGTGAATGCCATTTATGTGTCAGTAGCCCCGAATTTGTATGTCTAGCCCAGGCAGCTTTCCTGAACTTCAGGCATGTATATCCAGATGATCTGATAGCCTTCTAGAATGGCCAGACTGAATTGCTAGCATTTCAGCAAAATTGCTCTACACACAGTGTTTCCCATATCAATTAATGACACTTACTTCTAATTGCTCAGGCCAGAAATTTTTGAAAAATCATTGAATGTTGTCTTTTCCTCATGCCCTAAATTCAGTCAGAAACTCCTCTTGTCTGTACCTACAATACATAAGGAGAGGCCTGTTATTCCTTCTCACTTTACAGCTACCCTCACAGATCTATATCACCACAATCTTTTGCTTAGATTTTCAAAATAGCTTCCTAATTGGCCTCTCAGCTTTCACCCCAGAAACTCTTCCTAGCCCCACCGTTTATTCTTAACACAGCTGCCAGAATGGTCCTGTTGAGTATGAATCATGTTGTATTACTCTTTTTCTCAAAGCCCAGCAGTGGCTCCCTATTTCTCTTCCAGAAAAAGCCAAAGTCTTACAAGGCCTCAAAGGCGCTGTATGGTATGGTCCTTGCCATCTGTCTCACTTCATTCTTTTAACTCTCCCCTTCGTTGAATTGCTGCGGTTGCAAGAGCCTCCTTGATGTTCACTGGACCTGCCTCAAGTGCTCCCACCAGACATATTTTATCCTTGAGCTTTTCTCTCAATCTGCATGGTCAAGTACCTTTATGGGCTTGTTTACGTGGCCTTTCCCTTCCTCGGGTGTTTTCTCAGAAGTCACCATACCACTGAGCCCTTCACTAGCCACTCTATTTAAGATTGTAACACTCTCATTCCATGCTTCGTTTTTGTTTATAGCACTTCCTATTTTCTAACATACCTGTCATTTACCTCTGTTTAGTGTACACTCTTTATTGTCTGCTTCCCATGATAAAACATAAAGTTTGCAAAAGCCAGGATTTTTGTCTGTCTTATCCACAGGCATATCCCCAGCACCTTGAAGAGTACAGGTATAGTAGACTCTCGGTAAACATATGTTTAATAAATGAATGAATGAATATGCAATTGTTCGTTATGTTATTCTGTGTATCTATAATGTAACAATTTAAAGAAAGCACCTGGTTGAGAAAGATGCCATGGTTCAGTGGTAGATAATAAAAATAATTGCAAACATAGTATACATTTTTATCAGATTTTATATCTCTTCTTATACTATAGCTTGACTCCATTTTTAACCTGTATGAAACTAGGAATGGAATTAACGGTAGGCCAGGTGTGCACATTGAATAGGTAGCTCAGAGTAATGAAGGAAAAGGCAAGAAAGAGCTTTGCCAAGAGCAAGTGTGGTATTGATACAGTATTTCCTTTATAATACCCTTTAAACTCTTATATGGAACCTTAGAAAAACACAAAATCTCCTATTTTCTACAAATACTTTAGAATGTCTTGCCTAATGCATTCAGTTTGTGTCAGCTTCTTGATAGTATTTTAACACATCTTTCTGTAATTGTTTTTTAAGTGTGGCACTCGAGTTTTCAGGAGTGTTCTGAGCTGTGATTGATCATCATACATGCATTTTGAATAGGGACATCTGTCTCTGCAGCATATTATGTCTCCTGACATGCCATTTCTCAGCTTGACAGAGCACCTCTAGAGGGCATAGGCTTTAATAAGACAGAATATGTGACTTTTTTTTACTTCCATAGACAGTGAGTGGTGTTACATTTTATAATGAAATAATGAATAGCTGAAGTGACAGCTTACCCAATTTGCCTTTCTTCGTGAGCCAAATATAAAACTAGAAATAAAGCTTATTCATTTTAGCCTGTCTAATATTTACTTCAAAAACATTTTAATAGGACAATATTTACTAAATAAGTTTTCTTGTATTCATAGTTGACAGTGACAAAAATGGTTTCTTTGTCTTTTTCTCCTAAATTTTTCTCTTTTTATCCTTATCATTTTTTCTATACCTAAATTTTTCTTGCATCCTTTTATATGAGCAAATTGCCTCTAATCTTGAAACATATAGTTTATTAATTTGATTTGAAATTTATTTTGATATTATTTTTACCAGTCATTCAGTAATCATAGATAGTTACACTGTTTAAAAAAACAAAAAAAAACACAACACAAAACAGGCACAAAGCTAGATGAATGAGCGTTGTGTGGACTCTGCCCTAGAGGAGACCCAAGTTTAGTGTGAGAAGGAGATAGAAACAATGATAAAGTTTGTGCACTCCAGAAGAAGTAGGAGCGATCGCCTGTGGCACTGAAGAAACAGTGGCAGGCTCTGCTTGGATGGAGGACACTGGCCAAGTGGTCAAGTTGGCAGAGAAGGCAACTGATCCATGTCTTAAAAAGTGCATGTGCCTTTACCAGCAAAAAGGAGACGAGATGGGGCAGACAAGCAGAGCAGCAGGTGCAAATTGGAAGAGTGGAAGGTTTTGGCCTGTTGAAAGAAAGATGAAAATTACTTGTACCTGGAGTAGTAGGTGTGCAAGGTGGGAGGAGGAGGATGACAGATGAAGCTGGAGAAGTAAATTTTTATTTATACATAGAACTTATAGTTCTTTTCTTCCATTTTGATATTGTCTGCCTGACTCTAGTATCTTATTTTACACCCACAACTGCAAATATCTCCCAGTCATTTGAAAGAAGACTTACTGGAAGTCATTTTCCTACCTCATTTTCTCATTTCCTGACAACTTCTTTCAACTGTCTTGATTAATTTCCAAATATGGGAATATTTTCAGGTCCCATGGTCAAAGATTTTGTTAAAAAGTCTTACCTCTGATTCAGCTAAATGGTTAGTCAATTTACTAATTAATAGGAAATGCTTTGTAGTTATAGGTAATTAACATGTTAATAGTTTAAATAAAATTGATTGATTCTTCTCTTTGCTTGGTTAATTTAACTATCCCAGAGATCAAGTTTTAAAAAAGCTTGTTATCGTGTAGCTTTATGCAACTAATTACTGTTAGTCCTTTACCATGTCTATGTCATTGCACTTGCTTCTTCAGCTAGTGACATCAGAACCTTCACTTCACTAGCAACATCCTACAAACAAGAAGAAGCACCATCTTGAACTTCCACAGAAATCTCTTCCTTTCGGAAGTATTTTAATCATTACTTCACCAGCTATGTTCCACTTCTGGATATTTTGGTAAATTTTCCGAGCATTTAGAAGCCACATATCACTCCTTTCAGTTGCAGGAAATTGGCCTTTTATATCAGAACACTGTGATCTGTGAAATGGGTACTCAGTGACTTTAGAACACGTCAAGAGATTAGCTTCGTGTCTAGAGTCTGCCTAAACAGTTCCAAGGTGAGATTTGTTATTTCACATTTAGCAATGATTTAAAAACAAAAACATACACTTTGAATGGAGTGCTTTATTAAAATAATGGAAGAACATGGTAGAGGAAGAACTCCCTGGGAAGAGTTTAAATAGTATAAATAGCTTTGCTGAGAGAGCAACAAAGTTCTGTGTTGTGCTGTTGCCACAGCAGCACCAATAATTCAAAACAAGGAAATGGAGTCTCATATTTAATATAATACAGACTTTTCCCTAGAACTTCTGTGGTCTAGGGTTTTTCAGGGATTGGCATGTTTACATATGTCTAAATTTAGACATGCCTTTTATGTAATATGATGAAAGAGAAGTACTTAAAATTCTGTATGATGCAGTTATTTCTTAAACTTTTTTTTTGTTTTAAATTGACCAAATTATCAGGAATTTTCTGTGCTGAAGTCAATGCCCCAGGACATTGTGAATTTATGCATATGAAGGGAGACATCATCTCTTATGCACCCCACATTTGATTTTAAAAGATCACTTTGAAAAGTATGAAGCGGTGTTTAGTAATTCGAGGAAGAAAAATAATTTCTTTTCTATTGAATATTCTATTGAACATTCTATAACAAGAGTTTTCTGTGCTGTGGAAGTAGGTACTCTGTTCTGAAAGTCAGGATCTGGAAATTCAGAAACACAGATACGGACGTTTGGGGAATTTTAAAGTAAATTTTATATGTCATTTTGGAAATAAATTAGATATTGGACCAATCTCGGGCGTGGACAGAATTCAATTCATCATTCAGTAAAGCACAACTAAATCTCTACCAAATAACAAAATCCAGTCATAATAAAAGCTCGCTTACAAAGAAATGTTTGACTGTGGCAAACTGCTTTTTATTAAACGTACTTGACACAACACAAGGAGATGGCAGTGTGCTTTCCGACTTTCAGATTATTGTTGTCCCAGTGTTAGTTACTTCATCTCGCTGCCTGCCTGGCTTTTCCACCACCAATTTTATCCTTGTTCTTACTAAAGAGTAAATTTGTAGGCAAGTTTGATTGTTACGGGATAAGAATAAATGAAATGGTTAGGGAAATTTTCATATTTTGGTCTTTTCTACCCAGTGACATCATGATGAAGATGATGCAAAAAATTGGTCAGATATGTGTCTAGTATGAATGTGTGTTTGCATTTACTTCTTTTTTGAGGCAAAGTCTCACTCTTGTTGCCCAGGCTGGAGTGTGCAGTGGCGTGATCTCAGCTCGCTGCAACCTCTGCCTCCCAGGTTCAAGCGATTCTCCTGCCTCAGCCTCCTGAGTAGCTTGGACTACAGGCGCCCGCCACCACAGCTGACTAATTTTTGTATTTTTAGTAGGGATGGGATTTCACCATGTTGGCCAGGCTGGTCTTAAACTCCTGACCTCGTAATCCACCCCCTCGACCCCCCAAAGTACTGGGATTACAGGGTGAGAGCCACCATGCCCAGCCACATTTACTCATTTCATAAGGGCAAATATTGCCTAGAAACTAGTTTCAAAGAGGCCTAATTCATTTTTTATGTAAATTGGCCAAATATTATTTCTTGCATGAAAGCTTTATTAAGGAATTATGATGTAATTTTTCATTTATATCTTCTGGCTAGTGTCGAAAGGGGAATTCTGAGTGTTGAAAGGGGAATTCTTAGAGATGTAAAAAAATAACTGAATTACCCTTAAAAAGATTGAAAAGTTAAAAAGCAAATAAAAAGAAAATGAAAATATACTTATCCATTTAGCAAATATTTAAGGACCTACGTCAGTTACGTTTCTAGGCACTGGAAATAAAATGAATATTGAAAAAGACAGGATAGGTTCATGAGACTTATGTATAATCAATATTTAAAGAGGGAATTTGGGCCAGGCACAGTGGCTCACCCATGTAATCCGAGCACTTTGGGAGGCCAAGGCGGAAGGATTGCTTGAGCTTAGGAGTTTGAGACCAGCTTGGATAACATAGTGTGACTCCATCTCTACAAAAAAGTTAAAAATTAGCAGCTGGGTGCAGTAGCTCATGCCTGTGATCCCAGCACTTTGGGAGGCCGAGGTGGGTGCATCACGAGGTCAGGGGTTCGAGAACAGCCTGACCAACATGGTGAAACCCCATCTCTACTAAAAATACAAAAATTAGCTGGGCATGATGGTGTGTGCCTGTAATCCCAGCTACTCAGGAGGCTGAGGCAGGAGAATCACTGGAACCTGGGAGGCGGAGGTTGCATTGAGCCAAGATCGCTCCATTGCACTCCAGCCTGGGTGACAGAGTGAGACTCTGTCTCAAAAAAAAAAAAAAAAAAAAAAAAATTAGCTGGCGTGTTGGCATGCACTTATAGTCCCAGCTACTCAGGAGGCTGAGACAGGAGACAGGAGGATAGCCTGAGCCCAGGAGGTCAAGGTGGCAGTGAGCCATGATTGTTCCACTGTATTCCAGCCTGGGTGACAGAATGAGACCCTGTCTCAAAAAAATAAAAATAAAAAAGAGGGGATTTGGATAATAAAATAACTCATTGAGATGGTCTAATATTGTTATGACTTCTCCTTCCATTTAATCATTTATTTAGGCATTATTTATCATGAGCACATCAACATTTGTATCTGCCCTTTTCTTCTTTGTTCACTTAATGGTATCTTTTCCAATTTCTCAAAAGGAAAAAGAATTAAATGAACCTCACATGTCATTTGAAAACAGAGATAGTATCCATTCCAGGCCTCTGTTTTATTTTGCTCTTCCCCTCTCCTTGACACTTTACTTTTGGGCAGATGTGCCTGAGGAAGACTTGGTGTAAGATGATACAAGGTGGCAGAGGTTAGTTTGTGACTCTGAGAAGACTTAGTCTAAGATGATACAAGGTGGAACAAAGCTTAGTTTGTGAGTCTGAAGCAGAATCAGGAAGTGATACGCAGTGTGTTTCCTGGAGGATAATAAACTTTCTATATGATGACCTTGTTTTATCATGGTATTAGTGAGCATCAAAACTATTCACTGACTTATATTCATATATTTTTCTCAAGAGAAGGAAAATACTGCATGGGTTTTGCAGCCAGTCTTCCTGTTCAGATTTACTCTGCTTAAGTACTTAATTTAAGAGAGAGAGAGAGTTTGACAAAGGATTCCATAACTTCTAGTCTTCAAATGATCAAAACTGAGGACCTGGTGAAGGTTTCAGGAAACCACTTCTTTAATTGATTCTCTTTCCATGTGAAATGTATTTCAAAGGATAATAGCCTACGATTTGACTCCAAAGCTTCAGCGTAGAAGAGGAATTCTTCTGGCTGAACTATATAGCTAATGCTCAATTACCTTAGCTTCTATTGAACCGTATTCTAAACACCTTCCTTTGTAACCATCACCTTGTGCAGAAGTCTGTATTTTTAGCCTTTAAGCAGAGCTCAAGCACTGTATTTAGACATCTGACTTGAAGACTAAAATTTGCTCAGTGAGCAGAACAAATGTTCAGAAAATAACATTTCAAGGTTAGAGTTAGTGTCCTGAATAAAACCCCTTTTCTTCTTTTTCTCCGTATTGAATATAACATAAATAATGTACCCTGACTGACTTTTAAGACTAAAAATCAGAGAATACAGTGAACTTGGAAAGGGAAGAGAGCATAATTAAAAATTGAAGGGGCTTCTGTTGAACAGTTGTTTGCCTGAAACTAAGTACACGTTTTATTCTTGACTCAATAGGATTATGGATCTTAAAAGGATTTTTAAAACTATATAGTAAAGTGTTTAGAAAAAGGGCCTGAATAAGCCTGCAGCTACTGTAAGAAATATTGAAAGAAACACACACACTCACAGAATCATCATAATATCCTTCTTAGTATGAGGAGGAAAAAACTAAATACTGTTTATTGCTAGTAGTTACAGTAATTGTATTTATCAGGTTTTGACTGTCTGCAATGTGTTAGTCACTGTGCAAGGCCCTGTATATAATAAACCTTATTTAATATTCACAGCAATTCTATGGAATAGGTATTATAAATCTCATTTTGTAAATGAGAAATAAAGTCCAGAAAGTTTAATAACATTCTTAAGATTATATAGTTAGTAAATGGAAGTATATTGTGAATATTTCTCAAGAAAATCTCAAAATGGTGCCCAAGACTCCCTGTCCTTGAGAAATAAAAACATTTTACTTCTTAGGGGAAATAGATGAGAGTGATACATTGTGATTGTTATTCTTAAACAAGACAATGCAAGGTCCCGGGACCCTTTTTTGAAAGGGAAATGACATATTTGCACTGAGGGAAAGTGATTATCACTTGCTGAGCATTTCCTTAAGAATTCTGCTCACTTGGATTATGTGTAATTTGGTGAAGAATTTATCCCCATGTATTCCATGAGGCAAAAGGATGTTGCAATTGCACTTCACAGTGCATCCATACCAATCCACCGGGGGAAAAATAATAAATGAGTCTGGGTACTCCCTTCTCTTGGCCACATGGTTGATGTTGTAATCTTCACTCTATACAGCCAGTCACCTTGTGAACAGAACTAGCTAGAGCCCAGGACTATTTGATTGATTAAAGATTCCCACCCTTAAAATTAGGACTGAAAGACATGTTAGAAATTCTGAATATGTTTTAGGCCCTGCATTTGAAAGGTAATAAATAGGGCATGTGAAACTCTTTGACCTTTTTCTGGTTCTCAGTGCCTTGAAATTTCTATCTCAATTTTTTAGATACTCAACACTCTAACCCAGCAAGGGGAGATATTTCTTAGTGGGGCATAGTAATAATATAAGAAGAGTGTATTAGTCTGTTTTCACACTGCTAGAAAGAACTAGTTGAGACTGGGCAATTTAGGAAGAAAAGAGGTTTCATTGACTCACATTCTGAAGGCTCAACAGGAAGCATGACTGGGAGGCCTCAGGAAACTTACAGTCATGGTGGAAGGCAAAGAGGAAACAGGCAGCTTCTTCACATGGTGGCAGGAGGGAGCAAAGGGGGAAGTGCCACACACTTTCAGACAACCAGATCTTCGGAGAACTCACTCACGATCAAGAGAACAGCTTGGGGGAAGTCCACCCCCATAATCCAATCACCTCTCACCAGGCCCCTCCACCAATATGTGGGGATTACAATTCGAGATGAGATTTAGGTGGGGACACATAGCCAAACCATATCAAAGAGACTGAGTAAAGCAAAAGTGAATTAGAGATTTATTTTAAATGTAGTGGAATACCAAGTTTATGTAAAGCAGAAAGTTTAACAGTGGTATGGCTATTATTTGGTGAACTGATTATCATTCTTTTTTGCATAATAGGTTGTGAGTACACGTGGCCCAATGGTATCTTAATTCTTCATTTGAAATTCTAAAGGTTTGCATTTCATTTTTGTTAAGCATGTTGCATTACTCTAAAACAGATTTTAAAAGAAAGATACTGAAATATAATTCCATATAGTTACTGAGTCATTGACTTTTTCAGAACTCTTTTAGGTAATCACCCTTATTTATAGATGGGAAACATTCAGCTGCAGAATTAAATGATTTGCTCAAAAGGAAACAGGAATAAATGGCAGAATCAACCACCTAATACTTTGGATTTTTGGAAAGTATTAAAAATAAGCAAATCAGAACAACAAAGTTCTCCATTTCTTTGTTTGTGGAGTATTCTCCCCTCTGGCCCCAGCAAAATAAAAAGTTAGAAAGGAGATCCTCTGGAAGTTAAACCAATGTGTTTAAGGTTAAACCCTGCCTCATGTCACTTGTACAATTTACACAACATTCGTTTCCTTAAGTGCTACCATAATTTTGTGAATGTTAACATAAAGAAGTCCAGGAGGCCACCAAATTGTTCCCCATTGGCTTTTTGTGTAGTGTAGGATAATGAGGCAATTTTTGCTTTGTCTATATATATTTTGTGTATTACTTGATTTTATGATCATATATTGTTTGTGTGACTTTACCTTTAAAGTCAATAGAAATATAAATTTAATTTGGTATTTACAACACACATATACACACACATATATATATATTTTTTCATCAAACATTAGGCAAATGATGGTTACATGAAACATGAAACTCTGGGAGTACTTCTGTTTCACAGGTTCAGATCCTGTGTCCTGACTTTTGGTTGAGAAAATATAGGCTCAGTTAATGTATTCAATTGTGTACTTTTACCCAGTTTTCCATTATCTCCTATTTCATCTTCCACCATAGTAACTTCAGACAAGAAAAGTGTGTTTGAAGACTACCACGGGTTAACTACCTGTATTCCATTATAAAATCTTTGTATATCGTGTTAGTCTTTGGTTTTGTGGTCAGGATCGACTATAATGAATTCTGGTTCTTGATTTACCAAATGTGAGAACTTGGCCAATTTATCTAATCTTTGGGTAAATTAGTCTCCCCATGTGTAAATTAGGAATGAGAAAACTTAACCTTTAGGGTTGTTGTGAGAACTAAAAGAGCTCCAGTTTGTCCAGTGCTTGGTTTTATAGGGACTAGATACAGGTAGATTTCTTTCTTCTTCATTTGATTTAAATCCAACACTTACTCTTACTGTTGTCCCAGGTAAAATTTTAAAAATTCATTTTGCTATAAGTCAGGCATGATTTTCAGCACTCTGATTTAAAAAGTAATGTGATTTCTTGTGGAATAACTAAAATAAGGACCCACTGACAGTTGTTTCCACATTAAAGTTGGGTGGATTTCACCTAAAGCTTCTGAATTGCCAGACAAGCTTCACTTTATCAAGGAGAAAAATTAAAATCCACTAAACCAAAGTAAAATGAACTAAAATTCCAGAAGCTAAAGGACAAGTAAAGGACACAGTCTTCACACTCTGGGCTTTTCTTTTGGTGTTCTTTCCATTGACTGTGGGATAAAATTTGGGGGAAATTGTGAGGGTGTGAATGGCAAGTGTATGTTTGGGTTCTAAGACTTGGGTCATTAATACCAAGTCATAATGTATATTTTTCTATCCCCTTTCTTACTCAGTATTGTTCATTTTTTAGTGTTATTCAGTATTTTCAGTATCATGATTTGTAGAAATTTTTATAATAATGACATAATTATACCATAATTTCTTTTACTATTTTCCTTATATTGGGAATATACACCATTTGCAGTTATTCAGTGACACTTTAAAGTAGCAGTGTGATGGACATTCATTTACATAAATCACTATCCACATCCTTGATTTTTTTTCTTTGGAAATGATTCCTAGAAATAGAATCACTCTTAAGGAGTGTGAACGTTTTAAAAGATTCTTGATATAGTGTGACATTTTTTTCCCTGGGAAAGGTGTACCAATTTACACTCCTACCAGCAGTGTTTTTCACATCATGTGCTTGTCATTATCTATTAGCATCAATGATATATGAAAATGTTAATGTTTCATAATTTAAATTTACTTGCTTACCAGTGAAGTTGAGTGTTATGTCTTATGTTTACTAGAGAAGACAGGCACACTGGAATGCTCCTTCTTTTCAGCAAGTACATATTTAGACACTTTGTGTTCCAGTGGTAGTTTTTCTCATTTATTTGAATATATGTCAATAAGCAAACTCTTGGCTAAAAATAATCACCTTAGCACTAAATTTAGTCAAGTGTCAAAGGCATTTTAAAGAGACTAAATTTGGGATGCATCTCAGAAAAACATACTGCATGATACTATGCTAATGAGATTTTCTTTTTTTGCTGGGCAATTGGTAATTTTGTTGTTCACCCTGAGTTCCCCAACAATGTTGAACTAGCAACTTTCAAACCTGTAAACATTTGCTTTTGTAATCAAAATTGAAAGATACAATTGAAAGGAAAGATTTAGTTCACAAACTGTATAATCTTCTGATTCTGCAGAATTGAAATGAATAAACTTGAACACATATTTAAGAACTCAAGCTCTAGTCAGCATATAACTTAAGAGGGAAAAGGTTGAATTTCCTTTCAAAATAAGCACCATGCATGACCATGCTTCCTAAGAAAAAAAGAAAAGGTAATATCTCTAAAAATTGTATCATCATTATTTTCATACCAGTTACCATGGTTCAATTAGTCCCTCTCTATAAAGTCTAGGAGTACATTTTTCTAAATTGTGAAAATTCAATAATAATTACATATATAGTAATATGTATTTATATAATATTATATAATATGTAAAATAATAATTATATATAGTTTATATAAATGTGTGTTTTAAGTGGTCTTATTATGTGTGATATTTCAAGGTGTAAGCTTATTTTTCAGGATATTGTGTTTTGGTACCTAGGAGGATCAGCTTTGAATCATTTCTAGTTACATATTTCTAATTTGGGGGAAAATCAGTTTTTATAGGAATAAAATGTGGTCCAAGTCTTCAGCAGAGTGAAGGATAAGACTGAATTATAAAAAGAGAGGTTTAATAAAGTATTTTTTAAGCCTTAGAGGAAGTTAATAAAATAATTTTATTGAATTCCATCATGACTCAGCTTCTAATATTAATTTTGTAAATAGGAAAAAGGTAATTAAATTACTAAAGCACCTTCATTTTAAAGGTTAACTTTATTATTATTGCTCATAGGAAAGTTTATTTTTTACCACTTTTAGAACACTAGGTCTTTTTAAATTGATGCACAATTCATTTGCGTGCTTTCTATGACACGCAGTCAGACTTGCTTCCTTCCTGTGTGGGCTCTGACTATCTAATAAAAGAGATAATGTAATGACTTACATATCTAGAACACAAGGCAATGATTCCATTACCTAGGCATATACCTGTTCTGATTTGCAGACAGTTTAATTTTTACATCTGATCTTTAACTAGTGCTTCAGATGAAGCAGAACTGGGTATTTGAAAGGAATTTAATTTGTTTTGCCCATTTTAATGGTAGTTTTTTTCTGAGTGTATTTAAAGAGCTTTTTATAACTACCATCTTCCAATTTTTAAAATGGAAATATATTTTCTATTGCTTATTTTTTTACTGCAAAGCCTTATGTGTTTATTTTAGAAAAATTAGAAAATACTGCAAAGAAAAAAGAAAAACGAAAAAATAATATATTCTTAGAGAATTCTCATTAACATGTTGGCAGATACTCCAGTTTATTCTATATAATTCCTATATACAATAGGGGATCAAAGTACTTGTTACACTGAATACCATACTCTGACATTACATATTTTGTAAATGTTGTTATATGTTTTTGATTGAGCAACCAGTAATCATGTTAGCCTGAAGACAAACTTTGCATAGTTCAAAGAGTGTTTGCCAACCCTTTTTTAAAAAGGAGGTTTCACATAAAAATCCAGATGTCCACCTTCTCTTGATAGATGGGGATTCTGTGCTGCTGGGGCTCAGAATCCTGGTTGGCCACAGTTGAGAGCAGATGGCCACAGTTGGCCTTAGCCAGCCGGACCATGCACTCTGCATTCAGCGCATTCCTGCCCTGGTCTCCTTCACATCTTGATGTGCCTACCTGACTCCCAAAGCCAGCTGTTTGAAGGGTAGTAGTTTGTCTAGGGTAGTGCTTTTCAATGAGGCTGTACTGGCCCCTAAGGGAAGACTGGAAAGTGTTTTCTGGATGCCGCAATGCTTGGAGAGCACTACTGGCATTTAGTGGACTAAAGTCCTGTTATGTGAGGGGACTGGACCCGGAAGTTGTGTCCTGCATTTTCAACAATCCCTTTGGGTATTCATATAGGTGAAACACCTGTTTATAATTATTTGAGCCTAGAAACAAAACTGGTTGCACATATAAAAACTGCTTTAATTCAATTTTAGTATACGTTGAATTTCCTAAGACTACAGCTACTGTATAATTTCAGGTAAAATTGTTCTTTGCTTTGGAAGGTTTACTGTGCATTGTTCACCATTTGGAAAACCATGTTGCTGACAACAAGGTGGCTCATGGTATTTGAATAACCAACACAGTGCAGCTCCATCAGTGTTCATTTGTAGCACCCTTGTTCAATATAACAAAAAGCAAAATTAACACTCCTTTAACATTTTTTATGAATAAGAAATAAATATCAGATCTTATGAGAGAATATTAATTCTTCTTTGTGTGTTCTTTACTTTTACCATCTGTAATTTGCCTTGGCATGTTATCTAGACTTCAGTTACTCTTATTTTCCTTTTATCACTTGCCTGTAAGCCTGCTTTATTGTTTCTTATTCTAATACTAAATTTTAGCCTAATGTCCATGTAACCACTCAACCCTCCAGTCTTTCACTTTCTTACCCTCTTGAAAGTACTGGCTGCTTATTACTTCTCTTTAATTCGTATTTACTTGTTGGTAGTAGGGCAGGCATCAGATGACTTCCTCAATATGTAAGTTATGCTCATGCCTGGAGCACTTTATAATTAAAAAGAATATTCTGTATAGAGGTTGTTTGTATAATCTATGAGCTTTGTGTTAGGTTAGTAAAAGCGGCATTACAAAATACTTGTTTTTAAAAGTGAAGCTTTGTGCTTGAGCAGCTTAATGCTCTAGGTGACCATCGAGAATATACATTGGTCCTAAAGAGGCTTACAGGCTTCTAGAAAGACATTACATAGAAATAAGTTATGCCTAGACTGAGAGGATGATGAAATATGCTCCAGGATTTCAGAGAGGGGCAAGTAGATGTGTTTGAATGGGTAAGGAAGGCCTGTGGATGAAGCCGAGGAGGTGCCACCAAGCCTAGATGCTTGGGGAAGCTGTTAAGAGTTTTGGAGAAGGGGACAATGAAGCAAAGTTCTCTCCCTTTCTTTTTCACTTCCCCCTCTTCTTTTTCTTCTAGAACTGTGTCTTTTCTTCTTTCTTTCCTGAAGATGCAAAAGCTACAGATGTAAGTGAGAGGGACTAAAGCCAGAGTCATGACTGTGAAGTATTGATTTCAGGTATTTGTTCTCACCTTAAACTCAGACCAAATATAAAAATATGACCTTGGGGGCTTAGAATTGTGCAGTTTTTGTTCTTCAAGAGAAACTATTGGAGAGATCTCAGAGCAAGGCATTGCTTGTATTTCCCTTCAGTGTAGTACTTAGATTTTCATTTTCTTAGATCTAATTATAAAAGAGACTTAGGAGGTGGAAAATAAATTCAATAAGTCTTCAAAGTTTTTCCTTTATTTTATAAGCTAAGTATCACTGAATTGGGGGTATACTAAGAAGGGTATCAGTGACAGAATTGCTAGTTTCCTCAACCTGCCTCAGCTTATCAAATTTAACTCTTTTTGTGAAACTATTACCACATGTAAATATATTTAAAAAATTAGAATTTCTTTGAAGAAACATTTTCCTAGCCAATCAAAAGCAAGAGGTAGTGAGGCTTCAGGATGATTTGGTTTTCAGACTTTTTTTTTCTAATGCCACAATCCTTAGATATGGTGGGAAAGGCACTTCAAAGTGAGTACTCCAGATTTAATTCAAATGCACCCATTTAAGTAGCTCAGAAAATTGCATAATCTAGGGTTCTGGAGTGACAGTGTTTTATATGTTGAAATCTTTTGGAGTGGGATTGAAACAGCAAAATCATTTTATTTCATTAAAATCGCTCTCAGCCTCTTCTTTTTCCTCTCATTCACTGCAGGCCTTTCCATCTAAGAAACAATTCATAGCTGCTTCTTCAGAGGATGTCTAATTTTCCCTCATTCAGAGGGACACATTTGGTACTTTGCCCTGTGTTTTAATTAGTAAGCTTCAGAGAAAGAACGTCGTCGGAGCCAGGGCGCCCAGTTGTGGAAGTTTCTATATCCGGTAAATTGGATCCATTCCAGGGCAGAATCATTTATCAACAAATGAAACACCAGCCACTTCCCACACGTCCTCTGATTGCATTAAAAAATCACTCCCCTTCCTACCCAAATTGAGTATACTTAGAGTATGGAGCTGACAAACATTCTCTTTCCTTCTCCTCCTCCTCTTCCTCCTCATTCTGTTGAATTGCTGGTTTCTGTAGTCTATTAGGCTTCTTATTAATAGTAATAAAATGTTCATTCATTAACTCTCTCATGCCTGCATACCAGCTATAGTCACTGTCTTTGCCCCCAAGTTATGCAGTCTTTATAAAGTTGTTCAGTAGCAGGGAAATGAGTTGGGAAAACTGATATTGCATCTGTAGCATCAGGTACTATTTAACCAGTGGGAGGGACTGATAAAATTAGCAAGTTGACTAACCACTTCCCTTCCTTGTGGCTCTTTAATATTATAACGGATACAGAAAAGTTCAGAAGGACTGAGCTAGTTTGCGAAACCACAGCACACTTTGCTAAAGAGGGAATGCACAACAAAACGGGTAAGTTTCTTTATTTTAATCTTTTAAGAGAACTGTGAAAAAGATAGTGGGGTAGATGTTTTTAAGTCTGACTCTGCAAATCGTCTTTAATAATTTGTAGGCTGTGGAAAGATAAACTTTTCATGAGGAGGGAAGTAACAGTAGCAACAACAACAACAAAAATTACATTGAGCAAAAAATTCAACTCTGAGAATGCCTTTATTATTTCAGACAGACAAGACTAAAGTATTTTGGGGAGAGGGTTCTTGAATTAGTAAAAATATTGATGAATAAGTTCCTGTACTCTGATTTTTTGAAATTTAGCCTGGAATTGTCAGCAGGGGCATTATCTCCTGAAGCTGAATGTCCGTCTAGATCCTGAAACAGCTTAGTCTTCTGTTGTCTTCTTTGTGGTTGAAAATGTTTGTTGCTTTTAACTCTTTTATTATCAAAAATTTCAAACACAAGCAAAAATAGAGTGAATAGTATAGAGATTTCCCATGCATCTACCACATAGCTTCAACAGCTATGACTTCAGAGCCCAGGTTGTGTAATCCACACCTCTGTGGTACACTCCCTCCTTCAATCTAGTTGAATTGCAGCATTTTGAAATATGCCTATTGTGAACATTAAATAAAAGAGGCCTAAAGTTTCCTAAAGGCTCATACCAGCTCAGCAATATAAGGTTTAGAGAAATATTATTACATAAAATTGAATTATGAGTCATAGAAATCACAAGTGAGTTTCCACTGGTTGTTTTACCAGTGGGAGCAGGAGTAGAGGATAGTAGATATTAAGATTGTAGTCTCTGGAGCCAAACTGTTTGGGGTCAAATTTGGTTCTATCACAATCCAGTATCCTTAAGAAAATTTCTTAACCTTTCTGTGTCTCAGTTTCCTCACCTGAAAATGAATACAATAGCACTGATCTCCTGAGCATGAGGGATGATGAACCAGTGCATGCCAAGACTCTGAAAATTGCTGGGAACATAGAGTGCTCACTGTTTGTTAGCCCTACAACTGTTGGTCAGAATTATTAGAGTGATGGTAGGGTTGTGATTTGTCCAAGCAGAAAGCCAGAGGTTGTATCTGAGCATATTGGGCTGTCTTCTGACCATTGCTTTTTTCCTGATTATTTTATAATGCCAGGCTAGGAAATGTCTCCATTGAGATATCTTGCTTGCTTTTGCACCCTGTGAAAACTCCTTGCTCTTGCTTTCCCCCGCCAGCTCTGAATTAATTCTCTCTACAAACAAAAGTTATCTGAGCTTGTCTTGCCCACCCTCTCACTTTGAGGATGAGGGAGTAGAGATTGGTCTAAGCTCACAGAGCAAGGAGTAGATCTAATGGAAAAGACCCTGTCATGGGCTTCATGGACTCCTCTAATGTCTGTTTGGAGGGGCGCTGCACTTGGGTTTAGGCAATACTGTTGGGCCTGAGAGGCTGCCTCATATCTGAGCTCTTATGCATCCATCTCTGATGTAGAGGTCTTCCAGGGCTGCAAGTTGCTCAGATACTTTTTTCATTACTAATGAGAATGGTGAAATTCTGAGGATGGCAACAAATGGATGGTGAGGACCTTCCCTAAGCTATTTTTTTTCTATACTATAGTAATGGCTGTCATTTATTGAGCATTTACAATGCACCTGGCACTGTGCTATGTGGTTTTCTTATTTACTCCTCCCTATATCCCTATATAATACTTAATATTAATATCTTCATTTTATAGAAAAGGAAATTAAGGTGCAGAGAAGCTAAGCTACTTACCCAGCTCATAAGAGACAGCCAGGATTTTGTTCCAAGTCTGTCTGACTTCTTAGAGCGTTTGTCCACAAGAAATAGGTTTGTTCAAACATGTGCACTCGAAATGCTTCCGTGGTTTTGCTCTTAGGCTTCCTGAAGATGAAAGTCGTCAGTATTCCTATAAAGCAAGCTGAATGGAAAACCTTTTCTCTAGTAATAGTTTTCCCACAGTGAATTTTCAGAATGCCTAATTACAAGCTGGAAATTTGTCATAAATTTTGACAAATATAGAGGTGGGTGGGGATGGTGTGGAGTTACCACTGTAAAAAGTAAATATTGAGCTGACAGGTAAAAAAAAAGAAATGCTCTTTTAGTAAATTAACCATGTTTCAGTGGTGGATTTTGTTTTTAAGGCCATTTGTCTCTCTTGAGTTTTTGTAGAGGAGGGTGAAATATATCTAAGTCAGTTTTTGAGAACATGCAGTGCTGTTGTAAAACAAATGATAAACACTGATGCGCTGCAGAAATAAAAATTGGCTGAATCTTCTGGGAGGTGCTGAAGAGAACTGGGACATGCACAGTCAGACATTTTAGAAACCTGGAATTGACTTGAAGTGCTTTATCTTTTACATTACGGGTACAACTGCAAAAATAGAACTGAATGTGTGAATGAAGAGAGAGGTTAATTTCACAACTTTGGAGAATTTTTTTCCCCTCCAATAGAGTAATGGTGTTTTAAATTTTTTTTTTCTTCACTGAAGGGGACATGGTCTAAAATTTAGAGCTAAAAATGCAAACATCAGACATAAATGATTGACTTGCCTTTTATCAGGCAATCTGATACAATTTGCAATCGTTCATTTTTCCTTCATTGGCTACAGTACTTTTGTCATCTTGACAGAATCAGCCAAGCTTTACCTATAAAAATATTGGAAGAGATTTGAAATCATATGATCTTTTTGCAGAAAAAGAAAAGGATAAAGGGAATTGCAGCTGCCAGTATTTGGGGGGAGTGAAGTGGGAAGGGTCACTGTTATGTCACATTCTTAGATTCTTTTTTTTTTTATTATACTTTAAGTTTTAGGGTACATGTGCACAACGTGCAGGTTTGTTACATATGGAACCCATCATTCTCAGCAAATTATCGCAAGGACAAAAAACCAAACACCGCATGTTCTCACTGATAGGTGGGAGTTGAACAGTGAGAACACATGGACACAGGAAGGGGAACATCACACACCGGGGCATTCTTAGATTCTTAAACCTTTGAGAAAGCAGAGCAGCTCTTTAGTACTGGCCACTGCAAACCATTTTCCAGAATTGTTCCATCATCTTGGTTTTTTTCTTTTTCTTTTTGTCTCTAATGTCTTTATCTCATAAGAACATATTCACAACCTGTAAAGCAGGGTTTAGGGTAGGAAATTTCTGTATTTGTCTGTCATTAGAGACAGATTCAGAGTGCCATTTAGCTTGTCAGTGTCCACTTCTTTGTGCAGTAATGTAATTTCTGATGGGGTTGGTCACCCACGGGATTACTGCATACTAGTGCCTTCATGTTTACAGATTGTTTTCTATCCTGATCTTTAACATTTGTCAATGCATTATGTCACTGCTATTATTAAATGTAAAAATTTAATAAGTTTTAAAAATCAGTAAACATTAGTGCTTGATTTAAATACTTGATTTAATTATTAACTTAATAATTTAAATTTTAATAATAAAATGTATTAATAGTCTTGAATAGATAAAGCATTGTTTTCCCTTGAGATGAATTCTGTCTTCATTTGTTCTTTTGTCCATTTATTCACAATTGCTTAGCATCTCCTGCTGGAGATCCAGAAATCAATAATCACAGTTTGTGCCCTCAGAAAATTCACAGGTTTGGGGTGAAAAAGAGTTGTATGAAATAAGTGATGCTATAGTTCACAAAATATATTCTAACTACATTGTACTGTCTACATTGGGAGAGAGGGTGTGTGTGTATGGATAATCCCAGACCCTGGGATTAGAGAATCATGGTTCAAAGCCCATTACCCTCTGGTTTTGGGTATTTAACTAATGTTCTTAGGCCGTGGTTTCTTCACCTGTAAAATGATACTGAGCTGCTAGGGGTGTTGTATTAATTTAACATGTGATACATGTTAAGTATTTATATAGCATATCCTATAGTCTTGGGGGATCAAGGATAGTTTCTCAAATGAAGTTAACTTTAAACAACCTGAATGGCATAGATGCTTCTAGTCACAGGGAACTGGATATGACAAAATGGAAAAGAGTTTTGCCTCTTTGAGAAAGAGAGTAAAGGTCAGCATGGCTGAAACATGTAAAAAGTGGGGAAGTTGCTTAGAGGTACTGGCAGAATCCAGATCGTGCTGGGCCTAGTAGGTCATGTTATGCAGCTGCATGTTGTGCAAGTGCAATCAGAAGTGATTGAAAGGTTTACACGGGGAGTTGCATGACCTGAATAATATTTTTAAACTAGTTGCAGAGTGGAGAATAAATTCGTGAAGGCAAGAGTAGACACATGGAAATAGGTTAGAAAACTATTTCAATAGCCTAGTCCAAAAATGATGGCCACTTGGATTAAACAGTGTCAGGGGTATAGGGGCAGTGGACAGAGTGAGAAATACTGTATAATTAATAGGACTTGGTAAACAATTGGATGTCATTGGGGAGCATCAATTATGATCCTATGGTGTTTAGCAACTGGGTCTAGTGAGATGTCTTGTATGAAGATGGGAAAATTGGAAGAAGAGCAGGCTTGGACTTCTCAATTTACATGCTTTTGAAACATTCAAGGGGAGATGTCAAGTGGGCATAAGATGTCATGTAGATGTTAACTGAAGCCATGGAAATAGATGTGATCACTCAGAGAGATGGGATGAAGTGAGAAAAGCTGAGGGCCCAGTACTTAACCACTGGAAATTCCAAAATTTAGAGGACAGAGGAGAAGCAGCCAGTAAAGGAGGTGGATAAGTCATGGTCAGAGAAAAGGGAAAACAAGAAAGTTGTGGTTTTTAAGGAAAACAAAAGAAAATAGCATATTCAAGAGAAAGGAGTGATTATCCCTGTCAAATGCTAAGGAGCTAATAAATAATCAAAAAACACCATGGAATTGGTATCATGGAGCTCACTGACATAAAATAAATAGGCAGAAAATATAATTTCTTTAAAATTGCATTGCATTTTAACATACTGACTAATCAGTTTTACTGTTGACTAATTGAATAAATATATGAAGACAATAAAAGAGACATATTATTTTCCCAAGTGGCAGTATATTTAGAAATTATCTTACTTCTATCTTTACATAACTGTATGGTATACAAGGAAGCAGTAATAAACTATGCTGGTCTAAACTTACTTCCTTGGAAGTGCAAAAGTACTTGAATTCAGCACTTTCTTCTTGTGTATTCCCAATATCAAGATTACCAGGTACCATTGCTGAGGGAACCATTTGCGTAGACCAGTAGTTCTCAACCGGGGGTAGTTTGGTACCCCAGAGCACATTTGGCAATGTCTAGAGATATTTTTGATTATTACAGCTGGCAGCAGGTAATCTAGGGGGCAGCATCTAGGGGGAAGAGGCCAGGGATGCTGCTGAATATCCTATAATGCACCAGACAACCCCCTACAACAAAGAATTATTTGGCCCCAAATGTCAATAGTTGAGAAACCTTGACATAGACTAATGCAGACCTGCTCAGTGCCTAACATCAGGCCTTGGCAATAGTAGATCTTCACTAGAATTTTTCTGCAGGAGAGTGGGAGATCCTTTACTGCCTTTTTTTCATGGTCTACCAATAGGTTTGTGTAGTAAGTGATCTTTGAATTTGGTTTTTATCTCGAAACTTCTTTGTAAAAAACAAAGTGAATAAATAAAAGTATTGTGTACTCACGTGAATTACCTCTGCAGAATTTTCAATAGAATTTATCTATGTGGTTAAAAATAGAGGACAGTGCTCCACCCAGTGCATGTTAGACTTCTTACAGCAGAACTGGATTCTTTATGCAAAGTTAGTTCCTATGCTGAAGTGCATTTTGGAGAAGTTTCAGTATTAAAACATACTTTAAACATTTAATAGATTAATTTTCTTAAAACCTGTAAAGATCTACGTCTTTAAAAATAATAAATTTTATTTTCTCTTGATTATAACATAATTCATATAGCTCATATTTGTGTGTGTGTGTGTAACTATAATAAACTCTTAGATACCTATAACTAAGGCAGGATATGGAATTTAACCATTATCAATAAAACCTCCTATGTGAATTCCCCTCTTGGCCAAGGAGAAACACAATTCTAAATATTTTGTTTCTTGTTTCCTTATGTTAAAATTCTACTACATATATATGTATTCCCAAACGAAGTATGAAATTAGTTTTTAAAATGTCTATGCCTGTAGGATGGATTGGCAAGGAGAGCCATGGAAAAAATAAAACAAACTCAATGGCTATTTGAGAAATGCAGACACATGGCTTTGAGACTTGGCACCAAGCGCGGGGGCAGTGGCACCATTAGAAAGAAGTAGACATTTCTGTGACTGTCTGCCTCTGTGTAGAAAGGGGGAGCCTAAGGTCAAGGTGACAGTGGTTTAAACACAGTGTTAGAATGGAGGTTTTATGAACAGAATCACAGAAGGAGGCAGGGGACAAGAAGCACACAGGCTGAGACAGACTTTGTATGCGGTGCCTTCTTTCAGGAAGATTGAAGTGCCATGTTTATTGTCTAGACTTGTACTTGCCATGGAAGCAGGACATCTGAGAGCTTGCTCTGTCTGGGTAATTCAAGATAGAGAGTTAGAGACGTCATTGTTGAGCAGTAGAGCTGGAGGTGAAGATCTGAGAAACTTCCGTGTAGGTACGAGTTGAAGCCACATGAAAGGAAGAAACCTGGGGACAAAAAGCTTAGGGAATTCCCATAGCTAATGGTGGTATTTAAAACACATTATAAGCTTTTGCTATGGCTTTTGCTTATTTTTATTTAAAAACTTTTTTATTTAAAAAACTTTTAATTAAAAACTGTTTTATTTCCACGTATAGGCTTCCTCGGGCTGTCTTTACAATATATGTTATGGTAGGGGATTATTAGGCTGGCACAAAAGTGATTGTGGTTTTTGCCATTAAACGGAGTGGACCAAAGAATTTTGCACCAATTCTTTGGTCCATGTCTCTGCATTTCTCAGATAGCTGTTGAGTTTGTTTTATTATTCCGACTGCTCTCCTTGCCAATCCATCCTACAGGCATAGACATTTAAAAACTCAAATTTCATACCTTGTTTGGGGATACATAAATACATAGTGGAATTTTAACAACATGTTAACTTTTTGAATGCTGCAATAACATTCTAAACTAGGTTAGATTCTTGTGACAGTAAATAGGATATTATGGTTTGGCTTGGAATTCTTGTAAGACTTGGCACAGTTTTTAGTCCTGATCCAAAGGAGTTTAGTCATCAGAAGAACCACCAGTGGCACAGTAAATGTCAGTGCTAGGTAAAAATGTGACATCAACAAAGTTTGTTTCTAGGGCTGCCATTCTCCTTTTTGTTAGTTTCTTTGGTCCTACATTTCTTCATCTTCACAATAAGAAGTTGGTCTGGATAATGTGTCAAATCATTGAAAAAATGTTCTCTGCTTTTTAACCTTCATGACCTTCCATCCTGCCTAAGGCCTGTGCCTGGGGGATTTCACTCTGCCCTTTCTTCTCTCACAGGCCATTTAAATGTTACAGCTCTAAATTCTTTTTTCTCAGAGTCCTGCTACTTACTAATGCTAATGTGTCAAGTCTGTATTATTTCCAGTAATTCACAATACACTGTGATTGGCATAATATATTCACTCCCAGATGGCTTCTTCACTGGGGGTTTCACTGCCTGAACCTAAAGTGGTGCTCAATGGTAGCATGGCAGAGGTAAGCTAAACAGGGTGATATTGTTATTATTTATTTTCACAAGTACTTTTCTGATCCATATTTATCTAACCTTTATAAACATAACATTAGAAATGTAAGACCTACATTTTTATGTTTTTCTTACTTGAGATAATTTTCAAAAGTTTTTACTTTCCAGTCAATGAACTTTCTTTGTTTAGCTTGTATTTGAATTGACTGTTCTTAAGTCAATTTTTATGTGACAATGTTGCTACATAGGACACTCTTAGTCATATAGCTATAGCTGTGAGTTGGTTTAAATATCCCATATAAAAAGTTATAAAAACAAATAGTAAAGCTGTTATTATGAATTTACCTATAGGAAAACTGAAATTTTATTAAAAATTTCATATCAGCATTTTGTGATTTTGTAACAACACCGTGAACTAAAACCCAGTAAGTAGGAGGGAAAGTGTTCTGTATTTATAGTTAAGATTGTATCTGTTAGATTCAAAATGATGAGTTAGATTTTAAACTTATTTTGGAGCCCAACTATTCTTGAGTTTCCAAATGAATAAAGATATTTATATAATAAAAATTCAGTTTATTGTTGAAAAATGAATTAAGATGACAGTAAATAACCTCAGGTGTAGGACTCTGCATTGTAAAGTGGTACATTTAATGTTTATGCAAGAGTAAGATTTTTTTTTAAATTTATTTTAAAAAGTGATTAGCACCTTGGCTGTTCAACTCTTAAGATTTTTTTTTTTTGCAACACTGCATAAAATTTGAAGTATTTTTTGCTTCAGAATTTGACCTACTTAGAAAAGTTCTGATAATTCCAACGTAATATATTCCTTGTTTTGTAAGCGCCTTTGGGTAATGTATTGGAGAGACAAGTAATCTCATCAAGAAGCGTAATGGACCCTATCACATTTCAAGATATATTTTTTTTCCTAGCACTTCTGCTTCAAATTTAGTCTGTGTTTAATGATACCACACTTTACTGGCGAGGGTACTTTTCCAGCAGTTTAACTCTCTTTGCATACAAATGGTTTTTTGGGTCTGGCTGCCATTACTGATCTTTTCCTTGAAATGAGGTGACATAATTTGATTTTTTACAGTCAGGAAAAAAAGGTTTAGTTCACCTTGAGAGGTTAGAGAAAGAAAGGTTATCATTGAATGAAATGCATGGCTTGATGCCATTTGTAAAACAGGTTGGTGCTGGCTCAAGAAGGCGGGAACAAATTCTAACTTGGTTGAAAAGTATGATTGGCGGAGGGGTAAAGGAAAATCTCCAGAATTAGTCATTCAGGGGCTCTGCAATGTAGATCTGAAGCAGCGCGGAGAAAAGGCTACCAATCCACCTTCATCTTAGCAAGCAAGCACTGTTCCTCTTCTTGATTCCAGGGAGCTACGTATTTAATCAAAGATGTTAAATTTTGAAGGCTTCTCAAGAGACTGTCATGACAAGGAAGATATTCTTTATTATCTCTTTTTATTAATGAAGCAGTTGAGGTCCTAAGAGACATTAAGTGACTTTCCCAGGAACTCAGATACCACCACCCTAAAATTCAGGTCTTCCTCCCCTTACAGCAGCCTCTCTCTAGATCAAGCTTGTCCAACCTGTGGCCTGCGGGCCATGTGCAGCCCAGGGTGGCTTTGAATGCAGCCCAACACAAATTTGTAAACTTTCCTAAAACATTATGAGATTTTTTTGCAATTTTTTTTTTTTTTTTTTTAGCTCATCGGCTATCATTAGTGTTAGTGCATTTTATGTGTGGCCCAAGACAGTTGTTCCAGTGTGGCCCAGAGAAGCCAAAAGATTGGACGCTCCTGCTCTAGATATACTGACTTTTCCAAGGAATGTCAGGGGTTAAGATCCGTTTTTAATTGGTTCCACTCCTGGTGGAAGGCTTTCTTCTATACATGTCAGGTTTTCTTTGACTTATCAATACCTTCATGAAGAAACAATGAACTGAAGGACATTTTAAAAGCAGGTTGTATAAGCCACTAAAAAATTTTGAATAATGCCTAGTCTCTGCATATAAGTAAAAAAAAAAAAAAGCAGTTTAACAATATGTTAATTATATGTAGACATTATTTTTATCACAGTAAAATTAAGACATACTACAAGAACAAATTGACTTAGTTTTTCAGTTTGCAATTATCTTCCCAGTTAAATATAAGTAAAGATCTTAATAAATGTAACATTAAAGTTCTTGAACTATATACCACACACCATTCCACATAAACAGACAGGTTATATTAAAACTACAAAGCCGTATTTTGTCTGTGCTTGCTAGAAAATAAATTTCGCGTATATTCTAGAAGACAAAGATGATTTTGTATACGTAATTGACAAAAAATACTTCTAGGAGAAATATAATTATTGTATTAAAGGTTATGAAATGGCAGTTGAAACCCCTAAAGTCATGGATTCTAGTTAATACAGTATAATAAGGGAGAGCTCACACTATTCCTCATGAATCATGCTGAGAAAACTCCTGTCAAATAAAGAATTATTAAGTTGAGTTAAAGAAATTAATTTGTTTCTTCAAAACTGAAGTTAAGAAATGCAAACATTTTTTTCTCTGGATGAAAACACTGTTTTTTTTCCGCAATGCAATTTTATAAATAAAAGGTTTATTGCAAATGTATTTTGATGACCTTATTATACTCATTTTGTGTGAAATTGTTTAAAAAATAATATTCCCTCAAGTTAAATTGCTCAGTTGAAACTTCTCTGCTTCTCAATATAAGCATCAGAATAATACTTTAAGGTCATAATATCAGAAGCTATTGACTAAGTGATTTAAAGATAGAATGTCTATATTCTCAGATGGAGCAAATTAATTTAAATATGGTAGTTGAAGTTGCATTTTATGATAGAGCAGGACATTGTTGTCGTGTTTTTTAACCTTAACCTGAAAATAATTAGAGGAAAAAGCAATCTAGATACATTATAGATTTTTTTTTTATTGCATAAAGTGATTTAATCCTCTGTTTTATTCCAGAGACTTATTTAGGTTTCATTTACTATCCCACTGGGATAGTAAATAGCATAATACTTTCTTTCATATTACTATCTAAGTATTTAAATGCAGAAATGGAGATGAAAACCTTGACTCCTTCTGCATTTGAATGTGTGAATTTACATATATAAAAATGTACAATAAGCATGTGTATAGAAAAAATCAGTTATATTTTTTGTAGCTCTTGCTACAGAGACCAAGAGATCAAAATAAATCTGCCCTCAAATGAGAAGTGCCAGCTTCTTCGCTTCCCATTTCTCCCACCAGACACTCATGTTTAATAATGAGAATGAATGAATGATGCAGTGGATAAAGGTCTGTCTTGTTAATTAGGTGTTCTCAGATAATGAAGTCTTAATACACCTGTGTTTTCCATATTCCCTCTAAATCACCATAGAATTCAAGAAAATGGATCTTGTATAAATCTTCAGATCTATTTATTTTTGTGCATATGCATTTGACTAAGTAATTAATTTAAATGATTTAAATATTCAATGACTGTACTGCTTTTGAAGTCATATGTGTGGTTCTTAAAAATTTAAAATACTCAGGTGTTAAGAACAGCAGCCTTACCATCAGTTGGTGATTTCCTTAAGTGAAAATTGTAGAGTTTAAGGGCGCAAGTCGTACAGCAATTAAGTAGAAAATGTACGTGTGATTAATAATAATTCCAGTCTACTTGTTTGTTTGCGCTCTTGGGTCAGTGCTAGTAATCTTACACACTTAATTGACACTTGTGACGTATGCCCATATGCTTAGTTCTCTAATTGTGGTTCTGAAGGGGACTTACTTGGCATATGTAGTTTATATGCA
The DNA here is from genome assembly GCF_029281585.2 of Gorilla gorilla gorilla. Lineage (NCBI taxonomy): Eukaryota > Metazoa > Chordata > Mammalia > Primates > Hominidae > Gorilla > Gorilla gorilla. Next base: position 25,743,445 of record NC_073230.2, read on the forward strand.
TCATCTCAGTCAGAAAATGAGAAGAAATCCAGATGATGACACGAAGTATGCAATGTTATCCTTTGGTGAAGGCATTGTTAATGTGTATGGTGTGGCTGGGTATGAGGGTTGAGGTGTCAAAGAAGGGCGTTAGTCTTGGAGCCAGGAAGATCTGGATTTTTACATAAGCATATTATTAGCTTCCTCAGTGATATTTGCAAACTAACTTTACCTTTCCAAGTCTCAGTTTCTTCATCCATAATGCCTTCTTTGTGAGGTGGTAGTAAACTAAAAGGAAAAAATTTATGTAAAGTTTGAACCTACTTTCTAGAAGACGTGAACAAATTGACTTTGCCTTCATGTGTTTCAGTTTCTTCATCTAAATGTCTAGTCTGTAAGGCAGTAGTATTTGTATGATGAAGTCATTCTGTAAAGCTAGAAACAAACCTTCTAGAAGGCATAGACAGTGTCTAGTCTATAGTACAGTGTTTGGGGCCTAGGGAGTGCTCAGTAGTCATTTGAGTGACTTTAGGCACTTAGGATACTGACAGATATTAAACAAATATTATTTCTGTGATCTTCTTTTTCCAGAGTTCTTTAACTGGTTGAATTACTAGTTAACAATAGTTAATCATCTCAGTTAAGTAACTTTTTCCTTCAGGTCTTATTTTGTACATATATAATATATAATATAAAGTGTTGTTTGTCAATGGTTTTTTTTTTATGGCTTTTCCTAAAAACGTGATTTTACTGGATGCAGTAGCATAAAGAAGCCATTAAAATATTGATAGTTTTTCATAGAAAGGGTAGAACACCAGTTAATATAAAGATTAAGTGTATAGTAAATTCACCCCACCTGTATTATGGTCAAGTCACTAGCATAAAGCTATTAAGTTTTCAGAGATGGCAAAAGGGTAGTTATGGAATAAGACTCTTTTTTTTTGAGACGGAGTCTTGCTCTGTCGCCCAGGCAGGAGTTTAGTGGCGCGATCTCGGCTCACTGCAAGCTCCGCCTCCCGGATTCCTGCCTCAGCCTTCCGAGTGGCTGGGACTACAGGCACCCACCGCCACGTCCAGCCAATTTGTGTGTGTGTGTGTGTGTGTGTGTTTAGTAGAGATGGGGTTTCACCGTTTTAGCCAGGATGGTCTCGATCTCCTGACCTTGTGATCTGCCCACCTCGGCCTCCCAAAGTGCTGGGATTAAAGGCGTGAACCACCGCGCCCGGCCGGAATGAGACTCTTATATTTACGTTGAAAAGCATAGGTGCTGGAATCCATGGTAAGATTATTAGCTGACTACCAAATTCCATTCCTTCTTGTTCCATGGAAACAGTACCTCAGCACGTGGCTGGCCAGCTAGGCACTATGACTTCCAGTTCCCATTTGAGATAGGTGTGGCCATGTGGCTGAGTTCTTATGAATAGAATGTGAGTGATTTGGCAATTTGTGTCACTTCTGGATCTGTGCTTTAAGATATTAGTTAGGCTCCATGTTCCTTCCCCGTTCTGCTGGCTGGAACCTCACGTGGTTTTGGTCCAGTGTCAACCTTATGCTGTAGCAGTGCTCTAGAAATGTCAGGGCAGCAAGGTGGAAAGAACCTTGGTTGCTGAGGTCCTGCCAACCTGAAGTGTTACACAAGAAAGAAAGAAACTTCTCTGTTGTTTACAACACTGTATTAACTGGTTTCTTTGTTACAGCAGCTTAGTATAAACCCTGCTTGATAGAGAGTCCCATAGAATTTGGTTGACCTGGGCTCTGCCCAGCATTAGCAAAGTGTTTTGAATCTCCAAGCCCCAGGTTCCTCATGTGTTACATGGTACTATTGTGAGATTATACTATATAAGAGTTTAAAAGTTCAGCATTTAAATATACCAGGGACTGTACTAAGTGCCTTCTATACGCTGTCATTTAATGTTCATGACTAAGTTATGAATTAGGAATTATCTGGATTTTATGGATGGGAGCTTTGAGGAATGATGAGTGTAAATTACTTTCCCAAAGGTCTAGAGCTGGTACTGATAGAGCCAGGTTTTTAAAAAGCTCAGACTACCAGACTTCAGAGCTCATACTCTCAAGCAATACCAGTAGCTCTTAGCAAAGTCTTTGGAAAATATTAAGCATTCCATAAGTTCTAATAGTATTATTAATTCTTAGCAAACATCATGGAGCCCCTGTTATAGGTAAAGTAATGTGGGTTGTGTTTTGGGGACCCTCAGGCTATTTAGCAGGGGACACAGATGTATAGAAAAGTCATCAGAGTACAAGTACTGCATGAAAGTTGAAAAAAAGTAGGTTCTCTTCGACAAAAAAGTAATAGGGATCAGTGAATCTCAGAAACTAGATCACCTACCATGCAATCACAAAATATGCCATATTCTACACTGTTTATATTAAATTAGTATTTAAGGTCCATACATCACTTTTTAATGGGGGCAGAGTGCATAAGCCATTTTTACGTATTCCAAGACTTAAGAATATGTCTTGTGATTTCTCTAAGAGAAATTCTCCAGCAAATCAGAAGGATAGAACCATCAGTGGAAAATGTATGAAAATGATCCATGCTGCCCTGGACGTTCACATATGCCCCTACCCCCACCTCTGCTGTCCCCAACTAGTGAATCCTTCCTAACACATCCAGATGCCATGGTCCCTGATTTTATTGGAATAGGGTAAAAAGTTTAAGAACTGGAAATTCTAAATTGTGTTTCTTTATAGGATAAGAAATCAGTTTTTTGCTCACACACTCTTCCTTCAGGGCAGGAAGACCTTCTCTGACCCACCAATCTGGGTAGCACCTTTCCCTCCTGGTTATTCTCTTTTCCAGAATTCTGTATATTTCCTCCATAGCCCACTTTTTATAATTGTAATGTTTGTGTTTGTTTTTACTGGCTCACTGTGTATCTTTTTCCATCTTCACTCTTGATGATAAGTGCCACAATAGCAAAAATCGTATACCCTCCACCAACCAGTGCATGCAGATATCCTAGGCCGGTGCCTGATACATAGCAGGTTCTCAATAAACAGTCATCAAATATGAAAATACATGAATAATATTAGGTTTGAGTAAAAGAAAAAGATATTGTTAGTTTCCCCACTTTCTCGACTAATTCTGAAAAAGGAAAATGAAAACATGTTCTGGAATAGTTTGCTTCCACTGAAGCTAGAAATCCACATTCACATTTGCTGGTCCTTTCACCTTCTTCCACTGTACCAACCCATATGTGTCCAAAGAAACATAACTCAAAGCTAAATAAAGCATGACTCCCCTTTTATCATCAGGTTTTCTGGTCTGTAAGTCAACCAGAGAAGTAGTAATCTAGAACTGTTTGAATGACACATAGTTCTGTTGTACCCTTGTAGAGCACACAAAGAAACAAAGTTTCTGATCTCTAGGCAGGGGTCTAATAGATGAGAAGACAAGACATATGCATAGCACACCATGTAATATGGAGTGAGTAAAGAGTGCAGGCAGTAATTGCTTAAGGGTTTAGGAAAGGAACTTGGTACAGTGGCCTGGGCTGATCAGGAGAACTTGGAATGGGTTGGTGAAGGGAAGTACTTTCCAGGTTTTGAGGGACTAACTGGAACGAGGAAGGTAACCTGAGCCAAGATGAGTGAGCTAGAACACCAAGATGTATTTTAGTTTGAATTTATTCCTGCCCTCAGCAATTCACTCCCCAGTCCTGAGACATGGAATGAAGTGTAAGTTGTTTATTTGGGAGGAGATCCCAGGAAACTCCAATAGGGGAAATGAGGCAGGGAATGGAAGGCAGCCAAAAAACAATATGTTATCAAGTAAGTTGGTGTGCTAGGTAACTAAAGCTTAATTCTGCTGGGGAACTCTGGAAATCTCTGTACAACAGGCACACAGGGTGAGGAGCTGGGGTATTTCAATACCAACTCCTGAACATCATTATTAGTTGGGGGCTGCTGTGGGTAGGACTCAGACTATGGGTGGGGATGTTAATTCCTCAGCACTTCTGGCCACTGAAAAATACATCCAATCGTTACAGTTAGAAGTCAATGTCTGGCCAGTGTGTACTGCAGTCGCAAAAGCAAGGAGATATGGGTGGACTGTTGATAGCATCTGCTATGATGTGTTTTCAGAAGTAAATCTGAGTTTTACCCATGCTCCAGAAATATGTTTACATGGTTTTGAAGTAGCAGCCTTTGTAGGAAAGAAAAGATGATAGTAATCTAAGTTTAATTAAGACTGAGTAATATAGGGGTAGTTTGGAATTGACCAATAGATTCTGAAGCCTTCTACACATACTTTTGGTCTCTCTCCAAATGGTGCTATTCGTGCTGCTGGTAATTACTTTTCTTCAACGCCTTTTGATCCAGGCATTTTCTTGCTTACGATCTTTGGATGGATATTCATGCTGGCAGGATTAAGTCTTAACTCCTCAGACTTTAAGATTTCTACAGTTATTTCAACTGTTTTTCTAGCTTCATCAATATTGCTGAATATAAATTCTTCACTCCAACCAGACTTATTTACTCACACTCCTTTCTGCTTGTGCTATTTTGGATTTGCGAAACACCCCCCACTTACTTAAATTCTTCCCATTCTCCATGTCTGTTTCCAGACTCCCTCATGCAGCCATCTCCCCTGGTCATCTGAGCCAGCAGGCTGAGATCTCACTTCTCTCGTGGACCTCATTCCACAGTTAACATTGTGACATGTATTCTATCTATTAATGTGAAGTTAATTTTTTCTTATGTTATTAAATTTATTGTGTGTTTATATCTTGGCCCCTCAGCTACAGGAGGGCAGTTCTTGTGTGTGTGTGTGTGTGTGTGTGTGTGTGTGTTTGTATAGGGGGAGGCAACAGTATCTTTTTTAAAGCCATACCTCTCAAGTTCAAATCCTGGCTTCCCCATTTATGAGCTTTGAGTCCGTGGGCAAGTAATTGACACCTCAACAACCATGAACATTTATACCTGTTAATCCAAGAGTACAAAGGGAGGGCACATAAATGAAAGTTCTGACGTGTATTAGAAAGGTTCTGAATATGAGAGTCATCTTGAACACATTGAATTTTGTGAAAATAATGGTAATTGTTCAAGACCGTTATAAAAAAATTCATTTCCCCCAAAGTTCTTGTTACCATGTCATTTTCACAAATAAAGTGCTTGCTCTTTCTTAGATTCTAAAACTAGTTTCTAACATTATAAAATCATAATTATTGCCTGGTGCCATGGCTCACGCTTGCATTCCCAGCACTTTGGGAGTGTGAGGCAGGCAGATCACCTGAGGTCAGGAGTTGTGGGCCAGGCTGACCAACATGGTGAAACCCTGCCTCTATTTAAAAATACAAAAATTAGCCAGATATGGTGGTACACACATGTAGCCCCAGCTACTCGGGAGGCTGAGACAGGAGAATCCCTTGAACCCAGGAGGCAGAGGTTGCAGTGAGCCAAAATTGTGCCACTGCACTCCAGCCTGGGTGACAGAGTGAGACTCTGTCCCAAATTTTTTTTAAATTGTAAAATTGAAAAAAATCGTAATTATTATTAAAGTCATAGTAATATTTTAAAAACAATTATCACACATTAACAAAACAGCCGATGTCACTAACACCAAAGATCAGGGTGTGGAATATATGCACCAATGGTTCTCCATCTGACTAGATATACTTTCCAGGAAATGAAAATACTTGGAAGCTTTTCAAAAAGTTCTAGAAGAAAAACCATTTCTGATACCTACAAATATACATGTATATGAAAGTGTTACAAATATAAAAATACATGTTTTCAAACTCACATGTAATTTTAAGAACTTTGCCTTAATTTATATTGCCAAGTAGCTTAAACATTTTAATAGTGTCACTGACTGATGTTGATTGTTAAAGACTTCATCCAGTTTATGAAGTTGGTTTTAGCAATCTATATGAACTAGGTTCATTAAAATGTGAAATTTGCAAAACCAAGCCTACGTAGAATACTTTTAAACATCAGAAGAAAATAAATCACTGTTGTAGCCTTGTTTCTTTCATAGTTATATAAATTTGCTTAACCATATACAAGAAAAGAACTTTTCTTTTGAGGAAAAGGTACACTTGAACTCTGATCTGTAATTATTTAAGCTTTGGGCAGTTCATAGCCTAATCATCATTTGCTGTAAATATACCATACTCCCTTTCAAAATGATATTTAATCTGCATTTAGTACGTGGTATTGGATTTTAAATTTCTTAAAGATATATAAAAGTTTTGGTATACTCAGTAGGTGATTGAAGATGTGCTACTTCATGGAGAAAAATATATTAGGTGTGTCTGACCTGGAAAGAATGTTCTATTAATCTTTTTCTTGTGTCAGATTTATAACAAAAAGAAGTGGAAACTATATTAAGCAAGGATATAAGTTACATATATATATGTGTGTATGTGTGTGTATATATATCTGTAGGATACGAAAAGATGTTAGCCATTATATTTTCTCTTATTCATGCTGTTCTCTAATTTAAACTCAAATTCTGGGGATTCCTATGAGTTTTTATGGGTAAATACTAAGACAGGAAGATAGGGTTCGTTGAATGATCCCTTCTTCAGATCCACTTTATGATGCAGGCTTTACCTGTGTGCATAGATGTAGAAACAGGTCCAGAAACACCAGGGAGCCTGAACAAAGTCACATGGCTGGTGAGAGGAGAATTCGTGTCAACTCCAATTCCTTTGGAGAATATATGCAAATTATATGCTTGTGTTTGTGGAGATCTCTAAGTCAATCCATATTACCCACATTTCAATGCATAATTGTGAGTTTACTGAGACTTTGACCAGAAGTATTGTAAAGCTGAGCTTGTTCTATGGCGTTGGGAGGAGTTGAAATAAATCATTTCAAGGACAATGAAATGTTCAGCCCAAGGTACACTTGTCCTTGGTTTAAACACCCATTTCCTTTAAGGACTTTCTAATGAGACCTTGTGGATTTTCCAAAAAATATACCGTGTCAGTGGCAGCTTATTCACCTTACTTACATAGTTCGAGGAACTGCTTGTTTAAATTTAGATACTGTCTCTGATGAAATGTTTTGACAAAGTAATACCAGCTTGATACTATTTAAAATATTTTGACAGATGGGAAAATTGTTTCAGTCTGAGTTGAGCAATACTTTATTGCAGTATTTTGTGAGTTAGAAAAAAAATGGTAAAGGTAGCCTCACTGTTCCCCAAAATAACATCCTTCCATTCTCCCTGAGGAGAGAAAGGCCTCCATTCAGTCACAGATTACAGTATGTGTGCTGAGTATGTTAAGAATTCACACAGTTTAAACAAGAGGGAACATTTGGGGACTATTTCCAAACCGGGAACATTTATTGTTCTATAAGCAAACCGAACCTAAAGAACTTTCGGGAACATTTGTTGTGGTAGCATGTTATCAGAGCCTTCTCATGCTGTGGTGAGATTGTTCTCAATTAATAAAACTAAATCACTAGATTTTAAAACTGACTTGGATGAAAAAAAAAGCTCAAATTTACCTACTTCAATATCTAGAGTTTAAAAAAATATGCTATTATAATAAAAAATATTTAAGTATTTCACATTAGTTGCAAAGGATGAAATCCAGGTGGTCCTTGTTTGTGATATTAAACAAATGTGTTGAAGCAATGTGGTAGGGCAGTGGTCCTCAAAGTGTGATTCCTGGACCATTAGAAATGCAAATTCTAGGCTTTCTGATTCAGACACTGGTGCGGCCCAGCCATCTAGATTTTTAACTCGTGTTCCTGATCATTCAGATGCACACTTTAGCTTGATAAGTGCCCAGATAGTGTAGAGACTTTCAAGCTATCCCAAGGCCTGCCAGATTGGAAAGAGGGAGGACTGTGGTGGGGGGGTGGGGTTGGGGGGAATGATCAGGAATGGTTCCCAGGCTTCCCCATGTCCGTTTCAACTATGGGAACTTTGATTTTCTGTTTTACGTATCACAGAGTTTTATGTTGGGCTCTGTGACTACACGGTTTTGAAAAACACTGGGATAGATATTTCTTTGGAGGACGATATACCATGACCCAGAAAATCTTTAGAGAATAACAGCATCTCTGGCTGTGTTCACATCATTTTAGCAATATGTGTGTCCTGAAACTGAATTTGGTCAGTAAAGTAAGAGTTAGCCTGTGTATCAGTGACAGCCTCACGTTAACCAGTCTCCTAAGGAACACATGTACAAATCAGAAATGCCAGTTGTATTTTTCTAATTACAATCAGAGGCATAACAAAAAATTATGCGTACACTCACATTTAACTTCTCCTGATACTCGCTCTGTGCACAAGTTAACATTTAGAGTTGGGAATATCCCAACAATCCCTTGTCCAGTGATTGAATTGTCCATGATACCAATTCAGGCCTCCACCTTTGATACATTCCTGCAGGTGTGACATAGACATCATACAGCATTGTTAACTTACAGCTATAGAATCAGGGGAAAGAGAAGTTGACATTTTCTACAGATTTTTATCAACTTGTACAAATCCATTACACACACACACACACACACACACACACACACACACACACTCTTACTAACTTGCTGAGGGCCGCTAAATTCAGTGTCTTTCTGAACCATGTTATACAAATCTACTCTATTATCTCTTTCAAATTTCTATTTCTAAAAAAAGTTATATATTATTGATGGTTATTTATATAGATTTTTAATATCATTAATTAAATTGTGATAAGATCTTTATGTTAATGTAACTTTTTGCTCACATCAATTTTATATTTATATTATTTGTTTACCTCTCAGTTCTGGAGAGAGGTGATGATGATGATGATGATGATGACAAAAATAGGTTACTGTTTTGATAACAAGGATTCTGCAGTTAACATTTAGAGGTCTTACACAGTACCAAACAGTGTTCTAAGTATTTTATATTTATTAATACTTTTTATTCACACAGCCTACTTATGACAAAAGCCTTTAACCTTTTGAACATAAGCCGCAATGACAAAATTGAGATTTGGTACATATATACTTCCTTTATGTATATATTGTATATGATTAGGAAAAGAAATAATGAATCAACTTTTATTATATCTAATAACTTGTGAGTTTTTATTCCCTTCCATTTTATTATGTTTAATTTCATTTTTAAAAGTCCAGTTGAGATTCAGAAAATTGATTTCATTACTCACATTAATAGTCACAGCCTGCAGAATAAAAAATTGTGCTATCAGATAGATAATATTATTATTTATATTTTACAGATGAGGAAATAGGCACAGAGAGGTTAGGTTAGTTGCCCAAATTTACATAATGAGTGGCAAATCCGCAGTTCAAACTTAGGCAGTCTGTCTCCAAAGCCCTCACTCATAGTACTATATTCTGTCTTACCTAGTCAGCTCCTTCATATTCTACTACTGTCAAGGAGGGATGAGCCAAATGGGGAATGTTTTTCTCCCAAATATGGGGACAATATAGTGACAGCCTCAAATTTTCTAAATAGAAGGATTTAGAGATGAAGGAATGGAGACTGGCTGTAGACTGGCGTTAGAGCTACTTTTCCATTTGAAGGCATCGTTTTGTTTAGGATGTGTGTTTGTTTTAGGAAGTATTTGTAAAGAGGCTGATGGAGATTACTATGGGGGGAAATGGCTTTTGCCACTGAACCACCCTCTTGGCACTACCACGGGAAATTTATTTTAAACAATCTAAAGAACAGTAGGTGGAAAAGATGTGTACCCAGATTATGTGGACCCTCCTGGTGAATGAGGAGAGGACAAAGTGATTGCAGGGCCTATTGTCCTGACTCCTTCTAGGGCATACAGTTAGAGGTGCAGGACTGCTACCATGGCTGCATATTTTTGAACACAGACATATTCTTTCCCTGGTGCTTTTAAATGTGATTTAAAAATATGTGTCAGATGAGCAGGCACAAAATGCAAAGATAGGAGAGCCATACAGTGAAAAATCTATTTCTCCATCTTTTCCTTGGTTGTCTCTCTTTTCTCTCTCTTTCCTAGAAACAATCACTGTTGTCTCTTTCTTGTGTAGCCTTCCAGAATGCTATGCTGTGTGTGTCTGTGTGAGTATCTGTAGTAAACATTAAAATATTACTACACATTTTCTGTGCCTTGAATTTATTCCTCTTATTTTATGTTTCAGATTTTGTTCCACATGTGGAAGTGCCTTGTGCCTCCTTTTTCACTGCTACATAGTAGTTCATTGTGTGGGTTTTCCAAAATTAATTTAACAGATCCTCTGTTAGCAGACATTAGGTAATTTATAATCTCTTGCAAGCCTGATTATTTTAAATTTAAATTGCACCTAGGGTTCTGAGTCCTCTATATGGTCTTTTATTCTTAGCAGAAGCTTCACATCTCTCTGGGTCTTCAGCAGGGACTGATAAAGATCAAATTGTTGAATTAGGTCAGGTTTGTGTCAGGAAGTTGCTTGATCTCAATTTTCTTAGATGGCTATTTTTAGCTTGTGAGCAGTAATCATGGTAAGAAATCTTTGTATCTTGCCCTAGACAATCTTCTCTTGGAAGATTAAAGTGGGCCCCTTTAAAAGATTTAAGAAATGCAATTTGCTAACAGTTTAATGGGTTTATTAGGGACTTTGAGGGTATATTTCTAGAAGGAGAAATATTTTTGTTTCTCTGAAAGTTCTAGCTACTTTATTCTCCATAGCCCTTAAAAACTTTTCAGATTTGTCTTCCTATAATTCATAGAGATTTGGAAAATTAGACATAAGGCACCTGTTTTCTTAAATGCATGGTTACCTATTCCTTTGTCCTATCCTTTCAAGACAATTCTGGGAACAGTTTGTTCAGCTTTACAAAGAAAGCATTTCTTCACCACCTGAGTTTTCGGTCACCCATGCATTCTAAGAATATTTTAGCTGATTTCAGGGAAAAAGTATTCAATATTAGTGATTGATAATTATATGAAAAATAGACCAGTAAAGCAATCAAGTGGAAACTTGGTAGAAATGTATAGATAAGTGACCTGGTCCATTCTGCATTTTTCTGATTCAATTATATCCACAGTAACTCAGAGATAACAAAATTGGTGCTATGTAGCAAATAATCTGAAGAAAATAATGCTATAAATTCTTTCAGAAGTGATTTCAGAATTTAATATTTTCCTGTCAGGAGATTTATGACCTGACACTGAGAATTATTAAGGCTCAGATCCAAATACTTAGTTCATTTTCTGTTGCTCAGCGTTTAGTAAAGATGTGGAACACACTAGTCAGATACTGGTTAGTCAAGCTCGGAATTCAGGATTTCATATCCTTGTCACCATGTGTGAACTTTGGAATATTTGGATTTTAATATATGCAAATGCTTTTATAATGTGTGATGTGTTAGGTGAAAATTATTGCACACACTAACAATTTAATTTAAAATGCTACTCTTGAATATTTTATAAACCACTGGAATAATAACATAGCCTTAATGAATATAAAACTGTTTCTTCTTCCTTTGTTAAATCATGTGGGCTGCATTCTACTTAATACACTGCCTCAATTTATCCTTTTGTGCTAAGATTTTAAGTTAAAATAGAAAATAAACAATAAATCAAGTTGGACTGCAATCATGTTCACATGGGAAATTTCACTTAGAGACATTTGATATATTTTTGGAGGGATTTCAGGGATCTACATTGGTTAAGTTGAATCTGTAATTTGGTTATACATAAAATTAAAGTTAATCTAAGTGGACAGAATCAATACTCTTCTGAGTTTAATTAGATGGCCAGCTTCCAAGCAAGAGATTATTCTTTTTACTATCCTCCTATCCTCTTTCCTTAGGCAGCAAAATAATTCCTTTGCCAAAGTATGTTGGACAGTTCCCTGGTGACAAGTTCTATAGAAACTCATAGCTATGCTGTTAGCAATGTGAGACAGAAGGGAGGGATATGTGGGTGAGGAGGCCATTGTATTCTAGAGATAGTAATAGGCCTGCCTTATCTCCAGATCATAGCCCAGCCAAAGGGATAGTGTCCCATTTGCAGAGGATCTGCAGTCACTGTTTCTAAACCAAACCTGTAAAACAGGATGGTGTTTCTTTCAGGCTGAAAAATCCCAGGACAGAAAAACAGGAAAAGTCGGGGAGATAAATTATAAATTAGACTGGACTTGCAGTGTGAGAATCCTGCTATTAATAGTTACGTTTGATATGAGATGCCTGGAAATGTGGCAGTAAATTGGAGTGAGGTTTTATTTCAGGTAATAACTTTCCTTTTATCTCTGTTGGTGCATTGGCAAGAAAATCTAGAAGAGTTTTAGGAGGACTGGATGCTATAACCTTCATTGTTCTTTATGTTCAGTGTCATACGCAGGCTTTTATTTATTGAAGAGTAAGTTATTTACAGTGTTTTAAGAGTGAGATTTTATTCTAGCTCCATGAAACAAACAACTGGGTTGAGTTGTCATGGTTGATATTACAGAAATTATTTGATAAGTAGATGCATTTTTAGCAATAAATTTAAAATAGGTTTAGTAATATTTAAGCTACATGATTATATTTCTAACTTTGTGGCTGTCTTTTTTTTAAATAAATGAAGTTTGAAATTTGTGTTTTATATTTCAGATTTTTATTCTTCATGTTGCACCATCACAAATAAATATGTGTTAAGTAGTTAATATGAGCAAGGAACAGTGAGAAATAAAGATCAGTAAGAAAGGTTCTGTCTTCAGTGGTTCGCAGCAACGTGGTTGAAAAACCTTGGCAAGAGTACATGAACTAAATAATATTAACCACACACAGGTTGTGATCTGATTGTAGGTATTAGGCAGAGTATCAGAACAGAATGCATTTCTGTAATCCTCATGTTAAAGAAAATGGATTCTTTTCTTTTTATAAGACTAATGATGACTAATATAAGACTAATAAGAATAAACCAACTTTTATTGTTCTGTTTCCTATACCTTATTGTAAAATTAATATTTATTGAGCACTTAGTAGGGGTCAGGCATTCACTGTTCTGTGTTTACCATATGTATGAATTCCTTTAGTCCTTAACATCTCATGAGATGGGCATGTTATGATCGTCCCTTTAGAATATATAAAGGAACTGAGGCACAGCGTGGCTCATTAGCTGCTCAAGGTCACAGAGCTCATAACTTATGAAACCAGGCTGGAAAAACAAGCCGCAGGACTTGTGAGTCAACACTCTTAACCTCTGTGCTTTATACTTTCTCTCATTTCACTTCATATTAGTTAACACCTCTCTGCTTTAAGCCTAAATAGATGTCCAATTTGCACTAGGAAAATACAGGCTTTAGGCTAGGATCAGAGACTTGAAATTTATTTCTGTAGAAAAGGATGAGTTATTTTGATGTAAGTATTCACAGCACTACATAATTTAAGTGATTAAATTAATCTCCTTTGGTGAGGTGGGGGGAGTTTCTAGGAGAATGACACCCTCACCTTTGGAGGTTGAGAGATGCGTATTTATGGAAGTGTGCATTTCCTCTACCTGCTCAGTCTAAACTGACTTTCTTCCTGGACAGATCCTTGTGATGATGACTTCTGTCACAGATCACAAGAGAGCCAGTCACAAACTGGGTGTCTGCACTGAAGAGAGTCCTTTAGAGACTGAGTGTCTGATGGACCTGTGTTTGCAATTGTCTTTTTCTATTTATGTGACTTTGGAAAGTTACTACTGAGTTTTATTTCTTCTTCTCCTTAAAATGGTAATGATAAAAGTGAAAATACCTAGCTCATAGGGTGGTTGTGAGAATGAAATCTGAAAACATCTATAAGCACCCTAGCTGCATAAGAGCTATACCAGTTTTTCTCAAAATGTTAAGTACCTGTGAAGTCATCTGGAGATCTTTTTAAAATGCAGACACTGATTCATTTTATTTAGTTGATCTAGGGTGAGGCCTGAGATTTTGCATTTCTAACAAGCTCTCAAATGATACTGTGCTGGTTCAGGGGCCACACTTTGAGTCACAAGGTCCTGCACAATATGCATAGAAGAAATGTTCCTATTAATAGGAGCTGTTAAAGTTTGTATTAACAGAATATTTCTGTTGATAACTTTGCACTCAGTTTGGGGTTGTCTGCTGAAATATGTACATATAATGTATAAGTATTGAGAAATATGGCATTTAGAATCTTTTCATTGGGAAATAATGCATTCTATAATGGTTTTGTGCTGCATTGTGACAAAAAATAAATTTGGAGTCCTCTTTGGAATGAGATTCCATTAAAAATTCACCCATGTTGCCAGGTATGGTGGCTCATACCCATAATCTCCGTACTTGGGAGGCCAAGGCACATGGATTGCTTGAGCCCAGGAGTCTGAGACCAGCCTGGGCAACATGGCGAAACCAGATCTCTCCAAAAAAAAAAAAAAAAAAAAAAAATTGGCTGGGTGTCATAGCGCACACCCAGCTACTCAGGTGGTGTATTCTCAGCTACTCAGGAAGCTGAGGCAGGAGGATCGCTTGAGCCTAGGAGTTGGAGGTTGTGGCGAGCCAAGATTGTGCCATTGTATTCCAGCCTGGATGACAGAGCAAGCCTCTGTCTCAAAAATAAAAAATAAGAAAATAAATCCAGCACTTTGGGAGGCCGAGGCAGGCAGATCACGAGGTCAGGAGATCGAGACCATCCTGGCTAACACAGTGAAACTCTGTCTCTACTAAAAATACAAAAGAATTAGTTGGGAATGGTGGCGGGCACCTGTAGTCCCAGCTAATAGGGAGGCTGAGGCAGGAGAATGGCGTGAACCCGGGAGGCAGAGCTTGCAGTGAGCCGAGATGGCGCCACTGCATTCTAGCCTGGGCGACAGAGTCAGACTCTGTCTCAAAATAAATAAATAAACAAATAAATAAATAAATGGCGCCACTGCACTCCAGCCTGGGCGACAGAGTGAGACTCTGTCTCAAAATAAATAAATTAATTAATTAAATTAAAATAAAAATTCAGCCATATTAAAAGACTCATGAGTGTAGTAATGAATGAAAGATGTGATTGAGTAACTTTGTATCATATGTTTGTTTCTAGCAGCCAGATTTTCTTGACTAAAGCAATAATAAGTCATGGCTCTCTGATTATTCTAAAAAGTGAATTTATTATCTTGAGGGCATTGCTCTTAATATATTTTGAATAATAAAATGCTGAAATTAAGTATGCTTGACTTGTGTCTGATAAATTTGAATCTTAAAACAGACTTTTGAAAATATAGGAAGACAAACTCTATAGGAATATCCAGTCACTTGTAATGTTGACAAAAATAGTAGAACCTATGACTCACGTGTGTATTTCCCAAACGTGAGTTGAGTAACTGGCTCCAGTTGTTACTGATGGCATGCCGTGCTTGTGCCATATCTGTGTTCTCTGATAACTGCTAAATCAACTGCTGCCTAAAGTAGTGTCAAGGCAGTGAAAAGCCTCTGGCCACCTGTGGAATTGTTTCGGGGGATGGGACTTTCTACTTTGGGGAAAATCTGTACATCTGTGGTGTAAGGCAATCCTTTGTGTTTTGTTTCTGTTAGACTACTTTTGTGTTATCAAAAGTAGTCTAACAGAAATACTTAGTAGTCTGACAGAAATCCGTGTTGTCAAAAGTTCTTCATAAATTTTATTGCTCTGTCTTGCATAAATGGCCTGTATACAGGCTCTTTAAAATGGTTGGTAAGAGTGGAAATGGGAAGAGAGTCTTGCCCTACTTAAACTCCAGAAAATATGATAATGGTTGCCTGTAGGAGCTCTGACTAATCATATATTTTTTGATGACATGTGCTTGCCATCAAAACAGCATCAAAGAGAGAAGAAAAGAATTATATCAGAGCCTGGTTCATCCCAGTGTCCTGGCCTCCTAGGGAGATGTTAGAATGGGATGGTTTTTTACTTGCAGCTGCAAGATACGCCAGCATCTCTTGGATCAGAGCCCTTCGTGAAGTAAGGGAGAATTACAATAGGACTGTAGCTCAGGCCAAGGGATTAATAGAAAGATTAAATTTTGTATGTTTTAATTCAATACAAAAATGCTACGTAAACATCTACCTTTTTAAAAAATATGAAATCCTTTCCATCTTGCTGATCAGCTTGATTAGCAACCACACCTCACACTTACTGTTTTCAATAACAAATGGAATGCAGATGGCATTTGTTTCAGCGATAACTACAGACAGCAATAACTAATGAGTAACTTCAGTGATACCTGGAGTCACCTGTGGAGATGGTGAAAATATTTAGAACTGACAATTCCTACTGCATTCATGGAAAAAGAAGTAAAGTGGAGTGGGGCCTCAGCATCTGTATTTTTAAACTGTTCTATTGTTGATTTGAATCAATTCATCATGAATTAGGAAGTTGCTAGTAAGTAGCATTAACTACTGATGATGATCAATTCTTTTCTTGAGAGACGAAGGCAGTAAACTATTACAGAGAAGGTCTGTGCTTTGGCTTCAAAGAGACCTGGGTTCATACTTTGGGTCTGTCACAGAATTATGTGAAATACCTCTTTTCCTCTGTTTCTTTATGTGATAAGGGGGGATAATACACCCTATATCATAGGGTGGTGGAGGTTAAATGTAAAAACATAACGACTAGTATAGTGCTTAGTACATTACAGACTTTTGCTCCTCAAAGTCTCGCCCTGGAATCAGCAGTATTTGTATCACAGCAGAGAGATCCAAGAAATGCAGTATCTCAGGCCCATTCCAGACCTCCTCAGTCAGAATCTGCATTTCCGGGGGATTCCTCTGTAACCTGTAGTGTGACAAGCACTGATACAAACAAACTTAAATGTTTGTTAGCGTAGTAGCATTTACCGTAATTGTTGATTGCTTTTACAGTTCTGAGCTGATAATCTTAAAAACGCCATGATGGTTGAAACAAAAACACTTTGTGGTATTTATTTTCTGGTATTTTCTTTTTATTCATACTAACTAGAGTAGTTTCTGTTGCTGGCGAAGATTTGTTTGGGGTTCAGTAAAACTTTCAAAATCGCCTTTCAGATCTTAAGTATCTTTTAGTTATCTCCTTCTTTTTGTGTTTATGCATTTAAACATAAACTATAAAGCCAAAATGCAGTTTAAAATTAGGCACAATGTATCTACAAATAAAAGCTCATCTAGCAACCAATAAAATGGAAACTTGCAGATTCCCAGCCAGATTTTAAAAATCAGATCAAATATTTGGAAACTATGTTATTTGTTGACGCCTATAAATTTAAAAATAAGTCAAACAAATCTGCTATTCTTGCAAAGCCTAAATTTTATGAGTTCCCCATCATTATTGGAATGAGAAATTGCCATTGTAAACTCTGTGCTAAATTTACTTTCTTTATTTGACTTTTAAAACTCACCAATATATTGCTTGTAATTTAGCTCTGACAAAAATATAAAAAAGGCTAAATTTAAGAGGCACTTCTGTTGTGTTCCTCAAAAAAATTTTTAGCCATCCAACTTTGGAAGGTAAAGATGTATTTGTCATCTACAGCTAGGCTTAAATATTATTGAAATTATTGAAGGCTTTTGAAAAGTTTCTTTGCAGTTATTTAAAATAACAGCTTTGCCATTAATGGCAGGCAATCACAACATTCATCCAGTATTTTGATTTTTTTTTTCTTAGAGCACAAACTGAGTGAGAAAAGTAATTTTCTTTTTTGCATATAGAATCTATTTTAGTTACTCTAGCAGGTTTTTGTTGTTGTTGATGACGAATTTTCAGTTCCAAATGTTAACCTTAACAATTCACCAGGGGTGGTGGGAACTAAAGATTTTTTTTCACTCTCTAGTCCGACTTACTTCATCACCTGCTACTCACTATAGGCAGCCTGACTTTTAACAGGCTCATCAGCAAATCCGTGGAAGAAATGTCTTGAGGACATTCAACCACACTGAGGGGCCCAGTGATCATCAAGGATGCTTGCAGTAGCAGCCTATTAACTTCCTTTTATCTGCTTATGATATTAATTTGGGTTGATCAGATACTTGATTGTACTGTATTTTTCTCCCTTCCCTGTACTCTGTGGTTGATTTCTCATTAAATCCAATGGTGACACCTCCACAAGGCTTCGAAATCTGTCTTTAACTTCCAGCTAATGGAGGAGCTTGCTGTGAATAGTACAAGCTCTTATTTTTCAGGACAGTAATAATGACTGAGGGAATAAAATCCTTTGTACCAGCTCTCCTGTCCAACCTTGAAAGATGTGTTGCTGCAGGATCGGTGGCTCTTCAGAGCATCCCTTATTGTCAATCACGTTAACTAATCACCAGCAGAGGACTCTTGAATTTGGCAAACTTGGGATTTACTCTTTAAAAATGCTGTTAGCTCATGGAACTTGAAGGACCTGTCATTCTTTCTGCTGACTCATTTTTTATTCCTTCATTGTGCTCTGGTATATGAGGAGGAAGGGATCTCTATTTTGGTAGATATAATTATGTCCTTTAGTGAATTTCTGAGTGAGCAGATAAGTCTGACATTTCCTCCCACTTTGTTTCTCTCCTTGGACACCCCCCACCCCAGTTGTCACAATAGTGTTGTGGAAAGAGCACTGGGCCGGGGGTAGACCCTAGTTGCTTGGCCCCTTGCTCTGCCTGTGGCCAGCTGTGTGACCTCAAGCAGTCCCATAAACTTTTTAGGAGAACTTTCCAATTGTCCACTTTCCAGCACATTTATCTAAGTCATAGTTGAGAGGAAGAGAGAAGAGAGAGATAATTAAGGAAATAACTAGTATTGAGAATAAAAATATTTGTCTTAGGTTGAACATATGCAATCGCAATTTTTGTAGGCTACGTATTTTCATAGAACTTGACCAAATAGGTTCCTCTATCCACACCTCAAGGCCTAAGGACTCTAACATATGTAAGGCAAGTTCTATAGATGTGTCAGAAATTTCCCTACTCAAGTCAGATCTGGCTTGAGTCCACATAGTGGAGGAGATGGAAATTGTTCTTAGTATTTACAACTACTTCTTTTTCTATCTCTTCCCTTACATATTATTCTCTCTCCTCCCTGGTTAACTCCAGACCTTCAGAACCTTCATACTCTTTCCATCCTATCCATTCATCATTAGTTCATCTACCTTATTCATCTCCCTACTTGTTTCACATGTGTTTTTAATACTTACTATATTCCATGTACCACACAAGAGAAAGGAAAAAGGTGAGCTAGAGAATGGTCGTAAACTCAATAACAGGCCATTCTAAATAGGTGATATGCCTTTATGTTGCTGAAGATACTCCATTTTAACCACAGAATCATTTTATATGCTTTTTAAAAAAATGTTTGTGTTATTGTGGAATTACAGGAATAAGAAAATTACATGGGAAAGTGGTTGATTTAGTTCAGAAATTGTACATATTGGTGAGTTTTGGAAAGACTGTTCCTTTATATACTGTGCCTTTTCGAAGAAGGTTCAAATTCCTGTCTGATTTTAGGTAGCACACGAATAATTGCCTTATTAGCTTTTCTTCTCTTTCCTGAACTAAGCCAAGTTCCAATCAAATTGTATAGTGTGCCCCAGATGAGATGCGCCCTGGTGCACAATAGAACCATATAAATGTTGTTATCCACTTCTTTTAAATTGGAGAGCTGTAACTTTTTTGTAGCTTTGAATATTTCATTTAGAATTTATATAAAAAGTAGGGCAGAAATTGAAATATTTCTGCTTTCCATTATGTATTCGCCTCATTTTCAGAGAGATATTTAACATTTCAAACTAGTTAAATTTATTTTACTCTTCTTTGAGGTGAGAATGCCTTTGAGATTTCTAGTGGAATAAATGTAAAGCTCCCATGTCCCTCGGCCTTCTCAGGTCCTTTCTCTCTTATTTGAACCATCTCCTGACAATAATATTTAGAACAATATCATCTACATGTAAAGCCTGTATTAAAGTAATCCCTTCTTCACTATCGATTTAGCAGCATTAAACACTGTTCATCTGTAAAGCTGGGGCACAATCAGAAAATTATTTTTTCTAGTCCCATACTTTAGGATATGAATGTGAGCATCATAATTTGAATTACTTGGCCTGTTTCTTTTTCATAATCACAAACTTTGGGCATAAGAGAAAGATTTTTGGATGTTGAGAAGGGATATTGAGTGTAACTGTCATGGTTCTAAGCTATCACAGAGTAACTAATTTTTGTGGATTACCGTATCAGATATCACAGAATCCATTTTACCTCCAAGAGTATAGTTAGATACATCTTTGATTTGTCAGTGAGAATAACTTTCAAGGCTTACTTAATGGGAACATATCATTTTGATATACTGCATCCTTTATCTTCTACTTTGCAAGAGATTATTTCCATATTGAAAGGATCTAATTCTATAGACAGACGCAGAATGTTTTTTGTTTGTTTCCACCTCTACAGTATGCTGGTGAGGATCATGCTGATTGCCGATTGGCAGGGGCATCCAAGGTGGTTTTCTTGTTAGGTGCACAGGAGAAGAAAGCAGACAGTCATGGATAATAGTTAGCCGGCATTCGAGAACAGGATTGAAGGCAAAGTGTGGGGTCACTGTAGGAGAGAGAAAAATAACAGTTAGTTTCAAGATGAAGAAAGAAGCAAGAATAATGTCCCCTTGGGAGAAAAATACCTCCAATAAGCATATGGGAAATGAGAAAGGATTCATGAGGGGAAAGGAGGATTCTGGGAAGGGCTGGGAAGTTGGCTTGGGGAAGAAAAGGTGCCTGGTTTAGAGAAGGGTGTCAGGATGGAGAAAGTATGACAGGGAAAAGAACTCCATTACTAAAGGGTGGGTGCCATTTTAAATAATGCCAACCTCAAGGATGGTTGGCCCACTTCTGGAATGAATAGCATCAAAGGTTTACGTGTTATTTATCCTTTCTTAAGGCCTCCTCATGTTAGAAAGTAGCAAACCTAGTCTTCTAGATGCTCAGGCCCATAACCTTGGAGTTATCTTTGAACCCGTTCTATCTCCCAGACTCCATATCCACTGATTTCCAGTTCTTTCTTATTGGCTCTACTAGGGAAAATATATCTAGACCCATGACTATTTCTCACCACCTCCATTGCTACCTCCCTGGTCCAAAGCTCTATTCTCTCTGTCAGATTATTACAGTGGCCTCTGACTTGTTGGCCCAGTTCTTTGCTTGGGCCTTTGTTTCCATATAGACTATTCTCAACACTTTAGTGGAGAGTCACACCTTTCAAAGGGATACACACCTCACCCACAGTGAAAGCTCCAGTCCTCACTATCTCTCATGAAGCCCAAAGTCAGGGCTTCTCACCTGGGGGCACATTAGAATCCTCAGGGGATTTTTATAGACATGCTGATGTCTAGGCTTTAACAAATTTGAATCCCTGGAAGTGGAGCCTAGAGGCATTGTATCTTTTAAAAGCTCCCATGTCCTAAGTTTTGGGGATCAACAATGAATAAGACCTAGTTCCAAGTCTTAAGCTTTTGACACCTGACCAGGGACACCCACCCTGGTAACTGTAATAGTCTTTGGTGAGTACCAAGAAGAACAAATTGCTGGGGGATCTCAGGAAAAGTCAGGTGTCTTAGTCTGTTTGGGCTGCTGTAACAAAAATACCATAGACCACTTGACTTTAACAACATACAGTTATTCTCACAGTTGTGGAGCTTGGGAAGTCAAAGATCAAGGTGCTGACAGATTCAGAGCCTAGGAAGGACCTGCTTCCTGGCTTATGGTAGTTGTTGTTGTTGTTGTTTTTTTTTCACTTTGTCCTCATATGACTGAAGGGGTGAGGGAGTTCTATGGGATCTTTTTTATAAGAGCACTAACCTCATTCATAAGTCTCAGCTCTCATTACCCAATCAGCTTCCAAAAGCCCCACGTCCAAATACAATCACATTGGGGATGAAGCTTCAACATATGAATGCTGGGGGCACATAGGCATTCAATCTATATCTCCAAAACTACACAAAGTGGAGGGGAGTCAAAGAAGTGGCATTTTTCTGGACTTTGAAGGATGAGGAAGGCTTTCCCTGAGAGAGGAGAGAAAGTGCAGTCAAGATGACCTCATTTATTATGGCTACAAAATGCTAGTAGGAACCATGCTGATGTGATTATAGAAGAAGCTTTCAAATTAGGCAAACCCCGGTTCAATTTCTTGGCAAATTACTTCACCTCTCAGTGTCTCAATTTTCCTGTCTCTGAAATGGAGATAATCATAGTACCAGTCTCATAGGGATGTAAGAATTATCAACTGTCTTTGGCATATTGTAGGTACTTCATAATGTTAACTTTCTACAATAGCTAATTAGGCATTTCTCTCAAAGAAAAGTAAAGGAAATAGCTTTTAAATGGCTTATGGTTGTTCTTGGGTGCTGTATACCCTTGCTACTCACAGTGTGGTCCTCACACCAGCACGGGCAGCAGTTGGCAGAAATTGCAATGCCTCAGGGCCCATTGCGGAACTACTGAACAGAATCTGCATTCTAATAAGATTTATCCCCCAGATGATTTGTGTGCACATTAAATTTGAGAAGCATTATTGTAGAGCATAAAATGGTGAGCAAGAAATAGCTCTTGCCTTTGTGGTGCTTAGAGGTCCCTTTAATAACTTTAGCATTTACAGAAATAATTATAATGCAGGGTATAATGTGATAAATGACATGAGACGTCCTCACCAAATACTAAAATACAGCAGAT
The DNA here is from genome assembly GCF_029281585.2 of Gorilla gorilla gorilla. NCBI lineage: Eukaryota > Metazoa > Chordata > Mammalia > Primates > Hominidae > Gorilla > Gorilla gorilla. The sequence goes on from NC_073230.2 coordinate 25,765,983, forward strand.
TGTTTTAAGCTCCAGTTGAAAATAGTATAAAGTTCCTTTTCTCTCTAATAAAGTACGAAAGTTCTTAAAGTTATAATAAGCCCCCTTCCCTTTCTGCCATCCTTCAATTGCTGTAAACCATAGAGCTTATTGAATATCTAAGCAGAGAGCTACATCTGTTTATGCACATTGGGAACAATTGACCAACAAGTACGAGTTGAATCCGTTGCCTGAAATAAAAGGAACAAGAAGTACCAGAAGTTAATAAAAAAAGACCCAATAGTTTTGTCTATGAGATGAAGTAGACTAGAGAAAGATCAAGGTTAAGATAAGCATGTGAATATAAATATTAGTTTCCTTAATTTTTGATGCTCAGCGCTTTTCAAAAGAAAATCCTATTTTTAAAATATAACAGCAATGAATAAAACAAAAAGAAGTTTTCAATTTCCCCGGTTGACATTATGATCAAAATATCAATTTAATAATTATTCTCCTTTTAATAGGACTGATTTCATCTTGTCAAGTTTACCATTACAAGTTACTAGAACAGCCAGAGTAAAGCAATTTGAGTTCCATTTAGTCACCACAATGTAATTATTATTTTTGAAATTAATTTTGCCGTTTTCTTTTTGTTTAAGAAATGAGGTCTTACTGTGTTGCCCAGGCTGGTATCAAACTCCAGTGATCAAGTGATCCTCCTACCTCAGCCTCCCAAACAGGTGGGATTACAGACACACAAAATTTTCAAGTTTGGGGATATTTAACTTCAGTTCGTGGTAAAAATCACATGGTCTAGTGTAATCTAAGCAAAAAAAAAATAATAAAATAAGTGTTTCTGTCACTGGCTGTAAATAATGGTACAGTCATGTGATAGACCATATATATGATTATAATATCATGTTTTTAAAGTACCTTTTCTATGTTTAAATACATAAATACGTATACCTGTGTAACAGTTGCCTCCAGTATTCAGAACAGTAACATGCTCTACAGGTCTGTAGCCTAGGAACAATAGGCTATACCAGCTAGCCAAGTTATACCATCTAGGTTTGTGTAAGTGCACTCTGTGATGTCCACATGAAGATATTGCCTGACAATCCATTTCTTACAATGTATCTCTGTTGTTAAGCCACACATCACTGTATTTAACCAAAGTGAACACATTGTGCTGGGTTTTGTTCTTGATACACGTGTGTAAAACTATCACTTTTCAGGTGATAAATTAGACCAATGATATTCTGACACAGCAGAAATGAAATTATTCATAGCAAATTACATTTAATATTTTGTTTTTAATAAATGTAAAGATCTGTTATTGTCTTATTTCAAGTTTCATTTTTGCTGGCAAAAGGTTTTGGCCTTTACTTTCAAGAACTTAATTTAAAGTGAAATTCCCTACATTCTTCAAATAAGGTATGCTTGAATAAAAGCATCTAAAAGAAAGTGTTTTTTTATAAATGACAACATACTTAGGAATTTTTACAATTTGTTTGGGGCAAAAATTGTTTGAAAGAAGTAGATGTTGGATAACACATATTCAGAAATATTTATATTATTTTCTTGGTTATTTTATGCTATTGCAGTAGATGCTTCACTTCTCTATAGGAATTACCAATTCTCAATTCCTCTTCACCACTTATATATTTTTGATTTTGCCCCAAATAGCCAAACATGCTGCCATAACTTCTGAGCTCAGAATGAAGGATCTGATTAGGAAAAGCAACATGTTAACAGTGTACATGCTCCATCTATAACCATGATGAATGTATACTTTGGATTTATCATCACTTTTAAATTATTGAGATTTTTAAAAACTCTATTAGTGCTAGCTAAGACTTGTGTACTGCATGGGCTATGTTGTTTTGGTGCACATCTATGTTTGTAAGCTATTTCTTTCTAGAAGCTATTTCTTTGTACCTTTTGTACAGGGTAGAAACTTTGCAGAAATCCGAGGTCTTCAGAGTTAGAATTCAGGGGAGAACTGATGATGGGTAGTCTATTGATGGGTTAAGTCCTGAAGGTTATTCAGGTAAACATGAACCTTTCCCCTGAATACCTTATTTTCTGTCATTTCATCATTATGATTTTGGATGCCTCATTACATCTGTAAAAGCAATTAAGAGTTTAAGGAATTCTTTTTTTGTAGTTCCTGTCTGCTGATGACCCATTAATGTCCATATAGATATATTATAAAATATTTATAAATGAATACTTACATTGATTTTTATTTGAGCTGGTTTTACATTTGACTTATTATTTATTGGACTATTTCATTTAGTAAGGAAACACCTCTTTTTCATTTTTAATTAGTGCATGGAAGGCTTATAAGATTAAAAATAGTTGTGTTTAGGGAAATAAGCTTATTTCTTATGATGAGCAGTTACCTACTATAGATTATATTTAATCTGGTAACTAAAATATTATTGTTTTTAGTTTACATATCAGAACCTAGGTATAATGGCCAGAAGATGTAATGCTATAATATAGTTAATTTGCAGTAATAATCACATTTTCAGTAAATATTTGTTAGAACTATATGAAACTGCTGATAATTGATCATTTCTGACCTACAGATATGACAGCTGCATAGATTCAACCTACTATGAAAAGCCAAAACATGGAATATTACACTAATTAAAACGGTTACACAACAGAACATGGAATGTGCGACACTTCATCTTGGGATGCAAATTTTTGTGCTAAAAAAAACTGAGAAAAACAAAAAGAAAAACATGTATTTCTGAGGAACTTGTTTTTATATCTGGCATAAATGAGAAAAAGCTAATTTAAACTATTAATTATCAGAAAATTGAAGATAAAGTTGAAGAGCCTATACCAACCAAAGTTGAATAAATGGCAAAATATAATATAGATGAGTTACTCTGGAATAATTTTTTATTTCCTACTATCAAACTTACCAAACTTCCTGATTTTAATTAGATAACAATTTTTTGGTTATTTTAATATTCATTTGGTACTTATTTCCTTTTTTATTGTTATAGTATTAGATGAAATAATAACATCAATTTGCTCCTTTGTAAAAGAGAATGTTGAGTTAGAAGTGTTCTAAGGTGGCTTTCAGCAATAGGCTGCCATACCAATTGGAAAAATCTAGCATGGTATAAAAGAATATTTAAGCAGTAATTATGACTGGAAAATATCAGAGTGGAAATGAAGTATGGCTTAGAAACCTTTTTGCTTTTAGCTTTTTTTGGAGTTCATTACAATAAAATGAAATTATAGAAACTTAACCCATGAGTATTTTTCTCTTTGAACTTTAGTTCCTATTGAAATTGGAGAGGAAACTACACAGTAATCTAAGGGTGATCACAGGAGATGTCAGCTGCCTTCCAGGGCTTTTTGCAACGTGGAATTGCCTTTACTCATTTATTGAAGAGTGCCCGTTATGTGTTGGGGCTGGACTCACAGTTTCTAGGGTGTAGATCTTAGCCATGGAGATCCAGACACTTACTGGGTTAGGATATTGGGAGTAGAGCTCTTATGCAGGGACAGGCTTGCATTAACCAAACTCACCAGATATTAGTGTATAACCAAAATGCAAATTTATTGGTTTACAATAAGAATTCTTTGCACTAAGTAATTTAGAACACACACGTAAACCCACTCTGTGCTAACTAACTGAAAGTCACTTTATAGGGAAAATCAAATTATAATTAGAAGATCATGTAATTTTTATCCTCATTTTGTTAATATGGTGTTCACATTTACTGATTGCAGATATTGAACCATCCTTTCATGTTTGGGATAAATCCCACTTGATCATGGTGAGGTGTCTTTTTAATGTGCTTTTGAATTCAGTTTGGTAGTATTTTGTCGAGGACTTTTTGCATCTATGTTCATCAGGAATATTGGCCTGTAGTTTATTTATTTATTATTCTTGTAGTGTCCTTGTCCGGCTCTGGTATCATGGTAATGATGGCCTTGTAAAATTAGTTTGGAAGTATTTCCTCCTCTTCAATTTTTTAATATAGTTTGAGAAGGATTGGTATTAGGTCTTCTTTAAATGTTTGGTAGAATTTGTCAGTGAAGTCATTAGGTCCTGGACTTTTCTTTGATAGGAAGTATTTTATTACTGAATCAGTCTCCTTACTCATTATTGATCTGTTCAGATTTTCTTTTTCTTCCTGGTTCAGTCTTGGTAGGTTCCATGTTTGTAGTTCATTTGTTTCTTCTAGGTTATCCTACTTGCTGGTATATAATAGTTTATAATAGTCTCTTCTGATCCTTTGTATTTTTGTGGTATCAGTTGTAACATCTCCTTTTTCATTTCTGATTTTGTTTGGGTCTTCTTTTTTTCTTTGTTAGTGTAGCTAAAGTTTTCTTCATTTTTATCAAAGGGTACAAAATTTTAGAGTGGAGGAATCAGTTTTAATGTATGTATTTTATATTTCAAAATTATTGGAGAATAGATTTTTAACATTCTCACCACAAAATATGGTAAGCTGGTGAGTTGATAGGTATGTTAATTAACTTGATGCATCTTTCTACAATGTATAACATAAATCAAAATAACATATTATACTCCATAAATATACAATTATTATTTGTCAGTTAAAATAAATATGTAAAAATTATACTTAGAAGGCCACTTTGGTAAGTGTCGGCTTAAGAGCGAATGGAATAATTGTCGATTAGTAAACAAAAGAAGTGTCATCTCTCCAAAAAAAAAAAAAACAGTGAATGGAATGAACTGTATAATTCAATGTTTGATGATGTTGGTCTCTGATATTCTGTGGTCTCTGATTCACAAAAGTGATGTGCCTGTCAGGGGATCAGATTGCTCAAGAACATGGGCCAGAGTATAATTCCTGTTGATGGCACTTGGATCCAGATTATGTCTTTTGAAGCCTTCTGTTTCTTTCCTCCATTTCACATTACACTCTCCTTGCTGCTTTTTATGCATTTTATGTAGGCTTACTAACCCAGCTCTCTAGCTTAGTGCCTGGCCCCCAGAAGTACTGAAGAAATGTTTAACTACCGTTTAGCTAGCCACAACATTCTTACTAGTTTTGCTTTGGGAATAGTGTATATTTTACTTCTAAGGTACTTTGGGTCTATTTTATTGCTGCATTCTAAGGCTTGTGTGTGCGTGTGTGTGTGTGTGTGTGTGTGTGTTCCATGTGTGTGAGAATAATGGGAAGGTATGATACCCACCTCTCATACCTTGATGCTTTGGGAAAATAAAAATTTTCTGATTATATTATTTTGCAGATGTTCTAGTTATACTTATCAATCTTTTCTGCTTGCCAAATAAAGATTTAGATTGTGAAGATTCTTTTCAGAGACATAGGTTCAAAACTAAATGAAACCCAGGGCATCTGTAATTCTTCACACTTTAGTGAAGCTCTGTGATAATAGTGAGTAGATGTGTGGTGTGGGGACGCTTGGGGTGGTATTTCAGACACTTAGGTATTTGCCAGAAATCTGAAACTTGTTAGTTCACATTTAATTTTCACTAAATGGATTATATTTTTCTCCTGAAACTGCTATTCCACTATTAAAATTAATGGACATACAAGATACCTTGTCTGTAAATAGAACAGATATTTTTAATATTTTGTCATAGTCCCCCAAAGCATTAGTCTGTAATGTTGACTAATGGGTTGAAAAGATATTAACTTCAGAAAAACCAAAGAGAATTAATCTCTTAGAATACTTCTGAAACCACCAACTTCTGTTTTTGATTTTATATTTCTATACCTCAGGAGGGGAAAAAAAAACAACCAAAAACTATTTCCCCTCTACTCCCTCCCTGTTTTCTAAAAATAAGTCACTTTTGGTTTGTTACCCTATAACACATGCCAAAATTTATCCCAGAGTGAATTTTTGTAGCCAACTTAGAACCCCAAAATAGAAACTGCTGACAGTTCCTTAAATACAGTAACACTGGCAGGTGCCTTGGTAATAAATTCACAAGCTTAGAATCTACAAAACAATAAAGTTATGCAAATTGAAGCATGTAGGAAGAATAATCTGAAACAAATGGCAGAACAGTAAGTTTAGCATTGTGGCATCCTGGTTTTACTAACATAAGGCAAATAACCCTGAGGAGAATCAGGGAAATTTTAGATCAAGGAGGATTACACAGACATACAGTAATACATGAATACAATTTGAGTTGACCAATTAATAACTGGTTTCTCTGTTATCACAACCATAAACAGAGATGGGAAACTGATCATAGGTTTTGCATTTGATAGGTACAACTATCAAGAGGTAAATGGAAAATAACAAGAGACCTAACTTGAAGTGATCACATGTGCAGAGCCTCTTAGCTTTTGTTTTAATTGTTCCTTCAGCATCATTCCCATCAGTCACATTCAGATTAGTTGTTTAATTTTAGCCAAACAATCAGGCATGTAATACGTTTGTGAATTTCATTTATTTTAAATATCTTTGCCTAGTTATCTTTTACTTTTGTTATTAATCTCTGATATGGCATAGTGAAAAATCGTGTTTTTTAATGAAAAGAAAAGAAGATGTGTTCAGTTAACATATTTTCAGGAAATACATATTTTCAGTTAAAATTAGAATAGCTCTAATAATATCAGACAAAAATGGAGCTGAGGAATATAGCACTACCTTTTATTAGTTGTGTAGTAAAATGTAACTTTTTGACCCTGTAGTATCACTTGCAGAATGTAACAGAAATGTTTAACTTTTCTTCTTTTTGTTTTCATCAACTTAAAGTTACTCCCAGAGAAGTTCAAAATGTATCCCAGAACTTAAAGTATAATAAAAAAATTTTTAAAAAAGAAGTACAAAGTGTCTGTTGTGTACACAAGAAAAATATATTAGAATAATGATTATCTTAAGTATACTACCTACCTTATTCGAGGTGATGAAGTAGTGGACTGCTACAAGTTTGTTGGAGAGAGGGACTAGAACTGTCCTTTGAAATGCTATATTCTATATCATAGCATTTTTGTCTGGCACTTAGTAGATCCTCAATAGAGATTGCTTGAAATAATAAACAATATCACCTCCAAACTCAGGTTCACAAAATTTGAGTTCAGTGGCACAGTGGTGATCACATGTGCAGAGCCTCTTAGGAAAAGGAGGCCTAGAGAAGTATTGAGTTAGATGCTCAGGTTCCAGAGCCAGGACTGGAACACAGATACTGGACTTCTGTCAAGCACAATATACTTTTCATGGCGTTTGCCAGTCATTCAGATGTTTAAATTTGCTTAAAACAGTGCCATCTATTTTCTTTGGAGTTTGAATAAAAGTTCTTTCTAGCAGAGTGAGTAATTCACACAGATATTTAATAATTTCCCTGATTATTTTTTCATTTAGAGATTTTCAAACTAACAACCAAAATATTCTGGTAGAAATAAGGTAAGGTTGAGAAGTAAATATTATAAACTGGTCTGTTTAGCCAGAGTTCCCCTAAGAGCCTTCCTCATTCCACCTCAAAGACCATTTGTTAGTTTTTCCAAGTGTCTGTGAATTGTGGCTGTGCATGCGCGCATGTGTGTGTGCGTGTGTGTGTGTGTGTGTGTGAGAGAGAGAGAGATTTTTACTTTAAAAAATTCTCATCACTTAAGCTTGACTGTTGCTTTTCTTCTTGCATATAGCTTTTCTAACCAAATAAATTAAAAATACTTAAAATTGAGTATATTCCATAATTGGTCCAATAAAAGAGGGGATGCATTGGAGGGGAGCTATGGCACAGGGATTAAAAAAAATGTTTTGCACCTGGCTCCTCTGTATTAGGTGTGGAATGGCAGTCAAGCCGTTGAGCTGCTGTGGATTTCAATTAATGCGTTTCTAAAATACTTTCCAGAAATTCAAGATGGTGATTATTTAAATAGTTGAAAAATACTACATCTCAATTTGGCCTATCTTCTTGTGTTGAAGATAGAGGATGTAATCTTTTTTCATGTTCAGTAGACTGTGAGCTAATAGTTTTGTTAGGGGCTGAGAAATCAACATACACCTTACGGCACTGGAGAAGCAGAAACCTGGCTTAATTTCAGAAGTGCAGGAATCTTTGACAGAAATATTCTACTGTGAGGAAATAAATTTACACAAGGATCCCTTCTCAGAGTATTTACTAAAGTCTGAAAAGCCTTAATTTATTTTATGCCAAAATTTATGTTTATGTCATGCCAAATATAGTTGCTGATATTGTTAGGTATTAATTTATGTGCCAAAAGATACTCTTTATACTGTATTCTCTGATCACAATGAAATAAAACAGAAATTAGTAAGAAAAAACAGTAATACAAAATAACGATTTGGAAGGAACAAGCCATTAAAAACTACTGAGTCAGAGGCAGTTTTTAAACAGAGCTCAACTAGAGATAGAAATAGAGAATGTTAAAACAGTCTTTACCATTGGATGGGGTGAGGTTGGAGAGAGGAAATGGGGAGATTTAGGCCAAAGAATACAAAATAGCAAATGTGTTGGATTACTAATTAAGAGATCTCATGTACAGCATGAGGATTAAAGTTAATAAAATTGTATAGTATTAGGGATTTTTGTTAAGTAGATTTTAGCTGCTCTTGTCACACACAAATAGTAACTATGTGAGATGATAGCTATGTTCATCTGCTTCACTATATAGCCATTTTACTATCTCTCTATATCCCATGTCATCAGGATATAAACCTCAAATACACACCATGAAATGTGTTTTTAAAAAACTTGCAATCATAGGTTATTTAGAAAATAGTAACACCATTAAGGGAATAAACAAAATGGTGCACCTTATGAGGTGCAGCCAAAGCTGTTCTCATGGCAAATATATTAGTATTAAATAATTTCACTATGAAACAACAACAAAAAACCCCAGCAAATCATTTAGGAATTTTTTAAGGTAAAATTTAAACATAATGTAGCAATGTTAAGGAGAATGAGGTATGATAAAATATAAAGTTTAAGAATCAGTAAAAAGTGGAGTTTATATATGCAAGAGCTGGTTCTTAAAAATAATAATTACAAATGTCTGAAAATATAGCTAAAAATGTTAAGTACAATTATTTTAAAAATGAGTAAAGAAGTTTAAATGAAATATAAATTATAATAAAAATAGAAATTATAAGCTAACACACTGTGAAACTTGGTGGCAGGAAAAAAGTCAATGACTACTTATAATTTCAGAGTAGAAAAATACAGCTTTTGAAAAGGGAAAAACTGGAGAAATATCATTTGAGGGTTACTTCTCAAAATGTTTTTACCAGTTAGATTTTCAAATTTTCAAGAGATAAATTCTTATTTAATGAATAGAAGTTGCTAGAAAGTATTCCAGTGACTGTTTTTGAAGGTCTCATACTCCTGAATCTAAAACCTGACAGAATATCATATCACAAAAAATCTACAGACCAATAATTTTTATGACTTTATAGGCAAAAGTGTAAGTATAAAGTAGCAAATTAAATTTAGCAATATCTTAAAATAATAATTCACCTGAATCAGGAATGGCTTAGAGTCAGGAATTCATTAGTAATCACAGAACTAGATCAAAAGAAAAAACATCTCACTAGAGATGGATAAAAAACTATTCCTGCAGGAAAATATTAATAAACTAGAAGTAATATAATGCTTATTATGTAAGAAAATGTATCTCAATCTATTTCATAATTTGTCAAATGCCAGAGGCATTCTTGTTACAATCAGGGCATGTTTTATATTAAAGATTATTGGTGATGGTCACTTTTTCAAAAATCAAGTAACTTTTCCAGTGCATTAATAAAAAACATACGTTTATATCCATTATTTCCAGAAACTCCACTCAAGTAGTAATAAGAATTTAAATTATGAATGCATAGGAAAAAGAATAGGAACAAAGATAATTGTAAAGAAGGAATGTTAGCAAATTTTAGGAATATATGAAGAGGGTGGAGGAGTTAGCACCACAGAGGAAGTTCAGGTTCAATGTCTATAAGGAGAGTGACATTGAGAAGCAAGCTATTTTGCTCTCTGAAACTCTAATGGGTCCAGAGATTACAGGCAGGGATGAGGTTAAGGGCTGAGTACGTAATGGTAGGTTAAAAATGTGTGTAAATAACAGATCACCAGATCACTTCTCTCTCCTCTTTGGCTCACTACCCTGCACACTTAGGAGGTAACTTTTCTTTTTGTCCGGCAGGGTTTTAGAAGCTGATTATTAGAAGAAATTAATCCATAGATTTCGAGACTTTCAGACACCTGAAATATGGGAAGCTGGGAGTGAGGGATTGAAAAGGGATTAAGAGAAAGTCTTCGTATTGAAAGTGAGAATTGTCAACTTACTTCCCACCTGCCCATCTTTCAGAAGATTTTCCAACCCTGAGGAGATAAATAAAACCTTGAAAATAGGAAGAAGCAAAAAAATGGAACTTGGAAGAAATACATGTAATGCAGGGCACAGGAGAAAAATTAAAACAGTTTAGCAATAGCTGCAGAGAGATAAAAATGCTGATCTTTATGCCACCAACAATCTTAGGTCCTAATCTTGTGGCTTCTTCAGCAGATAGGACTGTGACCCAGAGATCCCATCTCATGGTTCCTTTTTGATTGCTCATTGCCATGTTCCAAGGTTTCATCAGGCCCACAGTGGTCTTGATGTACATGGATTTTCTTCTTACCTTAGTGCAGGTCTGGGAAGGCTATTAGCTGTTTTTCATTGCTTTAACTTGCAAGAGTCTGTCGGAGCCTGGGAGAGTAAAACGGCAAGAATTAGATAACTTTAATTTTAGACATCTCTAACGAGTCTGAAAAGATTAATGGGGAAAGTAGATTTAGTAAAGGGGGGAGGTAAATGCTGAGCTACTGTTTATCCTTCTAAGAATGCTTAGAATCTCTTTCTCATAGAAGGAAGTAAAGAAAAAGGCAGGATTATTAGCCCTGCTATACCTGGGATGATACCAAACCATCAGCTTCACTGGCTGTCAGCAGAACTGATGAGTGAAGAAAGGATCATGGCTGATGCAATGGTGGGGAAGTGATTTTGTTTGGAAGGCCAATCCATAAATAAGGGCAAGTATAAGACATGAACTAGTATATTTCAAGAAGTACTTCAGTCACACAGACATTTTGTAGTTTGTCTTTTTATTTATTTTATTGCTCATGATGTAACATTGATGATGTAAATGATATAATTATAAAATATTTAGTTTAGAGCAATGCTTTTACATTTTCTCTTAAGAAAATTAAGAATTTACCTTCTCTAGTCAGAATGGCTGAGATCAAATTTTTACTCAAATGCTTGCTAGATATCAGGTCTTGGACAAGTATTTTAACCTCTTGTGCCTCAGTTTTTCCATTTACAATATAGAAATTAATAGCACATAGCATATCTTGTATCAGGTCAAATAGATGTTATTGTTAATGTTGTTGTTATTATTGTAAGCATTTTGGCCTAGCCTCATTTTAAATCCTTCATGAGATGTTGCCCAGATCTGGTTATCCATGTGCTATATCCTAACCTCTCTCTTTGTGTCCCATGTTTTCACATTCAACCACTGACCCAAATGCAGTCCACATACATAAGCAGAGTTAAGCAAACAAGGCTCTGTGGAATGAATTCTGTAATGAGAAGACTGTTGATTTATACTGTCCTCTCTGCTGTAAATAACATCTTCATTTTAACATATGTACTTTTCACTATGAATATATGTAAAATTGTCTCTATATTTTAAAGAATAAAACTGATAGAAATTTGGCTGCAATCCTAGCCATTTGGGTGAGATTTAATTATTATTGCTAGTTTAATCTCATGCTAAATATTTCAAAAAGTCACTCTCCAAGTTCAGGATATTTATTATAATACTTCATTATGCTAATTTCATGTTTTATAAGATGACAAGCTATTGTCATGATTTATTCCTTGTCTATATTCTTTTGAGGAAGCCAATTGAACGTTAAGTTCTTGTGGATATATTTCTTTAAAAAGTAGTAGTGTCATACCATGTACTGTCATTATTTAAAACTGTGACATTCTGACAGTGTGTCAGAAAAAAATGGTGGCTGTGTGAAATTTACATGCCTAAGTTTGTAACTAAAACTAATTTTGTCAGGATATATTTTATAATTACCAATTTAAAGAAGTGTATAATTAAAGTAAAATGAGCTCTGCATGTGCGTAGAAACATAATTTTTAATGCTTTTGTTAGATTTTCTTCAATTGAATTATTTTATAATATATTTAATTTATTTCAGAAACAGTGATAGAGTAAAATTATTTTTCAAAAAATTGCAGTCATTTGGAGAAATCCATGAACAACTTAGTATATTAATTATTTTCACATTAATTTAGTGACTTTTAAAAGAGGAACAGCAAATCAACCAACTTTCAAATGCTCCCCCTTCTTATACTTCTGTATTTTATTTATAGCAGAGGAAAACCTTTCTTCCTTTCTTCCTGTCAGCTGTGCAGTAGCAGTTCTACTGAAATTGGATAAAGAATCTCCAAAATATGCTTTAGCACTTTGAGTTAGCCTCTGTTCAATAATTTGAGTAAGATGATTATTTTTCTAGCTAAATCAACTACATGGTTTCATGATATAGGTCTAAAAAGCAGCTTATTTTTTTAACATTCCTGTATAACACTTTGAAAACATCCCTCAGTAAGGGGAATTTATTTTTACAGAGTAACTTTGTAGACATGTAATGAATGTTTTTTACATTTGGATTCTAATGTTATAATAATGTGCATTTTTAGTTCCTGATCTCATCTTCCTCAAAAGGGCACTTGCTCACTCCGGCCAGCCTGATCATCTGGTAACAGCGTGAGACTCGCAGCGTGTGTATGTTCTGAACTTCATTGCCATTGAGTAGAAATATTTAGTTGCCATATTAAAAAGGTTTCATTATTGAATGTGTTTGAAGTGGCCCGCTTAGGAAATGATTGGGCATGTGCCACTACATTCAAAAAAGATGATGCATATTTTTAAAACCAGCTATCTTTCTGAAAATTGAAGGAGATGGGTAAATAACATCTATATTTGTATAAAAATTAAATAACTGTGAATGATGGATAAATCGCTTAACTTCTTTGGACTTCAGTTTTCTCATCTGTAAAATAAACGTAACATTATCCTTCTCTGGTGAGTTCAAATAGTTTTAAAAATGAGATAATGAGATAATCAATGTGAAAATGCTTTTAAAAGTATAGAGCACTGTGCAACTTTAAGGCATTACTATTTTTCACTATTGTTTTGTTATTTAAATCTACAACAGGGTTAAGTACCTTTTTCCTGGTAAACAGGAATGGAAAAATAAAATTATTGTCTTTAAGATAATTCGCATTTCAGAAGAAGAAGTAGAATGTGCACAGGCTATGATGATACAGGGTAAGTTATATATAATCAATTGAATATGCAGTAACAACTCACCATGTTGGCAACGTTGCAGTGGGTGGTAAAGTACCATTGCTATTCAAAGAAATATCTGAACAGAGGAAGAGAAATGACAACGATGTTGCAGTGATAATGACAACAATACAGATATAATCTCTATTGAGGCACAGGTTTTTGTCTCTTTTTCCTTAATGTTTTCTTAGATCCAAGGATTAGGCTCAAGGTACATAGCAGGTACTTAATAAATATTTGGCAATATTACTGAGTGAATATCACTTACTTTGACATAATCCAAAAGTTTACACCTATTTTCATGTCATCAAGAATGCATTTAGTATTTCCTACTTCTACTGAAAAGTCATGTGGTTTTTGTTATTTATTCTATTAATATGGCATCTTTTATTTATTGATTTTCAGATGATAAATCAATCATGCATTATTGGGATAAATCCTACTTGGTCAAGGTATATAATACTTTTTATATAGTATTGTATTCTATTTAAATGACATTGGTCTATAATTTTCTTTTCTTGTAATGTGTCCCTCAGATTTTGGTATCAGGGTAATTCTGATCCCATATGATAAATTGAGAAGGAGTCCTTAGTCTTTAATTTTTATGGAAGTTTACAGAGAATTGGCATTGTTATTATTTTTTTAAATCCTTGGTAGAATTCAACAGTTAACCCCATCTGGGCCTAGAGCTTTTCCTGTGGAAGGATTTTAAATTATGAAACCATATCCTTTAATAAATATCGTGCTATTCATGCTACCTATTTCTTCTTGAATTTGGTAGTTTGTGTTTTCCAAGGAATTTGTCCATTTCATGTAAGTTTTCAAATGTATAGGCATAAAGTTGTTGGTAATATTCTCTTATTATGCTTTGAGTATATGTAGAATCTGTAGTGACATCATTATTTCCATTCCTAATATTGGTAATTAGTATCTTGCCTTTTTTTTTCTCCATGATCAATCAGGCTACAAGTTTGTCGGTATTCTGGATCTTCTAAAATAATCAGCTTTTGATTTCATTGATTTTCTCTATTGTTTTTCTACTATCTATTTTCCTAATTTCCACTCTGATCTTCATTATTGCCTTTATTCAACTTGCTTTGGGTTTCATGTGCTTCTCTTTTTCTAGTTTCATAAAGTGGAAGCTGAAGCAATTGGCTTAAGATCTTTCTTCTTTTCTACTATAGGCACTTAATGCTATAAATTTTCCCCTAAGTTCTATTTTAGCAGCAATCTGCAGATTTTGATATGTTATGTTTTCATTTTCATTCAGTTTAAAATATTTTTTAAAAATTAAAAAAGTATGTACTATGTGAAGTGATAGATACGATAATTTGCATGGTAGCTTCATTGTGTATATGAAGTTCAAAAGTTTATATTGTACACCTTACAGTTATACACTAAAACATAAAAATAAAATATTTCCTATTTTTTAATTCTTTGATCTGTAGGTTATTTAGAAATGTTGTATTTATTTTCCACATATTTTAAGATTTTAACATATATGTTTCTGTAAGTGATTTCTAATTTATTCTACTGGGGATTAAAAACATAACTTCTATGACATTAATTCTTTTAAATTTCTTGAGATGTGTTATTGCACACAATGTGGTCTATAAGACCACATTTATAGGTAAATATTCAATATGCATTTGAAAAGAATGCGTATTATGCTGTTGAATTTTCTACAAGTGCTAATGAGGTCAAGTATGTTGATAGTGGTATTTAAGTCTTGCATATTCTTACTGATTTTCTATCTATGTTTTCTATCAGTTATTGAGAAAATAGTATTGAGATTACCTACTATAATTGTGGATTTGTCTGTTTTTCCTTGCCATTCTGTTAATTTTTGCTTCATGTGTTTGGAACCTTTTTTATTAGGTGCATAAACATTTAGGATTGCTATATCCTCTTGATAAATTGCCCCCTTTACCATTATGAAATGATATTTATCTCCAATAATATTCTTTGCTTTGCAAACTATATGTCTTAAACTTTCTTTTGATTAGTGTTAGCATAGTATATCTTTTCCACTCCATTCACTTTTAACCTATTTGAGTCATATTTATAATGAGTACCTTGAAGGCTGCATATAATTGAGTACAGTTTTTTTAATCCAATCTGATAATCTCCACCTTTAAATTGGAATGTTTAGACCATATACCTTTAGTGTGATTATTGATATGGTTAGGTTTAAATCTATTATTTTGCTACTCATTTCCTACTTGTTCTGTCCGTTCTTTGTTCCCTTTTTACTTTTGTACCTTTTTATGGGTTGATTATTTTGAAAATGATTCCATTGTATCTCCTTTTATTGGCTTATTGTCTACAACTCTTTGTTTTGTTATTTTAGTTGTTACTTTAGGATTTATAGTATACATCTTTAATTTATAATCTATCTTCAAGTGATATTATAGCATTTCATGTATATCACGGGAATTTTACCAAAAGTGTGTTTCCATTTCTCCCTCCTATTGTGCTGTCATTGTCATAGATTTTACTTTATATTAGTTATAAATCCCATGCTGAATTTTTATGAGTTTTGTTTAAACATTCAAGTATCTTTAGATATTTAAATAATTAAAAATGTTTATTTTTTCATATGGTTACCTTCTCCTGTGCCTTTTATTCTTTGTATAAATCAATTTTCCCATTTGGCATTAGTTTCCTTCTGCTTGAAGGACTTCCTTAAACATTTGTTGAAGTCCAAGTCTGCTGGTGATGAATTCTTTCAGTTTTTGTATGTTTGAAGAAGTCTGTTCCATTTTCTGTAAGATATTTTGGCTGGGTATAGAATCCCAAGTTGACTTTTTTTTTTTCTTTTAGTATTTTGAAAATGTTGGCTCCACTATCTTCTTGGTTACAATGTTTCTGACATAAAATATCTGCCATCCTTATCTTTTTTCTTTTGTACTTAAAGTGTGTGTTTCCCCCCCTGACTACTTTTAAGATTTTCCCCTACCTCCATGACTCTTTTGGAGAAATTTGATGATAATGTGCCTTGGAGTAGTTTTATTCGTGTTTTGTGTGTGTGTTTGTGTGTTTGTGTGTGTGCACACACACATGTGCCTGGTGGTTGTTGAGCTTTTTGATTCTGTGGATTTATATTTTCCATCAAAATTTGAAAATTTTTTTGCCAGTATTTCTTCAAATTATCTTCTACTCTTTGGGGGCTTCAAATATATGTAACTTAAAATGCTCCCACATGTTGACAATTCTCTCTTCTTTTTTAAAAAATTTAATTCTCTTTTTTCTGAGTGTTTCATATTTTGGTAGTTTCTGTTGCTGTATCTTCAGGTATGCTAATCTTTTTTTCCTGCAATATCTAATTGGCTGTTAGTCTCATCCAAAGTGTTTTTTATCTGACAGGTTATAGTTTCATCTCTAGAACTTCTATTTTGTTCTTTCTAATGTCTTTTATGTCACTACTTAGTTTTTTGGACATAGGGGATACAGTGACACAACTGTTTCAATGTGTTTTTTTCTATTTTCTCTTCAGTTAATTCTAGGATCTCTATCGGTTTTTGGCCTATTTTGATTGATTAATTTTTCCTTATTTGGGGTTATATTTTCCTGCTAATTTGCATACCTGGTAATTTTTTATTATATGTGAAATAATGCAAATTTTACTTTCTTGGGTCTTGAAAAATTTTTTTTACTTCTATAAATATTCTTCAGCTTTATCTAAGGACAGTTATTTGAAAACAGTTTTATCCTTTTGGTTCCAGTTAAGCATGACTAGAGTAATGCTGTCTAGGACTATTACTTCTTACTACTCGGGGAAGCCTCTTCAGTTTACCGTACTCAGTGTCCCATGATCAAAGAGGCTTTCCTCTCATTTCTAGCCTTTTGTGACCATAAGGAACTATTACGTTTAATTCTTTAGGCTTATTCTTTCCCTAGCCTCATTTAATTTCCTTACACACATGTACAGGTCAGTATCCTGCTGATTTTTCAAGGGAAGAACTTCTGTATAGGCCTGGAATTCTCTGTGTTGTTTGGTGCTTCCCTCTCCTCTCTGATTCTTTCTCCTGTGAACACTTTGGTGTTGTCAGACTTTCAGCTCTGTTTCTTCCACTCTGTGAGTTTCCTCACTTATTCTTCGGTTTCTGCTCACTGCCCCATCACTGGAAAATCTTTCAAGGCATTAAACTGGAACAATATTTGGTCTCACCTTGAAAATTTCACATCTCACAGGGATTACTCTCCTTTGTTGCCTCATGTTCAGTGTCTTAAAATGTTTGCTTCAAATATTTTGTCCATTTTTAATTATTTCAGGTGGGGTAGTACATCTGGTTCATTATGCCATCTTGACAGGAAATGGAGTTTCTGACTCAGTAATTTTTATATTACAAGAAAAATGTTTTAAATGCTTACTTTTTCACTTTTTATTAAGAAGGCTAATTACTTTACCTCTCTGCCTCAATTCCCTCATCTAAAAATTAGAATTATAGTTGTGCCTACTTTCGGAGTGGCTGATAAATTTTATGATATAATGGTATAAACCACTGAATAGACACATTGCAAGCACCCAATAAATTACTTATTTTATCACTATTTTATATTACAAATCACATGAAATAGTCTTTCATTTGTAAATGCTGTCTGTCCACTTATATTGAATTCAGTTTCTATTTCTATTAAACAAGCTGAATATTTGTGTTATGTGCAAGCAAAGAGTGAAGTGGATCTACTGAATGAGAGAGAAGAATCATACATCTTGAAAGACAGGTGGTAACTGTGAATATAGTTAGTTGGGTAAAATTTCTTGGGAGAAATTTTATTAAGGACACTTACATGGTGCTCAAAATGTTCCTCTGAGAGTGAAATTCCCTATCCGGAGAAAAGATTCCCAGTAACGATTTGCCAAGTCATTTATTTATGACTTGGATCCTCTCTGTACCCTCCTGTATAAGATCTCCTGTCAAGGAAGACACACATTTATTTCCATCTTTCTCAGTAAAAGTTGGGCTGTTAAACCAGCAGCATGGGATTTTAACATATCTCTATGGTATCTTACTCATCAGTTTTTTTAGGCATGTGTCACTAAAACTACCCACTGGAAAACATTTCACCGTTCCCTAAGGTGAAATGTAGAAGCTACTTAACAGTAAATACTTTATATCTTATGAACTTTTGGCAAGGAAGGTAATTAGTAACTTGGTGTTTAAAATGTCCAAGGAAATTTGTGTTATATAAATTCTTAACACAGTTATAACATATTTGACAGAGTTTAATGGAAACAATATTAGGCATATTGCAAATCATCATAGAATTCAGATTATCTACAGAAAATGTTGCCTAGTGTATGGTGTGTTCAGCTCTGCTGTGTCTCTACAGAATATTGAGAAAGGGAAGAAGGAGCGATTTTTTAAACTCAAAATTAAAACAGAAATTTAAGCATATTTTTATATTAAAGAATACTTTGCTTAATGTACATTTTTAAAAACAGCAGAATATAAAACATAGAAATAAATTTCTACCTTGGATCTAACTAGAGAGCTCTTTTGCCTTCTCTACTTTTCTTGGATTCGGTAAAAATAACAACCATTTTCACATAGATTTTATGGGTACTGAACTGCATTTTCTCAAGAAAAAAATTATTTTAGTAAATTCGCCTTTATATATGTATTTACTTCTAACAAAAAGAATCATAGTATTGTTTTATCAAAAAGTAAGCATAGATGATATTTATTTTAGGATACCCACTAAAGTAATACATAGCCTAGTCTAGTCTAGTATAGTTCAGAAATAGTTTAGTAAACCCTTATTTTTCCAATAACCCAACTGTATTGGGTCAGGACCAAGTCATATCTGCCTTCTTTACAATTTCTTCTGTGGTGAGCAATTCAATAGAAATATCACTTTTTAGGGTCTTAATGAGTAATTGTCTTGGGGGAGTGGCCTTTGACAGAAAATATTTAGTTTCTTAGCACATGTAATGTGAAAAATTAGGGTATTTCAGATTATAAGTAAAAGCTGGAACTGTCTTTTAAAAAATTATTTTTGTTTTGCAAATGCTATGACTAGTGTCTTGAACCCAGTAGATGAAAATATCTAATAAGATATCATAATAGAGGTATTATTTGTTGATTATGTACTATGTGGTAGGAACTAGATCAAGCACTTTACAGATATTATTTCAATGACTTCTTCCAACAAGCTTATAAGGTATTATTATCCTCATTTCACAGATAAGGAAACTGAGGTTGAATGGTTAAGAATATTGGCCAAGTAGCACAGAAAGAATTCTAATAATATTGTCTGATTTCAAATATAGATTATGATAGTGACTGTTTCATAGCACTTATGTTTACAAATGGCTTCCAGAAATTGTTCAGGTAGTATTCGTACTTAAATAGTAAATCAAATTAATCTACCATTCTATTGGTCTTAAAATCATTTTTCTTTGCATCCGAAATTACCATTGTAAAGTTTTCAGGGAAGATAGAATCCACATATTTTCAGCCTTTGTTTTGGCAGAAAAAAATAGGAGTTAAAAATTTGCAATTTGTTCAAAGTGCAAATATGCTGTGGCATTTTGGCATTATTCCAAGGGCACAGATTTAACTTTGGAATTTTGGTGGCTGTTACTGGGAATGTACTGTTTATCAAATTCAGTGTTAACTGCACAGTTGAAGATTTTCTAGCAAAACTTTCTCTTTTTAACACTGAAAAAAATTCACCAAATTCTAAGGATTGATAAGTAAAATCCATAAGGAGCTGCAGTCTCTAATGAACAAATCTTCTATTAAAAAGTAATCAGTCAGGTCGTTCCACAGAGAGCTTGCATAATTGGGATTTGGATGATCTTGGGCTCTCTACTAAAAGCTCACGGCCTCACATCTTAATGGAAATAAGGGAAGATGAAGTTTATAGCCCTTCACTTATGTAATGAGTGAAATAACCAGCAAGCAAACACCTGTCAGATGGTAGTAGGTGCTCCTGAGAGGTATGACAGGTAAAAATTTAATCAGATGCATTGGTAATTCTGTGACCTGAAAGGGATATTGTGTTTCCAAAGCCCAGAATTTTCTTTCTTCTAGATAATGCTGTGTCCTTGTGTACAAAACGACTTAAAATGAAACATTAGAATGTAGAATATATTTTAGCCTAAAATGTTCTTTAGTTCTTCATTGCTTTCAGGAATTTCTCCCTCCTTTGTGCTTCTAAATTGTTAATCCATGCAGATCATACTAAGCATTATTTCCTCTCATATATTAGAACAAATATCTGATTAAGAGGTTATTGACATTAGGAATCACAATTCTCCTAGCCAACCACACAGTGGGATTCCAAAGCTTGTTCATTTAATGAATTGTTATTTAGTGAAAGTACATGATTGTGTTCTCGTAGGACACTTTGTTCCCTTTATTATTCAACAGAAGACAAAAAAAAAAAACTACAAAATTTCAAGGACAATTTTTTGCCCTTTTAGCTTCTTATGCTCCCTGGAACATACATAGAAAGAGGTGCATTTGTTTCTCACAGGTGGATGAGAATTCATTTTATCTTCTTGAGCCAAGGCCCTGCAGAATCTGATTTTCACCTTTTATTTGACTGGGTGACTGATTCTCTTTTCTTTACAAGTTGGTGCTGCCTGTACCTTCATTCAGCATTTTTTTTCCCCTTTTACCTGTATTTTTGGGATTTTACTCCCCCTGCTGGCCTCTGGCATGCATTAGAGTTGACTCTTTTCCAACGACTCGTGTTTCTGTCTGTTTCTCTTCAAGGAGCCTCATGTATAGTACATTTATGTTCCAAACACAGCAGAAACGACATGAGTTTAAAGGTAGGTATTTTAAGTTTTCAGGAACTCATTTTTCTCAATTTTTTCTGGAGAGACTAAAGTAGACCAATGCTAATTTAGAAAATATAGAAACAACATTCTGAATTTTTGAATGCTAAATGTAATTGGTTTAATTACAAATCATTTTGCTAAAGAAAAGTTATGTTATGGCCCATAATGAAGAAAGTTTCTTTCTCCCTCCTAGGATAGCAGTAATTGTGCTGCAAAAAAACCAAAATGTTTCTATTTTAAAAATGTCTTATGAATTATAAAACCTTTGAAATTGATGGCTTGATGTTGCAGATAAATTGAACTAGATTTCAAAGTACAGTTAACTTGACAGTGCTTTGAAACAAGGGTCACTCATTGTCATTACATCTTTATGACTATTTTTATGAGAGAATTTGGATAATTTAACTCTCAAAAATTGTCACATGCTGTTTTAGCTTTTGTAGTTTTGCTTTTGTTAGATGCCACAACCTCTATTAACACAACTTGCTTTTTTCCTTTCATTTATGTTGAACTAAAAGATATATGTGAATATTTTCTGGGAATTATTTACCTTAGATTGAAGAGGAGAGTTGCAGTTTTTACATTGTTCTTTTGCTGTCATTAAAAGAAAAAAAATCATCTGACCAGGAAATAGTATTTTTAGTAAATATACTCTCAGAATCTTCTCCTTCCCATCTGAAAATAAGATGTTTCTGCTTTTTGATAAGGTAATGGTCAATGGGATCGAAAGACACTTTTTTCTTCCACAATTACAATAGACACTGGTATGGTTTATTGATGATTCTCATCAGTTATATTTCACCGAAATCTCATAGCAACAGGAGAAAATTTCCCATTGTTTGGTTGGGAGCCAGAGGCTGAGAGTGCAGGTCATTTTTCTTCATCTGAGGAAAGTGGAATAGCCAATCCACCACTTTGTTTTCTAGGTCTAAAATGATCTGTTCAGTCTTTCCTAATTCATGGGTGTGGCATTCATAGGAGAGGCTGGTGGCACAAAGGAAATAAGACATCTATGCATCAATTTCTTTATATTGTACCATGGGATGGGGGTTTTAAAAGTTGTTCTTATTTGTTTTCTGCACCATACTGGATGAATATTTCACAGTACCTCTTTTTAGAACACAAAACTTTGTGAAAAATAAAATTCACCGTATTAATGTAACATTTTCCAATCCTAGTTACCAGCACTACAAAGTACACACCACTCAACAATTGCTAGAATATGCAGCTCTGTGTATTTTTAAAGCATATTATAAATTTTCCCACTCTTAGGCAGAAAGTGAAGGAAAATGAGCACTTCATTAGCAACACTCTTAGTTGTGCAGCCAAGAAATAAAACATGAAGTAAAGTTTCTAGATACTATGGGAACCCCATCATGACTCCCTGGGGAGGCTTAGGGGAGGATGTTTTTCATAATGAGTCCACGCAGAAAGTTTTAATACTAGAACATCCTTACTTAGACATTTGCTTAGATTTCTACCATTAATGGGAAAACAAAACTAACAAAAACAACAACTCCCATGTAAATTGTGTTTATTCCTATTCAGTTAAACAAAGGGATCTTAGACCAAGTTGATAAACTGCAACATGTTTTTATTTATTTTATTTTATCTTATGTTATTTTATTTTATTTTTTAGACAGAGTCTCACTCTGTTGCCCAAGCTGGAATGCAGTCTCGGCTCACTGTAACCTCTACCTCCCAGATTCAAGTGATTCTCCTGCTTCAGGCTCCCGAGTAGCTGGACTACAGGCGTATGCCACCACGCCCGGCTAATTTTTTGTATTTTTAGTAGAGACAGGGTTCTCAAACTCCTGACCTCAGGTGATCCGCCCACCTCGGCCTCCCCAAGTGCTGGGATAACAGGCATGAGCCACTGCACCTGGCCTGCAGTATGTTTTTAATCTGTATCTCAGTACCCTCTGTTTTTACAAAGTAGATGATAAGTATTGAGTTTTGAAATAGATAAAGGGTTGACAGTCATAGATTCTTGCTTTTAGTTTTAAGAGAAAAGAAGTAGGTAGCAAATTTTTGAGTTGAAAGACGGATCATGCAGTAACTAGCAACTGTTTCTCAAAATTCCCTCATCATTAGGATCTCTTGAATTGCTGGTTTAAAATATCAGTATCTAGGCTGCTCCACAAAAGATTTCGGGTCCTGCAGTTGGACATGAAAAGCATAAGCACCCCAGGTAATTCTTATGATCAGGAGAATTTGGGAAACATTTATCTGATTTAATTAATTATAGAGGCAATGTCAGCGATTAAGAGGTAAGATATGGAGTATAGATTCATATGTTCATTTAGGAAATGCTTACCTATCAACACTTTTTGAGCATTTATACTATGGACCAGATTTGAGCACACTTACTACATGTGTGATTTTTGAACTTGTCTTTTACCCTTTCTGAATCTCAGTTTCTCATTTAAAAAATGAGGTTAAATGGGATTTTTAAGTTTCCTATGTGTTATGAATTGTAAAATCTCATGGATTTTTGGGAAGGTTCAATTAGATATGCCCCAAGAAATGCTTAATTTTTCTGAAAAATACCACTGTTTTTAGGCATCTGTTATACTGTAGGGGTCATAATTTAATTATTTCTATTAGGTATTTTTACTATATACCAAGATTTTATTATTCAATCACACATCTGTTGTTCTGAGCTGTGGTTCTTACTGGCATCTTTTGGAGATGTATTTAGAGGTAAAGAATCCTTTAACAACTTTTAGGATCCAAAGTCTCCTAACACAAACTTTCTCCTTCTGCCTTCTCTTTAGCCCTTTTAAAATGGGTGTATTTCCTACTTAAACTCACATATTTCAACTTCTTGCAACACTATTAAAATTACAGCTACTATTTGTTAAGCATTTACTGTAATCCAGGCACAGTCCTGGATGCTGCTTGTATTATTTAATCCTCACAGTAGTACTGCAGTTTAGGTATTATGACTATTTAAATGGAGTCTGAGAACAGAGAACTCAGTAGTTGAGACAGCATCTGATAGGTATGGTGCTGTGAAGAACAGAAATTATTTTAATCCCTGTATATCTGTCTTCAAGCCCAAGTTCTGTCCACTATAAGCTATTCCCATAACTTTAATACAGTCATTTTCCCAATATGAGAACATGAATTTCTCCCATTGGCTTCCTAGTGGTTTTCTGTCACTCAAAGTAAAATTCAGAGTCCTTACTTACTAAGGCCTACAAAGCACTGCACCGTATGTCTTTCATGTTCTAAGACTTTTGCATTTGTTGGTCCCTGTGCTTGAAACTGTCTTGCCTTAGGTAAGCTGTGCACCTCTCCCTGACCTCATTAGAGATGTCTTTCCAGATGACCTCCCATACTTGAGAGCATCTACACCCACAAACACACACACACACACACACACACACACACACACACACACACACACACACACACACTCTCACACACACAGATATTGCCCTTCCTCCTTGCTGGCTTATTTTTTCTGTATAGCAGTGATCAACAGCTAACATCTTAACATCTTATATAGTTTTCTTTATTTTTTCTTTCTCCCAGTATAATGTTAGTCCCTGAGAATGGTAGCTTAATGTTATATGCTTTATCCCCACTGCCTAGCACATAGCAGGGATGCAATAAATATTTGATTCTCCAACATTGAATTGGGGGACATATCTGATATTCTTTATATTAGTAATTTTATAATTTTCACAGCATTAGAACTTCATATGTGATATCTTGGTGGTTTCCTTAATATTGTCTTTGTTAAGTATACTTTTCTAAACAAAGTTCCTGACAAAAAAAAAATGTGGTGTTGTGTTTTACTTTTCGCGCCAACAGGAATAGCACTATGCAGAAAAAAATATGTCTTTCTATGTAGAATATTTAGAATAAAAGGTTTTTGGAAAGATGCCTTACTCAAATAATGAAGTGGCTATTCAGTATTAATACTTAGTATATTTCAGTTGTTCTTTGCTTTGGAAATTAGGGTTTTGGAACATATGTGAGAATTAGGTATTACTTCAGTATTAGGAGGTCTTCTACTTGCTGACAGAATACTTCGTTTGTGCCAGTTCTGGCCATCATTCATTATTATTAATAGTAGTATATAAGCATGGTAATGCTAATTCAATAGGTTTTCCAGGTTTTTTCTCCCTCTTGTTATTATCTTTTATTTTGAAGTTTGCCTTTATTTCAAGTTGTATTTGTGGGTATTCAGAATTATTGTACCTGTGTATAACTCAGTGGTTCAAAAGTCATTAGTCTTTAATAAATTAGAATTTATTTTAAAAATTCAAGATCTGAAAACATCATTTCATTGACTCTCAAGTAATGTTAATGCCAAGTTTTGAAAAGCAGTTTTTCTTTTTGGAGGCAGTAATTTTGAGTAATTGGATTCCATGAAAAAAATGGATTCAGGAGCTAATTGTGTACCAGGTTTACTGGCATTTGTGCAAAACAACATTTAGCAACTGTCAGTGACAATACTCATCTAATTTCTCTTTATCACCAGCTGCTCAATCACGTATCTTCATCAATACGAGTATTTTAATTTCCTCTTCCAGGTATCCTCTTTGTGTGTTTTCTTCCTTCTCACTCTCCCTTCTCTCCTTATTTTAAGCTACTTTAGAAAATAGTAATACTTTACTGATGTGTAAGATGCAAATCACTTTGGAAGTGAGAAGGTGGATATTTATACATTTGTTCTATGACGGGGTTTCTAAGTCTGTCCCACTGGGAATGGTTAGTACATTCCATAGCTGTAAGGGAAAAATCCACTTTTCCCAGAAATAAAGGTCAAGAGACATGGAACAACTCTTTTATTATTTGCTTTCAAAACAGAGGGAATATGATTTATGTCGAATATAAGCTTATGTCATAGCTGTGCAGGTGCTGCCGTGAAGCTGTGACCCCTGTCTAATCCCCATAACGACACTGGGCATTGACCACATTTGCTTTGTAGTTACTGAGCTGCTTTCCCAGGGGCCTTCTAGTTTCTGAACCCAGCCGCTGGGTAGCTGGTCGACCGGTGCTTGGTGCAAGAACATTGTTTTGTAAGTGCAACCTAAAATACATTTTATAACCCCTGCCTAAGTTAAATGACTGTAGGTCTGTGATGGAGCCTCAGTGACTGAATCAAAGTCTCCTCTTAACTCCTTTTTTTCCTTCATGAATTTAGTAGTCGCCTGTAAATAGTTTTTTCTGCCTAATTTTTTATTTATTTTTTATTGCGTTAAACATAATCACAATGATTTATTTCAAAAACACTAAACAGTTGCTTGATATTTACAAAATAAAATGTAATACTGACTTTAATACATCATTGCCTGATTTACTTATATAATTTTTATTTATCGTTGTAAGATAGTTAACATTTTTCCATGTTGCTTCAATATTTTTCGCTTTAGAGATTAATGACTTGGTAAAATTTGCAGTAATCACACAAAAAATTTGTTTTCCAATTTCATTCTGTCTTCCAACATTTTGATCTCCCAGAGTTTTAATATTTTTTAAGTTTCCTATGTGTTATGAATTGTAAAATAAAACAAAAATCCCCCAAAACAAAAAAAGACAGCCATATTAAAAGTATTAACTTTATTTTAAATCTTATTAATGCTTTTTATAATGGGAGGGAAGATTTGTATATTTAAATGACCATTTAAAGCAAAGTGAGGAAGTTAGGAACCAGGACGCTGAAGCTAAACTGAAGTTGAATCTCAGCTCTATCATGTCCCAGCTCTGTGATTTTGTTAATCTCTCAAAATCTGTCTCATCTGTAAAAGAAGGTGAATGATAGTAAAACTATCTATTGCATAGCTGTTGTGATTATTAAATGAGTTAGCATTTGCAAAGCCCTACATAAATATTTGCTGTGTAGATAATGTTTAATTTTGTCAAGAACTTTTAAAAGATGTGTTTTGAGTCATTCATACAGGCACACACACAGGTTATTACAATTTTATCAAGAAATTATTAGCCTTGTCTTAAATCTCAAAAAATTTGAATTGACGGTGAATATCTGGAAAGTGACAATATACAAGGTTATCCTCTATTGGAAGGTGTGTGTGGAACAGAACAGAACTAGATCACATAGCTGTGGAGAACAAAATCTCAAGAAGAAAAAAATTCAAAATGAGTTTATATTTTTCTCACAATAACTGTGGGCACCCTTCAAGCTTCAGTTAAGTGATGACAACATAATTAGACAGTAAAATATTCTGTTTCTGAACTGTTCTTTGTGTGACCTTCAGTTATCTCTGAGGATCCTCAGATTTCTTAAGTTTCCTTAGGCTGTCTGTTTAATCTGATTTTTCTGAAAAATGTACATGAATAAATAGGCCCTCCAACCAAAAATATTAATATTTAACATTTAGCCAAAGAGGTAGCAAATATTATTTTCAAACAAAATGAAGTAAGATAGAAGAGCTGAGACAATATAATATTCTGCTTAGAGGGAAACAGTAGGTTGCCACTGATTTTTAGTACTGTGTTTTGAAAACTATTTGAGATAGAAGGACTAAAATTGCAATGAAGATTACTGCAACACAGTTACTTGGTCCTCATATCATTAATTGATTAAAGGTAATTGCCAGGGAGTCACCTCTGGAGGGCAGTGCAGTCTTATATTTGTTGCAGGAGCTTCAGGTACCTTTAAATTTTCCGGAAGTTCATTTCAAAGATTCTTGGCCTTGTGAGATGTGAGTCATTCCCCGTTTTAAATACTCAAAGGGAACGTAAAGGTGAAAACAAACTCTTTTTCGTTATGATGGTTAGCATGCTAGATTCAGGGAAAATGATGGGAAATAGGACTTATCATATAGAGTTAGTGAATCTCGGTGTGCAAATAAGGAGCTGGCTGATGTTTGTTTTTTTCCCCCCTTTTCCCCTCTTTGGTTCAGATACTCGTGAACCTCCATTTCATGATCCTTGTTTTTGTCTCTGTCTTACTCTAAAATACAAATCTGTATCTTCTAAGAAAATCTTTTAACAGCCTCACCATATAGGGTGTTGCAGAAGGTCAGCTCGGCAGCCAGCAAAATATCTTCCAGTACCTTAACAAATCAGCAAAATATTCTGAGAAATGCTTTACTTTTATGAACAAATACCCTGATAGTTATTGGATTTGTCATAGCATCTAAGGTTTCTCTCATAACCATACTGACCTTCATGTGCTATTGTATTACAAAACCAACTCTTTATGTAATCAAACCTAAGGAAGAATGCTTAATTAGCTATACATGACCCTGTGTTATGATACAGGCATACAAAAGTTATTTTCTTCAGCACTATCTAGCTATTGTACAAAGAAACTTCTTTATAAAGTAAGACATGGGATATTTGATGTCTCAGGAGTAAAGTAATATTGGGATTTTTTTTTTCCTCTGCAAGCTGTTTGAGAGCTTTCAGCAGGGGGATACCGTATTTAAAGGTAGCCTAAGATCTCATAACTCTATGTGTCACAAAAACTGTGTAGGTTATGAAAGACTTTTCTCGTGAGCAAAACAACTGTGCTTTTTAGCTCTAAATCATGACATAGTCTTGTTATACCACAAAGAATTAAAGAATGTTAAGTAAATGACTTTCTTCCCTCCCTCTGTGCCTCTGAGGATAGTTATTAATGCCGATTCTTGCTGCTGAGTGATCCTAGAGCTACTGTGGCAACCTTTTTATTCCCCGAGTGCAAATGAATCCTCTATGAGGTAATTGAAGGAAATTGATGACATTATTTGCTGTATCTTGGGTATCAACAGCATATAAATGAAAAACACAGCAGAATGCCTGGCCTGTGTTACCACATTGACCTACACATTTGGATCTGAAAGATCTCGAGCTATTTTCTGCCTAAGCAGACTTTGCACCTTTGTGTTTTATAGTGAAGTAGCAGGTACACAACTTTTTTAAATCATGAACTCCTAGCATTAGATTACCACCACCTGGTGTAAGGGATCGGTTTTATAGAAACACAAAGAGCATGGACTTATTCTTTTCATTTTTGTTCTTCTTTGTTTATTTTAATGTTATCTTCACAATCTGAACAGTGTGACCTGTTTCACCTTCTTTTATTTTGAATGTTAGTGTATGCACATTCTAAGCCAAGGGTGGCTTTACCCTTTAAGTTAAATCAAACCATTTGGGACTTAGCAAATTCTGGGTTGTATGTTTTAAGGTGAAAAAAAAAGCACTAAAAAGAAAATTTAAAAGAAATTTTATCATCATATAGGGTGTGGATGAATGATTCAAATAGAAAACCTATTTTAAATCAGCCCTACTGAATGAACTATACTAAAAGGACATTTATTTACCTACTTAGGGAAAAAAGTCCCCTTAAATATGGTCTCTAGTTACTTTTCTTCCCATTTATTACATTTGCCACTTCATTGTGACCTTACTATGACCTTGTAGTTTATGGGCTAAAGGTAACCATTATGCAATAATGAAAATATGCAGGCCAATCTTTACCACCTTGAAAAAATTGGTTTCTTATATTTTGTTTAAATTAACACACTTTGCTATTTATAAAGCTCTGCTCTACGGTGCTTGAAAGAGGAGAGAAGAATTAATCGCAACTAATGTGCAGATTTAGGCTTTTAGAGACTGTGTTTAGTGGAGGTGAGTCAGCAGGCCTTGTTATATTAATTATAGTGGTTTGATTCTCTACTTGTTTTGATTCACAGAGATATGCGCTGTACCTAAGAATTAAAGCATCAATTGCTTAAGAGAAAAAGGAACTTAAAAATCAAACCATTAATACCTATCTTTGCTTTCTTCTTTTGTCTAATTTGTTTTATTTTAGTTATCCAGGCCCAGATTTCCTCCACTTTCCCTTTGCCTTGATCCCAAAACCTGACCTCTGTGAAAAAGGCAGTTCATCAATTGGATGCGGTGAGGGAAATGCCCTTCAGAAGGATCTAAAACAGGCAATACAAAAAGCTTTAGACAGTCAACACATCGGGGCACGTAAGCTCTGATGTGACTTGTTATCTCTGAGACCAGTGTTTGCATTCTTCCTGGTTTGTTCCTTAGGCTTGGAAATGCACTGAAACCACAGTTGGTCTTGAAGAGCCATAGAGGATGTGATACAAGGAATGATAAATTAATAATTACAGATCCTCAATCTGCTTATTGTCAGTCATTTTTTCTACCACCAGTTACAAATCCAGTCTTTATTCTCAAACAGAAGTGATGATAATTATCCTTGGTAAAATAACTTTCAGATAATGTTGATTGCAGACAGTCACCAAGGGCTATGCTCCAAGTACACTTCTCACCATTTTTATACATGAAATAAAAACTCTTATTATCTCCACTTGTCCATGAGGAAACCAATGTACAGAGAAATTAAGTACCCTTCTCAGGGTTACACAGAAATTCAAGAGCTGGATTTTTACCACAAAGGATGGTTTAGAGCCTCTGGTCTTAACCTTCCAAGAGTCTGGGTTCTTGGGAATCTTCATTTTCAACATAGGCTCTTTATACTACCAGAACTAGCATGTTCTTCAGATATTCAAAATGGAGACTTTTAATAAGTTCATTATTAAAGAAGTGAATAATTTAGGATTTAAAAAATTCTGTTAAAAATGGGTTGCTCATAATTAATGAAGGCAGATATTTAAACCATGAATCCTTTATAAAACCTTGGGATGTGAAAGCTTATTTTGAAATGGACTGTTGGACTGCATGCTAAAAGTATACCCAGAGTGAATTTTCAGAGACATTAGAGACAAATTTAACATCACCCTCAAATCTGTGGAAGGTTAAATATACAGAGTGTGAGACATTGAGAATTAGGCATTTACAGGTACTTTTCCCCAGAGTTTGGTTTGGTGAGGGATTTAACCCCCATTTCGTGACACTGATCAAGGCAGGACATTTTGAAGGAAAAGCACTACAAAAAGGAGGAATTGCCTTGTCATGTTGTGAAGCATTTAATTCTAAACTTCTCTATTTTAAAAACAAAAGAGGCCTATCTATAGATAAACAGAGTAGACTTGTGATTTCCAAGGGCTGGGGCAGGAATGGGTGGGTATTAGCCATAAACTGGCTAGAGGGATCTTACTGCAGGCGATTGAAATGTTCCAAAATTGGATTATAGTGATAATGGTACAATCTGGTTTAAATGAACTTTAAAATCATTGAATTGTACCCTTTAAATGACCAAATTTATGGTATCTAAGTATACCTTAGTAAAGTCATTTTTAAAAATGCATGTAAAAAAACTAAAAAAGAAAAAAAGGAAGATCCAGAATTGGGTCTTCAGACAGAATCATTATTTGCATCAAATTCAGAATTTCCCGTACATGATATTAATTTACTTCTCTAATTTGAAGTATGACACTAAATGTAACACCTTAGGTCATACATTTGGCAAAGACAAATTCTTCCTGTCTGTACTTTTTCCTTTCTGTTTTTAATAGGTGGATCCATTATTCTTTGTAGCCTCTAGAGGGCAGCACATAGGTTTTTTTTGTTTGTTTGTTTGTTTGTTTATTTGAAAGACAACAAACTTGTAACTCCCAAGCATCAAGAATGCCCAGTTGTTTCAGATGAACTGTCCAATTTTAGTTCATCCTGACGACCTCACAGTGAGTGGAGGACCTTCCTATAGTGACTCCTGCGAGTGAATCCTCCCTTCCTTCCTGTTAGTTGCTCCCTTTCACCTCTGGCTATTTAATGTCCTTGAAAGATCTTTCAGCTCTCTCTACAGGGGAACATAGGAGTAATTTCAGTTGAAACTTTCACAACCTTTTTCCTTTAGAGAGCTTGATTTTTAGGTAAAGACAATAGTCAGTTAATGAATAAAACCGGTATTTGCACATGGGGGGGGGGGGGGGGGGTTGATGCCCAGGAGATTGTCATAAGAATTCCTGACACAAGTTCTTCAGATCGCATCGGAAGAATCAGGCTATGCCAAAAGATAAATGTAGAGTTCTCCTCAATGTCTGAATAACTAGGGATGCAGGATTTAAAATCTATAAGAATTTTTCAAGTTGTGAGACATAAGCATTCTGGTGTGTTTTTTGATTGTTGTTCTTTTCATTTAATTATTTATTATTAGTCTTATGTACAGTAGAAGCCAACAAATAAGGGTTGGAAAGGTAAATTGACTAGCATTAAGGTATATACTGAAAATCATTTTAAGAAATGCCTTACCTCTTCTCATCCCCACAATTAATGGCATTTTCCCTATGATCATTGAATTTTAAAAATACCTGGAAATTTATACCATTCTAGGATCTTATAGAATCTTATAGGATTTATTGGAGTTGATTTTAGTGTAGGAACCTGAAACAGTTTTAGGTCCCCCTCACTATGTCTTATTGTTACTTCGTTTCTGACATTCTTCCTATATATCCAATCTAATATATATGTGAAAAAGGGTAGACATCAATCAATATTAAGAAACAATGAGAAATGCCTGAACAGACCTTTAAGCCGTGATTTTAAAAATCGTATTTGGGTGATCCTAGCAGTTAAATTGACTTTTTCTTTCCTTCTGTCGTCTCTGTTCTCCTTTTTTTTCCTCAGTAAACTTTGATTGCTTGCTAATTGTGTGCTAGGCATTGTTTGGTTGTTTATTGAAAGAAATAAAGGAGAAGGGAGAGAACACAAACACAATTTCTGCCCTTGTGGAATTATAGCCAGTGTAGGAGACAGACAAAACAGTATATAAACAAAAAATAACAATACATAATTACAGATTGAAATCAATTCTAAGAAAAAAAAGGTCAGTAAGTATATATAACCTTTGGGGCCAAATTTAGGCTAGAGAGTTAGGAAAGAATTTCTGAGGAGGTGAACTTAGGTGACCCTACCACATAAAGGATTGGGCAAAGAGTTATCCGGGCAGAGGAACAGAGTATGAGAAGGCCCTGAGTCAGGAAGGAGCATGGCTTGTTGCAGAAACTGAACTAGTGTCTAAGTGTTTCACTGTGAATCAAGAAGTAAACTAGGATGTGGCTTGGGGAGGTAACTGGCCAGGACTGAAAGATCTTTGTGAGGAGCTTGGACTTGTTTCTAGGTTGAGTGATGGCTTCAGAGGGCAAAAGAAAAACAGCAACATTATCTGATTTTGCTTTTGATAGGATTATTCTGGTTACTCTATGGAGATTGGATTGGAGAGGGGCTCATATGAATGTGGCAGAAGTTTAGAAGGTGTAGCTGGGTGTGGTGGTGGGCACCTGTAATCTCAGTTACTTGGGAGGCTGAGGCAGGAGCATCACTTGAACCCGGGAGGCAGAGGTTGCAGTGAGCTGAGATGGTGTCATGCATTCCAGCCTGGGCAACAGAGAGATACTCCATCTCAAAAACAAAGCAAAACAAAACAACAACAAAGAAGTTTAGAAGGTGGTTGTGATCTAGACAAAAATGCTCTTGCAACTGAGTTTCACCTGCAGTTTAGGAATGGGAAGTAATGTGTTGAGTCCACTGATGTTGGGAGCACAAACACCTATGTAGGAGGTAGAAGAAACAGTTTTTTTTCCTATAAAGTTATAAATAGCTTTCAGCTTATTAGGTGTGGCTATGTTGAGACAGTAGTTAATGATTAGTGGGATATTTAAAAGTGATTTTGGAAACATGAATATCTTGTGATTTTTATTTTATGCAAACTGGCATTGATTTTAAAAGCTGAGGCAATTTAAGCAACTTCGAGTGAGTGTTTTCTCTCTGAGGGCTGGAATTTGGAAAAATCGAAATATGGGAGCAGATGAGAACATGAAGAACTTGATAAGTATACCTACATATCCTTTGATATCATTGTTAGGAACTTATCTTTTAATCGAATACATGGTACCATAGGTTATTCCTTCTCTATATCACTTAGTACTTAAGAACACAAAACTAGACATTACTAGAATTTACCGATACACGTTTGATTCCTGGCTTTACCACTTACTCTAGCTATAACTTTAGACACCTGTCCCCTCACTGATATTTCTGAACTGGAAAATTGAGATATAATAACTACGTTAGAAGAATGTGGTGAGGATTATGTGAAAAAATTTGTGCAAAGTACCTGTCACATAGTCAGTAGTATTCAATTAATACCAGATTAGGTGATTTGCCATGATTTGCCCAAAGACAACAGCTAACAAATCGTAGGACTAATATTTCAACCCAGAAGGCCTTATGCCAAAACCTGCACTGTTCATCACTGCCCAGTACTTCTTTCTTAAATTGAGGCAGTGAGGCCGGGCACAGTGGCTCACGCCTGTAATCCCAGCACTTTGGGAGGCTGAGACAGGCAGATTACATGATGTCAGGAGTTCAATATCAGCCCGGACAACATGGCAAAACCCCGTCTCTACTAGAAATACAAAAGGTAGCCGGGCGTGGTGGTGCACACCCAGCAACTTGGGAGGCTGAGGCAGGAGAATCACTTGAACCTGGGAGGCAGAGGTTGCAGTGAGCCAATATCGCACCATTGCACTCCAGCCTGGGCAACGGAGTGAGACTCTGTCTAAAATAAAATAAAATAAATTAAATAATAAATTGTGGCAGTGAAGGGACAGGGAGGGAAGGATATTTGCTGTTGTCCCAAACTATCCTCCTACTTCTCTTCTTCCACTAACCTGCTTTTCCTCAACTCTCATTCATGTTTTCTAAAACTTGAGAATTAAAAATTCAAAATTGCATAAAAGTAGAGCAAATAGTACAATGAACTTGCATGTAACTGTAGTCCCCAGCACCTGCTTTGTGACTCCAGGGACCCAGCAAGGTTGCTTTGGTGATTTTTTTTGTTGAGACAGAATCTCATTCTGTCACCCAGGCTGGAGTGCAGTGGCACACTCTCAGCTCACTGTAACCTCTGCCTCATGAGTTCAAGCAATTCTCCTGCCTCAGCCTCCCGAGTAGCTGGGACCACAGGCATGCACTACCGTGCCCAGCTAATTTTTGTATTTTTAGTAGAGACAGGGTTTCACCATGTTGGGCAGGGTAGTCTTGAACTCCTGACCTCAGGTGATCCGCCCACCTCGGCCTCCCAAAGTGCTGAGAATACAGGTGTGAGCCACCGTGCCTGGCCACTTCGGTGATTTTCTAACCACACTCAAGGACATTTTCTTAACCCTCATTTTCCTCTGCAGTTAGGGCTCCTCCTGACACCACCTTCTGCTCTGCCTTAGCATTGCCACAGGACACGGTCACCTCACCTTCCACCCTCAGATTCTCCTCTCTAAACCCCTCACTTCTTGCTCTTCTGCTCTTCTTGTTCTAGATCGTTTTCAGAAAGTTTTTATGGTTTCTTGGACTCAACTATAATTGTAATTAAGAGATTAATCTCCAGTCCTAACCTCTTATCCTATGTATATTCCTACATTTTCAATTACTTTTAAACATTTATGACAAAACTCATATCTGCCACCAAGTGGATGGACTTCCTTTGTGCCATCATTTTTCTAGTTTACATAAGTGAAATTTTCAAGTTTTTCCTCTGTACTTTCGTACTCCTTCAGTCATTTAGACCCAATGTCCTTTGGTAATATTTTTCAGTATCTTCTCCTTATTTTATTTTTGTTTTTCTAGAAACATGCATCAACCTTATGACTTGTTATCCTCACTTTAATCTTTTTCCCTACACTTTCTGAACATCTGTTTAGCCAAAAATTTCCAGAGGCTCCCCATTTGCTATGGAAAAAAAGGAGAATTTAAGAATTACCGTTTCAGTGCTTTTCCTCTCACTGTTACTTTAATAAATTCTTTTCATCTTTCAAGGTCCACTTCAATCTCATCTCCTTTTTGAAGATTTCCATATTTCCTCAAAGAATAATATATTCCTTTCATTTAGTTACTACAGCACTCTTGGCACCACTCATTTCAAAATTGTTGTGTTGTACATTGCTGACAATTTTTTTTATTTGTCTTGTTATACCAGTAAAAATGTTTACTTTCCAAGAGTTGACATTTTTTTATACTTACTTACTTTCAGTGTCTAGAGCATTTCTTTATACATAATAGTTGAATGATTGATTTTCATACTAGACAAATAATGATCAATGGGTAAATTAATTAGCAGTAAGTTATATACCTGAAAATTATTTAAAGAAATGGCAGAATAATTACCCTTGTCTGGGATCAGTTTTGTAACATGCCACAGTTAAGAGGCAAATTTTCAGTTCATTAAGCTTCTTCCAGAAGAGCCTAGTTTCAGAATGGAATGGTGTTTCTCCTGTTCTGAGAATTATAAGAAAGTGCTTTAGTTAGCAAATTTTTTTTTTCCTCCCAGGTGATTCTTTGTCTACATACCATCCAACTATGAACAATAATGTATTTTATAGACTATACTAAGATATTGAAAGTTGGAGAGATGTATTCCTTTGTCTGATCAAACCTAGCAAGGAGCAAAACTGGGTTTTCTTCTCCTAAAATATTAAATTGCAAAAATTACAGGTACTCATTAAAAATCTCAAACAATACGTAAGTAAGTGAAAGTAAATGGTGATGAAAGCCTCTTATCCACCCACACCTCTCTCCTGAAGTTACCTAGACCACTGCTTTCAATTCATTTCAAACATCTAATCTATTGCATGTCGATTTGTTTGGGTAGTATTCACTGCCTTCCCTACCCCTTCTTTACCACCGCACCTCAGGAAGACCTGAAAACCTTTACATTGAAATTTAATTATTTCAATTTAAACATTCTTATTCAGTATATTTGGTAAATAATTATATTCAGTTATATTACACCAGGGAAACCAAAGGAAACATTCATTTCTCTTTCTTTAGAAACATTTTAACTGACTCAATAGGCATAAAATTTTACCGAGGGTTAGATTTCTGTTGAATATATGGTTAATTCTACTTCTGTTTAAGGAAAAGACCTTAAGTTTAATTCATAGAGCAATGCTGTTGCAAATGCGTAATTTTCCAAATTGTCCATAGTCCACAAAACACTTTAATGTATTATTTCCTTTATTGCAAGGAGAGAGAGAAAAAAAAAACATTCTGGCATAAAGCCAACTTATTACTGATACACTCGGGAGACTCACCGTCAGTACATGATATGCTATTTTCCTCCAAGTGTTCCTTATTTCTTCCCTTCTCTCCTTGCCAGCTCCCCGCCCTTCTGGAATTTCTTGGTTCAAGGACAAGTGCTGACTCAGCATGGGCCACCTTCTTAGGCTAACTTACTGCTTTCCCTGCTCCTAAGGAGTCACCAGAAGGGGAGCAAATGGAGCACCAGCACATTCTCCAATTCTCCTAGGTGTCGTAGCTCTCCTCACTGATTATGAATTGTTTCTGGGAGAACAGAATGAGCTGTTAGGCTGCAAATGATCTAACCTTTCGTACTTGACCATGTAGACTTTCCGCATTTATTCCAGTCCTCATTTCCAAATTTCACTAACAGAATTGCAGAGATCGTAGGATTCTATTGTCACAGAATAGAAATCTGTGATGCTTATGTGTTGCAAACCTAATTTCTCTATATATTTGTGTTAGAGGAAAGTTATATTTTTCTATTATCTTTGTAGAAGAACTTTGGTTTTTAACAATCATGGTAACTTAAAAACAAGTTTCTTGGTAACTTAGATGATCCAGTCATTAAAATCATGATATAGATTCTAAATATTGGGGAATTTGGAGATTTATGATTCTTAAAGCATTATAAAAAATAAATAGGTATATGGTATACAGTTCTAAATAGCTTGGAATTATGAGTGTAAATGTTAAGTGTAAAAGCAGTGATTTCTCTTTAAAAAATAAGCAAAAATTGACCCTGGATTGATGAAAATTTTTTTTAACCCTTATTCATGTTGTAGGAAATTTTATAGGCAGACATTGTGAAAGAGTGAATGGATTGCTATTGAAAGATAATGTGATATCAACTTAACTTGCTGGTGACTTTAAATTTCATATACTGGCTTTCATGCT
Source organism: Gorilla gorilla gorilla (assembly GCF_029281585.2). NCBI lineage: Eukaryota > Metazoa > Chordata > Mammalia > Primates > Hominidae > Gorilla > Gorilla gorilla. The sequence goes on from NC_073230.2 coordinate 25,803,928, forward strand.
ACATTTATATCTTAGCAATAAGTATTCATGAGTCTCATATTTGAAGGTAGAGAATCTTGAATAGTAAAGAGTTCTGGTTTACGTCTTTAAAGGTCAGAAATATGCACTGTTATATCTAGTTTGTATATTTCTTCTGGTAAAAATCTATGCTTGACTGAAAGTGCTGAATTTATGGTAGAACAAAAGAGACTTATCCCACCCAGATTGATTCAAATACCTGGAGATACCAGTTTCAGACATGTGTTGATACAGCTTATTAAAATAGTAAACTCACTAATAAGCATTTTTGTATTTTGGATTGATTAAAGAATGTTTATGTCAAGAAAAGCATATTTTGAAAGTAATTACAACCATTAGTTATAATTAATTCTATTTATCTTTTTTAAGGAAGGCTAGGATTTAATAAGGTGGGTTTTCCTAAAGCCTTTAATCCATGGCTTTTATTTTCACCACGGTAGATTTTCCATATAATTTCCCTCCTTAGTTTTTCTTAATGTCAGATGAGGTATATATATCTTTTGTAACTTCCTGGTGTCTGATCTTAGATACTTCTAAAGCTGATTGTGAGGACTAATGGACAGGGATTCTATCTAGTAATTGTGGGTTTTAGAAGAAACATACTCATCCTAGAGAAAGAACTGGCACACATTTGCCCATTTTTGTAGAATTTGGCCTAGATTCGCAAAGAAAAAATAAATTTTGAAGACTTCTGATGGTTCATTTTCTTAAGAAAGAAAGAACTGGTTGTTATTATTATTTGCATTTGGTACTGTGCTATGTAAATAAATCAGTGGCATCTAAGTTAGACTTGATTTTGAAGTGCTGTTATTGATTCACTAAGAACCACTAAGTTTCTGCATCTGCTTCCTATTTACAAAATGGAGATGTTTTCTGTTTCCAATTTGCCCCTCAGAAGTGCAGTGTTATAAGGATTAATTAGAGAAACCCAATGGGCTGAACAGTGAGGAAGACATAAATAGAGACAAACGGGGACATTACCAGGTGCCTCCTCTTTTTGTTCATGGTTGATCTTCAATCTCAATTTTTTTATACAAAGGGCATCTCATTGTATTATTTGGTCCAAAGACTTGCATTGAAAGGATACTGACTGCCCCAGAATTCATTTGATTTTCTTAGTGAAATGCCTTAACATTAATATTTTTCAGGGTCTAACTTTTCCTAAAGATTTTCAGGTCCCAGAATTTCATTCTGAATGGTTGGGCTTTATCAGATTATTTTTCAATAGCAAGCCATTCACTCTTTACAATGTTTGTCTATAAAATTTCCCACAATAGTTCATAATCCTCTTTTCAGCAGCCTTTTCTCCTTCTTTATCGCTTCTTTTGTCCACTTATTTTCAGGATGCAAAGTTGGCATCACTGACTTGCTCATGGCTTCTTGAACATCTGTGTGAGGCAGGATTGCTGAAGATCCCAGGCTTTTGAGTTAAACTGCCTGGGGCTGAATCCCTGTTCTAGTCTGGCTGTGCAGTGTTAGTAATGGTACCTCAATTTAACCATCTTTAAAGCGAAAAATTTCTCATGGATTCCTGTGAGGATTAAGATAATATAAGGTCTGCGGCACCGGCATATGATAAATGCTCAAAATAGTACTATTACTTGTATTAACATTAGAAATAAACATTTAGGCACAAGGAAGGAAAAAATAAGCAATAAGGAGGAAGAAAAAGAGCAGTCAGAAAATGGTGAGAATTAGCATGGGGTGTGTTTTGAAAGTAAAAAAGAAGAGACAGTCATTCAAAAATAGAGAATTATCTATACCTTTGCTACTCAGAATGGCTCCTGGACCAGCAGCATGGACACCCTGGAAGCTTTCCAGAAATTCAGAATCTCAGGCCCCCAAAGCCCCAGGAATCTAAATCTGCATTTTAACAAAATCCCCAGGAGATTCATTTTAAAGCTTGAGAAGGCCTGGTCTACAACCTAACATGCAGCAGAGTTGACAGATGAGATTAAGACTAAACAAACCTTCAAATTTTCCTGCTAGACCTTTAGTGGAGAAAACAGGGAGGAATGAATAGGTGGCAAATAAAAGAGAGAAATCAGGTATTGATGATTCTTTCAAGAAGCTCAAAAATTAACCAGGGTGAAAAAACGTTAGATAATACCTTTAAAATGTAGCAGAATCAAAGGGAAATTTATTTTTATGAACAAGAAAAAGTTGAGTCTGTGTGCAGGTGGAGCTAAAGTGTCACACAGGGTAAATGATTGAAAAGTAATGAACACATGAAGACATGGATAGCTAAGAGATGGGGCAAAGACTGTTTGAAAAACATTGACAGCTGGTAAGTTTCAGAAAAACACCTTCATAGACTAGTGCAAAGATGGAAAGAGTGAGGTCAATAAGAGAGAAGATATGTAATTAGGTGTCTTCAGGGCTGTTTGCTGGGAGTAAGTAGGGCAGGAATGTTATTGGTAGCTGATGTTTTGATAGGGTTAGAACCACTTTGGTGAGTGAGATAGAACTAGAGTTGTAAATAAATTTTAGATCTAGTGTGAACTCTGATAGGTAGGAGCTGCATGGAATATTGTGTTGAGAAGGCTTCTGAGGCCAACATAATATTAACAGATAAGAGCTATGTATGTCATGAGCAGTTCCTGGCATTATAATTAGGGAGACATAGTAGTGTATGCTCTGCACATTCACCATCCCTGGTATAAAGGATCTCCTGGCCTTGTATGAAATTATTGAGTAGAAACAAAGAACTATAACATGAAAGTGTGATGAATCATTTTTGCAGTATTTTTTCTTCTTTCTCCAATAATCCTTAGCCTAGGAATAGAAAATACAGACAAGGGACTAACGAGCAGTAATAAGTTTATTTTTGAAAGGCTTGACTTTTATAGTCTTTGTGACTTTTTTTAATAAAAAAGCAAATAAAGCCTACATTTGAACAATTTTATGTTTTAAAAAGTGTGGGCTCTTGTATAGAACAGACTATGGAATTTGAACATCACATCTACTACTTTTTAGCTATGCCTTTGGGCAAATTATAGTTAACCATTTTCTAGAATGAAAAACTCAGTTTTCTGAGTTTAATATTAGTAGTAATAATAACTAATAGTAATTTCCAAATAGAGTTGAAGAGAAGATTAAATGAATGTAACATCATGCCTGATGCATTCTTCTGCTGGTTACTTTTATCCTTTAGTGTTGTTTTCAATTGTTTTTTTTTCTGTCAATTTCTTCTCTATTAAAAATTGTTTTCTGTCACCACGCAAAGCAACCAGGAATCATAGATTATGGTTGAAAAATCAAATGGCAGGCTATTTGAAAAATATTTATTTCAAAATTTTATTTGAAAAATAAAATTCCCCACTGCTATAATTTAATGCTTATTCCTAATCTCCTTAATTTCCATTGCTTTATGTATTATATAGAGATAAGCTGGAGGGAAACTGATCATGGGTGATGATAACTGCAGAACTGCTGTAAGCAAGGCTTGTTCAGAAACTGACAAATCTTTTACAAAGTGACTCATGGAAGTGGAGGTTCTGTCACAAACAGGGTCAGTTATTACTTGGCAGTATTCTGTGTGCTTTAGAAGAAAATAATGGGCTGACATAGCATAGAACTTTGGGAATAAAAGTTTCTGGATCATGGCAATTGGCCCAGGACACCAGACCTAGAATTTGCACCGGTAGAATTTCTCTGCCCCAAAGTAACCAGCAACAATGCCAATCAAGACTTGTGCCTACTCTTCCATGGGTTCTGGTCCTTCAGTCACATTTCGCCAGGAACCTTCTTGGCTGATGAACTTTTATATGGATACACTATAAAAGAGCACAGCTGAGAGCCAAGGAGTGGGATGCATTAATTCCATAACCACATTTTTTCTTTATCCTTCAAAAAATTTGAGAATATATGACACTGACAGATGACATTTTTTTGGCAGTGCTGTTAGGTCTTTGCTACAAGGCAGTTTTCCATCTTTGTAGTTGCAGAGTTATAACTTGGTTTCTAAAAGAAATCCTCATAGCTATTCACCTGGCTCATATTTCATTCTCAGCTTGAAATTCAAATGTATTGACTCTCCTATTTTTATGTAAAGTGATGCGTTTAGTTAGATTGTCACATCTTCTATATATTGTGTACTTAATCAGTTTAGTAAGAAAAAATCTATAGAAAATGCTTTGGATGAAGTATGCCTATTAAAATCTCTTACATTGGCTAGTTTTATTAACATGCAATTCTTAATATGTAGCATTCACTACCTTTCTATATAACTGGTTTCTCATTCTCTTCCCATCGGTATGAGATTTTTTCATTTTCTTTCAGAATATACATCAAAATAATGCTTTTGTTTCTTTTTCACAAGTAATAGATGTTCATATCAGAATAATGAAAAGGCAAAGATAAGTAAATAGAAGAAATACAATCATATTTAATTCCATCATTCCAAGAAAGCCATTGTTAATTCCAGTGCATTCTAAGGGGTTGCAAACTCAGATGCATAGAGGCTAGTTGATATGATAAACGTACAAATCAAGCTGGATGGGGGCCATGGGACTAGTCCTTGCAAGCATGTAGGCCTGGGGTCCCCTGTTCATCCTATTTTTCAGGAGAAGAAGGGTATCAGATTTTTATATAACACATCTGACATTGAAATTTGAACGTGATAAAAATTGGTAAAGACTCTGTAGAAACCAAACAGAATAGGTATGCACACCTTTTGCTTTGTTTCTTTTGTATATATAAACTATAATGTTAGAAATTACAATGGTGTTTGCATTTCTTCATTTTTAACTGCACTTTAATATTTCTTCCTTGAATAAATGACATTTGCTTATCTCATTTCCTCTTGATAGGCATTTACATTGTTTTAGGCTTTGCTATTATGGCAATCATTTTCTGAACATGTTTGTGCATGTTTTCTGGTACATGTATGGGTATAAGGTATATTGGAAGTGGAATTACTGAGCTAAGTCCTAGGGTGGATACATGTTCAACTGTGTAAGATAATTCCAAGTTATTTTTGAAGATGTTTGGAACCAATGTATATGCCCATCAGCAGCGTATGAAGGCTCCTAGTGTTTCCCATGTTTCCCAACACTTGTATGTTTAGGTTGTTTCATTTTTGTCGTTTGGAGAATGTTCGTGTGATCATTTGCACTTTCCTGATGAGCATGAGGTTGAGTATCTTTTGAAACTTATTGATTTGATACTTATTCAACATAGTGTTTCGACTTATGGGAAATGCCTGCTTTGTCTACTTTCTTTTGAGTTGTTTCTATCTTTTGTTGACTTACGGAAGTCATTATAATAATTTGATACTAATCCCATGTCAATTTTATTACCAATATCTTTTCCCAGATTGCATATCATCTTTTCACTTCCTTTTAGTGTCATTGATAAATGGAAGCTTTCTTTTTGATGGATTCAAACTTTTTTTTTTAACTAAACAGTTAATACTTTTTAATGTCTTGTTTGAAATTTCCTATGAAAGGTCATAAAGATATCCTCCCATATTTTATTCTAAGATGAAAGTGATCTATCACTTTACCTTTTAATCCGTCTGGGATTTTTTTGTGTTTGGTATGAGGTGCAGATCAAGTTTCATTTTTGTTTTCCATATGGTTAACCAAGTATCCCTGACTAACCGGTGATCGGCAGTGCCACTATTGCCATGTATCAAATTTCTTATATATCAAACACGCGGTTTCTGTTTCTGAACTCTGTTTGGTTCCATTGCTGAGAGCTTTGCTTCTCATGTACATTATGTTTATAGAGCAAAACATATTGTTTTGCTAAACCGTGCTTTATTTTCTGGAAAAAAAAACCCCCAAGGTTTATATTAATTTTATGAAAAAATGGCTGTCAGTTTATTTTATACCTTTTCCCATCTGCCCCTTTATGCTGATTATAAGGATTAACCCTTTCCACTATCTGAGCTTTATGATGATCCACTTGAGTAATATTGGAAAAGAAGGAACAACATGTCCAGGTTTCAGACACATGCTCAGGGAGGCAAAATGGCATACAGAAATTCCTACCTAAGTAGTAGCCAAGTCAAAGAGAGAAATGCCTCTCTGTGGTGTCCCTGCGAAAGAACAGGGGTTGTAACTGATGAACTCACTATGTAGGCCACAGCCTGATGCTTGAATATATTGCTGATAAAAATCCTTATAAATATCTAGATAGTGATTATAAATTAAACTTGTATTCCATCTGCTATTAGTTTAAAATCTACTAAACCCATTTTTCAGCCCGTGAAAAATATACCACCTGGCCAAGTGCTTTCACATTATTTATGTATGGGGCATTTAGGGTTTTCTTATATCTTTTTTCCTTTTGCTCTACTTCAGGATCTTTTATATGTTTAAAGTGAAAAGTATTTCCACATACCTCTATTTAAAATAATTTAGTAGATCCTTCTATGTCTTTCTATTTTTTTGAATTAGAAATGCAATTCTGGATTGTTATAAATGAATTATTTGAGTCTGTTTTGTCTCAGTGTAACAGCAGAATAGTGGAATTCTTATGGAAATAATTGTTTTACACTTAAAAAATTCTTTTAGTGACCTCAAATTCAAGAAAAAAGAAATTAACTGTATCATTATTTTCTATAGTGGTATTTAAAATATTGTAATAATATGCTTACCATGTTCTCTGAAAGTGAACCAAGAGAGTTATATTGCAGATCTATTCTCTGTTTTTTCTCCTCTGTTTCTTTACCTTTTCTTTTTCCTTTTTTTCTTTCTCCTCCCTTTTTTCTTCTCTTTTAAATATTTGTAAATTAATGTCCTTACCTGGAAATCCTGAGAATATTTTATCTTGAGCTTGATATCTGGGCTTTATTTAATGACTCCTTTAGTGGAATTTCTAACTGTAAATGAAATACATTTTCCCTAAATGCTGTGGACTTTGCAGTACAGGAGGCCGATTAAGTCAAGATATCTACTATTGTTATTCTATATGCCACGAACAGTGTTTCAAGGTTCAGCAAGTCATGAAAAGTGTTTCAAGGTCCATCAAGGAGAGACTCAGAGGGATGATTGAGGAGGTGTGCTGCTCACTGTGTCTGTCCCTGCCATCATCCCCAAATGGGATTGTTTGCATCAGTGTAACTGCTGCTCTGAGGGGAAATAAAGTTTATAGAGAATCTTTAAATTATTCCAGTGTAGGAAAAAATTATAAGGTCAACTTTCTGATCACCTGCCAATGCAATAATTTTTTTTTGTAGGTTGAAAGCATATTCAAGAAGAGTTTTTTAAAAAAGATGTTTAAGACTTACTTTTTCAGTTCTTTTTTTGTAACTACAAACAAAACTTGTCAGTAGAGGTAATGATACTGAAAGGGAAAGAAGTATGAATTTTAAATGAATGGAGCACAGGCTATTAAGAAAGTAAATTTATTCCTGCAAACCATTGTGCATGTATTCTATAGGTTATTCCAGCCCCAACTGGGTTACCTTCTCCCTGTACTCAATAGCAATCCAGTCAGTTTGGTTCTAGTTAGAATCCCATAAATCTGTAACGTAATTAATTGCATATCCTTCCAAGCTAGCAGTGAAAGGAGTAACATTGGCCAGGATTTTGATGTTTTGCCATATTCTAAAATCAACATGATGGTATACGACATTGCTGAAAACATTAATTTAGAGGGTGGCTGGAAATTGCTGAAAATATTGAACTCTAGCTAGTGAACCCAAACATTCTCCTTTTTTTCTACTTCTAGATCAGAGAAGTCCATGTAGTTAAAACTTCACTCTTAATTTAATTCTCTACCTCAAGTATATATGCATAAAACCATATTTCTTTGTTTAGCAAGCTGAACACTGCTTTTTATAATATTAGCCTGTAAATCATAAGTGTGAGGCAATTGGATCATTGTGCTCTGTAAGGAGCATATTCCACAATAGCCAGTTTATTTTATTTGACTTTTATCTAGCCCTTGCTAGCAATATACTGGATTCTGTTTGATGCATTTTGCATAAGGGTTCTATTTGGTCCATAATGGTTTGTGTAATGAACTATTTGTTCTCTTCTAGATGACAGCCAGTTGCTTAAAACCTATAATGAGATGTCAGGTGAATTGCACTGATTGGCATTGATGGATGGACTTGTTGAAATATTGCAGAGTTTCCTGTAGGGGCGTAGAGGAAAATGGCTGTTTAGAGGTTTGGGTCTCCTAAGCATTGAAACTGTAATCACATAAACAGAACCACTTCTGCAGGTCTGAGGTGTCATCGTGCATTTTCTGGCTAATCTATCCATTCATCTCAATAGTCCAGAACTCGCGCATCATGTCACTCTTTGCCTTTGTTCTGCACTTTGATCTTTCAGAATGTCTGTCAGAAGAAAAGTGTTTATATTGAATTATGTGTGGAAAGGGGTAGGCTGCATACTTCAGAATCTTGGCATGAAATTTGCTAAACAAACCTTGCCAGTTGCTCTGCAGCAATAATCGAAGTATGGATTTCAATTTAACGGTATGTAGGTGCACACTTTTCCCCTTCAAAAACAACTTTAATGTGGATGTTTGGGTGTAGGAGATTTTATTTTGTTTTGTTTTTCCTGTAGAAAGTATGTAGCACCTTTATTGTTAACTGTTAAAATTAATGTTAAGAAGGAAGATAAATGAATTTTTCAAAATCAACTTTTTTTCCACTAAAATTCTGGTTAAATGAATTAACTAAATGTATGCTTGGGCTGAAATATCTTTTTGTGTGTATATTTTATCTCACTGATTCTAACATTCTAGTATAAGATAGTCTATTTTGGTATCCATTATATCTATTATAATACATGTATTAGAACACATTAGGAATTCCACAACAAAACCAAAAGCAAACAAAAATAGGAACTAATTACATTGAAAAGTATTATACAGACACAATAGCAGAAACAATGGGTGAATTATTAGTTTCTGCATTCTGTCACAGCTATCTGTTCTCTTTTCTCATACCTTTTTAATATGTTTGAAACAAAAAATTATTATGAGATCAAGGTTTTTTTTCCTTCAAAGTTGTCTAAAATGATTAAGGACATCAATTTCCACTGATATGATGCTGTGGGCAAGAAAATGTATAATGGTTCAATTCCCCAGGTTAACTTTCCTTGCAATGGGCAAAAACAGACTTCAGAGATCTTTTGACATTGGTCATATGTCTTTCCTCAGTCTGGAGATTGAAGTTTTGGTGCTCTTAACTGCTATATCCTGGGCTTCTCGAGGTAATGACAGATCTTATGCTAACTTAGGGACCCTTTGGGTTAAAATTGAATAGTAACCTGCAATGACATGGATGATCTTTGAATCAATAACTTTCTTACTACAAATGAAGCATTCATGGAAGCTGAATGAGCTCAGCTAACCCAGTAAGGTAACTCACGTTCAACAAACTTATTTGGTCTTTGACAAGGCTCAAGTGTGAGTAGTTCTGAAAGTTTCCCAGGTGATTCCAATGTGCAAGCCAAGTTCAAAGCCACTGAGCTAGGCAGATCGAACAGAATCATTGCAACTGTATGAATATGAAGCTTTCCAGGCAGAATGAAATACATGGACGCTCATGAGACATCTAGAGCTAGCTGGTCTACCAAGGGCTTCTCAAACCTGCAAACCAAGCCCTGCCGATCTACCAAGAGCTTCTCAAACCTCCAAACCAGGACAGGCATGGCAGGAAGAGGGTTGAACCACAGCAGAGAGCTGGTGAGACAAGGTAGTCTGTTTTCCAAGTCTGTATTTTCCCTTAAGTGAAGACCACATCAGATGTTAAATGAAGACTATGACCCTTTAAAGGCATTGGCTTGCTTAGTATAGACACTTCTTCCCACTCCTAGTGTCATTCTTGAATGGTTTAAAATATGTTGATAGAAGAGTAAGAGGGGCAGAGCTGTTATTATTTTCTGCAAATTTTTAAACATGAGAACATCATGACAGTGTCCCTAGGATTATAAGCTAGGCCCAGACCTAGTCTAGTCTGTGATCTACCAGGGTTGACAGAAAAAAGCTTTTTGACTAGCTGAACAGCTTCTGGCACACTTGGTTGTGTTTGATGGCATTTATGGTGATGTCGGTGATGCCATGGTAGTGACTGGCTGTTACAGATTGTAAAAAGGACAAGGCATTTGGTACAGGCAAACAGAGGTATTAACCATATAACAGATTTCTCTATTCATAACAATGGTTACTTTTAATAAACTGGAAATTGCATGTTTACAGTCATTTTTCTGATACTTGTTCAGACTTGGAGTCAAAAGACTTGAGTTTTTTAGCCTCATTTTGTAATTTTAATAGTTATTTTTACTATTCACTATATTATTTTTATTAGTATCAATAAATTAATATCTCCCCCATTATTTTTACAAGTACTTAGGTTAAATATCTAATTATAGAGTGCTTTTCATATTTTTAAAAATATCAACTGTCAACCACAAAAAGAACTGGAGTCACAAGTGTAAGTCTACTGTAAGTATACTGCTATGTATTTGTAGTAATTTCTAGCTGAGCACTAATGAGTAAGAAAAGGTGGTGTAGTAAGAAAAGGTGGGTGGGTATGTTTCTTCATTTATTTCAAGTTATAGTTTATGTAAAGTTCATATGGTTTTAGAACATTTTTAATGAGGACCTCTGGTATATGTTACCTTAAAAAAAAGGATAGCTTAAGTATCCTTCATTTATTCATCTGTAAAATAGGGGATAATAATAGTGACTGCATATGGGATTATTACAATACAAAAAGATGTATATTTGGAGAGTCTTAGCAATGACAGTGAAAATTATTTTGTTGAGCTTTGTGTCCAAGTAATTCAGACATCCTGATGAACTTTCTTTTTGTTTGAATATTGAAAACATTTTTCTACTTTAATGGGATTTCATAATAGGTTAGAGATTCCATGCCAGGAATTGAGGTGTAAATGCCACATTTACAATGCTACTTCCCTTGAAATCCAGGTGAAACTAAAGAAGCTTTCAAGGAAACATGACAAAACTTAAACTCTTCAGGTAACCCTTCTTTTCTAATCATTGACATTTTTTAGGTTGCCTTGATATTTTGTTTTGGAAAAAAATGATAATATATTTTTTCTGGCATTTAAGTCATGCTAACTTTTAAAGAGAAATAGTAGACTTATACTTGTGACTCCAATTTTTTTGTGGTTGACATTTGATATTTTTAGAAATATGAAAAGCACTCTATAATTAGATATTTAATTCAAGTACTTCTAAAAATAATGGGGGAGATATTAATTTATTGATACTGTAAAAAATGTTACAATATGGTGAATATAAAAATTATTAAAATCACAAAATGGAGTTAAAATGTCACTAGTTCCCTCTCAGATGTGTTTCTTTTACATTGAAAAAATGCTTATTCACTAAATCATACTATGCTTATATATCATAAAAATATAGCTTAACCGTATCATATGTACTAGATATATGTAGTACACGTATAAATCTAGTGTGTATGTATGTGTATATATATATATATATACACACATATATAGGTACAGTTTAGAAGTTATATATATATGTAGTGTAGGTGTAGGTGTGTGTATATATAGTTTTGAATGTATACACACAAACACACAGATGAGTTGTTGACTGGGATAGTTTCTGATAAATACATGGTTAGGTGATTTCCTCATTGTGTGAACATCTTAGAGAGCACTTACAACACAAGCCTAGAGAGTATAGCCTACTACACACCTAGGCTATATGGTATAGTCTGTTGCTCCTAGGCTACAAACCTGTATAGCATGTTACTGTATGGCATACTTCAGGCAATTGTAAAACAATGGTGAGTGTTTGTGTATCTAGGCATAGAAAAGGTAATGCATTTGGCTACAACATTAAAATGGCTACAACATCACTAGGTTATAGGAATTTTTCAGCTCCATAAAAATCTTATGGGACCACTGTATATGTGTTCAGTCATTGACTGAAACATTGTTATGCTGGGTGTCTCCAGACCTCTTAAAGTCTTTATATATATAAAATATATAAAGTCTATATATTTAGATGCTCTGCTGTTGGCAGCATAATATACAGTCATGTGCTGCATAACAATGTTTGGGTCAATGACAGATGGTATGTACAACAGTGGTCCCATAAGATTATAATGGAGCTGAAAAGTTTGTATTGCCTGGTGCTATCAAGCTGTCTTAATGTCATAGTGTAAAGCATTCCTCACGTGTTTTTTGGTTATGGTGGTGTAAACAAGCCTAATCTGCCAGTTGCATAAAAGCCTAGCACATACAGTTATGTACAACACATATCACTTGATAATAATAATAAACAATTATGTTACTGGTTTATGTATTTACTATACTATTAATCATTATTTTAAAATGTGGTTATATAAACAAAGTTAATTGTAAACAGCCTCAGGCTGGTCCTTCAGAAGGAGATGATAGCTTCATGCATGTTACTACATAAAATTGTTTGGGATAATAAATAAGATAACTTGGCTGGGTGAGGCCGCTCACGCCTGTAATCCCAGCACTTTGGGAGGCTGAGGCAGGCGGATTACCTTAGTTCAGGAGTTTGAGACCAGCCTGACCAACATGGTGAAACCCCATCTCTACTAAAAATGCAAAAATTAGCTGGGCATGGTGGCATATGCTTGTAATCCCAGTACTCAGGAGGCTGAGGCAGGAGAATTGCTTGAACCCGGTAGGTGGAGGTTGCAGTGAGCCGAGATCACACCACTGCACTCCAGCCTGGGCGACGGAGCTAGGCTCCATCTCAAAACAACAACAACAAAAAAAACAAAAGATAATTTATATAATGCGGTTGGTATATGGTAGGCCCTTACTAAGTTGTCCTTTCCTTTTCTCCTTAGCTAGGACACCACATATGTGGTGCAGATGGTACCCTGCACATTGGCACTTCGCTGAGGGGTGAGTGGGTGCTGCAATCCAGTGTGCTCTCATTTTTAGTAAGCCTAAAGCCCCAATGTGGAGCTGCATTCACACTAGCCTGGGTTAGTGGTGGCCCTGCCCCTAGGGCTCTGAGGTTGAGAATCAGAAGTTCATCCAGGACTGAATCCTAGCTGGCCCTAACCAGCTGCAAGGTCCTGGGTATGCCACCTCACAGCTTGGTATCCATGCCTCATCTAGAGGAAATGCATTAGGATCTGTCCCTAATGCTAATTCAGATGCCATTTTTTTCAAAGATGAAATGAAATCATGTTTATGAAGAAATAATTATAAAATGAATGTATTGTACAATTTCCATTGTAATAGTTTTTATATGCAGAATAGGCAAGATCATTAAAACATGATTATTGACATTGAGTGTTATCGTTTGGTTAGGTGGGTGGTTTTAAAGAAGGAGCCAAGAGATCTTTGTGACCCTTCTGAGCCAGAGGGCAGTTTGGTAATGAGGAGGAGGTATAAGAAATGAGGCCCTGGAGGGAGTAAGAGATACACAGAAGGCCACTGTGAAAGGCAGTGATTAGAGCATGACATCGATGTTGCTTGGGCCATGAAAGAAGAGAAGTGGGTACTCTGCTCAATTAAAAAAATTATCAAAATAAATTCAGTCTAGAAGTAGAGATAATTTCTCTTCTAAATAAGATTTGAAATGTGTACATTTGTAATAGTTCTATTTCCAGGACATAAATATTATTTTAAAATGTGACTAAACTTGCCCTGATGCCATAATTTTGATTTCATAGAATGAGTACATACTTCCTCATGCTTCATATGCAGAATGCTTTGATTTATCAGCTTTGGTATATTAGGATTTCTGGCACTCTAAGTTGATGCATATTTCCATTTTAATGTTAAATTACTGAATTAATTATTGTATATTTCTGTTGCTTCGGGTGCCTGGCAGTCATGAAATAATTCTTACACCATATTGATGCAGACTTCTGGTTAATAACCATAAAACTAATATGAGCCTCCCTTCCTTTTGCTTAAACTGAGAAAGAGCTATCAGAGATGCTGAAGCTAAGGTCTGGTTAATAATAACCTGGAAACTATGGATTAACACTGTATCTCTAGCCTAGAACTTCTACTTTACCGTCACTTTGATGCATCAATAATCATATGCCTGTTTGCTTTAAAAAACCATCAGTGTCTTCATCAGCTTAGGCTGCTGTAATAGACTGCTGGGTGCTATACCATCCAGTTTATGTTATTTTATTATGGCAACCTAAGCTGATGAAGACATTAATGGTTTTTTAAAGGGAACAAGCATATGATTATTGATGAATTAAAGAGACTGTAAAGTAGTCCTTGGCTAGAGATACAGTGTTGACAGTGCTGATATAGCACCAGTTTCTGTTCTTATAGCAACAGAAATTGATTTCTCACAGTTATGGAGGCTGGAAGTCCAAGATCAGAGTGCCAGCATGGTTGAGTTCTGGTGGGAGCCTGCTTCCTGATTCATAGACAGTTACCTTTTCACATGGTGGATGGGTGATGGAACTCTCAGGGGTCTCTTTTATAAGGGCACCAATCCCATTCATAAGGGTAGAGCCATGGATGATTGGGTAGGACCCAATCACCTACCAAAGGCCCACCTCCTAATACCATCACATCGGAGGTTAGAATTTTAACATATTCGGTATATAGTGTTTGGTTTTCTAGAGTTTTCCTTTAAAAATGAGCATAAGTTTTATGTACAAAATGTTGTCAATATTTTTCTAGTCAGTAGTATTTATTAACCATATTAACTACTTACTTAGGAAGATTTCTTCTTTTTTTCCCTTTAAGAATGAGAAATAAACTCTTTATCCATATATGTGCATGACACTTGATTTGTTGAAGCTAAAATAAAGACAATAATTTCAATGTAAGTTTTAAAATCTTCTAACCAAAGTGAATGTAGCAAATGTGTTTAATATGATTTTAAATTTAAATAGCAGCCTCCAGAGTTCAGGTGTACTTTATTCTTTCAGTAAATTGGGTGGACTATGGATTTATATTGAGCAGCTGTTCTGATTTATCTTGCCTGTGATTTCTCCTCCAAAGATAATAATGTAATAATGATTCATTAAGGATCTCGTTACATTTAAGCATTAAAAAAATCTGCAGTTATCCATACAAAGATAAGAATTTTATTTTTATTATTTTTCCTTTTGTTCTCCAGATTTAAAGTAGACATTTGGTCCTGTAGATAGAGTAGGGAACAAGAAAATGGTTTAATTTTACATCTTAAGAAATACTTAACTTTCATTCCAGAAGACTTAAAGGAGGTCTCAGATTCCCCAGTAGATGCAAGAAAATGAGTAAACCTAGAAACTTGGAAATAGATGATGTTTTAAATAATTAGTCAGCAAAATGAAGTGCTCGAAGGGTTTTGAGGCAGCAAAAACAAGAGGCATAACTAAATTAGGTGCCATTTTCCAGTGACCCCATACTGATAGCACTAACTGAATGATTGAGTGCAGACTTAGGAAAATATAAGAGATTCGAGTAATCAGCAGGTGACAAGTCAAAGGAGTTTCAATTGTACAAATGTCAAAACAATTAGAAATTTTCTTTTAGTACAAACAAATACCACAGTTAAATTTCTGAGAGAGTAATTAATTCAGTATGTGTTTGTTTATATCCGTGTATGTATTATATTAAAAAGTTTATTTTTAATAAATTATATAAAAAACTTTATGTGTATACTTAGAAACTACATTTATTTTGTTTTACTACACTGCTAATCATATTACAGTATAGCTTTTTCATAATAATGCCAGATAAAAATATCTGAGAATGGATTAAATTCACATTAAGTATAGTTAGGAGAGAAAGGAGCCTAACCACAGAAAGTCAAAGTTTAGTAATCTAATTTTTATGGGGATGTTTACTAGAGCAAAGTGAAATTATATATACATATACATATAAATATATGCACACACACCTAACTGTAGATATATATTTATGCACATATGTTTATATGCATATAAATATGTTTATGTATATGCATAGTCTCTGTTTTGGAGTAAACATATGCATTTTATAAATGCATAGCCCATACCAAAACAAAACAAAACAAAATGCCTTCACTTCAATATGTCTACACAATTGAAGCGATAAAGCATATAGCAAAGGGAGCTTGTTTTTATTTAAATGACATCTGTATTGTTTTTAGTAGAACTAAATATGGAAAGCCTTCCCTTAATTCAGTTTTATCTAATGTTGTAATTGGTTATCTGATTTATGGGCACATCAGTTTTACTTAGATACCCGCCAAAATAAAACCAAAGTTTGCTTTTTAGAAGATTTATACCTAAAAAAATCATTATTCTTACTACACATGAGGCTCTATGTTTGTAGTTGAAATGCAGCTATTGAAATTTATAACTTTATAACTCATAAATAACTTCTCTGTTTTAAAATACTTTTGAAAATCTACCGCTCAAAAATCTGATTCTGTGAATAATAGAAAATGCACTTAAGAGAATGAATACAAACTACGTTGTTTTTAGTATGTCATCAGGTTATATTGATTCTTAGATAAGTATAGATTAAAATCGTAACCACATTATCTAACATTAGTGGTCACTGTTTAGTTGCTAGAAGTTCTGTCAGTAGAGAAAACAATTAAGTTTGCTAATGTAGCAAGTAGGCCTGAAATCCATGTATACCAGACAAAAAACAGCTTTGTCTTGCAATGAGAAATCTGTTTGTATTGTGAGCATCTTTTCAGGGAATCAATACTAGTTTTTTCTTGAATCCTTGAATGCATTGCACTATTCTGTCTCTAAATGGCCTCCTGTCCTATGAAAGAAATTGAACTGAGTTAGGGTAAGGAATTGGTTAGTGTGCCAATTGTATCTTTTTGAACTCACACACAAAAAATTTAAAAGTCTAGTTTCACAAACAGTTCTTAAATTTTAAGATTAACCTTAAGTATGCAATCTTTTTCTGTCTTAGTTTCAGAACCTGTCACAAGGGCACTGAATTTTTCCCCCAGTGTTTGTTCTTCTGTTTTACTGGGAGAATTGTTGTCTGACTTCATTGTGTAGTTTTTCTGAGGCTCACGGTACATTATTGGCAAATAATTATAAGGTCTCTATTTCTTGACCCTCACGTGTGATTCTTAAACAGATCTAAGGTATCTTATTTCCACATAGATGCTGCAGAATTCCTAAAGGATCAGTTAGAACTTCCTGGAACACCCTTGGATTTGGGTCTTGCAGCTGGCTCTTACTCAAGAAAACCTCCACTAAGTCAGGGCAGAATTGCTCCTGTTGCTCCCCACCTGGAGTAGAATGAATGGAGTAACACATTTTAGTCTTTCTCTAAAACCAATTGAGTTCTTAAAGACTCTGATCTCTAAGTAAAATGAGACATTTAATTATGCTAGTGAATACAAATGTATCAAATTTTACTTTAAAAGGCAGAGGCTGTCTCAAATTAGATTTTATAAAAATTGTTTGCAGAAGGCCTGAAACAAAATGACACAATAAGATTAAAATCAAATAATGGGTTAACGTATATCTTAACTGATATATAGTAAATAGGGAAATTTATATAACAACTTATAGAATATAAGACAAAAAAGCATTACATGAGAAAAAAGGACTTTTTAAAATAATTTAAAGAAACATCCACAGTGAAAACAGTTGTTGTAGTTTATGTACCAAACACCAAAGAAAAGAGTGTCAAATTAAATTGTATTGATTAAATCGTATATTGCAGTTTGGTTATTAAGATTGGCAGGAAGAGACCAAAGCATTACTTGTTATAAGTTTGCCATAAAATTTTTCAAGGGTATTTGGTGATACAGAAGAGAGTCATCTGTATAGAGAGGAAGGATGCAGCAATTGACTGTATGGCTTCTCCTTTGGCCCTCACGCTGCTGCACTTGACTCTCCTGGCACAGGTATGGTCTAGCGATGGTCTTCACTGAGCTGAAAGGGAGGCCAAATACTTGCAAAATTGGAATCCATTTACACATTGGTGTCCGTCACCAAACATCAATAAGCTTCTCTTAGAGGTTTTTTGTTTTTAAACAAGTGCATAATTTTCAAAGCTGCTTTCTCATCTAGGAGGAAAGAGAAGTTCTGGGGCTCCCCAAACATCTTTACCTCCAGCACTCTGGAGTTTAAGAAAGCGATCTCTTCATATTTATAAAGCAAAACTTTTGGGGAAAAACAAAAGATTAGGGCCAGGTACTGTGTCTCATGCCTGTAATCCCAGCACTTTGGCACTTTGGGAGGACGAGGCAGACAGATCGCTTGAGGCCAGGAATTCAAGACCAGCCAGGCCAACATGGAGAAACCCCATGTTTACTAAAATTACAAAAATTAGTCTGGTGTGGTGGTGCATGCCTATAGTCCCGCACTACTGGGGAGACCAAGGCACAGTAATTGCCTAAACCCAGGAGGCAGAGGTTGCAATGAGCTGAGATCATGCCAGTGCACTCCAGCCTGGGTGACAGAGCAAGGCTCTGTCTCAAAAAAAAAAAAAAAAAAAGAAAAGAAAAGAAAAAGAAATAAAATAAAATAAAATAAAAAGATTAATTGTGTTAGAAACACAATTTTATTCTGGGTCTTTGACCACGTGGTTTGGGAAGAATTTGGAAGATATAATTAACATGGTTGAATAAATTTGTCTAACTAGAAAGAGCATAGTTTATATTTGACCACCAAGCAGTAAAGTATAAATTAATATCAAAGCTTTACGTAAGAAAATCATGGGAGATTTAAAACAAAAATCAACTCTCTAAATTTTGGGATCAAAAGGAAATAAAAACTAATCACTGACAAGAAAATAGTGGCAATCATGGGATAAAATATCATAATGTATGGCACAGGACAAAACTATAATTAATAGACAAATTTAGGCCATTTTTTATTAAGTAAGAAAAAGTGAAAATAAACTATTCATTCAATACTCAAATTTAGATAAATGATGCTGCTGAAATAATATGAAGAAAATAAAAATAACTTAAATAATAAAATATTAATTAGAGACAACTTTAACAGAATAGACAAATAGGTTGAAGAGTATATTTTAGGAAAATACATGCTGACAAGAGAGTTCTTATTTCAGGGTTTGGCAGTATATTTAACGTTAGGAAATAGTTTAGCTTCTTACTGTTTTTGTTGTTGCTTGTTTCCTATTTTTCGCCTCAGGTATATGGACTCTCGGATAGTCCATGCATGAAAGACTTTAATTCCAGTTCATCTCTGAGGTTAAATACAAACGTGTGTGTGAGTAACATTTTTCTAAACGTAGTAATAATGTTTTTCTAATGTGAATATGAGAGTCTCAAAGTAGTCTGGAACTCCCTCATAAAAAAATCCAGTTATTGTTTTCACTCAAACAGTAAATCATCTTGGTAGACCAAAGGAGAAAACCTACGTGGTATTTTTCCTTTAGGAAATATCCAAAATATGTTCTATCTCTATTCCATATCTTAAAAAAAAGATAAGACAAAATAAAACAAGAATAAAAAATAGTTATAGAAAATGCTTTCTTAATAGTAACAAGTGATTCCCAAGCCAGATTGAAATATCAATTATATATGTAATAGAAAACTACTACATTTTTAGTAAAAAATAAGGAAAAATCGCCACCTCCACCATGGTATTCTGGAAGTTCTAATGAATGTATTGTGTCAGGAAGAAAACCTTTGAGATATAATTCTTAGAAATATGAAGGGAATATTGCCATTGTTTTTGCAAGATTTTATTTCAAGGAACAGGGTCATTCATTAAGTATTGAGTATCTGCCATATGGCAGTTACTTTTCTAAGCCCTGGAGATCAAACTGTGCACAGGACAGGCAAGGCCTGCTCCCATGGAGTGTATTATTTAGAGTGGCTATGTAGAGAAAGACAATAAGGAAACAAATGAACAAGAAAATTTCAGATAGCAGTCTAATAATTTCAGATACGATGTCATTGTCTACCTAAAAGTCAAAATGTGTTTGCAGAAAAATTATTAGAAATGACATGAAGGAATAGTAAGCTGAGGATGTAAAATACATATAAAAGTAATAATTTTAAAATAATTATTTGGAAACAGTTATAGACAAATATCTCCATTCATGATAGCAACAAATAACATAAGATATATTGAAACTTAAGGAAGTATAGAACATGAAATATATATCTGTATATGTGTATGAGTGTGTATGTATATGTATATAAATGTGCAAATACAAATATACACACACGTGTGTATATATATACACACGCACACATCACATATATGTATATATATACACACACACACACATATTTTCTTTTTAATTTGTAAAATCCGTGACTAAATGGGGCAACTTAAATTTCTGGGTAGAAAGATTCATTGTGGTAAAGATGTCATGTCTTGTCATACTTTTAAAATAAATGTACTGTTATAAATTAATTCTAACAAGTTTTTAAGGAAACTTGTAAAGAGAAAATGACATTCATCTGAAATGAACATTAAAGAACAACCATACATAATTTGATTAAGAAGAGAAATAAAGTCACCCAGCCTACAAGATATTAAAATGCATATCATAAAGCTGCAATAGAAATGAACTAGAAAACCCAGAAATCGATGTGCTAGTGCAGGGATGGCACATTTGTGGCACAGTTACCTTCTTTCCCCATATTGTTGCCATGGTAGACATTCCCTAGTAATTGATGTTGTCACATTTCCTTGCTGGGCCTGGACGTGATCTCAGAACTACATGAACACTATTAGGCTATCAAAGTTGGCACGTGGATTAAAACATTTTGGCACCCTGTTCAGGTATATGATAAAACTGGCATTTAAATTAGTAAAGAAATGAAGGGTTATTTCAGAAATGATTCTGGGAAAAACTGGCTCTTTGGAGAAAAAAATAGTCCTTTACTTCACATTGTATACTGAAATAAATTCCAGACGGATCAAAGGATTGAATGTAAAAAAAGAAAGCAGGAAAAAGCTTGAAGATAATATAGATATGCATCTAACATTAAAGAAAGCTTTTTTAGCATGAAAGAAAAGGAAGAAATCAATACAAGAAAGAACTGATGACCCCGTCTCTACTAAAAAAAAAAATACAAAAAATTAGCCGGCGTGGTGGTGGGCGTCTGCAGTCCCAGCTACACGGAAGGCTGAGGCAGGAGAATGGCGTGAACCCGGGAGGCAGAGCTTGCAGTGAGCCGAGATCGCACCACTGCACTTCAGCCTGGACGACAGAGTGAGACTCCGTCTCAAAAAAAAAAAAAAGAAAGAAAGAACTGATGAAATTACTACAACATTTTAAATTTCTTTAAGTCTTAAATGTACTAGTTACAAAACATACTGGGTATGTTTTACAATGTTTTGTAAAATATTATTTGGAAATACACATAGGCCAGGCATGGTGGCTCATGCCTGTAATCCCAGCCATTTGGGAGGCCAAGGTGGGAGGATCACTTGACCTTAGCAGTTAAAGATGAATCTAGGCAACATAGGAAGATCTCATCTCTACAAAGAATAAAATAGTTTTCCAGGTGTGGTGGTGTGTGCCTGTGGTCCCAGGTACTTGGGAGGCTGAGGTGGGAGGATTGCTTGAACCCAGGAGGAGAATGTGGCGAGCCGTCACTGTGCCGCTGCACTTCAACCTGGGGGACAGAGGGAGATCCTATCTCAAGAAAAAAAGAATGCATACACCCAAAACATATACATATATACTAGAAGGATTAAATTGAATAATGCTAAAATATTTATAGTCATTTTTTAAAGATTGAGATATTACAGGTTATTTTATTGTATTTTTTACTTTCTATATTATGTAATTCTGAAAGGGAGTGCCTGTCAAAATTATGAAGGGAAACATTGGAAACTAATATTTTTCAATATCAAATATTCAATATTTTTTCCTTAGCTTATTTTTGAATTCCCTTAACAGCTTATTGAAATACATAACGGCGTTCTGCTTTTAAACATCAGTAAGTTGAGATTCAGAGAGAGCAAGTAAATACTCCAATATCACTGAGGTAGAAAGCAGCAGGGTTGTGACTGGAAACCAGTAGTTGAGTTATCCCATAAGCCATTAGCCAGCATGTTATGGATCTCTGCCCTGCTTGATGTCAGGATTGGGGAGAAAAAAGAAAAAAAAAAGGTTAAGTTCAAGTCCAGGCCTGATCTTTCATCAGCAGAAGGGGGTTTATTTCATCCTACTTTCTGTGTCTCCTCCTCCTTCCATCCCAGTAGCTCCTATTCAGTCCTTCAAGGAGGTGATTAGATAGACACATTTCTCCTGTGAAGGATGTTAGGCTTTTGAGACACAACATCACACTTGGATGTAAAGTGTGCCCTTTCTGTTTCTATTTATCTTTTGCAAATGTGGGACTCTGCCTGAGATAATCCTTCAATCCTTCTTTTCCTGGCCCACCAATGTGTAAAGCTTGGATTCAAGTTGGTGTGGTTGCCAAAAGTGTTAACTTTGAAAAATAAAAGGTTTATTTCCTTATTATAGACATTCTAGAACCCTTAATTCTATGTGTGATAGGCACCTTACTGCAAAAAGAGGCAAAGTGATGGAATCAAATAAACACATTACAGCTCCAGGTAAGAAATAAGCACTTCTCAAATGCAGGAATGTTTTAAGACTGTTAATGATACTAGATAGGTGTATGTTCAATAACGTTCTTCTTACAGTATGTGTGCTTCTAAAATCATATCATTTTCCTTTGGGATAATAACACCATAAGAAATGAATAAATTTGCCTTAGTATGCTAGTGAATGTAGCCAGTTTTCAATTTTGGTCTGGGATATGTTAACCTACTAAAGTAAATCTGAGTGTATTTTGGAAAGATACATCACTATATCACTATAGATACATTGTATTGTTTTCTGGTCTGTGGTAGGGTCTTTCCCTTCCTCTTCTGTTGACAGGAGAGTATTATTTGAGAACATCTAATCAGATATAACAATTTTCAAATTGACTAAAATAAGGGCCATAGTCATACTTAACGATATTGTTCTTCTGGAACTATTCGCTAATAGCCATTTCTCATAAATTGGCTTTAGAATATACCTCTAAACAACATGATAGTGACCACTTTATTGCAAAACAAATCCAATGCACTGAATCTTTGTATTTTTAAGTACATTTTATAATATTGAGGTCATTATAGGCGTTCTCTAAGAGCTGGAAGAAAAAAATTTCCTAGCATAGGACCTGCTCAGTATGTTATAGAGTGGACGATATTTAATTTCACTGAGTTCCTTTCCTTCTTCCCAGTTTGCTTGTCAAAAAAAAACTCAGATTCCATATACCCAAAACTACCTTTCAAGCTGCTTTTAATGTTTAACGCACTCTTTGTTTCTGCAAAGATTTAGTACTTAGTATTTAGATGATTATACTTATTCATTTTCTATTTCTTCTGATTGTCGTGCTTTTGATTTCCTGATATATCTGTCTACCCCATTTCTCTCTGGTGAAAGCCATTCAGGCTCAGCTTAACTCATCAATGAAGCTCTCCCCGATCCCCAACTCTGAACTCCCACAGATTGCTTGTTTGCACCTCTGACACCATGTACCTTGTATAGATCTTTTCATAAGTTAACTTACTGGCAGCCCCATAATGTGCACCCTGGGCACCTGCATCATATATGTGCAGTTTTCTCACTTCTTTATGGTTTTCATTTCCTTGAGTAGTTCCTTACTCCTCACCTCACTTGGTTTGTATTTTCTATCAACTCCAGTTTTAGAGCTTTAAATGAGGTCTTATTTTCATTGAACTTGCATAGAAAATCTTATTTTGTAATGTTATTTTGCAATGGCCTCTCTAAGACAAGCCTTGTGGCCCCCCTATGCATGTTACTTAATACCTTTTGAAGCCAAAACAACCTGAGGCCACACCCTAACTTGAAACCCGGGTCACGCTCGCCTTGAACCTTCCCACTTACCAGTGGAGGGGAATTAAACACTTACAAGAACATTGCATGTAACATTACACTCTATGAGGTGGTCCCCCAGTCGCTTTTGTGCAGCCTAGTTAGAGTAATCAAAGCAGCTCATCATGATTAAACTATAGCTGGAAAAGAGACTGTTCTATTGCTATAGTTTCAAGCAATCTATTCCCACTCGTATTCAGTCCTCAGAGAAAAGAAGATTACGCACTGCCTTCTTTTGTCATTTCAGCTCTTTTACTGAATTCCACTAATGGAATTTGGTCTGGTCTCTTGGGATACACCACATGGCCAAATTCATTCTCTGCTTTTGACAGAAATATCTACCATGGATTCTCTCCCTTCAGCTCTCTCTTACCATTTTCTTCACCTCCCGCAATGTGGCAGCTCATCAGTGTTTTTATGTCTTTGTAACCCTCTTGGGTCTGGCCTTTCATGAAGATTGCCAGTCTCAGATCTGCCTAGTTCTGCTGATAGATAAGGAATGTGGAGCTTCCATTTCTGAGGATAAAAGAAGATTCAAAGAGGAAGAGTATCTCCTGCTCAGAGAGGGCTTGTCTCTCTTTGCTTTAAAAAGCTCCCATTTTTATAACTTGAATCTTTTCTATGTTTCAGCATGGGCTGGATCAAGGGGGGAATCTACCCTGCCACAGCTTTCTGTCCATCACTATTCTTGTTCTATTTATGTGTAGATTTTCAGCCAATATAATATATTGGTACCCAGTGAGGAGTTTTGCATATAAAAAGGGCTCAATTAAATGCTGGATTCATAATCCTGCCCATTTAAAAAAAGTCCCACATTTTATTCTCTTTTGCTATTATAGAATCTGAGTACAATTAAAGCTTTCTCCAAATTGCCTGTGTTGTATTTCTCAGTCAGAAGCTTGCAAAGAATATTTTAAACAGTTGTCGTGTGGGCTTTTCCCGAAATGCCATGTCACTCCAAAAGTGATACTCTGCTATTTTGACTACTCATAGAAAATGAGGAAGGAGGTAGGCTGAACAGAGAGAAATTCCAACTGAAGTAGTACTCCTAGCCAAGCCAGTGGTATAGCACCATTGCTCATCTTTAGAATTTTAGAAATAACTAAGGCAGTATGTACTGTTAAAAATCTTTTATTTCAGTGGCAAAATAAATGATTAAATAATAATAGCAGTTGGTATAGGGATAAGCGAATAAAACATCTCGTTTCTTGATATTTTTTATATGAATTCCAATAGTGTGATGTGGTTATAGTCTTTGTTGGGGACTGTGTTTGTGACAGTAAAGCAATAAATTTTATTATGTCATTATTTGAAAAACATCTTAACATTTTTTGTATGTCTTAAAGTAGGTTACAGAGGACAAAATAATCTGTGGAGAGAAAAAAAAAATAAAGAAAAAAGCTTTCCATTCACATTAGATTGCAGTAACCCAGTGATTTCTTGCACTTTAAATAATTTCTGAAACTTTAGTTTTAAATTCTAGTAAGAATATTTTTAAATTATACATAGGATCTATGTGGGCCCATCTTATCGAGGAGAGAGTTTATTTCACATATTCACGTAGGCTTGTTTTACAAAAACGACGTAAATATTATGACTAAAAAACACCCTGCTATATTTATACGTGTGGCTAAGATAATCAAATAAGACCATTCCCAAGTTGTCCCTAGAGTATTTTATGTTCCCAGTACCCCTGCCATGACTCCCTGAGAGGTTCTCCCTTGACACTGATCCTCCTTGAGCACATCTGAAGTAGCTGGTAGGCAAGGTGTCCATAGTGAGGGCTGTGTAGCTTTCAGAGCCCCCATCCCTTCCATGTAAGTCTGAAGCCCCAATATTGTTTTGTGCAGCCTCTGAGGATAGAGGAGAAGGGAAGGAGGAAGTATTTTTGAAAACTAGTTTCACAGTGCTTTTTTGAAATTTTAATCATAGAGTTTGCTTTTTTAAACCATAGACTTGTAGTTTCTTAGTACTTTAGTTCCCTCAGAAATTTAATAGGTTCTGATATATTGCTTCTAGTCAGCTCTTTGACCAGGAAACACATGAAAAGTTGTTCTAAATGTAGTACCTAACTCTGCTCTTTTTCTTTCTTTCCATGCCCCGTGCTTCTTTCTCTATTCAGTGGTGGCCACCTTGAGTCCATCTGAAACAACAGACTGGGGGAATTGGTGGGGTGGCTTTATTCTTAGCTACAATACTATTTTTGTCACAGAACTAAGTCTTTTGTGAATTGGGAATTTTAATGGAATTTTGTTTTTCAAAGCTTTTATATTTATTTTTGCTCTTTGGGAATCAGATGCAGTGTAATTTTTCAGCTCTTCAAAGTATCAAATTTCTTGACACTCTCATTCCTTTTCATTTCTAGTTAATTTTTGTCTGAACTAACTTTTTTCTTGTCGTACCTTGCAGTCAGTGGCAAAAATCAACAATATATAAGAACATCATGGCCTCTTGAACCCTCTTGTTCGCTAAAGCTGCAGTTTCACTAGGCAATTGGATTGCCTTTTGAATAGCTGTAGGCTTTAGTTTTACTGAATATTTTTTCATTGGTATGAGTTGCTAGTATTCCAGCTTGTTTTGTCTGTTTTTTTGCTACCTGATTTTGGCCACTAAGCTAATACTTAAGTGTTGAGCCTTTGTTACAGTCCCAATTCATTTCAAGTTGTCAATTCACTTTCTCTGTTAAGCTAGGCTAGGAGTAGTAGCACAGAGACCACAAAATAATCAGTGGATAATCACAATAATATTTTATTTCTCATTCACATAAGAGTCCTGGAGTTATAGGCATTTAGGACAGCACAGCAGCTCTCCTGTATTCTTCAGGGCCCTGTAGTGATGGTAGCTTCGAAATCAACCCTTCCAGTGCCTGGGAAACAGCATCTAGACGAGTGCTCATGGTCATTCTGTAAAGGCTAGATCTGGAATGGCACTTGTTACTTCTACTCACATTCTGTTGGAGACAAGGTTGTCACTTTACCTAACTGCAAGGGAGGCTGGGATGTACATGGTTGGAGGAGAGAAACATTAGTGGCTGGCTTGTGGTCTCTGCCACAAGATGATGGGAAGGAATTTATGTATGTCAAGTATATGCGTAAGCAAAACAGAAAATGTTTACCTTAAAGACAGTTGGACTTAATGATTAGATGATAAGGGACCAAAATATGGAAAAGGAACTGTGAACTAATCATTAATATCATGTGATACTCTGAAAGAGATAACTATTTCGATTTTCTAAAAATGCAGCAAAGGCAAAGAGGGGTTAATAAAAGTTGGCTTCTGGGATTGTATACTTTAGAGAGTGTGTGACTTCCTGAGGATACAGTTTTATATTTATTTTGGCATTTTGTGAACATGACTAACATGTTCTCCATACACATCAATTAGTGTAGTTGTTCTGAAAAAATAAGGTATTTTTAGATCTCAGTTGTGTTTGACCCTAGAGAAAGACAACACACACACACACACACACCACACACACACTCACACACACATGTCGTAGAGAAGGGAAGTAATGGGGGATAAGGCAAGGGGTGAGAACTGAACATTTGTTTGTTCAAAGGTTTGACTGTGATTTTCTTGGCTTTTGTTAGGAAGAATATAGCTAGATTTAAAAGTAATTCTCGGATAATGACTAGACACAATTCAGTAGTGTTTGCATGGCTCTTGGCAACTGATCACTCCCTGGAATACACTGAGAGAGCTGGAGAGGGGGTTTCAGTGCCTGCTCTTAGGTTTTTCAGAATTGTGGCTGAGATCCCAGTAGGTCAGCAAGGTCTGTCTCTCACAGCAACCATTGGTTCCTAGAAACCCTTAGGGTTTACTTATGTTCTTGAATGTTTGGTTTTATTCTTACTTCCTGTTTTTCCTTCCTGTCACATCCTAGACCAGGCCACTTTGCATGTCATTCTTGAGTTCTGTGGTAGTTTGGTACAGGCTACTCCTCTCTTTCCACTTCAGTATATTCTGTGTCTGGCTTTTTCCTGCTTATAAAACCTTAAATTACTGTACGTTGTTCAAAGGATACATTTCAGTCTGTGCCTAGACAAAGCCTAGTCCAGCAGCCAGAAGTCTTCAGTTCTGGCCCCAGTTTTGCCACTAACTAGCTGCATGGCCAAGGAGAAGTGACTTATGAGAATATATCTGTCCCCAGCTTCTCTGTGAAACAATAAGCATTCTAAGGAAGATTAGAAAACATTGTGTTTGGGCTGGGCATGGTGGCTCATGCCTGTAATCCCAACAGTTTGGGAGGCCAAGGCAGGCAGATCACTTGAGGTGAGTAGTTCAAGACCATCCTGGCTAACATGATGAGATCCTGTCTCTACTAAAAATAACAAAAATTAGCCAGGCATGGTGGCACACACCTGTAGTCCCAGCTACTAGGGAGACTGAGGTGGGAGAGTTGCTTGAACCCGGGAAGTGGAAGTTGCAATGAGCCAAGATTGTGCCATTGCACTCCAGCCTGGGCAACAGAGTGAGACTCCATCTCAAAGAACAAAGTTCAGCCAGGCGGGGTGGCTCATGCCTGTAATGCTAGCACTTGGGGAGGCTGAGGTGAGCAGATCACCTGAGGTCAGGAGTTCGAGACCAGCCTGGCCAACATGGTGAAACCCCGTCTCTACTAAAAATACAAAAATTATCCGGGCATGGTGGCACGTGCCTGTAATTCCAGCTATGCGGGAGGCTGAGGCAGGAGAATCACTGGAACCCGGGAGGCAGAGGCTGCAGTGAGCCGCTATTGTGCCACTGCATTCCAGCCTGAGCGATGGAGTGAGACGCCATCTCAAAAAAAAAAAAAGAAAAAGAAAAAGAAAAAAAGAAGAGAGAACATTGTGTCCTACATCCTTTTCTTGGCCATCTGAAGTTGTATAGTGGTATATTTTAGATGTTTCGGGAAATCCTGTCACAAAGTGACCTGTTTACCTTATTAAACCTTGCATAGCCTTCACCAATTGGCCAGCAAAACCTTTTGTTCACACAACACATTAACATTCCACTTCCACACAAATAGTGTTACCCAGAAGACACACTTAGAAATAATGAACTATGTTGAGGATGAGAGCTTCTGAAAATGTCTCCACTTTTTCATCTTTATCACCTATTAAGAATGGCAGCTTTGAAGTAAGATGCCTGGATATAAACCCCTCACTTAGTACACAGACAATTTTGGGCAAGTTACTTAATCTTTTTGCTCCCTGGTTTCTTCTGTCAAATGAGGGCAATAGAAGTTTTTACCATGGGGTTATTTACAGAATACCATGAGTTCATACAGGTCTAGTGCTCAGAGCAGAGCCTGGTATGTAGTAAGCATTGCCCATTATCAGTAGGCACTTTGCCTATCTCCTCCATGGTGCCTTTCACTTTCCCACACTTTACCTTTACTTGTACCTTTCCCTAATGTAAAATGACCTCCTCATCCTCATAATTTAACTAGCAATTTCTTTAATGAGGTGAGCAAGACACAGTGAAAAGAGAGCAGTTTTGAGTCACACAGATTTGTATTCTCATTCTGGAATGACCATTTACAAGTTGTATTATCTGAGTGAGTTACTCAGCCTATCTTGACCTTAGATTCCCTGGCAATCTGGGATTATTATAATATGATCCACAAGTGTGCTGTGAACCTTCAGGTACATGATTATACATTCTCTTTCTATCTCTGTCTCTGTCACTCTCTCTCTCTCTCTGTCTCTCTCTCTCTCTCTCTCTCACACACACACACACACACACACACAATCTGTCTGTATCTAATCTCTGTCTCTCTAGATCGATAGATAGATAGATAGATAGATAGATAGATAGATAGATAGATAGATATTCTTTATGGGTGATGCTAATGATGTTAAAATCCATTACTGGTAAATATAGGTATTTGGTAAATGCAAACTTGATATTCTTATAATTATTATAATTATTAGCTTAAATCCTGTTCTCACTCTGGCAACTTTTCTGACATCTGCAATCCAACTAATGTAATTTTCCAGAGAATGGTAAGAGATTGACCTCTGTGTATTGTGCATCCAGATCAATTTATTATTGATATTGTTAGTATTTTACCTTGTCATCAACAAAGTATTTGAGTTATACTTTCATTTTTCCAGAGGACATGATATTTCATTCTTCACATGGGAGGGGGTCACTCAGATATGATTTAGACTAGAAAGAACCAGCGAGGGCTAAGGGAAGCAGCTGAATATACTTTTCCTCTCACCCTGTTTATTTGCTGGACTTGACATTCAGAGTTAACAGTTCACTAAAAAGGTGTGAATGTAGGTCTGGCCATGACTGGCAAAAAAAAAAAAAAATTGGAAATACTAATAAAATAGACAAAATTTTACCAAGATTTTTAAAGAAAATAAGTGTGGAGGGATGTATGAACATTAATAGAAATGGGAATGGGCAGAACAGTGATTCACTTGTGATATTAAAATCTTAAGTAAATACAAAAAAATTGCTGATGATTTTAAAAATTTAGATAAAATGGATTTTTTTTAAAAAAAGAAAACATAAATTGGCTCAAGATGAAATAGAAAACCTGAGGAACAATAATCACTAAAGAAATTAATTTAGGCTAAGAAGAAGAGTGAATTAAACCACTAAAGTTTATAAGAAGTATCCTGGACAAGAGAAGAAACATAAAATTGGTCAAAATTAGAATTAGGAAAAATGTATTTTGGAGGAGAGATAATCTTGACCAGATAGGATCAGGGAGGTTCTTTTCAAGATGGATTAGACCTGGATAGTAAAGGAGTAGAGGGGGCAGAGGAGATTTGCAGCAAATGCAGCAAAATGGTCACCTGTTTTAAATCAGGCATGCTTCTCCTACTATTTTTGTGACTTTTCTAGATATTTGAAATATTCCTAGGTTTAAAATTAAGTTTTTAAAAGGATGGATGAGGTGAGGCAGGGAGGGGGAGGCATGTAGAACTGTGAACAGAAAGACTCATCTGGAGTCGATTTTTGTTTAGAACTGCAGGAGGAAAGTGAGCTAAAATTAAAGCCACAGAATTTTAGAGTATTATGGGAACCTCCCATTTCCCATTCCTGCTACCCTGACAGAGCTGCTTTTAATACCCTAGATGCTGAAAGCTTAGGAAGCTTTTTGTTTTTTTGTGTTTTGTGTTTTGTTTTATTTGTTTTGAGTGAAATCATTTTGGCCTTCCTTTTCTTGGTTATGGGAAATTGTTTCAGTGAAAATTTCCTACAGGCTGCTTAAAAGCCACGCACGGAACAATGGGCCTTGTGGCAAGTGAAATGCGTGTGGGGAAGTACTTAGAGTTTAATGTGAGTTATTTTTATTTCCATTCATAGACATGTCTCAGTGAAGTTCAAATTATCCCTTGGACAGTAGAAGGCAGTCTGTTAATTTAAAGCTAGACTTTTTTGGTTCCATAAAGCCAAATTTAGGATTGATTTCAAAAGCTAAATAAACAACAGTCTACCTCCCTATTAAAAGTGAGTGTGTCAGCTTTCTGTGTACCTTAGTCTTTAAATAATCTCCACTTAGCATTTCTACAAGGGGCCTTAAATATTTAGAAAGAGGCTATCCTTTACAATTATACCTTGTTTGTTAAAGGGACACTCAAAGGTCGGGGCTGTCTTAATCTTATTACTAAAATTCTGTAGGTGTCACATTTATTTTAACAAATTAAAACAGAGGCTGGAAAAGTTAGGGTTATTGCAGGTGGTGTGATTGGAAATATTAAGAGGGAGCATAGTCTAGAATCCTTAGAGATATTGCTCAGCATCATTTTCCTACAATGCCATAAAATATTATTCTTAAAAATTGTCAGAGGAAACAAATGTTACACTTCCTAGGAGTGCTTCTGAATTTTGACTCTTAAACAGAATCCCCTGTGGAGTTCTTAAAAAGTACACATATTGGGACCCTGTTTTGGAAATTCTGATTCAGTGGTCCAAGGGGACTGGGCCTGGGTGTGAATGCATGTGTGTTATGTGTGGTTTTGTGTGTGTGTGTGTGTGTGTGTGTGTGTGTGTGTGTGTGTATCTGTGCGTGGAAAGTTTCACAAGTTATTTTAAAGTAGATCTTGAGGATCAAGGGCTACTACAATAGACTACATTTCATTTCTGTTGAAATTCATTATTTAAGAACTGTACTCTGGAGATTTACCATGTCAGGCTGTAACAAGCCTATTGCTTTCAAGATGGCAAGGTAAAGTCTTAGCCGAACTGTTGTATGGAGGAGCGTGTCATTTCTGATACCAAAGGACACTTTGCAGGCCAATCAGCAACACAATTACCTATGTATTTATTAAATAGTTCCATAGTTTAGTTTGAAATTTTTCATTTAACATAATTTAACAAAATAAGACAAAACTTCCACTGAGTTAAATACACAAGTATTCAGACATTTAATAGTATTCTGACTCAATATGATGGTCAATGTGATTTACCAAAAAATTTCAGTAAAAATGATAATATCGTAATTTTACAAGGTGGATTTAAATTGATACTTGCACTGTTTGACTTTCTACCAAAATAGGAGTACCTGTTAAAATGCTGTGGTGTATGGAGACAGTTATGAGAAACTGGAGGGAGGATGATAGTTGAGGTAAGTTCAGGCTTTGAGTCATGGTTCTTCCACCAGCTGTGTGACCTGGCAAATAGTTTAACCTTAAAATAGGGCTAATTTTTATCAACTTCACACATTATCTCACTTAATATTCAACTTGACTAGGTAATTTTGAGTATTAAATGAGATAATGTGTGAAAATGCAACATAAAAATTAAAGCAGTATCATTAATTGTTTGGAGTGGACTCCCTTTGCACTTCGTCTCTATTGGAATTAATGCATGTATGGGACTATCATGTGGTAATTTTGTGCATATAGATTGTGGAATCGCAGAATAAATGAATTATGGCAGACATTTTCACATTTATATTTTTAGTAACCTAAGGCTTCAAAAAAAATAACTAGATACCTCTCCACTCTTATGGGAAGGAGATAATTCTTTGTTAGAGTATTCTCAAGTTTGATTATTTTTTCCTGAGATTGGATTTCTTTGATATTATTTATGATCACAACAAAGATACATTTTATGTATTGGAAACTTGACATTGCCAAGACATATTAGACTTTTCAAACATGTTACCTTTTTAAACACTCAACCACTGTTCTCCCAAGGCCGTTACCTTATTTCAGAGAAAGCCTAAAGCCTTTAATTTTGCCTCAAAAAGTTTTGATCTGTAGAATTTCATTTGATACCATTAACATTTGATACCATTTTTCTGTGTGAGAAAAATTTAGGACGTAGCTACCTTCTTTTGAAAGCCTATATATTGGCCTAGTAGTTGATTCTGTTTTAAATTATGTTTTGATAAATTATAATATTTTGAAATTACACTTTTTATTCTATTAGGAAGGATGTAGGGACAAGCCAGTCTTTTTATATGGTTTCTAGCTGAGTAGATTGTCCTGCCAATGACTCTCAAAGTGTCATTCCCTTCCCTTCCCTTCCCTTCCCTTCCCTTCCCTTCCCTTCCCTTCCCTTCCCTTCCCTTCCCTTCCTTCTTTCCTTCTTTCCTTTCTTCTGTGAATGTTTACCGAGGGACATTGTATGCCAGGTACTATAATAGGCACTGGCACTGGGAGTAGATGTGAATAAGAAACACAAACTCCCCACTCATACAGAATTTACATTTTAGTGAGGAATATGGACAATAAATAGGCTAAAAAACTTATAAGGTGATTACAGAAATGAAAAGAACTACGCTGGTATTGGCAGGATGCTGTAGAAGGGTGGAGGGATAGTGTAGATGAGCTCATCTAATTGCAGTCAGCACAGGATATATAGTTAGTTTATTAATATTCCCAATAGCTTGGAAGCAAAGAGGAGTTGATATTGCCCCCTCCCCACCTTCTCCGTATATTCTCCTCTCTAACTTGATTTTCCATTTTAGGCTGCTCTTGATTTTTTAATTGAATTAGATTCTATCCTGGAAATTGTTTTAAGGGATAGAGGTCAAGGTGTTAATTTTTACCCTTGATTGTCACTGTTAAGAGACAGTGCCCCTAAGTTTCACACTCCTTTAGGCAGACCAGGCTTAAAAATTCCAGGTTTCTAATCAGCGGTGATAATTGTGTTTAGCCAATATATTAAAGACTGCTAAATATTTGGAATTTTACATGGGAAAAATACTTCAGTTAGCATGTTTATCCCACAAGTTCTCTTGATTCCTTGTTGCCGATTTTGATGGATGAATTTACTTGGGTCAAAGGTTGTCATTGTGTTGTAAAACACATTTTTTTTTTGTTTACTTGTTTGCTTGTTCATTTCTTTTTGACTTACAATGTAATACCTTCTCTCCCAATACCGATTGCTCCCCACCCTTGCCCCAGAATTCAGTCTTCTGAGTGAGAGAAATCCACTCTATGTTGGAAAAAAAAAGATCATCGTCGACTCCTGTCTTTAGGCAGATACAAAAGGGTATTGAGAGAATAGATTTAGGATGCATGAGAATAGGTGATGAAGGGATATAATGGATGTGAATGGAAATAGAAGGCACACAGCTTTTAAATGGGTGAAGATGTATGGATGAGAGAATATGGGGGCAGAAGGGAGTGGTCCTTGTATATTAGTGGTCATATAGTTTTTGTTTTTCAAAGAAAGGAAAATGACATTGACATATTAGCACTAAGTTACCTAAGAAATTTGTTGGTAAAAATCCACTGTATTTTCAACTCAGAATGCACTGAGAGGCATCAAATGCTTTTTTATTACAGAAAGAAAAACATGTCACAAAATCTTGAAGGGGCAATCTGAAATCAAAGCTCTTCATTAAGGAAAATCAGCATAGGGATTATTTCCTAGGCAAATTTTTGGGAGATGGATTGTACACTTTATTCACTGTTTTAGGAAAATGTAATCACCCCTACCTCCTGAGAAAACATTTAGCTTCCCATCCTCCCAGTGTTAGTGGGTGTCTTTGAGAATACAAAATTCTTTTAATGTTAACTAAACCAGACATCATTCAGAAATGCAATCTGCTTTTTAAAATTCATGTAATATATGGAAAAATTAAAATATAAGTGATTTTTAAACATTCTGCCATATGGAAATACATTCTCTATGACATCCCTTCTCCATTGCCTGATAACAAAAAGCCAGTTGTAGTGAAATTTACATCAGAGTTTGAAAGACAGAAATTCCACATTCCTGACTGTTATTGACCCTATTGGTAGTATTAAATCAGTCAGGAGGGCTAGAGAAGGGGCTGGCCTGTGGTGTCATTTTAACAATGTCACAAAGTAGCAGCCTCCTAAACCAGGTATTGTCTGTGTATTTCATCCTAAGAAGCGGGAGCTGGCCAGATCCTGACCCTCATTGATTCAGCCACATCATCTTACAGATGAGGGATCTGAAACCCACTGAGGTTCGGAGATTTGTCCAAGGTTTAAATACCCAACCTGAAATTCCAAGTTTATTCTAAAGTAAATTTGTATTACAGGGTGTTATGATCCATTTCTAAACCCGAATCCTAGAAGTCATCCCTTGTAGCTTCTACTTATGAGTATTTTCCACAGCTGCTTCAAAGGGCTGTCCTTCTTCAACTAACAGTATTTCAAAATAAGCAAAAACTATTTAAAGCACAACTCAGAAAAACATAGACTAGCATGATTTAATAATGAACAATATCAGTTTTTCAATTGATTCCATATTTTTCTCAGATTTTAACTGATGTCTTTGTATTTTCCATGTAGAAAAGAAGGTATGCTTAATGTGATCATTGTGAAACAAAATAAGATTTTGTTCTTGGGAAACCCTTTTACTTCAAATTTCAGAAAGCAAAGCACTGCCTTAGAGTTGAGTTTGTTTATTTTTGTTTTGTTTTTGTTTCTTTTTGTCTTTTATAGCTTAAAACATTTGCCTTTTTTTTAACCTGGAAACATTGTGATGGACTTTATAGTTCCTTAGATTGGACAAGTAGAAAGATACAGGATTGTGCATATGAGCCTTTGCTCAACCCAGTGCTTGAGCTGTGTTAGCCCATTGAATTCTTTAAGATATATTTCAGTCATAATTTTACATTTAAATATGGCTAAACTAAGTTTAGCCAATTCTGATGCATTTTTAAAAAGAATGTGCTGTTGAGCTAAGACTCTGTATGCTGTATTTTAGCCCCAAGCAGATTTTTATGACAAAGTAATAAACCTCTGGAAACATGTTTATAATGGAAAATGCAACTTGACCTTAACTGGAGGAACCCAAATGCACCTTACAAAAAGGCTCATTTTTTTTTTGAAACATACGAAATCCCTTTCTCCCAGAGGTGGTGTCACAGGACAAAGGTGTATAATAATAGTTGTATTTACCATAAATACCTAACATATTTTATGATGATTTGATTGTATTAAAAAATTTCACCTTATAGATTTTAATAAAGCTGCCTATGGGCAAAGTTATTGCAGTTGGATTTCTTTTCCTTTGCCCACTGCTCTGTGTGGAAAGAAGCAAGCAACCCTTATAAAAGGCTTTAGTTTTTAGTACCTGGTTAGTAAAAAATAATTTCCTCTCCTTTGGACTTGTTCATGAAGCTGAAAAATGACTCTGCAGGTCAGTGGTGTGTGGCAAAGCTAATTTCTATAAGCTTTTTATCAGGTGGTACTGAGTAAAACAATATGGGAAACTGAAAAACCCACCCTTCTGTACCAGATTTACAAGGGTGAGGGTTATCCCCAGTGTCACAAAAAGAAAAAAAAATGACACATTTTCTTCCCAATTTCTAGTACAGTAACGAAAAATTCTGTATTATAAAAGGTACGAAAGGAAGAACTAAATTGTATGGAAGTGTTCAGCTAAATTTAGATTTCAAAATTCGGACACAAATGGCACTCATTGTTTAAAGCACAGTAGAACTCAACTTTCATTTGTTGTTTTGTCGACAAGGGAATCTCATAGTAATAGGCTAAATGAGGCAAGGCACATCATAGCAACCAGGAAAGTGATTGTCATTCAAATAAATATGCAAGGCTTCTTTTCCCCAAGCATCACATTTTCTCAGAGGAGTACTAGGAAGACATTCTAATCAAGAGAACTGGAGCTGCTTCCCTTGAGGTTCAGCAGAGTGTTTGCTGTGTGCTTTGCAGAGCATGATAGAGAAATATCACATCCCTCCTGTCTCTCCAAGATATTCACAGGCCACATTCCAGGAAAGAAGCTGGAGCAGGGCTGCATAAGGCTCCCAGGCACCTGTGTAGCTGGCAAATCTGCTCCCAGCAAGCTTGAAGTCACATTCTTTTCTTTAGTTTTTCAGGCTGGGGAACAGCGAGGATGCACAGCAGCAATGTATGCTTAGGAGGTCACAGATCCCTTCTTTACTGTCCTTGTGTCAAGGTACCTAGGGCCTTCTTACACTGGCCTATTCGCATCAGAGCCCAAAGGAAAAGTCAGAAACCACAGGAATTTGGAGAGGTTATGGGTGAGTCTTTCTTTTATGATTTCTATTTTAGCAGCTAGCATGGAGACTTGTAGCTGACAACATTAGATGGAAGAAGTACCATGCTACTTTGGAGTCATGTCTTAGATGAAGGTAAAGAGAGAAAAATAATTATAAGGACTTTGGAAGATACAGACTGTTTTCCCTTATTTAGTTTAGTTTAATAAAGGTAAAAGCATGTGATGTGTAGGTGTGAGAGAGGTTTTGGATTGTAAGGGTAGAAATATGTAAAATTTCCAACATAACTGCTATTCAACAGCTGTATCAATGATTTGGAGAGTGATTGACAGGGAAGAGGACATGTTTTACTACAATACTGAAGTGGAAGACAGAGATCAAGATGGGTGTGGTCTCAGACAAGCATGTTGCTGTAGAAACTGGGGGTTGGCAGTATTCCCTCCCACCAGATGACTTCTTGGTTTCACTGTGAAGTTGGACATGGGGTCATTCATTGAGAGGATAGCCGGGAGGTATGAATGGGAACTTGAAAAGACTGGATGAGGAAGGTGGACAGTTTCTGGAATGGGAGCAGATGCTGAAAAGTGGCACTTAGAAAAGTTGAGAACCCTGCATCAATTTATACATGCAATTATGTGAGTCAAATAGAGGAGGATGAAGATGAATTAGGACTCTACTGGATAGGAGAGGCAGAGGAACAAGAAAGTAGATGTACGATGAAAGCCGTGAATCCTGAGGCCCAGAAAAGGAGGAATAGACTACAGTGACATTCCCCTTCAAAAACTGGAGATTGAATCCTGCAAACCACGTCTGCATTTTGTGAAACTTACTTTCCTCTTAGGTTTTCTTTAATGGATTGAGGCCTGAGTGTTTAGATTGAGCTATCAGAAGCTAAATAAACAGTAGTGTAATTTGCATAAGGTAGTCTCAGATGCCTTAGTTGTGGTATAAAAACGCTTGGGAAACTCATCTAAATTTAATCTTTTGTAGGCTGTTTATGGGCTTTCTGGAAAAAATAAGTCTTCCTACTTTTTGTTCAGCTTTCATTACTTTTAATCATTTTGGTCATGGCATGTCAAAGGTTTTCTCTTTGAAAAGTGCTGTTAGTTGGTATTTTTAATGAAGTGTTATCCATTTAAAGTGTGATATAATTGTGAAATTACAGCTAGCAGGGAACAAAACAGCTTGATAGTCACTTCCAGGGCTCCTTGAGAAAAACTTATACTCAAGGAAAGGTCAGCTCCTCTCTACTCTGTATACATCTTTTGGGTGCCCTTTCTCACTTTTGCACAGCTGCTTGGATGATTCTATGGCTGTTTGCCTCATTTGAAGATGCAGTTGGGAAGAGGAGCAAAGAGTGGCTATGCTGGTAGTTGGGGTGGCCATATTCTGCAAAACACCGCATTCTTCTGGGAGCTTTGCACTTTGCATGATACGACTTAATCTGTCCCTTTCAATCATAAAGTGGCAGAGCTAGGTTATACTGTGGTGATCATCATGGTGGTGATCATGGTGTTCATGAAGGAGAATAACCTCAATGCCTCAGCAGAACTGGATAGGTAATTTTCTCTTGTTATAATTGTGCTCAAAAACCTGCATTGGTTTTTGCCTTAGTTACATCATGTATAGACTAAACTTAAATGCATGAGCTTTCAAAAAAACCCATGCTCTAGTCCTAGCCTCCTTTTTATTTTTCTTCCATATTCTGCTACGTACAGCTCTCTTGGCCAGAGTTACTACTCATAGTTCACAATCTGGTGTTACCTGCCTCTGATATTTTTTTATACAGGCAGTTTCTCTGGCCCTCTTTCCATTTTCTTCTATCAAAATTATACTCATTCTGAGAAACACAATTCGAATATAACTTTTGTTGATATTCTCAATCTGTTGTTCCCTTTTTCAGCTCCCACTGGCCTTTATTTGCACACTACTTTGTGGCACTTCTCATATCCACTTCCTGATTTATGACTGTTTTTATACTTGTTTCATTCTTTTCTCAATAATCTATTTTGTAAATGCCTTCAGTACCTTTTTGAGAAAGGAAACAACTAATATTTGTTAGGCACTGATCTTGAGTTAAACACCGTGGTTGACTTGGAGGGGGTGGATACAATGAAAAATAAGACTTATATCCCTGTTCTTCAGTTCTCAAGGATCTTGTAGTCTAACCAGAAGTAGGATGGGTTAACAGGTATATCAATATAATATAATAGGTGTAAAAATACAGTAAGCTGAAATTGTTCTGGAAAACAGAGTAAGCCGTCTATCCTGGGAAGGAGAGCTCAACAAAGGCCTCCTAAAGGAATGAAATGAAGTAAATCTTAAAGAATGAGTAGGAATCTTTAAGCCAGAAAAGGAGGAGGTTCTGATCTGAGGAAAGAGCCTGTGCAAAGGCATGAGACAGTGTGGGGGATAGAGAAGCCATTAACTTCTCACTATCAATGTAGTATAAAGTAAAAGACTGAGTGAGGTGGGTGGTGAGCTGGGAGTGTAAAACAGGGACCAGTTCATGGAGGGTTTTGATTGCCAAGCTAAGGAGCTGGACTTTTATCATGAGTGTATTGGAGTGCCCTCAGAAGGTTTCAGGCAAGTGAGAGGCATGATAAGATTTCTGGTTTGGAGAACTCACTCTGGTAGCAATGTGAACAATGAACATAGAGGCGAGAGACTGGTTCATATTTGGTATTGCTGATGGTTGGGATGAATTTTGTATGTAAAACAGTTGAATGAAAGGTTGCTTTCAGGCACTTCTTTACTGGCTAGGCACCTCTTTTAAGAACAGACTCAATAAAAAGCCATATACATTATATTACCCTTCAGAGAAAATTTTGGGTGGCATAGCAAATCTAAAAAAAAATCCACAGGAAATCTGATGTTCTAAACAGAACGATTATATAAAACGCTGGCTGTGGCTTAAGCAAACGCAATCACAGAATTGCCTAGCTGTGAGTCAGAGTCGGCTTGATCCTGAAAAGTCCCTTGCTTGATAGTAAATTAGTGGCTTAGGGAAATATGTTTACATTTCATTTCATATTGTACATCTGATTGCATGTTTTGAGAATTGGATATAAAATATCTTTATTTACAGATTTGGAGCTGGGAATTATATTGACTGTGTGTACATACAGACTTAAATTTCCCAGTTAAGTGTATAAATACAGTGAGGTATACACTTACATAGCAAGATAATGCTAATTTGCCATTTTATCTCAAATAGAAACATATCCAAGATATAATAATGGAATTCAGTGACTCTTACGGTAAAGTCATCATTACTATACAATGGCATACTAGGTTTTATGATTTGATCAATAATAATTTATTGGGGAAAGGCAGAACAGGTTTAACTATTTTTAACTATTTCTTTCCATGTGCTTCCATATTTCTTTCTATCATAAAATCAAAACACGCTGTTGTACTTGTTATTTTCCTGGGTCTTTTTTCTATATTCACAAATACACCTGCTGTGTATTTGGTTGTAGCATCAGAGTCTAGCACAGTGCCTAGTCCTAGTAATTTCTACATGTATATTTGTGAGAATGAAATGGCAAAATGAATAATGAGTAAATGAAAATAAATAAATGCATAAACAAATTCGTAAATGAACCCTAGGTGGGCTTGGCTCACTCATAAACATTTATTGAGTAGCTACTATGTCCAAGGTTCTGATCTGGTACACCATGGTGAGCAAGGCAAAAGCAGTTCTTTCCTTTTGAGTTCTTGCTTTATAGATCAAGACATATGTTAATCAAATAGTTATAGAAGAAAATATGTAATTAAGACATATTGTAAGCATTGGGAAGGAAAAGTAGAACTTGCTATGAGTC
Organism: Gorilla gorilla gorilla; assembly: GCF_029281585.2. Taxonomy (NCBI): domain Eukaryota; kingdom Metazoa; phylum Chordata; class Mammalia; order Primates; family Hominidae; genus Gorilla; species Gorilla gorilla. The sequence goes on from NC_073230.2 coordinate 25,844,949, forward strand.
TATTTAATGGAGAGACTTGATCTACCCTGGGTAGGGCAGGGTAAATAAGCTTCTGTGAAGCAGTAGTCTTCAAGCTCAGACCTGAATGAGTTAGCATTAGTTCCATGAAGAGGGGCGAGACCTTGCAGGCAGCAGAAGAGTCTTTTAGAGCTCTTGAGGAGGCTAGGAATGCGGCATGTTGGAGAAACTGACAGGCCAATGCAGAAAAGAAAAGGGGAGTTGACCTTAATCAGAAATCAATAAGGATGAGGCAATACGTATCTTCAAATTTCTTCTTTGACCACATGTACTTGTCATATAAAAATACAAATATAATGTCGTGCAATGCAATGATGTTATATTCATATTTAATATCTAGTTAGTCCACCAAAAGGTATCATTGATTGACAAGTTGAAAGCCAGCAAAAATGTAAGAGGCATCCTGTCTTTAAGAGGTATATAACATACATAGGCAGGACAAATGTAATTTTTTTTAAAGGGAAAAATAATAAATCATGTAAACGATTTATCCTGAATGGAAGAGCAATGTCAAATCAGAAGAAGGAGAATGAGAATAGGTTGTATTTTGGAGAATTATGCTAGGATTATGCTAGACTGTAAGTTCTACAGGGTAAGGGCTGTGTCTAACTTGTTTCCAGTGCTTAGTGCCTAGGCAGGTATATAATATAATTACTAATGTTGAATTGATTTTACTTCACTTTGTATTCTTGAAATTAGGGTTTCTTATACTATTAATAGTTAAGCTTAGAAACACAAAATACAGTAAATCTTCACTTAATCATTGATAGGTCTTGGAAACTGCAACTTTAAGAGAAACGTTGTTGTATAACAAAATCAATTTTACCATAGGCTAATTGATATAAAAAATAGTTAAGTTTCTACAGTATATTTATGGTCACAAAAATCACCAAACTTCTAAATACTTCTAATATTAACTATTGAAATAAATGTAAGCTATATGTAGAAATGTCTAAAAAGAAAGATTAATAAAAACAAGTATGATTATTGTTTATCTGATTATTCTACTTCAGGGTTGTGGGTGTCCAGAGCTCACCCCAGCAGCGCAGGGAACCAGCCCTGAGCAGGACACCATCCCATTGCAGGGTGCACTCACACACACCCTTGCACTTACTTAGATGGGGACTATGTGGACACACCAATTCACCGAACATGTGCAACTTTGGGCTGTGGGAGCAAACAGGAGGACCCAGAGAAAGCCCGCGCAGATAAAGGGAGCATGCGCAAACTCCATATAGATAGTGGCCCCCGGCAGGGAATTGATTTTTTTCTTCATTAAAGTTATAACAAAACAACATTATTTGAGGACATGCTGTACATAGACAGCTTCATTTGGGAATAAAAACCTAGTAAACTTTCCTCAGCTCTCCCTTAAAACAGAGCTGCTTCAGACTAGTTTTACATTTCTGTTTTTACCTAAACATGCACAAATATAACTCCAATTTCTAAGTATTTTTTGCCATATTTAATTCTGCTTATTGATTCCTGTTCTAGATTGCTTTTCAGTGTCTCTCCACACATTTTCTCCCCATAATCATCCCCCTATCTTACTCACTTTTCCTTTCCCAAGTGAAAATACAGCACAGCCAGTGTAGAAGCATCTGTAACCCACAGTGAAGTGGGAATAGCCATTTGGTTCCTTTCCTCCCGGTATTGAGCAACTTTTGTTCATCAAATCTGAAAAACAATATCCAGCTTACCTGGGCATCCTTCTTAGAAAGGTAATGGAGATTGGGGCATGAGAAGAAAGAAAATATCTTTTGAATGTGCAGGATTTTCAAGAGAGAAAAAAAAATTATGCTAGGGAAAGAAATTAAGGCAGAATTGATGGTGTTAGAAAAGGTACACTTGAATTTTTTGTTTTAAAATAGTTCAAGTTCTGATAATAATTTACCATCTTCAACTTTAGCACTTGAACTAAAATACCGCTTTAGCACTTTAACCTGTAGCATAAAAACAATTTAACAAAACAACCTTTGGCAGATTCTGCTTAGTTGCCTGTGGTTTCTAGCTGGGTTTCCTGCAGTCGCCTGGCAGTTCCTCTCTTCTGACCAGATTTCTGGGTAACTGGCCTCCCTTCCCCTCTGGGATTCATGAATCCTGTCTACCAGAAGTTATCACACAAACAGTTACTTTTAGACCAATCATTGGTTGTAAATATATGTTTTAAATATAAAAGCAATATTGTACAATTATGTTACCTAAAGTTTTTAGAATAATGAAAACATTCTTAAAAATACTGATAATTCAGCTAGTATAACATGAACAAGTGTATCATTTTGGTTTATAAATTATTTAATCGATTCAAAATAATATGACTTTTCCATAATTGTAAGTAGAGTTAACACAAAACATTGTCCTACTTTCTCATCCAAACATTTTTATAAGACAAGTATTAGGTTGGTGTAAAAGTAATTGCAGTTTTTTGCAATTACTTTTAATGGCAAAAACTGCAATTATGTTTGCACCAACCCAATCAATATTTCCCTTTTTTTCTTTTTCTTTCTTTTTTTTTCTTTTTTTCTTTTGAGATGGAGTCTCGCTCTGTCACCCAGGCTGGAGTGCAAGTGGTGCGATCTCAGCTCACTGCAAGCTCTGCCTCCCGGGTTCACACCATTCTCCTGCCTCAGCCTCCTGAGTAGCTGGGACTACAGGTGCCTGCCACCATGCCCGGCTAATTTTTTGTATTTTTAGTAGAGACGGGGTTTCACCGTGTTAGGATGGTCTCAATTTCCTGACCTCGTGATCCACCCGCCTTGGCCTTCCAAAGTGCTGGGATTACAGGTGTGAGCTGCCATGCCTGGCCTTCCCCTTTTTTTCTAAAATACTTTTACATATAACTTTTTTGGATGCCTAATTTTGGTCTAGTAACTACACCATATTGTATGAAACATCTCTCTTATCATTAGAGTTTTAGGTTCTTTCATCTTTGTTTTTTTTCTCTCTTTTTCTAGTTATTAAAAATAATATAGTGATGAAGGACTCTCTTTATACACATAAAGATGTATTGCTTAAAATTACTTATGTGAGATAGGTTCCCAGAAATAATCAGATATATCTTCTTAGATAAAATAAACAACTTGGTTACATGCCTGGAAAATAAAAATAGAAATATATAAATAATATGTCTATAAGCAATTAAAGGTATATCAATATGTATAGACCCAGCTTAGGTATTCTTTCTTACTGAAATCTCCTGATCTCACTATATGTATTTCTTTCTTTCTAAACTTCCAAAGTCTAAGGTCTGGTCCTTTTTTCTTTCACTCTAGATCTTATTTATCTCTCAGTCTGTTGGAGAAGATTCCACTTACCTAATCTTCATGTTTTGTTCACCTATTTATTGAGTTCTTTGCTCTATATCTAGAAAAACTCCTGAATGCTATCCGATGATTCCTTTCTTGGACCCAAGAGTCATTTGTTCAAAATGTTATTTGAACATCCCTGCAGTAAGTATAGTTGTTCATCAGGGACAAATAATGTTGCACATTAAAATCTTGTCTCCTTATGTATTGTGTTCTAATGTCTCAAGCTACTGTAACAAATCTCAAAGTGGGGTGACACGTTTAGGCAAACAAAGAGCCTAAAAACGTATGAACAGCCAATAGAAACAGGAAATTCAAAGTCAATGTGCAGCCTTCTGTGATTCATCAGTTCACCAGGTAAGATCTTGGATAAAAAAAAAATCATCCCATTGTTCACACAGTCTCTAGCAGAATGTGGGTAGGCACTTAATAACATTACAATGCAGTTTGAATTCTTGAAACCCTGCAAAGCATTTATGAGTTAAATGTTAGAGCACTAGGATGCACCATTCCATAGAACAATAGTAAAACTGGCAGAACTGTTTTTCATATGTCAATTAAGACTGCACTCCGGAGACCATTAAGGAAAAGGATGCTGCTATTCCCCGCTGTTAAAGGAAATCTATTGTGTTTCCTTTGGTCTAGATATATAAGTTCTGCAGAAAATGTCTTTCGGTAGGTTAGGATCTGCTAAGATTTGATCCTAAATTATTTTTCAGATAGAGATAATAAAATCATAAGAAGAAACACTTTGGATTCTAATGGAGTGAGTTTGAGTTCTGGCCATATTCAATTGTGTGTCGATGGACAAATTAACCTCATACTTACATCGTACTTACATCGTGGAATTATTGAGGGGATTAAATGAGATGATGTATGTATAATGCTTAGCATTATACTTGGTGCAAAGTTGGTACTCAATAAGTGTTAATACTTATTAGTATGATGATTTTGTTAATTTGATGACAAAAGGGGATGAATTGTGTTAAAATCAGCAAATATTGAAGAACCAACCTAAAGGTTTTTCCTCACTAGATTATCAGCTACATGAAGGCAAGTATGTGTTGTCTTTTAAAAAATTATTGTTTCTACAATACATAATTCTTGAGTTATAGAAGGCACTCAATGAAGGAAGAGAATGAATGAATGAATGAACAAATTCCTAACTTGTGTCTGTCTCTTGGCCTTTGAGTATATAGGTATTTTCACAGCCATAGGAAAATCAGACACTATAATAGTAATTCTACTAGCTTTCTGACATAAATCTTTTAATTTCCTTCTTAGGAGGCTAGTTCACATAAATAAAACACTAGAAAAGGAAAATAGCTCTTCCTGGTTCTGTAAGTTCAAAAAATAACCAATTTCTTAATATGGCAGTAATTCCTTGTATGACTAGCTGGGCTGGGACTGAGACCAAGGACCTTGACACTAATGGGCTGTTTATGAAACTTACATAGCCTGAAGTCATCCTATCGGAATGTCCTTAGTAACCATCACCATTGTTACAGAAAAGAATTGGGAGGCTTTTTCTTTCTTGCAATGATTTCTTTAGTTTTTTTATGTTGTGGGTCCTATGGTTGAGATCATGGTTTGGGTATTTACGTAAGAGCAAACAGTCCTAAAAGTATGTAATAATTTCTAATGCAGCTCCTTGGTAAAAAGAATGCAACAAATGACACAGATCTACAGCACAACATTAGAAAAGGCACTGATTAAATTTGAAACAAGAGCAACCTAGTGCAAATAAAACCCTTCAGGTAGCAGCTTTTTGGAGATAATCAAATCCATTTTTAGACTTCCACATTTTCCTAACTTTATGCCCTCCATAAGGATGTGATTTCTGATATGCGTTTGTGTGCTTTTACTTGTTGGTGACTTTTGTAAGAAGTCAGCCCTGGAATGTAGTTGCCTTGCAAAAAAATTCAAGGGAATATTTTTTAGGTTTTGCTGTCTATGCCTTGGAAGCAAACAAATTATGGTACAGGACTGGAACTTTACCTACTTGTTAATTGGCAGGTTAAACTTTTATGAGTTTCTGGTACCCTGGCGATACATGACTATTAAAATTTGCAGGTGGTTCAAGGGGAGAGAGATGTAAGTTCCTGTGCTAGTAATATATCATAAAAGTGTGTATTTCATGTGCCTGTTGTGAAAATGGAGACTTTAATACTCTTTCACAGTATAAGCTGATTAAGGAATCTTTATGGATCTCATTAACGATGGGCCTTTTTTTCATAGAAAGTGAAAAGTGTAATGCTTATAGACAAGCATAGAAGAAAATAATTAGCTTGGTAGTGCCTCTTTGAGACTGAGTTTAGTGCACCCTCTGTATTCACTTCCCAACCCTCAGAAACTGCCCTTGTCTCAGAAATTGCTTCTACCACATGAAATACTGTAAATCTGTCATTTTATTTTTACTTTCAAAAGACCGTGTTTGCTTAATTTTACTTACATTTAATAGATGGTATGTTTCCTTTTTTGAGTCCATCTTTTCATTAGGAAATACAAAGACATATACTGTGGCTAGTGATGTGATTCCACATAATGAACTAAATTTTGGAAAAAGTGATAAGGGGATTGTAGTTCTTTGGAAACTCTATTTTCTTATATTTTACGTGTAATCTTAGGATGGAAAGCTCCTCAAATATTGGCTAAATTAAACATTTGCCCGAAAATCTTAGAAGTAGCTCTTTGTATTCAGGAGCATAGCTTGTTTTAGCATAGAGAAATAGTGATATGAATTAGCTTTAACTAAGAAAAGGGTAGTAAAGTGAACAATAGAAAGTATTCGTTTTATTTTAAATTTTTAGTCCATAATTTTTCTTTACCCATTTTTTTTTTGGAGAATTTCTGTTTGTTTCTCTTAGTATCATCATAATCTTAATATAGCACTTTTGGAACACTAGATTGTGATTTAGTTTCTTCACTCTCTTGGTAAATATATAATGTAGTTTGAAGGTACTTCATCCATTGGCACTTGTTGAAAAATTCATTCTTTAAAAATGGTTATTTTCTAAATTGGTTTAACCTATGGTCAGGGTGATGGAGCAGCAAGGGAGGTGGGATTGCATGGGGCCAGGGGATGGAGAGACTCAGGGACAAGATGAGCGTGTCATGGAGAAGCTGAGGACCACAGGAAGGCATTGGCAATGGACACAATGAAGAAAGAAGTAATGCTGGATGAACCATCCTGTTGGGCTTTTAGCTCTGACATCAGTCATAAAAATTTTGTCTCCCAAATTGGTTGCCAAGAACCTATAGTTCTTTGTTTCAACAAAGAATGTTTTCTGAGCATGACAATTGTGTGCATATAATTGTATATGATAATAAGTATATATACACACACTATTTACATGTTATATACATACATACACTGATAATGTACTATATTTTAATAAAGACTTGAATGACCTTTATGGCTTTTGTTAAATTAGCTTTGTTTTTAAAATCTCATTTTAAAATGTGAGATAGTAGTACATACAGTAGAGTTGACAGGAATGTATTTCCTTATTTTTAAAGGATATATTGTGTCAGGAAAGAAGAATCATCAACTCTTTTGACCCAGTGAGATTTAAGAAGGTGGGAATAGAGACTTTTATAAAAGTTTCTGCCTAAATTTTTTTTAAATTGTGTATGTACTCCAAATGATATTCTTATCAAGTCTTATGATTAATATAGCTTTACAAATAATTCACCATTTTAATGGGGTTGTGAGAAGCAAACTCAATGTTATAGGAAAGATGTAAAAAAAGAGTTAGCCTTATAGAATTATAATCGTCAAGGAAGTATTTGGGAATCAAAGCCTAGTTTTGGAAATCATTTCTTGCCAAGTGAAAAGGTGCTAAGCTTCTCAGCAAGAAGTCATTTGTAGCAGAGGCTTGTCTGTCAGTGTTTGGGAGGTGCTAATAAGCAAATAAGCCCAGAGTTCCAGCCTGAGTATTTGGTACATCCGTGGAGTGCTGGTGGGTATCTTACCTTAGGGAAAGTTGCCAGTCAGTCCACAAGATTTACTGGAGACCTACTTTCTATATATAGATAGTCCCCGATGTTTGATGGTTTGACGTAAGATTTTTTTGACTTTACGGTGGTACAAAAGTAATACACCTTCAGCAGAAATCAAACTGCAAATACACAATCATTCTGTTTCATTTTTAGTACAGTATTCAATAAATTACATGAAATATTAGACTTTTTTTCTTTTCTTTTTTTTTTTTTTTTGACATGGAGTCTTGCTCTGTCACTCAGGCTGGAGTGCAGTGGTGTGATTTTGGCTCACTGCAACCTCCGCCTACTGGGTTCAAGCGATCTTCCTGCCTCAGCCTCGCAAGTAGCTGGGGCTACAGGTGTACACCATCACACCTGGCTAATTTTTTATATTTTTAGTAGAGATGGGGTTTCATCATGTTAGCCAAGATGGTCTTGATCTCCTGACCTCGTGATCTGCCCGCCTTGGCCTCCCAAAGTGCTGGGATTACAGGCGTAAGCCACCGTGCCCAGCTGGCTTTTTAAAAAATAGTCTTTGTGTTAGATGATTTTGCCCAAATGTAGGCTAATGTAAGTTTTCTGAAGAAATTTAAGGTAGACTAGGCAAAGCTATGATGTTCATAGTAGGTTAGGTGTACTAAATGTAATTTCAACTTGCCTTTTTTTTTTTTTTTTTGTCAGACAGGGTCTCACTCTGTTGCCTAGGCTGGAGTGCAGTGGCATGATCTCAGCTCACTGCATCCTCCACCTCCCGGGTTCAGGTGATTCTCCTGCCTCAGCCTTCTGAGTAGCTGGGACTACAGGTGTGCACCACTATGCCCAGCTAATGTTTGTATTTTTTTGGTAGAGAAGGGGTTTCACTGTGTTGGCCAGGCTGGTCTTGAACTCCTGACCTCAAATGATCCGCTTGCCTCAGCCTCCCAAAGTGCTGGGATTACAGGTGTGAGACACTGCGCCCAGCCTCAACTTGCTATATTTTCAATGTATGATGGGCTTATAGGGTTATAACCCCATCCTAAGTGGAGGAGCATCTGTATAGGTCTTTTACTAGGTGCCTGTCTGGGAGAAAATGTTATTTAAGAATAGGTTATAAGGATTTGTTTTTTCTTGCACATTCTTTATTTTCTAGCCAGAGTACATAAATAAACAAACAATATATAGCTCACTGAAAAAACTATAATAACAGAAAAGTCAAAACTACGATGGAATGTATCAATCAGAGGAGGAAACAGAGGCAAAGGTTTCAGGAAAGGAAGGCTTCCCACAGTACTATAAGGGATGGTGGTAGTGATTGCTTGCAGCTTTGTTCGTCAGCTTTGTGCTATATGCCTTATAAATCATTTATTTTTACCATTTAGTGCCATCGGAATCCTATGATGAAGACACGATCATACTCCTGTTAGATGAGGATCCGGCAGTTCAGATGTGTGAAGTAACTTGCTGGCCGTTGCATCACTAAGGGACTCACACTCAGTTGTAATTTGCTTGAAAGCCTGATCTCTTTATTACATGGCAGAAAACAAAGTGAATGTTATTCATAATAAAAAGTATATGCCACATGCAACAGGGACTCATAGCTCCAGTTTTCTTAGTTCAACTGTGAGGTAAAAATTATGTAAAAATTAGAAGAAAAGGCTGTCTAGCAAAGGAAGACTCTTCATCTAATGAAAACTTGAAAAAGTTAAAACAGTAGTGTAATGAAATGGATTATTTATTTTTTAAAATTCATAATTAAATGAATATTGATTTTAAAAACTTTAGAAATTAGTGGAATATGAAACAATTCAAACCGCATTAGAAACAAGTACCAGTCAAGGTTTTAAAATATGTCCATCTTTAGATTAACTAATTAAAAATGTTTTAGCTTAAGTAAATTGTAAAATTTCTCTGTCAAGGATGTCTGTCTACTAAAATTTCGTTTAAAGGCATTCATTAGTTTTAGCTACCAACTAAATAGGAAAGTTTTCATCGCAATTTGAAGGGTATGCAAAATAATAATATGTAATTTCCTATAGATATTTTTGTTATGAATTGGTATTTGCTGCAATGATATCAAAAAAGGAAAGTAGAGCAGAAGGAAGCCCAGACGTCTCAGTTTTAATTTGAGGAAAGAGTATGTGATAAGTATAATATACCACTGGTTCTCTAGGTTCCATTAAAAGACTGTAAAGAGAAAGAAAAGAATTCTTTGGAACTAATGATTCCAATCTGGAGTCTATCTCTGGATCCCTAAGGATTCACCAACTTAAACATTAGTTTCCTTGTTGATATTTTTGAAGTCCTAATGTTAATACCTTTCCCCCACTTAAAGATACACAAGACTTAAACTGTTGAGCATTTTCACTCTTTATTACTACATCAACAGTATGATAACATTGTCTCTCCTATATATCGGAAGCTCTGATTTGCCATTATATGTGTCTTTGTTTATAAATAATATGGAACTATATAATTCTTTATACAATTTGCTTGGTAGACAAAATTTTTGAATTAATTGTATACATAGAGGAATAGATAATAAAAGGGTATATTGAAAAGGCTGGGAATCACTATTCTGTATACTGTACTTAGAATTTAGGTGAGTAAAATGACCTCATACGTCATTGCAAGACTGAGGCTGGTGTTTTTTGCTGCCTAAAACTAAAGATATTTAGCATTTGGGCATTAGCTAATAATGATTAACTCTGTGGTAGGTGCTATATCTTTGTGTTAAGGTAAACATACTTTAATATTTGGGACTTTTCCTTGAATATTGTATAAGCCAGTTATGATAAGAGAGTTAAGTGAAAGTGCTAATAAACTCCCTTCAGACTCAGACCACACATGAGAAACTTCCCCTCAAAAGGAAATTAGAAGGCCAGAGGGAAGAAATTATAAGTAAATGAACGGCGTTTTAAAACTGAGGTGCCGTAACTAGAATGCTGCTAAGATATTAAAGTACTTAGACATTTAAAAGACATGGTTATTTATATTTAATTTTAAAATATATTTAAGTGAAAATTTGAAAAATATTTGAGATAAGCAGAACTTTCAGATTTTTTTTTCATTTTGCTAAAGGAAATATCCTACTTTCATGTATTTTGCAGATGTCACAATGATATTGACCATTATATTACCTGATGTCCATTAAAGGACAAAAAAAGACAAAAAGTAACTTTAATGTTTTTTCTTATCAAATAATAGGAGACATGTCTACTCCTTACTCATCCTTCCTTTTTTTTTTTTTTGCATTGGCTGACAGAAAATTAAATTTAGTATTCAGTTGAGGTAAATAACTTATCTCAGCCTAACTACAAGGACATACCTTTCACTATGCATTTTATTTGAATTTTAATTCAGTAACGTAAGTATTTAGTTATATTTGCTGTCTAAAATGCCTTTTAGATATTTGTAACAAATAAATTATAAGTAAACAAGTGACCTCTGAGATATAAATTTTTTACATCTTGCTATTTCCAAGTTACATTGCCTGTTCTTATTGAATAAACAGGTTGGCAGAATATTAAGAATATCAATGTTTACTTCTAAATACAGAAAAACATTGTAATGGTAGGCACAAACACTTCTTAGAAGAAATTAAGAATGAATATAACTTAAAAAGAAAGGCTCTTTGTTATTTTTGAAGACTATCCTGGTTGACTTCACATTTAGTGGGGAAGCAGAGGATGTTTGATATTTTTACCTCAACTTTTTTTCCTCCTCTTCCTTTTTGTAGAGAATACTCTTACTTGAAACCCTTTATATTTGGTCCTCATTCTCTGCTTTGCGTGGCTTCCTACCTCGCCTCTTTGTTCTATGGCCTGTGTGCCTCTTTCTTTTCTCTTTGTTAGTTCCTCACCCTTCTTCTCATTGTATTCCCAAATATTTTCCCGAATTTTACAGATGAGAAAGCTGATACTCAGCGGCATTAAGTAGCTTGACAGAGTTTACACAGCTGCTAATTGGTCAAAACTGAGGTGAGAACTCTAATCCTCTCCCTCCTGGTACACTGCTCTTTCTAATGGAGTTACTTATAATAGAACACGATGCTGATAGACTGTGATGTAGTTCTTGATGGCTTAAAGTGTATGTGTTTTTCTGTGTAAACTAGAATCCACGGGGCTGATATTAAGCCAGTTCACACTGGTACAACTGTGCTAGTTTTAAAAATACTGAAATATTTCCACATTGGCTAATTGGTAGCTACTGTTAGGAGCCTCTCAGCTGTACCTCTTCCTTCTTTAGAGGCCTTTAGTGAATCCATCAGGAACCTCACAACTTGGTCCAGTGGCAATCAAAGAGAGGCATTTAGCTACCAATAGTTGGATAAGATGATTAGTGTAATACTTCATGTTTTTATAAAGAGCAACGCTCTCTAACATAATTATCTTTTTGGTTCGTTTTTTTCTCATGATAATAATGAGAGGGAAAATTTATTCTGCTCAAAGAATGATGATTTCAGGTTTTGCTGGTTTTTGTTTTTTAAAAACTTCATGTGGTGAAAAGTGCCTGAACAGTATATGAGAATGTTATGATGCAGTATCAAAGTTTTCTAGCCCCTGTGTTCACTTAAAGTTTTGCAAGTGTGGTTCCTTTTAGAGATCATTTAAACATTTTAATTCTGAAATAACTGAGTATCTATATATGTTTTGCAGATTTCAAGTATGGGATTACTAGTGTTATATATTTACTGTATTCTTGCTCTTTTTTTTAGTTATAGGGAATTGCACTGACTAATTTTCAAATGCTAAATCATCTATGCATTTTTTTGTGATAAACTTCACTTGGTCATGATGTATTATCCTTTTAATATATTATTGGATTGGAGTTGCTAAAATTTTATTTAGAATTTTTGCAGCCAGGCTCAGTGACTCACACCTGTAATCCCAAAACTTTGTGAGGCCAAGGTGGGTGGATCACCTGAGGTCAGGAGTTTGAGACCAGCCTGACCATCATGGTGAAACCACATCTCTACTAAAAATACAAAATTAGCCGGGCATGGTGGTGCATGCCTGTAATCTCAGCTACTCAGGAGGCTGAGGCAGGAAAATCGCTTGAACCCGGGAGGCAGAGGTTGCAGTGAGCTGAGATCGTGCCATTATACTCCAGCCTGGGCAACAAGAGCAAAACTCCATCTCAAAAAAAAACAAAAAACAACAACAAAAAAAGAATTTTACATCTATGTTCATGAAGGAGATTACTATTTTCTGTAGTTTTTTTGTAACATCTTTGTCAGGTTTTGATTATTAGAGTAATACCTCATTGGGGTTGGGTAGTATTACCTCCTCTTCATTTTTCTGGAGGAGCTGTGTAGAATTGGTATTATATTTTCTTTAATCATTTTATAGAATTTGCAAGTGAAGGCATCAGGCCTCATATTTTCTCTGTGGGAAGGTGTTTTGCCAAATATTTAATGTCTATAACAGATATAGGGCTGTTACGGTTATTTATTTCTTCTTGAGTAAGCTTTGATAGGGTTTTTCAAAGAATTTGTCCTCTTCAAGTTCTTCAATTCAATTGAAAAAAAATTGTTTATAATATTACCTTATTATCTTCATAATATCTATAGAATTTATAGTAATTAATGTCACCTTTGGATCTCCTTTTTTGCCAGTATTTTAAATAAGTGGACCCACTATCTCCTTGCCTATACTGTTTCCTAAGAAATATTAGCTGTCATTCATATTTTGTATCTTTGTGTGTGATTTTTCTTTTACTGTAAATTTGTAAAATAATTTCTCTTCAGCTTTGGTTTTGAGTATTTGATTATGGTGTATTTTGGTCAAGTTTTCTTTATGCTTCTTGTGCTTGGGGTTTGCTGAGATTTTTGGATGGGTGAGTTTATAGATTTCATTAAATTTAGATATCCTTCAAATATTTTTCCATCCCTTGCCTTTGGTGACTCCAATTACGAATATATTAGACTGCCTAAAGCTATCCCAGGGCCCACTGACTTTTTATTATCTAATTTTCTATCTGTGCTTTCTTTTGGGTAATTTCCATTGCTATGCCTTCACATTTACTAATCTTTTCTTCTGCATTGTCTCCTCTGCCGTTTAGCCTATCCGTTGTATATTTTAATCTCATGTATTGTAGTTTTCACTCTAGAAGTTCAACTTCCATCTTTTTTACATCTTCTGTATTTCCACTTAATGTTTTAAACATGTAATTACAGTTTCAATAACTGTCTTAATGTCTTTGTCTGCTATTAACATCTGTTTCAGTGCTGGATCATTTTCAATTCATTGGCTTTTCTCCTCACTATTGGTCATATTTTTCTGCTTTTTAACAATCCTGATAATTTTTTATTGGAAACCAGTCATTGTGAGTTTTAACTTCTTGGGTGCTGGATATTTTCGTACTCCTATGAATCTTAGTTTGTTTTGGGGTGCAGTTAAGTTACTTATAAACAGTTTTATCCTCTTGAGTGTTGTTTTTAAGATTTATCAGGACTAATGCAGTGTTTAGTTTTGGACTAATTATTTTCTAGTACTGATATAACACACTTCTGGATACTCTACTGAATACAGTTTCCATTATGAAGTTTTCTAGCATGGCTAGTAGGAACAGCATTCTTCCTGGCATGTGTGAGTGCTGGTCGCTGTTAGCTTTAGGCCTCTCAGATGGTACTTTCTCTTGCCTCAAATAGTTCCCATACATGTATGTATTAATTTGCACTCTGCTGAATAGTTAATAGAGATCTTTTATAGATTTTTAGAGTTCTGTGCCTGTTCAGCCCTCTTGTCTCTGGTGCTCTATCCAGAAAACTCTAACTGCTTTATTGTCCCTGAAATCTCAGCTCTGTTTCCTCAAGTCTGGATGGATGTCCACCACGCTCCCCCGGATTCTCCCTCCCTATGCCATCATATAGAAATGCTCTCTTGGCAACAACTTTGGACAATCATAGAGCTCACCACCTTTGTTTCTCATCTCTCAGGATTGCTATCCTTTGATGGCTCAAGTCTAGAATCTTGAAAACCATTGCTCAGCTTTTGGTTTTGTTCACTTCAGGGTTTTAGTTGTTTCAGGCAGAAGGGTAAATTCAATTCCTGCTACTACAAGTTGAAGGCAGAAGTTCCTTGACACTTCATGCAGAGTTGAAGTGGGAAGACTTTTAGACTTAACTACCAAAGTGTCCACTTCAGAGAGTAAAACTCAAGAGAATAAATCGTAGTATTTTTTCTATTGAATACATCTTTATATTTACTTTTTTCTTTTCAGAAAATAAAAACTTGCCTTTTTTTAAAATTTGGAAAAGTATACAAACCAAAAAAAAAAAAAACTACAGCTACACAAACATTTAAAGTTTTTAAAAATAAGATAACGAAATAGTATGATTGTGGGTAATTTAATAGATTGTGGGAGTGTTTTCCAAAGTCACATGAAAGTATGGGTACTTACCTTTAAGGATGATTTTACCAGGCCACAGAACAATGAGAATTAGGAAGTTTTTCACAAAACTAAATTTATTCAATTTAAAGGACTTTATTTTTTACTTTGTCATTCTTATTAGTGATAAAATTTTATGCTTAATTGAATTTTAATATGAAAGCTGATGAATTGTAAGAATTTTTTTTAATATGATAGCTGATGGATTGTAAGAGGTTTTTTTTTCTTCTTTTCATTCATTACCTGGCAAAAGTACAAGAGGGGGTGCATGCTATGTGGAGTCCCCATAACATTTTTGTACTCCAATAGTCTGGAAACAACTGTTTGTATACGCTCAAATACTTTACCCATTTTTATTCAAAGATTGATTACCTAAGACTATTCAGAGAAGTAATGTTTGTTTGTTTCTTTGTTTTGTTTTTGAGCATCTGCCCTGTACAGCTCATAGAATCTTTAGGGACAATGGCACATGTCTGAATGGCTAACTTGTGTCATCTTTATATGTCCTTTTCTTTACACCATATAGAAGATATGGAAATCAATTATTTCGTTAATACTTACAAGCACTATTTGGAGATGTATTTTTAATTTTCATTGTTTCCTAATATTATTTCTTTCTATTGTATTACAAGGAAACAGGAATTGATTTGGTTCCTGCCCTCTTTGTCATGAACATATGACCAATGAGAAAAAAATGCCTTTTTAACTATGATATTAATAATAAATATGTGTCAATTATTGATGTATTAAGAAGTATATCATTCAGTACTTATAACAATTATTTGAAGTAGCCACAATTATTATTCTTTTACAAATGAAGAAATTGAGGCTTAAAGAGTTAAGTAACTGCTCAAGGTGTCACAGCAAATGTAAAACCATATATGAGACCCCCGTTTGAGTCAGGCAGACTGTGCTCCATCTACTGCCTCCAAGTGAGAAGATAAGTTGTAGTGTTTTCCACTAAGCATTTCCTGGCAGTATTTCTCTCCAGACGCTATTCACAATCTCCAAAGAGGAGAAACGACTCTATTCTATGCACAATTTATTACTCTGGTTATTATACAGAACTCTTTATTTAAAGGGGAGAATGATAAATTACACTCTTGTTGAAATAAGCCTTGTAGACCTTTGAAGAGGGTTGGAAACCAAAGGAAACAGACATTCCAGAAGTGTGACCCATTTTTTTTTTAATAAATCTTTTCTTTTGCTTAAGATCTCCTAAAATATTTCCATTTTTATAAAAGCCTTCTGGTTTCTTTGTGAAAATAGCTGCAAGGATATGTCACTGGGTAGGTTCATTAAAAATTACAAGCATACACCATTACTATGAAAAGCTCCTATAGCCTGTTTCCTGCACGTTGGGAAGAGTGCAGCTTTCCAGCGATGGTTGCCCATGAATCTCGGAGGCCTGCACCTGCCGATTACAGCCTCAGGTACAGGCACTAGGAGAATAGCCCCTGTTTTGTAAAAACAAAAAGCTCTGCTAGTCTGTAGAAATTGTTGGGAAAGAGAAGTGGACCTGTGTAAGATAAACAAAACTCATAAACCACTGAGATTAGATAAATTGTTAGAGTTGTTTGGAAGGCCAGGCAGGAACAAACATTCTCTTCCTAAATGTAGTTTTCCTGCACTTGGGACAAGCGTACTATCTGATTACCCCAGATGATTTATTTATCCTTCTAGACTGTTGACATGAAGTCTGCATTTCAGGCCTAGGAATAGGTGTACTTTCTGCAGTTATTTTGTTTGCAGATATCACTGACTTCTCTCATGTTACTTTTTGTGATTGCTAGAGGTAACGATATCAAAGTTCAATGTGCTCAGCTTGTCTGTAATAGTAAAATCTTAGTAAATCACTCTAGGTTTGAAGGATAGGCCCAGGTATAATAATATAACAATAAACAGAGTTCCTGTTCTTTTTATGGTTTTAGTTACAGCATTGTATCAGTGATACTTCAGTTTCTTCTTGATAAAGATTTTTCATATTTATAACTGATAAAATTCATGCTACAGGGTAAGTAAACTCTTCTGAAAGCATACATTCATTTACTTGTTTATTCACTGACTCCATAAATTTTTATTAAGTACCCAATTTCTGGCAGACATTCTTGTGGATCATGCAGACTCAGTGGTGAGAAGAAAAATAATATTCCTGATCTTACAGAACTCATTTTTTAATTGGGGGAGGGGCTTAAATAAAAGGTGAATAAACCAAACAAGAAAATATCAGGTAGTGATACTACCCAGAAGAAAGTAAAACAAAATGAAGCAATTAAGTGTGCTTGGACACCTGCTTTAGATTGTGTGGTCAAGGATGGCCCCTCCAAGGACTAGCATGTAAGCTGACACTTGAATGAGAAACAGGCTGCCATGCAAAGATCTGCTGGAAGAACATTCCAGGCAGAAGTAACAGCTAATGCAAAGATATAGCATAATGAGGGCATGCCTAGACATGCATCATAATGCCTTACCTTGTACCTTGATTTGCTTTCATTTTTACCACTTAAAATTCTGCTTCTGTACTATGTCCTACCTCCCCTTACCCTTCATTATCCTTAAAATTGTGTATTCTTAATGAAAACTATATTGTTAGGTGACCATAGAAATATTGTTATTTTAGATAGTTGATTCTGTAGTGTTTTCAAGAAATTATTTCATATTTAGAATAATTTTGCAAAGTGAGTTAGTTTAAAAGTAGTTCTTTAAGAAACAGGTAAATTTCAAAACACTTCTTTCCAAAATCTTTTATCTCAAAACTTGCATTAAAATGAGAAAATATGACATCTCTTAAAAACAGAAAAAAGGAAGGAAGGGGGAAGGGAGGGAGGGATGGAAGGAGAAAGGGAGGAAGGGAAGAAAAGAAGGAAGGAAAGGAAAGGAAGGAAAGGGAAAGAGAAAAGGGAAAAAGAGAAAGAGAGAAAGAAAGAACGAAAAAATGAAAAGAAAGAAAAGGAAAAGGAAGAAAAGAAAGAGAAAGAAGAAAGAAATAGAATAAAACAGAAAGAACACAATTATTTTTATGTCTGGAAAGATACAGGGAACTTTTTCCCAAATGAGGTAACTTTGAAGCTGGGAGACAGATTCACACGTTCATAAAGTGAAACTTCCAGGGCATAATTTCCTAAATTATTTCTTTCACTGCCCTCTTGGTAGCTCAGTGTCACGGATGAGTGAGTTTACCTCACAAGTAAGCAGTTAGCTCCCCTAAAACAGACTCTTAACCTTAGCTCACCACGTGATTAGACTCAGGGTGAATGCACAAGATTAATGAGAGCCCTGAGTGAAAACAGTCTCTTGTAAGGACAGCACTAAATCTTGAAAGGCTGGTGGTTATTGTTTGTGGAGGCTGAGCCCTGGACTAATCCCAGAAGGGATCATGGTGGTGGAGACTCCTAATCTGGGTATATCTTTCGTGCTTGATCATGTTTTTCTGTGACTGCCATTGTGTGTCTGTTGGAATCTATTTTTAGGAGCCACTGCATATCCTTGTGTTTTCTTGCTGTGCCTAAATGTAGATCCTTCTATTCTACTTTTACTCCATTTATTTTCCAGAAGATATAAAGAGGACATATTCTCACATCTGGAAGTCAATGCCTTGGTTCTAGTTTATTCTCCCTCCGAGCACACTAAAGACTTTTTCATTTCCTAGCATTGGTCTTCTAGTGGCCAGTAAAATGGTAAGAAAAGAGTCAGGAAATTCTTCCCTTTCTCCTCAGTTTCCCCCTATTTTGTTGCTTCATTTAATCCTATTCTATTTCAGTAAAGGAAACACGGTCTAGTTATTGCAAGGGAGAAAGACTAGAAAGGAGAAGATATTGGCAACTAGCAATCAGCCAAGCAATAGCAACAAGAGATTCAATATTGTCAGGTGAGGTAGCCTGGTTGGAGAATGCATATGCAAATTACAAACCGATCATAAACAAATACTTATACGCATGCAGAAAATCCTAATCTATTCCACTTTGCCCAGTTTCTGTCCATGGACTAATAGTGGTGGTCTCTAAAGAGCACTCTATTAGGCAAGAATGAGGCATTGATTTTATAAAACAGAATCTTCAAAGGAGAGGGAAGCCAGGCCTGTGGGGAAAGAAAGCAGAAGTCTGGCAATAGGTCATGGGAAAGGAAGGAATCACTGTGGGGTTTGGACTTGGAGAGAAAAAGTAGCAGCAGGCCACAGGCCAACCTGTCATTAGCTTTAAGACACACACACACACACACACACACACACACACACACACACACACACACAGCCACCGCTTACCTCAGAATGGATTGGGTTAAAGGTTATTTTTTTCCCCTCTCAAGTCTGGTTTCCTATCTTAAGTTTATGTTAATAATTTTACTGCTTCTCTACAGTCCTGAGTTTGCATATGGAGAGGTTAGGTCTCAAAACTTTCAATCTCATAGTCCAAGGTATGCCCTTACAGTGTAATGTGAAAAGGGTTCTATTTGGCTACACATGCATCAGTTTTCTATCAAAAGTTATTTTATAGCAGACTGCTATTGGGTAATTGAGATGCACTTTACTAAAAATATAACAGGTTTAAACTAGTGGATTTTATTAATACTTGTTTTTGTTTTTACAGTCCAATTACCTAGAACACCATGGTTTATTCAGAACAGGTATCTTTTGTTTTTATTTCAAAAAGTACATTGATTATTTTTATGAATGTTTAAAATTTAACAGCTTTCTGTGCTTTTGCAGAGTGAAAATTTCAACAAATAATTTTTTTATTTGCTGTGATTCTTTTGTAACCATAGATATTTTTTATTTAAGCGAGGCTATGTATATAGTTTAAGACTTTGAGAAAATCAGTAAACCTAATTTATTTCTTTGACAATATTAAAAGAGCTTAGTTTCTGGTATTAGAAATACCATCAAGACAGGGCTTTATTCATAAAATATTACAAGATGCTTAAAGCAGTGGCTTAAAAGAATAGATTTAACGAAGCACTATTTTCATTTTCTAGAGGTCTGTAAAATATTATCCCCACAATATAGTGACATAAAACACAACTAATTATTTGCTCATGGTTCTGCATTTTGGACAGTATTTACCAGAATGGTGGTCTCTCCTCTCATGGCATTTAGTGGAGGCTTGGGCTGACAGGCCTGAGGTGGCCTCTCATTCTTCAGGGCCATTCCCCACATGGCCTCCTAGCATTTGTAGTCCCAAGCTCTTTACATGGAGAATGGATCCCAAGAGAGCAAAAGTAGAAAGTGCCAGGCCTCTTATAGGCTGGATCTGTTTAAAGGCTTGGCTCAGAATGGGCACAGTACCACTTATATTGCATTATATGGGCCAAAGCAAGTCACAGTGCCAGACCAGATTCACAGCAAGGGAAAGTGGACTTCACAGTTTTTTGGGATGAATTGTTCACATTTATAAGGAGGGAAGGAACTGTTGGCTGCCATATTTGGAGACTCTAGCACAACCTTTTAACAAATATTTTGAATAGAATGAGAAAGCTTCTTAATTATGAAGGTAGTTTTGATACATATCACCTATAAATATGCAGTAATTTTATATTCACTCCTAATCTTGTAATATGAGTTTGTTTCCTTGATTTGGAGCTATGACATTCCATGTTATTGATCTTTAGTCTGACAAAAAAGAGCTTGACTTCTCATTCAAGTCAATTTCCAAATGTTTACTGTTACACACTTGGCAATCAACTGAGTTATTTTTGAAAACATCCCCTTCACCAGTTTAGTGAAAAGAATATAGAGGCAAACAGATTTAGGTTCAAATACCAATCCTGCATCTTACTGACTGTGGACATTTGGGCAAGTTATTTAAAATGTTGGGGAGTAATTTTACTCATTTGTATAATGAAAATAATTATACCTACTTCATCAGGATGCTATGAAGATGAAATAAAATAATTATAGGACAGTCACTGGACACTATACTGGAGGGCTCATTTTTCAAAGTTCTTTATTTTTACTTTGTATAATGACAACAGTGCTCAGAAGTGGAAGTCATGTAGTAGTATTTTTGTTTGCCTTTATGGCTATTATGTGATTATATGACTTTTACAACAAAAAAATCTAATGAGATATTCTTCTTCTATTAGGTTTTAATAATTAAAATAGGCTGGGCACAGTGGCTCATGCCTGTAATCCCAACATTTTGGGTGGCTGAGGCAGGGAGATCACCTGAGGTCAGGAGTTTGAGGCCAGCCAGGCCAACCTGGTGAAACCCTGTCTCTACTAAAAATGCAAAAAAATCAGCTGGGCATGATGGCACGTGCCCAGCTACTCTGGAGGCTGAGGGAGGAGAATCACTTGAATCCAGACAGTGGAGTTTGCAGTGAGCCAAGATATCACCACTGCACTCCAGCCTGGGCAACAGAGCGAGACTATATCTCAATTAAATAATAATAATTAAAATAATAGTAATAAGAATATATTTTATGATTTCCTAGTTCAGAATATTCTATTACTGTATATTCAAATTGCACATTACTTATGTGTTTTGTGTCAAAGATATTTGTGGGTTACCTAGGAGAGGTATATGAAAATATTTTTATTATTAATTTTAATCTTGAGGTGTAGTACACCAATTTTTTTCTTGTCATAAAATAGCATGCAGCAAGTTGAACCTTGGCTTTTTCTGAAGTTAATTGGACAGAATTTGCAGACAGCTTGCAGGATTGTGTCCAAGTAGATTTTAAAATTTCAGAAAAATGCAAAATTGTCATTAACAAAATTATTATCGCAGACAATTTCATCCAAGTAGATATAGAAATAGTTGTAAAATGCCAGTTTGCATCTGAGATGTATCACAATGACACTGTTTTCAGAGTTGAATAAGAAATAAGACTATTCAACAAGTACTCATGTCACCATGAAAGAGAAAAATGCAGAGCTGAAGGTGGCATGACACATTTTCCCATTCACAGCTGAGTGGGCAGGTGACACGTGTTAGGGAGAGAGCTGCTATCTGATATTCCGCTGATGAAGCTTGTCAACTAAATTGTATTTGGAGTTTTCAAAATATCAGAGTGGATGAAGTCTTTGGCATATTTTAACATTTAACTAAGTCTTACACATGGCTCCAGAGGAGGATCTTCCTTCGCCAGTTAATACTAAATTACCAGTGCTTTGGCAGGAAGCAGAAAGTGCCATGTGGGTAGTGGATTCTGGAGAGTTAGCATTGAAATACTCATTGTACATTACATTTGTAGAAAAGATTGAGAGGAAATTTCTTCCTAGCAGGCTTCATGCAAGGTTTGGGCCCTTTCTAGAACGAACTGCAAGTCCCTTTAACAATATCCTTGTGATCTATGCATATAGGTGAGATCATCATATGTCTTAGAACAGGTTTGTTTTGTCCTTCAGAAATTACACCCCTTGTGATCAAGTCCAGCCTGCCTTTTGCCAAGCCAGAAGATATCTTTTAACTTTGGGAGGACACAACAGAAGAGAGATTTGTTTTCACTTTGGACATGACTGAGTAGTTGCAGGCTCTTAGTGGGGAATAGACTCTTCATAACATTAGCACAGTGATATACGGACACACAATTGCAGAAATGCAGATGCAGTGTTTTCATTTGATTTTTGGTATAGTGTTTCTTCTGAATAAATCAAGCATAATTATGAGCCACATGTGACTAAATCAGATAGAGTAATTCCAGGGAATTGGTTGATATATATCAAGAGCTTTAGGAGAGAAATGTTAGTGGTTTATGTTTATTATTTTTTGTTCATAGCAATCTCTGAAAGCAGCTGCTATGCAAGTCATTTGTCATTCTTTTCCACTAAGTGCCAGTTTGCCAAGTGAGCTTTCATGTAAGTGGCGGCGTTTATGCAAATGCTAATGCAGTTTTTAATCTTAGAAGCAAAGAACCTGAATATTTTGCTAACATACAGTAACCATGATACTTAATATTAAATAGCAGCTTTTATCCAGGGATAGCTATATAATTTACAATTGAATTGGCACAAATTATTTACATACATTTAGGGCATTGGGTTACCATATTTAGATCATAGTTTATCTGATGTATGAACACACTGAAAGGAAATGTGAAATTTGTATTCAGCATCTTCAAAGAGTAGAAAATGACTACCTCAGGCATCTAATAGCCAAAAAGTTTAGTCACACTCATATACACCATCTTGAAATTGCTTTTATTTACCACTCTCATCCTTGTTTCAAGTCTAGTTTTATACTTTATGAATCTGCAAATGATTGCCTTTATTGAAAGGTTTGTGTTATTCAAGATGACTTGTAAAGTTTACTCAATCTTCCCTAGCAAGGGAAACAGGAAATTCCAGAGAACACTAGACTCAGCAAACCTATAAAATCTGAGAAAGCAGACCATTATTTCTGGAGACATTTCACATAACACTTTGGGAAGCAATGACTAATTAGTTTTTGGTCTTAACAATAGCACTTTCAGGGGCTGTTTTCTTTCTTTTTTTTTTCTTTTTATAGCTTTCATATTAGGAAAAGAAGAAAGTAGCTCTGAATGATGAAATATTGGCAATGTATGCACTTGCTTCTCTGTAGGAGCTCAACTCTTTGATCCTTCATACAATTAACTTCATTGCCTAGCTGGTATTAACCGGCTGGAGAGTAACAACCAATTGTTGCAGGCACAACAACACCCTAATATGCTTTGCCTTTAATGACTGACTGTTTCAAATTGAAAGCTCTGTTCTCTCTATTCCTAAATTCCTGTTGAAGTAAGTTAAGTCCTTAAATAAGTATAGGTACTCATTCACACCTACAGCCTTATCTTTTTTGTGGCACCTTACCCAGCTACCCAGTCCCCAGTTGCCAGAGAATACTTGGTCATTAGCAGGGGTAAGATGTATTCTGGGTTCTCTAGACCTAAACATTTGAATGTTAGGTCTCCTTGCTTGCTTTTATTTCTTTATTTTTTTCTTTACCTCCTTACTTATTTACTTATTCATTCATTTTAGAATTTGACTTCCATATGTCTAAACACAAGCAGCCTCCCTTGACTCCTTTTCCCTCTCCCATTCCACAATCAATCTATCTTTGAATCCTATCTGCTCCACCTCTACCATAATCCTGCTGATCCTGGCCTCCACCATGGCTCTTGGATTATTACAGTAACCTTCTCATTGATCTCCTTGGTTTTGTCCTTAATCCCCTTCCCCTCCACCTCTCATCGCCCACCCTGGACACAGTTTCTTTCTTCTTCTTTTTTTTTCCTTAAATATTTTCTTTTATTGTGGCAAGAACACTTAAGAGGGTGAGACCCACCCTCTTAACAGATTTTTAAATGTATAATACTGTATTGTTATCTGTAGGAATAATGTTGTACAGCAGCTCTTTTAGAAATTATTCACCGTGCATAACTGAAATTTTATATCCATTGATTAGCAACTCCCCATCCTCTCCCCTAGATCCTGGAATCACTATTCTGTTCTTTGCTTTTATGAGTTTGACTGTTTTAGTTACCTCATGTAAGTGGAATCATGCAGTATGTGTCCTTCTGTGACTAGTTTATTTCACTTAGCATAATGTCCTCAAGTTCCATTCATTTTGTCGCATATGGCAGGACTTCCATTTTTTTAAGGCCGAATAATATTCCTTTTATATGTATACCACATTTTAAAAATGTACATTCATCTGTCAGTGTACATTTATATTTTCAATTTTTATATAAATACTCTAAGTGGGATTGCTGGATTGTATGATAGTTTTAATTTTAACTTTTTGAGGAACCTCTACCGTTTTTCATAGCAGTTGCACCATTTTGTATTTCCACTAACAGTGTGCAACAAACTGAAAAGCTTCTACACAGCAAAGGAAATAATCAACAGAGTGAAAAGGCAACCTAGAAAAATGGAAGAAAATATTTGTAAACTAAACTAAACATCTAATAAATGGTTAATTTCCAAAATTACAATGCAACAGTAAGAAAATTAATAATCTCATTTAAAAATGGGCTAAAGGTTTGCAGGGATATTTCTCCAAAGAAGACATACACATGACCAACAGGTATATGAAAAGATGCTCTATGTCACTAATCATCAGGGGAATGCAAATTAAAACCACAGTGAAATATCACTTTATACCTGTTAGGATGGCTAACCTCAAAACAAACAAACAAAAACAAAAGAGAACTGTTGACAAGGATGTGGAGAAATTGGAGCCCTGGTTTATCCTAAACCCAGCAGCCCCAGTGAGCTTTTAGAAGTCATATCATGTCTCTTCTCTGCTCAGAACCCTTCAGTAGCTTCCCATCTGCCTCAGAGTAAAAGCAAAAATGCTTTCCAGGGCCCACCAGAATCTGTGGCTCCCCTCACTCTGATTCATCTCCTACCACTCTTTCCTACCATGCTGGCCTTGCTGCACCATCCACATGCTGAGCAGACACCACATTGGTGCCTTTGCATTTGCTGATCCCAGTGCTTAGAGAGTTCACCTCCAGATATCTGTGTAGCTCCTCGCCTCACGTCTTCAGATCTGTGCTCAATTGTCACCTTCTCAGAGAAGTTTTTCAGATCACCCTGTAGAAAATAGCAATCCTACCCACCTCCAACCTACCGCACCCTCCTTTTCCCCTTACCCTGCTTTCTCCACAGTCCTTATCACCAACTAGCAAGTCTTGTTGTTTTGTTGCTTGCAATCGATCTCCCCCATTAGAACATACAGTTCACAGAGGCAGAGAATTTGTTTTGGAACTGCTGTATTCCTAGTGCCTAGACCAAATGTCTACCATGATACAAATTAGGAGTTCAACAAATCCTTACTTCATACTAGTTGAATGAAAAAATTAAATAATAAGTGAGTAGGAATTAATGCCTCTACTTTCTTCTCGTGTTCTTTCTTTTATCTTACCCTCCCCACTGCCACCTTTCTACATTCTGCCAAGTTCTCATGTCTCAAGAATGTGGTGTTTTGTTCCTTGTTAGCTGTAAATGTATACTCCTTCACCCATTTTTATAGAAAAGTTAACTTTCCCCTGTATGCTTGGGCTTCATCATTTAATGTCCTCAATTGCAGATGGCTATCCATAAGTTTGACTCTGTGTGTGTGTGTGTGTGTGTGTGTGTGTGTGTGTGTGTGTGTATTTTAAACTTGTCTTTACCTTTTAGTGTTTGCAGTAAAAACAAAGGAGATTATAGAGTACGTGTTTTTGGTAAAATTTTTTCGTGTTGTTGCAAGTCATTCAAGAATGAATGCAAAGCATAAAGTTTAAACTTGGTGAGGCAGAAATTCAAAATTTCTTTGAACTGAATCATCGAATTCCTATGCTATTTAGATACACTTCCATTGAGTAGAGAGCTGACAAAGAATACACATTTTTCTCAGTGGACTGAATTCTTCTTTAAATTAGTTTGTCAGTATTTGATTGAAATACTAAAGCAATTCATTTCAGTTACATTCAACCAGCATTGCCTAAGGGACTACAATGTAAACTAATGTTAATAATTTATAAATACCACTTGGGTGTCAAGAACTCTTACAGGCATTTCATACATTAGGTATTTAATATTTGAAATTTATAATAGTTCTATAAGATAAAGAATATCATCCTTTTGTGATATTAGGACTTTGAGGCTTCCAAGAGGTTAGTTTGCCAAAATATACAAAGTACACAAAGCCAGGAATGCCAAAGCTTGGAAATTCACCCAATTTGAATTTATAGCTTGAACTTGTTCTCCTAGACTAGTGTTTTTCAAACTGTGGACCACAACCTACAGTAATTGAATGATTTTTTTTGACGATGGTGTCTTGCTCTATTGTCCAGGCTGGAGTGCATTAGCAAAATTATAGCTCACTACAGCCTCAAACTCCTGGGCCGAAGTGATCCTCCCACCTCAGTCTCCTGAGTAGATGGGACCACAAGTACGTGCTACAACACCTGGCTAATTTTTTAATTTTTTGTAGAGATAGAGTCTTGCTATATTGTCCAGGCTGGTGTCAAACTCCTGGCTTCAAGTGATTTTCCATCCTTGGCCTCCCAAAGTGCTAGGATTATAGGTGTGAGTCATTGTTCCTCACCTCAAATTCTAAATTATAATTACACACATACAAATAATTGAAGCGAAAGTTTTATTAAGTAAAACTCTCACCAGGCTGGGCATGGTGGTTCATACCTGCACTTTGTGAGGCCGAGATGGGTAGATTGCTTGTGGCCAATAGTTGGAGACCAGCCTGGCCAACATGGCTAAACCCTGTCTTTACTAAAATACAAAAAAAAAATAGTCAGATGTGGCAGCACATGCCTGTAATCCCAGCTACTTGGGAAGCTGAGGCATGAGAATCACTTAAACCTGGGAGGTGGAGGTTGCGGTGAGCTGAGATTGTGCCACTGCCCTCCATCCTGGACAACAGAGTGAGACTATCTAAACAAACCAAACCAAACCAAACAAAACTAAACCTTACCATATGTAACACACTGATATTTTCTATTCTGTTCCAGACTAATCTCATCTAGCCTACACTTGCCATGCCTTGCATTGCTTATCCTATCTTGTCCTGTCCTGTCCTGTCCAGTCCAGTCCTGTCCTATTCCTACTCAGCCCATCCCATCTCAGAACCCACTAAATTGGCCTTATGATGCACCTACTGTTCCATACAGTTTCTATATGCTTGAAACACTGTGGATACAAAATAGGAAAAAAATAAATAGTAAGGAACTTACAGATAAATGAAAATTAATGGTTAGATATGGTAATGATGCGAAATAATATATTAAATGTTAAAGCCCTTTGACTCTTTTACTTCTATCAGGGCCTGAAAATAGGAGATATTCCTTGAATCACTCCTCTCAGATACTTTCAATGGTCCCAGCCTGATGAAGTCATGAGAACTAGGGAAACGACTGCCATAATGTAGTCACATCATGCCTGTGTAACTTTTCCGTTTATTTTTTCTTTGTCCATGACATGAATTTTGATACCTAACCAAAATCTGTTACACTTTAATTTTATAGGTGTTTTAATGAGTGTGTATTATTTCCCCAATAACCCTGAGAACTTTAATTCAAGGAATAGCCAAATAAGATAGCTGTAAATGAGAGGGCTCCCAGGCAATACATCATTCCTGATGTAAATATCATTGCTACTAACATTATTATTATCCTATTATATCCCCATGATGCCTTAAAAAGTAAACATTAGATAAATACATACTGGATTGATGAATGAGGGACTTATATGCTACTTTCAATACTGTAAAATACAATTGTGGGTATGACTGTGAATTTCATATCAATTCCTTCAGACTCAAACATTAATTTTTTTGTCTATTGTAAGAAAAATCATGAAGTCAGTTTATTAAGCATTTATTGAGAACTTGGTATCCGTAGAAAGAACACTGTGTTGAGTACTGTTTTCATTGCCTACATGAGAAAGTCAGAATTCCAGAATGTGTCCTTTTTACCTCTTCAAACGCATCTTCTGCACCTTCCTCCTCACATCCTTCTGGACAAGTACTGGTTGAAGTGTCCTGAATAAAACAGGTATCCATGCCTTTGTGCCTTAGCCCAGGTGTTTAGCCCTATTTGTCTGAAAAATTCAATCATGGCTTTCAAAATCTCTATCAATCAAATATTGCTTTCTTCCTCCAAGTTAAGAGTTGCACCTCCATCCACCTATCCATCTATCCACTCAACAAATGCTTATTAAGTACCTACTAGGCTCCAGCTCTGAACTGATTGGGAAGCTCTGAACTATCTGCCATTGGGAAGCATTTCTTTTTAGCTCTGGGTACCCACTGGCAACTCCCCCATTCCATCCATTACCTGTCTGTTTCTTCTAATAGATTGTGAACTCTTATGAGAACATGTATTTTAACATATTTACCTTTGGATTTTTAGAGCCTAGTATGAGGGTCTTGCACATGGTAGACAGTCAACAAACGTAGAATTAATGAATGGAGAAACATTAAATAAAAATGGACATAGATTTCTCATCACAATCCTCATGATTGTAGCTATTCCTATTCCTTCAGATTCTGGGCCTTTGTTAAAGCATTCTCATACACTGATATTTGCATCTTCCCCTATAATTGGGAATAGTGCTACTGTCTACCTACTGAACACTGTTGAAAATTTGAATGTTCATTTTGCATGCTTGAAATACCAGTGGAAGGCCGGGCGCTGTGGCTCACGCCTGTAATCCCGTCACTTTGGGAGGCCGAGGTGGGCGGATCACGAGGTCAGGAGATAGAGACCATCCTGGCTAACATGGTGAAACCCCGTCTCTACTAAACAAAAATACAACAAATTAGCCGGGTGTGGTGGCAGGTGCCTGTAGTCCCAGCTACTCGGGAGGCTGAGGCTGGAGAATGGCATGAACCCGGGAGGCGGAGCTTGCAGTGAGCCGAGATCACGCCACTGCATTCCAGCCTGGGCAACAGAATGAGACTCTGTCTTAAAAAAAAGAAAAGAAAAGAAATACCAGTGGAAGGGTTCTGCACAGGAGGATCATAGTCTATGATTATATACACATCAAAAAGCTAATCCACCGTGACCAAGTAGGCTTTATCCCTGGGATGCAAGGTTCCTTTAATATGCTCAAATCAATAAAAATGATTCATCACATAAACATAACTAAAAACAAAAGCCACATGATCATCTCAATAGATGCAAAAAAGGCTCTTGATAAAATTCAACATTCTTTCATATTAAAATCCCTCAACAAACTAGGCATTGAAGGAACATACCTCAAATAACAAGAGCATCTGTGACACACCCATAGCCAACAACATACTGAACAGGCAAAAGCTGAAAGCATTACCCTTAAGAACCAAACCAAGATAGGGATGCCCACTTTCACCACTCCTATTTGACATAGTACTGGAAGTCCTAGCCAAAGCAGTCAGGCAAGAGAAGGAGATAAAAGGCATCCAAATAGGAAGAGAGGAAGTCAAACTATCTCTGTATGTAGACAATATGATTCTATAGTCTCTGCCCAAAAGCTATAGTCTCTGCTCAAAAGCTATAGTCTCTGCCCAAAAGCTCCTAGATCTGATAAACAACTTCAGCAAAGTTTCAGGACACAAAATCAATGTGCAAAAATCAGTAGCACTTCTGTACACCAACAACATCCAAGCTGAGAACCAAATCAAGATCTCAGTCCCATTCACAATAGACGCACACACACACCTCCCCGCCCCAGGAATACAACTAACCAGGGAGGTGGAAGATGTCTACAATGAGAATTGTCAAACACTGCTGAAAGAAGTCAGAGACAGCACAAACAAATGGAAAAGCATTCCATGCTCACTGAGAGGAAAAATCAGTATTGTTAAAATGTCCATGTGGCACAAAGCAATTTACAGATTTAATGCTATTCCTGTCAAACTACCAACCTTTTTCACAAAATTGGGGAAAAAAATCCTAAAAATCACATGGAACCAAAAAAGAGCCTGGGTAGTCAAGGCAATCCTAAGCAAAAAGAACTAAGCTGAAAGCATCATTACCTGCTTTAAACTATGTGACAGGCTGCAGTAACCAAAACAGCATGGTACTGGTACAAAAACAGACACATAGACCAACAGAACAGAATAGAGAACCCAGAAATAAAGCTACACACTTACAACCAACTGATCTTTGGCAAAGTTGACAAAAACAAGCAAGGGGAGATGATTCCTATATAATATATGGTACTGGAGGAACTAGCTATCCGTATGCAGAAGATTGAAACTCGACCCCTTCCTTTCACCGTATACGAAAATCAAATCAAGATGGATTAAAGACTTAAGTGTAAAACCTGAACCCTAGAAGAAAACCTAGGAAATACCATTCTGGGCATAGGCCCTGGCAAAGACTTCATGACAGAGATGTCGAAAGCAATTGCAACAAAAACAAACATTGACAAATGGGACCTAATTAAACTAAAGAGCTTCTGCATAGCAAAAGACAGTATCGACAGAATAAACAGACATGGGAGAAAATATTTGCAAACTATGCATGCAACAAAGGTCTAATATACAGAATCTATAAGGAATTTAATCAAATTAACAAGCAAAAAACAACTCTATTAGGAAGTGGGTAAAGGATATGAACAGACACTACTCAAAAGAACACAAACCCATGACCAACAAGCATATGAAAAAATGCTCAACATCACTAATCATTAGAGAAATGAAAATCAAAACTACAAGAGATACCACCTCACAGCCATCAGAATGCTTATTATTAAGAAGTCAAAAAATAAGAGATGCTGATGAGACTGTGGAGAAAAAGGAACACTTATACACAGTTGGTGGGAATGTAAATTAGTCCAGCCATTGTCAAAAGCAGTTTGGTGATTACTCAAATAACTTCTAACAGAACTACCATTCAACCCATCAATCTCATTATTGGGTATATTCCCAAAGGAATATAAATAGTTCCACTATAAAGACACATGAACTTGTATGTTTGTCACAGCACTATTGAGAATAACAAAGATGTGTAATCAACCTATATGTCCATTGACAGTAGACTGGAAAAAGAAAATATTGTATCTATACCCCATGAAATACTACACAGCCAAAAAAAAGAACAAGATCATGTCTTTTGCTGCGACATGGATGGAGCTAGAGGCCATTATCCTAAGTGAACTAATGCAGGAACAGAAAACCAAGTACTGCATATTCTTACTTATACTTGGGAGTTAAACATAGACCATACAGGAACACAAAGATAAGAGCAATAGACAGTGGGGCCTATGTGAGGGTGAAGGTAAGTGGGAGAGTGAGGATTGAAAAACTACCTATCAGGTGCTATGCTCATCACCTGGGTGATGAAATAATCTGTACACCAAACCCCCAAGACATGCAATTTACCTATGTAACAAACCTGCACATGTACCCCGGAACTGAAAAGTGTAAAAAAGAAAAAGTCTATGGCTATATAGACTATGGTAACTAGGGTCAATTAAGTAATATTTGTACTATACTAGTAGCAAAACTTTCGAGAGAGAGAAAGTATTGGAAAACTTTGCTACTAGTATAGTACAAATATTATTCATTTGACCCTAGTTACCATAGTCTACATAGCCATTGACTTTTTGTTTTTTACAATTTTATGTTCGGGGGTACATGTGCAGGTTTGTTATGTAGGTAAATTGCATGTCTTGGGGGTTTGGTGTACAGATTATTTAGAATCAACTTATTGTAGTGAAATATTTATGCATTTGTGCAAGCTCATTCATACAGAGTTCTTATTTTCAATCACAAAACAATTGGAGAAAGATTAAACTAGAATATATCTATACTTTAGAATGGAATAGAAACATATGTCTAGACATGGAAAGATGTCCAAGACATGTTGCTAAGTGAAAAGACAGTGATATGCAATATATATATGTGTATATATATAATAAAATATATAATATATAAAGAGAGAGAGAAAGAACTGGAAAATTTATATATATATAAAGTATACATATATATGAAATATATGTGTGTATTTTTTATTGAAGAGGCGAGGTTTCACTATGTTGCCCAGGCTGGTCTGGAACTCCTGAGCTCAGGCAATCCACCTGCCTTGGCCTCCCAAAGTACTGGGATTACAGGCGTGAACAACTGCACTTGGCCGATTTTCCAATGCTAATCTTGATGACTCCTGTGTATTTTCTTTTAATATGTATATACACAACATACATGAAGTAGTTTTACAAAAATTGATTACTGCTGAAATCTTAAGTGGTATTGTCTAAAGTTTAATTAAGATGATATTTTTAAAATTTCTACTTCAAATAAAATTATGCAAATTTTATTATTGCTACCCCACAAAGGTTTAGGCAGTAATCTTAACGGAAAAAGCCTGCAGTCTTTGAAAGTTGGTATAATCGTATTAGGAATTCTTGTGAGTAATGGTAAGGTAAATGGGAAAAGATTTCCCAATTTCATTCAGTTTTCATTTAAAAAATCCATATGTGGTTTTGTTTTCATGCTAATTTCTGATAGACTGATCTTTATGAATCCATCTGTCTTAATAATTTTAAGTTGTGGAATTGTCATGAGGGACTGTTTGGTGCTTCACATATACAATAAACTTTTAATTTAACGTCTTTGCACGGGAAAGGGTGTAAAACATTTAGCATCTGCTATGAATGGTTATACCTTGTAAATTGTAAATTCAATAAATGGTGTTTTCATAAAAATTTGCATGTGCTAAGTGAGGCTTCATTTTAATACACAATTTATAGTTAAATCTTGTCTGTGTTAGCAGTAGGCAGATAATGAAATGTAGATGGTGGTTCAGCATTGTTTATTTATTGAGGGAAGAAGTAGATGAATAAGGAATAGATTTGATGTGATGAAAATAATGGGATTGCTGGTCCTGAAATTCAAGCCTGGTTATATATTATTTACTGATTAATAAATCTAACAGATAGCATGAATACACATATTATTAAGTAAAGATTCTCTTTAGGATGAAGGTCATGTAAAGCCAGAGATATTTTGAAGACTGTCTTCCCATGGGACTGGGAGTTTTATATACTAATTAAAACTCTGTAAATTTCCTCACAGCACTAGCAGTCCAGTATCAGGTTTTCTGAGCTGATTTTAATTAAAGTTGATTTTAGGCTCAATTTAACTTCATTTGAAGCTAAAATGGTCTGCAGAAAGTAGCCTTTAAGGTCTGAGGGTAGAAGAATTGTGAAAGAGTGTATGTGTATGTGTGCATGTGGTATGTGTGTATGTTTATATACATATAATATATTCAAGAACACTAAAGCCTGCCAAAAATATCATATGGCTTTTTTGTGACTGTAGTTTGTTTGAGCTCTAGCCAGAGGAACTTCAGCCAACCAAAGTCAGACCCCTGAATCACCAGTGTGTATCTCTGCGACCATGGACAACTCATTTCAAGCCTTTGCATCTTTATGTGCTCATCTATACTCTGTTTTTAAATAATTGCTCCCATCAAAATATACACTTCAGAAGTCATAAGGGAAAAAGATTGCAAATTTAATATGTTGTAACTTCCAGATTATATATATATATATATATATATATAATCTGGAAATTATATATATATAATCTGAAAGTTTATATATATATATATAAACTTTATATAAAGTATGATAAGAAATCATACCACAGTACGCGCACACATTGTTTGGTACTATGCAGTGTTCAAAAATAATTTTCACTTCTCTGATGCCCTTAACTGTTAGCATCATCACTGTAATGCAGGCAAAGATAATTTATAATTTCTGTTGGTTTTAAAAATATTATTAAAAGTTTAGTCCCATAAAATGAAAATAATTCATACATTTATAGAATAAAAAGGGAAAGTCCCTCTCACAGGATTATAGAATTAATAATTATTAACACTTTTCTGTATCTTTCCAGATCCCTTTTTCTGAACATTTACACACATGTACCACACACACACACTGACACATTATATAACATTACACACACACACACACACACACACACACACACACACATACGTAGCATATCACTGTCTTTTCACTTGGCAACATGTCTTGGACATCTTTATAATATGTATATACACTTTATATAAAGTGGTATATATATAAAGTTTATATATATAATAAATTTATTAGATGGTGGCTAAATATTTAAATATATATTAAAAATAAATAAATAGTATATAAGGAGTTCTCACAAATCAAACTGAATATAAACATGAACAAAGATATGCAAACACAATTCATAGAAGAAGAAATCAGATGGCCAATAAACATATGACATATGCTTAAGTTAATAAATTATCTAGAAAAAGTTAATATGAGATACCTTTATTCACTCTGAGGATTGATAAAAAATCTAAAAAGATTGCTGTTCTCCAGTGTTGGTAATGCTATGGGGTGTACTGGGCACTCTGATATACTATTAGAAAAGTTTGAGGGACCATGTTTTCATTTAACAATTTTAAATATAACACTTTGCCAGTCATTGGACTTTTTAGAATCAATGTATTGTAGTGAAATATTTATACATGTCTTCAAACTCATGCATATAGAGTTTTTATTTTCAATCACAACACAATTGGAGAAAGATTAAACTAGAATATATCTATACTTTAGAATAGAAACATATGTCTAGACATGGAAAGATGTCCAAGACATGTTGCTAAGTGAAAAGACAGTGATATGCTGTGTTGCGTGTGTGTGTGTGTGTGTGTAACGTTATATAATGTGTGTGTGTGTGTGGTGCATGTGTGTAAATGTTCAGAAAAAGGGATCTGGAAAGATATACAGAAAAGTGTTAATAATTGTTAGTTCTATAATCCTGTGAGAGGGACTTTCCCTTTTTATTCTACAAATGTATGAATTATTTTCATTTTATGGGACTAAACTTTTAATAATATTTTTAAAACCAACAGAAATTATAAATTATCTTTGCCTGCATTACAGTGATGATGCTAACAGTTAAGGGCATCAGAGAAGTGAAAATTATTTTCGAACACTGCATAGTACAAAACAATGTGTGTGCATACTGCGGATGTGACATCATCCTTAGTATTTGTACTTCCATATAATGTATATTAGATGTAACTTTGGAAGAGTGTGAGTACCCTCCACTTAAGCAGTTAATTTATCTTACATTATCTTTATTTATCGGATCTGGTGGCTTTGAATAATGCTAAATTTTGCTTCTGATCATCCCAGAGAATCAAAATGAAAAGGTTGCCACATGTAGGAGTTTTCAGTCTGTTTCATTCTCTCTCTCTTTCTCTGTGACTACAAAATGTTTCCCTATTCTGCTTTTTTCTTCATCTGTTTATTTCATTGTCTCTAATTCTAAAAACGGTTTTCTATAAATACTGGAAGCGCATTGTAATTTAACTTCCCAATAGCAATGATAAACTTTGAAATGCTTAATATTGTTTAAATCAAGACAACAAATGAAACCCTGTCTGGCTATCAGTCTTGTTACAGTCTCTCACTTAGGTAAAGACTCAAGAACTTTTGCCCATCTCACGTCTGCTTCATCAGGTTCCCAACATCCTGTGCACCGATAATGCTAATATGCCCACCATCACCTACCCCGATTCATTACTCGAAGGAACCCTGGGAAATTTTTGGCTCAAAAACTTCAGAGGTCCTAGGTCTCATTACTATTGTCTTCTTATTGACATGGAGACCTATTTGTAGTTTGAGAAATCAATTTAGTGGATTGAAACTGGCATTTTAAACACAAGATTGAAAGTATCAGAATGTATACTATGTAGAAAGAGTAAGAGAAGTATCATTTCATAAAACTTTAATCTCTTTCTCGCTCTTCATACATACACAAAAGATGCTCTCTCTCTCTCTCTCTGAATGTACATACACACACACAAACACACAAAATGTAAAATGTATTTCTATTACGGGTTGTGGTAAAAAAATTCAAATCTTCTATTTTTTGAACTGCTTTCACTTAATGATAGTAGATATTACTTCCCTTAATGATAGCAATACCTTCAACTTGTATTGATGCTTGATAAAATAAAATATTTTATGAAATTCATCATTGTACCCACTCTTAATACATTATCAAGGAAGTTATTCATTACATCACTTCATCATGGAGACTGTAAGAGAAATTCCTGTATGGTATAAATATAAGAATAACTGGACATTGTTTTGTTTTGTCTTTGGGATACTGTGAAATATTCTCTTAACTAGGTTTACCTCTTTTTTTTTTCTTTGGCGGAGTTTCGCTCTTGTTGCTCAGGCTGGAGTGCAGTGGTGCGATCTCGGCTCACCGCAAACTCCGCCTCCCAGGTTCAAGTTATTCTCCTGCCTCAGCCTCCCGAGTACCTGGGATTACAGGCATGCGCCACCATGCCTGGCTAATTTTTGTATTTTTAGTAGAGGCGGGGTTTCTCCATGTTGGTCAGGCTGGTCTCGGACCCCTGATCACAAGTGCTCTGCCCACCTCGGCCTCCCAAAGTGCTGGTATTACAGGCATGAGCCACCAGGCCCGGCCAGTTTACTTCTTTATATTGTAATTAAATAGACTAGAACTAATGCTGTGATTCACCCATAAGTGAATATCTAAGGGTTTTTGTATGCATTTTACTTTGTCTTATTTCAGACATTTTTAATCTCTATTCTTGTTTCCTTTTTCTATTTCTGATATTATTTTATAAACCTACTCTTGTTTTCCATTTCATTACCCTTATAGATTATATTAACTCTTTCTTCTAAAATAAATAACATTTTCTGAAGAAAAAATACATATACAGATGCTGATGATTCTAAGATGCCATAATCACTTTGTTTGCCATAATAAACAAACACAACAAGACATGTAAAACTCAGGAATTTCTCTTTCTTAGTGCAGCCTCATATATGTCTTCAAACCTTGATGATCTTTTATATTTAAATACTATCTTTTCTGAAAGCTGCTTGACTTCCAGTCTTTCATATTAATGTTTTGTAAGCCAAGAGTTAATGATATTAACTGCTTTAATTAAGTGCACTAAGGGAACGAGATTTGGCTTCTAGTTCCAGATTTATCACTGTGTGCTCTTGGAGAATTTGGCAATTCAATGGACTTCTCTGGATCATGTTCCTTCATCTATAAAATGGATATGATAATATCAAATGCTCGTAAAAGCTGAAGGGATACCCCAGATACTCAAAGTTCTTTCTTAGGTCTAACATTTGTATATCAAAGAACATGTCATTCTATTCGTTTGTTAATAGCAACTTCATAAGCTCTTTTATATGCAGTGCTGTGTAGACATCTGACCTTTTTTAAAGAAAAAAAAGTATTCCATTGCTTCACCCACATCACATGTCAGCTTTTATTGGAATATTTTACTGGAACATTTATCTTTCTCTTTATTTTTGGATTACCTTTTTTCTTTTTTGAATTTTTAGTATCTTAGCACTTGCATGACAGTGAAAAATGTTAAGTGTTTAAATAAATATATTTAGAAGTATTAGGTGCATATAAAATACACACATATAAGCACATTTAAAATCTCCATATTTTTCTATATAGTGGTACAACACTTGCTTGGAAATAACATGAAGTGATTTATCTCAGCTCTTATTTTCACAGATGCATAATATAGATTGCAAATTGTGTTACATTCTGAGGACATTCTTCAGTATTCACTTGTTTGGAGGTGAGACTCTCAGGAGACTTATGTTTTAGAAATATAAAACAAAAGAAAGAAAATTATTTAAGAATCCCTCTCTTCTTCCACCTATCTTCCATCCAGAAAGGGACTTATATATATATATATATATACATATATATATACACATATATATATATGTATATATATATGTGTGTATATATATGTATATATATGTGTGTGTATATATGTGTGTATATATATGTGTATATATATGTGTGTGTATATACATATGTGTGTATATATATATGTTTTGTTGTTGTTGTTGTTGTTGTTGAGACGGAGTCTCACTCTGTCTCCCAGGCTGGAGTGCATGGCGCCATCACAGCTCACTGCAAGCTCCGCCTCCCGGGTTCACGCCATTCTCCTGCCTCAGCCTCCCGAGTAGCTGGGACTACAGGCGCCCGCTACTACACCCGGCTAACTTTTTTTTTGTATTTTTAGTAGAGACAGGGTTTCACTGTGTTTGCCAGGATGGTCTCGATCTCCTGACCTCGTGATCTGCCCGCCTCAGCCTCCCAAAGTGCTAGGATTACAGACGTGAGCCCCTGTGCCCGGCTGGGACTTACATATTTAAAAGAGATACAGTGACATAGAGGGGAAATTAGTTTTCACGGATTTTCAATTCCCAATGCAGGGATTCTTCAAAGTCAGAGCAACCTACAGATGATAGATGACTACCAATGACAATGTTTTGACATCATATTTACAGGATTTCTTTCCGGTCAACATTGAGCATTTTCTACCCCTATGTATAAGAGTGGTTGGGAAGACTTCTAATTTTTTTTCCTGTCCATTCATCTCTCTTACAAGATACATTATTTTGTTGTAGCCTTAAGATTCATATTAATGCTTGGAAATAAATTTGAGACAATAGAAGTGACCAAATAGTTATTTCCCCACCAGTTGCTGGACTCACATTCCTTCAAAGCTGAGACTTCCACTCCATGCTATCATGGTACATCTCCCTCTCCACCTTTCCCCAACCTTTGCTTAATGTATTCATATGCTCATTTTATCTCCATTAGGGAGGCCCAAAATCAGTCGGATATCTTAGACTGCATT
Organism: Gorilla gorilla gorilla; assembly: GCF_029281585.2. Classification (NCBI taxonomy): domain Eukaryota; kingdom Metazoa; phylum Chordata; class Mammalia; order Primates; family Hominidae; genus Gorilla; species Gorilla gorilla. The sequence goes on from NC_073230.2 coordinate 25,883,735, forward strand.
GGAGCCTCCATTATCTGAAATACTGTACTACAGTTGTCCTCAGAGTTATCTGAACTGACCTATGTCTGTATTAAATTTTATCTTTTTGAGTGAAAGGAGTTTATACTGTCTTACTACTTTACAATATCTATTTATAATTCTTTAGACTCTAGTGTCATGGAAAAGCTGTATTTTTTCTTCTCTCTGAGGTGTTCAGTGGTTGGATAGTCAAGATAGCGCCTGGTTAATTAGCAGCTGGTTTGTCTACCTCCCCAGAGGAATATTCAGTCCCAGCCCAGCCACAAAAGCACAGCTTCAAACAGGGAAGGTGACTTTGTTGTGGGTCTAATAAGATCACAAGGGGCTATATTTGGGGCTTCAACTACAGTGGATGGCCTAGGCATCCAGGCTGATAGCTGATTGACTCCTGATAATCTGAATTATTCTCTCAAAACAACACAACTCAGTGGGAGCTACTGATTTGCTAGGGTATCATAAACAGAAAGAGAATTAATAGTAGTCTCTGCCCTGATACAAATCCACTTCCACTGAATTGAAACAAACTCAGTAATCATAAACTAGCCAGGAATGGCGAAGACCTACTTTGACCTAAATTGGCTTATTGACTTGAGTTTTTTTCTAAAGAAAATACCTCTTATTGCTTATGATTATAAATTTCCACAGGGATTAGATAAATTATATTTTATCATTAATTTTGTGTATGTGGCAACATGATTGGGGAAAATTATCTAGTGATTAAATGTAACTGTATTTGCTTTGCTAGAAAATTACACCAAAGAAGACCAATGGGTAAGTAGTCTCACCTCTCTTGTAAATACCAGATTGGAAACTGGGTGTGTTCTAGGAAGAACACACATGCACCTCATAAAAGTAAATAGAATTAAATCAACAAGAAGTAAGCACTAATTATACCATAGGGTGAATAGTTTTTAAAAAGTCTTGTCTTTTCAATTGTTAGTTATGGTCCATTCTAAAAAACATGTTATGCTCTTATAACAGTGAGGAGATCCTCAGGAGATGAATATTAGTGAACCCTCAAGACATCTTATATATAAATATTTGGTTTAAAACTAAATATTTACCTCCTTGTGTTAAATCGCAGAGTACCACCCTTCATTTGTAAAATAGAATTCAAGATCTTAAATATGTGTTGGATGACAGTAGAACCAGTTTTAATTTGTACACACACAAACATTATGTCCTTTCTCTCTCTCCCTCTCTGTGTGTATGTGTGTATATATATACATATATATACACATTTGTATAAACATTTGTATATACATTTGTATAAACATATATACATTTGTATAACATTTGTATATACATTTGTATAAACATACATTTGTATTATATATGTATATATATGTATGTATGTATGTATATATGTATGTATGCATGTAAGCATATATGTGTGTATGTATGTATCTGTCTGTCTGAAGGAGAAAAGTTTCATGCTGGCCACCACTAATAAAGGTGATTTGCAACTGGGCATGATGGCTCATGCCTGTGATCCCAGAACTTTGGGTGGCCAAGGTGGGTTGATCACCTGCGGTCAGGAGTTCAAGACTAGCCTGACAAATATGGTGAAACCCCTTCTCTACTAAAAATACAAAAATTAGCCAAGCGTGGTGGTGTGCGTCTGTAGTCCCAGCTACTTGGGAGCCTGAGATAGGAGAATTGCTTGAACCTGGGAGAAGGAGGTTGCAGTGAGCCATGATCATGCCAATGCTGCACTACAGCCTAGGTGACAGAGTGAGACCCTGTCTTAAAAAAAAAAAAAAAAAAAGAGTGATGTGCTATCAACATCAATAATGAAGTACATGTCTCAATAGACATCTCAGTTTGTATTTTCTACACACTCAGTTACATATCTTGTAAATAAAAGGGGAAAGGTAGATTAGTATTTTTTATCCCCTGACCACTGTATATCCCATACTCATCTTAGTACTTAAATGGCTATTTCCAAATACATTCATTTTCTTAAGCATATGGGATGAGTTGATGGTATCCTAGATACAAAGGAGTCTCATTATTTTATTTTGCCAGAACTTTTTTCTTCCCCGCAGGTTTATAGTTTCATAGTTCTTTATAGTATGCTACGCCCAAAGGAGGCATGAATACCGAAATAAAAAAGTGCCAATGTTAAGATACATGTTTTGCACCAGAATATAAATTTTTGCATTGGTTGACTGATAACACTGTTGTATTGTCATTTTTCTCAAAGTAAGGTCTTACTAAGCCTGTTCTTGACCATTACCATCAAGTGCCATTACCATCAAGCTATTTATAATCTTTGTATTTAGTTTCTATGTACTAGAAATAGAAAATATTATCTTTCTCATCTCTTTCATTTAATGACTAAATTTCCGTAGAATATACAAGTGATCTAAGACCCAGGGCTGGAAATGGGAGGTACATGTGAGTTTCTCAAATTATGCAAGAGCTTTATCATACTATGGCCTGAAAAATTCCTGCATAGTGGCCATTATCTGTCTTATGGAAAGGCAGGAGTTTGCATTCACCAAATAAACGAAACAAGAATTCACAGCTGCAGAAAATTGAATTACACATTTTCTTAAGACAATAGTCATATCATGGCAACAGATTACCTACTTAATCAGCTGTAATCAGCTTTTAGTAATTGTGAAGGTAAAGTTAGTTCGATTAGCTCAACTCACAACTTCCTTTAAGTAGTAAAATAAATCTAATTACATTGAGTTAACTTTTTTGATGACTATAGTTTTCTACTATAGGCTTTTTCAATGAGTTGAATAATTTGCTTATATATTTATATGTCTTTTTATGATAGTGTTAATCAACTTGACATATCAAGAGGATAATAATTTTCTGCTCATTAAATAATATCCCTAACTATATTATCAAAGTACTCATAATTTAATGCTGAAATATGTAGGGGCTGAGCGGCCTCTGTGATTGTTTCAGATTGCATCTTCCATTGTTGAAAGAATTACCTGTGATATCAATTAATGTTCATAGAATTTTCGGAGCCAATTTTAATGAAAAGTTAAACCCAGTACTGTTTATCAGTGCCAGTAATTGCTCTCCTGTATGTTATAACCAGGCCTATCTATTCCCAAATGCCCCGAGGCAGAGCTGTTTATAGATAGCCATGAAAACAATGTTTTGAAACTTCAGCTTGCCTGAATCAAAAACCTCCTTTTATGCATGGTTAGTTAAATCAGCCAAAAAGATAGTTGACAGCAATATTTGAAAATATCCTGAAAATGGTTTGACCTTTTCATTAGGTGCTAGAAATAAAAGAAGAGAATTAAAAGACGACTTCTATTTAACCTTTTGAACAAAAACCGGTTTACAAGTCAAACATATCTTAGGATTGTGCGTGAGCTGCTGATGATATAGACACTCATTTGCTCCTTAAAGAACAAAATTTGAGCACAAGGAAAGAAAACCTTTCTCTGGAACAAGTAAGCTCTGTTTAAAAAGTGTAGGTCTCTATTTAAAGAGAGTAGGGCTGGCAAAGGCCTTTGTCATCTGGCCAGCAAAGAGGATAATGTGCAGAGACATTTAAATTCAGTGGGACAAACACTACCCTTTGTTGGCTCCCACACTCCCAGACACACACACAGAACTTCCACTAAAGTGAGAGAACTGTATCTAATTTGGAATTCAGAAGATGGCCAAAAATAAATAGTTTATTGTCATATTCAGATATTATATTCATGGTTTTCTAGGTTGGTGTGTATGACATCACTGCTTTAAACCCAGCCATTCATCAGCATTGGTCACTGTTCTTTCTCATGCCTAGTCAGGGGGTGGGTTTAAAAACAAGCAAGTGTTGAGCATAGATTTGTCAGGACTTAAAAATTGGGAAAGGTTTAGGGATACACTTTTGAGTTGAATCTTTTCCTTTTTGCTAATGCTGCTTCTCATATAATGTATATTCAAATATATTAGGTTTTTTAATTACGAAAGTAATACTTATTGTTTTCAAATATATTATGGGTAAGCTGTTTTTTAAAAAGTGAAACTGTCTTTCTGCCTCTATGTCCACATCCTCAGCAAAAGCACTGTTGATATAGTTTTTTTCAACCTTTTTGCTATGCATTTACAAATATACACATGTTCTTTTGTGTGTGTGTAGATGTAGAACATATATTCCAAGTGTCATTGACAACAACATATATTTTCCTGCAAGATACTTTTTTTAAAAAAAACTTGGAAATATCAAGGGCTGCCTTCTGTGTTAAAAGCTATAAATACTTTCAACAGATTATCCACAGTTGTACATTATCCACAATGTAAGTGTAACATGATTAATTTTTTTCCTAAGGTTGGATATTTAGTCTCTCTAAAATTTTTCACTATTATGAAAAAAAGATTCAACGTATATCTAAGTACATGCTAATCAATAAATGCTTGTGACCATGTGAGCTTTACATTAAAAACAAAAAGTTTTGAATATTTGGGTAAATGTTGAATTCCCATCTTGATAGATTCTTTCAACCCTAAAAATAAGATAGGATTACTGACGTCTTTAAAATAATGGAAATATTTATTGGCCCTAGTGTATCTGTGGTATCATTGACCTTTTAAAAAATCCAAATCTAGATATGAGTCAGTGGTGTGAAAACAAAAAATAACAGAGAGTTTAAAATTATTTATGATGAAATATACTGACACCTAAAATAACCCCCATGTGAAGAAATATTTCACACTTTATTTTAATATATTTTTTATATTTTACAGAAACATTTATATATCCCTTACCACAATTATGGTCACTAATATTAACCTTTTTCATTTACCATTTTTTTATTTCAGAGATAAAAATAAAACCAATAAAGTTATGCTGCTTATAAAACAGAAGACCTTGAGATGTGTCTAGTTTTATTATATTGTTGTGGAGCCATTTGTATTGTTAGCCCGTGTAGAGGAAAAACAGAAATGCAGCCACATCCATAACTCCTTTTATTCATGTGTAGGTTATAATTTGAAATACATCAGATTAATGATCTTAGTCATGCAAATTTAATTTATAAAGTTGAGATTATTTTCACGAATACCTAAAACATCTGTATTGAGTTTTTATTAACTATGCTTTATTATCCAGGCTGAATATTGTAGCAAGAACTTTATAGTTAACTGTCATATACATCTCAGAAGACTGGCGTACATTTTGTGAAATCTATGAATTTGATTGCTTAACAACTCCTTTGGCTCCTATAGTGTATGTATTCCTATTAGAATATACAATTGAAAGAACACAACTAGAGCGTATACAAAGGGGAGTGGTTAAATCGTAGAGGACCCTGTCACCCACGCTGTAGTGGAGTGGCATGATCTCTGCTCACTGCAGTTCTGCCTCCTGGGTTCAAGCAATTCTCCTGCCTTAGCTTCCCTAATAGCTGGGATTACAGACGTGCACCACAATACCTGGCTAATTTTTGTATTTGTAGTAGAGAGGAGGTTTCACCAAGTGGGCCAGGCTGGTCTCCAACTCCAACTCCAACTCCAACTCCAACTCCAACTCCAACTCCAGGCCTCAAGTGATCCACCCACCTCAGCCTCCTAAAGTGCTGAGATTACATGCGTGAGCCACCATGCCTGGCGATCTGGAGGTATTCTCCTGTGAAAAAGAGACAACTGTGATTGTTATAAAATATTCCATAAACTCTTATGTGGGAAACACATTAAATTTATTCTGTATAGCTACATGAAGCCAACTAAGACCAAAGAGTAGATGTTGAAAGGAGAGCAATGTTCAATTTTAGTTTAATCCTTAAGAATATGTTCTGCTTATATTAATAACAACAATGCATATTTATCGTACAAAATGCAAGAAAGCATTAAAAGAAAAAATATCACCTTTGATCCCATAACCAAGAAATGCTTTGGTACCTTTTCTTTAAAGATTTTATATATGTATGGTTGTATTCAAATTGAGTATTAATTATTAGATTTCTAACAGTTATTAAATTGCATAGGGAAGAGGGTAATGTAACTATTTTATAGTAAATTGAACATTTGTAATAATTTTTTTATTTAAATATTCCACTTTTTAAAACGGACCCATTCCATCAGTTTCCTTTTTGGTCAATTTCCTATTCATTTCTGAAAACAATTTGGAGGAGACTCCTTTCAAAAATATATTTCAAAAATGGTACAAATTAATTTGCAAAGTCAAATTGTGTTTTTTTGGAAAAGATTCAGGATTTTATTGCTAAAAGTGAAGTTGGAAAACAACTTGGACTGCAAGGCTCCTGAAATTCTGGTAGAATTTGATGTGTTGATAGTTCAAGAAGACCAAACCTACAAGATTTGTGGCATAGTAGATGCTTAAAAATATAATAATAAAGTGACAGAATCGGGGCAGAGAGAATAATTTGCATGTCAGAGGAATAAGAAAAGCTCTTGGGCCAATTAATAGGCCCTAGAGTATTTTGTCAAAACTGAAGCCTGTGATATAAAATCTTACCTTTTTGTGCTGGCAAAATTAAGCCCAAAACACTTTATAATAAGTAAGTCTGAACGTATGTATACCTTAAGACCCTGCATACACCTTTAGATACATATCCAATAGAAATGTTTACACTAAATGTGTTTTCCAAAAGTACATGCACAAGAATGTTTGTAGCAGCCCTATTTATAGTAGCCAAAAAGTGAAAGCAATGTGCCTCAAAGTTAGAGTGGATAAATTATGAAACATTCATGTAATGGAACACCATACAGCAATGAAAAAGAATGAGCCATTGTTACATACAATAATATTGGTTTACCTTACAAATATAATACTGAAAGAAAGTAACCAAACACAAGAGTGCCTACTATATGACTCAATTTTTATAAAGTTAAAAATATGGTCAAAACTAATATGGGGTGTTAAAAGTCTGGCTAGTAGTTACTTTGAGGGTATTAATGAGAGAGGGCACAAGGAGTGCTGTTGCGGTGTTCAAATGTTTTCTTTCTTGATCTAGCTGGTTTATTGGGAGTGTTTACTTATATTAATACACTAAGATATACACCTATGGTTTGCTCACTTTTCAGGATGTATGTAGCACTGGAATAAAAGTTTACATAAAATAAAAAAGTTTCCCCACCATGGCTCTTCCACCCTCCACAAAAAATACTTTGTCCATTAAAGAAGGAGCTCAGAGTTATAAATATTACTGAAAATTTTATTAAAGATATATTTAAATATACTTTTTAAATGTTTTGTTTAATTTTGAGGAAAGGTCTTCCTCAAGTTTATTATAAAATTTAAGTTTACTAATTATCTGTTTGTAGTATCTCAGATAATGAAAATCTCCAATTTATACCTCTGCTCTATACTCATGTCTTTTTTATTTAACAAAATTAGAATCAGACTTTTAAAATGTTTCACCTATTATTCTGTTTTTGCCATTTTTCATGACATTAAATATTTCCAACTGAAATACATTCTAACAAAGGTGTTAACAAATGAAACAAGTACCTCAAAAGATCATGCTACCTCTATTAAATATTTGAGTTGAGGCTGCATGGCCACTTATGGGAGGAGTAAGTGGAATCAGACTAAGATATCAATGCCTGGCAAATACTGGGCTGTTCAACGTGTCTGTGGAATGAATTAATGTTTTTGGAAGTCCTTCCAACTCTGATTGCCTAGAATAAGCAAAGTCAGCAAGATTATTGTGAAATGCTCACTCACTGACACTAAATGGTACATAACAGTGCCTGGTTCTAATTATTACATCAACATCTGTGATTACTGATTCAACCCTAGCTCTTTGATATTTATTCACCAACTTTGCCATTGTTTTAAAGATAGATGATAAGCACCATGAATACTGATGGAAGCCTTTGCTTTTGGCAAAGGGTAGACAAGGTGTCTCCAAAAAGGCTTTATTTCAGCGGCAGAAGAATTTCTAACAGAGCTTGTAAATTTCATTTTTAGTCTCCGCCCCTTTCCCAGTTCTGGTTACAGGGCAGACACTTTTAGTAATTTTGCTTGTCTGATAAATGATTCTATCATTATTGATATTGTTCTTCTCTTAGCCACATGTGAACACATTTGATTGAGACTTTAAGAAATAAATTATTTCCTATTTCAAGAGTGCTTCTCTTTTGTTACAGAACTCAGAGGTCTGACTTGGAATTGTGCTTTCATTGTTTCTTCATATTCATACTGTAACTAATATGGCTAATGCCAAACTTTTTATTCTATTTTTTAGGAAGAGGTGAAGCTTCAGCGATTATATTCTGATTGGTCAGCTTCTTAATCTAAAGGAAAGGAGTGTTTGTTTAGATATCTCATACATTTACTTTTTGACTGCTATGCAGCAAGACATAGAAAATGAGGGTGAAAGTGTCAAAGGGAAAAGAGTAGTAGATGTCAAATGTCATACGTGTTTCTACGTGGATATATGTTCACATATAGGTTATGTATACATATACATACCGCTGTGGTCTGAAAGTTTGTGCCCCTCCAAAATTTATGTTGGAACCTAGTCACCATTGTGGTGGTATTAAGAGGTAAGGTCTTTGGAAAGTGATTAGGTCAGAATGGCTTTGCCCTCAAGAATGGATTAGTGCCTTTACGAAACAGGCCTGAGGGAGCTTGTGGGCCCCTTTGCCCTTTCATCATGTGATGGCACAGAGAAAGCATCGTCCATGAGGAATGGGCCCTCACCAGACATAAATATGCTAGCCCCTCGATTCTGGACTTCCCAGCCCCCAGAACTGTGAGAAGTAAGTTTCTGTTGTTTATAAATTACCCAGTCTAAGATATTTTTGTTATAGCAGGCTGAATGGACCAAGACACATGTATATGTGCATGTGTGTGTGTGTATATATATATGTGTATATATATGTGTGTATATATATGTGTATATATGTATATATATGTGTATATATGTATGTATATATATGTATATATATGTGTATATATGTATGTATATATGTGTATATATGTATATATGTGTATATATGTATATATGTGTGTATATATGTATATATATGTGTATATATATGTATGTATATATATGCATACATATAGGTGAGTATATTGGATTACATTAAATAGATATGCATAAATAATGGAGAATCTCCATTGGCCAGGAGTAGAAATTATACAGTACACATCTGACATGTGGATTTCCCAGATATAATGCATCCACTGATGCATTGTATCCACTGATTTATGTGGATATAGAGGTATCCACTGATTTATGTGGATATTATTTGTATCCACTGATTTATGTGGATATTATTTGTATCCACTGATCTATGTGGATATAGAGGTGCTTTGGCGGGGGTTGGGTGGGGGGAAATATTTGCTATTCAGCCCTATCGGCATATTTGGTGAACTGTGTGATGTGAGATGGCTTGGAGAACAGGCGGCACATTTTAGGAAGGAGTTTGTGGTCCCTAGGAAAAGGTTCACTCAAAGAAAAGAGTCTGGCTCAGTGACCTGGAATTAAAGGGCACCTGGACACTAGGGGAATTATGGCTTTGGGAACAGCATGGCAAGTCACCTAAATCTGCCCCAGTTCAGCCATCGTTATGGTAGATCCATATCCCAGATGTTAAGGACTGTGTGGAACCTAAAACAGATACTTCACTAAAGTATTAGGTCTCAAGTAACTTTGCTGTAGGATCCATCTGAAGTCCGGAGTCAGCATTTGAACTTCAGTTAGCAGCCTTGAGATGCTAGCCAGGGCAGTTTAAGTGGCCACTGGGCAGATTATCAAGATAGAATTCCAAGGTCAACAGCAAAGTGACCTGAATCCTAGGCTGAGCTGTGGTAGCCACACACTCCCTGAGCCTCATGTAGTGATCTTTCAAGACCAGGAACAACCAAAATGAGCACTAAGAATGTGGCCCAAGGATAACATAGGAGTGGCAGCAGGAACATTGTCCAGGATACGTCAGTAAGAACACATACGCATATGACACTCTGAGGAAACAAGCAGAAATATCAGAAGTGAGCCTTGGAAGTTGAGGCTCATGTCTTCCAATTGAGGGTCACAACCTGGAGTGTGGGCTTGATTTGTCAAAGGACCTTTGTGGGAAACTACAGGTGGGAAGACCTGCCATTTGCATAGAGAAAGAGAAAGAACATGTGAACAGTCTTATAAGATGCAGACTTAGATGCATCAATATATAATTGATATGGTTTGGCTGTGTCCTCACCCAAATCTTATCTATAATTGTAGCTCCCATAATCCCCATATATCATGGGATGGACTCAGTGGGAGGTAATTGAATCATGGGGACAGGTTTTTCCCATGCTATTCTCATTATAGTGAATAAGTCTTACAAGATCTGATGGTTTTATACAGGGCAGTTCCCCTGCACATGCTCTCTTGCCTGCCGCCATGTAAGATGTGCCTTTTCTCTTCCTTCACCTTTCACTGTGATTGTGAGGCCTCCCCATCCATGTGGAACTGTGACTCCTTTAAACATCCTTTCCTTTATAAATTACCCAGTTTCGGGTATATCTTTATTAGAAACATTAGAACAGACTAATACAATAATATAAACTTGGACATACATAATATAAACTAGGATGCTCTATCAAGGAAACAATAAAATGTTACCTTTTTTTCCCAATGTAAGTTTACCATGATTTTGCTTTTTTCTCATTCTTGTGATACTTTTTATAAAATAAATTATAAAGTATTCATTGAGTGAATTTATATCTTCTAATCAGAATTTTCCTTAGGAACTTCTCTAATTGTGTAGTTAGGGTAAAAATTGCTTTGTGTATGCCTGTGGTTTCAAAAGACTGGAATGTGCTATTTATCTTTTTATTTACTGAAGGTTTTCACTTACTTCTTATGTATTTCTTATACTGTATTAATTCTAAAGTATTAACCTATTTCCAGGTGTAGTGATGATAAGTACACAAAGGTCAGCATTGATTAAAAAAAGGGGGGGGAGGAATTTAATTCTGGAGCTAAAATCCATTTAGTTAAACACATCAAGGACATACATTAATAGGCTGCTGCAAGCACATAATAGCCTAAGACATAAATAGGCAAATATTTTTTTCCTTGGATGTTAAATTCACAGTATTAACAGTAGCTGCCTAGAGTATTATGTTAAGAAAGAGGCTGAGGTTTCTTGGAAAAGAATTAGTAGTGCTTATCTGGGAGTGCCTAAACTAGTGCCTGGGAGGTTGTGGTGACACAAGTGCCACATATTTGCTAATCCTTGTCTAAAGCTTCCCTTAACTATTTAGTTTAGCTAGTTCATTAATACTGTATAATATCATAACTTATTTTGTTTTGTTTTTCATAATTTGTCTACAGAGATTACATTATTTTCCAAAATTTTTGTATAGATTATTACAAATAAGTAAATGTCAGATATTTTATGCAGGTATCTGGAACTAAATTATCAATATTTATAAATATGATCTAAATCAAACAATACACTTGCTAAAGCAATCTACAGATGAAAACCAGAGTCTCATTTAGAATTGCCTAAAGACAAAAGGGAAGGGACTCACGAGCCTTGAATAAATGGGGAAATTGTTCCTTTTCAATTCAGTTGCAGAAATATTTATTTAGCAAATACCAAGATATTCTCGGAATTAGATTATGCACTGAGAGCCTCATAATCTAATGCGGAAACAGACATATTATTCCAAAGTAGAATTGCCTAAATTAATAATTATAGAATTGCTAAAATTTTCTGAAGTGTTAATTATGGAATTACTAAAAGCCGGCTTAGATGTAACAAAAAAGATCTAGGAATTGTCTGATACATTTATTAATCTTATCAAAATACTGGAGATTTGCAAAATCAGAGATTTTTTTATTTTTGGGCTCAAAAAATTGAAGTTCTTCTTGGACAGTGTAATTAATCTTATAATTTTAGGTAGGTCACTCCAATTTTGAGATTAAAACTCTAGAATACTTTATAATAGCAGTGTTTTATATTTGACTAGCACTTTAAAATTTGCAAAGTGTTATGTTTTCAGATATTTACTTGGTAATATAAATAGGTCAAGTACTGTCTCCACTTCCTATGTAAGGCTACTGTGGCTCAGAAAATTTAAACAAGTTACTCTAGTTTACAAAGCCAGTGGAGTTGGAAGTCAAACCCAAGTACTTGGGTTTCTAGTTCCAAATCCTTTCTTTATGTTAGAGTAAGCTCAACATAATATATTCTTGAAAGCAACTTAGAAACATACATCATTATAAGGTAAAATAAAATTTATTTATTTACTTTTCTTATTGCTCACCATGTGAAGAACCTGTGAACAGCAAGAAACTTTCTTTAATTCCCTAATTAAACAAAATTATCTTATACCTTGTTATGCACCTGTTATTTTCAGCATTTATCCTGAAAAATGTGGCACTGGATAATTAACCAATTATATGAATTTTATTTAACTGTTTTGTTGTTCTAATTATGGGGTTAAATATAATTATTTTTCTATAGCTTTGTAAAGGAAAACATCATAAATTAATTTTCATTGTGTATCTTGGCTCTTGCTGGGGAAAATATTCAAAATAAAAGCTTTGTCTTACCTAAAAATGGAGGAGGATGGCATCAGAATTTATTGTCATCTTAACTGATATCTAATAAGGTGTCTCTGAACACACAGATCTCACATAATTCACAGCTGCCTTTTGTCTTGATTTTTTCTTTCTTTTTTCTTTTTGAAAACTGAATATTTTTTTACTTTATTTAAAGCCCAATATTTGGATAATAAAAAGGAGTCAGGGACATGGAAATAAGTGTAGTAAAAAAGCCAGATATCTTCCTGTTTGCTCTAAGAAACTTAATATTCTGTAGCTTGTATATAGTCATGTAAATAAAGATAAAATGAGTTCTGTTTTTTCAGTTTAAGTTCAAGTTGATATTTGAAATAGCTTTTTAAAAAAAGTTAAGTCAAACCCAAAGAATCCTGTAAAACTTTTACTGGAAATATTTATGGCTATGATATCCTTGTCCCTTTTTCTCATTTTTTTGTGTAATTTTAGCGAGGACATTGATTTCATTACACAATTGAAGAATCCTGTATAATTACAGCATTTACATGAAATGAAAAAAGAATTTTGTTACTGGTATTTATCTTTTTTTCCAAACTGAGAAGGAACAATTCTTACAGTGAGAATCTGCCAGCCAGGTCTCAGTGTTGATTATAATCGTATTTTAAAAACATAAATGAATGATTTTTATTTAATCATTTTCCAAAGGATGGATTGAAGCACAAAATCTGTTGCACACCCAGAAGACAGTGCAAGAATGGACTGGGTTGGGGATGTAGCCAACCATCTAATTACACAAATAGATTCACAGCACAGTTGGGTCACAAATTATGTTTCTAAATTTAGAAGGTGAATCTCCACCATAAATTATTGAAAAGCACTCTGTGGTACTCCTCTCTCCATTTCCCACAAATTAGATTACTGAAAGCTATAAAGCATCTTTAGAATGTGTTTTCCTTGCTGTTTAAAAGTGTTCCTTTATCATCAATTAGTGCCAACCTTGACATCAGCTATAACCAGAAAACATTGAAACCAAAGGATAAAATAAAGAAGCAAGGAAATTATTTCTAAAAGAAACAGAAGAAGCTTTTTTACTTGCTAGGGAGATTTAACTCCTTAAAATATTTGTGAGTTTCCATCTCTAAAATTTTCTTGGGATAGAAATGTAATGACATATTACATAAATAGAGTCCCCAGCACATTTTATTTCCTTGTTGATAGTATTAGGTAAAATAATTACAGCTGAGCTAGAACAAATTTTGATAAAATAATTTCATTCTACCATAAATTAAGTCATTTGCATTATTTGTCCAACTTTAGTTTTGATTTGATTTGATTGGTTGGTTGGTTGATTTTTTTGAGATGGAATCTTTCTCTGTTGCCCAGGCTGGAGTGCAGCGGTGTGATCTCCACTCACTGCAAACTCCACCTCCCGGGCTCCAGTGATTCTCTTGCCTCAGCCTCCCAAGTTACTGGGACTACAGGCACATGCCACCATGCCTGGCTAATTTTTTTATTTTTAGTTGAGATGGGGTTTCACCATGCTGGCCAGGCTGATCTCGAACTCTTGACCTCAGATATCTGCCCACCTCGGCCTCCCAAAGTGCTGGGATTACAGGTGGTAGCAACCAAGCCCAGCCCACCTTTAGTTTTTGAGCTTATATATACTCACCACTTTCATTCATATGATTTATGAACCTGAAAAACAGTTGATGGAAGATATTAGAAAATAAGATTATGTATAACATTACACAAAATTTAAGGTTTGGCCTCTCTATTTCAGTTATGATTTTCTCTACACCACCTCTCTTTGTGTGTCTATAAAATGGGAATAACAGTCCTTACTGTGTGCTTACTTAAATGGGATGATCCACAAGTTCCTTGTTCACAAAAGATGTTTCAAATTGTTTTTTATTTTCTAAATTGAATATGCAGTGATGTGCCATGTAGAACTCTGGTTCCAAGTTAAAAATGTCCAATTCAGATAGCTGCAGGGTATTTATTGGCTCACATAAACGATGGCCCTGGAAGTAGAACCAGCTTTATATATAGCTATACTCGGGAGTCACACATAGTTTTATCCACCTTCAGTTTTGCTGCAAATTGTGTTGTCCTCAAACTCAGGTTTTCTGGTATAGAAAGATGGCAGTGGAGCTCAAGTGCCTACCTTTTCTGAGACCTTAGTCTAGTAGATTTCCATTGCCAGGATTCCTTGCAGATACTTGTTGAATCTCAGAGATTTTGATTAACTCAGCATGTCCATTTCTTAACCCTTGCTAATGAGAAAGAAGAGAATAAAGCTTTTTTCATTTCATATCCCAGAAAATGTGCATGCAGTTCTGCTCCCATTTTTCCTACAGTATTTCAAGTGAACCACTCAGTGACAATCCCATCAACTTATACTGCCTTACTCTTTTAATTTAATATGAAATAGAACTGTCATTAACTGAAAGGGAAATTGCTTCAATGAATATATTTGTGAAGAAATAAAATTCATGAGATATTATAAATTTGAATTTGCCTTCAAAATTTTAATTTAACTTTTAAAATTAGTTACAAAATATAGTTTTAAAAAATAATCTAATTATTCATAAACTTTTAATTGAGAGTTTCTTTCTGATTAGTTGCTGTCTGCCTCTGTGCAGCTGACCCATTATATTTACAAATTGGTTGATCTATGCATATAGGCCGTAATAGTCTTATAAACTGTAGGTTATAAACGTCTGCTCTGATTAATTTTCTTTCATATCAACTGAATTTGATGTTGTTGTTGAGGCATTAGTGAGTTTTTTAAAAATAGTTTACATAGAGCTTCATTTTGTCGATTAGTCAAAAGTATTGTTAAACTGGCTTCATGGGTTTGAAATCACCTATTTTCAGGTGATAAGACTCTCTAAATTGATTTTTCCTTGTTCCTGGATGGGTCTTATTCTGCCAGATGGGAGTTAGATCACTGCCATTGAAAGAGAGTCTGCATGTGTTCCCAGAAGCACACACGTGTATGCAAATGCACACACTGACACTACAGAGTCTGGTTCGTGTGTTCTTTCTCACTCTCTGAGGTTGTGTATGGCCATACATGCCTCAAATGGGGTTGGTTTTTATAAAAATGTTAAGGCTGAATCATATTTGTTGTGTTGTGACGTTTGCTGCCTTGCCATCAAAGAGTAGGTGCCTTTGTGCTGACAACTCTTTGGCATTTTGCCCCAGGGAAGTGTTGCATTATCAAAAGAGACACTCACCCTCTCAGTGCCAGGGTGCTGGTAATTAAATCATGGATGGTTGACCAGAATTCACAGGTGAAAATGATGAAAAGAATGTATTGAAATGAAAACCTGAACTAGGCAGCATTATGTCTAATGAGCAAGAGGAGAGCTCTTTTAGGCTTGGTAACTTAGATGAGCATATGTGAAATATGGCTAATGCTTCTGATAGAAAATGGTTACTAGGAAACCATAAAAAACCCTCTAATTATGTGACCTCCAAGCTATACCAATAAATGTAGAATTCAGATGAGTTTGTGCTAAAACCAGTAGTAACCCACTAATATTATTAATACTCTTGTAGTTTGTTTCCAAAGGAAGTAAGATTTATTGTCCTTTTAAGTACTGGATAACAATTCACAAAGATTGAATTTATAAAGTTCATAGCCAATGCTACTGTGTTTTAACTAATGAATTTTGGTTTCCTTTTGCAGTGTTCTGTATCATGGCGAAAGGTCACAAAATAATATCTTGCTATCAAAACTTTTTTTTGTGGCTTAACTGGACAAAACTTCGATTAATAAATGATAAGCTGTAGACCTCTACTCAGAGTAGTAACAAAGAGAGAGCTGGAGGTGGTGACTCTTGCTTGTCACTCCAACTCCCATGGAGGGTCCTTCCTTCTTCAACCTGACTTTCTTATCCCCACAGACCTCATGTGGAACCTTGTACCATGGGTGCTATTCTGTGGCTGCTGTAGGATCTTCCCAGGTAGAACCAGACCTTATCCTTTTTCTTTGGTTTCTTGGGAGTAGAGCTGAATATGAGTGGGTGACTTCCTTTTCCAGGCTATTGGTCAAAGCTGTGGTCAGCAACAACTTGGCCAAGATATGCTTGACCCAGTTTTGCCACGGGCTACTGACCAAGAGGTTGCTGTTCGGAGTTGGCGTGAGTCAGAGAAGCAGGTTACCAGCAGGTTACCAGCTGGGCAAAACTCAGATCGATTAGACATATCTTGGGGTCTTTTTACCCCCTCTACTCGTGTTATAATTTTTTATCTTAGGCCCCCGCATTCCTTCCTCTCCTTAGCCACAACTGCCTGATATCTGTTACTTCCTGCTAAGTTTTAACAGATAAACCAGACTGAGGTTAAAATGCTAAGAATTAACTCCTCTTCCCAAAAAGTGTAATAGAAAAATACTATAGTGAAGTGGGAGTTTGATAGGAAAGCATAAAATTATATTAAACTGGTAAGTGAAAAAATTTTCTACAAAAACGGTAAGTAAATAAATAGCATTTTGGTAGTTTACATGCTCAAGTGCTTTATTTTTCTAGTTTTTTTTTTAAAGCATTTGTCTTCTGGGGAAGCAATTTTATAACAGGTAATATAAGCTTCCTTTGACTGACTATAATTGACTAATGGCAACCACAGAAAATAGCCCTTAGCCTTCAATTTTTGCTCCCTTGCCAGTAAATCGTCCTGCCTGGGGTGATGATTTAATTTTCATGGTATTCAAATTACAAATTAACATTTGCAAGTGTAGATTTGGGGGATTATGCTGAAGCCTAGTAGAGTTCTCTAAGGATAGTGTGTCCCCTTGGGCTACATCATATAACTTCCTTATTAAAGTGAAAGGAAATTCCCTTTTGGTTTTCTTACAGCTTTTCTTCCTGTCCTCATATTTAAGAAAGGCATCCATCTATTCCACTTTAAATATCAAGCTTTTCTTATATCAAGTATTTCAGATAGTCAGTTTGCATACTGCTTATGGATGAAGTTAAGGGTTTTGGAAATGTTAGCCTACAGATTTGCTTTTTTTTTTTTTTTCGAGACAGAGGTTCTGCTCATCACCCATGGCTCACTGGAGCCTCAAATTCCTGGGCACAGGCAATCTTCCCACCTCAGCCTCTTGGGTAGCCGGGACTACAGACATGTACTACCACGCACCACTGATCTTTTTGACTTTTTGTAGAGACAGGATGTCATTGTGTTGTCCAGGCTCGTCTCCAACTCCTGGCCTCAAGTGATCCTCCTGCTTCAGCCTCCCAAAGTTATGTTTGCTTCTAATAATCATAGTTGTTCATGAGTGGAAGGTATAATTCCAGCCCATCACCATACTGGTGATAATTTATAGCATTATTTGTACTTGTGTTTGTAGTTTAACCTGTGTGGAATTATAGAGAAGAAACAAATCTTTTGACAGGGACTAAGCTTGGTTTCAGGGCAGAATAAACAATGTTTTTTTCAATTATATAAAATGTTGTAGAATTATGGTAAATAGCAACTGCATTTGAGGACCAAAATTCAAAGGTTTCTGTGTTTTATGGAATTTGAATTCATTCTATTGTATTAAGAGTAGATTATCCTGGGGCCAGATGCAGTGGTTCACGCCTGTAATCCCAGCACTTTCAGAGGCTGAGGCGGGTGGATAACCTGAGGTTGGGAGTTGGAGACCAGCCTGACCAGTATGGAGTAACCCCATCTCTACTAAAAATACAAAATTAGCGAGGCATGGTGGCACATGTCTGTAATCAATCCCAGCTACTCGGGAGGCTGAGGCAGGAGAATCACTTGAACCTAGGAGGTGGAGGTTGCAGTGAGCTGAGATCGCGCCATTGCACTCCAGCCTGGACAACAAGAGCAAAACTCTGTCCCAAAAAAAAAAAAAAAAAAAAAGAGTGGATTATCCTGAACCCAGATAGAAAGTATTTGAAGGGAAAGACTATGTTTTTCTGTAAGGTAGATTGAGCAGAAAAATTATTAAAACAACCTAATGATCTACTGTGACTAACATTTTGCAACTCAACCTATTTAATAGGCTCTGGAAAATAAGCAATGGTTTCTAGAGAAGAGTAAAAAAGCCAGAAGAAGAAAATTAAATGAGTGGCACTCTTTCTGTGGGGAAGCCTATTAACTGTGGAAAAGAATAACAAAGTTAGGCAAAAGAAGCCTACAACAAATCTTGCGTATGTGTACGTGTGCATGCATATGCATACATACACACATGTATATCTCACAGACATACGCAGACTTTTCAGTCAGAAAAAAAAGGCTAAACGTTGGAAACCAGTACTTAATTGATTTTTAGAATGCAAACCTAACCCTTTTTGACATAGATTGATCCTATTACAAAATTCATAAAATTTAAAAATAAAAATCTGTTATGTAATGCTTAAGTAGATATTGGTAATTTTGGACTAAGTTTCAGTTAAAATGGTAAAGGGAGAATTTTAGTGGAAGTGTTTATTGTAAAATTGAATGATACTAAAATATTTTGCTTACAATTTTTTTAAAAGTCCAAAATGCTTAAAAAGTTTTGGTCACATCCAATATTTCCTAAAATGTTTATAATATTGTAACCTGGTAGTGTGACATTTGCCCCTCATTTTGTTAGCAGCTGTATTATGCTCTCTAATAATACAATTTCTTTTTTATTATGTAAATATAACACTGAAATTAGTACTAGGAAAAGCAACTGCATGTTAAAAACCATCATATTTTTTACTGGCAAATTTGGACTGAAATTGTCACTTTGTCACTTTTGTCATTGCCGACCTTTATCTCCAGGGCAGCATCTGATCAGAGATCTCCCTTAATTATTTTAAGATCACTGTGTTACTGTTAGATTTTTTAAATAAACATTTAGATGAAATATTTGATTAAACTGTTACACTAAAAATGTGTTTAAACTAATATGACTTTAGTCAGTTTCCTATGATGATAATGTAGCTTACATGTAAGGGATGCTTTTTATGTACCAGACATTCAGCTAGACAGCTGACATAGATTATCTCATTTCATCCTCCCAGATATGAGGATGAGAAAACAGAGTCCTGGAGAAACTGAGCAGTGTGGTCGTGATCACTAAATTAGTAAATGGTTGTTTTGACTAAGTATTTCTTGTTACCATGTAATGCTATCTATCTCCTTTAAATAGTTATAAAACTCAGAGTTTACAACTTCTGGTCTTAACATTAAAAAAATCAGCTGGAAATTATGACTATCATATAAAAGTATGTTTTAACCTTCAAATAATGATGTTATAAGCAATTCCATCTTCACAGTCACCCCCCAGTATTTGATCTCTGATAAATGAATTGTTTGTTGCACACAGCCTCTTAGCTTCTTTCCTTTGTCTAGGCTTCTGGTTCTCATCCACTCTTCATAGAACTGTTTTATAAAATTACTCAGACACTAGGTTCACATTATTACTCCATTATTTTTAAGAATGCTGTTAAAAGTCAGGAACCTTTATTTATTTATTTTCTTAATTAATACCCTCATACAGAAAATGCTCAATGAACATATTCTAGTTCTTAACCCCCAGATGAAGAAATAAAATAATGCCAGCACATTAGAATTATAGCAAGCAAGCCCCCAACCCCAACCCCAATCCAACCTTCTTCCCCAAAGGTAATCTCTATCTTGATTTCTATCAATCTTATTATTTCATTTTGCCTGTTTTTATGCTATATAAAATATCATGATATTGTATATATTCTTTTGTGACTGGCCTTTTTATTCAAACTTAAGTTGGTGAGATTGATTCACAATGTCGTTTATAACTTTAGTTTGTTGATTTTTACTGCTGTATAATATCTACTCCATGACTGTGAATATATATGACAATTTACTTACCACTTTACTCTTGATGGGTGTTTAGGTGTGTCCGGTTTTGATCATGTTTAATAGTGCTTTTATTATTGCTGTTTTTCCTATGCATAGGGAAAACTTTATATGCCATTTATATGCCATAGGATAACATATAAATATAGTCAAATTTAATACTCAATATTGAACAGTTTTCCAGGGTGATTGTGCCAATGTATAGTCCTACTGGTACTGTATGAGAGTGCTAGTCACTCCAATTCCTTGTCCATAGTTGGTGTCCACAGTTTTGTAATTTTAGCTATGCCACTGGGTATATAGTTTCAGTTTTAATTAAAATTTTTCTTGAATAGTCCTATAACTGAAATAAATTGAACTCATCCTTAACTTATTTCTGGATTTATTTCTTACATTTGTTTAGGATTTTAGTCTCTATGTTTATGAATGAGATTAGTTTGTAATTTTCCTATCTTGAAATTCTCTTATTAGAGTTGGCACCAAGATATACCCACATAATGAGTTATTCAGTGTTTTCTCTTTTCTGGAAGAACGTGGTGTTATTTCTTCCTTAAAGTTTTGGAACAGTTTACTGATAAAATTGTCTGTGCCTGCAGGTGTGTGTGGGGGGCAAGGGGAGGTTTTAAATTATGGGTTAGATTTATTAAAAATTGTTTTATGACTATTCAAATACTCTATTTACTTATATGTCAGTTGTGTATGTTTGGCTAGTCCCTTGTATCTAAATTTTCCATTTTTATTTTTATAATGGAGAATCCTATTATAATATATTTGAAGTCTCCTTTAATATTCCTGCATTATTTGTTTGAATTTACTGAACCTCTTTGTTCTGCATATTTTTTCTATTTAAATAATTTCTGCAGTTACCTTTTTAAAAAATTTCCTTCAGTTAAACTTTTATTTCTTTTTCTAATTTTTGAAGTGGTTGGTTGCTTATTGATTTTGTTTTCTTTTATATATTGAAAACTACAGTTTTTCCTCTCAGCATATTATGCTTTAGTTTTTCCCAGTTTTATTATCATCCAAATAAAATAATTTTTTGTTTTCCATTTGATTTCCTTTTTGACTTATGAGTGTAATACTTGTCAAACCCACAGATGTTATCTGTTTATTATTTATTATGGATTTCTGGATTAATTCCACTGTGGGTATAGGACATACTCAGATTTTAATACTTGGAAATGTGTTGAGACTCCTCTGGTCAATTATCATCAAGGATTTGTATGTACTTGAAGTCATGTGATTAAGTTTTTGTTGCTTGTGTGGCATTTACTGAGTGAAATATGTTAAAATCTCCCAGCATGTCGATTTGTCTATTTGACTTTTATTTTAAACATATTTCATTTTCCTTTGTATCTAATAGTACTTTTTTATGGTGCTAATTTAACTACATTGGTTTTCTTTTGGTTAGTATTTGCATAGTATATCTCTCATTCATTTCAAACTTTCTATATCTTTATATTTAAAATTTCTTTTAAGCAGCATGTTTTAGTCCAGACTGAAAATACTTGTCTTCTAAAATTGTGGTATTAATTCACTTCCATTTAATATGATTACAGCTACGTTTGGATTTCAAACTACCATCATATTTTTTAGTTCTAAATGGTAGGTAGTGGCTTAAAAAGTTCTCAAAGTCGTCTTTTTCCTACTTGAATATGTTAAGTATGTTTACTTTAATATCTGCATTGGATAGCACATTATTTGTATTACCTGTAGGTTCATCTGTGTCATCTTGATTTTTGTCAGATTGTCTTGTCTCTTCACTGCCTAGTCATTTTTTAATTGCATGTCAGATGTTCTATGTTAAAATTCTCAGAAACAATGTGAGGCCTAGTATGTTGTTTGAAATTAACAAGTCATTTTTCAAATGACAGGGAGCATTGCTATACAGTATTGCTATACTGGATCAATTTAATCAAAATTCTGGGATTGAAATGATTCAAGTGTGGTCTTTTATGTTATCTAGGAATATTTTATGCTTCCTTTTATTTCTGTGTTATAACACCTTGGAGTCTCAATCCTACATGTAGTGTTTTGATATAACCCCCTCTTTGGTGAGTTCTGGACTTCAATTTATGTCCTCTAAGATTTAGTAGATTGTCAAACCTTTGTTTAGCCTCTCAACTACCTTTTCTGAAATCACTAAACTTTCCAAGGGTCAATGTGATCTCAAATTTTAGGCTTACTCTTCTGAATTCCTTCTTATCCTGTATCTTATCCCTTTAATACTTTCTTGTATGTTTGGGATATTTTGGGTACTTAGGATCTTTAGCCTGATGTCTTTCATCAGTTTTAGTTGCCTTTAAAAATATTTGTAGGGCTTTTTTAGTTCTTTCTACAAGTGTTGATTCTTTTTACCTGATAAGCCATTATATGAAGTAGAATTTCCTCTTTTAACAAACTCTAAAATTTTTTTTAGTTTCTTGAGGTTCTTTGCTTTATGTTGGTTAATTTTATATTGCTTCTCCTTGTATAGATGCAACATATTCTTGTAAATTTCTAAAGATTCCCATTATTTTTAAATTGCTTATAGGTTCTTTTATTTCTTGAATTATCTGTATTTCATCTATTATTGATTTCCCTCCCATTTATTTTGATGTTGCTTTTTATGTTGCTTACTTTCCCCACAAAGTCCTTCACTGTGATCCTTCATTATATATTCATTATTAAGAAAGAGGAAATACATTAGAGAGTCTGATTTCTGTGGAGGTGGGTGGGGTTTATGAATTTTGCAGCTTTCATTTATAATTTTTTAAAGAGCAGAATGTAAACAATACAAATGCACTCTCTTTTTTCTGGGCTGCTAGTTTCTGCTGAGTGGGAATAGGAGCAGGATCTACTCTTTTGGAAACAGAATCTGAATAATTCTTCATACATTCAGATCTGAGTATTAGCCGTTGCCTTTTCATTCCTTGATTTTTTTGAGGCTAAACTCTGTATTCTTCTGTCTATATTTCTTTCCCAAAGTACAATAATTTATAGCTGTGTCTGATCTTCTTAATCAGTTACTAAGCTTCTACCCCTTTCCACTTCTATCTTTTGTAAATTTGTTAAAAATCCCTTATCCAGTGATGGACTCTCTTTTTCTAATGTGGAGATATATCTATTTAGATGTTATATTAATTTTCTATTGCTGCCATCAGGAACTAACATAAATTTAACAGGTTAAAACAGCACAATTTATTATTTTACAGTTTTGTGATCTGGAAATTCAGTAAGGATCTCACCAGACTAAAATCAAAGTATTAGTGGGGCACATTGGCTATGTTCTTTACTGGAGGCTCTAAGGGAGAAATCAGCTTGTTGCTCATGCAAGTTGGTGGCAGCATTCAATTCTTTGTCTAAGAATGAGCTACTGTGTTCTTAACGATGACCACTCGGAGCTTCTTGTGGTTACTCACCTTCCTTGTCCTGTGACCTCTATTTCTTTTATGTATTTATTTATTTAGAGACAGGGTCTCACTCTGTTGCCCAGGCTAGAGTGCAGTTGCGTGATTTCAGCTCAGTGCAACCTCTGCCTCCCAGGCTCAAGCCATCCTCCTGCCTCAGCCTCCCAGGTAGCTGGGATTACAAGCATGCACCACCACACCTGGCTAATTTTTGTATTTTTAATAGAGATGAGTTTTGCTATGTTGCCCAGGCTGGTTTCAAACTCCTTAACTCAAGTGATCTGTCCACCTGGGCCTCCCAAAGTTCTAGGATTACAGGCATGAGCCACTGCGCCTGGCCACAGCCCTTTTTCTTTATCTTCAAAGCCAGTAATATTGGGTAGACATCCTCTCGTACTTCAAATTGCTTCTGTCTCTTTATCATTGTACATCTCTGACTGACTCCTCTGACTTCCTCTCCTACTTTTAAGGACAATGTGATTACCTTGGGCTCACCCAAATAATCCAGGATAATCTCCTATTTTAAATTTAGCTAATTACAGCATTAATTCCATCTGCAATCTTAATTCCCTTTTGCCATGTAGTGTAACACCTTCAAAGAAGTAAGACTAAGGGGGTGAAAATCATGTGGTCAAAAATTCTGCCTGCCACAATGTGTGGTCTGCCCACTGCCATGCACTGAATGCTCCTTCTTACCTTTCTGAAGATCGTCTGTCTGTTTCAGGGAAACCTTACTCTTCTCAATTTCCTTATTTCTACCATTTGTAATTTCCCTCCCTCTTTTATAAAATATCTATTCATTCTTATGATGGACAATTTTCTCTTTCTCTAAGCACTCTTATTTTTTCAAAGAGCTTCAATTACTGTCTATACACCAGTGACTTTCAAATCTGTTATCTGCCCACAAGACCCATCTGTAAAACTGCCTACTTGGCATTCCTGTTTGGATGTTTCACAGTCAAATAAACTTTAATAAGGCCAAAATATCTCACCATCTTCTTCCCTACTCACACATTCCAAACTTACTGATCTTTCCTCTTTGTTCTCTGTCAGTTAATGGACTCACATTCCCAGTCAGTTATACAGACCAGAAATGTGGTAATCATGTTTGATATTTCCCTCTCCCTCATACCCTACCTCTATCAGTCATTGACCTATTAATGCTTCCTATCAACTATCCTTTGAAAGTTTCCAGTTTATCTCACTATCATATATACTGGTCTCCATCTCACTCCAGGCCTCTGCTGCTTTCTCTGCCTGAAATAACTCTTGTTGTTTTTCCTGCTTTCTTGCCTAAGTTATACTTATCTTTTAGACCTCTGATAAATGTCACTTTCTTGGAAAAGCTCTCCACAAATCCCAGGGCTGTCATAAAATTCTATACTTGCCACTTATATTACCGTAACTATAAATGATTGATAAATTATGTAACTTCATAAAATAAACATTTTATTGTTGAAAATTTTAGATTTACAGAAAAGTTGCCAAGATATTACAGTCCCCATATATTACTCATTCTTGTTGCCTTATGTGTTGTTAATATCTCATATCACTATATTACATTTATTACAACCAGAGAACCCACGTTGGCACATTACTGTTGCCCAAACTCCACAGTTTATTTGGATTTTAATAGTTTTCCCCTTGTGTCCTCTTCCTGTTCCGGTATTCCATCTGGTATACAATATTGCATTTGGCCATCATATATCCTTGCCTTCCTCTGGTCCATGCCATTTTCTCAGACTTTATTTGTTTTTGAGGACCTTGAAAATCTTGAGTAGTACTACTCAGATATTTTATAAAATTCCATCTGTTGGGTTATATCTGGTTTTTTCTTCATGGTTAGACTTAGGTTATAGGTGTTCGGAGAAAGATCATGGAGGTGAAGTACCTTTCCCTCAAATGATGCAGAGGGTACATATCAATATGACTTATCGCTGGTGATGTGAACTTTGACGACTTCGCTGAGGTAATGTTTGCTAGACTTCTTTAAAGTTACTTTTTTCTGCCTTTTTATACTCCACTCTTTAGAAGCAAGTCACTAAGCACAACTCATAAACAAGGGGGTGAAATTTAAACTCCTCGTTGAGAAGAGGGTATCTACATAAATCATTTAGAATTCTTCTGTATGGGAGATTTATCTCTTCTCCATTTATTTATTTAACCACTTACTTAGATCAGTGTGGACACATGGATATTTATTTTATTCTTTGTGTTACAATTCAATACTACTTTATTTTGTTGCTCAAATTGTTATAGCTTTAACCATTGGAAGGTGTAATTTTTTTTAAGAGAGGGGTCTTGCTGTGTTGCCCAGGCTGGAATGCAGTGGCTATTCATTCACAAGTGTGATCATAGTGTAATACAGCCTTGAACTCCTGGGCTCAAGTGAATCTCCTTCCTCAGTCTCCCTAGTGGCTAGACTACAGGCACGTGTCTCTTGGCCCAGCTCAATTTTTTAAATGTCTCTTTTCCTGGATAGAATGTAAACTACATGAGTACGGGCTTCAGGTCTTCTAAAATTTTAGTGAGAAGCCTGGCACCTGGTAAAAATCAATTTGTATTTTGTGCAAAAAATCAATTCATGAATGAATGGGATCTGTAAAGATGAGAAAGTATCACTGTGCTTATTTAATGTTGACTGATTCCTGTGTTGTCTTCCATTTCTAAGTGCCAGATATTTCTTTATATTCTCTGAGCCTCCAGACTGTGGTATAAGTACAAACCAAGAGACACAAAAATGAATTTAAAAGATAAATCTCTGTATTGTCAGCCTTGAGTTTAGATGGATGACATCATTGTTACCTGGGTCATCTGTCTCACTTCAGACTTTTATTCATGCATCTTACTCATCCTGCCATTTCTCTAAGTCTTATAATCACCTACTCTATATTGATTCAGACCCACATCTAATTGTGGTGGCCTCTGGGTTTTCCCACAGATAGCCACCAGGTTTTTATGATTTCTAGTTTTACTCCATTGGCCAGTGTGACTAAATCAAACCTGTGGGAAGGAGCTAAGATTTTTTTATTGTGGACCTATGTATGTGTATGTAATTTTTTTAAATTTTTGGCTGTGTGCTGAAAGAAGAATTGTGTTAACTTATTTTTAATATTCTGCTACCTTCCCTTTGGGAAAGAAAAGTACATTTTCATGGTCAAATATGGGAACTTTATATTATTATTCACCATCAATTATAGATCTCATAAATCAAAAAGCAGTATTAAATGTCATATTTGTAAATGCTATTTCTGGGAAATACCAGATCTAGTGTTATTTTGGGAAACTGTGGGTTGACCTTGCAAAACTCACATTAACGAGAAAAAAAAGCACATTTTAAATGGTGACACATCTAACAGGGAGCTTAACAGAGCAAGAGAAAGTGTGTAGGTGTTCAATAGTAACAACCTAATGGTACCACATTGTATTTCATGAATGGGAGCAATTCACGAAGTTCCCACAAATAGGACCTCATGCAAGAACACAACTGTATAGTGGTTTTCTCTATCCTTATTCTATCAACATTTTATGAGTCCCTACTAAGTAGCAGGGAGGATCCTAGTTATTGTGAAAATAAAAATGAGTGAGTTACAATTCCTTCCTGCATGTAGCTCAGCTTAGCAGGGGAACTCAGATCTTATAGGTAAATCATTCATATTATATATTATAGAAACAACGAATTATAGGTGAGATCAACCAGGAGAGTAAAATCATATCACCCAGCTTGACACCCAGATGTGTTTTCTTGCATTTAATAAGCCAGTAGCAGAGAGGAATATAAGGAGCTATGTCAGAAATGTAATGGAGGTGATCTCTGTGTATAGCTTATTAATAACGATTTTCCAAATGTTCCATAGTTTCTAAGACAAGTATATATTTTTTTTAATTTAAGAAACAAGGCCAGGCATGGTGGCTCACACTTGTAATTCCAGTGCTTTGGGTGGCCAAGGTAGGAGGATCCCTTGAGGCCAGGAGTTCGAGACCCTGTCTTTACCAAATAAATAAATAAGCCAGGTGTGGTGGTGCATGCCTGTAGTTCTAGCTACTCAGGAGGCTCAGGCAGGAGGATCAGTTGAGCCCACAAGTTTGAGGCTGCAGTGAGCTATGGTTGCACCACTGTACTCCAACCTGGGTGACAGAGGGAGACCCCAACTCTTAAAAAAAAAAAAGCCAAACCAAAAAGCCAGTTGTTTTAAGCTACTATAATCTCTAATTTGTAACGATAATTTCAGTATTTCCTTGTGTTTATTTCCACACCCTTAGCCACTTGTGGAGTTTTCTTTTTTATGGTATTAAAATAAAATTATTTCTTTTAAATCATTAAAATGCAGAGGTAAAAGAATCTTTCACTACGGACATTAGGCAGCCTATGTGAGAATCTCTTAAGGCAGGAGTTGGCAAACGTTTTCTATAAAGAGCCAGATAGCAGTAAATATTTTGGGCTTTGCAGGCTATATGGCCTCTGCTACAAGGATTTCTCTGCTTTTTAGCAGGAAAAAAACCATAGATAATATGTAAATAAATGGGTGTGGCCATATTCCAGTAATACATTATTTAGAAGAATAGGCGGAAGGTTGAATTTGCCATAGTTTGCCCAACCCCTGACTTGGAGGATTCATTAAAAATGCAAAGACCAAGTTCTTACACCTTCCTGAATTAGATTTCAGAGAGATAAGCCTTTGGAATCTGTGTGCTTAACCAGTTGCTTATATTATTAATATTATTATTATTACTTATACTCAAGTTTGTGAACTTTCATTTTATTTATATACTAGGATATCTGAGTCCTGAATTTGTCTCTACAGTATTGCTAGGGGATTTTTCATTTAGCTTGAATAGTTACTTTGAACTTTTTTTTTATTTTGAACTATATTTATGGAGTACACCTTTTTATCAGATGGAACCTCTGTTTCAAATAATTGACCGAGAAAATATGAAGGGTAAGTTTCTGTTCAGTTAAAGTTCAAAAATGGAAATGCTGAAAGAACAAGGACCTTTTTCCTCCTCTTTATTGCTATATTTCTAGCACTTGGAACTATACCCGGCACAGGGCAGGTGTTTTGAGAAATATTTGTGTAATGAATGAATACACATTCGTATTACTTCACTCTCAGCATACAGTGATGGCCTGAATCCAAATGGCTGCACTGTCCCTGTATTTGATATCTGGGTAATCAAGTCCTAGCCATAGCCTTTCTGCTTTTACACAATATCTTTTAGTTTTTATCCAATATTCCACCTGTTTGCATTAATTTTGGGGTTATGAATGCTGCCCTTAATTGTGTTGTTTCAACATTCATGGTTCCAAAGCAACATCTGTAAGTATGAATGATTATATTAGCTAAGGATCTTTTGACTATAATCAATGAAAGTCCATATGGTCAACTTAAACAAAAAAGGTAGCTATTAGGAAAATGGGTTAGGTGAAAGCTCAGTATCAGGGGCCTGCTGAACTTCTCTCTGGAATGCCACCCAACATAACTCAGCTCCTAACCTTATCCTAACTCCAGGCCTGTGCACATGCTGTTCTGTGTGCCAGTTTTTAATTCTGAGAGATTGGGATTGGCCCAGCTAAGGGCAAGTGCCTGTTGTTTGGTTTAATTTCTTGGCTGGTGGGTCAGGGGGACCGTTATGTAACCATCCTTGTGGAGAGAAAATCAGAGATTACTACCAGAAGG
Organism: Gorilla gorilla gorilla; assembly: GCF_029281585.2. Classification (NCBI taxonomy): domain Eukaryota; kingdom Metazoa; phylum Chordata; class Mammalia; order Primates; family Hominidae; genus Gorilla; species Gorilla gorilla. Next base: position 25,913,096 of record NC_073230.2, read on the forward strand.
ATGTGGGAGAAGAGATGAGAGATGCTAGGAAGATGCAACTAGTTTAGATATGTTGATTTTGGTGCCTTTAAGAAAAAAAAAACTTTGCAAATAACTATTTGTGCTCTGATTTGCCAAAGCACTGTTTTAAATTCTGCTATTAATGCAAACCAGGCTGCAGACCTCTGAGGTCCATGCTGATTCTTCTCTCCAGGCCTCTGGTCTGCTGTGAACAGGGCTGTTCTCTAATTGTTACAGACTTCCTCTAAACCTGAAGATTTGATTTGGAGCCTTGCTTTAGCTGCCTTTAGCTGGAAGATTTGATTTTGAGTCGTGTTTTTGCTTTTAGATTATATTTATTTATAATATCTATCCCTCTCTACTTCCAAGAAAAGATTGTTAATTCCAGATTTAAAATCAAATTCCATGCTAAGAAATGACACAGATCATCTTCAGACTGCTCCCTGTAATCTACGCATCTCTGGTTCTGTCCTTGATTAGCTGCCACCCAAACAGAGTGCCCCAGCATGGTCCTAAATCCAAGCCATAGGATAAGGATCCTAGAAAGAGAATGGAGTTCTTTCCCAATTTATGTCCCCATCTCCCACATGCCCAACCCCCAGAAGCTCACTCTTTGTTCCTTTATTGCAGTCTGCAACTACTGACAGGTTCTCACTGCTGTCTACTCCAAAAGCATCATGTATACTTCTCCCCACTGCTTTTTGTGATACAGTTCCACTGGCCTGCTTTCTGTTACAGACACACAGACGTCTATTCCCTCTGCGTGAAGCGGGCCTTCCTTACGTATTTACAAGACCGGCTCCTTCATGTTTTTCAGATCTCAGGTCAAGTGTCTCCAACTTAGCAAGAGATGCCTTCTCAACCACCCTTTCTAAATACACAGAGCATGCCTCCTGAGTCACTCTGTATCCCCTTACCCTGTTTTATTTTAATGTTGCAATGATCCCTATGTAGAATGTCACTTCTTTGTATACTTGTTTATCGCTTTGTTTTCCTCCTAGAGTGTATGCCCCAGGAGGGCAGGGATCTTGTCTCTGGTTTATCCCAGTTGTTCAGAGCAGCACCTGATGGTACTGGGTGTTCACTTGTAAAAATGAATGAATTAAGGCCACTTAGCAATTTCTAGATCACCTTTGATATACAACAATCCATATGCACAGCAATCCAGATAGACTCACCTGTCTGGGGTATGTCAAAGCCACGGAGAAGAAAACTCAGCAATCAGCATCTTTCAGACTGTGGGGAGCTGAGATCACTGGCCTTGCTGAATCTCTGGTCCCAGAAACAAATACAGACAGGGATCGCCAGCATTACTTAACACCCATTCAAAGAAAGGCATTGGGGATTTGCAGCAACTTTTATACCCATGTTCTTTTGTCACCCTTCTCAGTATCTGTATCAGCATGTTTGTAGAGTTCAGCAGAGAATTTTGTCAGGTTAGGAAGAAGTAATATATGGTAGTTGTGATGAAACCTTAGCACCAGGCATGTCTCTAACATTAACTCAGAGGACTTGTTTTCGATTCTTTCTTTTATGAAACCCAGCCTTTCTATTTTCTGCTAAATCAACAGTTCCTATATACACATCAGCTTTACAAGTCTCTAGGAGACAATATTGCTTTTCCACTAATATGTGTATTCACAGCCCAGGTACACATGTGCATGGATGCACAGACAAGTGACTGCATTTTAAGAAGTTTTGGCAGAAGCCAAGCCATAGCATAACTCATTAAGACAACCTATGACAATATAAGAAGAGATTATTTTGGAAATTCTTAAGGTAAAGATAAAAGACAAAACATACATCGAGTGGTCTTTAGCAACCCTGAGTTCTTTCCTTAGTAGCTCTTCTTGGATAGCACACTTAAGTTTTCATATCAAATAGTAATACGGCTCACCTCTCACTGACTAGAGCCTTGTTATGTTTTCCTTAAAGCTTCATGCTGATGGATCAGCCTGTTGGTGAAATGGTGTTAAATGGTCTTAAAATAGTTCAGAAATCAAACCCTTCAATATCTTTGGGTAAAGTCTAAGAGGAGCATTATATTAGCTGTACAGTAAATAATGCTATAAAAAGACTCTTGTATGAGTTAATGGTGCTCCACACACATCACTTAGGGTGCAGGAATGAAACAACTTTTTCTTAACTTGCCAAGCCGTTGTACTTTTCAGCTTCTTATCTATGTTCTTGGAAATCATCAAAGAAGAAATGGAGGAAGGGGATGGCATGGTAACATTTCTCTGAGGAAGGCTATTTCTTTCCGTCCAATGCTGATTGTGAGCCTTGGTAATCTCTCTCAACTTTTCTATGTGCATATATATATGCATTTTATGGAAGCTAAATTAAATTACATTTAAAAACAACAATATAATGTGGCAAAATGTTAATAATGGGTGAATCTATGTAGAGGGTATATGGAGTTCTTAGTACTATTCTTGTACCTATACTGTAAGTTTTTAGTTGTCTAGAAAAATGTTTAACAAAATATCAGCATCATCCAAGGTGGTCACACTTGTGCTTTTGCAGGTCAGGTATCCATCTATAGCTGCCCCTGTGGCATGTGTTTTTTCCTACTAGACTCTAGCCACAATAATCTCTAGGGTAGGCTGAGCTGAACTGATGAAATCAGATATCCAGGGAAACAAAACAATCAAATTTTAATATATTTCTTTATTTGTACATATTTTATTATCTTTGAACTATAATTTTTTCCTTTGGGGGAGTAAGGCAGGTTTATTACCAAATTTTAACAAGATTTTATATTCTCAGAGCATTTAAAGCATGTTTGAAATAGAAAATGATTATTTTATGTGTTTATCTTGAGCTGAGATTCATATTCTATGGTTTCAGGGTATTAGTGAACTACTTCTTAATAAACACAGCATCAAACCTGAAAGTCAGAGACACAAAAACAGTGAAATTTAAAACCATCTCCATAGCAAGAATCTGGAAAATCTAGAGGAGAAAAGGTGAATGAATAAGGTAGTATGGAAGGAAGAAAGAGAGGAGAGGAGAAGGGTGGAAAGGGGAGGGGAGCAAAAAGCAAGAAAGAAAGGAAGGAAGGAATGGTCAAAAGGAAAGGGAAATTTATAAAGACACCTTGTATGGATGTTGCTGATGTCACTTATTGGGAAGCATAAAATGTAATTGAAAGATAGTCACAGTAAGTGTTAATAGAATTTTAAACTAAAGTTCATTATAGGCTGTGGATTTACCCTGTGGGTTTTGTGGCAGCTCAGGCTTCAAGCAAGGCCTGCTGTAGTGTCATGGTCAGGAGGAATCCTTTGCCTAACAGAGCTCGGAAGGATCTTGTGGTGGTCAATGACCAGACCTTGATCTTTTCACCCGGGGAATCCACTGCCTTAGTAACAAATCTCTGCAAATGGGACAAGAGCCATGGACTCTTCTGACCCCTGATCCCACACAAAGTGCCATGTCACCAAATATTCTGTTTCTTGAACTAGTAAGGGATTGTTCTGTGTATAAAGTGATTAAGTTAAATTCTTTGAGTCACAGTTTTACAGAGATTTAAGAGTTAATTTTATAGAGGGTGCCAAGCTTCTTAGAAGCAAGAATATGGATAAATATTTTTGGTTACCATTTCCCCTGTCCTGGGAGATATCTTGCTATCATTATCAGAAATTACTTTTATTATTGTAGAAAGAAGTTCATTCTGTAGCCCCAAACAAGGCAAAGGTGGCAATTGGACAATAAATCAGTACTTTGTCAACATGGAGATGCATTTTTTTTCTAATTTTACTAACACTGTAGCCAGTCACTATGCCGCCCCAGCCCATGCAGCTGCATAATTATACATCAGATCTCCAAAATGAATTAGTTTATTTTTAAAACAGCTAATTGCCTTAGTGGAGTCATGTTTTACCAGAAGCACAAAAGGGCTTTGTTCACTGCAGGGAAATTTTCTTCTGGAATGACTGTGTTAGGCTCTAGCTTCTGTAAATGTCAGTCATAAACAGCAAAATATCAGCAAAATCCACTAAAATCACTACTAATCCAGAACATCTCAATGCGACTTCAGCATTATTTGCTCTGCATGTAGCTCTATGTGATTTTAAGATTAAAATGGCGTAGTTAGGAATGTTCTGTGGTAAAACCATATGTGACTTTTTATGTGTGTTTTCTGTAGCCCAGTTTAGATATGTCTCTTGAAACCCAACTATGTGTTTATAAGGCAGACCTCTTATTGCATGTTTGGTCTCCATTAGGGATGACAGGCCAATTTTTGGAAATCAAGACTCTTCTCTATTATAGTCTTAAACTTCAATTTTTACATTTTGTTTTTGGATGCTATTATATTTAAATAGAAATAGCAGGTGTAATGTTTATGCTATGTTACTCTGCAGGGATAGTGGGCTCAGAAAACAGTGATTAAGGATAAGTTCCCACAGTGTGGCATCACCTTGACAAATTCACATCAGTAATGCCCACGAAGACTAGTAGATTCAATCCTAATGTCAAATGAATACTCAAAATAAAAAGTATTTCCCCAAGGGACAATATCCGCATGACTTATGACCAACAAGTTGTAAGAAACCAGATTATAATTAGATGTATCATGGCAGAATATTGACTCAAACCCATACTTATTAATTACATGGTTTGAGTGTTTAATAGCATGAGGCTAAGATGGCTGACTAGATCTGCCTCTAGGGGACTTAAATGTGGCAGGACCATCACAGACAGCCTCAGATGTGACCCCAAACCCAACATGACGTAAGTTTCTGGACTTTCTCTTTAAACTTTAAGGCCTGAAGCATTGGTGTTTCAGACTTCATAATGTATAAGAAAAAAGCCAAATGATTATCATACTGTTAATTTTAAAAGTCCAATTAAATATCTTATTTCTTCCCTTAATATATCTCCCTAGAAGGCAATCACCTTATCTGTATATCTCTGTTTCAATTTTTTCTTCATTCTCTGTCCACACAGGTCCCAAATAGATTTTATTATTTTGAACAACTAAGTTCTGGCTCCAGTTTTGTATTCCTACCTAGAAAAGCAAAGCCTGCAGTTAGCTAAACCCTTTCTATTGTTTGCAAAGTTCTGCTTTTTAAGTTTGCCCCCTGGAGGTCTCATGTTCCATGCCAAACAGGTTTTCAAACTATTTACCTAATAATTCCTAGGAAAACATTCTGCTCCTAAGAAAAATAATACTTACTACTTACAAATATAGGAATTCACATGCCTTTGGTACTGAACACCCTCTCCTCAAAGTAGACTTTAGGTGGGCATTGACAGTGTTCACCTTGACAATGTTCACCTTTGTGCTCTGCATTTTCTCTGACTCCAAAGCTAACACATACCCCTTCTGATGAATCCTTCATTAAACAGATTGAAGTAATTAATTATATGATAGTCAACTATGACTAATCTGCAATCTACTATATATTTTCTAATTTGAGTTAGCTCCCCCAAAACATGAGTATTAGGACAATAATAATAGCCTTTGAGACCTTACTTGGTCCCCACTAACTCACAGTTCAATCCAGTGTGTCTTAATTTCTAAGCAAAGGCTGACAAACAGGGTGATCAGTTATGTGTGTGCGTGTGTGTGTGTGTGTGTGTGTGTGTGTGTGTGTGAAACAAATACACACAGGTGTATTTATTTCAGGAACCAAAAGACTGCATTTACAAAATATATTTGAGATGGAGATAGTTATTAAATTAAGGCCAAATTGTTTCCATATGGTGAAAATACTTCTTTACTAGTAAAAGATATTTTTATAATTTAAGAGGTTTAAGATGGTTTCAAAATTCATTTCTCATTACATTTCCAGCATTCATGAGCCTTTGAAACTTAAAGCCAGAGAGGAGCTTATCATTTGACAAATTACATAAGAGTTCCAGAATTTAATGTTATGTCGATTCTTAAAATTGGCCATTATTCACAAATTATATTTATCACATGCGTTCATGAAAATCAAGAGAACTTTAGAATAATTATATATATTCCTTTATCTAATATTAACGACTCACAGCCTGTAACTACCATCTGCCCTTTCTGCCAATGGTGTGTTTATTAATATATTTTAATAAAAATTCTAATAATTTTCATTTTAGGTTAAAATGCGTTTGCCTACCACAACTATACCTGCATTTTTCTATGCTTCCTTTTCACACTAGAAAACAAAGACCAGTCAATACTTTAATTGCCCAAGGGTTGTAAACAGACATGAATGATTCCTTAAAGCACCAATTACCTTTAGGAAAAAACAAACAAACAAAAAAAACTTTTTTTTTTTTTTTTTTTTTTTGAGATGGAGTCTTGCTCTGTCGCCCAGGCTGGAGTGCAGTGGCAGGATCTGGGCTCACTGCAAGCTCCGCCTCCCGGGTTCACGCCATTTTCCTGCCTCAGCCTCCCGAGTAGCTGGGACTACAGGCGGCCGCCACCATGCCCCGGTAATATTTTGTATTTTTAGTAGAGATGGGGTTTCACCGTGTTAGCCAGGATGGTCTTGATCTCCTGACCTCGGGATCCGCCTGCCTCGGCCTCCCAAAGTGCTGGGATTACAGGCGTGAGCTGCCACGCCCGGCCAAAATACTGTACTTTTAAGTGCAGTTTATGCATTTTCTAATTCTGTGCTGCACTCTCAGGATGATGGGCTGCGCATTATTAGCTCATTCCTTTTATGTTATATTACTTAGTTTGAAAATCAACTTTTATTTCAGGTGCCATAGTAATTTCTCACTGTGGATAACAGAATTACAATGAGAAAACCTTGAAAAGAATACATTTAGTTTAAATTAAATAGAAAAGAAAAGAGGAAGATAAATTTAGCCAAGATTCAATTTAGGATTGTACCAGAATATTTAGTTCCTTTACAAAATACAAAGTATTGCTACTTCAAATGAAAATTTCTTGAGAAACTCTAGCCCTCATTAAATGAAATGTTTGTAACAAAATAAACTTTCACTATCAATGTATCAGAGTCCTTATTACTCAGCATTCTTACCAATACTTGGTATTTTTAGACTCAATTTTTGTCTGTCTGCTGGGTTTAAAATGGTGTCTCATTTTGGCTTAATTTTCAATTTTCTGATTACTAATGTGCTGTAACATATTTCATATGTGGATTGGACATTAGAGTTTCTTTTCCATCACTTGCCTATTTTCTTTTGCCAACTTTATTATTGGGTTGTCTTTTCTTATTTTTTAACAATTATTAATATATATTCTGAATACTCATTTTTGATTGATTAAATTCACTGTTAACGTTTTCTCTCAATCTGTCATTAATACCTTTCCCTTTTTAAAAGTGTCTTTGCACAAAATTATATTATTATATCATGTTTATCAATCTTTTTCTTTATGATTTGTGTTCTTTTATGTCTCATTTAAATCAATTCTTTACCTGAGAATTTAAATGTATTCTTTGACATTTTTTCTTGTAAAACTTTTCAAGTTTGCTTTTTGTATATATGTTTAATCTACTTGGAATTGATTTTCTGAGTGGGAGTGTACATGTATATGTGTATGTATAATTTAATACAAAAAATAAGAGTTTAACATAGAGTAGCAATTATCTTAGCACCAGTTATTGAAAATCTTCCCTTCTCTGTAGTGCTAGTATTGATATATGTAAAGTTTCCACATATGTGGGACAGTATTCCACATATGTGGGCCTAATTGTCATTGGTCTATTCTGTTCTCTTACCTGGTTGTCTATATTTGAACCAATAATGTATTCTGTTTTGTATAGCTTAACAAATAACTCCTGAAATCTGATAAGGCACATACCCTCATTTTAAGTTCCTTCAAAATTATGACTTTTCTTGGAATTTTGCTATTTCATGTAAATATAGAAGTAGCTTGTCAAGTTAAGAATAATATTAACACTAAATATTGATTTTTTTCTGTCCATGGACAAAATGTATCTCCCTATTAATTTTTTTCTTTATTGTCCTTTATCTATTACTTCTTCAATTCAGGACACTTTACTTGGTTTAACTATCGCTCAAGACTGTTTTATTAACATTATTTTAATATTATGTAATATGGTAATGGTTTATTATATTACATAATATTGAAGTGTGAGAGTGGGCCTGTGTGTGCCAACACTCAGTTATCCTAGATTGCAATGCTAAGAGAGGTCTAAAATCTGCTAATTTTAGCTTTTCTTCTTTCTCCTTTATTTTATAAATTCCACTCTTTTTTTTTTTTTCTGGAAGATTGCCTGTTTCTAGCAGAACCCTTTCCTCCTTTCTATTTTTTTTTCCTAGTCTGCTGCCAACGAACTTTTTAGAGTTTTTTTCTGAGATAAAAGTAAATTTATTTTGAGTATGAGGTTTACAACATACTAATTAATTAACTACTAGTTGTTGATTAAATACTGTGCACCAGTGTTTGTATTAGACATTCTAGGTTTTCCCAGCAACACTACTATTAGGGATAGATGGTAATCACCAGCAGATAGATAAAACTGAGGATAACATGCCCCAGATTATGAAATTAGAGTGCTGTGTAGTCAGGATTGAGTCCAAATCTATGTTTTTTCTCCTAGCACCACCCTGCCTCTAACACATAACAATATTTTAACACTGAAGTGTAATCAGAGACAATGTGCTGTACAATTCTAAAACCAGACAACCTGATTCTGAGGCAGGATGGGCACTCTTCCCTAACTTTGGGGCCATAGAGCAACTGCTGTGCCAGAAAGTTTGTAGGGAGGGAGAGTGGTTAGGTAAGTAGGAGAGACAGAGATACCTGGGGGATAGAGCTGCAGGAAGCTTTCAAAGGTGGTTGTAGTGAGCTGAATAACGCATTTCCAGTATGTCAGAGCTGCAGATTGAGGAAAGGAAATAGAGTTTTAAGATATTTAGCCTGTTCTGCTGCAACACTTGTTTCTATAACAAAAATTAAATGTGATTGGTACATAGATGATAATGAGTATAAAGTGATGTTGGTTCTTAAGTGATTTTTTTCTAGTCATGGGGAACCAGAAGAGTAGAAATACAATAATAACTTTTAGTAATAAATGGGAAAGAAAAAGCCATCAACTGGGCTGCTACATTGCCAACAGGAATCATTTGGAGTATGTCAAAGAAATTAAAAACTAGTATCTGCCTCCAGTGAGTTCCTTATCTCAGTTCCTCGTGGCCAAACTTGTTATGCTGTAGGCTCATGGCAGGGGACATTTCCTCCAATCCCACCTAGGCTGCAGCCCTGCAGCAGAGCTCCAGTTCTCCCAGCAGTGCCTCAGTCCCCATCACCCCGCTTCACTGTCCTCTCTATTGTTTTGTGCATTTGTCCATCCACTGTGGCGGCCTCTGGCCAAGCTGAGCTGCTGGTTTTTTGGAGAGGGCAATCCAACTTTTATCCCCACTTAACAACTGTAAATATCAAGAATAATAATAATATTATATGATAATGATAGTGATGATGGACATGGTGGTATAATTACCAAATAACATAGGCTTTGAACAGTTTGCTTATAATCCCATCATCTCATAAACTTGTTATTTAGAGTACATATTTAACAGAATATGAATTTTCTCTGGAATGCAGTTATTGTGTTATTGCTGCATACCTGTACTGTTACAGGTCTAATGTTTCCTTCGTGGTGTTCAAAAATTACAAATAATGGACCTTACTTACTTAGATATTACTTTTGGGTTACTCAAATGGATATTAACTACAACACCACTATAAACTGCTGAACACTATGGGTTATAGTTATAAGGGTTATACTTGGTTCTGTTTACTTTGAGTACCAGGGTATTTTTGTCTTCAGTAGTCAGATTGTGTCACCCCAGTATCCATTATAATACCTAGGAAATTTATTTTCATTCTAGGCTTTGAAAAGATGATAAAATGATGTAATGTGAGTTAATCAACTGCAGAATGGCTTACTTTCCTATATAGTTAAAGTAAAGCAAAATTATACATGACAAATGATGAGTTGTGATATGAATCTTCAGTTCACCCCTCACTGTGGATCTAGTGTATACCTTTAGCATATGGAGCTAAGTCCAGTCTAGATTACTTGCCTTGTGTAGTCTGAATGCTTGAGGTTCAGTTCTGGATGGGCCACAGTATTGCATGATGACTTTTGTCTGGTTGTTACTTCCTCATGTCCAGATCCTTGTAATTATTTGCAGAAAAATGATTATTAGCTGTGTCTGTAATTGCCTGTGGGTGACTTTATGTGCCAAGTCTTCACGACCAGCATTTCCAAAGGGCTTGGTTTCCTTCCAAGCCATTCATCAATTGCCTATCGCCACGTCGTATATGCCTTGAGGCATGATCATTCAGTCAGGAGCCTCTGTAACTCTGACTGTGCTCTGCACTTTCTCTGCAAAATTAAGGCGATGGAAAAGATCATATTCTGCTTGTTCTGGCAAGAAGGGAAGAGGTCTGAACTGAAAACAGGGGCACAACCATGGACCCTCATGTGCCCTGTCACACTGTTAAAGAGTATCCCTGGCTGCTGAGCATAGTGGTGTGTACCTGCAATTTCAGCTGCTTGAGAGGTTGAGACAGGAGAATCACTTCAGCCTAGGAGTTTGAGACCAGCCTGGGCAACATAGTAAGACCTGGACTCACCAAAAAAAAAAAAAAAAAAAAAAAAAAAAAAAAATTCTCCTTGGCTGCCACGTCTCAGGGATTTTTTTAAAAACTATTTTCCCCTTATGTGGATATTGTTTGTATTTTTGTCTTCATCTCAGTTATCTTCCAGCAATAAATACTTGAGATGTTATTAGAGTTATCAAATCTTGCAAATGATTATTACAGAAGGATAGAAAATTGTATTGAAGGATTAAAACATAAATTAAGAAGAAAAGTAACTGAGCAATGTCCTTATTTATTTTTTTTCTTAGAGAAGCATCACACATTTTTAAGACATTTTTTGGAATCACAGAGCATAACTTTTCTTCCTGGGCCATCGAATCAAAGCATTACCAAGGGAGCATTAACAGCTAGGTGTGCCTGGCTCTGCAGCTCATGGGTGTCCTGTCCAGTGGCTTGCTGCCCTCTCTGGTCATGCCCACTTTGTGTGAGCACTGAAGGCCCTTCTTCCCAGGAGCCATTGGAAGAACTAACACTTGTCAAAGCAAATCATATTTGTTATCTAAATATGAGGAAACCCTTAAAAACAGAACAAAGTCTAACGCATTACTCTATAAGACAGATTTTTTTGAAGTACTGCTCTGAAGTGTGACTTTTTCCACTGCTATATTAAGAATTTGCAAAAGAAAAAGATGGTGAATTATGCATTATATAGTATATGCATTATATACAGTAAATTACGCTTTATATACTACAAAGAAAGAAGAAAGATGCAGAAAATAATATGAAAGCTAATGGATAAGAAATATGTGCTTAAGTTGGGGCAAGAAAGTCAACTTTTGATTTCTATGAAAGAAAACAAAGGCTTCAATGAGTATTGTGTGAATGGGTGTCTCAAGAACAGGTAATGATTGCTGAAATGAGGGAGATATCATCTTAAGCAACTAGAAAGGACATGTGCGAAAGCATTGATATACAGACAGGATACAGTGATTTTGAAGAACCTAAGTAAAGATGAGAGCAAGGTTTTCAGAAAAAGCAGAATAAAGGAAAATAAACCCACAGCAGTGAATTGGAAGAACTTTGACCAGTAATCTATTTGATAGTGGATATGTTTTGAGGATTATTTATGACCTGTATCAGTAGGCATTGTTGTTATGATCATAGGAAAATCCTGGGAAAGAGGGTTTTTGGAATGAAGGGTGGCCGTGTTGTCTAATGTGTCTTCTTACCCAGGTCGCCCTATGTTAAGAAGCTTCATTCTGGAAAATTTTAAATTGCTTCTGGATACACATAAGAACTTCTGGCAGAATTTTTCTCATCTGGAAATAAAGTCATTTAAAATTTTTACAAATCAAGTTCTTTCTGTTTTTTCATTTATCTCAAATTTTCTAAAACTGATGCTACATTGGCAATTCTGTTAAAGTTCAAAATTAACAAATTTTATTACCAGAAAGGCTTATATCATGACTGTCTAAACATTGTGTTATTGGCACAGATTCAAAATTCAAAATTTTGAGTATTATTTTAATCTTTCTGTTTTCTATCAACTGATTTTGAATCACATACATTTAAATGTCTGAAGGCCAATATATTCTACTATGTAATGATCTACACAGTTCTGAGATGTTACAATAATTCATGATTCATTTGAAAGTGTAAAAAAGGGTACTTTAGTTTTACCCTAATGGCTAAATATTTAAAATACTGTTATGGGGCTGGGCATGGTGGCCACTGTAAGCCCAGCACTTTGGGAGGCTGAGGTGGGAGGATTGCTTGAGCCAAGGAGTTCAAGCCTGGGCAACAAAGCAAGACCTTATCTCTCAAAAAAAAAAAAAAAAAAAAAATTAGCCAGTCATGGTGGTGTGTGCCTGTAGTCCCAGCGCTTGAGGGGAGAGGATCCCTTGAGCCTAGGAGGTTGAGTTTGCAGTGAGCTATGATTACACTACTGCACTACACCTGGGTGACAGAGCAAGATCCTATTAAAAAAAAAAAAAGTAAATGTCTATAGGTATTGAAATACAAAGGTAGCCCCATTATCATAGAACTTGATAATCATGGGTTCTCATTTCTTAACCCCCATATTGGTTTAAGTTTTTTTGTTCATGTAATGCTATATGCATGTTTTGAGTGAAGTGCATATTTTAAATGAAATCAAATGGCTGAAGTTTTTGAATATTACGTCTGCTGAGTGTTTTCTTCCTAGCTGTTGAAGGGGATAGCATTAACTTATGATTGTGGATTCCCTGTTAATTAGCCCTTAGAACCATTTAGCTCCTAGATTTTAGTTTCGTTTAACTAGGCCTTGGTTTTTGAAGTCAACACATAATTATTCATAATTGAAATAATGAAAAAGTATTAACCAGGCATGGTGATGCATGCCTATGTCTCAACTATTCTGAAATCACATGAGAAGATTGCTTGAGCCCAGGAGTTTGAGGCTTTATTAAACTATGATTATGCTATTGCATGGCAGTCTGGATGACAGAGCAAGACCCCACCTGTAAAAAAAAAAAAAAAGGAAAACGTAAAAAATTTTAGTTCATCTAGGGTTTTGAATTTAAAATAACTAAACTTGGGTTCCAAAGAGTCCCTTCTGCTTATAAGCAAGTACCATTGAGAATTTCCTTCAGACATAGCCAAAATAAGACAACAGTCCCTGCTTCATTACAAAAAACAGATTGTTACAGCTTCAGGTGAAATAACTAATGTTAGCTTATTGATTTTTAAATAGACTGTCCCTGCCATCTGGAGAGAAAACATTAGTTGGGGGGAACACATTGTTTACTGAAGATATTCCTAGGTTCGAATTAAATGACAAACACAGGCGTAATTCATTGTACCTAATGAAGGCTCTGTATTTCATGTGAGTGTTGTTATCAAGCTTCGTTTCTCATATTAAAATGTCAGATTTGGCTTTATAAAAAGAATATAGCAAATAGCCCAGCATATTCCACCACCTTCTTGTTCATTATTTCCATATCTTATCTGGCAGTTAGGAATCATTGAATCATTGAATATAAATGGTTTGTTTAGCAGCCTAGAGACTGATATTCATATGATGAAAATTTCCATTCTAACTTTTCATATTTAATTTATATATATTTATTATATATATTTATTTTTTCTTTAAGAAACAAAGCAGACTAATGATTTTTATGTTCTGTTTTATAATGTTTATAGCTGATGTTAGTTCAGCAATACAGAACTCAATTATCTTAGTTCAGAATACAGAATTCTAAGTAGTCCTTCAATCATTTAGTTCTAATTTATGTATTAATATTATATTATAATCATAATGACTACTGTATATTGAGTGCTATTATGTTATCATAATGCTAGGAACTTTATATTTACTGTTTCTAAATATTGAAGCTATACTGAAAGGCAGATGTTAATATCCCCATTTATAACATGAGAGAATTGTGACTCAGAAAGGCTAAGTAACATATCCAAGTTGTACAGTCCTGCATAATAAGTGGCAGAGACAAAATTCAAATCAAATTCTGTCTTAATCCAGGCCTCTTATCCATACAATAAGCCACATTATTTGAAATGTTATTGTCTTAGTCTGTTTTGTGTTGCTGTAATAGAATACCACAGACTGGGCAATTTATAAAGAAAAGAAATTTATTTACAGTTCTGGAGGCTGGGAAATCCAAGAGCATGGTAAGGGCATCTTGTGAGGCCTTCTTATTTCATCATCCCGTGGTGGAAGGCAGAAGGGCAAGAGAGCATGAGAAAGCAAGAGATGGCTAGATTTGCTTTTATGACAAACCCATTCATGATAATGACATTAATCCATTCCTGAAGGACCTAATCACCTCTTAAAGGTCTCACTTCTCAACACTGTTGCATTGGGAATTAAGTTTCCAACATATGAACTTTGATGGCAAACTATACCGGTTATATAGTTCTGTTTCATATAAAAGAGATGCCATGATTCTCATGAATCAAATTTAAATTAATATCTGAAGCCAAAGTTTCCACATTTTCCAGAATATATTTCTCTGATCTAGAAAGTATATGATCATAAGGCCCTTCCTTCAAAAGGCTTAGACCATGTAGGATCTCTTTAAAGCTGAAAAGACAGCCTTCAACTTGATGAGAATGTAAGGTGGAACTTCTTTTTATTAGAGCTTTGATGTTCTCAGAGTGTCTCTTCAATGTGTTCTGTAGAAAAACTGTAATAGAAGCCAGTATGGCCATTAGACAGAACCAGGGAGACCCTTAAGAGCATAGAAACAATTGTTAAAATTATTTTCAGTAAAAATAGTTTCAGTATAGAAATGGAAATGTTTTATGTAAATTCTCTGGAATCTTGAATATCTAATTCCTTGTGTTTAATTATAGGAAAATAAAGCATAATATAATTTATAATCTCCATGTTTTATATTGATAATATGAAACATGTTTGGGTATAATTTTGTCCAGAAAAAATATTAGATTTGGGGAAGGGTGGTAGGTAGGATGGGGAATGATAATGCAGAAGATGGTCAAAATTGTGTGCCTGAGATTTATTTGTGAAAATAAGTATGAATGGAAGTGTATAGTTATCAAATGTTTTATCTACATTTCTGTAGATTCATATGTATCTATTCAACCAACATGTGGCTTTGCCAAGGAGATCATCTTTGGAGAGTGTTTTGGGGGATGAAAAGGATTTACTGCTTTTAGCTCCAGAGAATATGGTGCACCAGCAAGGGCTTCTATCTCCCTTCTGTGAGCTCACCAAATGCAGAGACTTTTATATTGGATATAAGGAAAAAGATACAGAAGTAGGCTGCTTATAAGAGAGTGATGCCTAAAATAAAGGCATTGAAAGGTTGAAAATAAAGGGAAAGAAAAATATCTACCAGGCAAATGTGAATAAAAGGAAAGTCTGTTGTAGTAATCTTGAGGCAAAAGGCATCATAAGGGACAAAGAAGGACATTATATACTGGTAAAATGAAAAAGAATTTCCCAAATGAAAAAGAGTGAATACAAGAACATCATGTTCAGAGACATGGAAAAATGAAAAATTTGTGTGGGTAATATCCAGGAATTGTGTCTGTTGCATGATGTTTGCAAAAGAAAGTTAGGGGTTAAACTCCTAGGTCAGGTGGTTGTCAAAACTTGAATGGCCTTAGAGTGTGTTTGCCTCTGTTCTTGGCACTGAAATAAGAGAAGTCCTGAAATACAGAAGATTCCATAACCATAGGATGTATAATATAAACTTAGTGATATGGCCAGTTGTAAATGTTTGTATTTAGTTATATGCCATTGCTATAAGTACTTTTGATCTGTCGAAACATAAGTAAAATATGTTTTAGGTACTTGCTATTTCTTAAATAGTTCACACCCAACTAGATCGAATTATGAAGTCAGAATTGAATTGCAACATTAACCAAAAGTTGTTACTATTTTCAGAGGCTAGCTTTCTAGAATCCTCTTGATTTAACTTGGTTATAGATCATGGTGTGGTATGCCACGTATCAACTTGACTTTTGTAGCAAGAAATGATGTAAAAAGCTCTGGGTTGACTTTTGGTATCTGCTACAATTATGTTAGCAAGTAGTAACTTAGTCTTGTCACAGCTCTCAAATGTAGTATATATTCAGATGCTACACATGACAGAATTTTTGGTGTTCAGAATTTCCAAGTTGATAAATATTAAATGTGCAGCTACATAAGAAGGAGACTTATTTTGTGGAATAAAATAAACTTTTGATTCATACCAAGTAGTGAAGATCAGAATGCTAATCCTTAACTGGACTTCTAGAATTTTTTTATTTTCATAGTCCTGTAGCTAAAAATAGTGTTTTCTTCAAACAGAGCTTTCCATTAAGTTTCTGATCCTGTGAACACCTTGTATGTACATAGCTTAGTCAACATAGGATGGGTTAGTCAGTGTTAACTTGCATTTCAAAGTAGACACTGTTAAATAAAGACAATAGTGCTTCATTATTCAGCATGAACCATTACGTGTCACTTAAAGGAAAAGCAAGGATTTCTAGTTGATATATACTGATACATTCAGGCATATGTAGTACATATACTAATGCAAAATGATGTTAAGTTGCTTAGTTATCTTATATGAAACATTAGTTTCAGGGTCACAGAAATACTGTTTATACGAAGTATAAAAATTGTGTTATAAGTTTCTCTAGTGACCTTTGAAGGGAGGCAAAGTTGGGTCTGAAGCTGTAATATATTTCTTCTAGAATTTTGAGTGCAAATGGTGTATTCAGTGAAATTCATGAGTTAAAGATAGAGCATGAAGACATTAGCCAATGCAGCTTATAACCAGAGTTTTCTGGAAGCTCTGTCATGACTACAAGGTTATTAGATTCATTACTGTAAAGCAGAGTTACAAACACATTTTTATATTAATTTCTTAGTGCTGATATCTGCTATAAATGCCTCACAAGAAAGATATTTTAATACTTTGTTCATTCAGATTGTACTAGATAGTGATGGTCACATTGAGATCATTTATGCTACAGTCTGATGCCAAGTCTTTTTCACTGGTTGGTCTATGTTGTGGGACAAGAACAAGGCAAAGGAAATGCAAAAAGTGAAAGTGCAATTAAACTGCACTTGCTTTCAATGAGATTCTTTATTCAGTTATATACTTAGCTTTTAATTATTGTTTATTTTTGTTATTAAATTAATATTTTAATAAGAAACTATATAAAATGAATAACAATGAAATATTAGAGGTTGAATAGTATACTAGTAATTTACTCAAGATCAGTAGTCACTTAATAGGTTCATCTGAAGAAGGAATCATTTATTCATTGCAGAAATATTTATTGAGTGACATACTATGTGCCAGACATTACGCTAAGCTCTGGTAATACAGGAGAAAGCAGAATGAACTGTTTTTTCAAGTTGATGCATGAAACTTTTTATAACTCTGAGTAAATAATTCAACATTTAATCAATTATATAACTTTCTTTAGAATTTATACAGTTTCTTAGAAAAACAAATGAGTAACAGCTTTTCAACATTTTAATAATCATGAATTAAAGGTCCATAGGAGGATATTTTTAATAATCAGTTATAGTAATAATAGCTAGTATTTATTGAATACCTATTTGCCAGGTATTGTATAATTCTCTATCATCCTTATAACAATCCTGAGAAATTTATTATTTTGAATCCAAGCTTATAAATTAAAATTTAGGGAAGATTTGAAGAAAATTTAGTTACAGAGTTTCTTATCAAACTGTATAGTAATCACCTTGATTGTATTGCTTCTAAAACTGAAAATTCCATGAAAGTAGAGCCTGTGTCATTCTTGTATACATTTATATCTTCAGGGCTTGCACTGTGGCTGTGAAATAGTTGATATTCAATATATGAAATAACTCACTTTCATAGAAAAAATAAACTTCCCTTGATTCTATCAAAAGACCATTAAGTTTTCCTTATCTCTAATTACAGGACTGCACAGGGCCATATTGATTTCTCCTCCTGTGCTGGCTGCCTTGAGTGCTGCAGAGAGGGGCTGATGTGCAACTGGAAAACACTCAGAAAAAAATAGAACCTGGAACAAAATGGCTGAGCAGGGAAAAGCTGTGCACACATGCCCATCATCTTAAGAGTACAATGCTGCTCTCATTCGCAAGCTAGAGGATCCCTTTCTTAACAATCCACCTTAGTCTTTCATACTCTGAATATTGATAGCCTTGTTCTTACCTAGCCTTACCTAGTCTAATTATTTTCATTTTTAAAAATTGTTCTCTAAAAATGTTGGCTAATTTGAAATCACACCAAAAGATACTTTATTCTTTTATATTTTTGTTATATAACTCCTGCTTTTGAAAGGATGATCTCATCTTATGGTTCTCAAACTTTATTGTGCATCAGAATTACTTGGTGGGCTGGTTAAAATACAGATTCCTTCCAGAGATTCTGACTTACTCGTTCTGGGGTAGGAACCAATAAATTGCACTTCTAGCAAGTTCCCAGATGATTTTGATCCTCTGTAATCCTCTAAAAATAGAATAAATCTTGGCTCAACACATCCCATTTGAAGGGAAGAGTTATTTTCAATCACTGCAAGGCCAATGACTCTAAAGTTTTTGTTGTCGTTGATTTGTTTTGCTTTCAAATATAACAGTCTCCCTGAAATTTCAATGCCAACATGATTTCTCAGACGCTTTACCTGCTGTAAAATCTTTCTCAGATGAGGAAGATTTTCTCAGAAGACCATTTGTTATCTAATTAGGCTTTCTAAGTGGGGAGAAATCACTTGTTAATTGAGTATCCCTTATTCACATAGAATTGATGATGTTCCTCTAAGAAATAGAAAATTCAGATAAATAAGGTCTTGAGTTGGAACAAAAATTAGTACATTGTACTTTCCCCTCCATCCCGTTCCTTGGAGGTCTAAGGGAATCAAGCTCACTGACTGCAGGCAAATGCATATAGTTTTATTGCTTTAACAATAGTTTGAGGAATGTGAGGTTGGGAGAAGAGGTAACATCAATGAGTGAGTGAGTGAGTGAGTGAGTGGAGGAGCACCAGTTATTGGTGAGTAATTTGCGGCATACTACAATTGTAGAGCACAAATTCGGTATTTGAGGTAATTAAGTTTTAAATCTTACTTCAGTTACATTCCAGAATCATAGGGTTTGTTAATACATGAAAAGTCTCTGCTTGATTACAGATGAACTGATGATATATCATTGTGGTAGAATAAATTGGGTTACATTACCTCCTTTGCTTGTTTCCAGTTATCAACTGAGATTGATTTTAGAAGAAAGCCTATTATAATCCGGAAAAATACAACTTGAACTCCATAATCTCAAGTGTTGAAATCCCAAAAGATGAAAATATAATTCTGAAAGAAATAATAAAACATTCTTTATATTTATTTACATTTTAAAAGGGGGTTTATTTGAGAAAAATTAAAACAAAACAATACACTGTACACGATAAAATAAATAATAGCACATATTTTTACAAGCAAAAACACTCAGGTATACTAGCAACAGTCACACCAGTATAACAGTTATGATGCAGACAAACCGTATTTATAAAGAAATAGGTCAAAAATGGAAATGTATAAATGCATATCACTGTGGTTGATAATTGTGTGCACCCAGCTTTATATAACTGTAGTCATCTTAAATTTCCTGATGAACAAGCTAAGCTTTTTGGCAAGATGGATCAAAAAATTCAGTGGGTCACCAACACACATATAGTTACCCAAAGAACTGAGATCCTGATAAATTTTCTTCCACAAGCGCAGACGTACAAAATCTTTCTTTCATTTATTGAAGAAATTTCGACATGTTTGGGTTCAGAAATAATGCTTATATGCACAGTCAATGTTGTGATAATGCAGTTCTCGTGGAATCAAATTTCTGATGTCCAAGGCATTCGAAGAGAAGCCTGCCCTAGTTCTCAGACAGAAACCAGTTCACCTCCTGTTTTTGTTCTATATGGGTCCCCGGCAGATCGGATGGTGCCTGCTAACATTGAGGGGAGATCTTCTTCACCTAATCCACTCAAACTCACACACTAATGTCATCTGGAAGCACCCTCACAGACACACCCAAAAAATGCTTTAATAGGTTTCTAAGTATTTAATCCAGTGACATCTCAAATTGAATCCACAGGTCCACCCCTTGTCAACTTGGCTCCCGTAAGTCTCTCCTTAACCATACTTAATTTCCGAGTAAAGACTGTAACAGCCACCTAACATGATGCAACTAACACGATGCAATAATCCTGCATACGACCAAAAACTAATCCCTTCCCCAGAATTCAGCTTTCAAGATTTCATATTTGAGATTTTAATATTTCGAGATTGTCATTTTCAGGATTGTAGATGTGAGAGATTTTAGACCTAAGGGATTTAGACCTTAGGGATTTTGGATCTTTTCAGATTTCAACATTCAGGATTATGGCATGTGGGATTGTGTCTTTCAGGATTGTGATCCAAATCCATTTTAGAAAAGGTCATTGTGAGCTAGAGGTCTGAGGATATTTCTGGAAATATTTTGGTGCCATACAGGTTTTTTAATACTTTTTTTTTTGCTTATATGTCTGCATAAAAAGAAATGGGATTATGGTAACTTTGAAATAACATTTTACATTAGGATTTAATTCCCACTTTCATTTACTATTAAATTGAGAACCTGAGATTTTTTTGGCCCTTGTTACTTTTTTTACCTTTTTCTTTGACCTATATGTATATAAAATATAGTATTTGGATTAGTTTCCAATAAATGCTTATTTAATTGAATTTGAATTTATTATATTGAAACTTTTTAAACTACCCATCTACCTAGCCTGACATTTGTATTAGCTTGTTATAGTTCTTGTAATAGAACATATATCTTTTTCCCCCAAATTAGTAAACTGTAGTTTTATAAATACCCCAAAAGAAACTGAGTCACATTTCTTTACTAACATTACTGAGAAGATATGAGAAGAATTAACTCAACATTCTTAATAATGGAAATGTGGTAATCAATATAGTTGATGGTTGTTTTGATGATACTTATTTTTCTTCTGAGAAACGTGGGGTTTTTTGTAAGTATCCAATGTCTTTTCACTCTAAAATATTTTTTCATTATCAAGAGTTAAATAAAAGAGAAGATGGCTAATGGAAAAACATACTGCAAGAATGCAGGGATGAAACGTAAATAAACCTCATGTTAAATAATGGTCAAAATGAAGAAGACACATTATTTACAGTATTTTATGTGGAATGCCCTTTCCTGGAACCTTTAAGAACTAGGATAATTACTAACTCAGTCTTCTGGAGTTTTATTCTATTTTTTATTTTTTATTATAAAAGCTGAGAGATCTTTTTTTTATCAATTGTTGTTTGAAGTTGTAATTTAAACTTAAAAAGACAAAAGATGCATAGGCATATTGTATCAATATGGTGATTTTGTTATCCCTTTTGTATATTCATCATAAATTTTTGTATTCTGTTAAAAATCACTCTGAAACAGACAGTGGGTCCATTTTTCATTAGTATCATATTAAATTTTATTTGGAATATCTCAGATAATGATTTGTATCATTTTGGTAAGGGACAAGATGGTGAGACTGGATAATATAAATGCTAGACCTATATGGTTAGTTATTAATTACCTGTATTTCCTTAAGCTACTGTCTTTAAAGCCTGACTCCAATAGTGAGTCCTTTTGTAATCAAGCCTCCTTAGTTTCCTCATGAGTGAATTTCAATTATTGTTTTTCTTAATATAAGAAGTTCTTGTTCTGATCTCACCACAAAAAAAAATGGTAACTAGCTGAGATGATAGATTTGTAGCTTGATTATGGTAATTATTTCACAAGGTATAGGTGTATCAAATCATCAAATTGTACACCTGAAATATAAAGAATCTTGATTTGTCAAATATACCTCAATTTAAAAAAGTTCTTTACATAAATATTTTGTAGAATAAAAAAAAAAGTTCTTCAAAAGAAATCTCAAATCTCCAAATGGAAACAGGTTAAAGTGGAGCTCCCCTGGTTCCACGGAGAACCTTTTTTTGAGGAAACTTAGGCAACTCGCAGGTACCTTATGTCATGAGACAGAGTTTGAAAACTACAATTGACTATCTCTAAATTTCCTCCCAGGTCTAAAATGTGATGATAGTTACTACTTCAATACATCATCCTTAAGGAAAATTATTAGGTCCACACTGTTTCTATCCTTTGAATTTTACACATAAATTTTGTAATCAAAAGTTTATTTGTAATATCAGATGGAATCAGATAATTGTTTATTGTTTTTTCTACTGACAGGAACATAAGATTTTGTTGTGTAGCTTAAGTCAAATGTAGTTTGGAATATATATTTTTTAAAAATTGTAACTTACATATCCAAATACAATTTTTCAAGAAGTATTCAGTAGAAATTAATCTGTGAAAGAAGAGGAATTCAGCAGTGGCTTATTTGATGAATGATTTAACATGTTTATTTCTTCCCTTTCATCAAAACTCTGTGTCCCCTTGTTTGCCCCCTCTGACTTCATACTCTGGAGTTGACCAAGATCCCTCTTCCATCGGATTGTTCTGGGAATTTTGAAATAATCTGCTTTTTCCTCTCTTTCCCCTGTTGCTTCTGATGCCTTAGAATTACATTTTCCTCGCTGATTTAGTTTAGAAAAGAGAAAAGAGCTTCCATGACTAGTAGATTATCACTTTTGGGTTTGCTCTTGGAAGTGACAAGATGCTAGGATCCCTCTTTGGAATGTAAAATTTGTCTCTTATATAGAAATGATATAAATGTGCACCAGAGACTATAAAACTCTGATACTATCTACTGTACTGTATAGCTGAACGCCACAATGTGTCTGGTAATCTATTGACTATCATAAATGCTATTTCTACGGAAAAGTTAGGAGGTCCATATTTCGGGCAACCAATGTATAGTTGAATGCAGAACCGTCATAGTTGGGTACTAACCATGTGATTTATCCATCAACAGGTGCATATGCTCAGAAATTCTGTATCCATAAGAAATCAGACTACTTTCTTTTCCTTTTGCAAGTAAATTGAATTTAGCCTGAGAGGCTGAGGGGAAATTTTCACATATAAGCCACGGGTTTGTGTTTTGTGTTTTGTTTTGTTTATAGATATAGTACTAACTGGATGGATGCAATAAAATTCCTAGGTGGTACTAAGATACAATAGGATTTGTGAAATGGACAATTGTCTTGCATAAATAGCAAGTAAAAAATCAAGTCTGTCCTTCATAAAAATTTTATTCTGGGGTGTGCTTGTTTTCCAAAACTACCTCTACTAAATCTCCTGTTAGTCCTGAAACTAGAAGGCAGAAAAGCTTCTAGTGCTACAGCCAACTGCAGTGTAGCCTGAGAAACAGGCAACAAAAATAGAACACCAGGATTGCTGTGCGTGGGTGAGGCAGAAACCACATTATGAGCAAAAGCTTCCAGTATTATTTTAGAACCAATACAGAGCTCTGCACTTCTCTCCTCTCTCTTCCAAAAACACATACTACAAAAATAAAATGAAATGAAATGTATGTGCATTTGCCCTCTTAGAATTATGATTCTTAATTTTTTTTCTTGCCTTCCTTTCTTTGGAAGCGAATCGCCAGTATGGAAACACAGTGTGTAAAGCAAGCTTCGAGAGAGGAAAGAGTTAATTGGTTTTAAGGCCCTGCAATAGAGAATTATGGTTTGAAAGATAGAGGCTGGACAGCTGGGTTTGCTGGGGTATTTTTAAATGCATTAATGCAGGCTCCAATCACTCGGCCATGCTTGACCTATTTTTGGCTCAGGCCGACCATTGTTCTATTTCTGTGCCTGTGGGCCATGCTGTTGTTGATTCATATGCAAATGGATTATCACTCGCTTTAGCCAACTTGAGCTGAGAGAGACTGAGAAAGGGGGAAGAGAGGCACAGACACGGATAGGAGAAGGGCACCGGCTGGAGCCACTTGCAGGACTGAGGGTTTTTGCAACAAAACCCTAGCAGCCTGAAGAACTCTAAGCCAGGTTTAATTGGTTTCTTTTTCTCGTGGGTAGACTTAATAATTTTCTACGTATTCTGACAAAGAAATAACCCCGAAGCACGTTCCTATTTCCCACCTGCTTGTAGTTTCCGGGATAACCTAAACTCCAGAGAGCTATAGCATCCACTCTGTCCTTTCTGCTTTGCACACAGGTTGGTAACATGGGAAAAGTGTCCAGGTCTTTTTAAAAGTGGATGCCCATTTGAGCAGAAAGGAAATCATTGTCGAAGTTGATCCTCTGCTGCTTCTCCTCAGGGAGGAGGGAGAACCAGCGAGGGTAGCTCCTGGGGCCGGTGCACTGAGCAGTGATGAATGTTTCATGTAGCTGAAGTAAGAGTGACTGGAATATGCTGCAGACAATTTACGAGAGTGACTCCTGTTTTTCCTCAGATGGGGTGGCTGGACGAGAGCAGCTCTTGGCTCAGCAAAGAATGCACAGTATGATCAGCTCAGGTAAGATCCTCTTTCATAACTGAGACGTTTTAGGTTTGAAAGGGGGCTGGCTTGGGAAATGCAGCTAAGAAAAGCACCTCTCTTGAGGAAATTGCTGCTTTTTCGTGTTGATGTTGCTATTTTCTTGGTGCGTCTGTAGGGTTTAACTTAGATCCCTTCCATTACTGTTTCTGTGCATATTCAGTCTGCTTAGGGACAGCAGCTTCTGAATGAAATTGCAAACTATTGCTTCTGATGAAAGATGAGACTGAGATAAGTAAAATGTAGTTGGGGGTGTTTTGCCTTTACTATGCAACTAGAAAAAGGAGCTGTGTACTGATTGTAAGCCTATTCTAATAGGACTTTAAAAATCAGGTAAGTTCATATTGGGGCTTCAGTTTAAACTGCAGCCCCGCTAGCCTGACGATTTTATATTTACTCTGTGCCTACAGAAGCACATCTATTTATAGACCTACCTTCTAAAATGTGTTTGCCACAGAGTTATAAAGGTAGTTTTCCTTTTTCCATTATGTGGCTTTCTCTCATCAGCCCCAAATGAAACTGTTTAGTATGAAATAAAATTGTTATTAGCAGATGCTTATTTTAATTTTCTTCAGAAACATGTGGGAAGTCTAGCATTGTCAGGCAGATGTGATGGCATAACACACATGTAAATGTGTTAAAAGCAGGTGCAGCGTTTTAAAGGATAATAGGAACAGATTCTAATTTCTAGTTTCTCAAGGAGATGAGCTGGTGGGAGATGGAGCTTGTCAGCCTTGTCAATTTATACTTACTAAATGAACATACTCTCCAGGCAGTATCACTTACGTGTAATTATTGCCTTTCATATTTATTTCCTATGGCTATTTCCTAAAGCTTTGGGAACTCTTTGTTTCTGTCCTCTTCTGAATGTTTCAACCTAAAATTGGCTTAAAGTTCTCACTTAGATCCCACTTCCCATGTGGGCTTAATCGTAATTATAGATCACCGCCTAGATTTCCATGATAAGAACGCCACATAAAGCAGTGTTTACTTTGTAGAGCTAGGTGTGAAAGAAATATTCCACAGGTTGGCATGATGTCTGTTTTGGTGTTAATACACCTTCCCATATGGGGATCTATGTTTAAAGCTAGTTTTCTTTAAACCTTGGTTAGTTATGTTAATTTTAAAATCCTTCTGTTGACCCAATCTTTTCATGGAATCAGAATAAAATATCAATTTTGCATAATTTGGTATTTATACACTTAAGTGACAGGAATTATGTTAATGAATAGTGCCTGCTTAACAAAAGCAAACCTACCAGAATTTCAGTACAGTTTATTCTTATAGCTGCAAAGCTGACAAGGGCTCCAGGAGGGTTTAACAGGTATGTCTCTAATGGGACTCGTCATTTAACTTAGCATTTTATTTTTTAAAATATGGATGAACCCTTTGAAAATAACTATTTTAGAAATCTTTTCAGCACTATGCTTTATCCTTTTAGTCCTCACTTCTGTGTTACAAGTTTGATATTTTTTTTCATATGGTAGAAACATACATGCCTTCCAAGTAGCAAGTGTCTGCTGAAGCTTAGGCTGGCTACAGGTGTTTGCAAGCTTTGCTTTTTTCTCCACGTCTTTGATAATCACATACAGCTTTACACCCATTTCAGTAGAGATTGTCATTTTCCTAGCATTTAATGGTTTGTGTACAAAGCAACAAGATTTTCAGACAGGGAAGTGCTTCAGGCTGTCCGTGCTTTTGCCAGTTCTACAAGAAGCAACATTTAAGCAGCAGCTAGCTATTAAATGAAAAGTGATGTAGGTTAACATCGACTCCCAAAACCTGTCTGGTATAAATACATAATCACTAAGTTCTATTTATTTTTAAAATGTGAAGCATAAAAACAATTACACCCTTCCTGCCATGACATATATTTCATATATGTTCTTAAATTTAATTCACCTAGTCTTTATTGTATACTTCCTGTGAGGCACTGGCTCTCAAAGTTGGACTCACCAGAAGCACTTTACAAAATATGATACCTAGATTCCACTCCCAGAATGCCTGATTTAATTGGTATGGGGAACAGCCTGGGGATTGAGGTTTTTAAAAGCTCCCCACGTTAACCTTCAGCAAACTGAGATTCACTGCTGTAGGGCTAGGGAACAGATGGTGATGCTGGTGAACCACTATCAGTAGGGTTTGTCCTTTGAGCTAACTGCTAAATTAGGGGTATGTTTGTCTTAATTTAGCTACAAATGTTGTTCAGCTCCCTTTTGGACCAGTGGTCTGGACGTGATTCATAGGCTTAGAAGCAGAGTCTTTGGATTTGAAAGAGAGAAAGGATGCCTGGCAGCAGTGCAAAGGAGTGGAGAGAGCACTGTTCTAGGAGTCAGACACTCTGTATTCTAGCGTGAGCTCCACTGCTAGCTGATTGTGTACTGATTTTTTACTCATCTTCAAACTGAAGAATAATGGTGTCCTCCTGCTTGCCTCTTAGCATTCTTGTGAGGTTCAAATGTATCAATATGTCTTTAAAACATATACTCACTATTAGAATTGTTGTTTTTAGTGAATGAACCTAAGATCTTGGTTTTCAGTGCCGTGTTCTATCTTGCTGAACAAGCCACATGAGTTACATTGTAGGTCACATGGGGGAAATGATTGTTTGTTTTGATGATCAGTTTGCCTTAGTTATCTTATAAATCAACTATTTATTTTGTTACCTTGGTTTGATAAGAGTTGAGATCTTTCCTATGCAGACTATCACTATAGGTAAGAGTAGGGTGTGTATGTGTGTGTGTGTTCTCTGAAATGTCTCATTATGTAATAAAGGCAAAGAAGTTGCACAGTATGTGATTGAACAGTGAACCCCAATGGCAGATTTCATGAGATTATTTTTAAAACATTGGTTCTGTTGTGTAATTTCTTTAGCAATTGCGTTAGAGTTCCCATTTGTTGTTCTAGTTATATTGGATATTATGCACTAATATTGATGGTTTTTGTACAGAGCTCTTTATATACTGTTGGAATACAAGTGTTTTTTATGGTTGTATGTTTTTTTGATATTGACTCGGCCAGGCTAAACATGTTTGGTAGAACCAGGTTCTATAATATTGTACTAATATATTTTAGTTTAAAGTTCTATAATATTAAATCTTAGAATTCAATGTGAGTGACACATTTTGTCAAGTACATCCCTACTTTTGTGGCTTGTGTGGGCCAGGGTAAGTGATAACTGTGGCAGAAAGTGAAGCATGTACAAATATTGACTCAGGTCACTCTGCAGGAGCTGGCAGGATTAGGGGTGTTCTCCCATTGCCAAGCATGTTGCTTAACACATTGGGCAGCAGAGCTGTCCAGACAATATTGGAACAATTATTATGAAGGAATTTCCTAGAGTTTGTACAGAAGTAATGTAAGATATATTTACAATAAGGAAAGCTCATATTTTGGCCATCTATTCTTATTTTAGGGTATAAAAGAAAAACATTTAAATCAAAATCCTGAAATTCTTTTATATATCTTCACCCTCTTTTGAATCCTTTTGTTCCTTAGTGTATGGTGTTGAGGGGAAGGGAACATTTTAGATTCAGTAGTCACGTCACTTATGTCTACTTGAAAAGCAGAATCTAATTATGAAAATGTAAGTCTGTGAAATGTTCCTGTCATGTCAAGAATCACTTCTGGTATTCCCCATAATTACTGTTTTGCCATTCTCTAACTCAGGTTATCTTCACTTGCAAGTCTGTTATCAATTGAGATAGATGATAGGTATCAATCAGAAATATAATTATAAATGGGCTCATTGAGAATGGAGACAAGAATGAGTATTTCATATTTCTGAGGATGACACAGGAGGCATAATTATTGTTATGTCCGTTAAGTAAGAAAATCCAATAAAACCCCTTAGAAGACTGAAATAAATCCAAATTCTGAATTCAAAAAATATTCTAAATGATGATTTTAATTTTGGAGATGAGCAATTTTAAAATATGCCTCATAATTTCTCACTACTGATAAATAATGAAGTGAGCCCAAAATAGCATGTCAGCCAACAAACATTCCTTCCATCCCTGTCACCCAATATATTCAACAGTAACTGAGCAAAGAAAATGATATAACCTAATGCAACATACCTCAGAGGCTAACAGCCAAAGCAAAAATGGATGCAGAGGTTCTTTGATCATAACAGAGAGACCTGTTTCCTGGGCTGTCTTAGAATTTGACTGGCAAGTTGACCAGTTCCTGAGGATTCTCACTAAGATTCCCAAATCTGAAGAGAAGAAAACCGAGTAGGTATCCTCACCATTTTGGGTTGTTCTTGTTTTCTCTTGTGGCTGAGAAATAGTAGAAATGAAGGCTTCAGAGCAGCATACTAAATTGGGAGAAAGATCGATCCATAGCTCTTTGGAATGACGTACCTTTCACCAACTAACCTTAGAGATTCTGCCAAGAAGAAAAACATCAACTCATTGAACCCATGGAATTAGACGTCTTAGTATTGCTTTCTACAAATAGAGCACCTTACATAAATTTTATATTAAAAAAATGCTGAAAGGTGAGATGATAAACAAGAGAATGAGATGAGAAAGGAGATATAGATTTCAGGAAATGAATTAAGAATGGAAAATCATAATGATTATAGAAAAAAATATTCATTAGAAATAGAAGAAAACAGAATAGGCCCAGGTAAAAATCTTTACACATAAAGATGAAAGGTTTGAAAAAAATCAGAGTAAATGAAAAAGGAAAATAGTTAGACAAAGTAGAAATTCTCAAACATGAAAGAGGCTGCTTGACAGTGAAAGCCACACAGTGAAGAGATGAACTTAAAGCAAACAAAAAACTAAATTCAGAAGTAGAGAAAACATTATCAAAGTAACGAGGGAACATTGAATGCATTTAAACAACTGTTGGATTGTGTTTATAGGGCAGAAAGTAGTTATTATAAAGTAGGGGAATGTAAAAATATTAATAAAGCTGGCCAGTGTGAGGTGTTAGAGAGAGGTGAGATGGAAGGATGTGAGAAATGCTAATATCCTTCCCTTTCTGAGCAGGGACAGACTCCCTGCTGCTTAAAATAGAAACACATACTTAAAAAAAAGATTCAAAGCACTGATTTTTAAAAATAGTTTATTTAACCTTAAAGAGGTCTTTTTGGAAATAGTATCTCTTATGTTAAGGAAGTATTTAGTACATTTATAGTTCCTTCAACTGCAGTTTTAAATCTGCTTAATTCAGTTAAATTTAAATTTAAATTCAGTTAAGTTTAATTTCAGTTTTTAAAAATAAATATAACATCAGTGATATGTTCTTATTTTTATAATTTTTTAAATCTATCCATCCATCTCCTGAAGAATTCATATAAAGATAGGAAGAAATAAGGAAAGATGCTGTGCTGTGTTTGGTGAAGAGGAGGGGCTTTTTCTTTTAGCATCATACCTCTTTACAGTGTATGATTTTTTATAATAGCCATGTATTCTATGAGAAGTGTTCATTACACACCCCCACACAAAGCTACTATATCAAAATACTGACAGTGATTAATTGTAAGTAGTAGGTATATTAGTTAGGTTGTTTTCTCCTGCAAATAAAAGAACACTCTAGTCAAAATGACAGACAAGTAGGACATTTATCATGTGATAAAGTAGTTGAGTGGTTAGGCAGCACCAGGTAGTCAAAAATGGCAGCAGCATTCAGGTCCTTCATATAGCTCCACTCTGCTGGTCTTAGCCTTGGTTGGTGTGATCCTAAGATTGGATCCTCCAATGGTCACAAACTGACTTGTAGCAGTTCCAAGCATTATGTATATTTATGCATAACAAATTGCAGAGACAAAGGTTGGATCCTCCAATGGTCACAAGTTGACTTGTAGCGGTTTCAAGCATCATGTTATTTATGCACGACAAATTCCAGAGACAAAGAGGGGAAACTGCTGTCTTGGCGTCTCTTTTAAAGGAAAGAAATCTTACCCAGACTTCTCCAGCAGATCATCCTTTATACTATATTGACTAGAATAGCATCACCTGCCTATTGTTTCACTTGTTTTTCAGAGGAGTGGGACCCATGACTGAGCTGGGAAGGCAGGATACCTAAACCTGCTCAAGTTTCTATTGGGAAGAACAAAGAAGCAGGAGGAATAGATGTTAGCTAGGCACTAGCAGTATTTGCTACAACGTGGATATTGGTGATAAGAAGTTTCTTCTTTGCAATTTTATTTACTTTTTAGTTTCCACAAATACAATAAAGTAAATGGACTATGTTTATAATTTCCCTTTCAGTTGAACTATGGGTGTTGACTTTCTTTTCATGAAGATAATGTATCTGTTTAAATACTAATGTAAGTATTTTTTACTAGTATTGAATATAAGTTTTTTATTAATATTGAATAGATTGCCTTTCTTAGTAGTCTATTGTTAGAAGAAGCCCCCTAATAAAGAGACTGAAGTAATTGTAGAAGAAACTGGATCTCTCTAAGCTATTAATCATATTTTCTGAAGGAAGGAAAGTCAACATTGTGGCCTCATGCCTTACAAGCATTTATTATAAACTTGAATAGAGTATTCCTTTAATGTTGGCTTCGAGGCACACAAAATTTTTTTTGAGAAATATAATAATATATGAACTGTTTTCAATATATGAAAGGAGGATTATCTTAAAAATACTCAGAATGTGTTTGCCAGTAGGTTGTCACAAGTATTACATTTTAAGAATCATGAACAATTTTTACAATATGGAATGATAACTACATTTTAACATTTTTTTCTGAATTTGAATGCTTTGAAAATAATTTAATTGAAATAAAAGCTCATGCAAATCACTTTAGAAAAGAAGCTTTCAAGAAGAAATTCAAAAATATGTTGTCCTCTGCCTCAAATCAGTGTTGGCTGTGCCACGGTCCCCCCTGTTTTTGAAAGGAAGCTGAAGTGAGTGGTTAGCTTGGGATATGTGGTGTCCTTCCTGTTGGCAGTTTTCCCCTTTTCTTTTCCCAGTAAGTTGGCAATAAGGAAGCAAAGAAAGAGGAAATGTCTGGTGTTCCTAGTTCCATTCTTCTTCAACTAAGTCGGTTGCACAAAACAAATTTAATTTAAACAACATTTTTCACAATACTAAACGACCTACACTTTCAAGTGTTATCAGAGAACATTATGTTTAGGTTTACTCTAAGTTGCTATGATTCATGAATATAAGAATAAGTACTTCTTGTGTTTTTATAAGAATATATTTTCCATTCATTATCATAATGTTAACTTTTCCATAGTAAAATAAGTGATGGGCTTTTCGTGTATAGTGTTTCTTAAATACCCATTAATTAAATCCAATGAAAACCACTTTTAAGGAAGAAGGAAATTTACCAAACCACAGAGTGTAACTAGTCATTTGCTTATGATTAAACTTTTTGCATGCTGATAAGGTTGGAAATACCCACGACTTTATTTTCCTGCTTCTCCTTATGGTTCACCACTTGTATCAGAAACTTTTAAATTCATAATGTATGTTCATTATTGACCCAGTTGCAGCCATGTGGATGTTATTTCCAATTTGCTTGAGGTACATTTTGGTGAATGTCTAAGGCATGACATTTCCAAATGAGAATGTCATGAAGTTGTTTCAAAATTTGAAACTTGATATTAAAAACAAAATAAACCCCCCAAAATCCAGAAAACAAAAAATAAGTAAATTTCACTGAGTTTTCATTAAATGACATCATAGCTTGGGAGTTCTTGCTTTAGTAAAAATGTGTTTACCCAGAAGGTTTTCAGGGAACCCCATGTAGGGTGAATAAAAGCTCTTGTTGTGTTAAGCACTGTATTAACTTTATTCTTGATGATGCTTTTGAAATCTCATAATCAGAATTCAAGGGTGTATTTTAAGTACATGATTTTTACATTAGGAACTATCTATTTTAAGTTAGAAAGTTATCACCACCCGTTTTTGTTTTTTTCTGTCGTACTCTTCTCTGATCTTCTAGTTGCTTAGTTCCAATTTTATTTTATTTTATTTTGTTCTGTTTTTTGAGACAAAGTCTCACTCTGTCATCCAGGCAGGAGTGCAGTGGTATGATCTTGGCTCACTGCAACCTCCACCTTCTGGTTCAAGTGATTCTCCTGCCTCAGCCTCCCAAGTAGCTGGGATTACAGGCATGTGCCACCATGCCTGACTAATTTTTGTAGTTTTAGTAGAGATGGGGTTTCGCCATATTGGCCAGGCTGGTCTCGAACTCCTGACCTCAAGTGATCTGCCCGCCTTGGCCTCCCAAACTGCTGGGATTACAGGCATGAGCCACTGCGCCCAGCCTAGTTCCAATTTTAGAGGTCAGTGATTGTAAGCATATTTTTTCAAAAATTTTTATGTCATTCTTTTATTATTGACACAATGGCTAATGTTTCAAAAGTTTCTCTGTGTATCACTTTATCATTTAATCCTCACCACAGTTTAATAATGCAGTAGTTGTTGCAGCAATATTGGTGTTTTACAGTTGAGGAAATATATTCAGAGAGATAAGAAATTTACTGATGGTTACTGTTGGTAGGAAATGGCAGGGTCGTGTTTAAAATCCTGCCCCTTTTTCTCAAAAAATATTTAGCGTAGGATAATTCTGCTTGGTACTAAAAATGTGGACACATTTATATATGTATAAACAAATATCCAGACAGACTTCTTAATCCTGGGAGGTTTAAGGCACAAATAGGCAACTGTGTTGAAAGTTTTGCTGGAAGATGCTTACTTCATGTTCTCAGTGCTAGTTAATTAAATTCGAGGAAGTTAGCACTATCCAGAGCTGAGAGGAGCTTAAGGAAACCAAGCTTCTATGAGTGTGCTCTTTTCCTTGGAGCAGATGCTTTGGACAGAAGCAGCATTCCTGATGCATTTGGCACCTGTTTGCCAGTGTTCATGATACACAGATCATGAGGGTAAAGTTAGCCCCGCTTCAAAATAGCAAATTATTATTAATGTATTTTGGCAGGAGAAAGTAATTTTTTTTGAAATGTTAGCATTATGGGGTTCATTTATTTTGACCAAAAGGTTTGAATTATGCTCACCTTGGTATTTACCTTGACATGTAAGGTTAATAAAGCCTATATCACCACTCAAATCCTAATTTCAACTTGCAATGTGAAATTCTCTAGCCACAATAAAGATCTAGCTAACATAATTCAGTTTCTACTTATTTTGAATATATATCTGTCCAATTTGGGTCCAGTTTGGGCAATTTAGGTGAAAACTGGATGGCTGTGTTTATATGTATTATCATCATACTACGTTTTACTTTATCTTGAGTTAATTTTGCTTTATTGGATGAATATTATATGTTCTGTAGGTGGCTTAAGCATAAAATTCACCCATTACCTACTAATCCAATTATGCAAAAGCCCACTCTTGGCTTTCCAACAGGTAATTTTTATGATCTTATTTGCTATGAGAATCTTGAGCCATCTTCAGGAATCAATACATTGTAAAAGCATTATTGATTATCACGTTAATGATTGACATAATTTATTGCCTTCCTAGGGGAAAGAAGCTTTCAGAAGATCATTAAATGCATTAAAACCTGCAGATGTCCACATGTCTGTGCCTCTCTTTAGCAGCCTGACTCCTTTGGGTCAGTTATTCTTAGCCTCGGTATTCCTATCTTATGGCATCGCAGGTCTAAGATTAGCTTGTTAGGCGTTATCATGCCGTATGAGTTACCTCCTAATATAACTCTACACTGGAATGATTATTTATAGAAAGAGCATTCTGTCATTTTTGGGTTATTTCTAGTAGTTTAAATAAAGAAGAATAACATTCAAGTGAAACCACAGATTCCTTCCTGCTGCCAAAATAACATGATAACTGTCTGCTTAAGGGGCAATAATGTTGTTTAAATGTGTGCTTAGGGTGATTGCAGAATTCTTTTTATCTCTGCCACCTTGAGAGAAAAGGGAGAGCTCTGGTAATGATGTATCATGCTTATGGAAAGGCAAAGAGGCGGCCTTGATGCTGTCTCAGAGCACACAGGACTCTGGTTGATGATGACAACAAGAGACACACAGGGTTTATTTTTAGAAACAGACATTGCTAAGCTCTCCATTTGGTGTTAATATTGCTCATAAACAGAGCTCCTTGGGGCTGTTGACCCTTCTAGTGAATATGGCATTACACACACATACTGTTTTCTTTTTTCACTTTGTAAGAATGAT
This sequence comes from Gorilla gorilla gorilla, assembly GCF_029281585.2. Taxonomy (NCBI): domain Eukaryota; kingdom Metazoa; phylum Chordata; class Mammalia; order Primates; family Hominidae; genus Gorilla; species Gorilla gorilla. The sequence goes on from NC_073230.2 coordinate 25,947,721, forward strand.
TCTATTATGGAAAGTGTATATATATCTGTTTCTAAAAACTAAGAAATCTAAATTCTATTCAATTTCTCCAATAGATTTAGAGTTTTTTTTTTTAATCCCATGAAGCTTGGGTTTAAGAATTGGTTTATGAAAAACAATTGACTATTATAAGCACACTAAATATACAGGTTAACTATAAGGATGGGAAAAAGGCAAATATACATCATGAATGACTTTTAATAATAAATAACACCAATGCTCCTAGCTTTATTACCACAATATATAAAATATAGCCATAAAAGATACTGTCATTATAATGCACTATTGTGAGTTACTGATTTAAATAGATGAGATAAAATTCTCAGCATATGAGAAAAGTAAGTGTAAGCCTCTGCTTGCTGTTTGGGTATTACTACCTCTTGATGTTCCCAGCAAGTCTCATATACAGTAAAATATGCAGTTTTACATTTGAGAAGTGTTCTCTCAATTTACTTTGTGTGCTTAATTCAAACCTTAGCAATTGTTACTTTGCTCTAAAGTTAGAATTGTGTTTTAATGTTAAATTTGCATTTTATATTTTTTTACTATTAACTCATTTTTCCTAAATGATAAAAATGTTAAAATGGATGTTAGTGCATTTTATGTTAAACATTTGCCAAATGCTATAGAATGGATAACTTATGCAGGTCTTCCAAATATTCATTACATATTATTATTATTATTTTTATTATTATTATTATTACTATTTGAGACAGAGTCTCACTCTGTCGCCCAGGCTGGAGTGCAGTGGCGCGATCTCGGCTCACTGCAAGCTCCACCTCCCGGGTTCACACCATTCTCCCACCTCAGCCTCCCGAGTAGCTGGAACTACAGGCGCCTGCCACCACGCCCGGCTAATTTTTTTTTGTATTTTTAGTACAGACGGGGTTTCACCATGTTAGACAGGATGGTCTAGATCTCCTGACCTCGTGATCTGCCCGCCTCGGTCTCCCAAAGTGCTGGAATTACAGGCGTGAGCCACCGCACCCGGCTATTATTATTATTATTATTTTTTGAGATGAGGTTTTGCTTTTGTTGCCCAGGCTAGAGTGCAATGGCGCCATCTTGGGTCATTGCACCCTCCGCCTCCCGGGTTCAAGCTATTCTGCCTCAGCCTCCTGAGTATCTGGGATTACACGCATGTGCCACCAAGCCTGGCTAAATTTGTATTTTTAGTAAAGATGGGGTTTCTTCACATTGGTCAGGCTGGTCTCGATCTCTCGACCTCAGGTGATCCGCCTGCCTCGGCCTCCCATGTTTTTAAAAGATAAATATGTTTTGTGTTTTGTTTGGTTATCTGCTGACCATTAGGAATTTGCAAAATGAAAGACAAAAATAGGAAACACACAGTAATTGAAATGTATCTTAAAAGAAGTCAAGATGGAAATAAATTCAGAGTGGAAGTGGAAGCAACTGAAGGAACAACATAACATGTTGCATCCTGACCACTCTTTTAATGAGCGGGTCGAAGACTTTGGAAGATGAAATTGTTTGAAGCTTTGGGAACTGAGGTGAAAGAGTCATTTATCGGTTCATTTTTTCACCCGAAACTGTTTAAGAACCAACCATATGACACAGAAGATACAGCTATTAAACAAAACAAGGAGATACATGGTTGGTCAATGGAATGATGGATGGATAGATAAAGCTACTTGAGATAGGAATTAGTATTAAGGTGAAATAAAATAAGACAATGGGGTAGAAAGTGACTGATAGGGCAGTATTAGCCAGGGTAGCTAGGGTAGTTAAGTGAAGGCTTTTGAGTCTGCTAACCTGTAAAGGGTATCTTTCTAAAAAAAGTAGATTTTCCTTCAACATTTAATTTGGTCTAAGTCAAGTAGAACAGAAGCACAGTTAAAACAGATTAGGAATGGTCTGGATCTATTTCAATATTGTTACCTCTGCTTTGTGGAAAGGATGGGGAAGCATTTAGCAGTAGGTAGGTAAGGGAACTGGAGAAAGGCTGTTAGCCATGGTTTTCTCTGTTTTTCATAGAGATCGTGAACCAAGTGCCTCTCTCTTGTATTCATATTATTAACTTGAAGTGAAGGCTTTTTTAGAACTTGTTCCCTTTCCTTGTTCCTAAGGTTCACCCTTGTCCCTCATCTCCCCTGCCCTGTCAATTGTGCTTACATTTCTTACCCAAGCAGTATGAGTCATTGCTAGTAGTTTAGTGAAGCAAACAGTTTCTCTTTCTCAGAAACCCAAAAGAAGGGGAGCAGAGTATCTTCACCAGCTGAAGTTAGAAGTCTTAGAACATTTTCTCATAAACACAATATTGCACACTTTTTAAAGGGGTATGAAATACAGTATTCATCACACAGGCATTTACTGTGTACCTACAACGTGCCAGGTATTTAATTCAGGTAGATCATGGGTCAAATCACACCTTTGTTAGGCGGCTGGAGAATCATAACTTCCCAAGAAAATATTTAGCATACATAGCATACATAGTCTTCGTTGGGTTAGCAACTGGCTAGATTCGTGACACATTGTTACAAAAAAATAGTTGTATAAGGAAGTATTTCATGAAGGTGACACATCTATTTTTTAAAAAGGGAGAAACAGCTAAGAGCTATTTTTCCTCACACATTATGCTTTGTGAATAGGGAACAACGGTGGATACACAGAGTAGGTTGGACAAACATTTTTGAGGGACTGACACATTATCTCACATGCTTGATGCCTCATGGGGTTTTCCCTCAACATTCCAATTGGTCTAAGTCAAAGCACAATTAGAATAGAGCAGGAAGTGTTCTGGAGCTATTTTAATCTCCACTTACTTCTGCCTTGTGGAAGGGGCGGGGAAGCCTTTATCAATGGGTAGGTGGGAGAACCAGGGGAAGACTGTCGGCTACGATTTTCTCTAGCCTCAAGAAGACTGAGACCCAGCCAAACTCCTGGCCAACGTGCTTTGTGGATTCACAGTGTAGCTTGAGAAAAATGGTTAGTGGTGACTTGTTTTTTCCCCCGAGTGATTATCTCATTCAATCAGTATTTATTGAGTACTTGAAAGCTGTATTTTTTAAACGAGGCTGCTTGTTTATCTGTTTTTGTTGTTGTTGATTTCTTAGTCTAAGAATTACCAGGTATTTCCTTCTTCTGAGATACCTTAATGCTCTATTCCAACTGGTCATCACTGGGGAAAATTCTCTTACAACCCCAATGCAAATGTTACCTAATGTCTGACACCATCACTGATTTCCCCTCACCTCTGTAATATTAATACTTCCCTAATTACGTGTATTTTTTTCTCTTTCTCCCTTCTCTCTCGATCCTCATAGTCCTTTTATTACTCTCTTTAGAACATTTCCACTTTCTCTTACACTGTGACTGTGTATGTGTGTCCTCATCCCCCCAATTAGTTATATTATAAGCTCCAAGAGGAAAAGGATCATGTTTTACTTCTATTTTTATTCCCTACAGTATCTAGCATATAATTGATCCCTGAGACTATTTTTAGATAAATGAATGATTAAAGAGTACAGTGTTATTGCACAATGTGTTTTTATACATTAGGTATTTTTAAAAAATGATTTCTTCTTTTATGAAGAAAATTACTCCTCAGTTTCTTTGTAGATTTGAAAAATGTAGACATTTTTGAGGTGTTAGAGCTTTTTGCCCCCAAATTAAAATTATTCATTATAGAATGTAAGCAGTAATGACCTCCAATGCTTTAACAAGGTGTATATGACCCTTTAAATGCTTCAGTTATTCTTAACAAAGGGAATTTGGGAATATTCTTATTTGATGTGATTTTTCAATGAATAATGAATGCCAATAGAAATTTCCTGGGATATGTGTCTGCATTCAAAATGTGAAATGTGAAATAGCTAATTTAAGACTGCCTGAATATAAATGCATACTTTTTTTAATCCAAGAGAAGAATAAATTTAGTTGTGAAAATGATTACAGGTGTACTTTTATGTTATTCAAATAACACTTTGCATTTAATACTATTTTTCCCTTCTCCGATATTTTTATGTAGAGACAATTTTCTTAGATAAGGGCCAAAAATAGGTGGATTTTTCTGTTAATAATAATGTCAATTGGAAATAATTTATCCCCACAATTGCTATCTAGCTCATCTACATTTATTCTGACATTATTTAATTAGCTATATTATTTGACAAGGGGGCAAGGAATGATGATTTTTGATGAACAATTTAATCAAAATCTCAATGCCAGGGGTGTCAGTAATTTGAAAAATTATCTAAAGTAAAATGTCAGAACAAGGAGTTAACATAGTGAGATATTAAGGAAATATAGATGGAATGGGTGAATCTATCTCTATGTACAACTCTTCTAAGAGAAGAATGAGAAAATTATCTTTATGTGTATGTGGGAAAGGAATGGTATAGGGAATAAGATATAAATCTTTCAGCGTGGTCTTTTTGCTCTATTTTATCCTTAAAACAGCATAAGTTAGGATAAGGGCATTAAGACTTAGAAAATTAATTGAGTTCGTTGATAATAGATGTGTGGGCTGAGAAAGGAGTTAGATAATAAAACCAAATTTTACAGCATAGGTGTTGAACACAGTGTAGTATATCATGGTGAACAAATGTATGCCAGTGTCCTTTTAGTGAATTTGCAAAGGCTGCCAATTAGGCTTTCTTATCATTGTTCATTTGTTTGCTGAAAGATGAACATAAAAATATTATAAAAAAATTATCTGAATATCAGCTTAACCTAACTTTTATATTGTAAGAAGGAAAACAACCCTCAATCAACTGATACCCGTAGTACCCCTAGTCTCTCACTATTTATTATCCCAATAATTAAATGGACATTCTTCCACATCCTTGATCTGGAAAGATCAATATCTTTTTCTTTTTTTACTTTTTCTTTCCAGCACATAGTTTCAAGTCTGAATATAGTTATAACTCTAACGTTAGAAACCTCTATCTCGGTTCAGTCTTAGATGACTACAAACCAAACTAAATTGCCAGGTACAGTGGTTCATGCCTTTAATTCCAGCACTTTGGGAGGCTGCGGTGGGAGGATCGCTTGAGCCAGGAAGTCAAGGCTTCAGTGAGCCGACATCACTCCATTGCACTCCAGCCTGGGCAGCAGAGTGAGACTCTGTCTCAAATAAATAAATAAACAAATAAAAGAAAAGACAAATATTAAATTGTTTAGTGGACACAGGAGACAACATCTTTCTATTTGATTATCTACTGCCCAGTCAGCTTCCTTGGGCACTCAACCAACAGGTAACAGAGATTATCTTTATGCTTCACCAGTCATATATATGAGACCCACTTTCTCCACACCCCTGCCAATATATTGGATATTGTCAGACTGTAGATATTTTTGCCAATCTTAAAGATGAAAATGGTAGAGAATTACTTTTTTCTGTGAATTTTTCTGACTACAGTTGCATTCGAGTGGTTTTCATATGCTATTAGCCATATGGGTTTTCTTTTATGGAGAGAGAATTCCAGGAATGCAAGATTGGTTAAAGGAAAAAAGTCTATCAGTGAATGTTGCCCTGTTAATAATGAATTAAGAAAAAAAAAATCTTCTCATTAGATGTAGAAAAACATGCAATAAAATTCAGTATACTTCCAGCATAGAAACTCTTATTAAACTAAAAAATAGAAGAGGGAAGTAAGTGTTATTGACCAAAACCCATTCACCCTATCTGAAACTTTATATTTAATGGTAAAATTAAAATACATTCTCTTTAATGTCAGGAATTGTCTTTGGATGTCCTGGTCAATGTTTCAAGACATGAACATTCAATAAGATGTATTAGAAATTAAAAGGAAAAGAAAATAATTGAAATAATAAAGAGTTCACTTATATTGCTCAGTACAAGGTCAGTACAAAATAAAACATTGAAAGGACTGTTTTATATAAAAACCAACTAAACACAAAATGTAATAGTGCTAGCATTTACATGGCAAATGAAACTTTTATGGAAAAATTAATAACATTGTTGAAGGGCATATAAGAAAACTTGATCAGATTTGAGCGATGCTATGCTCATGAATAGGAAGACTACATCTTTAAAAAGTTATTTGTTCCCAAATTAATCTACATATCTCTTTGTTTTTAAAACAGTTTTTTAAAAAAGATGCTTGATGAATAGTATTAAGTCAGATACACTAAGTGATGTATAACAAGAAGTAAATCTTATTTCCACCTCAACTCTACTAACCATTCGATTTCCCGCCTCATACATAGTCTGCTGTAAATTTCTTCTATACATTATATGTGTATTATATTTCAGCACAATGTTGATTAAAATCCTGACAGGATCTATGAAGGAACAAGGCATACTGATTCCAAAAATTCAAATATACGAGTAAGTGTGCACAAATGGCAGTTTTGTAAAGCAACAAATGGAGAGAAGAAGCCTAGATGTCAAGTCATACAAAGCTGAATTAATAATGATTATTTGGTTTGGGCAGGGACATGCTCACATAGATGACAAGGAATACAATACAACGTTATTTTTAGTAGCTTTGTGTATGACAGAGTTTGCATCACAAATCAATGGAAAGAGGACAAACTGTTAATTAAATAGTTTGGGAACAATTAATATATTCAGTTTTTAAACTCATAGCCAAATGATTTTGTACTCAAATATCTATTTTTGCAATACTGTTGTTATCCAATTATGCAGGTTACAATTTAAATTTCTGCAAAGCCTATGTATTGTATCATGCATGTAGGATCTTGCATTGTATAGAGGGACCGGAAGGAATTTTATGAAGATATGGCAGGGACTTTAGTAAAGTGGTTCTAAACTAGGTGAGAGAAGTACACAATGTTGATCTAGCTCAATTCTCAAAAAATAACTTGAGACCAAATAAAAGATTCAGATCTATGAGTACGATAGAGTGAAATAGAGAGGTGATAATTTAGTCAAAGAAGAAAGGTAGATAACTGTATCCTAAAGCTTCACCAGGTTAGTCACTGAATAGTGCCTTAAAAGACCAATGAAGAAGTGACTTTTAAGCTGATGCCTGAGTGACTAGAAGAGCCCAGCCATGCAAAGATCAAAGGACAGCAATTCCAGGCAGCGGGAACAGCCAATGCCAAGGCCCTTGAGACCATTATGTATTTGGCTGTTCTCAGAATGAAGGCCACTGTGTCTACGTCACTTTCAACACAATAGAGAGGATTTTCAGGAGGTTTAGCCAAATCTGCCACTGTCTGTGTGAAGATAGGTAATCTAGCTGTATTCTCTGGCATCTGTAAGCTAGGATGGGTTGCCTAGATTACCGTTAGGTCCCTGCCATCCTTAAAAATGTTAGGGATTTGACTTTTTAATTCCCTAAACCAGATCATATCACAAGACTATGTCTTTCTTGAACCTCCAAAATAATTTTGATTTAATGGGCAAATAACCCCAGTAATTTGTTTGATACTGCTAGTTTATAATCCTACAGATTTTAGGTTTAGAAACCCATTCACTTCTAGCTTATTTAAATGTTATTGCTTATTTTGAAGCTTATGCTGTGTCTGACTTTGGCTTAGAATATATTGCCTTTTCACAAAAGTGTTGTGGTCTGTTATAGACCTGTTTACAAAGAACTATCACTAATTGTTATGACTTATCTAGCTTAGTTTGATACCTCAAAACAATCTGAATCAATCTTTCTTTTTCTCTGGTGTGTATATGTGTTGTATGTGTATATGCATATACAATGCATGTATTACAACTATAATTGAACTATTTCATATTTTTCTCTGTAGCAAGAGTTATGTCATTCTTCTAATAGAAGTAGAAAGAAATAGACGGAAAATTTGACTATATGCCAAATTTCTTATAGCTTAGAACTATTTATTACCATCTTAGTAATGAAGATTATTATTTGATTGTTTATCAGAAATATAAAGTTGTATCATTAGTGTTCATGTTTTTCTTCCAATCTCTTTGCCCAGTGACTACATTTGAATTTTCTAGGTCAATTTAAAATTGTATTTCACTTTTAAAAATTCGGACTTATTTTGGGCTAAAATATAACAGAAATTTCAGTTAAGCACAAAAACAGAGATTATTTTTAAAAAGCAGAAATTCCAGTTAAATATTAACACTTAATATAATTAATTGCTGCAGGTCAGCTGCTTAATAAGTAAATAATTGTTTCCAGCTATCTTTTTTCCCCAGTTTATTTTAATCAAAATAATTTTCTTGGCTGTGTGCTGTGGCCCATGCCTATAAATCTCAGGATTTGGAAGGCTAAGGTGGGAGGATAGCTTGAGGCCAGGAGTTTGAGACTATCCAGGGCAACATAGTGAGACCCTGTCTCTACAAAAATAAAAACAAAAAATAATTAGCTGGCTGTTGTGGTGTGTGCCTGTAGTCCTAGCTACTCCAGAGGCTGAGGTGGGAGGATTGCTTGAGTCCGGGAATTTGAGTTTGAAGTGAGCTATGATCATGCCTCTGCACTCTAGCCTGGATGACACATAAGACCCTGTCTCTAAAAATAATAAGAAAATAATAACAATAAAAATAATTTTTTTCATTAAACTAGTATTTTGGGATAAGTACTACATAGTCCTTAGGAATTTTTATTCATAACTTTTTCTAAACTCCAGTTTATAGTCATATGGTTAAAATTTAAAAACAGAAAGAGAGATTATATTGGTTATTGGTTCTAAAGTCATATTTTATTGGGTTTTACACCTACTATGGTGATATTTAAATGATGCCAAAGCTACATGTTGCAATCAAGATAACAAGAGTATTTTTTCCTTCTTCCTCATTCCAATCTTTTGAAATGTAATGCATGGAAATTTTTCTTTCATATGTTAAGTGTATCTCATTGCTGAATATAGTGTGCCTCACTGAAGTATTCACTTCGTTGCCAAAAACACATCAGTCATTCACAAATATTCAGTATTCTGAGAATGAAATTTTTTTTTAGCTACTTGGGTAGTTGGTGAAAGCCAGTTTGCAAAGATTTCTAACTCCTACAGCGTTAGACATATTATGTGGAATCCAGGGCTAAGTAGCAGCTCCCAAAACATGAGGTAGAGTTCTAGATACATTGGGCCCTTCAGGCCACAGTATCCTGGACCAAGATTTGTAGCCAGTTAACAGAATGGCAGTAAGCAGTCTTCTATTTTGTCAGTGAGATCAAAGAGCATTATAATTTTGGAGAACAAAGGGGGTTCCATCCCTGAACACATTCATTAGCATTTAAAGGAAATGATATAAAATAAAAATACAATCCCTGAGTTAATTAAAACATGGAGTTTCAACATAAGCAAACCTAAGGCTTAGAAGATTGGTTGACATATAATAATTGCTTAATGAATATTCATGGGATAAGTGAATGAATGAATGGATTGAATATCATCCATTTACAGCAGCTGATATTTCAAGTGCACATGTGCGTTTGCACTTTAAATGTTCTAGGCTTTTTATCCTGGGTTTTCTAGGCATAAGATATATAAAGAATATATTTTAAAAGCCAATTTTTAATTTTAAAACTTAAAGGGAAGAAGAACTTCTTTTCATTCTTCATGACGCTTTTACTAAGGACACATTATTATTTTTATGAATATTAACTATGTCATACTTCAAATATGGAGGTTCTTCAGTCACACTTAAAATGTTTTGGGTTGTTTTCTTCAGACAAAAATGGCTTTGCAGCTGTGATTTTATACTCTTCATCCTGCCTGCAGGCCTCTTTCTAGTAGGGTCACATTGTGTCATCCTAATTTATTATGTGCAGTATAGTTAGAGAATAAAACCTCAGATGGTTGGGCTTATTGCATTGGTTTCTACAGTGAAATTTAAAAGACCTTTAAGAAGGATTTCCTCTGGGTAAAATATATTCAGTTATGCTCATATCCATAGAAAATGTAATTTGGACAATAAAAGGCCAAAATCACTTGAGTCTTTGGTATGTTCTGGATAGCTGATGTTTTTAGAGTTGTGATTTCCAGAAAGGAGGATGTCACCTTACCGCCCTAGTCAATATCCTATTTACTTAAGAACAGAAACAGGGAAAGGACAACTCAACCTTCCTCTCACCTCCTTCACATGAGAACCCCAGAGGATGTTCTGATGTGTGTCAAATTCACATTCTAGATAGTAATATATTAGGCTGGGTGCAGTGGTTCACGCCTGTAATCCCAGCACTTTGGGAGGCCGAGGTGGGTGGATCACCTGAGGTCAGGAGTTTTGAGAACAGCCTGGCCAACATGGCCAAACCCTGTCTCTACTAAAAGTACAAAACTTAGCCAGGCGTGGTGGTGCGTGCCTGTAGTCCCAGCTACTTGGGAGGCTGAGGCAGGAGAACCACTTGAACCCAGGAGGCAGAGGTTGCAGTGAGCCGAGATCGTGCCATTGCACTCCAGCCTGGGTGACAGAGTCAGACTCCATTTCAGAAAAAAAAAAAAAAAAAAAAAAAAAGATAGTAATACATTGAGCATCAGATCTGCCTTAGCTGAAAAATCAAACATCTGGCATAGTGGTAAAAAATTATATAGAAAGATTACTTAAAAAGACATCTGATTTTAGGCTTCTTTTTCTGGCAACAACAACAACCACCACCATCACCCCAATTCAGCCAGCATTCTCTATATTTCTAATTTATGTTTAAATAAATATGAATATTTAGTCCAAGATAATTTTTTTGGCTCAAAACTGATGATCTCACACATTGACAGATTTACTTTCTGGTATTTAAAGACAAACATATTCAGAAAGGTTATTCAGTGCAGGGCGTCATGTGCTTACAGGAATTGATATCTTTTAAGAGTCCGTCTTTGTGACTGCCTCATTTCACTGCTTGCCACCTGACTCTGTTCTTACGAACGATAAAAGTTCAAAGAATGCATTATGAACATGCGTTCTGAGGATGTTTTATTTACTTGCTACTTTCCACTTGTAGTTTCATGTCAAGTATGGTCCCTTACACCTGGTAAGAACTGAATACGATGTTTGGGAATGAACGAACTAAAGGATCAGCTTGTGTGATGCGAGAGCTGCTTGCATTATTTCCTCCCCTCCGTTTCTCCTCTTTTACAGTCTAGAGTCTAGTATGGCTGCTCTCATAGTTCTTCTATACATTCGTTCTAAAGAATTAGCTGTAATCTATTACACATCATATACCAACTTTGTTATTCTCTTGTCAGTCACATTTCTTTTCTCAACACTGATTTGAACATTTGTCCATCTTTCAGAACACGATGTTGCAGGTAGAAGAGTACAAGTTAAGACAGGATGCCTTAATTAAAGAAGAGGCCTTTACTCCTGTGTTCTTCCATTCTCACCCCTCTGTTTCTGCCAGAATTGTGACAGCAGGGCAGAAAATGGGCTTTTCGTGCAGAGTTGACAAGATACAGGGTAGTGAAGACAAGAATCTTCTTTCACATGCTAAGAAACTCCTGACTATACTTCTGAAGTAGTAATTGGAATGACAGCTTTTCTGGCTGAAGTACAATTTTTTTGTTTTAAAAATACAAACGGTCCCTCTCATTTTCTATTCCCAGTTCTTTCACTCACATGCTCACACTTACAGTTATACAGTGTTCACACATACATTTTTCATTGTTTTCTCATTTGAAGTAAAATTTTATGAGAAATTTTCACCATAAGCAAATAATCACTTATTTTATTTGTTTTAATTGAGCTTTTAAAAGGACATTATTTATTATTATTTCACACACTCCTGCATTTATTGATTTACTCTCTCCCACAGTGATTGATTTACTGGTATTTATCTTCTCCAACTAGACTGACTTCTAATGACTCATTTATTTGGGAACTTCTTCTATACGAATCAAAATCAAGAGTTTGAAGTAACCCAGAAAGAGACTTGGAGAGCCCAAGGGATCTGTGAATGAGCTTTAGGCAGTTTCTGAATCTAAGAAAATTGTCTGCAAACAAATATATTTGTGTACATATGCATTTTTGGGGAGAGACTGTCAATTCCATGTCTTAATACTCAAAGAAGTTTGTGTCCCTAGCAAACGTAAGTGATCAATTTTAGAAAGAGTGATAACAAATCTGATTATTTGGGTTTTCAGCCCAAGACTAAAAGGCATAGATTACAAGCAGGGGAGTTTACTAGATTTAGACTACCTAAAGACTTACCTAGAGCCACAGCACACAATAAAAAGCAAAAAGAAAACCAACCCATCTTCCAAATATAGAAAAGGTCGAGAAATTAATGCAAAAGCTTGTCCCACCTCCATTAAAGCCGACTGTTGTATTTAACTGGCCCTGAGGGAACCACAGTTTCACAATGCATTTACTGAAAGGCCAGTAATAGCCCTGGCTGGCTCCTCCATGTTATAGATGTCTTTAAAAGCAGAGATGTATCTAACCCATTTTGGAAAGAATACCTTAAAACATTAAAGTGTTTTTGATATTTCAAGGAAAAGGCTTCTGACATGTAAAAAGTTTATTTTCTAGATCCTCTTATTCCAAAATGAAATCAAACGTGTATGAAGCTGTGGGATGTGTCATTTGCCCCTTGAAGCTATAGTGTGGTAGAAATTGAATCTTTATGTCCAGAAGCCCAGTGTCTGTATTGTTAGTTTTGCAAACATCTGTGGGCTCTAAGTGATTGATAAATACTATGTATAGAATTAACCTAAAGTTTAGTTTGAAGACCCTACTTCATAGATCAATATGAAAATGATGCTAGCAAAAAATATAGTTTAGACATTATGCCTTGGAAAAATATTTCTGTTTATGTTAATGAGCTTATGAGTGATGTCATCACAACTCATTCTAGGAAAGATCTAGGTCAGTGTAATCCTATCTAGAGAAAGTTAAAAAAGAATAATTGTTGACTTGGTATTCTTCGTAGTCAGAAACAAATTAAATGACAAATTATGACACTATTATTTATTACATGACAGACAAATAAAAAGTTACCATATATTAAATGCTCAAGAGGTTAATATCTATAAAGCAGAAATATAAACTGTAAATCAGTAAGAAATACCAGTAACTCAGTGGATAAATAATCAAAGGCTATGAATAACACATTTACAAAGGAATAACCAAAAATAGGCAATAAGTATCTGAGAAGATGATCAATCTTTGTCGTGATTAACACATCAATGAGGTGCCATTTTTGTCAACATTATGGGAGTAAAAATAAATGACTAGATAACACTTAGTGTTGATTGTGGTTTGGAGGAAAGGGGTGTTGTCATGTATTAGTGGAAGAGCACACTGTTCAAATTTTGGAGCAGCATAAATTGGCAGTACTATAAAAATTAAAAATCTACACACCCAACAATCTAGTAATTCTACTTAATTGGTATACAGAAATACTTGCACAAATTCACAATAATTTATGTATCAGGATATTTATCAGCAGTTTTATTTATAATAATGGAAAATTGAGGGCAATCTAACTATAAGTCAATACATAATCCATACTCTGAAATACAAGTCATTAAAGTTATTAAGTAATGTCTGAAGATATTAACATAGAAGGATGAGCTCAATATATTAATGAATGCAAAAAAATGTAGAATGGTATACAGTACATATAGCATAATAAGCTCAACTAATGGATTCATGGTACTTGTTTCCATTATTTTATTGTTGTAGTAGGAGTAGAAAAGTAGTAAAAGTATTTTAACCCAAAGAAAAAAAATGCTAGCATGAAAATCACAGTTCAATAAAGTGTTTTTATATCAGTATGTTTATTAATAATTAAAAGTATTAATAAGTTTACTTCAGGAATAAGATTAATTTACATATCTGTGAGAAACTTCGTGATATACATCAAAATATTAAAGTAATCATGCTATATTTTTCTTTTCATTCTGAAGACCACCTCTTGCAGGTAACTTTTTCTATTTTATTATACTGTCCTATTCTCCTTTCTTTACTTAGTTATATATCACAACTATAGAAGAAATAGGTTACCTGTTACTTGCAGAAATGTCACTCACTGTTAATATTACTTTGCAACACAGAAAATTTTTCTGAATAATTAGAGGCAACTAAGCAAGCTTAAATGGAGTTGGTTAATTAAGTTATAAAATTCTAACGGAGTATGGTGAACCATGTAGACATATGAGCTTTCTGTTCTGCTTTTTTATCAAATGTTTCTGGCACCTGGGTTTTCTCAACTGCCCTTCTGTTGAATATGATTTTCAAATTGATGTAATGAAGAGTGGTGCTCTCTGGACAAGTAAGCTGTTCATTTGTAGAATAATAATATGTCAACACATATTTTCCAAAATAACAGTCCTACTACCCTAAATGTCTTGGAAACAGTTACCTGACACCCAGAGAGTAAGTACAACTAGCCTAGAGCCTTGGTCTGACACCAAGTAAGAGGGTTTATGAAAGAAGATAGCCCAGAAAGCTGGAGCCCTGCTCTGCTGTGTCGACATGTCTACAGCTCAGAATAAAATTGAGTTTCCTGCTTTAGCCATAGCTGGGTCTTAAAATAACCTGAAGAAATTATAGTTCTGATTACATAGAAAGTGAAGGACTTAGAACATTCTCCTAATAAAGCCATGAGAATGACACAAAGCTTAGTCATCGGCAGTCCTCCTCTAACAGGCGTTTTAGAGAGAAAAATAGAGGTTTGAAATTGGATAATTTGATTTGAAATCTTGCCTAATTATTTTAAGAATGCAGAAAACCTTTCTTTTTTGGCCAAAAAAAATAATGATCTGGAATCCAATTAGGAAAGAACAGGCTTTTAAAATGTTTGATATCTCCAGTAATGGAGAAAAATCATGTCTTTAAAATTACATTCTGCTACAAACCTCATTCTTGGATGTCTTGCTTTTTGCATTTTGAATGGTCAAATTTAATGTAATTTCCTTTTGGAAACATGGCATTGGAAAAGTTAGATGAGATGTTTAATTTTATGTTGGATCCTATCTACCAGGGTACAGATTTTTAAGAAGAAAAACACTTCTTGTTTCGTTTTATTTCCCAAGGGAGATATCTCACTTAACCAGATGCCTTGCGATTTGTCACAATATAGATCATTTACACAGAATTTGTGTCCAGTCGTCCATGTATTTGATTTGCACACCATGAATAAAATAAGCAAAATGGATAAAGCTTCTAATACTCCCAATTTAAAAAATTGCTATCTATTTTTTCACCATTAATATGCTATCCCAAATGGCATTTATCACCATACTGTCTCACCATATTTATTCGTATGCTGTTGTTTTCTCAAGATACGTTCAATTCAGATTATGTTTGACTCGCAGCCATATCAATAATATGACTAATCATAAACAACAGTCTAGGATTTCCAGTTTTTAGAAAAACGATAATAAATTTGAAGTGAACCTATATTCAGATTTACATTTTACTTAGTATTTTTTTTTAAAAAAACATTCAATTAATATTCTGAAATGATTCCATTTATTTTTACTACAAAGTTAGCTGGACCTTTACAGCATTTTAGAGTTTTACACGAGGTTTAGATTTGACTAAGCCTTAGTACGATGTCTGGAAACAGGAGGTTGAATGAACATTTGTTGAAAGGAAAAATCAGTTATTGAAATATTGTGTCTTCTGTTATCATTCTTGAGAAATGGTGGTGAGACAACTTAGTAGAAGTGACTAACAACTACATATATACAGAAGACAGGATGTAAGTCTCCAAGGTAATCAAGACCAACAGGAGGATGTTAGACCAAAATTAACACCGCGAGAAATGTGTTATGCATATATTACAGCCCACGTGTGAAAATCTGTTCATTTATAGAGAGATTGCTTCTCTGTGAATGGCTAAGTTGGCTCCACTAAGTACAAAAAAGCACTTAGGGCCATTCAGAACTAACAGCCACACACTCTGAAAGACTAAACCAAAAGATACCTGATTAGTAAGTGCTCTTTAGATGTGGGGATAGACGTTTTAACAAAGAAAGGATAGGGATGGAGAGGACTAAAGCTCTGTGCTGGGAAACTCTTAAGGAGCCAGGGCCTCCCAACAATATGCTAAGAGTGCACCCCTAGCTGTCTGGCCACATTTTCATTTCTTGTCTCAATCCTGAGGATTAGTCATGAATTCCAGTCCAGTTTCTTTCCAAGCATATAACTGGACATGACAGAGTATCTTAGCTTCTACATCATAAAGCTCAATTGTTAATACTGAAAAAAAAAAGCAGGGTGTTTTTTTTAAAAAAAAAAAAAACAAAAAACAAAAAAAAAATCTAATGAACAAACAAACCAAACATGCCTCTCTTATTTCTTGTCCAGTCTATTTTTTATTTAAGCACTGTAGGTGAGGTAATTGAAATGGGGCCCATGATATGTCTTAAGAAGGATTAATAACATTCAGTGAACATTAAGTGCTATGAATTTTCAATGTATAATGTTTTATTTGTTTCTCCCAGGAATCCTCTTTGTAGGTGGTAAAAATCATTTAACAAGTGAGGAAACTGAGCTCAAAGCGGCTGAATAACTTTAATTAACAAGCATTTATGGATGTCCACTGTATTTAGGCCAAAGTAAACGATGTAGTGTCTTGCTTCCAAGAGCACATTGTCTAGAGTGGAGGAAAAAGGCAAAGTAAACATGAGAGAATAGGTGCTAAAACTAGACTTTGCAATATTGAGAAGGCCTGGGAAGCCTTTCAAAGGAAATAAATGAAGGGAAGTTCAGTGTTTTTGAAGATGGTTGGAGGACATGATCTATAATGTTGCCATGGCTGGAGATGACACTGCAAACCAGGCAGGAGACAGATGATTAAGGACCTTTAATTCCATGCAAAGCTAGTGACTTTGAACCTCTAAAGGATTTTAAGAAGAGCTGCATGATCAGAAATACTTCTTGGAAAAGTAACTTTAGCTGCTGTATAAAGGGTGGGACACTCCTTAAAATGGGTTGTGTAATTATCACATAACCTCTAACTATTAACTAGAAGTGCCCAGCAAGGAATAGGGAGAGAATAGTAAGAGTGAACTGGAAGGACCAGAAAGAGATAAATTGGGAATTCATGCAAGAGGTAAAGGGACAAATTCAGAGTCTGAGATTTCCACATTCATAACTGGGTAGATGTGTTGCCATTATTCATTCATTCATTATTTTTTGAGTGTCTCTTATGTGCCAGACATTATCTTCGTGCCAAAATAGATGACAGAGCAAAACAACCTTATATATTTGCCCTTGTGGAATGTGAAATCTACACTATTTGCACATGTGTATGTGTGTGTGTGTTGGGAGACTGATAATAAATTATAAATGTACATAATTAAACTATATAATTGGTTAGAAATGGTGCTATTAGATGAACAAAATGTAGGGCAGAGAAAGGTGGTTCATGAGTTGGGAGAGAAAGGTGCACCATCACATAGAGTAGTTAGAGTAGGTAATTTTTATGAAGGTAAGATTTTCAGCAAAGGATTGGAGAAGGATTGTTAAGGTGAGGAATTACACAAGAGACAGATGAGGAGATTTAAATGTAGACCCCGCCCTCCCCCACCTCCCCCTCCCCCCTCCGCCCTGCTTCCCATTGCTTGTCTTGCTATTCACCTGGACTGGCAGAATAAGCGTGGAGTTTGGTAAGGTAACATTGACTATCACAAAATGAAGTGTAGAGCAACACTGAGAGTAGGAAAACCTTACACTATGAAAACATAGAGGGGAAAGAAGCACTTCTTCATCTGGCTGGGTTAGCTATTCTCAGGATAGGTACTCAAGTATGGAAGGTATATAGAGATTGGGCCTTGGCATACACTCATATCTACACAGATAACATCTATTTACCTGTGTAGTGAATGTGAGCATGATAATTCATGTAATTAACTGCCATATTTCTTGTAGGGACTGAAAGTTAACAACTTTGTATATTAATACTCTAAGAGAACTCTAGCTATAGTCTCCAACAAGAATTGCAGGGATTTTAAACTCATAATTACTCCTCAGCTGTGGGTTATTGCTTTTTCTCATTTAGGGGAGTGAAATTGCTTCAGCCATCGACTTTGTGATGAGGCCTGCAGTCAGCTGTAGTTGAGAGGGGTGCTCACTCTCTGCTATTATTAGTAGTTTGTCCACGTAAAGACAATCATACAACATGTACAAAAGTTGGATTCAGGATAGCAACATATTATGTGTTGTGGCTGCAAGATATTTAAATCTAACACCAATAGCATAACGTTTAAAAACAATAATTTTATTGAAAATAAAGTTTATGTTTGGGGCAAAGGAAGATTAAGAGGATAGGAATATATATTTTCTCATTCTTAACTCTGTCCCTCTTCTAGGGATTGAGAGATACAGAGAGATTGAGAGAGTGAATTGGAGTGAATGGGTATGAGTTATGTAGCACTGCCTAATGGATTATTACCTCCCAAACCCCTGAGTTGAAGAGTAGATGGAGAGCCTGTGTAAAAGATTTTGGGTAGACGATTTTGAAATAAAACTTAGTGACATATATATATACACACACACACACATATTACAGATATGTATATATATGGAAAAATACGTATACACAAGGAAAATACTGCTGTTCTAAATGTAGTATAATGATTTTAATATACTACCCAAGAAATCTTATGAGACTTTAAAATCATTTTAAGACTTAATAATAGTAATGGATTTAATTTTTTTAGTATGCTATTCATTACAAACTAGAAAAAGCCTAATAAATCAGTCTGAATCAGTAAAGCCTCATAGATTTCCATGCAATAATGTGTTTCCTCAGTTGCTTTTACAGGAAAATAATTACTAATTATTTGATAAATTTAATTTTGGAGCAAATGTGTTGACAGCTGAAAAAGCATGTAATGACTTGGATAGAGACCAGATATAACACTAGAACAAATAATATTGGCGACTTAAAAAAATAGTAACTGATGAAAAAAATCTAATTGCGTTAAATATTTTAAAGTACCTAATAATACCAAAGATTTTGTATCTTTTGTCCTTTTCTACTTGAAATTTCTTAATCATTTTGGTGATCATACAAGATAAATCTTTTAAATTACTGTGTGAGTATTCTTAAAATAAATATAATTCTTTGGTTAAACGATACTTCTCTAAATTACATGCAGTCTTAATAAAATAATTCCTATGGATATTAATGTTCATTCTAAACAATTTTGCTCAATCCGTATTTTTGTAAACTGCATTGCTTTGCTTTTTTTAAAAGCTACTGTTTATATAGTCCTATTTCCCAGTTTTTCATATATACTGTATTGTGTCTTTAAAATTAGAAATGCTGCTGAAACATAGAATATATTAATCCTTGATGAAATGGGACCTCTCTTTGAGTATAGGACTGTTGCCTGTAAAACTAAGTCTAGTCTTTCAGAACAGAATAGGATGCTGTATATCTGTTCCCTGGAACTTAGATCCTTTGGCCTTGGTTCTACCTGACTTTGAGAAATTACAATCCCTAGTTTTTATACATGTTTCACTTAATTTCTGCATACGATTTCTGGCTTACTTGACTCTTAAGTTCTTGCTGCCAGTCTTGCCTCTGCAGCAGTCCACATTCTCTCACCACCAAAGACATAATGTCTTGTGGCTTCCCCATTTTTATCTCTTTGCCTGCTACTCAACATTTTTTCTGCACCAGATGAAAGTCATTGTTTTAGGTACTTTTTAGGGGTACATAAATAATTATTTCCTTCAAGAAGCCAGCAATCTGCATAGGAAAGGTTCACAACGCAATTTTGAAATAATTTAATAAGTCTGTATAATGGATTATCACATGAGCTCTGTAATTTATACTATTTTGTTGGAATTGTATAGCAATATTTATAAGTTGTTACTATTTGAGAATTCTTGTGTCTTAAATCATCTTCCTGTTAGACTGATATACAAGTCTCCCCATTGACCACCCCCAATACCAAAAAGAAGCATGCTGTGAACAGTGCAAAGTAAACTATTAGAAATTAATGGTCACTACCTATAAAGATAGTAAAATACTAAAGGGGTGGTATTTTATGAGCAATGGAAACTTTTGTTGTAGATATTTCAACTGACACTGTGCCTTTATTACTACTTTATACCTACATCTGAAGATCCAGACTCTAGTAGTTGTAATACAATAGATGCAAACAGTGGGAACATCTAGTTCTTGTCAATGTGTCACCAAAACATATTATCAAAGCTAATCTCATAAGGGTGTCAGAGGAAATTAAAGTTGCCTTTGGCTGCATGTTATAAGAACTGACTGAAATTTTAAACTACCTCAGTAGCTGACTATATACAGCAGCAGGAAGCCTTCAATTAACTGCACCAGTTCTATTTGTAGTACAAAGGATCTATGGCTTAGGATAGCCTACATAACTTAAAAAGAAAAAACTCAACTAGATCTTAACAGTATCCTGAAGTACAGCCTGAGAGAAAAGGATAGATAGGGTCAGATAGGAGCATGGAGCATAGTAACTAATTCAAAGACAAGGGGGTCTTAGGTTGAGCTTTAAAAAATGTTCTGTCTAGTCAATAAGAAATTCAGAGACAATGTCTTTGAAAGAAAGGTAAGCCAGAATGAAGAGTAGCAGTCTATATTCTAGAGATTATAACAATAAAAGTCAGCAATATTAAATGATTTAGTATAGAAAAAGGTGAGCTTTTACAAGAATAATGGATAGAAAAGAGTTCTTGAGGTTATTAAGTAGAAATTCACATGGATTCAATAATGAAAGATCATTTCCACATGATCCTCAGTTAGGCCCTGTTTCTTGGACTGTAATTAAGAAGAAAAATGGAAGAACACTAAGAGAAAGGACTAGGGAGTGGTAGTGGCTCTAATGTTCTTCTTTTACCTTTTGAAATGCTACCTGATACTAATTTTTGAGAAAAATTTGTTGGAGAGTGAAACTTGCATGTCTTTTGGATAATTTTATTTAAAGGTGAATGATCTCAATTTTACCTTCTTTGTTTTTCCCAGTTGCCTCCCTCTCCTTTTGCTATATGGACTATATGTATCTAAGTAAGTTAATGTTGGAAAAAAATTTAAACATTGAGAAAATTACTGAGGGTGTCTGGGTAATATCTCAGAATTAGATTTGAAAGTCACTGAAAGATATGTTGTGGCTCAATGAGGAAGTTGTTAGATTTGTGATAATACCGAAAAAAATCCCTCTTTTGGTTTTATCTAAATTAGCATTCACAATACAAAAGTCATTCTAAGAATTATAATTAGGAGTCTGACATTTTACACAGAATTTGGTAGTTATTTTTGGTAAATAATTTTTACAGGAGATGTTTGATCAAATTAAAATTTAAAAATTTAAAGGATCAACCTGTGATTTTCCTGTATTAATATATTCACGTGGGATCTAAATGCTGAAAACTTGTATTATTATTTTTTCTAGTTTCAAATCTACTGGAATGTTTATCTATAACAACTTCTATACAGAAGTTGTTTAAAGTTCATGGAAACTGTCTTCTGTAGGAGACAATTTACAGTTAACAGTTCTGTAAAATGAATCATAAAATCCAGAATTTTGCTCCACTTGCCCATTACTGATCCATAAAAACTGGATTTAATTTCTACTGTAGTTATTTTTAAAAAATACACATTTGGTACCTTAAGAATGAAATAATTATTATAGGTCGGGCATGGTGGTTCACTTCTGTAATCCCAGCAATTTGGGAGGGCGAGGCAGTAGGATCACTTGAACTCAAGTTCAAGTGGAGTTTGAGACCAGGCTGGGCAATAAAGCAAGACTCAGTCTCTACGAAAATAAAAATAAAAATAAAAGTAAAAAAGTAAGCTAGGTGTGGTGGCACATGGGAAGCTGAGGTGGGAGGATTGGGGAGGTCGAGGGTGCTTCTGTAGAAGTTTTCCATGACATATTTTTTTTTAAAATTAGGTCGAATTAATTTGCTTATTTTTCAGAAAATAGATTTTGGAGCTGCTAAGAAGAAATAAGAATTACTAATATAGCATATTAGAACAAATAATATTTTATATAAGTGAAAACAGAAAAAAATTAGGTAAAATGATATATTTATAAGCCCAGTGAAGGAAATGGAATGAATTATCTTCTGGGTTTTCAGACCAAATGGACTGTCAGATCCTTTAATTAAAAATTTGAAATATCACCTTTAAAATTAATGTTTATTCTTTTCTTCTTTGCCACTTTACTTACTTTTCAGGGCATTAAAAATTACTTAGCAAACTCATAATTATGTGCCAGAATAATTCCCTTTAATAGAAATTTTATTCTAGGAAATCATTTCTAAAAGTGATAAAATTTTACCAATTTACAAATACTTTTGTACTAACAGTATTAATAACAATGAATTTTACAGTAGTGATAGATACATAAGGAGACAGGAATCGATGAGCATGGGACTTATTATGGAATATAGTTGACCATGTTTCAACATATGAAGTATTATTAGAAAGTGATACCTCTCTATCTCCACTCTTCTTTCTAACTTTGACAATTTCCTGCCCAGTCTAGGGTGTGCATATTTGGAATTATACCTATTTACAAAGGAACCACATAAGTAAAAAACATGAGATAAAATAGCTATTTTAGCCATCAGAGTTTTTCTGGGGTATTTGTATTACATTTCTGTTTTCTTGCTTGATGTCTTTATCCTTCTGTCATGTGAGTCTCTTTATTCCCAAACATTTGTCTGGGTATTAAACCTTTTTTCTTATATGACTCAATGTAAGAGAGCCTCAAACAGCTAAACAAAATAACAATGAGTGGAAAATTTCTGTAGCCAAGAAGAAAATTAAAAATAGGAGACAGAAAATAACCAGAGAAGAAAAAAAAATCTTCTGAAAAATGGTCAAATGTCATCCAGATAACCTTCCAAGGAAAGCTGCCTCTCATCTCCTTCCCCCTTCCTTTCCTTCCTCATCTTCCTAAGGTTGTCAGTTGGCATAGGACATAAAAGTAAATAAAAAGATGGGCATAAAAGCAAATCAAAAGTGGTAGGAAACCAGCCAATAAAAATGGGGAGGTATTGTCCCAGAATGAGGACAGAGATTTTACTTTAGCCAATTCCAAGTTAAGTTTTCATCCAACACTTAGTTTGGTATTTACATGAATGCTTGTATAGATTTCCAAAGTAGATGCCAAAGTAGATTGAGGAAGTTAGTAGATTAGTCCCTAGGGTTTGTTTGTTAAAAGTATTTGAGAAGCTTCCCATAATAACTTTAACATAACAGAAAAGAAAACTGATAATTGTGTGTATTTCATGTATTTATGGTTATATACATTATGTAGTTTATTT
The DNA here is from genome assembly GCF_029281585.2 of Gorilla gorilla gorilla. Lineage (NCBI taxonomy): Eukaryota > Metazoa > Chordata > Mammalia > Primates > Hominidae > Gorilla > Gorilla gorilla. The sequence goes on from NC_073230.2 coordinate 25,970,867, forward strand.
CATTCATAGACTTGTTTTTTCTCAATCATTTCTTTAGTTGTTTTAGAATTAAGAAAATGCATTCAAACATTGTTGAGGAAAGAGTCTTGAACTCATTGGATTCACCAATTTTTAAAATCTTTATTGCACCAATTTTTTAAATCTTTATTGGTTTTCATTGATCTGATGTGGTTCATGATTTTTCATGACATTCACTCTTTTAAAATGAATCATAAAATCCAGCATTTTGCTCTACTTGTCCCATTACTTATCCATAAAAACTAGATTTAATTTCTATTGTAATTATTTTTTTTAAAATACACATTTAGTGCTTTAAGAATGGAATAATTACAGGTCGGGTACGGTGGTTCACTTCCGTAATCCCAGCAATTTGGGGGGATGTGGCAGGAGGATCACTTGAACCCAAGTTCAAGTGGAATTTGAGACCAGGCTGGGCAACAAAGCAAGATCCAGTCTCTACGAAAATAGAAATAAAAATAAAAAAAATAAGCCAGGCGTGATGGCACATGGGAGGCTGAGGTGGAAGGATTGGGGAGGTTGAGGCTGTAGTGAACCATGATCATGCCACTCCACTTCTGCCTGGGCAACAGAGTGAGATCCTGTCTTAAAACAAAACAAAAAAGAATGGAACAATTATAAAATAATGTATGTTCTATCTGAAAACAATGTCGTTAACACTTTATGGAAGCTGTCCCCAGAGTTGAGGGACACTTGCTGATGTGAAGTTAGCCAACCCATGACTGCTTCAGAATAGAAACAATGTTCAATGGTGTTGAACAAAAAAAAAATGCGCCCTTGCTAAAGCTACTTCTAATGCTGTGTAGCTCTAACAAATGATTTATACTGGTTTTCCATTTAATGAGCTGGCAGGGAGGATTTTTAGCTACTGCAAAATCTTCTAGAGAAAAAAGAAACTTGTTGAGAAGTCTCTGAAAGGGTGTGAAGTTTCTTATTTTACATTCATTAACTTTTTATTTTATTCAAAGTTCAGAAATAGGCTATTGGTCATGCATTGTGAACTCACCATCTGGCTCCATCCAGCTTCCTGAGGGATTTCCCCCAGTGTCACAATCTTCTGATGTACTTCATGTTTGTAAAAGTTTTGAATGCTTAATTATATATATAAAATATATATTTATATATGTATGTGTATATGTATATATAAATACATATATGTAACACTTATAAAAGTGTGAGAATTTAAATATAGATACTTAGTTAAAAAAATCAATCAGTATATAAAGGCTTACAGTGAAAAGAAATTATCCTCTATTTCACTTCAGCTTCAGCCCGACTAGTTTCAGTACTCCAGCCCTGCCTCCCATATTAGCCATTTTAACAATTTTTTACTCGTATGCTTCTAGTGCAACCTCTCTGTCTTTAAATAATATTCTTGCTTTATTCACTTTCAACATTGTCTATTGACTTAATGCATGGTAATAAGAATAACTCACCAATTTTTCTCTTTTCTCTCCTGCTTCAAACTATACTTACTTTATTCTTAGTTCATTCATTTATTATAATAATTATTATTAATTAGTGTTCAGAAACCTCAGGAAGAATAATTCTCTTAACTGGTTTCTAAGTTGTTGAGATATGTGTGGATCTGAATGATTTGGAAAGTAAGTAAGTGGACTAGCAAACTGTAAGCATCATATAAATATGCTTTATTAAGGAATGTGGTTACACTCAAATTACTCTTTTACTTAAGAAAATAAGAATTTAAACCACTTGACATAAACTGCAGGAAATTGTTGAATGATTTATCTTAATTTAATTTCTTTAAATTCTTTCCTGTGATGTGCTAATATGTATGTAATTAAGAACCAAATGAGAAATGTACTCTTGAAAAAAACTTTAAGTTTTGAAAACCTTATAAAAACATAAAAAGTCATTTTCCCCTCTGATTAAAGAAAATCAAGTTAATGCATGACCTATATGTTGCTCCTTGACAGTCTTTAATAGACAAAATACTGGATTTCCTATAAATAAGAAAATGGAAAGGAAAAAATCCTCTGTTCCTTTCATACTTTTACCCCCTAACTCCTTAACTATACAATGTAATTCTGCCTCTAATGTGCTTGTGTAAGCAAAACTCAATACCCTTAACCTCCCAGAACCACACTTCTACTGTTGGAGTTCTATTGAACTCCATTTCAATGCAAACAAGTAAAGGAAATGTTTAAAAAGTTGACGTGTGATGAGAAATGAACCCTTTTATGTTTTGTCAAAATTTGGTGCTTCTGGAAAAAAATTGTCAAATGCATTTTTTGGTCCAAAGCTTTCATTTTATATTTAAAGAATTAAAAGGCTGGGCACAGTGGCTCAAGCCTGTAATCCCAGCACTTTGGGAGGCCACGGCAGGTGGATTACCTGAGGTCAGGAGTTTGAGACCAGACTGGCCAACATGGTGAAACCCTGTCTCTGCTAAAAATACAAAATATTAGCTGGGCATGGTGGTGCACACCTGTAGTCCCAGCTACTTGGGAGGCTGAGGCAGGAGAATTGCTTGAACCTGGGAGGTGGAGGTTGCCGTGAGCCCAGATCACACCACTGCAGTCCAGCCTGTGAGACGCCATCTCAAAACAACAACAACAACAAAAAACCAAAACAAACAAACAAAAAACCACAAAGAATTAAAATACTTCCATACTAAGGCATCACATTTTGGCCATCCAGGAACACTGTTGCCTACAGTAAGCTTATGAGCTCTCCTAGAGGTATGATTCTAAAGCAAGATTAATGTATTTGATTATTTCTGGATACAGGGATGGGAAGAGAAGTGGTCGAATTATTCATTTAAAATATACCAATTCCAAAAATTAATTTGTTCTTTCTTGTTTAATTATGTGATTTTCTTAGAACATCATAAACATCTTGTTTATTCCTCTTCTCTCTACTCTCAATATTGACTATCGTGAGAGCTGTTCAGGCATTAAACACCGATTTGAATTTTGGGTTCTCTATGAGTGAACAAGTAAAGTTATCAAAACGTTATATATTGATCCTATACCGTTTTTGTTTTAAATCAAAGTAAGTCATGCATTTAGTTTAAAAAGGGAAAGGTCTTTTAATGAAAATAGCAGTTCTCTGCCCTGCCTCTCCCCAATCCTCCTTTTCACTCCACAGCGGCAACTACCTTCAACAGTTCTTGCTTTCTTCTGTTTTTTTTTAACTTGAATATTTCTAAATAACGTATCCATATAGAAAATTATTTGTTTATGCATTTTAAGCACTATGCATTGTTTTCTCAGCCTGCGAGATGAGGAGGTTCCCCTGTACCCATATGTGTTCACCCACAGGAGTGTGCTTGTGTGTGTGCACACACACACAAATATGTACACTTTTCTTCTCTACTCTTCCCAGTAGTGGAATCAAATCAATAGTATTTATATGACTAGTCAAATGTTTACTGCTGAACCAAGTCATGTATTATAACCATGTCACTTTTCAAGTTCAACTTAGCCTTTTTTCTGAAGTTCATTGCAAAATCGTACCCTTTATTTATCTGGTTTTGTATACTTGGATGTCTCTACCATGTGCTTAAAAATAAATACTTTCCACACCTGCAGCACTTCAACTCTATTTTCTCCGGGAGCTTCCAGCCTTCTTTCTCTATTGGGAACTAATTGCTTTAGGCTCCCCACTCATCCTTGGTCTGTTCCTTTGCTGTTCTTTTGCGTAATCCTCTCTTTCTTGGATTCTTGTAGCTTCTTTGTCGGTTTTATTTTTGTTTTAATTTTCAGAAGAATATTTTACAATAGCTTATATTTGTTGAATTTTTACATACCTGAAAATGTCATTTTTCTATCTTTTTCAATGATAGATTTGTATGACTGGGCATAGAACCCTTGTGGAAAATTATTGTGAGTTCTAGTCCCAATCTGATTCTCTTTCCTTTGCATTTGGCTTCCCCAACACATTGGAAGCTTTTTAGAATCTTCTCTTTATCTCTGTGGTTCTAAACTTGTATAACAGTGCATCTTACCTTATTCATTTTCTTGGTTATTCTATGGCCTCTTTCAACTTGGAGGCTTATGTTTTCAGTATTTAGATACTTACTCGAATTATTTTCCTTTCTTTAATATAACTGCTTCTCCTTTGTGTTCTCTACTCTTATTTTTCTGCAGTTCTTACTAGTTGAGTGTTAGACCTTCTGATTAGAGTCTAATTGTATTTTCTTTCAGGTAGATTTAGTTCACTTTGTCTTCAAGAACATTTAGTGACATTTTAATTTAAGTTACTGAGGTTTTAATTTCAAAGAGTTTAAAATTTTTTTTAAAGTTTCTCATCAAAGTGCATGGTTCTTTATTTTAACGTAGTAGGTAACTTCCTCTATTCGATAGAGGCTATTAATTATAGTTAACCACATTTTAATTTTTCTGCGTGCACTTTATACTTTTTCTCTGCTCTCCTCCTTTCATGTTTGTTTTGATCTCTCCTGCGTGTTGGGAGCTTTCATATTTAAAACAAGCATTTGATCTTTGGAAGCTCATCATTTGTGTGGCAATTGTAGCATAGAGGGGTTCTGGTATAGACGGCATGGGCATTTAGCAGCCCTTTCAGTGGGTACATGTGTGTTTGTGTGTATGTGGTTAGAAAGAATCCTTGCATGTGCAGGCGTGATGGCTCACAGCTGTAATGCTAGCACTTTGGGAGGCTGAGGCAGGAGGGCTGTTTGAGACCAGCCTGGACAACACGGTGTGACCCTGTTTCTACAAAACAACAACAACAACAAATTAGCCAGGCATGGCAGTGCATGCCTGTAGTTCCTGCTACTTTGGAGGCTGAGGCAGGAGGATTACTTGAGCCTTAGAGGTCAAGGCTGAAGTGAGCTATGATTGTGCCACTGCACTTCAGCTTGGGTAACAGAATAAGACCTTGTCTAAAAAAAAATTTAGAGAGAGAGAAAGAGAGAATCCTTGCATACTAGTGTCTGTATTTCTCATCTCATGAGTTGTTAGATGTCTCAAGGAAAGAATTTTACCAGCTTCTACTTGAAGGCAACGTGCTTGTTTGCCAGAGCTGGGAAAGTAGATGGGTGAGTGTGCTTTGTGGAATTGCACTCAATCCACCACTGTGCAGCTCTTGTGTCCCATGTTTCTGCTAGAGCTGTGGCCTCACCTCAGTTTTGTTTGTCCAGGGAATAACTCTTTATTCTTCTAGTGAAAAGAAGGGTAGTAAATACAGAGAGTGGCAGGGACTTAGAGAGGAGGAGAAATGTCTTGGCTGTGAGGGTATGGACATGGTGATTTAAGGATGCTACACAATCAGACCTTAAACCAGTCCCTGCGCTTTTGACCTTGCACTTGACCACTCGTCTTCCTCTGTGCCTTTTTGCAAGTTCTGAACCTCTTAGGGGTTCTCTGGCATGAGGCTGCTTGTTGCTCACTCACTGCAGTTACTTCAGGTTGTGCTTTCTCCTTTCAGTGGGGCTGTTAATCACTATCCAGCTCACTTTCCATCTTCAGCAATTCACTGAACTCTCTTGCTCATTCTTGTCATCTCTTCCCTCTTCTTTTTTTGTTGTAGGTTTATAGCATTTTAATTCTTTTACTGTCATTTTATGGCATTTCTGAAGGGAGTAGAAACAAATGCATTTGGTCAATCCATCATTTTTATTCAGAAGTCATACAATTTTTAAATCACCCCCAAATTGATATAATAAATATTATTGTTGATGTTCTTATTATTATTTATAATATGAAATATTTTAAGTTAATAATACTGGAGCCATTCTGAGAAATTTCCTAAAATAGACTACTGAGGAAGCCCATTATTGCCATGGACCTGATATATTTGCATCTATAATTTTAATGAGGATGTCATAAGATTAAAATTTGTGATGGACATTTGTGATCTCTCTCAATGATGATCTCTATTATATCTACATACATTCATTTCTTTATTAATAGCTCATCCATCCAGAACTCAATTATCCAACAATCTCATTTTATTGATAACAAATACTAGAAAAAGAAAGTGTCAGAAATGGCTTTGAAACAACGTTTGCATTGAATCTACAAACATTTCTCTGGGGATAGCCCATAAAGGCATTAAGCAAAAAAAAAAACAAAAACAAAAAAAAAACATTTACTTCTATTTCATAACCAAGTACAACAGCTTTTGAAATTTACATTTCAAATACACAGAACTTAGCAAACAAAACAGAAGAAAATAAGAGGGAGCCTGTGAACAGGCAAGGAATGATCAATGAAACTCTACAATAAAGAGGAAGAGAGGGGAACCAGATGGTAGCCAAAGCAACTCACATTCCTGTTAGGAGCTTGTAGCAGAAGCTGTAGATGCCCCACTCAGACCTCCCAGGGCTCTGTCATTTTTATGTTCCCCGGCCTGGCTCTTGTCTGCATAAACCTCTCTTTGCCTCAGAGCTTTCTTTTGTAGTTCAAGCCTACACTGCAACCCAGGTGCATGACAGGTTAAAAGTGCCAGAGAATTAATGCCACCAGGAAGCAGGCTGCAATGAATGACTGACAGAATTGATGTGTAAGTATCCCAGTTTCCTTGCCCCTTGGTTAAGTCTAAAGTATGTGTTGTGCACTGGTGACCAGAGGTCCCTGGAAGGATGAAGCTCCAGTTGTCACTGTGGTAATCTGCCTGCTTTCTTGGCTGCCTTCCTTTACTGTCTCATTTCTCTACTCTACTATAAGCATGATGTTTTCCCGAATCAGCTCCCAACTAAACCACAAATTTGAACTAAAATTTGTAACTTAATTTGGAAGAACCCAAAATAAGAAAGAACTGTTTAGATTTGGAGAACAATTATGTATTCCTCAACAGGACATTATTATATGTACAAAAAGTGCAATATTTAATTTCCAGGATGACCCACATTCAGTGAGGAAACATTCAGTTACATTCAATATATTCTATTTAAGAACATAAGGATCATGTATATATTTAAGAAGACTTCTACTTAATCTAGCTAATACATTATAGTTCCAGTGTTTGACCTTTACTTATATGGAAATTTAAACCACCCTGAATGATTCATCTGATTAAAATTCTGGATATATAAGAGCTCTTGGGTTAAGGAAAACACGTGTGAATGTTAAGGTACTTTAAGGAAATAGGAGATTATTAACTAAATAGTATACAACAAAAATCCTCCATAAGCCTCTGTAAATTCAAGAGAATATACTAGGGAGGGTATTAAATAAGTTAGTTATAGTTACTACTCTTATGGAAGATAGAATATTCTAAAATATTTAAAAAGTTAACACATTTATGAAATAAATGCTTGCTTAAAATGCTATGTGTATATCTGTGTGTGCTTTCTCCCAGCTTCCCCTGGAAATTAGTTTACTAGAATATCCTTATCGCTAACACATTTCCACATTCTCCTAACTCTCTTGGGATCATCTGAACTATGGGGCTAACTTACTCTCACTCTACTACAAAAATTTAACTAACAGGAATAATCGTAAAGCAAACATTTTAAGTGTATCCTGAATAAAAAATTGTCTCCATGCTTCTCCATTCTGCTTTCTCATCTTCTAACAAAAACTACCAGAAGAGACTAAGGAGTAAATTTTGGGACAGGTGAAGGAGAGAGTTGAATCTCTCTGCCAGGAGAATGGAAGAAACATATCTGTTACCGTTGTTGTTTCTAGAGGAATGGAACCAAACTAAGGGGTTTGGGACAGAGGAGAAAAGGTTTGGAAAAGGAATAAGAGAGAGGAGCCAATAGACTTGAAAAATAGCTTGTATCGAATTGCATTTTACAGTGATTGTGCTGCACTCGTCTCCAATGCTACAATAAAATCAAATGCCCACAAAAAGGCCACAAATTAATGAGTGATTTATTTTTAAATAAATAAAATAAATAGGGATCAAAAGCAGAAACTTTTTTTTTTCTAATTTCTGTCAACAACAGAATCAATGCCAGGACAGGGATAAAGGTGGAAAATGCAAAGCCAAAAACAATAATTTAGTGGAGACAGGAAGTTAAAGCCAGAAGTAACCTTAAGGTTCTAAGTCCTTGGAAATTCCCTTACATACAGAGAAAGCCATTGGATTTTTGTATATGGAGGGAATACTGGTTCATCCCAGTCTGACCCAAAAGTTATGTGGGAGAATAGTTAAGTTCCAGAGAGATGTAGCTAATGTCTGAGTATCTGCTTAGTGCCCACAGACATTGCAACTCTTGAAAATGCCCAAATCTTGAACTTGAGCACTTCAATTTTAGCCACAAGAGTGAAAGGTAGACCAGCAGCTTTCCTAAGGCCTCAGTTGATGGGCCTTGCCTTCAGTCCTTCATAACCTCAGGCAGCATCATCCTCTGTGCCCAACATGACCTCTGCTCTATTCTGTGCTTCACAAGCTTAATAGACTTACTTTGTAGTAGACCACTCATTTTTCTACAGTCTTGATTTTATGGAAAGAGGGAAACTACGGTAGTTTTTTTCTGTAACAATTGTCTGCTATTATTTTCTGTACATTTCTCTGGTATTCACCCTGAATTTATTTTGTGGTCATGCATTAACTTACATTCTCCCGTGGGGTCTCACTTTCCATTTAGTCCTCCTGTTCCTAGACTTGATGATGTTTATCTGTGTTGTCTGGTATCCTACTAGTGACAGGTCCTGTTTATCAGTTTGCTAATTATCACACAGCTCAGCCACAGCCTTGTGAAATAAACATACTAGTTAAGTATGGTGGTATGTTAAGGAGTAAAAGTAAAGTCTGTGAGTTGCATACTTAGAAACAGTGACAGGAATTTATCGCCTCATTCTCATTGACATTTATGTTGTGGTAGATGAAAGGACAGTCTGACAAGAAGAGAGCATGTGTTTGGGAATCAGATATTCATACACTTGAATTTTATTTTTACCCCTTACTAACTAATAGCTATTTAACGGCCATGAGCTTTAATTCCCTTGTGAAGTCAGGATGGTAATACTTGACTCATGTGTGCAGTTATAAGTAAAAGGAAAGCACCCTCTACATGATGACTTTCACATGATAGGGGTATGGATAAATTATGCTTGCAATAGCATAGTCATAATAATACTTTTAAATTAGTGACTCACTTCCAAGAATGGAATATAGGAAAGGGAAAATTGTAAAATTATAGTGAAGAAACCTGGCAGAAACCTCTTTAACCAAGTTTCATTCTGTTTTCTACTTCTGTGTTAGAATGCTGGAGACTGTGTAATTTATAGAAAAAAAGAAATATATTTCTTACAGTTCAGGAGGATAGGGAGTTCAAGGTGGAGGGGCTGCCTCTAGGGAGGGCTTTTTACTGTGTGATGCAGAGGCTATCACATGATGAGAGGGCAAGAGCATGCCAGCTCAGGTCTCTCTTTATCTTCTTGTAAAGCCACAAGTTCCACCATGGGGCCTCTACCCTGATGACCTTATCTAATCTTAATTACCTCCCAAAAGCCCCACCTCCAAACGCTATCAACATATGAATTTGGAGATTAAATTTCAAACAAATGAAATTTAGGGAACACAGCAACACATTCAAACAATGGCACCAAGTCATCAAGGTGAACATCACCAGTGATAAGTCATGTGGCTCTCTACTCTACTTATGTGGGTGTGATAGGAAGGGCACTTCACCTCGTTGTTTTTCCCCCAAATTTATATCCTCAGTCCAATCACAAAAAAACACCAGACAAATTCAAATTCAGGAATATTCTGTAAAATACTTGATCAGGAATCTTCAAAAAGCATGTAGGTCATGAAAAACAAGGAAAGATGGGAAAGTGTCACAGATCAGAGGAGACAGCAAGTAAATGCAACCTGGGACCCTGGATGAGATCTTAGAACAGCAAAAAGGATACTAGTAAAAACTGATGAAATTCAAATAAAATCTGTAGTTTAGTAAACGGTATTGTACTCAGATTAATTTCTTTGTTTTAACAAATGTCTTATGGTTATGTAAGATGGTAACATTATGGAAAACTGGGTGAAAGGTATATGGGAACTTATACTATCTTGAAAACTTTTCTGAAAATCTGAAATTATTCCAAACAAAAAGTTTGTTGTTGTTGTTGTTGTTTAAACTGAAAAGGAAAAACATTTGGTAGGTAACAGATCAGTGGTTGCCAGGGGTTAGGGTACGGGGAGCATAAGGGAGATTTTAGGGGTGATGAGGCTCTTCTACATCTTGCTTGTGATTACAGTTATTGGAATCTATAAATGTGTTAAAATGAGTACACCAAAAATGTCAATGTTACCATATGCCAATTTGTTTAAAATAAAACAAAATAAAAGAAACAAATCTCAATGGGAAGCATAAGTACCTTTTATAGTAAATAAGGCAAAAGGGGAAAATGTTTGCCGGGCACGGTGGCTCATGCCTGTAATCCCAGCACCTTGGGAGACTGAGGCGGGTGGATCACCTGAGGTCAGGAGTTCAAGACCAGCCTGGCCAACATGTTGAAACCCCATCTCTACTAAAAATACAAAAAAAAAAAAAAAAATAGCCAGGAATTGTGGTGGGTGCCTGTAATCCCAGCTACTCAGAAGGCTGAGGCAGGAGAATCACTTGAACCCGGGAAGCGGAGGTTGCAGTGAGCCGAGATCTCACCACTGCACTCCAGCCTGGGCAACAATAGTGAAACTCCATCTCAAAAAAAAAAAAAAAAAAAAGGTTGGGTGGGAAAGTTTATAGACAGTGTAAAATTGCTGCCTTCTTTCTTACATATAACACTGTCATCATCAAATTGAAGAAACCTTATTAAATATATTTATTCTTTCCTTTAACAAATATTCATTGAATCCTAATGGTGTGTCAAGTACTGTGCTAAGGCTTGCCAGTAGACAAGAACTTGATGTGTTCTAGATGTTAAAAGAAGCCCTTATTCCAAGATAGGCCAGCATATACTATTAAAAAGTTATTGCATGAAGTCAGGGCGTAGACATATCGGGGGTTAAACAGACATGAAATATTTACGTGATATTTCAAGATAATGTTGGTACTCTATTAAACAAAGTGAATTATGATGACATAAGTTAAGAGGAGACTTAAGACAGCCTTGGATGTATAAAGAATTTTTGTGAAGGAGGTACAGAGAACTTGCAGAGTTTTCTTGTCTGTAATGTAAGACTATTATATTTAGAAAAGGAACATTGAAATTTAAACAATGTAATGTTTTTAGTTCAAAAGTATATTAAAATACTCAACACTAATGAGCATTTAGCATAAGTAAAACACTATTGTAAGGACTTTACATATGTTAACCTACATGATTCTCGTAAGAATTTTAGAAGATAGATACTATTATTTCCCCTATTTTATAGATAAAGAAACTGACACCAAGCATGTAGTGTGCCTAAGATCATACAGCTAATAAGTAAGAAAGCCAGAATTTGAGTCCAGGTATTTGACTCCAAAGCACACACTCCACCATACTAAATACATGGCATCCATAGTGATGGTTATTTAACTTTCCCAGCTGGAAATAGCGTAAAGTGTTTCAAATATCCAAGGAACCGTGTTTTTTTTTTTTTTTTTTTTTTTTTTTCTGATTGAAAATACAACTGGTTATAACATTTGTTTTTTTCTGGAAGCAGATAGCCTTTGCCATGCCTTCCAGTTGGCACCTTGCCCCTTGCTAATGTGCATGGATGGGTGCCTTTTGCTTTGCAGCCTGCCAGTAGAACGTGACCTTGGCAGCCCGCCAGTAGAACGTGACCTTGGCAGCCCGGTGTGCCAGCCAAGATTCCAGAAGAGCGAAAGTAGCTCTTAACTTCCTGAAGAAACTCTTTGAATCACCAACTATGCCTTGCCATATCTATCCACATGGCACTAGTCCTTTCACAAGGGGCTCCCAAGCTAATGACTCTAATTGGGGCTCAACTGTCTCTCTAATACATTCTTTCCTTAATTTTATGTTTTTCTCTGGTTGGAATTTCCTAATGTCTAAAATATTCCATTCTGTGTTACTCAGCAATGACCTTATTTGCTTGCAAGCATTGTGGTGACAAACATAATAATTAATTATGTGGAATTTTGTTTAGAAATATTTTTGTTGGAACTGAAACAGGAATTCTATATCTGTACAGTGACTGAAATACAAGGGCCCTCTCTAAATGAATTATGTGTTTAAATGTTCAGATTTTATAGTCTATTTAATTCTGTAAATCTTAATAATAAATTTGATGGCAAGCAGACTGTGAGTGGAATTTTAGATAACAACATATGTTCATAGTGATTCATGAAAATGTAATCCTTTATGGTAAATCTGTATTATTTATACCAAATCTTTCTCTGTGGCCTAGACCGCTTTTTTAAATTCCAGACTTCCTACAGATATATCCATTTAGATCAGGGTTTTTGAGCTTTGATGCTGTTAACATTTTGGACTGGCCAGTTCTTTGTTGTGGGGTGCTATCCTTCCCATTGTAGGATGTTTAGCAGCATCCCTGGCCTCTACACCCTAGATGCCAGTAGCACAACACTCCACTCTGTGGTGACAATCAAAAATGTCTTCAGAAGTTGCCATAAGACCCCTGGGCAATAAAATCATCTCTATTCAAGAACCACTGATTTCAATGTTCTATAGGCTTATGAAAAATGACATATACAAAATTAAACTCATTTTCCCCTTAGAGTTTCTCCTACAGAGGGGTTAGGAGCATATCTGAAGCAAACTCTGCCTCCCTGCTTTGATAGCTGTGGAACTTGATCAAATTACCAACTTCTCTATACCTCAATTTCCTCATCTCTAATATAAATACCTTAATAAAACCTCCTTCATATGACTGTTAGGAGGATTGAATGAACTAATATATATAAAACATTTAAAGCAGTTGCTGGCACATAGGATGCCTAAGTTAATATTTGAATAATCAGTTAATACTATTAAATGTTAGCAATAGTCCTACAGTACAGGAAAATTCTAAGATTTTTCTTTGTATAGAATATGTGCAGATACTTTTTTAAAAAGATTAATAAGTGACAGTAAATACATGAAACAAAGCTCAACATCATTAATAATCAAGAAAACACAAAATAACATCATGATATATAAATCTATTAAATTTGGAAATATTTTTAAAAATACTTCATATTAATAAGATTGTGGCAAAAGGCCCTGTACTCTACTGATGGGAGAATATGTGTCTGTTTTCTTTCTGGAGGACCAGTTACCACTATGTATCAGAGCATTAAAATATTTATAGTCTTTCACAGAGTTAATCTAGTTCTAGAAATTTATCCTAAGTGTGTAATATGTTAAAAATTAATGAAGTATATTAATTACTGTTATTTATAGTGACAAAATTAGAAGCTACCTAAAATCTCAATAACGGGAATGAAGAAATAGCTCATGGTATATTTATGTCATGCAATATGTAGATATCACATTTTACAAATAATAAATTAGGAGAATGCTCTGACTATGGTAATTCTTAGTTCAAAATGCCTCCATCACTTTCAAGATAATAATAGAAATATTTAAGTGTGCATTATCATGCACACATAAACATACACCTTTTAAAGTTATTTTTTGACAGACCCTGTGTATTTATCGAGTCATTTTTTCTCTCTAGGTTTCCTTCCAAATTCTCTACCCACACACCTTAAGAGATTCTGATACATCATAAATAGAGGGACATACATCTTTACATGAAAACGACATGGAAGATTTTCTGAGGGACATGTGAATGGTGAATTTGCATGATGTGGAGACCCAAAATGGCTGAGGACTGCTGCTCAGTGCCCCAGCTCTGTTCACTCGCCTAGAGTTTCCTGAACAAGCCCTGCTGCTTCTGTCTTCTGAGCTCTGACCCACCAAGCCATTCCCTCTACTTGGAGTGCTTTCCTTCCCTTTCTGCTTTTCCCTTCTCAAAACCAAGCTAAAACATTGCCTGCTCTATGAAACTTATCCTATCACCCTGTTCAGATGCACATGCCTTTCTTCTCTACTTTTGTGACACCACATGCAGATCTGTTCATCATATTTTCTGGTATTCATTTGTTTAAAAATATGAATTGAGATACCACTAAATGCCAGATGCTATATTAAGTGCTAACTACAGTCTTGGTGAACAAAAAGGTAAAATTTTCCTGCTCTCGTGGGGCTTGCATTCTTATGGAGGAGATGGAATATATTTTTTAAAACATAAAATTTAAATTTATTTTGAGGTGATTTTGATCAGCACCTCAAAGAAGCAAGAGGGTGAACAGCAGTAATATCTGAGGGACAAGCATTCTAATTATAGGGAACAGCATATTTAAAAGTCCTGGACTCGTTCAGTGTATTTTAGGAAAAAAAAAAAAAAAGAAAAGTGGCTTACAAGGTTGAGACCAACAGAAGTGCAGCAAGAAATGCGACCAGGAAGACACCAAGATGCTGTATGATAAAGTCCTGAGGCCACTGTAAGATCTTTGGATTTTAATCTAAGTGTGTAGAATAACATGATCTTATTTATGTAGTAAAATACTAAGAGGCAACCTTCTGGCTGCTCTGTAAGATGGGATTGTAGGACCCAAAGTGAAAGCAGGATGATCAGCTAGAGGCTGTCATGGTGATTTAGCTAATTGATGTTGCTGGCTTGGATCTAGGTGACAACACTGGAGGTGGGGAGAAGTTATCAGATTTGAAGGATATTTTGAAGGCAGAGTTGATAAGATCTCATAGGTTTGGTATAGGTTAAAGAAAGCTAAGCCTCAAGGACAACTCTTTAAGTTTTGGGCTTCAATAATTGGATGGATTTTGGTGGCACTTTGGTGAATGCTGAGTGAAGGACATGTTTAAGAATGAAAACATGTTAATTGATTCTGGCTGTATTATTAGGTGTGAGATGCCAACCAGGCATCAATGTGGAGATGTTGAAAGGACAGTGTTTAGGAAAAGGGTCAGAACAGAGATACGTATTTGGGCATCATCCTCATATAGATAGTACTTAAAGTTATGGTGCTGACATGCCTACCAGGGCTGTGAGCATAGTCTGTGAAGATACAAGTTCTGAGGTCTGAACTCTGGGCCACTCCACCATTTAGGGAGCAGAAAGAGAGTCTAACAACAACAACAAAAATGAGTAGGAGTGGTTAATGAATTAAGAGAACAGGAGGATGTGGACTATTAGAAACTAAGGAAAGACAGTATTTCAGGAAGCGGGAGCTGATCATCTAGGTCAAATACATAAAGAATTTACCACTGGATTTGCATTGTGGAGGTCATTGCCAAATGGCTACTTTTGTCAGAGCCATGATGCTATTCCTTGGCAAATGTTGACTTACTTATCTGTTTCTTCCAGGAAACCTGTGAACCTCACATAGGAGTGATTTTGCCCTCCAGGAAACCTTTGGCAATATCTGGAGACATTGTTGGTTGTCAAAACTGAGCGGTGGTGGAGTGATGCTACTGGCATCTAATGGATGGAGGCACAGGATGCTGCTGAACATCCTGCAATGCACAGAGCAGCTCCCCCACAACAAAAAAATGATCTGGCTCCAAACGTCAGTGGTTCCAAAGTTGAGAAATCCTGCACTAAACTTATAGTTCCCAAAGTGTGTGCTTAGACACCCCAGGGTGGACATAGGAGTGCTGTAGGACATTTTAAAATGTGAATGGAAACACAATGGCACCTGTCAAGCACTAAATGAACTACTAACTCAAGATAGTTCACAGTTTCAACATTAGCTTTCTTTTTTTTTTTTTTTTTAATAATGTCTCTTTGTAAAACTTGGTTTTGGAAGTTGCTGTGATAAGAATCAAATACTTGGTGAATATCATTGTGGAATAAGAAGTGAGAATGGCAGTTTCCAATCTGACTTCAAGGTTTGTGAAGTTGGGTAGTGACCAGAAGTTGTTGAGTTTTTAGGATGTAAATAGCTATTAAATTGTTTGGACTTGACAACTCAAGAAACTCAATTATTAGGTATATCTTTTAGCCTAGGGGGTGTAGTAAAAAATTATGGATATGCCACGGGCACCATAAAGCAGAAGGCTTGAAACTGCTTGGCTTGACTTTAAGTTCCTTGGAATAGGCATTGTGTATTAGTACTTTGTATCTGCAGCACCCAGAACAGTGCCTGCTACAAGTGTGAGGTGCGAGAATGCCAAACAGATATCCATAAGGAGATTGAGGGAAATTTAATAAATTTAAGAAATAAAATGGCAGGTATGAAATGAATGAAAGGGCACATGTGCACTGTAGTGTCAAGAGAATTATATGTTAAGTGGCAAAATTCTACCTACTGGTTCACTATGCACTACAACATCCCTAAATACCTCCCTACTTATATAGGATAAAATAAGAGAGGGGAAAAGAATAAAACTTGACTTTCTTATTCTTTGGCCTGTGAATCTCTAGACTAAAATTTCTTGAGTTTAGTGCAAGTTTACTTCCTCAGATTACATTATTTTTTCCCAATACAAATTTCTATTCTCACTTATATTATGCATATTGACAAAACTGTGATCTTATTCTGCAGGAATATGTGAACGGGAGTAATTTGAATATCTCCTAAATTTTTGGCTGCTTTTCTTCCTGCCCCTTTTGCCAAGCACTACATGCCCTAGCCTAATGATTGCATAGATGTTGGAAAGAGATGTTCTTTTTAGAGTTAGTGATTCTATTTTGCTTTTGAAAAAAATCTTTTCAGTGTAAGAATATGATTTCAGAATATAAACTTGTGGAAATATTCTTGGTATAGTGGCAAGAAGTCAGCTTTTAGAATGGGATATATAGTCCCATGCATCTCACTCTCACTGGGTCACATCTGGATCAAGGCATAAAGTTTCTTTGACTCTTAGATTTGTCACCTGTAAACTCAGAATACGAACTCTCAAAGTTCTTATGAGGATTAGACTAGTTAGCTGATGACAAGTACCTATCACAGTGCTTGACACAAGGAGATACTCAATAAATTATAGCTTCTCCTTATATTTCAACCTGACCTATCCTGACACCTTCTTTCTCCTTCTCATTCTGTTAGTCTTTTGTTTGACTTTAACACCTAGGATGAAGCTTATAGAACTTATTACCATTTTAAAATAGGCAAGTTGTTTGCTTTGTTGGTATTTTGTGTTGTATAGTGATGGGGTGGTATTTTCCCTATTAATAATGTAGTGCATCAACAAATGTAAATATATCCATAGAAGGTTCTCCAGCAGGGACAGAGTTGGAGAATCGCTGAGTCACCAGTCTCCCCTCACCTGAGAGTGTTCACAGTGAAACTTCTCTCCATTGTGTGTTTTGTGGCCTTGCTTATTTGCAATGGTCTGTCCTGAAGAATTTGAGATTAGAGACCCCATGGATAATCATATTCCAAGGTAACCAGAAAAACTAAGTTTCTGTAATAGTTATAACTTCTACTAAATATTTTTGCTAGAGCAGCTAAAATGCAGTCTGCCTGTGAAATCTGGCTGACTTACCTTATTCAGCCTATAAAAGTTATGTTTACTCTATAGTGTAGTCATTTAAGTATGTAACAGCATTAGCCTAAAAACTATACATACTTTAATTAAAAATTACTTTATTGCTTAAAATTGCTAATGATCATCTTCACTGAGTCATAACCTTTTTTGCTGGCTGAGGGTCTTGCCTCAATGTCGATGGCTGCTGACCAATCAGGGTGGTGGTTGCTGAAGGATAGGGTGACTGTGACACTTTCTTTTTTTTTCTTTGAGACGGAGTCTCGCTCTGTTGCCCAGGCTGGAGTGCAGTGGCACGATCTCCGCTCACTGCAAGCTCTGCCTCCCGGGTTCAGGCCATTCTCCTGCCTCAGCCTCCCGAGTAGCTGGGACTACAGGCACCTGCAACCCCGCCCGGCTAATCTTTTGTGTTTTTAGTGGAGACGGGGTTTCACCATGTTAGCCAGGACAGTCTTGATCTCCTGACCTCGTGATCTGCCCTCCTCGGCCTCCCAAAGTGCTGGGATTACATGCGTGAGCCACCATGCCTGGCCGACTGTGGCACTTTCTTAAAATAAGACAACAATGAAGTTGGCTGCATCGACTGACTTTTCCTTTCATGAAAGATTTATCTACAGCAAGTGATGCTGATGTGGTTTGATAGCATTTGACCTACACTAGAACTTCTTTCAAAATTGAAGTCAATGCTTCTCAAACCCTGCTTCTGCTTTATCAGCTAAGTTTATGTAATATTCTGAATCCTTTGTCATCATTTCCACAGTGTTCACAGCATCTTCACCAGGAGTAGATTCCATTTCAAGAAACCCCTTCCTTCCTTCCTTCCTTCCTTCCTTCCTTCCTTCCTTCCTTCCTTCCTTCCTTCCTTCCTTCCCTCCCTCCCTCCCTCCCTGTCTCCCTCTCTCCCTTTCTCCCTCTCTCCCTTTCTCCCTCCCTCCCTCCATTTGCATTCACAGTTTTGTGGTTTGGTTCAAGAGGCCTTGCTCTCCACCTGTCTTGGGTTTCAACATGCCTTCCTCACTCAGCTTAATCATTTCTAACTCTTGAATGAAAGAGATGTGCAACTCTTTCTCTTTCACTTGAACACTTAGAGGCCATTGTAGGGTTATTAATTGCCCTAATTTCAATATTCTTGTGTCTCTGTGAATAGGGAGACCTGAGGAGAGGCAGAGAGTCAGAGACTGACTGCTGGTCAGTGAAGTCGGAACACCACACACAACATTTACAGATTAAGTTTGCCGTCTTATATGGGTGTGGTTCGTGGTGCTCCAAAACAATTACACTAGTAACATCAAAGATCACTGATTACAGATTACCCTAACAGATATAATAATAATGAAAAAAAATTGAAATATTGCAAGAATTACCAAAATTTGATAGAGACATGAAGTGAGCACCTGCTGCTGGAAAAATGACACTGACACACTTACTCAAAGCCGAGTTGCCACAAAACATCAATTTGTAAGAGGAAAAATATCTACAAAGCACAATAAAGCAAAGCAAAATAAAATGAGATATGTCTGTAGTTGTATCTGGTATGTAATTAGCTCTTGGATTTATTGCTTTAATAAGTGTATGTGAGTCTATTGGTGTAACCTTCACTATGTAGAAAAAGCAACACTTTTGTAACTACATTTATGACAAAGGACTCATATCTAAAATGTATAAATAACTCTCAACACTCAACAGTAAAATAACCAACCAGAGCAATAAAGAAATGGGCAAAAATATTAAAAGACTTTTCACTGAGGAGGATATACAAATATCAAGTAAGCACACAAAAATGTATTAAATATCAGTGGGTAAATATATATATATATATGATAATAGCTAGAATTCAAATTATAATGTCAAATGTTAGTGAGGATGTGGATAAATTGGAGCGCTCATACATTGGTATTGGGAATGTAAAATGATACTGCTATTCTGGAAAATAGTTTGGCTGATTCTTTAAAGATATAAAAAATAGGCCAGGTGTGGTGGCTCATGCCTGTAATCTCAGCGCTTTGGGAGGCCAAGGCGGGAGGATCACGAGGTCAAGAGATTGAGACTATCCTGACCAATATGGTGAAACCCCATCTCTACTAAAAATACAAAAATTAGCTGGGTGTGGTGGTGCGTGCCTGTAGTCCCAGCTACTCAGGAAGCTGAGGCAGGAGAATGGCTTGGACCTGGGAGGTGGAGGTTGCAGTGAGCTGAGATTGCACCACTGCACTCCAGCCTGGTGACAGAGCAAGACTCTGTCTGAAATAAATAAATAAACAAACAAATTTACCATATAAGCCAGCAATTGCACTTCTGGGAATTTGTCCTACAAAAATTAAAACTTATGTTCACACAGAATATTGTGCACAGTTGTTCACTGCAGCTGTTTTCATTTGAAATAACTCAAAACAATAAACATTCACAGTGTCCCTCAATAGTTGAATAGTTAAACAAACTGTGTGGTACATCCATGCCATGGAATACTGCATTGCAATAAAAATGAATGTACTGTTGATACAGACAACAGCTTGGATGGACCTCTAGGGCATTATATTGAAGGAAAAAAAGCCAGTTTCAACAGTTTACATAAGGTATGCTTCAATTTATTAACATTTTAAGGATGTTAACTTCCTGATTTTGATATTGTACTATTATTATATAGGATGTAACCATTGGGGAAACTAGGTGAAGCTTTCACAAGATTCCTCTTTGTACTACTTTTGCAACTCTCCAAGAATCTACAATTATTTCAAAATAAAAAGGTGGTTTTTTTTTTTTGGTAAAGTCATATTTTATGCACACGCACACCCACACCCACACATACACACAGTTTCTTATGGGAAAATGTTATTTTGAAGTAAATTGGGAATGTAGGCATTTCATTTATTCTTTCCAAAATCATTTGTTTCTACTTTTGCAGGATTTTTTTTCTTCTTCCTCCTCTTTCTCTCCCTTCTCCCCAGTTTTTTTTTTTTTTTTTTTTTTTTGTAGGATACTGAGATAGCTTACTTTTCTTGCTTAGGAATGCCTTCATTTTTTGGAAAGGCATTCTTTTTTTTTTTTTTACCATTTTCAACTCAATTTTAGTTATTTAATTTTCCTGTCATTATAATTTGGATATATAACTTCTTTGAGAAGTGCAGATCATTTCATAGCTATCTCATTCTTTATAACTCAATCTTTTTGTTTTTTAACAGATTAGAACCTAAAGCAGAGAAAGTTAGTGATAGAAAGCATGAAGTAGAGTAACAAAACTGAAAACAGCCAGTTGCCCTACCAACCTGTTCTGCTCTATTCTTTTACTTTTTACTGTACTATATTCGATCCCATTTTATTCATTCCATTCTATTTTATGATTTCCCAACCTATATGTATTCCATTCATCATCCTATTCTGTTCCATTCTATGCAATAAATATTTAGTGAGTGTTTAGTATGTGGCAGGTGTTAGTCTATGTGGCTTGGCATGTACCAGTCAACACAATAGACAAAAAAATTGCTGCTCTTCTAAAGCTTACATTACAAGAGGAGGAGACAGAAACAAAATAGACTTAATTCGTAAGTAAATTTTAGAAGTTAGTGAGTGCTATGGAATAAAGAAAGAGTTAAGTAGATGGGGGATATCAGGTGGGAATGGAGGGAAAGTTACAATTTTCAAACAGGGTAAGGTGTGAGAAACTGTAAGGAATTTTGCCATAAATTGATCTGAGCGATGCGTTTTCTGATCACTAAGAATAGCAAGGCCAAAGGCACTAGGATGTGAGACGCCTGGAATGTTTAAGAAACAGCAGGGAGATCAGAGTGGCTGGACTAGAGTGGTGAGAGGAGAGTAGATGCAGGTGAGGTCAGATAGGAAAGAAAGGTCTGACTACACAGGGCTTTTGAAGGTGTTGGTTTTTACTCTGAGCAAAATAGCCAGCCATAGCAGGGCTTTCAGCAGAAGACCACATGATCTCAATTATAGTTTAGGACCCTAGCAATCCTGTTGAGAAAGACATTGGCTTATTCTATACTCTTAGCTGTGAAGGTAGAGAGAATTATTATTCATATTATTAACAACAACCACATACACCAAAAAACCCTCAGGATATTTTGAAGATAGAGTCAAAGGGATTTCCTGATGAATTTAATACAGATTGTGAGAGAATGGAAGGGGTAAAACATGATTCCAAGGATTTGGGCATGAGCATCTGGAAGGTTAGTGTTGCCAACAACCAATATGGAGAAGATGGCATATGGAGCAGGTTTGAGGGGGAATGTCAGGAGATCTTTTTTTAGATATGGTAACTTTGATATATCTTTTAGACATACAAGTAGACATTGCTTGTAGGCAGGTGGGTATATGAGTCTGGAGTTCATGAAAGAGATCCAGGGCAGAGATACATATCTGAGAGTTGCCAACACATAGTGATATTTATCATGAGATTAGATGAGGTTACCGAGGAAGTGACTATAGGTAGAGAAGAAGACCAAGAACTAAACCCCAGGGAACCAGAGTTAAGAAGTCAGGGAATAGACAAGGAACCAGAAAATGAGACAAGAAGCAACTAGTGAGATAGAAAACCTGACAATGTGTGTCCTCTCAGCCAAAAGAAGAATAAGTATCAAAAGCGATCCAATTACTAAACTATATCTCTTACCTCAGTGCAAATGTGTATGATGTGATTCAATATCTTCCTGTATCCCTAATTTTATTTTTATTCTATTTTTATACTGGAAAACAGGATCATTTTTTGTTTGAAATTTAGCCTGCTAAGAACAAGTAGACTTTGTTGTTGTTGTTGCTTAAGTTTCAAATAGAATCAACATTGTTTAAAATTGTTTTAAGAACTAGATTTGGTGTTAACAGTTTTTCTGTGGTGAGTCTGAATTTCCTTGAGCCGTTATTTACAGCAGAAGGTAACCACTACACTTATTCTAGGAGGCTGGATTGAAATGTATTTTATGTATTATTATTTTAGGAAAAAGATATTAAGCATCTTATCTTTATTATGATCACATTTGTTATTATCAGCATCTTCTATAAATAGTACTTTTTGAGGCTACATGTTATTGTGGACTTGTGCATTTTTAAAAGATTAAGCATTTGGCTTGGAATTATCAAGTAATCCTGTGTAGTAACTGTGATTAAAATTATGCAGGAATTCATTTCAAACTGTGACAAATATATTGTAGCTTACACTCTTCTTATTGAATTTGTTCATATATTTTATCAAGAATGTGAAGTATTTTTACATTAAGTTTATGTAGGTTTATAGGTGGAAATATAAATTATTAGTAATGCAAATTATGATCTTGAAAAAGTAGCTAGATTTTCAGGTTTTCCTTTTTTTTGAGCCTGCAGAATATTTGGAAATTAATTTGCATTTTTTGGTGTGTATTTATATTGTCTTTTGCTTATATTCTGCATTACAGGATTCTGAGTTTCCACTTAATGAGTAGGCTTTACAGTACCCACAAGTTACTGCAACAAAGTTAAAAAAAAAAAAGCACTAGAAGCCTAATGAAATGGACTGCTGAGAACAGAGCTGAATAAACACAAGCTTCCCTTTTTGCAGTGACTGTTCCAAACTAAGCAGAAGCTGCTTCTTTATTTCAGGGAAGGAAAAATAATGACCTGGTTTTCTTTATTTTTCTGGTGAGCAATTTAACTGCTACCTTCATTTGGCATATTCTCCCACTTCTTTTACTGGAATGGGCTATAACTGTAGGTATGGCATTCTTTGCCACAATGTATATTTTCCTTACTGTAGTGTATATTTTGAGCCATATTTACCAACACAGATATTTACTTTTTCTCTGAGATGTGGTCTAGAAGCAATTGCTCAGAGAGAAATTCAACACTGACTCTAGAGGTAAACCTGTACCCGGCATTTCAATGTGTATGTGTGTTTGTAGAATTATCATCAAAGAGAGAAGATTATTCTTCCAGATGGCATTTACCTTAATAAAAACTGCTAATATGCACAAGCTTGAAAACCATTTCTAATCCAAGTGTACTGGCAGCGTGTTATTTTCAGGAGTAGTTGCATTAACTCTTTGAGCCTTTTAAAAAAATTATCTTCTACTTTTGAGCTAGGTCTTTTGAAAGATAATAGCTATCCTAAGTAAGTTATCCTTTGAGTACTGTGCGTGTGCACCTTTGTGTGTATTTGTGCTGTGTGTAAACCATTGTGTATTTTGGCATGGCCCAAGTCAGCAGGAAGGCTCCAGGGCTGAGGCTGCTTTCATCCTCTGTTACACCCTCACAACCTTCCTGTTTTACGATAATTCTGAAACCTAATGCTCCTGCTACTTTTAACTCAGAACCATGTTTATTTGCCTGTGGCCTGCTTTATTGTAAAATAAAAACCTTAAGAACCCTATGTTTTTAGGGTGCTTTTCCCCCCTCAAGAACACTGTGGTTGTCTTAAAGCCTAAATGACTGTGTTTTAATGATGTGTAAAGATACAGTAAAAAATAAATCATGGCAATTTTGTTTTAAGAAGAAACTTTTAAAGGCAATACATGCTGCAGACTTCAAAAAGTCTAATCAAACAATTAAGAACAAACAGCACTTGTGTGAACTTATCATTTTATTCTGCACTTTTCATAACATATTAGGTGTTAAGCTTCGAAAGATTCTGCTTTAATACTGGGTAACTATTGGTAGGGGATTTAAGTCACAATTATTTAAACATAAGTTTTTCACAGATCTTGAATGTCTCTGGGAATTTTCTCCCCGAGGCAAATAATAGAGGGAATTAAAGCTGATTTGTTTTCTTTGCCAATTGAAATTATGAGATAGGTGGCTGCCACTGATTTTATCTTACCTATGAGCATCCTACAGCCCCTTTATGTTCTGGTAATGCTCCTGATGGTGATGCATAGTAAATAGTGGAGTAAATTAGAAGAGAGTTATAGGTGCGATGGGAGTAATGGATAAGTTAAATGCCATCTTTATCCTCAAGGGACTTACAGTCTGGCTCAGTATTTCTTATGAAGGGAGGTTGGGACACTATTGGCATTTTAGGTGGGGCAGTTCTTTTCTTGTATGGAAATGTTCCACACATTGTAGGAAGTTAAGTTTCTCTGGCTCCTGCCTAGTAATTATTAGTAGCACCGTTAGTTACTGTGACAGTAAAAAATAAGTCCATATATTTATCAGATGTCCTCTAGAGAAGGTATTAATTGTAATCCTTCTTCCTTAGAACAGTTGGAAGATCTGAAATATACACTATATGCATAAGAAGTGATTATAGAACTGTATTGTCTATATTGTCGAAACTATGTTAAAGGAATGATGCATACCATAAAAGCTAAGAAAAGACAGGAAAAAAAAAGGCTGGTTAGTTGCCTCTGTGTACACCAACTGGTATTACCGATCACTTTTTTTTTTTTTCTTTTTGAGACGGAGTCTCTCTCATCACCCAGGCTGGAGTGCAGTGGCGCGATCTCGGCTCACTGCAAGCTCCGCCTCCCGGGTTCACGCCATTCTCCTGCCTCAGCCTCCCAAGTAGCTGGGACTACAGGCGCCCGCCACCACGCCCAGCTAATTTTTTGTATTTTTAGTAGAGACGGGGTTTCACCGTGTTAGCCAGGATGGTCTCTATCTCCTAACCTTGTGATCCACCTGCCTCGGCCTCCCAAAGTGCTGGGATTACAGGCGTGAGCCACCGCGCCCTGCCCAGATCACTCTTGAAGATCATGCTGATTCTTCTGCTGTGACTATCCTCTTCTGTCTCCCTCCTTTTTTTTTTTCTGCCCTGGATAACTCCTACTTAACCATCAAGATAAATTAAATTGTTATACCTTCCAAGAAGCCCTCATGAGCTTTCTCTCTTCTTAGACTGGGTGGGATGACTATGAACCTGGTTCTTACAAATCATTGGGAGCATCTCTGTCACTGTCTTCTAGAATTCTACTGACATCATCTGTTAAGGGTCCTTTCTATCTTCTCAATAGCTTCCATGTGTATATTGCAGGCAGGAACTATATACTACATCTTTCTTACCTAGTTAAATTCTATGTGTGAAGTGCATATTCAATTAACTGACCTGAACTTGGCAGAAACATATAAAATTGTGTAGTTGTATAGTTGATGAAAACATATAAAATGTAGTTTCATTATTTTTTGACATCAAATTAAAATTCTGTTCAAAAGTCTCCTTTAATATAACTTTGCTCATTTAAAAAAGATTCTTATGCCCCACTGTTGGAAATATAATTTGGTACAATGCTTTTGGAAAGACATTTGGCAGTAGGTATCAAGAGATTTACAAGTTCATGGTATTTGATTCATTAATTCCATTTCTGGGAACCTCTCCTAAGGAAACAATTCTAATTATAGAAAAAGCCTGATACACAAAAGTCTCCATTTCAAAACTGTTACTAACAGCAAAAAATTCCGAAGTCTTCAAGAAGTCTGGGGAATGGGAGCTTGGTTAATTATTGACAATCCAATTCTAATGGATAATTTTGGGACAATTGTGGGGAATTGTGTGTGAATATGATCTGGGTTTTAGATGTGATGAAATTATTCTGAAACAGATGGAGATTGTTGACCCCCCAAAATAATATAGCTACAATACAATATGAATATATTACCTCATTTTAGTATACACATGGAGACAGACACAAACACACAGATGTGTGTATATGTAAAAGATCCAAGAGGATATACTGGATCTTAGCAATGCTAACATCTGGGTATTAGGAATTGATGTTGATATTTTCTGTATTTTATTGTTTCCTAATTTCTACAATACCCATTACACAGATGTAATAATAAACGATATCTTTAAAAAACAAGGAATCGAAAATAATTTAAATGTTCATTAGTAACATATGGCTAAATTAATTATTGTAGGTCTATATTCTAAGTTATTTCATTATATTCAAAGACAATATGAGAAATTTTTATAACATGGCAAAATAGTTGTGTTGTAGTATTCAGTGAAAAGAGCAAGATGAAAACCTTTTTACATAGGTTGGTCTACACTCCAAAAGTAGATCTCACAGTGATTTTTTCTACATGGTAAAATCTTGGGATTTTCTTTTTATTTTCTTGAATTATTTTTCTTTAGTAAATATATCTTTTTAATTGGAAAAATAAATATATCATCAAAAATTCTGTTAAAAAAGTTCATGCTTCAAAAGTTTTAGGTTATTGTTGGAGGCAGTTCAAAAATGTTATAGCTGCGAATCATGGCTGTATTTAAATACAGGTAGCACTTCGTGTTAGAAATATGTGTTGGGAGGAGTTTATATTGTGTGTTTTGTACAGATAGGGTAAGATTTCACAAACTTCTTATAGACAAAAACAGTTACAAAGATTTGTGTCAATTTAGCATAAAGGTGAGTTCCTTAATATTACTTTTTATTAAATCGTTTATTCATTCCTTCATTCAATAATTATCCATTGAGCAAGGGCTTGGGTGCCCAAGATTCAGAAATAAGAAATGTAGTAGGAAACAACACCTAAAATTGACTTTTCTCTCACCTTTTGGGCAAAAATTGGAAGAAAGTTAAATTCTCTTACGATAGCAGTATCCTATGTGATCAAAAATTCAAAGCGTCTTTACTATCTAAATAATGTCTATTGAATTTTCAGATGTTCTCTCAGCTCTTTAATTAAGTTCCCTAATTTCTGTCTCAATCCAGTGTTGAAGTCAGCAGCCAAATGCCACATATGGAAAAATGTTCCTCTGGAAGTAAATTGAATATTTTAAAAATTACTGTCACTTATCTTAATATTTAACTCAATAAAACTTCTGTTTCTCAGTGTTTCCCCACACATTTTCATGTGTCTGTTAAATTGTTGGTAATGCTGCATACATAATTCCTTGGAAAACTAAATGGATTCTCTATCATTTAGAAGAGTTTTGGGGGTAATGTGGTAAATCATTTTTTAAGTTGGGTAAATAATTCTTTTGAGTAATTAAGTAAATCTAATGAGTGCTGTTTAATTGCTTATTGGTTTATTCAGTCTTTTTATTTGCTTCCTGTATGGCAAGTTCAGAAACCTATTAATATTGCTATTTATTGAGAGGGCTTCTTAATATCTTTTAATGAGAAAAATACCTGGTGACAGTTTATTAGGGAATTCAGTAGATTCAAGAGGAATTTTTAAATGATCTCATTTGTATTTTAGCTATAAGTTAGGAGACAAGGTTCTGTGCTCAGATTCCCAGCTACTGTAGGAATTGTATGATTGTGGTTATTTTTAAAGCCAGAAGACGCTATTTTGGAGTTCTGTTATTTCAACAATCTAGATCTATTCTCCATGTGATATTGACTTAAAATTTAAAAAGCAGATGTAGGTCAAAGGAGATTCTGCAAACACTTTTGCTGTTTTATCCTGGGGCTTTGACAACTTTAAAGCAATGATGAGTTTTTTTTTTTATATCTAACCTTAATCCTCGTGGTATACTTTAAAGTCACCTCTCCCTAAGTTTTCTTTATTACAAATAAAATGTAAATTACAAATGTAAATAAAAATGGGATTGTTATATGTGTTCTTTATTTTAGTTATGTTATCTGTTTCATCTATAACATATAGAGATATAAACATAATATTTCATGAAAGATAGACTTTATGGAGAATACACAGAATCTGTTACTAGGGATTTCTACTAGTAGTAGTAGTAGTAGAAGGGGTGAGAAAAGGGAATTTTTGACCTATTTTTCTCTTGTATGGTTAAAATGTTTTGCCATGAACATTGCAAATTATATATTATAAATTACTTTTATAATTTAAAAATATATTTTATATTGTAAAATATTATAATTATATTATAATGATATTAAGTATTATAAATTATTTTTATAATTTAAAACAAAAATGAAATATTATTTATATACAAATTGTTGGTTTGTATTAGGCTTTTGGCATATTAGGGGCTTAATAAATATTTAATTGAATTTCAGCATGTACTAACATATATTTTTCTTTTTACAAGTGAGCCTACTACCTGCTGAACTTGAAAGACTCTAGCATTTAAAAGTTCTTTAACAATATATGAAACCTAGAATAAACAAGCATAAAGACTTTAAACATTTTTAAAAGCTGTTTAAAGAATGTTCTTATATTGGTTAGCCTTTGGGCCCCAAATACAGAAAGCATTTATTTTCATTTTAAAAAGGGCCCCCAAACAAGACAGGGCTAATAAACTAGTTATAGGATACAGTTTTTTTTCCATTTAGAACTTTATGCAATCTGTCATCTTCTCCGATCCATCATTATTAATGGTTAGGCTTCTCATGTTTTACATACTTTATTCTTAGAATCCTCAGAAAACACACTCATTTTTCCTGCTACTAAAATAAATAAACATTGCAATTTATTCCTAAATATAGTGTATTTCCGGTTATTGGTGTTTCTTTCACAGGCCATTGGTAAGTGAAGGAACTACAGAGAAATAAGGGGTAAGAGGAAATAAAAATGCTATCTCAAGGTCTTTGTTCTGCCAAGGTCATCTAAAAGCTACACAGCAGGGTTCATTTCAAGACTACATTTCAGGGTTAGCTCACTAAATGTATCCACCATACTCTACAGATGGGGAAACTCAGGTTGTGCTTAGCCTAACATACTTGGTTCTGATAATGCTTCGTTCTGATAATGCTTGGTTCTGATAATGCCAAGATGATAAATAGACTTAGTCCCTCTCTTGTAACGTTTATATTGAATATATGGGTTTTGTATGATACCACCAGAAAACCAACTTTAATTGCTTTCTCTTCTACCCATTCAAACTAGCACTGAAAGAGAAATCTGACTCACTTGCCACCACTTGAGCACGAACTTTTCTGGCAACATTCAGATAATTAAAAGTCATCAAAGCACTTTAGCCTCAAATGGTCTCGATTCAGTAATTATCAATGTAATGACGTTTTCTTCACAGTAAAGGTTTCTCAGATTCACTAGCTCAACCAGCTGCATGGATACACCTGAAACAGAAAAGAATGGCATGGTCAGCTTTGCTGTTTGCCCCAGCTTTTATGTTCCATAGCTGCTTTGCCAGCTTGTTAAGAGTGGTGACATTGGGAAGTGAGGGGAACAGGTAAGGCAGGGAAATGCCTTCCATGTTGGGTGAGGTGACATCCCTGTTTTGGACTGATGATTAAAGCTGCCTCTTTTTCTGGTGGATGCTTACCCAGGGTTCACTCATCTACAGTTCCCTGAACTAAATGAAGCATCCCCCGACTGACCAGTTACAACTTGTTCTTCACACTTTGGACATTAGTCTGTACACCTCCAGAATATTCCTTCTGAATTCCATCTAGGTGTCTTTCATGGGCAGATTCTAAGACAGCAAAGGCCAATACATCTTGTTCTCCCTCTCTCCCGGCCCAGATCTGACCCACACAATACATACACACACCTTCGTCCTGCTGATTAGATGGGTCATCTTTGCCCAAGTGTGTTCAATCACCTTCTTATCCTTGATATTTATACTTTAGATTTCTCAGGCTTGAGTGAGAAACCAATCGATCATATCTCCAAAACTTCAGGAAACATATCAATCTCTCTAAATGAATTCTCTGAAGTCCTTCTTACTAATGTTAAGGTGAGGGACAAGCAAGCCTGAACCATCCCTGAGGAGGAGGGGCTAGGGACATGGAACATACTGACAACTCTCTCTCAAGACATTCCCCATCTCTTTTTCCATCTCTTTGACCGGTTTTACTGCAGCCCTTTTATACCTTTGAGTTTAAGGAGCTAAGGCCCCTACACTGGTGTTCAGTTATTCCCTTTTCAGCCTGCAAAGGTGGTCTGGAATGTGGGAGTAGTTGACACCTACTTTCCTGGGGTCTCAGCCAAATGAAAACAATTATTTAGTAACAGCTTTGGGAATATAACTTTTTCACCCTTTTCTGTGGTCTCTGAGATACTTTTTAATCCTCAAATATTATATTCTAAGGTCTTTTAAAAATATCTGTGTGTTAGAAGCAGTAATGCTGGCTGTACCACCTAAATATAAGTCTTACACTAAATGTGAGTCAAATTGACCCAAATCCTAAAGTCTTCCTATATTTGTTTTGATTACTCATTCACTTGAATAGATAATACATGACATGATATGAAAGCTAAGATAAGCAAAAGACTATATAATGAAAAGTCTTTCTTCTGTTGTAAATCTTAGTCATGTTTCTCTTTCCAAGAGGCAAATTTTTTATTATTTTTAAGATTCTTATTTCAAACATTTCTGGAGATCTCAAGATTCATGTGGAGAATATAAAAAATAGTTGGGCTCAGACTGATCTGACATAATATTAGGTATATGTTATCTGTCAGCAGAGAGATATTGAGCATGGACCATAACTGGGCTCACTCTTGCTATTCTACTTGTGAGTTAGAAATAATACTAAAGACGTCTAGGAGTTGTGAGAATTAACTGAGAAAAATCGATTTAAAGGAAATAGTAGTTTCTGTTGTAGAATATTCACTCTATACATATTAATTTCTTAAAGTCCCGACCTCTTTGTGATGTTGTATTAGCTTCTGCTTCCGCCCCACCCTCAACACTAACCATTGTGCCACCAACATCCCCTGTATGCCTCTGTGACAGCTGCTTGGTTTCCTGCATATACTCAGTTCCAAAACCTTGTTGTGTAAAGTGTGCCTGTTGTGCCCTGTGCACATCTCTGACATAGCACTTCTTCACTACAGTGTAGTGGAATATGCGTTTTTCTCTTCAACTTAGTGCTTTGTTTTGTCACTCAGCACAGTGATTGGCACCTAGTAAACAGTATGTATTTGTTGGACGAGTGAGTGCACAAATTAAGCACCCTCATTAAAGGCCTGTTCTGTTTTGATAGAGGGGACGTGGACAGAGGTGAAGCATTTTGATGTGGGGAATTGTGGGGACCATAGAACTAGCTCCCCTGGAATCAGAGAGGGAGCATTAGCTTGGTAGAGAGAAAGAATATGTTAAGGAAAAGGCAAGGGGCAAAGTCAGAAGGCCATGAAGGTCAGATAACACATCTGGAAGTTTGCTTGGACCTCACCTTGTCCCGTGCTCTCCTCCTGGCATTAGGAAATGACTATCTTGTTAAGACACTGGCGCCTTTGAAGGATACCACCGATATTCTTACATACTGTATCAGCCCCAGAAAGCCTTCGGTGTCAGGGGATAAAAAGAAACAACAACAAAAAAATGAATCATTTTTCTCTCACTTTCAAGTGATTAGAGTAGAAGAAATAGAAAGATCCATTGCCTTGATTAAAAGAAGTCAGTTATTTGTGGTGGCATTTTAAGTGGATGCTTTCGCATGTGCTTCTCCAAAAGAAGCTGGTAATAGTATGTATTGAATTTAAATGTAACCTGAACAGCTAGAGTGAGCACACTAATATGGCATTGGCAACTTCACTGAGCATATTTTAAAAATTCTAAAGGAATATGCCAATTCCCCAGAGATTATCTTCATTTCCGAATGAAGAAATATTTTGTTCTGTATATTAACCTTTTGTTATTCCTAGAGCTCAGTATATCTAAACAATTTAATTAGATTATTTTAACTGCTTTATTGAGATAACATGAAATTCACCCATTTAAAATATACAATTGAGTATATTTTAGTCTATTCACATGGTTGTGCAACCATCACCACAATCTAACATAGAATACTTTTTACCCTTTAAAAGAAACCCCAGACCAATTAGCATCAATTCCCATTCTCTTTTCCATACTACCAGCCATAATTAATCACTAATCTATTTTTTTATCTCTATAAATATGCCCATTTTGGACATTTCATATAAATGAAACGATATCAAATATGTGGTCGCTTCTGACTGCCTTCCTTTACTCAGCGTGTTTTTAAGGTTTACCCATATTGTAGCATGTAACTCAGTACTTGTTTTTATTATTGCTGAATAATACTCCATTGTTTGGATATACCACATTTTATTTATCAGTGAATCAGCAGATGTGTATTGGGATTGTTTCGCCTTTTGGCTACTATGAAGAATACTGCTAAGAGCATTCATGTACAAGTTTTTGTGTGGATGTCTTTTTGTTTGCATATATCTAGGAGTGGAGTTTTGCTGGCTCGTAAGTACTTGCCAACACTTGTTATAATACATCTTTTTGATTATAGCCATTCTAGTGCATGTGAAGTGGTATCTTATTTTAGTTTTGATTTGCATTGCCCTGAAGACTAGAAATGTTGAGTGATTTTCAAGTACTTATTGGCTGTTTGTATATCTTCTCTGGAGAAATGTCTTTTCAAGTTCTTTGTCTGTTTTTTAATTGGGTAATTTTTATTTTGATTATTGAGTTGTAAGATTTTATTTTATACACTCTGAATATTAAAGATACATAGTTTGCAATAATTTTCTTCCATTCTGTGGATTGATGGTATTATTTTCAGCAACAATTTTAATTTTGATGTAGTCCAATTTATGTGTTTTTCTCTCATTGCTTCTGCTTCTGATTTTGTTACCTAATAAACCATTGCTTAATCCAAAGTCACAAAGATTTACTCATGTATTTTCTTGTAGTTTTAACTCTTAACATTTTAATACGTGATCCATTTTGAGGTTTTCTGTGTGTATGTGATTAGTTGTCCCAGCACCATTTGTTGAAAAACTATTATTTTCCCCATTGAATTAACATTCTTGTCAAAAATTGATTAACCATAAATGTAATGGTTTCTTTCTGGATTCTAAATTCCACACCATTCATCTGTACATCTGTCCTTCTGCCAGTACTTCTTTGTTCTATTATTATAACTTTGTAATAAGTTTTCAGATTGGAAAGTGTGAGTCGTCTATATTGTTCTTCCATTCTAAGGTTATTTTAGCTATACTGGGTCTCTTCCATTTCCATATTAACTATAAGATTAGTATGTCAATTGCCAGGGAAAAAAGACGGAATTTTGGCAGGGATTTCATGGAATTTGTGGATGAATTTGGGTAGTATTGCTATCTTAATAATATTAAATATTTAACCTGTGAAAATGAAATGTTTGTCATTCATTTAGATCTCCTTTAATTTCCTTCCATACAGTGTTGTAATTTCGATGCACAAAGTTTGCACTTCTGTTAAATTTATGCCCAACAATTTTGTTCTTTTTGATGTAGGTCATGTTTTATTGATTAGTTATTTATTTTGGTTGTATTTACTGATCAAATTTTCCAAGATTTTGTAAATATATTATGATATATTTTGACAGTTAGAAAACTTTTGTGATGGCTAAGAAAAGTTTATTCCATTTATGTGCTCCCATTTTTGCTCTCAAATGATGTTGCCCACTGACTTTAAAATTAATTTCAAAAAGTTCAATGTGGCTGTAATTGTGCTATTATAATCTCAATATATCAGTGATTTTTTAAAAAGGATTTCTACTTGTTTTATACAATTGGTCTTCAAATCCTGCTATTATACCTTGAAAATGTCTCTCAGAGTCATCTTTTTTTTTCCATCCTTTGTTAAGCATTTGAAATATAAAATATATAAGCCTCCCCCCAAAAATATATAAGCTCCAGTTATTCAATGGTTATGTTTTTGTTATCTTCTTTTGTTGTTATTGTTAGCTTATTTTAGTTATTTCCCCATTTTCCATCCCCTAATATCTTTTACTCAGAAAATTTTCTTATAACCCCTACAGGCAGAATTAATTTTTCCTGTTTCTGTGATTACACAATGTATTTAAGGTGTTTAGCACAATATTCGTTATAGAGAATAGTCTCAAAACATGGCACCTGTCACCAACTCTAGTTATCTATTCAAATCATCAGTATTTGCCCATATCATACTCTATATCTTTGGTATGTTTTCTCGCCATCAATCAATTCCCTCAGAACCACCCAACCCCCCCATGAACTTAGATTATTTTTTTTTATTATACTTTAAGTTCTAGGATACATGTGCACAACATGCAGGTTTGTTACATAGGTATACATGTACCATGTTGATTTGCTGCTTTTTATTTTTTTATTTTTTTGAGACGGATTCTTGCTGTGTCTCCAGGCTGGAGTGCAATGCCACAATCTTGGCTGACTGCAACCCTGCTGTCCTAGGTTCAAGCAATTCTCCTGCCTTAGCCTCCCAAATAGCTGGGACTACAGGTGTGTGCCACCACGCCCAGCTAATTGTTTGTATTTTTAGTAGAGACAGGATTTCACCATGTTGGCCAGGATGGTCTCGAACTCCTGACCTCATGATCCGCCCGCCCCGGCCTCCCAAAGTGCTGGGATTACAGGGGTGAGCCACCGCACTCGGCCAGATTGTAAATTTTTGAGAACAATGACTATTCTCCTCATCTTTCTATGTTCAAGGCCTGCATAGTTTAGAAACAAGGAAACAGTACAGTTGCAACCATACAATTGAAAAAAAAAATTGTCCATGGCTATAAATTAATTAATCTGTCCTGATTTTATGTCTGTCAAATTACAGGTAGTACCAACCCAGTAAGAGCTTTATTGATAAATAAATGAGAAATTACAGTTTTATTAAGTGTGAGGTAATCCCTTTTTTTGGGGCTTGCTTATTTCTATTAAGCTTCCAAGTATTTTTTAAAAGGCAATTTGTATTCCTGGCTTTATTTTACAGTTTGGTTTTATCTATTCTATTTGCATACTGAGAGGAAGCTGGTATATAGCAGTCTAAGCTAAATGAAAAATAAGTGCGCAATTCTAATATTCAAAAACAGGATAGAAGATGTCCATTTTTAATTTTTTTATTCTAAATAGGAATAATATGCACTATAATGTTTATATTTCTTCCAATTATCTTGTACCACATGCTTATGATTGACATTGGGCCTCTATACCTATTCCTTTTTGTTAAGAGACTACTTTTGTATTAATATTTTACCATTAGATTTTATTGAAACACTATTCAAAGTCCTCAAAATTTCAAGTTTATACCTTTTTATTTTTCTGTAAGACGAAGCAATGTCTTTAGAACGTCATTTTAAGCTCATCTTTGGGCTTCCACTGTTTCCTCTACTTGCCCTTATTTTAAACTGTAAAATCCATGAATGTAATGACCACATCTTAGGCTCTTTCATATTTCAAATGCCTAAGCCAGCATCAAATAAATGTATTTTATTTATTTATTTATTTATTATTTTGAGGCGGAGTTTCGCTCTTGTTGCCCAGGCTGGAGTGCAGTGGCACAATTTGGCTCACCGCAGCCTCTGCCTCCCGGGTTCAAGGGATTCTCCTGCCTTGTCCTTCCGAGTAGCTTGGATTACAGGCATGCGCCACCACGCCCAGCTAATTTTGTATTTTTAGTACAGACGGGGTTTCTCCATGTTGGTCAGGCTGATCTCAAATTGCCAACCTCAGGTGGTCCGCCCGCCTCAGCCTCCCAAAGTGTTGGGATTACAGGCGTGAGCCACTGTGCCCAGCCAAATAAATGCATTTTTAAAAAAATATCCCATGGTTTGTTTATCATATAATGTAAAATCAAGAATCCAAATATTTTTCAAAGGGTAGAGAATTTCTGTGAGTAATTTTTTCCTCAGCATCTTAATATCCAAACTCTACTTACTCACAAGATTACTTAATCAGCATCATATCAGAGACAGCTTGCTGTGTTTACCATTGTTAGTTGGGCCAGCATATGTCCAAAACAGTTGGAATGAGAAAAACAGCCTTGACTTGAAGCCAAATTAGAGAGGGAGGAGGAGAAGTGTTCTTTAGCTGTTGAACAGGACTACATGTTTTGGACAGTGTAGGGTACTTCTGTAGAAAAAAAGAAAGAAAAAAAAAGGGTGGGGAATTCTTTCAGCCAAAAAAAAAAAAAAAGGTGCATTTTGAAATATCTAAATGCACTGAAATAATAAAAGCAAATTGGTGATGTTGCTTTAATTTTATTTATATAAGCCTTTGCAAGTAATGAAATATTTTTATGTTAACCAAAAAAAGAAAGAAAGAAAGAAAAGTATTCTAAGATATTTATAATGTGGATAATTTGTTTTTTCAGTTTTACCCTAGCAACTTTAATTGGCTTAGTGGTTTCTAATTCTGGGCAATTTTCTGTTTCTTTATTAAGCAATGTGGGAGCTGTTGAATAACCATCACATTTCATAGGATCAGAATAATATTTCTGATTTTTCTCAAACTGGGTATTGTATTACTGTATAGTAAAAACTTTTTAAGTGAGGAAAATGTCTATTCTTGTTTTGCTAAGTAACATTACAAAAAGTAGATATTTTTGTGCATTCCACCCCCTTAAGAAGCAACTATTGTAGAAAGTGGTGTTTTCATTGAGACAGAAAATGGAAAGTAATATTTTGCTATTTATTATGGAAAGTTAGAGGAGAGGTTTCCAAATACCACAATCAAGGAATAAAACAATTTTGACCACAACTGAATTTTATATATCAGGCAAAGCCTGTCCTAGGGTAGTTTTTAATTAGATAAAGCTTTCTTCAGAGTTCCTGCTTTCAATTCTCTATCATTTCTTATCTGGTAGGGATCCCACTTGCTTCCTAGTACCTCTCCCTTTCTTTACGTCAGAATCTATTATGTATGGTGGTTATTGATTTACCCAAAGAAGTCAATGAAGGCCAACAGCAGTTGCCTTTTGCATGAGATATACTTTCTGATAAAGACTAAAAAAGTAAATCACACACACACACACACACACACACAATTTTTAGGTGGGGAGGGAATAGCTTTGGCAGTAGAGGAAGCCTTGGGAATCACTGTTTTACCTCCCTGGTTTTATTTGTTTTATACATGAGAAACCCAGGATCCATAGACATGGACTAATCAAGACTAGAACTGGAGACACAGTGTTCTTTCTGCCAAATTCTGTTTCTTTACATTGACAAGATATTGGGCATTAGCCAGCAACTGAGAGTAGACTGATAGAGATGTTAATTTATTCATTACTTGTTCTTTAAAACAACTGTATCCCATGCTTGTGAGAATCAAGCAAGATGACAAAGATTTGTTACCAACGAGTTTGGTAAAGCATTTTCAGAGGAGTGTAGTGGATGTAATAGGTTTGTACTCTAGGACCTGGAGGTGAGAAAAGACAGAGGAAGGATGTACCATACCGTATGTTCAGAATCAAACCTTCCCTCAGGTCCTGAGGTTATCAGGTCAAGTGTGTCGCAAGGCCTAGCTTCCTCTTTGCTAAAGATGAGTTTTACTTAGGTGGTGCCTTAGTCATTTATGCAAATAGACATCTGCAGTGCCAGCCCCACCTGCTCTCCAGACATGCCCAGTAGTTTTTGAACCTTGGCTTTGAGTATGTCCTGCAGCATGCCAAATTTATCTTGAGGGGAATAAGCCCAAGTGAACCGCCTACATAAATCTAACCAAGACAGGCCTAATGTGGCGGGTTGAATTTCTATGTTGAACTAAGGAATCGCATGGGGTTCTATGGCTATACTTCTCCCCCCTAACTGGGCAAGGCGAGGAAACCTGAATAACAACCCCTATACAAGAGCATTTACCTTAGCATAGAGACAAATTGCACTGTTTGTTGTTCTCTCATTTCTTTTGTTTAACCATGATAATACTTACCTTTTTAGCTTCAAGATTTATAAATTCCAAGCAATTCATTTAAAGCATTTTTTTAAAAGCTTGAACTTAAAATTTTGTATAATGTGTTCTCTAGCTACTGAATATTCTACTGGTCTGATCTAAGTTATGTTATAAATTTTGTGGAAAATAAGCAGAAGCCATTTGATTCAGAATGGCTTTGCTAAGCTCTATGATTAGCAATGTATTTCCTATGATTTTGGGTTATATAAATTTAAATTTGCATTAATATCTGGAACAACATTTGGGTAAATATTTTTCCCATAGTTTTTAAACAATACCTAACTACCAGAACTATCTTGCATGAAGCACAAAATTTCTGTAGTGGTTTGACTACAGATCTATTACTAGGGTGATAGCCAAACTTGTAGTATTATTATTGCAGCTTTGAGGTGTATAAGATGTTTCTTTAAAACCTCAAGGTTTTAAAACATTCAGAATAAACTATATCAACCCACACATTAACAAACATTTAA
Organism: Gorilla gorilla gorilla; assembly: GCF_029281585.2. Lineage (NCBI taxonomy): Eukaryota > Metazoa > Chordata > Mammalia > Primates > Hominidae > Gorilla > Gorilla gorilla. The sequence goes on from NC_073230.2 coordinate 26,009,172, forward strand.
ATGTCAAATAAGCAGAATATCCTTTAATTTCTAACCATCCCTTTGCAAAACCCATTCCAATGTTGGTTTCTATAAAATATACTGGGGCCTTGGTAGTTTATACATATGGGATATATATATATATATGTAAGCTTGGAATTATATAGCAACTGCTGCACAGATTGGAACAGTCTATGTCTTTCGCTATAATTTATTAAAAGAAATTTCAGTTCAACAAGTATTTGTTCTATTTGTAGCTTATTGAAGGGTATACAATCTCTGTCTCATGGAAAAAGAGATAATTTAGGAGAACATTCCTGAATCTTTTAGTATGGAATATTATACAGGATCTTTCATTATGACCATTCTAAATTAATATTTACCATATTATTAAATATGCAAGATAAAAAACACTGAAAAATAACATTGTATATGTGACAATGGCAAAGCTAACTGTAACCTGTCTAGTGCTCATTATTCTCGTCTGTGAAATGGGGATAATAGTAAAGCTGTGTATTCAAAGAGAAAGTCCATCCAAAAGTCATAGCTAGCGCTCAGCATATGTTGCTCATTTTAAAGTGCCATCATTCTTATTTATATTTTTGTTTTCCAGTTGACTGCGTATTGTGAAGAGCAAGCAACAAAGTCTAAAATTAGTATATCAATCTAGTGAAAATACTTAGAACTCGTTTTATATGGTGTTCTCCTGTCATCATGTTCTATTTCCTAATTATGTTTTATTTTAGATGAAATACACTATGATAATTTTTAACCTAATTCATTTAACCATTATAGCAGAGAGGTAGCTTGGAAATTTGTTTGTCACAGGGACATCCCACCATGTGAGAATAAAAATTGGGCCGGGCTCAATGGCTCACACCTGTAGTCCCAGAACTTTGGGAGGCCGAGGCGGGTGGATCACCTGAGGTTGGGAGTTCGAGACCAGCCTGACCAATATAGAGAAACCTCCTCTTTACTAAAAATACAAAATTAGCTGGGCGTGGTGGCACATACCTGTAATACCAGCTACTCGGGAGGCTGAGGCAGGAGAATCGCTTGAACCCGGGAGGCGAAAGTTGCAATGAGCCGAGATCACGCCATTGCACTCCAGCCTGGGCAACAAGAGCAAAATTCTGTCTCAAAAAAAATAAATAAATAAATAAAATAAAATAAAATTTGGCTATAGATTGATTCTCAGGAGCAGGAGTTCGCAAACTTTCTGTTAGGGGCAGATAATAAATATTTGAGATTTTGCAGCCTGTACTATCTCTGTGGCATTCAATTCTGACTTTTTAGTGCAAAAACAGCTATACACAGTAAGTCAATGAATGAGAGTGGCTGTGTTCCAATTAATTTTATTTGTAAACACTGAAATTTGAATTTCATATATTTTTATGTCACAAAATATTTTTCTTTAAAAAATTGTTTTCCCAACCATTAAAAATGTAACAATCATTCTTAGGTTGCAGGCCATAAAAAATTAGGCAGGCTGGATTTGACCCATGAGCCACAGTTTCCTAACTCCTGTTCTGCATAGTTACCTTCATTGTAAATATTTTCAATAATTTCTTATACTTTTGATTGTACAAAGAGGTATGGCTTCAAATTACAGACTGATATCTCAGAGCTGTGCTTAAAGTATTGAGAAGCATTCTGTAATGCTGATGGTTTTCTCAATATTGGCTAATTCTATCAACAGATACTATGAGTTCTGCCAGAAATAGAAATTCTAATGACAGTCTAATTAAATAGAAGCCATGGAGAAGAATTATTACATTTTCTTATGCCAAATTATAAATGTCTTCAATTAATGCACAGATATTTATTTATTTATGTATATGTAAAAAAGTGGATTTTCTGACAGCCTCAGGCTCCTCTTTGTGGTAGAACCTTCTGTTTCTCTAATTAGTTGTGCCTTAATGGCCAGTAATTGTCTTTTATAATGCACAGGGAACCAAAAAAAAAAAACTGAAATAAAAAAAATAGACCATCACAGTCTATCTTTTCAAATCTTTTCTCATGCTGTCAAAAAACAGCTGCCTCTTACTTTTTGTTACTACTTTCTTCAATTAAAAAGTAATCTCAAAATTTATGAATAATATACCCAAACCTCATTAACACTGTTTACAGTTAATTATGATTTAGTATCTCTCTCTGTCTGATATAACCCAATGGGATTTAGTTAATCAAGTACCAAAGATGACTTCATTACCAGGCAGTCTTTACCTGTGAATCAGTAGATTCACAGATTGGAGAGTACAGCCATAGTGAATTTAAGAAAAACAAAAAAATGCTAATTGCCTAGACTCAATAGAATCTTGTATAGCTAAAAGAAAAGGGTGAAATATCAAATTTGGAATTCTTAAGTACAGAATTGTTCCTTAAAAAGAGTGCTGAAATACACACGTTAAGAAAGATGCTTTAGACTTACCTGAAAATACACAAATGTGTCAAAATATGAAGAAATATATTCAATTACACATATCTCTGTGGAATATATTGACAATTATGAACAAATGTTTTTCTTCACCTTTAAAAACAAAAATATGTAATATTATTTTAACAAAAACTTTTCAGTCTCATCTGTATCAAGGCATACTCCAGAATGAAATGTGTAGAAATAAAATGAAATGCCTATTTTGTAGAAGTCAAATAGAATCAGAATGGAGTGGTTGAGATCATGGACTCTGGAGCTGGGCGGTGTGTGTTCTAATTCCTGTTGTACCTGTTAGTGGGTGTGTGACCTTGGCCAAGCTCCTCTGTGGCCTCCATTTTCCTCATTTGTAAGTAAGAATCCCAAGCACGTCTACTCCATAGGTTACTAGATATTGCAACCTCATAATGTTGTAAAGAACAAATGAATGAATATTTACTTTATAAAGCATTCAGAACGATGTTTGTTATACAGTAAGTGCTGTAATTAGTGTTGGTTCCATAATTTAAATTAGAATAAGAGAAATTCGGGAGACTGGCCAAAATTATGTTGTTACTCTTTGTGCTTACCCATGTTTGTAAAGCCAAACTTGGAATCAGTACATATAGGGAAGTCACATTTTATTAGAATGCTTAGGACCTCAAAACTCACCTATTTTAAAACTCACATATCCAAAGTGCTTCCTGACAAAGGATACTGGATATTTCTCTTTTGGAGCAAAAGTGGTGCCACCATGTGGCAATAACATAAATATAGCTGCCAATCCATTTAGCTTGGCGAGGCTTGAAATATGAGCACATTACATGAATTTTTAAAATGTTTTAACATTCAGTTTTTTTCTAAATTGTGTGTACAAAGTATAACTTTATTATTTTTAATTCAGCATTTTAAAATTCCCATAATTTCAATTCTCATAAAACAAGAGTGGCGTTTTCTTTGAAAAAACAGTAATGTAATTTGCCTGTGATTTGAATTTGGCAAAATAAACAAATAATGCCCTTATAACACTGATTTTCAAACTGAGTTCCATGGAGCCTGCATTCCCTGGGGGAAAGGAATAGCGGAGGAAGTGAGTGGATAGAACCTTGGTTCCTCCTCTCCGTCTTTTCTAAAACATTTCCACTTATGCTGGTTTTATATGTTGGAACTGTTCGTAAGATTTTATTTGAGGAAAATAAGAAAATATCCAGCCATTTAAAGAAATGTTTTTCTTTTCTAAAAGCCAGTGCAGTCCTATATTAGGAGTTTCAGTGGGGCTTTAAAACTTTATTTTATTTTTTATTTTTATTTTTGGTAATAAAGATTTACTCAGAACTAGAAAACGGCTCAATTCTGGAGAAAAGGTAAGATGCATTGGTTGAAACCCTATTCCTGTTCTGCAGGACTGAAAAGATTAGAGCAGAGAAAAGGCAAAGACATGGTCTGAATCGCAGAAGAAAAGAAGGAAGGTATATCACACATGGCATTTCAGCTTTGTTTCTCCTACTTTTCCCGCATATTTTCATGTATGTTTTTGTCTTAAACATATTAAGCATTGAGGCTTTCAGAAAATATTCAACTGTTTTGTGCTGGCTAAAGGTAGTTGTTTCCTGGTGGCAGGAGGCATGAACCAATGAAACTTTTTTTTTTTTTTCTGTCAAAATAGCACATAATGATGTACTTTTTGTAAGCAAGAATTCCTGATAGAAGAGTGGGAACACATTTTTGAAAAAGTTTATTTGCTGAGTAATTTGTTTAGAAAGAATGTTGTTAGAGAAGGATATTTGCTAAGAAAAATCATTTATTCAACTAATATTTATTAAACTTACAGTATGAGCTACATAATATACTAGGTTCTGGAGTTATAAGGGAATCCCTTGCCTCAAATATTAGGGTTTCATAATGAGAGGGAAGTTTTGTTAGTCATTTGAAATAGCTATTTGAAATAGTCAAATTTGAAATTTGACTATTTTATCATATTCATAAATATGTCATATTCACAAATATGACTATTTGTCATATTCAAATATGACAAATAGCTATTTCAAATGACTAACAAAACTTCCCTCTCATTATGAAACCCTGTATTTGAGGCAGAGGATTTCCTTATAACCAAGTATTTGTCTGTGACCTAGAAGAAAATGTAAGTTGTAGAAAAAAATATGGGAAAGGGGACGGTTTGCACCATCTTCCTCATAGTTCCTTTAGAAGTGAATTTAATTTAGATCCCAGAGGAAGAGTATTAGATCTGGCCACATAAGTAACTCTTTTATATTATTACCTATATTTTTTATTTTAAAACATTAAAATTTTGAATCTTCTCAAGATTTCATTTTTAGGTACGTTTATATCAAATTGAATTTTAATCTCAAATTACAAAATAATATGGATTACAAACTAATATATAGGTTCTTAGCTTCAATTACCTTGGAGTCCCATAAATTGGCTTGATTTTGTTTCCATAGTGCAAGGAGCTGAATAAAGCTTTTACTCAGTTCTTAAATAGTAAAGAACTAGCAAACATTGCGATACTTTAGAACTAAGTGGCCATTACAAATTAGTTAGCAGTTCATGTTTGTGTTATGGTTTGTTATGACTGCTTAATTCAAAAGCATATTTGCAGACAGGGAGTTTGGATTAAGTAAATCAAAATAGTAAAGGCTTTGATTAAGAAGTTAGCTTGCTTTAACTTAAATGTTGATATTTCAAGGCCTACTGATATTTTAGTCATTTGCAGTTATTTTTGTTTCCTGTTCAGACTCCTGGGAAATAAGAGAATAGTAAATCAAAGCCCAGGTTGCTTTTTGCATTTTTTTCCTTTTCATTTATGCCATGTAGTAGTTGACTTTAAGAAACTAAAGACATGGATAACTTGAACAGAATCACTGTGAGGGAGAATTGTATTTCTGGATTAATCAATTTAAATAATTCTTGTTATAAAATGATTCTTTTCATGTTTGATAATTTAGTAATTCTTTTTATTCCACGATAATGTTATCATAAATAGTGGAAAAGCAGCTAAAAATATCTGCATTACTAAAGTCCAATTTGGGCAGTATTGTTATCAAACTGAGGCTATGTTGCTTGTGTCTAGGGATCGCTAGGGCATTGCTTCATCAGCCAGAAACCTCTGTGACAGGTGGCGCCTTCTGCCTGAGTGTTGCTAGTGCCCGTTTCTTTCCACCCACTCGGCTCAACAGGCTGCACTCGGCTCGTGCTGCCAGCCCAGAACCCACACCTGCCAAGTACGAGCAAGGCTTGGAGTGGTGAGGGGTGTGTGGGTGATTGAGTGCAGGGTCTAGCCACTGCACACAGCTGGGCACACTGCCTGCTGTGGTGGGGCAGGCAGCTCCAGGCAACAACACAGGTGCCAGCTCCATGTGAGGAGGCTGAGGCTGGAGCACATGTACTGCACGCGGCTTCTGCTATGGGCATCCGTGTCTGGATGAGGGGAACATGGTGGCACCCAGAAGCTTGGAGATGCCTGGAACCACTGAACCCCAAAGAGAGTGTCACAGCCCCCTGGCTCAGGGAGCCCCTGGGCCTGGGCTCCCCCAAGGGCCACAGCTCCTCTCCCCTTCTCATCGCCCACAACATGGCAAGTGGGAGGGTGTGTTTCAGCCCTGTTCGTGTTAACAGCTCTTTTAGTCCCACCATTTGATGTGTCCCGAGTTCTTGTTTCATACCCAGGAAGAATGAGGTATGCGGACGGCTGGAGGCTGAGCAAAGCGAAGAGGAGCTTCACTGATTGGCAGAACAGTTCTCAAGAGACCCAAAGTGGGCAGCTCCTTTCTGCAAGCAGGTCATCCTGACGAGTGTCCAGCTCTCAGTGGAGAGGAGACCCACAGTGGTTAGCTCCTTTCTCCAGGCAGGTCATCCCAACACGTGTCCAGCTTTCAGTGGAGAGGAGACCCACAGTGGGTAGCTCCTTCCCCCAGTCAGTAGTCCAGACATCTGTGCAGCCGTCAGTGGAGAGGTGACCTAGAACGGGTAGCTTCTATCGGCAAGCAGGTCGTCCCATCCTCTGCCTCAGTCTGGCTGAGTCCAGGGTCATTATGCGCTTCAGAGGAGAGGAAGTATGTGCTAATTGGTCCATGGACCGCCATGGGTGGGCCTGGATAAAGCACCATAAGTTCTCACTCTGGTCTACGGAACTGACAGCCTGGCCCCCAGGATTTTGGCTGTCCCTGGCTTGAAGGTGGGGCTTCACCAGGTACCCTCCCCTTTCTGCCCAGGAGCTTGTCTGCCTCCTGCCGCCATCAATCATGTTGTTCACGGTTCCCAGGCTGTTGCCGAAGGGCACCTGCAGGCCCCTGTTGAGCTGCCCTCAATCTCCCACTTATGCTCTTTGGTGCCCAAGTCCAAAGGAGGCCAAGACGGCAGGAGGCTGGCGTGTCAGTGCTGCCCTGAGCATGCACATACCCAGCCGGGTTGCGACAGTGCCTGGGCTTGGCCTGAACTTTGCTTCAAAATCAGAGCGAGTGCTGGGAGCATGGAGAGGCCAGGCAGCGAGAGCAGGCACTTCCAAGCCTGTGGGGAGCAGAGGACCTACCAGGTCCCCGACTGTGCGCAGGGATGCCTGGCTCCATAGCTGCAGCTGCACCCAGGACGGTGGGGCTTCTGCCCCTCAACTCGAAAGCGGGTGAGGCTCCCGCCTGTTCCCAGCTCCTGCGGGCTCCATGGAGTGGGCAGTCCCCCGCCCCACTGCAGCTGGTGTCGTGGCAGCAGCCCTTCTGGACAGGCCAGCCACTGCCATCACATGTTTTCCCATTTTCTATTTTTGGTGATAGCAAATTCAAACTTCTTAATTTACTTTTCCTGAAAAAAGTTGCCTTTCAAGACTACACATTTTAATGAAGAGCCTTCAGTAATAAGCATTTCAGCATGTCTCAAAAAAGATTCAACTGTTGGTTATTTTAGCTAAAATGTCAAGGAATTTTTATTAACTTTAAAAGGATTTACCTTTTATATTTCCATTTATTTAATTTTTATCTTTAAAATGGAAGATTTGAAAAAAAATCTTAGCTTAGCTTGCAGCTTACCAGTTCTGGTGTAATTTTCAATAATATAACATGGAGTATTCAATCATGAATTAACCATTATTATTTAAATAATTCACGGTGTGACCTATACTGGGTTATCCCTCCTGAAGTAAACAGCATGAATGGGTAAGTTTTATTTTCCTCAGTGTTCACTTACTCCATGTTGTCACGTGTCAGCACATTGAATTTTAAGAGATACAGTGGAGTCTAGGAAATGCAAAATGACACCTTGGGTGGAAAAACTTTTCAGATTGTTTTCAAATACTTATGCAGTGTTGCCAGAAATGCATTAACTTAGAAATTTAACTAGTAAAACAGCATATATTTGTAATTCAAACAGTCAAAAAGCCCAGTAAGTAATTGCTTTAGGATTTTAATCGGGTATGTGTGTATGTGAACATATACATGCAGATGTGCACATGTGTTACTAATTTTATTCCCATAATCTTGTGACTATTATTCATTCATTCATTCATTCATTCATTCATACCACACATGCACTGAGGACTTGCTATGTTTTCATGTTGTACTAAGCACTGAAAACATAGTCTCTGTCCTCATGAAATTTGGAATAGTGGTAAAGATAGACAAATGAATGTTATGAAAAGAACTGAGAAATTTAATAGGAAAATTAAATAAAACTCAGAAAAACATCTATATTAAATCGTGTTTTAGCTAAGATATGAAGGATAGGACTAATCTAGAGAAATGTGTTGGTATTGGGGGAAAGGTTTTAGGAAGAGAGAACACATATGGAAAATCTCTGAGACCCTGGAGTGCATAACATGTTTAAGGAACTGAAAAATCAGTGTGGCTTGAGTGAGTGGAGGACAGGTATTACTGAGGCTGGAAATATACAGAGAAAGCACACTATGGAGAAACAGGCCAGCCACGTTAGAGACAGAGGCTCCACTGAGGAGTGTTAGCCAGGAACGTAACAGAAGTGCTTTAATAAAACAGGCAGCAGTGGCAGAGAGACCTTGATGGCTTCAAAAACTATTTAGGAGTAGGGGCCAGTCGGGCTGACTCATCCCTGTAATCCCAGCACTTTGGGAGGCAGGGGTGGGAGGATCACTTGAGGTCAGGAGTTCAAAACCAGCTTGGCAAATGTAGTAAAACCCCATCTCCACTAAAAATACAAAAATTAGCCAGGCATGCTGGTGCACACCTGTAGTCCCAGCTACTCGGGAGGCTGATGCAGGAGAATGACTTAAATCCGGCAGGCAGAGGTTGCAGTGAGCCGAGATCGTGCCACTGCACTCCAGCTGTCAGAGTGAGACTTCATGTCAAAAAAAAAAAAAAAAAAAAAATCAGGAGTAGGAAAGATAATTTCTATCAATTAGATAATAAAAGAGAGAGGAGTCACTATCACTTCTCTGTTTCTCTTGTGTCTGCAATGATAAAAAAAAATACAGGGATACTGGAGAAAAGAACAGTAAGAGACAGCTAAAGAGAATCCCAGTAGTACCTGTACATATGAGTTGCACATTTGGTGGAATAGATGTTTAAGCTGGAGATAGAATTGTCAACATAGAGGAAGCAAAGCCCTAGGAATGGAAGGGATCTGCAGAGAGAGAGAAAAAGAGAGAGAGAGAGAGACTCTTTTCCATTAGTTTCCCATTCCATGACATACTTCCACCAGACATAAACTGTTTCTTCATGCCTTTATTCTACTTTAAATCATTTGATGTCAGTATGTCAATTAGCATTCACAGAATAAGATAAGGGAAACTTTTTTTAGTCTCATTTACATCTCACAACTAAATAGGCCAGATTTTGTAAGGGAATAAACTCAGAGGCTGCTGAGGGGTTGAATAACTTGTCTCTCTGACAGTGGTGGCCATGGCTTCTGCCACACTGCTTGTTTTGTGAAACAACCAAGTCTCCTGCCTACCTTTCTGACCTTTCATTCCACCTGTGCCTTGTAGAGTCCAATCACAAGTCATTTGCAGTTTCCTTTTTCTTTTCCTGTTCCTGTGTACATGCTCTTCTGCTCTGAGTTCACGTCTCTGTGTTTTTGGTGGCATAGGGAGGGTTAGGCAAACATGCTTTCTTTGTGAAGCCTTTTCTGACTCTACCTGAAATAATCAGTGTTTTCTCTTTTTCAAAATTTCTCTGTAACAAATAACATAGGACATTATTTTTCAGTTGGATGCCTGTCTCATGCCTTTCTCCTATTCACAGAACCTGATTACCTTGCCCCACCCTGCCCAACCCCATTTTATATGTACTTTATGTGAGCTTTGGCAAGCAGGGACCACATTATACTTTTTATTTTTATTTCCATTGTATTTAGCAGAGTAATAGCATATGCTCAAAAAATGTTTGTTGAATTAAGTTGATAAAGAAGGAAGACATGGGCAAGAAACATAGTGTAAAAGGCAGGAAGGAAACTATGTGTTAAGAGACAGTGGTTTAGCCCCCAAAAAAGGTAGCAAGAGATAAGTCTAGAGAGGTGTCGGTGAAACTCGTCTGTGGTAAAATTTGTTGGGGCAAACAGTATTTATGAAACCCAATCCATAATACATAACATGGATAGAAAGAATGAGACTGAAAAAAAGGACTTGTTAAAAAAAATTTAAATACCTTGGCAGCTGTCCCCTCTCCCCACAACACACACATCCTCCCCACTCACGCCCCCACTTCTGCCTCCACCTCCATCTCTATCTCCATCCCCACCAGCTTAGCTTGACTTTTGGGAGCTAGAATCCCAAAGATCCCTTTCCCAGAGTGCTCTGCTCCAGACCTAGCAGCTGCAGGGAACTGTGGGTATTTTGTGATTTTGGAGCCAGAGGAACAAGATGGTGAGTGACCTCCACAAACTGAGGGAAAATGTTTGGGCTTTGGCTGGGCTTCTTCTGAGCAGTAGTGCAGCCCTAATTCATTCTTCTCTTTTCCACACAATGACATCGAAGGTGTTTTGGCCTGCTATTCGTAATGACCCCTTCACACATGTTAGCCTGCGGAAAGAAGCTCTACTGAGCAGAGGCGATCAGCTTTCCCCAGGTGGATTTTGGGCCATGTTACCCAAAGAAAACTTCTGTTTTCTGTTTTGTGTCACTCTTCTCAGTAGCTTTGCTCTGTAGGCCAGCCCTGGAGGCCCCTTCTCTGCAGAGGGTTAGAGGCCTGTCCCCAGTCCCTCATCATCATATTTCAGGATGGCTGGAAGCAGTGGTTCCAAGGCCAAATTCATCATCAGTGGGAAATACAAACTGGTGTGGAAGATCACATCTGGCTTTTTTGGGGACATTTATCAGGCAAAGAACATAACCAATAGTAAAGAAGTGGCGCTAGCATCCTTGAATTCTGGAAAGCTAGGTATTTCTCATTGCAGTCCCAGAGAAAACTGTTTTTAGATTCTTCAAGGCGGGTTAATATTTCAACATGAGATGGTATGATTAGAGCAAAGGCTGCAATGTGCTGCACTCTTGCATCTTCAGCCCTCACGACCTCTTCATTTTCTTTTGGAGAAGGCTCCCAGTGAAAACCGTAGTTAGGTTAGCAGACCAGATGACTGGTAGAATTGCATATGTGCATGCAAAGAATTTGAGTCACAGTTTAAACCAGATAACTTCCTAATCAGTATTGAGTATTGCTATAGGAAGTTATTCCTTATTGATTTTGATTTGCTGAAAAAGTACAGAAACAATAGGATAAGGCAGCACATATCATAGAGGAGATAGTAATCTCTAGCACCTCTTGCTAAGTTAGCATCAGTGCACATCTTGGTATTGATCAGAGTTTTAGAGATGACATGTTATCATCATGATACATGTAAATGTAATTTAATAGAACCAGCCTGCCATGGCAAAGATTAAAGTCTGCAACAAAGAACAGAAAAATGAAAATGTTAATGAGAGAATGATAAAATGAAAAGGAGTTAATGGAAGATATCTACTCCTGTTGAAATTTTGTATAAGGGGTTTTCTGCAGAATTTGCAGTAAACTATTGTTATGGATCACACATTAAGGAAGCCTTGAGACAGCTATTCCACAATATTTTCTGGACCCTGAACTGCTGATATTAAATACATATTTGGTTGAATATTGTTAAAGCAGAAAACAGTGCAGAAGGCAGCCTCTTCCCATGGAGTTAGCATGCCCAAACTCTCACAGGTTTCCATGCATGAAGGGAGGAACAGAAGAAGCAGAATAGATAATCAGAGTAACATTTGTATATCCCCAAATCCAGAAATTTTAGTTCATATGTCGCATTGCCAGTGTTGTGAACAACCATTTCCCAGGTAAAAATAACTTAGGAATAAAATGGCTCTGGGCAGCATTGTTGATATAACCAAGTTGTGGCCTCTGTAATTACGTATATTAACCGAAGTTGTTAAACATGCTTTCAATTTTTATAGCACCTTTTTCAGTGGAAAACCTAACTAAATAATTGGCATATACCAATTTGTGTTGAGATTTTTTCCATGCCTGTGTGTGTGTGTGTATGTGTGTGTGTGAAAACCTATTATTTTGAACTCTGCTGCCTTGAGAAGGGCCATATGGTTGTATATGCACAAAATTGCGCATTCTTAAAGTTTTTTCATACGTAAGGCTTGCAAGTTGTTTACTTAAAACATTAAAATGGATGGCATCTTGCTTAAGACAGCTGATAAAGTAGCAACGAAAGAGTCCGGTTTTTGAACATATGAAAATTCTGTTTGTTATACTATGAATAGCAGCATCTAAAGTGAAGAAGTAAGAAATACTCTGTGGTAACTAGATTATCCTTAGTACTCTGAATGAACTCTTTAACGACCCTTGAATTAAAAAATACTTGTTACAGAAATTGAAAGCTAAACATGAATGTTCATGTTCATGCCCAAATAAATGTAATTATTATGAACACCTACATGATTTGGGGTTTTGATTTTATTTTGAAATGAGAGCTCTTTCATTTATAAGTTCACTAAAAACTCAAATGTTTCTTGAAAATCACAGGAGCTTATAAACATTAAAAAGAAGGAATAACTATTGAACAAATAAGACAGACACTGTCAAGAATGGGCAGGACTTTGCAAGGTGATACTTAAGACTAGTTAATATTTATGTGGAAAAGCTCTGACTGGGCATTTGGAACATAATAATATGAATAATATAATATAATAAATATAGCATAACATTTGCATTTATTTGCAACCTCAGACAAGCAAGATGAGTCCAAATAAAGCTAGCTTCATCATAGTCCTTTCTTACGTGTGTCACAAGGTCTTGAGATCAGTTTAAAAAACATGTTTTATTTACAACTAATGTGAATACTAATATTTGCTGTCATCAGATTCCTTCGAAAATAACATATGCATCACTGGCCACCTGTTCTAAGTAATTTTTGAGGAATTTGCATGTTCCCAGACAAGGAGTGTTGTGAACAGAGATGATTCTATTTATCCACTGTTAAAAATGGCAGTTAATTTTTCCTTGTAAGTTGATTTCTAATTATGATAATATGGCAGCTATGGACAATGCCCTTTCTTAAACATACTGGGATGTAAAAGTGACCGTAACTTGTTGAAACTCAGTCCTGGTATTCTGTTACTATTATTTCTCCTGGGGAGGCTTATTAGCCTGTCACAAAAGATGTAAGAAAAATCCAGCATTCCTTTTGGAATATGATGAGCCTTTGTCACCCACAATGCAATTAATGTTAAAAATAGAAAGAATGGCTATGATATGATTATGATTAGGCAGAGATGAGCTATTGTCCAAGTAACAGGAACTAATCTAGCAGGCCAAAGATGACCTACACAGAACCATCAGTGTGCTGATTGCCATTTCTCTCTGAGTTTGATGAAATATTCATGCCTTTGCTCTCCTCTCTGCAAGCACTATTGATTTCTTGTATAAACGCTGCTATATTTAGTCTAGACAAATGGAATGTGGATTGCTGCTGAATAAATTGGATGAAAGACTGGGATCTTGCCTGCCACTTTCTCTCAGTCTTGGGCAATTATTTATAATCAAGAGCAGTTTTTGTAAGTTGAGGGTGATTTTTCACAATTTAGTGATTAGTCTCTGAACAAAGGCGAGCAGTTAGACACAATCATTTCTGTTGGGATAGCAGGTTAAGAAGTCAAATTACCCTTTGAGGTTTACAATAACTGTTTGAGAGACTTGTAGGACTTTTTTTCTTATCTTTTTAAAGAAGCTTTTTTAGAGGTTTGATGTTTGTAGTTCATGGATAACAAGAATGCCAGCAAGAAGAGACTCCAGGGTCTCTTGAATTTTTACATTTTGTCTTTATAGGGTTAAGTTCTGACCTTTGTTTTTTGAGATTTCCATGTAAAAGCTGAAGGCTATAGCTTGGCCTTTTTAATGTAAAAATGAAATATATCATCAACTGCCATTACTTTTGGTTGGAATTATGCCAACTCTTTTAGTTAATATTCAAAATCTCATGTTACTCCAGAGCCTTGACTAAAAGTTCTACATTGGGTGCTACAATTAAGAGATCTTACAGGCCATCATTCTAATTTGCATCTGAACTTGTCGTGATTAATTTCTTTCCTTTCGCAAATATCATCTTTGAGAAGTCAATGTCCACCAAACTATAGTTCATGTATAAATTATTTTCCCATTTTCATTAAAGTGACACATAAAGTACCATCAATGCAAACTTCTGGTCAATCCATGGCAAAATAACCAATGTGAGCAACCCAAGATTGATATCAGTCTGCATGCACAGGCACATGCACATGGACATTCAACTCAGATGACCGGCAAGGACATTTAAGTATATGAAGCCTTAACATCTGTAGACAGGATTTCTGTTAGCCTTTTTTTACTCACTGAAAATAACTCTTAAATTCACATGGAAAATTAACTTTGTAGTTCCCAAACTGGAATCTGCAAATTTAAGTTAGTTACTTATAGTAATAGAGCATTAGATGCAATTTGGAAAAATACAGAAAAGTAAAGGGAGAAATCATTCATATTTCCGTCTAAAATACAGCCATCTTCTGTTCTCTACATCACCAGACATTGCTATTAGAATTTAAAAACTAATATGATTTAAAAACCGTGGTAGAATGTGTGCTCGATAAGGGCTGGAATTTTTGTCTTTCTTTAAAATACCAAACCCCAACATCTAGAATGAAGTCTGGGACTTTAAGGGGCTTGATAAATCTATTTTGACTACATTGCTTATATAGATATTTTTTAAATGGTTATCATAGTGTAAATATCACTTTTTTCACTTAATGTAACAACTTTTTTAATGTTCCCACAAACATTATTTTTAATGAATGCGTAGCTTTTCTACCAAATGGATGCGACATATTTTGCTGAGACATTTCCTTGTAGTTGGTGATTTCAATAACAATACTAGAACTCTAGTAAATAATATGACGTTGAACTGTTTTTTTCCCTATTCAGTATTATCTCCTGGAGATGTAATCCTAGAGTTGGCAAACCTGAATCAAATGGTAGAAATATGTAACACTTCTTGATACATATTACCAAATTGGTTTTGCATAAGTTTTGTACCAATTGACAGCTCCACTTGCCATAAATAATCGTCTCTTTGGTCATACGCTTAGCCTATACAATGGGGCATTGTACACATATATGTATACACGTGGGTCATATATATGATAATAATTAATGATGCTCTATTTAGATTCATAATTTGAAATTCTTTACTAGTGAAGGTGATTTTCAGTTGTTGCATTCTTTTGTTTTGATCTAGATGTTTTAGTGTTTTTATTTTCTAATGTTTAGTAGAAATTGTGTGCCATTTTATTTTTATATTTGTTTCTAATATTTTTGTTTTGTTAGCTACTTACTATTGATGGTTTATTTTAATATATAAGAAATTTCCATTTTATATAATAAAAAAGCAAAAACAAACATCTGTTAAGGGCTGTGCTACATGCTAGTAGTACTTACTGTTATTATCTCCAAGTTACGGATGAGGGAACAGAGGCCTAAGGAAATTAATTACATCTTCAATGTTACACACATGAAAGAGTCAAATAAGCATTTAGATTATAGAACAGCATTTGAAAACTGGTACATGTAAAGATTGAAGCATTTTGTTTGGTTCCTGGAGTATTTAAAGCTTTTGAAGAGCCTGGTGCTGTGACTCATGCCTATAATCTCAGAACTTGGGAGCTCAGGCAGGAGGATCACTTGAGGTCAGGAATTCAAGACCAGCCTTGGCAACAAAGCAAGATAATACCCCAGCTCCCACTGCCCTGACCCCAGCTATAAAAAAAAAAAAAAGAAAGAAAGAAAGAAAGAAAGAAAAATTTAGCTGGTCATGGTGATATGCACCTAAAGTCCCAGATACTTGGGAGGCTGAGGCAGAAGGATCCCTTGAGCCAGGAAGTTCTAGACTGCAGTGAGCTATGATTGCACCACTGCACTACAGCCTGGACGAAAAAGTGAGCCCTCCAGCAGCCTAAAAAATCTTTCAGTTTAATTTTCAGTTAACAGTTCTTTCTGTCTACGCTGGATCTGTATTTTCTTTTTCTCCCACAACTCCCACAAATAGTTGGTTTTATCTGAGTAGTGACTGGCCTCTTTTGAAAAGCCGTGCAATCCAGTTTGCCACAGTTTCCCCTCCAAAATTCCTGTTGTCTTTAGCTTAACCTTTTACACTGAACTACAGAATTTTCCCGATTCTTGTGGGTAAGGGTCATACTCAAAATATTTAACAACCAGTTTGGCATGGATGCTGGTCATTCAAAATGTGAGAATGGAAACCAACAATAAATAAATGGTACACCTGGATATCTATCCTGTCTGTGAGTTTTCCTGCTTAAACTATTCCTTTAGAAAGCAGCATTCTTTTTTTTTTTTTTTTTTTTTGGAGACAGTCTCGCTCTGTCACCCAGGCTGGAGTGCAGTGGTGAGATCTCGGCTCACTGCAAGCTCCGCCTCCCAGGTTCACGCCATTCTCCTGCCTCAGCTGGGACTACAGGCACCCGCCACCACACCCGGCTAATTTTTTGTATTTTTATTTTTTTTTTATTTTTTTATTTTATTTTTTCTTTTTTCTCTTTTTTTTATTTTAATTTTTTTTATTATACTTTAAGTTTTAGGGTACATGTGCACATTGTGCAGGTTAGTTACGTATGTATACATGTGCCATGCTGGTGCGCTGCACCCACTAACTCGTCATCTAGCATTAGGTATATCTCCCAATGCTATCCCTCCCCCCTCCCCCCACCCCCCACCCCACCACAGTCCCCAGAGTGTGATATTCCCCTTCCTGTGTCCATGTGATCTCATTGTTCAGTTCCCACCTATGAGTGAGAATATGCAGTGTTTGGTTTTTTGTTCTTGTGATAGTTTACTGAGAATGATGATTTCCAATTTCATCCATGTCCCTACAAAGGACATGAACTCATCATTTTTTATGGCTACATAGTATTCCATGGTGTATATGTGCCACATTTTCTTAATCCAGTCTATCATCATTGGACATTTGGGTTGGTTCCAAGTCTTTGCTATTGTGAATAATGCCGCAATAAACATACGTGTGCATGTGTCTTTATAGCAGCATGATTTATAGTCCTTTGGGTATATACCCAGTAATGGGATGGCTGGGTCAAATGGTATTTCTAGTTCTAGATCCCTGAGGAATCGCCACACTGACTTCCACAATGGTTGAACTAGTTTACAGTCCCACCAACAGTGTAAAAGTGTTCCTATTTCTCCACATCCTCTCCAGCACCTGTTGTTTCCTGACTTTTTAATGATTGCCATTCTAACTGGTGTGAGATGGTATCTCATTGTGGTTTTGATTTGCATTTCTCTGATGGCCAGTGATGATGAGCATTTTTTCATGTGTTTTTTGGCTGCATAAATGTCTTCTTTTGAGAAGTGTCTGTTCATGTCCTTCGCCCACTTTTTGATGGGGTTGTTTGTTTTTTTCTTGTAAATTTGTTAATTTTTTGTATTTTTAGTAGAGAAGGGGTTTCACCGTGTTGGCCAGAATGGTCTCAATCTCCTGACCTCGTGATCTGCCTGCCTTGGCCTCCCAAAGTGCTGTGATTACAGGTGTGAGCCACTGCGCCAGGCCCTGAAAGCAGCATTCTTATCTACTAAGAGTTTTTGCTAAGAATTTTATATCTATTATCTAATTTAATTTGTATAAATTTAAATATTATCATCTGTAGTTATTCTCAGATCATCAAATCTTTTTTACTCCAGTGGTTTGATTAAATACTTGTTTTAAGTTTCCTCATACTTTTTCCACCTTGTTTATTTTAGGAATGAGGTAGCTGAGATACAGATTATTACCAATTAAACATGAGGACTTAGAAACTTGGCTACTTTCACTCCTTGTTGTTTGGATCTGGCACCATTGCTGTGGTTAATTACCATTTTCCACATTTTAGCATGCAGTTGTCTATTCTGTCTTTGGTACATCCGATAGTGCTGCAAATACGTTATATTACAACCTTTACTTTGTAAAGTTGAAGATATCTTCTGACGCTGATTACAAAGGAAGATGTTCTTAAGTGTACAAATGTAGACATGGTGGAAGTTCTCTCTTAGGGCCTCTTTTCCTCAACATAATTCCATTTTTTTTTTGTCCTCGTTGACTTGATTTTTGTTAGTGGTTCAGTAGAATAAGTTTTATGAATGACTGATACCAGTAAACAATTGAAGTCACCTGTTTGTAAAAGGAAATTGTGGAAGATTCATGGCAGAGTGCAAATTGCTGAATGAAAATTAGCCTATGGCCCACTTATTAAAACTAATGTACAAATGACTTTATATCATCATTGTAAAGAAATGGCTAGAGTCATTGGCATAAAATTTGTTGTACAGGGTCTTATACTTTTTATTTGTTTCCAAATCAATGTGCTAATTTCCAATCTTCTATTACCCTCCCCCACCCCATTTCCCTTTTTTTCTGGTTCTTTAGTGGATGTGAAGTCAGAAGTTCCTGTGGGCCTGGAGCCCATCTCACCTTTAGACCTAAGGACAGACCTCAGGATGATGATGCCCGTGGTGGACCCTGTTGTCCGTGAGAAGCAATTGCAGCAGGAATTACTTCTTATCCAGCAGCAGCAACAAATCCAGAAGCAGCTTCTGATAGCAGAGTTTCAGAAACAGCATGAGAACTTGACACGGCAGCACCAGGCTCAGCTTCAGGAGCATATCAAGGTAGCAAATGCTTCTTTGTCTGTGACGTTACTCAGGAGTCTGCACCGTGGTGGGCATGAACAGTGCCCATGGGAACACTTTGCGGGTAGATTCACTGTGATTAAGACATGGATATATGGCTTGAAGGGAATTGTGATTTTACTAGTGAAAACTTTGGGTAAGTACCTGTTAAAAACCTGTTTTGCTTCTCAGAGGGACCTTCTTTATCCTTTAGCACATAGAATCAATAGTAGGGAATAGTAACTTCCTATCCTAATTTTAGATTCTCTCCTACGTGATTTTGTTCATTTGCCCCATCTGCTCTCCACCAAGAAGAAGCATGAGCCTAGAAGACCCATTTTATATTTCATTTCTGAAGAGTCGACATGTACTATTTGTGAGAAAGGATAAATTAGTCACCTTATATGAAGAGAGCTGTTTTTAAAAAACAAACATGGTGTATAAGTAGATGTTCTGAGTATGTCCGACTCTTCCTTATAGAAAAAATCTCATAAGGTACACATTCAAAATAATAGTATAATAAAAAGCTTAAGGGAGTTATAAATGGAGAAACTGGTGCAAATATTTTTATAGACTGTAGATAAGAATTTATTGAAAGTATTTGGGAGTAGTTGACAATTTGAGACTAAAGTTGTTTAAATTATTCTAGCACAAATATATCCATATTCCAGAATTTTTAATAACTTATTTTATTATCAAATAATATTAGATGTGTCTGTTTTTTTAAATTTTGTGTCTTCAGAGGTAAATATTACTTTAGCTTTATTTGTAAAACATCTTGCAACTTCTTGACAAAGACAGTTGAAACAAGGCTATTTAATTTGAATTTATTATGACAGAGAAAAGCAGCAAAGATTTACAATAAAAATTTTATTTTTATATCTAACTTTCAAAGATGACAAACACTTGCTAATTTGTGAATGTAATAAATTATGTTATCTCATACTTTATTGTTTTGTATTATAGGAACTTTATTACTTGCATATCAAGTACAAGCACATTGATAGAGGCTTGATATAGATAACTGATGTTACTAGTATGTAATTTTACCACATTAATATGACAGTTTCTAAGGAAGTAAAAATGCTATCTTCTTCTCTATATTACTTGTTTTACAAGATGTTTCTTAATCCTAAAAGAACTTTATTATCTTATATTCCTAAAAAGGCTCTTTGACAAGTGATATAAAATATATTTTTTTCTTTTAGTAGTGAACTTTCCAAAAAGAACTCTTGTATATTATTGATGTACAAAACACCTTAAAGTGAGAGTATTTTCTTTTGTCCCAAATGGAATCAGTAGCTCATGGCTACATTTTGAAGTATGGGTAGCCTTTCTTTAGTTTTTAGACTTATTTTTGAATGAATACTGAAGCATTATTTAAATTTAACCTTTGAAACAATAATAGGAACATTGATATCTAGATCTGTTTCTTTCCTTCCAGCATGTTAAGATGGCAAAGAGAAATGAGTAAAATGTACATTTTTCACCATACTTTAAGATGTAAGGGACTGTGTAGTTCATTTTGCTGCTTTATGTGAGTCATGTTTCCCTAAATACAGGGCAATACTGATAAGTTACTGCTTTAGATACTTCTTTTCATTTCTATTGCTGCCTTTGATAGCTATAAAGTCAATATAAATTGTTTAGAAAGAAATTTATTGCTTAATTTTACTCAAAAGGTAATAGTAGCAAGTAGATAATTAATTGTTCATTTGGCACAAGCAAAACAATAGTGTTGGTTTATTGACATCTGGAAAATATTGGAAAAGTGGCTCCTGTGAGAAAAAAGAATTATGAGATAGCTAAAAGGAAAATTTAGCTTTTAAAATGATTTTCCAAAATAATAATTTGTTTTCTTAGAAACCAAAGACATAATTAATATTACTTTTTCAGATTAGGAAGTTTTTTGATTTTTACAATTTTTATTTTGTTTTGTCTTGTATTTCTTATGGATAAAGCTAAAAGTTGATGCTTTTCATTAAGATTTTATTTTTATGAGAAAGATGCATTACATGATGCTTTATTTATATTAGCTTTTTGCATCGTTAGCTTCTGTAATAATCAACATTTGTTGAGTTAGATGCTGTTATTCCATTTTTCCACCTAGTGAACTGAGGTAGAGAAAAATAATGTTACCTTTCCAAGGCTACATAGCCAATAAATTGTTGCTCCAAGATTTACAGTCTTGCCCTGTCTGCCTCCAAAGCTCTTAAGTTGCCCTGCCTCTCTCATGGGCCAGAACATCTAGCAATAGAGGGCTAAAGTTTTATTTCTTTCTATTGTTTTAAACCTCATTCATGCAATCTTTGATAATGAATAGTAGTGGTAATTAAATTGTGTGCTTTTCTAGATTTCTATGAAAGATTAAAGTTCAAATACATTGGGGCTTTGGGTGAAGCACCAAATTAATTTGACCAACCCAAGTATCTGTATAGAATTTAACAGTAAGGCAGAATTTAAGCATTCCTTCTGCTACCATGGAATATTATTTCATTACAATGGAATAATAACACCCATTAAGGGAGTGTGTTGAAGTCAAAACACCAAAGATTTTAATATGAAGAGTAAGCAGAAATGCTTCTAACTATGTCCTTCTGGGAGTAATAAGGCTACTACGGTTGACATACAGAGTTAGCTCCCTGTTGCACCAGAGTGACTCTGATGCCATTCCATATAATAGTTTTTTATTTTTGTTCTATTACTTTTTGGTGTAAAATCAAGAGTTTTAGGCACCTAATGTAAAAAACAAAATTTACTAATTTCATTAGTATTGAAAGTTACAAACACATGTTGGGTATCCCTTATCTGAAATGCCCGGGACCAGAAATATATGAGATTTTGGATTCTTTTTTCTGGATTTTGGAATATTTACATATCTGTACATAATGAGAGTCTTGGAGATGGGACTCAAGTCAAAAATATAAAATTCATTTATATTTCACATACACCTTATACACATAGCCTGAAGGTAATTTTATACAATATTTCCAATAGTTTTGTGCTTCAAACAAAGTTTGGGTACATTGAACCATCAGAAAGGAAAGGTGTCATTGTCTCAGCCACCCATGTGGACAATCTGTGGTTGTTTGGCATCACTATTGTTGCTGAGTCTGAATGTGAGGAACATGCCATTGACATGTCTTGCCCACACACACACCATTTTGTTATCTTTTGTGGGTGTGCTTATGTGGGGGAATCTGGGTGTGTGTGAAAAAAATATATTGCAGCTGAAAGGGGGCTGGAAGGTCTTTTTTCCCATGGTGAAGCTGACTAAACTTTGTGCTGTGTGCCTGCATTTTGACTGGAACTCATCACATGAGGTCAGGTATGGAATTTTCCACTTGTGGCATCATGTCAGTGCTCAAACTATTTCAGATGCTGGAGCATTTAGGATTTTGGATTTTCAGATTAGGGATGCCCAACCTATAATAATAATAATTAAAATCAGTAGGGTTCAAACTTAAAAACTAAATTTTATGTACGTTATGAATATGCGGCTGAAGAGAGATATTCTCTCTCTTACATATGAGGAACTATGGCTCCGAGTAGTTTAGTAACTTGTCCAGATTTCATATCTACTAATGTCAGAACCTAAGTAGAACTCAAGGTCTTTAGTTACTCCTCAGTGAGCACATTTACTATAGTTCATAGATATATATTTCTCAGTCTGAGTGGAAATAGACATCTCAAGATGGCTATTAAAAAAGAATGCTTCAGGCTGGGCAAGGTGGCTCACACCCGTAATCCCGGCAGTTAGAGAGGCCAAGGTTGGAGCATCACTTGAGGCCAGGAGTTTGAGACTAGCCTGGGGAACATGGCAAGACTTTGTCTCCACTAAAAATGATAATTTTAAAAAAGTAGCCAGGAGTGGTTGTATATGCCTGTGATCCTAGCCACTTAAGAGGCTAAGGTGGGAGTATCGCTTGAGCCCAGGAGATTGAGGCTGCAGTGAGCTATAATGGTGCCACTGCAATCCAGCCTGGGCAACAGAGTGAGACCCTGTCTCAAGAATAAAAATAAAAATAAAAAAGAGTGCAAGAATGCATCATATTCATGTCATTCATTGAGAGTGAATTCAAGGGATTCAGAAAGCTAAACAATAGTGCATTAAAATGAAGTTTTGTGGAAGTGGTTTCTTCTTGACCAGTGTCTTTAATCTAAAAGCTTTTATGTGCTGAATGAAAGAATAAAGCTTTTGCTATTTTGATATTTTGAGAGACTATATGTATATAATATATTCTACATATTATGAATATATACATTGCATTAGTCTATTGAGAACTTGCTCTGTAAGGTTTTGAAATTTTTAGCATTTGTTTACTTCAGGTAAACTTCCCCCAAATTAATTTAATATCTCACCATTCTGTATTTGCCTTGATTATTTTTACACCACTTTTTAGGCTAAGAATGGAAGATTTCAGTTGTTCATTTATAATGTGAGGGACTTTGTAAAATAGGCTTCTGGGCAGTCCCTACCTTTTCCTGTTTGTATGTTCAAAGAAAAGTCATTAAGGGAACTAAAGATTTAATTAAAGGAAATGAGAAGACCTGAGTGAATTTAACAGTTAGTTTTGATAGGGATGCACAGATAATGGAGCTCCCTAAAACTTGCCTGTTGATGACGTTAAGACCTTCACTGCATTAGTTGCTTGTCCTTAGATTTCAATGATTTACAGAAAAAGTGGGTACAAATATGAACTAAATACAAACAAGTTCCAAAAGCTCATAACATTTCAGTTTTGGTCAGTGATGACTATGAAGCCTAAAGAAATTGCACACTCTCATGTCTTTCTCTTCTCGCAAGTTGCAACAGGAACTTCTAGCCATAAAACAGCAACAAGAACTCCTAGAAAAGGAGCAGAAACTGGAGCAGCAGAGGCAAGAACAGGAAGTAGAGAGGCATCGCAGAGAACAGCAGCTTCCTCCTCTCAGAGGCAAAGATAGAGGACGAGAAAGTAAGAGGCACCAGGGTAAACGATGGACTCTCTTTCCTCATCGTTAGCTGATCATTATTCAGAACAAAGCCTGATAAAGAGTGCAGTTAGACTCGTCAAAATTATCTGTGTTTAATTAAAAGCATAGATTACAGACCCAACTGTAAAGTTTTGACATTTACGTACCAGCTCACATCATTGAGTCTGCAGAGCGTCTCAAGAAGCAAACATAACATTATCTGGCAAAGGTGCTGATTTCTGTTGTTTTGAACCTTAAAAATAATGTAATTCTAAAGCAGTCTAATATATGCCATCTTGTTTAATAATCAGCTTGTATCCACATCTCCTGACTATGCCTTCCTTACTCCTGGCCAAGTAATAATTGCTCTCTAAGTAAAGCCTTGCCTCCATTTAGTTTTGGCATACTCAAACTTTGAGAAGATTTAAGGCATAACACATGCAAAAGAACTATCCACAAGAGGGAGACAGATCCAAATAATTCCCCTGTATTAGGTCAGTTCAAAATCAGGTTGTAGCAAGGTTTAAAATTTGATGACTTGAACTGGAATTGTCAGCAATGTTTATTCGTTTAATGCTCTAAGGGTTTTTTTTAAAACTAAGGTTTTCAAACTAGCAACTCAGAAAAGATTATTTTAATGTGTTTAAGGGATTTAATATGGATCTAATCCCTTAAGATAACTTGATTATTAAAATACAGTGTTTTGTTCCTCTGCAGTATTTTTTAAACTTAAAAAAGTTGATTTTGGGAATTCCCTCTTTGCAAAAGTAATTAAAGAAATAGCTGAAAGTCTTTTGAAAATTTGCAATTTAAGTAGTATTTATAAAGCATTACTGTACTATTTTCTAAAGCATATTTGGACTGTGGTTTCTTCTTTTAATAGGAAAACTTTATGTGCTGTGACCAGCGATTTTACTTCTTAATCTTTGTCAAATATTCTAGAGGCATGAGAGGACAAAACTCACCATCAACATCTGTTTCTGTGTGTGTGTGTGTGTGTGTGTGTGTGTGTGTGTGTGTGTGTGTGTGTATTTCAGGGGCAGTGGCAAGTACAGAAGTAAAGCAGAAGCTTCAAGAGTTCCTATTGAGTAAATCAGCAACGAAAGACACTCCAACTAATGGAAAAAATCATTCCGTGAGCCGCCATCCCAAGCTCTGGTACACGTATGTTCAGTGTTTGGCTGTTTTCGTTCCTGGGGTAAAGAATACAGGTTCTGTATTTAGCCGACCTGGGTACACATCCTTAGCCTGCCATTTCTCAGCTGTCTGGCTGTGGGCAAGTTCCTTCAGTTCTCTAAGGATCAGTTTCCTTCTCCATAAAAAGAGGAAAATAATAGTGCATGCCCTCTAGGGTTGCTGGCATGGTCCTATGAAATAACATGGTAAGGTACATAACAGAGAGAAGTGCTAAATAAATGGTAGCATTTATCAACTTGAGGGCAAGGAAATATATATGTTCTTTGATGAATGAATAACTGACAAATGTGAGGTGGGCAAAGAAATTTGTATTTTGCATTTTTCCATTCTCAACTGGTGCATCTGGTATCTATATAGTAATTTCAAAAGATTTAGCAGATTGTGATTTTATTACATTTGACTTGGTGTAAGATGGAGGTCAGAGCTATTTTCAAAAATCTAGTAGAATTTTGTCTCAAATGAAGAAAAAAGGAAGGAAGAAAGGAAGGTAAGGGAGGGTAGGGAAGGGAAGAAGAGAGGTTGCTAAATAAATAACTCTAAATCTTCAGTGAATAGTTTACCCCTGCCCACCTCACCTCGTTTCTTCCCAGACAACAAAATAATAGCTTGGCTCCTGACACACAGCCTGACAACATAATACACTGTGGTATTGTGGTTTTTATGGAACTGTATTTCCGTAAGTCCAATACACAAATATTTCAATAAAATATAGAGGATGTGGTGATTTTAAAACTCAGGGCAAAGAACTGATAGGCAAATCATATATGGATAATAAACTAATAGATAATAGTTTCATTTCTTTCTTAGAAGTGTTTGCCAAATGACCATATAATTTTACACTTATATATTTTTTAATCCCTCACACCATTAAAGATAGGAATAGTACTTGATTACTCTGTTATATTAATATTGTAAGCAGCCTGGGAGTTCTATTTAAAGAGTTAATGTACTTATAAGGCTATTTTATAGGTATCCGCACTTCTCTGCATCCCAAAACAGGTAACAGACAGATACCATAATGTTTGATAAATACTTTTTAATGATTTTCATAATTTCTGTCATGTATATCAGTTGACATGAAAAACAAATCTCTGAAAAACAATTTCAAATATTCAATCAATATCACGAATGATTTAAAAAGAAACACGATTTTGTTACCTAAAACTACACACATAATTTATAGCTAATTCATAATTCAAAATTAAAGTCTGTTCTAAGAAAAGATAATAGCATTAAATGAGAAACAGCTACATGCAAAGAATTTGTCGGTTAAAGTTCATTAGCTGTTCTCTTAGGTAATATTAAGCACAGCTCTCACATGTTACTTAGCAGTATTTACCTTGTTTTTATGGAACTGAACTTCAGTAGAGTCCAACTTCAGATAACCACAAATGATTAATTTATAGAATCTGAATTTAATGCCATTTTTGCCAGTTATAGCTAGAAGAAATATCCTTAAACCAATAAAGTCTTAAGAATATATGATTTAAATAAATAATACTGGTAGAACAATCATTGTGATGGTGATACTATGTCCTGTTCATTGTTTTCATTACATATGTAATTATAGATATTTATATCTACTAGATAGTCAATGTTCAGTCCTATAAACTATTCTCCAGCAGCACAATTGCATCTCTTAGATTGTATTCACCCAGGAAAAAGAAAACATTTAAAAAAATTGGTTTCATATTAAAGAATGTGATCCCCATTCTTTACTACTGAAACTGCCCCAGAAGTCAGGAGATGGGAGTCCGTTGGCACAATCCTGTCTTTTCAGTAAAAAAGGCTACTCTCATGTACTCACATGTACTATCTAGCAATTTTTTAAAATGAAGTCCTTGCATATGTTTACTATTACCTTGATTGTTTTATACTGTTGACTAGAAAGGATTGAGATGATGACTTTTCCCCTAGGGTGGCTCTTAAGAGAACATAGGCAATAATCTCAAATTGTCAAAAGCTCAGACTCTTGGTAAATTATTTTAGTGAAGCAAACTTTCTATGTGACTGTATGACCAAACACATGCTGGACATCCTTAGGATCCCTGCATCATTCCATAGCATACTGCTACAGTGAACTTGGTTACGTGAGGCTATGGTTTGAATACACTAAGGAGAAAGAGCATAAACATAGCTGAGGCACGTGTACAGCATGTGCAGCGGATTATTGCTGACCAATATGCAGTAAAAACTACCAAGTAAATAGTGAAACTTCCTTGTCTTTTCTAGGGCTGCCCACCACACATCATTGGATCAAAGCTCTCCACCCCTTAGTGGAACATCTCCATCCTACAAGTACACATTACCAGGAGCACAAGATGCAAAGGATGATTTCCCCCTTCGAAAAACTGGTAAGTTGGTTTAACAAGAACTCTGTTTGCTCTTCTGTAACACACCTGTAAGTTTCATTTTGCCACACCTCTAGAAGAAAGTCAAAGGATTTGAGTCGTAGATAATATACCTCCCCACCCCTGCCCCCAGCATAAGCAAACAATGCACACACATACCCTACTTATTTCTGCATCAGTTGATTCATGACATAATCAAAATATCTCTTTTTCAGTTTAAAAGTTTATCATATTTGAACTTTAGCCAAATTATTTTCTTACTAGGAATAAATAAAAATAAAAATTTCATATCTCGGAAAATCTAACTCTTCTCCATTAGATAGGGCCTCTGTAATATCTTTCATTGTCCTGTTTTTCTGCTGTACCTCAACCATTTACCACAAAAACGAGAATAATAAAGTTTAATTTTTCCAGTGAATATTTTACAGACCTTAAATTTTAATTGTTTTTGTGGTGAAAGCAGGTAAGGCCAAAGCTACCTTCTGAGTAAGTGACTTGCCTAATATCTCATGGATTGTAATAGAACTCAGAGTGGAATTATATCTGATAATCTCATGAAGTTAGGGGAAATAGCGCAATTAAGCTTTTATTTAGAATTTAGTAAACAGTTCTGTGGCTCTAAGGATTGTATTTGCTGTTCCATCTTCATCTCCTTTCTGAGCATTCTGATATGTATATATTTAATGTCTTATATGCTCTTACTGCTATAATAAATGTTTAACTAGATATACATATAAATAGCATTTGTGTACATTCTATTCTAAATCTCACGTTGTTTGCCAAATATAGTTCTTTAGAGACAGTAGTAAATTTAACAGTGTTTATCTCCACAACTGATCTGAAAAGATATTCATGTAAGATAGCTTGGTCTATTGTATTTGACTCAGATCTACTTGAAGAAGTATAGATTTATTTATTTTATATATGAAATCTGCAGAGTGAAAATGATTTCAAATAATTATATTCATTTTCCCAAGCAATTTTGAGAAATTAAAATGAATATAGATTGTAAAAACACATGCCGAAGCTATTTTTTGTCATATAATTTACCTGTGGCATAATGAAGATTTTAAAATAAAATCAATTATGAATAAGAATTTATTATTCGCCATCTAGCATATATTGAAGGCACTAGGAAAGGATGTTTAACTATTGCAAAACAACCTGTGGCTTTTTAATTTAAATAGCCCAAATATTTTTGCATTTCTACTAAAAGATGATAAGTATTATAAAATACCTTAATAGAAGCCTATGCAAAGGCAAGGATAATTGAGTTTTATGTATTGCATCAGAATTCCACACTATTATCTGCAAATCAGAGTGTCTTATAAATAAACTTTTCTAGGATAAAAGAAAGAAAGCAAAATGTGAGCCTCTATGTTATTTCTAAAACATAAGTATAGTTTATGAAAAGTGATCCATAAAGGACAGGAGTTTTAGAATGTGGGGACTTTGATCTGCAGGCTTGACATTTATTTGTGAGTAGCATGAGTAGGAGCTATTTACTGAGATTATGCAGATACTACCCCAGGTCTTAGGGCAGTGAATGGCATTCAAGAATCTAAGGAGTTACTAAAAGGAAAGAAAAATATGGATTCCCCTTATGGCAGGAGGTTACTGATGAGTGATACAGTTACATTCACAGAGAAAGACTTCTATCCTGCTGAGCACAGAGCCTTTGAATATATCCTTACCACTGGGAGATTGAAAACTGACTACAGAACTGATAACTGACTTTGAAAAGAAGTGGCATTTGGGAACATTAAGCACCCAGTGAGAAAATCTGATATTTTTAATACTTAAGGAGAAGTACTAAAAACCCATACTTTGTGTCCCACTGTTGCCATGCGAACAGCTTAAGGTTTTTCCTCTGTGAAGAATAAATAACAAGCTGTTAATTTATTCTCATAGATTTTTTTCAATCCACAACACAATTTAAAAAGAAATCCTTCTCAGGATATATATGTTACAAACCCTATTTAGATTTGTACAAATATGCAAGACATTTTCTGTGCCTTATTATGTGCTATATAATAATAGTGAAAAATCCCTGGTCTTTTCTAGAGGTATTTTTTCTGTATTTGATCAGTATTTCATGTTTCTTCCTTTTATGTTGAAAATCTGATATTTATGAAGTGTCTGGCTGTTGATCTGTAAAACCAAACATTTTCAAGCATCGTAGCAATAAAGTTCTTGAACAGCCATTAATACTTTAGTATCTCTTTAGAGGTTTCAAAATATTCCTTAATTCAATTCCAATTGTCTGTTTAAGAAAAATAAGATGTAATTAAATACAGATGCTTTCTATACTCTATTTAAAATACTTAGAGATGCCCTTCATTAATTACAAAATAGGTGGAACCCTCAGCTTTTATAAATATAATCCATTTGGTGTATTTCCAATTCCATTCTGAGAAAATTTAGACATATATTTGCACTAAAAGAATAACACTGAAATGTTGTCAAATAATTTTTACTTCAATGTTTATTGTATTTCAGTGACTCAAAAGTCTTTACAAACAAAGCGAACAATAAAATTTTACCATAATAAAACATATGTGATGATTGGGGAAACTGTTTAAGATAGCTTGTGTAAAGCTACATCATACTAAATGAAATCTGGAAGAGTGTCATTGATCATAGAGTGTAAACACCAGCCCAGCTACTGTAGAGTGATGCTTTGTTATTAGAGCCAGATTCTAAACCTCTGTTGTCTGCTTGGATTTCATTGAACTCAATCTTAGAGTTAAAAGAAGTTGTTAAATGAGTGTATTCTATCGTTTGATCTATGTATGATACTATTTTAGTTTCTTTTAAATCTACATCAGCAATATGTATTAGCAAGCAAGATTTACGAGAGTAAAACTGGAATCAGAGTTAGAAAAGTCCTCATGATCTTACATTGATTGAGGTAGCCCTAGGATGTCCCTTAAGCAGTGAGCACAATTTGAAACCTCTCTTGACCTTTTAGGACCTTCCCCAGACAGTGATAACCCCGGGAACAGTTAACTACAGAAACCTCATTTGCCTGCAGAAATCTGACCTTTGTCACGCAAAGTGGACCTTTACTTCCTTCCCCTTAGGAGAATTATAGTTG
The DNA here is from genome assembly GCF_029281585.2 of Gorilla gorilla gorilla. Taxonomy (NCBI): domain Eukaryota; kingdom Metazoa; phylum Chordata; class Mammalia; order Primates; family Hominidae; genus Gorilla; species Gorilla gorilla. The sequence continues at coordinate 26,039,325 of NC_073230.2, forward strand.
CTCCTAGAATTTGGGCGTTTTAGAAACATGGAATTATATTAAGAGTTGGCTCTAATCATGCCCATTCCAATTCACTTTTCTTTAAAATGTAAGAATGGAGTGACTTCTCCTCCTTTCACAACAACATCAAAGGCTTTACATAACTTGTTTTGAAGTGGAAAATAACATAATTGTTTTTAATTTTTATATGCATTGCCCACACTTAAAGTAGTACTTCCTTCTAGAATTATACATTGTAATTAATTTTGTTCTATAACACAAGGATAGGTTGATAGGAAAATTTGGAATATTTTACTAAACTTATACTTTGGCTGAAAATAGTATCGTGCTGTAGTAGATGACTTTATTGTTTTTATATAGTACACTGCTGAACTGATAATAAACTATCAGGTAGGGAAAGGAAGTTTTGGAAATAGTACATATTTCCTGGCACTTTGGAAATGGTGCATATTTCTCACAGAGATTCTACATATGTGGTGATTTTGAACTGACCTTCAAAACCATTTGATTGGATTCTGTTCCAGTGAGTGTGTGCATATGTTTCATAAAATATTGTGATAAAAATTTCTGGAAGTTTTACGCTCCATTATATTATTGAGGTTTTACCCAATGAACTTTGCCTTTCTTTGAATATTACAGTCTTTCCATTTAATACTTCTGAACAAAGTGAGTTAGCTGGCTAGATTAACCTCTTAAAGTGCACAAGCCATGTAAAGCTTGGCTTGGGCTGATAAGAGACTTTTCCAGCCCCACTGAAATATTTATTTTAATGGTCAGCAACACTAGAATAAGACTCAAAGATGGGAAGAGTCCAAACATAAGTGAAGGTTTTGGAAGGCCAATATCATTTTCCACACTGAGTAAACTGGAAAGAAGGCAGAGATGAGATATGTAGCTTTATAAATTGCCTTTTGGTATAGCAGTCAGCAGTTATGTTCTAGTACCTTGATGACCTATTCAAGTCATTATAATAAAAATTAACACAATAATTATTTTTAATAGTTTAGAATATCTCTTCCTCTGTCTCTCCCTCTTTCTGTGTCTTTCAGAATACACTTGTGCATGTGTGAATTGCATACATGAACATTATACACATTTCTGCAAAGATATCATTAAAGATGGCTTAGGCTTATAATGATATTTGCTCAAAATCTTATTCAAGATTGACGAACACTGGAGCATTTTTATATAGCTTAGTACTCTGTCTTGGTTAAATTGTTTTGACTAAACTTGTCAAAGTTTATTTTTATTGAAATATACTTCTTTTAATGAATCTTATACTAGTTTTCTCAGAATTGAGAAGTAATATGGCCATTGTAATTCAGGCTTTGAATCCACACATACCACTTGGAAATTTGGGTCCTCAATCTTGAGCGATTAATTTAACCTCTCTAGGCCACGATTCCCTCATTTGTCAAATGAGGATAATAATTGCACTTGATTTGCACAGTTATTTTTAGAATTCAATTAAATAATGCATGTAAAGCACTTAGGATCATACCTAGGATTTAAGGAGTGCTTACTCTTGACTGTATGTTTGTATAAGGAAATGTTATTTATTTCTATTATGCCAAAACTAAATCTCTTTTTGTTGTAGAAGGTCTTTTTAATGTCTTACATTCTCCTACCTTTATTAATAAAATAACCAAACTAATAAAAAGGTGATCAATATTTTCTTTTTAAGCTATGGGCAACTCACAAGGCTACTGTCAAAATGAGGGTAAAGTTATTTGTTAATTTTGCGTATTCTCTGGCATTTCAGAGCTCACTGTGGTATCCAAAAGAAGCAGCAGGCTGCATGCCTATAGTCCTAGCAACTCAGGAGGCTGAGGAGGGAGGATTGCTTGGCCCAGGAATTTGAGTCCAACCTGGGTAACATAGGGAAACCCTGTCTCTTAAAAAATAAAATAAAAAACGGAGCAGCAGGCTTGTTTTTGTTATTCATCGTAGGAGGAAGTCTGATTGATGTTCTGTGCTCACTAGGGCCAGAGTTTTAATTTCTGCTGTTAACTTCATTTTTAAAGTAGCAGACTTTAATTTTAAGAAAAGTTTTATATTTACAGAAAAATTGAGCAGATATTGTTGAGTTCCCATATTGTTGCCTCCTCCTAACCCCTAGGTTTCTGCTTTTTAAATATCTTGCATCAATGTGGTACATTTGTTGCAATTAAGGAACAACTATTGATACATTATTGTTAATGCAGTCCATAGTTTATATTAAGGTTTACTCTGTGTTGTAAGATTCTATGAGATTTAACAAATGCGTCATATCATGTCATATATCCACCATTACAGAATGATATAGAATAGTTTTACCACCCTAAAAATCTCCTGTGCCCCACCTATTCATCCTCCCCCCACCCAACTTTTGGTAACCACTAATTCTTTTATTGTCTCTATAGTTTTGCCTTCTGCAGAATGTCATAGAGCTACAATATGTGGCCTTTTCAAACTGGCTTCTTTTATTTGGCAATATGCATTTAAGATTCTTCCATGTATTTTGGTAGCTTGAAGCTTTTTTGGTTACTGAATAATATTCCATTGTATTGCTGAACCACTGTTTATCCATTTACCTTTTGAAGGACATTTTTGTTGCTTCCAAATTTTGGTGATTATGAATAAGCTGCTATAAGCGTTCATATGCAGTCTTTGTGTGGACATGTTTTCAACTCAACTGAGTAAATACCTAGGAGTACATTAACTGGGTCATATGGTAAGACTTGTTTGTTAAAAAAAGAACAACAAACAACAAAAAACTGTCAAACTGTCTTCCAAAGTGGCTGTACTATTTTGCATGTCCACTAGCAATATAAAAGAGTTCCTGTTGCTCCACATACTTGTTAGCACTTTGTATTTTAAGTTTTTTTTTTTTTAATTTTAGCCATTCTAATAGGTATGTAGTGGTTTCTCATTGTGGTTTTAATTTGTAATTCCCTAATGACAAGTGGTGCCAAGCATCTTTTCATATGTCATTTGCTATCTCTTTATCATCTTTGGTGGTGTCTTTTTAGATATTTTACATTTTTTAAATTGGTTTTTTTTCTCGTTGTTGAGATTTAATCATTATTTGTGTATTTTGGGTATAAATTCTTTATTTGCTGTTTGTCTTACAAATATTTTTCCTCAATCAGTGGTTTATCTTTTAATTCTTGTATCATTGTCTTTCACAGAACAGAAGATTCTAATTTTATTAAACATCAATATTTCCTTTCATCGATCATGCTTTTAGTTTTATATCCAAAAATGTTTTGCCAAACCCAGGGTTAACTAGATTTTCTCCTGTTTTCTTCTAGAAGTTTTACAATATTTCATTTAGATCTATAATTCTTTTTGAGTTACTTTCAATGAAAAGATAAGGTCCTTGTCTAGATTCGTTGTTTTGCATATCGATGTCCAATTTTGCTGGCAACATTTGTTGAAGAGACTATTATCCTTTCTCCAAAGAATTGCCTTAGCTCCTTTGTCAAAGATATATTTGTGTGGGTTTATTTCTGGACTCTCTATTCTATTTCACTGATCTACTTGTCTGTTCTTTTGCCAATACCACACTGTCTTGATTACTGTAACTTCATAGTAATTCTTAAAGTTGGGTACTGTCTGTCCTCTTAACTCTTCTTCCATATTGTGTTGGCTATCCTGAGTCTTTTGCCTCTGGGTATAAAGTTTAGAATCTGTTTGTCAATAACCACCAAATAACTTACTGGAATTTTGTTTTGTTTTGTTTTGAGACAGGGTCTCACTCTGTCTCCCAGGCTGCAGTGCAGTGGTGCAATCTCCTGGGCTCAAGTGATCTTCCCGCCTCAGCCTCCTGAGTAGCTTGGCAGCATAGGCACACACCAACATGCCTGGCTAATTTTTGTATTTTTCGTAGAGATGGGGTTTTGCTATGTTGACCATGTTACTTACTGGGACTTTAACTGGGATTATGCTGAATCTAAAGGTCAAGTTGAGAAGAATAGCCATCTGAACAATACTGAGTTTTTCTATCCATGAATACGAATAATTCTTTTATTTAGATTTTCTTTGATTTCTTTCCTCAAAGTTTTCTAGTTTTTCTCATTTACATCTTCTACATAATTTGTTTGATTTATACTTTCCTAATTTTTTTGGTATTGCTGTAAATGTTACTGTGTTTTAAATTTCAAATTCAAATGGTTCATTGCTGGCATATAGGAAAGCAGCTGACTTTTGTATATGAACTTTCTATCTTGCCAATTGGTATAACAGCTTATTCATTGCCAGAGTTGTTTGTTGTCATTGATTCTTTGGGATTTTCTACATAGACGATGTGATTTGTGGACAAAAACGTTACTTTATTTCTTCATTCCCAATCTGTATGCCTTTTTTTTTCTTTTTCATGTCTTATTGCACTAGCTAGGACATTCAGAATGATGTTGAGATGTCGAGCAGGAGAAGTAAAAGGGGACATCCTCACCTTGTTCCCAATGTCAGGGGAAAGCATTTTGTTTCTCACCATCAAGTGTGATATTAGCTGTAGATTTTGTGTTTGTGTTGTCAAATTCAGGAGTTCCCTCTATTCCTAATTTTCTGAGAGTCCTCACAAATTAATGTTGGGTTTTGTCAAGTCCCTTTTCTGTATCAACTGATATAATCATACAATTTTTTAAAAAGCCATTTGATGTGATGGTTTACATTAGCCAATTTTCAAGTAGTGAACCAGCCTCATATACCAGGAAATCCTACTTGCTTGTGTTATACAACACTTTTTGTACATCATTGGATTTGATTTGCTAGTGTTTTGTGGAAGATTTTAAAATCTATATTCAGGAGAGATAATTGATCAATGGCTATCTATTCCTATAATGTCTGTATCTGATTTTGGCAGTATGATAATGCTGTCCTCATAGAAAGAGTTAGGAAGTAGTCCTCCTATTTTCTGGAAGAGATTAGAGTATTGATACCATTTACACTCTAAGTATTTGGTAAAATTTACTAGTGAAACCATCTGGACCTGGTGCTTTCTTTTTTGGAAGGTTATTAATTATTGATTCATTTTATTTCATTAGATATAGGCCTATTTAAATTATGTTTTTCTCCACTTGTGAGTTTTAGTAATTTGTGTTTTTCAAATAATTCGAGTTTTCAAACTTGTCAGTATAGAGTTATTCATAATATTGCTTTATTATCCTTTTAACATCCACAGCATCAATAGTTATGACCCCTCTTTCATTTCTAATATTAGTTATTAGTTTCTTCTCTCTTACTTTTTTTTTTCCTGACAGCCTGACTGTAGTTTCATCAGTTGATCTTTCAAAGGACCAGTTTTTTGTTTTGTTGAGTTTTCTCCATTGATTTCCTGGTTATAATTGTCTTGAATTTCCCATTAATTTTTACTTTTTTTTCTGCCTACTTTAAGCTTAGATTGTTATTTTTCCTCTATTTTTTTTAAAGTGGAAGCTCAGATTATTCAATTTTTATCTTTTCTTCTAATATATACACAATGCTATAAATTTGCCTCTAGGCACTGCTGCTTTTACAGCATCCCACAGATTTTGATAAGTTGTATTTTCATTTTCATTTAGTTGAAAATATTTTGAAATTTATCCTGAGAGTTTTTCTTTAAGTCATGTTTTATTTAGAGTCATGTTATTTAATTTCTAATTACTTGAGTATTTGCTAGCTGTCTTTCTGTTATTTTTTTAAATCTTTCTGTTATTGATTTCTATTGTGGGCTGAGAAAATACTGTGTACACATTCTGTTCCTTTAGATTTGTTGAGGTACATCTTATGCCTCAGAATGTATTCTGTTTTGGTCAGTAGTACTAAAGTCTCCAACCGTAATAGGTTTGTCTATTTGTCCTTCCAGTTCTAACAGGTTTTACCTCATGTATTTTGATGTGACATTATTAGGAGCATACATATTAAGGATCGTTATATCTTCTTGGAGAACTGTGACTGTTTTATCAATATGTAACAAACACCACTTTTATCTTCAATAATCTTCTTGGCTTTGAAATCTGCTCTGTCTGAAATTAATATAGCTTTTCCAACATCCTTCTGTTTAGTGTGAACATGTTATATCTTTCTCCATTGCTTTACTTTTGATCTGTGTCTTATATTTAAAGTGGGTTTCTTTTAGGTAATATGTAGTTAGGTCTTGTTTTTTAAATTTACTGACAGCCTCTCTTCGTGTATTGAGACAATTCACATTTAAAATGATCATTAATATAATTAGATTAATATCTACAATGTTTGTAACTGTTTTCTTCATTATATTTACTTTTTTAAAAAAATATTCACTTCTCTCTGTGACTCCTCTGCTGTTCAGAACTTTATATAATTCAGTGCTCTCTACTCTCTTAATATATCAATTGTACCTCTTTTAAAAATATGTTTCAGTGGTTTCTCTACAGTTTGATGAATACATTTATAGTGAATCCATGTCCACTTTCAAATAACAGTATACCACTTTACAGGTAATACAGGTACCTTATAAAAGTGTATTTCTAATCTCTCCCTTTTATTCTTTATATTGCTGTCATTTATTTCTGTTTTCCAAAAGCTACAATTATCCAGTATTTCGTTCCTATTATTGTTGTGCACAGTTAACTATTAGATCAATTGATAATCAAAATAAAAGATTTTCTTTTACCTTCATATGCTCCTTCCTTTATATAGGTCTGAGTTTCTGACCTATATCCTTTTCCTTCTCACTGAAAAACTTTTAACATTTCTTGTATGGCAGGCCTACAGGCAATAAATGTCCTTAGTTTTTGTTTGTCCAAGAAAGTGCTTTATTTCTCCTTCTTGTTTAGGATAATTTGTGTTCTTTTTCAAATTTTTTTGGCAACATTTTGTACTATACTTTCTTTCTTATTCTACAGCTTATGACAGGACATCTGATCTAAATCTTATCCTTGTTGCTCTATAGATAAAGTTTTTCTTTTTTTCTATGGTTTCTTTGAAGATCTCTTTATCTTTTATCTTCTGCAATTTGAACATGATATGTCTCGATACTGAGTTTTTGGTATTTATATTGTTTCATATTCTCTGAGATTCCTGTATCTATGGATTGGTGTCTGTCATTAATTTTGGATAATTCCTAGCCATTATTATGTCAAATATTTATTCTTTCTCTCTTTCTTGTTATTTTGCTATTCCCGTTAGGAATATGTTATACCTTTTGCAATTTTCTTAGAGTTTTGGGGAATTCTGTTCCATTTAAAAAAATTGTTTTTTGCCTTTCTTTTTAGGAAGTTTCTATTGACATATCTTCAAAGTTATTGATTCCTTCCTTAGCTGTGTCCAGTCTACTGATGAGCTCATTTGGACCTTTTTTTTTTTTTCTTGAGACGGAGTCTTGCTCTGTCGCCCAGGCTGGAGTGCAGTGGCGCGATCTTGGCTCACTGCAAGCTCCGCCTCCTGGGTTCATGCCATTCTCCTGCCTCAGCCTCCCGAGTAGCTGGGACCACCACCACGCCCAGGTAATTTTTTTTTTAATTTTTAGTAGAGACGGGGTTTCACCATGTTAGCCAGGATGGTCTTGATCTCCTGACCTCATGATCCGCCTGTCTCGGCCTCCCAAAGTGCTGGGATTACAGGCGTGAGCCACCGCGCCCGGATAAGACCTTTTTTAAATTTCTACTGCTGTGCTTTTGATCTCCAGCATTCCCTTTTCAATCTTTCCTAGAGTTTCCATTTCTCTGTTTATATTATCCATCTGTTGTTGCATGTTGCCAACTTTCCATTAGAACCCTTAACATACTACTTTTAGTTACTTTAAGTTCCCTTTCTGTTAATTCCAAAATTTGTGTCATAACTGAGTCTGGTCTGATGTTTGCTTTGTCTCTTCACATTGTTTTTCTTGCCTTTTAGGATGCTTTATAATTTTTTGTTAAAAGCATGACATGATATATTGGACAATAGAAACTGAGTAATTATACTTTTGATGTGAGGTTTTATGTTAATCTGGCTGGGCTTTGTTTAATATCTGTTGTAGTGGTAAATGTCAGAGTCTTCAGTTTTCTCTAGTTTCCTTTGATTTTTTTCCTTCTCCTATTGCTTTGGGGTTTCCCTAAGAGCTCCTTCTTAAATAGAATTTGTGTCCTGTAGCTCCCTCTGTTTTAATTCAGTGTTATAATGCAGAACCTGGTTGATGTGATGGTAAGGCGTTGGACAGGAGAAATGTTCAACTTACAACTAAATTTCATTTTTTTAAGTGGGCCTGAGTTTGTATGCTGTGATCCCTTGAACTACTTCTTAGCCTGTTTCCTCCCCTTAAGTAAGATAGGAAGCTGAGATTTACTAGTTGCCTTCTCCCTTAGGTCAGATAAGGCTCTGTAAAATATTTTCCCTTAGAGAGTAGGCTGTTGTTATGAAGAATCCTTTGTGTATATTTCAAAATTGTTACTTTTTCATTAGACAAGTATTACAAAATGGTTACTTTTCTTCCCTCTCCCACGCATACTCCCTACCTTCACTTAAACAGAAAGGGATTTTTTTCTCATATATTCACTGAGAGAAACTGGTTGGGTTCCTGGAAGTGAAACCCATGAAAATGTAGGATTCTTCTGAGACTGGGCCCCTGGAGTTTTGTTTGTTTGTTTGTTTGTTTTTTGAGACAGAGTCTTGTTCTGTCGCCCAGGCTGGAATGCAGTGGCATGATCTCTGCTCACTGCAAGCTCCGCCTCCCAGGTTCACGCTATTCTCCTGCCTCAGCCTCCCGAGTAGCTGGGACTACAGGCGCCCTCCACCATGCCCAGCTAATTTTTTGTATTTTTAGTAGCGATGGGATTTCATCGTGTTAGCCAGGATGGTCTCCATCTCCTGACCTTGTGATCTGCCCACCTCGGCCTCCGAAAGTGCTGGGATTACAGGCGTGAGCCACCATGCCCGGCTGCCCCTGGAGTTTTTAACTCTCAAGCTGGTTCACATTCAGCCTCCAGCAATTCATGCCTCCAACACCTCATTAAAATTACCTCATTTAAATATTTCTTCGTTACTGACTCCAGTGGCTTCTGCTCACTGTAAGCTGAACTCAGCTGTGATTTTCTGTATTTTCCTGTTTCTCCAAATTTTAGCATGGCAGTTTGCCCTGCAACCTTAATTCTCTGATAGATCTAAGAAAATAATTTTAATTTTTACTTTGTTCAGCTTTTTACTTGTGGTGAGGTTGGGAGTGAAAATTTCCCAGTTCTTCACATGTGGAAATGAAACCAGAAGACTACCACTTACTTTTAAATCTGTAAAACATTAAAAATACTTCTTAAAACTCAACTTTTTCGTTTTTTGAGGTGACAAATTCATATTTGAGCAATATTATTCTTACAAATTAATGATTATATATATTTTAAAGATTAACATCAGTGCCCAGCTTGCTCATGATTAACAAGTTCATATGCTAAAAACTGAGAGAGAGAAAATAGGTTGAAATTATTTTAAGTCACATTTTGTAAGCAAGACTTGGGAATTGTAAGGACTTTTTGTCGATTTTTGTCTTACTGTTTTCATAACATTAAACCATTTAGCAAGGTATGAAAATCAAACCAATTTTTGACCTGTATCAAATTAGAAAATTTTAGCTTTTTTTCAAAATAAGACTCACTTTTAAAGTAATATTTTTTTCTAGATAATAATTTACTTTTTAAGCAGTCATTTTGATAGATGTAATCATTTAGATTATGAAAAGTTGGCAATTTCAAAAGAACATATTTAGTTGATTTTAAGATGCTCATTTTTTAAACTAACATATCTGAAATCTGAATTGCTCTAATGGATGTTTATAGTTTAGTAGTGCTTTCTGGTGGCAGGGAGTTAGTGGTATACAAGGTACTTGTAAATGTTGTAATTGATTAATTACCATAGTATTTACCCAACAATTAAATGGTCCAGAATACTAAGATTCCTCATGATAAAGAAATAATACAAATGTATAATTTATACTTTTTTTACTTTAAAATAACAAACATAGTAGAAATTAATAATCCTAAAAATTTTTGATGAAAAAGTTAAGTATGTTAGTTTCAAATCAATGAACAAAATGATTTAAATTTCACAGTTCAGTAAGTGAGAAGCTGGTTTCATTGATTGCATATGCAATTTGTATGACAAGTAGTTGGAGCTAAGAGCAAGTATCAAATGACAATTGTGTGATAATGAATCAGCCTTGTAAGAACTTCGAAAATCTAACTCAAATATTTTGCTTGCAGAAAAGCTAAGGTAGCCTAGAAAGACAAAGCATGGAAAATAATTTCATGTCTTGGCATTAGATGAACAAAGCTGAGAATTCTAGCTTGGCACTTTTGATGAGAGCTGTGTGACCTGCACATAGTGCAGGATTTCTCTGAGCCTCAGTTTCTTCAAATAGCAAATATGGAAAATATTTGCCTTCCAGTGTTATTGTAAGCAAAAATATACTGCCCAGTACAGTGCGTGACATAAGTCTCAGTACATATTGCCAGTATGAATTATTAAGAATAATAGTATGGCATTAGTGATGGGAAATATTAGTAGTAGCCATATAATGTAATTATTGAAGAACTAGAATGGCAAAAGGAGACTTAAGTTTTAGTCTTAACCTTGTCACTAACACATGACTATGAGCATAGTGCTTCATGATTTTAGATTTCTGTTTTTTCGGTTAAGTGCAAATGGACCAAATGATTCCTAAGATTGTATATGAAACTAAGAAGGAAATATATAATTGTGTTTCATAAAGAGGTGTGATAAAAAATATATTAATGATTTGAAGAATATATAAGAAATAAATGACCATGCTTTTGCACAGTGGTATCTCAAATTAATCATAACTGGTAACTGCAGAAAAGTCTAATGACATATTTTTCACTCCTCATGAAATGCTCATTTAGAACAGGCAGGACATTTTAGATAAGATTGGAATGAGAAAATGGCAAAAAATAATAATTAAGACTTTAAAAGCATTTAGCCATCTGTTGTATAATCATGAGATTTATTGAAAAATGATTCCTAATTTATAATATTCACAACTATAGAACTGAGAACACTGAGGAAATATTCCATGCAAATACATGCATTTATATGTCTTTAGACTTACCTAATGAAGTAAATTAAGAGATACAAAATAAATGATGAAATATTTGGGATTGTATTTTCCTTAAATTTTCAGCCTCTAACTCAGTTACTTTAAAATGGAAGTGTTCTTTATGGCAAAGAAATTGGAGAGAGGAGTGGGAGGGAAGGGGGACTGGCTTAAGAACCATGTTATTATGAAAAGCAGCACATAATAACAGTTTGACGTGACACGTAAGATTTTTTATCAAGTGACTTTATTTTGCTTTATGTGTATCAGCCTCCTGTTTTATAGATTTATTTGCTTTTTAGCCTCTTATTTGCATTTTTATTTCAATATTCACAGTGATTCCTCCATTATTTCCCATTTATTCACATACAAGATAAATTCTAAAGTTATTTTTCATAGAACCTTCATTCTAACACTTCCCTTATCTGTATTCTCATATCATTGTAATTTTTGCTATAAAAGCTGGTAATTTTGTCAATTATGAGATATTAAATTTTATAATGTTGTTTTTATCCTGTTCATCCCAATTAGATGATAAAAATATCTAAGAATATAGTGCTTGTAACATCTTCCTCCTTTATTTGACAAACCACACTTTGTGCTGGGCCTGGACATAAATATTAAATAAACCAGTGTAAGTAAAAAAGGATTTCTGACATTAAGGAGCTCACAGTCTTCATAGTGAGGCACATGTAATAGGTTCCTAATAGATTGATTGATACTTTAATTCAGCAGATGAACAGTTGAACCACCTTACTTCTTGAGGAACTACTATTTCATATTTTCAGATTATAGGCATTCTTGAGTGAAAGCAAAGATCCAAGCCACCCGAGGAATATAGCTGGGAAAAGACATTAAGATGTTATTTTTTTTTTGGTTGTAAGCCTTCAGTATCTTTATTTCAAAATGCATATTTTAATGTCATTATATATATTTTGAAGTAGGTAATACAGAGGTAATTAAGAGACATTCTTGGAGAGAATGCATTAGCCTATTGTAGCTGTACATATGTGGTTCTTTGAAAATAGTATGGACCAGCACTGCCAAATATAATTTGATGGAAGAGTTCTATATTGGCATGGTTCAATTCAGTAGGCACTAGCTGCATGTTGCCACTTGAAATTGAACACTTGAAATGTGGCTAGTATGACTTAGGAGCTAAATTTTTGTTAACTAATTTATTAGTTAGCTCATAACTAATTTTGTTAACTAATTCATTTGAATCTAAGTTTAAAAAGCCACCTGTGTCTAGTGATTATCATGTAGGACAGCACAAGTATACACCAAGGCAGGCACATGTGTGGCATGAGCATCATGGTGAAACCCTTTCGGTGTCCAAGACAGAGTTCACTAATCAGTCACAGCAAACTCTTCCCTCTGAGTTTGAACACAAGTCTTAGTAAAAGCATTCTAAGTCACATCACCTAAAGAAGATACAATGTTTAAACAGAATTATATTTTCAGAACTCGTTAATTTTTTTAATATATATATTTTTTATTTTACTTTAAGTTGTAGGGTACATGTGCACAACGTGCAGGTTTGTTACATATGTATACATGTGCCATGTTGGTGTGCTGCACCCATTAACTTCTCATTTACATTAAGTATTTCTCCTAATGCTATCCCTCCCCCCTCCCCCAACTCCGTGACAGGCCCCGGTGTGTGATGTTCCCCACCCTGTGTCCAGGTGTTCTCATTGTTCAATTCCCACCTATGAGTGAGAACATGCGGTGTTTGGGTTTTTGTCCTTGCGATAGTTTGCTGAGAATGATGGTTTCCAGCTTCATCCATGTCCCTACAAAGGACATGAACTCATCATTTTTTATGGCTGCTGGAAGACAGTGTGGCGATTCCTCAAGGGTCTAGAACTAGAAATACCATTTGACCCAGCCATCCCATTGCTGGGTATATACCCAAAGGATAATAAATCATGCTGCTATAAAGACACACGCACACATATGTTTATTGCGGCACTATTCACAATAGCAGAGACTTGGAACCAACCCAAATGTCCATCAATGATAGAGTGGATTAAGAACTCGTTAATTTTTAAGAAGCAAGCACCAAATACAAATTAGTTGAGTTTAAAAAGTGGGAGGTGTTTGGAGGGGGTTATTTAAATGGATTTTCCTAGTGTCCAGCTGCTTAGATGATGTTATCAATTCAGTGTATTTAAACTTTGTTATTGGAAGTATGAGTTCCAGTCTTGCCTCTTCTGGGTTTTATGTGCAGTAATGCTCTCCCTCCAAATTTTGACAATAACCCAGAGCAAGCCTAGGCTCACCTCTTCACAGTTTAACAACGATAGCAAAAACAAGCACTGTTTCCCCGGTCATTCTGATAAATTCCCAGGACCATCTCATTCGGACAGCTTATCTCACTTGCGCCCTCTAGACGTTTAGATGGAGTTTGCAGTTTACCTCCCAAATAACCTCGACTAAGAGCAAAACCCTAACCAGCGTTCATCCATCTAATGGGCAGCTTTGATGTATAAACTTTTCTGTTTAGAGTTTTGTGTGGATTTTCACTAATGCGCTTGGCCTTTCGTAAGTGGACTTTTCAAGTATAAATTGTCTACCCTTTCTTCACAAGCCATCGTAAGCACTTCAATTCAAAGGAAACTTTACCCAATCCTCTATGTTTTCTGCCCCAAAACAGTGATGTTGAAATCTTACAATTCCGTTCCTTTAATTTGCCTTTGCTGCTATGCTATTCCCATGTACACATTGCACCTCCGTAATAATCAAGTTTACTCAGAAGCAGGATTTGCGTTTTATTTTTGGGGCCTCAACAGTGCAGATAATATATTCTTTCCTATTACGTTCTTTCCTGTTTATTTAAAAACTGCTGCTAACAACACAATAGAGTCATGTGAAATCCTTCGTTTTTTGAAACATTATAATGGGTGATCATGTAAGATTTATGAGATTAAAGCTGTATTTTCCAGAGAAATGCATTGAGACCTTTGTAGTATAAATCATATTTGGAGAATAAAGAATGTAATAGCAAGAAGAGCATAATAATTTATTACATGACAGTGATGTTTAACCTACTTTAGACACCACACTGTGTTTTTCCATAGTAAAGCACTGATAAGGGAACAGCACATTACTTTAGGGTATTATTTGGTCAGGAATAAATGGGTAATCAGTGGATTCTGAGATCACAACTAGCAAGAATAATATATATTTGTTCAATAATAATTTTGAAGAAAATTAATGTTAACAGACTTATATAGTAGAATAGATAACTTTGGTGACTATGTGCTAGATCCATTTTAGGCATCTTACCTATATCTTATTAACTCTATACAATAATCCTAGAAATAGATTTTATTATTTCTCACCAGTTTTATAGATGAGAGAACCGTCACAGAGAGGTTTACTAACTTTCCTCAGGTCTGATTTTCTTTATTATGGCAGTATGTACAATGCCAGGTTTGAAGACAGCGAGTTTTGTTTCAGAATCTGGTCTCTTAACCCTTAACACTTATTCTTTGAACACGAATAAGTGATATCTAATATCACTGAGAATGGCAATTTTGCTAAAATTAAGTACCATGTAGCATCTATCCTAATAAAAGTAGTGACTTATAACAATTTAGGTGGTGTCATTTGTAAGTTAACTTCAGTCCAACGATGAATAAAGTTCAAAATCTATTTAGAAATAGCATATGTTTGGGATATTCTTTGTAAAAACAATGATGAGAGATATTTTCAATGGAAAACAAATTATTAAAACCACAAATTTTTGTTTTCTTTCTGCATCGAAATATTTAACAAGTTTTTCAAATAAGGTATTTCAAAGGTAAAACCTATTTCAAGTTGGGCTTTCCAAATATGTTTGCCATAAACAAACTTTCAGAACTAATTTGCTGATTATTGACAGAATTCTGAGAAATCGTAAATGTCATAGTAGTGCCAAAATATGTTAATTTGCTAATCCTATAAAGGAAAATACAATTTTTCAAATCTGTATTTCTTAAGGGAAATAGATAAACTTACAGGCCCATAAATAATAGACATACTTTAATTACATGGGTTTAAATATTCCATATAGAGGCTATTACAAAAGGGATCTTTCATTTGTAGTACAGTTATAAGAAAACAATGAATATATCTCCAGCTTTTATAAAATGTTTTTTAAAGACACATCAATTGTGTTTGCCATTACCACTACATATACGTATGTAGAAAATCATTTCTCTTTGGATTTATTACTAGGATAATATTTATCTTTTTTTAAGAATTAATATACTTATTTATTGTTATTACAGTGATGTTATGAGTCCTCTAGAAGTGAAAGATGACTGTCAGATAGAGAAGGGGTGGGGAAGGACAGAGGATATGCATATTAATGTTAGAGAATTAGAGAACTGAGGAGTCTCACTGAGGACTCCAGGGTTGGAAAAGAAGATGAGTAGACACAGAATTCAGTGATGAAGAACTCTGTGATACGGAAGGCAGGAAGAGGAATAAAATGTTGGCTATTTCATAGGTAAGCATTGGAAACATCTTAATTCCTTTCCCTTGTTTAAAATAAGTAAATCAGATAATCCAGATATAGTGCTGAGTAAATCCTAGAGATGAGTGACATGAGACCACAGGAAAATATTTAGTCAGAAAGAGAATGGAGAAGCTGCCACATGAAGAAAGACCATGACTGTTAAGGTCTCATCTCTCTTTTAAGGGGCAGATACTAAGAGGAGAATATGAAAGACAAAAATCAGGAAGTTTATGTTTACAGAAAGTTTCTGAGTTTTAAAAATAGGTATGTTAAAATTTGAAACTTTAGGCTGACTAGCAGGAAATATTTTAAAATTTTGTTGGAAGAAATTTTATTAAAGTGTATAGTCTAAGAAGTTGTACATGTTTATAATTAGATATATTTATATATCTAATTATATATTTATAATAGACTGAATAATAGATATATTTATATATCTCTTTTATATATAAATAGATATAATTATATATAAATATAATAGATATATTTATAATAGACTGAATACAGTCTCAGTCTATTACTTCATAGAATAAAGATTAGAAGGAACTGAATATATTGGAAAGAACAGTCCATTAGTTTTGTCATTTTTTTTAGAGTTTCATTAGCAATCTTCTAATTCAAGCTGTTCCAAAGAAATAGGTCGTTTTCACAGTTGTCCCTTTTAATTTTGGGAAATGAGACAGGAGAGAAGGAAAAGGAGGCGAGCAAATTTTTATTCACACTTAACACTGGGCTGGAAGTTGTGGTCACTCTGAGCACATAGAGTGGATTAAGGGACATTTTTGCTTTCAAGGAGCTCAAGTCTGGTTCTAAGAGATTTTTCTCAACTACCCCTAATGTAAGCGTCTTCTAGATTTTATAATGCTTACACTCAAAATCTATCCCTCTCCTAAACAATGAATTAGAAAAAAACAAAAATTCATTGAAATTTACTACTATGTGTTGTGGCTATAATTTTTTTCTTTCTCCTTTTCTTGTCAAATTGTGATATCATTACCTATGTGATTGAGTTTAGAATAACTTTTATTGAGCATTTATTCTAAAGTAGTTATTATGCTAGGTTATGATGTTATAAAAATGTGTATCATCTAATTCAGCGTTTGGTCTCTTCTAAATCAGTGTTCTGAAACAATACCAGGGACTCCCAAATCCTGAAATCTGTGCATTTTTCTCAGGCTTCCTTTTTCTCTGTGGCTTTTGACCCCATTGTCCAACCCACGCTCCTTAAAATTTTAACCTCATGGGCTGCCCTTTCATTCATCTGCTTTACCTCTCTATTTTTACCACCGCATCCTTTAAATATGAAGCTCATGAAACCTGAGGTTCCTGAGGTTCCTAAAGTTGCATTGTCTCTTCTATTGTTTTAACTTTTCTATTTCAATTGTCACCATCTTAAAGACTTTGATCCTACTTCTTATTCATTCTAACCAGTAGTCGTTTCTGGTAGTAGGGTTTAACCCAGCTTTCTCATCTATAAAATGAAAAGGTTGATCAGGACTGCCTTCATTTTTTTTCCTCTAAGTTCTTTTATTTGGGATCTAACTCCACATCTCTAAACTTCAACCTTTTCATAGACTTCAGGCTAACATTTCCAAGGTATCTTGCAACTATTTAAATGTAACAGATTTGGAAGTTGACCCTCCAATCCGCCACACCACAAGACTTCCTCCTCCTCCTGAGTTTCTCAGTTCTGCCAATGCCTCCCTCCCAAACATGCAAGCTTGACTTTTGGGTTCAGTTCTGTCTCTGTTGTCTTCTTTGTTGTGTTCTTTTGTCCACTCTATCACCAAGTTATGTCTTTTCCCCCACCTACTTTTTCTCATTTTTAAAGTAGGAAGCATCTTTTCAGATGTATTTTTTTTTTCTTCCATAATGCCTAGTGTAAACGTTGCACAGAGTAAGTGCTTGGTAAATATTTGTTGAATGGAGTCTCTCTTCTTCTCTTCTTGTCTGATGCTTAGTACTTGTTAAGAAATGGTGAATCCCAATTAAAGTCAACAAAATGTGAATCAGAGCAACATTCTCTTTTTTCGACCCATCTTAAGTACAACATTTTTTCTACCCATCGTAAGTACAACATTTAAACCATCTGAAATAGAATAAACTGGTTAGAAAAATAGTGTTCTTCTTTGAGCCCCTCTAGAATCTGAATTCAGTGAAAATCTGTTCAAACCATAATTCTAATTAAGGGTTTTAGCTGCCAAATAATATGTTCTGGTTAAAGCCAAGTTAGTATTATGGAGTGTTTCATGAATAACAGCACAAGCTTTAAACTTGCTGTTGATTTTCTCATGGGAAACTCAAGTAAAGGAGAATGATACCTCCCTGTTGACTTTAACTTTTAGAAATGCAAAGCATGCTGAAATTGTACATAATTCTCTTCTAAAGAAAAGGAAATAGCATTTCAATGGTTTTCCTCAGTGTCTTATTGAGTTATGGTGGGGCACAATTATGTCTGTTAAACTGATTTACCAGATGGAAGGTTACATTTTATATTTAGCTGATTAAGTTGTAAGAGACTGGAATTGTATCTCATACTATAAAAGTCATATATAAAATTTAAAAATATTTTGATTAACTATTTTGAAGCAGTTAAAAGGTTTAAACTGTTCCCCCTCCTCTTTTACTTACATTAAACTAAAAATGAAGTTATTCTTAGAAATAGGCCTATCACAGAGTTGGTATTTGGCTTAATAATATCTCAAATGGAATGTGTAAAACAACAGCAACAAAAAAAGGGAAATATTCCCATTCAAGTTTTGGAAATTGCTTTTCTTGGCTATTTAATGTATTCTTAGTATTTTATGGTTAAATTAAATAATCCTTAATTTATATACTTATACCCTATGGAACTTTTACAGAAATATTTAAAGGAAATAAATTATACTTTTTGTCTTTTTTCTCTTTTGGATCTTCTGCAAGTAAACAAATACATTAATAAAACCTTTACCATAGAAAATTAAATGTGGCAAAGTGCTAAGTAAATTTTTGTCCTGGCATTTTTGCTGTGTGATCATATATCATTAATACTACTCTTTAATTCCTACATTACCTAAAAATAATGCATTAAAAATACAGCCCAGGAAAATCTGATCTAGTCAGAACCAGTATTTCAGAATATTCAGACTTCCAAAATAGCACCAATCTTGGAATTCATTCAACTACTGTATTATTTTCCTGTGGATGCTGTAACAAATTACTGCAAACTTAGTTGCCTAAACCAATCTATATTTATTATTTTACAATGCTGGAGGTCATATGTCCAAAATGGCTTTGACTGGGCTAAAATGAAGGAATCACCCTGGCGTGTTCTTTTCTGGGGACTCTGGGAACGAATCCCTCTCCTTGTTTCTTCTGGCTTCCGGAGGCTGCCTGCAAGCTCTAGCTGTGGGCTCTCCCATCCTCGTGGCCACTAGGACCAACCAAGCCTTTCTCAAATGGCATTGCACTGACACTCCTCTGCCTCTCTCTTCCTTATTTTTTAAGGACCCCTTGGATAATCCAAGTTAATCTTTTTTAAGTCAGTTGATTGGCAACCTTAAATCCATTTGTAACTTTACCTTTACCACCTAATGTGATATAGTCACAAATTCTGGGGAATAGAACATGGACATCTTTGGAGTGGAGCATTATTCTGCCTACCCCAACTGCTTAGAGTTTTCGTTAAGATGGTGTTTTCTGCAGTGTACTTTGACTTACTACCCCTTTACCATTTTATGTGAAATTTGTTTGCGATGCCTTTATCCAGGCAGTCATCCAGAGAAAGTTGACTAAATAGGTGTTTAACTGATGATCTGTCTAGAAAAGGATTCAGGGGAGGCCTGAATGAATCTAGACGTGAAATTTTGCCTTTTATATCCATTCAAGATAGGTAATAGTGTTTCGTTATAAATATATATTATAAAGAAAATGTATAATATAGTTCAGCAAAGTTATAAATGCTATTGAGGTAGAATTGAATTACCAAGAACATTCCAAAACCATAAAGGTTGTCTAAAGGTTATAAAATCAAAACTTGCAAAGCAAAATAAATAATAACAGATGCCCAGGTGACTTGGAAGGTTCTGAAACAGGACAAGAGCAGGAAGCAAAGTGGTATTTGAACTGGGGAGAGGACAGTCTCCTGTTGGCCAGAAGTCACTGCTGTCCCCTTGTCAGTGGTGCTGATGATCCATGGTACCTGAATGTATCTGAGGGGCTGTGAAGAGTTGAATAGACTTAGAGGTTGCACCTAAAGACTTAAAAGTATATTGTGAGAGATAACAATCATTAGTAACAGTAATTAGATGTTTAAAAAATGTACGTGTGTCTCTTTATTAAGCTGAACAATGTGATTCCCTAAAGAAGTAAATGGAACCATGTTCTGTCCAGAAATCTCAGAACCACACCAGGCGCCTAGTTCTCCTTTTTTTTCATGCAATACTAACTTCTGTTATTGCTTGCTGTTAAATCTCCCCTTTCTTATCATGCCTACTGTTATAATTCATTCCCTATTTTGTTCAGCCTCCATTCTGGTTATTAACCACTGATTCCATCATACTCCTGTCCAGTCAATCCTTTGACTTTCTAAAGTTTAAGTCTAGTCTTCCTGCCCTCTAAAAGAGCCATTTACTGCCTCTTCTGTTATGTACAAGGCTAAAGCTCCTCCATCGCAAGCATGATCTCTGTCTCCTCATTCCCTCTCTGACCTCTCTCAACTCTCCCCACTCCACTACCTCATACCCCTTTGCCCTAGCAGTACTGAAAAAATTGAAATTCCATGAACAAATCTTTCTGTTTCCCATTCACACAAGCCATTCTCATCTGGTTTTCCAGATGCTCCTTGCTCTTAAAGTGCCCTCTTCAATTGTTCATACTCATCTTTAAATGCTCAGATGATATATATACTTCCTCTCTGTTAAGCTTTACCTGGTACCTTCCTACCCACCAGGCCACCCCAGATAGTCACTTCATATTTTATGCCAAATGTATATGCCCAAATATGCTCTGACATATCTCTGTGCATTTATCTCTATATTAAAATTACATTCTACTCAGTTGAGGAATCCTTGAGGACAGTATCTTTAGCCTATTTATTATTGTATCCCCAGCATCTTCAGAGAGCTGATAATTGGCACTGAATAAATTTCTGTTATATGAGTAAATGAATATATGTACTAAAATAGGAACTAATACACATTTATTTGGGTATTTAAAATTCTAGAAGTTGTTTTGCTAAATAATTTTTAAGAATTTAATTTGCAATAACATTTTGGAGGTAAGAGACTAACTGCTTCCGGATGACTGTAACTGGGTAAATCAGAAGAAAACAAGGAAACAAAATTTTTCATGTTAGCAAGTTGATGTTATAGTCTTTTAAATATTATTTTATTTTAATTCTTGTGGAATGAAATGACTTGCTAGAGGATGATTTTGCAATTTAATGGGAATTGGCTAAAAATTTTCAGATAAACATCAGAGAGAAAAAAACCTAAAGTAATATGTTTGAAGGAGATAATTGTATGGCATTTCAAATTAGACAGTGATTTACTATACTTATTGTAGTAAATGTATTCCATTTATTACTTCTGAACTCTTTAAGGTCAGGAATGGCTGTTATTGTCCACATTTGCAGGCAAGAAAATTGAGGCACAGCAACATTAAATAATACTTTACTCAGATGTTATGGTGGTAGAGTCAAGACTGGAAAACAACTCCAGACTCTTAGGAGGGTAACAAGATGAGGTTCATGCTGAGAGAACAAATAAGTACAATAAAGTTTAGGTTTATGATGATACCCAGGATATTATCAGGGGATAGGTATTACCTTTCTGGACCATGAAATCCTGACCTATAATGTTTTCTGGGAGTAATTCCATGCTGTCTCCATGTGTGTCCCTATCAAGCACTGGGCTGCACCCTAAATAGATCTCACCTACTAAAATGGCCCCACTCTCTCACGCAGTCAGTTCACATGTAGCTCTTATGAACTGTCTGAGTAGGAGGGACATTAAAACATTTTATATCCACAATAAAATTACTTTTCATGCCATTTCTATTTGAAATGGTATATAAAAGATATATCTAGTACAGGATTTTGTGTGTGTATATATATATATATGTAGGAATTCGTTTGTTACAGAAAGATTCATAGCAGAATAATTATACAGAATTTTAGAGTGAACAGGACTTGTTTATAAGAAAAAATACATAAACACATGTATGAATTCAGATTTCCCCCAAAGTAGCATGTTATTTGTGAAATACCAATTCAGAAGTATACTTTATAATAAAACTTTGGGACTCAGGTAGAAAAGAAAATTATTTTAGAAACTAGATTGAAGACTGAAACATGTTTATAATCTAGTTCGATTTATTGAAATGATAATTCAAAATGATGCTAGATAGATTTTTAAATTTGTCTTAGGTAAATAAAATATATTTGAAAAATTAAAGCATATAAAGGAGTTAGCATATGAAGGCATTCTGGCCTGTATGAGATATGGATTTCCTTGACTCCAAAATGTAATATTTGTGATGCTTGCCAGAAAAGAGAAATTCCTTCTGCATTCCACATCTGATCTATGAGACCTCTTGCCATAACATTCAGCATCAAGAAATTCTTAGAAATTAGGGTAGTTGAGGTTCATCTAGTTCTCTTCTCAACAATATTTGAGACTCAGCCTTTTAATATAAGTTTCCTTCATGCTTGGATGTATACAGGCATGTATTATTCATTCAGTAACTGTTTATGGAGACCCATTGAGCCTATGTTCTTGCTAAGTACTGGAAATAGACACAAGATCAATGATTACATTATATTTCTGCTAAGCATCAAGGGCTGGAGCCATATTGCAGTGTTTTGAGGTTAGGAAGTGGTAGTGGCAAGTATAGGCTATTTCTTTAACTTGACTATGAAAGTGCAATCACAGGAAGTAGCTCATGAGATCTGTGTCTATGGGGGCTTATTTTTATTTGAATGGGAAATATTTGAGCATGTCTACATTCTGAGAAGGAGCCAGAAGAGAGAGGGAATTTGAAGATACATGTTGAATAACCTCTATAAGTATCTCATAGATTAACTAAAATGTGTTTGATATTTATCTCTGAAGTTTTATTTTTTATTTTGTATTCCTTCCCTCACCAGCATACTTAATCTCCATTCTTTGAATGTATGGGCTCTGTACCCTTGGACGTGGTTATTTCCTCTGCATAGAACTGCACTTCTCCCACCTTTACCTGTCAACATCTCACTAAGCCCTGGAGGATCCTCTTTTAAAGCAAATGAATCTCTGCCTTTCAGCCACAACACTCTGCTTATACCTATAACGTGGCACCGATCCCAGTTAGTATTTTATTCATTCTTGAGACCATGAGTACCTAGGAGAAAAAGACTCTGTCTTTTCTCTGGGGGAGTTGCCTCAGCACTTAACATGCCCTTTTTCCCATTCCTTGATTCCTTGTTTGAATAAATAGCTAAAGGATTTATTCCATGTAGTTGGCACTGTATAGGTACCTGAACAATGAAAATATGGCTACACATGCTTCCAGTCTGCATGAAACTTGCAACCTTGTTTCTCAATATTATTATTCAATAGCTGTTAATCGAATGTAATTAAACAATAGATCTAATTAAATAGTAGGTTTTAATTTTAACTATAAAATAATTAGAATTTTATAACTTACTGTTAAAATTTATTTTTATACTGAATCACACTGATTAAAGTATTTTTATGTTAAAAACGATAATTTGTTAAAATGTCATAAAAATTTTAGGAAGTTATTTTTTCCTGTTTGTCCTAGTATTAAAAAAAAGTAATGAGTAGTACTAAAAGTAGTACTAAAAACCAGTATTACTACTGAGTGGTACTTTTTTTTTTTTTAAATACTAGAACAAACAGGAAAAAATAGCAAATTTGTACATTCATTCATTAACTCCGTAAACTTTTACTGAGTTTCACCTGAGCCAGCCGAGTGCCAGGCACTCTTGAGGCACACTGGTGAAGAGGAGGAAAAGTGCTGCTCTTAGAGGGAACTGAGTGCACTGTCATGAGCTTTAGATGCTAAGGAAAAATGCCCACCTTTCCCCTTCTAGACCATGCTCCTGTTACTTACGGCCCCGATATTGTCTTCCCATCCTACTCTGCGATGCTTCCAATGACTTGGTAGTTCTCTTTCCCATGTATGACTATTTTTTTTCCTATATGTAAAGAGGTTATCATTGTTGTTTCCATCTGTGATAAACGTAAGAATTAAATTTCTATTTACATTGGTAGAAGGAAATACAACTTCCTAGAAAACTCACACAGTGATGTACATAGCAGTGCTGCCTTTCGAAGCAAAACAATGTGTAGTACACCCGAGTGTCCCACATTGCCTTATTCTTAAGGGAAATATTGTGTATTCACATGTAAGTGTGGATATATAATATATAGTATATCCTCATAATGTATTTTTAAAAGAATATATAATTGCTTGGGGAAAAACATAATAGTTTTTAAGTGAAAAACATAATAAATGCAATAATTTTAAGGAATATGTAATTACCTGGGAAAAGACCCATAATATATTATTAAATGAACAAATAAGATATAATCATAAATATAATGATTCTCATTTTCAAATAATTTTACCTATATAACACAAAGGGAACATTTTAGAGTATACACAAATTTTCCCATTCTTAAAAATCTCAAATATGTATGACTTACATAATCGGAAGCAAGCAATAAATTTTATTATAAAATTAGCACTTTTCAAAAGATCACATTGTAAATTGAGTAACATTTACCAATATGGATTTTGAAAAATGGTAATCTTAACAAGTAGACAAAATTGGTGTATTTGCAATAAGAGAATGGATAGATGCAGTAGTATTTCTCAAAGACAAATAGTATTATAATGTCTTTAGGAAATTGCATTCATGTATTACCATACATGTGGCTAGAAATTCCCCCAAAATTATTTTTTGAAAACTTTATATATGAATTACATACTGTTAAGTGGTTATAATTAGAAATAGTTACATTAGAAATTTTGCTCCTTAGTGTCAAAATATATAAAATCTAATTCATAACATTAAAGGTTCATTTTATCCCAGCCAGAAGAGGCATACATTGTATTATTTATTGTAGTATGCCAAATAGTACTTTTGAAAATATGTACCTTTTGTATAATTATGAAACTTTTCATTAGAGTAACATGTGTATTTTGATTAACTAGACTGGAGGATCTACTGTGTCCCCAAAGCGTCTTTCATAACTGTAGTGATTACTGATTTGAACAGTTTCTAGATTTCTACAATGCCAGCCTGGGTTAGAGGAGAGATTTGGGCAGGAACTGTGCCAGGAAATCTAACCTTCAGAAAGAACAGAGAGTGAATGAATAGGTGATAGATTATAATAAGTATTTGGTTCCAAGTAACAAAACATTTAAATATGGCAGCTCCTAAGGGATCCCTGAGAGGAGGAGATAGCAGGAGAAACCCAGGGGAGGGAGAAACTGTGTGGAGAAGTTGACAGATATCCAGTACTGCAGGGAAGAATAGACAATGCCAGAAAGGGATCTGAAGCTGGTGGTGAAGACTTGACCTTCACCTATGATTACAGAGCTAAATGTTCACTACAGGTGGAATCATTGTATATCCCAAATATTCATTATTTAAAAAACATGTATGTATGTATTTATTTATTTAGAGACGGAGTCTCGCCCTGTCACCCAGGCTGAAGTGCAGTGGCATGATCTTGACTCACTGCAACATCTGCCTCCCAGGTTCAAGCAATTCTGCTGCCTCAGCTCCCAAGTAGCTGGGATTACAGGGGTGTGCCACCACACCCGGCTAATTTTTTGTATTTTTAATAGAGATGGGTTTTCACCATGTTGGACAGGCTGGTCTCAAATTCCTGACTTCATGATCTGCCCGCCTCGGCCTCCCAGAGTGCTGGGATTACAGGTGTGAGCCACCATGCCCGGCCTAAAGAAACATTTATTAATCTAGTACTCAATCTTGGTTAATAATTAATCATCTTAATATATGAAATATGTTAAAATATTTATATAATATTAACACAATGGAAAATTTTCCATTTTTTCCTTATGATAATTTTCAATAAGAATGAAGAACTTCTACATACCACGCTATGTGGTATTGAAATTTCTTTATCTAAATTATTGTTGTAAAGAATACTCACAACCTAGGATTAAGAGTGAACAGAGGCCGGGTACAGTGGCTCACATCTGTAATCCCAGCACTTTGGGAGGCCAAGGCAAGCAGAACACTTGAGCCCAGGAATTTGAGACCAGCTTGGACAATGTGGTAAAACCCCATCTCTATAAAAAATACAAAAATTAGCTGGGTTTGGTGGCATGTGCCTGTGGTCCCAGCTACCCAGGAGGCTGAGGTAGGAGGATCTCTTGAGCCCAGGAAGTTGGGGCTGTAGTGAGCTGAGATCATGCCACTGCACTCCAGCCTGGGTGACAGAGTGAGACCCGGTCTCTGGAAAAAAAAAAAAAAGTGAGCAGAGGCAAAATACACATAGTAGGTAGTCCTTCTTAAGTGGATGATGATCTAGTTAAGACTTAGAACTAAACAGAATACAATTTATAAGCAGGCAAATTAGAAAGTGAGAAAAATATGTGAAGTCAGTTATTAACCAAAAGTTATTTTAAGTACACTGAGTCAAAGTTCAGAAAAGGGCTATTGTTATGGTTATGGTGTTTTCAAACATTACACTAGGCAAAGGAGTGTACCAATTGCAGCCATCTCTCTCTCTCTACTTATTTTTTATTTTGTTTAATTTTAACATAACTTCATCTTACATCTGCACTTCATGAAACATTCATTCGACATCTATGTAATGAACAACTTTTTTTTTTGTGGTAGACAACCAGGTGAGCCAAGAACCAGGATGTGTGGTAGGCATTGTTACCATTCTTTTATAGATGATAAAATGATTCACAGAGATGAAATCACTCATTTGGGGTTACAGTTAGTACATCAAAGAGTTATCATTGGTGGCTGGGTGCAGTGGCTCACACTGGTAATCCCAACACTTTGGCAGGCCAAGGCGGGCGGATTACAAGGTCAGGAGCTCCAGACCACCCTTGCCAACATGGTGAAACCCTGTCTCCACTAAAAATACAAAAATTAGCCAGGTGTGGTGGCACGCCCCTGTAATCCCAGCTACTCGGGAGGCTGAGGCAGGAGAATTGCTTGAACCCAGGAGGGGGAGGTTACAGTGAGCCAAGATCACGCCACTGCACTCCAGCATGGGCGACAGAGCAAGACTCCATCTCAGGGGGAAAAAAAAAGCATTGGAATGAGAGGTCTGGTCTATTTGTGTCAGAGTCCTGTGTGCTTCTACACAAGATAGTTTGTGTGCCTGTCTGCATGCATGTGTGTACAAAAATCACACCCCACAATTATGGACACAGTCACACATATCAATCTCTTAGTAAAATGACAAGTCTGGGCAGTGTCACTCACTGTACCTTGGAATCCTAGTTTTTTAACCTTTGCTTCCGCCACCTAGGTTTACTATTCCTCCCCCAAGTTTTATGCTCATACCTGCCACCCTAAGTTTATTGTGTACCATGGAGACTAGTATGAGAATAAAGATTTGAAATACCTTTAGTTCATGAGGCATTCTTCAGATATTTTCTGTTTCTTTTTATTGACGATATTTTCTTTTAGGTGAGAAGAGAAAAAGGTATTGGGTCTGTTCTGTTTTACTATTGATTGTTTTCACTTAAATAATGATAGTCAATTTTTATACAAAGTTTTCATCTCAGCAGGCAAATGTATTCAGATGAGCACACACACTAGAAAGCTTGCCTTCTGTTTCTATGATTAATTGAGACGTAGAGAATGATGGGTGTGGGGTAAGAATGGAAAGGTAATTAGTGCAACTAGGCATGAAATACATTCATATACAAGCAGAACCTCTCCCCAGCTAGTGATCTTTTTCTGGGCTCTGAGGATTTGCATCCCATTAGTAAGTCACTGGCATGGAAATCTTCAGCCTTTGGGGAGACCAGAGCATTAAAAATAGAATTAACTCTAACTGCAAACCGAGTCAGCACACTAGGCCATTAATTCTTCTGCTTGGGTATATATCATGCTGAGCTTCTGTGTGTGGGCTTCTGAAATGTTAGGAGTGAGTTTTAAAGAGCATTGCCAGGACTAAATGATAGTTATCTATCATCTCATCTCTCACCCTCACTACTGAGATTTTAATATCTCTCATGACCCAAAACCTGAAATACAGGCAGAAGGTTTTGCTAGAAACATTAAGTAGGGGACTTTCTTTAGAGAAGTTGTATACTGTATATTTTGTTAACATAAATCTATGTTGTGCTTTACAGTATGTCAGAGATTCCTTATTTCAAAACCTTATGTCCTCAGATCATCACAGTGCCTCAAATGTTATCCTTTCTAAAACTGAGAATTATGCCTTTTTGCATAACTCCACCAACTAATGATAAAAGTTGCCTAGTGTTATTATTTTTAGAAATATTAATGGTATTGGAAACATTTTAAAATCAACTTCCAAGTATAAAATTTATTGAAACATTTAATATATACAAGCTACATAGAGTACTCTCAATTTCTAATGATCTCTCTTTTCTTTTCTTCCCTTACCCTTCTCCAGCTTCTTTGGGAATCTCTGACAGATATTATTTTCTTTAGTCATCCCAGAGCAGTACAATTATTAACAGCTGCCATTGACTGATTGCCTGTCCCAGGGTTTCTCATACTTCGCACTATTAACATTTGGGTAAAGATAATACTTTGTCATGGGATGCTGTCCTGTGCTTTGTAGGATGTTTGGCAGTACCCCTGGCCTGTACCCATACCAGATGCCTGTAGCAGCTCTCCATACTGATGACCAAAAATGTGTCCAGATATTGCCAAATGTCCCCTGGAAGAGAAATCTTCCCTGGTTGTGAACCACTGGCCTATTCTCTACTAGTCATTATTTCATTTGATCCTATAGTAGCTGCAAGATATGTGGGACTGGCTGGGTGCAGTGGCTCACACCTGTAATCCCAGCACTTTGGGAGGCCGAGGCGAGTGGATCACCTGAGGTCAGGAGTTCGAGACCATCCTGGCCAACATGGTGAAACCCTGTCTTTACTAAGAATACAAAATTAGCCAGGCATGGTGGCACATGCCTGTAGTCTCAGCTACCTGGGAGGCTGAGGCAGGAGAATCTCTGGAACCCAGGAGGCGGAGGTTGCAGCAGTGAGCCAAGATCACACCACTACACTCCAGCCTGGGCAACAGAGCGAGACTCCATCTCAAAAAAAGAAAAAAAGATATGGATATGTAGGACTATATTAATCAGGATCCTGGCAGGGAACAGATCTTTGCAGCGTGGGTCATAGACTTTTATGAAGGGACTACTTAACAAGGAAGTTAGTAAGGTTAAATGAACTGCTTAGGGAAGTGGGGGTACCCAGAAAATAGCAATAGTGGGAGGTCATTCCCACAAAGAAAAGAGGGGAGGAAATTTTTCCTGGAGTGCTGGAGAGCTGGAGCCCTGGAATAGCGGCTTCCAGAGGGAGATGAAGTCAGGAAGAGACATAGCCATGGCCAGTGATGCAGCATTGTGACAGGGAGAGTGTAGGACAGCCTGGCCTCTCCCTCCTCCTTAATTCTTTGGCCACCAGCCTGTCCTGCCAGTAGATTAAGCCCAAGTGAAATCCAACCAGCAAAGAACTAGAGTGTTGCAGCTCCAGGATTCAGCCCCCATGGGCTCAGAGAAGGAAGGAAAATTGAATCTGTTGGGGAGAAAATGAAGAAAATCCCTCCAACATCCCCATTTTAACATGAGAAATCGAGGTTTAATGATATAAAGTAATTCATCCAGGCATCTATTTGACTCCAGGCACAATGAAGGTATCATCTTAGTTGGTCTGTGTGAATGAACTGATGTTCAGCAAGACTGTGAATTATTCAAGGTTACTGATTTTAGTAGGTGGTAGATACAAGACTAAAACCCAGTTCTCATTCCTCTTCTGGTGTTTGCTTTTTTATGTTGACCATTGAAAGAAATCTGAGAGCTGTATATCTGGCTGATTCGCAAGTAGACAAACAGGAGTGAAAGCTATCTGCTGACCTTAAAAATCATTTCTTTCTGAAAATCTTGGAAAATTCTAGGTTTCATCTAGAATGTTTAAATGGCATATGCTATTTTTCCAATCTGTCAGCACATTTTTATCTTGATTGCAGACACTCAGCCCCAGCTGATGCAATATATTAGGAGAGGGAGGAGGACAAGACTGAGAATAAGAAGATTTGGGGCCCAGTTCTGGATCAGCCCCTCTTAGCTGTGTAACTAGCCTTCAGAAATAGTACCAATAATATGTTTCATAAACCCTTCCCTTCTACATTCACCCAGATCTTCACAGTTATTCTCAGGTATCTAATTGGAAAGGCTTTAAGCTATGTTTCACAAATGAAGAATCAAGCTTAGAAAGCACTATAATCTCACTGCAAATTTCATAACAGGAAAGTTGTCCCATGCAGACTGAATTCACATTCCTCACTGAAAATGCATGGTCTTTTCTAGTCCACCCACTGCCTTTTGAAGTGATCAATTGATTTACTCCCTATGGACTGCCAATTTGCAGCATTTAATCCATCAGGTTGCATTATAAAATCATATCTCCATCTAAGTTCTGAGAATCTGTGATTTCCTATGGTTATTAGCAAGGCTACAGAGGATACCAATGTAGTTAGCACCTAGGGATTCATGGTTCTTTATTTTTCCTTTCTAGGTTTTAGATAAATATATTTATTATCTATAACTTTTTGGAGGCAAGATCAATATTTTTGAAGTATTTTAAAAATACATGTGTACATGAAAACATATCTAAGTACATTAATACAGTCCCAGTATCTCACTTTATTCCTGGGTAAGTTGGGGGTTAGAAACTGAGATAGATTCCTACACTAAGGTGAAGTGTGTTGCCACTACTGGAAGATCTGGCAAGAATCCTAATCCTTTCCCAAATTGGTTGGTTTGTTTGCCTTCATGTGGGAGTCCCAGCAAGTGATACATTTCAGATCTCTATCACTTTGAGCTTGTGCTCACCCCTGATCTCTGCCCCACCTTTTGACACCCTACTTTTACAGCATTTTCGGGCTTTTGGGTTTTTTTATCTTTTCAGTATTTTCAGGCATAAAATCAGGTTTACAATACAAAAAAAAGTAGCTTTATTTTTTGTATCTGAACTTCATTTTTAAGTTCCTATTTCACCAATCCAATTCCAAGAAAACATATAATGCAAGAGTTCTCCATCGAAGCTTAAAGCAAAAAGTATAGATATTTGAAGAGTAAAACAACAAAAAAGTGGAGAAGAATTGTAAGTTCTACCTTTGATATCCCTTGTAGTCTGTCAAAAATATAAATTCCCTCAAAAATATTTTCACTGATAAAATCTGGCTACATTATAATATTGTATCTGCTCTAGATGATTAGTGGTGCTTTGGGAAAAACTATTTTATAATTTTTATGATGATAATACATAAGGAAAGCTGGAAGAGCAACATTTTCAGTATTTAGAATAGACTTATGCCAGACTACCTGGGTACAGAGCCTGGCTTCATCTCCTTTTACGTCTGTAACCTTGGGCAAGATACTTACCCTGTCTCTCTGTTTTGGTTTCCTCATTGATCTAATCAAATTATAAATAGGCATAGGCTTTCCAGATGTTTTTATGGTTAAACAAGTTGATATTGATAAAACATTTAAAATAGTACTGGAACATAGAAAAGACTATATAAATGTTAATTGTTATGAGAAATATCCTTTTCATGATTATCATTACCACCACCATCACCACCATCACTACCACCACCACCATCACCACCATCGCTACTACCACCACCATCACCACCATCCACTTCTGCTGCACAGAGATGCAATCCAATGTTTCCATTCTTCTAAAGTATAATTATTTTGAAATAAGTGGTATTATTTTAAAAATAGTGAAGCTCTATAATAAGCTTCACTGTTTAGAATATGAAATAAATGGTAACATACATGTGAATAATGTGCATTTGTATTATGGAATATATAACCTAACTCAGAACCTTCAATTCGAAGACTTAGCCACCTTTTCTTTCCAGCTGATAGTATACTGAATGTATAGAATGTCTTATTTGCATTGATTCTAGCTGGTTTGGTGTCATTACACTGAGTATGTTTCCCCAAGGTTTTAGATTAGAAACTACTGACAAAGAAATATTCCAGGAGTCAGAATTAGACATAAATTATATGCTGCAGAGGTGTCTTCTTATTACCACAAGCCAGGTCAGAGTCTCTAAAATCACATTAAGTTACTCTTTTAGTGGTTATTAAGTTTCACCCTTGAGAGAATTAAGAGGCCTGACAATGAAGTATAATAAATCTTACTGTGACCCAAACACAATTAGTAATTAAACTTCCCATTAACAATCCCAAATCTGCTAGATAAAATAAGTAGAAAACTTATATTTTTGTTTACTTTTTACTTTCATATTTAGAGAAGTTGAAAAAACTTTCACACATTTCATAAAAATAATTGCAATATTTGCCTGTTTCATTAATGTAGAGTCAATGCCTCATTTATGTGCTTGGGTTTTTCATTTGAGAATGAGAATGGACCAAGAAAAGGGTGAGACTTTTTTTTTTTTTTAACACATGAGCAATTGGCTCTCTATTTTTTTAATTTTTATCTATTTTTTTTTTTGTCTCAATCCCCAGCCTCTGAGCCCAACTTGAAGGTGCGGTCCAGGTTAAAACAGAAAGTGGCAGAGAGGAGAAGCAGCCCCTTACTCAGGCGGAAGGATGGAAATGTTGTCACTTCATTCAAGAAGCGAATGTTTGAGGTGACAGGTAATTGAGGACTGGGCAGACCTATGAATGCTGGGAGTAGGAATGAAAAAAAAAAAGTTTAGAATAAATATACCTGCTGCATATTAAAAGTTATTTTGAGAAGAAATATTTCTTGAAAGGAAATTATATTGAAAACTCACAAGTAGTTCAATAAACCTTGCTATGCATTCACCGTGTTAAACAGGAAATGAATGAAAAAACAGAACTATGTGTCAATCAAGGCGTAACTAGGGAACACCAAAGCTCACCTTATTCTTTTGAGGAACAGGCAGTCCATTTTGGGAATGCCAACCAGGAGAATATAATTTTTAATGAAATTTGATCAGAAATGAGCAGAGGGAGGTCCAAGAAGAACACTTTCCCCTGTACTCAGACATGAATGTACAAAATACATCTGGGAAAATTAAACTACATGGAACAGCAAAACCTTGACTTTTCAACAAATTTACAGAACTCATAAATGACTTTATGTGTTTACTAGTGAAGTGGGACTTATGGCAGGAGGGGGATATATTGCTTTTTATGAAGGGGAAGAAACTGTCATTTTCATGGGTCTCAAATGGAAGAGTTATTTTTTTAGCTGCCTGTTTTAGTAGAGGGGTTAGGAAATTCAACCTGAGGTCTTACAACACCCCTAGTTCCAGTTGTACCTGGTTTGAAATGAAAGACCTAAGGCTGTAAGAACCAAAAATACTAGGCAAAATACTACTACTTACTACTGTTTTTTGAGTACCTACTTAGAGTCATGTACTGTATCTAGTTGTTTCCTTTGGTTGCATGAAGAAAGAAGTGGTAATCTGCAACCACTTTTTTTCCCATTCTCAAGGAAAACTGTGCTTATACCAATGTGGGCAGTTGGTATTCTCCAAGATCAGATCTTATTTTTAGTAAGTTTTTAAAAATTCTTTATTTTCTGTATAACTATTTTGGCCACGACAGTGTCTACAGGAAGGCAATATAGAGGAAGACTGTGGAAGTGGTGGTAGAAATGTGTATTTAGGCTCTAATGCAACCTGAAAGTTTGGCCGATAATTTTGGGAAAATAATATTTAGTCTCCTATTCAATCTGGACAACTTTATATGCTTATCTGAACAAAAGTGTTAGTGATTTCAATGGAAAGTATTTCCTTGGGATAAGAAATATTAAATTTGAATAATAAATACAATTATTTTACTAGAGTTTATATGTATTTTCCAACATTAAATATAGTCACTAATTTAGACGAATTGAATTCTAAGTTTGGAGTTACAGACTTTTTTCCCAGGAAATACTATTGTATGTAAGTAAATAAAAATCTTAGGTTTTTCTAATAGAGGTCTTTGATGGGGGTGGGCAGTTGAGGAGTGAATTTGTTTTAATGAATGTGAAGAATTATAAACCTATCAGGCGTCTAATGTAAATGTAGATAGGTGGTTTTTCTAACTGCAGAAAGTAAGCCCCTTCTAACAGAAAAACTTCTAGAAAAGACAAAACTGAATATAATGCTATTTTATTTTGCTTCATAGCCTTAATGTCTGAAGTCATATTTATTTATCCCAATGTGCTTTTCTGTGTTCCTATAGTCTGTTTTCTTGATCATAGCTTTTTCTACACAGTCACTTTTTCTTCCGTACCAAATTGCAGTGGCATTTAGCTCAATACCTATCTCAGTAATGACTGGTTCTTATTTATAAGGATTATGATTTACCAGAGTTTTACTCGAATTTCCTTAAATTTAAAATATATTTCTCTTCTTAATTTCGTGAGATAAGCACTCGCCCTTTCATCTCAGGAAACAATATGTATTGGAAGAGAGACTTGTACATTTATTAGAAAGACATTTCTGGTGAGTGGACTTATGGATGCTTTGGTAGATATTTTTAACTGGTATACCGCACTTACTCGAAATGTCTTTGGAGGCTCCGGACTACTGACACACAGCTGTCTTCACCTGTACTCCTTCCCATTGCTCTGCCAACTTTCATCTAGTTTGGATGAGATTTGTTTGGATCTTAATACTAAATATTTTTAGTATCTAGTCAGAGACTATCATAACATCATAGCAGTTCAATTGCTTTTGCTGTTATCCTCTTACCTCTATGTCTTTTCTCTCTTCCCCATTTCATAGATTAAAGTGTAAGCTCTTTTCAAACTCATTCCACTCATTGACATGGGAACCCACTTGCCATCTTTTTTTTTCAAATTCAAGTATTTTCTGCCCCCTACAAAAAGTCCTGTTCTTTTCAAATGTTAAAATTGACTCCCCCTGTGCCTGCAATGCCTTCTCTGCCATTCTCCCTACTCCAACATCCTTATTTCATTGGCTACCCTTCTTCAAGCTCCAGTTCCAATATCACACACTGAGATCAGAGATCTCAGAAAATCAGTTGCTATCTTCTCCCAGATCCCATCCAGTGTCATGTCATAGAATCCTCTGGTACAGTAGTTGTTGCCCTGAATTCTAGTGCTTATCACAGTGATTTCTACATAAGGAAATACTTCAGTCTTAATATCATAAAATAATATAAATATTATAATTTAAAATTGGTAAGACAGAATGTTTAAGAAAGTAGTTTTTAAAAAATATGGAAATGGAAATGATATGGAAATGAGACATTAACGAGAAATCAGTCATATTGTAAAGACGAGAGTTAGGAGTTGGGAAAAAGAAGCTCCTGTAAGAATTTTTAAATTCTACATTTCCTTTGTTAAACGAAAACAAGAGGTGATGATTAAAAAAAACATTAATCAAAATATAAACCAGATATATAGACAGAAAGGCAGCGAGCAAAATGTGTTTAAGTATTTTATGATACTAATAATTTGCTCAAATCCCACAGTAAATAAGTGGCAGGATTAGAATTCTTACATTAACCTCACATTCTTTCCAGTGGTACTGCATTTCTGAGTAGAGATATAATTATAATACAAGTTGAGAGTTATAGGTGTTCTGAGAGAGGGTAAGAAAATATTGCCTGGAAACTGGGTGTTCCCTTTCTCTGAGGGACATATGTTATATGAGCCAGGCTTGGACCTTATAGGTGGGATTTGGCCTGCAATGAAATGGAAAGAAAGGAGGATACAAAAGCATGAACTGGAAAAGTATTTGGCATGAAAGGAGAATAGGTGATTTAATTTGACTGAGTGTAGAGTACAGAAAGGGCAATGGTGGGAAATAATATTAGGCTCTGTTTTGGAGCAGAGGGACATGGTGTGAGTTATCTCTGTCTGATCCTTTTGCAAGAGTTTGAAAGAAAGGTTTGAGAGACTACTGTAGTGACTCAGAAATATTAGCAGACTTTTACTATAGTTCATGACAGAATAACAAGGCCTTAAACTGAAATGATTGTAGTCAGACATAGATGGAGAGATAGTGTAAAGATCACATTAAGAGGGCCTAGTAACTGATTAGATTTGCAGTAAAGAGATAGTGAGGATGACTCTAGGGTGACGAAAAAATAGAGATATGCAGGAAACAGTTAATATTAAAATACATACGTTGAGTTTTACACATATGTAGGGGAGCTTGGAAGGTCCAGCTTTCAGAGGAATTTGGGCTGGAATTTATGAGTTAAAGGCAAGAAATGTGACTTTCCTGAGATAATTCTGCCCCAAAATGACATATGAAGTCATGATATTGAGTGATTTTGACAAGGGAAATAGAAAAGGGATAAAGTCACAAACTTAGGTCAATGTCTGAATTTAGGAATTGTTAGGAGGAAGAAAAGTCAAAGAGATGGAAAGACAAACATGGATGTAGAGAATGCCACTGTAGAAAGGATGTGGAAAGGAAGGTTTTCTCTGAGGCCTTCAAGTGTGGTGGCATTTGAGAGAACGGTTACAGTTATAGTGGGTAAGCTATATTGCCAGGGCTTGAAGAAGTGAGTGGATATTGTGAGAGCACACCATTTCTCAAGAATTACTAGCATGCTGTCAGACTAGAGGGGCAATTCCAGTGTAGGAGGAGGGCCTGAAGATTCCACCTAACTAATCCCTTTAGGATATTTTTAAGGGGATGGGATCATGGGTAAGACTAAATGTGTGAGCATTAGAGAGGAAGAGAAATGCCTTATATTTGAAATGGGAAAAGAGAATGTAGATAACATAATCATGAGTAGAAAGAAAAGATGCTGGTGGAAATCATATCAAAAATCCTGTCTCTGAAAAGCATGAGGCAAGATCATTTGTGCAGAGTTGGGTTGACAAGGTGTAATGATGAGGCAGCTAGGAAGATTTTGAAATGAGTGAAGTGTAGAAGGTGGTAGGGAATTAATTAGAGCTGAATAAATAATTTGCCAAAGCTTGATAAGATGACTTCTCTAGCTATATTTCTAGGAAATGGAAATTTATATTTTTGATTAAATGTTTTAATAAATGCATTGGTTTCTGCATAAGTTGAGGTACATGTGAATTTCATATCTGAAGAGGAAAGGATGGGTTAAATAAAGAATCTGTCTTGTTGTTGCCTGACTTTTGCTAAAAGGAATTTCTTGTTATATTGGTATTTAAAAATCTACATGTTAAATTTAGGCAACTTCTCATTTTCTGGAAAATAATTTGAGTAGAGTTAAAGTCAGATGGTCTTGTACAAGGTCATCGGTGCAATGTTGAGATTTTACATTCTATTGTATTTTCTTCATATAATTTTAACTAGTATATGCTGTAATAAGGCATAGCCTTAGTATATTAAATAAAAAACTATTTACAGCACAGCATTTGAACAATTTTTTTCAGACCTAATGGAATGGGTCTGAACCTCATGGGTTAACGACTTGTCTTTTGATGTGCACAAGTTCATTATCTTCATTACTGTTATTTTGTGTGATAGCATAAGAGCAAGTAAGAAAAGATTCCTTTCTTCAGTTTTTTTTTTTCTCATTCAAAGCTCCTGTGACCACCTCTCTAACTGGATATCTTTACTTCTGTAGAAACTGTTGAACACTATTTTGTATGTTTTGCCATGAAAACAAAGGAGGAATAAGTGGTATGAAAATTCAGAGATACTGCAGAAATTTTTAGTTCTTTCTATTTTGTGAAATAGTGCTTGCATTTACATAGGGGAAAAATAACATGCCCAATGTTACATGTTACAGTAACTAAAGTTCATCTATGTATGTTCCTCATGAACACATTTGTACTTCACAATATTTTTCAGAATCCTCAGTCAGTAGCAGTTCTCCAGGCTCTGGTCCCAGTTCACCAAACAATGGGCCAACTGGAAGTGTTACTGAAAATGAGACTTCGGTTTTGCCCCCTACCCCTCATGCTGAGGTAAGACCCTTATTATTTTGTTTCTTTTAAAAACTGAATTTCTGATTAGCTACCTAATACAAAGTGATATTTCTGAGTTGACCTTCAATGTCCAAATGGTATTTATGAATTGAAGTTTACTCAGTTCCACATATTGTAAACCAATTGAAAAAAATTGATATTTACTAACTAATGTAAATATTATAAACCTATAAGAAATGAACTGATATTTATTAGCTGACATAAATAAATATCAATTTTTTTCTTACAGATTTTTTTCTTATGTATGGAATTCAGTAAAATTGATCTTATTTATAAATCAGACAACCAAAGATGTTTGGAAGGCAATCCGGGCTTGAAATGTAATCCTCAGTCAAACATTCTTAGTGATCCTCAGTGCACACTGCCTGACAATTATGTAACTTACTAGTCCCTCTGCTTGGTTATTGGTTATGCCGATGTGAGTAGACACATCAGTAAGTAAAAACAACTCATACAGGCCTCTCAGAGGAAGAACCTAGTGAGGTGGATTTTTATCCATTTGAACTGAAAAGTGATGAAAAATAATTGCAGTATTATAGTTGAAGGGTGTAAAGCTTCACTGAGCAAACATTTTTTGAGCACCTGCTATATTCAAGTCATTTTGCCTCACAGTAGGGATATAAACATGGACAAGATATGAACTCTATGTTTGAAGAATGACATATTAAAGGATATTAGTTTAAAGTAACACATGATTTAGTGTAACCAATGATACAAGACTAAGAGGAAAGTTAATATAAAAGTCAGCAAGAATTTGTCTATGTAGTTTCTGTATAAGGCTATCAAAGGCAAGAGTCTGAAAATAGCCACTCATGAAATCACCTGTTTTGAAGTCATCAACAATTGACTGAAAGCCTTATTTTTGTTTCTGTTATTATGCCTTCTTCACTGTGCATTGCTCTGTGCAAGGAGAGCTGGTGTGTTAACTTCTAATATATAACATACTTCTTTATTTTGTAGAGTCATGGTACCTTGAGACAGAAGGGGACTGGTCAAGTCTCTTATTCTTGGATCATCTCCATAGCTTTTCTGCCATGTGGTTATCCAGCCTCTGTTAGAACGCTTCTGCTTATAGGGAGCTCACTTCACTGTCTCCTGAGGCAACCCAGTTGATTTTAAATAGTTATTTTGACTGATATGTCTCTGTACAGCTATTGCTCTGTAATTTCATATATTTTATACACACAAACACAATATGATATGTATAATAAATTATTTATAAGTTATGAAATTATCAGGTCAGAATATAATAAGTGAAGGCATAAATCCAGAAGTTGTCTCTGATGAGCAAAGGACTGAAGCCAGTAAAGTCAGTTTTGCTCTAGGCACATTTGCACACTTGAGTTTTGAGCTTTGGTTTTCAGGGCCTGAGAAACTCAAGAGATAGAAGATAAAGCCTAGTACCAACCAGGGAGGATAATCTAATAGGAGATCCTGCAAACACTAAGCTGACACCCCAGAGGCCTGTATCTATGTTACATTGGTGAGTTGACTGCCCCTCTTACTGCTGTGTCCCCCGCCAACCCCCCTGCCCTGGGCTGTCTGATGTGGAACAGAGCAGAGGGCAGATCCTCTCTCTCAGATGTCGTAACCACAAGCTAGTCCTTGTGTAGATCTGTAGCCCAAATCATATAACCTCAAGCTGTTAACTTGACTTATCATGGCACCACATTTGTAGTTCCCACGTTAGGAGTCTGCACAAAGCAAACAAAAACCCCCCTGGAGGAATATACCTTCCTTCTAGATTTCAAAAATTTCCCTCAAATAACTTTCCAAGAAACATGAGCAAAATATCTAGATGCTGTCATTTGACCATTTTCAGCTATTTAAAGAATAGTAATTCTGGCCTCTACATGGTCTTCAGGTCCCGCATCTATTTCTTACTTACTATCCTGTTACCCCTCTTTATCTTTTTCATTATCCTTTCAAAAACATGATAGCAGATGGAATAAATACTTTGTTTATATTTGCAGCCAGAGACATAAGTGGAGTTATTGGGTTATTAGTTGTAGATAGCATCTTTTTGTTAGTGCAGTTATATCTGGATATTGGTCCATTCTCTGCAACTATTTAGTAAATTTCCAGGAAAAGAACAACTTGGTTACAATTTTTTTTTCAAAAAACTTTAGATTGTTGTTATCTCTCAGTAGGAAGAGTGTAATTCTTAGTAATTGCAAAAACACCAAAGGATCTGGGTTCTAATCAGTCCCTGGATGGATTTTGTGCCATTGAAAAATGAAAACAACACACTAGACTACATTCAGCAGCATGTATGATTCTGAGAAATGCATTGTCATTGCAGTGTTTCAGAAGACCACTTACAACATGGGAGGATTTTATTAGGTTCAGA
This sequence comes from Gorilla gorilla gorilla, assembly GCF_029281585.2. Lineage (NCBI taxonomy): Eukaryota > Metazoa > Chordata > Mammalia > Primates > Hominidae > Gorilla > Gorilla gorilla. Next base: position 26,079,336 of record NC_073230.2, read on the forward strand.
AACCGTAATACCATACTTTGATAATATGTAGTAATAGTATATTTTTAAGAGGCGAGAGAGTGATGAACACAAAATTTAGCATGATGATTACCTTTCAGGAGGGAAGAAAGGGGAAAACATGATTTGACAGTTACTAAAGAAGATACATATATTCCTTCATTGTAAATACATATGTATGTGCAAATAGTATTTAGTACAACATATTGGAACAACCAGTAAGTATACATCGGTGAAGAAAGTAAATAAAAGATTTTGCTTATACTGTTTTAATCTGTTTTATATTTCTAAAGCCATAACTTGCCACAAATCATCTGTTTAGGTACCCTAGCTTTTCAGCTAATTGTTGAACATATTCTCTCACTGCAAACCTTTCCTTTCACCCCCACCATTAAAAAAAGAAAAACAAAACAAAACAGAAGGAAATGTGATTTAATGGAGTTTAAAAGGGTGGAGGTATTTCTTCAGGTCAGTGACAGGACATTCACCTCCAAATCTGGAAAGACGAGTTCAAAAGCAAGCAGTGACTTACCTCATAATGAATTAATTGTGTGCCTGAACTATGATCCAAAAGGCCAGGTGGGCAGACCTTTATGCACTGATGAGTAGCCTCTCTGTGGCCCAGAACAAAAAATGCAACCCTGATGGCTAACATGTGGTTTTCTGCTGTATTGCATTTACAGAGATCTATGGTGTAATTCATTCTCGATAGGTGAGGAGACAGCGGAATTTAGACTAAGACTGTCAGCAAATTAATATCCTAGCTTTTTAGCACTAAATGTTTCCACCCAAACTGGAGAAAAGAAAAAAAAATTTCTTAGCCATAGTTGAGTAACCATCATTTAGAATTTAGGATGATTTTTACAGATGTCTCCTAAGATTGATAGTAGTACGGGATTTCATAGCAACAAATATTTTGGGGGTATGAATTATTTGCATAATATATTGCACTCTAAAAAAATGGTTGCATACTTTACCGTTTACAAAATTGGCTTATTCTACTGTTTTTGCTTAAGCAACACTGGTGAGTTTTCGTATTAAAGTAGTGTATATTTGAATGAAGTCTTTATTTTATGGCCTGTAAGTAGAAAAGCATGTCACCTAATTCAGAGCCCATGTAAATGAATGGGATTCTATCCTATTGTGCTGCTTCAGAAGTAGGAAAGTCAGGCTGTATCTAAAGATCTTGAGCCCTAGATGAAAACAAAATTTTCTATCTTGTAATTCACATGTCCTGCCTAATTTAGATAAAGGGAAGACAGAAGTAGGAGGAGAATTTACTCATAAATTGAGGTTCAGGAAATAGCACATTGTAGTAGAATGTATGGGTGTTCCATTCAGAAGACTCGGCCTGAACCTGGCTCCAAAACCGGCTACCTTGTCGTCATTGGTCAAGTTGCCAGACTTCCCCTGACCCCCAGATTCCTGATCTAGGAGAAGGTAGTACCGTAATACCTACACTAGCAGCTTTATTTTAAGGAGTCAGTGTTTGGAAGGCAGGTGGTAAATTGTGAAGTTCGGAACAAGTTCATTTTTTGTTGTTATTATCAGCGCTGACTCCTGGTAGGGAAAACTCATTAGCATGTTTGTCTTCAAGCCAGCAGCTCTCATGTGAGAGTGAGTCTCCATCTGCTCTGACCACTTCTGTTCCATTTCTTCTATTTCCTACATATGCTCAGTCCCAGAACTCAGATTGTTGGAGCTACTTGCTTTACTCATTTGTAAACTTGGTTGGGGAGCTGAAACCTCAGGGGTTTCTATTTCCAACTCCAGTCAAAGATGTCTTTACCTATCTAGTTACTTTATTGTTAATACTGTGGGCCTGTGGGTTCAAATATGTTTCCATGGATATCAACACTATTACTTTAGATTCAGTAGATTTATTTGATAGCTATTTTAACGATAGCCAAGCTGCTGGTTTATTTCTAGTTGAACATTAGTGGCTGTCTCTGCTATGCTATTTTTTAAAATAAATTTTCCGGCAGATACAAATGCTTTTAAAAAAGGATTCTAATAATAAGGTTAAGTGTTCTAAAATCATCTGTAATGTCACTTGTTTTGCCCCAATCTCACATGACTCATCTGCCTGTTGTTTCATAATAGTTGTTGTGACATTTGCAGTAAATGTTATGCTCCCTTCTGAGTGGGTGTAGAGCTGTGGTTTTAGATAGCAGCAAATAAAACACGCTCCCCCCACCCCCGATTCAGGGAAGGGAGGTTGCTATGACAAAATAATCATTTACCAGGAATAACATGAGTCAATATTTTAAAGTAAGATCTTTAACAAAACATCAGTGCCTTTCAAATGCTAAGCAAACTCTGTCAAATGATCTTTCTTTTTTTGTTTTTTTTGTTTGTTTGTTTTTTGGTCTCACAATATGTCTCACCATTTTATAGTAACACCTTGGGTGTCCAGTAAAATGAAAACTTGAGAGATTTCTACTGCTTCAACAATTTTTTTAATTACGTGGAGATTTTAATTTTCTATGAGCTATCTGAAAGAAGAGTAGAAAATAAATACAATCTTGAAAAATCCCATGAAAACCATAGGCAAATATTAAATGATTGAGGCTTTTCTTTTTTAAAACGTGGCTATGTTCTTTTTAGATAGCCTGGATTCAGGGACTTGGGACCTTGTAAAGCCAAAGCTGATTGACACTCATAAGGATGTCTTCCTGTATGCCATTCTAATAGACGCACATGTTACCTGATAGAGCTGGGCAGAGGTGCTTCAGTCTCAGGCTGAAGGTTCTGAAGTCCAGGGAAGTTGGGTGCTGCCCAGGGTTACAAGCCATGAGTGGGAGAGCTCAAGTATAAGACACTTAGACCAGACTTCGTTTCACAAGTCCAGGCTGCTCCTCAGCAAAATTCTGTGTGTATATGTATATTTTCTTCTTTTTCTGATTCTCATGCATATTGTAGATAATTTGAAACATACAGTAAACTGAAAATTCTATATCCACATTTCTGTGAGCTTTTTAAAATGTGAGTGATTACTGGCCAGGCATGGCGGCTCACACCTATAATCTCAGCAATTCGGGAGGCTGAGGTGGGAGGATAACTTGAGGCCTGGAGTTTAAGACGAGCCTGGGCAACATAGAAAGACCCTGTCTCTACAGGGAGAAAAAAAAAACCTAACCAGCATTAGCCAGGAGTTTGAGCCCAAGAGTTTGAAGTTACAGTGGGCCTTGATTGCACCACTGCACTCTAGCCTGGGCGACAGAGCAAGATCCTGTCTAAAAAAAAAAAACAAAAAAAAACAAAAAACAAAACAAAAAACGAAAAGTAGGTAATTATTTACATAACTAGTATAACTAGCATTCTGTCAAGGGCTATCATTGACTTTTTTGTCTTCTTAAGAGTAAGAAAAGTATTTGTTTATCTTCTCTTTCCCTTCCTCCTTTTTTCCCTGCCTCCCTCCCTCCCTCCTTCCTTGCTTCCTTCTTTCCATCTCCTTTCCCCACTTTCATTTTCCTTGCTCCCAGAGGCATCATTCATTCTCTCCCGTGTTCTTGTTTATATGAATTTTTACATCATATATATTTTTTACTTTGCATCCATGAGTTTTAATGGGATATAAATGGCACAATGTTATCTGCATCATTCCATTTTCTTGCTTTTATCACTAAGCGTGTGTTTTTAGATCCAGACACCATGTCTTTATGGATGCAGAAGTCTAATGGTGTGCTTTCAATCACCATAAAAATCCATGATGGGTGCTGCCGCGTACTGATTCCCCGAGGTAGATGTCCTGGTGCCCTTCAATATATACCATGGCCCATCATCCTACAGCTTAATGAGATAATTTCTCGAAGTTAGAATTCCCGGCAAAGCCATCACTGGGTCATGGTATACAGTATAATTATTTTGGTTTAAATTTCAACAGAATTGCTGTACCAGACTACTGTCCCACCAGCATTATATGAGAGTTTTTACCTTTCTAAATCCCTGTAACAGTTGACATTGTCCATTTTTCTAATTTTAGCCAGTGCCCCTTTTGGAAGAGATTCTGACTCTTTTAATTGAAATCAGTGGCTTAATTTAAATTCCACATAAATAGCTCTATTGAGAGGCATAATGTTTCAGTCTATGTGTTTTGTATTCATTTGAATTACAAATATTATTTATGAGATGCCCCTCCTATTGACATAACAGGAGAGAGATTAAATACGATTTTGAAGAGCCTTAGTAAAATGTGAGTAGGCCACCCCTACCTCAGCACTTGGCCCATTTCATATCTCATGTCCTAACATAATGCTCCTTCCTCTAATTACAGTAATTATCACAAGTCAAAGAATTAGCTCTTTACTTTTCTGTGCACCTAACTACCATGTGAATTGGTGTTTTATAGGACATCTTTGTACGCCTTGCACCCAACACCATTAATCTAACACAGAGAAGTTACTCGTTAATTGTTTTGTGAAGGTTAAACAATAGCTATTCATACATTTACTATATTCATTTTATCTAACCACAATAAAAATTTTTGGTTCTGAAAAATTTTCAGATTAAAACCGTCATTTCCATGTTCTAAACTGCGAAGTATTGGCATCATAGCAAAGCACTGATTTAAGGGCTGGGCCAGATTCAAAACTTCTTCTTGGAAAAATCTTGGCTTTGTCTGAAAACACTTGTGAGCTCACCGCAATGCTAAGGTGGTAAGGTGGGATGGTCTTCCAGCCTTGCAAGAATGCTAGTCAGGATCTTTCATTGTGTCAGGTGAATGGTACCCCTCCCAATCTTTTAGTCTGACTTTAAAGTGTGTCTGTACTCAATTAGCAGTGTAGACTATGGCTCCAGGTCTTATTAAGAGATAAACGTGGAACAGATAGACTGCTCTGATCAAAAAGCGTAGTTGAGGAAAGCTGTATTTAAAGAAAATAATTCAAGGGAAATGGTTTTTCAATTCTCTGAAGTCATCCTAGACCTTGAAAGTCTACATAAATGCTGTGCCTGTTTCCTTATCTGTAATCCAAGGAGATAAGCTAAGCAATGTCCGGGTCTGTAAAGTTTCTATGAAGATGACATACCAGTTAATAGTCTTTGGGAAGAACCAACTATACCTAGTAGATATGGGGGACATAGAACCATCCTTGCTTCATCAAGAATTGTCTCCATGACTTGAAGATCCTGACATTTATAAAGTCACCGGAGCTTTTTTCTTGTGCCCAAGTCCCCTGACTCCCAGTTGCACTCCTTTATTCCTGCCATGAGCTTCAGAGCCTGAGTTTGCTTCCTCTTCTCCTCCAAAGCCACCACCATTCTCCCTACTTTTCTGTGGTTCCCCTGTCTTCCAGCAGTGGCTGCAGAGTCATACTCCCTGTAGCAGCAACTGTCAACAAATCTCATAGCCTTGGTCAGTTTAAAGGTTTAGTTGCTGGTCCCACATGGAAGCAAAATTGGGGAAATGACTCAGTTTCCTCATCGACAGCATGAGTATAATGGTAGCTTGAGAGTGCCTGTGAAGAACAGGTTAGCCTCCAAAAAATTCTGGCCCAGGGCACCATGGTAGGTGCTGAATATCAGTACACTGCCAGAGGAAATGGAGCCACTCAAGTTTTATAGGAAACTACAAAGATCTGCAATCCCAGAGTAAGACTGTCCCCAAATCTCTTCACTTTAGTCAAAGCCAGTGTGAGGAGCCAGTGTGTTGCTGCCATTATTACGTCTGAGAAGATAATCTATTTCTCATTTTAGTTTAAGTCTGGTTCCTGTGATGTGGTGGGAGGATATCACAGAAATTCTCTCTGGGAAACAAAGAAAACTCTTTTGTGAGGTCTATAATATTTTTTGTGCCATTCTCCCAGTCCATGTCAAATCCCCTAGTCCATATCTTAGTGCTGTGAGAAGGAGATATAACCTTAAATGAATATTATGCCCTATTTAAAATGCTTATTTTTCCACACTTATTTTCTCTTCAATGAATACAGATAAGTGAGTAACATATCCTTTTATTTTAAATTACTATTTACTGCCAATAAGCTAGTTAAAATATTTTTACTTCCTTGTGTGTTCCTTTTGTTCTTGTATAGGTATGTATTCTATACTTACAATTTTCGTGAAAAGCTTATTATTTGTATGAGTAAAAGAGTAGGTTGCCTTTTTGTTTACAGCAAGTATGCAACTCTGTCTGATATCTCATAAAATAAAATTGCAACCCCACACATTGTAATTTTAAAATCGTTCCCAACAATCTTCATGCTATGTCACTTAGACAACTAATTTTGTAAAGGGCTGCATATAAAGTCAATGTAATGTTACTGCTTTCAACATACCTCTTGGTTTTCATGCACAAATATCTGACATGTTCCTTTAAGAAGTAACAAAATCTGAACTAGCTTTGAGTTCCAAGTTGCAATGAGAAAACTCCACGTTTAACCCTGTGCTCTTATTATGTTAAGACTAAGACTCATCTCCAAACAAACGTATGATTGAGATGATGTTTTGGAATAACATCCTGTGTTTTGGTGGTGCATCACTCTTCAGTGACATTCTGAGGTTGCATTGTATTAGCACATGATATTTTCCCTGGTTAATTGATATCCCAGGTTTGTCCAGGGGAAAATCTACAGCTCCCCCAAACATGCTTGACAAGTTATTATATTTACTTTAGTCAAAGCCCGTGTGTGCAATATCCCTCTTGGAGGTGGTCTATTATTGGAGTCCCATATGCTTTTTGTTTGGGAAGAAAGCAGTCACTGTGTCATACTGTTACATGGAGTATTCTTTTTCAGGGATGTTGTTCCCTTGGGGACCATATCAGGCCAGAGTTCCTTAGTCTAATAAGACCTTTGTAACTCTTATTGTATAAAAGTTCTGGGAGGGAGGCAAGAGTTAAACAGAAAATGTAATTCAAGCAACCATATTAGGCCACATGTGGGAAAACATGACTCTTAGTAATGGATTAAAAAAAGGTATTTGTTGTAAAAAGCACAGTGATGCCAAAATGTTCAGGATATTTCAGTGTAAATGAAGCCTATTGTGGCATAGGACTCATAACATTTTAACATTTACTTTAGTTTCTGAATATGAATGATCTAAAAATACACCACACAGAATTGTCTATTCATAAATGTTTATAAGTAAAAAAGACGTGATTACTATGGAAGCCCTATATGGTGATATTTAATCTAAGATTTTTCTTGTGTCAGTTTGCCCATCAATAAACTGACATTAAATGAAGAATCAGATGAAGATAATGACTGTGGTGGCATTATATACATATTTTTTTCACTGAGTAATACAAAAGAAGTAGACATACTAATCAGAATTATCCAGTTTTATCATTGTACTTTATCAGCAGATGACAAACATGCTGACCATATTTTGTATAGCCAGAATTTTATAAATGAATTTGCAAAAAATGAACATAGATGCCTTTTATTCAGATTTTATAACTATGTCTTTGGAAGAAATTTTTTATTTAAATTTTACATTATAACTTTTGGATACCGAAGTCATAAAATAAATACTTAAAATCTTTTCTTAATTATGGTAAGACCCATTTTCTGAAATGAGAACATTTTACAGTAAAATTTGTGATACTGTGGTATTTTGAGACTCTCCTCTTTTTTTAACAGCAAATGGTTTCACAGCAACGCATTCTAATTCATGAAGATTCCATGAACCTGCTAAGTCTTTATACCTCTCCTTCTTTGCCCAACATTACCTTGGGGCTTCCCGCAGTGCCATCCCAGCTCAATGTAAGTCATTGCACAGCATCAGCCTTAATCAACCTAAGCAATATCTTTTCACAGGGGAACTCTCTTTCATGTTTTATGTATTTAGACTTTAGAAAAACTTGACAGAGCCAGCATCTCCTTCACTGTTTGCTATTTGCTGTGTTGTTCAAAGACATTCAGTCTAATTTCAAGTCAGAATTATCCTGGTTCACATAATCATATGTAAACATAATAACTAACATTTGTATAATGGTTTATAGCTTTAAAAAAAAAAGCACTTTCCAGATATATTATTTTAATAGCTCCACATAGCCATCCTGTGAAACAGAGATTACAGCCCACGTTTTTACAGAAGGAGAAGCTGAGACTTGGAGAGTTTCAAAGCACAAGATCACAGAGCCAGTAAATGGCAGACCTGGAACACAAGCCAGGGCAGTGCTGAGAGCTACAGCTTCGAAAGCACAGCAGCATATGTTTATAGAATTTATTTTGTGAATGAGTTTATTTTGGGAATTTAAGTTACTGACTCTCTGGTACTGGTGAATATGTATCTGGAAAAACTCTCTAAGAAAAATATTAAACTATTCCCAGAAGATTCAAAGTGAATCAATTAGTTTAAAAGTCCTGACAACTGAAATAGGCTCTTTCGGGAAGAAAGCAGTCACTGTATCATACTGTTACATGAAGGCCTAGAAGTGATTCCTTGTTCTGGACTCTTTGCCTTAAAATTTCCTAGTACTCAGCAGAGAAAATGGAATACTAGAGATCTCTTTGCCAAAGCAGAGCTAAACTTGAAATGTTATTGTCATACTAGCAGAAGATGGCAATAATTATTCTAGGCATATTCCCTAAAACAGTGTCAGTTTTAGTTGTAAAAAATGTGTGGGCCTTATCCAGAATAATTCATCTCTGAAATGTTAGTTAATTAAATTGTATATATACAGGGGTCATATGATACATTAGGTTTAGAGAGAAATTTATTCCAACTCTCATCACCAGTTTGGCCAATCTTTACCTTCAAGTCTTCCACTGAGTTGAATGTGTCAAGTTCACTTGTATGTTCAATACATAGTTTCAATACATATTTTAAAATCAACCTAAGAGATATAACATCTGGTATTGTCAATAGACTATAATGTCATTTTATGTGGTACTGTGTTCTTATACCAATGAGGAAAAAACGAAATTTGGATGTTGTCTTATATCTGGGGATTATAAAAGAAAGCATCGAAAATACTGAATTCAGCTATGCTCTTAAAATTCCACATGAAACATTTGTAAATGAAATGAAAAACAAAAAAAGGAATTAGGAATGAAACTAAAAATAAATATTCATGGATAATATTTTACAGTTATCGCTAATTAAAAATTATTTTTCCTTCTCTATTTCCTGTCTCTTCTAATGATAAGTAAATACCAACCCCAAAACTTCTTATGACACATGAATAGGCATTTTATTTTTACTTATTTTTGTATGTTCTAAGCCACTCCTCTCAATAACTCACACATGGACCACTTTTAATGTGGTCAGGGAAAATTTTTTCCCAAAGGAACAAGTACTAAAGCCAGGCCATTTAATGTTTCAGAGGTAATACGATTTGGTACCATTGGATGAATAAACCAATGTGGTTTGGATTAAAGTTTCATTTTTCTTTGCTTCCATTTTGGTGTGGATGAGGCCATCACAATTAATTTTTCAAGTTTAGCATTGCTTTGCCAACGGGATTTGTAGTATTCCATTTCTACACTGAATACTGGGAAATTTTAAGGAAAAGAGGCCAGGACAAGGAATCACTTCTAGATTAAACATTGCATTGACTTGCTGTGTGACTCAGACAAACCACTTACCTCTTTGTCCTTCAGTTTCTCCATTGCTGAAAATTGCTTCGCCTCCCTGGTGCACAGCAATTTTGAAAGATGAAACATGAGTTTTGAAAAGAAACATGCCACATAATTTTGAGGTATTAGAGTCCTGCTTTTGTAATAGCAAAATGACCACCATTCATTAAATCCTTTGAATAGGATAATTCATTATTGCTATTGATGATATAATTATTATTGCCTTATTATTGTGTTATCATACATTTCAAGTTCTTAATAGCATTTTTTGTAGTTTATTATACAAAATATCTAGAGTGTCATTTTCAATATTTAGAGATTTGGGTATCTGTTATGAATTAATATAAAATGTTTAAATCAAATTTCTGCATATTTTTACCTCCTTTCATTGGGTTATTTTAAGAATTTAATTTAAAAAATTAAACATTGGACACTTACAGCCCTGTGAAATTATTAGAAGCCATGTAGAGAAAGGGTAAATTGTTCCTTTTGCTTGCAACTCTAAAATTACAGTCCATCTTATCTCCAGCTTCTTAATCCCCATGATATAGTCTTTGAATAAATTTTACCTCTCCAGTATGCCTTTAACTTAAACAGTGTATAAAATATTTTGGAAATGTACTTTCCACTTATTAAGCCTGAAATAAGCATTTTTTATTTTTTTATTGACGTATAAAAGGTACATATATTTGTGGTTTACAACATAATGATTTGACACATGTATACATCATAGAGTGACTTAATCAAGCTAATTAACATATGCATTGTCTCACATACTTATTTTTTATGGTGAGAACACTGAAAATCTATTCTCTGAGAAATTTTCACATGTGCAATATATTGTTATTAACTGTAGTCATCGTCATGTATAATAGATCTCTTGAATTTATTCTTTCCACCTAAAATTGTGTATGTAGCATCACTTCTGATTTTAATTATAAAACCTTTTTATGTTCAATACAATGACAATATTAAATTGTCTTCAGTGCTCCAACCCTATTTTTATTCCTTCTTTTTTGAACTGAGTTAGTTTAAAAATTCCATTTTCCCTGCTTAGCCATTGGGTAAGTTGGGGCTTTTGTTTTGGGAAGCTACGGCATAGGAAACTTGTCTAATGATTTAGAGACCCAGTGACCCACGTGGATGAAAGAGGATTAACATCTTTGTTATTTCTCAACACAGGCTTCGAATTCACTCAAAGAAAAGCAGAAGTGTGAGACGCAGACGCTTAGGCAAGGTGTTCCTCTGCCTGGGCAGTATGGAGGCAGCATCCCGGCATCTTCCAGCCACCCTCACGTTACTTTAGAGGGAAAGCCACCCAACAGCAGCCACCAGGCTCTCCTGCAGCATTTATTATTGAAAGAACAAATGCGACAGCAAAAGCTTCTTGTAGCTGGTAATTCATTATGGCACCATTTGCAGGTCATTTTAGGGTTTTATTTTATTAGTGATCCAGGATAATGTCTCTTTTACTCAAGACCCTGATAGAGATCCACAGTGCTATACAAAAGTTTCCCTGATACCTGGTACTGTGGGAAAGGCTATCATCTTTATTTATTCCTTCAGATCCACTTGGGGTAGGAGGACTCACCTCATTTAACCTTTATTCATACCAAACTAGACTGTGGTGAGTCGTATGGTCAGATGCGTACCTGTCCAATGCCTTGACATTTCTCTCTTCCCACACCTGACCTATTCTTCTGTTGTTTGCCTGGTAGCATCACTAATTCACTAATTTTCTTACAGTTTATACCATGTGTCTGTTTTCTTTGGCTTCTTATCTTTTCTTAAAATTGTGTGTGTGTGTGTATGTGTGTGTGTGTGTGTGTGTATACACACATATACATGTATTTTTTTTTTTCAGGTGGAGTTCCCTTACATCCTCAGTCTCCCTTGGCAACAAAAGAGAGAATTTCACCTGGCATTAGAGGTGCCCACAAATTGCCCCGTCACAGACCCCTGAACCGAACCCAGTCTGCACCTTTGCCTCAGAGCACGTTGGCTCAGCTGGTCATTCAACAGCAACACCAGCAATTCTTGGAGAAGCAGAAGCAATACCAGCAGCAGATCCACATGAACAAAGTAAGCCTCCAAGCCAAGTCAAAATGTTCTAACCGCCAGTTTGGAAATTGGGTATCTCTTCACTGATATGGGTGTCTAAGAGGAATGTTGATGGGAGTCACAGCAAAAAGGGTGTAATCATCCTAAGCCTGCTTTCTTGGCTCAAGGACACCATCACAATATCAGTGTTTTAACCACCATTATGTTCATAAGACATTTGTAGCAAAATTGAGATGATACATTCGCAAGATCTTTTTATGATCAGGTATCTATTTTGGTACACAAGCCCATACGGGCATATGTATGTGGAGCCTCATTTTTTAGTGTTGCAGAAAAGGTTTGAGGCAGACTTGAATGTGGTGCATTGACATGTCAAAAAGTTTGTACAGGTGATGACAGATAGGCCAAGATTAGCCAGTAAGGCACTTCTCAGCAACTTGTATGCATCTACGTTAATTTTGCGAATGCCCCACTTCATTCCAATAAGCGTTTGGAGTAGTTTCTCGGAAACTTGTGATCATTTCTTCCTGGAAGTCTTAATGTTGCTAAAATAGACAGCGGATGTCTGTACCGTACCACATCCTTAGGAGCTCTCCTGCTGAGGCAACTACAAAGAAACAGTGATTGCAGCATAATATCAGACAGGCCAGTAAAGGATTTTCTATGAATTTGTAAGCAAAATGATATTAAAGAACCTGGTCTGGACAGTTTTTCCACTACTTTTTGCTGTGGTAGGCTTAAAAAAGCACCATCTTCTTATTCCTGGAAAATTCCTGGAAAATATTAAGGTCCTGAGTATTAAAATTCTATTCCCTTGCCTTTGTGCTGTATCATCTACAAGTTATGTTACAGAGGCATGAGAGGCATGATATTGCAAACTGATACTTTGTTTACTGATAAATGGATAGCTAAAACCTGGCTTAGTAATAACTTTGTTGTACTATGATGTAAGAAAGAAACAAAACAAAACAAAATAAACTCTAATGGGCAGAGGCTTAATCATCTTTCTAATGGCAGTAGGGGAAAGGGATCTTCATCACTTGCTGGTTTTATGGCAAGTGTTGGTGGAGTTTTTCTCTTCTTTTGGCCTCCATCGTAACAAGGGCAGAGCCATGAAGGAAGCATGGGTTGGATACCATGCTTCCGAACAGAAAGTTTTCCAGCCTAGCCCTTTGCTACTCTTAAAGTAGCAAAAGTATGTGTGGGATTGGGGTGCTAGAGATGGGGTGGCTGGCAGGGACAACTCTCTCTCTAACCTTTTAGTATACATTGCAGACCCTTTCTGTGTCATTAGATAATGCCTATTTTATTGCTGTAGCACTTCTCTAAATTTAGCAAATTATTTCGGTTTCATATCAAATTATTTTATATCAACTCAGTATCTTCAGGAGAGAGCCAATTTCCTTCTCTGACTAATGGCATAATACTCACTGACTTGTATGTGACTCTGCATATGTTTTCTATATTATGGTAGAGTTAGGTTTGTTTATTTGTTTTGTGGCCTTTCAGCACAACTTAAAATTATTAGGTATTCTTGAAAAATTGTCCACTGTTTAGTGCAAGAAATGTATGTGGGAGGGAAGATTGGGGATCTCATTTTTTTGCCGTATAGTGTTTTGATCTAGAATTAGGTTTGTTTATAAAACCAGTATTAGATAGTAGGTAGACTTTTCTGCTATGCTTGGTTCTATTTCCTAGAAACACATGGATGTGTATATATTCTACTGTGGTAAAGTAGGTAAATTACTCCCTTTGAAATTGTGATCTACAAATGGTTTCTATGAATACCTTTAAGAATATTTTGGAATACAGTTTTTTATTAACTAATTGCCACTGTTTCAGATTCAGATGGTGTGCTAATATCAGAATCTTTCCTTTTCAGTATCAAACTCGAGATTTTGACAGGCGAATGCTAACCTCAGTCACACTGGATAAAACTCAGATGAAAAGCAGGCATTTGCATTTTAGCAATGAGAAAAGCAAATCTTATCAGAGGCCTTTTCCCATGTGGAGCTGATTCCTTTGAATCTGTTAAGAATTCTTCCCAAAATTAGAAACAAACCTATACTTTTAGGTACATGTTTGTACAGTGGTTTGATTATTAAATCTTGTCTTAATTAGGCAAAATGAAGACCAGAAAACTTCAAAGTCCAAAGCTGATCTTTATATGTTAACCTCTCTCAGCTTGGGTGTTTAGATGACTCAAGCAGGTCGCCAGTTGGCTTTTCTCCAAGTATGTATTCCATATGTTTAATCAAGTTGGCATATGCACATTGGGTATTCTCCAGATTTTGAAAATATTTTACCTGCCCTCAGTTGTCTAAGGGGACAGAGAGGAAGCTTATTAAAGAAAATATCAAACCCATGTCCTATCCTGAAATATTCACAATAGAACGCTTAAGAAGTGAATGGCTAGTGTTCACCTGCTTCCGTGAGGTGACAAGGATGTTTATTTCACATTGGGTCAGATTCATAACTTAGATGCCCAAACCTAACATGTTTCTGTATAATATAGTGCTGCATACTTGATTTAACCATTTAGAATGCCCATTAGTAAGAAATCACCACAGAAATTTTGTCATTTTTCCCCATTTCCATGGATGAACCTTTATGAAACCCATTCAAACTGAAGCAATGGTCCTTACTCTTGAGATACTTATAGCAGGAAATACAGGCACACATGAAGATGTCGACATACAAATGACATATTTGAATATATCTTCTTTTATTTCCTTTTTATGATTCTTTTTTGAGGAATTTAGAGAAACAAAAAATGAAGTGGGAACAAGAAAATATAAGTAGGATTATTTCTAAACCTGTATCAGATTAAATATGATGGGCTTCCTGGTATAAAATTTGTAGTAATGTGTTTGAATTACTAATAATCTTCAGAAGCATTAGAAACAAAGCTATAGTTTTAGGGGCATGGGTGATGCAATGATTGACTTATTGAATTTGAAAGAGTTTTTCATATCTTGCTATTATTTTAATGTGTTTATAAAATATTCATGTTCAGTGTAACTACATAATGTAACTGTTATTAATCATACAAAATAATTTACCTACCTGTTGCCTTATACTTTAATATCATATTTGGGATATTTGTGGGATAGTTGTGTGTTCTAACATTATTTGCCTCTTATAGTTATGGTGTAAGTGTTCAAGGGCTTAGCAGAAATATCCCTGGAATGGGCTTGTCTAGTATTTATACTGTTATATCTGCCAGTAAATAATGGGGAAAGTCAGAAAGGAGAGTGCTGGGCTGGAGAGGAAACCCTGTGAGAATGATTTATCTCTGCTCATGAGTTTGAATATTCTATTTTTCACTGAAACTGTTTTGAGAAGTTTAATCATAAGGAAATCAAGGCTTACAACATTTGATCTTTTGTTTTCTGAGACATTTTACAAATCAGAAATGCATTAAACAGGTTATATTGCTAATATATGGTATTAATATTTTTGTGCAATGATGTCATTGCACATTCTTTTATATCATTTTTCCCCAATACCATGGAAGAACCTTTTCAAAAAATCAAGAGTTTCTTTATACCAGCATCAAGGGAAGACTGATGTTTTTGCCAGTACACCTTGCTTTTCTCATTGGAGGAAAAAAGAGTTTCTAAAGTAGAACTTCCCTCAAATACAAAATATGAAACAAAAAGTAATAAGGTATTGGTAATTTTCTCCTGGGCCCATTTCAAGTTTAAATATTACCACAGGATTTTTTTTCTGGTGAAATAAAACTGTAATTGATTAAAACAGAATACGTAACAGTTGTTTAGACATACTGATGATTTTAAAGAAGTATTCTAAGCACTGCCTAAAAAATAAATGGGCAAATCTCTAGTCACTTCATTATCTGAATGATATATAGAAATTTTTCAAAATCTCTTTAGGCATTTTTGTTGTGAGGTAATTTGACATAGATCTCTGCCATGCCCCATCCCCTTGACAACATTATTCTTTATTTCTCTGAAATAGTATTAATAGAATTGCACTGATTCATGCCTAGCAGTTTCTATTTTAACTAGAATATTAATATCTTTATTAATATCTGTTTTTCATATTCATTCCATTAAATCCATAAGAGCAGAAATTTTAAGAAAATTTATACTTTGTTTAGTACTTACTTTAATGAATTATTAATCTACGTATGGATGCGTTAAACAAATCATTAAATACTGTGTGCAGACACAGTTTTAAGCACTAAGAAAACAACCTTCAGTGTCCTCATGGAGCTTATAGGATGGGGAGCAGGAAGTGAATTATTGAAATAAACAGTAATACAGGCCGGGTGCAGTGGCTCATGCCTGTAATCCCAGCACTCTGGGAGGCCGAGGTGGGTGGATAAGCTGAGGTGGGGAGTTCGAGACTAGCCTGACCAACATGGAGAAACCCTGTCTCTACTAAAAATACAGAAAATTAGCCGGGCGTGGTGGTACATGCCTGTAATCCCAGTTACTCAGGAGGCTGAGGCAGGAGAATCGCTTGAACCCAGGAGGCAGAGGTTGCAGTGAGCCAAGATCCTGCCATGGTGCTCCAAACCTGGGCCACAAGAGTGAAACTCCATCTCAAAAAAAAAAAAAAAAAAACAGTAATACAGTGTGTTAAGTATTAGGAAAGGAGACATGAGAAACAAAACTGATATCTTTAAGGAAATAAAACTTGAGTTAATTACTTCTCTGGATTATCTTGTTCTTATTATATCTCACTCCCTTTCTTTTTCTTTCTTGCTTGCTCGCTTGTTCTCTTGCTTTCTTCCTTTCTTATATGCTCTGTGATAAATATCTTGTGCATTCCTATGACTGGCTATCAGCCAACACTTTTTTAAAATCTTACATAAATCATGAGATGATATCTTATATATGCCAAGGTTCGGTCTAGATATAAGTATTTATTGTATATTTATTACTGTGATACTTAGGCATTTTGACATGAGTGCTATTTTATCATAATAAAAATATATCTAAGACAAGACCAGTAAATGTGAGGTCAAGCAGATGTCCTGTGTTGCCCTTATTAAAACAGGTAGATGTTATGTTTATGTTCTGACAAGCAAGGCATGAATATAATTATGCTCAAATGCTGGATCTGAGCTAATGGGGAGCTTTCATTAGCTTTTGGAAGAGAATTTGACTGTTTATTTGAGTAGTATCTGTATTATTCCTCTTTTGACATAATTTTCTAACATGAATGTTATATATTCTCTGAAATCCTCTTGATTTATACCCATTCCCTGTCCCCAACCCTCCATCCACAGTAACCTAAGAGAGTATATTCTTTCATGCTTGTGGTCACATACAAACATAGCATGCATGCCTGTGTGTGTGTTAATGTGTTGCCTTGTAAAGTGTCCCTGAAGGCAGTTATAATGTAGAACTATTTTGTGCACTATTGAAAAAAGTATATATTTTGAGAAGGAGATTAATTAGAAGAACAATTCTTTACATGTGTGTGTATTCCAAAAGTTTACATTTTTTTAAAGTTATACTTCATATTCTCAAACAGATACTTTATATTAGCTGTATTCTGATGTAATTCTATCCATGGCTTACTTGTAAGCAAATTAAATGTTAAGTATAATTACACAAGGGCCATTTACCCACTTTTGACTTTTTGCTGCACCTATTTCTTCTAGTGTACCTCTTCCTCCCCTTATTTTAGGCACTGTGCATCTTTTCAGTACCTTCTCCATAGATACCTTAGGGTAGGGTCATTTAAAAACTATCAGCTCACTTTTATATGGAGGATCTACTATAAGCTGGACTCCATACCAGAATTCTTACGTCTATCATCCCTTCAACCTTAACAACTCACTCTTTTTTAGTTCAAGAAAATTAATTTTACAGGGCTGAAGTAGATTGAGCAAGGTGGCAGGGCTAGTGCAGAGCTGAAATCCTAGCATAGGTTGTATGACACAAAAGCCTGTCCTTAATCATTTGTGCTTATGATTACAGTCTTATTTTATGACCAAGCAGGAAACCGGCTTTTCCTAATTTTATTTTTGTCTAAAAGTAGAAAATTCACAGTTAAAAACAAGGCAAACAAACATTAAAAAAAGTAGGGTGATCTTATTTTTCTTTTGCACCGGTTTAGATTTGCCACGATGAAGAAATCCCCTTTCCCAGCTCTGCCTCCCAACTTTCCACACATTGACCTCCTTCAAGTTACTCACTTGGCAGTCTTTGCACGTGGACCTGACGGTGAGACATTCAGATATCCTGTTGCATTATAAGGCTTTCCAAACGGTGCAGAGTGAATGCAGTACAGAGCCAACTACAGCCAGGCCACATTTCATTCCTTTCTTGCATGTTGTCACATTGCCGTTGTTTTAGATTGGACAAACATCTTCTCACGGAAGTTCTGGGCAAGCCTGAAGCTGGAAGTTACCGACTTCATCAGGTTCAACTGAAATGCAAATGTTGGCATCTCATCTATGGGTGGTTGGAAAATGCCTTGTTTTATGTTTTGAAAAATGGATGAGTAGAAACTGGAACTGGGCTTTCATTTAGGAAAGCAGGCATTAGTGTTGTCAGGTTTAATTTCTCTCCATCCATTTGACAGCTTGTTTCCATGCAGGGTCTTTTAATCACCAATTTAGGATTACATTTTGCCCATTACATGGATAGTATGTCCAAAAACTTTAGCAAGCATTGAAAGGCAGTCTTAATTTTATAACAGCAAAAAGCCTCCTAGATTATTTATGTATCTATAGAGGTTTATAAAAGAAACTTTGACGTTACCCTTAAATCGATGTTATTCTGAGATAATTGGCCCAATATAAATAGATTCTTTTAAATACGTAGTGGTCTCCAAAAAAATCCACTTATACAATACCAGCTTATATCATCACAAGGAATTCATATAGATGTATTTCACTATATAATTACAAGTTGATGGTTTCTAACATACAGAAAGTGGCTTGTTGCTTTATTATTAGATGTGATGAAATCCTGTGTTTGGAAAAGAAACAAAATGACCATTTCAGTGGATTAATGTGCAGCATCCATAAACATTCCCAGTGCTGCTTTCATAACTTGGAGGCCAAGGGAAGGGACCTAGACCTTTCCTTTTCACTCTGCACTGTTAATCTAGTCAGAGACGCTTCTATTGAATGAGAAAAACAATAGTTGGACATGACTATGAGGTAAGAAAACGGGGGGAAGAAAAATATCTGGGGAATTAAACCACGTGAATTGTTTGATTGATGTTGATTCCAGGCAGTTCAAAGGGAAAGGGAAGCTAAATAATTTGGTTGTTTCCCAACCTTGACAAGTAGTTTCATGTGACAGAATGAAAAAATTAGGTCTTGCTAAGGAATTTTTAATATAGTTAAGTGATTTGTAGACATGAAAACTGCCAGTGGGTAGCAGTCTCTTTTTTTTTTTTTTTTTTTGCATATTTTGGTAGCTTGCAAGTTCCTGGTTTTAGTTCTTTTTTCCTGTATCTTTCAGCTCTTCCTCTAACTACTTATGAAATCTGAGGAACTACAGTGACCCTGAAATGTCATCTGGTCTAGAGTATTCCTCTTCCTGCAGGCAGAATTGCATCCAGAGCTATTCTCTCATATCTTAAATGTACTGCTGCTCTCTTGCTATTAACCTAGTTGTATCAGCTAGCAATATAAACTCCTGCAACAGTCTCCGGTCATGGAATAATTGATGATGTTCCACAAAGACTTATCTATTAACAACCATTACACTTCATTCTGGAAATGAAAATAAAGAAGGCATGTTCTTTCCCTTGAGTGGCTCAAAGACCTGTAAACGGATCATTATAATCAAATATGATTCTATCAAATGCATAGCTCACATGAATTGCAAAATCTATCATCTTGATAGATTTTTCAAGAGAAGTTTCTGAGGTCTTGCACAATTATTTGTTCTGCAATATTGGTCAAGATATTCAACCTTTTTGTTTAATAATTCCATAAACAGCAAATTTTTGAGGTTTACAGTGAGGATTACATGAGAGAACATATCTGAAAATGCTTTGTAAACATGATAAGCACCACTAAAGTCTTATACAGTATTTAAATTCTTCCAAATCTTAGCTATTGTGGACAGTGCTGTGACAAACACAGGAGTGCAGATATCTCTTTGATATACTGATTTCCTTTCTTTTAGGTATATGCCTAGCAGTAGGATTGCTGGATCATATGGTAGCTCTATTTTTAGTTTCTTGAGGAACCTCCAGACTGTTCTCCATAGTGGCTGTACTAATTTACATTCCCACCAGCAGTGTACGAGGGTTCCCCTTTCTCCACGTGCTCACCTGCATTCATTACGGTCCATCTTTTGGATAAAAGCATTTTAACTGGGGTGAGATGATGTCTCATTGTAATTTTGATTTTCATTTCTCTGATGGTTAATGATGTTCAACATTTTTTCATATAGTGTTGGTCATTTGTATGTCTTTTGAGAAGTGTCCATTCATCTTTTGTCCATTTTAAAATCAGATTATTAGATTTTTTTCCTGTTGTTTGAGTTCCATATATATCCTGGTTATTAATCTCTTGTCAGAGGGGTAATTTGCAAATATTTTCTCCCATCCTGTGGGTTTTAGCTTCATTTTGCTGATTGTTTCCTTTGTTGGTCACTGTGTTTAATTGGGTTTGCCCTGCTTTCCAGTTTACCAAAGTAAGGAATTGATCAATGGGGGAAAGGGCGATGTTTATGAGTTGGGAGAGAGTAATTCATTGGTTTGAGATTTTGTCTGTTCTGAGACCCATTCCCAAACCATCAATGATTAGCAAAGAAAATAAGGATGCCTTTCCACACTGTGCCTCTATTTTCTACTCTTAAAGAGAAAGGGAGGAAAACTTGGGCAGAAAGTATACTGTCACCTGAAGGATCCGAAAGATTATCAGGGAAAGAATCCTATTAGGTAATTTTTAAAAGGACGTAAAATTACGCAGTGCTATAAAAGAAGGGAAAACTGCTTATTTTTGTCCTAGTTAAGAACACTGCCCCAACCCCTGCCAAGAAATCTTGGTTAAGAATTCCACACTCTTGCTGAGGATTGTATGTTTTGAAAATTCAGTCTTCCTCTTTCTACTTTTGCCTCCCTAAATCCAGTCTTCCATAGCAGCCAGAATGATCATTTCAAATGCAAACCAAATCATGTTATGGTTAAAACACCCTACTTGCTCCCTCTTGTTTGTAGGATAAAATCCAAACACTTTTACGTGGCCTACAAGGCTGTCATGATCTGATTCTTGCCTCCTCCATTGCCTTCATCATCTCCTCCCTTCCCTCTCTCTCTAGGCTCCAGCCACACTGGCCCCCTCTCTTATCTTTGGGGAATCTCCTTCCACCTCCAGGAGCTGCACCAGCCACTGTTTTGTGTGGAAGGCTCAACCTCCACGTCTTCTCACGGTTTGATTGTGTTTTGGGGTCTGTCTCAGCTCAAACCTTACCTGTTGAGAGGGGTCTTTATTGCCCATCCAAACGAGTAAACACAAACACCCACCTGCTCACCCCTTCTTTCATCGTTCCCTATCACTTCAAGTTTCATTTTTCAGTTGCTAATTTTCTGCCTCCCCTACTGTGTGCTGGGATCTTGCTTGATCGACCTTTCTTTTCCTAAGGCCTGGCATATAGTAAACGCTCAATAAAAAATTATTGGAAGAATGAAAAAATGGGTGGGCAACGTTCTCAAACTAGTTGGAACAAACCTTCAGTTTCCTTCCCAGAAGGGAACACTTATTGAAGTTACTGAAATATTAGGAAGTTTTGAGAACCAGAGGAAAAAAAATTTAATTGCAGGCATTGTTTTGGACAATCATTTAGAGTTAAAAAGATGAAGCAGCATTTATTAAAAATTCACTTCGTGCTGAGATTAATTTTGAACCTCTTTAATATTGCTTAGAAATGGTATTTTTCAGTTTAGACTTCAATTTGTGTGAATAATGAAGCAATATTTAGAAAATCTTTCTTCTCTTGTTATTTAATTTTGGTTTATCTGATTACTTCCCTAAAATGCACAGAAGCAAAATGACATGGAGTATTATTTTGGCTTGAGGTTGGAGTTCTACTCCAAGTAGACCTCTCAATTTGAAAGCCCTCCAAGCTCTGCATGTTGTTTTTGAGAACAGTTAGTCCATACCTAATCTATTTGTGAATTGAAACATAATTTTATCATTATTTTTAAATCTAGTTTCCTTGGAGCTTAAGGGAAATGTTTTATTTTCCAAAGGAAGAATATTACATTTATTTAAAAGAAAAAAAAAGCAAAAAAAAAAAAAAAAAACCAACAACAACTTCTGCTATTGCCATTCCCCAAGTACAATCTGTCTTAAAATCTGAGGCAAAATAAGAAAGTGATGAGTTGCATTGAAGGTCACTTTGCATAGTTTAATAATCATATTCAAACACTTGTATTTAATGGTATGTTGACAATGTCAGAAAATCAGATGTTTATGAGGAACAGATTTATTCTTGCATGATCCTGTTCTTAGTTGATATTTTGTATCTGAAGATATTTGTTGGGATGCAAAGGATTTCTGTGGGAAACATTAAAATTATAGAATTTAAGCATATTTTATTTAAAAGTACATATGCTTATAGAGACTTATAGACTTGTATCAAGTTATATAATTTACACAGAGGTGAACTTAAAGTGCTAACATGTAAACATTAGTGACAGTCTTTAATTATTATTTAATGAATTTTTCATCATGTGCCAATAGAATATATGATGTTAAACATGGAATGTGAGATTCTGAAATTAAGGAGTTTGCTATAATTATGACCTGAGCAGGGATTGATAAGAATTGAAGTTTAGTTGTAATCCTTGAAGACTTTCGAAATTTGGATAAATTATGATGGTATCTGGCACACAGAACAACATCTGTTTGAGTATATATAAGTGTGTGTGTGTTACAAACTCAGAATGGTCATAGGCTGCCCGTGGCATGCTTAGTGTTCGGCCCAATTGGTATACAGTAGCACAGAGAATAGAGAGACAGCCTGACAGATGAGTATGAGCACAAACAAAAGGCAAAGGAGAAGCTGTGCAGCTGCCCTCTTCTTCATCTCTGCTGGGTTCCCCACTGAAGTAACTCACCTGGTGTCAGACGAGTGGCACACGGTGTGTTTTACAGATGAGGCCTCAGCAGAGATTCACACAGGCTTGCACCTTTATCTGTCCCACAGATGTTTCGTCTTCTGTTTTCTAGCCAGCAAGGCAACAGCTCGACTTTGCTAGGGGATCACCTCCAGATGTTCAACCAAAGGGAGACCCTGCCACCCCACTGAGAGTAAGCAGACATCTCCTCACTACATCTGGGGCCACTCAGGGACAGTACAAATTAGAAAAGGGTTAGCCATACCAGCTTTGCAGTGGTCATATTTGTAGTTGAGAAACACATAGAAAACAAGAAATTCCAAATACTCATTTTCCTAGTAAATAGTCGGAAATTTACAAATAGCACAAAGTAACTTTTATAGGAAGTAATTCAAATCTGGCAGGCAAGAATTTCTCTGTGACTTTTGTTTGTAAATTTTCCTTGCTGGAGTTAATTGAAAATTTTTCCACTGTGACAAATTTGACTGTTTAAACAAAAACAGCCTTAGTCAGATACCTAAAATAAGAAGTGTAGATTAACTCCCTTTCTGCATTTATATTTTGCAACACTGGCACCGGATGTCCCATTTGTCTTTTTTGTATTTTGTGAATCTTTACAAAGAGCATATTTTATTCCAGAGAAGATGAAAAACGGGTAGTTATTGCTCTTTTAGACATTGACTTTGTTTTGTAATGTAGGAGAAAAAGTGTCAAAGCATTGTTACTAAGCATTAATAATTTTTTCAGAAACGTATGAAGCTCCAATTAGGTGTTATGCAATGTATTAGGTACTAGGATATAACATGATGAAAAACATATAGCTCATGCCTTATGAGATTTATATTATAGTCTGGGAGATAACTATATTGTAAACAAAGATAGCGATATGATGCCAGACAACAATAAGGACTCTAAAGAAAATATATTAATGAGATAATAACAGAGGTAAAATATGATAAGAAGGAGCCAGTCAGGCATGTAAAGATTTGAGGGAGTAGAGAGAGCACAGCATAGACTCAGGCCTTGTGGGCGAACAAACTCTGCATGTTTTTATTCACGGGGCAACCAGAGGCCAGGGTAGCTGGAGCATGTGAGAAAGAGAGAACAAGATCCCAACTAAGGTCGGAGAAGTCGGTGGTGCCAGGTTGTCGAAAGTCTACGGACCATGGTAGGAGGTTTGAATTTTATTACAAGCATAATAGGAAGTCAGTGGGGGATTCTAAGCAGAGAATTAATGTTACCTAAATTATATTTTAAAAATAATTATTAGAGCTACTGTAAGAGATTGTACTGTTGAGGGCCAAGAGGGCAATCAAGGAGCCCAGAGTAGGGCCTTTGGGTAGTTTAGGGTGAAAATGATAGTATTTAGGAGCACAGTGGTAGCAGCAGAAATGGAGAAACATGTTAAGATAAAGCCTTTATTTTTGGAGGTTGAATTGCCAGGGCTTGCTCACAAACTAAATGAAAAAGATGAGTGATAGAGAAACAAGGATAAATCCAAAATATTTGGCTCATGCAGTTGGGTAAAGCTGTTTACTCAAATGAGAAAGATTGGGTGATCAATACGATTGGGTTAGATGGGAATAAAGGTTATTTTTGAGGTGTTTAACGTTTATGATGTCTATTAGATATTCTAGATCTAAGAAAAGAAGTTAAGTACGCAGCTAACTATGCAAGTTTGGAGCTCAGGGGAGAGATTGGAATTGCTCCTATTAATCCAGTTGTCATGAGAATATATAGCTATTTCAGAGCAAAATGTGGAGTAGAATGGTATAAAAAGTTCTAGGTTTCTACTCTTTTTTTTAAATCAAATTCATATCTTACAATCTTAGAGGTGACTTGTCTTTTTTGGGCATGAGATTCCTTATTTAAAAAATAAGGGTTTTTAAGAATGTTATTAAAAGATTTTCAAGTCCAGCATTTTATATCTATATGTTTTCTACTCAGAAGTTACTGTTTTATATCAAGAAACATTTCTTTTACAAACCATGAAGGAATTCTGTTCTTGGAAAAAGATCATTTCACCGTTTGTTCTTCTTGCCAAGTGATCACAACGTTATTTATTCTGGCTTTTTTCTTCCCCATGTTTCCTTTGATACATCAGAAGTGTAGATGAAGCCAAAGAAACTGACTGGAACAAGTAGAATTATTTCTGTATTGCATATCAAAAATTGTTATATATACTGTCATATGCATATCTGTGTCAGTGAGGTTGTAAATACTGACCAGATTTGATTAATGGACTGAACAATGTGATTTCTGGGTACTTCAGTGACTTCACAGGTCAGATTTCAGAAGGTCTTCTGTTAAAATGTACATATAATACGTTCCATGGAAACTCAGGGGTTTGTTAATATTAGAGATTTTCTTTAACTTGCTAACGACGGGAAATTATATTCTAGTAAATTAACACTCAGTTTGTCTGGTCTTTGGCTGCAATGGTAATACCAGTCTCTTATTTTCAAAAATGCTATGATTTTTGTCTTATTTCCCTTTCTAAAATGTTTCACCTTTGCTGCCACCTATTAATATCATATTTAAATGGCCACTGGATTTGGCATCATTGCAGTCATTATTGACCTTACCAAGAGATTTTGGTTAAATGGTGTAGAGGAAAGCCTAGTTGGCTGGATTCTAAAGAGAAGGGGAAAAGAGAAATGAAGACAGTGAAGAGCGATAACTCAAGAAATTTTATTGTGAAGGGAGGTATGTAATGGTGTGGGTGGGGGAGGAGGTCAAGGAAAGTTTTAGTTAAGATGGATGATATTGCTGAAAGAGTACTAGTGAGAGCATTCCAGCAGAGAGGGGATCTGTGTGATGGAGGACACAGTGGATAATTGCAGGAGTGGAAGGGATCCAGAGTGTAAGCCAAGGGGTTGACTGAGATAGGAGTGCAGACATTTCATTCATTGCAACAGCAGGAGGGGTGGATGGGATTGCTTAATAAATGTGCTGGTAGCAGGAGGCTGAGTTTCTCTTCTGATGCTTCCATTTTCTCAATGAAATGAGAAGTAAAGGTATCTGCAGGGAGTGAGGAAAAGGGGAGAATGTTAGAGATTTGAAGGGAGAGGAGGTAGTATGAGACAGTGAAAGTAAAATAACTAGAAAAGTGGAATAGGGTTGCTAGGCAGCACTGAGACCCCATTGGAGGGTGTAGTCATGAATTTGGAGAACACTCAGCATGATCGTAATTTGTTTATTTGTTTCCTAGCTCATTCAGCTGCTTGGGTTTGGCAGAGATTTAGTATTGACCAAGGTTAGAAGTCTTATTTGTCCAGTAAAACCCTTATTGAAAGGGGCAGGAGCACTGATGGTAATATAAAGGAGTGGTTTTCAATGAAGTATGGAACCTAGTCCAGAAAGGAGGGAAGTGAGCAAATGAAGGGGACAATATGTAGTGAGAATGTGGCTTGGAAAACCTCATTCCTAGAATGAGGAATGGTTGGAGTCAGACTATTCTGAGAAAGAGCCAGAAGAAAGGAATGATGTTTGAAATTGAGATTTAGAGGAATGCAGGGTTACTGATAAAGATAGGTCTCAGGTAAGGTCATAATGTTGGGGAATGAGGTCAAGTGGAGGACAAAACCATCGGAGGTTAGGAGGTTGAGACACTGAGAGGCCATGTTGTGGCCAGGGATTAGGAAGGAGAAGAATCGCAACAGAAGACTCTTTTTACTTGGTGGGTGATATTTGTGGCTTCCTCTTAGTTATTGAATATTTCCTGTAATGTCAGACATCCAGAAGCTAGCTAGGTTCAAAGTCACGCCCTCCCTCCCCCTCACCCCGCAGTAAGCAGGGACTTCCGACATAGCATTTCCTGGACACTGGCTCTCTGGCTAATCTTTCATCGGTACTCAGTTCCTATTCCATGACCACACATCCCATATAGTTCTGCTATCCTCAAGAGGCCCTTATTGGCAGGATCTTTTGAACACCTCTCCGGGTATCTACTTGAATCCTTAGTGTCATTGGTCCACTAGCTCTACTGAGCAGGTTCCCAGTAACTTTTCAGCTGTGCTGTGTTAGTGAGAGGGAGAGTTTCTACAGCTCAGTGAGCATTTGTCCAGTCTTCTTACGTTTGGTTTCTCTGATGGGCTCCTGCAGCCTCCTTCACCTGGCTTGTATCTTTTCTCAGATAAATCCCTTCTTCCCACAAGCTCCCCTCACCTGCTCTTATTTGTAGTCTGAGGTATGAGTAAGGGTTGCAGCACTGACTGATAGTCTCTGTCCCTCTCTCTCTCTCTGAATAATGAGTGGATGTTTGTTACCCAGTGTCCTTATTCCTGGCATCCCAGCCAAAACTAGGAATTTTTCTTTAATATCTTGTTTGTTTCTATGCTGTTGCGTATTCTTTCTTAAACAGCCAATTAAATGGGATCCTACAACTTTGTAGTCAAAATTTAGGACTATTATATTGTCTCGTTTCTCCAGAATCTCAGTAGTGTCCAAAGTAGTATGTATTAAAGATAAGAAGAGCTGATTAGTATTCAGAATTGGGACAAAAGTCCTGCAAATAGTTTCCTAAAATATGCTTAAAGTCATCTAAACCATGAGTAAATGAATGTCCTCCTTCTCCCGACTGCCCAGTAACAATGGATGTTAGATGGTAGGCACAAAGGAAATTCATATTCAAATTTCTTCATTGTGATATGAGTTTTGATTGGTATATGTTTTCTTAGCTTGATCATGTCTGACTGACTTTGGTGATATTTAGGTCTTATATGTGTTTTTCCTAAGTTATATTTTATTTCTCTAGATTCTTACTCTTCACCCAAATATATTATAAATTGTATCATCTACTTTAACATTATCTTTCGGCATGTTCCTCTGGTTCTCAAACTCCACTAGCCTTTTGGTAACTTAGATGCGCTGGTCTCCTTTTCCAATCCAAAGTCCCCACAGACTCTGCCTTCTACCGGAAATGCTCCCCACCCTTATTTCCACCCCTGCTTCCCACCCCTCACACATGTAACTTACTCCTTTCCATCCTTCATTCTTTGTGTCTAAACCTAAACATAACACTTCCTCAGCTTAACTCCCTTAACAGTCCCCATTTGCACTGCTATGCCAAGCAGTATGTGCTCTTATAACACCTTGTGTTTCTTTCTTCAAAGCATTTTGTCATATTTGAAAATAGGAATAAGTATTTGAAGCTTTCTAAGACATTCACTAAAAGCTCCATGAGGGCAGAGCAGTGGCTATTTTTCTAATGCTTAGCATGGTGTCTTGAACATAGTTGGCACTCAGTAAATATTTGTTGAACAAATGAATGAAAATTCCTAATAAATCTACCTACAGTGAAATCAAAGGACTTTGTTAGTGTGTTCAGGGCCATTTGAGGTTGCGTGGACTGCAGGAAAGTCTGTAAGCCTAAAGAGGCTGAGGTGTCCATCTAAGTCTGAGTACTTAAGTATTCACATTTTAAAACATGTATTTTGTAATTATGTGTGAGTGGGAGGTAAGCATGAATTTGACAAAGAAAAATCTGCATTCATGTTTATGGTGGTAGTATTATAAGTGTGCTGCTAGTTACAATAATTGGCATGTTGCTTACATAGGCACTGACTTAGCAGAAAACTAACAACTCTTGAAAACACAGTTCAAGGTCTGCAGATGATTTGGTCCACAGGGCCACTGTGAAATAAAACAAATGGCCAGTGTGAGACAAAATAATCTTGAGACTTTTCCCCCATTTATTGAGCTTTCATGTTATGATATTTTGCTGTTGTTTAAGTTAGGCATATTGTCAATTATCTTTTAAAATCATTAAGCAGTTAATTCATTGACTTCTGAAAACTAAGTTCAATCTAATTTATAAATAAATAAAATGTCTAAATAATGATTTTCAAATTAAAAAATAATTTCCTGATTCTTTTCTAATATTTAATTTCCATTTGAGTCTGTTCATAAAACATCTTATTGTTAATTTTTTTAAAATCATACACCTCTTTAAAGTTCAGAATATCAAAATAAATATTTCTAGTTCTTACAAATATATATAAGAAGATGCTTTTTCATTTGACTGTCGTTTCTCTGTATAGGTACAAGAAAATTAGACAAAGACTATTAGCATTTGTGTTCTGGCTTTCATAGCGTTTAACATTCATTGAAAAATGATATTGACAACATTTTTTATCACCCCCTTTATCTTTTGAGAAAAGTATTATTCCCAGGTTCAACTTTCAAAACCTGTCCTTTTGAAAGTTTCAGGGTTTCCATGGATAGTTTATTTACCTTTTTCTACACCATGTTCTAACTGCATTAAAGAGTGATCCATTAAAAAGAAAAAACAATCCAACACTTAAAGACCTTATTCACTGCCTACTGGACCCATACAATATGGAATAATGGGACTACTTTAGATTTAGTATTACTGAGGAAACTTGTTGCCTACAAGTTCATTGTGAAATTTATGTTCAATGATTAGAAATTACAGTGTATGAGTTATTAGAAATCATAGTGTAATTTGCTTCTCTGTTACCATGAAGAACTACTGAATTTTGAACCCCTGAACACTCTCTTCTAGCTGCTTTCGAAATCTATTGAACAACTGAAGCAACCAGGCAGTCACCTTGAGGAAGCGGAGGAAGAGCTTCAGGGGGACCAGGCGATGCAGGAAGACAGAGCGCCCTCTAGTGGCAACAGCACTAGGAGCGACAGCAGTGCTTGTGTGGATGACACACTGGGACAAGTTGGGGCTGTGAAGGTCAAGGAGGAACCAGTGGACAGTGATGAAGATGCTCAGATCCAGGAAATGGAATCTGGGGAGCAGGCTGCTTTTATGCAACAGGTAATAGGCAAAGATTTAGCTCCAGGATTTGTAATTAAAGTCATTATCTGAACATGAAATGCATTGCAGGTTTGGTAAATGGATATGATTTCCTATCAGTTTATATTTCTCTATGATTTGAGTTCAGTGTTTAAGGATTCTACCTAATGCAGATATATGTATATATCTATATAGAGGTCTTTCTATATACTGATCTCTGTATAGATATCAATGTCTCATTGAAAATCCACTGGTAAGGAAATACCTGTTATACTAAAATTATGATACATAATATCTGAGCAGTTAATAGGCTTTAAATTTATCCCAAAGCCTGCTACACCAATTACTTCTAAAGAAAACAAATTCACTGTTATTTTGAGTTTATGTGTTGAGATCAGTGACTGCTGGATAGTCTCCCAGTCTGATCAATGAAGCATTCGATTAGTTTTTGATTTTTTGCAACATCTAGAATTTAATTTTCACATCACTGTACATAATGTATCATACTATAGTCTTGAACACTGTTAAAGGTAGTCTGCCCCTTCCTTCCTCTCTCTTTTTTTAGTTAAGTAGAAATGTTCTGGTCACCATGCCAGTAGTCCTAGGTTATTGTGTAGGTTGCAATTGAGCATATTAGGAATACAGGTGGTTTTAAATATATAGTTGCAAATTGCAGCACTACTTTAAATATTAGATTATGTCTCACATAGCACTGCTCATTTTACTTTTATTTTGTGTAATTTGATGACACTGTCTATCAAAAAAGAGCAAATGAAGCAGATGCAAATGTTGGTGAGAAGTAATGTGCAGCATTATGGTCCAATCAGATACAATATTGTATCTACAATTGCAAAAAACACAGTAACAGGATGAATATTATCTGATATCAAGTCAAAATCAGTTTGAAAAGAAGAAGGTGTATCATATTTTATATTGTCACTAGAATCTCTTAAGTATAATTCCATAATGACATGGGCATATACCGTAACATTCTGGCAAATAACAATTAGAAAAGATAGGTTTAACAAAAGAATTTACTTGTATATAATGCACCTTCAGGAGGACTATGTCCTTTGATGCTATAAAATACAAACAACTTTGAAGGCAACAGAAGACACTGTTTATTCAAGTCAGTTCTTTGTCAGGTTCCTGCTGTTCTCCTACAGAAAAGTGATTCTGTGAGGCTGAACAGGAAATGCCTTGTGGAAACAGGAAGTCCAAGTGATTCATGTACTGAGGAATGTAGGAAAAAAAAATCTGAGGATAGTGCTTTACTCTTTCTGTTTTTAAAGGGCACTCTATGAATTGATTTATTGTCTAAGAAAATAACACCACAAGTAGGGAAATTGTTACGGAAGCTTTTCACTGGAACATTTCCTTCATATTCCCTTTTGATATGTTTACCTTGTTTTATAGGTTTACTTTTGTTAAGCTAGTTAAAGGTTCGTTGTATTAAGACCCCTTTAATATGGATAATCCAAATTGACCTAGAATCTTTGTGAGGTTTTTTCTATTAAAATATTTATATTTCTAAATCCAAGGTATTTCAAGGTGTAGTATCCTATTTCAAAGGAGATATAGCAGTTTTGCCAAATGTAGACATTGTTCAACTGTATGTTATTGGCACGTGTTGTTTACATTTTGCTGTGACATTTAAAAATATTTCTTTAAAAATGTTACTGCTAAAGATACATTATCCTTTTTTAAAAAGTCTCCATTCAAATTAAATTAACATAACTAGAAGTTAGAAAGTTTAAAACTTTTCCATATAATGAAAGTCCTTCTGATAATTTGACAAATAGCTATAATAGGAATACTCCCTATCACCAACATATTTTGGTTAGTATATTCCTTCATATTAAAATGACTTTTTGTCAGTTGTTTTGCATTAAAAATATGGCATGCCTAAGATAAAACTGTATATTTTTTCCATCTCATAAATATTCATTTTCTTCAAAGTCTTTTTTCAATCTCATAAAAAAGGGATAGTGCATCTTTTAAAATACATTTTATTTGGGGAGGAACATGTGGCTGAGCAGACTTTTGTATAATATTACTTCAAAGATATGTAATCACAAACAAAAAAACTATTTTTTATAATGTCATTTGAGAGAGTTTCATCAGTACAGTTGGTGGACGTTAATTGTTTGAATTTGATAGTCTTTGAATTTAATCAAGAAACTACCTGGAACCAGTGAAAAGGAAAGCTGGACTTAAATAATCTTAGAATTAATTGATAAATGTCTCTTTTAAAATCTACTGTATTTATTATAATTTACACCCTTGAAGGTGATCTCTTGTTTTGTGTTGTAAATATATTGTTTGTATGTTTCCCTTCTTGCCTTCTGTTATAAGTCTCTTCCTTTCTCAAATAAAGTTTTTTTTAAAAGATCCCCTTTCATACACTTGGCTTTGTGTAAACTTGCCGTATTTAATCGAAGTTGAAGCTTGCACACTAGATCTCATATATCAAAATACATTGCCAGTCTTTGTTGAAACAAGAAAATAAAGACATTTTGAGCAGTTACATCTAATACCATTAAAAACAATAAATTCAGCAATAATGACTTTCAACTATTTACATCCAAAATTTTCAAATAGCTAACGCATGTAAAATTTGTTTCATTTTCCTTTTGCCAGTGTAAACTTTTTCATGATATGTTATCATGTTTGGTATTTAAATTAAAATGTCAACTTCTAAATATAAAACTTTATCTAAATAGATGTCAGTTCCTAACTTTGCTCAACTTAAAAAATTATTTTTAAAAGCTTAACATAATCCCTTGAACATAACAAGCACTCAATAAATATTAAAATGAATAATATTCCAAGTGTCGTAATAATTATGTCTATTGCAGTGAGATCTTGAAATACAAGTAGAAAGTGACAGCACATAAATTTAAAGAGAAAATAGTAATTAAATGATCTCCCCTTATACGGTAACAATTATTATAATACCAGTGTGAGGAATAGGAGCCTGATTCAAGTAAAGGCAACTCTGCCGTACTCTAAGTCACATCAGTATTGCATTAGAGTATCAAGAAATCTGGAGCTATAATTATTGACTGTTACAGAATGGATTATCATTTCATAGTGCCATAAATTTGAGAATACAATCAGAATTCTGGAAATACCATTATTGCTAATTATAATTTCCTGAAATTTGCCTTTGAACTATAAAATTACAGGACTAACTTGGTACCAGAGATCCTAAAATATGAGTTAGAGAAATCAATTAAAAAATGGTTTTATAGTGTATATCTGATTTCTGAAGTGTTATATAGGGTGACTTTTAATACAAAGCATCAATCCAGCATTAGAAAACTTTTCATTAGAAAAAATAGTTATTGCCAAGTCTTGAAATAAATAATCATTAGATTTTTTTTTCTTCTGGAAGTAAAAATTCACCTTCTCATTGGTGAAGGTGGTTGATGAAGTGTAGACTGCTACTTTTCATAGATCTGAGAAAGATAGTCTTCTAGAAATTGTTATATTTTGTTTTATGCTCCTTTTTTTCAAAGGATGTTGAAAAGGAATTCAGACACTAAACCTTTTGTTGAAACCTAGTACTTAACAGATATATATAGAGTATTGTTTTTAATTTGGAGTTTCATTGTGTTTTTTTCAATAATTGAAGTGTACAATTTTGAATCGCTGTAATATGTATAAATTGTGGGTGTGTGATTGAAGGTTTACAATGATAAATAATTTGAGGTCTCCAATTGTAACTGATTATATCAGGAACTTGGAGATACAAAAGAAGGAGTTTGAGACTATTATTCCCTTTATTATTGATCATTGCTTCATCTCTGTTTTAAGAAGAAAATATTGAAGGCAATCAAAGAATTTGGGCAAACACAGAGGAAATTGGGAATGTGACTTTTCAGTCATGCCAACAACATATCTATGTAGGCTTAAAAACGTTTATATTCTTGTTGTTACATCTAATTTTGTAATAACATCTTTGAGGCTATAAACTGTGTTTAGGCAACGCAACTTTTGGGGATCATTTTGATTTAGAAAAAGATGTTTACTTTTGTCTATTACAAACACACAGTGCGCAAGCACTTCATATCTATTAGCTCATTTGGTCCTCACAATAACCTGATGAAGGAGGTATTATTATCATCCCACTGTAGAGATGAGAACACTGCAACAGAGAAATTAAAGTCAAGGTCACTCATTTAGGAGGTCTAGCTTTAATTTGAACCCAGGCACTTTGGCACCAGAGTCCCTGTTCTCAACCTTTACCATTGTGCTGTGTTGGTGCAACGATTCTTTATATCTGCCCGATATGCTTACTTCTGTCCAATTTATTCAATTGTTTCTCTCTCTCCTCATTAGCATTTACCAAACTGTGTTGATCAATAATCTTTTTTAATAGCTTCTATAAATTATGAGATTAGTGATTAGTACTCTTTTTTTTTCTAATTCTAATGAGGGTTAGGGTTAGATGAAGGTTCTAATCCTGCACACATTTTATTCAACCATTTTTAATCGTGAAAATCTGTAGACTTCTTTTTTCTGACCATAGCCGGTCCTAGGAGGGACTGAAACAGAGTGGCCACACTTGGTTAACTTTTAGGGGAAGGAGAAAGGATTTCAGCAGGTTCAGAGCTCTCCTTTACTTCTTACCTTCGTTCCCCAGCTAACGCAAAGAAAGTCCAGTTTCTAAGCCATCAGGAGTCTGCCTTTTACAGACTTTTTAAACCTATCAAGGACACACTTGATAATAATTTTGACTTAAGTAGTCTGTATAAAACGTTGTGGAAGGGGAAAATAGAAACAGTTGTCACGTTCTAGACCTCCTAAGTGGTATTCTAATAGAAAGATGCATAACAATCCTCTCGAGGGAAACAGGTTCTGACCACACCCCTAGAGGTTCTGAGTCTGTTGTTCTGACTGGTGCTCCGTCGTCTACCTTTTTCAAGCCTTTTGAAGAGTCCAATTCAGAAATAATGTTTTGGAGATGGCCAGGTGCCCTAACCACTTCCTGAAATCTGGCCTGATTTTTAATAGCTTTTACCTAAGTTCCTCAGATTCTCTGATTCATAGTTTTCAAAATATCTTGTCTCCTATTTTTGTATATTGTTCTCAGCTTCTTCTGCATTTTAACTCAAGTATAGGCAATTCTCACTATATTTACTGGAATTACTCCAATAAGTTTTAGAATATTCATGGTGCTGTGCAGCCATCACTAGTATCTAATTCCAAAACACTTCCATTAACCCCAACTCAAAAAAAAATCTTGTGCCAACTAAGCAGCCACTCCCACTCCAAGCTCCTTCTTGCCCCTGACAACCACTAATCTGCTTTATATCTCTGTGGATTTGCCTATTGTGGATATTTCATATAAATGAAGTTATGTATTATGTGGCCTTTTGTGCCTGGCTTCTTTCCTTATGCAGAAGATTTTCAGGGTTCATGCACAGCATCAGTACTTCATTCCTTCTTATGGCTGAGTAATATTCCCTTGTATGGCTATACAACATTTTGCTTATTCATTCATCAGTTGAACACACAGTTTTCACTTTTTTGTCTATTATGAATAATGCTGCTGTGATCATTCGTGTACAAGGCTTTTGTGAGAAGATATATTTTCATTTCTCCTGGGTATATATCTAGGAGTGAAATTTCTGGGTAATATGGTAACTGTTTAACTTTTCGAGGAACTGTCAACCTGTTTTCCACATAGCTGAACTATTTTACTTTCCTGCTAGCAATGTATGAGGGTTCCAGTTCCTCCACATCTTCTCCATTTGTTATTTCCCCTGCTTTATTGATGGTAGCCATCCTAGTGAGTATGCAGTGCTATCATTGTTGCTTTGATTTATATTTCATTAATGACTAATGATGTTGAGCATCTTTTTATTTGCTTATTGGCCATTTCTATAACTTCATAGGAGCAACATCTAGTCAAGTCCTTTTCCCGTTTTCTAGTTGGCTTGCTTGTCTTTTTGTTGTTGAGTTGTAAGTGCTTTTAGATATATTTTGTGTAGTAGACCTTTATCGGGTATATAAGTTGCAAATATTTTCTCCTGTCAGTTTTCTTTTCATTTTCTTAAGTGTTCTTTGATGCACAAAAGTTTTGAATTTTGCTGAAGTCCAGTTTATCTATTTTTACTTTTGCTGCTTGTGTTCTTGGTATCATATTTTAAAAACTGTAACCTAGTCCAGGGTTATAAAGATTTACACTTACGTCGCCTTCTTAGAGTTTCATTAATATAAATTTAGCACTTAATATTAGCTCTTTGATCCATTTTGTGTCATACACATTGTTTTTAAATATTCTTCTATGCATTTAAATTATTTTCAAAGAGATATGAACTTCATGATTATTGGGCTTCATTTTCTCATACATTATCTTCATTTTCCTTATTATATGAGTTGATGCAAAAGTAATTGCGGTTTTTGCAATTACTAGTTGCAATTACTAGTTGATTTTGGTCTTGCTTTTCTGATGTTTCTGTGGCTGACCCTTGTTGCTTTCTAACTTTTGATACTGTTACTTTTTTCTTCCCAAAATATCACTGAAATGTTACAATCTTGATGTTTATTATTCCTTTTTTTCTGGTGCTCTTTAAAAATTAAATCAATTATTTTTCTTCATGAATATTATTTTTAAAATCCTACCCTCGTCACTCAGTTTTACTAATTACAGTTGAATTTTATGTTGAAGCCAGGTGTGGAAGGATGTCTGAAGACCTAGATACCGGGGAGGTTAGGGCAGGAGGATTGTTGAGCCCACGAGTTTGAGACTGCATTGAGCTATGATCATGCCACGGTGCTCTAGCCTGAGTGACAAAACAACAGCGTGTCTTTAAAAAAATTATGTTGAACTAATGTTCATGTCTTCGCTTTGATCTTCATGCCTCTGTTGACAGAATTTCTGGAGAAAGAACCCTAAATTTGCTCTCTCCAAACTAGTAGCCACATGTACCTATTGAACATTTAAATGTGGTTGGCAAGAATTGAGGTACAGCCTAAGTAGAAAATGCACAGCAGATTTCAAAGATATAGTACAAAAAGTTTATTAATATTCCATATCTATTGATTACATGTTGAAATAATATTTTAAATATATATTAAGTCATATAACATCATTAAAATTAATCTTACCTGTTTTACTTTTTAAATGTGGCTATTGGAAAAGAATATATATGGCTTGCATTTGTGACTCACATATTTTTATTTGTATTTATGTTTCTGCTTTAGATCATCTTCATCTCATTTTGTATTTTGTTAATTGATAGATCTCATCACATCAATTTGAAAATAGATGGGCTATAAAACTTGAACAGATGAATTTTTGCTCTTGCCAGTATCTTTCTGTTGCTCTTAATTAACATAGAGGCATAAAATGTTAGTGTTAGCAGAGATCTGAGGCATCTGAATGGTTTAAGGGTTTAAAGATCCTTCTCCTTTACCTTAAAGACAACTCAAAGTCTACCAAACGTTTTATTACCAATATTAGTTGTAAAGAGAATTCACTTACTGCTCCATTCTCATCTCAAAGTTAGTAAATTCATCCATGATATGTGCTGGTTTTTCCTGCTTTTCCTTTTTGTTGTTGTTGTTGTTGATGAGACCACCATTTAGACAGTGGGATAGATGATCTTGTAGTCATCTTTGATTATCTTCATTCCTTTATCTCCTATAGGCAGTTGGTCCTCCTGTTTCTGATTTCACATCATCATATTTCTTTACTTCATCTTCAGCTTTGCTTTCTCCAGCTACTAGTGAACAGTAAAACAAATCCATGCTGCTCTCATTGCAATAGCCCCCTTTTACATCAGTGTGATATTTATACTACTTCAATTCACTTACTGTAAAATACCAATACCATTTTCCCATTTTCTGTGGTCAGCCTACAGTAATTGCTTTCTAATGTTTCACTTAAATGATATCAGAGAGCTACAGTCTTCATAATTCAACCTTTATACTCTAACCAGGCACTCACTTCTGCCATATGCCATCTGTGATTTCTCCAGCCCTTCTGAACTCCCCAACTAGAAATCAGTTCCATAGTTTCCCATGTAATTCTTATTTATCATTATCTGTGTGGCGTTATATCTTTTTGCTTTTTGAGGTCAGGGAAAATGTACTCTATTGTGTTCATCATTGTTCCTAGAGCCACTCAGGGAACCTATGAAATGTTCAGCTGAACTTTATTTTAATGGTTTTTGTTTTACATTGTTCTTATTCAGATGTAAATGGTTAAAGGCATTTTCTTCCATACTATGATTTTATTCTCACTTTTGTTTTCGATGTGAAATGTAGAGTCATTTTTTACTTGATGGACTATTTCTTGTCCTCAGTGTCCTCCTTAGTAATATATTTTTTAAACTGGCTTTAGTAAAAATAGCTACTATTTTTCATTTTCAGCCAATGGTAAATGATGGAAATATTTTTCTTGATGAATTTATTATTTAACAGTACTCACACCATATTAATTTTTATAATTTATATTTGTATATGAATTATTGACTATGACTTCTAATATCTAGCATACATTTTTAGATAAAAATATAATATCTAGATTAATTTGAATGACCTCTTTATAGTATTAATTTTTCTATTTCCATGTATTCTATAGATGATTTTTTAAAGTGAGAGCTTGGAAAGAAGACAAAATGATTCATATTAATCTTTCTTAGAGAGTGAATCAGCCTCCTCCTTGTGCATATTTAAAGAAAACTTACTAA
Source organism: Gorilla gorilla gorilla (assembly GCF_029281585.2). Classification (NCBI taxonomy): domain Eukaryota; kingdom Metazoa; phylum Chordata; class Mammalia; order Primates; family Hominidae; genus Gorilla; species Gorilla gorilla. The sequence continues at coordinate 26,117,456 of NC_073230.2, forward strand.
ATGTGGAAATTGATGTGTTGTTTTGACTAGGTATGCATCAAACCCTATGTATGCATCAAAAACAGTGGCATTTTGCATTGTCTTTGAGATCTATGCATGGAACTGCCTCGTACGGTAATATTGATTTTATAGTTAGGCTGCAGGAGTTGCAACTCCAACTTCCCCACCTACTAGCAACTCCATGTGAAGTAAATTACCGAATTCTGCCAAGCCTCTGTTTACTTGTTTGTTAAATGTGGTCAGGAATTCTAAATTTTTCTGTTAAGGAATTGTCAGCTTTAAATGTGTTAACATGTTTAAATAGTGTAATGAGTACTAGCATAATGGGTACACAGTAAAAATTAGCTATTGTTATGAAAAGTAGCATTAATATATCTTGGAACTTTAGTAACTTTGTTCTCCTTGGTAGGAGCTGACCTTACACTCAATTTCAATCTTTAATAATGAATAATTTTCTCTTCTGTAAATAAAAAAAATTCTAGTACCGTGCTTCCCACCTTTTTCATGTCCTAGCACACATGGAAAATGGCAATATGTATAAGGCCCAGGTCACTGCAGGAGGCTGCTCAGCCTCTCCTCCCTGCCCCAAGAGTTGAGAACCGTCTAGGGTTGATTCAGCTGCAGCCCTTTCATGACTTACAGGGAAGTCCTCAGGCTGGAATGTTCTTTGGGAGACCCTGTGAGTACATTACTCCTCTTCTTCCTCTCCACTGCCTTTTCTTCTGTCTCCTCTCACCTCCCATAAAAAGAATCCTGGATTTTTTTTCACCAGATTTCAACTAATGATGCACTAATTTTAAAACAACTCTAGGTGTGAATGATTAACATGATCGTTGTTCCGAAGGATGTATTAAGAATATGTGTTGATCACGGAGGATCTTTGGATAAGCTATGTCTGTGCCCAGGTCTCCTCTAACTTTAATTCTCACCCTATTATCAGCACCAAAACCATCAATCAGAAAGCAAAACTCAGAAAATTGGCATTGTCTTGTAGCCTACAGGGGGTTCTCTTGTCATATTTGCACTGGACTCTGCCTTTCTTTCTTATTTTTATTTTTAAAGCCAGTCAAATTTAGCAGTGCAGGGTTGTATATGGACTCTTTCTTTGGAATCAGCATGAAATAAAGAATGCAAAGATTTTTCTGTCTCTGCTTTTTAACAAATGTTCTGGGAAACTTCCCCCCTCCCCCACCTACTATCTCTAGGTAGGTAAATGCTCGAAGAGCTTAGAATGGGAAATCTTGCAATGATTTCTTGATCTTAAGTAATTCGACTGCATAATTTTGCATAGCCGTTTGTCCTCTCTCTATTACCTTCTTTTAACATGGTGAAGAATAAGTCTACTTTACACTGTATTTTTAGCATCTTAGATATATTTTGGTCATGAAGATGGTGCTATCAAATCCTTTTTTAAAAAACTTACACTTTATGAATTATAGCACATTTAATGTTTATTTTTCTACTGTAAATTATAAATTATTTGACTTTTGCTTAATTATTTCAATTGTCTGACAAACTCATAAAAATATCCAACTTGGTTCCTTTATTTTATATTTTCTTTATCACATACAAATCTTAAAATGTATATATTTTATGTCTTTATATGTTTACAGTGGTTAGTTGTATCTCATTATAACCTTTTTCTGGATATGGAAGCAGATAATATTTTCTTCCTTAAAAGGGACTCTCTTAGGGATTAAAAAAATTCTAATTTTTAATGTCCTGGGGTTTTTGGCATGCTGTTTAAATTAAAATTTTAAAATGATATTTTTACTTTTCTTTACACACAACTTCCTAAATCTTAGTGATTTTTAGTCTACTTTTTGAACTATAATATCCATACAAACTCCACTTGATATATATACATAGAGTTTAATAAACTTTGAGAAATGTATATGCCACCATCTAGATAGAGAATATTTTTGTCATTCCAGAGAATTCCCTCCTGCCCTCTTTATACTCAGACTCACATCCTCACTCTCCTCCCAGCCCCAGTCAACTATTGATCTGTTATTCTGACACTATATATTAGTTTTTATTTTTCTAGAAGTTCATTTAGGTGAATCATATAAAAAAGAGTTTGTGATATTTTCAGTCTGAATTTTTTTTCAATCAGAAAATGCTTCTGAGATCCCTCCATGTATGTACCAGTGATATGGTCCTGTTTATTGCTGAATAGTTAGCCACTGTACAGATATGCCACAATTTGTTTATGTATTTGTCTATTGATGGAAATGTAGGTTATTTTCAGGTGTGAGTAATTATGAATGGAACTACCATGAATATCTTATACAAGTTTCTGTAGAAATTTATTTTATTTCGTTTGAGTAATTACTTAGGAGCGAAAATGAGTTGTACGCTAAGTATAGGTTAAACTTTATAGGAAGCTGCCAAATTATTTGTAATTAATTATTGTTTGACATTCTCATCAACAATGTATGAGTTTCTATTACTCTGCGTTCTTGTTTACACTTGATATTGTCAGGTTTTTCTAACTGTATGCAGCTAATGACTGCATTAGGTGGCTCAGTTTTTAAATTGAGGCATGTCTTTTTATTGTTGGTTATCAAATTATATATTTTGGATGCAATCTATTTCTACATATGTATGTTACAAATAATTTCACCTACTTTGTCGTTGGCCTTCCATTTTGAAGAGCAGAATATTTAAGCACTAACACTAGCCCTTGACGTGTTCCATTCTATCAATTTGTTCTTCTATGGTTAGTGCTTTAGTGTCCTTTCAAGAATGATTTGTTTTCCTGCTTTCTTCCTCCAGTTTAAACATTTAAATGAAAGAGCAATTTTGAATTAATTTTTATATGATGTGAAGATAGGTTGAGTTTCATTATCTTACAGGATTAGATTTTTCAGCACCTCTTTTTTTGAAAAGATTATTCTTGCTCCTTTGAATTATTCTGGTCTATTTGTTAGAAATCAATTGAACATATAAATGTTAGCAGATTTCTGAGCTCTTTATTTTATTCCATTGATCTCTCTCTTTACACCAATACCACAGAATCTTGATTACTGTTGCTATTTAGTAACTCTTAATATTAGGTAGTTTATTTTTCTCTGCTTGTTTGTAAGATTTTTTGGTTAATACTAGTTTTTAGCAAATTGATTATGATGTCCCTTAATGTGGTTTTCTCTGTGTACATCCTTCTTTGGTTCACTGAGCTTCTTATATCTGTGGGTTTGCACTTTTTAAAAGTTTAGAAAATGTCAAGTGTTATTTCATCTGATATTTTTCCTGCTAATTATTTTCTCTCTCTTTCTTTTGGGACTCCAGTTACACATAGAGTAGACTGCTTGATACTGTCTCACATATCAAGTTTCCATATTTTTTTCTTCATGTTTTCTTCTGTACATTTTCTATTGCTGTACACATCTTTTCTTCCTAGTGGATGAACTTCTGTTAATCACATCCAGTAAATTTTCAATTTAAGATCTGGAGGTTTTCACATCTAGAAATATAGATATGTTTTCCGTTTGTCTCTGCAACATATTCACATTTTTCTTTAAATCCTTGAGTGTATTTTTGTTTACTTTAAAGTCCTTTTCTGCCATTTTGGGGTCTGCTACTACTGCTTAATTTTTCTCTTGAATATGGTTCATATTTTCCTGTTCTGTTTAATGTCTAGTAAATTTCCATTCAATGTTAGACAATTTAAATTTGTTGTCTTTCTTTAAAGAATGTTCACTTGAAACATTCAAGGCTTATTTTAAAGTTTGGTTTGTGCAAGTCTATCATAACCTTTACACTCAACTTGGTTTCTCTCTTGCTCACTAATCTGTGAGTTCTCTGGAGCATTTAACAGGGGTGGATGACACCAGGGAATAATCAATCTTAGCCTAGGACCCTGGTGCAGGAATGAAGATGGAGAGAAAGGATTGGATTTAATAAAGATCTGAAAAAATAAATCCAGCTATTCTGGGGGGAATGAGGTGCTTCAACTCATTCTTAGTCCTGTATTCACTTTAGAAGCTAGTCACTTACTGGGTCCTACCAAGTCAGTTCTCCAGTGTGGCTTGCTCATTTTCAAGCAGGCTTTGAATTTCTTGGATTTTGGTACTCTTTACATTCAAATATTAACTTTAAAGGCAGATATGAGGGAACAACCATTAACAATTGCCTATACATATACAGACAAACACAGACTGAATGGACATTTTTACCCAAGTTTTTTGGAGGACCTATGCATCCTACAATTACATTGGTTAAACCATGTGAAAACAATAATACAATCTAGTTTAAATTTTTTTTCTAATCTCCATTTAAAGAATTAGACTTTCTCTTTCTTCCTTCCCTCCCACCCTCTCTCCCTTTCTTTTCTTTCTTTTCTTTCCTTTCTTTCTTTTTCTTTTCATCTTTCTTTCCCTCTTTCTCTTTCTTCTCTCTCTCCGTCTCTTTCTTTCTTTCTTTCTCTCTCTTTCCCTTTCTTCTCTGAGTAACATTGATCCTACTAAATTTATTAGACCGTGTTCTGTTAATTCAGTTACTCTTTAATATAGTAAGAAATAATATGTCTTATGAAAAATTTTAATTCCAGTATGAAGCATAGATAATGGACTATTTATAACATCTAAATACTAGGTAACGTAAGTGTAATTTTTATGTTAAAAATTGAGTATTATTTACATTTTGTATATTATGTTATATTTTAATGCTTCTATTGAAAGAGGTAAGCCATGGATGTTCTGCAATGATTCTACATTTTCTATGTCTCTAAGTTAAAAGTGCCTTGCAGTCTTCTAATTTGAGATCCCTGTTAAGCAGTTTTCTTGCATTTAGTTTTCCACCACAATGCTTAGTTCCTGGTTTCTTTATCCAGGATGACAATTACTATGGCGTAGTTCATGTTCTTTGCGTTAGAAATCAATGCCAATATAAACCATGACTGATAAAAATGAATGGGACCTACGAACCCAGGGGAACTTTTCTAGAAACATGAAAGTATGGATATGTTTAAAATGTTCTTGACCAAAAGCCTAGAACTGCAGTGGCAAACTTAGAGAAAATTGTGCCATTGGCCTAAAAATTGTGGGGAGCCTACTAGGAGAGTTTTCTCAAAAGATTCCAAAGGCTTTTATGCCTTTTAAAACATTTATCTCTTCATCTTCAGTTGAGTAATGAGGAGGAAGAAATTAAAAGTGGTGGAAAGTGAGCAATAGATTTTATTTTAACTTTGATTCAGAACTATTCAGGTTTTGATTTTAGTTGGTATAGAAATGTGTTCTTAAAGCAATGAGAATATTAGCTGAAGTTAGTGTTAGTGAACCTTGATGGGCAGAGGTGTTTCTTTTTCATCCTCTTTAATTACCATGGACTTTTAGATGGCCCCTAAAGTGAATTTGGAAGTTTTCAACATTTGGCATTAAAGTTCAGGCCCAGGGAGGTTATGTGGACGTGTAACTTCTGATTCTTGGATGGTGTGTTGATACTGTATATTTTTTAATGGTTACACTTTTCCTTGACTAGTATAAAAGATTTACTGTTACAGTTTGTGTGTGGCCAGGCAGTGGCATATGGAAAAGCTGTTTCCTGCTATTTAATTTAATTAGCCCAATCACGTGCCAGCCTTCGGGCATGTCACTCTGGACCTCTGAGGCTCTTTGTCTGTCAAGGAGATGAACAATATCTTGGCTTTGTTTGGTTGCTTGGGATGCTGAAGATAAAACCCACTGAAATTTTGACTGTTTGTTTAACCAAATCTTTGCATTTTTACCATTTGGCTTTGATTTTGTTTTACAAAAAAGGATGACATTTGGCCTTGGGGAAGTGAAAAGGAAATATTGAGTAGACGAAGAAGAGCTGTTGCTTTCTATGGCTTAATACAGGATTGAGATGATTATCATTTTATAATCAGGAAGTTTTCGTTTTTTACTATTTTGTTAGTAGAAACTGAGGACAATTTTCATTGCATCACTTTAGCCCTAAGCTTAGCTGACAAACTGTCATTCTAATTCAAGCCTCCTTCTTTGGTTCATGTGTGTATTTTTGTGTGATTTTCTTCATCTTGCCAAATCTCGAAATCTTTCAGTGAATTCATTGTTGAAAAAGAAAATATTTTGTTTCATTTTTGAATTAGAATATTCCAGTTTGGTCTTGTTTTCATAAAAAAGATGGTGATCAATACATTTAGGCACCTTCAGAATTGTTCTCAATATTTTAGCCTTTCTTTTAAAGTTAAAGTACTTTTAAAACTTTTTTCTTTTATAGTCAATATGTTCAGTTTTTAAAAATTAGCTTTAACAATATTTGTTATTATTATATTTCTTTAGTTTCAAAGCTTTAAAATTAATAAAGAACATTTGAAGAAAAACAGAAGATTGGAAAATATACGCTGCAGTATAGGAACTTGATTTGCAATAAGGACTTCTGCCTAAATTTCCAGCAGAATTAACAGCAACTTCCATGAGTCAAAGTTACTTGTCCCAGGTGATCAATTTCTTTGAACATCCAGATTTTAAAATTAGTTGTCCCAGATTTGAGGTTCTTAACCAATTATAGATACAGGCACAGTTTAGAACTTCAAGAAGATGTGCCCATGGACTTAATCCTGCACTAAGAAAGTTAGATTAAGTCACACAGAGCATCCATTCCATATGAGCTACTGTCCCAGGTGCCAAGATACAGCCCCACCCTCTGACATCTCTTGGCCTTTGGAGTAACCCATAGGACCTATACTGAATAAATGACAATCTGTCCCAAAGAAAATATCCTTTGTCTAACGCTAATAGAACCATTGCTTCTCAATAGATTGGGATTTTTTAAGCAAATTATTATCTATTTCATTGTGATAAACTTTGCAAGAAAAGCCCTTACCTCTAATTGCATTTTTAAATTTAGAATAAAAGGTTAAATTTATTAAGAAAAGGAAATGAAAACCTAAAAATTTAAATTCTCTTTACCAACACAATTCTCAGAACATAATTTACATTCACAATACAGACATTTAAAATGACCTTATAATATAGTTTCCACATGCAAAGTATAAATCTTACTTACAAACCTATGATCTGCATAGATTTTGCATTTTGTTTAAGGGCAAGTAAACAATCAGTAACAAAGAGAACATGGTGCTTTTTCTCTTCTAATGCTTTCTATCATCATTTCTTCTGTGTAATTGTATTTAAAACTTCAATCATTGTATCCATTTTGGGATTCATTATTGTAATTTATAGTTCTTTGTGTATGATTAATTTTTCATTTTTATTTTCCTTATATGTATAGAGCGTGATATTTCTGAGGGTACACACATGCCTACACACATTCACACTCACTCTACATATTGATTTTAGAATAAAGTTGTATCCATCCAAGAAAATTTGTTTTGCTGGTAACTTTTTAAGAATGAATATATTTTTAATATTGGGAAACACCCATATTCTCTAAATAAAATATAGCCATGGCAGAAATGCAGTCCTTTTTTTTATAAAGGTCTTTTTTTCACTATTGATGTTTTGTTGAAAATGTTATAAAGCATAACAAGACTAAAGGTTGAAATCAAATTAATCATGAGGTGACAGTTAATTCAGAAATAGAGATCTCCTTAAAAATTTTCTGGGAGGTGGAGGTGGGTGGATCATTTGAGGTCAGGAGTTCGAGACCAGCCTGCCCAACATGGTGAAACCCTGTCTCTAATAAAAATAGAAAAATTAGTTGGGCATGGTGGTGGGCGCCTGTGATCCCAGCTACTTGGGAGGCTGAGGCAGGAGAATCGCATGAACCTAGGAAGCGGAGGTTGCAGTGAACTGATATCATACCATTACACTCCAGCCTGGGAGACAGAGGGAGACTCTGCCTCAAAAAAAAAAAAAAAAAAAAAAAAAAATTTAAAGACAATTTATTTGTTAACCTAACATAAGGCCCTAGAATATAGGTATTAAAATGGTACAACCTTGTTTCTGCTAGAAAATGTAATCCTTGTGAAATTCTGAACTTTTCTTTTTTTTACAAAAAACGCATAACAATAGTGAAAGTAATTGCGCAATTTCAAATAGAGATTTAGAAACAGCAAGGTGTGTAGAAAAAGTCCTTATAATTAAACTTACAAATTAATTTGGCTTGTAGTAAACATTACTCCAAATTTTATTTGCACATTGTCCTAAAATTCTAAATGAAAAAAATAAAAAATACGGTGTCATTTGTGCCACTATGGTCAAAATATATATAAAGCACAAAACCAGCACCAGTCTTGATCAAGATCTTCCAGCTTCTAAGTTGCAGAACTGTGATCAAAACCTACATCCAGTTCCATGTTCTTTCCATTAAACATTGCTACTTCTGAGCAGAACCCACAGTTCAGCAAAGGGTTTGACATCTTGTCCCTGGTTCTTCTAAAGACTGCAAGTAGGAAGGATCTTTACTTCCCTACACTACAGTTTCATGACCTCTGTTATCCACTGGGTTACTTTGAGGAACAGCTTCCGCTGATAATTGTAATAGTTTATTTTTTGTTTGTTTTATGATAATGGGAAAAATTTATTGAAGAGCTTGCTTACTTCTTATAGGTATATTGAGTGAGCTGTTGTATTTTTTCACTCAAAATGGAAAGATAGTGCTGGCAGAAACCAATCTTTACATTGGTTTATTTCAACTCTGCTTGTTAACAAACTGGAGGCATCAAAGTTTGAGATATTGGGAGTTGAGTTTTCTATGTGTAATTTCTATGTTATGCTTCCATTTTTCAAACTTTTTTAATTTTCAAGTTTTATTTACTCTAAAATAAAACTAAGAATACTTAACTCGTGAAGACCAGAAAACAATATTTGATCCTTCTTACTTTTTAAAATCAAAACTATCATGTTAGACCAGGCGCAGTGGCTCACACCTATAATCCCAGCCCTTTGGGAGGACAAAATGAGCTGATCACTTGAGCCCAGGAGTTCAAGACCAGCCTAAGTAGCATGGCAAAATCCCATCTCTACAAAAAAATACAAGAATAAGCCATGTGTGATGGTGCATGCCTGTAGTCCCATCTACTTCAGAGGCTGAGGTAGGAGAGTCACTTGAGCCTGGAGGCAGAGATTGCAGTGAACCTATCATCCCACTGCACTCCAGCCTGGCAACAGAGCCAGACCCTATCTCAAAAAAAAAAAAAGTAAGAATATTTAACTCATGAGGACCAGAAAACAATATTTGATCCATCTTACTGACAACAAAAACTTTCTTTTAATCAAAACTATCCTGTTAGGCCAGGTGCAGTGGCTCACACCTACAATCCCAGCACTTTGGGAGGACAAGGTGGGCAGATTGCTTGAGCCCAGGAGTTCAAGACCAACCTGAGGTGCAACAACTCACAAGCAAACAAACAAACAATAAAACTATACTGAAAAGGCTTTAATACACCAACTGATAACTTTTAGATGGTTTAAAGGCATCTTCTGATGAACTGTGTCCTAATGAGTGTGATTGGATACCTTTGAGCAAGGTACCCAGATTTAAAATGACATATCTCTTAATTTTAAATGTAAGATCAAGGTCCTAAAATTTGATATAGACTGATTATTCTTCAACAGCTTGGGAACTTTATTTCCTACCCCAAGAGACAGTTGGTTTATGAAGTAACCCCCTACACACAATATATATACACATATATGTATATGTATATTTATGAGTGAACTTTTTTCTTTGCACACTTTTCCTAATGGTGTCATGGAAAACTTCCCTCCACCTAAGTTATGTTCTAAAGCCAATCTTCTAGTTGTTTATCACATCATTTCTCTTGATTTTAAACATTTGAAATTTGAAGGAAAATGGTTTCTTCTGTAACATGATCCTCTCTATTCAGTTTTATGTGGTTTTCTTTTCCTTGTTACTTTTCCTCCTCAACGTCCTCCCACTTTTTTTGTTGTTAAATAAAATTCGTCTGAATCTCTCTTTGAAGATAATTTATGGAGAGAAACTGTCCTCCACCCTCACTGTGGCTTACCACAACCTCTAGAAAGGTTAGTTGGAGTACACTGAAATAAAAAAAAGACTGTCAAACAGCAATTCTCTAGCTATGGAATCTACTGGTGTTTTGCTGGAAAGCTCATAAAATGAAGTGTCATTATGCACTGTGCTATACCATCCATTGTGTGTTCTAACTATATCACTCCCTTTTCCACTTACCCGTGGGAAGCAGCTTACCCAACCAGTCTGGCCTATGTGATGGAGAAGCAAAGATCTGAAGAGCCAGTTTTTTTTTTTTTGTTCTTGGCCAGCTATACGATTTCTAGGTGTTCTATGCCTCAGTTTCCTCATTTGTTAATTGAAAGTGTTAATCCTGCTCTTCATCGAAAGACTATGTTTTGCTCACCCATGCTGACATGTAAAGATGACATATAGCCACAGCTTTCTTGACAGTTATCAGGAAGACAGATCAATATTGAATGACCGTCTTAGTTTTAAAAATTATTTTTCTTTTATGTTCATATAATTTCCTTTAAAATTCTAACTAGTAGAAAAAAATTTGTTGAGTGTTTAAGAAAATGTCAAGTGAATGCTGATTTACTATTTTTGAACTAGAATTGGCAAATAGATTTCCTCCTAAGGGGGGTGGGGTGAGATGGAAGAAACATTCTATGCTGACAGAGTTTTTGATATTCCTCAGGAATGAAAATAACCTAACCAAATTAGTCATAAAATATATGCAGAAATAGTCAGCGTGTGCCAGTATTTAAAGTTTAAACACTATTAAAAATAGTGTAGAATGGCAAAATTTTATTGTTGATGGGAATGTTAGATAATGACAACAATAACAACAATGAAAGGTAGTAGGGACTGAAAGCTAATTAATTGCCAAACACCATACCCAGTAATTTATGTTTATCATTTAATCTCCATTTCATATTTACCAAAGAAAAAATGAAGACTTCAGTGTGGTAAAGCAGAAGTCATACATCTGAACTATGATAGAGCTCAGATTCCATCCCTGATCCATATCCAGAAAGGTTGAGAGGCTGGCTTGGAGTCTCTCAGTCAATTCGTGGTGATACAGTAACAGACACTCAGGTCTGACTCATAAACTATTCAATGTAACTTCAAAATACAGTGCTTTCAACATCAAATCAGAAAAGCCATTTGCTACTATGCTAACTTTTCAACCAAGTCTTCTTTACTCCCTCCAATTATTTTCATGGTAATGTTCCAGCACTTGTAGAAAGCAAAGGCAAAGGTGGAATGTGAAAAACTCCTATCAGTCAGGAAGTCAGTGTATGAATGGCTTCACAGTTGTGGCCCTGCTTTTTTCCTTCATACTAAACACATGTCTTAGCATTTTTAATTCTTCTATTCATCTCTAGTTCATAAAGCTTACATCTTGTGGTCATGGCTTGGAAGACTACAAATGTCATTTATGAAATCCCCAACTCTTCCATTCTTATATTACATACTTGATGTGGAATTTGCCTTATGTATTAATGTTTTAAAGTCTAAATATATATTCATTCCCTTCACCTCTTAGAATATCTAGAAAAACACGAATTTAGATATATAGCCTGGCATAAATTCTTCACAAATGGCTGAAGTCTCCTTAACCTACCTGGTGGATTCTGAAATTTTAACTCTGTCAACATTTATACAAAACTTTTTCCTCTTCTCCGTACATAGTTATAGTAAAACACTATGTTTAAAAGAATGGTTGGAATCCTCTCACCTTCATATGTAAAAATCCTCATAAAATAATTCAACTAAACTAACATAAACCTTCATTTCTTTAATTGCTTATCACACATCAGAATGTGCAAGGCATTATTTTAAATATTGGACATGGTCCCGCCTGGCTCCAATAAGCTTATAACCTGATAAGAAGAGGGTAAATTATACATATATAAAATTATTAGATAAAAGATGTTAGGTACTACGTGATAGGAACAGATACAGTATGCTTTGAGAGTTCATATTTTTATAATTGTTTAAAGTCTGAATTTTCCAAGTACCATGTGCTTTACATAAATATAAATAGTTAATAAACATTTATGCTTTCTAATCCTATCAAAATTCTTAGTGTAGCTTGTTAATGTTATTTCTGTGTATACACATTTCCTAGGGCAACACATTTTCCAGCATAGGCAATAAGCTGTTCAATATGTAACATAAGCTAGTAAATAGTACAACTGATTTAAGTAGGTACCATTTAAATAAATCTTCTACTCAATGCACTGGCCATGCCAGATCGCTTTATGTGTATTTGCTTGCAAAACCACAAACTAGTTTACTATTCTTGAAATAACAGATATTCAAAAGTGTATGATATAATTTACAACAATATTTTTATGTTATAATTGATAGTATTATAGAACCCTCATTGATGGGAAATAAATGTCTATATTGGGATAAATAACATCTATACTTTTCAAAAGTACTTCAGTGAATTTTGCATTCTTTCATTTTTCACAACTCCGGGTATAGTAGTAGATGCAGGACGTCATTATTTTGGCAATATTCAGGTATCTTTGGTATTCACTATGGAATAAATTATTTCAACATATCGAGAACTGATCCAAGGAGGTGACCTCAAAGACCTGAAGGTTAATTAATGGACTAGGCTATCCTGACTCAAAATGAATAGGAATTCAGAAAGGGAAGAAGAGGGAAAGCTGTGTATTTCTGCAGGGTTTCATGACTAGTTAGATGGACATATTTTATTATGTTTTTTCACAAGGGAAACATTTTTCTTCATTGTATATTGAGGTGTGGTCTCTTGTAATAAAGATTGTTTTAGTCTTTACCCAATAAATTTTCCACAGTATCTAGTATAAACTCTGGCTAGATCACTCTTTACTTTATAGAATTTTTCCCTAATGTAATGTGTGAAGGAGTGAGGTAGCTATCAGATTTCCATTTATAAGCTAACTGAAAACATGGAAACTCCACAAACAGCCCATATAACCTGAAAATTGAGCAAAATGACTATATATATACATATATACACACACACACTTATATATGAGCTATGTCTACGTGTGTGTATTATTTAGAATACTATTTTTCTATACATCAGTTTGTTCTACTCCATTACTCTTTTAGTTTTCAACAAGTGGAATAAAAAATAGGATTTCAAAAGCAATATCATAAAGAATAATATTCTCAGAGAGCAAGAAATGGTGGAGGAAAAATGCTGTTGTATAAAGCTGAGTCTGTTTAGTCTAGTCTTAGTTTGACTGCTGACACCGGGAATGCATTTCTAAACTTCTAAATAATGAAGGTTCCATTTCTAGTATATTTATATACAAATTTTATGAATAATGTGCAAATTTACAAAAGATGATTTGCTTTACTCCAATTCCAGTGACATTTTCCAATCAATTATTTTAGAAATATTTTTACATATGCCCTCTATATTGCTGATAAAAGCTGACTCCTGAAGGTTACATGTTTATTCTCTAATAGTTTTCATTTTCCAATTTTGATACTGACTTCTGGGTTCACTTATAGTTGGCACATCCTTTTTTTCCTGTTTACTTCTTTGTAAACCTTCTTCCAATACACAATTACCCACCCCACATGTCTTTTCAAATAGGAGATAATTGGTTAGACAAGTAGATCCTACTGTTTCCACCGAAAAACTAGAAGAAGCACACATTCACGGGAAATGTCTTTAAGTTTATCTTTAAATTGGAGCAGGGCAGAGGTCACTAGCTGAAAGGAAGTCAAAATGACAAGGACCCTAATGGTTACAGAGAAAGGTTAAGACAAGTAAATATCTTTCCATGAGACACTCGGGCAGTTGTTAGCTACCTGGCAAAAACCATTTTCCATTGAAATAAGTTAAAATATCACTAACTTAGAAAAAGTAAAGACACGTTAAAATATCACTAACTTAGAAAAAGTAAAGACAGTTTAACTTAATGGAAGTTCTAATTATAGTCTACTTTAAAAGTGTTTTAACTTTATTGCTTCTGAACCTGTATTCTGTCACGTAAATTAAAACTACCAAATGGGAGCAGATAAATTAAAAATACAGTTTACAAAGACTTACATTGAAAAATAACTTACAAACATACACACCATTAAAACATTAAAATGGGTTGCTAGAGACTGGCCTAATCTTGGAGAAGAAATCCTGGATGTGGATTTGGGGGAGCTTTCTTTTCTAAACATTATTGCAACTTCCAAATGAATACATTATTTCCCTCCCACCGTAGGATAAATAATGAGTTTAAACTAAGACATGGGAGACAGAGAGAGATTTTAGGTACTACAGCCTTCCTTACAATTTTCAAAATTCAGAAACGCCCATTGGCTTTTCTAGTAGGATATGGCTAAGAAACAATGTCACAAGGGTCAATGGTAATTGCTGCAGAGGATCTAGTCTGAGAGGAATGATTTAAAGGCAAAGAGGAAGAAAAATGTTTATAACCAAACAGTCCCTTTAGGAATGTTTTAGGAATATATTAAAAGTTCTCTTAATCAAGAAATTTCTCTTAACCAGATAGTGCCTGATATTCTTGGAGATTTTCAAACTAAAGGTAAAGTTTTGTTGGCTTACGGTTTTACAGCAGTGTTGTTTCTAACTGGTTTTATGCAACCACGGTAGCAACAAGGCCTAGTGCTTAGCATGATGGATTTATGGTCCATTTTGGGCTTACGGCCATTAGGATCACTAGCAGCCTAGTTTCCCTTTGATTTAAACAGGATATCATTGGTTTGGTTGGTGGCATATTTCTTCTGTGGCTATGGTTGGCTTAAAATAAGCATTTTTGGTGTACTTGTCAACTGTATCTAGGGAGAGGGAATAATCCAAATTGTCCAAATTTTATTAAGAAAAGAAATCACATTCTTGCATATATCTATAAGTCAGGACACAAATTCCATTATGGTGTGTAGAAGATATTCTTCCATGGGTAATTTTATGCCTTAAATCAAGATTTATTGACATCAAGCAGTGGTGTTTCATCAAATGGCCTAAGCATCCTTGGGAAAGGAACAGAGGCGGTGACTGTAGAATGAGGCACAAAGTTTGTTGAGCAGTCCCACTGGTTCTGCTTGTCTCTCAACCCTTTCTGCAAGAGCCCCCTTATCTGATGGTAACTAAAGAGGTTTTTATCCATATTTTATATTCCTGAATGTTAGATGTGAACTTTGAGTAGATAAAGTGAAGAGATATTACTGGTTATAATACGCCAAGATGCAACAACTGCAATTGGCATTTATGAAACTAAAATATTTGTAAATTATATCCCATAACTGTTCATGGGTTATATGATAGGTGTATAAGTATATTTTGGTTTTGTTTTGGCAGAGACTGGTATTTTTTAACTTTGACTCTCCTTTGCAGAGATTGATGCTGAAAAGGTGTCTGTGAGCATAACTTTTTAGCCAATCCATCTTTTGTGGGACAACAATCCCTTCCAGACATTTCTTTAATGTTTGGCACAATCTATGTCCCTGTTTCTTTTCTGGAATTAGAGCTCTTTTTTTATTCTTTCTGCTGTTCTGAAAATGAGAAGCAGCCCCCTTTCGATTTTCACCAGGGTCAAATTGCTAAAGTACCATTTATTTTTTTTAAATGTGGCTATAGGACATATTGTGCATGAATTTATTCATAGAAAAGAGAAGACTAATTATTTTGAGAGAAAATACTCTCTAAATTTGAATAAAGACAGGACAAAGTAAACAATTTTGCAAACAAGACGTACGGCATGCAACTAGCACATTTTGGCATTATGCCTTTTTTCTGTACAATATTAAAAGATATATTAGATTTGATAATAGAGTTGCTTAATGTCCTTTATGGAATTTGCCTCTCCTCACTCAGAAACAAAAGCATATTTCTGTTTGATTATATACCTTGCGATTATAGTTTTCCACTAAGGGATTATAGGGAAAATAAAAAAAAACTAATATTATCAGATATTTGTTTAATGTATATTTATTTATAAATAACTTCTGTGGAATTCTTCTGTCTTGGAAAATTCTGAGCAAAATGCTAATTTTATTTGCTTTGCAGTATTTACACATGCATAGAAGGTCTTTTCTTAACTCTGAATGAAACCCACCTAATTAATGATGAAGAAAAAGTGTCTGAGACGGTGCATTCAGGAGATAGGAGACATGGCAAACCACTGAGAGCAATTTGTGCACTCAAGTTTATGTTCTGCATAAGAGGGTTACCTGCTACTTCCTAACAAAAAAATTATTTGCAATTTAAGTATTTAACATGTCCCCATTAATGCTAACAGACAATAATCCAGAAGTTTAAATATGTTTTACCAAAACTTTTCTGAGAGGTTTGTGGGTCACTTTGTATTGCTCTTTCTGATCTTATATTCATTTAAGTACCAAAGAGTAGAGGGACTTTAGTAAGCAGTATAAAACTAAATTATATGTTGATTTTTCCGTGGGCTATTAATGTCTTGTTACTGTGAGATGGCAGGGGCTGCTTCGTGGCTTCTGGCTTGGTAATATTTGGCTTGTAGGTAAAGGGGAAGAAAACACAGACCACCTGTAACATGAATGTTCACCTCCAGTTGCTCTTTAACCAAAATTCCTTTCAGTTATTTCCAAAGTTATCGCTGATTAATTTTAACATTTATGCATTCTTCACCCTACTCTGTGTGTCATAAATGGCAGTCCTGTAGAATGGATGATGTTCTAAATAAAATTAACCTGTGTGTAATTTTTTTCCACAATAGATAGAATTCAAGCTAACATAGACTGCAGTGGTCAAAGAGGAAACCATCAAGATTGCCAATGTGGGGTAGCCCATATTGATCCCAATCAGGTCATATGACCTTGGCATAGCAGAGAAGTCACTAAAGAGTGTCAACAAAAGAGAACGGTCTGTGTAACACAACATAAAGAAAAGAGGGCAGACCCTGCAGTGATCACATCTTGTGTTTGAGACCTGCCTTGGCCACTTACAAGTCTCAAGTTCCTCATCAATGAGATGGAGTTAATAATACCTGTCTCCTGGGGTAAATGGTGAATGAGTCTCAGAAAAGACAGCATATTTCAGCCCCATTCACAGAGTTAAGGCTTAATGTGATAGCTACAGATTGGAAAGGAACGAACCATTACTTTTCTTAAGAATACTCAGAAGGAAAAAGCCTGGATGACTTAAGAGAAAACTTTCCAAATTGTGTTTTAAAACATCAGTCCAGGGAGATGTTCGCTTGTCTGATGAGTTTTGTAAGCTTCACATTCTATGTAAGCTTTGTGGAGACACCCAGAGTACTTTAGCAAACTGGTGGCTCTGAGAAATCCTGCAGCACAGCAACTTATGTACATTATTGATCACAACATTAAAAAAATGACCATGACATTTTTAAAATGTTACTTTTCTGTGGAACAAACTTTTTGAAACACTGACCTAGGACATAGGTAATTAGCTTTTAACTCCTCATATCTCAGACTTTAGGTAACAAAACTGAAGTGAACTGTAACTTAAAACAAACCGTCTTTCCTTTTTCTGTGCATTTGAGAAAAAGAAGATTTGGATGTAAATCTATTTACCTCAGACTAAGTTTGGGATTTCTTGTTAATTTCTCTTTAAAGAGATTTTGTGGGCCACGCAAACTAATGGAGATCTAGTTAGTATATAATACTTTCACGCATCATGTGGCTAAGTTTAGTTGTTTGCTAGTCTTGTATGTAAATAGGGCTCTGACAATCTAATGTCTTTCGCCAGCCATTTATAAAAGTGACCATGTATATTTTATGGTAAAAAGTAAGTGCATTTTTTGGGCACTGGTAAATAATGATTTGTTTTGTCCTGTTATTTTTTTGTGGAAAGAAAAATCTTACATTTCAGTCAGATGTTTGTAGTAAAAGAAAATTGTCATATTCAGTAGCCGATGATAAATACATTTTTTGTGTTGTTATGTATACTATACTGTTTTAAAGACAAAGCTATTTTTTGGCTTTTTAATTTTTTATTGTGATAAATTTAAATAACATAAAAACTAATTGTGCCCCATAAATATAGACAATTATTTTGTATTAATTAAAAATAAAATAAAACTTTAAAAAGAAAAAAATTTAAATAGTAGCTGAGAATAAAAACTAGATCAACTTAGATATTATTAAAGTCCGGGGACTCACAGAAAACAATACGCTGAGATAAGGTTATATTTGACACCTAATTGTTAAAAGGAGAGATAACCAAACCAAACAAAAATAGCATTATTTCTATTTAGTCTATTGCAATGTTTTTGTAATAGTTATTGAAATTCAGAGTACATTTATAAAGCTAAAGGAATTCTTTAATTATTAGATACAGAAAATGCCCTTGAATGGGAGAATAGATTGAGAAAACACAGTACTCTTCCTATTTTAAGAAGGTCAAAATATTTTTATAGGACATATTTGGGGTGTTTGTTTAACTAAATATTCAATATGAGAAAAGAAGTTACACAATTTACTTTTAACGAAAAAAAATTTCAAATAGGGAGGAGAGAGAAGAGGAGAAAACAGATGCTTCTGGTGGTGCAGCAGCACAAATTGAGCAATTGTCCAGTAGGGGTTGCTCATAGAGCAGGAAGGCTGATTGTTCCAGCTACAAGTTTCACAACTTCAAGTAGACTGGGATTTCAAGGCCACTCAAGTGTCTTAGTCGAAATAACCTCTTTATGTACTCCGGAAGTGACCCAGCCTCTGATATCTATTAGGATAAAATAGTATGTGTGAAATTAAAGAATTGCTAAATAAATCATTTGAAGCTTATCATCTACCTTAAAATGACATTTTACAAACCACATTTAATATGTTGCTGTGCATTAGTGAGGGGAGCTCATAACTACTTTCCCAAACAGAATCAAAGTGTAGTTAAATTGTTTTTAAACACAGATTTAGAGAATGAAATTGAGGGTAGTAAACTAGTAGCCAACTAAAGCAAAACAGGCTGGAATGTTGGTAACCGATTGTACACACAGGATCCAAGCAAAACATCTTGAATTGCTAGTACAGTAATAAATTATAGTTTTCACATTTGTATTTTGCAAGTGAAAACAGCACTAAGTCAAGCTTGTGAAATAAAGACCAAATGATGACATTTTTAATTCACCCACACCTATGATGACCCAGTAGACCTGCCTCATCGTGCAATAAATTGAATAACTGAGGCTGAAAAAAGAAAAGACCAGTAGACAGAAACTCCATAGCTAAAATGCAATTGTAGATGGGAAAAAATGGTTGAGAGAGGCAAAGGGTTAATTGTCACAAAGGATCTAATGAATGTGTTGATTTCTTCTCCTTCCTTTGACCCTCTCTCCTCACAAGATGACCCATACCACATTCAGCCAACAGTCAAGGGGCTATCTCATTTTCTTTAGGGTTAATTTTCTCTTCTTAACGTAATGAGATAAATGGCTAAATGGGGTTGGTGTGTCGGGAGTGTTCAGAGGGCAAGAAATGGTCAAGAACTGGTTTATCTCCAAAGTTCATTAGCCTATTAGATAACTGATGCAGGGCACCCCAATTATCTCAAAGAATGAGAGACTTCTAAGAGATGGGAGTCAGTCCTTATAATAATGGAACTTGGCTGCCTGCTTCAGAAAAGAGACTCGCAAATCCCTTTCGTGGAGCAGGTCTCTTCTGGGTGGAGAGGATGGGCTGATTTATTTCTCTGTGGTGTCCTGGAGTGTATCTGCCCTGATTGACTCCCTTGATCTTGACATCAGTCACTTTGGAGTCAAGATAATGAAAACTACATTAAAGAGGCCCCTCCAGTTTATGCAAATGGAACTTTTTCTTCAAAGGGGCAATATCCTTGGGAGAGTTTCTTTACTATTTAAAAGTATTAATAAAGGAAAATGTGTTGGATATTTCCTCCCTCCTACTCCTCATTTTCTCTAATTTACGTAGGAGTGGGGGTGACATTTTTTATTTTGTTTCATTAAAACCCTAAATTTTCCTCATGCTTTATCTAAGGAAGTCAAATTGTATTTAGTCTGAAGGTTGCTGCATGGAATTAGTAAGGACATAAGTGACACTTAACATTATTCTAAACAAATAAAATTACACGCTTTAGGACATCTTGGGACTGGATCAAGATGACTGGAGGAACATCAGTTTTGCATCTGAACAGGTATCCCTTAGGCTAACAGGGCAAAAATGATAACACTATTAGCAATGATATCTGCAGTTGTAGCTTGGGTTGCCACTCAAGTTAGAAAAGAATATTATGTTATGTCTATTCAGGGACTCTTTGGGGGAGGGAACATGAGATAATGCTCAAGGAGGGAATATTGGAATCATGTGGGAATGTTGTGTTTCCCTATCTTTCCTACTATGCTAATTATTTAACAAATAATATCAACATAAACGTGACAATAAATGAGGATTGTGTTTATATGACACAGTCCATGTTGACTCAACATTTTTGGAGATTGATTTGAAAGAGTAGAAGGAGTTTCTCAACACAGCCTAGTGACACTTCCAATCAGTGACCAGAATGGGACTTAGCAAGAAATCATTAAAGAATGAATAGTTTACTTGGTAATCTCTCTGGTGTTTTCAAAATGTTGCCAAGGTTAGAGATACAGGATTTAGTTTGACCTTGATGTCAGGTTTGTGTTCCTTGGTATTCTAAATTGAGAATGAACGAGTGGTTTATGAGTGTCCAACAGGAGCTTATCCTCACCTGAACTTTCTTTAACAACCAAAAAAAGACCACAACTTGAAGGATTCTTCCTTTTTCTTAAGAAAAATCTATACCTAGAGAAGAGTGTCTCAGTTTTTCAGTTTTCTCACACATTTTTATTTATTTTCTGGCTAGTATTTTGAATATAATGGACCTAGATGCAGTTTTGTCACACATTTTTATTTATTTTCTGGCTAGTATTTTGAATATAATGGACCTAGATGGTAAAAAGTTTTCTGTAACTATGTCACATATGACTATTTTCCAAAGTGAACTCAAATTGTTACTTTATTTTTGAAAGTTGAAATCTGTAATATCTTTCGTCCTAACACTATGCTGTATGTATGAAACATGGTTAAAATGTGATAGAATGCTCTTGCTTTTAATATCATTTTTGTCTTTTCCTTAGTATTGCCAATCAGATAGTGATCACTAATAGGATACATTTATATAGTATTCCAAAATGGTGGCTTCTTTAAACCAAATAGACTTTTAATTCAAACTAATCACTGAAATAGATTGGCTGTGAAATTATAGTTAAATTATCTTAAATGTTGTCACAAGATGCAAAACTACATTATAGCTGCATAATTACATGACTATATTATAATTATATACTTGTATATATTATATAGTTATATATGTTATAATTATATAGTATAATAACATATTATACTATATAATGTATAAAACTTGTATGTTATACATTATGTAGTTATAGTTATATAATGATCTGCGGGTTTTTTTTGTTTTTTTTTTTGAGACGGAGTCTTGCTCTGTCGCCAGGCTGGAGTGCAGTGGCACGATCTTGGCTCACTACAGCCTCCACCTTCCGGGTTCAAGCGATTCTCTTGCCTCAGCCTCCCTAGTAGCTGGGACTACAGATGCATGTCACCACGCCCAGCTAATTGTTTTGTGTTTTTAGTAGAGACAGGGTTTCACAATGTTGGCCAGGATGGTCTCCATCTCTTGACCTTGTGATCAGCCCACCTCGGCCTCCCAAAGTGCTGGGATTAAAGGCATGAGCCACCGTGCCCGGCCAGTTGTTCTTATTATTACTTGACTTAGGAATCTATGGCTGTACAATTACAGGTGAGATTCACAATATTGAACAACCATTTGGTTTGGCACTTATCAAACAGAACAGAACAGATAGTGGCAATAACAATCATCACATTCTCGGTGAGCATCATTGGCGCTGAGGAAGAGATATGATTGCAAAGATATCTGTTGGAGGTATTATTCTTCCCACACATAAGCACAAATAACTTATTACAGAGAAATAAATAAAAGTAACCCAGAGACTCCCTTTGCTAGTGAAAACACAAATGCAAATTCTTAGAGTTAAGCTAAGAGTAAACGATGCATGAGGAATGCACTCAAAGTCCCAAATACTTAACTTGGAAGACTCTCCTTGTAAGGATGGCCTAGCAGTTTCCCTTCAGCAGTAGTAAATCTGGATGAGCTTCTCTAGGATCCCATCCTGGCAGATGAGATGCTCATCATGACGAGGCCCAGCCTATGGGAGATGGGATCATTAGCCTGTTTTTACATTTTAAAATGGCCTATGTGTTTTCTTCCTTTTATTTTTTTTAAATCAGGAATGCATGATCTTTGTAGAAAATTTGGCAAAAGCTGACAAGTATAAAAAACAGGTGAAACATCACCCATAAAACCATCACCCAGAGCAAGCACTATTCACATTATTACATGTTTTTTCCCTAGTCTCAATCTCTCTTTCTTTGTCTCTCTCTGTGTGTCTCTCTTTTTGCTGAAAATTATCTTGCTGTTTGGAAAGATAGTAAATATTTCTTCCTTTGGGTAACATCTGAAGTTTTTGCCCCACTCCCTTTTCAACTGTAATACCACCTATGTTAAGACTGTTCAAGATGGCTAATCTTTTAGACACTGATATTCCTAATGTGTTCAAATGGCTCTTATCCCTTGAGTCACCATGGTTTGCTCAGTCTTCATGGGACCTGTGAGGAAATTCCTTTCAGGGGTCTTGGCGTGAGCCGAGAGTTTAGAGTTCAAACATTTCTTACTTTGGATCGAAATGGAAGTAAACAGTAGATTTTTTTTTTTTGTTATGCTCATGACTGCCAAGATTTTTATTTTAGGGTTGGATGTTATTTTAGGGTTGAATTTTAAGGAGGCATGATGAGAGTGATCAGTACTAAAGCCTTGCCTTGATAAAAAGAATTTTGATGGTAGTCATGGAAGTGTTCAGTGAACTCTAACTACTCATGAATCAATGATATCATGAGTAATGCTAAATTAGACTCACCAGGAGAAGACGCATGAACAAAAATTATGTGATTATGAGAAAAAGAAGGAAACTTATCTGTCATCATAAACACTGATTATAACTCTGGAAATGCTTCACTAAACACATCAAAAATACTTTTTGATCAGAATTTAATATAAGCTCAATGAGTTGATTATGTAAGCCCTCTGCTACTTTTCTTCCCCTACACCAAATGCCTAAATAAACTTTATTTTTCAAGTTGAAAGGACCATTCTAAAATTCCTCATTCTTAATGCTGTAAAACGCCCGGGTTCAGAAAATTAAATTACGCCATTTTTATCTGTTTGAGATCAGTTCTGTTTCCTCCTTTGGTTTGTGTTTACTTTCCTGCAGTAGCTGACATCAAAATGTTTTCTGGAATGCTGGGACTAAATAAGTTATGCTTAACTCAATATCTAATACAAATAGCCCTGGGGAGCTTCAGCGACACAATCATAAAAGCTATAGTTTCTTTTAATAGCTTGCCACACTTTGCTGATATAGTATTTCTCTAATCACCAATCTTTATGTGCCTTCCTGACCTTGGAGCTCTCAGTCCAAATGGCTTTATGGTATCAAAGGCCTGTGTCATTGGAAGAGTGAATGGCTTTCATTTTTCCCCTTGAAACTTCCAGTTCCTGGCATCTGTAAAGAATTATTCCAAGTGGTGTTTTGCTGCCTTGCGGCCACTGCCCTGTCCAATGGAAGTGACTTTTCCCAGAAAGGTCACAGTGGTCTGTAATAGGTGGATATTGCATTCAGGGAGGAGGCAACTCTGATTTCTCTGTTTTTTTCTTTTACAATGTTAATTATTCTTGTATCACATTAGTTATTAAAGATCTACATCACATTTTGTTTGCAAAATATTTCGGCAAAAAATGGTACACTGTCATGTTCTAAGCATGAAAGGTTAGCAAGAAGCTTCATAAAGTCATCCTATTTGTTGGGAAAAAGTAGACTTTTCATTTACACTTGATGGGGGAGATTATAGCAATGCACAATAATTCACCTTCAGACTCTATTCCTCTTCAGCACCTCAAAAGCACACAAAAAAGTGTGACACAGCAGTGGTTCTGGGGTCTCAAATCCACAGTGTCTCTCCCTAACTGTGTCAACTAGCTGGGGCAACCATTGAGACCCAAGACTTCTGATTCACACCTTATTCTAAATTTGCATTTCTCAACATAATCATGTTTTAAGCTTTGTGCACAGTCAATAGAGGGTGATCCCACGGATATCTTTCCATGGCTTAGACAGGAACTTTGGGTAATAGGTAACATTTCCAAACCTTCTCTGTGCCTTAGAATCTTAAAAGCACAGAGAGCAGTGTGGGCAGGGGAGTCTGTAGGTGTGTCTGTGTGTGTGTGCGTGTATGTGTGTTTGTGTGTGTGTGTACGTGTGTGTCGAAATGATGTAGAATACTAGCAAAACCTGTGAGGCAATTTAATATGTTTCCAATCAGAATTCCTTAATGCAGATAAGAAGTGTAAGAAGTATAAAATCAGTACAGAAGAACATGACAACGAACTTTAGAGGTTCTTGTGTATCATACAATTCCATCTATTTATTTATTTATATAAAATCTGAACACGTTTTCCCTACTATAGTGAACACCCACCCAATTACTCCTAGGAATGTTCATTGTCTGTTATTTGGTCTAAATTTCTTGATTTTTCCTAAATGGCTCTTAGAAATCTACTTTATATATTAAGATATTCCCCATTGATTCCAGTTTATGCTAATTTATCTTGTATTTTACATGCATTTTAATACTACTGAGGATTAAGACTAGAAAATAGAAATCTCCTCTAATTCCATAAAATCTTTTACTATTTGGTACATTTTCTTCAAAGTCCTTTTTTTGTATTTCATATATAAAATATGTATATTTTTTAAAATTTTGATTCATATCAGATGTACAATTTTGTAAAGTGATTTTTTTTCTATTGACATGTTAACATTGTTCTGTGTTCCTAAATATTCCTCAAAGCCATGTTTTGTGGAATAGCCAAAATACCTTAAAGGAATACCTGTTTACAAAAATTAGTCTCATAGATGATGGTTATAGAGTAACAGGCACACTTGTCCTGGCATTGGAAGCTACAAGAAGAAAAAAAAATGTCTCCCTTTTGGAGAGGTAACGATTCTAAAGGTTTTGAGATCTTAGAGCAATTACGAGATTTGGATGTTTCCTCTACTTCAACAATCATATGTTTGTGTATGGTGATGGGGAGAGGGAGAGAAGTAGTTTTGAAGTCCTGGAATCTCTGTGAAATGCAGTTGCATGTTATGAATGAGTTGTCTTTATCGTCTTAACTTGACCAACCCTGTAACCCCTCACTGCCCCCTGTGGCCTTTTGCGTGAATAACGGTGACAATGCGACTGCCATTCTAGAATTTAGCTTCCCAGAAGTAACTGAGGTAGTTGGTCTGTTTATCAAGATACGCTTGGGAGTGAGGCTATCTCTCACCTCTGTGTGTTGGTAACAGTTTTCAATCACTCTGAGCCTTTGCTAGATTTATATTTACATTTTTGGAGGAACAGTATTGAGTTGGCAACCTTTTGCTCTGTAACAAATCAGCCCAAAACATAATGAAAACAATAAACATGCATTATTACCCAGGAATCTACTGATCAGCTGGTGGTTCTTCTGTTCTGAGTCTACTCTGCTAGCTCTAGGCTGGCCTTGCTCACACGTCTGGGAAAGCTTGCCTGGCTGAGAATGCTAGGGCCTCTCTCCACATGGTTGTCATCTCCAGAAGACTAGCCTTGGTGTGCTCACAGGGCATGGCACAAGTGCTCCCAGTAGCCAGAAGTTGCTAGCCCCAGCTGGCAAGCACTTTTTAAGTGTCTGCTTCTGTTACTCCTGCTATTATCTCATTGGTCAAATCACATCCCACGGCCAAGCTCAGGGTTATCATGGGAGGGAGCTACTTAAAAGCTTGTGTGTAGAGAGGAATGCTTCACTGGGTACCTGTACTGCAACCTTTACTGCCACTTTCTTCCTAGTTTCTGAAATCCCTTTCAGTTGGACAGATACAGGACCAAATTAAAAAGTTTTCATGACTGTTGCTGCAAAATTTATGTTTCTGCAAAATTCATATTAGAATCAATAAACCTGAATACATAGAAACTTGTTCATAAAAAAAAACCTTGCCACTGTGAGGTTTTTTTCCTCTTAAGCAAAACAAAACAAACAAATAAGAAAACAACTCTCCGAGATAAGTAAATCTTCTCCCAGTTTTGGTGTATCATTCTAGTCATTGGAGATATTTAGGAGAATAATAAATGCATGTTTTACAAACTGTAATCTGACATGCCAAAAAGACGTTTCAAAATTCTGATGTCCAATACAGACATTGATTCTGTTATGGCGTCTGTTTCTTTTTTTAAAAAAAACAAAACAAAACACAACTGTACTATAGTACCACAGTACACCAGTACTATGAAACTCAACTGGTTAGTCAACATGTATTTTCAGATAAAGGCAATTTCCTAAAGATGAGTTATTTTTTGTTAAAGTCTGTTAGATATATACTACACACCCATATGTTGCATATTTTTAAAAGAAAATACAATGCTGTTTCAAAATTCTGTCTTTAAAATCAGAACCCATTATAAATAATTTCGTCATGGGAATACAGAACTTTGAATAATTAGTAGATAAAATCATCTGTCAATATCATGCCTAATTCACACAGGAAATGAACAGGGAACATCCATTATATGTCCAAAGACACCCTAGATTCCCACATATCTGTGATGTCTTGTACATATGATTTCCCATAAATTCACCTGGAGAGAGCGTAGACTAAGGATCTTCCATATTGGAGACACATTTGGATTAAAATTCTTGCTCTATTAATTACTGTTTAATCTTGAGCAAAATCCTCCAGTTTTCTGTGTTTCCATAGGGATGACATAGAGTCAAATAAGGCACAGAGACAGTCTCCTGAGTGTTAGTTTCCTGCCTTCTCTCTTTCACTCTTTTTCTTACTGTTTAACTTCAGCTGCCAATAGCAGTTGAACACTTTCTGCTAAGTTGCAAGCCAGGCACCATTTGGAAGCAAGGAAGCAGGCTGGGAGCGTGGCTCTAGGTTAGTCGGATCTCGCTGACCCATGAAAAGGGACAGGCTGTCGCTTGTGCCAGACCCATCTTTCTATGGTTGTTTGCTCCTCTCTCCAATTTCCCTGCATTTGCTTTTTGGAGACCTGCTAAATTTCCATGCATACTGACAACCAAATTGTTCTGCCTCTAATGCTTATTATTATACTTCAAGGAAAAGGCACTTGGGGGCCATAAGGAGAACTTAAGTCACAAAAGCCAAAACCTTGAGTGGATTTATGGATGCACTGGTGTCTGCAGCACCTCCAGAGAGTGGATGGAGTGAGGAGGATAAAAGTCGGCGACTGTCCAGTCTGCATAATTTTGGGATGCTGCCTGTAAGGCTTTACCATTTCTGTGACTTTAATTTGTGTTTTTGCTAAACATTAGATGGCTTAATTTGTCAGTGGATCAGAATCAAAAACACTTTGGGACAACCATAATGCTATCCTGAGAGAACCCAGGGACAAGCTAATTAGGAATAAAGAGGAGAGATGGAGAAGAGGGTGTATCTGGGTAACTTCATGGGGTGAAATCCCCTCATGGGAGGTGGCAGCTCGGAAATCTGCATAGTAACAAACCTGTCACGATTCAAGGACAACTCGGCGGAACAATTAGAATTACCATTTCCCTCTGGTCTTTACCAAAAATCTCTGCCCACACTTTACTCTTTGCAACCAAAACTGTGGTTTTGTCTTAACATTTAGTAAGCTGTTGTTGAACTTTAAACATCCTTTGTAAGGTATGCATTTTCTGCCTCAAGAGTAAAAAAGTTACATCTTTTGAATTCTCATATCTCATATGAATCCTACACTGTTTCCATTTGAATGACAATTGTGTATTTTGAAATCCACACATATTATATGAATCCTAAACATTTTATTTGAATAGCAAATGCTATAAGGAATCAAGAGAATATTAAATATTTTATGGTAAATAACATCTGTTTCAATGATTTCTTCAAACCTGTTTCATTTTATTCTTTCCTGAAACTTTAAAGCCAATCAAAAAAAACAGATACACGGAGCATATAAATTGTTGCCTTATAAAAGAAACACAATTCTTATTTTTAATGTTTCTTCTATATAAAACAATACTTTGAATGTTTCATTTCTGAACAGGTGCTCAAAGGAAACAAAAAAATTAATGATATTATGGTATTTTGTAAGTTGTAATTATATCCCTGACTTCCTATTTCCATCAAATTATTATAGATATTCATATATCAAAAAGCACAGTTTCCCCAAATAATTAATTTTTTAAATTAAATAAAATATATCAAAAGTAGCAATAAGGGTAAAATCTCATTGGTGAGTTTCTGATTGTACGAATTAATATTAATAACTGACCTTTAAGAAGATAAATATATGTGAGAGCAAATCTGGTTTGCACTTCTCTCTGACTTTCTTCTCTATCTTTCTGCATAGCAGCATAATCTGGCATGTTTCCTATTCTATCATTTTAACATTTTCCATTTTATTTAGACGTAGTGAACTAATGCATGCATATTTATGAAGGATTTCAAATTGGAAGAGTTAGAAAACAATGAAGAGAGATCAACACACAGTTCTGAAAACAAAAGGAAGAAAAATTATGATATTTCCCCCTCTCCTTCCAGAAATAACCCCCAATCCCCATCCCTGTCCCCCAGGGCCCTGGGCAGTGTCACATTCCTACCTCTTCCTCCAGGCAGAACTATGCAAGTGTGATCTGGGTTGGCTCCTCTGTTTTCTCCTTTTTCACCACAACACAGGCACACATTCAGTCCATTACTAATTTTAGCTGCTTCCTTTTGCATACTCCCACAAGCAGATCTTAGGCCAAGCCCTGACCTTGTCCTGCCTTGACTAATGTGGCATCTCTGCCATTCCTGGACTAGAGGAGGAGGGTGGCTTGGAGAAAAACAGTATCAAAAACAGCTCTTAAAAACAAGAAGTACACTCTGCTACTACCATGTAACTGGCATTTGCTAGATTCTCTTGAGGGCCCACAAATGTTCTTGGTATAATCAGGACCCAGTGGCACCCAGGCACTCTGGCCTGCCTGCAAAACATAGCCTTAGCCAGATTTAATTTGTGACACCAAAAGAAGAAAGTATCGGATTCACCAAGGTGCAGTGTGTATACTGTCTCTACTTTTGCTTACACACTTCTTCCTCCATGACTTGTTGACTTTGGAGGATTTGGGACTTTTCCTTGCTTAGGAATATTAGAAGTATTGTGGGCTCTTCCTTACCTTTAGTGACTTTAAGCATCAGCATTCTTCTGTGTACTGCAGAAAACTCTTATTGCAATCCAATTTTCCTCCCATATTTTAAGAAGCCATTGTAGGCACTTAACTGAATTTGTATGTTTGGAATCTCCTCAAGTGACTGACATCTTCCCTTTGACAGTCATATCCTTAAGTCACAAATGGACATTCTCAAATGGCATTCTCATCTACTTTGACCTTGATAGTCTCTTACTTTTAGTACTTCAAAATGGGGACAGACATAAGATTTGGAGCAAAGATAAAATGAAGGATTTGAAGTTTAAACATACTGCTGATTTCAGTAGCTGATGAAAAATTAAATTTGATTTTAAACATCTGAGGAGCAGGAAAGGTATTCTCTTGCATATACACAGACTTGATAATAATTTTTTAAAATAGGTCACATAGCCTACATAGCGCAAGCAGTTAAATACTAAATTATACTTTAATAAACTAAAAGAGAAGAGGAAATTGAAGTAAGACATCCATTGCCATTAGTTAAAAACGGTTTTCAGCATTTTATAAGAAATGGAATATTTTGTTTTATTGATATGAGGAAATGATATACATCAGTACTGTCTAATGGAAATATGTGGGCCACACATATGATTTTTAACTTTCTAGTAGTCAATTAAAAATAGACAAGTAAAATTATTTTTAATAATATATGATTTTTTAAATTAAATATGCGTTCCTGTGTTTAAACACATTAAATGGGGATTGATTGATATACCTGCGGGACTTCTGGATCCTTAACTTGCTAATTTGTGTTGTGCATCTATCAACAGGTTAGAGTAGGGTTTCTCAACATAAGCACTAATGACACTACTGACTTGCCAAAATGTCAGCCCATTAATTCCCCATTGTGGGAGCTCTTCTGTTTATTGTGGCATTTTAGCAGCATCCCTGACTCCTCCTTACTAAATGCTAGTAATACCCTTCTTCCCTACCCCACACCCATTGAGATAATGAGAAATGTCTCTAGACATTGTCAAATGTACTCTGTGGTGCAAAATTCTCCTCCACTCCCCACCTGAGCCACACACTGAGATAGAGTGTGGAACAGGATTTCACCCATTTGCTCACACCTGGTGATCTAAATGGGTGTGCATATTCTATTCCAATGATTAACCGAACCCGTGTACCTATGCTTAGTAACTGAATTGAATTAATTTGAAATGTTTTAGGCTGGGCACAGTGGCTCATGCCTGTAATCCTAGCACTTTGGGAGGCCAAAACGGGCAGATTGCTTGAGGTCAGGGGTTCAAGAGCAGCCTGGCCAACATGCCAAAACCCCGTTTCTACTGAAAAACACAAAAATTAGCTGGGTGCAGGGGCGCGTACCTGTAATCCCAGCTGCTTGGGAGGATGAGGCAGGAGAATCGCTTGAACCTGGGAGGTGGAGGCTGCAGTGAGCCGAGATGGCACGATTGCACTCCAGCCCAGGCGACAGAGAGAGACACTGTCTCAAAAAAAAAAAAAAAAAAAAAAAAAAAAAGAAATGGTTCAGACCCGTAGGCATTATGATATGTTTCACAAGAACAAAACAAGAACATATATTCAGGACCTAAATTAATCCTGTAGTGAAAAGGAACCCTTTCATTGATGTCTGGGCAGATTTGTGTCCTAGGAGACCTAGATACTGACCCACAGATGTGAATCCTTTCCCCAGTCTTTCCCACATGAATAGAAAATGTCCCATCTTTCTTGCCTTCATGCTAACCAGGTCGTTTGTTTACATGTGGTAAAATTTTGATCCTCTCTGAAAGTTTTCCTTTTTTTTTTTTGCTTTATTCTCCCTGAGCCGCAATAAATTTCCACAGCAAACCTAAACATTTCATTTGCGTAATTAAGTTTCCATATGGATGCTGATGGCTTGTTTGCCTCATTTCTTTCCAGCAAAATTGTAAGCACCCTGAGGTTAAAGACTTCGTTGATTTTTTTCAATACCTACCATGGATCAAGGAAATTTGTTAGTAATAAAATATTTGCTTAATTATTGACAATAAAATTGAATGCTTTCATAAAACAACAAGCTGTTCCCACTAATTTTAACTTTTTCCCAGCTTTACCTTGTATTTCACTCAAATAGATAAATGATTCTTTATTTGACATCATTTATGTGCTGGACACTGGACAGGATTCTGGGCAAAAGTGATAAACAAAGAACTCCTGCCCTTGCAAAGCTCACAGTTGAGCGCAGTAGTTCTCAACCCGGGAGGACTTTGTCCTGAGAGACATCTAGTCATGTCTAGAGACATTTTTAATTATAACAATTGGGGTGTGTTGCTACTGGCATCTAGTGGGTAGAGGTAAAGGGTGCTGCTAAACATCTTACAATATATAGGACAGAGCCCAACAACAAATAATTTTTTGGACTAAAATGTCAAGAGTGCTGAGTTTGAGAAAGCTTGGGAAGAGAAGGATAAATCAACCAATGACAGCTTAATGGAAAGTGATGTATGCCTTGATAGAGTTAGGTCGAGGGTGCCTTGAGAGCTCACAAAAGGAAAAATAAATCCAAGTGTATGGCTGAGAGACAGAGAAGGCTCCCCAGCTGAGGTTATGGAGGCTGGGTAAGCAGCTTGGGAACCAGCAGCACAAGAGTGAACAATGAGGCACTGGTTACCCCCAAGAAGAAAGTGTGGAAATAGAGCCAAGAGCTAGGGGTGGAGCCCCAGAGAAGCCAACTGTCAAAAGGAAGCCCAGGAAGAAAAGCCACAAAGAGAGGGAGGAACTGGAAGGGTGGAAAGCAGCGAGATCGCGTGGAAGCCAGCGAAGGAGACTGTTTCAAGAAGGAGAGAATCACTAACGATGTCATATACCTCAGAGAAGCTGAGTGAGATAAACACAGAAAAGTATCTTTAACATAGGTAAAGAGGTCACTAGTCACTTTAAAGAGAGAAATTACAAGTGAAGGAAGTCTTAGAAGTGATGGAGGATAGATTGTCCTAAGCAGAGAAGTCAATGTGGGGAGATAAAAAGTGTGGATTTATCTTCAGGAGGAATGCTTATGATTATTTATAGAGCAGAAAAATTGAAAAGAGTCCAACAGTCTAATAAAAAGGTACGAAAATATTTATAAATATATGCAGGAATATACAGCCACTAACAGGCATACTTTTCAGGAGCATTTAAGGTGAAGGGAATATAGTCGGAATATATGAAAAAATCAAGATGCCAACCATTATTCAGTATGACACCTGCTCTTTTTTTAGGTAGGGAAGAACAAAACTACAAAAAATCCAAAATATTAAATATTAACAGTTTATTCATGCATGGTGGATATGGGCAATTATTATTTTTCTCTTTGGAAATTAATCTCCAAATGTTCTAAAATGAGCGTGTCATACTTTTAACATGAGAAGAAAACTTTCTTAAAAGAAGAAACTTGACTGAGAAAGAACAGAAAAAGTTTTGGCAGTAACTTGAAGGGAACACAGGGAGGGGAAAGGAGTGTGTGTGTGTGTGTGTGTGTGTATGCACGTGCATACATGTGTGTGTCTGTATTTGAGTTGGAAGCGATGAGAGCATTTTTGTATGTTGAGGGGAGACAGACAGTACACACTGAGAGGCTGAAGATACAGGAGCATGGATGATTGATGGAGCACATCCCTAAGGGAGCAGGAGGGGATGAAATCCAGATCACAGGTGGTGGGATTAGCCTTGGCTAAGAGGAGAGACATCGCTTCAACTGAAAAATGAGGAAAAGAGGTAAGGATGGATGTGGGTGCTGATAAGAGTGTAGAGGAGGGGGCAGGAAGTTGAGGGAGTTACAGTTTGTTGGCGTCTATTTCCTTTGTGAAGTAGAAGGTGAGGTCATTTGCTGAGTGGGGTCAAGGGTTTACAGAGAATGGAGAATGATGGAGATTTGGAAGGGTGGTTATGGAGAAAAAGAGGGAGGAAGGGGACTTGGGACACAGAGATTGCCCAGCTGCCTTGAAAGGCCAGCTGAGGCTGAAGACAGGATCTTTAACAAACAGCACGTATTTGTGTGCCCACATGGCTTTCTCTAACTGTCACATGTTTAAAAATAGACAAAGCAAATAGTGAGACTGATCATAACTTGCAGTTTTTGCAGAAATAATGAGACTGATCATAAGGGCTTTCTGCATAAGGCCCTGTGGAAACATGATTATTTTGAGTGCCTGAAGTAATAAACAATAGAGTTTGTACTGGAAAGGGAGAGAAATAAGCCAGAAGAAGGCTGAAGGGAATGGAAGCCAGGTGAGGTCTACAAGTCCCAGTATTGGGAGACAGGGAGTGAGAGAACTTGAATGGTGAAAGGTTTGGGCTGTGAATGGAATATTGGACGGCAAGATTCTAATTATGAAGGAGTGCTTGGTGGAGGGGAGAGGTGTCATTAGCTGATGTCTCTATGGACTCTCCCAGCAAGTGTGGCTACTGGACTGTGAAAACACAGTTTCTTATCATATTTGGTACACAGAAACACTCACAAAAAGAAGCAAAATCCTCTGTGTAGATTAAATCACACTCATTCTTTCTCCTCTCTCCACACACACCCACACACATGCACGCACACAGACAATTCATACACACATGTATACATACATATATATATATTCACACATATGACTTGAAATATTATTCAGAAAATAACATAAATGTTAACAACAGATTCCCAACCAAGAAAAAAGAACACTGGACTTTGTTTCTTTTTTTTTTCTTTTTTTCTTTATTTTATTGCAGAATGTGCAGGTTTGTTACATAGGTATGTGTATGCCATGGTGATTTGCTTCACCTATTGACACATTCTCTAGGTTTCGTCCTCTCACTCTCTACCTCCCCAGCAGGCCCTGGTGTGTGTGTATCGTTCCCCTCTCTGTGTCCATGTGTTCTCATTGTTCAAATCCCACTTATGAGTGAGAACATGCAGTGTTTGGTTTTCTGTTCCTGTGTTAGTTTGCTGAGGAGGATGGCTTCTAGCTTCATCCATGTCCCTGAAAAAGACATGATCTCATTCCTTTTTATGGCTGCATAATATGGAGTTTGTTTCAATTCCAGATATTTAATTGCTGTATAATTTAACATGATACTTTTACACCAGAAAACTTAATTTTCTCATTGGCAAAATGGGTTAAATTATATCTATTTAACAAGTATTTTTTTAAGAACTAGATTAAAATTTAGAAACATATCTCGGAGTTTTTGAAACCCCAAATATTATAGCTTAATTCACTTATTCAACAAAGATTGATTGGGAACTACAACATGTTTGTATTTGTGCTTGGGGAATTGACTGTGAATAAACCAGACACATTCTTCTCCCTTACAGGTTTAGAATCAAATGGGAGAATTTAAGGGATTATCATATAATAAAGCACCTTTCTTTCCATGTGTTGTCCTGGCCTCAAGCAATCCTTCCACCTTGGCCTCCCAAAGTGTTGGCATCACAGACATGAGCCATGACACCCAGCCTTGCCCTGTGATTCTATGCTTCACCCTCTCCCAAGACTTAAGCCAGAGTTCTGCCAGGGTCCTCCTATACTCAGGGGTGTCTTCTGAGAAATGTCAGTGTATTAGTTTGTTCTCATGCTGCTGATGAAGACATACCGGAGACTGGGTAATTTATAAAGAAAAACAGGTTTAATGGACTTAAAGTTCCACGTGGCTGAAGAGGCCTCACAATCATGGTGGAAGGCAAAGAGGAGCAAAGTCACGTCTTACGTGGCAGCAGGCAAAAGAGCATGTGCAGGGGAACTGCCCTATATAAAACCATCAGATCTCATGAGACTTATTCACTATCATGAGAACAGCATGGAAAAAACCCACCCCCATGATTCAGTTAACTCTCCCCAAGTCCCACCCATGACACTTGGGAATTATGAGAGCTACAATTCAAGGTGACATTTGGGTGGGGACACAGCTAAACCATATCAGTCAGGGAAGAAGGATTTTGGTTATCTGTGATCAAAATTTGCTAATGTTTCATCTTTTTTTTTTTTTACATTTTTTTTTCTTTTATTATTATACTTTAAGTTTTAGGGTACATGTGCACATTGTGCAGGTTAGTTACATATGTATACATGTGCCACGCTGGTGCGCTGCACCCACTAACTCGTCATCTAGCATTAGGTATATCTCCCAATGCTATCCCACCCCCCTCCCCCCACCCCACAACAGGCCCCAGAGTGTGATGTTCCCCTTCCTGTGTCCATGTGATCTCATTGTTCAATTCCCACCTATGAGTGAGAATATGCGGTGTTTGGTTTTTTGTTCTTGAGATAGTTTACTGAGAATGATGATTTCCCATTTCATCCGTGTCCCTACAAAGGACATGAACTCATCATTTTTTATGGCTGCATAGTATTCCATGGTATATATGTGCCACATTTTCTTAATCCAGTCTATCATTGTTGGACATTTGGGTTGGTTCCAAGTCTTTGCTATTGTGAATAATGCCACAATAAACATACGTGTGTATGTGTCTTTATAGAAGCATGATTTATAGTCCTTTGGGTATATACCCAGTAATGGGATGGCTGGGCCAAATGGTATTTCTAGTTCTAGATCCCTGAGGAATCGCCACACTGACTTCCACAATGGTTGAACTAGTTTACAGTCCCACCAACAGTGTAAAAGTGTTCCTATTTCTCCACATCCTCTCCAGCACCTGTTGTTTCCTGACTTTTTAATGATTGCCATTCTAACTGGTGTGAGATGGTATCTCATTGTGGTTTTGATTTCCATTTCTCTGATGGCCAGTGATGATGAGCATTTTTTCATGTGTTTTTTGGCTGCATAAATGTCTTCTTTTGAGAAGTGTCTGTTCATGTCCTTTGCCCACTTTTTGATGGGGTTGTTTGTTTTTTTCTTGTAAATTTGTTTGAGTTCATTGTAGATCCTGGATATTAGCCGTTTGTCAGATGAGTAGGTTGCTAAAATTTTCTCCCATTTTGTAGGTTGCCTGTTCACTCTGATGGTAGTTTCTTTTGCTGTGCAGAAGCTCTTTAGTTTAATTAGATCCCATTTGTCAATTTTGTCTTTTGTTGCCATTGCTTTTGGTGTTTTAGACATGAAGTCCTTGCCCATGCCTATGTCCTGAATGGTATTGCCTAGGTTTTCTTCTAGGGTTTTTATGGTTTTAGGTCTAACGTTTAAGTCTTTAATCCATCTTGAATTGATTTTTGTATAAGGTGTAAGGAAGGGATCCAGTTTCAGCTTTCTACATATGGCTAGCCAGTTTTCCCAGCACCATTTATTAAATAGGGAATCCTTTCCCCATTGCTTGTTTTTCTCAGGTTTGTCAAAGATCAGATAGTTGTAGATAAGCGGCGTTATTTCTGAGGGCTCTATTCTGTTCCATTGGTCTATATCTCTGTTTTAGTAACAGTACCATGCTGTTTTGGTTACTGTAGCCTTGTAGTATAGTTTGAAGTCAGGTAGTGTGATGCCTCCAGCTTTGTTCTTTTGGCTTAGGATTGACTTGGCAATGCGGGCTCTTTTTTGCTTCCATATGAACTTTAAAGTATTTTTTTCCAATTCTGTGAAGAAAGGCATTGGTAGCTGGATGGGGATGGCATTGAATCTGTAAATTACCTTGGGCAGTATGGCTATTTTCATGATATTGATTCTTCCTACCCATGAGCATGGAATGTTCTTCCATTTCTTTGTATCCTCTTTTATTTCATTGAGCAGTGGTTTGTAGTTCTCCTTGAAGAGGTCCTTCACATCCCTTGTAAGTTGGATTCCTAGGTATTTTATTCTCTTTGAAGCAATTGTGAATGGGAGTTCACTCATGATTTGGCTCTCTGTTTGTCTGTTGTTGGTGTATAAGAATGCTTGTGATTTTTGTACATTGATTTTGTATCCTGAGACTGCTGAAGTTGCTTATCAGCTTAGGGAGATTTTGGGCTGAGACAATGGGGTTTTCTAAATATACAATCATGTCATCTGCAAACAGGGACAATTTGACTTCCTCTTTTCCTAACTGAATACCCTTTATTTCCTTCTCCTGCCTAATTGCCCTGGCCAGAACTTCCAACACTATGATGAATAGGAGTGGTGAGAGAGGGCATCCCTGTGTTGTGCCAGTTTTCAAAGGGAATGCTTCCAGTTTTTGTCCATTCAGTATGATATTGGCTGTGGGTTTGTCATAGATAGCTCTTATTATTTTGAAATACGTCCCATCAATACCTAATTTATTGAGAGTTTTTACCATGAAGGGTTGTTGAATTTTGTCAAAGGCCTTTTCTGCATCTATTGAGATAATCGTGTGGTTTTTGTCTTTGGCTCTGTTTATATGCTGGATTACATTTATTGATTTGCATATATTGAACCAGCCTTGCATCCCAGGGATGAAGCCCACTTGATCATGGTGGATAAGCTTTTTGATGTGCTGCTGGATTTGGTTCGGCAGTATTTTATTGAGGATTTTTGCATCAATGTTCATCAAGGATATTGGTCTAAAATTCTCTTTTTTGGTTGTGTCTCTGCCTGGCTTTGGTATCAGAATGATGCTGGCCTCATCAAATAAGTTAGGGAGGATTCCCTCTTTTTCTATTGATTGGAATAGTTTCAGAAGGAATGGTACCAATTCCTCCTTGTACCTCTGGTAGATTTCGGCCGTGAATCCATCTGGTCTTGGACTCTTTTTGGTTGGTAAGCTATTGATTATTGCCACAATTTCAGCTCCTGTTATTGGTCTATTCAGAGATTCAACTTCTTCCTGGTTTAGTCTTGGGAGAGTGTATGTGTCAAGGAATTTATCCATTTCTTCTAGATTTTCTAGTTTATTTGCGTAGAGGTGTTTGTAGTATTCTCCGATGGTAGTTTGTATTTCTGTGGGATTGGCGGTGATATCCCCTTTATCATTTTTTATTGTGTCTATCTGATTCTTCTCTCTTTTTTTCTTTATTAGTCTTGCTAGCAGTCTATCTATTTTGTTGATCCTTTCAAAAAACCAGCTCCTGGATTCATTAATCTTTTGAAGGGTTTTTTGTGTCTCTATTTCCTTCAGTTCTGCTCTGATTTTAGTTATTTCTTGCCTTCTGCCAGCTTTTGAATGTGTTTGCTCTTGCTTTTCTAGTTCTTTTAATTGTGATGTTAGGGGGTCAATTTTGGATCTTTCCTGCTTTCTCTTGTGGGCATTTAGTGCTATAAATTTCCCTCTACACACTGCTTTGAATGCGTCCCAGAGATTCTGGTATGTTGTGTCTCTGTTCTCGTTGGTTTCAAAGAACATCTTTATTTCTGCCTTCATTTCGTTATGTACCCAGTAGTCATTCAGGAGCAGGTTGATCAGTTTCCATGTAGTTGAGCGGTTTTGAGTGAGATTCTTAATCCTGAGTTCTAGTTTGATTGCACTGTGGTCTGAGAGATAGTTTGTTATAATTTCTGTTTTTTTACATTTGCTGAAGAGAGCTTTACTTTCAAGTATGTGGTCAATTTTGGAATAGGTGTGGTGTGGTGCTGAAAAAAATGTATATTCTGTTGATTTGTGGTGGAGAGTTCTGTAGATGTCTATTAGGTCCGCTTGGTGCAGAGCTGAGTTCAATTCCTGGGTATCCTTGTTGACTTTCTATCTCGTTGATCTGTCTAATGTTGACAGTGGGGTGTTAAAGTCTCCCATTATTAATGTGTGGGAGTCTAAGTCTCTTTGTAGGTCACTCAGGACTTGCTTTATGAACCTGGGTGCTCCTGTATTGGGTGCATATATATTTAGGATAGTTAGCTCTTCTTGTTGAATTGATCCCTTTACCATTATGTAATGGCCTTCTTTGTCTCTTTTGATCTTTGTTGGTTTAAAGTCTGTTTTATCAGAGACTAGGATTGCAACCCTTGCCTTTTTTTTGTTTTCCATTTGCTTGGTAGATCTTCCTCCATCCTTTTATTTTGAGCCTATCTGTGTCTCTGCACGTGAGATGGGTTTCCTGAATACAGCACACTGATGGGTCTTGAATCTTTATCCAATTTGCCAGTCTGTGTCTTTTAATTGGAGCATTTAGTCCATTTACATTTAAAGTTAATATTGTTATGTGTGAATTTGATCCTGTCATGATGCTGTTAGCTGGTTATTTTGCTCATTAGTTGATGCAGTTTCTTCCTAGTCTCGATGGTCTTTACGTTTTGGCATGATTTTGCAGCAGCTGGTACCGGTTGTTCCTTTCCATGTTTAGCACTTCCTTCAGGAGCTCTTTTAGGGCAGGCCTGGTGGTGACAAAATCTCTCAGCATTTGCTTGTCTGTAAAGTATTTTATTTCTCCTTCAGTTATGAAGCTTAGTTTGGCTGGATATGAAATTCTGGGTTGAAAATTCTTTTCCTTAAGAATGTTGAATATTGGCCCCCACTCTCTTCTGGCTTGTAGGGTTTCTGCTGAGAGACCCGCTGTTAGTCTGATGGGCTTCCCTTTGAGGGTAACCCGACCTTTCTCTCTGGCTGCCCTTAACATTTTTTCCTTCATTTCAACTTTGGTGAATCTGACAATTATGTGTCTTGGAGTTGCTCTTCTCGAGGAGTATCTTTGTGGCGTTCTCTGGATTTCCTGAATCTGAATGTTGGCCTGCCTTGCTAGATTGGGGAAGTTCTCCTGGATAATATCCTGCAGAGTGTTTTCCAACTTGGTTCCATTCTCCCCATCACTTTCAGGTACACCAATCAGACGTAGATTTGGTCTTTTCACATAGTCCCATAATTCTTGGAGGCTTTGCTCATTTCTTTTTATTCTTTTTTCTGTAAACTTCCCTTCTCGCTTCATTTCATTCATTTCATCTTCCATCGCTGATACCCTTTCTTCCAGTTGATCACATTGGCTCCTGAGGCTTCTGCATTCTTCACGTAGTTCTTGAGCCTTGGTTTTCAGCTCCATCAGCTCCTTTAAGCACTTCTCTGTGTTGGTTATTCTAGTTATACATTCTTCTAAATTTTTTTCAAAGTTTTCAACTTCTTTGCCTTTGGTTTGAATGTCCTCCCGTAGCTCAGAGTAATTTGATCGTCTGAAGCCTTCTTCTCTCAGCTCGTCAAAGTCGTTCTCTGTCCAGCTTTGTTCCGTTGCTGGTGAGGAACTGCGTTCCTTTGGAGGAGGAGAGGTGCTCTGCTTTTTAGAGTTTCCAGTTTTTCTGTTCTGTTTTTTCCCCATCTTTGTGGTTTTATCTACTTTTGGTCTTTGATGATGGTGATGTACAGATGGGTTTTTGGTGTGGATGTCCTTTCTGTTTGTTAGTTTTCCTTCTAACAGACAGGACCCTCAGCTGCAGGTCTGTTGGAGTACCTGGCCATGTGAGGTGTCAGTGTGCCCCTGCTGGGGGGTGCCTCCCAGTTAGGCTGCTAGGGGGTCAGGGGTCAGGGACCCACTTGAGGAGGCAGTCTGCCCGTTCTCAGATCTCCAGCTGGGTACTGGGAGAACCACTGCTCTCTTCAAAGCTGTCAGACAGGGACATTTAAGTCTGCAGAGGTTACTGCTGTCTTTTTGTTTGTCTGTGCCCTGCCCCCAGAGGTGGAGCCTACAGAGGCAGGCGGGCCTCCTGGAGCTGTGGTGGGCTCCACCCAGTTGGAGTTTCCCGGCTGCTTTGTTTACCTAATCAAGCCTGGGCAATGGTGGGCGCCCCTCCCCCAGCCTCGCTGCCGACTTGCAGTTTGATCTCAGACTGCTGTGCTAGTAATCAGCGAGATTCCGTGGGCGTAGGACCCTCCGAGCCAGGTATGGGATATACTCTCGTGGTGCGCCGTATTTTAAGCCCGTCGGAAAAGCGCAGTATTAGGGTGGGAGTGACCCGATTTTCCAGGTGAGTCCGTCACCCCTTTCTTTGACTCGGAAAGGGAACTCCCTGACCCCTTGCGCTTCCCAGGTGAGGCAATGCCTCGCCCTGCTTCGGCTCGCGCACGGTGCGCGCACCCACTGACCTGCGCCCACTGTCTGGCACTCCCTAGTGAGATGAACCCGGTACCTCAGATGGAAATGCAGAAATCACCCGTCTTCTGCGTCGCTCACGCTGGGAGCTGTAGACCGGAGCTGTTCCTATTCGGCCATCTTAGAAATTCGATCAATGTTTCATCTTATGTAACTTTTATATTGGTTTAATTATTCAAAATCTTAAATGCAAGCTCATAATTTTACTTCAAAATGACTATTTTCACATGCTTATATCATTCATACACACATGCACATGTATACAGATATGTACAGAAACACACATATATGCATACACACGTACATACGTATATATATACACACATACATATTCTCGTAAAAAAAATTCACGCATAATCAAAACCCAAAAGAGGTTAAATATTCATAATATTAGCTCATTAACATTCAGCTCATTGGGGATAATGTCTATGTTAATGGTATCCGTTCATCTAACAGAGGGTTGGCATTCATACCTAGGAGTTGAAAGTACATCAAGTGCTCCTTGATGAGCGAAGCAAATTGAAAATGTACGTGCTATTCCCCTAACAAGGAAAGCCACTTGAGTTTAAATAACAAAAGAGAGCACATGGATAGAGAAAAAGTTAATGCAGAACATTTTGTTGCTTTATTATTCAGTGATAAAGATTAGCCAGTTGGGAATATGTATATATGTGTGTATATTTACTCATATAAATAAATATAGATTTTAAACTAACAGTCACAAAGGATATCATACATTTCAAATTTGCATACAAATAGTACTTCCTAAAATTGGCAATTTGATTTACTCATCTTCTGAATATCTTCTGCAGCTGTAGTAATAATTTTCAGTATGTCTGGATGCCTAGAATATGTTTAGCAGTGTCCTAAGTATTTTAAGTGGATCATCTCATTTAATTTTGACAACAATCTCTATGCAGTAGATACTACTGTTATTGAAAATTTACAAATTCAAAAGATGGGGCAACTGAGGCTTTAAGGAATTAAGTAACTTGTCTGTCATCGTCATTGCTCCTCATTGCCCCAAAGTAGAGAGAACATCTCAATTCAACAAATCATGTTGATTCCACCTTCTAAATATCTCA
The DNA here is from genome assembly GCF_029281585.2 of Gorilla gorilla gorilla. Taxonomy (NCBI): domain Eukaryota; kingdom Metazoa; phylum Chordata; class Mammalia; order Primates; family Hominidae; genus Gorilla; species Gorilla gorilla. The sequence goes on from NC_073230.2 coordinate 26,159,626, forward strand.
GGGGTCCACCTTCCTCTCTCCAACCCACTGCTGCGACTCTGTTTCCAGCTGCTGTCAACTGAGTTAATGTAAAGTCTCTGGTAGTCTGACTACTGGAGTTTAATAACCCAAGTGGTTGATTAGTGTTTACAAATAAGTTCATATTAGTTTTGATTACTAACCTCCTGCTGTCACATTAGTCCTAACACCATAATCAGTGCCTCTCAGGTACTTCCGGGTCTTCCTCGAGGGAGTCTTGCACGTATTGAGGAATGAGTCTGTGCTCAGTTGAGAGCCACCAATACCAGCTGTGGTCTGCCACACCCACCACCCCTGCCCACACTTGGGGTTGCTGCTTCACAGTTCTCAAAACTTTACAGTCCTCAGAGTGCAAAGTGACTCTTCATTCCTTTTAGCCTTCAATGACTTTTTTGTCACAAATGAGAGGAACGCTGTCTTCCAAACTGTTTCATTTTGCCGCAAAAGAACAGCACTTGTGCTATAAATCTCATATGACACAGTTCTTTCTACTTCTTCCTGAAGGCCTTTTCTCTTGGAGCTCAAATAGCCATTCACCAGGCTCAACAGAGAACACACTTTGTTCGGGGCTGTCCATTCCCTGTCTTTTCCCATCTCTTCTCTCATTTCTCACCATAATTCTTTTTTTTTTTTTCCTTCAGGAAAACAATCAACCAAACAAAGATAAATCAAACTCATATCAATCAATGCAAATGCCCAGTGGATGTAGTGGGCCAGTGTGCAGGATGAAGGACGTGTAGTAAACCCCTTAGTGCACTGGTCATGGCTCATCAGGTTTTTGAATCCCAATTTAAATAAATAGGGGTACTTTAAGTCTTCCTTAAATTTAAATATAATCACATTTTTTCATTCTTTAATATACATCAGTGACTTCTCATTGTTTTCTGATTAAGTTAAAATCCCTAAAGATGTTGACAAATTTTTCATTAACTGCTTTCAGTTTTTTCTCTTTCATCAGTGGCAACAACCTTCTCTACCAACCTTAGTTCAAACTCCATGTTCTACAGAAGGGATGGGCTCTAGCATGTGGGACTATTGCATGACAAGCAAACAGCAGTGCATAGAGCTATTGTAGAATGCCATAGTCACTTATTCTGCAAGTTTACAATAATTCCTGTTTCAGTGTCAATTTATAGATAGCTACTAATAACTAAAAGCATGATTTTAAATCTGCAGGTATAAGCAATAACAAGCTTAGTTAACATCTAAGAATGATGAGAACTGTTTCAGCCTTTACTCAAGTTGTGAACAAGTATTATGATGATGACTCTGCTGAAGAACCAAGCAGATGATAAACAATGCCAGTAAATCCTAGGTATTGCAGGTTCATTGACATGTTATAAATCAAATAAAGTTAAGCTTCCCAATAATTGAATATAACCACTTTAACATATTATTTATATTGCTTATTTGGCCCACAAGTATAATTTTGAATAGCAATTTTTGATACTTTACAAATTATAATAGCATGTGCATAAATGTGCATAATAATATTATTTTATGTCTTTCAGGGAGATGAAATAACTTTTATATGCAAGAGTTTATTCATGTAAGCCAGGAACTATTTTAGTGAGATTTACTTTGTTTCTGTTGATTCTATTTAGAGCTGAATCTGTAGCACCAAAACCAAATAATACCAGACAAGGTCTTAAACCAAATTGTTAAGCCTTGTCTAATCATATTATATTATCCATTTGTTCTTTGTTCCATTTGATGAGCATAGTTAAAATCAGGTAACTGAAGTTAACATAACTTGACGCAAAAGCAAGGCAAGTTGTATAGCAGAACAGAAGAGTCTATTTTGTGGGCAGTGACCACTAAAAATAATTGTGAGAAATGAGTGTCATAAAAAAAAATTTGACTGTTGATAGATGTGACAATTTATAACAACTAATGAGACCACTTAGCAGAATCTGCATACCTTTGGTTGTTATAGGCCAAATTATTAAACAGTGTTGTTAGGATAATAGTTTGGTGATGAGCATTGCAGATGAGTTGATAAAAATTATTGACCCATGAGACTAAATATAAGGACTATTTCAAAAACCAATTGTTAGAAGATATACAAGAATAGAGACGGAAAACAATTAAGTAAGTGAGGTAATATATATGTTAATTAGATTGATTTAGCCATTCCGCAATGTATACACAGATCAAACATCATGTTTAACACCGTGAATATATACCACTCTTATTTATCAATTACAATTAATTTTTCAAAAGAATAGAGCCATCACAACAGATTTAGAAAGATTTTTCTTGTCATCCTCATAAGGATTTAGGGCATTTATGCCAGAAGATTTATTAATATAAAAATCTTAGTAAATTATAATAAAAATATATGTAAGAAAAATCAACATGTGCATAATTCTGCATGAGGAGCTAAATGATCATGGAGGCTGAGAAGCACCATAGTAGATGGTTAATGAAGTGGTTAAAGACTGTTAAACAATATCTAGTTGTGACTAGTCATAACTGATGACTGTGGCATTGGTGATGGATATCAGAAAGAAGGCAGAAGTTTGGCTCAATAACACCTTGTTATAACGTATTTTGGTAATAGAGTCAATTTGAGTTTTAAAAAATAAATCGTTGATAACAATGATATATTAATGATTAATTTCCTTATCTTATTTGGAGAAATACCTGATACTATGAACGTTTAAATAACAATGCTAATTAGATTAGTCTTTTTTGCAGATAAACCACTTATTCTGGAAGAAAAAGTGCTTATCAAATACACTGTCATTTCTTTATTTTATAGATGTGCTCTGAGAGTTCAAATAAAGTTTTCCTAATTTGCATCTTTGTAAAGTGGTAGAGCTGGAGTACAAACCAAGGAGTTTGTTTTTTCTGAATCCTGTGCACTTTTTAATAACGTCATTTAATTTGCGTAGCAAGGTGTGTGAAGATTAAGTTGCCTACTCTACACAAAACATAGGTTATTTTCCTGCTGGAATAATCATTTCTAATGCAAATTTGTTCTTATCAACCCTGTTAAACATTCAATCCTTAGGCCCAAACTCCTGGAATCTAAAACTATTTGCTGACTTGCTATTGCTCTTAGGTTTGAGAGTCAGCCTCTTTAGATAGGGTTTAAGTACTGCATGGCCTCCACAATTCTATTCATTCCCCAGAATCTCCATAACCAGCAGTCTTATGGAGTCTTATGAATAAGGGCTATTCACCCTTATGAATAGCCATGCTGACCTGCACCTGCTCTGTGGCATTTACCAGGTGCCCTGTCACGAGAGTGACTTTCCACATGCTATGCTGTCTACATGGAACATTCTTCTTTCTTTCTTTGCCAAGCTAAATCCTTCTCATTCTTCATCTCTTGGCTCAGAGGAGCTTTTCTTGGTTGCTCCTAATTTAGGACCCTGTACTACTCTTCATAACTCTTACCTCCATTGCTCTTTTAATATTATTTGTGTGGAACTGGATGAATATTTGTCTCCCTCACTAGATTGTAAATTCAGAAGAAGAGTGACTCTATCTGTTGAGTTCACCATTGTATCTTCTAATTTCTACTATGATTCCTAACACCTAGTAAGCGCTTAATATAATGGATATACGAATGAAAGAATGAGTTCCATGAAAGCCAAGAAATAATTACAAAAGTGTTTTAAATTATCAATGCCTTTTTGTGATATTTATTTTTAAGTTCGAGGAAATACTTAGAAAAGACATTCTTTTCAAAAACCAAAGTGTTTTTAGATATTATGTTACATTCATCTCAGCAAATACACCAGAGTATTATTGTTTAAAAGTTTGGTTGTTGAGACAACCACAGTTTTCAATCCTGACCCACAGTGACAAGTTTTCATTCTATTTAAGACATTTTCTTACATGCTATGAGTTGAGCTGTGTGCTTCCTCAAACACTTATCTATTTTAAGGGGAAAGTGGTTTTTTTTTTAAAGCGGATACTTCTGTTTAAATGCCAAAATAAATACATGTTAAACAATATTCTCTCTGTCTTATTTTTATTTTTAAAATTTTTTGTTAGCCAAACATCTTAACATAAACTATCAGTAATTGGCTCCTAGTTCAATGACAAAAGATATTTGGAATATCTTTACTTTGACCCATGCATGCTTTGGGAGGAAGGGTAAAATAGAGATAAAGTCAAACTTTTCTTGAGTTAGACATGCTTGGTAATTTATACACAAGCAATTGGGTCTAGACGCCAGTGATGAAAAATGTGATTCTCCTAATGTTATGTTTAGTAAGATGTTTTCTTGGGATGAGAGGGTATAAAGATTAATGTCTGATCCTGAAAGAATTGGGATCCTACTTACTTGACCCAACATGTGATATGTCTGAACCCATGGGTTTTAAAAAATACATTCATGACGTATTATCAATGTTAAATCTAGTATATTAACAGATAAATCTAAAAGTTGTAATTAGTGAGATTTTATTATGGCCACTTACTCCATTTTTTCTTTAAAGCTGTGCTTCGTAATATTATTTTTTAAATTAATGACCTCTGATGAAAACTATAGACTAAATCTTCAGAAAAATTCAGAGATGCACATTCTCATATAATTTTACGCACAACTTCAGGAGTTTTATATCCACTAGAATTCTTCCACAGATCCTAGACTGAGAATATCTGTTCAAGATAAATCTATCCAATTCATGTGTCTTAAATAGAAATGATTTATATTACTTGTCATCTCTCTCGTTATGATATTTTATATCCAGACTCTCATTATCAAAAGGGAGGAATAAAGGAAATGCTCGAGAGATCCATCTTATTCAAATGAAACCTCTGTTTCCCCTCCTTCTCTTCAGGCTATTTTCTCTAGACCAGAGCTCTATTGTTCATCCTGTACTGTCCATTGGCTGCCAACCAGACAAGGGATGCTAATCTAGGCCATTGTACAATTTCATCCCTCTCTGGGCTGTTATGTAATTAAAATAACTTCAGTGTGCTCTCTTGAACATTTTTTTCTACAGGCAATTGTAAAAATATAGAAGTTAAAAAGCAAATGAAGGAAGAAAAATATAATTTGTTTTCTTTACTTTTCTATTGCAAAAGACATTACTTATTGTGGACTTGTTATTTATTTAATTTCAAAATTGGAATATAGTTTCTTTTGTATTTTGTACTGCAGAAAAATTTCTATTGATTTAAAGTGGTCATTTTCCAAGAATGCTTCAAGGCAGCTGAATTTTAAACATTTCTAAAGCAACTAGTTTTCATATATATATATAAATGCATAGTGCAACCAAATTAGTAATTTATTTTCTCCTGGAACCTTTACGTCTGAGGATACCAGAAGCAATTTAAATATTCTGTATATAGGTAATAACTTTTACCAACATTCTACCCAATTGAGAAACAGTGTTGTTAAATAGGTGCAGCTTCACATAGGTCAATGCCAACACTAAACTAAGTCCCTAAACCTCAATCCAGAATCATGGGTTAACTAAACATACACACTCTCTCCCATTGTGTGTGCATACAAACACTGGTTACTCTTGAATCCAATTCCCTCTGCTTCTGTTGGTGATACTTCAGCTGAAAGCTTTGTAGCATTCAGCTACCAACAGTCCTGTCTTATAAGTCACATTATTGTTTTGGATTCTTCATGATTTGAAAACAAGAATATGTGATTTGCAAAATTTTACCTCTCGTTAGCACATTTTTTTTTTTTTGGTGTTTTGTTCGCTGGCATGAAAAATGTGCTAGGCAAAAACTCCTGTTTAAAATGAGAAGAATGTGAGAAGGAGAGAGTGACCTACCCTCACTGGAAGTGACCAGTGAGTACCTGGGGGCAATACTTCATCTCCTTAGAGGCTCACCACTGTTACAAGGGGCCACCACTTGGCCCTAGAGGGAAGACTGGTGGAAAACAGTGAGCGCATTCTGTTGCTGGTGAGCATACACCTGTTAATCCAGCTTCCCTGAACTGTGCACCGCACTTGCATACTAGAATTCAGAAATGCTATCCATAGCTAGGGAGAAGGGGGAATAATAAAGATCCTCACACGTTTGTTAAAGATACCCTCTATCTTAACCAAATTTCTACTGAGCACTTCACCTTCCACCTCTTATGGATTGATTTACAATTTCCTTTTTTTTTTTTTTTTTTTTTGAGACGGAATTTTGCTCTTGTTGCCCAGGCTGGAGTACAATGGCGTGATCTCAGCTCACTGCAACCTCCGCCCCCCAGGTTCAAGTGATTCTCCTGCCTCAGCTTCCCAAGTAGCTGGGATTACAGGCATGTGCCATCATGCCTGGCTAACTCTGTATTTTTAGTGGAGATGGGATTTCACCATGTTGGTCAGACTGGTTTCCAACTCCTGACTTCAGGTGATCCACCCACCTCGGCCTCCCAAAGTGCTGGGGCAATTTCTTAAAATCACGAGGGATAAAAATATTTTAGCATAAACACACACACATATAATTGTACAGATGTACAAATATAAAAATATATTTACAAACTATATAATGTATCACTACATAAATATGTGATATGTTACAAAACATGCACACCAATAGAAATTAAGAAAGGAGATAAAAATGAAATAAACATTATTTTAAAATTAATTTTGAGTTAGTGGGATAGAAACTTTTTTACTACGATTTTAAAAAGTGTTTTTAACAACTTTCTTAATATATTCATATATACTATATGGTTTACTCATTTCTATGTACAATTCAGTGGTTTTTCGTATAGTCACTGAGTTGTGCAACCATCACCACAGTCAATGTTAGAACATTTTCATCACCCCCCAAAAGAAACTGTACCCATTAGCAGTAACTTCATCCTCCTACAACCCTAGGCAACCACTAGTCCACTTTTTGCCTCCATAAATTTGTGTGTTCTGCATATTTTATATAAATCATATTGTATGGTATGTGTTTTTTTGTTTGTTTTTTGTTTTTGAGATGGAGTCGCGCTCTGTCCCCCAGGCTGGAGTGCAATGGCGTGATGTTGGCTCACTGCAATCTCCGCCTTCCAGGTTCAAGCAATTCTCCTGCCTCAGCCTCCCAAGTAACTGGGATTACAGGTGCACGGTGCCACGCCTAGCTAATTTTTTTGCATTTTAGTAGAGACGGGGTTTCACCTTGTTGCCCAGGCTGGTCTCGAACTCCTGAGGTTAGGCAATCCACCCGCCTCGGCCTCCCAAAGTGTTAGGATTACAGGTGTGAGCCACCGTGCCTGGCAGGTGTGTGGTCTTTTGTGACTATTCTCTCATGTTTTCAAGGTTCATCCATGTTGTAGCATGTATCAGTGTTTCATTCCTTCTTATGGCTAGATAATATTCTATTTTATGGATAAAGCATAATTTTTTTATCCATTTATCAATTGGTGGACATATTGGATTGTTTGTACTTTGGGCTTTCACGAATAGTGATGCTATGAACACTCAAGTACAAGTTTTTATGTGGAAGTATTTTTTCATTTTTCTTAGGTGTATACATATTATTGAAATTGCTGGGTCATATGGTAACTTTATATTTAACCCTTTGAGGAAGCACAAACTGTTTCCAAAGTGGCTGCATCATTTTACACCCCCACCAGCAGTGTATGAAAGTTCCAATTTCTCTGCATCTTCCACAGCATTTGCTTTTTATCTTTTATTTATAATAAACATTCTAATTGGTGTGAAGTTGTAAATTGTTGGGGTTTTGATCTACAAATCCCTGATAGCTAATGAAGTGAGCATCTATTCACAAGCCTATCTTTTTTAGACAAATATCTGTTCAGAACTTTTCCCATTTTTAAATTGGGTTGCCTGTTATCTTTACCTGTTCACCTCATTTTAAATGGGATTGCCTCTTAGTATTGATTATTGTGTTTAAGGATTCTTTCCATATTCTGGATACAAGTCTCTTACCAGATACATGATTTGCAGATATTTTCTCTAACTTGTGGGTTACCTTTCCACTTACTTTATGGTGTCCTTTGAAGCACAACATTTTTTAACCTCAATGAAGCCTAATTAACCTATTTTTTTCTCTTTCTTTTTTTTTTTTTTTTTTTTTTTTGAGATGGAGTTTTGTCTTGTCGCCCAGGCTGGAGTGCAATGGCACGATCTCGGCTCACTGCAACCTCCATTTCCCGGGTTCAAACGATTCTACTGCCTCAGCCTCCCTAGTAGCTGGGATTACAGGCTCACACCACCACGCCCAGCTAATTTTTGTATTTTTAGTTGAGATGTGTTTTCACCATGTTGGCCAGGCTTGTCTCGAACTCCTGACCTCAGGTGATCCACCCTCCTTGGTCTCCCAAAGTGCTGGGATTACAGGTGTGAACCACCTTGCCTGACTTAAGTAACCTATTTTTTTTTTTTTTGTCACTTTTGCCTTTGGTCTTATACGCAAAAAAAGTACTCCTCTATTTCGTCTGAGAATATTATAGTTTTAGATCTTACATTTGGTTCCGTGATCCATTTGGAGTTAATTTTTGTGTACGGCATGAGGAATGGAGTTTTACTGTATTCCTTTGCGAAAATGCGATGGTGGTTATGCAGTTGTCCCTGTTCTATTTGTTACAAAGTCCTTCATGGAGGAAGAATTTTTAAAATATTTTGCCCTACTGAATTGTCTTGGCACCTTTGTTGAAAATCAATTCATCGTAAGTGTAAGAGTTTGTTTCTGGATTCTCAATTCAGTTCCATTGATCTACATGTCTATCCTTAAGCAAGGAACACACTGTTTTAATTACTGTACCTGTATAGTACAGTAAGTTTTGAAATTAGACTCTTCTTCCTATATTAGGATATCTTCATAGAGTTTATATATGTGAACTTTGATGCAGGAATTCGGTAGAAATGCTAGTATCTATCCATATATCAAATACTGGTATACTTTATTTTCTTTCTTATATTTTAATTTAAAAATTAAATATGAGAAGCTCTGGTATTTTCTTCTGCACCTGAACAGACTGGCTCATGCTATTGAATTGAATTATTTTCTTAAAGTTTGCATTTTAATTAATTTATTTAATTTTAATTATAATTACATTTAATTTTAATAATGTTTTAATGTATTTATTCTTTTGTTTCAAATCACCATATTAAGTTCCCAATTTATAATCTTCTTAATTTTTCAGTCCCTTTAGTGTCATTAACGGGTTTCTTACTGAGTGAATTTAAAATGATAATATGTTGAAATTTTAAAGACAAAATATACTTAATTATACATATTACTGTGTTCATTTATCTATCAGTGAAATTATTTCATAGTTGGTACAGATTAATGTATATCTTATGAATATATGACCTGAAAGTAAATTCACATACTTTACCTTAGTAAAAAAAAAAAATGTGTTACCAAACGTATTTTTATGCTCTTTTCTTTTTTTTTTTTTTGTTTTCTTCTTTTTTTGAGACAGAGTTTCGTTCTGTCACTCAGGCCGGAGTCCAGTGGCCTGATCATGGCTCACTGCAGCCTCAGCCTGCTGCATTCAAGTGATCCTCCCACCTCAGCCTCCTGGGACTACATGCATGTGACAACATGCCAACTAATTTTTTTGTTGTTTAATTTTTTATAGATATAGGGTCTCCCTATTTTGCCCAGTCTGGTCTTGAACTCCTGGGCTCAAGCATTTCTCTGCCTTGGCCTCCCAAAGTGCTGCGATTATATTGTGAGCCGCTGTGCCCAGCCTATTTTTATTTTCTTTTTTCATTTATTTTTACGTTTTCTCTCTTAATTTCTTCTTCTTCTACAAAAATGTAGTGTTTACAGTAAAGGTATCTGTATGTGGAAGGTTAGTTATTATAATAATATTGGTGTTTTACATATGACAAACATGCCATAAGCATTAATTCTATTTTTGAAAAATTGTTAAACAATTAATATGTATAAATATTACAACAATGAACACTCATAACATCCAGCTTAAGGAATAAAACACTACAGGTACAATTCAAGTTTCCTATGTATCTCTCTCCTATTGCCCCTCCCATTCCTTCCCTTCTGAATTTGCTGTTTATTTTTTCATGTATGTCTTTGCTTTTTATTAATTTCATTAACATACTTAATATGTGATATTAATTTGCAAATTTTGGAAATAAAAATTTTTCATATATTCTTTTGCTTTTTTTCACTCACCATATTTGCGATAGTTTATAGTAAATATAAACTATTTGTACTAAATGTTAGTGAATTGTTCTTTAAAGTGTTAAAACAATTTACTCTCCTCCAAGTAGTCTATGAGTGTCTCTTGCTCTGTATTTTCAGAGTATGCATTATGATTTATGATTTCTGTCATTTGCTCTTGCTAAAGTCCATGATGATATTGATTATAGCCCATGAGTAACCACCCACAGTTCAGGAAGCAAATGTGATCATCCAGAGCAAAGTGAAAACCCAGAAGCTATACATTTGGTCCCTGTGCGATAGCAACAAGAAAGCAAAGCAAAACAAAACAAAACAAAGCAAAACAAAACAGAAAAAAATCTGTTATTACAAAAAACGGAACCATGTAATTTCCTTAACTCAGGGACTTCAGCACCTCGTAGTCTCCATTAGCAGGCCACCCCCAAGAAAATATTTAATTCTAAGCCAGAACATTATGCTTGTCATACAAAGCCCTTCTAGAACTATCCCTACCCGCTTTCAAATGATGGCAATGCCTATGCCCTACCACTTAGAATGATGGGGCCACAGAGGCATTGATGTTTTACTAGGCAATATTGAGGAATTTACAAAATAGTTGCATAACAACTCTTCTGTCAAAGTAATTACATGAATTTTATCAGTGGGAATGGACAGATGTTTGAGCACAGTGGCCTTAGACCACACCATATAATGAAAAGTTGTCTTACACATCTCAGTTAGCTGAGAGTATTTTCCAGAATGACCATCTGGCAAAATAACCCATCAAAACAAAGTCCCCAGGTGAATCAGCTGAAAAAGAAAGACTAATACTTTGGCTGCATAAAAAATAGACTCAATAGAGAATATGTAAAATAAATGTTAATAAAAAATACTTCTGTGGGGAGCATGTCAACTATTCATTTAAGGGGGATAACACATTTTCTAATGGTGCTCAATAAGTAAAATGTTAACTTGGGTATTCATCTCATTTTTATTAACAGTAGATTCTGAACTGACATTTAAATTTTTCAGCACTGTAAGAGAGAAGCATGCTCTTTCATACTTACTTAGATGTATAAACATGAATAAAATTATCTCATTAAAACTACTAATAGTAAAAAAACTGGCTTAGTGAAACACTTCAATCAGTTCCAGAGACAACAGAAAAATGTAATTTCAGCTTTCAAGCTCAAGAAGGATGCTTTTGTTAATGAGGCTGGGTATCTATCCTAAAATAAAAGTGACCTGGCATTTAATGATAACTCAGTGATTAATATGCAGTATAATAACATGCGGTTTATTATACTGGATTATTATAACTCTCCTTATACATTGAAAGCCATATTTCATTTGTAAAAGTGTATAATTACAATCAACTCTTCGAATAAACTTCTCTCTTCTATAGTCCTATTTTGAAAGAAAGTTCAAAAATGTTTGGCCCATCTCTGTTCATAGTTCCAATAATTATGAATCTGTCCTAATAAAGTGTTTGGAAGATTTAACTGTTTAGTTTAAATAACATTTACCATTTTTTCTTAATTACAGTTTTAATATAGGTAATATGCAGAAAACTTGGAAACGACATAAAAATTCAAAGGAAAAATAATCCTCAAATTACTGGAACTTTTCTCACATTCTCTCTTGGCTCCAACACAAAATAATCTTAGGATTTCGTCTCTTGGTAATCATTTTGTCTGGACTCTATTTCTCATATTTTTTTTCTCAGCCATTTCTTGGTTATTTTGTGTTGTGATTGCTTATAATATGTTTCCTTGTTTTATCCTATCCTTATAGTAAGATCTTAAGGATAATTTTATATGTATCTCTCTCCTTATTATGCATTCATTTAAAACTGAAAAATATATATTATTAAAGCCCACTATGTGTGAAACGCTGCATGGGAATGATATTCATGGGAATATATAACAGCCAAAGATCATCTCTTCATGGAACTTACTAACTACGGTTAAGGTGCAAGTGCCTAAATTTTGTTGTCAACCCACAACATCCTTAATCTCCTTTGCTGTCTGTACAATGCAGCACAAGGACTGTTGCCTTTTGGTTGAGCAATAGATATTGGATGAACATTTATAAGTAACGAACAAATTAATATTAAACAAGTAGTTATTTGTTTCTTACTTATATTGCCATATTCCTTCTGGTAGACACTGGACAGGTAGGATGCTGCTTACTGAATTGTGAAATTTTATACTATGATGTAACATTTATAAAATGCTTTTGAGTTAGCAAACTGTTTTATCTTACAGGGTTTCAGTGAAGCTCAAGTAAAACAATACTTACTATTAAAAAAAAAGAAAGGTAGTGGGTGGTGTTATTTAAATGGAGTCCTTATGGTATCAAACTACTCATTAACAGGAAAAATATTTAGTAACCCTAGTCATCTAAAACATGGCCATGTGATAAAAAAAGAAACATGGCCTTTCATTTCCAAATATCTATTGCGTTTTCTTAATGCACAAATAAAATAATATGGCTTCTAGAAAGTATGAGAAAATATATAAAATGCAGCAGAAAATAACTTAAAAGATGAGTTATATCCAGTTTCTGGTTCAACGAGCTTTCAACATTATACAAGGAAAGATCATTTTACACACACACAAATGTGCATGCACACACCCATGCAAAATGTATTTAGAGCTTCTCCTTGCATTTGTCACCTGGTTAATTCCAATTTGTCTTTCATATTTAAAATTAAACATCACTTTCTTAAACAAAATTTCCCTGAACATCTTCATCAGGTTTTTCTTAAAAGTTTTTCATATCATCCTGAATTTTTCCTATATAGCACTCACTGTATTTATAATTACATTGTTGTAAGAACATCATAGAGTATACCTACACAGACCTAGATGGTATGGCCTACTATGCACCTAGGCCATATATGATAGCTTACTTTTCCTAGCCTACAAACCTGTACAGCATGTTACTATACTGAATACTGTAGGCAATTTGTGTATATAAACATAGAAAAGGTACAATATAAATACAGTTTATTATAAAAGGTAAAACATAATATACCTGGATAAGGCACTTACAGTGAGTGGAGCTTGCACAACTGGAAGTTGCTCTGGGTGAGTCAGCGACTGGCTGATGAGTGAACATGAAGGCCTACGACATTATTGCATGGTACTGTAGACTTCATAAACACTGTACACTTAGGCTACACTAAATTATTAAAAATAAAGTAACTGTGCTATGACATTAGGAAGGCTCATATGTCAGTAGGTGAAAGGGATTTTTGTGCTCCATTATAATCTTCTGGGCCCAGTGTCATATATGTGGTCTATCCTTGACCAAAATGTTGTTATGGAATGCATGGCTGTCTTTAGTATCTGTCTCCTTACTAGAGAATAAGCGTAAAAAAGGTTCTGCACACTAGCAAAGTGTCAGCATGGAGTGTGAGCTCAAGAAATAGTTACTGCATGCAATAACTCTAATATATAAAAGACTATGGCAGGGAAAGGAGAGAGAAAAACAAAATGTGATGGGAATGTAACAGAAGGGGAAAGCGCAATTAATGTGAGTGTTCAAAAAACACTGTGAAATTTTAAGTGGACCTTAGAGGATGTGTGTAGTGCTGAATGTGGAGCTTCATAGGCACACATAGAGGGGTGATCTAGAAAGGATGGCTTGGAAGAAGCATGAATGTTCATGGTCAACATATCCACGAGACACAGCAGACACAGTGCCCAAAGCCTATGATATGCTGTTAGGGGCCCACAAAACATTTTAAACTTTAATTTCTTAATCAGAAAAAAATGAATCTAATAATATGAATATATAATAATGAATCCAATATATGCCAATGTAGGCTTAAAATGTAGTTTTTAATACTATTTTTTGAAGTCCACAAAGGTAAAATTGCACAGGGCCCCTGAAAGTCATACTGCAGCCCTCGGAATGATATCTGATATTCAGTAGATAGTATTCGGTTAGAACTTAGAAAAGAATAAATGATCTAAGGCTTAAAATGTAGGTTAGTCTCAGGTAAAGGAGAGTACAAATGACAGGCTGTAGAGATTCTTCAAATTTGGGTTGACCTTCTTATTGTGTTAATGTCTTGCTTACTGCAGGGCTTCAGGAAGAGAATTCTTGCAGGAAGGAATAGGACTGGTAGGTATTAGAAGTTGGGTGATCAGTTAGGAGCCTTTTGCCATGTCTTACATGGGAGCTGAAGAAATTATGGTAGAAAGAAATGGAGGAGATGGATATTACAAAAAATCAGATAAACATGTACCCAGGAATTGTAGATCATATATGGAAAAGCTTCCTTTTCCCGACATAACCCCCCAAATCATAATTATATATTTGTGTTCTCTGTAACAGTAAGTTCAATGTGAGGAAGGACTATACTAATCTTACTGCTGTGTCCTCAGGACATTGAACACAAGGCACTCAAGAAAACAGGAGAGTCAGACTCTTGTAAAAGTGTATAAACCTTTGTAGTTAGAACTATGTCCCTGACCAATCCATCCCAATCATCGAAGCGAATGCCCAAACCCTCAATATGTGAAATATACCTTCCAATTGATTGATGGTTTGATTATTCTGTAGAGCAAAACAGAAGTAACAACATACACATTAATTATAACCTATTTTAAAGATGATTTTAAATCATTCTTTTTTCTAAATTCAGAAATCTCTGCTTATGGTCTGTAATTAAATCTATATTTATAATCCCAATTTATAGATTTATATGCAGCATTAACTCATATCATGTAGAGAGAAAGCTACAATTACATAAAACCACATAATACGCAATGAGTACAGTTGTGTTGTATACAGATTTGTTAGCTTTCTCAGTAAGTTTCTCAGCCAGTGTAATTTGTACACTTAGCATGTACCAAGCCTTGAGTGAAAATACAGGATGAATATGACCTGTGATGGCACATATTAGGTAGAAGGGGAGCACCTAGTCTAGCAGGAAGGTTAAGGCAAGGCCTTAACTAAGGAGAAGTAATGTCTGCCTCAAGTCTTGAAAGAACAAATGCTAGTCAGGTAGGAAGCAGAAGCAGAACAGCACACACATTTATAAAATTCCAAGAATTAGACGTTTAAAAATACTTTGGTAACATTTGGAGCAACAGTTTCTTTATCCATGGCAAGAGAGTATTATGTTTTTTACCACTGTTCAGCTATTTTTCACATTCGTTAGGAAAGATAAATAAAAACAGCATAAAGATTATGAATTCCCTCATGTTGAAGATAAAATATTCAGTGTAGTATATATATTTTTGATAAATATTTTTATTAATAAATAAATTCTTTATTAATAAAATTTTGAAAGAATATATATTTAAAATATGTATTTTGAAATACATACCTTTTTTCTGCACAAAGCTCGCTGTGTAGCATTGATGATTAAATAAGCTGCCTATCTGTGTTTGAGAATATCTTTTCTTGGAGACAGAGGAAGAGACTAAGTGAATCTTCCATAAAATTCCAAACTGTGATTCACTGATTCGGTAAGTTGGGAAGGATGAAGAATAATAACAGTGTTAAATCACTGAGGATATATTTAATAGTATATTAAAAAACCAAATAATTTTATAGTGTTGAAATTATACCATACAAACTATGAAATATTCATTTTTTTCTATACCAATATATGAAGACTGAAAGGTGTCAAAATATAATTGTGTAATTGGTCATTTTTAGAGACATCCATAGAATTCATAAACAATATTCACTGAAATAAATTCAGGAGAGAATTTTCAGAATTAGGCCTCACTGGCAGTTTGAAAGTGTTGAATTGTTCTCCCACGTTGTGTGGCAGTTCTGGGGCTGTATTCAAAACGTTGGTATCTAGGTAGGAAATGAGTCAAAGTCGACGTTACTCTTGAGGTTAAAGGTCTGTTTCTTTCAATCAGTTCAAACTGACAGGCCTCCTGCCATCACCTCCTCCTTAGCCAGGCAGACAGGCCCTGGCCGTCAGTGTGAAAACATCTGTTGAATGGATTTATTGACTAGATCTTGTTTTTTCTCTCCCTTTCTCTATTTTTTTTTCTTTTTCCTTCGCACCGTTTATTATGTCTCTGACCTGATGAACTTAATTTGTTGACATGTCGCTCAGTGTCTCCCTCAATCCTTGTCTCACATTTCTTTCTACTGTGCTCTTTTCTTGGCAACAGCCCTTCCTGGAACCCCCGCACACACGTGCGCTCTCTGTGCGCCAAGCTCCGCTGGCTGCGGTTGGCATGGATGGATTAGAGAAACACCGTCTTGTCTCCAGGACTCACTCTTCCCCTGCTGCCTCTGTTTTACCTCACCCAGCAATGGACCGCCACCTCCAGCCTGGCTCTGCAACTGGTAGGAATCCCTAAAGACTCTCTCTAATAGGCAAGCTAAATGCACCGTTCTTGTAGGATTAACCGATTTAAATGCTCTGAATAACTCCAATAGCAGAACACTCCATTTTAACCCAGTGCAACCCAAATTTTATGAGGTTATATTGGCTATAAGACAAACAGCACATCTGATAAATCTTGGGCTTAGTACTAATAGCCTCATAAATTGCTATCATCCAAGGGCTTGGAAAATACATCAACAGGTGCATGAGTTTTTTGGAAATGAAAATCCCTGCAACATTCTTTAGCAGTGTTCCTCAATCTCTTACCTTCTGCCTAGTCACTAGGAAATTGATGATGCTTGGCTTCCTCATTTGACTCCAAAGAGTACCCTTTAACCAGTTTGGTTTTTTTGTTTGTTTGTTTTATTTCATTGTTTCCTTCTGGTTCCCCATGCAAATGACTCGTGGGATTCTATAGTACCAAAGCAAACTTTACTTGATTCTATGTATGCTACTTTCATTTCTATTTATTATGGAATCTCTGGGTGGGCTTTTCGACCAACCTCTTCCTTTGTCTACAGCTGTGTTTGATATTTCAGAACCTGACTACAGAGGAAAACAAGCCAGATAATTCCAAGGCCAAAGGAAGGTTAAGTGTGGAACACACACACACACACACACACAAAGGGTGCTATTCCCTCTGCAAAGGAACAGTGCTGTACATATATGCGTGGATAATTATTTCTTTTTGTGTACTCTACTCCATTCTAGTTCCGTGTTCTCAAACTGTGGCTAATCAAATGAAAGATATTGTAGCCCTAAGAGACTCATAACTTGGATACTGCAGAAGGAGAATTTATATGTACCTTCCACAAAGGCTCTTTTGAGTTCTCTGATTTATTTTAAAATCCATTTTCAGGATTCAGAGCTTGTTTTTGTGGCTTCTGTGACCTCATGCAAGCCTTCGTGCTTGGAAAAGTTAAATCTATTTTCTAAAACCATATTCCCAAGTCTTGATATTATCTTTAGTTTAAAAATTAATGAATGAAATGGCCAAGTTAATTAACTTTGGTAGGCATCTTTAATAAGTATGCATAGGAGCTACTTTTTATAATGTTTTATGCCATAAGAAAACATTCCACACTAGGAGCTATGAGCTGGGTCTGTTTCTTTCTCTGTACTAGCCATTGCCTCTGACTCTTCTACTTCCAGGAGCATAGCAAAACTGCCCAGATATTCCGAAAAACCCAGGAACACTGGCCAGTGTTAGTGGCAGCCTTTTGAATCAATCATGCCTGGTGCTATCCCTGTGGATTCACCGAGTTTTTGCTCAATACCAGATACATGATACAGAGGAATAATTTTTTGCATGTAGAAAGAGCAATAGCGTTTGAGAATTACCTACTCTCTATTCTTTCTCCTGAAAGTGTCTTTTATTCAACCCTAATATTTCAGGAAGTACAGAGTAACAACCATTCTATCAAAATAACTGTTTCCGTTGACTGAAATAATTTCCTTAATATTATAATAATATTAAAAATTAAAAATAATATTAAAAATAAATTCCTTAAGTAAGCTTAACTACAAAGTTTCATGTTGATGTGCCCAAGTTTGCTACTGTATATTACTGTAATCCTATGGATAAAGTTTCTTTCCTTGGTTAAAAGGGATGGCCCTTTTCTGACATACTTCAGTGTCTTCTAGTTTTCATATGTTCCTTTGAATGAATGAAGCAAGATATGTGAATATTAGAGAGAACCTGGAGTTTAAGGAAACTGTGTTGCCAAATGGATAGGGTTTGTAGACCTTAGAAGAATCCAGATGGAAGGGTAGACTATAAACCCAGCAACATAAACAGGACATAATCCTACCCTGATCATTCAAACGAAGACTAGGTTATTTCAGAGAGTTAGGTTTTTTCCCCCTCATAATGTCAACATTTTAGTATTTATCAATGCATGTGTTCCAAAAACAAATAGGAAAGTGAACTTGATTCTTTTTATATATAATGGATTTGATGAGGCAATTTCTTGTCCACATGAGATATTATATAAAATTATTTTAGAAAACACAGGATTTTGTACTTAATAGGCATTCAATAAACATTTTAGTTGAATCAATGAATATTAATTTCATAATAAACACGAATTTACTAGTTCAAATTTGAATACACTGAAAGTAAAAGTTACATTGTAACTATTGTTCCGCTAAAGGATAGCTAAGTTATTTACAAGTTACAATAACTAAGAGGAATATTTGTTAGCTCATTTGAACTTACAAGAATGTTGCATCTTTACACTGAAAATCTTACAAGAAAAAGGCACAATATTTTAAAATCATGCAACATATGCAATTTATAATAATAGCTTCTCCACTGGCATTGGGATTAAAATATATATATACTTGATATGTAACATTCATTTAGTGCTATTCCAAATCCTAAGGAAATGAAATGCACCATCTTCACTCTGCTATTCCACATATTGCTCTGGCTTTAATCCAATCTTAAATTTCCCCTGTAGCCTGAATACTACTGTAATCCACATGATCTCAAAAATCACCTTAGTATTTCTAATGATCTTGATTTCAGATGAGAACTGTAAGGTTTTCATTCTAGTATGATTGAAAATATATCTTTTAAGCACTAATCTCCTTTCTTTTCACTTTTTAATATCTATTTGTTGCAGACATGTTAAACAATCTAAAGGAACATTCACATATGTTCTTTAGGAATACAGTAGACCCTCTTATCTGGTTGGGGGCTATTCTAAGACTCCCAGAGAATGCCTACAACAGCCAATAGTATTGAACCAGTTGAGGTCAATAGGAACCCATTTCTGTTCATGTCTTCCACCCGTAAATTTATGGCCTTTTCCATCTTAACTAAGCACTTCTCACACACTGTGGCCATAGCTTTTGTAGTGTGAGGTGTGGTGGGACAGGAAAACAATCACAAATTTCTTTTTTCTTCATCACAACTTCCGGGATTGAAGATTCCCTCTTACTGTAGAGCTTAGCAACCTTAGCATATGATTTTTTTTTTTTTAATTTCCTTAAGTCGAGAACTTAAACCTTTCATTTAAAGGAAGCCCTTTTAAGGCTTGTCTTTGGCATATCCAAACTGTTAGCATCACTACTCTTGCACTTTGGAGCCATTATGAAGTAAAAAATAATTAAAAGCATGCACTGGTGACACTGCCACAGTCAACCTGTCATCCAGACAGCTACTAAATGACTAATGGGCAGGTGACATAGAGAGCATGGAGCTGCTGGACAAAGGGATAATTCACATCCTGGGCAAGCCGGAGTGGGGCGCTGTAAGACTTCAACATGCTGCTCAGAATGATGCACAATTTAAAACTTAGAATTTGGTTGTTATATAATTGTGTATTTCTGGAATTTTCCAGTTAATATTCTCAAACCATAGTTGAAACTGTAGAAAGAGAAACTGCAGATGGGGGAGGAGAAAGGCTATTGTATTTGTATTTTTTTTAAAATAAACTCATACGATCTCACATTCTCAATAGCTGTTCCACTAAATAGCAAGGTAGTGGACACAGATACATTATAAAGCTAGGCGGCTGGCTTAAATCTATCCTCTAAGAGCTATACTTTTTGGTGCTACTAAAAAGTTATTTAACACAAAAGTCACATAATTTTCAATGCACATCATTTAAACCTTCACCATCCATATGCATCCTCCACAGCCCACTGGATTAACCACACAACTCCCTTTTTGACAAGAACAAAAAATGTTCCAAGGGAGAAATATTTTCTGAGTTTAGTCAGTTTTGGAAAGATGTCGTCTTCATTCTATTTCCTGAGAGTAGAAAGTAGGCATAAATTGCATAAAATTATTTTTAAAAGATAATTTTTTTTGAGACGGAGTTTTGCTCTTGTTGCCTAGGCTGGAGTGCAATGGAACAATCTCGGCTCACCGCAACCTCCGCCTCCCGGGTTCAAGTGATTCTCCTGCCTCAGCCTCCCTAGTAGCTGGGATTACAGGGCATGCACCACCACACCCAGCTAATTTTTGTATTTTTAGTAGAGACGGGGTTTCTCCATGTTGGTCAGGCTGGTCTTGAACTCCCAACCTCAGGTGATCCGCCCAACTCGGCCTCCCAAAGTGCTGGGATTACAGGCGTGAGCCACCAGGCCCAGCCTTAAAAAAATGATATTCTTAAGACTATACTGTAAGTTGTTCCCCCAAACAAAAGACATAATTGAATTTAACCTTTATCACTAAATATTTGGTGAATATGAATACATGTATTTTTAGTAGAGACGGGATTTCTGTATGTTGGTCAGGTTGGTCTCCAACTCCCAACCTCAGGTGATCCACCCGCCTTGGCCTCCCAAAGTGCTGGGATTACAGGTGTGAGCCACTGAGCTGGGCCTGAGATAAATGTTATATATTAATTGAACTTTCGTGGTAACATTTGTACTTTTGAGAATTATAAAAATTGATACAAGTTCATTGAAGGCAATTTGGTAAATCTAGAATATTATAATGGAAAGTCACTCATTATTCTCCCACTCAGAGGTAACCTCTATTAAAATATGTTTATACTTATTTTTCAATCAATACTTTTTACTCTATAAGCTTCTCTTTAATAGAATAAAGAAAAATGATTTGTATTTGTATACATATCTATGTGCATGTGTGTATGTGTATATCTGAAAGTGTGTGTGTATATTTGTATGTGTGTATATATACAGTGTATATATGTGTATATAATGTATACACAGTGTATATATGTGTATGTGTGTGTGTACGTGTGCAAGTGTTAAGGCCTTCTAGAGTAGCTTCTGTTATTACTCATATTATAATAGAGAGACTAATTTTTTCTTTTGTCAGGAAATCTATTTTTTAAATTGCTGTCCTCAAATATATATGCTTGAAATTTCTTTCAAAAAAGTTTTCCAAAATTTACTCATCTAATAATCACTGAAGAAGATAACAAGAGCTATCTTCTTTATTTAGGAGATTAATTCAACTTGATCACATATATCATGTGTCATGTATCATAACATAAACATTAATGTAGAAAATATATTTATAAATATATAGTTATATAATACATATTATTTATGTGTATCTCATATATATACATACGTACACACACACATATATATTTTTTGTGGGGTATGCTTTTTATACCTAAGAATTTCATCCTATTACCTTCACACATGTTTTGAAGACAGACTTATTGGGACACAAGTTTTTTGTCTGAAAAGTCTGGAAATGTGATCAAATGTTCAAGGGGTTTAGCACTGAAGAGTAGAAGTCTGAGGCCAACCTGATATGCGTTTCTTTGTGGGAAGCCTGGTTTTTCTTTTCTGGAGATAAGACATATTTTGTTATCTTGTTAATTTTAAAAAATCATCTTTGTGATAAACATTTGCAATTACTTATCGATGCACAAATTTTTTTCTACTTATGGAAATATCCTCAGTTAGTCCTATTTCACGTATACCTTGTTTTATTACATTTTACTTTAAAAATTGAAGGTTTGTTGCAATCCTGAATTGAGTAAGTCTATTGGTGCCCTTTTCCAATAGCATGTGTTCACTTCCTGTCTCTGAGTCACATTTGGGTATTTCTCATAATATATCAAAACTTTTCATCATTATTATATATTATAGTGATCTGTGATCAGTGATCTTTTTCATGATACTTTAAGTTCTAGGGTACATGAGCACAACGTGCAGGTTTGATACATAGGTACACATGTGCCATGTTGGTTTGCCGTACCCATCAACTTATCATTTACATTAGGTATTTCTCCTAATGCTACCCCTCCCCCAGCCCTCCACCTCTAGACAGGCCCTGGTGTGTGATGATCCCCGCCCTGTGTCCAAGTGTTCTGATTGTTCAATTCCCACCTGTGAGTGAGAACAGGTGGTGGTTGGTTTTCTGTCTTTGTGATAGTTTGCTGAGAATGGTGGTTTCCAGCTTCCAGCTTCATCCATGTCCCTGCAAAGGACATGAACTCATCCTTTTTTGGCTGCATAGTATTCCATGGTGTATATGCGCCACATTTTCTTAATCCAGTCTATCGTTGATGGACATTTGAGTCGATTCCAGGTCTTTCCTGTTGTGAATAGTGCTGCAATAAACATACATGTGCATGTGTCTTTATAGTAGCATGATTTATAATCCTTTGGGTATATACCCAGTAATGGGATCACTAGGTCAAATGGTATTTCAAGTTCCAGATCCTTGAGGAATCGCCACACTGTCTTCCACAATGGTTGAACTAGTTTGCACTCCCACCAACAGTGTAAAAGCATTCCTACTTCTCCACATCCTCTCCAGCATCTGTTGTTTCCTGACTTTTTAGTGATTGCTATTCTAACTGGTGTGAAATGGTGTCTCATTGTGGTTTTGATTTGCATTTCTCTGATGACCAGTGAAGATGAGCATTTTTTCATGTGTCTATTGGCTGCATAAATGTCTTCTTTTGAGAAGTGCCTGTTCATATTCTTCGCCCACTTTTTGATGTGGTTGTTTGATTTTTTCTTGTAAATTTGTTTGAGTTCTTCATAGATTCTGGATAATAGCCCTTTGTCAGATGGGTAGATTGCAAAATTTTTCTCCATTCTGTAGGTTGCCTGTTCACTCTGATGGTAGTTCCTTTGCCAGGCAGAAGCTCTTTAGTTTAATTAGATCCCATTCATCTATTTTGGCTTTTGTTGGCATTGCTTTTGGTGTTTTTGTTATGAAGTCCTTGCCCATGCCTATGTCCTGAATGGTATTGCCTAGGTTTTCTTCTAGGGTTTTTATGGTTTTAGGTCTAACATTTAAGTCTTTAATGCATCTTGAGTTAATTTTTGTATAAGGTGTAAGGAAGGGATCCAGTTCAGCTTTCTGCATATGTCTAGCCAGTTTTCCCTGCACCATTTATTAAATAGGGACTCCCTTCCCCATTTCTTGTTTTTGTCAGGTTTGTCAAAGATCAGATGTTTGTAGATGTGTGGTGTTATTTCTGAGGCCTCTGTTCTGTTCTGTTGGTCTACATAACTGTTCTGGTACCAGTACCATGCTGTTTTTGTTACTGTTGCCTTATAGTATACTTTGAACTCAGGTAGCATCATGCCTCCAGGTTTGTTCTTTTTGCTTAGGATTGTCTTGGCTATGCAGGCTCTTTTCTGGTTCCATACAGAATTTAAAGTAGTTTTTCCAATTCTGTGAAGAAAGTCAATAGTAGCTTGATGGGGATAGCATTGAATCTATAAATTACTTTGGGCAGTATGGCCATTTTGACGATATTGGTTCTTCCTAACCATGAGCATAGAAAAGTTTTCCATTTGTTTGCATCCTCTCTTATTTCCTTGAGCAGTGGTTTGTAGCTCTCCTTGAAGAGGTGTTTCACATCCCTTGTAAGTTGTATTCCTAGGTATTTTATTCTCTTTGTAGTAATTGTGAACGGGAGTTCACTCATGATTTGACTCTGTTTGTCTGTTATTGGTATACAGGAATGCTTGTGATTTTTGCACATTGATTTTGTATCCTGAGACTTTGCTGAAGTTGCTTATCAGCTTAAGGAGATTTTGCGCTGAGACGATAGGGTTT
This sequence comes from Gorilla gorilla gorilla, assembly GCF_029281585.2. NCBI lineage: Eukaryota > Metazoa > Chordata > Mammalia > Primates > Hominidae > Gorilla > Gorilla gorilla. The sequence goes on from NC_073230.2 coordinate 26,183,592, forward strand.
TCTAAATACACAATCATGTCATCTGCAAACAGGGACAATTTCACTTCCTCTTTTTCTAAATGAATACCCTTTATTTCTATCTCTTGCCTGATTGCCCTGGCCAGAAGTTCCAACACTATGTTAAATAGGAATGGTGAGAGAGGGCATCCTTGTCTTGTGCTGGTTTTCAAAGGGAATGCTTCCAGTTTTTGCCCATTCAGTATGATACTGGCTGTGGGTTTGTCATAAATAGCTCTTATTATTTTGCAATACATTCCATAAATGCCTGATTTATTGAGAGTTTTTAGCATGAAGGGCTGTTGAATTTTGTCTAAGGCCTTTTCTGCATCTATTGAGATAATGATGTGGTTTTGTTGTTCGTTCCGTTTATGTGATGGATTACGTTTATTGATTTGTGTATGTTGAACCAGCCTTGCATCCCAGCGATGAAGCTGACTTGATCATGGTGGATAAACTTTTTGATATGCTGCTGGATTCGGTTTGCCAGGATTTTATTGAGGATATTCACATCGATGTTCATCAGGGATATTGGTCTAAAATTATCTTTTTTTGTTGTGTCTCTGCCAGGCTTTGGTATCAGGATGAAGCTGGCCTCATAAAATGAGTTACGGAGAATTCCCTCTTTTTCTATTTATTGGAATAGTTTCAGAAGGAATGGTATCAGCTCCTCTTTGTAACTCTGGTAGAATTCGGGTGTGAATCCATCTGGTCCCGGACTTTTTTTGGTTGGTAAGCTATTAATTATTGCCTCAATTTCAGAGCCTGTTATTGGTCTGTTCAGAGATTCAACTGCTTCCGGGTTTAGTCTTGAGAAGGTTTATGTGTCCAGGAATTTATCCATTTCTTCTAGATTTTCTAGTTTATTTGCGTAGAGGTGTTCATAGTATTCTCTGATGGTAGTTTGTATTTCTGTGGGATCGGTGGTGATATCCCCTTTATCATTTTTTATTGCGTCTATTTGATTCTTCTCTCTTTTCTTCTTTATTGGTCTTGCTAGCAGTCTATCAATTTTGTTGATCTTTTCAAAAAACCAGCTCCTGGATCATTGATTTTTTGAAGGGCTTTTTGTGTCTCTATCTCCTTCAGTTCTGCTCTGGTCTTAGTTATTTCTTGCTTTCCGCTAGCTTTTGAATTTGTTTGCTCTTCCTTCTCTAGTTCGTTTAACTGTGATGTTAGGGTCTTGATTTTAGATCTTTCCTGCTTTCTCTTTTGGGCATTTAGTGCTATATATTTCCCTCTACACACTGCTTTAAATGTGTCCCAGAGATTCTGGTAAGTTGTGTCTTCGTTCTCATTGGTTTCAAAGAACATCTTTATTTCTGCCTTTATTTCGTTATTTACCCAGTAGTCATTCAGGAGCAGGTTGTTCAGTTTCCATGTAGTTGTCCAGTTTTGATTAGAACATAGTTTTCATTAGAATTAATTAGAACTTAATCCTGAGTTCTAATTTGATTGCACTGTTGTTTGACAATTTATTGTGATTTCTGTTCTTTTACATTTGCTGAGGAGTGCTTTATTCCCTATGATGTGGTCAATTTTAGAATAAGTGCGATGTGGTGCTGAGAAGAATGTATATTCTGTTGATTTGGGGTGGAGAGTTCTGTAGATGTCTATTAGGTCCGCTTGGCGCAGAGCTGAGTTCAAGTCCTGGATATCCTTCTTAACCTTCTGTCTCATTCATCTGTCTAATATTGGCAGTGGGGTGTTAAAGTCTCCCATTATTATTGTGTGGGAGTCTAAGTCTCTTTGTATGTCTCTAAGGACTTGCTGTATGAATCTGGGTGCTCCTGCATTGGGTGTATATATATTTAGGATAGTTAGCTCTTCTTGTTGAATTGATCCCTTTACCATTATGTAATGGCCTTCTTTGTCTCTTTTGATCTTTGTTGGTTTAAAGTCTGTTTTATCAGAGACTAGGATTGCAACCCCTGCTTTTTTTTGCTTTCCATTTGCTTGGTAGATCTTCCTCCATCCCTTTATTTTTAGCCTATGTGTGTCTCTGCAGGTGAGATGGGTCTCCTGAATACAGCACACTAATGGATCTTGACTCATTGTCCAATTTGCCAGTCTGTGTCTTTTAATTGGGGCAGTTAGCCCGTTTAAATTTAAGGTTAATATTGTTATATGTGAATTTGATCCTGTCATTATGATGTTAGCTGGTTATTTTGCCCATTAATTGATGCAGTTTCTTCATAGCATCAATGGTCTTTACAATTTGGCATGTTTTTGCAGTGGCTGGTACCAGTTGTTTCTTTCCATGTTCAGTGCTTCCTTCAGGAGCTCTTGTAAGGCAGGCCTGGTGTTGACAACATTTCTCAGCATTTGCTTATGTATAATGGATTTTATTTCTCCTTCACTTATGAAGCTTAGTTTGGCTGGATATGAAATTCTGGGTTGAAAATTCTTTTCTTTGAGAATGTTGAATATTGGCCTCCACTCTCTTCTGGCTTGTAGGGTTTCTGCAGAGAGATCTGCTGTTAGTCTGATGGGCTTCCCTTTGTGGGTAACCCGACCTTTCTGTCTGGCTGCCCTTAACATTTTTTCCTTCATTTCAACCTTGGTGTATTTGACGATTATGTGTCTTGGGGTTGCACTTCTTGAGGAATATCTTTGTGGTGTTCTCTGTACTTCCTGAATTTGAATGTTGGCCTGCCTTGTGAGGTTGGGGATGTTCTCCTGGGTAGTATCCTGAAGAGTGTTTTCCAAGTTGGTTCCCTTCTCCTCATCACTTTCAGGTACACCAATCAAATGTAGATTTGGTCTTTTCACATAGTCCCATATTTCTTGCAGGCTTTGTTCATTTCTTTTTACTCTTTTTTCTCTAACCTTGTCTTCTCACTTTATTTCATTAATTTGATCTTCAATCACTGATACCCTTTCTTCCACTTGATCAAATCAGCTATTGAAGCTTGGGCATGTGTCATGAAATTCTTGTGCCATGGTTTTCAGCTCCATCAGGTCCTTTAAGGTCTTCTCTACACTCTTTATTCTAGTTAGCCATTCATCTAGTCTTTTTTCAAGGTTTTTAGCTTCCTTGCGATGGGTTCAAACAAGCTCCTTTAGCTCAGAGATGTTTGTTATTACCAACCTTCTGAAGCCTACTTCTGTTAACTTGACAAATCATTCTCCATCCAGCCTTGTTCCATTGCTGGCAAGGGGCTGAAATGCTTTGCAGGAGAAGAGGCACTCAGGCTTTTAGAATTTTCAGCTTTTCTGCTCTGGTTTCTCCCCATCTTTGTGGTTTTATCTACCTTTGGTCTTTGATGTTGGTGACCTACGGATGGGGTTTTGGTGTAGATGTCCTTTTTGTTGATGTTGATGCTATTCCTTTCTGTTTGTTAGTTTTCCTTCTAACCATCAGGTCCCTCAGCTACAGGTCTGTAGGAGTTTGTTGGAGGTCCACTCCAGACCCTGTTTGCCTGGGTATCACCAGTGAAGGCTGCAGAACAGCAAATATTGCAGCCTGATTCTTCCTCTTGAAGCTTCTTCCCAGAGGGGCAGCTGCCTATATGAGGTGTCTGTCAGCCCCTACTGGGAGGTGTCTCCCAGTTTGGCTACATGGGTGTCAGGGACCCACTCGAGGAGGCAGTCAGTCCGTTCTCAGAGCTCAAATGCTGTGCTGGGAGAACCACTGCTCTCTTCAGATCTGTCAGACAGGGACGTTTAAGTCTGCAGAAGTCTGCTTCCTTTTGTTCAGCTATGCCCTGCCCACAGAGGTGGAGTCTATAGAGGCAGTAGGCCTTGCTGAGCTGCAATGGCCTCCGCCCAGTTTGAGCTTCCCAGCTGCTTTGTTTTACCTACTCAAGCCTCAGCAATGGTGGACACCCCTTCCCCAGCCAGGCTGCTCCCTCACAGTTTCATCTCAGAATGCTCTGCTAGCACTGAGCAAGGCTCTATGAGCGTGGGACCTGCTAAGCCAGGCACGGGAGAGAATCTCCTTGTCTGCCGGTTGCTAAGACCTTGGGAAAAGTGCAGTATTTGGGCAGAAGTGTCCCGTTTTTCAGGTACAGTCTGTCATGGCTTCCCTTGGCTAGGAAAGGGAAATCCCCCGACCACTTGTGCTTCCTGGGTGAGGTGATGCCCTGCCCTGCTTCAGCTCGCCCCCCATGGGCTGCACCCACTGTCCAACCAGTCTTATTGAGATGAACCAGGTACCTCAGTTGGAAATGCAGAAATCCCCCATCTTCTGTGTCAATCACACTGGGACCTGCAGACCAGAGCTGTTCCCATTTGGCCATTTTGGAATGGACCCATTCAGTGATCTTTTTATAGTACTCTTGTAATTGTTTTGGGGAACCATGAACCACACCCAATCAAGACAGTGAACTTGGTAGATAAATATTGTGTGTGTTCTGATTGCTCCACTAAGTGGGCATGGCCCCATCTTCCTTTCTCTTTTTGGCCCTCTTTATTCCCAGAGACACTGGGAATTTAGGCCAGTTTATAAACCCACAGTCCAATTAGGCCAATTTATAAACCCACAGTCCCTTTGTGTTCAGGTGAAAGGAAGAGTCACATGTCTCCCAATTTCAATCAAAAGCTAGAAATGATTAAGCTTAGTGAGGAAGTCATGTCAAAAGCTGAGATAGGCAAAAGCTAGGCCTCTTGTGCTGGTTACCCAAGGTGTGAATATAAAATAAAAGCTCTTGAAGGAAATTAAAAGTGTTACTGTAGTGAACAGACAAATGATAAGAAAGCAAAACAGCCTTATTGCTCATATGGAGAGAGTTTTAGTGGTCTTTGTAGATCAAACCAGCCGCAGTATTTCCTTCAGCCAAAACCTCATCCAGAGCAAGTCCCTAACTCTTCAATTCTATGAAGGCTGAGAGAGGTGAGGAAGTTGCTGAAGAAAAGTTGAAAGCCAGCAGAGGTTGGCTCTTGAGGTTTAAGGAAAGAAGCCATCTCTGTAACATGAAAGTGGAAGGTAAAGCAGCAAGTGTTGATGTAGAAGCTACAACACGTTTTCCAGAAAGTCTAGCTAAGACCATTGATGAAGATGGCTACACTAAACAACATAATTTCATTGTAGATGAAACAGCCTTTCACTGGAAGAAGAGATAGAGAAAAAACTTTAAGAGATAGAGAGAAATAGTCAATGACTGGCTTCAAAGAATAAGCTGACTCTCTTGTTAGAGGCTAATGCAGCTAGTGGCTTTAAGTTGAAGCCAATGCTCATTTCCCTTCCTCAAAATACTGTGCCCTTCAGAATTATGCTAAATCTACTCTACCTGTGCTCTATAAATGGAACCACAAAGCCTGGGTGACAGCATATCCGTTTAGAGTGTGGTTTATTGAGGATTTTAAGCTCAATTTTTAGACTTACTGCTCAGGGGGGAAAAAAAAGTTCCCTTTCAAAATATTACTGCCTAATTGACTGTGTACCTGGTCACCCAAGAACTCTGATGGACATGTGCAATGAGATTAAGTTTTCATACCTGCTAACACAGCATCCATTCTGCAGCCCATAGATCAAGGGGTCTTTTAAATTTTTGCATCTTATTATTTAAGAAATACATTCTATAAGGCTATACCTTCCATAGACAGTGACTCCCCTGATGGGTCTGAGCAAAGTACATTGAAACCTTCTGGAAAGGATTCACCATTCTAGATGCCTTTAAGAACATTCATGATTCATGGGAGGAATATCCACATTGACAAGTGATTGAAAGAAGTTGATTCCAGTTCTCATGGATGACTTTGAGGGGATCAATACTTCAATGGAGGAACTAACTGCAGAAGTAGCAAGGGAACTAGAATTAGAAATGGAACCTCAATACATGACTGAATTGCTCCAATCTCATTATAAAACTTGAATTAATAAGGAGTTATTTCTTAGGGGTTGAGCAAGAAAAATGTTTTCTTGGGATGGAGTCTACTCCTGGTGAAGATGCAGTGGGCATTGTTGAAATGACAAGAAGGGATTTAGAATATTACATAAACTTAGTTGATAAAGCAGCAGCAGAGTTTGACAGGATTGCCTCCAGCTTTGAAAGAAGGTCTACTATGGGTTAAATGCTATAACACTAAGCAGCATTTCATGCTACAGAGAAATGTTTTGTGAAAGGAAGATTTCATGGATGTTGCAAACTTCATTGTTATCTTGTTTGAAGAAATTGCCACAGCCACTCCAGCCTTCAGTAACTACTACCCTGATCAGTTAGCAGCCATCAGTATCAAGGCAAGACCCTCCACAAGCAAAAAGATTATGACTCACTGAAAGCTCAGATGATTATTAGCACTCTAGCAATAAATTAATTTTTAATTAAGGTACGCACATTGGTTTCTTTGACACAATGATTCCACACTTCATAGGTTACAGTATAATGTAAACATAACTTTTACAAGCATAAGCAAACCAAAAAACTCATGTGACTTGCTTTATTGTGATATTTGCTTCATTCGGATGATTTGGAATCTAACCAGCAATATGTCCCAGGTATTCCTGTATTTGGTTAGTCAGATTTCCTCCTCAGGAGCAATTATAACTTTTTATTTAGTTATTTTTTTTTCTGACCACTGTATTTTCATCTTATTATGTACATCTAGTAGTCCTTTCCTTTATATTCTGGAGGCTTCTCAAGTTTGTATTCAATAGCGCTGATCTGGCTTTCTGAAATGTAAATTCCTTTCTTTATTGCCTCTAGTATAGATTTTAATTTTGCTACTCTTTTATTTCCTTGCAATCCCTGTTTATCATATCCAGTTTTATTTTTATTCATTCCATTGTCTTTTTAATTTAGTTCTATCTCTGCCTTTAGCTTTGGTCTCTGATGTTATAGGACCAGTGTCTTTTGACTTTTGAAGAGAACAAAACATTTTCTAAAATCTTATTTTGCTTCCTATAGTAAATCATGTTCACTGAACGAAGCAGTATGAATGATATTTCCTTCATAATATCCGTAGTATATTCTCAACGGCCCTGTTTTTTTTTTCTCACTCATTCTTGAATGTAGAAAATCTTTCCAGATATTTTGCCAGCAAATGTGTAGTGAATTGTGTTTGGCTTCACTTTTTGCCAACTTACATGCTGGTTGAATCTCCTTCCTGGCTTTACAGTGAAATGGCAACACTTAATCTAATTCCTAGGCCTTAACAGACATTCATATAGTGTTAGTTGGAAGGCTTATGTTGGGAATTTCTTCTACCCACTTCCTTTCTAGCTGTCTGATACTCTGTTAAGATGACTTTCATGAAAAAAAACAAACAGACAAACACACAGCTGTAAGGTTTAGAAAATGCTTCTTATCTAGTGAGAGGTACAATTTATCAATTTTTTTAAACAGAAATTTTAGGCATTATATCATTTGCTTGCTGGACACATCAAGTTTTACAAATAATTTAAAAATTACACTGTTTGGTACTTTGAGTTCCTTGTTCTTGTTAAAAAATGTTGCAGATAGTAATCACACCACCACTCCAGCCTGGGCAACAGAGTGAGACTCCGTCTCAAAAAAAAAAATTACAGATAGTAAAATATAAACTGCACTTCAGCCTAGGTTACAGAGTGAGAATCTGTCTCTAAAAACATAAAATAAAAAAAAATTAAAATTAAAATTAAACTATTAAAAAATAAATTAAAAAAATAAGACAGCATAAGTCTTATGGATAGATTAGCATTATGGATAGAAATAGTAACAGCCACTGTGTGTGTGATTTGACGGTCATTAGACATGAACTTTGTTTCAGAATAGTTTTTTTTATCTTTTTTAGTAATTCTACCATTTGAAGATCATTCTGTCTTTAAAAATTTTTTTTTGTTTTTAGGAGATCTTTGATTCTCCAGCCTCACAAATTTTTTCTTTAGCAGAGTTTTCAAAAGTGTCATATTTTTACATCTCACTTTTACTACTAGTTTTTTTTTTTGAGATGGAGTTTCGCTCTTGTTACCCAGGCTGGAGTGCAATGGCACTCCCAGGTTCAAGCGATCCTCCTGCCTCAGCCTCCTGAGTAGCTGGAATTGCAGGCATACACCACCACACCTGGCTAATTTTTTGTGTTTTTGATAGAGACGGGGTTTCTCCATGTTGGTCTGGCTGGTCTTGAACTCCTGACCTCTAGTGATCTGCCCACCTTGGCCTCCCAAAGTGCTGGGATTAGAGGCATGAGCCACCGCGCCCGGCCTTTACTACTAGATTTTAAGTTAAATGTGGTAAAATGAAGCTGCTAGAATCTGGAACATAGTGAGCATTCAATAACTGTCTACTGATTCTGCATCTTCCAGGAGAATGCCATATCATATATATTTGTACTGTGCTAGTCCTTTGTCCAGTCCCTTGCCCTAGAAGGAGTTTAATAAGTGTTGTTTAGCAAACACCTTGGGAGGTGTGAAACCTCAGGTAGTTCCCAGAAATGCAATATGAAGTTGAATGTTAGGAACTACAAATCAGGATCAATAATTTTAGTCCAAATGTTCTAAACTCAGCTTTCTTTATAGACAAGATAAATTGTCTATAAAGACTCTATAGACTCAGACTAACAGGTCTTACTAGACTGAGTGTAAATTTGAAAACAGAAATAGATTATATGGCTAAAAAATGCAACTACATGCAATAAAGAAGGAAAGATACTACACTAGATGCTACAAATACATTATCTCATTTAATAAGACTGAAAGAAGGAGAAAGCACAAAGTCCAAGTTTATCTAAAAAATTTATCAAGAAATTTTAAGGATTTCTTGTATGTAAAAAAAATTATATATAATACATATTTTCTACGTATATACATATATATGTGGAAAACAAACAACTGTTGTTTCAAATGCAGGTAAATATTTTAAGGCTTCTTTGTATATTTTTCAAATTCTAATTTTAACTCTTGTCCCACTGATCAGGAGAAAAATTAATTAATCTATTGGCTTATGTTATATTGCAAATGGTAATCAGTGAGCCAGAAAGGGTCAAACAAAAGTAGAATTCCATATGAATTGCAAAGAAAGAGCAGGCTTATTTCTCACCCTATAAGTCCATGTTTCTGAGAAGCCAAAGAGAGAGAATGAAAGAGAAAGGAAAGGAATGGAGATGAAGGATGAGGTTAAAGTTTCATTTTCCAGTCTACCTGTTAACACCTCAGTGATACATCATTAGGATGAGTCAGTGGAAGTTTGGGGTTCCAGATTGTATATATTTCCCTTTAAATTCAAATGGTTTTCCAAGAGCCCCTGGACTTTGAATTATAATCTCTAGGTACCTGGCAAAAATTCCCAGCTACCATTACCTGTTTCACAATTTTTTTTCTTGGCAGTGGATTATGGGGAAAATGTCATTAAAAGGGGGAAACATTACTACAGAGGTAAGCTTAGATATGTCAAGAGATGAAATAGTGAAAAAGTTAAGCAATGTAATGATTAGACTCTCTACTCTTGAAGAATATATTTCTTCTTCTTTTTTTTTTGCCGATGCAAGTTCTCACCCTGCGGCCCAGGCTGGAGTGCAGTGGCTCAATCACTGCTCACTGCTGCATTGACGTCCTGGGCTCAAGCAATTCTCCCACCAGCAGCAGGCACACCACCATTCCTGACTAGTTTTTAAAAATTTTTGTGGAGGCAGGGTCTCCCTATGTTGTTCAGCCTGGTTTCAAATTCCTGGGCTCAAGCAATCCTCCTGCCTCACCCTCCCAAAGTGCTAGGCTTACAGGTGTAAGACACCGTACCTGGCCAAAAATATATTTTCAAAATGAGGTGGATGTTATACTTTTTGTTTCCATGTTATTAAACTATCACTTTTTATTTTATGAAACTATAGTTGAAAAAATGTTAAACAGTTCTTCTTATATAGTAGTAACTCACAAATACTTCATATATTTAAATTGTGAAGACACGTCTTACACATCTCTGTATTTTAAATGTTATTCTTCCTTCCTGCTTGCCTGCTTCCTTTTCTGCCTTCCTTAATGTCTTCCTTCTGACTTTATTTAAAAATATTTATCCATATTGGACTTTATACAAAATGTAAAAAGAGGACTTTGTGAAATTCCATGTAGAAATATAAAGCTGAGTAAAATAAATGCCTATATTAGAAGCACTTGGGGTAGGAAGATAAGGGACATAAAATGAAAGGTAGAAGATTAAACAAGTAAGACTACCCTTCAGGAATCCAAGGAGATCCACCAATTAATTCATTGAGGAAAGCTTTAGTGGAAATATCTGACCCATTTTGGGGATACATTCATTCATTTACAGTTTTCGTTCACTCATTAAAAAATATTTTTTGAGGACTGGCTTTATTTAAGCATGTTTATGGCCACTGAAATTTCAAAGGTAAAAACACGACTATCATCTGCACTCTCCAAGATCTCACCATGTAATGAAGAAAATATACAATTAACAAAATTATACAACAATTATATAATTGTGACAAATGCTTGAAGGAGATCCAGAGGATGCCAAGAGAGCATATAGTAGGAGACCTAATTTAGAGATCTCAGGGCATGCTTGGTAGAGGAGGTGACGTTAAAAACTGAGCCTTGAAGAGTGAAAAAAGATTAGCCAAATGAGGACTGGAGTTATGGAGGTCAAGAAGGAAGAATTTCTGGCATAGAGGGAATAGCAGGTATAAATGTCACAAGGCTGCTAGGATTTTGGTCTTTTTGAGGAAAGGAAGGAAGGCTTTTGTAGGCGAAATAGAGAACAAAAGAGGGAGGTATATGAATTGAAGCTGGAAAGATGGGGAGGGGCCTATTTATGCTGGCCTGGAGGAATTTCAGTCTCTTTAGTGAAGGCCCTGAAGGATTTAAACAGAAGTGGACACTGTTGTGTGGCAAATGGAATAGAGTGAAAGTCAGGTTGTGCATTACAAGGCAATCTCAGGAGTTCAGATTAGAGATAATAAAACCTTGGATTGTGTATGGTTTTGGCAGTGGAGATAAGGAGAATGAATGATTCAAGATCTGTTTTGGAGGGAAAACACACTGCTTTGGTTCTTTGGAGGGGGAACGTCAAGGGGACATTAAGGTTTCTCATATGAACAATGGCAGATCTTGATGTCTTTTGTAAACATGAGTAATATAGTGTGTGGTTTAAGATCATGAATTAAAAATCAGAGACATTTTCACTTTATGAAAACCATGAGACAACTAAGTGGAGATTTTGGATGGATCATTCAATGGGGAAGTGTGTAAGTAAGCTGCTCATAAGGGAGGTCAGTCCTGAGGATGAAAATGTGAGAATCAGGGGAAGAAGGATAGAGTTTGAAGCAATTTGAGTCCTAAGAATAGATATTATTTGGAATGGTAAAATTATATTCTTTTGTTAGACATAATTTTTACCACATGGTTTCAAAATGCATGTGCCATTCTTCTGCATTATTTGAGCACACTCAAAGAAAAATATTTTCTTCTCTTGAGTAACATTTCTTTAACACAATAATGTAAGCCAAAAGGAGAATAAAATGTACTTTATTAAACTTCCTTTACAGCATAAATTACTGGTGCTTATCTATTCCTGAAGATTTTTTTTGGTTGTTGTTGTAAAACTTCTTATAATGGGTGTTCTCCCCATCTACAAATATACTTCGATGGTCATTTATTGGAAGACATTTGATTTGTTAAATAATTTCTTATGTCAGGCAATTTTGCAAGTAACATGTTTCCACCTCAAGGAATAGGTTTACGGGTAGAAATCTTCTTTAAATGAGCCAGAGTTATAATTATCATCTAACTTATTACTTTAAAAAGTCCTATTTTAAGTTCTGCTAATAATTCACCTTATCATGTTATTATAAAATCTTTCCCATCATAAGGCTTACTTGAAAATGAAATATGCTAATACTTGATAATTTAAAAAAAGATTGTATTCATTAGTATCTGTATAATCTCTAGTAGTGGCATTGTAATTTACATTTATTTTTTAAAAGAAACACTTTAAATGCCCCACAATATTATAAGATCTACAACATCCATATTGGTTACATAATGACGTAAATTATGGGGAGAAACACAAATAAACAAAGAAACTGTTTTTGAACAATCTTGAAGAAATTACTAAACAGGATAGGCAGAGTGGGAAAATCTTCCATTTTATTACAAAAATGAAACCGTGATCTGAAGTCAGGCTAGAATTACTCATGAAAGATTTAAAGAGACAGCTTGTTTAGTGGCTCCAATGGTGTGGTGAAATTAAAACCTCTACTGAATTAAATTATCTGCCTAAAAACAATTCATAAGGATTTAAAATACTGGTAAGATTACAATATGTATATTTTAAAATCTGAAGTGTCTTAAAATGTCATCATCTTCATCACTTTACAGATTTACTAAACTAGGGTCTGAGTACTGGTTAATGCATGAGTTCATGTTTTTGAGTAAATATCCAGATAGACAGGTCTAAATAGTTCTTATGTGCTCCTGAGAATTTGCTTTGTGATATTTCCCCCCTTGTTAAATTTATTTTAAGAATAATGACTTTTTTGGAGTTATCATATTATCTCCTAACATGTGTCATTATCTTGTACCGTTACTCAATCTTGTCCTGTATTTCCCCTGTCTTGAAGGAATTGCCTATGACCCCTTGATGCTGAAACACCAGTGCGTTTGTGGCAATTCCACCACCCACCCTGAGCATGCTGGACGAATACAGAGTATCTGGTCACGACTGCAAGAAACTGGGCTGCTAAATAAATGTGAGGTAATCCAGAATTGGACACACTCTTTTACTTACTTAAATAAATCATGTAAAGAGGCCAGTATTCATTTGGGGAGTAATAGAAAAGTATTAACCATATAGTGCAAACACCATGATTGATGAACCATCATAGATTCAAGTAGCACAGAGCTTACCACCTGACTCTGGGCAGGGCACACTGTAAGTACTTGGTCAGTGTTGATGAGCTGAGCAGCTGCCTGATGTGTGTGTTCCAATGCTGCAGTATTATTACATATACATGGTAGCACTGTTTGTAAACAGACATTATTTATTGAGTTGATCTTCTGAGAAACTCTTTGCTAAGTAATTATTATTTTTGGTTATAAACTAAACTTTGGATTTAGATATATGCCAATTTTGCCACATGGCAATGAATCAATTTAAAATATCAACTGTCCTCTTACCACTAAAAGTCATTTCTTTTTATTGAAATGATTGATGTGTTTATAACTTGATGAAGGGATTTGAATACTTTGATCTTATCATTATTTCTTTAAACTCATTTCAGTAGATGCTTGGTGAATACCATTTTTATTTGGAAAAATACACCTTTTTATGCTTTCAAAGGTTAAAAACAACAGTCATATCAATTCAGAAAGGCTCCCATCGTCAAATGTGCAAAATATGTAACAACCAGCTGCTATTTGATTTAGTTGCTATAAATGTCCATTGTTGTCTGAAATCCAGTAACATTCTGCATTTGAATCTAAGGCATTTTTAAAAGAAAAATGCCCTCCATGGGTTTTCTCACATTATTTTAACATTTACTAATTATTTCTTTTACTGGGTCTCTGTTAGGTACTAAACATGATTCAAGTACTGGAATTATAAAATTTCACAAGACAAATATGGTCCCAAAATGTAGTCAACAAAATTCCTATTCAAATTCAACTTAGGTTTAAACTGAGTCTGTAAAATATTTTACTTGAAATAGAAATGCCAAAGCAGACAGAATTTTTCTGCAGGTCAAGTGCACTTGCCTACATATGATAGTGTGAGTTACATCCATCTGATCCCCTTCCTCTGCAAACTACTAAAAATAATTGACTTTTGAAGATGCAAAGCCATTCATTCAGTTTGTTCATTTCTATGGATAAAAAATTTTCTTTATGGATTTGTTTCTTTAAAGGGTGGATAATATATTCTATGTTACAAGGGAAATTAATTGGTTTTTAAAAACATCAAAACATTGGTAGTGTCTTATGGATCGTTCAGTAGTTGAGATTGTGAATGAATATACCACAACACCATGTACAGATTTAGTCTCACAAGTTTTATTATATATTTATGGTAGAATTATCAAACAGTTTTCATATTTAAAGCTCTGCTTTTGATTAAATGTATCCTTTACCTAGAAACCCCAAAGTGAAGGAAAATGAACTAGATTTATTTATCTGGTCCTTTCCTGAGTGCAAGTCTATTACTCATTTTTTTTTGCCAGTGGCATTCATATTGTATGGCAGAAGGCTTTCATACTCTGGTCAATTTTAGAGTTATCTTTAAGGATTTCATGTTTCTGATACTGCAGTTTGGAGGCCAAACCATTCTCTTTTCTATGCAATCCCATATGGAGTCCATAAAGTAGATCAGCAAGGAGAATTATTTGTGGTAGGCTGGTCTTAATGGACAAAATGCATTTATTCATGTGAACATTCCTGTCTCACCTTTTCATCTGCTCTGCAATTTTTCTGTGCTTTTGCCAGCTGAGGCATTGCTGCTTACATTTTTTCAGATTCACGTTTGTGTTATATCCTGCAGCACCTGGCCTGGTCCTAACTACTTCAAATTGTCAGTGGCTGATCATAGCCTTCGAATGCCTTGTTAGATAGCGGTATTCCTAAAACCTATTACCTGAAGGAGAACTGTTTGTGAAAGGAACAGAGTACAGAAATAAATGGAATTTGATATGATTGACACTGGTCTAAAAATTAGAAAGTCTATTATCATCCTTTTCTGGTTAGTCTTCTTTTTCAATTGCTTATATACATTACATTATTTTAGTTCTTTATTATTTGAAACCATACAATTCAGTTTGTATAGCGCTAACCAATGTAATATCAAACACAAGTTGAGATGTCAGAAACACTATCATACAACTATGGGTTTGAGGAGAATAGAGTCTCCTTGGTATCACTTAATCACAAAATTAACAAATAATACACTCACAAGCCCAGATCAGCAGATTTGCTCTTAATTAAGATCAAGCACAAACATCATATCCAAAACATTGCAACAATGCAAATAGAAGCCACTTTTCCTAACATAGTTTGATGGCAGTTCACCAGGTGTTTGCTTTCTTAAGTGAAGATTATGTTGCCGATATTATTTATCATTATATATGATAATGCTCCTACATTATCAAAACTCCCATATTAGCAAAGAAATTATTGCCCATATAAATTTACTTACTTTATGAAATTATGAGATGCTAACCTAAACCAAACATGAAATGGAACTTGTAAAACTGCTAAAAATTAATTCACTTTTAAGATACCTAGGAATTTAACGTCCATCTGCCCATGTGTGAATGATATTAGAAAAATTCAAAATTAAATTTTAGAAAGTATTAACTAAACAAATGTTATCCTTGTGTAGAGACCTTTTGTTCAATATGAGCTAAAACAGAACTAAAAGGGAAACACTATTTTCATAACTTATTTTCTCTTCCTGATTGGTTTTACCAGAAGAGTAAGGGAGTAAATAAAAAGGGAACACACAGAGATTATTCCAAACCAGGTTAGCCCTCTCAGAAATAGTAGAATACTACCTAGTGCTCTCCCAAGTCCATTTTTTTTTTTACTAAACACAATGGAAGAATTGATATATGTTCCTTGTAGATTTCTTCTAATATTTTTGATTTGACAAATTAAGTATATACGCAAATATCTTACTGTGTTATTAAGCCATCTTACAAAGATGGTAAACTTTCTATTTCATGCCAAATTATTTTTGAATGCCATGAAAAATACAACACAAATTTATCAACAAATACTTTGGCAATTTGCCACATGTCTTAAGAATCAGAGTTGTTGAAGAATCAGGAGAAAAGCACACCATGGAGGCAAGTGATCTGTGTGCCTGGTGGGTATTTAGGCTAGTTGAAAGGGCAAGAAGGGTCCTACCCAAAAGCCTACTGGTTAGTGTTTCTGAGTCTTCTAAAGGAATCAAAGATAATGATAGTATCTGCCCACTGAAGTTCACTTATTCACTCGACAGAGGAAGTTGGTTCCCAGCTCAGGTGTGAGTAACTTATTTACCAAGCTACCCCAAGGACGCAAATAAAGAGAATCAAGGCTCAAGGGCATTACTTCTAAATAGGCTAGAAGGGGCTATCAGAAGTTAAACTTTTGTTCCTTTGCCTAGTTGTGTCTAAAACATGCTAACATAAGGAGGTATAATCTCTGCTAACTGGGACTCCAGGGATTTGAGTACCAGGCGGGATGTCTTAGGTTATCATTCTCTCCTAAGCAGTATGAACAATTTCCTCTCTTTGTTGTGGGAAATAAGAACTCAGTTGTTTCAAAAGAGAGGATTTATTAGATTCCACAGGAAAGGGTATAATCAAATAGGAATATAGTGCATACAAGCTAGGTCAGTGCATTGTTTTTCAGTATCCAGATAGTCATCTGCCATCTTTGGGAACTATTCTCCCACCAGGTCTGTGTAGCCACTTCTGGTAAGAAGGGTATCTTGAATGTTGACATATTTCAGAATCATCTGAGGGGATGGTAAAACACAGAGTGCTCAGATCTAAACTCAGAATTTCTAATTCAGTAAGTCTGGAGTGGGGTCAGAGAATCTCATTGCTAACATGTGTCTGGGTGATTCTGGTACTTTTGGCCTGGACACCACACGTTGAAAACAGTGATGTATCCATTCGATGATATTTATCAAGAATTTGAGTTTTCCAGGCATCTTTGTTAGGAGGAGAAGATATAATGCTAAGTACAAAATATACATCCCCTGTCTTCAAGAAGGTTACTATATGGTGTGATCAGCAGGCATTAATTAAACAATCATACAAATAAATACACAATTACAAATTTCAAAGGGGTTTTGAGTCATTCATTTTATATTGCTGTGATTTTGAAGACTTATTGATTGTGCTTGAGAAATAAAAAAATGAGGAAAATTGTGGTCAGCTGCCTCTATAGTCTTGACAGCATCAATGGGGCCCTGTGACCAAGAGACAGAGGAGGTAATGTTACATGTGAGAGTGTGAAGAGGAAAATATCCTAGATCTTGTGATGAATAACTTGCCCTGTTTGTGTTTTCATTTGTGTTCTTTGTTTATTGGGGTTACTATTTGACCAGGACAAAAAATAAGGAATCTCAATTCTGCTGACATACAGAGAAGGGTCAGCTTTCCTCAACCAACAGAGCAGTCAATTTTACAATTAATGAAATAAAAAATTACATAATAGAAAAGATAGCACTTTGAAAATACTAGAAGGATTCCTTCATTTCCAAACAGTAGACTGATCCACAACTCAAACTTTTGGTTTATGTCAATTCATTTAGCAATGTCGCAAATTAATCAAAATGTATTCTCTCAAAGATGATCATTCAATATTAGATTCGACCTTAGTTTTGCCATTAATTATCTGTGTGCTTTTGTCAGACCATTTAACTTTGCTGATCTTTGGTTTTCCTATGTTTAGATGAGGGTGTTAGGCAAGATATTTGCTAGGATCTCTTACAGCTGTAATACTGTCTGACACTAGAATTGTTAAGCAGTTCTTTTGGAACATAACACTCTCTTTGGTTAAGAGTAGACTAAATTTTTAGAATGTTTCAGTAAACATATTGCTCTTAGTTTGTAAGCTATAGTGTAAATTGGCTCTGCTTACTAATCCTGATTAGTAGCCAGAGAAAACATTAGTCCTCATTATATTAGATTACAGTGGTTACATGGGTTAACTTTTTTTGGCCTGACGTGGCACTGTTTTTAATAAGTTGAGGCAGTTAGTAGTCCTTCATGCCAATACCATTTAATATTTTCCCCTACTGAATCATTCATACTTAGTTTAGTGATTCTGTTGGGAGCGAAGAGCAAAACCAGCAGCTTTCTTATCACCATGAGAAATGGATCTGGAGGGGTTATTTGGTGTCCTCTTCAGAAACAAGCTATTTGATTAAGTAGCTGGGTTTCTAAGATGTGCATGCTCCTAAAGAAAAGAAATGTGCTCTTCTGTGGTCAAAAAAATTGTGGAGGCTGACCCATCATCTGTTAGAAATGCACTTGCAGTTGTTTTTTCCAGAAATGCTCATGACTCCCAGCCCCACCAAGCCACCCACAGACATTTGCTTGCTCTCACATTTGTTTTGAGAATAATAACATTTTATAATGCTTTTGTTGGATTACACATTATGTGGAATTTGCATTGCCTTTTTGTGACTAATATTGAATAACTTTGCTTCGCTTAATTCATAAGTAACCATAAGCAACATACAGTGCTGAAATGTTTAACTCGTTTATTCAAGTGCCAACACAAAGTAATTACAAAACAATTCTGGGACGCAAAACCAAGCTACTGTTGTCCCTTCAGGGACTTCTCGGCAGTTCCAGTGAGAAAAGTGGAGAGCAAGTTTAGTGCAGAATCTTATGATGCCAAGAAGCAGGGATTCCAGCATATCTTCTTGCACACATAGGTGACTGTAAAATACCTCTTTGTTTTAAATCAAATCTAAGTAAGGAAATACGTTCATCTGTGGTGAAACACTTTGGAATGTGCAGGTTTTCTGACATCAAGACTGCAAAGCGCTGAAAACTGCAAGTTAATGGAAATTCAATTAGACATTTGTTTTATAGAGTAGTCTAACTAGATGGCAGCACGTAACAGCGTACTGTTTTGCTTAGTTTGTAAAAAAAAAATTTTATGTGTTTGTGCCTTAGAATCTAACCACAAAACAGAGAGAAACTCAAACAGGGAGCCCTGTGAATTGTCTCTAAAGTATATGGCAGTCTTGGAAAGAAGTACAAGTGATCTAGATTTGATGAGTAAACCAGGCTACATTGTCATTGTTCTAAAAGATATTTGTATATCACAGAGTGGACCCAGGCAGATAAATATACCAAAACTAATTGTACACCTTATAGTCAAATGATTTAGGATTTCTTTTAACAATGTCTGCTAAACAGAAAGAATTAATGTGGAAAACAACCAACAAAAGGAAATAAGAGAGGCTGTTCTTCTGAGTCCATTTGAAAAGTAATACAGAGCTTTGAAACAGCAGCATTGAAGCTTATTAATAAAAAGAGTTACATAATTTTCAGCCATTTGAAAATTGCAGTTTTTGAGTAACAAAAAATATTTGTTGAAAGTTTGTTTCATACATGATGACCAGTTTAAAAAAGCAAAGCTTTAAATTCAACCATTAAAATATTTACAATTTTTAGAAAGAATAATTGCAATGTAGGGGGTTCAGTTGCATAAAGGATTGTGAAAATTGAGCAGTTAGACTAAGGGATAACATTTTTTTCTTGCTTTCTGGTGAGGACAGTGATTTGAAATAGGTGGAAGTAAAACTTAAAAAAATAGAGAGTATATATGCTTGTCGCCATTTCAGAGCTTTATTATTGAACTGGGATTTGCTGTCTTCTGAAGTGCTTTGGAAATGGCTCTATGTCCTAAAATACTTTAAAATAAGTCGTAGTGACTGAATCAAGCAGTATTAAGACACATGAAAGGCACTTAACATTTTGAAGATTGATAATATTTTTACTCACCAACCTTCTGTCCACCAATATTTTAACCATTCCGTAGTCCCAAGTGTTGGTCAGTACAGTGTCAGTATCTTGCACTCAATTATGAGCAGTAAGTATGGACAGCTCCCTCTAACACGTGGTTCTTGACCTAAGCTACCCATTAGAATCCTCTGGGTGGTTGGAAACATCTGGGTGCCCAAATTGCACCCAGACAAAGGTAATAAGGTAGGACCCAGGCATCAGTAACTTTTAAACTTCCCCAGCTGATTCCAAGGTGCAGCCAATGTTAAGAACTACTGAAACAGAAACACAACTTTTTAACATAATCTTAACAAGATGGAGACAAATAGGCAAGTGAATCAAATATTTGAAGATGGGAAAGTAACAGAAGTAAGCATTAACCTGAGAAACAAAGACGACACTAACTCACAAGTGTTGTACATAATTTTCAAAAATTATTAAAAGCGTTTATTATTTTGAAGTTGTCACAGGATAGGAATATGAGCTGTGAAAAATTCTCTTATTTTTCAACTATGATTAAGCTTATAAGAAACAAGCATCACGGAATAGCTGGACTCCTTTTGAAAATCCTTATTCAGGTTTCCTGTTTGTCCTCAACCTCAGTAATTTATCATTGCAATTATTTTATTTGCTTGCCTAAGGCAAATGCATAAATCAAAGCGAAGCGTGTTTTATTGCATTTCTATTGCGTGTAAGGTTATTTCACATAGAATCCTATCATCTTAAGGCTAAAAACGAGCTTTGACATAATTTAGTCAAACATCTTTATGTTCATAGATGAAGAAACAAAGGCCCATAGAGATATCTCATGGCTGACTATAGGCACATTAAGGACACATGGGAGTCAGGACCAGAAGTCAAGGCTCCCAACTTGTAATTCTCTTTTTTTCCATGTGACCCACAGAAAGGACCAAAAGCCTGTTAGGCCACCTGCCTGCTTGATTGCCTCCTTCCTTCTTTCACTCCCCCACCTTTTTTTTTTATGAGAAAAACTCTGAGAAGTACAGGTTATTACACGAGGAGGGTTGTATGGAAGATCGTGCAGTTGCAGGGGCAGTTAAAAACCATTTCTTATGTAACATTTTAAGAAGCAGTTGGTTGGAGCATTTTAAAACTCCAGTAGTTGTGCTTAGGCATAAGCAATGAGATCATATTTTTATTTTTTTTTTTAAGAAAGATAGATACGTAAAAAAATCAATATGACCATGAATTGACTCATTAAATATTAAGTATGGTATTTGTGGCAGAGTGTAACTTTGACACTAAGAAGTCATTTATGATTCTTTATTTTCTTCATTTTTTTAACCTTTGAATTTCTTCAGCCCTGGATTTTTGGAGAAAATAAATAAAACCACATCCCTTTATTTAGAGACAATGGATGAAATATTTTCAGAAAATGGGATATTTCAGTGGAAATTCTTGCCTGGTATGTCACCACTTTGAAAATGATTAAAGAAAATGGAGTTTTCTCCAGTGGAGGCAGGTACTTTGACTTGTCAAATTTAAGTTGGACATTTTCTCTTAGTTTGGAACTGCCACAAAATGAGCCCTTTCATGTCCACAATAATACCAAACCAATGCAACCCATCTGTTCTGCTAAATTATTTCTAGTTCCCTAACCAAAGGCACTGCTTTTTCATGCATTTTATCATGGTTTTATGCCCTTTATTATATTTTACAAAAGGTTCTGATTCCTCCAGGGCCAATGAGAACTGATTAGGACACTGGCCTCAATCCAGGCTTTGAACACAGGAGGGAAAGGAATAGAACTGTTTCCTTTTTTCCCTGCTCCTTGGCAGAAAAAAATATGAATCTATACCGTGTGTGTGCTCTGTGTGTGGGTGGGTGTGGGTAGGCTGCATTTTATACTGTCACAGTATGACTTTGTAGATCATGTTCAGAACATTTCTTCTATAATCGGGATGCATTAACGGGCTCTCTTTCAGAAAGACTATTTCTTTAAGAAAGAACCATGGTGTGTTGTGAGACTCAATGACATGGTCATTTTAAATGACTTTAGTCAAACTCCCAACCTGAATATAGACTGTTTAGGGTTCAGAACTAAACATGATCATATTCCTAAGCACAGAGTAAGTGCTCAGTGAGCATAGCTCCTTTTCAGACTGTCAGGGAAGAAACTAAGTGCACCTGACAGGGAATGATAAGGTAACAATGAACACAGTCCTACATCACAAATTTCTTTATTAAGAAGGTGACAGAAGCTATGAGGTTTCATTCCTAGGCCTGTGTTGGTAAGGCATTTAAGACCTGTATTGACTCCAGGTGAGAAATCCCCAGATGAAATCCATTCCTTATTTGCATTGTGTGCCCCAATATGCTCAGAATTCTTAAAAATCTTTTTGGGCAGGCTATCATAGATAACTTTACGTAGATATCCTTCAGACCAAGTATCTCTGAGAATAGAAATCAGTACTCCCTAAATTAAGATTATCAGAACACTTTAGCCTATTTTTTGACTCATTATGCTATTGACCTTTAACTCAAGAGAGCATTGAGAGAGAGAAATGAAAGAATAAAGGGTGCGCAGAAAGTTGAAAATATGAGAAGTGATGAAGTGGGAATATCTATGTTTAAGCCTACACAAATAAAATACTAAATTACTGATGGCAATACCAGAAAATGGGAACTGGTGAAGATCTCAGTATGAAAGGAAAAGTTGAATGTGACAAATTTAAGGCATTTATACAAGTGAGGCAAAACGGAATTACTCCAGAAGATCCTATGTGTTAAGGAATAAAGAAAGCTGTTGCTCTTTCAGAATTTTCAGCTTAATCATCCACCAAGTTCTCCTAGCAGTGTCTCTGTGAGATACAAATTTCAAAACATGCTTTTTCCAGATCCTATCTGCAGGTAGAAACATTTTTTTTTTTTTTTTGGGTACTGAATTAGTTTTCACTGCTGTCTTTCTGTAGAAACATGTGCACTATGTTTGTGGGCTGTTCTCTAGCAACCAAAGAAGCAGAAGGTGATTGCCAAGAATAAGTACTTCCTTATATTTAGTGAAATTATTTTTTAAAAATACTTTTAATAATAATAATAAGAGCCAGTGTAAAATAGTTGCTTAGAGTCAAAAGAAAGAATAAGGAGAAGGAGAAAAAGATAAATCAAAGTGAAAACTTAGGAACAGTGGTACATTTTAATGGCAAGGATGGGGCCTAGAGTATAACTAGCGGAGAAAACTGTTAGATTAAGTCAATGCTAGATAGCTGGGCCAAATGAGCTGTCTTTACTGTTAGTTGACTGATCTTACACAAGGGGATGACCGATTCAGCAGGTTTCGTCTTATCAGGGGTCCCCAAACCCTGGGCCACGGACCACTGCTGGTCCATGGCCTGTAAGGAACCAGGCTGCACAGCAGGAGGTGAGTGGCAGGTGAGTGAGTGAAGCTTCATCTGTATTTTCAGCTGCTCCCCGTTGCTTGCATTACCGTCTGAGATCAGCAGCGGCATTAGATTCTCAGAGGAGCGCTAACCCTATTGTGAACTGCGCATGTGAGGGATCTAGGTTGAGCGCTCCTTATGAGGATCAAATGTCTGACGATCTGTCACTGTCTCCTATCACCCCCAGATGGGACCATCTAGTTGCAGGAAAGCAAGCTTAGGGCTCCCACTGATTCTACATTATGGTGAGTTGTATAATTATTTCATTACATATTAAAATGTAATAATAATAGAAATAAAGTGCACAGTAAATGTAATGTGCTTGAATCATCCTGAAGCCATCTCCTCCACTTTTTTTGTCTTCCACGAAACTGGTCTCTGGTGCCAGAAAGATTGGAAACCGCCGTTCTTATGACTTACTAGCACTTCAGCTACTGTCAATTACAGTGAATCTTGTTAGCAGATTAGTGTTCAAATGTGTGATTGAGCATTCAGCTAGAATCAGTGGGATTGTGGGAGAATAAGAAAAGGTGTTGGACAAGCATAGAGTGCATGGTATGCAAATTTACATGACTAGTGTATGAACACATCAAGATATACTTAATGGTATTTAATGTTATACCGGAGGTAAAAATTTAATTTATAGATGAAAGGAATCTTTATAGACATGAAGAAAGGAGAAAAAAAATCAATGAAAGGTTATGATAGTCATCAAAACATGGGTCTGATCATTAGCTGCAGAGCTGACATTGTTTAAAATACTGATGTTTCACTGTATCAGCATATACGATGTTAGTGGCTATGGATTTCAAAGACCCATAGAAGGAAGAGCTCGAAGCCCTCTTATTTCATGGTGTTCGTTATTCTGCCAGACTCGGATTGGTTGCCACATTCTGTTTTCCAATGCCCTGCTCAGTCCAATTTTAGATGACTCAAACCATGGACTTACCATTATTTATCTTGAGGGATTCTCCACCCCCTGAAATCTCACAGTTAAAACGTTTCCCTTTAATGTTGCCTTCGAATTTTCTCATGCTTATTTAGTCTCTTTACATGCCATCCTACTTCTTTGGTTGTTCTGGTCTTCCATAAACTTTCCGGTATTGAATGTTTCCCAGCAAGCTACTTGGTTCAAGATGTTTTCTAATCAATCAGAAAGATGGCTGACCAGAAGGCCATCATTAAATTTTTCTTAGTCTTCAGCATCAGAATTCTGATCTTACCCACCTGGAATAATTTCTCTAAATCATATTTTTATTTTTATAGTAATTTGAATTGGGTTAGACAATGCTGAATGATAGCATCAAAAGCAGAGAACTTCAATGATATACAAAGAAAGTTCCATAAGTATTCATGGGTTTATTCAGCACGTAAAGGCAGTGTTAATGAGATTTTGCTTTAATCACTCCCTTCCTGTTACCCCTGCAGACCCCCACCAATCCTCCCTCAATGTGACCTGATCATTTATTTTCAGTGACAAGCACAGCTCTGCCTCCTGCCCAGTAAATGCGGAGGAATTGTCAGATATTGAAGTTTTCCTGGCCTGCCCCTTCGGTGAACCACACATTAACGTTGAAGAGTCTGGCAGCAGCTGCGTCACCTTAAACTAGGGAGGCTGAATGTGGAATTGTCCTCATCCTGAGAGAGGTGTTGTCACCTGATGTTTCCAGGTTACCTGGTGGTTCCTTGGTCAGGAACCTGAAAGGACAGCATTCCCTGAACAGATTCTCCTTGAATTTCACTGTTGTTCTGTACTTAAATATTAACTTACAGCTGCCTTGTGGTTATATATATTTTAAGTGAAATATTAATACTGTCTCTGTAACACTAGAAAGCACAGCCATTTCCAAAAGTTAAGGCTAATTAACTTCGTGCACCAGCACAATATTTATCAGGCTCACAGATGTGCCAGCTGAGGAATGTAGCCAGAAAGAACACTTTGCATATTGGATAATTGAGGTTTGACCTAATGAACAGTTTTGCCTGTGTTGAAGGGCTGTAATTTGTTAGCTGGAGTGAAAGTCTCTGCCTAGCCTTTTTGGAAAAAATTGATGGAGTCTAGAGTGTCTCAAACAGTGTCTGATTAAACAGCAGGTTTTGTTTTTGTTTAATTTCCAATCTGTCAGAGACTAATACTCATAAAAAATGTTAAAACTGAAATATGGCAAAAGTGAAATAAATATTGAAGAGAGGTAAGATTATAGTAGATTCAAAAGAGATAGAAATACTGTCAAATTGCCATAAAAGTTTCTAAATATTGATCTGAATTTCTGTACTGACCTCACTACAGACCATTAATAAACAGATATTGACCTGTTATTGATCCCATGGGACACAGTTTGAGGAACATTGGTTTAAACTAATACTACTGTGAGGTGCACACATGGGAAGTCATTAGCGTATCTGTGATCATCAAGTTCATTAAAATGAAATGGTATTTATTTATGTCCTTCAAGAAGGAATAAGGAATGTGTTCTAACAACTTCTTTGGGTAAGTGCAAAATAAGATTGTAATAAATTTAATTATCAGCTAAATAGTAGCCCTGTTGGTTTTTAAGCTGATACTTTACAAAAGAGTTAACTATTAATTTCTGTGTTATAGCTTTCTCTTCCATGCCAAATAAGAATATACTTTATGTCAGTTGCCCATTTAGGTATAAGCAATCTGTTGGATCTGAACCTTCCATACACTCATTTTTCAAATATTATTATGGTACTTTGCTAAGCAAATCAGTGTCACATTCCTACATGATGAAATTCAGCCCATTATTAATCATCTTAAATGTGACTTGGGGTCTCATTTTCTTCTAAATGTTGTCAGTGGTGTACTGTTGGCTTCTGCTATTTTCTTTCAGCGAATTCAAGGTCGAAAAGCCAGCCTGGAGGAAATACAGCTTGTTCATTCTGAACATCACTCACTGTTGTATGGCACCAACCCCCTGGACGGACAGAAGCTGGACCCCAGGATACTCCTAGGTCTGTACGGGCCTCCACTGTACTGGGAACAGCACATTCCAGCACTATCATTAGTCAATGCTGGTGTCAGTTCAAAATACTTGGCAAGTAGTGCAACAAAAAATCAGTTTTTCCAACAGCTTTGCTCTGTGGAATGAGTCATTTGCAACAGAAGCCATTGTAGATTAAGAAAATCCTGCATTAGAAAATGACAATGTAGGTTCCATGGTGTTTGCTTTAAAATTAACCTTCATTTGAATAACATTTGTACAATGTGTGTTTGCATATAGAAAAAGCTACATTGCTGAATTTGTTTATTATGTTTTCAAACTTAAAGTAGAAATGATTTACACATGCTTTATGCAAATTTCTCTTCACCGTTCCCATTTTTTTTTTGTATCTTTTAGTTCTTTGTTCTATGACCTTAAGAAACAAAGGAAATAGTACAACTTGTATTAAGTGAAAACTCATCACTACTATGCCCATCACACTACATTCTATAGCAAGATTGCAAATCTATTTATTGCCTTACCTTTGGAATTAAATAATACATTAAATGCAAAACTAGAAAACTAATAAACAGTTTTTTTAATGTATGATTTTTTGAAACTTTATCATCAGATTTTAAAATAAAATTTATGTTGCAGAACTTTATATAAGCTTTATATGAGTGATAGAAACAACAGGTTTCTGGAAGAAAAATTAGTGACAAACCTTATTTTAGCTGAAATGATAATATTGTTTTATTAACTTTTTATAAGTGAATAACAATATCTAACATTGGCAATAGGCACTGATGGGATCATGTTTTAAATGTTTTAACTAAAAAAGACATTTTAGGAGTTTTTCCTTCAAATAAATGTATTGTGTCAGCTCTAAGTTATTGAACTCTTTCACCTAATTCAATATTATTTCAAAATTGTTTTATATTAACTGGTCCTAAACAATTTGAAAGCAAGTAGATGACATATAGTAGGTAGGTATCTTGGAAAGCAATTGTAAGGAAGAATTAACAGTTACTCATTATAACACTTACAATATACCTTTTTAAACAAGTGGCAAGCATCTCTTAAGTTTATGAAGTGCAGGCATATGAGTGAGCATAAATATGCCCACACATGCGTGTAGCAGTATAGGTAGCAGTAGCTTGGGGAGAAGTAAGACCAGAGGGGAATACATAAAGATTATCCAATTTTTAGAAAGTACATTGCTAATATTTGATGATAAAAAATAATGTATACTATCAAATTAACATTATATATTAATATGAATACAAATAAATCAATCTAAACATATATGCTCATTTTTTTCTTTCTATTTTAGAAACCAGTCTCTGTACATGCAGATACTTTACATAAAATACCTCTTTTGCTGCAAATATTGTATAATAAATGTTCTTATTTTAACATGAATCAATAACCCTACCCAACTAACCAAAAAGATGAAGTAAACCAGACATTTTAATTGTCATGATTTTATGAGGTCATAATACTCAAGCATTTAAACATAGGAGACTGTGTCCATGTCATTATTTTTTAATTGAGTTAAGCAAAAACAAGTAGAAAACCTCCTCCACTTTTTAAAAATCTCTGGTCCTAAAGTATAAATCAACCTTCCAACTTTATTGGAACAGGCTGGGATTGATCAAATTGTGAATATAAACACACATTTGATATTTGAGAAGTGCTCCAAAACAACCATTGTTCCACATTTTAAGAGAAAGACATATTTATAAGATAAATGAAGTTTAAACTTTTGCAACATCAAACTTTTATTTATAAAACATGGCGATGTTTTTTTAAAAAATTTGACTCTTTTGAACAAGCCTTATTTTTGTAAAATATTTGATGTGCATATCATTTTTAAATTTGATGATTTTAAAATGAAATTCCATTTATAATTTTAACTTGGACAAAGGTTCTTTTCATGTATGTATGTGATGAAAGCAGCAAGTACCTATGATTCAATGTTTAAAATTTAATCTAAATAAATTAGCCATTTATCCCATTAATTTTGAACATTCGATGTGAAATAATATTCCTACAGTTGATAACCTTAGAGTTAGCATTCTATACATGTGTGGAGTTTCATATACACTTCTCAGTGATCATTGCAACAATTTCAGTATTGTGTGTGGGCTACATAAGTACACAGAAACAGGGATGTTGCATTCTATCAGGCCTTAAGGACAAGCACTAAATTCAACTGTATCAACACTTCAAAACTACTTCTCTTTCCCTAGTGTATCCAAAAGTTTAGCTAATTTTTCTCAATCTCAGTTCAAAGTGAATAATTCTGTTCTTTTTAAAGGTTAACTTTTAATACTTTTTTTGCTCTTTGTGGCATTTGGATTCTTCTGGCTTTTTTTATTGTTGTTGTTGTTTGTTTGGTTTTTTGTATCTGGAAGACCGGATTGAAGCTGCCATATGTGAATGTATAGAAATTCATAATCGTCAAGATGTTTTCTCTCTTTTCATCCATTCCTTTCACTTCCATATATCTTACTACATCCCCCAGTTCCTCCCAAAACATATGGGAGATGTCTTTACTGAGTTAAGTTAATGCTATTTCCCTTGATAGTTGTGTTCTAGAGTTAGGAGGAAGGGTTTAAATAAAAGTTCAGTATGACGAGACCTATCAGTCTTTGTATCTTGAAAGACATCTATAGATGATAAAATAATTGGATTTGAAAATGAACATCATTTATCTCTTTAAATACTCTAGACCCTGTAAGGTTACATGGAGAAGACATTCTCTCCAATTATTTCTGGTGCAAGGCTTTCCTTAGCATTAATATTCTTGTCACTCTTATGACCAGTTTCCGGTCGTCTTGAGGCTAGCCAAATTTCAGTGCATTGATAAGACAATATAATTAAAAATAAATCCAGTCAGTTTGGTGAAATAAAAGTTTCTTGCCCATTTCTAAATTTAAAGTATCAATTATATGCCTGTTTTGTATTATGTACACATTCTCCTAAGTAGGTATTAAATAATAGTATTAAATAAAACTCTCCCAAGTAGGATACTTATTTTGCTAATTCTCTTGGGGGTTAATAATTTTTTTCAATTACTCTTAAAAATTAATTTATTGGCTGGGCACAGCGGCTCATGCCTGTATTCCCAGCACTTTGGGAGGCCGAGACAGAAGGATCATGAGGTCAGGAGATAGAGACCAGGCTGGCAAACATGGTGAAACCCCGTCTCTACTAAAAATACAAAAATTAGCCAGACATGGTGATGCGCACCTGTAGTCCCAACTGACGGGAGGCTGAGGCAGAAGAATCGGTGGAGGCTGCAGTGAGCCGAGATTGCACCACTGCACTCTAGCCTAAGCAACACAGTGAGACTCCATCTCAAAAAAAAAATTAACTTGCTATGTTATAATATTATCTTCATTCCTGTTTGTTGACTATTAAGAATTCAGACACTAAAATGTACATATATATTTTAATTTCACAGGTGATATATGAATATACTCTTGCAAAATATTCAAGGATACAGTTATATTTTTGTTAGGAACAACAACATAAGAAAACTTTACTCCTCCCCAAAAATTTTGATGTGCCTTTTACTGGTGCCAGTATTGCAGTTTTAATATTATTTTATGATTTTTATTTGTAATTCTATTGACTTCTCATCTTATTGTTAAAATGAAGACCTCTCTTTATAACTAGATGGCTTCATTTGTACATATATTTTTCTTTATCATCTTCCATCTTTTAGTAATTGCATTTAAAAAAACAACTAACATGATTTATTGTTTTCAAAACAAACTGTCTTCTGTGACAATAAAAGCTATTTAGACTTTTACTGACATGGCGTATGAATTCTACTACAAACCTGTTTTCAATTTTAATTTCTCATTTCATTGGCCATCAATACAACAAATTAATGGGATAGGTGAATTGGAAATTTGTACCTGGTTCTACCACTGAACTGCTGAGTGACATGCCAGAGTCCCTTCAGAACCATTTGACTATGAAATAGAAATGTTCACTGCCTTTCCCCGTGATTACTCCACAGACAGATTTTAATGTTAAAGATGTAGTAGCAGTTACTACTGTTTTTCTCTATTTGTGTAGTAGATAATGTAGAAAATAGAAGTACAGGTAAACAAAATAATTACTAATAATCCCATGAAACACCAGTTCTAAGAGATACTCACAATTCAGTTTTGGGCATATATTCTTAAAGAAGATATTTTATATTGATATTGATGTTATATAGATCCCCTAGTGTATTTTCCTAGTGTACTGTTTAAAAAATTGTGGATGTTAGAAGTGGCCTATGGTGTACTTGGCTTTAGCTCTATCTTACAGTTGGTATAGCTACTTATAACCAGCTATACTTAGTTATGTCTTAAGTAGAAATTAAGAATAAGTCTGTACATATGAGAAGATATGTTAATATTTGAAATATTTTTAAAATGACAATATATGGTGGCATAAACCTTGTAGCTCAAAACATCCCATTGAATGAATATACTCAGTGAATAGCTGAATTGGTTACCATAAATTTTAAAAATTGTAATGTATAATATAGACATGTAGACCAACTTAAAAAAAATCTTGTGACCCAAATCTCGTGAGCATGTGTTTATTCATGTGGGGCAATAGACTCTACATGCACTAAAATTTATGTTGATTTGCTTTTAGTTCTTATTTGTGTATACAGATAGGCAGAACAATGATATTCTGAAAATTGACTGTGTTGAATAATTGGTCTGAAGTTTTATTAATTTATTTTTGCATCAAATGATAAATACCATGTGACATAGTATTATGTGTTAATAAATGCCAACATTTTAAAAACTATATAACCTCCATTTATCTATATTTTTTATGTCTTCCTACTGTATAGGTGATGACTCTCAAAAGTTTTTTTCCTCATTACCTTGTGGTGGACTTGGGGTAAGTACGAGTTGGTTTACTGCCTTTAAACAGCATAAAATTACAAAAAATATCTTTTTTGATTTATCTATTCAGTTTTAAGGTTATTTCTCAGTAAAAGTTATGCTAGACTTCAGGACTGCCTACTTAATTTGCAGAGCTAAGTGCCAAGTAAAAATGTGGCAGCCCTTGTTAAAAAAAAAATTCTTAAGAATTTCAAGATGGTGGCAATACAGAATTAAACCAAGAGCAAGGCCCTTCTAACTGTAAGTTCCCGTGTGACTGCACAGGTCACACACTCATGAAGCCAGCTTTGCTAGGCCTTTATATAGCTGGAGAAAAGGTGCTGCAAGAGAGTTTAACACAGATTTGCAGCAGAATTCCATTTTCAATAGAATCACATTGAGTACGCACATACATTATATTCCTGGTGAAAATGGCATAAACTTCACAAAGTGCTTTGCATTATGGGACATTTTGTTTGTGAACCCCTTGGGGACATTTTTGTCTTCAATAATTAAGGAAGCCTTTTGACTCAACATATTTAGACCACATTTCAAGGACAAATTTGTTAGAACCCAGCAACACATGAAGAAAAACGTCTACATTTTTGTAGATGATTAGAACATATCCTATAACCTGAAATCTATTTAAAGTTAACCCTTACCAGTAACAAACCATCATCCTGTAGAACTAAGTGTTATGTTAGAACAACATAATTCTAGGTGAAGTTTTCAAAGAGTAAGGTATTTAAGTCAATTAAATTGGCTCGATGTTGAAGGGAAAGAACAAAACTAGTCACATGTATATCACGTTTTAAACAATTGTTTTGTGAGAACTAAATTTGATGCAAAGAAATCTTGAATATTTTCAGTTTATTCTATCATTTTGATGATGCCAGATTTAGTGAGTTGTAGCCTTTTTTTCCTTTGCTTGTGATTCTGCTTACTCTGGAAAACAGAATGGTAGCTATATCCATTTGCCTCTGTGAGGACTTTACAGTTTGCCAACAAACAAGTTCCAAAACAACCTTGTGAAATAGTCATTAACACCATTTTGCAAATGAGAAAGTGAAGGCTGGGAGAAGCTAAGTTATTTTCCTGAAGTCACACAGTAAAGGGTAAAAAGCTGAAAGTATGGGGGTGATGTACACATCCTTGTCGAGGAGTTCCAAAAGAGTTTTCTAGACACTTTCATGGCTTTCATCTTTAACAAACTAGCCTCAGCTTCCCCCCACTCCCTCTGGGTAAGCAGTGCAGCAGTGTGGCTGATGTGGTATAACCCCTTTGTGACAGCTCACCGGTGACTTTTGCTTTTTGACCACCAGCATGGGACAGTCATCATCCCACATTAATCCTTGCTCATTTTTAGCCAGCCTCCTGTGGAGCTGGGAGCTTGCAAAATCATTCTGGAAAGCAGAGGATAAGCTGACCTTTTAAATGGGTTTCATTGGCTTTGTGCTTATTTTCTAACATCTCAAATTGCTGTCTTATGAGAATAGCTGCCTACCTGTAAATGGGGCAAAAAATGAAACAAACCTAATGACTACTTAATGGGAACAGTGATGTGGAGGAAATCAAAGCTATTAAAAGGGTAGCAGTCATCAAACCCCACTCTTTAGAGGTATAGATGACCCCCGAGTTACGATGGTTCAATTTATGATTTTTTGATTTTATGATGGTGCAAAAGTGTTATACATTCAGTAGAAACCATACTTTGAATATACAGCCATTCTATTTTTCAC
The DNA here is from genome assembly GCF_029281585.2 of Gorilla gorilla gorilla. Taxonomy (NCBI): domain Eukaryota; kingdom Metazoa; phylum Chordata; class Mammalia; order Primates; family Hominidae; genus Gorilla; species Gorilla gorilla. The sequence continues at coordinate 26,215,949 of NC_073230.2, forward strand.
TTTCAGTACAGTATTCAATAAACTACATGAGATGTTTAAACTTTATTATAAAATAGGCTTTGTGTTAGATGCTTTGGCCAAACTGTAGGCTAACATAAATGTTTGGCATGAATAAGGTAGGCTAGGCTAAGCCACGATGTTTGGTAAGTTAGGTGTATTAAATTCTTTTTTGACTAAGGACATTTTCAAATTACAATGGGTTTATCGGGATTCCTTCATAAGTCAAAGAGCATCTGTATATTTAATGTATGACCCAGGACTGAATTGAGGCCATCTCCCTAGGACTCACCTCCCAAATCTGACCTGGGACGTGCTTTTAATTCACTATCCCTTCAATGCGAAGTTCCTCTACTCAACTGCTCTAAACCCAAATGTACTTCTTATTTCTCACTTAGAACTGCTTTAGTAAACTCTTCAAAATGACCAAGGAGTGAATATTGGCTGCTTCCCCTGGACCAGTATATCAAACATAATGCACAGTGTGGGTCATAGAGTAAGTCCTTAGTAATGTCCCTAGAGCTGACCTCACCTGGATGGTGGCAGCAGTGGTGGTGGATAAGTCTGGGGTAGGCCAGCAGAGGCAGGAGAAGGAGCCCTGCATTGTTAGTTTGACTCCATCAGTGCTGGAGAAGGTTGGAGAGATGTGATGCTTTTGTAGGTCAGGGTGGGTGTGAATGTGTGTGTGTGTATGTGCAAGTTTGCACTTGCTGATGCTCTTGTGAACTAATTTGACTCAGCATTTTTGTTTACAGGAATGAAATGGTTTTCTTAGCCTTTCAAAAGTCTTCTTGCCCTCTCAGATTTTTGGTTTTGGTACAAGTCCTAGGAGAAACCCTGGATCCTCTGGATTTAAGCCTGTCTAAATTTTCACCTCCAGGACAATCCCAGACAGATTAGCTATACGAAAGATCCCCAGTATGATCCCGGAAGGCCCCAACTTAGCAGCATGGGAGCACCCTAGAGATTTTGGAAATTACCGAAATGACTTTTGTCTTAAGGCATGGTTCTGTCTCAAATTACTTAAGAGGGACCTGTTGGTTTCCATTCTGAAATACTCAGTGATCCCCAATTGTTAAAGTAAACTCCAGTTCCTTAGAATATATAACTTCATTCTAGAGGGGTTTGATATATACCTACAGAATACTGATGGGTTAATTGGCTTTTGAGGACACTACCTGGGACATTATGAAATCAGAACATCTCTACTTCTCATTAAAATTTCCCCTAAAATTGCACATGGTAATTTACTGTTGGTCAAGCAGCTCAGTGGATAAATGATATTTAAGGTGCTGTGAAATGTACTCTCCAGAAATGCATTTCAAGCAACAATGTCAAGGTTTCTGAATTCCTTTGTGTTTGCTTTTCATTTTGTTCAGTTATTGTGGCTGACTCATTTCTGATTCCTGTGTGATTGCACTACAAGAAAATGCACCAGTTGAAAAGAACATTTGACCAAATCCCAGGACTTGGTCATTGTGTAGTAAAATAGATAATTAAGAGACTCTGCAAACAAGAGCCAGTGCAGGATCACTTCAGTTCTCACTCCTCAGGGTATATCACTAAAAATAGTGATCATTTTCCTGGCCATCTGACCTGCTGCTGTGTGAAGAAATCTTGAAGTCATTTCTCAGCCTCATTTTCCCCTCTTCACTTGATAGGCCACAGAAAAACCCACAAAAGCAAGGACGAGCAGGCTTTTATGATAATGTCGTCATCAGCTCCCAGCTTCAAACGCTTCTGCGGCTTTTGAGTTGTCATTTATAACTTGGAACTGAATCGACCCATAATTCCCCTGATACACTTAGAGAAATTGATAACAGACTCTGCGCTTCTTTTATGGCTCAGAGGAGGCAACTCCAATCACATCGCTATTGGCAGGCAATATTATTTTTTGACATGGTTGTAAAAGTATAAAGGGGCTTATGGCATTTGTTTAGATGAGGAATGGGCTCTCAAGCTGTGCTGGGGTTTACAGGACCAGATCAGTGAGAAGCAAAGGGAATATGATGTTTGCAAACAGGATATGATTTTATATAAGTTTGGGTTTCATGCTCTGTTCCCTGGGGAAAGCCCTGCAGACAGCAGAGAATTCCACTTTTATCCTACAGCAGACAAGCTCCCAGGGCCAAAAGGCAGAAAATAAACGTGGTCAATGGGCAGTGTCAGACCCTTGATTGGAAGAGGAGGAGCTGTGGACGAGGGAGAACAATCCCCTAAGAGGACTGAGGATTTGCAGGGCACGGGCAAAACTGGGACCTGACTAAGTGGTTGAAGATATGCAAAAAGAGGCTCTAAAAGGTTTAATGAAGGCACCTTCTCCAGCAGCGACTCAGTCAATCTGTGAACACAAAGCTAGCTTTTTATTACAACTTTTACTCTGTTCATATTCTGTTTGATTACACCTAGATCTGACACACTTAGGAACGTCATTTTTGTGATTGGGGAAGGGGAGATGGGGAGAAGGATTAGGTGATTATGAGAGGGTAGTAATTTAAGGCCCATTTCAATTGCTCTGAGGTTTTCTGCAAATGTTTCAGTTGTATATCAACTATACTCACTATGAGAGAGGCAGATTTGGATGAAATGTCTTAAATTTTCTTTTATCTTGTCAGAATTAAAATGTAAGCTTCTCCTCTTATTTATAAATTTACAGATATGTGTGTGTGTGTGTGTGTGTGTGTGTATATATATACAAGAAACATTGTATATATACATACATAATCAGGAGAAAAATCTATTTTACACCACATGTATATCTTCATATTATTTTTCTAATTATTACACCACATTGGTCCTTCACATTTATTCTCCTCAGTAAATAATATTCTAGTGGCAAGCCCTACAAAGAGCTGCTCTGGTGTTTCCCTCTATTATAATACTAGGGAATGGATTTTGTTTTATGACCACATCTATGGACATATAGTTAAACTCAATGTGACAAAAGCTTGGTTAATAATGCATTTTACTGCTGTGATTTAGGATGGTCATCTTTGAAACAAAACCATTATTTTCAAAGCCATAATGTGTGCCATCAGATAAGGCACGAAGGGCAGGAAGAATAAGATAAGGCTTGTTGTTGATGACTAGACAAGGTGCAGCATGCAAAAACCCATGAGCAATGAGACAAGACCACTGCTCTCAATCTCAGTTGCTCACAGCCTAGCCATTGGGCTGGTTTAGAAAAATGCTAAGCTATGAGAGCACAGAGAAGGAAGCTTTTAAAACAGCAAAGAAAGAAGAGGGTGTGGAGGTTACTCAAGCAGTTATAAGCGAAATTTTCAAGAAGAATTAGCAATAAATGTGTGTGAGTTGTGTGTTGGGGGTGGTATGAGGACAGGTCATGGGAGGCAGCCAGGCATTGACTGTTCAGGCAATAGAACACACCGTATTTCTGACAATTGCACCAAGCTGTTGCCAATTAGTAGAGAATTTTTTTTCTTCCAAAAAAGGAGGGAAAAACCCCACCTTCTGTTTATGCCAAAACTTTGCATGTTCCTGAGGTTTTGATATTGACTCAGGAACCTCTTTCTTCATATGTTATTTCAACCCAATTATCCTGAGCAAGCACAATGCCTTTTGTTACATCAGCAGAAAGAGGAGGGGGTAGCATCTGCTTCTCACATGCAGTAATCAGGGTAATGTTAATTTCCCTCCTATTAATGTTCAACTCAAACCTGGCTTGCAATCAGTACTTCATTTCCTCCACTGTTGCTATCAAAGAGGTATCACAAACTTTTTCCCTCCAGCACAATAAAAGGATCCACCCTGATTTGGAATCTCTCTTTTTTATATCTCCTCTTCCTAATTGTATCTGGATTTTCATCAGCTTCAGACTTGATGCAATTGATACTAGCAAGAACACCCCATGGCACCTGGCAAAATTAAAACTGATAAGTCACCTTAATGAAACTGAGAATTTAGTTTCATGCTGCAAATTCTGTAAAAAGATTATGTTGCCTCAGACTTCGAAAAAATGTATGAAATATTATTAAAATCAGGGAATTCCTTCTAAATTGCAAAGGAAGTTTCCAGTATTGCATAGATTATGCTAATTGTGTATACTCAGTAATAGTTGTCGGGATGTAGACAACACTCCCTACAGAGATACACATGTATACATTACTCTGTGTATGGGACAAAATGTGAAAATACGTAGAATGATTAAGCATCTAATGTCCATTGCAGGAAAGAAGAAAATGAGAGAAGAAAACCTTAATTTCCTCCTTAATTCACTTACTTGCAGCATCTCATCTGTGATTAAATTCTTTCTATTGCTTTGACATTATGGCTAAGTACAACAAGATGCATTTTGAAATAAGAATACTTCATTTTCTTATTTAAAGTAAACATGAATATCACAAAGCTGTTAAAATTCTTCTGTTGCCAAAATGAGATGGCTAAAAAAATGCCATCATCAAAGCTTTATGTGTGTTTTTTACATTACTGGGGCCATAAGACCTATTTTTTTAAAAAACTGTATACACACACACACACACACACACACACACACATATATATATAAGCACCTATTTCCACCAAATTAATGTCAATAACAGGGAGGAAGAAAACAATTATGAACATTGAGACAAGAAGAAATTGAGCCTTAGGCTCTGTAGTTGCTGAAGGTAAATGGATTTGATGAAATTTAAACTTCTATCTAACTTAGAAGATCTGTGGCTCGATTAAATAAAAACTGAGAAAGTAAAACATACTTGAATAGATTTGAAAATATGATCATCTACTGATTGCTATTTCTGACTGCCAAGGAGACGTTAGGCTTAAATCAAATGAAAATTTAGAGTAGACAAAGGAAATGATACTACCTAAAAAAAAATAATTCTTGTAGCAGCCTGAAATACAGCTATATTCAGGCACACCTAAGCTTTTCATTTTAAGGTGAAGTAACAGCATTTGTATTTTTCATCTGTCATATTTCCACTCTGAATAGTTAGTTCCAGGTCCAGATATTCACCCCCGTAACAAACTAATATTCAATATGTAAAACGACGTGTCGTTATTGGATTTGTCTTTGTGAAGTATTTTAACCACAAACTTAGTAAAGCATAACTTCTAAACTTTCATTAATGGAGAACAACAGTTTTTTTTTTTCAAAATTCAAAACCAAAATAAGTTAGCTCACTGAATGCTTGAGGCATAAGCAGGCAGTTCACAGCAGAATCCCCAGGATTTAATCATTCCCCAACTCAAGAAAAACCCATAGCTTCTGAGTTTTAGACTAGCAGTGTCATTATTGCTATAGAGTGTCTTAACTTTAAATAAAAAATAGTAAGTAAAATAAAGGAATTAAATGACTAAGCAATGATTCTCTTAGCAATAGAGCATGCACTGAGTCATTATTTCTATGAAGACTGATAAGACTATTAAAGGACTAATATATTCGATATTTATATGCTCCTGAAATCATTTGGTGAATTTATTCTGTTATATTCTAAATATTATGATTTATATAATCTCTAATTGATATTTACTATAGATACAAACAGACATACCTTGGAAATATTGCAGATTCAGTTCCAGAGCAACACAGTAAAGCAAATAGCACAATAAAGTGAGTTACACAAATGTTTTGTTTCTCAGTGTATACTAAACTTATGTTTATACTGTCCTGTAGTCTGTTAAGTTTACAGTAGCATTATATTTTTAAAAATGTACATAATTTTAAAACTATGTTTAAAAATCCTAATGATCATCTGAGCCTTCAGTGAGTGGTAATCTTTTTGCTGGTGCAGGGTTTTGCTTCAATATTGAGGGCCTTATTCTGGATAAAGCTTTGGCTCAAGGGAATGTGGTTGGGTTGATCTTCTGTCTAGACCACTCAAACTTTCTCCATATCAGCAGTAAGGCTATTTCACTTTCTTAGCATTTGTGTGTTCACTGCAGTAGCACTTTCAGTTTCCTTTAAAAACTTTTCCTTTGCATTCACAACTTGGCTAACTGTTGGGCACAACAGGTCTAGTTTTCGGCCTGTCTCAGCTTTCAACATGCCTTCTTCACTAAGCTTAATCATTTCTAGCTTTTGATTGAGAGTGTTGAGAGTGAGAGACGTGCAACTCTTCCTTTTACTTGAAGACTTAGAGGCTATCGTAGGGTTATTAACTTGTCTAATTTCAATATTCCTGAATATTAGGTAATAGGGAGGCCTGAGAAAGAGAAGAGATGGAGGAAAGACTGATTGGTGGAGCAGAAATCACACACGATATTTATCAATTAAGTTCACTGTCTTATATGGGCACGATTCATGGTGCCCCAAAACAATTATCATAGTAATATCAAAGATGACTGATCACAGATGGGCATGAAAGATAAAATAATGATGAAAAACTTTTGAAATATTGCAGGAATTACCAAAATGTGACACAGAGACAGGAAGTGAGCACATGCTGCTGGAAATAATGACGCCCATAGACTTGCTTAACTTGGCGTTGCCACAAACCTTCAATTTGTAAAAAATCAAAGTATCTGAAAAGTATAATAAAGTGAAGCACAGTAAAACAAGGTGTGCCTGTATCGAGTATCTTCCTGACGATCTGTAAGCACTTCTCAAAATGACTTGTATGATTTTGAGATGTGACCATTTAAGGAATAAAAACCAAGACCTACAAGTAGCGAAATTCTTTGCTGCTAAATGGATTACTTTTCTTTCCTTAATCTATTGCCTCTAAAGACAATTTACCATCCATTCATTCATTATTAAATAAGCATGTACTGTCCAGTACCATCCTATGTGCTAAGTATGAAGCAACATGTAGACTCACATTTTTTCTTATGTTGTGTTTTTTTTTCCTTTTCAATTCCCACTCATATATCTTGTCATACCTATCACTTAGACTCTGCATTGATTTTCTTCTATTCATAATTGTCAACTCTGGTAGGAAAGGCCTGGGAGTTCATAGGACTAAGGACAGAAGATAATCAGAATATCCATACTCAGTTGAACAAGATTCAAATTCAGTAGTCTAATGAAACAGTTCTACGAGATGGCCTTCTTGTCTCAGCTTTCTTTCATGGAGGCATCCAATTTTTTGTTTGTTTGTTTGAGACAGGGTCTTGCTCTGTTGCTCAGGTGGGAGTACAGTGGCACAATCACAGCTCATTGAAGCCTCAACCTCCTGGGCTCCAAAGATCCTCTTGCTTGAGCTTTGTTAAGAGCTAGGAGGTAGGAATACAGGTACACACCACCACGCATATTTGGCTTTCTTTCTTTTATTTTGTAGCGATGTGGTCTCACTACGTTGCTCTGGCTAGTCTCAAACTCCCTGCCTCAAGCAATCCTGCCACCTTGGCCTCCCAAACTGCTAGGATTAGAGGCCTGAGCCACTGTGCCTGGCAAATTCTCATTCCAAGGGCTAGGAAGCGCAGTATCCAGCATCAATCCACAACTCCATTAATAGCAAATGTGGAAGAAGTTCAAAGACCAGTGCTCACTGGTGCAGACTATTCTCTGTGCTTCTGAACTTACTATACTCACAATTTCCAATTTTCACAACTTGGGACAGAATTCATTTGCTCACTTATTTAGTAATTTATTTATACAGCAAATGCTTATTGAATGCCTATTGTGTGCCTGGAACTGCAAATACAGTACTGAACAAAACAGAAGACGTTTTATCCTACTGGAACTTATATTCCAGTTGAGGAGACAAATAAGCAAGAATGAATGACTTTAAATATATGTGCATGTATGTGATGATGATGAATGCTATAGAGAAAAGGAAGCAAGGAAAGGGTATGGAGTCTTGTAGGGTTGGGGCAGAGAACTAGTTGTTAATGGGAAGTGTTGCTTTTTGGATATTAGAATAGACAGGTGAGGGGTGACCTGGGAGCCCTGGTTTCTTGTGGTGACCGACTTAAAGAGGGGTACAGAGAATAATAAGATCCATACTGAGGGTTTAAAGCAGAGTGGTGGGGAAGCAAGGAAAGTTCAGGAGGTGGAAAGGAGGCTTGCCAAGACTGCTCAGAGTTTGGGGACCCCATCTCACTCTCACTGGTAAAGATCTGGGCGTCTAGAGGTAGGGTTGTTCTATTCAGAACACATAGAGCTTCTGGTCTTCCTTCTGACGACTGGATTGAGGTGTGGCAATAGATGATGAGAGGGCAAGTTGAATTTCTAGGCACACCCTGAGATCCTGACATTTCTCTTCAGAGCTGGCTATGGAGGTATAGGGAAGGTTGGGGGTGGGGGCACACTTACTCAGGCACTCAAAGATCTGGGACTCAGTAGCAGGCCCTGGGCTGTGAGATATCTCTCTGGGTAGTTCCAGATCTTAGCAGCACTGTGTGCTTTTGGGTTCCAAGTCCCTGGAATGTTATGTGGACATACTTTTCTTTTTAAATTGGGCAGCTGCAAATTATATACAGTACTCCAACACCTGCCCATTTTCAAGTCTAATAAAAATGTCCTGACATTTGCATGACCTTTGCAAGTGGGTTTTTTTCCTTGTGCATTTTAGTGTCTTCTTGAATGACATTGTCACACTATGGCCTCAGTTGCTCTGGCTGGTCCATCCTGATTTATATCTGAACTGTGAGATTTGGGGTAACTGATTTGTTGGTCCCATTGTGTTGGTGCATAGAATGGACCAAATAATGATGACGTCTCAATTTCCATATGCCCAATTTCGTGTTGTATTTATATAGTGCAAGAGAGATAAAAGTCTGAATTCCAGGGTATTTTTACTATTGACAATCAGTTTCTGATCCTCAGCATCCTCAATATTAAATGAATAGAATCAAGAAAAAAAACTTGGCTAAATTTTGTAGGATTATGCTTTAACCATTTTAGCAAAATAATAATTCTCGGCTTTGACCCCAGTGGTATTCAGAGGATCGACCTTAATGATGGAATTATCCATCAAGTAAAGGGACAGGTAAGGTGCCCTAGATTAGGCTGGGCAATAGAGAATCCTGCAAAACATACCCTCCTGATTCTCACAGAACCAAGAGGGCTGATTCACAGCCTCACAGCAGAGACTAGCCATTCTTTACACAAACCTTCCAATGATAACCTGCCTCAATCTCTTTTAAATCCCAAATAATCCCAGACGTTTTATTGCTAAAGATGCAATTGAGGTTTCCTATTCTACAGAAAAGGAAACAAAGGCTCAGAGAGGTGAGTAACTTGTTCAGGTCATAGAATTAGTAGGCCATGGAGCAGAGAGGGCCTGATTCCCAAGCTTTTAATCACGATACTATGCACACACAGCACAACTCACCATAATTTCAACCTCATATGATTGTCAACACTCCTTTCCCAAGTGAGAATAGCCCTAGCCGTAAGAAAAAAACAATTGCTATTTTTGCCAAGAGCATTCTCTTTTTTATTGAAATTCCTATGAAGTATTAAATCCATGCACTCAAACATCATCAATTCTGGGTAAAAAAAAAAATTACACAGCTATACACAGTATTTCAACCCTAACTAGAACACTGAAAAGTCTCTGTCCTTGGACCAAACCACTGTGGGATGAGATAGAGAGAATCTCACTTCACACACCTACTGAGTCAGAGTTAATTTTATTAAGCTGCACTCTGTAGGAATGAGGCTCTAATGTGCACTGTCCAGTGAATAAAAAGATTGGCATATTTTGAAGCACCATTTACACAGTGTGGACATCAGATTAAATGAAGAAACAGTAGGAAAGTACTAAAATGGTATTTCTTGGCTCTGTCTCTAACTCAGTCTTGGTAGAACTGACCAGCAGTTCACTGAAATTGGTTAACAATAGGGACTCTCAAATTCCTTTACTGGCCTTTACTGGCCACATAACCCACAGGAATCCATATATTACTTGGTAAATCTATGAGTCCCCCGGATCTTAAGTAAGAATCCTTAGAGTCTCAAGATGTAGCCCTTTCGCCAGAGCAAACATATTCCTCTCCTTATTCTTGTTACTGGCAAGTAAATAGCAAAAGGCAGATTTTTCTGAAGATAAAGAGTGACTAGAAATTGCACATGCAAGGTCAATGGAGCTGCCAGAAAGCAGTTGATCATACCGGGAGATGGTTTGTGGTAGAGCATTAATGCACATGGCATGCCCCTTTTCTCCTCCAGCTGTCACATTAATATTTCACACCTTCTTTCCATATGGAATATCAGTCACAGTATTCATTCATCATATCCATGGCTTTACTTGGAATCTGAACGTCTTCCCTGTAGCTGCTCTGTTTCTTTTTCATCTCACCATGACTAAAGAAGCTAAGGTGTGGGCATTATAACCTACAAGTGATCCCAAAGGAATGGGCTGTCATTCATGTCTTCCTTCCAGTGTTGAACAAAAGAGAGAATGCATGTGGGTTCACCCACCCATTGTTATCATAAATCCATCCCAGCTCCATTTCAAGACTCTCAGGGTTTCGGCAGAACATCTAACATGAAATGAATATATACATTCAAGGAGTTGGCATGTTGTATCACAAGGGAGAAGGGAAAACACCCATTGTTACAGCCTCAGAGCTGATTGAAAAAGAATGCAATAAAGAATATCAGAGGTTCTCAGACTAGAATCATGATTCTCATTATTATCCCACAGGAGGAGAAAAGGGACAGTCACCCAGAATTAGAGAGGGCTCTAGAAGTTTTGAAGTGTTGACACCTAAGCGTCCACAAAACTGCTCGGAATAGTTTTATTTTAGAAGTATCCTTCTGCCCAGCCTGAGTCTGAGAAACCAGCAACGCAAAGGCTCTGTTAATTATTATTTCACTTATCTGAGACTTGGTTTCTTTATCTATGAAATAGGGCTAAGCAAGGCTCCCACATGGTATTATTGTGAGGATCAAATGTGATAATGTAGGTTATCACTGGCAGCTATATGTGGTAATGAGCACTGCACCACCCTGTGGGGTCACCTTGAGTAGATTCAGGTCTGCAGAGGGTAAACAGACTCCCTGATTTAAAGGTTCTCCAAAGCCCTGCAACCCTGAGGTCTCCACCTGACCTACCTATCCAGCTAATAGTCTACCATTAGAATCAAGGCACTGCAGGGAGACAAATAAAGGGAGGGAGGATATTGTTTTCAGAAGTCCCAGTGATTAGGCATCTAGGCAGAGAGCCTTCATTTAGGAACTCCGGAATCTGGATTCAAATCTTTACGTTGTCACTGCTCCAAAAGCGCTTTTTCAACTCTAAAGTGCAGATTCCAGTTCAGCAGGACCAAATGCGAGCTGAGATTCTGCATTTCTCCTAGCACTCAGGGATGGCATTGCTACTCATCCGTGGACCACATTTTGAGTGGTAAGATCCTGTAAGACCATGAACTCACAAATCATTGAAATGACTGGGCCTCAGTTCCTTCACCTATGAAGTAAGGTGATAAATGAAATGTGATTTATTGTCTTCTCTGGGGATCAAATATGTCATTACTGTGTGATAGTACTTTATCCAAATTTAAAACAGCTTTGTACAAAATTCATTTTTCTTGAGAGATCAGATAGCAGGCTCCCATTAGCTTGTCACTGGGGATCTTGTTGACTTAAGTCTTACGCAGTCTGTCTCCCTTGGGAAAATAGTGAGTGGGGAAGTTTCTGTGAGAGACAGGGGTGATGCATGACAACAGAGATCCAGGGCACTGGGGACATCACAGTTGTTGTTGAATGATTCAGTGAAGAAGCATCATTGTAGGATGATGCACCAAAGGAAGCACCCAATGCTGGCAAGCAAGAGCTAGGAGGCTAAACATGGTGCAGACTGAAGATGAGAGAAGCAGTCATCACTACATCATGGATGTATTGCAGGACCCAAACAGGGGTGGTGTTTGTAGTTTAGATAGTTTAGCCACAGTAAAGCCCTGCAAAGAACAGTATCACTATAGGATTCTTTTGTTCTCGTCCTTAATTCATTCCCTCGACAAAATTTGTTAAGCATCTATTATGTGTCAGACCTTGAAGAAAGAGCAGTAAAGACAGACACCCATAACCCTATGCCTAGGACACTTGCACTAGCCCATTGTGTTCTAAAGAATAAACAACACAGAATATCTTTTTAAAGTTCACATCTGTATTTGGCTAGCTAGGGCTGTCATAACACAATACCACAGATTGGGTGGCTTAAGCAACAGGAATTAATTTTCTCACAGTTCTGGAGCCTAGAAGTTCAATATCAAAATGTTGGCAGATTTGATTTCTCCTTAGGCTTCTCTCCTGGGTCCTTGGATGACCTTCTCATTGTGTCCTCACAAGCTTTTCTCTGTTCACGCGCATCCCTGCTGTCTCTTTCTCTTCTTATAAGGACATCAGTCATTTTGTATTAGGGCCCCACCCTTATGATCTCATTTAACCTTAATTACCTTTTCAAAGGACTTATTGATTGCTGAACACAGTCCCGTTGGGGTTAGGACTTCCATATGCGAATTTTGAGGAAACACAATTCAGTCCATAACGATATTCATGTCCAGGGTTGGCTTTGGTTGAAACCCCAGCTCTTCATCTCATCAACTATGTAACTTTGGTCAAGTTACTTAGCCTCTTTACAGCTCAGTTTACTGTTCTGTAAAGGTGGCTAATAATACTTTTATAAAGCTCTCATGAGGAATTAAATAGGTAGTGTTTGTAAAGTGCTTAATAGGGTCCAGCACCTAGTAGGTGCCCCAATCTTACCCACTATGCTGTTCTTTAAATGCTGACCAAAGATATTTACTTTTTGCTTTCTTTGGGCAATAGATTTGACTTTATTACCTCTTCCTGTGAATCTACTAATAAATTAGGCTTTTCTTTTTCTTGGAACCTCGCAACTCACACCCCTTTTCTTACCATTTCCAAAAACAAAATATCTACTGGAATCATCAGCTTTAGCCCTAATTGTAAAGGATCAAGGATAGGAAAATGTTGAGCTTATCAAATACCACTTAGGTGGGAAAAGGTAATTATTTTGTTTCCCAAGGCAAACACAAAAAGAAATTTGGCATTAGAAGATGAAAGTAGATAATTTTTAAGTTACCAAATCAAGATGCTGTTTGCAGAAATATTTGGTCCACAGTAGATGATTCATTTAAAAAATACACTTTACCTGACACAGTGCAAAATTTAAGATGGTTTTTATTTTATTTTGCAGTTTAGCTTTAATACAACATGCTAAAATGGCACAGAATCAATACTGCAATGAAAAACCTCTGTTTCTTTATTGAGTCTGGTGTCTGTCAATAGGTTTCTAGGGGCATCTGATCATTATTTAAGCTTAAACTCAATTATTCAGAAAATGCCCTGTGGCCCTAGCATCAGCATAACATAGCAGCAAGACCTTACTCAACTGCTCAGAATTGGGTGAAGAGTTTCATTTCCCAACTTTCAGGGTGAAATGTTCAAGGCATCTGAGGAAGGATAGTGTACCACATTAAACATGCACAGTGCATGTGAAACCTGTTTTGTTAATGGGCACAATAATATTATGTTTAACTCTGGGAATATTTCCACAAGGAAGCAACAGGCTGCATTTAGATTATACAAAGGAGACTGTGCCTAAATTCCTTTTCTTTTAAGTCATTCCCTTTCCATTTTAAATACCTTCACATCCACTTTCAGGACAGGTAGCTTAATTTCTATCATGTGCGGCTTTTCAGAGCATTAGCTTTGTTTCAGATTCCAATGATTGAGCTATGCTGGATGTGCTTGGAAAAGCCTGCAAAGACCCACATTCACTCAGGAAACTACAGTTGAACTAGATCCATATGTGGCTAGAAAACATGTAGCTTTCTGATTGGAGGTAGTTTCTGGCTTCCAGCATTATCACAGATGATTTTTGTCCTTTGATGTGCTGCTAAATAGAAAGTAATGTTAGAAGCAAAATGCGGGGATTTTTTTTTTCTTAGTTACCATTGACTGAGAGCTTACTGCTTCCAGCATTGTCTTGTGCTGTGTTAAGCACTTTATATGTATTGACTAATTGAATGCTAACAATAATCCTATGAGGAAGGAGTATTATTCCATTTTTCTTAGGTCTTGGATCGGTGAATGAACTTGCCCATGTTTGAATAGTTTGCAAGTGGAACTTCCGGTTTACAAGGTCTCTAACGCTAAGGCAACAAAATAGATAAGGTGTCATTGCACCAAATGTCAATGATGTCCTTGCCAATGCTACCACCTAAAAGAATAGGATAAAGTAGAGGAGGATTTGCCCAAAGCTTGCTTCCTTTTAATGTCTGTTTAAAAGTATATTTAAAGCCTAACAATTTCTCGAAATCCTGGGGTTATACCGGTCTGTAGGTACCAAATTTTGGTGTATGACTCAAACAAATTATTGGTAGTCATTCTCTCTTGGTACAATTTATGTTGATAGGTGTAACTTATTAATAAAAATTCCTAAAACATTTCTAATTTTACTTCTGGCTTCACCTTTTCTTTCTATCCTTTTATCCAAATAGAACTCTTTCTTTAAACAGTTTGCAAAGAAAAGCATTTCTCTATGAAGTTAATGCTTCTCAAATTATTGTGTGGTAAGGGGCAAGGTTTTGTTTACTTACATTTCATTTCCTATATCTGTTGTGAAGAAATACTTTTATATGAGGCAATAAATGCAAATTACTAAAAGTGAGATATAAAAGACATAGAACATAAAAACTCCAGTTATTTTTTATTAGATTCAACAGATCATGTCTGGCCTTGTCCTCAGGCAGAGGCTGGAATCCTTCAGTAACACACCTCTGTAAGAGTTAGAGGACTTCTATTCTCCCATGGCACTGCCCTGAGAAACCTCCTTGAATTAAGCTTTGATGGTTACCACACAAGGAATCAACTCAACTAGTTCTGCTGAGACTTTTTTTTTTTTTTTGCCTTTCCCGCTTTAGAATTTTCAAACTTTGTGTAAAAATAAATCACCCTGGGTAGCAGAAGTTATGCACTGCCAGGCCGGAAGCCATATTCAACACATACATAGATTTCTCTTAGCTTGGCTGGGGATTTTTACGTGAATTATTGTCAATATTTAAGATAGAAAAATTGCACCTAAGAACACAATATTTAGGGCTACTAATAAATACCATGCTATCATTTCCTTAGGACAAAAATTGTTTGGAACTGTGTAGCCATTGTCCTTTTAGCTGGGACACAAACACTCCAGTCAACCATAGTTCCAACCAGAGAACCTGTCCCTCATCCCCAGTTACCTGACATTATGTCTATGTCGCCATTGTGGCTTTCGGTGTCATTTGAACACGTGGCTACTTCTTTAGCCCTAATCTGTACCCCTTCTATATTCGAGTCTTTCTGGGTATTATTATTATTATTTGGTTCTTTGTCTCTGTCTGTGGACTCACGGACACTACTTGATTCCAGTACATATAAGACAATTAATCCCTTTAACACCAAGGAAATCCTCTCCTCTCCTCTCCTTTTCTTCTCTTTTCTTTTCTTTCGTGTCTCACCTTGTTACCCAGACTGGCCTCAAACTTCTAGACTCAAGTGATCCTCCCACCTCAGCTTTCTGAGTAGCGGGGTCTGTAGGCACACACCACCAAAAGCTAGCTCAAGAATTTTTTTTTTTTTACAACCTAGTAAACATTTAATTTATTCCTGATTCAAATCCGAGGAGGCATTTTAGAAGAGAAGGTTGCTACTATTGCTCTCAGTGTGAACAATAAGAGGACAAAACAAAAAAATACAAAAAACTGAAGGCCACCAGGTGCTTGCCCCAGACATTTGCAGAAGCACAGAGACTTCTGGATAGGAGAGCACTCAGGAAGCATCTTTATGTTCTTGCAAAATGCTGAGTTGGTCATGGGTTTTTATCATTTTAATTCATGTTCTTAACTCACAGTGGAATAAAGAAATGGTGTAAACAATGGTTTTGAAATGTTATACCCATCACTCAGCTGCTCAGAATCTGTTTCAAAGATAGTGAACAATTAGAAGGGTGGGTTACTCAGAATCAGTGCCCACATATATTTCACTTAACAGAATGAATCATGGCCACTCAAAGGCAGCAGACTTTCCATGTACTCCCAGCCTGCCACGTGTGTAGTATGAACCCCACATTCTCATGAACAACAGTTTCTCAAAAACTTGGCTTTTAATAGGTAGCAATTGCTTGTGTGTGTGTGTTTGTGTGTGCATGTGTGTGTTTTGTATAGACTCATAAATTATGTGATGTTCCTTGACCCTTTATTTTTGCCAATGATATTATATAATTATCTCTTTTTGAAATCATTAAATAAAATTGCAGTACTTTCCTTTGGCGTATTAAGGAGTGGTAAGGTGAGAATGAAGCAAAGGAATGGGAAGAACTATAAAGAGTTTTTACTGGTTCTGTCTAACATTTGTGACACTTAAGAAACCAAGGGCAGAACAATGCTTAAAAATAAATATATAACAGCATTGATTCTGTTCAGTAGACAGAATTATTTGGACAAATTCAGGGAAAGGACACTGATTAAAGTTATTTTTGGTTGTATACCAAAAAAAAAATCATGCATCATAGGATGCGTAGTGGCATTCCTGGCTCTATGCACTAGAAGCCAGTAGCACACCTCCCTTACTCAGTCATGACAACAAAAAATGTCTCCAGAAAGTGCCAAATGACCCCTTAGATGCAAAATCACTGTCATTGAGAACCACTGCTCTACCATAATAGCAGACAAATCACAACACTCAAGAAAAGCTCAACTCTTCCAGGTACCACTTGAAACATTTGATTTAAAAAAATATTTTAGCACTTTTAACAGGGTAGGGTTTCAATACCTTGAAAGAAAAAACGTTCTTGCAGGTCTTAGCTAATTTATTTAATTAGAAAACTCTTTATGCATATATGATTAGAATCTGTTTTTTAAAATACCATTTTATTATTTAATTTACTTTTTGGATTTTGATTTTACTAGCATAAAAATTACTATGGGCTAACAGCTCATACTTTTCTCAGTTCTTTTTCTACCTTCTCTAATTACTAGCTGAATAACCTCTGAATTTCATATATAAAACTGCTTAATAATAGCATCTACATTAATGGTCGCTGTAAGAATTGTATTAGTTACTATGGGCAAAAGCTTTGCACAGTGCCTGGATCTTAGTAAATACTCAATAATTGCTAGACAATAATATTATTGTTATTGTCATTATTATTTCTAAATAAAAAGAAAATAACTTTATAGAGTAGGGAATTATATAATAAAACTGAAAACATGGACTGTTAAATTTTAGTTTTTTATTATTTTCTCTATGTACTTTCTGAATTGCATTCTGCTATGACTGAGTAAACGAAATCATGTTTCTGCTATTCATGTTCCCTAAGTTATGTTTAACTCAGCACTCATCCTTTTTATCCCTTATTCTGGATCACCACTAGTAAGAGAGATTGCAACATGTTATTCTTCTTTTAAATGTGAACAGCATTATGTAGTAGCTAAGTTTTAATAAATAGATGTATAACTAGCGCTTTACTGGCCCTAACTCTTTATCCTCTTGCAGTCCCTCCATGCCTCCATAGACAGAGTATCTTCCTAATTATTTAAGGAGCTTCAGGTAATGCCTAATGTGAATAGTACCATATGCTTCTGAATGCAAGATGTTTTTTCCCATCGCCCTTTCCTTCCTTCCTTCCTTCCTTCCTTCCTTCCTTCCTTCCTTCCTCTCTCTCATGTACTTTTTGCTCACATACACTTCCTGTGTCCCCTGTTTCTGTCACACCTCTTGGGTATGGCTGGCTGGCTCCCTTCCTTCCTTCCTTCCCTCCCTCCCTCCCTCTCTCCCTCCCTCCTTCCTTCCTTTCTTCCCTCCTTCTTTCCTCCCTTCCTCCCTTGCTTCCTTTCTTTTTGCTCACATATCACTTTGTGTGTCCTCTGTTTCTGTTGCATGCACCTCTTGAGTCTAGCTTTCTTTCTTTCCTTCCTTTTCTTTTTTCTCTCTTTCTTTTTTCTTTCCTTCCTTCCTTCCTTCCTTCCTTCCTTCCCTCCTTCCTTCCTTCCTTGTCTTTTCTTTCTTTGTTCCCAGTGAGTACTGCTGGCCCCTGCTGATGCACATTACCGATATTCTGGGGTCTTTACATTGCCAAGTGCTCAGGATTCTATGAGGTTTATAGAGAAACAGAAAATGTGCTTCCTTCCCTCTTTTAAGGTCATAATTTTTCAAATTGATACCAAAGTGTTCTACGTAATTCTCATGTTTTTAGAGGGTTTAAAATGTTTTGCCTACTTTAGTTACTTACAATCTTCTGTGTTTCTCAACCCCTTTCTACCCTATTAGATAGACAGGACTCTGGGAGTGTGGGTTGGGAGAGAATCTCAATGAGAGATTCTGTGCTACTTCAGATTGTGCCTCCTCCTCTGATGACTAAATCTTTCTTATGGGCCAAGCTCCTGTGACTCTCACCCTAAAGTGGGGTTCTACTCAATCTCACCGAGTGTGTTTGTTCCCTCACACAGAAAGTCTTTTTGTGGAACAGCTTCACTTACACTTCTCAACCCCAGTTTTGGATGTATGTTAGGTCCAGACCCTCCTACATATTTATAAAGTGAGTTGAACTTTGGGTTGCCTATTTCAAAACTGATAGATTTTAATTCTGGCAATAAAACAAGGCCTCTGTGGACCTATTTCTCAGCAGACTACTAAAGCTGCCTTCATGCTTTGTACATTAGTTACATCATTAGAAACATTTGAAAGTTAAAAGCATACTGTTTTTTAGAATGGTACATAAAGCAAGGCTTGGTAAAGATTCCAGAGGAATCTGAAGGTAGGAATATTTAGGTATTTCCATACTGTAAAATACAGTTAAACCTCACTGGCCTGTGTGTACAGCATATCCTTAGAGACTTCTGCCCAGAATCCTGGCTAGATTTTTATCCTTGCCATTTGGCAAAATAAATTCCTGACCTTGGAAATAAATGGGACACAATATTTCCCATGCTCCCTCAGATGTGTGATGAATATGTTATTTCTTTTTTCTCCCAATTATAGTGATCCTCTCCATAATTAATAATCTATCAGCCTCTTCCAGTTTGAATAACTTCCTTTCAGTTTAGAAATACTGTCTGTTCAAGATCACCTTATTATTGGACTTAATGTCTTTAGGTAATTGCTTAGCCTCTCAGATTCCTCTTTGAAGATGGCATTTGGGCACCTGAGGGAGAGGTGGAGAGCTGAAGGGGTACCTGGATCCTCATGCTGTCCTCTGAACACTCAGGGTTCCATGGCAACCTCTCTGCACCACCTGACTCTTCCTGATCTCCCAGAAGTTGAAGCTGAGGTCGGCAGCAGATTAACTCCTGATTACTGACCTCTCTGCCAGCTGGAGCTTGGCAGGGTTCCCGGGCTCCAGTAGCCTCCCTTTGGCTCACATTGGTACTGGGGTTCCTCTGAACCCCTCTGTGGACTCCATTTGGCTCCACCCATAGTTAAACCATTTCACAGGCTCTCCCATATCATAGCCCTTGGAGGATGGTGAGAACTTGAGGCTTCCATCTGCACTCTACAGGAACCAAGAGCATCTCAGGAATGCTGTAGTCTAATCTTCCATTAGTTTTTCATACCACTCTGCAGACTTTATTATATGGTGGCCACAGTTTAGTGTAGACATGACTTCAAAAAGTCCCAAATATTGGCTGAACGCGGTGGTTCACACCTGTAATCCCAGCATTTTGGGAGGCTGAGGCAGACGGATCACCTGAGGTCAGGAGTTCAAGACTAGCCTGGCCAACGTGGTGAAACCCCATCTCTACTAAAAATACAAAAATTAACTCGGTGTGGTGGCAGGTGCCTGAAATCCCATCTACTTGGGAGGCTGAGGCGGAAGAATGGCTTGAACCCAGGAAGCAGAGGTTGCAGTAAGCCAAGATGGAGCTACTGCACTCCAGCCTGGATGACAGAGCGAGACTCTGTTTAAAAAAAAAAAAAAGACCCAAATATCAACCAAAGTGAAAGCTCACCGACCATTTTGTCAACTTACCTGAAACATTTTTCTCTCTCATTTGCTCACATGTCGCTTTCTGTGTTCCTTGTTTGTGCCGCACCCCTTGAGTCCAGCTTTCTCCAGTCTCTCAGGACCAGAAGAGATGGATTTTAGGTTTTCCTTCCACTCAATGTATTCTATATGTACCCTAATCAACAAGCATGCCTGGTAGTCACAGGTAGAAGGGGTCTCTACTCTGAATCATTCAGAGAAGAAATAATCATATTCTTTCGATGCTATCACTAACACAGGACCATGATCCGAGACAACCAGGTTCAGTTCTTGGTATGTAAAGGAATTTGGGAAAATATCATCTCTCACCACAAAATCTGTATTTTTATGTATATTGAAGCAAAATCCTGTTTTGGTCATCATTTTCTTTACCTTTCTTCTATATCCATCCTAATCTCCCTTTCAGCTCATGTACTATTACTCCTTAATGCACACGCAGACACATACATGCACACACACACACACACACACACACACACACACAGTCTCTCTCTCTCTCTCTCTTTCTCCCTTTCTCTCTCTCACTGGGAAAAAGAATAAGTTGTTGGAGAGACAAAGGAGAATTTATGTGCATGGAAAGAAAAATGACAAAGCACATTTTTTTCAGAATATAGTAGTTCTATTTTTAAGAATTTGCCTTGCATGTCTTCTCAAGTTTAGCAAGACCTTAGTAGTAGGCCACCGTGCTCAGGGTGGCTCCCTGCTCCACTGTCATTTCTTTCCTTTCCAGCCTCATCTATTACGTCTCGCATTATTTTTCCATTTCCAGAGCCAACTTTATGCCACTGTCCTTCAACTTCCAAATGTGAGGGTGCCTGTCTTCTTATAGTTCCAAACCCTTCTGGTCTCTACTTTCATTATTATTGCATTGCCATTTCAGCCCCTTAATTCTGCATATCCATATCCATTCCAAGGAAATCCTTCTTTCCCTTTTTTCTTCCCCTCCAGCTCCAAAATATCTTATTCTATGCAAGGAACCACTATCAGTTGATGGACTCAACTGTTTTCTCTTACCTATAGTTTTTTCCTACTGTCAAGATGTTCTTCAGCAGTTGAAATCAGAGCTCTCTTAAGGAAGTGGCCCTCTTGATGCTATCACTAATATAGGGAAATTTGTTGGAGAGATTGCCAACCAATGAGAGGGACAAAGAGGGAGGAAAAATATTTTTACCATTGAGAATATTGGAAAGTGGATATGGATGTTCTTCTAGTGACACAGATTATAGCATAATTCATGAGTTATGTATCCTGTTTTATCATTGAAGTTCTTATGAAACTGTAACATGGAAAATACATGTGGGGAGCTTTTGGCAGCTAATTTGGCCCTGAACCCCATTTGGAACATCATGACTTAGGAAAGTATGCTTGTAATTTGACTTATGAACAAGCTTTTGGGATTTAATCTTACTATGAACTGAAGAGTGTGCCCTCAAAATTTATGTACTGAAGCTCAAATCGCTAATCTGATTATATTTGACTACCTTTTGAAAGCAATTAAGATTAAATTAGGTCATAAGGTACTGTGTGCTAATCCAATAGGATTGATATCCTTACATGAAGAGGAACTTTAGTACAAGGAAAGGGCATGTGAGGATGTAGCAGAAAGGTGGCCATTTGCAAGCCAAGAGGAGAGTCCTCACCAGTCACCAAATGGGTTGGCACCTTTATCTTGAACTTCAAAGCCTCCAGAATTGTGAGAAATAAAATTTCTTTTGTTTAAGCTACCTACCCCTTGGTATTTTGTTATGGCAACCTGAATTGACAAAGACAAACTTGTTTGTAAATTCAGAATTAAGTACAATTACCTATTTATGAACAGATTATATCCACAAAACTTGACCATTACCATTTATAAACATTTATAAACTAAATGTAAGTAAAACATAGGTTGAGGTGGTATTGAGATAAATATTGTTTTTGTTTAAATATAAATAAATTAATGGATGATAAATCCCATAGATTCCTAAAGAGAACTTCTTTAGGGATAAGCCTAAACATTGGTTATGAGTCAAAATATCAATCATCCACTGGATACCTATGTGCTCAACATTCTTTATGATCAATAAACATAGCTTTATTATAAAAGTAACCCCCACCTGGCAACTCACAGTAGGTACTCAATGAATGTTAACTGAATTAAAAGAAAACTACCATTATTAGTAGAAGTTTAGACACCAAAATTAATGTCACAAACATCTTTGGCAGATAGAAAGGTATGGACAGGCATATGGGTATCACGCAAAGGTATTTGTGGCTACCTAATGCCCTTTAGTATGGTCAAAGATACAGCACTCTCTGCTGCTGGAATGTTTTTCTAATCAAGTTCAGTATTTATAATTTTTTGGAAGGAAATTCGCTACTGCTTTAAGAAATAAAGAAAGAAACAAAGCTTATGATGTACTCCAAAGTTGAGTAAAAAGGGGTTAGGAATTTTACATGGTTCTTGAGTCACCGAATACATCTTCTGGAATTTATTTATTTTATTTTTTTGCTTGCTTCCCCAGTAACTTAAATTCTGATTAATGCAGGCTTTTCTTTGGTACTAGTAGCTCTGTAGTGGTGGGAAATCTGACTAAAACCTATATAATACATGGTAAATAATGGTTTTTATTTTTCAACTTGTGCAGTCATCTTCCTTAAGAATATAGCTACACAAAGCTTAAACAACTACTTGTTTATATCGGTTCAGTAAAATAATAAAACTTTCAATTTAGAGGGCAAATGATTAGGTCTCAGTATCCATTTCAATGATTCCTTCACTCTTTAGCTGACAGTGCAGACCATGATGGTATCGACTATGATAGGGGATGCTGGCTCCTAGAAAGCATGGGTTTCTTCAGGAGGGTGATGGAAAGGCATGTGCTAACAGGGTCAGAGTTCTGTGTGAGAGTCCCGTGGTCTTCAGAATAGCCTTTCCAAGCCACTGTGTACTCATTCAATCAACACGTAGGCCTCTACTATGTGCCAGGCTTTACAAAACAGGTATAACAGTAGCTGAAATGGTAGTAGCTAGCTTTTGCTTACCACTTAGTCATTTAATCCTCACTAAAATCGTATGTAGATGGTACTTTAAAAAGTTGGTATTTTCACAGATAAAGGAACCAAGGCACAGAGCCATTAATTAATTAATTCTCCAATGTCACTCAGGTTTTAATGATGAAGCCATGATTTTACCCCACCAGTTTGATTCCAGAAACTTCACTACTATACTGCTGTTTATAGGATCTTAATTTTCTTTTATTATATATGCACTTATTTACTGTTCTCATTTATTATTTTTGTATTCATTGTTCTTGGTAGTATTTAAGTGTGTAAGAACCTCATGAGAAAAAGGCATGTGAATATTCTTAGAAAACTACTTAGTACACTGTGAACGTGTGTTGTTATTATTTATTGTATTTGTTCCATGTGATTAGGCCCCTTGCATTTAATTCTCTTTAAAAAAAAAAAAAGCTTTGTTTTATGCAGAATTTCCCCCCTTTGATCCATTTGGGAAGTCTTGCTATTTACAGTCACAAACTTTGTATTCTATTTCCTGGTGCTTCAAATAACTTATGTGTCCTAAAATTAGAGACTTCTACCATCTGGTACTGTTTTTTTATGTTATGAAGTATTTTATATATTACAAATATAACATATGATAATTATAAACCACCATTGTTGCTCTTTTCATGTATGCATTATTATGTGTTTTCATTGCATTCATGAAAAAGGGTAAACAGCATTTTATAAAGGGAAATCCAGAATATTGGTACATGCTTTGTTTTGGTAATAATGTTCTCTAGTAGATAAGCAACCATGTATTTTACTGGCTTATCCAATTTTAACAATACCAGTTTGAACTGAAACAATCTGACAAATTATACTGAAAGTTAGAAATCTTAAGCTTATACTTTGAACATCAAATTTCTCCTTGCAATTTGCTGTTATTGTTTTAAGTGTGAGGACCACACACTCCTTCCGTTTAGTTGGAGAACCTGACTTGTGGTTGCTACTTTCTACTCCCTGACTGCTGCTGCTACCTGCCTAATAATTGTGTTTGGCTCCCTGTAAACCTGCAGTCAGAAAGGTATTTGAATTTTCCCCCTCTAGCACTTGCAAATCCGATTTTTATGTATAACTAAGTGCTCTTAGTTTTTACTCTATCTACTACTGGGGCCTGGTTTCTAGCAGGCCTGTAACTAAGCCAGATCCGGCCTATGTAATGCTGTTTGTAATGAGAAATCTAAACAGGGAATGGCAGTGAGGCATGGCAGGAATGTGTTTCCATTGGAGAAGTCAGTGTAGAGAAAAAGTATAAGCAAAGCCATGTCCAGAAGGCCTTTTCAGCTGGCCAAGACGGAAGACTAATGTTATTGTACATAGGCTGTTACCCTGCCAGCCCTTCCTCACAGATTTGCTTTCTCTCTCTGTCCCTCTTCCCCCGCGACCTCTTCCCCTTTTACCCCTTTCATCTCTTCCTTCTCTTTCGCTTTCTTCTTCTGTCTTCGGACTCTGCTGACTGTTTGCTCAGGTGGACAGTGACACCATTTGGAATGAGCTACACTCGTCCGGTGCTGCACGCATGGCTGTTGGCTGTGTCATCGAGCTGGCTTCCAAAGTGGCCTCAGGAGAGCTGAAGGTGAGGTCTGGGTTGCATTAAGTGTGGGAAATCCAGAGAAGAAACTGAAACAGAGATGTTGTTCTGTGGGAATTGTGGGGAGTATGGCATGGTAATAAAAGGAAGGGCAGAAGGAAGAGGGTAGAGATGGCCACTAAGGTGTGATAATAACTCATCTATAGGCAGGGAGTAGCTCATCCTGCTCTCAGGGCCTTCTTCTGCCTGAGAACCCTCTGCAGTCAGGGCCCACCGGTGTGCCTTTAAGAGCACAGAGATAATAAGCAAAGCTATGGTTCAGGTTAAAAATACCTTTAGTATATACATGTCTGTCATACCATCCTGAGATTCTCTTTTGAGGCAATTTTAAAAATATGATTACTGAGAAGTGTGTATAAGCTCAGAATACCACCCAGAGAGAGGGAGGCAGAGAAAGGTAAATACCAGACGGGAAGGATTGGGAGGAAGAAGGAAATTGTTGATTAGAAGGGTAATGATCCAGAGTGTGTTTTTCCATGAAAGAACTTAAAAAATGAGCTATGCTTTATTGTTCTTTTCTTTTTATGGTCTCTTCTTTTCTACATCATATGAAAAGAACAATGTCCAAACCCCAGCGTTTCCCAGTCTAAACAATTTATAAAAGCTAGAGACCTGACAGACGTTGACATTTTATTTGGTATTTTAACAGTGCTATTTAAAGGTATGCCATGTGCGTCTTGAATGCAGTTACCCCAATAAACTTTGTTGGTGCTAACACGGCCTTTTAATGCACTAGTTCACACACTTCATGACGCAATCTCGGTGGTGATTGATTTGGTATTTTTAGCAATTGTGGGGCTTAGGGAAATATATTATGACCAATAACATATGCACTGTGAGTTTTCTTAAAACAAGATAAAATGTAATTAGGATTACTTTTCTTTATGTCTAGTGAATTTTTATTCAATTACATGGGACTCTTCCAGTTGTGATTAAAAATATGGAGTAGGAATGTGCACTTCACAATGCAACGTTTGTCCAAGAAGTCTTTACTCTTAACTCTTTAAAGAGTCAGAGCCTACGGAAATATAATTTTGATAGGGTGAGCTCTATTTAAAAAGTAGATGTGCCTGTATATATTTGACATAAGTAGTATTAGGACATTGCTCATCTTAGGGGATATATGAGGTCGTTAATGTGGTGCTTACTCTTCAGTCTTTACCTTTGAAAATGAGCAAATAAAAAGAGGAAAGGAATCAGCCTGTGGAGAGGTTTTGGCTATCTCCCAGCAGAACTTGAGGAAAAATTCTTCCTATTTGAGTGCTTTTGTTGTACTTGCACTACTGCAATAAATTAACACTTTAAAAGAAAATTTGAACATCTTATTTTAAAAAGAATCCAAATGGCAGAAGTCAGCCAGGCCACAATATTATAATTTTAAAGATTATGCTGGCACAGCTCTTTGATAACAAAGATAATTATTATGTTAGCTTTCACAATTTCTAATTGTTTTAAGTTTGTGTAAGTTTAAGCAATAATTCAGAAACCTTCTCAAGTAGAATGCCCACGTTTCAGTCATCAGAAGCATCATTATTAGCTCCACTGTGTGCAGAATTGCCAAATATATGCATGAAGATAGTTGAATAAAAACATAATTCCATGTTTAGAAGTCATCCATTTAAAATAGCCAGTTACAAACAATGTGTCAACAACACATAGTATGGGCATGCTGACCACCAGCTGTAGTAACATCAGGTATTTATATTAAGAACAAGGATTGGTACAAATGTCTTCTCTTCCTCTGGTTGAGGAATCAGCAGGCATGGTTTAAAAAGAAAAGAAAACAGTGAAAAAAAAAAAAAAAAAGAAAAGCCAGCCTAAGAATCGAGAAATCTTAGTCCGGGTTCCACCACTTACATAGCGTGTCATTTGTGGCAAATCTGTAACTTTTCTGGGGCTCAATTTCTTGTTCTGCACAATCATCTAGGTGGAATTGATAATACTGAAGGTCATCCAAGGCACTGGCATTTTGAGCTATTTGCGAATGAAAAGTGGATATGAATCTCAATTATAACACTATGGCATCCCAAGCAGTAGATATTCTGAAATTTCAATTTGCTTTGATGAACATTCCAGATTGTGCAGCTGGGTTATCTTTCTGATTCCCAAGTCTATTGTAAAAGTCCAAGGTAGGCAGAATCATAACAGAGGCACTGGTACTATGCTGACAGGTCAAGAGACTGAAGCCCTGGGTTGCTAATAATTTAGGTAAGGCTACAGAGATGCCATGGGGGAAAAGTAGAACTCACAAATGATTTGGAGCCATAGTAAAGAACATGTGTAACTGAGGTAGACAGCCATGTTTGTGGACCACTATTCAACAACCACAAAAACTACCCAGTGCCTACGTGTCCCAGACTCAATTATGATGGGGCTGATATACCTGCAGGCCAGGAGCATTATTACTCATGGTTTGTGGATTCGATTCATTCAGAACTTGGAAGAAAATAGGGAAGGTTATTCAAGGACACTGGGAAGTAATAAGAAATGTGAAAAGAAAATACTTGAGCATTTTGTTATTCATTTTTCTGCATCTACATTCAGTTCTCACATATTCTATCCCATTCTCCCAGTAAATCAACATTTAATTAAATAACATTGGCATGTTACGATACCACATCGTATGAGATTGCACTAATTTTTCTTGGAAAATAGAATAAAATTAAGAGCTTTATTTGAAATATGATGTGCCTGGATATAGCGTGGAAATGACAGATGAGAGCTAGCTAGAGGAGGTCTCTGAGATCACAGAGGATGAGGACCTAAAAGATAAGAAATGTGCACAACAAAAGAAAATGCCAGAAAAAATTGTATGACTTGGAAATTTTGTTTGATGCTGAACTTGACCATGGCTAACCTCCTAACTTTTGATAGGTCCTTTCCTTTCTTCCCCCAGGGGATATTGAGGAGCTGAAGGAATTAGAAGAATGAACCAGGCACAGGGGGTGGGTTTCATGTTAACGCTTAAATAGAACATGTGCGGCAAACTATATCAGCAAATTGGTATATTTTTTGGCACAGCATAGACCTGCTCAGTGGAGCTCAGTGAAAATCATGGGGACTTTCAGACTTTCCAAGTTTTTAAACAATACATTTTTAAAAATACATAAGAAGGAATTCCTCAGATTTACAGATATTCAAATTGGTTATTTCTCAGATTCTCTTACAAAGGAACAAAAATATTCTGAAATTGTTGGCATGTTTGGTATATTGGAAATCATAATTGGAAGAATAATTATCTCAAAACGGATTTATTGTTTTATAGGACATTTTAGAAAGTATGTCAAAGACATAGAAATAGCTCTAAAAGGTGAACATTTTGTAATCATAAATAAAAAAGGATTGATACTTATTGAAATTTAATATAAAGATTCACTTTGGTGTTCTTTTGGCAATGCTACCATGTCTTCATAAAATAGTCAAAATTGCTTTTAGCTTCTGGACATATTTATCAAAACAAACAAAAACAAAAAAAATCCTAAACACCTGGTTATCTGAGTGATGGATGAATTTGAGTGTATACTGAATGAATATGAGTTTGAGTGTGTATTATGATGTCATGTTGCTAATAATAACTGCTACTCATTGAGTGCCTTCTATAGGCAGCCAGTTTATATGTAATTTACTGTTATTCTCACAATGTACCCTGGAAGTAAGTACAGGATACTGGCTCAAAGACATTAAGTAACCTTTTAAGATCCTGTAGATAGGTTAATAAATAATAAAATATGTAAATCTGATAATCCTCTGTTTTCTTTCAACCACTCTATCAGGACATTCTTTTACAGATAGCACAAATATACATTTTTAAAAGGGGCTAAAACTATTTTAAGTAAGCAAAATTTTATCTTTTTTATTATTATAAAACATTTGAGACATACAAAAAGACAAGAAGTTACATTCTTACCTAACAAAATATAATAATAAAATAAATACCCACGAACTCCTCATCCAATTTAAGAATTGAACTTTGCTCACAATATTAAAATTCTCTCAGTGCTTATCTCATTCCTATATTTTAAAACCAGATAGCCATTAATCTATTATATTTTTTTAAATTATGGCCCTGCACAGTGGTTCATGCCTGTAATCCCAGCACTTTGGGAGGCTGAGGCGGGTGGATGACTTGAGGTCTGGTGTTCAAGACCAGCCTGGCCAACATGGCAAAACCCCGTGCTCACTAAAAATACAAAAAATTAGCCAGGTGTGTTGGCAGGCACCTGTAATCCCAGCTATGTGGGAGGCTGAGACATGAGAATGGCTTGAACCCAGGAGGCAGAGGTTACAGTGAGCCGAGATTGCACTGCTGTACTCCAGCCTGGGTGGCAGAGTAAGACTCCATCTCAGAAAAAAAAAAAATTTCCTTTTGTCTTGTTAATAGCTTTAAACATGCTTTTTGCTTTATAAAAATGGAACCTTATCAAATATATTCTTCTTCAGCATATTTCCCCTAAAAGGTATATTATGAGGATTTATCCATGTGGAGATTATATATATATATATATATATATATATATATGAATGATTAATTCATTTTCATTGCTATAAAATATTCCCTTTGCACCATAATTTATATATTTATTCTTCTGCAAGACATTGTAGTTGTTTCCAGGTTTTTGCTTTTTTGAATAATGCTATATGAACACCCTTGAACATGGCTGCTCTTTCACTAGAGTATAACAAAGAGTAAAACAGTCCACTCCTAGGCTACTTTCACAATAAATTTCAGGAGGTAGTGCCAAGTGGAATTCCAAAGTCATTTTACCACAATGACATCAGCAAAGTGTCAGTCTAAGAGTTCAAAAATTCTTTTCTCCATAAAAACAACGATAAAACAGGCAAAATGCGTCAGGATGAAATTTTTCGAAACTCAGGAAAGTAATCAAAGTCTTCCAACAACTCAGGAAGCATGTTTCAAAAAAACAACCCAGCTGAATCTTGGTGAGAACAGAGAGATTTGTGGTGTTTTAACTCATCGTATTTCCATCTTCCCCTTTCTAGGTCCATGGTAGCCTTACCAAATCACAGCCTGCATTCTTAGCATAAACTAGTAACTTGTCAACCTCTGATGGGGAGATAAGGGAGTGGATAATGGAATTGGAACTCCTTCAAAGCCTCAGTCCTAGAGAATTGTCATTATTTGACCTGTCCAGTGCTTCCCTGCATAACTTACTTGCAAGGCTTTATTTGGCTTCATGAGGTTTTCACACAGTGTGAAAGCCTTTTTCTTAGAAGTATTTGTTGTGAAAAATTAGTGGCGATCATTCAACTTTATGGCTGCTTGAGGTGGTGGATAACAATGGGGCAAGCAATAGGTTAGCCAAAAGCATCAAAGAAAAAACTGTGGAATGTGCATAAGGACTATGAAAAGCCACATCAGATTCCTAAGAATGTAGAAAGCCACATGTATGATAGGGCTATATGCATACTCAGGTTTGTGTTCCTACTCAGGAAAGACCTGAAAAGGCCCTAAACTTTTATCTCAAACTGATTTTGAGGCTCTGTTCAAACAGGAAGTGAAGGTCCAGGTAGAGTTGTCAGCTGCCTGGTTAAATATTTAAAATGTGCCCTAACACACACAGACACACACACACACACACATACACACACACACACACACACACAGAGCCCCTTGGCAAAGGCTGGGGGAGTGCTGGTTTTAAGCATTAAAAGAAATATATTTATCCAATCATTGACTGACCACTAAGCTAACAATGCAAAGACTTCAGTAGCATATAAAACATAGAACACAGATTTTACACAACTATTTCAGAAAAGTCACTAAGAAAATGACAATAACAAAAAGGAACAACAACAAATCCTGGAAAGAGATGAGAATATGACTTCTAGTTTTGCCATACTGTTTTGTTTAAAATATCCAGTTTTCCACAGAAATGTTTGAGACAAGCAAAGAAACAAGAAAGAATGCCCCACACAGAGTAAAAACAAATCAGTCAATAATAACTGTCCCTGAGTTAGCTCAGTTATCAGACTTACTAGACAAAAACTAAGCTAGATATTTTTAATAATTTAAAGAAGTAAGTTAAGCCATGTCTAAAGATTGTATGAGGATGTATGACTCTATAAACAGAATACTAATAGAGACACAGACATTGTTAAAATAAAAGAACCAAAGAAAATTCTGGATTTGAAAAATACAATAACTTAAATGAAAAATTTACTAGAAGGGCGTAGTAGAAATGTGAGCAGGCAGATGAAAATGTCAGCAAACCTGAAGATATCTAGTCTGAAGACCAGGAAGAAAAGAGAATGAAGAAAAATGAACAGAGTTTCAAAGGCCTGTAGGACATGATCAAATGTACCAACATATGCATAATAAGTTTCAGAGAAGAAAAGAGAAAGGGGAAGAAAGAATATTTGAAGAAATTACGGCTGAATATTTCCCAAATTCAATAAAAACATTAATCAACATATTCATGAAGCTCAGTGCTCCAACTACGATAAACTCAGAGATCCATACCTAGACACACCATAATGAAACCATTGAAATCCAATGATGAGAAAAAAATCTTAAAAACAGCAAAAGAGAAGCAACTCATCACCTCCAAAAATCCTCAATAAAATCAACAACTTAGGTCTCATCATAAACTATGTAGGCCAGAAGGCAGTGGGATGACATCATCAAAGTGCTGAAAGAAAAAGACCATCACCAAGTATTCTATGTCCAACAAATCTGTCCTTCAAAAATGATGGTGAATTTAGTACATGCTCTGTTTTACCCAATTAGTCCATTCACCTATCTCTGAATCAGTACCACATACTACTCATTACTTCAACTTTATAAAAGGTCTTGACTATCAGATAGGAAAAATTTTTTCACTTTCTTATTCTTCCTCACTAGAGCTTGACATTTTCTTTGTTCTTAAATGTATAGTTTAAACTCACCTTGTCATTTTGCATGAAACATTCCATGAGAGGTTTTTTTGCATTGAATCTACAGATGAGTTTGACAATAATTAACATTTTTAGGCGATTGAGTCTATTTGTTTCTGAGCATATGTTTACATTTATTTATACTTTCTTTGAAGTTTCTTAATCAAGTTTTATAATTTCTTCTTGGGCAAGGGATGGCGGTGCATGCCTGTAATCCCAGCACTTAAGGAGGCTGAAGTGGGTGGATTACTTGAGCTCAGGAATTTGAGACCTGCCTGGACAGTATGGCAAAACCCTGTCTCTACAAAAAATACAAAAATTAGCCAGGTGGGGTGGCATGTACCTGTTGTCCCAGCTACTCAGGATGCTGAGATGAGAGGATTGCTTGAGCCCGGGAAGTCAAAGCTGCAGTGAGCTAAGATCATGCTGTCTCATTCCAGCCTGGAAGACAGAGCGAGGCCTTGTTTCAAAATAATAATAATAATAATAATTTCTCCAAAGACAAAAAATATATATATGTAGGTAATTCATGTTTTTGAAAAGAATTTTAGTGGCATCTTATCACAATTACATTCTCTGTTCTGATGTACAAAGGGGCTGTTTATTTTTTGCTAATTGTACATCATTATTATTGCAAAACTAGTAATAATTTATAAGTCATTTGGGGTTTCTTTCTAATATCATCTGCAAATAATGACAGTTTTATTTCTTTTTTTCCAATAATTATGCCATTTTAAAATTTGTATTTCCTTATTACATGGGCTAAAATCTCTGATATAATGCTGAAGACAATTGAACATGGTGAGTATTCTTGTGTCTTTCTAGATTATCTGTTTCACCATTAAATATTATGTTTACTACAGGCTATTGTAAATATTTTATATTTTGTGGAAGAAATTACCTTTCATTTCTACTTTTCTAAGAATTTTCTTTCTCCTGTGAGAGAATTTTACGTCGTATGAAATGTTTTATAGGTGGCTATTGGTATTACGAAGTGAATTGTATTTAATTTATTAATGTGATAAGTTATATTAATTAGATATTAAAAATTTTTGTATTCTTGAGATAAATCTACCTTGGTTATGATTTATTATCATTGTTATGCATTTCCACAGTTGGTTTGGTAATAATATTTTGGTTGGAATTTTTGCATATATGTTCATTACTGAAATTGGTCTGTAATTCTTATAAAGACCCGTCAGTCTAGTGCATCAGGGCTTCATAAAGTGAATTTGAGACTGTCTCTATATTTGTCTACTTTAGAGTAATAGTTCGGTAAAATTGGGAAATTTGTTTTTTCAACGTTTGGTAAAACTTTCCTCTAAAGTCGTAGAGCCTTGTTATTTAGGAAGATTTGTAACTACTGATTCAAATTCTTTCATTATTATGAAACTATTTGGAATTTGTATTTCTTTTTGAGTCAATTTAGGAGTGTTGTATTTTTTCTTGACATTTACATATTGGAGCCAAATTTTCAAAATTACTCATATGAATCCGTTCATAATATCCTCTTTTAACACTTCAATGTTTGCAGGAGCTTTAGCAATATATCTTTTTCATTATCATACCGCTTATTTTTCCTCTTTTTCTTGATCAATTCTGTCAGAAGTTTGACAATTCTCTAATTCCTGTAGAGCAAACTTTGGCCTTTGTAGATGTCTTATATTTTATGAATTTCTTCTATTTTTATTATTTGTTTTATTTGGGGGAGGTCATATATTTCTTTTAATAATTTCTTAAATTATTTAGCTCATTATTTTACAACCTGTAGTCTTTTCTACTTATTAGAGCTATAAATTTTTCTTTAAGTGCTATTTGAGTTACATGCTGTTTTCTATAAAGAATTCTCAAGAGTTTAGTTTTTAAAATGTCTTATTTCCATTATCTCCTTTTTTGAGCCATTAGTGTATTAAATGTGTATTTTTAAATTTCCAAACATATGAGTGTTTTAGTCACGATTTTTGTTATTGAATCAATTTAAATATAAGACATTCATAAAATTTGATCTTTATCGTACTAGTTCTTGGAAGTTTATGAGATCCGCTTTATTGACTAGTGTTCTTGCTATTTGTAAAATGTTCTTTGTGTGCTTAAATAGAATTGGCATCCACATATTATTGAGTGAAATATTTTATATGTCCATTAGCACAAGCTTATTAATTATTTTGTTAAAATAGTCCATATTTGGCTGCAGGATTTTTGCAAGATTCTATAATGGCTATTTAAAAATGTGGTGTTAAAGTTTCCAAATATCATGATAGATTTTTTATCTTTATGGAACTGTTAATTCTTGCTTTAGATATTTAAAAACTCTGTTATTAGGTACAGTAAAATTAAGACTATTATATGCTTATAAATCCTTTATTAATATATAATAATTATCTTAAGTAAATATTTTTATCCTCAATTATATTTATGATATTAATATAGCAAAAACAGCTTTTTTTCTTTTCTAGTATTTTCCTGGCTTATCATTTACCATTCCTTTACTTTCAGACTTTATTACATACTAGGTCTATCTCTTATAAACAGCATGCCTGGATTTGTTTTCTAATATGACTGTGTATTTTAATTGGGGAGTTCAATTCACTTATATGTGTTATGATTTATAATATACTGAAACATATCTCTATCATCTTATTTTTTCTTTTTGTTCCATTATTGGTTTGTCCCCTTACTTTCACCCACCCCTTGCTTTATTTTTAATTGAATTAGTTTATTTTTTCTCTATGTGACCTCTTTTTTCAGAAAATGCACCCTTTTTTCTATTATTTTAGTAACTACCTTTAAAAATTTAACCTATTTATAACACATCCTAAACTTCACTATCTTTTTTTCCCACCAACAATACAAGAACTTTATGTTTTCTATTTTAAAGCAATAGTCATGTCCTAACTTACATGCTTAGGACTTTAGTTGTATTTATAAAAGACTAATATCACTGATGAGGTATGATTGTACTGTTTTAACCATCAGTGTTTCTCTATACTTGCTCGCTATTTACCATTTTTCTTATCACCATTTATGATTGGATCTGAAACCTCTGTTCTGGGATTGTTTTCTTTCTTCCAGGACATTTTTTCAGATTTTCCTTACTGACGGTTTCTCAGTTTTTATTTATCTATGTTGTCTTTTACCCTCATTCTTGAAAGACAGTTTTGCTAAGTACACAGTTCAAAGTTGACAGTTTCTCTCAGCACTTTAAATATCTTCTGTGCTTTTCTGGCTTCCAATTTTGATGAGGAAAAATCAGCTGATAGTCTGATGATCATTTCTTGTAGATTTTCTATTTTTTTTCTCTTGGATTTCTTTTAATGTCTTCTTTTTGGATTTGTTATACTGTATCTTGCTTGCCATGTATTTTTAGTGGATTTTACTCAGTCAAGTTGTTTAAAATATATACGTATTAGTAAAATCAAAATTTAATGCAGCCAGTCAATGATATTTTGTGATATATCCCTTGCAATAGACTGCAAGCAACCTTGCTGATTTCAATAATCAATGATTAATTTATTTTAAAAAAACATGTTTCAAGTACCTATCATATGCCAGAAACTACTATAAATACTGAAAATACTGTGGTGATCCAGACAGGGAAATTAGGTTTCCTACTGAAGAGCAATGATAAAGAGATAAACAAATAGACATATGATACAAGTTCATGTGAAAATGTGTTATGGATAAAAGTAAAGGATGAAAGAGAGCTAGAGGAAGACTGAGCAAGAAGGCTAGCTCTGTTAGCTTATCAGAAAGGCTTTACTGATAAGGAGAGATTTGTGCTGAGTGAATTAAGGGAAGAATTATGTAGATATGTGGGGAAAGAATATTCCACACAGGAAGAAAAGCAAATACAGAAGCTCTCTCAGGGTGGGGCAAATAAGTAGGTCTTGACATGTTTAAGAAACTTCAAGGCCTGAGCGTCTGAAAGTGAGATGAGGTTAGAGAGATAGTCAAGTGCTACATGATGGGATGCATGTGCACGTCCACACTCACACATACACACAAACACGCTGTGGTTCATACACACGTATGCATATGTAAATAATATTAAAAATGAAGGGTCTATTTCTAGTAGGGCATAAGGATAACGACGGTGGTAAGTGCTGATTGTGAATGAGGAAAGCTGCATTGCATTTCATATACATTTTGCCACACATTTGGCCTTTGTTAAAATGTTATATTGCTGTCTACCCTAAAATGGTTCAACAAATAAGGTATGCATTGAAATACCTGTGTTGACTCCAATTATGACCAAATCCTAAACTGTGGACAATGGATATTTACCATGCATACTATATACTGCTTCAGTGAATTCCTTAAAACAGCCAAAGAAGACTGCAATTATCTTACCTAATCCAGTTCACATTACAAAAGACTAGAGAACATAGATGTGATTGATGGAAGATTCTTTTCTTTTCTTTTTTATTGAGACATGGTCTCACTCTGTCACCCAGGCTGGTGTGCAGGGGCGTAATCTCTGCTCACTGCAACCTCTGCTTCCCAGGCTTAAGCGATTCTCCAGCCTCAGCCCCCTGAGTAGCTGGGACTACAGGTGCCTGCCATCACGCCTGGCTAATTTTTTGTATTTTTTGAAGAGATGGTGTTTTGCCATGTTGCCCAGGCTGGTCTTGAACTCCTGAGCTCAAAAAGATCTGCCTGCCTCGGCCTCCCGAAGTGCTGGGATTACAGGCATGAGCCACTGTGCCTGGCCCAATGGAAGACTCTTAAAAGGAATTTAAGTATTCTGACTATCCTGCTCAGTTCCCTTCCTAAGCTTTGCTCCCACTTAAACTAAATGTGCAAGAGAAGGGGAAGGACAGTAAGGAAATCACTCATGTCCACAAACAGGAGGAGTAGCTTTTCAGTCTTTAACTTGTTGCATGTTGAGCTATTGGAATTTGTAGGTTCACTTTAGACTGTTACCAGAGTGGGGTAGGACGTTCACTAGAAGGCCTGATAAATGTGTCAGGAGTTTGAGAGCTTATGTAAAGATCAAGGAATACTCAGGCTTGTCACCTGGAGAAGAGATAAGTGGAGAGCTGGCTGAACGTGCCCATGTGGATCGGTCCAAGAGAGAGAAGTGAGCAGCTGCACAGATGCAAAAACTGTTGGTGGGGCAAGGATTTTTCCCCCTGCAGGCCAGTGGACACTGGGCAGAAGGCAATTTTAATCATTATGAAAGGATTTCACCAACAATGGTTGCCTGCAAGGGAAAAGCCACCAGTAGAATGAGACTGGAGGCATGTGAAAGAGCTGATGAAGGCCTGCAAGGTCAGCCCGTGAGAGCATGACGCATCTCAGTGAACTTAGTGACCTGTTCACTAAGTTCACTGTTAGTGAACAGGTCACTGACAGTGGACCTGAGAGTGTTCCCATTCATAAGGAACAGTGTTTGGATGTCTGCTGTGACTGAAGGCCTTTGAAGAACCCAGAGAGATCACCAAC
Organism: Gorilla gorilla gorilla; assembly: GCF_029281585.2. Lineage (NCBI taxonomy): Eukaryota > Metazoa > Chordata > Mammalia > Primates > Hominidae > Gorilla > Gorilla gorilla. The sequence continues at coordinate 26,252,819 of NC_073230.2, forward strand.
TTGCATTACTAATCCAGTCTTTATGATTTTTCCGTCTTCCCAGTCTCCAGAGCTGTAGGATCTGTAAAGTAAGCAGGAAGGAAGTGGAGTAAGAAGGAAAAAATATAAACTATAAATTATATAGCCTCCTCTCCCCAACACACACAGATGTACACATCACATTTGCCCACTGCTGGTCCCTGATCCTGTGGGTCAGCTGAGGAGTGGGGGAAGCTTCAAATAAAATGTGACATTAAAGTTTTCAATGAGGCTGAACTGGACTTTTTAACATCTAAAAATGAGACTATTTCCATAGTAAAAGTAACTGAAAAGCTGTGGAATACATCAGATAAAAACTAAAGAAAGACTAGGGCTTGGAGAAAAATAATCCCACTTCCGTTTCACCCCATTCAATATATCAGTGCATTATTAACTTTCTATTGCTGCTATAACAAATTACCCCAAATTTAGTGGCTTAAAACAATGCAAATTTATTCTTTTCAGTCCTGGAAGTCTTTTGACAGGACTCAATGGGCCAAATCAAGATGTCAGCAGGACTACATTCCTTCCTTATTCAGGGGTTGGCAGAATTCCTTTCCTTGTGGTTGTGAGACTTGGGTCTCCATTTTCTTGCTAGCTGTCAGCCGCAGGCTGCCCTTAGCTCCTAGAGTACTCTCCCCATTCTTTGTACCTCTACATCTCAGAGCCAACAATATGGCATGGAATCCTCATGTTGTCATTTTTCTAACCCTTTCTGTCATTATGTCTCTCTGTGACCACGGTTGGAAAAGGTTCTATGCTTTTAAGGATGCATGTAATTATGATATTAGCTGTGCTCTTAGATGGTCTTCATTATATGAAAATACATTTATTGTATACCTAATTTGTTGGGAATTTTATTCAGGAAAGGATGCTGAATTTTGTCAAATGCTTTTTCTGCATCTATTGAGAGGATCATATGATTTTTATCCTTCATCCTGTTACTGTGTTATATCACGTTTATTGATTTGCATATGTTGAAACAACCTTGCAACTTAGGGATAAATCCCACTTTATCATAATGTGCTTTCAATTTGGTTTGCTAGTATTTTGATTTTTACATCCATGTTCATCACGGATATTGGCCTGTAGTTTTCTTGTTTTGCAGTGTCCCGGCCTGGTTTGGATATCAGAGTAATGCTTGCCTCATAAAATTAGTTAGAAATGCTCCCTTCTTTTTTAATTTTTGAAAGGGTTTGAGAAGTATTTGCATTGATTCTTTAAACGTTTGGTAGAATTTACCAATGAAGCTTTTTGGTCCTGGGTTTTACTTTGTTGGGATTTTTAAATTTTTGATTCAATCTCCTTGCTACTGCCTGCTTCAGATTTTCTGTTTCTTCATGAAGACTCTGTTTCTCAGCAGGATATATGTGGCTAGGAATTTATCTGTGTCTGTAGGTTATCCAATTTGTTGGCATATAGTTATTCATAGTCTTTTATGATCCTTTTTATTTCTGTGGTATCAGTTGTTAAGTCTTGTTCAATTCTGATTTTATTTGAGTCTGATATCTTTTTTTATTAGTTAATCTAGTCAAAGGATTGTCATTTCATTCATCTTGTCTGAAACCAACTGTTTTGTTGACCTTTTCTAATTTTTAATGTTTTTATTTCATTTATTTCTGCTGTAATCTTTATTATTTCCTTCTTTGTGCTAACTTTGGGCTTAGTTTACTCTTCTTTTTTTTAGTTATTTGTAAAGGTTTGTTGTTTATTTGAGATCTTTCTTTTTTGGTACTGTAGGCATTTATTGCTATAAACTTCTTTCCTAGAACTGCTTTTGCTGCATCCCTTGTTTTGGCATATTGTGTGTTCATTTTCATTTAGATTAATTTTTTATTTATGTTTGTTTTCTTATTTGACCCATTGGTTTCCCAGAAATATGTTGCTTAATTTTCATATATTTGTTAATTTTCCAATTTTCCTCTGGTTATTGATTCCTAGTTTCATACTATTGTGGTCAGAAAAGATACTTGGTGTGATTTCAGTCTTCATAAATCTGTTAAGACTTGTTTTGTGACCTAATGTGTAATCTGTCCTGGAGAATGTTGTGTGTGCACTTGAGGAGAATGTGTATTCTGCTGCTGCTAGATGGAATGTTCTCCATCTGTCTTTTATGTCCATTTGATTTGTAGTGTTTTTCAAGTCCACTGTTTTCTTATTGATTCTTTTTTTGTGGATGATCTATTCTGTAAGATCAGTAACAAGATAATCTTGCTACTTCTTGAGATCATGTTTGGAGATTCTATCAAGGAAGTGCAGCTACTTGTATACCCTTGATCAAAGAATGGTACTCCTCTATTGAGGAACGTCATCCTCTTCAACTAAGTGCTCAGCTTCAGGAGAAAAGCACGTGAAGCAGTGAAGGAGGAAGGGGATCTCTGCATAGCCAGTGGTCTGCCAAATCAACCCTGGTGATGAATGAGTTGACAGATGTTGCAGTCAGATTGCTTTCACATACCAGTCTTTCTATTGCTATCCAATATTGTACTGCAAGCCTAGTTAGAGAAATTAGACAAGAAAAAGAAGTGAAAGGCATCCAAATTAGAAAGAAAGTAGTAAAATTGTCTCTGTTTGAATACGACATAGTTCTATGTATAGAAAATCCTAAAGACTCACCAAAATACTGTTAGAACTAATAAATTCGGGAAAGTTATAGGATACAAATCACATACAAAAATCAGTAGTGTTTCAATATACTAACAATGAACTGTCCAAAAAAAAATCCCACTTACAATAGCTACAGAAAATACTTAGAAAAAAATTAAACCAAGGAGATAAAAAATTTGCATACTGAAAACTATAAAACATTGATGGGAGAAATTTTGAAAGACTTGAATAAATGGAACGATATCCCATGTTCATGGACTGGAAGAATTAACATTGGTAAAATATACAAGATAATCTATGGATTCAATTCAATCCTATCAAAATTTCAATGACATTTTTCACAGAAAGAGAAAAAAAATCCTAAAATTCATATGGAACCAAAAAAGACCCTGAATAGCCAAAACAATATTAACCAAAAACAAAACACAAAAAAAACCCAAAAAACAAAACAAACAACAACAACAACAACAACAAAAACGAAGATGGAGACATCACACTTCTTGATTTCAAATTCTGTGGCAGAGCTATAATAATCAAAACAGTATGATCCTGGCATAAAAATGAACATATAGACCAATGGAATAGAATAGAGAGCCCAGCAATAAAATCCACCTAAATATGGTTAGCTAATCTTCAATAAGGGCATCAAGAATACAAAATGGGGAAAGGATAATCTCTTCAACAAATGAATTGGGAAAACTGGATATCCACATGGAATAATATAATATTGGATCCTCACTTAATACTATAGACCAAATTTATCCACATGGAATAATATAAAATTGGATCCTCACTTAATACTATAGACCAAATTTAACTCAAAATCTATTAAAATCCTAAACATAAGGCATGAAACTATAAAACTACTTGAGGAAAACTTAGGGAAACCCTCCTTAACAGGGTCTTGGCAATGATTTTTTGGTTACACACAAAAAGCACAGGCAACAAAAGCAAAAGTTGACAAAGGGATTATATTAAACTAAAAAGCCTCTACATAGCAAAGAAAACAATCAACAAAATTAAAAGGCAACCTGTGTAATGGGAGAAAATAGTTACAAACCATATATATGATAACAGGTTAATGTCCACATTATATAAGAAATTCATACAACTCAATGGCAAAAACAAAAACAAAATAACCTGATGAAAAGGCATGCAAAGAACTTGAATAAACATTTCTTAAAGAAGATATACAGACATATATCTGGCCAGATAAAAGAAGGCATATATCTGGTCAACAGATACATGAAAAGATACTCAACATCACTAATTATCAGGGAAATGTAAATGAAAGTGAAAATGATGTACCTCACACCTGTTAGGATGGCTGTAATTTAAAACAAAACACAAGTGTTAGCAAAATTGTGGGGAAAAGGGAACAATGTTACACTGTTAATGGGAATCTAAATGGGAAATTTATCATTATGGAAAACAGTGTGGAATTTCCACAAAATATTAAAAATAGAACTGCCATATGATCCAGAATCCAACTTCTGAGTATTCATACAGAGGAATTGAAATCAGGATCTTCAAGTGTCATCTGCCCTCTCATGCTCATTGAAGCATTACTCACAATAGGCAAGATATGGAAAAAACCTAAATGTGCATTAGCAGATGAACTACAAATAAAATATAGCATATACATACAATGGAATCTTATTCGGTCTTTAAAAAGAAGGAAATGTTGCCATTTTCAACAACGTGGATGTTCCTGGAAGACAATATGTTAAGTGAAATAATCCAGACACTTACATGTGGGTTCTAAAATAGTTGAGCTCATAGAAACAGGGGGTTGCCAGAAACTGCAGGGAGAAGGAAATGGAGAGGTTATGGAATTAAAAACAACAACAATAACAAAAAACAAACAAAGAAAGGAAAACACAAGATTTTATTGAGCTCATGTGCATAATTCAGAGTATTCTTCCCATCTCAAAGTCTTTAATCTCAATCACATCTGCAAAGTCTTTTTTGCTATTTAAGGTAACATTCACAGATTCTGGGAGTTAGTATGTGGACACCTTTGGGGAACTATTCTGCTTACCACAACCAGTTACCCAAGATTCAAGGTAGAGTTCTTCTTTAATATTCTCACTGTATATGGCTATAAGCAGTTTAACAATCCATTGATATTTTTCAGAAATCAATGATATCATTTATTTTTAAATTACAGTGTAAAGTACACTGAATAGAACACACAAATTTTCATAAAACACACATAATGTCTTTTGACAAATGTCTATACCTGACTATCACCACAAATTATAAAATATTTAAATCACCCCAGAAAGTTCCTTCATGTCCCTGGTAGTAGACCTAGATCATAGGCAAACACTGATCTGTTTTTTCATCATAATCTATTTGTTCCTATTATAGAACGTTATATAAATGGCAGTATAGAGTATGTGGTCTTTTCTATGTGGCTTCTTTCACTTAAAATGTTTACGTGATACATCCATGCTCTTGCATGGGAGTTTGTTAACTTTTATTGCTGATTAGTATTGTATGAATATGAACTAATTTGTTGATTCATTCTAGTTTTGGGCTATGATGAAAAAAACTGCTATAAAGAAACTTTTCCAAATCTGTTTTTGGACATATATTTTTATTTCATGTGGGTAAATGCCTAGCAGAGAAAACAGCTTAACTGTATGGGTATTTTATAAGAAAATGACAAACTATTTTCCAAAGTAATTACCACTCTATTTGTGGAATCTGTAATGTCAGCTTTCTTATTCCTGAGAGTCGTGATTTGTGTCTACATTTTATTTGCCTTATCAGTCTGGTTACAGGTTTATCAATTTTATTGGTCTTCTACCAGCCTTTAGTTTTGTTAATATTCATTACTTTTTTTGTGTTTCCTATTTCACTGACTTCATCATTATTATTTCTCTTTTTTCTCCAGACAATATGTTTTATTTGCTCTTATTTTTCTAGTTTTCAAAGTGGAAGCTGAGGTCATAGATTTCAGATTTTTCTTCTTTTCCAATACAGCATTTATTGCTGTAAATTTCCTTCTAAATCCAGCTTTATCTACATTCTGTAAATTTTGCTATGTTATATTTTCATTTTCACTTGTCTGATTTTCTCTTTGAGTTCTTTTTTGACACATGAGTTATTTTAAAGTATATTATTTAGTGTCTGATTACTTGGGCATTTTTTCAGCTATCTCTCTTTAATTGATAAGTAATTTAATTCCACTGGGGTCAGAAAACATTTTCTGTATGGCTTTAATTCTTTTACATTTATTGATATTTATAATGGTATAATTTTTTATCTCTTCCTGCAGTTTGTATTACTTTATTGTATATTTACTTTTATGCATATGTAGATTCTCACATTTAATTATTAATTTTCTTAAAAAGTTGAAAAATTTTAAACAAGTTTAAATGTTGGTATATGTTTATATGTGTTTGTGGGTGTATGTGTGAGAGAGAGAGAGAGGAGGAGAGAGTAAAGGAAAGAAAGGGAGTGGGAGAGGGAGAGAGAGAAAGAGAGAGAGACAGAATATGTGCATATTCATCCCTTGATATATTCACAGGGGATTGGTTTTAGAACCCCCCTTAAATAGCTCAAATCCCTTACATAAAATGTTGTAATATACACATGTAGCTTATGCAATCCTCCGTATACTTTGTCATCTCTAGATTATTTATAATACTTAATATAATGTAAATGTCAGGTAAATCGTTGTTATGCTGTGTTTTCTATTTGTACTTTTAAATGTTATATTGTTGCTTTTTTATTTTTTCTAAATCTATTTTATCTGCAGTTGATATAATCCACAGATACAGAACCCATGGATACAAGGGTCAACAGTATATGTATAAAATAAAGACAATTTATGGAATGTCTTTTGTATTTGCTCACATATTTAACCTTTCTAGTGTTCTGTATTCATTTGAGTCTATCCAGGTTTCCATTTGGTATCATTTCCTTTCAATCTGAAGTATTTCTTTCAACATCCCTTGCACCACTGTTCTGCTAGCAACAAATTCTCTTATCTTTTGTTCATAAGAAAATATTTTTATTTTCCTTTAATCTTTGGTTAATATTGTCATTTGATATATAAAACTATGTTGACAGTTATTTCACACTCTAAAGGTATATTTTCAATGTCATTTTTTTATTTTTGTCTTTCCTTTTTTTGAAAATTAGAAATCAGCTGTCATGCTTGTTGAAAAGATGTATATTTTTTCTCTGGTTCTTTTTAAGATTCTTTATATAGTTTAATGATTAGGTAGATTTCCTCTTTTTTTTCCGGTTGAAGTACATTGAGCTTAATGTGTGGCTTGCTGTTTTTAATAACAATTGGAGAACTTTTAGCTAATATTTCTTCAAACACAATTTTCTGCCCCATTTTTTGTGTCCTCTGTTTCTGAGGGTCCTATTACATGTTTATTTCATCACTTCGGTATGGCCCACTGGACATTGAGGACTCTGTTCATTTTCTTGAGTCTCATTTTCTTCTTTGCACTTTTGTTTTTCTTGCCCTGTCTTTAAATTCTTTGTCCTTGACCTCTGTTGTGTTCAACCTGCTGCTAATATCATCCAAAAAACTTTTCATTTCACACATTGTACTATTTACCTCTAGGATTCCCATTTAGTTCTTTTTTACACTTTCCAGTTCTCTTTTGAAATTGTCACTTCACCATTATATTCATCTTTTCCTATAGATTGTTTGACATGCTTATAATTATTTTTCAGATTTTTATCTTATACTTCTGAGTCATTTGTGAGTCTGTTTCTATTATCTTATTTTTCACTTGATTATGAGTCTCTTTTTCTGCTTCTTTGCCTGTCTTGTAATATTTGATCATATTCTAGGCATTGTGTTAAAGAAAAAGAAACAGTGGAGGCTTAAAAGAGCTTGTTTCTTTGGAGTTTAATTCTTTTAAAAGTTTCTTTGTTTGTGAAGTTATTCAATTATTTAAAGGAAAACATGCTTCTCTGGGGCTTCTTTGGTTATCTATTGTTACTATGGCAGACTGAAGGTTTTGCACATCCTTCTTCTTCCTAGTCAGGTGTGGATCTCCAAAACAGATTCATATTTGAGAGGGTGTTGAAACTCTTTGTTGTTTCCAATTTTATGGGTCATACTCATAAAGGACAAAGTCAAGTGATGACAACAGGGGCACATTTATTTATTTATCTATTTATTTCTTCAACTTATATAGAGGATAGGACAAATATGTTACTAAATACTTTCTGCACATCCACTGCTGAAAAGCGACCTAAATATCTGAGAAAGGGATAAATCTTGGCAGTTATACATTTACTTTGTGGGAAACTACCTTGTTTTCAACCTTCTTGCCTCCTGTTGTACCAGTGCTCCAACTCTTTCTGAAAGCTTAAGTTAGCCAAATTATGGACTGACTTACAACTCTGAAAAGTTTCAAACAAATAAACACTTAAAAACTTTGGGTGAAGTAAAAGGTGAGTCTACCTATTACTAAGATTTTTTGTTCAGGTACCAAGACCTGTCAGCTAGTTGTCTGGTCTATGGTGTTCCCACACCACAGTCCATTTCCTTCTACGATGTTAGTCCCTCCGTCTGCATTTCTGAAGACTAAAATTTCAGTTTCTCATTTGTAGTTTTAACTGCCTGCTTTATGGTAATTGGATCTGCCTATTTCCAGCCTCTTCATCTGGCTCTTGGCTTCAGACTTTCGGGATTTCATTACTTATATATGCTTTAGCTTATACTGACTAAAAATTGCTGCATCTTTCTTCAGACTCTACATCACTCCCCGCTCTAAACCTTGCTGAGCTTTTCTCAGTACCTGACACCTACTTTGCACTTTTAAACAAAGTCCTGATATTTTAAAAATAACATAAATGGGAAATAATGGTTCCTGAAATAAATTATAGTCTTTAGCATTTACTTACAAGGTTTTCTACTGCTATATTTTTACCTGAATATTTAAAATATAGAACAAATAAATAACATAAAATGAAAAATATCTTGCAAGTAATTTATGTTTGTTTTTATCTTTGATAGTATTAAATTTGATATCTGCTGGTTTATATATATTGCAGATGGTTCCTTGCTTTTTTGTTTCAATCTCTGCAAAAGACATTGTTTGGCTTTTTTGATACCAGTGTTCGAATTGTACATATCATACACACTTGGAGAACATTAGTATTTTTCACCTCTGTAATTTTATATGGCAGTAAATTTCATTCACATGTGCATGCTCACCCCCCACCCCAACTTGCTATAAAATGAAAAGGCTGGTCAATTGCTTTGATGTTCTTTATATATAATGCTATTATGTACCTAATGCCACATAATTTAATTTCTTTGGTCAAAATTTGTATTCAGTTGCCTAGTTTTTACTAAATTGATCACATTTACTTGTTGGTAGCTATTCTACTAGTGTATAGCCTTGGAAAATTAGAGTTTAATGCAGGAAGAACATTTACAATTAGAATAATATAATCAAAACTAAAATCATCTATCCAAAGAACGTAGACATTTTGATAATAGTTATACAATGTACATTGCAATTAGTTACTCTTTAAATTTTTGAAATTTTATAAATCTGATTGAAAATGTTTATAGGTAATGAATGATGGTGAAAATATTAGTATTACTGTTGATTGAAGGCACATCTATTGTAGTAAAATATGAGTATAAGACAAAGAGATATTACAATGGGGCATTCGTTGGTACAGTCTTTATAGCCCAGTATAATCTTTGTTCAAGTCATGATTATTACTCTTATTGTGTGTTATGATCTTCAAAAAGGCTATGAACATCTGTCTTAAAAAAATAGTGTCTTAAAAACAAAAACAAATCTTCTTCTTCCCTAATTTATTTTTTTTTGAAGTTTTGCATACTTGGGCCATATTTATATGACAAAAAATATCTGATTTTTTTTTGATCAAAGTGATCCAAAAATCAGTCATATTTCAAAAAATTTGGCCAATTGAATTGTTGGGCCTTATGTCAAATAAAACCACTGCTTGATAAACTAAACAAATTGCTTTCAATGGGTTATTATTGCCTTACCAAGACCACATCCTGATGATTTCCCCCCTCACAACAAGACTTTCTTCATAGTGGATCCATTGTTATTATTTTCATAAAAGGCTCAACTTAAATTACATGCAATAGAAGCGCCATCATCAGATGCCCTGTCTCCTTCCTAACAGAAGCCTCGTTTTTCACGAATGCATTTAGTCCTATCTGTAGCCCCAGTTTTGACAGGCTGAAGGCCGTAGGCATGATGGGCCGCAGATGCCAGGCTTCTTAAGAACTGTTTTCCAGTGCTGTCAACAAACTCCCTCCTTCCAGATTCTTTACAGAGCAGGGCTGGCAGCTGTGCATAGGCTTTGGGATCCACCATCCAGTTACATTTCTAATGCTGGGCTCTTGTTTTCCTGGCTCCCTGGAGCTGGCTCAAAGAAACAAAATGGTATTCCCATATGTCCCTTATTGTTTTCTTGGCAAATATCCCTACTTCCCTGAATCTCCCAGATTCCAGCGTGTGAGAGACAAATTTTCTTTGGAAAATTCCCTCCCTCAAAGGCTGCAGATTAATAGCATTGATTCTAAAGCAAACTGTCTTTTTATAAGGTCTTTTGTAAGGCTGAAGTTAGCTGGGTTTAGGGGCTATATTAGCATATTCTGAAATATTATGCATATGGTAAACCATAGCAATACAATACAAAGGCAATACAAATAACTGAGCTTGATTTACTAATTTGAATGTCAATACCAATAGTTCAGATATGAAGAGATGCCTATTGACTGAGTGATCCTCTTTCCCTTTCTCATAAAGATTTATGTGTTAAGGCAAAAGAACTATCTACAATCTTTAGTAGACATATGCATTTATTTTTACTTCTAAATAAAGCTTAATTCCAATAAATTGAAGTTAGGAAGGAAGCATTCAGTTTTCATATTATTGTTGCCATAATATAAATCATGTGGAACTATTTTTCATCACAGAGATTAGTGTAGCTAAAGAGGAAGACTTTAGAACACTTCAAGGATCCATAGTTACTATTGAACAGCAACTTTGAATGTGAGCTAGTATAGGCATATTGAATAAATGATGAACTGTATCATATTCATACTGGTTAATTTGAGATTGCCATTATTTAACAGGATATTAACTATAGCTATACCTGAGCCATTTCTGAAAAGAGGAATCGGAGCCAATTGTTGCGCAAGCTCTTACAAGGTCAACAAAACCAAGGGAGGTGATGCAGGAGGAAAGACTTCGTTTTCTCTCTGTGCTCCTAAATTGGTTTCTGGTCATCTAAATCCCCCAATCCATTACCAGAGAGTGAGAGCAGGGGAAGGCGGTATTCATTCATTCCAATTTTCATGCATGATCTAACTGAACAATTTTTAACATACCAGTGACATCAACAAAGACGCTGTGTTTAGTTTCCACTGAACAATGTTCAGTTTCTTTAGATAAAACAAAATGGAATCCCATATCACTATGTTAAGTGTAATCAACACCATTTTGGATGGGGAAGCAGTCACATATAAATGACCTAACAGAGGTATTCCACAAGGACCTAAAGAATTTTGACTGTATTTTTTTGGGCCCTATTCAACTTAACCCAAATAAAAGGGGGAAAATTCTCATAAATAAACGACTTAATATACCTAGGTGAGAAGTTTTTTGTTTTTTTTTTTTGAAATGAAGTCTCGCTCTGTCGCCCAGGCTGGAGTACAGTGGTGCGATCTGGGCTCACTGCAAGCTCCGCCTCCCGGGTTCACGCCATTCTTCTGCCTCAGCCTCCTGAGTACCTGAGACTACAGGCGCCCGCCACCATGCCCGCCTGATTTTTTGTATTTTTTAGTAGAGACGGGTTTCACCGTGTTAGCCAGGATGGTCTCTGTCTCCTGACCTCGTGATCCGCCCACCTCGGCCTCCCAAAGTGCTGGGTTTACAGGCTTGAGCCACCGCGCCCGGCCGAGAAGTATTATTTATGTTGTAAGGCCTGTTACAACAAATATCATTACACACTCATTCCCCCAAAACAAAAACAATCAAAAAAACCCAAAGAGGGTTCAACCAATAACACAAATGCTTGAAGCAGTGATTTTCCAGAACAAGATTTTAGTGTAATAGGAGAACATTTGGATCTTTTTTCCAGTTAAATCTTTCAAAAGCATTATGTCCTGACCATGTTTCTGATCTCTTGACCTCTGTACAACTTAATATAAAAAATCTGAAGTTTATTGCTGTAAATATTTTAAAATATGTTAAACTAGCTAATGTATGCTTTATTTTCATTATGCTTTTGTTCTGTCATCAGGTAAGAGACGTGTACACATGGCAAGCAAGATCATTGGGAGGTTAGAAAGGGCACTTGCTAGCAAACCTATTTTTGACGGAGAAAAACGGTACTATCCCAGCATAGTCATAGAAACTGCAGGTTCTGGCTGCTTTCAACCCTTCTTTTTTAAAAGACCCAAACTTCCTATGCACAAATATATTTAATAATTATAGTTATCATTAAGTAGCAAAGTAGATTAAATATCCTCAATCATTCTTCTTAAAAAATAAAAACAAAAACCTCAACCTACATTTAAGCAAAAAATGCTTCTTAAAGTCATTTTCAAAATTGATAATGCATCGATATGAATTTGGATAGCTGAAATTTTGGCTTCCAGTGAAATAGTTCACACACATAAAACATTGCATGAGAATTTTGAATTCAGCAAATGTATTGGAAGTAGTAATTCAACCATCACATCTTCACTTGGAAATACATGCTGTAGAATTTTTCCATACTGTGCTTGCTTTTGATACATATTATTTTACTGAGCATTGATACTTTTGGACATTTAGAAGTACCTTAGTGCTGATACTTAAGCACTGGGAGGTAATTATTGAACTCTAAATTACCATTACACTCAAAGAGAAATTTTAAAAACAGAATCCCAATCAGCTGGTCTGATATGCTCAATTAGTTTTTGGATAGTAGGCAGTTATATTATACCTAAAACATTTTTCTCTGTATGCTTTTTATTTTGTTATAGTTTCCTAAAATAGTTATATTTATAAAACTTAAGTAAAAATCTAATATTTGATCAACTACTTTCAACAAAGAAACACAATCATCTCATCTCTTTTCAGTTTATAAATGTCACATAGACTTACTATTCTCTGCACTGCAGCTATACCTTTACCAAGAATAAATATATAAAAATTAGTAAGTAGCTAGCAGGACTACTGGGTATTAAAGGTAGTATTAATTTAAGTTCTGGCTCATTGCTTAGTGTTTGTTAAAGTCTGAATCATCTTGACGTTTTGTTCTGCGTTCTGTATTTATTGGCTGATTCTGGTACACGATGTGTTCTTACTCTCATCAGTGGAGATTTGACCCTTATTTTTCACGATTTTGAAGCCTAAATTACTCCATCTAGGTTGGAATTAGTAGCAGTTCTTACCATCCAAATACTATTTGGCTATGGGGATGTTAGAGAAATGGAAATACACATTTCTGTTGCCCATGGGACAATCTTAATGAATGCAGCAAGTAAAGTGATCATATTAATTTGCACTTTCTTATTTTCTGTACCTATCATTGCCATAGCAATGGACTTAGTTTATATGAAATTAAAAAAAAAAAAGTTTAGCCAGGCGCAGTGGCTCATGCCTGTAATGCCAGCTCTTTAGGAGACTGAGGTGGGTAGATCACTTGAAGTCAGGAGTTCAAGACCAGCCTGGCCAACATGGCAAAACTCTGTCTCTACTAAAAATACAAGAATTAGACAGGCTTTGTGGTGCGCACTTGCAATCCCAGCTACTCAAGTGGCTGAGGCAGGAGAATCACTTGAACCCAGGAGGCGGAGGTTGCAGTGAGCTGAGATAGCACCACTGTACTCCAGCCTGGGTGACAGAGTGAGACTCCATCTAAAAATAATAATAATAATAAATAAATTTTAAAAACCAACAAAAAATAAATGTTTAAATTGGTTCCAGTGATTTGCTTACTGCCTGCCCTTTATTTGCCTAGGCAGAGTTTCACTATGTATATAAGGAACACAAAAATAAATCTGACATTTTGATAAATTTGCCCAGAAAATGTGAATTTCATCAGTTATGAAAATAGACTAGTCTAAAATGATCAGATTCTTTTTTTTCAAATCCAGTTTTGCATATAGACTATGCCATAGATTTTCTTTCCTGGATACCACATGGCTATATTTGGCAATCAAATATTCTCTTGTACTTCCGCATGTGGTCCCACCGGAAAACATCATTTCTTCCCTTTAAACTAAGGAGAAACATCCATAACACCAATCTAAACAACAGCAAGAAAGTAGGAATGTGAGTATTCAGTCCTTGAAACATTAATCGTCACTTTTGGTGACATTAAAATACTGCCAAAGTTCTATTATTAGTCATGTTCATGCCTGAAGAGAAAGTAAAACTTGAGAAGAAATGTTACAAATCAGTTTATTAAAATAAAATCTATGTCACCCTTAAGTTGACTGAAATCCACAGAAAAGTACTGTAGGATATATTAGATTAACTGCTTGGTCTTTGTAACTTAAGATAAAATATAAAGCAAAGAGTTTTTCCATGTTATTATGTAGAAAAAAATCTAAATTGTATTGCGTAATACGGCATTTGTGGGTTTTACTACAACAATCTAAGATGCTCATAAGTTTAAAAAGATTAAATATGAGTATCATATTTGCTTCAAAGTTTGAGAAACAGATTTGTTTTCATAAAATGAAAAAAATTTCTATTTTTATTACCATTAAATGAGAAAATAAGAAATTAAGTCACTGAATTCTTTCTTGCATATGTCTTCTGATAGTTATATTTTGTGAGACTAGTAGATTTTCAAGTTCTTTGAAAAACAGTAAATTAATTATTTAAAAAACTTGTTGAGAAATTCTCATTGAAGAGAGACATGTTCTTGAGCCAAGGAGAAACTTGGTTCTAGTATAATATACAACACATCTTTATGTCAGAAAAATACTATACAAATTCCCTGTTAGGAGACTCAGAATTCAGTGAGAATAGCAGATACTGTAAGAATAGTAATCTTATTTTAAAACATTTTCACAGTTTCGTCAAATCAATGATTCTATTCATTATAAAGCACAAAATATTTTATGTGTTTTAAGAAAGAAGGTGCTGTGCTCCCAAGTCTAAACAGCAACCTTCTCCCAAAACCTGGGGTGCAAAATCGGGGGCCCTTGAGAGAAGGAAAATTTTCTAGCAAAGGCCAGAGTAGAGGAATGGCCAGAGGGAGAGGAAAAAAGCTAGGGTAGTAGCTACTCATAAATCTATTTTATCATCCTTTACTGGCCACTATATGTCAGATACTATGTAAATCTAGCAGATAAAATGGTGAGTAAAAAGTAGATACTTTGGGGAGTGGGGAGGAGGACATTAATCGTATAATAAACATAATAACAACAAATGTATTAAATAATCACACCAAGAGGTGTATCATTAGAAATAGAGATGAGTTCTCAGAAATGGGGGTTGGCAAATCTCTAAGAGCATATTATAGAGTGTCTTAGTCCATTTGTACTGCTGTAACAAAATACCACAGATGCAGTAATGTATAACAAACAGAAATGTATTTACTCACAGTTCTGGAGGCTGGGATCAAGTCCAAGATCAAGGTGCCAGCAGATTTGATTGTCTTGTGAGGTCTTTCTCTGCTTCCAAAATGGCACTTTGTTGCTGCAGCCACCTGAGGGGAGGGACACTGTGTCCTTACAGGGTAGAAGGCGAAAGGGCAAGCCCACCAAAGGCTGCAAGAAGCCTATTTTATAATGGCCTTATCCGATTTATGATAGGAAATGCTCTCATGACCTCATCACTGCTTAAAGGCCCTACCATTTAATAATATCATATTGACCCTTAAGTTTCAACACCTGAATTTTGGAGGGAACACATTTAAACCAGAACACAGAGGAACTTGATGGTGACTGATAGAGGCTTAGGAATGGTTTCTCTGGTGAAATGATGTTGGAGCTGAAATGTGTGGATAAGGAGGCATTATTCAGGCAAAGGGAGGGAGTGGGTAAGTGGAAGACATCCCACATAGAACTAGGAGCATAGGCAGAGCCTTGTGGCTGAAGGAACCAAAAGGCCAGTGTGGCTGGGGTGGAGAAAGCAAGATGGATGGTGGTACAAAATAAAACTGATGCAGTGGTAAAAGGAAAATCAACTGCTTTTCTGTATATTCACAATTAACATAGAACACTTCAGACACCATATGTATGTGTTTTTTTCCTACAGCCAGCAATTCTCCAATTATCTGCAGACACTGACTAGGTGTCCTACAGTTTAACTCAATTCTGACACTCTCTACCTGCGGATAGAATCAGATCTCACAAGTTAAGGGCTCAGTCCCACAAGACTGTCCCCACTGCAGATGCTGGTTGCATGTCCAGGTTGTCATCTGTGCCTCTGCCCAGTTGGCTATAAATCAGATGTTATTACAACCCCCTCTTTGTGTTTGATTATGCTAGGATAACTTCCAGAACTCGGGAAATCAGTTTACCTACTAGATTACTGTTTTACTATGAAAGACACAACTCAGGAACAGCCAGATGGAAGAGGTGCATGGGAAGAGGTATGGAGGAGGGGCACAAAGCTTCCATTGCCTCTCCAAGTGTGCCACCCTTGCAGTTTCTCCACATGTTCACCAGCCTGGAAACTCTCTGAACCTTATCTTTTTATTCTTTCTGGAGGTTCCATCACATGGGCAAGATTGATCGAATTATTGGCCCTTGATAATCAACTCTACCTCCAGCCTCTCTCTCCTCCCCAGAGGTTAGGCTGTGGGGATAAATATTTCAATCTTCTAATCATGTTGTTGGTTCCTCTGGAAAGGAGCCACCATCCTGAGGCTATCCAGGAGCCCCCAGCCCCCAGTCATCTCATTAACATACAAAAAGACACCTTTCACTTCAGAGAGTCCGAGGGTTTGGTTTTTTGTTTGTTTGTTTGTTTGTTTGTTGTTGTTGTTGTTGTTTGAGATGGAGTCTCACTCTTGTCGCCCAGGCTGGGGTGCAATGGGGCGATCACAGCTCACTGCAACTGCCGCCTCCTGGGTTCAAGCGATTCTCCTGCTTCAGACCCCCGACTAGTTGGGATTACAGGTTCCCGCCACCACACCTGGCTCATTTTTGTGTTTTTAGTAGAGATGGGGTTTCACCACATTGGCCAGGATGTCTTGAACTCTTGACCTCACGTATCCACCTGCCTTGGCCTCCCAAAATGCTGGGATTACAGGCGTGAGCCACCGCACCTGGCCACATATTTCTTTTTTATGTCATAGGTGAACAGAGACCAGATCAGGCAGTTGACTAGTCCTAAATGACTGTTCTTCTGTGCCAGATGGCCTGGAATAGGATCCCAGCACTGTTACTTGCTAGATATGAACTTTAGGCAAGTTCTTTCATCTTTCTGGGCCTCAATTTCTTCATTTGTGAAATGGGGATAATAATATTATCTGCCTAACACAAGTTGTTAGGATGAAATAGGCAATAAAACATTAGATTTTATTATGTATCATAGTATTTGTATTTTGTTATTTATGTATTATGTATTCTGCTGTAACATTATGATATAATACTTTTATTTGTCATTTTGTTTTGTTTTTATTAAGACTTAATATGTTTTTTATTCTGATGGAAATAACCCAATAAAAGAAAACACAGGCTATCAAAGAGGGAGAGAGGAAAGCTGTGAGTGAGATGTCCTTGAGTAGGTGAGAGGGACTAAGATTAAGTGCACATGCCAATTAACTGTTCTCACATAGGATCAGGGATGGTGGGGCAGGTGGGTAGAATTTCTGGTGGAAGAATGTAGACATTGTATTTGAATTGCTGCTATTATCTAGTGAAATAAGAAGAAAAGTCATCAGCAAAGGGTAAGGAATGAGCAGGGTAGGAGATTGGAAGAAAGGAAGGTAGAAATGCTCATCTGAAAGGATGGGAGAGTTCATTGTTAAGGACTATAGTATGATTGCTGGGCACCACGTAGAGTTTATTTAAGGTTTTGTGGTCGTGAATTTAGACGACAAGTCATGTGGCTTTTAGATATGCTTAGGTGCGGGAACAGAGCAGGTGTGACTTGTGTTTAATCAGGATGGCAATTTTACCATGGGACTATGTTGGAGGGAGAAAGTGACAAAGTGATTGAAAGTATGTCTGTGCCTCCCCAAAATTCATATGTTGAAGCCCTAATCTCCAGTGTGACTGTGTTTCAGTACAGGCCTATGAGGAGATGATAAGGATCACATGGGGTCTTAAGGTCCCCAGTCAGATAGGCTGGTACCGTTGTAAGAAGTGGAAGAGGCCAGGCACAGTTGCTCACACCTGTAATCTCAGCAATTTGGGAGGCTAAGGCAAGTGATCACTTGAGCTCAGGAGTTTGAGACCAGCCTGGGCAACAGAGCAAAACCCCATCTTCACTAAAAATACAGAAATTAGCCAGGTGTGGTGGTGTGTGCCTGTAGCCCCAGCTGCTCTGGAGGCTGAGGTGGGAGGATGACTTTAGCCCACGGGTTGAGACTGCAGTGAGCTGAGATGATGCCACTGCACTCCAGCCTGGGTGACAGGGCAAGACCCTGTGAAAGAAGAAGAAGAAGAAGGAGAAGGGGAATGTGAAGGGGAAGAAGAGGAAGAGGAAGAGGAAGAAGAAGAAGAAGAAGAAGAAGAAGAAGAAGAAGAAGAAGAAGAAGAAGAAGAAGAAGAAGAAGAAGAAGAAGAAGAAGAAGAGGTGGAGACACCAGAGCCCGCTTTGTGAGTGCTCAGATGAAAGGCACTTGAGGGTGGCAGAGGGAGGACAGCTGTCTGCAAGCTGCAAAGAGAGCTCTCACCAGGGAACAAACCCTGCTGGAGCTGATCTGGGACTTCCAGTATCCAGAACTGTGAGAGATGCATGTCTGTGTGCAAGCCACCTAACCTATGGCAACCTGAGCAGAATACACAAAGGAAGTATGCTGGTGGGCGAAAGAGACAAGATGACTAAGTGTATATGCAAGGAAGTAAATTTAATGATGGCTCTGAAGTTTAACCCAGATAAGAAGGAAGGCAAACATGGTGGTGGGGGTGATTGATGGATAAGCAAACATAAATAAGATGAATGGATTGGAAGTCCCAGTGCAGATGAAGCTATAACTGGAATGATAGGATAGGAGAGTAGGATGCTTGACATTGAAATCATGAAAGTGATGTTGCTATTGGTAATTATAGGGTCTAGGAATATGACTGTAAAAAAAGACTAATGTATTGAAAGCAAAGAGTCAGAGAACAGAGAAATCAGGATATTGAATGGATTGTGTGCATGTTGGAATCATATAGTGAGAGCTCTCTTTGTGGCTTGCAGACAGCCATCTTCCCTCTGCCACCCTCATGTGCCTTTCGTCTGAGCACTCACAAAGTGAGCTCTGGTGTCTTATCCACTGTGTGGATGTAAGAACAATTACTGGAGGAGTAATTCAAAAGACAGGAATTCAAAAGGCAGCATGTTCAATGAATGCATTCAGATATAACTGCATACATTTGAGTGATATATAAAAACAAAATCAACAGGAATTTGTCATGAAATAAAAGGGGATGGAGAAAAGATAGGGAGAAGGTGCCATTAAAGAGAACTCATTGGTCTCTGACTTGAGCCACTGGATCAATCATGGTACCATTTCTAAGTTAGAGAAGGCTGGCAGAGGGCCAGAAGTTTGATTTTGATATACAGTTTCAAGTGACTTTGATATATCCAAGTGATATTGAGTACATGGGCTAATATATATTGGGCTGGTTCCCAGAGAAGAGTCCATCTTGGAAATAGAAATCTGTGAAGTGTATGAGATGGGTGATGGCTGAATTCATAAGACTGGTGGCCTTGCCTAGGAGGTATGGAAAGAGCAGAGGAAAAGACAAAGACTTGGACTTGAGTAATTTCAGTATTTAAAAATGAGAAGACTTAGTATGAGCCTCCAAGGGAGATTGATTAGGAAGGGGAAAAGTAGAGGAAAACCAGGAGAGCATGAAATTATAGAAGCCAAGAAGAGTCTTGTGAAAAGGAAGATGCAGCCAATAGTGTTGAAAGTTTAGGGCCAGAAGGCTGAGAGGAAAACAAAAATGACCTTGGAGTTAGTAGCATGGCGGCCATTGGTGACTTTTGTAAGAGCTTCTTTAGTGGACTAATGAGGTTGGAGGAGAAATTAGAGGTTGGTAACTGAAGCAGACATGAGGAAAAGGAGAAAGTAGGACAGACCACCTTTTCAAGAATGTTGACTATTAAAAGGAGAAGAAGAAAAGCGTGGGAGCTGGAGGGATTGATGGGATTAACGACAAAGATTTTATATATATGTGAATTATAAAAAATATATATTTGTATGTAATTATAAAAATATATAATTATTAAAATTATATAGATATATAAAACCTTCACATACACATATATACACACATATAAACAAATACACACATATATACATATATGCACATAAATATACACACATATCATATATTATGTAATTTATATTTATATAATATATCTAATGTTATATTTATATAATATACATTTTTAATATCAGAAGCTTGAGCCTATTTGAATCTCAATACAATGTCTATAATTTGGAGGGGAATTATACAAATGTAACATGTTAGTGCGAAAAGTTTTATAAGGGATGGTAGAAAAGCAGGAAGGTTGGGGTCCAAACTGCAGGCAGTGAGACAGATTTTAGAAGGACTAACACCTTCTCTAGTGTAACAGAGAATAAAGGAACCCAGACTGCATTAGGACTCAGAGTCAGGCATCTTACTGTGTTCTATCTTCTCTTTTTCTGAGTGATACAATTCTTTTTTACAAGAAAGTATTGTGGGGGTAGGTGCAGTGGACTTTGTCCTCTCAAAGCAGCAGTGAAGAAACAAGGACACCAACTCTGCCTTCTGCTGCAGGCAGGTTTGTGAGGTATGAGAGAGGAAACAGCTACCACTTGAGCAGATTGTGGGAGAAGCAGTCTTTTGAGGTTTCAGCTAAGGAAAGGGGGACACTCAGAAAATACATGGAAAATGTAGAGGAGTTTGATATTCCTGAGAGCACAATGGAAGGTTTGGGTGCATCATGATGACTGAGAAAAAGTTTGTTGATTTTGGCGAGAAGATCATTTTCAACATAAGATTAAGCAGTTTGAGAAATAGTTTAGCAGAATGATGGAGGTTCCCGCAAAGGATTACGAAGTGAAAAGCAGATACTTCATTCAAGGAATTTGGCTGTAAGTGAAAGGAGGAAGACAGAATTCAAGTCTTTTTTTTTTTTTTTTGGTTTTGTTTTTTTTTTATAATCCAACTAATTACCTATGAGATTTCATTTCCATTTTGTTTCTTAACATGAACTCTAGAGTCAGATTGACTTTCTTCCTTAATGCTTTCTAAAATCCTTTCTTCTTTGTTTTCATGCTTTAACTCCTGCCTAGGATGCCTTAAATTTTTTTTTCTTCCTTTGTAAACACAACTTTTCTGGTAAGACCCATTAACATCTACCTCTCAATATTATCTGTTATATATATTTTTTCCCTATTAGATAATTCATTTTTGTTATAAAACTATTCGAAAAATATGTGAAATTTAGCCGGGTGCAGTGCTGCACACCTGTAATCCCAGCACTTTGGGACTCCAAGGTGGGTTGAATGCTTGAGCCCAGGAGTTCAAGACAAGCCTGGGCAACACAGCGAGACCTCGTCTCAAAAAAAACACTATATATATATGAAATTATAAATTAAAAATAAAATAACCCACATTAAACCTTCCTTCGTATATATTATACTATGTATATTGTTAATACTAACACTTCAAAAATTTACATTATAAAGTCTTTTTGCTTCCACTAAATATTTATAACAAAATGTTAAAGACTATCTGATAGTCCATGGTATAAATGTACCATAAGTCATTAACCAATCTCCTAATGTTAGCTCACTAAAGTAATTTGGTTTTCCCTATTATAAATAAGACACTATCTTTTACATAATTGCTTGTGTACATAGTTAATGGCACCCTTAAGGCAGAAATTTTTTAACTGGATGACTAAATCAGAAGATACGTATTTTTTTAAGGCTCTGGATATATAGAGATGAATTATATTCTAGAAAGTCTCTAATGAATTATCCTTCTACAAGCAGCACATGAGCATTTAGCTTACCCACTCCATTGTCAGCGTAGAACATTTTCTAAAAATTTAATTTCCAGGGTAGAAAAATGGCTTCTCTCTGTGTTCTAAGCTATGTTCATTTAATTACTAATTAAGTTGAATTTTTTAATAGCTACTGGTTACTGGGTGTTTTCTTCTTTGTGTTGTTATGCCATACCTTTAACCCATTAAACATATTTTTAATTGAATCACAAAAGTTTGAGTGTGGTTGATCTAATCATAAAAGTTCTTTACATGCTAATTATATTCTTGTATTATATATTGTTATTTTCATCCTGTTGGTTTCCCAGTGAACCATGTGCATCTGTCATAATCTTTACCAAATTCTCTATTCTCAGAAGTCCTGCAGCACTCTATAGTGTCAATCTACCATCTTAATATTTCAGTCTCTATTATCTTGTGTTGTTCATTGATAGTTCCTTTCATATTAATATATTACCATCAGAGAGATAGTAAGTGTCTTAAGAATAAGAACAGGGAATATGTTTATCACCATTACTAGATTTCTAATTGACATTATGTTATATGATTCTAATTTGTTTATTAGTGTATTATTATATACATTCAACAAGATATATAGCAAATTAACTCATTGTGTGTTAATGACCATAACATTCTGGAAAAATGTGTGTATGTTTAAAGACCTAGAGAATAGATTAGTTTTCTCAATATTTTTATATATGCAGTAAAAGTTTTGAAAAAAAGTCCTTGGGGTATGTTGAAATTATTTCAAAAGTTTTAGGATTGTGTATAAAACAGCATTAACATGCTCTTTTGAGCATGTTACTTGAACCATAGTTAAGTGAAAGGTGGTATGAACCATGTGATAAATGATTACTTCACGTCAAACAACCCAACTTTTCTGAGCATGCTGGCTTTGCAAGGATTTATAGTTCTCTGCCTTCATGCCGGAGTTACTTCAGCTTTCCGTGATGCATTCCAACTAATCTGGAGGTTAAGGCATTTCTTGATCATGGATAGATCTGCTTGCTTCTCAGCCCTGGAATTCTTTATAAAATTCCAGAACGCAGGCTAGAAATTGACTTAGGGAATCCAATAAAGTTGCAAGTCTTGGCGGTCATCCAAGCTAAATTTATAGACTGGAAGAAATGTGGGCTTTCCATTGTTCTCTTTTTCACCTTTCTGGGATTTCTTTTGTGTCTATGTGAGTGTGTGAGTGTAAATTTATCATTTTACTGACATTGGAGTGTAAATAACCATCAAGGAGATCCAGTTAAAGAATTTTCACTTTGGATCTTCTCTGGTCTTTCCAAACTTTGACCCAAACCTGCACCAAGAGTGAATTTCTTCTCCCTTTGTAGGATGTTGATGTCATAAAATAAGAAGTTGTTCTTGAAAATGAATCATGCTAGTTTAACAGCTGACATGCATGTTTGCCAGCTAGGTGCAACTCCCCAAATCCTGCCCTTCCCCTGACTCGGAGCCTTCTTTTGGGACATGATCTGAGAAAATGTGATCATATGTGTTATTTCTCTTCATTCTATGACTGGCAATGGGGGAACAAAAACAATCTCGGAAGCATATGAGACTTCAGTTTTGTGTGTGTGTGCCTGAGGCACTGTTGTGCCTGGAGATCCAAGCAATCCCTCTCCTACCCTCTCCATTATATCTGACCATTGAAAACCTGTCTTGTTTTCACAGAATGGGTTTGCTGTTGTGAGGCCCCCTGGCCATCACGCTGAAGAATCCACAGCCATGTAAGTACCAGGGACTGTTGCCCATCTCCAAGCACCACGGTTCCTGGCGGTCACCTGCCCCGTGCATGTTTCTGAAGCCTCTAATTGTTAGCAGATGGACTGAAAAATCTTGCGAGGTACTCCCAGAAGCAGATTTATGGCTTCAGAGATCATATAGCATTTAAAAAAATGCTCTGAACATTATTTATAATGGTTTTCCTGGATGATTTGCTTTCTTATTTCTCTGTTCTTCTCTATTCCGCAGGGGGTTCTGCTTTTTTAATTCAGTTGCAATTACCGCCAAATACTTGAGAGACCAACTAAATATAAGCAAGATATTGATTGTAGATCTGGTATGTATTCCTGGCCAGAGCTGCATTTTCAGTGATTCTAGATAAAGGGGAGTGGATTTGTATTTCTCTGTTAGGTTGTCTTGCTTTTAGCACTTGCAAACAACTGAAGGGTGTGTTTTCCTTTGAATGTGGAAACTCATTAAACTCAGGATTGCAGTTCTGAAACCATAAACATTCACGTTTCACTTTCATGGTGTTAACTGCAATTTAATGAGAAGAAGGCGCAGATCAGGGCAACTTTTATGATCCTTAAATGAATTGATACTTCCACAGTTAAAATAACCCAACAGAACCTGAATTTACTTTTCCCTACAGAATATAGACTCAATAGTCAGATGTGCTGGAAAGAATGCTGTTGCTTTGGTAACCAATTGGCCACTTCCCCTGGTTAGAAATCATGTTGCTTGTTGTGCAACAGTGATATTATTAAAACAAGTCGGCATGTCACTCTTACTGAAAAGATCTCCAATCTCAGATGCCAGTGTGCGATGATTCTCTGCAGGAACCGTGAGTGATTGAAAGTTAGAGGCATTAGATTAGTCTTGTATTTTAACATGATGCATTCTTACACAATAAAGTTAGAATTTGTCTAACAAATGGTTTGTTTAAAAGCAGATGACACTTGGCATATTGTCCACAGTATATTCATGAATAATGAGCTGGAGATCTGCCCCATACAAAAAGGACCAACCCAGGAAAGGGCGAAAGAGAAGTGAATGGTGATTTATGAGCCCCGTTTTCGGTTTGCCTCCAGTTCTCGAGGAGGTGTAATAGGTTGTCTGAGAAAGCATAGACAGGAAATGAACCCTGGCATCCAAACCGAACCTGGTACATCTGCACTTAATTAATTTTTGCAGGTGATAAAAGATTTAAAGGCAAAATATGCTAATTTTTTTTGAAGTGCAAGCCTTAATAGTCTAAATCTTGTTCATATCTGCACTCATAATTAAATCTTATTGGAAGTCACGGCCTCGCCCTCCAGCCTTCGAATTCAGTTAAGCAGGCACACCAAAGGGTTGAGAGAGCACAAACAAAGCCATGTGAAGAAATGCTTAGTTAAGTTAAAACGAAGATAAAAGAAATGGAAGAACGATACCCATTTGTTGTGCTTCGTTGGAATGGGTATTTTTCACAGACTATATTGAAGCATTCCTGCAAGCACTTTGGAGAGAAGAATATTGAAAGCTAACTATCCATGTATTTTCCAAACACGCCTGAGTCTCAATGTCAGGCATAGTTCACCATTAAAGAAATGTGTCGAAGGCCTAGATATACTACAGCAGCAAGATGTTACAATTTTACAAAAATCAAGACATCAGTACCCATTTTCTCATTTATATGCAAAATGACAGCTAAAGTAATTAATAATTGCTGTTCTGCATAATTTGTAAGATATTAAAACTTTAAAAATAGTATGCTCCTCTTTCTGTAAGTTCTATGCCAGGAAGATAAGCCAGAAACTTAAGAAAAGCAGATAAAGAGCAGAGATTGTAGGGAAAGAATTTTTCTAAGCTCTCTAAATTTGTCAAAATTATGTAAGAAGGTGATTGGTCAACAGTTTGTCCTATCCTTAGGGATCTTTTAGTGTTTACTTTCTAAAGAATCTCCTCTGCTACCATTTTAAGGTTCTAGGAGGATAGTCAAAAACTGTTAGGAGTCCCCTTTGAAAACACATTTGTGATATCTAGACTCAAAAGTAGTGAATTGTACAAGAGACTTGAAAGCTAAAATGCCTCCCTTGTGATAAATGGATACTTTGTATTTCAGAGGATGTATATGTAAAGTTTTGTTTTTGTACAGTAATACAGTATAGGAATAAAAGACTGCTGGAAAAATCTGATACAATTTATAAAATAAGTTACTTGGTAGCTCCAAGGAGTTTCCTGTAAGCTTCCTGGCCTTTGATTATGTATTTGCTCCATTATCCAATCAGAAAGGATACTGATTTCCCAACAGGCTGTAGTAGATGAGAAGTTTTTGTTTCAAATTCTCTAAATATATGGAGTTCTGTCCAAAGGGTTGCCTCTGAGATCACCACCAGCCCACATATTCTTACTTTCAAGTCTTCCAAATTCTGCAGCTGCAGGGCTACTTTGAGGAAATTCCTGTTTCTTCCAGCTGCTGAGAAGGAAGTTTTAAAGTGCCACGTGGCCTTGAGACATCCGTTCTCCCTGGCTGACAGGTCTATTCTGCAAGTTAGCAATGAAAAAGCCAATAGATGGCTTTTCCATAGCCAATAAAAGAACAACAAAAAGTTATTCCTGCAAATCCAAAGTCATTAATGTTAGCTGGGGGGTGTGAACTAACTCCACAAATTACAGCGCCAATAGATGGTAAAGGTACTCCTTTGTCCAGCAGTTTCAGCATCTTTATATGCTTAGTAAATACAGAGCTAGAGTTCTAATTTGCCTACTACTTTGGGTCACAGCCAAATTCAGCAGCGTTGAGTATTTTAGGCAAGAATGATTCTAGTTGATCTGTGGAGCTCATTTATTCCATGTTCCTTTCTGAGGCAGATCCCAAACATATTCAGACTGGTGTGGAAAGGGAGCAGGTGTACTTGGTTTTCAACTTGCAAGAGACTGACCATTGTGTTTAGGGGATTAACTTGTCCTACAAGTAAGACTGTATGACTCAGGTAGCTTTTAGGTAATGTGACTTTTATTTTGACAGTAGTACTTTTTAAGCTGTCTTTGTAAAAGGAAAGTTAATTCAAATGTCCTTAGATTTGGGGAAATTGCGTTGTTGATCACGTACATTTAGATCTTTATTACAAGTCCCTATACTAAGTAACTAGGAGTGATAAAATTAGCTGGTAGAATATATGATTTATTCAAGGTTACTCAAAGTTATTTTAACATAATAGTGAAAATATACAGGTTCTAAATCCTTGTACAGCATCAATGTTTGCAGTATGCTTTTTAACCAGTAAAATATTTAAATGATTTTTCAGCATTTCCCCACATATCTTAGATACAAGGTCTATTTTGGGAGTTTTAATGTTTCATTTTATTTCATTTCTATAGTAATTTCTCACAATCACCAATAATTTTCATATCTGAGTTTATTGTATATGTGTTGCCATGCAGAAACAAGCTTTAGATCATACCTGACCAATCAGTACTTTGTATGAATATTTTACAGCAAGGAAAACAAACAAAAAAATGATATATATATATTTTTTTTCTTGAGACGGAGTTTCGCTCTTGTTGCCCAGGCTGGAGTGCAATGGCACGATCTCGGCTCACCGCAACCTCTACCTCCCAGGTTCAAGCGATTCTCCTGCCTCAGCCTCCCGAGTAGCTGGGATTACAGGCATGCGCCACCATACCCAGCTAATTTTTGGATTTTTAGTAGAGACGGGGTTTCTCCATGTAGGTCAGGCTGGTCTCGATTTCCCAACCTCAGGTGATCCGCCCATCTCGGCCTCCCAAAGTGCTGGGATTACAGGCGTGAGTCACCATGCCCAGCCTTAAAAAAATGATATTCGTAAGGCTATACTGTGAGTTGTTCCCCCAAACAAAAGACATAATTGAATTTAACCTTTATCACTAAATATTTGGTGAATATGAATACAGAATCAAGAATTGCCCCATTAGAATGGATTTATGTATTTTAATAATGATGTCTATTGAAAATCTTATTATGCTGTGAACAGGATTTTATTTCTTACTCAGAAATTTATGCACTAGTAAGTACCCAACAGATTTTTCAAGAACAAATAATTTTATATCTGAGAGAACATATCATTTTATATTTGATTGTTTTAAGTAAACATGTACAGTGTCCCCAGAGAAACAAAAGTAATCAAAGCAATATTTTTCTGCTGTTCAAATTGTGGATGCATTTATGCTCAAACCAAATGTGTCTTAGAACTGACTAAAATTACTATTGTATAGGGGAAATACAAATATCCCCTTAATGTTGTTTTTCAAAATATTTTATTTGTCCATTTTCTAGATATCCAGTAACAAACACAAAAGACATTGTGGCTTTAATTGTTTCACCCTTGTTTACATACAGGAAAATAGTTTCTTTGTCTCCTCCTTCCTTTCCTTGGGATATTCAGAAATCCAGGAATTGATATAATTTGACTAAGTTATTTTTTTTCCTGATGATGTATGTCTTTACCTGAAACAACTTTCTGGGATGATGTGTATGTGCCCCAACATTATGATTTCTTAATTTTGGATATGTGTACCATTCAAAAAGGGGAAAGGATTATTGTATGTCTACACCGTGGATGGCAAGATCAATGCAGGTTTTCAGAATTCACCAAAAGAAGGCTATGATAGTGTCTAGTGAAGGAGTACTGGGCTGGAGATTGGCATGAAGACAGGTCATATAAATCTCCTATGGAGCAATAATGACTGACAACCCATCTCACAGGTTTGCCAAGAGGATCAAACAGATTATGAATGTAAGTTTCAGTTAACTGTATAATTGTTAAGAGTTTGGCCTTTGGAATAGGAAGTAGATTCAAGACCCAGTCTTGCAACTTATTTCCTGTATAGTCTTAGTAACTGAAACTCTCTGAGCCTCAGTTTACCTAATAATCCATACCAGATATTTATATAGTGCCTGACTTAAAAATTGTAGAAATCATTGTTGAAAATAGCATGATTCTATATCTTGCTAATATAAAGTAAGTGTATAGTTACAAGTTTTAAAACTTTTAAATAACAGAACCAGAAACTATGTATGTTTAAAGTATAGCAGTAATATTCTATTGAATACAAATACATAAATTATCCACTTTTGGAGTGGCTCTTTTTTTTTTTTTTGGTCAGAAGATATTATGAAGCATATTAATTGAGGTTTTTTTTTTTTTACACTTGAGGTCTTTCAGTGAAGGCATTTAAAATAATGCTATTAGTTCTATTGACTTTTTCATTTCTTATATCAATTGTGGCACGTATCTGTATCATAAAACAGTGAGAAAAAAGAACTGTCAAGTTTTATATCAGGCTTTTTTTTTTTTTTCTTTGGAGTGGGAAAGAGGACTGGTGTAGGGAAAGGAAAAAAGAGCAGGAAGGAGGCTGTAAAGAAAGCTATGATATGATATTAAAATTAGGCAGATTGCACAAGATTGCATAAAACCCCATGCCATCTTTCTGCTTTGGCCCAAATGATTTAAGAGCTAATGAGCTCATGCTCCTGTGTCTTCGACTCTTGTGTTACCGTTTTATGAAAATGAAGTATGAAGTTTTTTTGCATCTGGCTTCTCTTTTGAAGTGATTCTAACTGCGGAGGGATTGCTAACTGAACTGAACGCTTCAAGAAAGCCAATTTATTCAGCTGGTTGCAAAGCCTTTGACCTTAATGGTGGGACTTGGCAAATCAATGCATACACGTATGTTTAGTGTTCTGTCAAGAATTGCGAAAATGCTCTGTAAGCCATAGATCCTTCTGCAAAATACTAGTTTGTAGTTTAGTTTAAACATTAGTCTTTTTTCAGAGGCCAATGAGGCTAGTTAATTAAGCCTGGGGGGTTATGAACTGTTGGCAGTTAATAAGTCATAAAATTCCTCCATAAAACAGGATGCAAGATTCCATCACTGAAGCAAAGAGTACAAAGAGCCGGTGTATAAATATCTAATTGTACCAAAGGACTGGGCTTTCTCAATGACTGCTCATCTGGAGTCTCCAGGGCATGCTCGCTGTGGTTTCCTGATTTTTAGAAGCCAGTTTAAAAAATGAGTGCATTAAAGGGTAATTTGCCTGAAAGTTCAGGAAGTAAAGGGGGTGGTGTGGAAGCAGGCTGAAAGGGAGAAAGAAAAGAGGAACGTAGTGAGAAGACAGAAAATGAGAAAGAAAGTGGTAGAAAGACAGGGAACTAGAAATCAGAAAGGTTGTCTCCACACAAAGTTAGACATGACTGTATTTGTCGTCTGTTTTCATTTCCCTGTAGGATGTTCACCATGGAAACGGTACCCAGCAGGCCTTTTATGCTGACCCCAGCATCCTGTACATTTCACTCCATCGCTATGATGAAGGGAACTTTTTCCCTGGCAGTGGAGCCCCAAATGAGGTTCGGTTTATTTCTTTAGAGCCCCACTTTTATTTGTATCTTTCGGGTAATTGCATTGCATGATTACCCCTAATTTTCTTGTCCTTTGCTGGTGTTTTAAATTACATGAGATTACTGAATTGTCCCATGGGACCAAGAACCAGTGCAGAACAAGTGCATAACCCAGAGCACTGTTTGTCGGGGAAGGTTGGGCTGATTTGATGTGTTGTTTGATGTTTATTTCAAGAGCTCCCATGTGCTTGTTTTCCTCTCTTCTTGCTTTCTTCCATTTGCCCTCTTCTCTGCCCACCGTGGTGTGTCTTTCTCTTCCCAGGTTGGAACAGGCCTTGGAGAAGGGTACAATATAAATATTGCCTGGACAGGTGGCCTTGATCCTCCCATGGGAGATGTTGAGTACCTTGAAGCATTCAGGTTGGTACTTCTTTCTCTCTGAAAGTGGCAAATTGGAAAATAAATGTCCATTGAAATGACACCAAATATGGAATAGAAATGTAAATGTCTAATTAAGGTAAATTATCGCTCAAAGCCACATAAGAATATGTATAAGAAGAAAAGATATATCAAGACCTGGTTTTGATTATACAGGTATATTGGCCAATGGCCCATTTTCCCCCTTCCCTCCCAAATAAGGAGAAAAAAATATTTTATTATTAAATAGTTCTCTCTGGAAAATTCTGCCTATTTTAACATATGATGTGGTTTTTACAGTAGACATTAGCATATTCATTGCCCTGAGAAGTCCTTCATTACCTATTTGATTTTGTTGAACAAGCATTTCTCAAACTTCATTGGACTACAGAATCCCTTTTTTACATAGCACCATTTAGCATTCCTAGTTCTGGGGAGCTCACTCATTTTGATGACATTGGCCAAGGCAATCTCATTTGATGGTAGGGTAAATGACTTTTGTATAGTTTTCCTTTCACATGAAAACATTAACTAATTAATTGGTTGCTTCCAGTTTCTCTGGAACAAAATCTACAAAATGTAACATTAAGTACAGTGTATTCACATAGCATTCTGCTTTTGTCTAAGCAAATAACTAAATATTAATATAAATAAGAAAAAACAAATTAAAGTCTTCTCTTTGAGAGAATTTTAAAAATGAGCATTTCTTCTCTGGAATTAAGAAAATATTAGTTTGTAGTTTAAACATTAGTCTTTTTTCAGAAGCCAATGAGTCTAGTTAATTCAACCTGAGGAGCCTCCCTTGCAAGATTTTTGGAAGAGGTTTTAGCCTATTGGTAATGCATAATTTCTCGAATTTTTTATTTAGTTGAAAGCAAAACAACCACATGAAAAAAACTTACATGTGTTCATAGTTTTGAAATTTGCCATTTATAAGTTCCCATGAAGAAAATCCTGTTGATATCCTATGTTTGAAACTTATGGAAATAATAGGGAAATTTTTTAATTAATGAAGTTTTGGTGGGTTTCTGTTGTCCTGTGTGTCATGCATACTTCGTTGTCTTATTTGAAGTTCATTTCTCATGAGAAAGCAGGTCCAGGAAAAATGATAGAAAAATAGCTATTTAAAAAATACATTTAAAATAAATATGTTTGGCTTGGCATTCAAGATACAAAGGAAAATTCTACCCACATTCTGGAATGTGTACTTTGGGAAAAAATATACACAAAGATATCTACAATGTTGTAGAAAAAAATGGCTGGAATAAAATTTTCTACCGTAAACTTGGGCTGATTGTGAAGATATTTTGCTTTAATTAGGAGCAAAATAAAAAATTATGTTAAAAAATAGAAGTTTTAATATTATGAATTCTCTTTTTCAACATCACAAATACCATTACATTTGCAAATTTCACAAACATTATTAATATCTTGTAGGAACTTTAACAGGATAATAGACTTCAATATTATATCACATATGAATTTATTTGTCTGCCTCCCAAGTTAACCTGGTAACTTGCATGATACACATTAAATTCATGTTAAATACACATTAAATTCTCAACCTTACTATCTCATATAATCATATCCATTATCTTTGATGCAGAATTCATAGATTTTTAAAATTATCATAATTCCATTTGGGGTACTATAGCTTTATATAAAAATAAATCATGTATGCACAGCAATGAAAGGCAACTTCTATTTTGTGCCTTTGTTTTCCCATCACAAAGTGAGTGGTGGATGAGATTTTTTTCTAAAGAACCTCTTTGAACACAACCATTCCATTAAATAATGTAAACGCAGATATTAAGTGCACATATTGTTTTGTGATTTAAATGGTAAATGAATGAAGTACTCCTGAATGGGGTTGACTATTCTCAGAATGGCGCCTTCTCTTTGCCTGGAAGGTGGACACTTTATATTAGCAAACTTTTCTAAGCTTCCCAGTGTATCTCCATTACTTGAGTTTAATTAGAGAAGTGGCATTATCTAGCTAGGATGCAGAAATGTAAATTTCTGGCTTTCAATGTCCATATTTATTTAAGAACCAGATTTAATTTATAAGAATCCTGCCATTTTGAACTATGGCCTGTCTGCTATTCATCATTTATGACCAGAAGTACTTGTGAATTTGTTACGGCTAGGTCAAACAGGTAAGTCATTCATTTCAAAAACCATCACTGAACACATATTATATGCTGGGCACTGTGGTAAGCACTTGGAATTCAGAGCTGTTGTTACTTTCAGGGATCATAATATATGTCATACATATTATTCTAGAGAACAGAAGCGCTCAGAGCAGATAAAATGATTAACTTGTCCTCAATGGTTTCAGGAAAGGTTTCCTCAAGTATTGTTCAACCTGTGCTTCTAAAGATGAGTGGGAACTTTCAAGGGGAGAAGAGGAGTTGGAGTCGGGGGTATTCATACTGACTGGGCAGAGAGAGTGAACTGTGAAATGCATGGAGCCATGAAATGATCTTTCTGTATTGGCTCAAGGACATGAGGTGGGATTGGTAGAAAGAAAATGAATCATATTTTGTAAACTCTTATGCAGGCAAAGGATAGCCCATCTATATATGTATATACTCCTTTGTCAATTTGGGCTTAGTCAGATAGACTGCAAATAATTTTTAATGTAGTATTATTTTCTAAGCTTATCCTTAATACACTTCTTGTTTCCTAGTATTGAACCAGAAGATCTTTCCGGCATCTGTGTGTGGGTGCAGGAAATGGAGGTGGGGGAAAGAGTAAATGATGCCTTTTCTTTTCTCTTAGTTTTTAATTGTTTCTGGACTCTTAAAAGTATCTTTTGAAGGAAAATCTCTCTCCCTGTGAAGCTACATTTATGGTGGGATATAAGATTGCTGCTTATTTTACTAGCCAAAATTTGTCACATATATTGCCTTCATGGTTTCTATTATGTGCTTTTTCTATAGCAAAAAAATCATAGACAAACCAAAGATTTCACATTTACTCTAAGCTTTAAATAGAATTTAAAAAATATAATAGAATAACTAAATTATTTCAAATGACTAGTTATTTCTTCCAAGCAGTTATCATTCATCTCTGAAATAATTGAAGGGTATACTTAAAAGATTCTTCACGAGAATTCTTAAAATATTCAGTATCAAATATCTTTTATGTTCAACTAAAATATATTTCCGAGGTTGCCATTGTATAAAATAATTATGACTATTTTTATTGGGGTCTTACATGCCAGGTCCTAGATTAGAAACTTTATAGACATTATGGCTAATTCTTAAGTGCTTTATATAAGTCACGGAACTACTAATTGGAAGGGCAGTAATTTGAACTTAGTTTGTGATATGCTCCTTTTGTCACACCACGTTGCGACTCTCTTCTGTTTATGACTTAAAATACTCAGGAGTAATAAAGCACAGTGACTTTTTACCAAAGTGTAAGACCTTCATGCCCGCATAGCCTCCCAACCTAAGGCACAAATGCCTAGCGAACAACATGGCAGAGAAGAGCTATTCAATAATATTTGGTTGAATGAGTCAATGAATGAATGAATGAATCAGAGAAGAAAGAGGGAATAATGTTGTCAATGAGAGCATTGTCAAGCTCAGGTATTAAGCGAACCTAGCAAAAGTCTGAGGGAACTACCTTGGCTTCTTAAAAACTATGCTCTACAAAGAACTCTGAACATCTATTCATTTTGTTATAAGAATGTCAGACTTGTCTTTATTGAACAAATCTTTTGCTGAATGCCTGCTAAGGAATCTCTGTTTCAATCATTTCAAAAGGATGTTCCAATGGTTTTATACTCTCTACAGTCCATTGATGAGGATTGGGCACACTATATTTTCTAAAGACTAATTCTTTTAAGAGTACTGCAAATGTTAAAGTGATTATTTATGTCAGACCATTTAAGTGGTTTGTTTATAGTGGGCAAGAGACAATTATGAATCTCATGCTTCTGTTTAAATCTGAGAAAAATATCTTCAAATGTTTAAAAAATAAGTAGCAATTTCCAACGAATAAGATTTTAGTAGTCCTTGAAATTATGCCTGTTTTATTAAATAA
Source organism: Gorilla gorilla gorilla (assembly GCF_029281585.2). NCBI lineage: Eukaryota > Metazoa > Chordata > Mammalia > Primates > Hominidae > Gorilla > Gorilla gorilla. Next base: position 26,287,152 of record NC_073230.2, read on the forward strand.
ATAAACAAATGAGTGAATGGAGAACAATTCCTATGTAGCCCCTTTTAATTTCAAGGAAAGAAATATAAGCCCCTTAAATTTAGCAGGTTTTAATGAAATAATTAAAATGACCCATTTGGCATATACTGAGGACTAGCTAAAGAAAGATCATAGAGCTCTTGATCTGGGTTCTTTAGATGCAAACAAGTTCTAATTTTAAATATCATCTTTTCATGTCAGTATGTTGTAGTATGTGGCTACCTTAATTAATATTTGTTATTGATGCATATTTTCAATAGACAATGAATCTGTACATATCAGCTCTTCAGGGAAGTTCATCTCAGGGGAAAACTCTGACCCAGAAGGACTCTCTTGCACTGAGGTTGTCAGTATGCCAACTGAAAAGGGGACTTTGAGAGAGTTGTCTAGTAGAGGTAGTACACATTTAGTCAAAATTTTGGGGGTTATTATTTAAAACTACCTATTTTTATTTTATTGACTTATGTAGGTAGTATCTGTATTTAATCAAAATGCTATGTGCTTCTAAATTTAGGCATTACTAAAATATTTTGGACATATCATTAACTGGAATTTTTGGAAGCTTAATGTTTTTGCTACGTAGTCAAAGCCATTGAACCATTTGAGCACATACAAGCAGCCCAGTTTCTATCTCTTTCTCCTGTCTTGAGTTCATATCTGTTTGCTTTAATGACATAAGCAAAATTAAAGTCCATTAATGCAAAATTGTGATTGGAAATCTGTCCAGATATCCTGTCTATTCTTAGTTCACAGTCAAAGTGGCAATTCTGTTCCTGATGCTGAGTCTTTAATATAGGAATCATGGCTTCCTGGGATTCCTCCCCTGCTTGTGACAAAAATGTAGAAAGGGCATTTAACTCAAGTGCAGAATGAAATAAAACCTTTTATTGTCATATCCACACTGCAAGTGCTCCTTGGACAAGTCAATAATGGTCAGCCTAGAGATTTCTTAGAATGATTGGGTTTACCTTGGAACTATAGTAGATAATTTGGGGCAGGGCACATAAATAAGTTAAATATATTTTTCTCTCATTCTTATTTTATAAAATATATCATCATTATTCTGGCTAATTCTTAGAAGATTAACTTCTAAATATTCTTGTTATATGTATAAATTGAAAAAGAGGTTTCTAAATTCTATTTAAGAGATAAAATGGGACCATAAGTAAATATTTGCATTCACTCTTTTGGTAATGACAACTAAGTAAATACTGTTTGTTTGTTTGTTTTTTGTTCTTCTTATTTTTAATATTTTAATGTAATTTCATGATAAGTGAATGTAGAATAATACCATTGTAAAAACAACAATATAATAATAATAACATAGTAATATAGAGTATTCGTTGAGGCTTTCATTTTTGCTAGTTGTTCATTTTTTTTAAAAGCTTTACAAGTCCTTGAGTTAGGTGCTTTTGTTTTCCACAGGCAGTTACCACGCTTCTTGAGCTTCGGTAGGTTTCCTGATGTCACACAGCTGGTATATGGTGATCAGGGCTTCTGAGGCAGCAAGTGTGATTTTGGAGACAGTATTTTGTTGGTCCCAAACCATACAGGAACTGTAGTCCCTGTGTCAAGAGTATGGGATAACAAAACAATCATATACCGAAAAATTCTTTGCAATGCATTTTAGTCTATTTAACTTTGGCCTGGACATCTAAACTGGTAAGTGCCCCAAAATTGAAAATTTAGACTTTCACTACCCTTGATATCTCCAAGCCACTTCTCCTTGTGTCTTCTCCTCATCTGACATAGTAAGAGAGCCTATCAAATTAAACCCTTGGTTCTTTTTTTCCTTTTAATAACCAATCTAATTACAACGGGGATATAAATGTTTTCATCTTTGTTAAAAGAAATATTCTTCTTATGTATGCATTTAGATTTTGTGGAAAGGATAGTAATAGAACTTGAAAATACCAAATTAAATTTTAATAGAATATATAGTGAAAAATGAACATTTAGATTTAATTTTGAAATAAAGCATGATTTCGTTGTCATCTAAAAGTCATGCTTAACAATGTCAAATGATTTGGGATCTTAATTTGTCAATGAGAGCTGTGGTTGATGCTTCCCAGTCTTGCAATGGATTCTCAATTGTTAGTGACAAGTAAATATATTAAGCTCATGATATCATGTATTTTCCCAAGGATGTTGAAGACAGTTTGAGAAAGAGGGTGGAGTTTCTTGAAACAATTTGCCAATATGAAATACTGTACATATCAAATTGGCCCTACTACCATCTTTCCCAGACCATTTATCATACCTCACAAATCAAGCCCACATTTTCTCTTTCTGAAAGACTTGACTAATAAAGAAGATGTGGGCTTCAATCTCAACTTGTCAATCAATCTTAGTAACAAAGCAGTAATGATTTTCATCTATTAATGTTTTATTTCAATAAAAAGCAATACATATGAATTTATTGCTAGTGTGAACCACAGTTATTCACTGTCCAGATTCCATTCTCTATTTTCAGTATGTTGAGATGTTTCAAAAAGTTTTATCAAAGCGGGCCACAAGAAAAAAAATCCATAGGAATAAATTTGAGAAAGCTGTCAGCTCTATCTGCTTTTCAGCTTCAAAAATAAATATAGTTTAAGGACATTTTTTCTCTCATCTGTTCAACATATTGTACCAATTTTCATCAAAAAATTACAATTTCTAGGTGTGTGTCTCTAGATACCCTTAGAATTTCTGCTCTTTGACCCTGAGAGTAAATTGATCTTATGCACACCTGTCTTCCTAGGGAAACTTGCAAACTTGATTTTTGAGCCAAGCATCAAAGAGATATGATATTATTAGACAGTATAGAGCTCAGGTAAAAAGTCCAGGAAGTATCTTGAAGTACTTGAAGTTTTGAAAGGGAAGTGATATCTGCAGTGAAGAGCTATTTAAAGTAGATCAAATGCTACAACTTACTTCTTCTTATTGTTTTTAAAAGGTCAGATCAGCTATAAAAATTTTAAGACAATATTTTTTCTCTGCCTTAAAATGCTTCTAAAGCCAAAAATTTTCTGGAATCTGTATAGCAATTAAACAATTTTCCAAACAATGGGGACTAATTAAAAGAATATCTATGTTTAATTCTTTTCTCTAGAAGTTCTTTCTAAGAAAAAGGTAATTTGTATGCCTAGAAGTGATTTGTTTTTGTTTTGCAGATGAAACACTGAATTATATAACCCTTGCCTGCACAGAATCCTCTCAATGTATGTGTAATACTTTGAAATATCAGGAAATGAAATCTTTTTATGAAATATTATTGTGGAGCATTTTAAGGCCAGAAATAGCAGACATTTTGGACTGTCAAGGAGCTTACATCAATTCATTGACTTAAATAATCTAATCTAGTAATAATGGAATTGTCGTGTAGTTAATGCTGATATGAGATGGCCAGAATGGAAGGTAAACATGATTAATAAATTATAGAGTCACACTTTTCTTCATAGTTCTAGTGAATATTTTAGAATTTGCTTCATTTACTGGTAAGATAAAGCTCTCGCTCAATTAAAAGTTACTTATCCTTTACTTCATTGAACAGCTGTTTTTCAACCAAATTTCAATGTCTTTGGGTCATAGAGTGAATTTTTTTTTGAAACTGAGCAATTACCCTCTTTTTCTATGATTTTACTTCTAAAGTTTACTACTACTAGACTTATTGAGATGACAAATAATGTGGAAAAAAAGAGATTGAATGTTTGTTTTAATATACTGTAAATATAAATTTATAGTCCCTTTTTTGAGAGCTAGATAAATATAATGGCTTACTAGTATTAAAATTTACATATTGACTTTCCCACGTGGAGGAATCATACTCATGAGAACTTTGCTCAACTGAAGGTCTGTTCAGATATTACATCTGAGATGCAGAGCTGAAGTTCACACTGTTTTCTGATGGGCAGGACTTTCAGAGAGTAGTTCAAGTCTTTTCATGACATCAAACATGTGGATGATAGACTCAATTTTCCATATTTCATCCCAATGATTTGATGTCATATAGATGGAACTTATAAATCAACATCTGTTTCGTTTAGGCAGAAATTTAAACTTTTCTGGCACTATTCTAGAAGGGTAATGGCTTGTTCTTGTATCCATTAGGAATCTGCCCATCTTTCTTGTGGGCACTGCAGTACTGGGTATTGGTTATCTAAACATCTATTCCAAAGAGCAACACTACTGTCGTAAAGCCATAGGGAGGGTGGTGAGCTTATGAACGACAAAGCTTCTAGTGGGAAAGACTTACCAAAATGGCCTTTGTCCCATTATCACTCATATCTCAACTTCAAAGTGGAGAGAAGAGGAGAAATAGATTATTCAGTCCACATTTAAGCACAGCAGAATTGTAAATCTGCATCTCAGTTTGAAGATATTTTACATCCCAAAACACTTGTATGAAAGGCCATCAAGAAAATAACATGTACACATTATCTTTCCCATTAAAGAAACATATTGTTGCACTTGAAAATAAAATGTTGGCTCGCCTAGGATGTATATTTTTAGTTGGTTCTTAACTCTTTTAAAATTAAAGTGATGCTGGAGTTACCGAAATGGACTGAATTTCAGAAACAAAAGAGCATTTTTACTGGAACAGAAGCCAAAAGCAAATAAATGAAGAAGAGTTCATTCAAACCCAAGAGCAAGAATAGAACAGGCACAGATTTATAATTTGAAAGTTTTATTACCCGAAGAGATCTGGGTTTCTTATCCTTCTGTACTTTTAGTTTCAGAAAGTCTCCCAGAGTTGCCTCATTAGGCCTCTGATTTTGCTTTATATACCCATGTTGCCTCCCTTGTAGAAGTTTCTGACACTGTAGATTCTTTTATGTTTCAGTACTTCTAAAATGAAAACAGCATTGTAGAAATTATTCAGTGATGGCTTCCTTTCCGATAAATATGACACCGTCATAGTAGGTGAAAAGGACAGGAACAGAGATAATAAAATCTGACATGTGTCATATTTTACTGACTCAGTTTCAATGAACTGATTAAATTCTAAATTATTAGAAGAGCTGAAGTCTGCCAAAAGTTTGTTAATATATACTATTTAGTTTGGTTTTTTGAGGGTGTGACAATTAATAAAAATCAAATGATTGTATGTAGAATAAAAAAATTAATATGAAGGAAGGCTCACTCACCTGTTAATTTACTAGTCTCAATTTTTTTAATTAACAAATTAATATTATTTTGTCTCTCTTCTAAGATACACATGGAAGGGGAGAGAGAGGGTGAGTTTGGCACAGGTCTGTAAACATACTTTAGAAGAAAAAGAAATCCTCCCATTGTCAGAGCTGAGCATAAAATCTGCACCAAGTTTGAAGGGCTTATGTGGCCCAATTTAAAATTTTGTTGTTTTATAATAACTTTGGAGAATTGTATTGTTCCTTATAAAATACCCACATGTTCTCCTTTGGAATAGCTCCAGAGTGTAACTGAACCACGAGGTTGCCTCCTGGTGCTTTATGTATTGTTTAATTGTTTGCTTTGGTGGATGTTTTTATTAAAAGCTTATTATTTAGGATAAGACCAAAGTGTCATTTTAAGAACAACAGAAGCAGAGCTGTTTGGTCTCATAGTTCTTTTTCATAGGTGTGTTAGTGAATACTAGATACAGCTAATGAACCAGCTGAAAATTGTTCTTGTAATACTTCACAAAGAGCAATAACAACAACAAGCAAAACCCTTGATTTTTATTTTCCTTCAATAAAACATGACCAGATTGGCTAGAAGAGCTAGGAGTCTCCATGGCTGTGCCCAGGCCTGGAAGGAATAGAGGTATCTGTGGGTGCGCATCTGCTCTGTCTGTGTTTTGTTACAGGAGGAGTTTGCTTGGAGTCACGTGCACTGTGGTACACAAGGCCATAGCAAACCTCAGGAGCTGGGAGGCAGTGAAGCCCCTGTGTCACAAGGGCCGTAGTGGGCTTCCTGGGGTGTGTACCAAGCCTACGAAGGCTTTAGTGGATCTCAGAACTACAAAGTTCTTCATGTCCTCCCTCTGCCCACAATTTGATTGCGAGATAATTATCTTAGCTCAGATCATTCTGAATATAAATTAGGTCTGGGAAAAGTTTTTAATTCAATGATTTTAATTCTAAATGTTCTTCTCCTCCCTGAATATTTTCTTTTCTGAAGCAGTATCACCATATCACTCACCGATTCCTCAGAAGTTGGCTCTGGAAAGAATTCATAATGTTCCCTAGCAGTTCCTTGCCACAAAGAGCAAGCAAGAGTTTGATTAGTCCTTGACTTCCCAAGCTAGTCTTTGTGACTGGGACCCACCCTCAGACAAAAAACTTAAAGGCAATATACCTTGAGATAATTTCTAGGACTTACATGACCTCATTAAATTCCGACTCTAGATCTTATGTAGACATTTGAGGAAATATGATTATTGACAAAATGTAAGCCCATTATAGACTATATCACTTCAAAAGGAGAAAGGCCATTAGGACATAATTACATCAGAAACAGTATACACATTTGGCTGGTTTATAAACTGTCACTTTCAGAAGTACGAAGACTTATAAAAGTTTCCAAAGGTTCCATTATAACCCTATTTCCAACAGTATTCTCTGACAAACTAAATAAATTACTGCATGTATTGGACCTTTGAGGCTTGGGGCAAAGAATGGAAAAATTATTTACAAAAGCTTGAAAATATTTAATCACTAGAGGCAGGGGGGCAACGGTGTTTTAATTAGCAGGTCCTCGGGCCATTGGCTGACTAGAGGCTTTCTCAAACAACCACACAAATGCACTGAATAGCTGTTTGCCAGCCTTAGGGTCAGGCCTGAGATGAAACAGATAAGATAATTGGCTCTAATGAAATCCAGAAGGCCTTGGCTTTCTTGTTTGAGCTTGGATTTGAAAAGTGCGTGTGGAAGTGAGGCTTAATTCAAACCAGAACTGAGCTAGGCCCGTTTCTCAGTGACTTTGATATTGTTTGAAGTTCTAAAAGTGTTCGCCACACCACTAGCCTGCTGGGCTGGGCCTCCCTGGTACCCTTAATTACTAAGCTTTATTGCTGACTTTACTACACAGGAAAGGGGCCATTATATGTTCCATCAACATCAGCTCTTCTCAGATTGGAGGAAAGGGCAGGGTTAAAGGCCACTGTAGGAAGGCAAAAACTTCACTTTGAGGTAGTCAGATCATTTACCAGTGTTGAATTTCACCGTTATGCACATACATTCCTTACAACACAGAAGCCCCAATTTCCATTTTTTAAACAAGTGATTACTTTTCAAAACATTTTTGTTTGTGCCTTTTTTTCTTTTTTCTTTCTTTTTTTTTTAGAGAGAACGTTTATTTTTAAGGACTGAAATGATTGCACATGATACGCTGAAAAAAAAGAGTACAACACCTCCCAATTAATCATCACACCAGAAGGTCTGGTTGGATTCTGTAATAAGGAGGATTATTATTAATGCCCCTTTGAAGTGGAAATAAGTGAGGAACCCTCCTGTGGTGTGAGAGTTGTCCTGACACCCTGAGGAATAAAGACGCCTCAGGAGACTCTACAAAATTAAATCCCAGCTTCTAGAGTCTCTCACAAAGTGGTTACACAAAAGTGCTCCCAAACCAGTTTGAAGACAAGAAGCAAAAACGAGGAAGTCTCCCCCTGAGGGGTCAGCTGTGGTGTTACTGAGGATTCCATCCTCCCCAGTCTGGCTGCTGCTCTGCCTTTGGTCCAACTGGTAAAATGGATTATGCATACAAATGAATTAGTAACTATTCAACACTTACCCCTCTCAGATGAGGAGATCTGGTTATGCTATGAAAGCCAAGGGACACGGAGTCCAGTCCTATTTCCTGCCCTATTTATCACCTTTGGTTAGGAAAGTCATGAGCGATTCTATCAGACTTAACTCGTTATGAAAGAACAAGTTGAGTATTTTTTGCATTATTTAAGTAAACTTGACATTAATATGTTCCAATTTCATCCATGATCCTGCTAACCATTTATCCAATACTCTTTTCTGGGTATTGTTATGCACAGGTGGACTGGGTCCTAGGTCTCCACTAGGATGATGTGTGTCTGGGCCTAAGGAACCATATTAGGAACCCAGGGAGACCAGTATTAGGAAGACAAAACTGAGCTTCTGCTTCCTAACCTTTCCGAAGCGGAATTAAGGAGGCCCTATACAAATTTTTGCCAGTGATGAACATGATATCAGCTCTGATCAGAAGAAGAATCTGATCATACTCAGCTCATTTTAAGTATGTATGTTTTTCATTAGGCACTGTTATGGACTAAATGTTTGTGTTCCCCCAAAACATGTATGTTGAACCCCTAACCCTCAATGTGATGGTGTTTGGAGCTGGGGCCTGTGGGTGGCAATTAGGGTTAGAGGGAATCTTGAGGGTAGATGCCCTTATGAGCAGTGACACCAGAGAGCTTGCTTCCTTGCTCTCTCTCCAGGCACACACACCGAGGCAAGGCTATGGGTGCACGCAGCAAGAGAGGGCTGTTTGCAATCCAGTGAGAGCCCTCTCATCAGCGCGCAACCATCCTGGCACACTGACCTCAAACTTCTAGCCACCAGAACTGTGAGAAACTAAGTTTTTGTTGTTTAAACTACTCACCTGGTGGTATTTCTTTTTTAATGGCAACCTGAGCAGAATAAGACAGACACTATGAAGATCTTTAATATGAGAAACCAAGCAACCCACTAATGGACTTAAATTACCAAAAAAGTATCTTCCAAACCATATTTTGCTAAACACTGGATACAAGAAGTGTTAATAAGTGTTTCTCAACAATAAAGAATATCCTATAGGGAAAAATCTCTAATTGAAGACATATAATATGTAAATGCATATTGACAACTACAGGAATTCCAGTAGTAATTTTACATTATTTAATGCATTCTTCCTCAAATTATTTGAACATGAATCTCCCAGCTCCCCACATCTCTTCACCCAACATCTGTAAGTATCATGAAAACTAACATTCTATAGAACACAGTTTGAAAAATTCTGATAGATAATAAGTAGCAAACTTAGTGGGCATTTTAAACAGTCCATCGCTAATTCAGTAAACATGATAAAAGTAAGTAAAACACATCTGCCCCTAAGATTCTCACAGTCACTTTAATAAAATAAGTACATTACATTACATGTCATTGTAATATTGTGTTATCACATGAACTGAGCATACCACAATCCATATTCTGTGGACTGTCTTCTCCTTTTTCCACTGATTACATGTGAGTGGTTCTTAGATAACACACCCTAAAGACAAAGAAAGAAAGGAAGAGAAACAGAATTAACAAGAGAGGGAAAAGAGTGTCAGTTTCCTTTGCTATCACTATTAAATGACTCAGTGAATTTTCTTAGGGTAAAGTTACTGCCATTCAAAATTATAGTAAATTGGTAATATTTTACAGTCATATATTTTTTTGTTTCAGCTGAGTATATTTTGTTTCAGCTTAAGTATGGGCACATATCTCCCACACTTTTTTAGATCAGATATGACACATAAAAAAGATGGCTTTGTTTTTTTAAAAACTCTTACAATTAGCAACTAATGGCAGTGTGAACATATAATTGGTTTTATAGGTAAATCAATTTGTCGACTTACAAACTTTTAAGACTTCATTTGTTATCATAACTACATTTTGCTGAGGAAAAAAATACTTGTTTATGTCAAAAAGGGGAGAGTTTCCATTAAGTTCATACTCTCCATGATGAGAAAGCACATCCTGAAATAAGACATTAAATGTTAGAATGTATTACTTTTCCTGGTTAGAAAAGAACTTGGCTTTGGGAGTGGACCCTATGCGTATCATGGTGTGGCAATGCCATTTTGTTTCCAAAGATAACATTTGTAGATGTACAGATGTCCTGAACTTTATTAAACCACAGCTGTGGTTATCACATATTTATTCAAAAGATATTACAGCTATCAAAGCAGTATGTCAGCAAAGTCCTTAGTAGTTTGCTTAAATTGCTCTTTCATTTTACTGTATATATAAGTATTCAACCAATGTCTTTAAAAGCCTGAGTAAAAAAAAAAAAAAAAAGAAAACACAAATAAGCAAACACGAAGCATTATTTACATGGAAGCATTCAGAAATCATGAATAGCATTATCACAAATGAGTTATGACATTTTATAGGTTCACAAAAAAGAGAGAGACAGAAAGTACTTTCCTTGAATAGCACAAAAGCATGCAGCTTTCTTTAGCACATTGATTCTTATTCCAACAATCTGAATGTGGAGTGTGCTTGGGCAATGATGATGTGGCTGAAATATGCAATATTTATGAGGCACAGACCCTTGTACTTCTTGTTCGGGGAGAGGCAGAAGTGTGACAATGTCCTTCCAAAAATGAAAGCGTAGGGGAGGATTCTTCCCTGGAATAAACCTACAGAATGCTTTCTTCTGTGGACCATTAGTAGATTTTTTCCTGAGCCAAACGTAATGAAGAAGTATTTTTTATCTCAAAGCTCAAAACCTCTGCATCTATTGTCATATTGTATTTGTCCTCAAATATCCTTATGAATTGGACATGGTACTTTTGAAAATCACACAGGAAATTATTCACATGTCTAGAATAGAGGCTTCCCTCGCCATTAATTCAAAATGGGAAACCGAGTGCATTCCTGTCTTGCTTCATTAAGGCTGCTGTCACAACATATCATGGACTGGATGGCCCATAAACAACAGAAATGTATTTTGTACAGTTCTGGAGGCTGAGAAGCCCAAGATTCAGGCGTCAGCAGAATCAATGTCTGTTGAGGGCTGCTTTCTGGTCCATAGACGGCACCTTCTAGCTAAATCCTCACATGGTGGAAGGGTGAGGCAACTCTGTAGGTTTTCTTTCACAAGGGCACTAATCCCATTCTTGAGGGCTCTGCTCCCATGGTCTAATCACCTTCCAAAGGCCCCACGTCCTAATATCCGTCTGGGTTAGGATTTTGACATGTGAATTTATGGGGGACACATTTAGGCCATAGCAATTGCCAAGACAAACAGGAGTGGATTTTGAAGAGTAGTGAGAATTAACCAGTTCTCGTGGTTGCAGTGCTTCCCTTTGCCTAGCAGCAGCAGGTCTCCTCTGCTCTCACCAGATTTCCATGAGGAGCAGCTGAGCTGCAGTATCTATTCGCTCTACTTTCTTGGGTGCTGATACGGTTTGGCGCTGAGTCCCCACCTGAATCTCATCTCGAATTGTAATCCCCATGTGTCGAGGGAGGGACCTGGTGGGAGGTGATTGGATCATGGGGGCGATTTCGCCACGCTGTTCTCATTATAGTGCGTGAGCTCTCACGAGATCTAATGGTCTAAAAGTGTTTGGCAGCTCCTCCTTTGCTCTCTCTGTCTCCTGCTGCCGCGTATGAAGTGCCTTGCTTCTCCTTCACGTTCCGCCATGACTGTAAGTTTCCTGAGGCCTCCCCAGCAATGTGGAAGTGTGAGTCAGTTAAACCTCTTTTCTTTATAAATTACCCAGTCTCGGGTAGTTCTGTATAGCAGTGACAAAACGGACTGATACAGGTGCTCTACGTTAGTATTAACTCTTAGTAATTATCGTCTTTCATTTGCCTTCCCATGAAACTGCATTTTTAATTTTCAAAGAGTGGACTTGAAAGGTTAAGAACACATTTGTACGATGTGCCTTTCCTGAAATGTTAGTTAGTATAGTGATTTATATTACATCATCCAATCTACTTTTTAAAATTCCATTAATACCAAATGTCTAATTATTCCTGTCTTGTAAAATGCATTTATGAAAGCAAACCATTTTCCATTTTCTTTCTTTTACGGAAACATCCTATCAAAGTTGGTTTCCTGAATGTTTAGATTCATTAGACTTTCTTCATTTGTAAAAACATAGGAGCAGCTACTCAGCAATGCCTTCTTCGCTCCTTGCAGGCAGGTAGGTGCCTGTGTGGGAAATACCTTAGGAACCAAGGATTGTTGGAAACTTGTCTTTAGAGACAGTCCTTCTAACAAGGCTGCTGAGGGGTGCAGAAATGGTACACCTCTGTTCTGGCTGCTTGATCAGTGTCTCAATTTAGCCTTTGGTGCTTTGAGGTATCTTTCATGAGTATGAATGTGCGTAAAGCTGCCTTATAAGTAGCTGACTTTCTCCCATGTGCTTAACTGAGCTAGTTGGTGTGGAGAAAAATGCAGAAGCATATAACAGTCGGGGCTGGGAGTGAGAATCACTACAAGACAATTAGAGAATGAGCAAAGCCTGAAATATTGACCATGCACTAGGAGAACAAAGATAAGGGAAAGGGAAAGGACTCTTAATCCAAGTCTTGTGAGTAGCACAGTGTCCTCCTGGCATGTCCAGGATCTTGAGGACGATTAGAGTCAGGCGAGGAGGAGGAGGATTATAGACATACTATCATTCCTATTCTGAGGCCAGGCCTGATTTGTGTGTGTTAATCTTGTACAATTACAGGAATTCTCTTTCAAAGAAATAATACAAAGGCAAAAATTCAAAAATAGGTACAGGGACTTGGAAAAGGTCCATGTGAGTGAGGGACTTTGAAAATTAAGATTCATTAGCTTTATGGTAAATACGCCTTGGTACATTATAGTCCTAACACCTTGTATTGCCATTAATTAGAGTGAAACAATGGACACTGCACCATGGAATGAGCCTTAGGTAAAATTAATGGCTATGCTGGGTAGTGAAGAGAAACAGACAAATTCTACAAAGGTGGGGTATTTCTTAGAGAAACTGCACTGACAGGGAATGATCTTGACATAAAAATTCAACTGGGATACATTTTTCATCTGAGGGCACATGCTGAGGAGATAAAAGTAAAGGAGTTTTTTTTTTTTCCTCTCTTTCTTTCCAGTGTATGTTAAGGTAGATTTTTAAAAATATATATAAGAAGAAAGGATCCATCGAGGAAAAATAATGAAGTCAATCCAAACCAAACAAATCATAGTAGGGGTGCGGGGAGCAACCAGTATTTACATGGGGAGCGCACACTCTTCTTTTGGGTTTGGTGTGAATGGTTTTCACCTGTTTGTGAACGTGTTCATAATGTGGACTGAGGCTAGTCCCTGAGTCGGCCTGGCTCCGACTTTCCACCGAAGGGGTAGAGTTGCTTTAATGTGGTTCACGTGTATGGTGTTTCATCTTAAGCAGAGTGATTTATGTTAATGAAATGAAACAGAAAAAATACCCTTTACATCCTAGTCTCCTTAAAAATATTAAATAAATATGTCCAGGACTTTTGCATGATTATATTTATTAAAACAAATGGAAGACTTCAATCCATACCAGAATTAATTTGTAGGTGACCCTGGGGAGGGTTAAATCCATTAGGAAAAAAAAATGAGTTGGGGGTTTCTTATCAATTCTGAAAAGAAAGTTTTTAAAGCCATTAAGTTCAGTAATATAATAGATGGTTACAAAATGAGCATCAATTTTAAGATAATTTGTTCTGTAATTTAGAATATTGTTTTGTTTGGCTTCTGAAAATTTAATCCCCAAATCATGGTTCACAAAATATATTCAGAACATCTTTATAAATTGAATACTAGACTTCTTACTGTCTTAATGAGAATTAAGCATGTGCCATCTTTAAAGTATCTATTTGAAACTGTTATAATTTAAGAGTTCAGCTTTTAATTGTTTGTCATAACCGTTCTACTAATACAGAACTAGTCATTTTAATAGAACTTAAGGGCAGCAGAATCTTTTCAACTCGTGGATTTCATTAGTGTACATTTACCTATACCTTTACAACATGATTATATAATTAAATTTCAAGGAAATTAAATTAGCCAAATGAATACATTTTTAAAAATTAGTTGATTGGCATTTTTCTCAGAAGTTACCTATCTGATGACAAACATTAGACATAAGAATAATTCACATGTGTGGTTATCTTAAGTGCTGATTGAATTGTAATTTATCCAGCTGACTGTAATATTTAGTAAAAGTGGAATTAGCCAAGGAAAATGTAGTTTACTTGCTTGGAACATAGTGACATACTCTTAATTCCTTTAGTATAAATAAATAGACATCTGTTTTTGAAATACTTTTTAAAAACAAGGTTAAGAAAGTAATACAGTACAACTTCTATTTTAAAAATCTTTCTGTTCATTGCTATGTGGGAAGACTTCACCAGAAATGTACCAGAAATTTGCCTTAATGTGATGTACCTGTGGGTATTTGGCAAGCATGTCACTTGGCAGATACTTGCTAATATGGAGCACAAGAAAATGAAATGTAAGGGTAATTTTAAAACACATTCCTGAGAAATGCTTAGCTCTATCTGCCAGGTGATATATCATTTACTGTCATATATTGGCAGCTGAAAAACTGAATTTTATTTTTGCTATCTTGGCTACAGATATTATGTAAATTATATTCTTATGGGGTTCAAGCTAGTGATCATGATTGTAATGACGTTGATAATGGTCATTTAATCAATACAGAGTCTGTCGGTGTATGTTACTGCAAAGAAAAATAAGTTTATGGTAATTCAGGTGTATTTCCAATGAAACAGAAAGGGGAATCAGAAGAAGAGTCAATAGGAGGGTAGAGAAAATATAGAAATGGCTGTAAGAGAAAGAAACAAAGAGAAATAAAGATAGAGTACAAAGACACTACTCTAGTCTAGTATGGGATGCTAAAAGAAAATACTGAATAGAGAAAAGTATAAAAAGTCTAATAGAAGAGTAAATAATCAAATTGGGGTAATTTTTTAAATGGGTGGGAGTAAGGAGCCACTACAGCAAGAAAAAAAAACAAAAATAGTAAATGCCATTATTTTCAATAAATGCTAAAATTTATGAAAATGGGATTTTATCACGGTCATTGACGTTATAGCATTAATGGTCTATATATTTTGACAGTGTACTTAAACCCCCAAGGTAGGCAACATGGTTAGTGCCTGCATAAATTGGTCAGGGCTTGGGTTGTTATTGTTAAATATTTTGATTATCACCTAGGTTTAAAATAATGCTTTTATAATATAATGGGAAAATGGATGCAATTGGCTGCTAAGTGATTGGTGTCAGATTTCAGAGGTAGTAAGAATTAGCTAGAAGGCATCCCTTAATCTCGCTGCACTCCACTCTCCAGAAGCCATCTCTGAAACCAGAGCAGTAATAGGACATGTCTCTATCACACAACCAGTGAATGTCACAGGCTGGTTTTAAGATTTCCAGCTCAGGACTTGCTTTAAACTAAATTACGTGCAGCAGACATTTTCCAAATATACACCCCCTAAAGATCTATCGCGACCTAGCGTAGTGTTATTACAGAGAAGGGAGTTGGAAAGATTGAGTGATTGATTAGTGGCCATTCTCTGTAAACCTGACATAAATGCACATTCCCTCTATTTACAGAAAATAGTTGCAATTGTTATTTTATTATTTTTTATCCTGGCCCATGGTCAGTAGCTCTATCCACCTCATTTCTATCATTGCTAGAGTCTTTTGCTTTAAGTCTTCATCATGAGCATGCCTTTCCTGCTTGCCCTTTGAGAACACTGTTCACAGTTCATGGCACTGACTGTGTTTAGGCATGGTGGCCGTGCTGAACTTGAGCGCTCCTTTTCAACTGCCTGTGGTTTCACCACTTCTTAATATGTTAAATTTAATTAGGCTGTGGTTGTTAGCCCCTTATTTTTCTGCTTGCCATTCTGTCAGTTAATGTTTCCCTTGCATAGGTCAGAAGGTGGAGAGGGGAAGAAAAGAGGGAGAAGGGATTCTTAGCCGAATCCAGGTCAAGCTGTCTAACCAAACGGTAGCTGATTCTACTACCAACTTGGTCTCTGTTTCCCAGCCTTTATGGTACCAAGAGACTTTTTCAGTAATGGAAACATTCCTTCTTTTACTTCTGTGCACCGTCATCTTCCTTGACTTCATGCAGAGAAACACAAGGAGCAAAATAATTGTAAGCATTACAGCCTTTTACTCTAATGACCTTGACTCTGCACTGGGATAGATGTCTAATTACAAAGAATTCAGCACAGACCACATTAGCGGGGCTGGTGTTTGCTTTGCACACAGACCCAACATCTGTTGGATCTTTGGAGCAGATATTTAGTTATGGGAGATGAATCCTGCTGTTCTCTTAAAATGCATGCTTTGAAAAGAATGCTTTTATAATATTTTGGTCCTGAGAGATACTGCATCATAGGTTCATGCTAAAGGCTCACAGCCCCTAAGAAACTATGAGTAACTGATTAGATTTTTTTAACTGCAGATCAAGTCCCTAAAATAAGAATCTATTCTTATCTTAGAAACTATGAGTATTATTTAGAAACCATGAGTAACTGATTAGATTTTTTAACTGCAAATCAAACCCCTAAAGTAAGAATCTATCCCTAAAAATCAGAATCTATTTTGCTGTTTTGGTCACTATAATGAACAGAGGGAGTTGAACACATGGTTATCTCTCCACCACTCATGGCTGCTGCATAGAAATTGCCCCTAAAGGATGTTAATATTATTGATTTTATAAACTATTTAGGTAGAACCTCTATTTTTCTTACACTGAACTTGGAGTGGGCAAAAAGAAGCCTACAAATGCATTACAAACATTGCAAATGTACATTATGAATGTATATTACAAATACATTACAAATGTACAAATGCATTAGTAGCTTCCCTTAATTTCAGTTTATGAGTTTGTGATATAAATGGCAGGAAAGAAAAACATTTGTGTGCATTTGTCTTTGGAAATAGCACAACTTATTTAATCAATTGCTTTCTATTAACATTTTTTTGGTGAATGTGAACAATACAATCAAATGTAACATCGATTTGGGTCTCTGTGATTTTCCCTGTCACCTCAATGCATTCCCACCTTTTCTCCACATTACTGTCTTTCCCTGAAGCATAGGTAGTATTCATTTGCCGCCTGAATGATCACCGCTGGGTCACTGTTGTGAAACCATAAAGTGCCTTGAAGGAAATCACAGTGCAGTTACTCAGTCTGTTCATATATTCTTCTCCTACCTCTCAGCTTTATCTTTTTCTTTCTCTGATTTCTTCAGTCCAGCTTTCAACTCTTCACTCCCATATATGTCATGCTTCAACTTCATTTAAATTTTTATCTTTTTCTCTATGTGTCATAGTTTTGGTAATTTTATGACTAAAACATGTTCTTCCTTTTGTCTGGAAGTATTTATTTTCTTTCACTGAATAATTGCTTCTCTTTTTTTATTTTTTTTAACTGTGTGTTGCAGCACATAAAAAGTTTATGAAATCAATTTAGAGGGTCAAGATTGGCATTTTAATTGAATGTAATAGAAGATAAAAGAGTGTAACATATTGTTTC
The DNA here is from genome assembly GCF_029281585.2 of Gorilla gorilla gorilla. Classification (NCBI taxonomy): domain Eukaryota; kingdom Metazoa; phylum Chordata; class Mammalia; order Primates; family Hominidae; genus Gorilla; species Gorilla gorilla. The sequence continues at coordinate 26,304,427 of NC_073230.2, forward strand.
ACAAAATATGTTTTAGTTGTGTGTGTGTGTGTGTGTGTGTGTGTGTGTGTGTATGTATGTACTGGTTCCTGGAGTGAAATGTACTTTTTTGTTGTTTGTTGTGGTTTGAGAATTTTGAAAGCCACTGTTTAAACAGCCAGTTAAAATATCATTTTATCTATAAAGCCTTGTCTCTGTTCTCCAGAATAATTAATAAGTTCATTTTCTATGTCCACATTTATAGCTGTAGTTTTTAGAGTAATTATTGTTTTGAACTAGGAGAAAAAAATCAATATCTGTATTAATGAACGCATCCCTTTGAACTGGAAGAAATTTGTTTACAGAGTTGCTTCATCCATGCCATCTGAACTTGTTAAGTATAGGAATCATAGGAATCTGTCCTGATAGTATGGAATCTAGCACTTGGCACCTTGGCATTGAGATTCACTGTAGATGTTCAATGAATGTTCCAGGAATAAATTAATAAATGAAAAAATCTATGAAAAGACAAACTTGACAAAGTTGGGTTCAGCTATTTTGTTTTCAAATGGGAATGTGACATATACAGACCAATTTAAAAATATTTATATAATATCTGCTACTTGAAAAGATTTTTAAAAACAAGCTAATTTTTTAAATATGAGGGTATAGTACTGCTGTACTAACAACTGTGGAGTATTATTTGGTCTAAAACAAATACACATGCACAAAAGAAAATTAGTTTTCAAATGTTTATCCATTGAAATCTTGGATTCTGCCGGCTGTTTAGTGGTTCATTTGGCATGTCACAGTATCATGACAGCAGTGTCGAAATACCACCATAACATTCCCTTTTCAAAAAATGAAAATAATCAGTGAGAAAGCTAGCTATCTGTGCATATGGATCCACATGGTTGCATATTTGGAAAAATGGATAATCAACGTAGTACTCAATTCTTAGGCTGCTGTGAAGAAATACCCTAGACTGGGTAGTTTATAAAGGAAAGAGGTTTAATTGACTCACGTGGCTACATGTTCTGCATGGCTAGACAAGCCTCAGGAAACTTACAATCATGGGGGAGGCACCTCTTCACGAGGCAGCAGGAGAGAGAATGAGTGCCCAGCAAAGGGGGAAGCCCCTTATAAAACCGTCAGATCTCATGAGAACTCACTATCACAGGAACAGGATAGGGGAAATCACCCCCATGATTCAATTATCTCCACCTAGTCCCTCCCATGACATGTGGGGATTATGGGAACTACAATTCAATATGAGATTTGGGTGGGGACACCAAAGTAACCAAATCAGCTTATGTTAACATTTCCTATCTAGAATGTTTGAATGTACTTTACTCAGAAATTGCTTTCATGCTAATCCAAGTGACAACCCATAGTCTAACTAATCAGAGTATATTTTTATCTTAAATAATAAAACTACTCTATCATGTCACCATGGAAATTTCGTACTTTGTGGAGTGAACATTGCAGTTGGAATTGTACCTGGAAATAAGTTGCTGCTGAATAAATATTGACAGCAGTGTCTCATTTTTACCATGTCCTGATCTCCTGTGAAGTTTGAGTGGCATACCTACTTCCTTTCTAACTCACAGAAACACTGAAGTGATTGCTTCAGTACACATGATATGCCTTCATTGCCTCATTGAATCAGAGCACTTAGAAACACTATTTTTTCATCCAAAAATGCAGTTAAAAGGCAGTGAAATTGTCAAGTTTCCGAGAACATGATCTTTGGATTCAGACAGATATGAGTTTGAATCCCAAGTCAGTCAGTTATTTGCTGAAACAACTTGACTGATTATCTTACCTTCATTGAGTCTTAGTCTTACTATCTATAATTGGGATCAAAATACATAATTTCAAGTATATTGTGATCATTGCAACATTAGAAGGAATGTATCAACTTTTTAACTTCATGCCTGGCACCTAGTACATTGTCAAAATGGTTGATAATTTTGTTGTTGTTGCTAGAAGAAAAGAGTTTCCTTGCTTCCAACATAAATAAACGATTTTTTTAGTTTTGGAATTAATCCTCCTCTCCTGTTATTTTAGCTATGAATACATGTAACACTCCTCGATCTTGGGCTGATCTCCTGATTGAGAAGACAGCCTGACTCTGCACTTCAGAACTCTATTCAGGCCCCAAGTTCTTTCTTTCTTCTCAGTCTCTTTCTGGCTATGCCTCAGGGAACAAGTAAAATGTGTTACTAAATGAGCTTGCCTTTTGTCTTGTTCATCTCACATTGTTACGCAATTAAAAAAAAAAAAAAACTTGATGATGCTGCCTTCCTCAGAAAGGCCACATCAAAAGGTAGAGTTCACCAAAAATAATACACACTTTTTCCAAAGACACAAACAGTTCCTTGAAAAGGATGTCATGCTGTAATTTGTTTTGTGAATTCTATAAACCACAGAACATTTACTTACAGTAATGTTTGACCTTTCTTTTTCCTTATTTTTATGCCTACAAAGCTTCTTTTTCTGTCCTCTTGAGAAGAAATATAAAGGCTAACACTCTCATATATATATGTATATATATATATATATATATATATATATATATGTGAGAGAGAGAGAGAGAAATATATATGATTTTATTGGAATACTGAATTTAATTTTTAGCCAAAGTCCTTTGGCTTTATGCAATAATATTTTATGGAATGCAATCACTTGTGCAAAGACTAAAGAGAGGCTCATTTGAAACTTTGCAAAAAGAATATGCAGCTCATAGGGTAATGGGAAATGCAATATGTGTACTAAGCTACACACTGTACCCCACCGAAAGGAGAGAAATCCCTATGACTGATTTGATGGTAGTATAATCTCTTTAGGGAATTTTTGGATAAAGAAAGTAATAACAAAAAATAGGCGCATAATTAAGTTTCCAAAGTGCACGTGTCACCAGCGTCTTATTGTCCCTCTGGAGGGGAAATTTACTAATGACTTGGGTAGACATTTTTCCTGCTATGAGCCCATCTGAGAAAAAAAAATCAGCCTTTCCAAATTTTCTAAATAATTCTCTGCTATGTAAGTTTTAAGAACATTTTACTGTCATTTGTGTTCTATTTTCTATTCATTATGGCAATGTTTTACAACCACCAGGTTGCTATAGAAATGAAAATAAACAAAGATTTGGAAAGATACATGTTGCAGGGGCTTGTTCTGCCTCTCTTGCCTAAACCATGAGGATTACGTTATTCTTTAAATATACTTTCTTCCTTGGTTATCCAATTGGTCTTAATATAAGGAAACAAAGTTAAATACTTTGTTCTGACTTGTGTAAAGTTTTTCTCAGTGTCTTAAACTCTTTTCCTGTCCTTTAAGAATAAATTGGGCTAAAAGGGGATAAAATTAGAAGGAAATAAAGGAAAGAAAAAGAAGACGGAAGAAAGGAAGGAAGGAAAGAGAAAGGAGTAATAAGGTAGGCATAAGATAACACTAAAAGTTGCTATGGAGCTGACCTCCTTGTGGGCACCCACTGGAACTATAAGGAAGGGTGTATTTTATTGAGCAATAACAGGCAATTTTGAAGGGGTTCAAGAAGAATCAGTAGTTGTAGTGCATTATGCTGACAAAGACCCTTGCCCGCTCTCCACACCCTTGTAGCTCAGCCTCAGTTCTCTAGGATGTGGTCTTTTGTTAATTGGATAGTAGCAGAGCAAAGTCGGGACTACTGATCCTTTCCAGCTCTAGTCCTTACAAATATGGAAAGACTGATTTAGTAATGCTTATGAAACCAAATACATAACAGCCCCTTTATGTTACTGGACTCACATTTGAAATCATAATAAAATATTTCTTGAGAACCACTGTTGCAAACTTAAAGACACATTTTTGGCATATTAAAATTCACGGTATTTCTATGCTTTTATACAATAATGACTGGGAAGCGACATATATAATTACATTCTACATTTCTCAGCAAAAGAGTGTTTACTTCAATACAATTTTAATATTAACTCTTAATGACTTCTAGCAACTCCAAACTAAGCATGTTTCAACATTTTGTTGTTGATTTTTCTAGACTAGATTTCAGTACAGAGTTTAACGAAAGCAAAATCTGTTAATTCTGTTGTCATTGTTTTATATATGGTAATTAGATAAGAATCAGTTTATCTGTTTTGATAAGCTAGCAATCTTACCATTTTGCCCAGCTCCCTATGCTTGCATATAGGATTTTGCCTAGGGAGGTGGCATCATTCTCTATTCAGAGGCGTTCCAAATATAATAATATAAATATACTAATACTATTCTCACAGACAATGTCCCAAAGTCAGGAAGAGATAATGTCCCAAAGTCAGGAAGAGATACTACTGAGAAAAATTTCTCTCTCAACTCTTAGCTCAGAGACACATTGGGCAATATCTCAGAATTAGTCAGAAATGTTACTGGCTACATGACACATCTTAGGCACGGAAAGTCCCTCATTGCCTTCAAATATTCATTTTTTTTAAACACATAGCATTTAAAATTAGCATTGGCTTCTTAAGCACTAAAGCAATATAAACTTACTAAATGTCATATTTGAAACTCTAATTAAAAGAATACACTTTCTGGACCAGGAATATATGTGAGTGTACACACACATACATATTCCTAATTATAATATGTTGCGTTATATTATGATATATATGTGCTATTTGTATGTAGCTTCCTTATTCTCATCAATGATTCATTTAAAAGCACAGAGTACTATAATTAGGATTGCTATTTTGATGTAGTGAAATGATACGGACTCACAATGTCACATTTAGAGCTCCAATCTCTTTAGAAGTGATAATTCAGCCCCCAAAATATAGCTCATACAAACTTTGTTCTTGCAGTGAAATAGTTTGCTCTCCACTCTAGGGTCTAGCGTCATCAAAGGAAAGACACACTTTAGAATCGATCTGAAAGGCCAGGGGCAAATCAGTGGATATGTAGGCAAAGATGTTGATCAGCAAGCATGCTGAGCTTCAGGCAACAACTTTTCCTATCAAATGCAAGAGAAAGAGAATATGAAGGGGGAAAAAAGTGTCCCTTTGGTGTATTAGATCTGGAACATAGAAAAATCATAGAATAATAGAGCCGCATGTGACTTCAGAGTTAATCTAAATGAATCCCCCCAGTCTCATATAATAGTTGAAATTAAGACAATTTACTAAGGTTACCCAAGTGGAGGCAGTGCCAAGAACAGAAATTGAATATCTTGAGTTGGAATCAAGTGATTTTTCTAACCCCCTGCAATTGTACACTGAAGCCAGATAATTCAATTTTGAGATGGCATACTGTAGAAATCATTGCAGAATTTAACCCCCTTTTTGAAGACTTCTGGAGAAACCCCACCTTTCCCCCTCTCCATCTGGTTCATACAGTGTTGCAATGCTCATCAAAGCAAGATGGTTAGAGAATGTTTTCCTTTATACTGACAGAGTTCCCATTTGGATAATTAATTTGTAAAAATACGGAAAAAAACCTAGCTAGCTTAGAAGCATATCTAAATCAATGAATAAAAATAGGGCAAGATAAGAGGAAATTCATTTTGAGAAGAATTATGAAGACAGAAAGAGAAAAGCTATGTAGATTCAGGAGAATGCAATAAACAAAACATATAAAAAATAGAAGCCATATCATATATATGTCACATTTTCTGAAGGTGTGAAAATTTTTTAGCCCAATTTTTTCCTTGTCTCCTCATTACAGTAGTATAATTTCTAGATTAAAAATGAATTAAATGAGCATTTGCATATTCTTGTAATTATCATCCCCATTCTGCTTTTGTGTCTGGAGAGATTTGGAACCAGCTGGACAAGAGAGGAAAGGACGATTTTCTGATGTTTGCATTTAAAGCAAAGGCTCATAAACAATGAAGCCACAGTAGAAATGTGAATGGCCTTTCACTAAAAGAGGGATTTTACATACATTTGTGAAATGTGCAGAGGCTGAGGAAGAGTGAGGCACCAAGAAAATCTGACCTGCAAACACGAAAAACCAGAGAGGGCATCACTGGGTATAACATTCAACAACTATTCATTGAGTATCCACCATGTGCTAGACTTTAGCTTGTCCAACCCATGGCCCATGGGCCACATGGGGCCCAGGACGGCTTTGAATGTGGCCCAACACAAATTCGTAAACTTTCTTAAAACATTATGGATTTTTTTTTTGGATTTTGTTTTTTAGTTCATCAGCTATTGTTAGTGTTAGTGTATTTTATGTGTGGCCCAAGGCAATTCTTCGTCTTCTAATGTGGCCCAGGGAAGCCAAAAGATTGGGCACCCCTGTTTGGACACTCTTTTAGGTCCCCAAAATACATCTGTGAACAAAAAGACAAACATTTCTTCCCTAGAGAACTTGCATTTAGTGGGAAGAAGCAATGAAAAAATAAACATTGGACATAATATATAAGTAAATCATGTATGGCTTTGGAAGGTAAGTGTTATGGTGAAAAAGAACCAGAAGAGAAGAGTTAGGAATGACAGAGGTGGGGTAGGCATGGGAAGGGTTGTCAGGAGAAGGTCTTACTGAAAAGATAATAGACAAGTAAAGGTTTGAATGAGGCAAGGGAGCTAGGCCTCTGGGGAAAATCATTCAGGCGAAGGGAACAGCCAGTGTGAAATCTCCATGGCCACTGTGAGTACTGCTACAATGAGCATGGGAGTACAAATATCTCTTTGAGATTCTGATTTCAATTCTTTTGGATAAACATCCAGAAGTGGGATTGCTGGATCATATGGCATTTGTATTATATGTTTTTTAAGGAAGCTTGCACTGTTTTACATAGTAACTGCACCATTTTACATTCTCACCAACAGTGTACAAGTGTTCCAATTTCTTCACATTAAACAACTTAAGTGTCCCTGGATGGATGAATGGATAAAGAAAATGTGGTATATAGATACAATAGAATATTATTCAGCCTTACAAATGAAGGGATCCTGCCATATGTAACAACATGGATGAACCCAGAAAACATTATGCTGAGTGAAATAAGGCAGAATCAGGACAAATACTGCATGATTTCACTTACATGAGGTATCTAAAATAGTCAAACTCATAGAAGCAGACAGTGCAATGGTTGCCAGGGACTGGGACCAGGGGAAAATGGGGAGTTGCTCAAAGGATATAAAGTTTCAGTTATTTAGGATGATGAAGTTTTAGAGATCTGCTGTTTAACATCGTACCTACAGGTAACATTGTATTATACCCTTAACAGTTGTTTCAGGGGGTGGATGTCATGTTGAGGATTCTTACCACAATTAAAAAAAAAAGGAAAGAAAAAAAACTAAGAGAATTGGGAGTAAACAAATATTTTATCACCCTTGAACCTCCCAAAATGCTCTACTTACAGAGACAGAAATTGGAATGGTGGTTGCCAGGGGCTTGGAGGAAGGGGAAATGGGAAGTTACTGAGTTACTGTTTGATGGTTACAGAGTTTCTCTGGAAAGATGAAAAAGTTCTGGAGTTGGAATGGTGGTGATGGTTGCACAACAGTGAGAATATATTTAATGCTGCCAAACTTAAATGGTTAAATACTTAAAATGGTTAAAGTAGTACATTTTATTTAATGTACATTTTACCACAATAAAAATTTTAGTTGTTAAAAAAAATCCCTTTGACCATAGTGTGTCAGGCATATTTGTGAATAGAGTCCTGGCCAAGCTTCACTGACCAGAGACTCATGGGTCATTAAAACAAACAAAACAACAACAAAATTTGCTTCCACCAGAAGAGAAATGATGAGGATCTGATTAAACATGTTAAGCTAGCCGGCTGCCATTTTGAGAACAGAGTACAGGGGTAAAGAGGTAGTATGGGCCCCTCCGAGGAGGCCATTGCTGTGATCCAGGTGAGCAGTAAAGATGGCACAGGCCAGGGTGAGAACAGTGGAGGTGTAGGAACGTGGTACATTTCTGGATATATTTTGAAAGTTTGACAATAGGATTCCTTGGAAGATTGGCTGTGGGTTTGAGAAAGAGACAGGGAGCTGCCAAAGATGAAAAATTGAGGCAATAAAAAAGGGAGTGGTGAAAGAGAGAAGGGGGCAAGGTGTGTGTGTTGGTGGTGTGAAGAGTTGGAGGGTGAGTGCTAAGGAAGAAGAGCAGGACTTATTCAGGTCTGGGCTGGTGGAGCTAGAGGAGAACATCAATTATACCTAGTGTGCTTAGCGCTCCTAGTGCTGACGCTTTTCCACAAATGCCCATGGTAAACCTTCATTTAGTGCCCCCCACAAGGACCCTACTGGGCCTGTGTTGTGTGATGTACTGGGGGCTGTTCTGCAGCACTAGCAGCCACAACAGCTGCCTGGAATCTGTATAGACAGTTCTTTGATGTGCTGCCTTCACCACTTTGGGCGCATCTTTTCCTTGTACTTCATGCACAAACATAGGTGAATGCATGAAAAAATGTGCAGTCTATAATGTGCATTTTTGGTTTTGCCAGAAAAACCTGAAAGAAATAAAAGTTCTTGTACCATTTGAAAAGGTATAATTTTATAATATGATGCTTTCATGCAATGACATACAATTAGACTATAGAGAAAAAAGGCTTGGATTTTCACCTGTAATTTACATTTGCATGATTATAATATGCTATTATAAATTATACAGGGGATCAGAATCTGCTGTCTCAGAGGTGACATATAAGATCATATAACTGCCTACTCAAAACTTTTGAGTTTCCACTCTTGTTCAGAATGAAATCCAGTGTCCTCACAATGTCCTACGAGATGCTACATGAACTGGCTTTATGCCACCTTTCTGATCCCATTTCCAACCATCTTTCCTTTCATTCACTTTGTGTGAGCCACAGTGACATTCTTTTGATGCCCTGAATATGTGGAAGACCCTTCCACTTCAGGGCTATGTCCACCTTAGAATGGCCTTCTCTAGGTACCCCTGTCTCAACGTGCACCACCCCTGTGACTTTCTGTACAATTTGTTTTTCACCTTAGTCCTTATTACATGCTTACTTGTTTATTTATATAGTGTCTTGCCATGAAGGCAAGAGATCACGGACTTTGCTGTGAACCCTGGCCTATAACTGATGTCCTAACTCACTTTACACATCCTCTCTGGTGGACTTTCACATTGTTTCTTCCTTGTTGGTTGCCCGCTCTCCTCTGTCCCTCAGTACACTGTGTGTGCCTGGGTTTGTTTTCCACCTGCCTTTCCTTCTAACCTATGACCTTTTTGAAGGCAGAGTTACAACATATTTGCATTTTTGAATCCCAGCACCATCCCAGTGCTTCCCATATGGCAGGGACTCAATAAATTACTTCTAAATGAGTATAAAAATATTGTTGAGTAACTTTATAAGTTAAGATGTTGTGAAATTTGCTTTATAATTTTGAGTTGCAGGCTGTGGAACCAAGCCAAAGTTCTGCTCCTATGGGAGTTCCCTTCTTGCAACTGAGCACGTCAAATGAGTGGGTAGCGTCTTATACCGTTCACTCAGCACATGCTGGGGTGAGTCATGGGAAATTACTAGTGTGGTTCAACTTAAGGACAACACTTGACTCAATGTCAGTGCAACCAATTGTTTGGCCATTGACTAGAGATGAAATAGTTCCAGAAATCTGATTCCAAGGAAGTTCAGAATCAGAATCAATTGTTCCAAATGTCATGGAAAGAAATTTAAAGTGGAATTCTTTTCTGCTTACTGTGTTTAGCATCTAGTCACATGATTGATATCTCTTTATGTTAGTGGTAGTACTCTTTTTGTCTCCTTTTATTTTTATAAGTTTGGTTTATTCTCACTAGCATGGGTTTCACCAGGGGTGGAGATATGCAGGGAAGAAGGAAGAGGGTTGTTCTTCAAGAAGAGCATGACAAAATAACCATTGGTAGGTGAGGACAAAAAAGCATATATGCCATTTTTATTGCTTCAATCATGTGTTTTCTAGCAAAGCAACGTAGGTGCAAATCACCAGTGAATCCTCTTTATTCTCCTACGATGGCATACCCACTACTTGGTCCCATGCCTCATTCTTTCTTTGATACACTTTCTTGCTTTGCAAAAGTACATTGTCAAGTAAGTTGTTTGGAAAGGGTGCATTGAACATAAATTTCTGAGCCCTAAAATGTTTTAAAGTATTTTTATTTAAGTCACATACTTAAATACTAGTATGTGATAGCTGCAAGCAGCATTAAAGTTTAAAAATAATTTTCCCTCAGAATGTAAAAACATTCAGTGTTACTGATTAGGACTTTGCTGTCAATATCATTTTCTGATTCTTTGAGGACACATTTTTTCTTTTTAAGGCTCTCTTAGGATCTGACAAGTGTGTATTTTTTAAAAAATACATAGAGCTTCACACTGGTTGGACTAATCAAATTCATATACTTGAGTATTTTTAGTTCCGAAAAATTATCTTCTGTCGTAAGTTGATCATTTCCTCTCCTTTCTTTTCTTGGGTCTCTCAGGGACTCCTATTATTTAAATATAGGACTTCTGCAATGACCCTCTGTGTCTTATATTTTCCCATCTATTTTATACTTTACCTATTTGCTTCCTCTTCTGGGGGATTTCTTCAATTTTATTTCTTCAGATCGTCTACTAATTTTTTAAGTTATACAATTTTAGTTTTTATGTTTAAGTACTTCCCTTGTTCTTTGATTGTTCTTTTTCATAACAGCATGTCTTTGTTTTAAGGCTAAAATATTTTCCAGCATTTCTTTGAAATTATTATGTTTGTTGTCTGAACTTTATCTGTTTCATTTAGAGTCTTCTATGTATATGTTTGTTTTAATCTTTTTTTTTCTTGCATACAACATGGTCTTCTTATATGCCAGGTAATCCCTGATTTTCCACTCATATTTAAGAAAGTAGCTAGAACCAGCTTTCCCTGTGGTTGTATAAATGGGTCAATTGAGTGTGTGTGGACTGTCAAACCCCACTTTAGTGTTAGCATTCTAGAAGATAGCAGCTCTTGGTCTCTGGATCCCCATAAATGACAAAATAAGGAGGACTGTGTGTTAGAGTCCCAGTATCTACATTAGAAGTCTTAGCTTTGTTCACACACATACATACTTTTCTTTAAGAAAGAGGCAATCTGACTGTGTTGCTTGGTTGCTGGCATCAAGGAAAGGTAATTAAGGCGTTGGGATGTAGTCTGATGTTCTTAACCGACTGACACTTTTTTAATTTCTTGTTTTAAGTCCTGCCTGTTTTCTGTCACCATACCCATTTCCTCAGTGGAGTATATGGTGTTAGGACATACATTAGTTTTTTTCCACAGTTCGTGGCTCATAACTCCCATAGTTCTTGCTGCAGTTTTTTTTCTTAGTAGGTTGGTGCAAAAGTAATTGTGTTTTTTGCCATTAAAAGTAATGTCATTAAAAGTAATATAATGTTGGGTGTGCTAGGCCTCAGAGGCGGGCCTCTGATCTTCTGCTTTCCTTTCACCTGTCCCAAGGCAGGACTCTACTTTTCCCACCCTTCTTATTGTAGGTCTTAAGACCCTCTCTGGAATGAAGGAATGCTGAGTGTCCTGAAGCTTTCATAAAAACTCAAGAGGACTGGTTTGGAGAGCTTCCAGATAGCTGGAAATGTAGAGGTTCCTGGAGGGTGGCATTCCTAGGGAGGGCATGGAGACTCCATACGCCTTCCCCCATACCTTGTCTTATGCATCTCTTCATTTGTAGCCTTTGAGTGTCCTTTATAATAAAGTTAATGTCAGTAAGTGCTTCTATGAGTTCTGTGAAGCAGCTCTAGCAAATTAATTCAACCCAAAGAGAGGGGCATGGGAACCCCAAATTGAAGGGAAATTCCTGGACTCACAATTGGTATGTGTGTGTGTGTGTGTGTGTGTGTTGCAGTGGGGGTAAGGGCCTTGTGAGAGTTGTCTTGGACTGGATCTGTGTCCCACCAAATCTCATGTCAAAATGTAATCCTTAATGCTGGAGGTGGGGCTTGGTGGGAGGTTGATTGGATCATGGGGGTGGTTTCTTATGGTTTAGCACCACTCACCTAGTGCTGTTCTCATGAAATCTGGTTGTTTAAAAGTAGCACCTCCTTCTTCTCTCTCTTCCTCCTACTCTGCCATGTTTGTAAGTTTCCTGAGGCCTCCCCAGAAGCCAAGCAGATGCCAGCATCATGCTTCCTGTACAGCCTGCATAACTGTGAGCCAATTAAAGCTCTTTTCTTTATAAATTACCCAGTCTCAGGTATTTCTTCACAGCAGTGCAAGAACAGCCTAATAAAGAGACTGAGTCCTCAACTTGTGAGATCTACACTATCTCCAGGTAGATAGTGCTGAAACTGAATTGGAGGACACCCAGCAGACATCCACTGCTTGGCGTGTGGAGAAAAGCACCCACCTTTGATCACAGACATCTTCTGTATTGAAGATTATTGTGGTGGTGTGAGAGCAGAGAAAAAAACACCGGTTTAGAGAGTTTTCCTGACACAGGCTCAATTGGATGGAGTGTCTCTCATCTCTTCTGTGGTCCCATGAACGCATATGCAAAGCAGTAGCTTTATTTTTTGGGGTTTTTTTTTGGTTTTTTTTAGTGTGCTTCCAGTCAATTTCCTTATTCTGGAAATTTGTTAGAAATTTGTTTGGTAGCAATGGTCCTTATCCTCTTTAATTGCTATAATTTTATTTATTTTTATATTCTGATAGTTGTTAGCATTTTATTTTGAAATAACATTGAAATTACAGAAAAAGCTGTCAAAATAGGACAGAGTTCCTGTACGCCAACACGCAGTGTACCCTAATATTAAAAACTTACCTAATCATAGTATAGTTATCAAAACTAACAAAGTAATATGTGTACAATGCTCTTATCTAAACTACAGATTTTATATGGGACTGCAAATTTTCCACTGATGTCCTGTTTCTGTCCCAGAATCCAATCCGGCATACTGCATTGCCCTTAGACATCATGCCTCCTCAATCTCCTCCAATATGTAGTAAGTCCTTAATCTTCCCTTGTTTTTTATGGCCATTACTTTTGAAGAATACTGGTCACTTGTTTTGTCAAATATTCCTCAATTTAAATTTGTTTAATATTTCCTCATTATGAGATTTGAAGTTATATGTTTTTAGTAAAAACGCCATAGGACTGCTTTGCCTTTAATGCATCATATCAGGGAGTATTGATGCTGATATGTCCAATCATAGGAGATGTTAACTTTATTCAGGTAGTGTCTGAAGTTTTCTTCATTTCAAAGTTTCTATTATTTTCCTTTTTAGTACCTTGCAGAAGATACTTTGGGATTATGCAAATATAATGATTGACTGCAAACTTTTGTCCACTAATCTTATTTATTATCATTATTATTGTTATTACTATTTTTTGAGACAGGGTCTTGCTCCATCACCTAGGCTGGAGTGCAGTGGCATGATCATAAATCATTGCAGCCTCAAACTCCTAGGCTCAAATAATCCTCCTGTCTCAATCTCCCAAGTCATTGGAACTACAGGCACACACCACCATGTGTGGCTAATCTTTTTTGGAGAGATGGGGTCTCTCTGTGTTACCCAGGGTGGAATCCCTAGGCTCAAGCAATTCTCCTGCCTTGGCTTCTCAAAGTGCTGGGATTGTAGCCATGAGCTGCAATGCCTGGCTCCACTAATTTTGGTATCCATCCTTGAATCTTGCCTGCGTCAGTTATTTCTGTCTTGTTCCAATGGTAATTATATATTTTCCTCAATTCTTCTACATTTATTAGATGATATTTTTCTGTAAGAAAGAGCTATTTTCTCTCCTTTCTATTCAATTATTATGTATTCACTATGGACTTGGTGTTTGATTGTTTGGATTATAATCCAATACTATCATTATTTATTTTGCTCATCAAATTGTTTCAGCTTTGGCCGTTGAAAGTGCTTTCATATTGGTTCACATGTCCTGTTGACATGTCCATGTCTCTTTTAAAGCATTTTGTTGACTTCTGTCACCACAAGATATTCCAGAGTCATGTAGTATTTTCCCTGATGCAGTGCTGCAATCAACCACTTCTCCAAGGATCTCTGGGTCCTTTTATTGGAAATTGATATGAGAAAGCAAGATCTGGGTATTAACTCTGTTCCTTGTCACGGGGGTGCCATTGCTTTTAGGAAATATATACTAAGCCATGGATACAGTCATCTAAATTATTCATCTATTGTATATTAAGAACCATGAGTTCATATGTATCTTCCTATACTTTCTTTTCAGTGGGATATTGGAAAAGATGAGAGGCAAACATGTATTCTTTGTTTGCTAATGTTAATCAGAAATCCCAATTTTTCAGATAAAATTTTAAATCAGTGCTTTCGAAGATTTGTTTTAAAAAAATTACATTGTTTTTCCTACTTTGTACCCTCAAATACATTATTCAATCTTTCAGACACGATAGATCTTTTCGAATACAAATTAATCTAGACTGGCATAAATAGAACAGTGAACACTTCCATGGACATTCGTAAATTCATTGCCAAAATAAAGAGATCTGTGGAGTCTCAGTTTCATTCATTTATCAGAGAGGAGAGCAAGAGTTTAATGCTGACAATAGGAAAATAAACAATATTCAGTTCAAAATTGAGCACATCTTTAGACCAAGACGGTGTTTGCAACATAGTAGACACTCAATATATACTTGTTGAAATGAATGAACGAACCTTACCAATGTCACCCTCCATAACCATCTGTTGCTATGTAGTTCTTCAATGTAATGGAAAACACACAGCATGCATTGCAGCATGATGCCTCTGTTCTCATCATACTTCACTAATTGATTCAGCAAAGAGCTTCCACCCAGACATAATTCTAGGCATGTATATTTTTAAGTGAAAGGATTCTATCAGGTGATGTATCCTTTTTCTAAATTTCCCATCTTTTTCTTACTTTTTGGAATGAGTTCAAATATATAGGATTAGGCCTATAAGGTGAAGGAATTTGAAAACCCACAGAAAATTAGAAAACACATTGTGTTTGTGAATTCAGAAGTGACCTACATAGCAAATGTGCAATTTGCTTCAGATAGAAACCAGTAGATTCCGCATATTCAGAGATATGTGGCATAGAGAGCTATAGTTCCCTTGTAAGTGGGTAAGTGTCTTTATTAACAAAATATTTGCATTCATCATATTTAAGAAAAGGGCACTGTAAAGGTGAGTGGGGCTTTTTGACCACTGATTCACGATAGCAAGATTGGAAAAATAAGCTGACTGTTGGTATTTTCTGCTTTTTCAGTTAGTTTCTCCAAGAAGAGAGAGAAAAATTCACTTGCTTTTTGTGGCTTCTCTGTAGGCAGTTATACTCTGTAGATCATCTCTATGTTTTCAGTGTTCTAAAATTATGTGGGCAATCTTGTCTCCTCTCCTGTCTTCTTGTACTTCAAAAGTATGCACCTATATTTAATATCCATGGGTAGAGAGAAGCCTTTATGGAGAAGATAGTATGTGAATTGTGCCTTGAAGGATGGGTAAATACTGGGGGAAAATGAGGGAAGGATGGCCTTCTGATAGAGGGAAAAGAGATGGAAAATTGATTACTACAATGCTTATGATTGCATAGACAATCTGGTTCAATCATCTACTTACTGAATTTTGTAGAAGCATCCATTCTCTAAAGGAGTACATAGGATTAATAAAATTAAATTGAGTATCTTGATAAAGCACTCTTAATTCTTTGGAAAAACTTGTTTCAATCTCTAATATCCCAACATACACCACAATACTATTTCACTCAGGAAAAATAGTGAATTTATTATATGTGACACTTAATGACAACCATAATGTAAGGTTTGTAATTACTGGGATGGGAAAGAATCTAGTATATCTCCTGATAACGTAGCTATATTTGAAATTTTTAATTTTATTGAAGAAAAAACATAATACAATTGTGTATAGTAAATAAAATTAGGTTTTCACTTAGTTTCACTGATGAGCCAATTCAGATTTATGTGGTTTACCAGTTGTTGGAAGGACTACTGTGGAAGTCACTTACATGTGTATTTATGAACTTGAAGGACAGAATTTTTATGACAGTAGTGGATTCATTTAGGAAAAATATTTCAATCATTTACATTTCTAGGTAAGTTTCAACTAAATATTTTTATTGCATAACTGCAACAACTTCTTGTTTATGATATGCAATAACATTTTTTAAATATAAAATTAATACGTAATCATTGTAGAAAATCTGGAAAACTTACAAACATAAAAATTAAAGTAATTATGTCATTATTGAAGGATAACTATTTTAATATTTGTTTTAGTTAAATCTCACAACCACACAAGAGTGATTGTACTACTTTTTAAATTGATCATAGTGTGCAGTTTCCCCATTTCAGTAAATAGTTTTTGAAATTTGAATTTTTATGATGGCATACTGGTCTTCAAGCCTATGTTAAAAATTTTATAAAGCCCAGTTGCATTCATTAGTCATTCTTTCTCAAAGCTAGCAATGATGAGAAAGGGGTTTCGGAGCCCTGAAGTTGAGAAGGGAAGTGTTGAAGTGTCTGACTGGGGCCAGCAGGGGTTGCTGTCATGGATGAGGCTGCCACATTCCTGGTGTGTCTGACTTTGGACTCACTTAACATTGTAGTCTGGATTCTATTAAGGGAACTTTGTGTTTCTCCTTTGCAAGAGTCACCCCCTACCATGATAAATATTTAAAAATTTTTTTTTTTTAAAGTTGAGAAAGCAAACTTTTCCCAAAAGAAATTTATAGTTCAAATTTACACCAAGTTCTCACTAACTGGAGCAAGCCGGGTTTTCACTAAAGCTTTGACTTTCCTCTGTAAAACATTAGTCACTCCCTTGGAAGAAGCAGTTTTTTATAGGCAGTGGGATAAAACAGCCACAGACGTATGTGTAATATGATGGGCTTTAGAATGTACCTGCAAAGCAGTTTTTTTTTTTTTTCCATTTGGAGGAAAAAAGATGAACCAAAAAAGACTGAATTGGGATGCTAAAATAACAGCGATTCATTATTAAGGAAATGATACGCTTTTGTCCCATTCAAATAATGTTTTTATTCCCCTTTTCTTTATTCTTGGGAGGTTCCTATTGTTGTGCCAGGTCGTTTTCACTGAATGATTTTTGAAGGTATTCACCAGTCCCACGTGTGACCGGTTGCATTTTTACTGTGCAGGACCATCGTGAAGCCTGTGGCCAAAGAGTTTGATCCAGACATGGTCTTAGTATCTGCTGGATTTGATGCATTGGAAGGCCACACCCCTCCTCTAGGAGGGTACAAAGTGACGGCAAAATGTAAGTACCTCTTTCAGGACTTTACTAAAGGCTCTGATATCATACCATCTTTTAGGTCTTTATGATAGACACCACCTTTTACATGTGCCCAGTAAACTTGGGTGAGACATTTGAAAATGATTCAGATGGTGTTTATTGCTCTGTCGGATTCATGTTTCCGTAGAAATTTGCCTTTAAGAAAAACAAAGTTAAAGTGCTTCGTTTGGTGGACATGACAGCACATTTCAGAAATCGTATGCTTTTCAGGAGACGTGTTTTACATTTAAAGGCAGAAGTGATAGGGCTTCTGTTTAAAATATGCTGCATGACTTGAGAGGTCATGAGTCTAGAAAAGCTACTGTGCTTTTCCAGGGAGAATGGAAGTTCCATTGTACATGGGATAAAAATAACTATTTATTAATAATATTATGCACTTCCAAGTTTGAAAACAAAAGTGTAATTCCCCTTGCTCAGAGCCTCTGTATGTGTCTATGGGCAACCCTCATAATCTCTACTCGTCTTCTGTTGTGTTGCAAAGTTGGACTTTTTGGCTGTGTTCCTTAGCAACTGGACACCACTTGAAGAAATAAATTTTATGTTACAGTGCATTTGGATAACACAACCTAATGGAATCTGGCTAGAAAGAGGATTTCTTTAATAATTCCCTTGCTCTCTGAGTGGGAAAAAAGGTATATATATATAGCTCACATATAAATGTACATTGGCACCAGGGGTATCTATTTAAAAATAGAAGAAAAAAGTAAAATTACACAAAGAATAGGGCCCACAGTGGTGTATTTTAGGGAGCGTTGCAAAGCAGACAACAACAAAAAACCCAAATACTTTTAAGTGGGAGAGATGAGTTTGGAGAAAATGTGCTGTATTAATTTAAAAGGAATCAAAGAAATAATGTCATGCCAAGCTTTGTTTTTAGTTGGCTTCTCATGTGAAAGAGTTTTCTGCACTCTAATTGTTCCAGTAACATTGTTAGGTACTAACTATTTTTAACATGTATTATTTACCCAGGATTCTTTGTGCCTTGTTGTCTATTAAAAACATATTAAAACAGGAAACTCTACAAAGACAAACAAAGCAAAATAATTCATGATTTTGGTAAAATTGAATAGAGAGGTGTTTGCTCAGATTAAATGTCTGTATGGCCTTTTTAAAAAATTATTATTATTATCCATGGAACTCCACTCAATGGAAGTCAGTCTTTCCATCACAGATAAACCTCACTTGTGGGTCAGAACTGGTAAATAGTTGTCTAAATAAACAAAGACAAAGAGAGTTTGTACATCAAGTTGAGATAAACCCAAAAAAATACAAAATACCTAGCAAAGAAAGAAGGAACTCTCAAAAAGTTGTTCCTTGCCATTAAATCCAAGAATCTCACTCAGAAGAGAGGAGTGTCTATGTTTAGGTCTTTCTCCTTGCCACAGGGAAAGGTTGTAACAAGACTATTTGTCAGAACTAGTTAAAGGGATTGATCATTTTGTTCCCCTGTGTCTTCATTTTTGACCAAGTCAAGTTCAAATCTCAAATGTTACCTTGAAAATAGTCGCATGGTTTCTTTTGGCCATTAGGTATAGGAGACGTGGGTTCTACCACTTCTAGGTTTAGTAGAGTATAATAGCGTCTTCAATATATTCTTTACCCATTTACATATATCTATTCATTGGAGAGGAAGCTCTTCATTGTGTTCCATCTCAGAATCAGTTTGTCTAGAATGCCTCCAACTCCCCTCCCCTCGTTCCCAGTCCCTCCATAACCCTTGTGTATCTTTCCTACTCAAGAACCATATGTTCTCTGCTAGGTGCCTATTTCCTAGGAAAAGCAAGCAGACATATTTTAAGTGATATCATACTTGACCTTTTGCATATTTGCAGTTTAATAAGGAAAAATAAATACAATGAGAAGAGAAGTCCTTAGAATCTAACCAGATTGTAGTTGAAACTCTTCACATATCTTATAGATAAGGAAACTAATTTATTTTAAAATCTGAAATAACTGGGGTTAAAATCAAAGTTCTTATCCTGAATCAGTAGTTAGGTGAAATTGCATTTTCTGTATTTTTTCTATTAAAAAGAAAATGTTTCATAAAATGGATGAGAATAGATTTTTTTTTTTTTTGAGACAGAGTTTCACTCTTGTTGCCCAGGCTGGAGCACAGTGGGATGATCTCGGCTCACTGCAACCTCTGCCTCCCGGGTTCAAGCAGTTCCCCTGCCTCAGCCTCCCTAGTAGCTGGGATTACAGGCATGTGCCACCACGCCTGGCTAATTTTGTATTTTTAGTAGAGACAGGGTTTCATCATGTTGGTCAGGCTGGTCTCGAACTCCTGACCTCAGGTGATGCACCTGCCTTGGCCTCCCAAAGTGCTGGGATTACAGGCATGAGCCACCACACCCAGTTGAGAATAGAGAATTTCGATGCATACTACAGAGAACATATTAGTGCCCATGACCCTTAATCCCCCAAACATAGTCTATGACAGACATTGACTAGTTTTGTGATACTTAAGTGAAACACAACAAAGCCTCACATCTGGGCAACTGTGTATATTATTTCATGGAAGCCTTAGTTTCTCAGCTATACTTTCTAGAGATGCTGCCACAACAAGTGGGTAGAAGCTGGGATTACTAGATAGCTCAATAGTTGTTCCCTAAAACACTCCCCACCTGGTATCTTTGTTTGCTTTCTAACCACCTGGCAGATGCATTCATATTGCTTTGGTCCAAAAGTTCTGTACAGGCAATTAACACTGGACTTTCACTGTCTTGTTCAGGAAGTCATCCTTTATTGTGGGAGTAGGGTGATCCCAAAACGAAGTTAGAAATGGGCTAGATTCTAAAGTAAAAAGTAGGAACAAGATACACAACCAAGTTCTTCTCCCCGTGTTTTCCAATTCTAGCAAAACTCATTCCTGCTCCAAGTAGAATATTTGATAATTACAGAGAGTGGTTTTGAGGATGCTATCCATGTCAGAGATGCTAAAATTATATTTTCTTAGCACATTGAGTCAATCTTTTAAAATAGTTTTGTTTGCTATCTCTGAAAGGAAAAGAGAAATGAAGTCAAAATAACTAGGGTTTTTGTTTGTTTTTAAACATTGTTACCTGATTGAAAAATAATAATAAAAGGTTGGTGTAATCACCAATATCTCAGCCCAAATATAGAGGTGATTTAAAATTAAAGGTAATTCTTTTCACTAGTGATGTTTTTCTTTCTTCCTCTTTTCTCCTCTTCTTTCTTTATATATTAAGTGTTTTCTGTTATGAAACTACAAAACTTTTGGCATTGGTTTCTGCTGAAGTTTTAATCAACAATCTGAATTACTTACTTAGTATCAGTGCTGCTCTTTAAGGACCAAGGCTAAACCCCAACCCGAAATGACTAAATAGCTTTTTAACCTGCCCTAAACCCAGCATCAAACTTTACCTTGAAGTTATCAGTTTATCTTTCTAAATATGCTGATTCAGATATAATTGTCTTCAGGTTACAGCTTAATCAGGTTGCCATGACAACCAAGTGCTGTATTCAAACAATAAAATTAATTCATCATATACTACCACCCCCTGGCTTTATAGTGTTGTTAACATTTTTTTTAAAAAAAGCTTCTTTGGTTTAAATTCATTTTGCCACAACATATGTTTTTTCTTCCCTTTCAACACGTATATGCATTCACTACTTTTGTTGGTGTCAGGCAGTGAATTCATATATTCAAATTGCTTTTGTCATGTGAACAAGAATATGTTTTTCCTTTGGAATTATGCAAAATCATTGTGAGATGATAGCCATATCTGATAAAAAGTATGTTCCTTTTATAAACATGTGAAATACATTCCTTTAATAAACATTTTATAGTCTTTGAGACAGAAACCATTTCTCTCAGCAAATATACAAGGGTTATTTTGACAAGTAAATCAATAAATGTGATTCATCACATAAACAGAGCTAAAGACAAAAAACACATGAGTATCTCAATAGACATAGAAAAGGCTTTCGATAAAATTCAGCACCCCTTCTTGATAAAAACTCTCAATAAACTAGGTATTGAAGGAACATATCTCAAAATAATAAGACCCGTCTATGCCAAACCCACAGCCAACATTATACTGAATGGGCAAAAGTTGGAAGCATTCCCCTTGAAAACTGGCATAAGACAAAGATGCCTTCTCTCTACCACTCCTATGCAACATACTTTAGAAATCCTAGCCAGAGCAATCAGGCAAGAGAAGGAAATAAAGGGCATCCAAATAGGAAGAGAGGAAGTCAAACTCCCTGTCTGCAGACAACATGATTCTATAGTTAGAAAACCCCACAGTCTTGGCCCAAAAGCTCCTTCGGCTGATAAACAACTTCATCAAAGTTTCAAGATGCAAAATTAATGCACAAAAGTCAGTAGCATTCCTACACACCAACAACAGTTAAGCCTAGAGCCAAATGAGAAAGGCAATTCCATTCACAACTGTCACAGAAAGAATAAAACACCTAGGAATACAACTAATCAGGGAGGTGAAACATCTCTACAATGAGAATTACAAAACTCTGCTCAAAGAAATCAGAGGAAACATAAACAAATGGAAAATCATCCCATGCTCATAGACAGGAAGAATCAATATAATTAAAATGGCCGCACTGCCCAAAGCAATTTACAGATTCAATGCTATTTCTATCAAACTACCAATGACATTCTTCGAAGAACTAGAAGAAAACTATTTTAAAATCCATATGAAACCAAAAAAAGAGCCCAAATAGCTAAGGCAATCCTAAGCGAAAAGAGCATAGCTGGAGGCATCATGTTACCCAACTTCAAACTATGCTTCAAGGCTACAGTAGCCAAAACAGCATGGTACTGGTACAAAAACAGGCACATAGACTAATGGAACAGAATAGAGAACCCAGAAATAAGGCCACACACCTATGACTAACTGATCTTTGACAAAACTGCCAGAAACAAGCAATGGGGAGAAGACTCCCTATTCAATAAATGGTACTGAGATAACTCACTAGCCACATGCAGAAGACTGAAGCTGGACCCCTTCCTTACACCATACACAAAAATCAACTCGAGATGGATTAAAGACTTAAATATAAAACCCAAAACTATAAAAACCCTAGAAGACATCCTAGGCAATACCGTCCTGGACATAGGTATTGGTAAAGATTTTATGACAAAGACACAAAAGCAATCCCAACAAAAGCAAAAATTGACAAGTGAGATTTTATCAAGCTAAATAGCCTCTGCACAGCAAAAGAAACTATGAACAGAGTTAACAGACAGCCTACAGCGTGGGAGAAAATTTTTGCAAACTATGCATCTGACAAAGGTCTAATATCCAGCATCTATACGGAACTTAAACAAATTTACAAGAGAAAAACAACCCCATTAAAACGTGGGGAAAGGACATGAACAGACATTTTTCAAAAGAAGACATATATGCAGCCAACAAGCATATGAAAAAAGGCTCAATATCACTGATCATTAGAGAAATGCAATCAAAGCCACAATGAGATACCATCTCACACAGGTCAGAATGGCTATTAAGAAAAAGTCAAAAAATTACAGGTGCTGGCAAGGTTGCGGAGAAAAAGGAACACTTAGACACTGTTGGTGGGAATGTAAATTAGTTCAGCCATTGTGGAAAGCAGTGTGGCAATTCCTCAAAGAGCTAAAAGTACAACCACCATTTGACCCAGCAATCCCGTTACTTGGCATATATCCAGAGGAATATAAATCATTTGACCATAAAGACACATGCTCGCAAATGTTCACTGCAGCACTATTCACAATAGCAGTGACCTGGAATCAACTTAAGTGCCCATCAATGATTGGCTGAACAAAGAAAATGTGGTACATATACACCATACTATGCAGCCATAAAAAAGAACAAGCTCATGTCTTTTGTGGAATCATGGGTGGAGCTGGAGGCTATTATCCTCAGCAAACTAATGCCAGAATGTAAAACCAAATACTGTGTGTTCTCACTTTCAACTGGGAGCTAAATGATGAACTTCTGAACACAGAGAAGGAAATAACAGATACTGGGGTCTACTTGAGGGAGGAGGGTGGAAGGAGGAAGAAGAACTTAAAAGAAAACTATTGGGCTTAATTCGCAAGTGATGAAATAATCTGTACAATAAAAACCTGTGACATGAATTTACCTGTGTAACAAACCTTCACATGTACCCCCGAATGTAAAAGTTAAAAAAAAAAAATTAAGTGATTTAAAAAAGAATAGTTAATAGTTGCCAGGGGGGGAACCAGATAACAAAGCTTAGAGTCTTGAATTACCATCTTTTTTTTTTTTTAACAGAAAATTGTATTTCTTTTTAGTATCTTCTGATTCTCTTTCCCCCACTGAGTGCCTGTTTAGCAATGAGAAAGCATAATTTGGGGGAAGATACCTGTATAAATGAATTTAGACTTAACAGTGAGTTGTTATTAGGGAAGTACAAAGATTCCTTGTTTAGTCAGTCAATGATCCAAAAGTAAGACTCTAAAAACTTGAGTGCTAATCCTATAAACAAATGCCAAGAAACAAACTGATAAATACACAAGGCCATGTTGTCTACGTCGTCTGCTAACAATGCGTGTACATGCTTTATGCCAAGTGCCTCATGAAGTTTTATCTAACTACAAGTTCTGAATAAGCACTTCAGTTTTAACTCCAGTTATTACAGAGGATAAGATAAATTAGTTTCCTCATCTATGAGACATATAAACTTTTTTAGATAGCCTTGATTACAATCTGTTTGGATTCTAAGGTCCTCTCTTCTCAATGGATATTTATTCTTTATCAAGGTGCAGATACTCAATAAAAGGTCATATATGGGTATGTAGCTCAAATACCTTCCACTTATCCATTTCTTGTGTCCACAGAGTTGAATATAGATTGAGCCAGAACTAAGTGTGTTTTGGTGAAGTTGACTGCTTTTTTTCTTGTTCTTTTTTACTAATGACTTTTTACTAATGACTCTATACCTATCTTAAAATGTCCATGGCTCTCCTAAGTGTCTAATTTTTTCCACATTATCAAAATCTATAAAGAACCTAATCATATTTACTTAAATGCTTCACTAATAACCTGACTATGGTCTTTAAATGTAAGTGTACTTCACCTAATGTTACGGTTGTAATACTTCTGTAACTATTCAGAACGTAGTAGCTCTGTTTAGCAGTTGTATCTTTTATTACTTATCTGTAATCAGGGGCTCAATGCCTTGTCTTCTCATAATGGCATTTCAGGCCACAGCAAACATGTATGGAGAAAAGGAGTGTCTAGAAGTCACCTACCCACCAGGTACCACTTCATGAAGGGTCAACCTTAAACTTGAAGGGCTTCAGTTCTTTTAGATTAGGGTGAACACAGGGGAATACCATGCAGCATTGATTCTTCAAAGTATTGTCTTATCCAGCTACCATCAGATTAACCTCTTTCATCTGCTTCTGTGCCGTGTTTCAAAAACTGGCCAAGTGCCTGGAACATAGTCTAAATAGCATTTTTTAAAATGAGTAAGGCTAAAAAGAATCCATGATTTTTTTTAAGTAAGTCAGATGATTTCTTCCACTATATTCGATGTTTCTTGAAATAGGAGTTCATAATTTTTTTCTTTTTTGCCATTGCTATCTTCCCCATCACTGCCATTTCTTTCTGAGTTTTGAATCACATATTCCTGTGTTCTATAATATTTTAATTAACAAAACCTTGTTTTTCTGAAAACTGCTTCTGACAATGGACGCTTGTTTAATATTTCCCTTTAATAGGAATTGTATTCAGGGAAGTCATGGTTTCCTTGTAGCAGTGGGCCTTGGGCAAAAGTGCGGAGACCCAGCTGTTAACACCTGCTTGAATCTAATTGGTGAGAAACTCATTTAATCTCTGCTCAGAAAACCAGGACAGTGGGAGATGATAGAGTCCTTTAATTATTAAACTTGAAATAAACAGTAAGAATTAAAGGAGAGTAAACAATAGCTAATTTTGGTATTGGAAAATATATGTTCAGATCTCAAATATGTTTCTCACTAATTTTGTAATCAAGTTAGTTTCCTAATCAGCCAAAAAACAAAAAGTGGGTGGGGAAGGGAGATAATAATTTTACCTACAACCTATGTAATAAATGATTAGGTTGTGAATTAATAGTTTTGAATTTTATTGTTCATATCATTTCAACAATTCTAAATATTCAGTGAAAGTCTGGGTGTTTAGATGATATATTTGAGCACAAAATATACAACACAAATTGTTTTGAAGGTGTTTTAGACTCCTATTTGAAGAAAATGGAAGGAGGATGGGCAGACATCTTTGGAAGCAATGCAGGATTTTAGGTAAATAGTAAGTGTATTGTCCATTTAATTAAGAGTCAGTTTAGCAAAATAAGTGCCTGCATTTCACATTTCTATATCTGTTTGTATTCCTACTTTATAATAAATCCAGAGACAATTGAAAAAGTGGTAATGTTTTTAAAAGAAAATAAAGCATTATTATTTTGTGATGAGGATACCTCAGTCATTGCTTGCCTAAAAACTGTGCATTTTGTTATGATATATTGAGGTATGTTCTGCTCTTAACATTATGAATATGCCAATGCAGAATAAATAGTCCAGTGATGCTTTTTTAGCAATTGACTACAGTTTTAGTTAACTGACAGTTAACTATCTGAAACACGCTTGAGAGTCAGAAAAAAACTTCTCAACAAAATACTACCAAATCAAATTCAAAAACACATTAAAAGGTTCATTCACCATGATCAAGTGGGATTTATCTATGGGATGCAAAGATGATTGAACGTAGGCAAATCCACAAATGTGTTATACCTGATTAACAGTATGAAGGACAAAAACTATATGATCGCTTCAATAGATGCAGAAAAGGCATTTGACAAATTCAATGTCTTTTTATAATAAAAACTCCCAACAAATTAGGTATGGAAGGAACGTACCTCAACAAAATAAAAGCCATATATGATAAGGCTATAAATACATCATACTCAATGGTGAAAAAATAAAAGTTTTTTTCCTAAGGTCAGGAACAAGATAAGGATGCTCACTCTCGCCACTTCTATTCAGCATACTAACAGAAGTTCTATCCAGAGAAATTAGACAAGAAAAAGAAATGAAGGGCATCCAAATTGGAAAGGGAGAAGTTAAACTGTCTCTGTTTCCAAATGACATGATTTTATATATTGAAAATCCAAAAGGTTCCAGCAAAAAAAAAAAAAACTGATAAAACCAATAATTAAATACAGTAAACTTGCAGAATATAATATTAACATACAAAAATCAATAGCATTTCTGTATACTAACAGTGACCTATCTGAAAAATGATTAAGAAAATAATCCCATGTACAATAGCTACAAAAGGGAAAAAATGCAAAAACCTTAGGAATACATTTAACCAAGGAGGTGAAATATCTCCAAACTGAAAACTATAAAATGTTGATGAAAAATATTGAAGAAGATGTAAGTAAATGGAGAGATATCCCCTGTTCATAAATTGGAAGAATGAACATTGTTAAAGTTTACATACTGCCCAAAGCTATCTTCAGATTCAATTCAATCTCTGTCAAATTCCCAATGACATTTTTCACAGAAATAGCAGAATCAACCCAAAAATTTGTGTGGAACCACAAAAGACCCTGAATAGCCTAAGCAATCTTGATCAAAAAACACAAAGCTGGAGGTACCATACTTTCCAATGTTAACAGCTACTATGAAACTGTAGCAATCATAAAAGCATGACAGTGGCATAAAAACAAACACATAGACCAATGGAACAGAATAGAGGACCCAGAAATAAATCCACACACCATGGTCAATTGATTTTTGACAAAGATGGCAAGAACACTCCATGAGGAAAAGACAGTCTTTGTTAATTGGTGCTGGGAAAACTAGATATCCAAATGCAGAGGAATGAAATTAGACCCTCGTCTTATACGATGTAAAAAAAATCAACTCAAAATGGAGCAAAGATTTATGTGTAAGACCTGAAATTTTAACATTAATAGAAGAAAACATAGAAAAGATGTATGGCTATAGTTACTATTATAAACAATGTTGAAGTGAACATCCTTTTACAAGTCTCCCTCTGCATGTGTGTTAAAGTTACCTTAGGCTGATGTTTTTAGTCAGTTGGGGCTTCTGTTTCTTTTTTAGTATGTAGCACTTGAAAACATGAAGGGAGGCAGGAAAATAAGGAAAGAATGTCTTTGACCTTCCTTACCTATTCCTCAAACTTCAGTCCATATCCCTGTTTCTCAATACACATGCACACACCCACACAACAAATCTCTCCTCCTCTCTTTACTGTTTAATACTCTGTATATCACACCTCTTCGGTTCCAGTTAAAATTGGCAGAAAGGGTGGTTCTGTATACTGATATTCTTCAAGTTTAATCCAAACTTTAGGGGAAAAGCAGGTCAAAAGTCATGCAGTAGATATGTAAAATACCATTTTGAGGTGTTTTCAAGCAATACTTTGGGAATTACAATTTAAATAGAAAAGATGACTTTCTACTCGAAACATTCTGCTTAAGTTATCAAGGACTGTGGAGGGCAATGTGGTCATAAGGGTGAAAGCACAACCTGGTCGTCCAGCAGAAAACATCATAATTCTGGCCTGGGCCATCAGAATTATCACAGGAATGTCACCCAACCTCTTGAAGATTATATTCTTGACTGAAAAGGGAATATTAATTTCATCCTAGCTGTGTTGTTGTTATTGATGATAGAATTATAATACCTGCCAGTGATGTTGAATGTTTTCTATGCACTAGGCACTATGCCTCACTGCTTCTCTGCACTATCTTCTTTTGTTTTTATGATTAAATGAGATAATATATACATAGTACCTTTTTGTATTTTTTGTATTAATATCATTTTTTAAGATTTTCTTATCCCTCTGAAACCATTACAAAATTTTACAAACGTTTATATTTCTAATTTTAAAAGTAACAGAAAAATTAAGTAACTATGCTTAAGGTCACAGAGATGAAGACTAACAAAACCACAACCAGATCTCGTGTCTCTAGACTTCCGCCTTCATTTATTTTCACTAGGTTTAATGGGTTATTAAAAATATCTCAAATAAATATGTATGCACTTTTTAATTACTATAGAAGCTTCTCTGAATTGTGAAAATATTTTTCGAAAAGAAAATTTTTCCAACAATGACTTTTTTATGTAAATAAAATTTTCCAGGTCAGAAAAGTAAGCTTTATAATGTATTAGCAGTTTACAGACCATGTTTCCTATTTTTCATGGAGCGTTTTTCACAAGAACGAATCAAGGACTTACTCTTTGACTCAAAATTCCTGCAAACCAGTATGTCTCTTTGTTATATTCTCGAGCAAGTACATGGCTTCCTGCAAGGACAGAGGAAGGGAATATAATATGCAAGACATTTATGATTGCATGTAATAGAGTTCACTCATATATATTTAATGGCTAACAAAAAAAGGAACATGGCTGATTAAGAAGGCAAACCTGTCAGGATATAAAAACACAAATTTGAGAATGATTTTATTTTTAAATTACAACCAAAAGATTTATTCAAGTGAATGAGTGCTCCATGTTCGCTATTAATCTGCATTCACTTTCTTGCTCAATTGCCTATTTCCTCATACCACATGATAACTCAGATACCAAATTGTAGAAGAATATTTTCCACCTGCAGTGTTTTTTTTTTTTTTGAGACGGAGTCTGGCTCTGTCGCCCAGGCTGGAGTGCAGTGGCGCAATCTCAGCTCACTGCAAGCTCCGCCTCCCGGGTTCACGCCATTCTCCTGCCTCAGCCTCCCGAGTAGCTGGGACTACAGGCGCCCGCCACCACGCCCGGCTAATTTTTTGTATTTTTAGTAGAGACGGGGTTTCACCATGTTAGCCAGGATGGTCTCGATCTCCTGACCTCGTGATCCGCCCGCCTCGGCCTCCCAAAGTGCTGGGATTACAGGCGTGAGCCACCGCGCCCGGCCCCACCTGCAGTGTTTAGTTACTGATGTCATGAAACAATCCTTAGGCTAGGATGACTGCTGCTTAACTTTGAAGAACACAGTTACTATAACTGTACCATAACAGGCCATTTCAACATTGCTTATGAAAAGAAAATATGTAAGCAGAGTTTGCCCCAGAGGAAGATGCCAACTGCGACTAATGTGTACTGTATTCCATTAATACTAAGATATACTTTTTCGTATTTTGACATTTCTGAAATTGGAATGTCTCTCACACTTGAAGCTGTTTCATCATGAGATTGAGGCTGTTTTTTTTAATTTTCATAGTGGTAAATAAAATAATGGTTACATTTATTTTGTGCCACAATTGATGGCATCTTAGATTCAATGGAAAACAATATTTTACTCTTTCAGATGTTTGTAAAATCCCAGCCAATGGCCTTCCTAATCTAACAGCTTAGATTTCTATTTTATATTTTCTTTACAGACTTCCAGTGACTGAATAGAATCCCAAAGAAGCAAAAATTAAAATAACAAAATGAACAAAAAATATTGCCAGGGACAAATTTTAAATAATAGTTGATTCTCTTACTGTGAGTTTGCTTTGAGCTCAGACAAAAAATGGTTCTTCCTTGGCCTGACATCTCCATAACCATAGATTTTGACCCTTTATTATGATGATTGCTATAAGTAAAATAATTGGTTTATGATTCATCTTACAAATCAAATCAATACGGAAAAGAATCAGTTAGTCAAATCCTTTGTTAAGTAATGTCATGGCCTGGTGCCAGCAGTGTTAAGTGTATGGAATAGCATGTGACCAAGAATCAGCTATTAATACGTGTGTGGCTGATGAAGTAATCAAGGAAATCTTGGGGAATGGACGTGCAGCTTCCCTCTATAGGAAGTTCTCCTCACACTACTGTCATGGGCTGGAGAGTCACTATGGACTACTACAGTGGTTTCCAAATTAACAAGCATTAGTATCACCTGGAGGGCCTGTTAGGCATGCTAGGTTCCACTTCCAGAATTTCTGACTTAGTAGATCTGGAGAGGGGACTGCAATTGGCATGTCCAACAAGCTCTCAGGTGATGCTGATACTCCTGATCTAGGGACCAGGCTTTGAGAACCACTGGGCTAGTGATTGAAAAAAAGGAAACAGGATTTGGACTTGGTTGATCTGCAGTTTGGGTCTAATTGGCTACCAACTAACTTCTTTTTTTGCGTCTTGATGTTCTTTTTATTCCTAACAGAAATAGTACAAATCATGTCTGCTTTGGCTAAATATAGGGCCATTATGAGAATCAAATGAGGTAATGGACCTAAATAAAACGCTTTGCAAAATGTGACACTCTACATTTTATAATAACGTATAAATGATATCATCCCCACGAAATCTACTATTGTTTTCATACATATAAGCTGGGGTCAGAATTCATATGTCAAAATACATTTGCAATCTTATGTGAAAATTAATACTAAGCTATTTAGTTATTTTTAAATGTTTAACATAATTATTTTATATTTCTAAAAACATTTGAAATATTTAGTTATTTTTGTTGTTTTTTATAGGAAGTGGCTAGGATTCCACATATATTTTCTTCCTCTACCTAATCCGTTTCCAACCTAACCTCTAGACTTGTCCCATGCAACACCAAGATTTGTGGCCACAGATAAGTCATCAGGAGTTGCAGTGGTTCTCATGCCAACAGCTCTTAGAATTCCTCAGAATGATAGAAATTTAGCCACCTTTACCCAATATTTCTCCCACGTAGTTTCAGACCAAGAGTAACTTTTATCAACTCCCTCATTTATCTTATCCCAAGTCACCTGTTACTTGGTAAAGTGCCATAAATTCTTCCTGATCTGTCAGTATTAATATAAAGAGCTCTATAGAAATGAGCTTTCACTGGGCCGGGCGCGGTGGCTCCCGCCTGTAATCCCAGCACTTTGGGAGGCCGAGGCAGGCGGATCACGAGGTGAGGAGATCGAGACCATCCTGGCTAACACGGTGAAACCCCGTCCCTACTAAAAATAAAAAAAATAAAATTAGCCAGGCGTGGTGGCTGGCGCCTGTAGTCCCAGCTACTCGGGAGGCTGAGGCAGGAAAATGGCGTGAACCCGGGAGGCGGAGCTTGCAGTGAGCCGAGATCGTGTCACTGCACTCCAGCCTGGGCGACAGAGCGAGACTCCGTCTCAAAAAATAAAATAAGAAATGAGCTTTCACTGGCTCTCAGGATTTGATACATTTTCAATAAACAGTATGAAAAGTGACATCATAGAGATGTATTAATTTTCCTCCAAGTTGTTTTTAAAATGCAAAACTTGTCTTAGAAGTGTCTATATCCTATCGACCTCCCACCTTAACACTATCCCCAGATCTCAGTATCAGCTTCTTCCATGAGAAATTGTGTGGATCTAGCCAGATTAAAACTATTATTTCTCTCCTCCTATCATCTCTTTACATTTTTAATGTGTGTAACTTTTTAATCTAAATGAGCCACCTGTGTAAAATACATATTTATTTTAATGATAGAAGTGAAACAGAAATGCCTAGGGTTATAAATATGAATTTTGTAAATACTGGCTTTGATTGCTGCATGCTTTTGTAATGTTCAACCCTTTTTCAGGAACGACTTTGTCTAGTCATATATAACAATAGAGTCTATAGATAAGGTCTTTATTCCATGCTCTTTTCTCTGCCTTGGTGAAATTTGTCTATAAGCTACAGAAATTACCTATTTCAGAAATTATTTTACCAAACAATTGACTATCTGTGGCATATCATTCCTCTGCTTTATATTCTTTTCCTGCAACTACAATAATGTACACCTCTTACCACACGTGATGTCTATGTACTCTCTACCCTACTCTATGCTCCTCTGCCAACCCTTTTTTCACTATTCTGCAGCCTGGAAAATCTTTCTGTCTCTCTAACAGACCAGGCTCACATCAGGGTCTTTGCATAAAAAGATCCTATTCAAAGGATCTCTTCTTTAGTGATAACCTGGTTATCTTCTCAGCTCAGATATCACCTTCTCAGGTCAATTTTCCTGACCAGTGTACCCATCCTCCATCATGCTCTATCACTTCTTTGACGTTACTGTGTGTTGTTAACTACTATGTGTCCCCAGGGGCTAAAATATCACCTCAGCTATTGTCTAGGCTCCAGAAATATTTATTGACTTTCATGTATGGAGTGATTTAAAAAAAAAAATCATCTATTTAAAAATATATTTAAAGTCAATCTCTTCATTTTTTCTTTTACTTGAAAAGTTTGCTGCATGGGTGTTTATTCAAGATATTTTCATAATAAGCATCTATGTTGTATTGTGCTTGTTGCTATAAAAAAAAGAAAAGGAAACAATGATCAGCCTGCCAGACCAGTACTTGGCAGTGGTTGAAAAAGCAGGCTCCGCAGTATATACACCTTTATAGGACCAACACATGGGTCTTCCACTTTTCTTCTTTGTTTTGTCGTTGAGATAGTGTCTTGCTCTGTCACCCAGGCTGAAGTGCAGTGGTGCAATTATGGTTCATTGCAGCCTTTAGCTCCTGGGCTCAAGTGATCCTCCCACCTCAGCCTTCTACATAGCTAGCACTACCGGCCTGTGATACCATGCCCAACTCATTTTCCTGTAAAAATTTTTTTGTAGAGGTAGGATCTTGCTATGTTTCCCAGGCTGGTCTTGAACTCCTATGCTCAAGTGAGCCTCTTGTCTCAGCCTTCCAAAGTGTTGGGATTACAGGCGTGAGCCACCGCCCCGGCCACTGCCACTTTTCTAATTGCGTGACCTTGGGCAACTTACTGTCCCTTTTAGTGGGCCTTAATTTCCTCATATGCAAATAGGACTATATCTCATAGATTTGTGAAGATTAAATACAGCAACTCATTTAAACATCTCAGCCTAAAGCCTGACATTTAGCAAGCAATCAACAAATGTTAGCCAATATTAGATAGTCTTATCATTTTCATGTGCCTCAAAAGAGCTCTGGATTATAACATCTTTAACACCTGCATAGCATATTGTTCTTAATGCGTGAGAGTTGAACAGTTCTAGATCTGTGTTTTGATAACAGCATATAACTATCTGACTTTTAAATGCTTCAAACCACCTAACAGATGAAAACTGCTGTAATGAGCAACCACCAAAAGTCTACAATACATGAGTCATAGAGTTTTGGAGATTTGTTTTGGAGAGTTTTGGAGATCTGCCCATAGGGTGACTCTCCCAGACATCTATGTAACAAGGAGTCAGTCTTGATAGCCAGGCACACGTAGATAGTACAGGTTTAATAATATTTGGGACATTTAGCAAACTTCTTCATTTAGTAAGCATTTCCATAAACATTTCAAAGATTTTCATATGTGGGAAAGAAGAGTTTATGCTGCTCAAGATAAATACAAAGAATGAAACAGAGGGAACATTTCTGTTGATGATTGGAATTATACCACATGCATTGTGGTCGATTACCTTTTGAAAAGCAGATTTTTTGAACTTAAAAGGAAATTCACTACAGTGTAACATAGAAGTATTAATATTTACTTTGGGGCTGTAACATAGAAACTTATCTTTGATGGCACCGTAATATAAACTTTAAGCGAAAGTAGAAAATAGATGAAAGGATAGGTGGAGCTAGTGATGAAAAGACAAAGGTAAGCCCAGAGAGACCAGGCAATTAGACCAAGGTAGTGTACTCAGGATTTAATTTATTTAGCTGACCTGTACTGACCTCCAGCAGTCTAGGATATTTTGGCGAGTCTGTCTGATCTGGGTTTCATAGCACGTATTTGTGCGCTATATAAAATCCAGCTGTCTCATTTAGAATTGCTTATCTCAGATTCAGAATGAGCTGCCAGCTCTGTTCATTTGTTTGCACTTTTCTGGATCTACTATAAACAGTTTTCTCAGATGTTGTTACTCTTTAGTCAAAGATTTCTCCCCACAGCACTTTCCTCATGCACAATATTTCCTTCCTGCCTTAGGGTAATCATCTAAATAAAGTGAGTCCCTAAAACCACTTTGTCGCCCAAGTAGCCAGCAGAGGGAATCATTTATGAAATGTAGTTAATTTCAGCAACTGACAAGCACATGAAGTGCCGAAAGAAAACAGGAGTGTCAGGCTACTTGGGATGGTTCCAGGAAGGTCCTCTACTTTAAGAGCTGCATTTTACTAAGGATCCTGATGGTTATTGGAACTTTTCCTGTTGTTTGACTCAGTAGTCTCCAGGGCACTATTTGGCACTTGGGTGCAAAATGAGATCAGCAATTAGGAAGAATCACTGCAGGCACTTGAACAGTAAATCATTGAGTACCAGGCTTAAGAGCTAGTAAGTACCAGGCCAAAGTAATAGCCTAAGGATGTTGGTAAGTCTGGCTTCTTAGTCTTTCAAGGGTGCTTGGGGCCCTAGCTCCTTGTGTGACTGACTTGAGGTGGTGTTCAGATATTTAGCAATGGGAAAGTTGTAATCAACTTTCAATCCCAATAGATCACCAAAGGTTTGGAAGTTTCATCAACTTGGAACCTGAAAAGTCTACACTATTCACATCTATTTAAGGACAGCCCTAGACCCACCTTCCACATAGGACACATAGGACAGAGATACTAGTGTCAAACAGCCTGGCAGGTCTTTGTATGAACGGATTCATTCCCTCTGGGGGTGATCTATTTGATTAGATCCAGCTTATCTATTTGATGACACCCATGTAGGTAAAAAATAAAAATAAAAAATAAATCTTGGAGAGTAAAATAAGTAATTTTTTACTTGCAACCAAAGGCACAGTTACCACTTATTTCCAAGCTCTGATTACTTCATTTACTCCCATGTAACAATCAAGAAAAGAATGAAAAAGAATGAGGGGAAATAGTGAGCTTTCAAGGAGTTTATTGGAAGAAACACAAACTAGGAAATAGGAGACCTGCGTTCTACAGACACGAAGTATCTATTTGAAGAATTGATGTCTTCAGTCGTCATCTGGAAAATGAAGTATTTGGACCAACTCATACAATGGTTTAAAATTCTCTATCTAGAATATCAAGAGCTACGAACATTTAAAACGTGTTTATAATCAATAGTAAGCACATTGCATTTACTACTTAATCTTTATAACAATGCTATAAGATAAACAATATCAACATGATCCTCATTTTATAGATGAAGAAACTAAAGCATAAAAAAGATAAGAAAGGGTCAAATTTATGAAAGAGCTAGAGATGGAATTCACAGGTGGTCTGGCATCAGAGCTAGTGGAATATACTTCCTGTCTACATTTATATCAGAAATTGACCTTCAAAACAAAGAGAGGCAGTCTCTCTCCCTCTCTGTCCTTCCCGCTATTCTTTCTTCTCTCCTGGGAGGTCATATTGTTTATGGAGAGCATAACTCTTCCACTGTAAGGTCTTGAGCCCTGCCCTGCAAAGACGGAAAGAGGTAAATTTGGTTCCTCATGTATCTATTCTCTTATGATGCTTTATTGAAGGATAATTTTTAAGAAGCAATACAAAGTGGGAAAAGGAGAATTATTGCCCAGAAATAAATTCTGAAGGCTCAGGAAGGTATATTTGTTTTTGTCCCAGACATAAAATGCAATTAAATCTACCCCATGTAAGACTGATGAAACTTCTTTCTTGATAGAGAGATGTGATTTATATTCTAGCAATAATTAATACTGAGTTTAAGGAACTTAAGTTTATGTCAGATCATTTTTTTTTTCCTCCCAGGTTGTTACTTGTTGCTTCTCATATTTGGCCTTCTTTCTGCAGCTGTGTTGAGAGCTTATACAGTGTTTCAAGTAGGTAATAGGCTGGAAAAAAAAAAAAAAGAAAGGAACCCTAAATACTTCTGTCATTACAGCAGTGAGAACAACAGACATGCAAACACCTTCATATCTAGAGCTCTCTCACTGTACCCTTAATGTTCTTTTCATATTGATAGTGACAGTAGTGTCAAAAAGCAGAGAGAAAGCTGTAAACCATAAGCTACAGGGAGATCTGCAAAACCAAGTTACTCAGGGTCACAACCTGTAGTTGTGTAGTTTGTGCTTTACACAAGGGGCAGCAGCATGAAGGAACATAACATAACCTTCGCTCTCCTTATCAAGCAAATACCATGGCCTGGGGCAATATTCAACCAGAGAAATAAAACCAGAAAGAAAAGAAAGTGACTAATTCAATTCACAGGTATACAACAGGCATCTAGTGCTGGAGCTACATCAGTCTGAAGAAGTCAAAACTCCCTGTTTGCATGTGGCTTATATTTAAACTGTGCTGTCTAAAATGGTACTCCCTGGCCATATGGTTATTTAAATTTAACTTAATGAAACTATGTATTTCAACTGCCCAATAGCCATTCACAGCTAGCAGCTTCCACAATGGACATTGCAGATATAGAACATTGGCATCGTCACTGAAAGTTCTTTTGGGGAGCATTGTCTAGTGGTTAAAGCCTAAGCAAAATAAGTAAGCAAACATAGAGTACATTAGGAGTTCATGAATAAAATTAATGCAGGGAAAGGGTCAGATTTTGCTGGGACAAGGGAGGTTTGTGATTTTTAAAAGGGTGATCAGAAATGGCCTCACTTATAAATGATGTTTGCCTGAAGAGCTGAAGGTGATAAAGGAGCAAGCTGTGAAACTGTCATAGGGAGGAGCATTGTAGGCATGGGGAACAGAAAGGGCAATAGCCCTGAGGCAGGACCAAGCCCACAGTGCTCAAGGAAGAAGAAGGCAAGTGTGAGATGTTCAAGAGAAAAGGGTGATAGAAGTGGGGAAAAGTAGTCATAGTTTGATTTATTTTAAAGGTGAGTGAACTGGATTTGCTGGCAGGCTGGATTGGGTATGAGAGAAGATCAGAAGGTGGGAATGGAGTAAAGGATGACTTCAGGGTTTTGGGTCTGGGCGCCAGAGAGGAATGAGTGGCTCTTAACTGAAATGGGGAAAGATGTGGAAAAAGGTTTAAGCTGAGAGTTAAATTTAGTTGTTATCAGCATATAGATGCTATTTAAAGCCGTAAGCCCAGATGAGATCACCTAGGGAACAAGTGTAGGTAGAAAAGAGATGCAAAGACTGTGGCTTGGGACACTCTAACGTTATGACATTGGAGCCATGAGGGGGAGCCAGATGAAGCCTGATTGATTTTCACTGGCATAGTGTGCTGTCCTGTAGCCCAACGGAGGCAAGCTGTTCAAAGAGGAGCACAAGCCATTAGCTCTATCAAATGTCGTTAAAGGGTCAAGTAAGATAAAAACTGACCACTAGATTCAGTAACATGCAGGCCACTTCTGACCTAGACAAGATAAGGAGTTTGATGAGTTAAAAGCCTGATTAGAGGAGAAATTGGAGGAGAGAAATTGTAGACTGCACATATAGACTGCTGCTCTTGAGGAATTTTATTCTAAAGGGGAAGAGATCAATGGAGCAGTAGGTAGAGGGAGGAAAGGGTCTGATGAGTACTTGAAAAAATAATCTTAATAAAATGACAGCATATTTATGTGATGCTGGTAATCTTCTAGTAGAGAGGGAAAATTGATGCTGCTGTAAAGAGAAGAGAGAATTGCTATACAAATGTCCTTGAATTTGTGAAAGAATTGAGTTCTAGGACACAGGTAGAAGGCTTGGTCTTAGATACAGGAGAATTTATCCACAGGAGCAGTTGAAAAAGCAGAGTATGTGGGTCCAGATGCTGGCAGGTGATGGGTGTAATGGTGGGAGATTTATGAAGTGTGCTTCTGACTTTTTTCTCAGTGAAACAGGAACAAAGGTAATCACTGAGAATTAGAATGGGCAAGAACATTTTGGAGGCTTGAAAACATGAGAGAAGGTATGGCATAATCATCTACAGGAGTGAAAAAGGGGATCTACTAGCGGAAAATAGCTTAGAACAACTTATAAGCCCATGTAAATTTCACATATCACTTTAAAGTGAGACCAGTCAGAATAACTTTGTCAAATAACAATACCATTTCACCAGCCATATTCAACAGGGCTCAGGCCCCGCTAGGCAGAGAGCTGGATGTAACCAGGATTGAGTTAGAGTAAAAGAGACAAGTGATTATCTGATGTACTAAGGATTTTAAACTGGTTTAAAAGGAAAGTGAGACAATGAAGATGATAAGAGAAATGAAAAATTGGTAGGATCAATGGATTGTAGATCCTAGAAATACTGCAGTGTGGCAGTAAAGAGAGTAAATTGAAAAGCTAGAAGGTGATAATAAGAGAGGAGGATGCTTGGAATTGATAGTATGAAAGAGTTCTGATTTTTGTTAATCAAAAGGACGAGAGCATGATTACAAACGTGAGTCACTAAATCCTATTCTAAAGATCAACTCATGAGAAGTGAGTCACTTTAAATTCTTATTAGGTCAGTGTACTCCTCCTTTGAATATGAGTGTTATCTCTTTATGAAAGAAGAAAGTTTTGACTTGATACTTTCAGTTAATGCTGAGATTTAAAAATAAAAAACAACAGGGCAGCATGTTTCCCTCAGCATCGAACAGCTCTCTTTGGCTGTCTATTCTCTTGTAAGGTTAGACAGTTGGAGTTCGCATTTGATCTGAGGCTTTAAGCTTCTTGTTCTACTCAGTTTCCTGTTTAGAGACTTGAAATGCATCTTCGTAATAGTAAGGCATTATTTAATCATGATTAACCACTTTTTAAATGGACATATTTCCAAAAGGGAGAGGTAGCAGTTTCTTAGGTGTGGATTTTGTATTCCTTGACTATACAAGCATAAAGAAAACATTTGTTTATTTGGATAATCAAGAAAATCTCAAAAAGGAGCAGCTGCAGTTTTCATTAATGCTGAAGGGAAACATCAAGAAGATACTTTTCCTAATGTACATTAAATTCCAAGTGTTATTTATGAAAGAAGAAACTATTTTATGAAATACGATCTGTTGATGTTTAAATGTCAATTTTATTTTCCATTAGAGTCTTATTTATGTTTCAAAAATGGACAAATATTTATATTTATGCTTAAGATAAAAATATAGAAATATTTCTGCTTACTAATTTGAAGATTTATTAGCATTTGATCATAAAAACATAGAAAAGAGACTAATTGCTTTAAGAGCCAAGAAAAATATGTATATTTTTTCCAACTTTACAGTAACTTCTAAGAAACACTCAATTTGGTCAGGCAGGATTCATTCACCATTACCTTTAAAAGCACAAGGTAGAAACTTATCTTCATTAAGTGCCACTGAATGTCTGGCACCACATAACTAACCAGAGAATTCAGTAGCTTAGGGTCTATGGAATGCCTCAAGTTCAAAGGAAGAGAGACATCCTGTTTGGTGTTGTATTTCACTTATGCTGTTAAAACTGCCCAGACCCCATTAAATGTTTTCTTTTTCATTCTTGGGCATGATCTTCTTGGTCCCTCATGAATAACACAAAGCTTAATAAAACTCCATGCCAGACTAAATAATTTTAACAATGTGTTATAAGATTTTATTTTTAGGTATAAAGGTCTTTCTTTTTGTGCAAAAGCCATTTTGTTAATGATAGTGACATCGGGTCACACGCCACTCCTGTGGACCTGGCTTGTTAGAGAACTAGCAAGAACATTGTCTCAGACCCAATTCTTCACACTGCAAATTCTGCTATTGAAACTTTTACTACAATGGGTATCTATGGAGAAATAGTGAAGGTAAATAAACTCTAAATTTTCCACTGAGGAAAATTCATTCTCAATTCCTGAGACCGTAAACATGAACACAGAAAAATAAGGTGTTTTGAACTACTTCTGCATACAATGACATTGTAAAGGATTTAGCAATATGTATTCATTAAGTCTAGAGTATGCATATGCTCATTTTTTCTAGTTTAAAACCACAACCTATATCTTCCTTGAATTTCCTGAATATAATACATTTTAAAAATAGAAAAAAATTTAATTAAATTTTGGGAAAATAATGGCTGAAAAAATCTGGTCTGACTGAATTTTTCAGAAATGGCTTTAGTGACATTTTTCTACATAATTATTTGTAACAGACTGTGGTTAAGAAATGTGTACATCTAATTTAAAGATGACTTTTGAAGAAAAGGTAATACAGCCTTTCAAATGATCGCTTATTGAATAATTCTTGAAAATCTAAACAAAGACTTGGAAGAATTTATGATTTGTCAAAACTCTAGGACTTTACAACTTTTTCCTTTGTTTTCTTAGAATATAGCTATAAGATAATAAATAAAAATAATGTGACTCCTAAAATGCAGTGTTACAGTTTACTAAAAATTGTTTAAAGAATGCTATGCGGAGGTTTCTGATCCTTCCTGTTTGCTCTGCTACCTTTATCTGCAGAATATCGAATAATCAGATTTGTAGGTCATATCGATTCAACCATGTTTTACTGGAGAAGGACTTGCTAAACTGCTTGATTTGGCAACCTAAAAGGGTGAATAATGGGCTATAATTCTCTACATAATATTTTAAGAATTGGACTCTACTTAAAAATTTTATTTGCTACTCATTATATGTGTTGAATGAGTATAATGAAATTTTAAAAGTGGTTATAAAACAAATGTTATGTTTTCTCTATCTAATTGCTCTTTTAAAATATGGTTACTTAAAAAAAGAAAAAAAAGATCCCTCCATTTCAGCTAAGGGTCTTTGCCACCAGGGAACCATGCATGGATCCAATGCTTTTAAATATCGTGTCCATGTGTGATCTTTCTAGACACAGTTTTTTACTGTCACTTTTAAAATGTTCCCTATAAGTCAATCTCTTCAGGAACAAATACATTTTTGTATATGCATGAATAGTAAAATATATTTCACACATTTCTTTAATCGTCTCCTCTGGACCATAAAGTCATACATGGCAACTGACCTTGTAAAGCACCATTTTAGACATTTCTTGGTGGAATTATTTCTTAATTATTGAATCATTCATTGATTTATTTGTTTTGTTTTGAAACATTTATTGGGTTTTTAACATTGGGGAAGCATTCATAGTCTATTAAGACAGACACATACACAATTATGACAATATATTTGTAAAATACTTATAATATTCTATGGGAACACAGATGAAGAAGTACATCAGATTACCTGGTTGAGTAAAGACCTCACTGACAAGGTAACTTGAATATGGCATAAAAAGATGAGTGGTACACAGCCAAATGGAACAAATAGCTAAAAATTTTTTACATAAATATTTAAAAAATTCTAAAAGCATGTTATATTTTCAGAAAAATAATGAGTGGCCTCATGTTGATAGTGTTTGAGGTATGTGAAGAGAGTAATTAAGAGAATATATTATTTCTGAAGGCATTTCCTTTGACCACAAAATGCTGTGAGTTTT
The DNA here is from genome assembly GCF_029281585.2 of Gorilla gorilla gorilla. NCBI lineage: Eukaryota > Metazoa > Chordata > Mammalia > Primates > Hominidae > Gorilla > Gorilla gorilla. The sequence goes on from NC_073230.2 coordinate 26,345,831, forward strand.
ATTAAGAAATATTGAGAGAGGCAGTATCTCATTTTATCTAAGTTACAAACTCAGAGAAAGGGTATGTACTCAGAGAAAGGGTGTTTACTGTATATATATCTACTTACTTATCTATCCATTGATCATCAGTCTGCTTATGTTGGAATTCACATTTACAACATTTGAATGGAAAAAAAGGATAAGACTTTTTTTTATAAGTGAGTCTGATTTAGTTGATTGGTGTGACAAGGAAGACTGGTATTGTCTATCTGATTGCATAGTGGACATTTTCCATAAATTGAATCAGCTAAATCCAGAGGTCCAATATTTTGAGGAAATGTTTTTAAATCACTTACACAATATGCTTAAAAGTATATCCTTTAAGAAATACTAACTCATAAAAATATTAGACATCCCCTTAAAAGATGAAAGAAGGTATATAGTTTTTCAAATTCTGTTACGATTATGCTACCAAAAAGTATGAAGATTGCTGAGTTAGGAAGTTATTGCATAGGGAAAGTTTCCAAAGTATGGCTTAGGTTTTGGAATCTCCACTAAGCAAACTGTTATTAATGAAAAAACATGTTTTAATGTTAGGATATATTTGCTATGGTTTGGCTGATTGAAAACATAACTTTTGGATGACAGCTAGACTGTCGTCCCTATTAATAAAAATGCTGTTTGGGTGTCTTGTCAATAGAGGACACTTTTCTTGTAGTGCTTAGATTTGAAGTGAGCTCCTATGTGGTAACTAGTAATTAGTAGGACTGAGTTTACTCACCTGATGTACTGGTATAATTTTTTTTTCCCTGAAAGTTACTTGTTCTCCCTATACCCAAACATGAACTTGATGTCTTCTTTTTTATTATCTTTTCTGAGATTGATGAAGAATCTGACAACCTAGGCTAGATCATGTTAAAGATGTTGACATGATGGAAGACTGTCGATTACCAATAGTAAGTTTCAACTATGTAACAATTAAATAAATCATACTTCAAAAATTTTATAGATTCAGAATCTACAGATTTTAATCATTTGGTTTAGTCCAATTAAAATTAATAGTATATTAATTATTTCTTTAGAAGACATGGTGGTTAGCTTACCTTATAAATAATGTGAATACAGTGAGTTAATGATACATTATTTAAAAATCAATCTATAAGCCTTGAACTATTCAGTGTAATTTGTTATTTAACAAATTATTAGTTTGTTATTTAACAAATTATCAGTGTAATTTGTTATATAACTAGGGTTATATAACCCTAGTAGTATGGATAAAGATGGATATCCACACTAATCACATTTAACTTTTAACAAGCTTCATACTATCTGTGACCTGTAATATAAAAAAATTATCTTCAGTATGGAAATACTATCAGAAAAATTCAAATTTCTATTCTCACAAATTGATAATGTGCATTTTCTGAAATAAAGTGTTGTTTGAAAGACTTGATAATACACAGAAAGATGATAGAGATTTCTCTGTACATGGATTTCAAACAAGGAGTTTCTCTAATTTAAGAAAAAATAAACTGGTCACACAATATATTCAAAACAAAACAAAGACTTCTATCAGCATAACATTCCAGAGGTTTTTTTCCCTGTCCAAAAGATGTATGAATACATACAAGAATTTTGCTTTAATTGTGATACTCTTAATTTCAAGTCTACAAAAACAACTGAAATCTGTACATGCACACACAGGTGCACACACACTAATGCACCTATGCATACTATCATTATTTAGAAATCAAAGATAAATAAATTTAAAATATGTCTCATTAGGACTGGGAAAGCTCTAGGGTGCTTCTTCATGCTTTCTAAGCATGAAATGTACTTGATCCTGGGATGCTGTGAAAACGATGAGTTAGCCGACTGAAGAACAGATGGCCCTTAATCACCCCATGTGGCTAAACACACAAATGCCAACCTCAGAGACGCCTTACCTTTGCCCTGTCTGTCCCCTCTAGGCTAGTCCTGCTATATTAAGGGTTATTGCCTTTCTGGCCCTCCCTGCAATCAGCTTTTGAAGTCCATGGCCAAGAAGGCAGTGTGAGAATACCGTTATGAGAGAGGTGTTTGCTTAAAGTCATAGTCCAGACAAGATCCCATGGACCCCTTGATAGTCTAGCAGGGAGCCACAAACTTTAGCCAATATCTTCTAATTCCCTGAGGATTCAGAACTGCCCACCATAAAAACATAATGGGCTGTTTATCTGAGCAGCCAGAAGATAACATCTTAAAGTTACAATCTGGGTTACAGACTGGTGACATAAAGTAATAAGAAATACGAATACCACCCCTACCCTGGGAAAAACAACATGTGAACAGTCTAGTGTATAGATACCACTGGATGCCCTTTTCTCATGCTAATAAGAGCCACAACTTTCCCAACATTTTTCTGTTAAATAGATTAAATATACTTGGGAAGAAATGGATGGACCCCGCCCCTTACTCCATTTGCATGCTTTATACTGTTTTTGAAGTTTGGGACTATGTTAGGAAATATTCCCACTGGCACAATCAAGTGAATTTTTGTGGCACATTTTGACTTCTTTTCAAAGATTGCTTTAGTCCTGTGACATTAATCATGATCTTCTAATAATATACTACAGAGATTCCCAAAAAGATACTTTATTCCCAAGGCTCCAATACTGCAACAGATCAGACTCTCTCTCTCTCTCTGTATATATAATATATATACATATATATATATACACACACACACACATATATACATATACATATATATATATAAAATTGTATGAATAATATATTTTGTTCCTGTGATTCTTTGACTCTCTGCTGGGACAGAATTAAAATATCTCAAAGTTAAAAAAAATCCTCTTTTTTCCAAATGCCTGTTATTTGTCTGCATTGCTGACATTAGGGAAAAGAAAAGCTAGGTTTGATATTTCAACTGCATCAATTGAACACGTGATATAGTGGAGACTTTACAACTGTTTGTTTCTGGTAAGCCTGTTTGTTATTATTACCAGTCAACTGGGAGAATCCAATGCCTGTAGGGGATCCCACCCCCAACAAATGAATCTCTATGATTATGGAGAGTGACCAAATTAACCACATAATTGCTAGACTTAACCTCATTGTATAGTATGGGTATTTTACCACGTATAAATATGGCCATGAACCAACTATATCTCAACCAACTTGGTTCGTTTTAAACATTTCCTGAACATCCAATAGGATTGTTTTCATAACTTATCTTATTTAATCATAAAAGTTGTTTCCATATATCAGTCCAGTATTTTTAATCTTTTAAATGTTCACATCTGCATATATACATTTCTATTCTACTGCATTTAACAAGCAGCTTTCTTTTTTATTTCTCCCAAGAGTATGTCATATTATTATTTTATGCCAGATTCAATTTAGTCACAAGTTTTGTCTGGCCTTACCTACCGTATTTTCTTCTACCCTTTCAGGAACCCTGTAAAGTGGCAGAGGAAAAGTTACACATAAAATTGCCCTAAAGTGTTTGGAAACAGCTTCAGTCACAACTGCATTGTGCTATGCAATAAAGCTACCCTCACAGGCAATTGTTGCTGGAGGCTGAAGCCTCTGGAATGAGTCTCAGGGAGAATGTACTCCATCCCATACTGTCTTCCTTAAGGATGACTGAACAGTGAAATGTCTGCCCTGCTTGGGAACATGCACTAATGCTGCTTTCTCTTACAACTTGAAAACGTTTTATTGGCTTTAAAAATTTGTTTAATCAAATCCTAGTGAAGGTTCTTCTCACTCCTGGGGCTGTTTAGTAAAATATGGATTAGGGCAAAGCCCTCTAATGTGTCCTTAGGAGAGTCATCATGGTGAGATCTGTGGAGGGGTAGGGGAATGAACAGGCTCCAGAAGATTGCTTTTAGCCAAAAAAGAAGGAGAAAAATGAGGCTTTGGCAGGAATAACTCTCTGTGTTTGAAACCAAACTATGAAAGAAAAGTATGTGAGTAAAAAAGATTTCCCCAAAGATTGGTTTGGAATAGAATTTTCAATATAATGAAGATAAAGCAGTTTTGAGAACCCCCCTAACAATATTTTCTTTCTCATAGAATTGCCTGTGAGCAACTGAAACAATTGACAAGGGCAGGGGGAAATGATTGAATGAACTGCATCACTGAAATCAATAAAAATATGCTTACCTCAGGATATCTTGTTGGGTTTCCTAAAATATAATTATTTAGCTACGTATTTGAATTAGCACATAAACAAATAAGGAACACTTTTGATTTTAATATCTGAGGAATGGAAAAGTTTGGAAAAAGAAATTTCACACTATTTATAAGTGAAATATGTCTCTAGTTTACATGTACAAGTTTTCTGCTTCCAGGAATCTCTGCAGTCTCGTTCCTTTGAGTGTTTTCTAATGAGTATAATCATCTATAGTAATAGTATTTATTTACATATGGTATTGTGCTGAGGGGTAAGCAAAACAAATTGTGCAGAGCTACTCCCTGCCTGGTAGGAAAGGTCAGTCTGATATAATAAAGCATGATACACAGTTATGTAGGGGAATATGAACAAATATATTCAGCAATTTTCTTGCATGAGCAATTTGAAAACAATTTTACATGTTCAGGCCAGAGAATACATGTTTTGATCAGAGTAGGAGAAAGGAGGTGCTTTGAGAAATGATGGAATTTCAGCCTGATGGTTAACTATAGCAAGGGCTGTGGAACTAAATAAACCTGCATTTGGGTCCTGACTTGGCCCTTCTAAGCAGTAACATGACTTTAGGCAAGTTGTTAATTTTTTTAAATCCCAGTTTTCTCATTTGTAAAACATAGATGACGACTGCATTTTATTCATAGTTTACATAAAATACTTGTGTGGCGCCTAAGCAATGGTGTTAGACCAAAATCAGGGAATCGGTAATAATCCTTTCAAGTTTTAATCCATTTTCATCTTTTTTGACTTCTTTATTACATATCCTTCCTCTTGTCAATCTTTCAAATAGACATCCAGTGGAATTTCCTCTCTTCCACATTCTGAGGCCATCCCTAGAGTTTCTGTTTTTAGCTTCCTTAACTCTTTTTTACCATCGTTTCACTGGCAGCCAGCATGTGACCCTGAAAAGGTGAATTTTCATACCCTTGCAGAAAATGTTGACAGCTTTCTTATCTTTGTGTCAGCTATTCACTCCCATTTACTACTCACTATCTTGCTGACAAACATTCTCATTTTTTCTACATACATCCTAAAGTAAGCCCTGATAAAATGAAGCTTCAATTCCACTCCTAAGATCTCTTCTCTCTTTCATTGTCAGTCGCCGTTAGTCGAGAATGTACCATTTGGCTCACTCTGGCTCAGGATCTTTGTAGTCAAGCATGCTGTTCTCTCTCTCTATTTTATCAATCTGGAGTCACTTTAATGTTCCAAATGGAATTGGAGCCAGATACCTCATATTCTGTTCACCTCCACATGACCCTTACACAACTGGCAACAAATCTAGGATGAGAATAATGCTGGCTACGATTGGGAGCAGAGATTCTGGTGGAAGTCTGTAGTTTCGATAGTCATAATTGCAATACACACAATTCCTGTCCTTCTCCAAACACCCAACAATTGGAACAAGTACGAGCTTTAGCATTCCTTGGATTAAAAATATGTATTTTCCCGATTTCTTTTAAGTAGATAAAGTTTACTTTCTACTTTAGTGACAAGTATGAATTTACTGAAATAGTAAGATTTTCTGCTTTGCATATTCATACAATAAAAGTAGAAGATAATTATGAGAGATACATTCTTCATTCTTCTTCCCAGTCCAACCATGTTATAAAAGGAGGATTTAACAAAAATGCTGTTAACAGGTGAAAGAATTCACACGTTATCTATGATGATCAGGGTGCTGCGTTGCCACTGTAATGATAAAGTGTGTGTGACATAAGATGTGCTCTCAAATGTCATAAAAGTTAAAATCTATATGGAAATATGTCACAGGGATGAATTTGTTATAAAACATTTAGATCCATAAAATATTGCATTGGCTTATTTATCATCTGAGTTTCCTACTTGCTAGATCCTCAACATAAGTTCATGGGGAACCCTCTACCCTCCCCATTTCTTTTTTTTTTTTATTTTTTTTAGATGGAGTCTCACTGTCTCCCAGGCTGAAGTGCAGTGGCGCGATCCGCTCACTGCAAGCTCCGCCTCCTGGGTTCACGCCATTCTGCTGCCTCAGCCTTGCTAGTAGCTGAGACTACAGGCATCCGCCACCACGCCGGGCTAATTTTTAGTATTTTTAGTAGAGACGAGGTTTCACCATGTTAGCCAGGATGGTCTCGATCTCCTGACCTCGTGATCCGCCCGCCTCGGCCTCCCAAAGTGCTGGGATTACAGGCATGAGCCGCTGTGCCCGGCCACTTCTTTGCTTTTTTTTAACGGGTTTGTTTTGTTTTGTTTTTTCTCAAAGTCTTGGTCTATTGCCCAGGCTGGAGTTCAGTGGCAGGATGTCCACTCACTACAACATCCGCCTCCAGGGTTCAAGGGATTCTACTGCTTTAGCCTCCTGAGTAGCTGGGCCTATAGTCATGAGCCACCATGCCAGGCTAATTTTTGTTTTTTTTAGCAACCTGACCATGTTGGCCAGGTTGGTCTCAAACTCTTCGCCTCAAGTGATCCACCCGCCTTGGCCTCCCAAAGTGCTGGGATTACAGGCGTGAGCCACTGCGCCCGGCCCAGCCTCCCCATTTCTTGTTAACCACTCATGACACTGTCAGAATGTCTCTTGTTGCTCACTTCTTTTTTTGCTGTTGTAAGCTGTGGCCTTGCCGTATATCTCTTACCAGCCTGCAGGCACTTGAAGGTTTAATAAGGCATTTTATACAGAGTAGATGTTCATTAAGACAATGTTGTCCCTCAGAAGCTAGATAAGCTAAATTCAAAGCTTCTTCACGTAGATTTTTGAAAGTCCATTTTTCTACTTAAGATTGTACAAGTGAGGTGGTGAGGATAGTGTGATAGTTATAGTTTCTTGAATGTTGTAGCTCTGTGTGCCTGCTTCCTCTTAATAACTTTATGTTAAAGATTATTGCCACAGCTCAACAGTACCATTTTTACATTGCATAATATCAATGCTAATGTAAAATTAAACCCTTTTAAAATGTTTTCATGAAGAAACAAACCTGCAAGTTTTTGTGTGTGAAAGCATTTATTGTGTGCAGGGAAATGGAAGGGATTTCCATTGCAGATGAGACAGAAATGTAACATTCCAATTTCTAGAAGTATTTCAGCCATCTGTTCATTTTAAACTACAACCTCTTAACATATTACTTAGCACTCACACTCCTTCCTTCTCCCTCATCCTCAAGTTTTATAGTTATTTCTAATGCTGAATAGTTCTTTCTTTCTTTCTTTCTTTTTCTTTCTTTCCTTTCTTTTCCTTCTTTTCTTTCTTTTCTTTCTCATCTTTTTCTTTTCTTTCTCATCTTTTTCTTTTCTTTCTCATCTTTCTTTTCTTTCTCCTCTTTCTTTCCTTCATTCCTTCCTTCCTTCTTTCCTTACTTCCTTCTCTCTCTCTTTTTTCTTTCTTTTTGCTTTCTTTCTCTCTTTCTTTTCTATCCTTTCTTTTCTCTCCTTTTGCTTTGTCTCATTGACCCATAATCTCTGCTTCTAATTCTTCACTTTCAAATGTCTTTTTCCTTTTTTTTTTTAATGTTATTTTTTTTCTTGAGATGGAGTCTCACTCTATCTCCCAGGCAGGCTGGAGTGTAGTGGCACAATCTCAACTCACTGCAACCTACGCCTCCCAGGCTCAAGTGATTCTCCTGCCTTAGCCTCCCAAGTAGTTGGGATTACAGGCACTTGCCACCATGCCCAGCTAATTTTTGTATTTTTAGTAGAGACAGGGTTTCACCATGTTGGGCAAGCTGGTCTTAAACTCCTTACCTCAGGTGATCCACCTGCCTCGGCCTCCTAAAGTGCTGGGATTACAGACGTGAGCCATGTTGCCAAGTGTCTTTTTCTAAATACAGATATAAATGTCTTTTTCTAAGTACAGATAGTTCCTCTGCCAAGAAACATTTTGAGTTGTTAAGATAATATAGTTTTCTGCCCTGCTACAAATGCATGAAATGGTGAAATAGAGTTTGTAGAGGATCTTCAGGGGTACATATGATTTACCTATGGTGGGGAAAATGATGATAAAGAGATTACAGGATGCAACAGTGGCAAAGGAAGCCCAGTTTATTTGCTCCTTCACAGCTCCAGAAAATATACAGCAGTGACTCTGAAGACCTTGTTTGACAGTCTCCTGCAAATAGATTCAACTAACCTGAGCAGTCTTGTTTAAAATGCAGATTCGTTCTCTTAACAGCTAGAGATTACAATCCACCTGTTCTTTATTCAGTACACACACAATCAATTTTGAGGACCACTGACAAAGGAATGTGATAACAGCTGATATGGCCATGAGTACACTGCATTTTTCATAAGGTTTTTAAGCCCTGGAAAGCCCTGATTTAAACTTGTGATTCTCCGGAAACTCCTGTGCTGGAGGTACAACAGTTTGGAAGTATACTTGGGGAAAGAGAAAACACAAAATGGAAGGAAGATCTCTCTTTTCACATCCGGAGCACCCTCACAAGAAAAGAAGAAACCAGCTCCATGTGCATCCAAAAGCATAGAAACCACAAGGAGGCACTATGGAAACCAGCTGCAATTAAACCCAAATGATCTCGAGGGTAGGAGTCAATCCTGCAGGATGTTGTCCCATGCAGAGCATGGAAAGGTGTATTTTTTCTTTATAATTCTGTTTGAATGGAAAACAATTTAGCTCAATGTAGAAGAGAAGGGAGAGTCTCACATAAATCAATGGAATTCTGTGATTTGAAAAATGTTTCCCAAGTGAAATAGAACAATGCCCAGAACAACTGTTAAACACGTTTGTCACTAGATGAGCTAGAATGGGAATTCTAAATTACTTAATTCATGAATGATGAAGTTTTGTTTACAATGACTTTTTAAAGAGGGGCACATTATAAGATGCTATGATGCATGTCAAGATTATATCACCTAGCTTTATTCCTAGTTGAGCCTTATTGCTAGTGTAAGAATTCCCTGCAGATTTTGCGATGTCATATTATTCGACAAGCAAAATTTGACAAAAGGTCAAAGGAAGGAGCACAGGCTTTCTGGGAAGGGCCACAGGGCTTTGGAGCTATAGCTAGATAATTCCTTGGGCAAAGGTGGACCTATAATCCTCTGTATCATACCACCAATAATGCACAATCAGATAATTCTGGAAAGAAAACAAAACACACCAAAAGGCAAACTTGAGAGAGCATGAGCCATTCTTACAGTTTACTTTACTTTTGTTAGGGTAGTGACATCTTGAGAGTAATTCTTAGAATGTCTGGTCATTTGTAGCATTGTCCATATGCAGAAGTTTGAAAGGGAGCCGCTCCCCTAGAATTGGATCTGATTAAATTTATACCTCTGGTATCATCATAATGTATTTTATTCTGTACACATGCTATGTATATATCGTGTATTTAGCCATTTTTACAGTGATTTTTCCAGGATAGAATATTTTATTCTAAAGGAAAAGGCATAGTTTATTATACTGCCTCTTACAATATAGTAGAAAAACACTTTATATGGACCATTTTTAAATGTCACGTGGAATAGTTAGTTAATTTGAGACATGAAATGTCTCAAATTATGCATATTCTTTAAAAACATTAATATTCTAGAAATAAGCATAATATAGAAGCTCCCAGCCACATCAATTATAGTGCCTTTATGTATTCAGAGCTTAATTTTTTTATTCTTTGTACTCTTTAAAAAAAATTTTAATTGACACATAATTGTACATGGTTATATGGTACAAAGTAATATTTTGATACATCTCTACAGTGTGTAATGATTAAATCAGTGCGTGATGATTAAATTAACATATCCATCACCTCAAGCGCTTATCATTTCTTTGTGATGGGAACATTCAAAATCCTGTCTTCTAGTTATTGGAAAACAGAATAAATTGTTGTTAACTGTAGTCACTCTACAGTGTTGTAATACACTAGAAGGTATTCCTCCTATCTACCTGTAATTTTGTATCTATTAACCAACCTTTTCCTGTCTCTCCCTCTCTCCACTCACTTCCCAGCTTCTGGTAAACACTATTCTACTCTGTACTTCCATGACATCAACTCTTTTGGCTTCCACATGTAAGTGAGATTGTGCGGTATTTATTTTTTTTGTGCCTGCATTATTTTACTTAACATAATGTTCTCTTGGCTCATCTAGAGCCACAAATGACAACAAAAAATATTTCATTCTTTCATTCTGTTTTAATGGTTGTATAAGATTCCATTGTGTATTTATACCACATTTTCTCTATCCATTCATCCGTTAATGGACACATAGGTTGATTCCATATCTTGGCTGTTGTGAATAGTACTGCAATAAATACAAAAATGCAGATATTCCCTCAACACATTGATTTCCTTCCTTTGGATATACACACAGTTGTGAGATGGCTGGAGCATACAGTCATTCTATTTTTGGCTTTTTGAGGACCCTCCATACTGGCTGTAATAATTTACATTCCCATGAACAGTATATAAGAGTTCATTTTTCTCTACATCCTCACCAGCACTAGTTATTGTTTGTCTTTTTGATAATAGCCATTCTAACTGGGGTGAAGCAAGATCTCATTGTGGATTTGACTTGCATTTTCCTGATGATTAGGGAGGTTGAGAATATTTTCATATGCCTGTTAGCCATTTGTATGTCTTCTTTTAAGACATGATTATTCTGATCAATTGTCCATTTTTAAATCAGATTATTTGGTTTTATTTTGCTGTTGAGTTGTTTGGATTCCTTGTATATATATATTTTGGAAATTAATTAATTAATTAATAGTTTACAAACATTGTCTTCCATTCTACAAGTTGTCTTTTCACTTTGTTGATTGTTTTCTTTGCTCTGCAGCTTTCTAGTATGATATTATTTCATTGTTTTATTTTTGCTTTTGTTGCCTGGTGTTTGAAGCCTTATCCATAAAGTTCTTGCCCAGCTGAATGTCCCAAAGCATTTCCCCTATGTTTTCTTTTAGTAGTTTCATAGTTGTGGGTGTTCCATTTAAGTAATTAATCCATTTTAAGTTGAATTTTGTATATGGCGAGAGATGGGAGTCTAGTTTCATTGTTCTTCATATGGATATTCAGTTTTCCCAGCACTATTTATTTATCTATTTTTTAAATTTTAGATTCATGACATACTATGTGCAGGTTCATTGCATGGATATATTGCATGATGCGGAGACTGTCCCTTCCCCAATGTATGTTCTTGCTACTTTTGTCAGAAATCAGTTGACTCTATATATGTGGGCTTATTCTAGGTCCTCTCTTCTGTTCCATTGATCTATGTGTCTGTTTTTATGCCAGTGCCAAGATATGTTGGTTATTATAGGCTTGTAGTATATTCTGAGGTCAGGTAGTTTGATGCTTTTAGCTTTCGTTTTTTTTGTGGGGTTTTTTTGCTCAGGACTCTTTGGCTATTTGGCGTCTTTTGTGGTTTCATACAAATTTTAGGATTTTTTTTATTTGTGCAGAGAATGATATTTCTACCTAGATGATCTGTCCAATGCTGAGAGTGGGGTGTTGAAGTCCCCAACTATTGTTGTATTGGGATCAATCTCTCTCTTTACATCTTTACATTAACTTGATAGGGATTGCATTTAATCTGTAGATTGCTTTGGGTAACAAGGCTATTTTAACAATATTAATTCATCCAATTCATAAACATGGGATGTTTTTTACTTTCTGTGTCTTCTTCAATTTATTTCATCAGTGTTTTACAGTTTTCATCATAGAAATCTTTGACCTCCTTGGTTAAATATTTTCTCATATATTTTTGAAGCTATTGCCCATTGGATTGCTTTCTTGATTTCTTTTTCAGGTAGCTCACTATTGGTATACAGAAAGATTACTGATTTTTTGTAGGTTGATTTTGTATCTTGTAACTTTACTGAATTTGTCAATTCAAGGAATTCTTTGATGGATTCTTTAGGTCTTTATATGTGATTATATTATCTGCAAGCAGGGAGTTTGACTTTCTCCTTTCCCATGTGAATGCCTTTTATGTTTTTCTCTTGCCTAATTGCTCTGACTAGGACTTCTAGTACTAGGTTGAATAAGAATGGTGAAAGTTAGCATCCTTGTATCATTCCAGTTCTTACAGAAAAAGCTTTCAGCGTTCAGTATTCATCACAGTTGGCTGCGGGTTCAAATGCTCTTTCTGTGTCTATTGTGATGATCATATGGCTTTCATCTTTTATTCTGTTGATGTGATGTATCTTGATTATTGTTTTGTCTAAGTTGAACCATCCTTGCATCCATGATCACTTGATCATGGTGTATAATCTTTTTAATATGCTTTTGTATTCATTTTGCTAGTACTTTGTTGAGGATTTTTTTGCATCTATATTCATTGGGGGTATGAGCCTATAGTTTTCTTATTTTGTTTTGTCCTTATTTGGTTTTATTATCAGGGTAATATTGGCCTCATAGAATGAGTTTGGAAGAATTTTCTCCCCTTTAATATCTTGGAATAGTTTGAGAAGACTTGGTGTTATTTATTCTTCCAGTATTTGTTAGAATTCAGTGTTGAAGACCTCCAGTTCTTGGTTTCTCTTTGTTGGGAGACTTTTTATTACTGATTCTATCTTGTTATTTGTTATTGGTCTGTTCAGGCTTTTTTTTTTTTTCTGGTTTAATCATGGTAGGTTGTAAGTATCCAGAAATGTATCTATTTCCTCTAGGTTTTCTAATTTGTTGGTTTATACTTGTGTCCGTTTTATAGTTGTTGCATAGTTGTACAGTTGGTGTCAGTTGTAATGTCTTGTTGTATGGTTGTATAGTTGGTGTCAGTTGTAATGTCTTGTCATATAGTTGTATAGTCGGTGTCAGTTGTAATGTCTTCTTCATTTCTGATTTTGTTTATTTGGATCTCGTCTCCTTTTCTTAGTCTAGCTAATTGTCAATTTTGTTTATCTTTTATTTTTAAAAACTTTTCATTTTGTTCATCTTTTGTATTTTTTGGTCTCTATTTTGTTCATTTCTTCTCTGAAACATTATTTCTTTACTTTTACTAATTTGGGGTTTGGTTTTTCTTGCTATTCTAGTTTTTTTTTAGATGCATTGTTAGGTTGTTTCTTTGAAATCTATTGTTTATTGCTATAAACTGCCCTCTTAGTACTGTTTTTGCTGTATCCCATGGGTTTTGGTGTGTTGTTTTTCTATTTTCATTTGTTCCAAGAATTTTTTAAATTTCCTTTTTAAATTCTTCATTGACCCATTGGTTATTCAGGAGCATGTTGTTTAATATCCGTGTATTTGTACAGTTTCCAAAATTCCTCTTGTTATTGATTTCTAATTTTATTCCATTGTGGTCAGAAAAGATATCTGATATGATTTCAATTTTTAAAAATCTTCTGAGGCTTGTTTTGTAGCCTACTATATGATCTATTCCAGAGAATGTTCCATGTACTAATGAGAAGAATGTGTATTCTGCAGTTGTCAGATAAAATATTCTTTAAATGTCTGCTAGGTCTAGTGTAGATTAAATCCAAAGTTTCTGTGTGGATTTTCTATCTAGATAATCCATTCAATGCTAAGAGTGGGGTATTGAAGTCCCTAACTATTTTCATATTGGGATATCTCTCTCTCTTTACATAGAATAATATTTGCTTTATGTATCTGGGTGCTCCAGTGTTGGGTATTTACAATTGTTAAATATTCTTGCTCAATTCATCTTATTATTAATATGTAATGACCAGCACTATAGATGAGCGAGCTTTAGGAAGTTATTTCCTCTCTTATGTTCACTTTTCTCAGCTGTGAAAATGAACATAAAAACCTATACCCCTAAGTTTTTATCAGAATAAAATGAGATAATATTTTAAAACTGTAGAAAACTATAAAAGTATCCAATAAGTGGGTGTAAGTATTAATATTAAATTTGTTTTCTTTATCAATAAATAAGAAACATTTGAAAATATGTTATGCATTGAATTAACACTTTCTCTGAAAATTAGCCTAATTTAGTTGCTCTCAAATGGAGGTGATTTTGCTTTCCTGGGGATTATTTGGCAGTATCTAGAGACATTGTGGTTGCCACAACTTGAAAGTCCCACTAGCATCCAGTGGGTAGTGCCCAAGGATATTGCTGAACATTCTACAGTGCACTGGATGGTTCTCTATATGAAAGCATCATCTGCTGTGAAATCTCAGTAGTATGGACATTAAGAAATATTGGTCAGATTTTAATTTTAAAAAACAAATGAGACAACTGTAAATTGCATAAATCTCAAGGATTCTAACAAAAAATTAGGGTAATCCCCTATTACTTAGAAGTTGGGGTAAGACAGATTTGTGTTAAACTTACAGAAGGTTTGAGAGGTAGGTATTATAATTTCACCAAGAATATGCTCATGCACCTTGAAATGTATGTTCTGCTAGAGCTTAAATAATGTGTTAGCAATTCACTGCACTGTAAATAATACTGATCTTAACTAGTAGAAAACTATCTAAAGAGTTTTCAGTGAAAATGTTGCTATTTAGTTGTAGCACATACAAATGGATATTTTCTCTGCTTGAAAACTTTCTATTTCTCTTTTGTGTCAGAGAGGACTCTAGCATTTTTGAGTACTAGAACAAAGGCTGTATAAGTATATATAAATAATGCAATCTTTTCAACACGTGGCTAATTTCCACGGTTAAACTTTCTCCAGTTCTTATCCAAATCTCTTCCACATCCCTTCTGGATAAAAATATCTTAATTCGCCATGTCTAAAATCTGTTTGTATTCAAGACAGTCACTCATGTCAGAATAATAGAATTTAAACTACTTGATGCAGAAATGTTTTTCATTTATAGATGTAGGCTCTTGTCAAAATAGAATGGGAGGATGTTTGGCAATCTATCTGATGATTATTTAATACTTAAGGAATCAGGCTACTTGACATACGTGGTACCTCCCTTCTAGACATTTACAGTCCAAAATTCTAAGGTAATGACATAGCAATACACAATTTGTTCCACCCACCTTTAAACAAACAATATGCGTAATTTTCTTTCTGTTTCCTTTGGACTCCATGTGCCTGACCCTGTGCCAGAAAATAAGAGGACTCTTATAGCAGCCTTCCTAATTAATATTGACATCACAGCATATGTAAGTTTTCATTAAAGCTTTGAGAGTTGGTTCAGTAGATGTGAAAATGCAGTTTCATTCTAGGCAGAAGAGAAGTTAAAACCCTAGAAGATAAGAATTTAAAAAGATAATCAATATATTGACTAGCAGCAAATGGATTAAAAAACAGTTTGAAGTTAAGGATGAAGCATCCACGATTCAATATAAGTACTCATTGTAAATTGTAAATTAGCTCTTTCAATAATTCTGGTACAGAAGACAATTAGTAATTTGCAGGTAAATATTTAAAAAGTAGCTCTTAAAAAACAAAAACTAAAAAACAAAACCAAGGAAAATATCCACATTACTATGGTCTGAATGTTTGTGTCCTCTCAAAATTGATATGTTAAAACCTTATCACCAATGTTATAATGTTAGGAGGTGGGGCTTTTGAGAGCTAATTAGGTCATGAGGGTGGCAGAGCCCTAAATAAATGGGATTAGTGCCCTCAATAAAGAGGCCATCGAGAGCTGTCTTGCCTCTCCCACCATGTGAGGACGTGGTGACAAGGTGCTGTCTATGCACCAGAAAGTGGGCCTTCACCCAATACTGAATCTGTTATCAACCTGATTTTCTTCTGCTTGATCTTGAACTTCCCACCCTCCAGAAATGTGAGAAATACGTCTTTGTTGTTTGTAAGCTACCCAGTTTACGGTATTTTGTTACAGCAGCCCAGACAGACTAAGGCATTCCACTCGGCTATTCATTTGTTTCAGGTTTTCAATGTGGAAGTAACTAGCACAGCTGAGACAAGACATGCAACAGCAATCCATAGTCCAGTATTTCATCTCTATCTATGCAATAGACATAAGTAACCCCAATAGCACAAATAATAGCAAATATGGTAAAATAATTCAGAAATAATGAATTTGGGGTACATAATGCCTTTGTTTCTAATATAATTTTTAAGTTGTAAGTTTATATAATTTAACATTTATAATGGCTGTGTTTAAACCAGGCTCACAAATTTCTGAAGATTTAGCTGTCAGTTCTTGCAAGTCAGTATGAGCTGGCTTTAGCACACCATTGATGGGATAGTTATTTCAATTTCCCACTTAACTTTGATGTATTGAGTTGGAACTTGATGTAAAAGATGACTAGTAGTCACTGTAAGTGTATTAAAGGTCATTACACTGGATGAGAAACATATTTTTTGAAATTTTGACCGTTAAAGATATAGCAGAAAAAACCTCTGGAATAGAAGTCACACTATAGAATTGGTATAGCAGTATTTGGAAAGAGTATAAATATTGGAATACTTTACATAATAAAACCAAGAAGAGATTATAGGAAAAAAACAGAATGAGAAACATGATTTTGGGGACTAAGAAACTTGTAGCTTGTTTGTGGGTCTAAGATTTAAAAGGGATGGTTGGATTACAAAATCTTGTGTATCTTGTTCAAATAAAGATATATGACCACTGACTGACAACAATAAATCAATTTGTATGCATTTGTGCATGTGTCTGTATGTGTAGGGGATGTGTGTTTTCAAATGTGGCATCTGTCAGGCCATATTTGAAATGCACAGTTTTTATTAAGGATCCTAAAATCTTCTGTAAGGATATTTTATAAGTAGAGCATGAAAACCAAGTAGACATTTTCTTTAGATTGCCTGAAAATTTAAGGTACATTTTTGTCTTTATGCCAAGAGAACTGGTTACTTTAAGAGCTAAACCCTATATTGCTATGGCTTTTATCAAAAAGATTCCATTTACTATATTGCTCTGGATTTTCCTGTTCCTTTCTTGTTTTCAGAAAACCGCAACAAACTATTTTTTTTTAGTTGAATAAAATAAAAGTAGAATGCCTCACTTTGGAGAGGAAAAGAATAGCTAAGGTTGAGCTTAAAGGAAAAAATTACAAAAAATTATATGCCACAATGAAGCTTTGAAAATGAAGCATTGAACAAATGAAAGAATGACAGTTTGCAAATCAGGAGTCCAGAAGTTTTGTTTTATGATTATGTTGCAGCTTAATTTCTTTATATCTTTCTGCCATTGTTAAAAAAAAAAAAAGCAGTTGGAACTTCAAAGCGACCCCGCATGTGTTCTGAATCAGGGCTTCAGAGCTGATGTCTGACAGCCCAGAAATTAAAACGAAATAAATATGCCATTCTAACTCCTATTTTTTTCCCTAACAGCAACAACAACAACAAAATCACTTTTTCTCTATTTATGGTTTTTTTCTTTGTTAACTTTAAAATTGTGTTCCTTTGGATATTTTCTCATTTACCAATTATGGGACTGGGCCCTTAGAGTGCAGAGTTCCCGTAGACTTCAGAGGGAATTTCAGGAAACTAGAGTAGATGTTAAGGCTTCGCATCAGCCTTTGTGACTTTTTCTGTACATTAAAACAGACCCTCCTCCCACCCCCCGCTGGAAAAAAAAGAAAAAAACGGAAAAAGACAAAGAACCTTAGTCGTTAGGCCATACCCAAACACCTGCATTTGGCTGTTCTTGCATTTTCTTGGGATGACGGAAGCAGACATCTCCAAAGAACAAAGAAAGGCTCAGGGATGGTTTGTGTTTGAAAGTGCACTAGCGTGAATATGAAATGTCAGTCACTAGCCAGAAATTTGGCAGCCATTTCTTGGAGCATTGAAGAGAGTAATTAGAGTTTGACCCACAGAGCTCTGTGATGTGGTAGAGATGAATCTTTGACTAATGTAGAATCATAAATGCAAAGGGACTTTGATATCATCTGCAATAATTTCTTAGTTTTACAAATGAGAAAATGAGGACACTGTGTCTCAGGGTGGCAAAGTGTTTTGCTCAAAATAATACAGTTAGTAAAGTGGTGTAAAATTTTGATGAATTCTATTATGTGGCTAATGAGATAGAGATAGAAGCTATTGGGCTTCAGAGAGAAACTATTGAAACTTCAGGTAGAAGCTACTGGGCTTCAGAGAGAAACAGGCACATAAAGTGGTGTAAAATGTTGATGAATTCTATTATGTGGCTAATGAGATAGATATAGAAGCTATTGAGCTTCAGAGAGAAACGGGCACACAAACGCTTTGGATTTAAGTGCAGCATTCTAGCCACCTATCAGAGCCATTACTCCCAAACACCTCTGCTTTCCTCATTTAATCAGTATTAACAAACAACCAAAAAGTGTACATACATAGAAAACAGGAGTAAAGGACTTGCTGGCCATGTCTTCGCAAAGAAAAGCAGAGAAAAGTAAAGCCACTCTGGGAATATCCTAAGTTTAATGGGCTTGGGTTCTTTCTTTTCTCTCCCACAATGCCATCTCAACAGTCTGCACATCTGGCCTGCAGAGCATCCCAGAATGTTTATTTCCGGATCCTAAGAGGCTTTCCTGAGTATTGCTGGGGAAGAGTCCACATTTTATTGATGTTAGAATACATTCTGAGAGTATATTGTGCCCAATCAGAGATGATACACTTCAGTTTCAATATGCTCTTAGAAGTTCTGTGAATATTTGTGGTAGACAGAAAATAGTAAACATGAGCTGAAATGCTTTCAAAGCTAGCAAATATGAAATCATCTTATGTTTCTTAGGAAAGAGCAAGGAGAAGGTCCAAGCACTGATCTCTCCGCTCAGACACTGTCATGGTTTTTGCAGTCAGTCATGAGGAAGAACTCAGGATCAAGCATGGGCACTGCACAATTGAAGCATCCCTCTGGACCTCTGGATATGAATTTGAAAAAAACTGGGATTTTTTTTTCAGTAAATACTACTGTGTTTATTTATTGGTTGATGTGCCAAGAATTAGGATGTTGAACTACTCTTTCAAAATCTCACAAATAAATTGAAAATAGAAAAGACACGTATATATGAAAAAAGACAGTATCTGATTGAGCAAATTCTGCAAGCAAAATGTTTAGTGATCAGAGCCACTTGTCTGAATGTTGTGGTGGGGGCAGCAGAGTTCCTCTTGAGTGGTAAGTTAGACATAGATGAGAGGAGGAGGAAAAGCAGATGGAAAGAAGGACACGAGTGAAGAGATCACATTTGTTCTCCAGCAACCATTTGCTGCTTTTACTGTGTCCTTGCATTGGACAAAGTAAATAAGTACATTTTTTTCATGTATTCACCTTAACTTTGGGTGTTATTATCCCCGATTTATTGAAGAAGAAAGGGAGACTCAGGGAAATTAAAAATAGGTCTGAGATGACACTGATGACCGTGAGAGAGATGAAATTCAGGCCCCCAAATCTATGCTCTTATCTAATACATGCAAAGGAAAGCCTATTCAGTGCAGTCATTTTGACAATAATGGCATATTGGGTCCCTGATCACCAAACTGAGCAGTTTAAGCTCATTTGTCATTGGGTAGTTTGAGATAGTGTGTCATTAGCGTTGACAGACATTAAGGTTTCACAATCTTGATTACCTATTGGCCAAAGTAGTGACATCAGGAGGAGAAACTGAGGATGACGGATAATGGATAATATTTAAACACATTCAATTAAAATCAAGTAGATGTGCAAAGAAATGCATTTCTGGCCATTTCTGATTGGAGATAAGGGCTAGAAAAGGCGAACAGGAAGAAAAGGAGATTTCAGTCTTTGGTTCAGTGATAATGGGTGTAACTGTGACAGTAAAAACATTCACTGATGAACCGTGTTTGCAGAGGGAGAATGGAGTGCTGAGGCCAGTCTCTGAGGAGTACCCATGTTTCTCAGGTGGAAGGAGGTAGAGGAGCTGGCAGCTTGACATGGAGGGGGATGGAGGGGAAAGGGGGAAATCCAAGAATGTGATGGCACTAGGCCAGGTGAGAAGAGTGTTTCATAAAGCAAGAGAGATAAAACTGTTAATAACAGAGTATTATTCTAGAAATATTTTATATAGCACACTTAATATATAATTTTTATAGCTTTTATTACTCAGGTTAAGAATAGACATAAGAATTTTAGACTTTTTTCAGGTGATCATTAAAAGTTGCTCCTAAGTTAAGCCACCAAAATAACCACAGTCTTACTACCTTTTCACATTTATTGTCTGTCTCTCCCCTACTAAACGATTAATATACTCTTGGGTAATGCATTCATAACACAGTTTGACCGCATAGCCCTACAAATTGTGCCACCTCCGTTGTTTTCACCAGAAACAAAACATGAAATTATTCTACTGAATCAACTAGCTGAAATGATGAAGTATCCAAAGAACCTGCTTTTCCTTGTAGTTAAATGATTACGGTGGAATTAATGAGAGTTCTCCTGTTTAAAAACTTAGTTTTAATCCTAGGGGCCTGAACAATTGTTTTGTGTTGAGAATCACGGCCTCTCGTATTTAGTTCTCTGGTTGGTTCAATAGAGCCCAAGTTGCTTTTGTTTAGTAATATTACATGTTTCAAATCCCCTGTGCAAATCAAGCCTTTGCCCTTTTAAGTCGTTGGTAATAAAGAGGTAATTACAACATAGAAAACTTTTTGCAATAAATACCTGAGTTAATCAATAATAAGCCACAATTAATGTAAAGGCCTAATTATAAAGAATAGCCAATGCACTTCAAGGAAAATTTATAATTGTTAGAAACACAAAGTCAGAAGGGTGCTTATGTATCATTTTGCAAATTATCATTTCCAAGGAGTTGCCCATTATCATGATACCTAAACTATTTATTTACTATTTTTGGAAGGTTTTCTTCATGTTGGCATGTAACTGTTTATACTTCATCATAAAGCTAACCAATATGATGGTAACCAGTTTGGTGTTAAATGTGAGTAAATAGTTTCCTTTAGGACTATATTTTGTGAGAGCCAGGACACAAGTCCACTTAAGCAATCTTCCTGGAGAAGAAAAAATGTCGTATCATTCTAGAATTAACAAGCAGTTACAGAAGTCTTACAATGTTAGGCACTTTTCTATGAGTTTTGCAAGTATTAGTATTTAAATGTTGAGATATGTCTCCCAAATCTACAGCTACCTGATAAAAACAACCCATTGATGTAAATTCATTGTGTCAAAGAAGATTTCACAGGGATTAAAGGGAAGAAGAAAAGAGCACTTGAAAGGGAGATGAGAGGCAGGGGAGAAGCAAAAGACCAGGATGAAATTCCACCTCTTATACAATTTCATGGAAGTCCTAGACCTGGAATAACAATGTATACTATTATTTCTCTTGTTGATAAACAAATCAAAACCTGACTGTCTTTTATTTTTGTTTTGGTATGCTTAAGTTGTTGACTACTAAAAAGTAATAAAAGCTGTCAAAGGCTCTGTTCTCTTCCATTGGTCTATATCTCTGTTTTGGTACCAGTACCATGCTGTTTTAGTTACTGTAGCCTTGTAGTATTGTTTGAAGTCAGGTAGCGTGATGCCTCCAGCTTTGTTCTTTTGGCTTAGGATTGACTTGGCAATGCAGGCTCTTTTTTGGTTCCATATGAACTTTAACGTGGTTTTTTCCAATTCTGTGAAGAAAGTCATTGGTAGCTTGATGGGGATGGCATTGAATCTATAAATTACCTTGGGCAGTATGGCCATTTTCATGATATTGATTCTTCCTACCCATGAGTATGGAATGTTCTTCCATTTGTTTGTAACTTCTTTTATTTCATTGAGCAGTGGTTTGTAGTTCTCCTTGAAGAGGTCCTTCACATCCCTTGTAAGTTGGATTCCTAGGTATTTTATTCTCTTTGAAGCAGTTGTGAATGGGAGTTCACTCATGATTTGGCTCTCTGTTTGTCTGTTATTGGTGTATAAGAATGCTTATGATTTTTGCACATTGATTTTGTATCCTTAGACTTTGCTGAAGTTGCTTATCAGCTTAAGGAGATTTTGGGCTGAGACAATGGGGTTTTCTAGATATACAATCATGTCATCTGCAAACAGGAACAATTTGACTTCCTCTTTTCCTAATTGAATGCCCTTTATTTCCTTCTCCTGCCTGATTGCCCTGGCCAGAGCTTCCAACAGTATGTTGAATAGGAGTGGTGAGAGAGGGCATCCCTGTCTTATGCCAGTTTTCAAAGGGAATGCTTCCAGTTTTTGTCCATTCAGTATGATACTGGCTGTGGGTTTGTCATAGATAGCTCTTATTATTTTGAGATATGTCCCATCAATACCTAATTTATTGAGAGTTTTTAGCATGAAGCGTTGTTGAATTTTGTCAAAGGCCTTTTCTGCATCTATTGAGATAATCATGTGGTTTTTGTCTTTGGTTCTGTTTATATGCTGGATTACATTTATTGATTTTCGTATGTTGAACCAGCCTTGTATACCAGGGATGAAGCCCACTTGATCATGGTGGATAAGCTTTTTGATGTGTTGCTGGATTCGGTTTGCCAGTATTTTATTGAGGATTCAGAAATAATGCCGCATATCTACAACTAGCTGATCTTTGACAAACCTGACAAAAACAAGCAATGGGGAAAGGATTCCCTATTTAATAAATGGTGCTGGGAAAACTGGCTAGCCATATGTAGAAAGCTGAAAGTGGATCCCTTCCTTACACCTTATACAAAAATTAATTCAAGATGGATTAAAGACTTACATGTTAGACCTAAAACCATAAGAACCCTAGAAGAAAACCTAGGCAATACCATTCAGGACATAGGCATGGGCAAGGACTTCATGTCTAAAACACCAAAAGCAATGGCAACAAAAGCCAAAATTGACAAATGGGATCTAATTAGACTAAAGAGCTTCTGCACAGCAAAAGAAACCAACATCAGAGTGAACAGGCAACCTACAGAATGGGAGAAAATTTTTGCAACCTACTTATCTGACAAAGGGCTAATATCCAGAATCTACACTGAACTCAACAAATTTACAAGAAAAAAACAACCCCATCAAAAAGTGGGCAAAGGATATGAACAGACACTTCTCAAAAGAAGACATTTATGCAGCCAAAACACACATGAAAAAATGCTCACCATCACTGGCTATCAGAGAAATGCAAATCAAAACCACAATGAGATACCATCTCACACCAGTTAGAATGGCAATCATTAAAAAGTCAGGAAACAACAGGTGCTGGAGAGGATGTGGAGAAATAGGAACACTTTTACACTGTTGGTGGGACTGTTAACTAGTTCAACCATTGTGGAAGTCAGTGTGGCGATTCCTCAGGGATCTAGAACTAGAAATACCATTTGACCCAGCCATCCCATTACTGGGTATATACCCAAAGGAGTATAAATCATGCTGCTATAATGACACATGTACACTTATGTTTATTGCGGCACTATTCACAATAGCAAAGACTTGGAACCAACCCAAATGTCCAACAATGATAGACTGGATTAAGAAAATGTGGCATATATGCACTATGGAATACTATGCAGCCATAAAAATGATGAGTTCATGTCCTTTGTAGGGACATGGATAAAGCTGGAAACCATCATTCTCAGCAAACTATCACAAGGACAAGAAACCAAACACCGCATGTTCTCACTCATAGGTGGGAACTGAATAATGAGAACACATGGACACAGGAAGGGGAACATCACACACTGGGGCCTGTTGTGGGGTGGCGGGGGAGGGGGGAGGGATAGCATTAGGAGATATACCTAATGCTAAATGACGAGTTAATGGGTGCAGCACACCAACATAGCACATGTATACATATATAACAAACCTGCACGTTGTGCACATGTACCCTACAACTTAAACTATAATAATAATAATTAAAAAACATTAACTACTATAAATTGCTTTTATAACAAGGCACTGTGCTAAATTATCCTATTTTTAAATTCTATATGTTTTCTATATAATTAAACCTATTGTTTATAATGTAATGATAGTCTAATTTCTTTTTCCCAAAAAAAAAAAAAATGTTGTCAGAGGATCAACTCAAATAACACAGCTAGAAGGAAGCCTTCAAGATTTTGTAGTCAGATGACCTTCAAACCTCAATGCAGGTAGAAGGACCTCAGTGGAAAAACTCAAACCTCAGTAGAGGAACTTACTTTAAATGCAGAGATTTGGATTCAAACTTGGTCTGGGATGGCTCACAAATCTGCATTTTAACAAACACCCAGGAGATTCTGATTAACCAAAGGTTAAACTCCACTTTAAGAAATATGAGTTAGTCTGACACTTATATTTGACCCTTAGAGAAACAAAGCAAAGTGCAGAGATGGCAATTGGCAGGTCCAATTATCCAGTAGGCTATAGAACCTGAGTTAGATTTAGTTACTAATATCATTTGTAATTATTGATGAATTTTATCCAAATTCAGAATCAGTGGTGCCACCCTGGCTCTGTTGCTGATGCTTCCCAAGGTAGACTAGATAATTTTCCTAAGCAGTTAACATTTTTATGGTAATAAAAATCGACAAATGTCTAGAGAGGGTTTAAGCAGCTGGCAGAGAATGCCTGGGTGTCTCCTAAGAGAAGTAATGTCTCTTCAATGAATTTGTCTGAAGTTGGAAATTATTAGGATGAGTTACACAACTCTTTTGACACATGGCGATAATGATAAAAGCTATATTCCTTTAATAGTCACTATGAATTTCTTTTGTCACCTATTATTAATCAGGTAATTTTGAACACCCAGTTGCTATTATTTTCTGAAGCTATAACACTTGTGATTGGGATAAGTGAAATGCTGATGGTCCCACTTTAATAAAGTGCTGCTTTTTTTATCTTATACATCTATCCGTTAATATCCAGATTCTGAAATTTTAACTATTTTTGAAAAATCTAAACTCACACTCTAAGGTTAGAGCAATAGACTCAACAGCTGCGTATCCCTAGTGTATTCCAGCTTGACTCCCAGTCTAATGCATCTGCGAGCCTCTTTGGTTTGAAAAGTAGTTGCCTAATCTCATTACAGACCCTTGTTGAAAGATGTCCATGACCTCTCAGTTTGAATGATTCTAGAATGGCTAGCATAGTGCTTTTTTATTTATTCTGGTACATACCCAGCTATTCCCCAAAGTCCTGGCAACTCCTCTTTATCTTTGATCTCCCCACCCTGAAACTGGCCTCTGCTTACCTCACTCTCTCATCATTCAATTCCACAATCTTGTCATCTTCTTTCAGATACCCTAAGTGTCTTGAAGTGTTTGACCTTAAATGTCACCGCCTTACCCAAAATACTCTATTTTTACCATTATGAAGGTTTTATAGCATTTTATATAAGTTGGATATTGGGCTTCAATCACAAGTAGACCATGGCTTAAGATGAAAGACCTCTGGCATAATAAAGGAAAGACTCCCTTTTCATGTCCCACACCTCCAACTTGGAAAGGTAGGAAAATCATGCAAGATAAAAACAATGATCCAATATGCTATGGAATACGTAATGTTATTCCCCAAAGAATGATAGTTATATGGAAATCTTTCATGGAAATTGGAGGCAGTCTTTATTTTCCTTTAATGATTTTTTTTAATGGCAGGTGGGAATAGACTTAAAACAGAACAAAACTACTGTGATAAGTATTTGAAAAGAAGCCTTTATTTTATCCATATTGACAGGTTGAATCATGGCATTGTAAAGATGGTGTAGGATCTTGGCCATGTTTGTACTGCAGATTTTCTGCCCTGATGTTGGAGAATTGCCTGTTTTTTAAAAAAAGGAAGAAAAAAAAAACTATCCTAACTATCCTATTGGGCTTATTAGATGCTTATGAATTTTGCTAAATATTATCCTTTCTTTTGCAAATATTCTTTAAGTATTTCAATTAAATGGTGATTTATTTTAAAAATCATCAATAACAAATGTATAATAGAAGCTTATGTATTATGGAATTCTTAATCTTTAACAAACACATTTAGAGCCATTTCATATTTAGTTAGCATATAATTGCTGTCTAATTTAATCTAAATTAAATGGTTGCTTGTAACTTATAATTCGGAGGGTTCCTGAACCTCGACTTATGGCAGGAAAAATAAGAAGTCATCAGTTTTGCCCAGAGGGTAGATACTTATCTTTTAAAATCAGGTATTTTGGTCTTGAAATTAAAAACCCTGGTCATTTGGGAAATGCAATTCCAAGGAATGTTTTTGGCAATGAGACATGTCCCCATTTTCCTTAGAAGGCAATTGTTTTGTTTTTCTACCATTTAACAAATCTGTGTAATTTAGCTGATATTTATCTAGCACTTTAAAGATGAATGATCATCTGTTTGTGAAGAATATACACATTGAGATTCAATAGTAATATTTTCGTTGTTGTTTGTTTGGTTTTTTAAAGACCAGATAACTTATTGTGTGTCAGGTACTATGCTAGTTGAAAATATCAGTTTATAAAAAGCAACTAGGCATGCAGAAACCATGAGGATGATTATGGCAAATCAGTGCGTAAGCTTTTTGGCAATGGTCAATTATAAGTGTTGCCATGGCCATCATAACCTGAGTTGAATTTTGGGAGTACTGCCATGAATTAATGCTGTGCTCAAAGTTAAAATGCAAGGTTAGATGCAAGGGTTAGTTTGAAAAGGAATTAGTTTTTTGAAGGGGTAATATATTTCCTTTTCAAACTGAAAAAATAGCAAAAAAAATCGAAGTGGATCAGTTTTAACTACTGTAAGTTGTAGCTTGAGTAAGAAGAATGGGTTACAGTCATTAACGTTTGAGGATTATTTTTCAGGCACAACTGGCACTGTGATTGTAGTACTAATGCATTAAATTTGCACTTCAATATTACTTGGATTTAGCCACAGAAGAGTGGCTTGGATGACAGGCACTAAAGTCAACTGACCCAACCTCTTATCCCAACTTTGTCATTGATTGACCTTTGTTGCTTGGGCAAGTTAATGTTCTTATTACTTGGGAAGTTGTGTGGTGAATAAATGAGATAATGCATTTCAGCACTTAGCATGGTGCCTGGTTATATTAGGTCTCGCTAACATTAGTTTATACACCATATAAGGATAATGAACACCTTTGCTTGGCTCATAACTATGCCTTCATTGCCAGCACAGTTCCTTGGTCACATAGTAGCTTCTTAGTAGGTATCTCTTAATTGAATGGATCTACCACAATTATTTTTTGAGTCCTCTTGAATACATGGTGTTTTAGTTTTACCCTGTGTAAAACTAAATCAATGAAATTTTGTATAAGTTAAATTTTTTTAGTTAAATACATCTTTTTTTTTCCATAGACCTATGTAAGCAAGAGTTTGTGGCCAGAAAGACTTGAGCCTTTTTCATTTGGTGTGTTATATTTATTTGGACTTGAACTTCTTCCCCACACATCTCTCACTCCTCACCCTCACCCCCATCTTTGAACATGATTTTCTACTTATATTGGCCACAATGTCTTTTTTAAAAACATTCTTCAAAAAGGATACTAGATATTCTATAGCAGATATATCATAAGAGCATAACATTTTTCATGTTTTACTTGCTCTTCTTTACTTTTCCTCAAAAAATTGCTCTCTGGTATCACTGTGGGCCTTAGTTTCCTCATCCACTTCTTAAAACGATAGAATTGGAATATATAAACTTGCAATTATATGTAGATCTTTAATTGTTAAATGAAAAGCTTTCATTAAAAGTATAAATACTGGCCAAGCATGGCGGCTCACACCTGTAATCCCAGAACTCTGGGAGGCTGAGGCAGGAGGATTGCTTCAGGCCAGGATTTCTAGACCAGCCTGGGCAACATAGTAAGACCCTGTCCTTATAAAAAAAAATTGAAAAATTAGTAGGGTGTGGTAGTGGGATGTAATCCAAGCTCTAGTCAGTAGACTGAGGTGGGAGGATTGTTTGGGCCCTGTAATTTTAGGTTAAGTGAGCTATGATGGTGCCACTACACTCCAGCCTGGATGACAGAATGAGACTTCATCTCCAAAAAAATGTGTAAATACTGAGCATCTGCCATATGCCAGACTCTGTTTGATAAACTGTATATCCATTTTGCAGTTGGCTTTTAATGATTAAATATTCATTTCAAACCTGTGATGTAGAATAAGTAGTATTTAATTTTATTTATAGGTAATACAACTGAGGTTCAAATAGAGTTTATAATAACTCATATCTAATAGAAGTATCAGATTTATGTATAAAACTGTGGCACAGAGTAGGTATTTTGTAAATAATAGTTGATTTGTAGTTGGATCGTAGATGGATGGAGGGATGGGTGAATGGATGGATGGATGGATTGATGGATAACTAAAGTTCCAGTCAATCGTTCTTGCCATTTATTTTCTCAGGAATTTCTGAGGATCAATTTTGTCTTACAGAAAATAATGGCATTGAAGTATTCTGTTGTTTCAGACTTTTTTTAGGATACAAACCAAATATTCATTTGCTTTCAAAAGGTGCTGAGAATATAAACTTACCTCCTGGAGCATCACTGACTAGAAGAGTAAAAGGATTTTTACTGCGATTGAAAATACTTTCTTTAAAACATATGCAGTATTTATAGGGCTGCTTGGAATAAGCCAATTGAAAGATTTAATGATAATAATCTCCATATTTCTTCTAAAATTGATTTCCGGATTCAATGAACTTGGAAAGAGTCCTGGGACATCAAATAAGTAAAATCTTAACATGAAATGAATCTTCAGAATATGTTCATAAATTTACATTTTAAACATAACCAGATAATATATATCTTTACCCATTATTAAGGTGATACTTTAATGAAAATTTTTCATTTGCATGAAATAAACCTTTTTGGCTACAGATGAAAGGACTTTATGGTAGCGACAATGGTTCTGTGAGTTAAATGATCCAACATCATCAGGAATGAATCACAAGTGCCTACCATATGAATTACAGCATCATGAGTCTTAAAAAGGTATTTCTGTGGAAAGCATTCCTCCCATCTGCAACAATCAGATTCTGCTTTGAAGTCCTGCTGGAGAGCCTCACAATACATGAGACTGCCACATGCTATCCAAATTTCTCTCTCTACTTGAGCCTGACTGCATTTTCCTAAAGAATAACATGGTAACTTAATGACCAGGGGGTTTAGAGAGGGAGGAAAATGGCTACAGTTTTTATAATTAGACTTCCCTGGATGTGCATTCTTCAGTAATACTTTCTGGATATAACTACAGAAGGTAGTCCAATGGATGAGAAAAATTTAATTTCAAATGAAAATAGGGCAACAATGTGTGACTCCTTTGGTCCCTACTATATTAAATGTGTGGTGAAGTCTTCATAAATATTTCAGGCCCAAATGTAATTGACATGTTAATAAATGAGTAAATTGGTAGTGAGACTTTTTAGCCATAGAAGAGTTACAAATTAATACAAATCATCATGAGATAGGTGTCAGTGAGTATTTCAAAAGCTTTCACTCCTGCTTATCTTGATGCCAGTGCCTCTGCTGCTGAACGGCAGAGTGAGGATGGAGGTTGCCAGAATCATTTTTGTTGTTTCTTTTTTTAACTAGAGGCTTTCCTCAATAGAAAGAAAATAATAGTTGGGGGAAGACTTGTCACGAATGGGAGACTGGCATCAGCAACGTCAACAAATGTTTAAGTAGAAGTAAAATGACTTATCCAATAGATCACAGTGTGTCACCATTTCTTTATTAACCAAACGAATCATGATCGAGGTATCTTTCTCTGAGAATTGGCTGCTGATTCTAGAGTCTGTTCTATTTTACTACAGGGAGGTAGGATAGCAATAGTAACTAAATTGTAGGTTGGAGAGAATTCCCTGTTCAACCTACTACAGCGTTAACTCAGTTTTGGCCTCCATAGAGACGTCCAATACCATTTGCAATTTTGTAATAGAAACAGACTTTGTGGGAGAATCTCTCATTTCTCTGAGCTTCTATCAAAACATTAGGTTATTCAAAATAGGCATTGCTAAATATACATGGGTTCTAAAAGAAAAATGTTTATACAGTTCTGACTGTACTTTGCTCTCATTTTGGCTTTATGTGCTTTACTACTTAGGTTCTAGCCCATGCTCTGGTGAAACAGATAAGTTAGCAATGAAAAGAGCAAGGCTTCTTCCAACCTTAATAATACATAATAACACTAGAATAAGATAAACACTAACATACATTGGTCACTTTGATTATACACTAGGCTATTATTTGCTATCTTGTATATTAAACTAAAAACCTAATAACGCACTTAAATATCTAAAAACAGAATTGCTTGGTGCATGGATACATTTTAAATGATATTGTAGAGAACATGAAAAATGTATCCACTATTTGATATTTGTAAATGTATTTTTAAAAAACCAGAATGGTTCTGTTTTATTTAGAAAATACAACAAGAAGCATGAAATACACAAAGGTAGAATTGGCTATTTCTGGTCGATGGAACTATGTATTTATATTATTTATAATTATTTGATGATGATCATTTATTTTATATGTTTATCAAATAAAAGATAACACTTTATATGATATATCACAACATAGAGCCTGTTTATTATTATACTATTTATTTATTATTTTCTATCATTTTCCAAATTTCTTAAAACGAGAATGCAATAATTTTGGTTTTTTAATATAGTTTTTTTTCATGAAAATTAAAATAAAGCTAGTTAAGGTTGTTTCCTTTCACTACCACTATTCTCTGGGAACTATTTGGAAATGTTAGAGAGAAGCATTTGAGACATGTCACCTTGAAGGATGAATCCTTTTGTGTCATCTGACTTGGTTATTAAATACGTATATAAGGCTTAATCTTTGAGCCTTCTTAGAGCAACTTTTCATTTCAAACAACTTCTAAACTAGAGAAAATACTGACACAATATGATTTCTTAGCAGAAACCAACCCCTATAAAGTATCAGGAAATCAAATTGAAATTGATAATTTTGAAACCATTACCATATTGATAGCTTATTTAATTCTATTTTTATAATCAAAAATATTAAATTTGTTTCTACTAAATTAATGGAACCAAACAGAGGATTTCATTCTGAAAAGGCCCTTCTAATTCTCTTTCTCATTGGTTTCGAGGTCTTGGTAATTACCAGTTCGGCTTCACTTGGTCATCAAAAGAAATGATTTGTTACGGTGTAGAATCCTTCTTATGCTTATAATTTAATGCTGATAGACAATTTTTAAAACAACCAGGCTACATGTAGGATTCTTTAGTAGTAGTTGTGGTGTTTGATTAATGCCTCATTCTAAAATATTTCCTAAAATAAAAGCTTAAGGTACCAAATCTCTTTTAAAAAGTATCTGACACGGCTGGGCATGGTAGCTTACGCCTGTAATTCCAGCACTTTGGGAGGCCAAGGCTGGTGGATCACAAGGTCAAGAGATCGAGACTATCCTGGCCAACCAACATGGTGAAACCACGTCTCTACTAAAAATACAAAAATTAGCTGGGTGTGGTGGTGCACTCCTGTAGTCCAGCTACTCGGGAGGCTGAGGCAGGAGAATTGCTTGAATCCGGGAGGTGGAGGTTGCAGTGAGCTGAGATCACGCCACTGCACTCTAGCCCAGGTGACACAGCAAGACGCCGCCTCAAAAAAAAAAAAAGTATCTGAAACAATATGATTTCTTAGCAGAAACCAACACCTATAAAGTATACAGATTCTTTTGTAGTCAATGCAGGTAATAGGGATGACTGTCAAGGCTGAATTTTAGTCAGTGCATCCCAATATGAGCCTGTACATGTGGCTGCTCCGAGGCATCCAAGCTCCTCCCTCAGCTCTGCACTCAATTACGAAACTGATGGCCTATGTGGTTGTTGAGAACCCCGTTCCATCTCTATGTCCAGTGATTGCTTGAGCCTACAAGGTACCATGGTATAGGAACATGTTTTCCACTTAATCACTTAGCCCATCAGCCCTCACACTCAAAACGCTCAACCCCCCTTGAGGAAGGTCTGTGCTAAAATTTTTCAACTCTGAAGGTATTAAGTTTACTGTCAAATGTAGGATGAGCTTTTGTGTCTTTAATGAAGCTAGAAGTAAATATGATTACATGAAACTTGCAATCATGCCTACTAAAATTGTTATATATGCTCTAATCTAACACACACATACACACAAACACACACACACACACGTACACATGCCACTGAAACCTTTAATATGTCCTGAAAAATAATACCTTCACCTTGGTAGCCACACTTGGCTTGCATTTTTAATGTTTCTAATATGTACAGTAACAATGGACACAGCAGAATTCAGGATAATAAAATTTAAAAAAAATACTGAATTGCTTATTTTGATTTGAAGAAAGGGCATGGGCCTTGTAGAACTTTCCTTACATCACTTGAATGTTTTGTGCATGCATAACTTAGAGTTCAGCTGCCTCAGTCTCTGACTGCAGAGATCACATGGGTAACATGTGAATGGAAATAAACCCTGTAGGTAAAAGAAAGAGGAATTTGGATAGAGATCAAAGATTAACTTCATTCCACTCTTTCCTTCCACTTTTTACTATCCCATCTAAATTTGGCATTTTATGGGACTTTTTTTCATTCCCAGAGGAAAGAGTGAACTTAAACCAGATTTGGATCTCTCTCTCTCTTTCTTTCTTTAATCCAGTGATTTGGTTTGTTCAGTAGTGACTTTAGATAATTGAATTCTCAATTACTAGAAATTATTAGTAAGATTTCTGGCTTGATTTATTATATCTTTTAAAATTATAACTGTAGCCCTGGTTTAGGTTACAGAAAAAGCTGTCTAGAATATTTAATAATATGATTAACAGAAATGTGTCCTTACCTATTAGGTTTTTTACATAAATTTTCTAGAATGGTACTAATTACTATGTGCTATTAATCTTGGCTTAGGGAAAGAACATTTCTAAGCATTAGGGATCAAAATTTTGCATTACTTCTTTTCTGAATGTTTATCATTCTTTTTATTGTCATCCCGGTAATAAGGTAGTTTAGTGTGGACAGCCTCATTCCTAAGTGGCCTGGGTAAAAGATTCTTATCGGCATCATAATGAGGTCCATAGGAATTGAGAAAAACTAAAATGCTTGATAACAGTTTTTAACTAATTTTTAAATCCTTTTTAAATGAATTTTTGTCAAGAATTTTAAAACGTGATAATTGTAAAGTGACTAATCTGACTTCCATCCAAATAGTAGTTAAGTGGTTAAAATCAACATTAAAGTGCTTCAAGATATTGAGGAGATTAACTCATCCTGTTCATGGTGAACATCAAGTGCTAGACCGGAAGGGAAAATCTAGGCAGTTGTTTACCAAGTGGATTATTTTAATGCATTACTAGGATTAATGTATTATTTTATTGTTCAAAATAGAAGCAACCTAATTTAGTTTCAGGTTCTCATTATCTGATGATTTTATAGGCTTTCATTAAATTCTAGTGAATACATCCTGAGAATTTATTTTCTTTTCAAACTAAAGACTATGACAATTAAAAGATCATTGGTTGCCAGGGGTTGAGGGGCAGAGAGGGAGGATGAATAAGTAAATCACAGGAAATTTTCAGGGCAGTCAACGATTCTGTCTGATAGTATAATGGTGGATGCATGACATTATGCATTTGTCAAAACCCACAGAATGTACAACACAAAGTGTGAACCTCAACTGTACTTTAATAATAATGCATCGGTACTGGCTTATCAATCATAACAAATGTACCAAAACGATGCAAAATGTTAATATGGAAAGAAAGAGACTGGATATGGAACTTGCTGTACTTCCTGCTCAGTTTTTCTGTAAATACAAAACTGCTCTAAAAAATAAAATCTATGAATTATGAAAAATTCAGTTGATTTAAAAATTAAAATTTTTTGCTGTAAGTTCACAAAGCATATAAAAAATGAAATGTTCTATTGAAACACGTGGTTTTATTTATTTTTATTTACCGTACCTTTTGGCAGTTGCCCCTGAAATTGGACAGGTCGGATGCCATGATAATTTTTTCTAAATGTTGAATGAGAAACATTCAAATTTGGCAATATGAGACATTACATATTCTTAAACACTTTTATGTGAAAGTATCTCAAAATGCTGAACTAAATATTAAAATCATCCTTTTAAATTTGTGGTTGACTTCCAAAAGATAGAAAAAGGAGAGTAAATCCTGAAGTTGTTGACTACCCTGGGGGCATCTATACCAAAATCTCCAATCGGTCGGAGTTGGAACATTAATAATCTACTGCATATTGCAAAAGAGGGTCAGAGGCTTGGGCCTAAGAAGGGAAGGGAATTTAACTGGAGACCAGAATAAAGAAAGAATGACAAATGGCCAACACTTTGGAAGAGAATAAACAGGAGAAAAGAAAATACTCCTAAATAAAACGTCACATCTATCTTAGCTTTTGCCACCAATAAAGGGAATTTCCGAAAGAAAGTTTCAGAGAAAGAGAAAGAATGTAAGAGAGAAAGAGAAAAAGAAGAAAGAAAGAAAGAAAGAAGGAAAGAATGAAAGAAAGAAAGGATGTCCTGACTTTCTTCTCCATGAGAATTTGTAATAAAGTTTTAAGGTCCATATTTATAATATACGTGTGCAAACAACAGCAGCAAACTCCACAACCAGTCTTGCCATATAAGAATTTAAAATAGGTCCTAGAAGGTAGTGTCCCAGATATCCAGCAAAAGCAAACAATATCACACTTGAGCCAAACTTGAAAGACAGATACCACATTCAACCCCAGTGTCTTAGTTCAGGCTGCTGTATCAAAATACAATAGACTGATAGCTTATAAACAACAGAAATTTATTTCTCACAGTTCTGGTTGCTCTAAGTCTGAGATCTGCTTGCCAGCATGGTCAGGTTCTGGTCAGGGCCTTCTGGAATAAAGACTGCCAAGTAAAGACTTGGACCCTTAGAAGGCAACAGAGAACTAGAGGACTCTCTGGGTCCCTTTTGTAAGGGTACAAATCTAATTTACGAGGACTCTACCTAATCTGCATTAAAGAGTGCCAACTTCTCCTTGTATCCTTAGAAGGCAACAAGAGAGCTAGAGGACTCTCTCTGGGGTCCCTTTTGTAAGGGTACTGATCTCATTCATGAAGACTCTACATAATTATCAAAGGCTGCCTCTCAAAAACATCACATTGGAGGTTAGAATTTCCACATAAAAATTTTGGGGTATAGTCACATTCAGTCCATTGCACCAAGCTTCAAATATTTTTCACATATAAAGTTACAATGAATACAAGCTCAAAGTACTCCACAAATTAAATAAATTAATAAACGTTTTTTAAAAAGGGGGATAATTAAGGCAGCATGAACATGAATCAGCAGAAACAACAGAGAGCAAACTAAACCAAAAGATTTCAAATGTCAGTTACAGAATATAAAATAATTATGCTGAAAGAAATAAAAGAAGAAATAAAAACATAAACAAGGAGTTAAGAAAGTATCATAATGACCAATAAGTCATGAAATAGAACAGAATTGGAATTCTAGAGTTAAATAATACAATGACAGAAATGAAAATATCACTAAAGATGTGATGTAGCAGATTAGAGACGTCTGAAGAGGGAAAGTCTGGAAGACAGCTCTGATTCAAAAATATACGTAATGCAGGACAGAGAGAGATGGAAAATATGAAAGAGAACTTAGATCAAGGAAATATTTACAGACAATGTCCACCTACATCTATGTGGAATTTCAAAATAATGTAATAGAGTAAACAAACATTTTATTTCAGCAAATTTAAACAATGAAATAAAAGAAGGAAACGCCTGTAAAAATATAACTTAGGACGATATAGAAAGCAGGTGTAGTGATATAATCCCTTTAAAAATTCAATCAATACTAAAAATATTCTTCAAAGTGAACACAAGACCCTGATGGTTTCATACGAGATTTGTCCCCAACATTCTGGCATCAGATAATAAAAACAGAAGGTCCCAACCACATCAAAATTCATTATGGCCAATACAGGAATGGAAAAGTACAGATTAACCCCATTCATGAACATACTCAAAAAAACCTTAAAGCATTAGCAAAACAAATCCAGGTGTGTACTAAAAAGATAATACATTATGACCAAGCTTATTTTACTTCCTAAATGCAATGGTGGCTTCATATTTGAAATACTAATTAATGTAACTAACAACACTGTGAAATTATGAGGAAAAGTCTATCTGTGTAAATAAATAATTAGATTAAATTACATTTGTAATGAAATCTCAAAGTTAAATTAGAAATAGAAAACTCCCCTCTGAAACTGAATGAAACCACAATAAGATGCCATTTTTTTGCCACCCACTTGGCAAATCATACCAAATGTTGGCAAGGATGTGACTTAACTGGAATTCTTACATATACTGTTTCTGAGGGTGGGGCTTGGTAATAGCCCTTTGGAAATAATCTGGCATTATTTAGCAGATTTTTAAGACTCAACAGTTCCGTTTCACATGTGCATATGTGCACCAAAAGACCCGTGTAAGAATGTTCATGGCGACGTTATTTGTAACGACAAAAAAACTGGACTTTGGTGATAACAAGAAAACCAACACTCTGTCAATAGAAGAATGGGTAGATAACCTCTGTTGACATATAATGGCCTACTAGACAGCAAAAAAAACTAGCTACAGGGATCAACAAAGATGAGCTAACAAAATACATGAAAACAGCAAGTTGCAAAAGTGTAAAACCATTTTTAAAAAGTTCAAAAACAAGGAAATTTAGAAAAGGAAAGCAATGGAATTATAAACTCAGGATCCTGATCTCCCACAAGGAGGAGGATAGCTACTGTCAGAGAAAGGCACATGGGGGTTTAAAAAGTGTTGCTAACTTAATTTTCCTTAAGTTGGAAGATAAAAAAGCAGATGTTTGTCATATTATTGTATTTTATAACACGTATAGATGTTATTCATATTTTGCATTTATCAAATGTTTCATAATAAAATAATGCTTATAAAATCTAATGTAATAGATTTTACATTACATTAGATAATGTAAATAATTATATTAGATAATGTAAATTTGTAATATATAGCAATTTGGGGCATAGAAAACTTTCTATAATAAAGGCCAATGATAGCGACAGGAAGCATATGGTAAGCAAATGGAACAGTTTACCTTGTTAACACCCGCTGAATAGTATTCAGTTTTTTTATCCAGATACATACAGACCATGTTATGAAAAGCAGCCCTGTGCACTGGTGAAGAGCCAGATTGGTGCCAGTCTTGGTTGTGATACTACTTAGCTGTGGGATCTTGGGCTTTGGGTCCCTTATCTGTAAAATAGAGATAATAATAGGACCTAATCCATAAAGTTATTTTAAGTATTGGATGAGTTAGCACACGGAAAATGCTTAGTAATGACTTACTCAAAATACATGCTCAATGTTAGATTCTAGTGATCACTTTCTTTTGATTTAATACTTTGAAATGTTCTGTTTGTATTATGGTAGGTTTTGGTCATTTGACGAAGCAATTGATGACATTGGCTGATGGACGTGTGGTGTTGGCTCTAGAAGGAGGACATGATCTCACAGCCATCTGTGATGCATCAGAAGCCTGTGTAAATGCCCTTCTAGGAAATGAGGTAAAAAAGTAAAAGTACAAAAGGGCAGGGGTAAAGAATCAGGGATGTATGCATGCATATTTTTAAACTAAAAAAAAAATTCTGCATACTCAGAAAGCTTAACATTGCTCTTACCATTAAGAAAGAAGGTAAGCCTTAGATAAGTTTACATGTTCTCATATACTACAATGTTATCCCAGGTACAGAATCCACATAGCACTCACTCCCTTCAATCAGGTTAGCCACGGAACTCAAAAATAAGAACGTTTTGTCTACTGACCCAACCAATGAGTACGGAAACATTGAATAAGAAATAAAACTTTAAAAAATGTCTGGAGGTTTCTTGTAGGATTATGTTATTTCTGGGAAAAAAAACTATTTTAAAAATTGGTAAACTATTTTTGTCACCATTTAAGAATTCTTTATGCTAAGAGATAGGTATTTCCATCTTACAGATGGTGAGAATGAGTCTCAAAAATGTTGAGAAATCCATCCAAAGTCATGCAGTCAGAATGCATTATAAGATCCAAGACATGAACATGAATCTAAATGGCCAAAGACCATTATTTTTTCTTTCACATCACATGGCTACATTGCAACATACTTTCTGACTACTCTGCAGAATTCAGATCCAATTGCTATGAGGTTCACTTCCAGCTCATGGCAACATTTTCAACCAATTAGTTGCAGTTCAGCAAATATTTCAAAGTTTCTATGTATTCATTAATATTATCCATTAATCTATTTTCTATAGTGATTATACAGTAGTGTTAAGACTATCATATGCATTTTGCCTTTCTTTTATGAATTTGCAATATGATTTTGCTTATTAGATAAACATATACAAAATCTTTTAAAAAATCTATCATTCATATCATTTTCTTAAGTGTAATGCATGCCTTTGCCTGTAGTATTTATAAAACAAAATGTACCTTTTCTTCTGCACATAGAACACAGTTACTATTGTCATCATTATTTTACAAACCTGTAATGTTTCCATATGATTATTTTTCATATATATTGAAGTAAAAATGTATGTTGTTAATTTGAAGAAAAAATATGAGAGAGAAAACTTAAGCATTGCTCAAGTACTTTACTCTTGTTAATTTTTTTTTTTTTTTTTTTTCTGAGACAGAGTCTCGCTCTCTCGCCCAGGCTGGAGTGCAGTGGCGCGATCTCGGCTCACTGCAACCTCCGCCACCCGGGTTGAAGTGATTCCCCTGCCTCAGCCACCCAAGTAGCTGGGATTACAGGTGTGCACCATCACGCCCAGCTAATTTTTGCATTTTTAGTAGAGACGGGGTTTCACCATGTTGGCTAGGCTGGTCTCGAACTCCTGACCTCGTGATCTGCCCGCCTCGGCCTCCCAAAGTGCTGGAATTACAGGCCTGAACCACCGTGCCTGGCTGTCTTGTTAATTTTAGACAGCACAATAACTCAAAGGATGTAATTATCTAATGATTAGTGTCAATAAAGTGCTGCTGTTTCAGATCACACACAATTCAACGTGTGTAAGATTTTCTAAAATGTTAGTGTCTTTCTGTGATCCCTGTACGCCAATAATGTCAAACAGGATGTTGATTATTTTTTTGTGGCAGTAAGGGAGTGCAAGAAATAAATGCTATTTTTATTTTATAAGTTGATGTTGGGGTGCTTTTTTGCCCCCTAGGTAACATTTTTTGCATAGTCACCTGTATTCTGAAATCACTTATTTGATTTTAAGTATAGAAACATGTTATAGAAGCATAATAATATTAATATTTGCATTATAAAGGCTTACACCAGATGTGCAGACAATCAGAATAGGTTGTGGATTTGTAGCTCCATGGATAATTGACCTAGCCAGAAAGAAATGTTACCTTATTGCAAAAGCCAACTACTTTTCTTCCTACGTGGAAGGAAATCAGGGATTTTAGTGGCTTTCTTTGAACACATGCATTGAAATGTCTCTATACTCATAATCTTTTGCTTTTAACCCAACATTTCCAATGAGGATGGAGTGATCTCCCCTATGATCT
Organism: Gorilla gorilla gorilla; assembly: GCF_029281585.2. Classification (NCBI taxonomy): domain Eukaryota; kingdom Metazoa; phylum Chordata; class Mammalia; order Primates; family Hominidae; genus Gorilla; species Gorilla gorilla. The sequence continues at coordinate 26,385,300 of NC_073230.2, forward strand.
CTTTCTTTAAGAAATGATTATGTTTCAGAACAGATTCAATTGTGTGGAGTTACATGTTCTTCTTAGTTTATCTGTGTTTACTGTAAAGCAAAGTGTGTTTTGTACCTTGCTGCCATTCTATGACCTTTTGACTGGGAGAACTCTGGTCATTTTGGTACACGTGCTTTTCGTGGAGATGAAATACACTGCTTTTGTAGAGCAATTAGTGACTTTAAAATTGATGGCAATATGAGAGATTACATATTCTTAAATATTCCTATATGAAAGTATCTCGCTGGCCGGGCGCGGCGTCTCACGCCTGTAATCCCAGCACTTTGGGAGGCCGAGGCGGGTGGATCACGAGGTCATGAAATCAAGACCATCCTGGCTAACACTGTGAAACCCTGTCTCTACTAAAAATACAAAAAATTAGCCGGGCGTGTTGGCGGGCACTACTCCGGAGTAGTCCCAGCTACTCCGGAGCCTGAGTCAGGAGAATGGCGTGAACCCGAGAGGTGGAGCTTGCAGTGAGCCGAGATGGCGCCACTGCATTCCAGCATTCCAGCCTGGGCGACAGAGCAAGACTCCGTCTCAAAAAAAAAAAAAAAAAAAAAAAAATCTCAAAATGCTGAATTAAATATTAAAACCACCCTTTTAAATTTATGAATGACTTCCAAAAAGATAGAAAAAGGAGAGTGAATACTGCAACTGTTGGCTACCTTGGAGGCATCTGTTTGAAAATCACCAATTGGTCAGAGTTTGAACATTAATAATCTACTGCATATTGCAAAAGATAGTCAAAACCTTGGGCCTAAGAAGGAAAGGGAATTTAATTGGAGACCAGAACGCAGAAAGAATGACAATGATGTCACCTGATTTAAAGTTTGAGACCTGTGCCTTTTCTCTATATGTTTAGAAAGACCAGGCTTGAGAAACAGAAAGGAATAAAGGTATCACTGGACATTATTAAACCTGACCATGTGAGTGTTTAGATTGCTAAAATTTCCAGTAAGTGCTAACTGAAATGATTATTTTTGGCTATATTGACTATTGAACTTACTAATTAATATGTATGTCTTATGGTAAATTTGAGTTAGTTATTATGATGCCCTAAATACCAGCTTGTCCCTTTTGGTTGGTGATCTTCAGTTGCATAAGCACAACCTAAAATTTTTTCAATATAAACTAAAGGAAGGGAGGTTTAAATAATGTATGCTTTTCTATATTTTTTGCGTTAAACTTTCTTGGGAACATAAATAAGAATATAGAATTCCTAGCAGATACTTTAAGGGTAACAATGAATATGGGATTACTGAATTTTCGAAAGGTAAATTTTGTTGTGTCAGGTCTATCAGTATATGGAAGAACAAAGTTAAGAAAAAGAAAGATTATTAAAAGTGAAAAATTAAAGAAAAATACAAATGTGTTGTACATTATAATTCATTTGGAAAAAGGAAATGAAAATATAATACATAAAACACATTAAAGAATGGAGAGTTCTTCTCACTTTCATTGACAATATAATTTATAATCCAAGGCCTGGTTTTCTGTATTTTTTTCCAGGTCAAAGATCATTATGACTACACTGAAGTTTTAAATTTTATTCTTTTAGAAAAATAATATATAAGGCGTATTACATGTACCTCACCATTTTTTAAAAAGTGCATATATGTAGTTTTCACAGTAGTTTTATATGGTAAGCTGTAGGTAAAAAATTACAAAAGGATGTCTTTCAGATTGCAATTTCAAATCCCAGTTTCCCTCCAAACCCTTTATTCAATGATTAATAGAGCAATTATAACTCATTATCTGGGATTTCACTTTTACAAATAACAAAATGTAGTAAAGCTTGAACTTAAAACATTGGCAGAACCCGCTTTAGTTTCTCAACACTGAACATGCAATTGAACTCACATTAGAAAGGTCAAGAGGGGCCTTTCTGAGGGCCTCTGCTCTTTGTCAGATGTATTTATTCATGTGCAGAGGATTAGAATTCATAAACATTTTGCCAGTTTTTTGAATGCTATTTCTTTCCCTTGTTGTTTTTGGCCAGGCCATGTCAATACAGCAAAATTTTGCTTCTTAGGGCTTATTATCAGCAGAATAATATGTGTTACATAACCCAAAGTAATTATAAAATCAGCAGGAACCGTTAGCTGTGCATCTGTGTAGACACATAGAGGGGTACTAAAAAACTTGATTTTTAAAAATTTTAGTTATCTGAGTGTTGCACCCAAAACAGGCATTTTCTTCTTTTTAAATATCTTTATCATGAAAATGATCTACTTAGCAAAACATCTCTTAACTATTCTTTTAAGAAATATGTACAAGGTCAGTCAAAATAGTATACTATTGGATTAAAACTAATTTGAGCATGGTACAGGAAATTCCTAGAGGCAACTGATATTGAAGACATACCAGAAGTCCATTTTTTTCTTTTTCTTGGCAAAGTTTAGAACTTAGATTTATCAGTCCAATCAGTGCACGATGAATATTTTTGATCTTTTTCAATGAAGCACTTAGAAACACCAGCTTGGGGTTTGCAAGAAATTGAAGTGAATATTTAAATGAGAAGAATCATTAAGTTGCTTGGAAAGGCATTAGGGATACTTGTGTCAATAACCACATAGTTTTTAGAATTCGTAATAGAAACATCTGTGAGGTTCCCAGAAAATCTGATTTTGGTAATCTGTGTTTGAGCTGATTGGCAAACAGTGTCACAGTTGCTTTAAGGCCAAATTTGCCTACTGTTATGCAAAGCCAATTAGTGGCACCCCGGGTTACTTCCTCTGAAAGAAATTTTCCCAAGAGGTGAGAAAAGCTTTAAGCAGTTGCCATTCCTATGGAATCTAAAACAAAAACATTGAAAAACTTCAAGCAAGTCAAAGAAAGGAGAGGACATGTAGTAGTAGAAGCGTTGGGTAGTGAGTTGAGAACATGGCCATTAGAAGATCACCTGTCAATACCGAATAAATGATGATTTCTAAGCTTGTTAGAGGAAAAAAGCAAAACAAAGTGTCATAGGTCTGGAAGCTGTTGAGATTATGCTAAATCCTCTAGTACTGCAAGTTCAGCATTTACACTTGGAGCATATAGCATGTTTTGATTTCCCTCACTCTTTTTAAAATTTGGATTCTGATTTCTTTTTTTCTCTTCTTTTTTTTTTCTTTTCTTTCTTTCCCTCCCTGCCTCCCTCCCGTTATTCTTCACTTCCTCACTCCCTTCAACCCTCTCTCCCTTTCTCCCTCCCTCTCTCCACTTTCTTTTTAATAACTGCTATCTCCTGTTGAGTATGCTCAGCTGCTTCTATTTGACTTGAATTTCACAAACAGTGGCTAAACTTAGTGATTGTGTTTGTTGATAATCTTTTAAAGATGACGTTTTGCTCTAAAGCTGCTGAAATAGTCTCTTGAATTGACTCTAGTAAGTGTTGACAACCACCCCTGAGGTGAACTCTTGAGATGTTGTTGTCCAAGTTGCTCATCAGGGGTTTGTTTGCATTGGATTCCGAATGGGGAAGTTGTTTTGCCATCTTTTTCATCCTTTAGATTATGTATGGCTGAAGCTTAGTCCATTGGGGAATTGGTGTGAATCTGGGAAAGCTTACAAGCTCCTAAATAGTTGCCATTCATGAGTAAAGGAAGGAGGAACTGAATACAGGGACAATGTATGATATGTCAGAATAGTGTTTTTCTATGGTTTTCTTTTAAACTTTGAAGGCTCTCCATACTCTGAAAGAGAATGTGTGGGTAATCTAAAGAGAATAAAACTGTTTAGGGAAAATATTATTTGAAGATACTTTTCAGTGTAGATGTGGCCTGTGATGTTGCATTTCTTATATTCAACAAGGCAGAGCCAAATTGGTTGTGGATTTATTTTTGTTTATATGTTTTATCAAATGCCAAATGAAGTGGACGTTGTTTGGATAATTCAAAACTCCATTATATAAATTTTCTGTATAGTCTTTAGCTTTTTCAGAGGGTGTTAAGGAGAATATGGGCCAGGGACCTGGATATTTCACAGGTTGTGTTAACCAATAAAAGAAAGAAAGCAGTTCTTTGCCATGGTGAAACAAACATGAAATGACATTCATTTATCTGACCATTCATTAGTCTTTTATTGGGCATGTATTTTGTGCCCAAACGTTTCAATATAAGTAAAAGTAAAACAAAGTGCTTTGGGAATATAACATAAAACCGTTGTTTTTAACTACAGAGATGGAGGAATATTTTAATATTTAATTGGTCTTGAATAAAAAAATCAGACTAATATGAGCTAATATCTAAGGAAAAGATTATCATGTAATGGGAAAGCATAGATAAAGACATGAAGACTTCTTGGAATTGTGGATGGCTCTGTTTGGATTTGTTCGTTTTGTTTTTGGTAGAGGAGAGGTATGTATGTTGAGTAGAATAAAAGTGTATACTGAGGCTGAATCTGGGTAATGGAATATCATAAGGAATTAGAATTTCTGTGAAAAAATATGGAAGCTTTGAATAAATGAATACCAAGCTTTGGTGTAAAATAACAACAGCAACAAAACAGCATTTTGTTTGTTTGCTTGTTTGTTTGTTTGGAGATGGCAGAAGCTTAAAGAAGAAAACAAAGCTTACTATGAAAAATAACTATTAGCAATTTTCCCAGATAATCAATAAACAAAATTATACTCTACCCACAATATGCTGGAACTGACTGTAAATGACTTGTGAAAGCCAATTGTGTGTATCTCTGCTTAAATCTAAGTTTAATAACATCACATTAGTAGCTTGAAATAGGCCATGGTGGGAATATTTACACCACAGAAATCAGCAAATACTACAAATTAGGACTACTTCTTGGACAGTTAGCAGTTCAACATTTACCGGCACACCACTGCTACATAATGTGAAACAGGTCTTGTTAGCAGAAAAGTCAACACTTGGAAAAGAGTATCATACAAAATCTCTTTAATAAAATTAAAAAAAATTAAAGAAAATATTGAAAAATATAAAATTAGCAGATTAAAGGAAGAAGAGATTAAAAAAGCAAATAAAGAGAATACTAAGGCACACAAAGTGAAACAGGACTTACCAAATTTGACTGTCAAATTTAAACTTACTTGCAGAAACAGGGGCAAGTAAACAAGATTTTTGGCATTTAATGTGAGCCAAGCCTTCTTCATAACAATTGATATCCAAACTACAGACATTATGTTGGAAAACTACACATACAGCCCTGAACGAACTTCCCTTCAATGTTGTTAGAACTTTAGTTTGACATGCGCTTTTCAACATACGTAGTATTTTCCTAACTCTACTGTGTGGTTCTAACTGTTTTCTCATTATGTTGTATATCTACAAACTTACCTTAATGATTAAACAAGAATATCAATAATCTGAATTATCCAACAAATTGTATTTATTATCCTCTTTCCAATTGACCGCTATGCCTTCTTCCATTTATTTTTAGGTTTATTTTTAATTACTTAGTTGGTGACTGCCATAGATGTTTAAATATATCATGTGCAAACTGTCCATGGTTAAGCATCATGGAAATTATAGGATACTATTTGGGTTTGATATGGAAGAGAGGCATCTTCTCATAGTCTTCCTCCTTTCATTCATTGGCTGATGTATTGTTTAACCTACATTTCTCTAAGCCATAGTAGTTTTGGACAAAACTCAGTTAATAGAACAATAACTACAGTAATAATCTCAGAGTCTGACTCACTGGTCCCTCTTACCTTATTCAAGGAATTCCTGCAATATCTCATGTGAGCTGATGACCATGACTGTTCCCTTTACCTCTTGGTCTTCCTGTTACTCTCATAAGACTTGTGTCACTGCTATTGACCAGAGATATTTCTTTACTGCTGTGTTGATATCACCCTATGTCATCCACATGTAGGTAGGATGCAGGCAGACGCATTCTGAATAATTTCAATAGTTTGTCAATGTAGTAACTTGATTGTCAATACAATCACCCTGATTCTGATATTTCCCCCAATCTATTTGGTCAAGAATTTTAATGACTTCAAACAAATAAAATAGGTTATTTCAAGAATGACTCATGAATCACAATTTGGATAAAATTATAACCAGATTTACTTACACAATCAAATTAAACATACACAACTAATTGCAGACTTCTCTAAGACAATTATTCAAATGAGAGTTGAGTTTCCACCACCAATCCCTCCTCACTAGGGAATTGATAATAGTTCATCAGCATGGAGAGTCAGGTCTTCATTACAATCTGCTTCCCTTGTCCTCTTGGTCTTGATTATCATATTCTTCCAAAGTTCCACAATATCTTTGACCCTGACAACTGAACCATTTCTGCATTTTGTCTGAGTTGCTTTGCATGTTGCAGGGGGACTTTCAGCTTTCTTTGTAAGTAAATTTGTGGCCTTGTATCTAAGAATATAACATGGTGCTCTTATGCAAAATATATAATCTCACTTTGTTTCCTGGAAGGACAGTAATACAGTGGAAAGAACATGAACTCAAGATCCAGACTTTGTTTCCCTATTCTCTTACATCACAGTGCTTTTAATTTTTTTTTGGATTTTTAATTTTTGCTAAACTGTTTTTAATTGTAAAATATAACACTTATACAGAAAACTGCAAAACACAAATGTACAACTCAGTGAAATATCACAAAGATCACATATGTAATGATCAACCAAGAGATAGAGTAATGTCAGCTCTATCTCTATGAAAAGACCCCACATTCCTTTTCTAACTAGTATCCCCTTTCTCTTTTCTGAAAGTAACCAATTTCCTGATGTCTAACACTATATTTTAATTTGTAGCTTTATATCCATGAAATCATACAATATATAATTCTTTCCTTACTCATTTTGCTTAACATTATGTTTGTGAGATTTATCCATGTTATTGCAGCTAGCTATATTTGATTCATTTTCATTAACATATAGTATTCCATTCTATAAAAATAATTTTTAGGAAAATGTCACAGATTATTTACATATTCTGCTTTTGACAGATAAAGGGAACTTTTCCAGTTTGGGGGCTATTGTATCTAGTGTTGTGATGGACATTTTATATGTGTTTCTTGGTGCACTTGTACCGACATTTTTGTTGAATGTATTTCTACAAGTGGTATTGCTGAATCCTGAAATATGCATGTGTTTAAATTTTGTGGATAGCACCAAACTGTTTTCCATAGTGGCAGTTACAATTTGTACTCCTACCAGTGGCATACAAGTGTTTACACAGTTCTGTATCCTTCTAATACTCCATATTGTCAGTCTTTTAAAATCTTAGCCATTCTGTTGGATGTGTAGTAGTATATCACCATGGTTTTGATTTGCCCAGACGCTAATGCGGTAAAGCAGTTCTTCATCTATTTATTGATCATTTGTACATACTGTTTTTGAAGTATCTATTCAAAACTTTTGTCCACCTTCATATTGTCTTTTTCCTTACTGATTTAGCAATTCTTTATAGGTTCTAGTGTTAGTTTCATGTGTTGAATTATCTTGTCTTTTCACCGTCTTAAAGGTGACCTTTGATAATTGAAAGTAACTTTTTAATGTGGTATAATTTATCAATCTTTTCCTGTAGGATTAGTTATTTTTTTTTTTTTTTTTTTTTTGAGACGGAGTCTCGCTTTGTCACCCAGGCTGGAGTGCAGTGGCGCAATCTCGGCTCACTGCAAGCTCCACCTCCCGGGTTCACGCCATTCTCCTGCCTCAGCCTCCCGAGTAGCTGGGACTATAGGCGCCCGCCACCACGCCCGGCTAATTTTTTGTATTTTTAGTAGAGACGGGGTTTCACCGTGTTAGCCAGGATGGTCTCGATCTCTTGACCTCGTGATCCGCCCGCCTCGGCCTCCCAAAGTGCTGGGATTACAGGCGTGAGCCACCGCGCCCGGCCAGGATTAGTTATTTTTGTAGTCTGTTTAAATATTCTTTCTGGATTCCCAAAGTCAAGAAAAGATTATTTTTATTCTTTCCTTCCTCTTTTCTGAAAGGTTTATTTTTTGACTTCAACATTTAGATGCATAGTTCATCTGGCATTGAATATGTATATGGCATAATATAGAGGTCAGGTTTGTTTGTTTCAATGTGAATATACAGTTGATCAAGTACCACTTATCCATTCAGCCGGGCACAGTGGCTCATGCCTGTAACCCCAGCACTTTGGGAGGCCAAGGTGGGCAAATCACGAGGTCAGAGGTTTGAGACCAGCCTAACCAACATGGTGAAACCCCATCTCTACTAAAGATACAAAAATTAGCTGGGCGTGGTGGTGCGCACTTGTATTCCCAGCTACTCAGGAGGCTGAGGCTGGAGAATCGCTTGAACCCAGGAGGCAGAGGTTGCAGTGAGCCGAGATAGCACCACTGCACTCCAGTCTGGGAGACAGTACAAGACTCCGTCTCAAAAAAAAAAAAAAAAAAAGACCATCCATTCATTATGGCTCAGTAGTGTTAACTTTATCCATGTATACATGGAGAGTCTATTCTATTTCACAGGTTTCTCTCTTTTTATGTGATATTATCAGACTGTCTTAACTACTGTAGTTTTATAAAACGTCTTGATATCTGGTAGAACAAATCTTTCCGTTTGTTTTTCTTCTTCAAGACAGTCTTGGCTACATTTGGCCCCACTGCGTTTTTATATAAAATTTTAGAATCAGCTTGGGTGGTTGTACAAATCACATATAAGTGGATATAAATGGATTTAGTTCACCAGTTAAGACAAAGGTGATAACATTGTAATAGCAGATGCTCTTTGAAGGGAAGCTTTCTGTAATATAATTATAAGGAAAGTTTGAATGAAGGAAATGAAAAAAAAAATTATCCACAAGGACTAACTGAAGGAAAATTCATGTGACCATATTAATATCAGATAAAAATGGACTTTAAGGCAAGAAAAAAGAGAAAATAGAGATCAAAAGAGATGTTTCATACTGATAAAATATTCTATGAACCAAGAAGATAAAACAATTCAAACATTTTGTGTCTAAGACAGCATGAAAACATATTAATATACATGGAAAGAACCAAATGAAAAAATAGGCAAAACCGCAATCATCGTAACAAATTTTAGTACACTTCTCTCAGTAACTGATAAACCATGAAGAAAATAAAAGTGAAGGGTGATGTGGAAGATTTAAACACTTGATAAACTTGCTATAATTTAAATATATAATGGAGTATATATCCCCTAACATGACAGAATATCATTCTTTTCAAGGATATTCGTAACATTTTTAAAAACAGACCGTATATGGAGCATAAAGCAAGTTTCAATACATTTGAACTAATTGAATTCATACATAGTATAATTTCTTACCACAGTGAGGTAATTAGAAAATCATATATATTTTGAGATTTCAAATATACTCTAATTCGTGTGTCCAAAGAAATCACAGTGAAATACTAGAAAGTATTCTGAAATAAAGCATTATGAAAATATAACATGTGAAAACTTGTGTGATATATAAAGCTGAACTTAGAGAAACATATGGTTTTAAATATATATATTAGAAAAGAAGAAAGCTTAAAATTAATGTTTAAAAGCATATATCTCATTAGAGAATCAAAGCAGCAAATTAAATGCAAAGAAACCAAAGAAGATGTAAATAAAATGATAAAATAGAAAACAAGCATATATGTAAGATTTTTAAAGTCAGAGGTTGATTCTTTGAAATAAGTAGTAAAATTGATCAAACTCTAGTAAGACTGACCAACAAAGAAAAAGCATGCATGCCCAGCACTGGGAAAGAAAAGGGGACTTCACTACAGATTTTAATGTTATTAAAAGGATGACAAGAAAATATTAAAATAAACTTTACGTAAACATTTCAAAAACTTATGAAATGCAATATATTAAATGGAAAAATTATAATAAAAATGCAACCTTGCAAGACTGAATAAAAATACAGCAAATGTGAATGGTTCTTTAATTACTTACAAAACTGAGTTTTTAAAACTAAATTTACCAGGAGAAAACACAAAACCCATATAGCTTCACCAGGAAATTCTACCGGGAATTTAAGGAAAAAATAACACCAATCACAAATTGTTTTAGAATAAAGGAATGGATGGTAGGAAGAATCCATCACAAATACTTTTTTGAGGCCTATGTAATACCAATACCAAAAACTTAACAGAATATCACAAGAAAGGAATATTATAAGAGAATATTTCTCATAGTCATAGTAGTTAAAACCCTAAATAAAATATTAGCAGTTCATCAACATCTTAAATGTTCATAAAAATTGGGTTTACTCTAGAAATATAGCATATTAACTTTCCAAACTAATTCATTATAATTCATCACATTAAGACAATGAGGAAGAAATATATTTCAATAAATGTTTTAAAAGCAGCTGATAAACTACCCAATCATAATGAACAATTTTTACAAATTGGAATAAAAAATGTTTATTAACTTGACAAAGGATAGCTACAAAATAAATTCCACAGTATACATCAGGTTTAAAGGTGAAATATAGAAATTATTCTTTTAAATCGAAAACAAGACAAAGATACTCTCACTGCTTCATTTCAGCATTGTTCAGGGAATCCTAGACAGTGCGATATTGTAAGAAAAAGAAAAAGATATCAGTATTGGAGAAAAATAAATAAATCTTTCACTATTTACAGATGATTTGTAATTGAGTATGAAGAAAATCTATTAAAAGATGTTCATTTAAATTATCAATTAATATGTAAATTTAACAAAGCGGGTAGTTAATTAAAAATCAGTGAAAATTTAAAACTCACTTAAAAGGTTTAGTAAAAATTAATTATATATCTATATAACTGTCATAACTGTAGAAAATAAAAGTTTAAGAATACACTGGTTTTATGTAACCAGTTATCATTAAGGGAAACTGGGTGAAGAGTACATGGGAATTTTGTACAATGTTTGAAACTTTCTATAAATATAAAATTACTTCAAAAAACATTTTAATAATGAGTTTATTTCACACACACATTTTTGTATCCCCACCGTTTCCGTGTCTGACCACTACTATACTATATCCTATCATAACATTCCATACATACTTAAAACCAAGCAAAGGGTGGAGTTCCATCTTAGAAAACTGAACAGACATTTTGGACAACACATTCTTGGCAATGGAGCCTGGACAGCATTTATCAGATATGGTATGTAAAGTTCTCACTCTGCATTACAAAAAGACAGGTGGATATCAAATGATAGAGAAATGAAATAAGACAGAGATTTTCTAACAAGCTGTTTAAACTATTAAGGAGACTTCTTGCTCCACTGCCAGAGATCTTGAATAGCCTCTTGGTCAGTCATTAGGAAGCAGTTCTTCACATAATTGATGAAATTGGTTTCCAATTTGGGAAGAGAACCACCTTTTTTTGTACTTGCTTGCGTTTTTGCTTTAATGTTTTCTACAGAACTAGGTCCTTTTAGCATTTTGGGAGGGTTTTTTTCTGTTTTTTGAAGGATTCTTGACCTTTTGGTCTTGGTGTTGATGGTTTTGAGTCTTTTTTCAGTCTGGTTTGATTTTTGTGCATTTTTGGCTGGAGTATCTTGTATAGATTTCTTCACTGGGCTTTTTCTTCATCTTCCTCACCCTTGTCATCGTCATCTTCATTGTCATCATCATTATCTTCATCAGCAGCAAGTTTTTACTTTTCTTCTGTGGAACCTCACTACCACCTCTAGAGGCAGATCGCTTTCCAGATATACTTAAGAGCTTTGCATCCTCCTCCTCTTCATCTTCTCACTGTGCATCTTCCTCCACAGCTATTAAGTGCTGCCCATTAATATGCACTGGCCCTGAACTATGCTTCAACCATAAGACCATAGGTGGTGGTATTTCAAAGCCCACAAAGGAAACTGTTGGCTGTACAGACATTTTCAAAGTTGCCAGTGTTACTTTTATGTGGACTGCGTTTATATTTCATTGCTTCTGCTTCAACGATGTGCAATTCATCATAGGTACCGGCTCCTGAACTGGCCATTCTTAAAGAAAACTGGTGCTCGTTTTCATCATCACCCACATTAAAGTGATAATATTTGTCAGCTTTAGTTCACAATTAAAAAGTTAATTTTGAGGCCTTAGAGGGCTCATGTCCATGTCCATCAAATCTTCCATGGGTTTGTGGCACCCACTGTGGTGGGAGAGAAGGCGAATGGAGATAAATGACTCCTACTCCAGAGAACAAACACACAGGATAGAATAACACCAGGATTGAAAATTTTTTAATTAAATTATAAATATACATATTTTATATATATAGTGTAAATATATACACATACATAATTTACAAAAGCATTAAACAAACCAAATACCTAGAATAAATCTATCTGAAAATATGACCCTATTCACAAAATTGTAGAATATTTTTAGAGAAGTTAAAAAACATCTAAATAAATTATAGAATACATTATGTTATGGATTAGAGGTCTAGGTATTGAGATGATCCCAATTCTCCTCAAATTGGATTAAAGACTAATTTCAATGCCTGTCAAAATTTCATTCCATTTTATTGTCATTCTATTGCTTTTTCTTCCGCTCAATTGGAAGCGACCTTTTCTCCTCTAATTATTGGCATGGCCATTCTGCCTCTACTTGCCCTGGGTCTTTGTTTCTTTTGCATTTCCCTGCATTTCTGATCTGTAGAAATATCTGCCTGCATGTCAGGAAACCTTGCCAATGCATAGGAGAAAATAAATGTGTGGTATTTATGCAAGAGCAGTTCACCTTAGAAAACAAAATGAGTTATCACTGCTGTTCTAATTCTTCATCTTAAAACCATATCCTGATTACAGCAGGCAACCAAGAGGAAGAACCCATTTTATTTTGTCTTGTTAGCTATGGTGAGCAGAATAAAGGCCACCTCTTCATGTTATTTTTTGATTAATTATTTCTCCATTTATTCAACATTTTTAAAATGTCTTTCATATACAGTCTCCATCTTTGTCTTTAAATGGCTCACAACAAAATAGAGAGTGGGATAAAATGACTTTCTACTACATAATGTATTTAGTAAATAAGAATATTTGTGGGGGAAAGGGCCATAGGAGGGGAAGAAATTTGCTCTAGTAGAGAATTTGAGGAGCAGGCAATATTTGTGGTGGTCCTTGAATGCTTGGTGAGGTTTTACCATTTCAAAGAAGAATGAAAAAAATAGAATTCAGAGGAAACAGAATAGATAAAAGAACAGAAATATTAAAATACTTGGCATATTTGGGAAACGTCAACACATAACAAAAACGCTAACAAGTCTATTTAATAGATCCTTTGCTTGATTGATGTATACATCCATCCTCACACACCTGTTACATTTGCAAAGGCTCTGTTTAGCTTCTTTTATATTCTGTTCTAAGTCATGCAAATAAAAAAAATCAGTGAGCTGTTTTTCATAGCTCATCAGTACAGCGTAAATTTTAAAAATCTTACTCAACACCTTCTCCAAGAATATCCCTCGCCTCTTTCTATAGATGAATCTTAGGCAACTAAAATGATTTTTGACGATTTAAATGATCTGATTCTAAAGAACCTGGAAATTACTTATAAAATGATAATGGCCACAATTTTATGGTGTTTTAAAATAGCTACAGTACTTAGAATGTATATGGTATATGCAACTTAACAAACATCTGAATCATGTCAATACATTATCACAACTTTCAGAAAATAATGTAGAAAAATAAATTTCCCTGTCACTGAGCCTGAAAATCTGTGTAAAGAATTGCTATGAGTAATGCTTGTGACTAAGCTTTAGATACAATTAAGCTGGATGAGAGCTTTAAGTGTCAAGAGGTTATGTTAAAATTATCTAGTGTATCTTATAACTCCATGATAATTACCATTATTTAACAGAATTGCTTGACAGAAATGGCATGACGGGTGTGTACTATTTCCTACATTTGCATCTGCTTTATCTTTCTGTAACTTTTGCATGCAAAAGTTGTCTTGTTTGTATAAATTACTCCTTATTTATCTTTTAATAATTTCCAGTAATGCTGATTAATCTCAATCACCAATGTTTTTGCTGTATCTAATCACCTAAATTAAATACATAGCAAAACTTTACCACATATTCTTATTTTCTGCTCCAAATTTATAAAAAATGAATATTTATTTAATATTATTTTATTAATTATTAAATTATGAATAATGACAACACTCATAAATATTTATTAAGTGGATGCTTCAATCAGATTTTGTTAGTGCTTATAATTGTGAGTGATTAAATAAATAACTGTCTAGAAAAGACAACCCAATTCTGTGGTCCCGCCATACAAGATTTTAATTTTGTAAAAACAGACTCTAAATGCCACTTGCCTTCTTGCCAACGGAGAGAATATTATCCATTGCATACCTGCCAGAGAAAAAATAAAGAACCTACATTGAGAAATCTCTGAATTCAGCTCTGTCTGTATGTATACACTCAAAATGAAACAAATTGGGGCAATTTACTGAAGGTTAAATCCTCTAAATGACATTCAACTAAAACATGCAGGGAAATGGTTTGGGAGGTTTAAATGATCAATTTAATTGCCTTAATTCTCTGAATTGCTTTTTAAAATAGACACAACCCTTTTGCATCTAACTGAAGATTCTAAATTGGGGGTTTAGGGGTGTTTGTATTTTACTCTCAATACTCTGAATCACGTATGCTTTCTATATAACCTGAGTCTTTAAAATAGCCCAGACCTCAGTGTGCAAGAGACCAGAAGTTAGATGCTTTACATATATGATCTGCCTATAGCTTTCTTTCCAGGAGCCAGCACCTTTCAGTTTGTCAGGATTTTTACCCCAAAGTCACAGGGAAGCTTTTTGAAGAGCTAAATATGCTGACATCACTTTGTGCTTTTGTTCTTAAATATTGGAACATAGAGTGTCATTTCAAGATATTTTATTAGTAAAATCTACCTGATTTCTATTAAAAATTATTTTCTCTAAGCTCCAAGAAAGGAGTGAAAAATTATTTATAAGCAAAGTAGCCCTGTGAACCTTGTCTGATGCATAAGAGTTTTCCAAGTAAGCTTCAGTTTATGATTCAGTAGTTCCTCTGAGTTAAGAGAGTGTTACTAGACTAACATATTCTTGAAGATACAATTTGAAATACCACATTTTAAAAAATGATTTTAACAAGTTTTAAGAGTTTATTTCAGAACCTTGTACTGCCACAGAGCGGTGGTGGTGATGTTTTTTTTTTTCCTCTCACCAAACTGTATTGCAAATAAACCTTTTGATGTTTAAAAGTTTTTCTTTGGCAGCTAAGAAAAACACTCTGGAAAGTTATAGTTAGTGAATTTACCCGTGTATAAATATCCCTGAGCTAGTCTGTTATCCTGTGGCATCTGGAATAAAGGTGCTATTGTTGTAGATTTCATGATTGAAGAATAGAATAATCAATTCAGCGGGACCCTGAGGGGAAGATTCACTCACATATGTGGTGGAAACTTGTAATCCCTGTGTTTTTTTAGGTTTTCCTACAGATGAAGAGACATAGATGAGTTCATGCTTTGATGCATCTAGTGACATCGCTTCCCATTCATGCCATATTATAGTTTGATCACCAGTTCTTATTTGAGATGATTAACCTTAATGTTTCTAGGAAAACTACTTTTTTGTTAATCCTTTTGTTACTATTACTTTATTTGCTTTCTGGGTCACAATAGCTGGACAACTGTTTTATTTGCAAGGGCCCTAGCCATGCGCTTTCTGCTGCAACATGCCAAACTAATCACCACAGCATTCTGAGGGATGTGTTATCAGACTTAGGCCTGACAGATAGGCTCTATAAATTATTTAAAGCTTCTCTTCATTTCTTGCAAAGCAATGCTTGCTGAGCTTCTCCATGAAAAATTAGTGTAATTCCAGAAGATTATGATAGATTTGCAAGGTAGGAATTTGGCCTGTGCTTACACACAGACATCTGCATAGTTATGAATAAAGTAGAAGTTAAATGAAACTGTACAGTTATTTTACATTTGGTTATTTGAACCCTTTCTCTACTACTTTATTCAATGGCCTTTGAATAAAAGCAGCTGTGTCTCATGGCTTTCTATCGTGAAGTGTTCAAATGCATAAGGTTGTTGGATGTAAAAACACTGTGAAAGTATGGATAATAGACTGCCCACTTTCTGTCTATTGCAACTTCCCTGAGGTTTTGTTTGCAGGGCCCAGCTGCGTATACAGACATGATGGAATTTGGTTTGTCAGGAACCTACAAAAATTACACAAATAACTCAGATTTTTAATGAATAATGCACAGACATGCACCTGCTTCAGGGACTTCATAGATGAGTCTTGTGACCAATGGAAAAGCCCCTTGGAATTCAATTACATGGATACAAAACAGAAAATAAAACTGGCTACACTTTTAGAACTAATATCAGCAAAATGTTAACTAGTTCTCGGAGCAAGCTTTTCCTGAGGATTAGGTTGTTTCAGTTTGCTTTGCTTCTGTGAGACTTACTATAAAGTCATAATATTCTGCTCATACTGTTATCTACTATTCTTGCAGCTGGAGCCACTTGCAGAAGATATTCTCCACCAAAGCCCGAATATGAATGCTGTTATTTCTTTACAGAAGATCATTGAAATTCAAAGTATGTCTTTAAAGTTTTCTTAAAAATTCTAAGCAGGTAAAACTAACTAAAATTATATTGAAAATTATAGTACAAAGAAACATTTATTTAGAGTTATCATAATTTGCACATGCGTTCTTAAGTATATATCTTACTGTGATGCTCTTAATGCAGCAATCTTATCTTACACTGATGACAAAACGTAGAGACTATAGATTTAGAATCTTGTTTTCCTCATGTATTTCAGGTATTTGGAGTTTTTACCATTATGATCACTAAGCATTTACCCAGAACCATGAAATAAATGCAGAAATTGTGATTTTGTAATCCAATCTTAATGAAGGGTAGTTATCTCCTAATGATGTTGGAATTCAGCAATCATTTACTGATTCATATGTGTCAAGAGAGGAAAAAAAATTAATGAGAAAGCCTCTGTATGGGAAAATCCAACTTAACAAAGCAGGGTTAAGTCATAGACTTTTTTTATTATCTAATTCCCTTCACACACATACATACACATAAGCACGCATGGGTGCACACACATGCTGAAATCAAGCACAAACTAACATGAAGATTAGCATGAAGAGAAAAACCAAAGGGCACTATTAGGTGTCCAGGAGGAATAGGAAAACCCTTAGGTTTGCTACTGTCCTGTAGAAGCATTTATTAAGTGCCACTTAAGAAGCCACTTGCCAGCTATCTCTTTGGGTCATTGCCTTTGCTTGTTCAGTAGCAATTTGGAGATATGGGTTGACTGGAGTTAAATTACCCCTTTATTTGATACTGTGAATATTTACACATCAGGCCATATAGGAACTAAAAATAATTCTCCACTTCATCTCACTCATGCTGTGACTGACGGCCATATGTACCCAATAAACATTTATTGACTACATGTCATAACTGAAATAAACTATGAATTTTGAAGACTTTTAGGCAATAGAAAAATACACCTTCAAATGCTGGGGTGCACTATTCAAGTCTCTGATAATAGCCTAAAGTACAGGAACTGACAGAGACAAAGCAGGGAAGGCTGGAGGTGATTTCATAAGCTTGAGAAGAAAATCCTGTCATTGTCCTGTCTTTGTCTTGTTTCCATTGGGGCTAGATAAAGAGAGTCTATTACATGTCATTCTAGATTTCAAAGCAAGGAATCTTGTAGTGATCTTTGACAGCATTCTTCTCTTCATCCACATGCAATCCAATGTATGCTTTCAGGTCATTAATAGAATGAAAATATCTCAGTTTTTATACATATTATTATCTTTTTCTGAGCACTGTTTAGCCATTATATACACAGAGTGTTAAAACTGATTGTTCCTATGTATATTCTGAGCATATCTCTTCAACAGGCATTTTTGAGTTCTTATTACATGTTGATCAATTACCAAGGCACAGAGTAGTTATGAAGAGGAATAAGACATAGTTTCTGCATCAAGGAGCTAACAGTCCAATGAGTGAGAGACAACCAAGTAAATAATTGCAATACAGTATTCACAGAGTACACTGAGGTCATGGAGAAGGGGCGGTCTGTTTCTTCACTCCCTTTCAACTGGGGGTGAGAGGGACTGGATAGTAAGGAAGGTTGCTTGACGGTGATATAGCCTGAGCTTGGTTCTTCAGGGCTGAACAGCATGTTGAATAACTGAAGAAAGAGTGAAAATGCTTTGAAAGGAACGACAGAAGTGAAGGACTCTATTTCCACATAGGTATAAAAAGGCATAATTTCTGTACATCTTTAGAAACTCTACTGTTGCCTTTTATATTGGATCTAATTTCCTAGTAATGATTTTCCACTGCGTAGTTTTTTCCTTTCACTACTGATGTTTTCAGGTGACCTCTACAGTCTGCTCTAGCCAAGCAAATCTGTTTGACTCTTGAAAAAGACTCAATCTACTATCAAAACTTGCCGTAGGAGTATCCTGCCACTAAGGATTGTCAATTCCACTCTTCTGCCCCAAAGTGCATTTTACACCACCCAACAGTGATCCCTTGTCTGTGAAATCCATTTCCTTCTAAACTCTTAATGAGTACCCCACCCAGCTTGGAGCATTACTGATGATCCAATAATGCCATAATTTCTCGAGACCAATATGTGTTGGTTCAGCGGTATATTTATTTTCAATGTTTCTCTTAAAAATATCAAATATTTAAATGTCTGTTAGCTCTGGTTCCTAAATTAGAGGATAATCATCAGGAGGACAGGAATCATATCTTTTTGTCTCTGAATGTCCCTCCAGGAAGGGTTGACAGCAGGTGTGAGGTGCTTGGGAGCCTGGCCATTAAAAGTAGGCAGATTTGAGTAGGTAGGACTTGAATAACTCTTCAAGACCATAAACAACAAAGGCCATAAGCAACCAGAGCTCCTCCTTCTGAGTCAAGGATATATGGTGCAGTGGACACTGATTTTGGTGTACCCAGAAACAATGCACTCTTCACATCTACTCAAACGGAGTCTGGTTTTATTCACGAATCTTTGCCACCAGATACCGTGCAACTCAGGGGGAAGTTCAACTTAGCTCCAACTCCAGGGGAGCTGTTTTTAGTCTAAGTCAGTCAACCCACTTAACAGTGATTGGTTAAGAAATGGGTACGTGACTCAGTTCAGGCCAATGAAAATCAGGACTAGCTTTATGGGCATTCAGCCTGCATGGTCACATAGGTCCCACACATAGAAGGGCCCCATCCTTAGTGTAAGGCTCTTGCTGTTGCTGCCTAAAATTCTTACTGCGTTTTAAAGAAGCAGCCCATATTTTCATTTGGTACCAGGCCCTATAAATTCTGTAGCCAGTCCTGATGAAAGTCAAGGTGATGGTGAGGTGAAAAAACGTTTACCAAGAAGGAATGATAGTAGCATCACCACAAGGACAACTTAAATATCAGTTGAGAGGGCTCTGAATAGTGGGTTGAGGTTGTAAAAGGAA
Source organism: Gorilla gorilla gorilla (assembly GCF_029281585.2). Lineage (NCBI taxonomy): Eukaryota > Metazoa > Chordata > Mammalia > Primates > Hominidae > Gorilla > Gorilla gorilla. Next base: position 26,404,746 of record NC_073230.2, read on the forward strand.
AGAAAACACAAGATCGGAAAGCGATCTCTCACCATTTGAGAAGTGGAGTGAAACTCGGTAGAGAGAAAGTGTTTCAGCACTGTGGCTTTGACCACTGCGTGGTGCATTTTTATGTGGTTATAACTGTGTGTCTTTGGGGCCACTCTTCTATGCTAAAGGAAGAGAAAAGAGCCCTCTAATGTCCACAGAGCAATAAAATCGAGTGGGTATTTCAGAGTCTCAAACTTCATAATGGCTTGGGAAATTAAAATTATGGGCTCCCTGATTAGTAAACAGTGCTTGATTTCCTTACAAGATATGAAATCGCACTCTTGCTTCTCACTGTTTTATAACCGATGCTTCCATTCACCTGCTCCTTTGGGACTCCAGGACCCTAATTGTGTTCCTCATTTCCCCTTTGGCAGAGAAAGTGGTAGGGACAGGTTACTTATTTTGTGAGACCCAGTTCAAGATGAAACTGTGTGAACTCTTCCTTGTTAAAAAATTAATAATTTCTGGAGGGTAACAGCAAAGCACTGAACCAAGCATGGGGTCTTTCTGAGAGTGGGGCGCTTCGCAACTGCACAGGTTACCCATTATGAAGCCGCCCCTGAAGGTAGTCTTTGTTCAACAGGAGCACTTCCTCTTCACATACGTCTCTGAGTGTCACACAAGTGCCTCCTTTCAACTTTGGGGGGTGTTCAGATTTCAGCCCACCTTCTAGCCCAGGTTCTGAAGGGTTCTTTTGTGCTGCAATTTGCAACGACAGTATCAGAAAACTATGTTACTGTTGAGAAGCAGGCTTGTAGCATGTGGGAAACATTCAGGCAAGTTTCTAGATAGCCTTATCCCAAGGCACGTGGCAAGGTGCTGACAGTTCTCCTGTGAATTTCTTTTTGAGAACTGAGTCCCCCAGCTGAGGGTATGCAGGTGCTGGAGGTGCATTGGCTCCTTGCCTGGCCACATGTATGTGAATATTTTCCAACAGGATCATTTATGTTGTCCTGTCCTTGTTTATGTTGCTCATCTAGCTAAAGAGAAAAGGCCTTACAGGCCACAGAAGGGCAATGATTTCTCCTGACAGGTGAAGACCCTTCCTGACAGGAGAGGGTCTGGTTCCATCTTAACATGATAGATGGCATGCAAGGGTCAACTATCTTTGAGATGACAAAATGGAAAAAAAGTTTCATGTTATTCCTTAAGAAATTAAAAATAGAACTACCATATGATTCAGCCATCTCACTTTCTGAAGACTTATCAGAAAGAATTTAAATTAGAATCTCTAAGAGATGTTAGCACTCCCATGTACTTTGTGGCACTATTCACCATAGCCAAGAGATGGGAGCAACCTGAGTGTCCATCAGTGGATGAGTGGGCAAAGAAAATGTTGTCTAGACATAAAGTAGAATATTATTCAGACCTACAAAAGGAAATTCTGCAATACGTGGCAACTTAGCACAATCTTTTGATGGCAGATATTATTTCTGCTGTGTTCCTGCTTGTTTTTAATTGCCGTATCTTTTGCACAGTCTCTGGCATGTATTAGGTGCTCTGCAAATGTGTGTTGAATGAATGAGTCAGCTAGTCTGTCAATGTTTGCCACATTTTTCTTCTAAGCCTGGATTGATTTTTGTAACTAACCTCACATATTTATACTCCTTGGCACACTCATGCAGAATGAGGGATTAAGAAGACCAAGAAAAATACATGAGAGTCCATTTCTTCTCCTTTCTTCACAACCCACAAGGATGAGTCATTTCTAAGTTAGGAAGAACATGGATTATTTTTGTGAGTTGCCATTTCCATGGGTAAGCTTGGGGTGACAATTCTCAGAGCTGGATCTAGCACTTGGCTAACTGGCTGTAATAATCAACAAGTGATGCCAGTAACGAGTCAGCCCAGAGTAAGATAAAGAACTCTCATATGGATGTTTCCTTTCCTGAAACCCACCCTAGTGATTTACAGCATCCATGCACCGTTGAATTCGTTCACTTTTCTGCATGGCATGGTGGGCGCCAGGGTTCTAAAACACCACTCTTTATACCAGTGCTGGCCCATTATAACTTTTTCACAGATTTGGGAGGAGAGGAACCATGAAGTGAGTTTTCCATAAAAGTAAATTTATTTAGTTTGAAAGACTATCACTTTAAGTTCTAAAAACAAATAATGAATGATATTGATATTAATCTGTGAAACCCCAAAATATGAGAACAAGTATAGAGCCATAGTTTCCTTTTATTTATTTAAATTTCTTAGTGAGAAGAGTATTCCTTTTAAGTGTCAACCAATTTTGCAGACTTCTTGAATGATAATAATCATAACCATAGCATCTTTTGTTTTGTGGATCAAGGAAACATATACATGCACAAGGATTTGAGGATTCTTTCACAATTTTGCTGCAACCCTGCAGTGGTTTGCCTCTGATAAGTCGAAAAACACCAGTGTAGGAGATTTTAAAATGATACGAATTCCATCGTAATCTTCTCCTCCACTCAACAACCATGTGACAATGAGCAAGCCACTTGTTTGAGGAATTTCACCAGGAATGACATGGCACATCACTAGAATTGCTTTTCCACGTTGGTGCTACTGTGACAACAAAGTGGCAAATAGGCAGAAGAATCCTAAAAGAACAGTAAGAATTTTCTGCCTGTAGCCCCACTTTCAGTTTTCCCCACTCTAGGGATTATCCCTTATTTAGTGAATTGAGGTCTTTTTAGAATTTCTTATTATGCCAACCAAGGCAAAATGGTGGCACAGGCAAGAATGAGGAATGGACAGTACCTGCAATTTCACCGTATGTTCTTGTCAAATGTGTTTTACATAAACAGAGGAGCAATTTCCATGTTTCTTGTATATAAAATTTGTGAGTATAGCTAATCTTCTATTGTTTTAAACACACACACACACACACACACACACACACACACACACACAGAGTATTATTTAGGGCAATGAGAAGTGAATTTATAATCCTCAGAATTTATCCAACTTTTGAGGACAATTTGAAAATGGACATGATTTCCTTTGTTGCAGGGGAATGTTACAAGTAACTATGTAATTGACTAAAGCATAATCAGTTATCTCCATGGTTCCATACCAGCAATGCACAGAGCACACTCTCACACATTCTAGAGTAATAAGAATGAAATCAGATTTTCCCTGGGAGATGAGAGGCAAGTATATTTGACACCTACTCCTTGTCAGAACTGTGCTTGATTTATGTTTTGTATATGTGTTTTTGAGTGAGTGATGTCTTGCTTCTCCTCCTCTTCCTCTATGTTATTGTTATTCTTTACTCTTATTCTTCCTCCTCTTCCTATTATTATTACTAATATTATTATTATATCTGTAGTTCTGGGAACTGGTCTTAGAAGTAACAACTGATACTAGAAAAGAACAAAGGAATGCTGATTTTGTTGATTTTACTTTTTATTATATTTCCAATGGGAGATAACTCATAGGTAAAATAAAATACTAAATAAACACTGTCAATGTATTAGAATGAATAATCAAAATATGTGGTACCTAGTTTTCTTGGCGATTAAGAGAACTGGTTATGAATTGAAGGAAAAGGCTATAAAAGTAAAATAAGACCGTATTTTATGTAATGTTACCGTAAAGATAACAACCATTGTCTTCTTTTATCTGAAATACCATCCTCTCCCATCATTATAATATCCTCTACCGACCCCAGTACAAGGAGAAGGGGCATTTACATCAGATAATCCAGGAGAAAATCCAAATGGTTTCTAAGCTGAAAGGAATTTGTATACGTCTCTTGTTGGGGGGTGGGGGAAGTTATCCAATGTTTTGACCTCATGGGGCTATGTACACAACTAAAAGCGTTGTTTCTCCAGATTGCAACGTGTGCTGCATAAATTTTCTCACAGACTTTACTAGCTTCTTGACTGCACACCAAAATTCTAACTCAAACTCAGTTTTTCTTCTTTCTTTTTGTCCCCATCTACTTCATTTTGATTTTCTGCCTTTTTTTTCATATGTCTCTTCTCCTCTCTCTTCCATTTCCATCCTATTGAGATCCAGGGGAGAAGGACAAGAAGGTATTTCCAATATTGGAAAGGAGCTTTTAGCTCATAGCCATTTGAGGTTTTATTTCAAGCAGGGAAGAAGCAAGATAAAGCCTGCAAATCGAAAGATCACTGTGCTTGCTCTGAAGACAGGAGATTAGCAGGGCTTATAGTCAAATATGAGCTGTTTAATTCAGAAGTAGAATTGGTATAATATGGTAATTAACTGACAGGGAGAGGATTAATAATGTCTGGGTTTTCTGGCTTGGAAAACTAAGATGATGGTGGTGATCAGCTCCCACGATAGGAAATTGTGAAGAAAGAAAAGATTTGAAAGGAAATGAAAAATATTAGACTTAAGAAAAAGACACTTTGCTGATAGAAAGTCTTAACAATTTGGGGAGAAGGCAGTATCCTCCGGAATATACATTTTCATTGTATTGAAGTTATGGAGGAACATTGGATGAAATTATTTACACAATACAAACCCTGCAAGATGTTAGCAAATAATAAAATAATGTAATAATAATTGAGTGCTTACAGTGTGTGAGGTACTATTAAAAATTAATTTGTTTAATCTTCTCTACCCTGTAAAGTAGTTACTATTTTCATTCCCATTTTATAGTGAAGTAAACTGAGGCACATCAAGGTTCATTGTATTCCCCAAGGTTACACAGCTAATGAGTGGGCAAAAGCAAGATCATAAACCAAGCAGTCTAGATCCAGTCTTCCCTCTTAGCCTCTAAGTTACACTATGTCACAAATAAGTTCATTCCTTTTGCAATTTTTGGGTTGAGTTTTTCCCATTTCTTCCCAAAGTGACATATTTAGACAAAATTTAACTTAAGTTAAAATTAGGAATTTGGGAAGTTCTGGCTAATTGAGATTTAGCCACAGTCAGTTCTGGAAGCTCAGTGCCAAAGTACAAGAAGCCATGGAGCTGTGCGTCCACTTTTGAGCCCCTTATAAACTTGTAAAATACATCTAATCAGAAAAAAATGCAAGGATTGGCAGAATTTCAAATCCCTGCCCTGTTGAGTTTAAAGCCCTGACTTGTCAGGTGGGAGCTGCTATTTGTCATATATTCTTTGGCTTTAGACAGAGGCCTTGACGTTAGAGTCCTGGGCCAGGCAGACCTTCATTGAAGAAAAGCAGCGTTAGGCATTTTCCCACTATTAACCCTGCCAACCCTCGCTTGTATCACAGCCAGGTCAGACTTGTACACATGGCTTTGTGAAAGTTGACTTTGAACTTTTAATTAACCATTCTCTTCAAATGTTCAAAGTCTGGTTGTTGTGTTGGTGGTGCCCTAATACTAGAATGTATCAGAATAAAAAAGAAAAGTCTGCCATCTGCTATGAGACACAATTTTGGGGGGTATTTTTTATTCCAACTGCATCTGCAATTTTTTTTTCACTCACACATCTACCAAGGGAAAACCAATTATACCAAGAAAATAAAACTATGCATGCTTCTAGGACTGAAAACTCTTTGTGGATTATGAAAGAATAGGAATACTTTGTGATCACATACTCAGGTGTTAGCACCCAGATCAATCTCACACATACACATGATACCATGATACCATTCACTAAGACTAGGACGTACTAGAAGAAAGTCAGGTTTAAGGGAAGATCATTTCCTAAGTATTTACATATATTATCTCTGGTCCTCACATAATTCTGCAATACACAGTTCTTTCCTCATTTTGTTCATGAATAACTTGAGACTTATCAAGTTTAGGTAGCTTGTTCAAGTTCCTTCTACTGGTAAGAAGGAAAACTAAGATTTTAATCCTGGTCTTACTGTGATGTCAAAGCCCACTTTCTTTCTATTAAAGCATCTATATGACCTTCCTGTTCCCACTCCATTTCAAAAATGAGAACAATGTTCTACCAGATTGCCTCTTCCCAAGTATAGACACTATAACAGGACTCTCCTGAAATGTAATAGAGTTTGCATGCATTAAAACAATCTATTGAAATACATTAGTGGGCTTGCTAGAATGTCAGCAAATAGAAGAGGGGAAAAAACATAAGCTGAAATTTAATAAGGAGCAGTAAGCAACACAAAAAAGGGGAATATCTCTGAAGCAAATAATGGCATCAGTGCTATAATGCACAAGAAAGCTTAAGATCCGCATCAAAGGGATATGAATTTGATAGATACTAAAGAGTTTTGATCTTTGTCCACTCCTGGGTTCAGGAGGAAGCCAGTAAAATTCCTTCCTGGAGGAATGTATTTCTAATTTAGACCCTCAATATATGCAGAGATCAAGCCCAACAAAATATGAACTCAAATACATAAATACATACATATTTAAATAAATGAATAAAATCCAATGCACAATAACACAAGGCACTAGGGAGAGTTGGCAGAAATGAGATATATTAGAATAATAAGACTTATTTGTGGAGTTAAAAATGGAGAAGGAGGGTTACTTTCAAATAATGATAATAGATAAAGAATATTCATTTATTTTCACTTCATGGAAACCCACTAAAACAATAACAGAGTTTTCTTTTTTTCTAAAGACATAAACTCCTATGGATAAAGAATGAAAAAGGAAACCATCTGTTACTGTCTTAGCAGACCTAAAAAAGGTGAATCTTAAAGCAACACTAGCAAGCGTTATCTCTGATGGGATGGATACATCAGGCTATTGTACCCATATGTCATAGAATTGTTGACTTGCACACCTAAGGCACTGTTTTATTGTCTAGTTTTTAATTCCTCATTTCTCCTCATTCATTGCCCTTTCCTGTCTTCACTTCTTTTTCCATTCAGCATTAAAATTATAACATTCATTTGCCCTTCTATGTTTCAATCTACCTTACCAACAATCCTGCCCTTCAACTTTACCCATCTAAGAAAATCTCAACCCTGGATATATAGGACAAACAACTTTCCCTAACACTGGTCTTCCAGAGATTTCCCCAATGCAGGTCTTCAAGAGATTGTCATGATGTATAGCAGTTTGACCTCTTAGAAACTTATAATTACCAAACCTAAATGGGCCCATTACCGTTCTACTGCTTTCTACTCTTGACCCAACTTACCTTCTTTCAGTTCTTTTAGTGTGCTATGTTTCCACCTTCCTCAAGACCTTCATATATTTTTTCCTGCTATTCCTCTCTTTGACTACTTAACTCCTATACATACTTCATATCTCAGCTTAATTGTCCCTTGATCAGATATACACCTTCTGATTATCAGTTAAGATCAGATTTTTTTTTAATTTCATAGAATGCAGTACCTTCATTTTAGTAGCTTATTTCAGTGTGAGACATGTACTCATAGAACATGATCATTTGATTAATGGCAACCTGTAAGATCTATGAAAGTATCCACATTCCTGTATTTCCAATATCAGAATGCTTGGTAGGTAATAAAATCGAAAAGTAAGAGTATATTACTCCATTCTCACACTGTTGTAAACAACTGCCCAACACTGGGCAATTTATAAAGAAAAGAGATTTAATTGACTCAGAGTTCCATAGGGCTGGGAAGGCCTCAGGAAACTTATAATCATGATGGAAGGGAAAGAGACATATCTTACATGGTGGCAGGTGAGAGAGAGCAAATGTGTGAAGGAGGAACTGTCAGAGACATAAAACCATCGGATCTCCTGAGAACTCACTGACTATCATGAGAACAGCATGGGGGATACCACCCTCATGATTCAATCACCTCCCACCAGGTCTTTCCTTCAACATGTGGGGATTATGAGGATTACAATTCAAGATGAGATTTGGGTGGGGGCACAAAGCCTAACCATATCACTGAGTGATAGAAACAATCCTTTGAATGCAATTTGGTTTCCCATGTAGGGAAATTGAGATAAAATGGACTGGTCATCCTGACAGTAATAGTATAGCCCTCATAAAAGCTATACTTCTTTGGTGAGTTAACAAATTAGCTTTGCAGTTTATTCATAAATAGCTTCTGACTAATGCACTCACAGCTCCCTATCCAAGAGACTGACTCTTTCCCAGAAGATGAGTATTCATTTCATCTGTTACCCCTTAATCTGGCTTCATGCTTGCTAAGGAAACTGGAATATCCATGTTTGTCTATGTACAGGGAGATAATTCGCTATTCATGTTGGCACTATAATTTCCAGGACATGGGATAGTTTATTACTCAATAAAAGTTAATTTTCAAAAAAAAGATTGGTTTCTAATGCAACATTCAATGCATTTTAGTAATATGTGTCTCAGGGCTTGAATATATCAAAACATTGACAGAGAGGACGCTTGAGATGTATGAAAGGAACAATTCCTACCAGGTTTTCCTTACATCTGTTACATGTTGGGAGACTATCTTGGTTTGGCTTCTACCAGAAACAGATCCTGATACACAAGGAGTCATGTACAAGTAATTTATTTGCAGGTGCAGGCATAGGGAGAAAAGGAAGAGGAATAGTGAAGTGTGACAAGAAAAGAAATGAAGTGTCATTTGTTCAACTATCCTTGTAGGTATCTAAAGTTTAATTCCTCTGGGGAAATTCTGAGAGCTGATGTAAAACACATAGCTCAGAGTTATTTCATGTGAGCTGCGAGGGAGCAGAGAAATTTATGCTCCAACTCCAAACAGTTATTGCCTGAATACTGCTCCTGGGGGACAATATTACCCTGACATTTCTGGCCAATCATAGAGCAAAAACTCTCCAGGGCCACTGAAAGCTGTCCTGAAAAGACATACTGGTTCTGGTGAATAGAAATGAGGTTGTGTGCACTCAATTAGTAAGGGGCGGGACATGTGGATGAGGCCCTGACAGTGGCTGCTACAATGACAGTTCTTTCTTGTCAGCCACAGACAGTCTTGGTTTATGTCTGTTGTGTCAACATCTCATCCAGATACTGTTTGTTTCAGATTTTTCATTCTGAATGAAGTATTATTATCTATAGTTTTATTAAGTGAGTAAGGATGGATGTGTTACACCTGTACTTTGCTTTAGCTTCTATCATTGTTTCGTCTGGTTGTATGAGAAATGTGTGGAAAGTAAATACAATTTTTACTTTGAACACGTGGTTAAATCTATACAAAATACAATTGATAACCCATCTCTCTTTTCCTGGTCCTTTTCTGATATAACTAGCGCTTCCCTTTTAAGAAAAGCGTGCAGGGTCCTCAACGAATACCAGTTGTAAATGACATCTAAATTTCTGATCTGGGAGGTAAAGGAAGAAATACTCAACATTGCTGCCACTTGGCACACCAGTCATGGGTGCTGTAGCTTGTGACGTGCATGAAGCTACCAAGCTGTTAGAAGATAGAGTTAGGGGTCGGGAGCCGGTGGCTCACGCCTGTAATCCTAGCACTTTGTGAGGCCATGGCAGGCAGATCATGAGGTCAGGAGTTCAAGACCAGTCTGCCACCATGATGAAACCCTGTCTGTCTCTACTAAAAAATACAAAAATTAGCTGGGCATGGTGATGCGCACCTGTAATCCCAGCTACTCACGAGGCTGAGGCAGGAGAATTGCTTGAACCCGGGAGGCAGAGGTTACCATGAATGGAGATTGCACCACCGCGCTCCAGCCTGGGTGACAGAGCAAGACTCCAACTCAAAAAAACAAACAAACCAAAAAGAAGATAGAGTTAGGGGAAAATTTGAGAAATCAGCAGTTAGGTGTGAATAAAATATGTTCAGGAAATAGAAAGGACCAGCCTTCCATACAGCATTTACACTCTCAATACTTTTGCTACAGAGATTTTGTCAATTATTATACATTGCAACTTCACTATGTGTATATTTGTTTTATGTTTTGTTACATATTTTAATTTCGCTATCAACATTATTAGCTGAAATGAGCTCACAAACAAGTGTGAATGTGAATTTTCAAAATGAGTGCTCTACTTCTGTCTCCCAAGCGAATTGATAATGAATATGTAACTTGAACAAAATGTTTGTCAATATTCATTATTCATCAGGGGGACAGACAGAGTAAAATCACAGACGAATACTGAAGACACAATGCTGTTAAAGAAGCAGCAGTTTCTACTTTAAAATTTAGTTATTATTGACCAAAACAAAACAAAAATAAAAACTAAAACCAAAAGGAACAATTTAAGAAGTGCAGTTGCAGAGGGTGCATTTATGTAACACTCCATGAAGCATTACTTTTTATTTAGATAAAATGACTATGATTAAAAATTTTGTAAATCAATTTTCAGATTCTAGTATTACTTTTAAAAGTTCAGGAGTGAGGTAATAATTCTTCTTTCTTGACTCCATTAGTATAATTTCTTGCTAATGATACAGTGTCCTTAATTGCTTCAAACAGAAAAATTCACTAAATTCTAATAATTATTCTATATTTTTCATTCAATTTATGGAATCAAAGCAAAACTTTTGTAAATAAAGTTGCCCCCCCCCCCAAAAAAAGCAGGGCGTTATTGTGAAAGCTATTTGTTATAAATTTTGGTAAAAGTGTAACACTGATAATAAAATCATTTGGTTTTGCATTGATATACAAATCTAAATTTTGGTGGAACATAACATCTTATAGAGCAGGAATGTACTTAGCATTACTTATGGAGCACACAATTTTTATAAATAACTTAAGATTTAATTATAAAGTTAATAACATTTAATAACAATCTCTTAAAAACCTAAACAAGTTTGATATTCTACCAACGAAAATCTAAGCTACTGTCAAAATTTTAAAACTCTTTACATAAACATAGAGTAGATAAAATACACTGTTTTAGATATGCGACAGGTGAGGACAGTTAAAAAACAAAAAATAAACTTCAGGCCAGGCACAGTGGCACATGCCTGTAATCCCAGCACTTTCGGAGGCCGAGGCGGGCGGATCACCTGGGGTTGGGAGTGTGAGACCAGCCTGACCAACTTGGAGAAACCCGGTCTCTACTAAAAATACAAAATTAGCCAGGCGTAGTGGCATATGCCTGTAATCCCAGCTTCTTGGGAGGCCGAGGCAAGAGAATCGCTTGAACCCGGGAGGCGGAGGATGCAGTGAGCCGAGATCGCGCCATTGCACTCCAGCCTGAGCAACAAGAGCAAAACTCCACCTAAAAAAAAAAGAAAGAAAAAAGAAACTTCAGCAAGACAGTTCAAAATTTCTCTCTTAGCTTCCCCTATCAACCATACTTTAGGAATGTTTGAACATCTATAGTAATATTGAACCATTTTGCAAATTAGCTTTCTGAATTTTTATATTTTTCCAATAGTTAGAAGTCAAAAATATTCAATAAGTGGACCTCTGACCCCATGTATGAAAGAGTAACTGCTGTCGAAGTTGCCCTTTGATCAGAAACAAGAGAAAACTATATACAGATAGAGATAGAGAGATATATGATACAGATAGAGATAAAAAGATATCTAATGTTCCATACATATATGGAACACTGTCTTTCAGACATTGGCCTGCAGGCAATGAAGAAACAAAATGAGTACCGCAGATTCCAGGGTAACTGACTAGAGGAAGTTTCCAGGCTGCAGCATAGAGAAGAAGAACCCAAATAGGGTCCAGTGGTATTACTGAGTTGAGAATAAAGCCATCAAAGTTACAGAATCACTTTATCCCTGGGCGCAGTGGCTCACACCTGTAATCCCAGCACTTTGGGAGGCCGAGGCGGGCGGATCACGAGGTCAGGAGATCGATACCATCCTGGCTAACACGGTGAAACCCCGTCTCTACTAAACATACAAAAAATTAGCTGGGCGTGGTGGCGGGCGCCTGTAGTCCCAGCTACTCAGGAGGCTGAGCCAGGAGAATGGTGTGAACCCGGGAGGCGGAGCTTGCAGTGAGCCGAGATCTCGCCACGGCACTCCAGCCTGGACGACAGAGCGAGCCTCCCTCTCAAAAAAAAAAAAAAAAAAAAGAATCACTTTATCCTCTAAATAAAGGAAGATAAAGTGGCTAGAATTTGTGAGGCAAAATATTGGAGACGAAGTTGCCACACACACACACACGTGTGCGCGTGCACAGAGTGCTGCATGTACAGGAGTTTCCTTAATGTTTCATTTGAATAATTTTCTTTACATATATGAGGTGAAACTCCATAAAGCTGAGGAAATAACCAATGAAAAGTAGCAGGTTAAACAATTCAAGGAGTTCACACAACTGGGAATAGTTGGCATTAGCCGGAGTGGAGAGATCTTATAATACACAAGGCATCAAACAGAGACATCAAAATGGTATCATCTTAGTTATAGGACTAAATTAGCCTTACATTAAAGGCTACATTTTAGCCATCCTAACACAGTATACAAAGTGAGCCTCAAAAGTACTTTGCTAACTGTGAGTAACTTAACTTCATGCTAAAACAAAGTCCAATACTCTCTCAAATAATATGACAAAATCCAATAGCCAAAAAATGTTCAAATTACCAATGTCAAGCATCCAAATGAAAATTACTAGGCATGCAAAAATGTAGGAAAGGGATCACAAGGCAAATCAATAAACAGAAACTAACTCAGAATGTTAAAAATGTACTTCCAATATGAAGAGGAAAGTGTAAACATAATGAGATAAATTAAAAAGATAAAAACCATGCAAATTGACATTTTAGAGAAAAAAAATACAGCATTTGATATTTTTAAAAGTCCACACTTTGGATGGATTAATGTCACATTATGCAGTACAGAAGAAGAAAATTAGTGAAGTTGAAGACTTAGCAGCATCTGAATTTGGTAAAATTTTGAAGAGTCAAAAACAACGAAAACTTTTTGACATTTAACTTATTTGTGTTACATAAAATGTTTGCCAAAGTGGAGTATGCTGAAAGGAGATAAAAGACAGTAACCATGAGACATTTGGAATAAAATAGTTACTCATTTCAGTATTTTAAAAATTAAAAGTGAAAATATTCTGCTTTTAGCAGAAATTGTTCTGAGCTTACCAGGTAGCACCATAGTTGTAGAGACTATTTCTCAATGAAAAATATTGCAGTATTTTGAGAAGGATAAATTAAAGATGCTAAAAATTTCAAACTTATTAACCATACAATTAAGTTTTCAAGATTATAGGCAATTCTATCAAAAAGCCTAAAGTATTTAGTCCCCATTGAAACAAAAAATACATTTTTCATAAGAATATCAGTATATTGTATCAGTGAGTGATAGAGCTACAAAACTGATTAACATATGTGATATTCAGCAGGAATAATAATTCTGCTTGTGTTATTTTCTAAGGTTCAGATAATCAATATAAAGAAGAAGCTGGTAGCCATGCTTTGACAAACATGAATTATGCAATTTTTATTTTTTGAAATGAATTTTAGTTGTAACAATAAATTTTGAATAGGACTATTTTATAGGCCAACTGATAAAAATAATTTCTTGGCCAACAAATATTTTCAAAACATATAATTTTTATTTTTATCCCCATTTAGCCTCAAAATAGCCCCAATTTAGATGAAAAATTACCTGGTCACTCAATTTATGCACCAATTTTCAATGTGTCTTTATTTTTGCATTTAAACAATGTTTTGGATCATGCCAAAGTTGTCTATTTAGCTAAAATTTTATCTTAAAAATGTATTAGGAAGTTTTAGAAAATCCATAGACCTAGGCTCCTTGTAAGCCCCAGGTGTTAATAATTTCTGTGGTTGAAGGAGATAGCAAGAGGTTAAGATTAGCAGCAGCTTCTTTTCTTATGAGAACCCGGTGTGTAAAGATGAAAGGCAACATCATTCAAATGGAAAGAAGGTAAAAAAAGCAAATTTGAGAAGGAGTGACAGCTCTAAGGCTCCAAAATGATGATGGAATGAGGGATTTCTGGGTTCAGGACGTTTTCAAAGTAGCAAAGGGATTTGAATTGAGAAAACTTTTGGTAGATAGGTGACTTGTGTAACACAGATTTTCATGAGTCAACAACTGCCTATTTTTCCAAATTGTCCATTTCCAAGAACAATCTGGTTTATACTGAAGTCTGTTTACAGAGTACCTGCAGGATGCCCTCTCCTGGGTATTGTGTAACCCAGTGAAACCCCATCTATGGCCCTCACCTCTAACTCTTGACTCTCTACATTCCATTCTCTACTTTTTATCTTTATTGTAGATTCATTATTTGTGTTACTTTTGCCAGATAAAACAAAAATACAGAATGGTGAAGGCTGGATAGTCCTTAAAAAGTGCTGAAAAGTGGGAAGATTTACATAGTGGGAAAAATGGATAAGGATAGAGGATATGACTGAAGAGGGAGTGTGCATGTCCAATTTTAATGGAAAACTCTTCTCTTTTGCCAGTTGCATAGCCATAGGAGAGCAACCCAGTTGTGGCTCATTACTAATATTTGACTTTACGAATAACAGCTCCTGAAAACCCTAGCAGTCAACCTTGGTTCATTTCTCATATGTGATAATGGTGATATTATTCCTATGCCAATAGATATGACTTTCTTGCACATCTGTTTCTGTAACGGAAGAAAAGACCCTACACATCACATGAAAATATAACCCATAAATTATGGGGTTTGAATTGTCTGCATATTGCACAGACGGTGCTGTACCCACTTCCATTTCAATTATTCTCCTCTATGAATAGAGATAGTAGTCTGTAAATGCATTATTAATGTAGAATATTTCCCTTGTTTTTATAAACTTTGCCAGAGGCCAAATAGAATTTAAAGTTTTGGGTTATTTCTGAGTCAGGAAACTCATACATGTGGATAAAAGCCAAACTTCTAATATTTAATCTTAACTTAGCAGGATATTTTATACACATTCAATTTTATCCAAAAAGGTCTCAACTATTTTAAATCTTTCCTAGTACTGACATACATGTGGGCCAAAATTTAAAGGATCATTGTCAGTCATTCTTCTTAAAGATTGCTATTAACCATGCATACCTTCTGTCCTGATTGTGTTATGGAAGTAAAGATGTTTGTTTGTGGCCTAGGCCTGTCCTGTTGAGAAATAAGACCCAATGCTTGAAAATTAAAGCCCTTGCTTATTCTAGATGTGCATATTATGTGCAAAGAATGTTTGCTGACCTCTTCAAGAGTTCATAGGCTCATAGAAAAGGTTTTCTGCCATAGCAAATTTATTGTAACATCCAAGATTGATATGTAACATGAGATCAGAAGGACCACAATAAGTGAGAATGAGAGCAGGAATAAAACTTTCATATCATTAAGCCTACCACTATTATTTATAAATGTGGAAATTGTGCTCCATTGTGATCCAGTGACTTCTCCTGGATTAGTGTGGGATCTCCAATCTGGAAATACTTTTAGTTAGCTCAATTTTCGATGAGCTTCTTTTTTTTTTTTTTCTGAGATGGAGTCTTGCCCTGTCACCCAGTCTGGAGTGCAGTGGCACAATCTTAGCTCACTGCAAGCTCGGCCTCCCGGGTTCAAAGGATTCTCCTGCCTCAGCCTCCCAAGTAGCCAGGATTATAGGCATACACCACCACGCCTGGATATTTTTTGTATTTTTAGTAGAGATGGGGTTTCACCATGTTGGCCAGGCTGGTCTCAAATTCCTGACCTCAAGTGATCCACCCCCCTCAGCCTCCCAAAGTGCTGGGATTACAGGCATGAGCCACCACACCCGGCCTTTGATGAGGTTCTTATTCATACTCTTCAATTAGCCCTGTCTCCAGTTTTATGATAGCCTCAATAATTTACCTGGTAAAAGGTACTTGCAACAGTGCAATTTTATGAGAAATTAAGAGTAGAGTGAACTAGTCACAACATGATTGTCTCACACTATCCAAATAAACCATAAAGTCAATAAAATGTGGGTCAACTGGATCACAGATCTAAAGTACAAGGGTAACGTATCGTTTCCAAAGATTATTTCTTTAGTAAGTAATTTGCAATATGCATAATTCTTTTAAGCTGAGAATTTTATAATTCAGCTTTTTGGTATTTTTATGTCTGCTGGAAGGTGGGTGGAGGACAGCAGAGTGCAGAGGAAGAGGCAATTTAAAATTAGTGCTGAGTAAGGATTTTAGCTCCTCTCCCTATTAGCCATGTGATCTTCAAAAACACTACCTGACATTGCCTAAATAGTTGTCACCAGGGTTAAATAAAATTACAAATTATAAATGTAGAAACACCTAGCACAGTCTTGGCACATACTTAGTTCTCAATAATGCTAGTTTGTCTTTCCTCTAGTCTTTATAATTTGACCCATAAGCCACTAGCCACATATAGTGTGTTTGTCAGAGTCCCCATGTTAGCCACCATAGAAAACAAGAAAAGGATGTCATAAGGCATCGCTAGCTTTGTAAATGTCATCTGCTAAAATAATGTTTAATAATAATATTTTATGTAACTCATTACAATATATGTACTTATAGATGGTATATGGAATTTTCAACTTGGGTAATACTACAATAACATTAACTTGAAAGTAAGTTTAATAGTAGCGGACACCTATGTCAACAGGTCTTGTTGACATGGAAAGTGGGTGGTGAGACTGAATTTCCTCCCCTAATGTGACATCTGTTCCTTCGTGAAACAGTAAGATAAAGAAAGGCCAATCATGAAATATTAGAGCTGGATAGTATTTGGCATTGTGATCTAGTGAAACTAGGCCCTGGGAATGGAACTGTCAATTCAGAAATAACTTTCAAAGTTGAGAGATGTAGGGTAGGCCAAAGATACATTTTCAACCTCCCAAATCTCTCTTAGTGTCTTCTCATTTCTATTCTGTTACTTCCTTTTGGATTAGACATCATGGTTTCCCACTTGGACTTTTGCCAAGGTGTGAAATTGGTCTTCCTGCCCCCACTGTTATCACCTTCCAATCCATCACCCATAATCTCTCCAAAGGGATCTTTTAAAAACATAAGCCTGATTCTATACCTTGTCTGCTTAAAATGCCCCCTGATCATCCTCAGGTTGAAGTCCAGGATCATCGGAGTGTCATTCAAGAGTATGTATTAATTAGCCCTTGCCTACCATAGCAGTCTCATCCATCCCACTCCAGACTCTTCCTATGTTCTAGTCATTCCCAGCAGTTGACGGTCACCCAGTAAAACACAGAGACTCCAGTCTCTGTATATTTGTATGTGCTGTTTCCCCTTCCAGGGATATCCCATGACCTCACTCTGCTGAAGGTCAAGAAAAGATTTGGAAAGGCAATCAAGACATCAGGATGATCAACTATTAGGTTTTTAGGAGCACATTTGCACTCTAATTTCTAATGATCTTTCAAATACTCAGTCAAGTGTTATTTTTCCTGGCAAGTCTTCCCATACTTTCCCATCATCTTAAATACGTGTTCTACTTATTCCCGTTCAAGGTCACTGTGGGCATTTTACACACAGAATTGTAATTCTTAACTAATAGGGCTGTCTCAACTGGACCATGCATTTCTTGGTGTTAGGAAAGCATCTTTGTGTCCTCGACATGTGGAAAAGCCTTAGCTTCTACAAAATGTTAGTTTTTGGATTCATTGACAGAATTGTTATTGTTTGGTTCAAATTAAAAACTTTATGATTCTCAGACTTTGGTCAGAATAAGGGATCACAGCAAGTTAAATAGTAATGGACACCTATGTCAGATGGTCTTGTTGGCATGGGGAACAGATGGGGAGACTTAGTATCCTCTCCTAATGTGACATCTGTTCCTCTATGAAACAGGAAGAAGTAAAGGCCAGTCATAAAATGTTAGAGCTGCAAGAGATTTGAGGCATCTCCCTATTTCAGAGACAGAAATAAAGTCCTGAGAAGCCTCACTAATGTCATTGGGATGGCAGTGCTGGGTCCAGAACCCTGTTATCTTACTGCCCAATCCAGCATTCATCCATTTGCCTTTTCCACTCAAACAAGGCTTTTTTTTCCAAGAAGTAAGCAAACACTGCATACCAAAGTTCTTGCCAACTAGTCAGGCTGCAGAGATACTACTAACCTGGTGAGTCATGTCAGCACCTAGGGAGATTCTCTTGCTTTGATTTGGGGCTACTCATCATTTCACAAAAAAATAGCCTACGGGCTGCAAGAAAGCCATTAACTATGCTCTTTCATATTTATCCCATTGGCATGTTCTCATGAAATGACCTTCTATTTTCCTCTCTTTCTCCTTTCCTGCCTCAAAAAAAAGAAACATCAGTATGACATATGGATGGGCTCCAACATCAGCCAGTACATATATTAAAGTTTTAAGTCAGTTATTGTTCTAGTACACACCCTGAGGTTGAGAAAGAAAGAACATCCAGGACTAACAAACCTGATTGTTCTGGCAAAGTTGCCATTCAATTCATGCTGGCATTTCTGGGCTTTTCTTTTTCTTTAATATTCCAACTTCATTTTCTTAAAGTTAATGATTCAAGTAGCAATGTTTAACAGTACGATTGCATTGATTTTCTCTGTAAGAGTGCTGCCTCCTGGTCTCTTGTGGGTTTCCCAGGGAGCGTGAAGCCCGGAGTTTGCTTACTTAGTTGCAGAGACAGCTGTCAGTCTGAGGGTGAGTTCAGTAGGCCATGGATTATTCCTCACTTTATTGCTGTGTAAGCAAGGGGGAGACTCAGCTTGGAAATATGGGCACTTCACAACTTGGCATTCTTAGATTGAGAAAAAGACCCAATCATAACAGTTAAGAAACCAAATTACAACTGTGTATAACATGGGGAATTTTAACTTAACAACTGCTCTGAGCTGGACGTATGTGAGTATTCTGATTATTACTGCTGTAATTACAATTCTTATGAAGTATGATGGATGTTTTTCCTAGGCAAGTATTGGAAGTCAGTAAGGATGGTGGCTGTGCCAAGGGGCTGTGCTCTGGCTGGTGCTCAGTTGCAAGAGGAGACAGAGACCGTTTCTGCCCTGGCCTCCCTAACAGTGGATGTGGAACAGCCCTTTGCTCAGGAAGACAGCAGGTATGAATCCAACGTGCGGGAATAATCCGGGTCAGTCATATCCAGGCTCATCGTTGATATTTGTGAATCTTCCTCCTGGCTTTCCTTCACCTGTCTCCTCCACTTCCACCACCTGTCCTCTCCAAAGCCACAGATGCCACAGCACATGCTTTAGGCTATCGAGAATTCATTGCTTCATTCTTCATGCGAAATGCAGAGCTGGAGCATGTGGTTGCAGTTCACAGAGAGATAGAGGGGATGAGATAGGTGGTGAGAAAAATCACGCCTTATCAGATAATTGAGTGCAGATAGTTATGGAAAGAGCTGCTTGTGGGCTTAACTCCTTTTCCTAGTTATCTCTGTTTTTCCAGATGTTCTTTTTCTTTCTCTAATCATTTTGAAATTGCTGATATAACAAAGAGAAAGAGGAGAGTAGAAGATGGAAATAATGCTAGGCCGTTGGATAGCCAAAATACATACACACTCCTTACGTGGCTGTCCTTGAGGTCCACCAACTGGATAAAGGGGGAAGTTCCCTGCAAAGGAGACAAGAGACTGTGTGTAAAGGACTTGTGAACTTGGGGCTGATTTTATTTTATTTTGGGATAAGACAGAATTGGTTTTAATGTATCTTCTTATGAATATAGATTTCTGGAGAAAAAATACAGTTAAACTAAGATTTGATTCACTTGTTCTCTTTTTAAGGAATGTTTGTCAGTTTGTGCATTTGGTGTTCATCATTCAGTTCTACAGAAAATGGTACATTCAGAATTTCTTTGAAGTCTACCAAAGCCACCATAAATGTACATAAATATTGGTGATTTCTATGGCTGACTTCAAGGTCACATTTCCTCAATTTAAAAACAAATCAGGTGAGGCTTTACTAAAGCTCTGCCAGCTTGCACTCTTAAATTGCTCCTGAGAAGGAAATCAGACTCCCTCCGTCAATAACATCACAATTAATTACACAGATCCTGCTACTAGTGCACAGGTTGGCAATTTTCCCAAGAATGCACAAATACGAACAGTTCTACTTTCTTGCTTTTACTGGATACTCAGAGTTTAATGGATTTAACATCTTGTTTTGGCCAAGAACAGGAGATAAAATGAATAAGAGATTTTATTTCTATGCAATTATTTTCTCTTACCATAACCACTTAAACAGCAGATTAGCAATAAGGGGGAAAAGTTGTATATTACTCTATTGAAAGATATCTTTATATGAATATCTAGAGCATAAGGGAAAACTTACTTTACATCTTTGATAATAAGAACTAACCCCCTGCCGTTCCCAGCTAAGAACTGAACCAAGTTCATAATCCAAAGGTGTTGCAATTATTCCCAAGGCCAAAAACAGTTAGTTGTCTGTCATCTGAGGGCCATAAAACTGAGGAAACTAACATCTGTTAGTGTTGGATATAAAAGGAGCATAGCTATTCTTTAGAATTAATTTAATATAGCAAAACGAAGCTAAATTCCAACCTGAGTGAAATGAATTGTAAATATTTTTGCCCGTTAAAGTGCAGAGCTTAGAATAATTAACAATAATAAGTGATGTTATGAGCCTCAAGTAATATAAAAATCTCAGCAGTTTGGCAGGAATTGGCCCTGTAGGCAAACTTGTTTATCCTCAGGTAAACAGTGTGCTTGACTCATGGTAGTCTATAGAGATTTAACCTTGGCTTCAGTCCACAGTGATTTTTATTTTAAGCTTCATCTGATGGCAGAGAGAGAATGTGAATGTTCTGATGTGCAGGAAAGCAGAGTCAAAGCGTGTAGCCTGGTTTCATGTTCGTTTATCGCTTTTAGACAGATTATATCTATTGTGATTGATTTTTCTTGTGGGAAGAAAAATAGTTTTGCTTGAAATATTTTTGATGGCTTTGAAGTGAACTCCTTTTTTCAGCAGAGGAAAAGAAAAATTCTTCTAGAACTGGCTCTTGCATTTCAATTGAACCATGCATGAATTTCCTCAGAGACAGACAGACAGACACACACACACACAGACAGAAAGAGAGAGAGAGAATGCTCTGAAAAGCCACAGAGCATTTACTCTTTTCAGGGGAATACTATCAGTATTGTCCCCCTACTCAAACAGGAAAGATGACTTTCAAAATGAGATAAAGTGGCGGAAAGGTTTCTGGGCTTTTCTTATGAATGCAATATTATAAGCACACAGGAAATTGAAAAATTAGAAAAATCAGAGCGCTAAATGGATGGAAAAGAGTGAAGGCAAGATTCCTTTTATAGGAAATTCTTGCCAGTTATTTTGGAGAACATATTGGTGTTTGGAGTGAGATGACTCATTTCATACTAAGATTTTGGGTAAAGCAGCTCTTTTCCTGGCCAACTCATATCTGACTCATTTACCACTAGTGAATAAGGGATAAAATGCTCCTGGCTAAGAACCATTGTAAGTATTTTTTGTTCGTTTTTCTTGGATGGGGGAGGGGATGACAACACAGTGCAGATAGTCATTTCGTTTTTATAACTACATTGATGGGCCTTGAAGAATAAATTACTAGGAAAAGGCTGATATGTGGGAATTCCTTTTGGGGATAGTTAATTTTCAAACATAACACATAATTTTCTGGGGGCAAAAGACTTGATCAAAAAAATGATTGATGGGTCAACAAAACAAAACAATACAAAAAATCTTGAAGGGATCCAAGTTATATAGTCAAAGAAAATTAAATACATAGGCCTGGTCACATATAGCATACTACTTAGAAGCAAGAAGTTTTCTTATTGTTTGCTAGGAATGTGTACCTTTAAACAATTGTAGTTTGCATTTGTTGACTATCTGTTTCAAAATGCTTCTACTTTGGAAAGGTCAGTGCAGTACTCAGGTTTACTCTTGGATATCAGTTCAGGCTCTGCTGAAGATCAAGAAAAGATTTGGAAAGGCAATCAAGACTTCAGGATGATCAACTATTAGGTTTTTAGGAGCACATTTGCACTCTAGAATGCCTAACTTGGTGACTTTGTGTGTGTGTGCGTTTTTTTTTAACTAACACAAAAACCAAACAAACTTGAAAGTTAGATTTGCAGTTGTCATTTTGACCTGTAAATCGTGTTACATTTTTTTTAACAAAATCCAGAATAGTTGTCTCTTTAATCATTTAACTTTCAACTTTTGGCAACCTTTCTCATGAACGTGATGGTTTCATGTCATTAGATAATACAGAAACATGAGAAAACATATTATTCAAAGTCTGACCACTTTGTTTTTTGAGTAACTATCTAGTTTGTGAATATAACAGTGTAATAATCAGCTAAATCCAAGTATCATCTACCTGAGCTTTGAATGGCTTATCAATAGTTCCAATGACATAAAAAACCCCATTTTCCTGAATCTTAAGATTTATATAGAAATATAGACCATTATTAAATATACATTCATATCTAATGTACTTAGAAACATGATTTTCCTCAAATAGCCCATCCCAATGGGATTGTGTCTCCAAAGGCTTCTAGAAGCTAAATGTTGCACAAATTATTCACCCCTCTTATTTTATTCTATGACACCATTATGTTAAGCACTTGTTTAGGTAACTAAGAACTTATTTAGACAACTTAGATAACTAAGTATGTGCGTTAGGCTGTTCTTGCATTGCTATTATATAAATAGCTGAGAATGGGTAATTTATAAAGAAAAGAGATTTAATTAGCTCACAGTTCCACAGGCCTTTCAGGAAGCAAGTTCCTGGCATCTGCTTGGCTTCTCCAGAGGCCTCAGGAAGCTTAAAATCATGGAGGAAGGTGACTGGGGAGTGGGTACATCACATGGCAAAAGCAGAAGCAAACAAGAGAGAGAGTGGAGGGGAAGATGCCACACACTTTTAAAAAGCCAGATCCCATGTGAGCTCAGAGCAAGAGCTTACTTATCACCATGGAGATGGTGCAAGCCATTCATGAGGCATCTGCCTCCATGATCCAAACATCTCTCATGAGGCCCCACCTCCCACACTGGGGATTATATTTCAAAATGAGATTTGGGCAGGAACATTTATCCAAACTATATTAGCAGGCAAACATTTCAGTATAAATTTTGCTTTTAATTTTCATCCAGTGTCAACAAAGCCTTAGCTGAAAATTGAGGTGAGATTTGGAAGCTCCTGGTAAAAAGAAACATCTGCCCCCTCTTCACTTATCTTTCCTCCTCTTCCCAGGGCCATCATTTTATCTCTATTTTCCCAACGTGTTTAACATGTGGTCTTGAGGTGCATGTGAAGTCTGACTTAGAACATTAGGGATGTTCTAATCCTCCAATGCCCAATTATGTATTTTGGGGTTCAGTTCTGTATTATTTATAAAACAGTGTTTACTTTGAAAAAAGAAACAAAATTGAATAGAAACGTATATAAAATAAGATGCATAATTTAGCTTCCCATCTCATCTTTTTCTTCACTCCTTCAATCCTATCCTCCTACCACTACAGAGGAAGAGTAGAGCTTGCCTCTAGAGTCTCCACACTTCACAGTTGTTTGCTCAAGGGCAAGTTACTTAATCTCTCTGAGTTTAATTTTCCTCATCTTTAAAATGAGAGAAAAATGAAACAACACATCACAAGAACTTAAAACAATACCTGGCATGTAGTAAATACCTGATAAAACTTGATAAAGGTTGATTTTTATTATTTTTCTATCACTTTTCTTCTTCCTCAATTTGTTACACTTTTTCTTGTTCTTCTTGTTCTTGTTCTTCCTTCTTCTTCTTCCTCCTCTTGTTCTTCCTCTTCTTCTTCCTTCTTCTTCCTCCTTCTTCTTCTTCCTTCTTCTTCTCCTCCTCCTCCTTCTTCTTCTCCTCCTCCTCCTCCTCCTTCTCCTTCTCTTCTTCTTCTTCTTTTTTTTCTTTCTTATTCTTCTTCCTTCTCCCTTCTCCCTTCTCCTCCTTCTCCTTTTTTTTTGAGATGGAGTCTCACTCTGTCACCCAGGCTAGAATGCAATGGTGTGATCTCAGCTCACTGCAACCTCCACCTCCCGGGTTCAAACAATTCTCTTGCCTCAGCCTCTTGAGTAGCTGGGACTACAGGCACGTGCCACCATGGCCAGCTAATTTTTTTTGTATTTTTAGTAGAGACGGGGTTTTATCGTGTTAGTCAGATGGTCTCAATCTCCTGACCTCATGATCAGCTCACTTCTGCCTCCCAAAGTGCTGGAATTACAGGTGTGAGCCACCGCTCCCGGCCTGTTTCTTCTTTTAATATATTGGCCATCATTCAGTAATCTATAATATAAGAATATAGAGCCTATACTTGGGCATCTATACCTTTAGCTGTTCATAGGTTAAATCAATCAGGACTATCCTCCAACCAGCAGAATGAGGAAGAAGAACATGTGAAAATATCAAGTTCATTCACTCTTTCAACACTTTCTGATTATTTATAGGAGCCAGATAAAGGGTTAGAGGCCAGGATCACAAAGCTGCCTTGTACTCCTCAAAACATTCACATACTTTTTTACAGCAGCAGTAGAATACTGCAAATTTAATGGCTTAAAACAATACAAAGTTTGTCGGTTAGAAGTCTAACTAACCCAGGTCTCACTGAGCTAAAAGCAATGTACTGGCAAGGCTGCCTTCATTTGTGGAGGCTCTGGGGAAAAATTGGTTTCCTTGCCTTTTCCATCTTCTGGAGGTTGCCTGCATTCCTTGGCTCATGACCCCTTCTTCCATCTTTAAAGCCAGCAACTTCACATCTATCTGACCTTTCTTCAGTCATCATATCTCTCTCTGCCTTCAGCTGAGAAAGGGTTTCTGCTATTAAGGGCTCATATAATTAGATTAGACTCACCAGGATAATTTAGGATTAATTTCTCCACCTTATCACCCCTAACTTTAATCACAACTACAAAATCACTTTTGCCATGTAAGGTAACATATTCACACGTTCCAAGGATTAGGACATGGATAGCTTTGGGGACTATTATTCTTCCTACCACAGAAACAAACATGAATAATCAACTATAATAAATGACAAGTCTTTGATAAGATTGAAATAGGGTCCTGCAAAATGAAAAAAAAAAGCAAAACAAAACACCTTATAGGTCAAGGACTGGGGAGCAAATCACAGAACCAGGGAGAAGTGAATCAGCGTGGAAGAATGTGTAGATTTCACACAGTAAATAGGACAAAAGGCATTCAAGATGTCTTTACTTTGACAAGAGAATTTAAGAAGCCCTTACTTTACAAGAAAATAACTTGAGACAATACATACATTTTTAACTTCTACTGCTGACACTCAGTCCAAAGTGCCATCATCTCTAATCCAAACTTTTACAGTAGTTTCCGTACTGGTTTTCATATCCAGTTTTACCTTCTTTCTAATCCATTTTATACACCTCAATCAAAAACAAAACAAAACAACTGGAAAGCATATCTGGTCATGCCTCTGCTTGAAACCCTTCAATACTTTTCCATTTCCCTTAACATAAAGATCATCATCTTCAATAGGCTCCGTAAGGTCTGTATTAGTAGACTCATACCTATAATTCCTGCCTTACTTCTAACATTCTTCCTCTTTCTTTTCTGATGTGGTTTCCAACAATGACCTTAATTAATTTTTAATGGAAGTATATCTTACATATAATAACATGCACACGTTCTAAGCTTTTTACCAATGCCACCCTCATATAAACACCACCCAGAACAAGTTCAAGAACATTTTTATTACCTCCAAAAACTTTGCTTCTGCCACTTCCCAGTCGGTGCCACTCCCTGCAGAGGTGACTACCGTTTTACTTTTAACACTGTCAATTATGTTTGCCTGCTCTTGAATTTCATTTAAATGGAATCATGCATGTGTACTGTATTTCTTAATCTGACTTATTTCACCTCATTAAGCATGTTTTTGAGATCTATTTATGCCATTGACAATCAAAAGTTTCATTTTTATTATTGTACATTACTCCAGTGTATTAATACACCCTAATTTGTTTATCCGTATACCTGCGGATGGATGTTTAGCTTGCTTACACTTTCAGGGCTATTATGAATAAAGCTGATCAATCAATTATTATTGTGGTTTAAAAACACATGTAAAACCGTCTTAACCATGTTAAGTGTTCAATACAGCAGTGTTTATGTGTGTATTGTTGTGCAACAGGTTTCTGGAACTTGATCTTGCAAAATGGAAACCTTGTAGCCATTGACCAGCTCCTTCCTCTTCCCCCTCATCCTTCCAGCCCCTATCAACCATCACTCTGCTTTCTGTTTCAGAGTTTGACTACTTTAGATACTTCATATAATTGGAACCATGCAACTTTTGTCTTTTTCTACTGGCTTACTTCACTTAGTGTAATGTCCTTAAGGTTTCTCCATGTGGTAACATATGAAAACATTTCCCTCTTTTTTAAGGCTGAATAATATTCCATTGCATGTATATGCCACATTTTCTTTATCCACTCATCCATTGATAGACTCTTGGATTGCTTCCACCTCTTGACTATTGCGAATGAATGCTGCGGTGAACATGGATGTGCAAATAACTCTTTAAGATCCTATTTTCAGTTTTTTTGGATGATATATACCCAGAAGTGATATTTCTGGATCATATGGAAATTTTATTTTTAATTTCTTGAGGAATCTAAATCTCTATGAAATTTTCATGCAAGTTTTCTTTTTGTGGTCACAGCACTCAGTTTTTTTGGATAGATAGCTAAGATAGCTAAAAGTAGAATTGCTGGGTTGTAGGGAAGTCATATGTTTTACTTCATAAAAAACTTCCAAAGTGTTTTCCAAAGTGGCTGTACCATTTTTCATTCCCACTAGCAACGAATGACAGTTCCAATTGCATTATAGCCTCACCTACACTTGGTAAAATCAGTCTTCATAATTTTAGCCTTTTATTGTGGGTGTGGAGTGATATTTCATTGTGGCTTCAGTTTTCCTCTAAAAAGCCATACTCATGTCCACATCAGGGCTTCCTTGGCACATGCCTTCTACTCTGTTTGGAATGTTTATCCTGTCCTCTACCTTCTTCCACCAACCCTTTATTGGCCTTCCCATTCTTTTCATCATATCCTGTAGATTTCAGATCAAATATCACTTCTTCTTCTTGAAAAATATTCACCGACCACTAACCCCCAAATTAGATCAGGTCCTCCATACTTTCTCATGTCTCCCTTACACTTCTGCATTATTCCACATGACATAATTGAAAATTAGATACATTTGTGTGCTTATTTGATTCCTTTATGTTTTCTCCTGTAAGCTCCTTATGAATAGAATCTGCATCCCTTTGGCTTAGCATTATTTTTTTAATAGCAGTATATTACCTGACACAAATTAGGTACTCAAGATCCATTTTGTTAGTAACAGACGAGCAAAAGTTCAGAGAGTATATGAGTGCAAACTTTGGGAAAGGAAAGGACTCTCGGGGCAGTTGGGGTGCCACAGAGTTGAGTAAGCTGGCTGGGTAGAAAGGGATCATGGCACAAAATTTAATGGAAGGGAATTAAAATATTACCATTGGAATTTGAGTTATATCCTGTTTTCAGTATTAAACTTTCACAGAGAGAGAGAGAGATAACTTAGGTCTATACATTGAACAGAGAGTGTCATGGAGGAGGGGCCAGCATACTACTAAAGGGACAGCCAAGAAACCCTTATGGTAATTGTGGTAAAGAAGCCAATTAATCATGGTAGAAGAAAAGGAGAGGAAGAAAACCTAGTGTAGATAAATTATTGAGAAATAGTGAGTAGTTGGCAATTCATGAAATATCAATGAAAGGGGAGAG
Organism: Gorilla gorilla gorilla; assembly: GCF_029281585.2. Classification (NCBI taxonomy): domain Eukaryota; kingdom Metazoa; phylum Chordata; class Mammalia; order Primates; family Hominidae; genus Gorilla; species Gorilla gorilla. The sequence goes on from NC_073230.2 coordinate 26,432,277, forward strand.
AAAGAAGTCCAAATTAATAGTCTGGATGATAATGCCATTAGCTGAGAGAGAAAAAAGGAAGACGTTGGTTAAAGGTGACTATGTATTGTAGAATTAAGAGGCGGACATGGAGAAAAGGAAGCAATAAGGCAAACTAGGGTTGAGTAATGGTACTGTTAGAAAATCTATGTCAATTCCCCACAAAAACTTGCTGCCAGTTGTATTGTTATGGTAGGTGTGAGTTTGTGTGTGTGTGTATACATATGTTTGCTTTTGTTGGGCTTTTATTTCTGCACAGCCTTGTGATATGAGGGAATATATTCACAATCACACATTTAGGTGTAGAATTGTTACACAGGAAGTCTGTACTGAGAATATTTCTGGATCTTTATTCTTTTTTTTATTCTTTGTTTTTCTTTTATTTATTTATTTATTATTATTATACTTTAAGTTTTAGGGTACATGTGCACAATGTGCAGGTTAGTTACATATGTATACATGTGCCATGCTGGTGTGCTGCACCCACTAACTCGTCATCTAGCATTAGATATATCTCCCAATGCTATCCCTACCCTCCCCTCCACCTCACAACAGGCCCCAGAGTGCGATGTTCCCCTTCCTGTGTCCATGTGTTCTCATTGTTGAATTCCCACCTATGAGTGAGAATATGCGGTGTTTGGTTTTTTGTTCTTGCGATAGTTTACTGAGAATGATGATTTCCAATTTCATCCATGTCCCTACAAAGGACATGAACTCATCATTTTTTATGGCTGCATGGTATTCCATGGTGTATATGTGCCACATTTTCTTAATCCAGTCTATCATTGTTGGACATTTGGGTTGGTTCCAAGTCTTTGCTATTGTGAATAGTGCCGCAATAAACATACGTGTGCATGTGTCTTTATAGCAGCATGATTTATAGTCCTTTGGGTATATACCCAGTAATGGGATGGCTGGGTCAAATGGTATTTCTAGTTCTAGATCCCTAAGGAATCGCCACACTGACTTCCACAATCGTTGAACTAGTTTACAGTCCCACCAACAGTGTAAAAGTGTTCCTATTTCTCCACATCCTCCCCAGCACCTTGTTGTTTCCTGACTTTTTAATGATTGCCATTCTAACTGGTGTGAGATGGTATCTCATTGTGGTTTTGATTTGCATTTCTCTGATGGCCAGTGATGGTGAGCATTTTTTCATGTGTTTTTTGGCTGCATAAATGTCTTCTTTTGAGAAGTGTCTGTTCATGTCCTTCACCCACTTTTTGATGGGGTTGTTTGTTTTTTTCTTGTAAATTTGTTTGAGTTCATTGTAGATTCTGGATATTAGCCCTTTGTCAGATGAGTAGGTTGCGAAAATGTTCTCCCATTTTGTAGGTTGCCTGTTCACTCTGATGGTAGTTTCTTTTGCTGTGCAGAAGCTCTTTAGTTTAATTAGATCCCATTTGTCAATTTTGGCTTTTGTTGCCATTGCTTTTGGTGTTTTAGACATGAAGTCCTTGCCCACGCCTATGTCCTGAATGGTAATGCCTAGGTTTTCTTCTAGGGTTTTTATGGTTTTACGTCTAACGTTTAAGTCTTTAATCCATCTTAAATTGATTTTTGTATAAGGTGTAAGGAAAGGGTCCAGTTTCAGCTTTCTACATATGGCTAGCCAGTTTTCCCAGCACCATTTATTAAATAGGGAATCCTTTCCCCATTGCTTGTTTTTCTCAGGTTTGTCAAAGATCAGATAGTTGTAGATATATGGTGTTATTTCTGAGGGCTCTGTTCTGTTCCATTGATCTATATCTCTGTTTTGGTACCAGTACCATGCTGTTTTGGTTACTGTAGCCTTGTAGTATAGTTTGAAGTCAGGTAGTGTGATGCCTCCAGCTTTGTTCTTTTGGCTTAGGATTGACTTGGCAATGCAGGCTCTTTTTTGGTTCCATATGAACTTTAAAGTATTTTTTTTCCAATTCTGTGAAGAAAGTCATTGGTAGCTTGATGGGGATGGCATTGAATCTGTAAATTACCTTGGGCAGTATGGCCATTTTCACGATATTGATTCTGCCTACCCATGAGCATGGAATATTCTCCCATTTGTTTCTATCCTCTTTTATTTCATTAAGCAGTGGTTTGTAGTTCTCCTTGAAGAAGTCCTTCACATCCCTTGTAAGTTGGATTCCTAGGTATTTTATTCTCTTTGAAGCAATTGTGAATGGGAGTTCACTCATGATTTGGCTCTCTGTTTGTCTGTTGTTGGTGTATAAGAATGCTTGTGATTTTTGTACATTGGTTTTATATCCTGAGACTTTGCTGAAGTTGCTTATCAGCTTAAGGAGATTTTGGGCTGAGACAATGGGGTTTTCTAGATATACAATCATGTCATCTGCAAACAGGGACAATTTGACTTCCTCTTTTCCTAATTGAATACCCTTTATTTCCTTCTCCTGCCTAATTGCCCTGACCAGAACTTCCAACACTATGTTGAATAGGAGTGGTGAGAGAGGGCATCCCTGTCTTGTGCCAGTTTTCAAAGGGAATGCTTCCAGTTTTTGCCCATTCAGTATGATATTGGCTGTGGGTTTGTCATAGATAGCTCTTATTATTTTGAAATACGTCCCATCAATACCTAATTTATTGAAAGTTTTTAGCATGAAGGTTGTTGAATTTTGTCAAAGGCCTTTTCTGGATCTATTGAGATAATCATGTGGTTTTTGTCTTTGGTTCTGTTTATATGCTGGATTACATTTATTGATTTGCATATATTGAACTAGCCTTGCATCCCAGGGATGAAGCCCACTTGATCATGGTGGATAAGCTTTTTGATGTGCTGCTGGATTTGGTTTGCCAGTATTTTATTGAGGATTTTTGCATCAATGTTCATCAAGGATATTGGTCTAAAATTCTCTTTTTTGGTTGTGTCTCTGCCAGGCTTTGGTATCAGGATGATGCTGGCCTCATAAAATGAGTTAGGGAGGATTCCCTCTTTTTCTATTGATTGGAATAGTTTCAGAAGGAATGGTACCAGTTCCTCCTTGTACCTCTGGTAGAATTCGGCTGTGAATCCATCTGGTCCTGGACTCTTTTTGGTTGGTAAGCTATTGATTATTGCCACAATTTCAGCTCCTGTTATTGGTCTATTCAGAGATTCAGCTTCTTCCTGTTTTAGTCTTGGGAGAGTGTATGTGTCCAGGAATTTATCCATTTCTTCTAGATTTTCTAATTTATTTGCGTACAGGTGTTTGTAGTATTCTCTGATGGTAGTTTGTATTTCTGTGGGATTGGTGGTGATAGCCCCTTTATCATTTTTTATTGCATCTATTTGATTCTTCTCTCTTTTTTTCTTTATTAGTCTTGCTAGCGGTCTTATCAATTTTGTTAATCCTTTCAAAAAAACCAGCTCCTGGATTCATTAATTTTTTGAAGGGTTTTTTGTGTCTCTATTTCCTTCAGTTCTGCTCTGATTTTAGTTATTTCTTGCCTTCTGCTAGCTTTTGAATGTGTTTGCTCTTGCTTTTCTAGTTCTTTTAATTGTGATGTTAGGGTGTCAATTTTGGATCTTTCCTGCTTTCTCTTGTGGGCATTTAGTGCTGTAAATTTCCCTCTACATACTGCTTTGAATGCATCCCAGAGATTCTGGTATGTTGTGTCTTTGTTCTCCTTGGTTTCAAAGAACATCTTTATTCCTGCCTTCATTTCTTTATGTACCCAGTAGTCGTCATTCAGGAGCAGGTTGTTCAGTTTCCATGTAGTTGAGCGGTTTTGAGTGAGCTCTTAATCCTGAGTTCTAGTTTGATTGCACTGTGGTCTGAGAGAGAGTTTTTTATAATTTCTGTTCTTTTACATTTGCTGAGGAGAGCTTTACTTCCAAGTATGTGGTCAATTTTGGAATAGGTGTGGTGTGGTGCTGAAAAAAATGTATATTCTGTTGATTTGTGGTGGAGAGTTCTGTAGATGTCTATTAGGTCTGCTTGGTGCAGAGCTGAGTTCAATTCCTGGGTATCCTTGTTGACTTTCTGTCTCGTTGATCTGTCTAATGTTGACAGTGGGGTGTTAGAGTCTCCCATTATTAATGTGTGGGAGTCTAAGTCTCTTTGTAGGTCACTCAGGACTTGCTTTATAAATCTGGGTGCTCCTGTATTGGGTGCATATATATTTAGGATACTTAGCTCCTCTTGTTGAATTGATCCCTTTACCATTATGTAATGGCCTTCTTTTTCTCTTTTGATCTTTGTTGGTTTAAAGACTGTTTTATCAGAGACTAGGATTGCAACCCCTGCCTTTTTTTGTTTTCCATTTGCTTGGTAGATCTTCCTCCATCCTTTTATTTTGAGCCTATCTGTGTCTCTGCACGTGAGATGGGTTTCCTGAATACAGCACACTGATGGGTCTTGACTCTTTATCCAGTATGCCAGTCTGTGTCTTTTAATTGGAGCATTGAGTCCATTTACATTTAAAGTTTATATTGTTATGTGTGAGTTTGATCCTGTCATTATGATGTTAGCTGGTTATTTTGCTCGTTAGTTGATGCAGTTTCTTCCTAGTCTCGATGGTCTTTACATTTTGGCATGATTTTGCAGTGGCTGGTACCGGTTGTTCCTTTCCATGTTTAGCACTTCCTTCAGGAGCTCTTTTAGGGCAGGCCTGGTGGTGACAAAATCTCTCAGCATTTGCTTGTCTGTAAAGTATTTTATTTCTCCTTCACTTATGAAGCTTAGTTTGGCTGGATATGAAATTCTGGGTTGAAAATTCTTTTCTTTAAGAATGTTGAATATTGACCCCCACTCTCTTCTGGCTTGTAGAGTTTCTGCTGAGAGATCTGCTGTTAGTCTGATGGGCTTCCCTTTGAGGGTAACCCGACCTTTCTCTCTGGCTGCCCTTAACATTTTTTCCTTCATTTCAACTTTGGTGAACCTGACAATTATGTGTCTTGGAGTTGCTCTTCTCTAGGAGTATCTTTGTGGCGTTCTCTGGATTTCCTGAATCTGAATGTTGGCCTGCCTTGCTAGATTGGGGAAGTTCTCCTGGATAATATCCTGCAGAGTGTTTTCCAACTTGGTTCCATTCTCCCCATCACTTTCAGGTACACCAATCAGACGTAGATTTGGTCTTTTCACATAGTCCCATAATTCTTGGAGGCTTTGCTCATTTCTTTTTATTCTTTTTTCTCTACACTTCCCTTCTCGCTTCATTTCATTCATTTCATCTTCCATCGCTGATACCCTTTCTTCCAGTTGATCACATCGGCTCCTGAGGCTTCTGCATTCTTCACGTAGTTCTTGAGCCTTGGTTTTCAGCTCCATCAGCTCCTTTAAGCACTTCTCTGTGTTGGTTATTCTAGTTATACATTCTTCTAAATTTTTTTCAAAGTTTTCAACTTCTTTGCCTTTGGTTTGAATGTCCTCCCGTAGCTCACAGTAATTTGATCGTCTGAAGCCTTCTTCTCTCAGCTCATCAAAGTCATTCTCCATCCAGCTTTGTTCCATTGCTGGTGAGGAACTGCGTTCCTTTGGAGGAGGAGAGGCGCTCTGCTTTTTAGAGTTTCCAGTTTTTCTGCTCTGTTTTTTCCCCATCTTTGTGGTTTTATCTACTTTTGGTCTTTGATGATCGTGATGTATAGATGGGTTTTTGGTGTGGATGTCCTTTCTGTTTGTTAGGACAAACAGACAGGACCCTCAGCTGCAGGTCTGTTGGAGTACCTGGCCATGTGAGGTGTCAGTGTGCCCCTGCTGGGGGGTGCCTCCCAGTTAGGCTGCTAGGGTGTCAGGGTCAGGGACCCACTTGAGGAGGCGGCCTGCCCATTCTCAGATCTCCAGCTGCGTGCTGGGAGAACCACTGCTCTCTTCAAAGCTGTCAGACAGGGACATTTAAGTCTGCAGAGGTTACTGCTGTCTTTTTGTTTGTCTGTGCCCTGCCCCCAGAGGTGGAGCCTACAGAGGCAGGCAGGCCTCCTTGAGCTGTGGTGGGCTCCACCCAGTTGGAGTTTCCCGGCTGCTTTGTTTACCTAATCAAGCCTGGGCAATGGCGGGCGCCCCTCCCCCAGCGTGGCTGCCGCCTTGCAGTTTGATCTCAGACTGCTGTGCTAGCAATCAGCGAGACTCTGTGGGCGTAGGACTCTCTGATCCCGGTGCGGGGTATAATCTCCTGGTGTGCCATTTTTTAAGCCCTTGGGAAAAGCACAGTATTTGGGTGGGAGTGACCCGATTTTCCAGGTGCTGTCCGTCACCCCTTTCTTTGACTAGGAAAGGGAACTCCCTGACCCCTTGTGCTTCCCGAGTGAGGCAATGCCTGGCCCTGCTTGGGCTTGCGCATGGTGCGCGCACCCACTGACCTGCGCCCACTGTCTGGCACTCCCTAGTGAGATGAACCTGGTACCTCAGATGGAAATGCAGAAATCACCCGTCTTCTGCGTCGCCCACGCTGGGAGGTGTAGACCTGAGCTGTTCCTATTCGGCCATCTTGGCTCCTCTCCATCTTTATTCTTTTGTTGCAAATTCTTATTTTGTTCTTGATTTAAATTATCCTACTTCTAAAGAGCATTGAAATCATTCCAACATATGTATATAAACATTTCAAAAACTATTTATGGGATGTCTAGTATGTATACAAAATGGTATAACATTGGAGGGGGAAGATGAAAAATGAATGAGGAAATGAAAGAACATAAAACAAAATTCACAAAATACGAACTAATATATGAATTAGTTATATATAAAATCAGTTTGTGAATACTGCAAAGATAAAGAAGTCATCAGGCCAGGCACAGTGGCTCACGCCTGTAATCCCAGTGCTTTGGGAGGCCAAGGTGGGCAGATCACGAGGTCAGATCTAAACCATCTTGGCTAACATGGTGAAACCCTGTCTCTACTAAAAATACAAAAAATTAGCCAGGTGTGGTGGCAGGCACCTGTAGTCCCAGCTGCTCAGGAGGCTGAAGCAGGAGAATGGCGTTAATCCAGGAGGCGGAGCTTGCAGTGAGTGGAGATTGTGCCACTGCACTCCAGCCTGGGTGACAGTGAGAGACTCCGTCTCAAAAAAAAAAAAAAAAAAGAAGTCATCAGTGAGATAAATAGACTTACTTATGACACATACTTATGAAAGTCATTTGATTCTCTGTCTTTTACTTTAGCTTTTGTGGCTTACTAAAAGTCAAATCTTTGTCCAAACTGATTAGTTATCAAATAAATGCAAATTTGAATAACAACAAGGTATTGTTTTACATATATCAGATGGTAAACATTCAATTAGAATATAAGGTCAATGGAGAATGTGAGTTCTATGAGAGCAGGGATGTTTGTCTGTTTTGTTCATTGCTATGTTCCTAGTGCCTAGAACAGAACCAGGGCACACAGTACACACTCAGCAACTTTTTCTAGAATCAATGAAAAATATTAGTAAACTAAGTATTGCTAGCATGGGTGGAGATGTGGGGCTTTAGAGCCTCACTGCTTTGGGAAGATAAACTATGGCAGCCATGCTGCATACTAATTTAGTACCATTTTATATACACAAAATATATGACCTGGTAATTTTGCTCTTGGGAATGTATACCAAAGACATTCTCAGCGTAAGTCTTTAGAGTACGTGTACTAGGAAGTTCACTACAGCTTTATTCATGGTGAATAGAGAGTTGGAGTCAAGCCCAGTGTCCATTATTGGGAGAATGAATATAGTTAAAATGTGGTGGATGCACCGTATGGAGATGCCACGTAGAAGTTACCAGCTTCAAACTAGATAAATATAAGTGCATGACAGATCTAGTAAATACAGTACTGAGTGAGAAAATTATGCACATGTGTATAAAGATAAAATTTACATAAAATAAAAATATATACCCACAAAACAATAATACACAGCTTTAAAGAACACTTGCAAACAAAATAATGTAACAGGCATTGTATTGCTTGCCTTTCAGGAGGAAGAGAAGTAGAAGTAAGAAATAAGAATTAAATTAAATCAGTAAAATGAGAAAATGTTTTACTACATAACAGTGTTAATATAAATTAAACAAATGCTATTTTTAAAACCACAAGAAATAAGATTTAAGAGAGAATACAAGAATTTAATACTACATCTTGTCTCAAGTGAAATTACTTCTTTTTTTTTTTTTACTTTTGTAAATTATGTTATGGCTGTTGGAGTGAATTGATCCTTCTTTAGGATATGAAATCTTTGATTATCATTGACAGAAAACTATCAATGTTCACTGTGACATTGACTTGCTGGAGGGAAGCTTATGTCTTTCAATTCGTTAAACCATCATACTAAAATTTGTCTTTGCTGGGTTGATTTTATAATTATCTCTGAACTTACTGTCTTTACCTCCCTGCATGTCTTTCCTTCCCCCAGCTTGTGTCTTTGTTAATCAAGGTGAAGTAGACATGTATCTAGGGATGGCTGAAGTGGGAAGCCCCCAGATTTTCAGAGCACTGCTTCTCATTCCTCCAAACACTGCCATTAAAGGGTCATCACTCACCAGCTTACTTTCTAAATGTTCCATAAAGAAATCATCTTTTTTAAAAATGTAGACATATAAAATAGTGATCTAGGGACAGGGATTATATGAAGATAATGCCACCTCTAGTGAGAGCTAGGGATATGAGAAGGGAGATACTATAAATTGTCCCAATGGCAGATATAAATAATCCAGTTATTTTACCGTTGTTTCACACTTCACAGTTTATAAATCATGTTTTCTTACATTAAGTCATTTATTAACTCATTTCAATTCTCATAACCGTGAGGGCAAGTAAGGGATTATTATTTCTATTTTAAAGATAAAATTGACAATCTAGAGACATTGACTGACTCAAAGTCAAATTTTCGAAAGTAAAACAGCTGGGACTTGAACCCAGAACATCTACCTGGAAATCCAGGATATTTTCCAACTTACTATGCTACTAAAACTTCTATGCTGCAAGACACTGGGGAGAATTGAGGCTAGACATGGTGGCGTACCCCTGTAATCCCAGCATTTTGGAAGGCTAAAGCAGGAGGATCTCTTGAGCCCAGGAGTTCAAAACCAGCCTGGGCAACATAGCAAGACCCCATCTATAATTATTTTTTTTAAATTAGCCCAGCCTGTTGGCACATGCCTGTAGTCTCAGCTATTCAGGATACTGAGGCAGGAGAATGGCTTGAGCCCGGGAGGTTGAGGCTGCAGTTAGCTGTGACTGTGCCACTGCACTCCAGCCTGGGCAACAGAGTGAGACGCTGTCTCAAAAATACATAAATAAATGAGAGAGAGAGAGAGAATTGGTTAATTATGCATATGTGTAGATGGTTCAATAGAAGGTAGCCAGCTATAAGTGGTTTATTCCAAAAAAAAGAGGTCAATATAAAATGATTTCAAAGAGAGGAAAAGGCAGAGAAGCATCTGATGGAAAGCTTTCTATTGTACCTGCAAGTTGCCCTGTTTCAATCAAAGAGGCTTAGTTTTTGGCAGTGAGTGGATTGCAGTGTAGACAGCCTACTCACATCCTTTAAGCCTAGGTTGGACATGTGGAGAACTCACAGATCCTCCACCACAGAGACATGTGTATTCCTTACATGTGTGACCTCTGAGACATTTCCCACACATGACTGTCTCTGGAATTCCAGCCACACTGAATCCTGGATTTGGGGGAAAAGATTATCCTGCTGCAGCTTGAGTTAGAAATTGGAAAAATCGGTCTCCATTAGAATATCCAGTTTGAGTTCTATAACTGTATTATTCACATATTCTCAGATGTAAATAAGGCTATATATTTATGTATGAATTAGTTTCAAAACTTAAATGTCTTCCTTAATTTAAAATCTTTCTTTGAATGCTGATCATTTTTGATAGAAGAGACTTCTGAAGTATGACTCATTTATCTTATGTACCACCTCTAAACACTCTCTCACAACCTCCTTATCCCAGACACTCTAGGACAGGCTATAACTTCTTAAGAAGCAACTTTTTAAATATTCCACAGACTCTTTTAGAATTTTCTTTTTTGGTAACAATAAATAATGAAGACTTAACGATTATCATTCTTTAAAAGGATGCTTTAAAAATGTTTGATTACCCTCCTATGGATAAAATCTTTCTTTTAATGTTTTAGATTTGTTATACAAATGCTAAGCTACTACTTTATTTGTCAACACCTTTATTTAGAGATGCATTGAAATCTTGGCTTTTTTTCTTATAAATCTGTAAACTAACATGGCCAAACATTTCATTTGTTTGCATAAACAGCTCTGGTTTAAACATAGCATTTTTTCCTAATATGAAAGTAATTCATTATAGAGTCCTGGCAAGTAGGTAAACATTATGAAGAAGAAAATGAAAACCACCCCTCTATTATTCCGCTACCTAGAGAGAAGCATCATCCAAATATTGTTTCCTTCTGGTAGCAAAGGCATAACTCTGCATTTGTGTGGCAACATGATTTTATGCATGTTAGACAGCAAAGGGACAAATCTAAAGTATTAAGTAATGTCTCATAGTGTTTATTATTTACAGGTCAATTTTACCTCCCTCCTTTATTTTTTAACGTTTGCTAATTTTATAAGGAACATCATTTTGTTCATGGTTTACACCTGAAACCAGAGCTGCACAAAAGCGTATTTAAATCAGCAGTTGCAAAATTAACAAATCGCAGAGCTCAGACGCAAACTCAATTCACCCGGCATCTCATATCCCAGTAATCTTCCCATGACAATCCAACTACCTCATGTATTTGGATTCCTCCTACAATTTATTCTTTTGACTAAATTAAAAGTCATTCTAAAAGTTTGCCTTAAAACACCCTCAAAGTGTTACTAAATTAAGGTTAAATCTGAAGTATAAATTTTCAAGCAATTACTTTTGGTTTTGCCTGCGCAGAATACTCTGCAGATGATGCCGAATAAAAACTACACACTACCATAGTGCATTTCTTGTAAAAATATTGGGTCTGTAGCAACAATTTGCTAATCAAATTCAGAATTTGATTTGAAATGCCTCCGGCAGGCAGCCAATCCAGTTATGAAAGAACAGAAGCAAAAACCAGAGCCCTAGTGAGTCTCCTCCAGAAGCTAGCTGGGTCCTTTGCTCTCGTTAGCAAACTGGTTCCACAGGAAATCACTGCAATTGCTCCTAAAATAAAATATAGTTAATTTTTTCAATAAATTATTGAACTGTACTAGACACAAAACATGTACATTTTGGAATCTAGAGTTATAAAATATTCTGACATGTTTTAATATAAACAGGAACATTTCCAATGATTGCTTGGATCGAAAATGTTTTTCCCCTTGACATTTGTTTATACTTCCTAGGAAAGAAATTCTATTTATGGATAACTGAATAACACAAATAAACATCAGAGAGAGCTGAAAAATCAGCTTTGATTATGCATGAAAATCTACAATGTCATTGTGTACTCTTATGCCGTATTCTGATTGCCTGTTTATTTTTACAGAACTGCTGGTGAGCCTATGGAAGAGGAGCCAGCCTTGTGAAGTGCCAAGTCCCCCTCTGATATTTCCTGTGTGTGACATCATTGTGTATCCCCCCACCCCAGCACCCTCAGACATGTCTTGTCTGCTGCCTGGGTGGCACAGATTCAATGGAACATAAACACTGGGCACAAAATTCTGAACAGCAGCTTCACTTGTTCTTTGGATGGACTTGAAAGGGCATTAAAGATTCCTTAAACGTAACCGCTGTGATTCTAGAGTTACAGTAAACCACGATTGGAAGAAACTGCTTCCAGCATGCTTTTAATATGCTGGGTGACCCACTCCTAGACACCAAGTTTGAACTAGAAACATTCAGTACAGCACTAGCTATTGTTAATTTCAGAAGCTATGACAGCCAGTGAAATTTTGGGCAAAACCTGAGACATAGTCATTCCTGACATTCTGATCAGCTTTTTTGGGGGTAATTTTTTTTCAAACAAACAGTCTTAACTTGTTTACAAGATTTGCTTTTAGCTATGAACGGATCGTAATTCCACCCAGAATGTAATGTTTCTTGTTTGTTTGTTTGTTTTGTTTTGTTAGGGTTTTTTTCTCAACTTTAACACACAGTTCAACTGTTCCTAGTAAAAGTTCAAGATGGAGGAACTAGCATGAGGCTTTTTTCAGTGGAATAAACCACACCGTATCTCGAAGTCCAAATGCCAAAGGAACCTCACACACTGTTTGTAATGGTGCAATATTTTATATCACTTTTTTTTAAACATCCCCAACATCTTTGTGTTCTCACACACAGGCGATTTGCAGTGTTGCAATTGTGTTGGAGAATGAAGTCCCCCCACCTCCCAGCCACACACACATCCCTTGTTCTCATGACAGTAGGTCTGAGCAAATGTTCCACCAAGCATTTTCAGTGTCTTTGAAAAGCACGTAACTTTTCAAAGGTGGTCTTAATTTGTTGCATATCTATCAAGGACTTATTCACTCACCTTTCCTTTTCTGCCCTCTATCAATTTCTTTCTTCTTACCTTTCATCATTCATTTCTTCCTTTAGAAAAACTGAAGATTACCCATAATCTCCTCTTATTACTTGAGGGCCTTGACTATTTATTTTGTTTACTTTACAGGTTAACACAGTTGTTTTGTCTGATTGCATTTTATTAACTGAAGCCGTTGAAACGAATATCACTTAAGCAACGTTGCTAAATTTCTATGTGTTTGAAATGTGTTAATGAAGGCACTGCTTATCTGTAGTCACCTTGAATTGACTTAACCTAGAAGCTGTGCCTTCATGTGAAAAAAAACAAAAACAAAAAACAGCCTTTAAACAAGTTTCCTTAGTGTCAAAAGTTAAAAATAAAGGACACTTATTTCTGAGATAAAAAGTAACTTACTAAATATAAGTAGGTTATCCTCCTACCTCCTAAAATTCGATTTCAACATATAACTCAAACACCTAAACATATTGAGGTAGAATATCTCACAGTATTTAATATCTGACAATGCTTTTGAAAGAGTTGATGTTTCTTTTTATATATTTTTCTAACTCAAAGGATATATTAAAGCCATAAGTGAAGATTGTCATGCTTTTATTCAGAAATCTGAAAGAAACCTTAATTAAAACAAGGTTTTAGGGAAGGCCATGATATGAAAGATATGGAACAATATGGTTTTAGTTAGAGAGGACTCTAACCTGTAAATCAAAGATGAAAGATTTCACTCAAGTAGAATTATATAACTCCCTTTGTTATACAGTCAGACCATATTTTTCATGCATTTGGTTTTTTTAGGATTACCATTTTAATTTTAAAGACTTTTATTACATATACAAAAATGGCTCAATACTTGGTTTAACTTCTTAGAAATTTGAGACACCCTTTGAAATAGGAAATCTGAAATGGAATGTAAGTTAGTATTAGGTAAAAATTGCTTTCATTGCGTAAGGGCAAATTCAGTCTAGATTCATAGTAGTAATCAATTTTTTATAAATTTTATTTTCATGATATTTTCATGAGAAATTCATACCAATCATATTTGCTAGCTTATGTTATTTTGCAGTGATTGCTTGAGGATATTTACTTAAAAAAATAGTAGAGCCAAAGGCTTAACAAAAGACTCTCCCCCATTTTAAAAAGGAAACTCATGTTTTAATTAGAAAAATAGTTGTGTAGTTTTAAAATCAACTTCATAATTATAAATCTCTGTCATTACTTTTTAGTCCTCCCATATATTTTTTAGATGTTGAATAAGAAAATAAAACAGTGTAATGCAAACATACTAATTTACTAAAGTTTCCTACAACAGTTTAGCCACATGTTTATGCCAAGCCATTAATCTGATAAAGCCAAATCACTAGGACGTCTCCATGGTTATTTAGATTTAAAACTTGACACATTAATGAGTTAATCACATATACTCCCATATGACACCATACCCAATTGGTTGCACTTAGAGTCTTTAAGATACCTGGAGAAGCAAATGAACTGTGGAGAGGATTATTCACAGCTGAATGTAGTTGTAAGAACAGAATGCCATTGCTTTTTGATTATACCATTACAAGATGGAGCATAGCCCTGAGGGACAGAATGGAGGCTTTCAGAAAATATCAACACTTCATTTGAAATAGACTAGCACTTTTTGAAAGGGTAGTTTCACTTGGTATAGTTTTTCTTCACTTACACGTTTAAATTTTATTGCTCACAATTGTTCTGAATGAGAGGCTAGAAGAGTATTATCAATTTTGCATCTCTTTGTGATCCTTACTTTGAAGGAAAACCACATACGCTCTCTCACGGTCTCATGATATCTCATACAGGGTGAATAAAAATGATTTTTAATAAATCTACTAGTAAATAATACTAGGAATTTAATAAGCTGTCAAACGTAGGTATAAAAAGAAGGCTTAAAAATTAATTTTCCCAATTGTATAATTTGGGGCTGTATATTAAACTAAAAAACACAGTTTTATTAAATAGTAACCAAAATGGACTCAAAACCAGAGGCTATGTTACCATTGCTTAGTAAATGGAAAGAACATTTTGAGATGAACTATCTTTAAATATTTTAACAAGTTTATAACATCAATAGTGGAGATAGAAGTCAGCTTTGGAGAAAATAGAGATACTTATGAAAAAACTACTACAAATCACATTTCCATTACCAATCCTGGGGATGGAAATATTGCCTTCAGTTTTTACTCCAGCCCTACACGACACTCTCACTAACCTTTCACTGACAACATCATGGCCTTGAAAGCAGGGATCTCCTCCCACAAAGGCTTCAGAAATTACAGGACTGGTCTCTCTTAATAGTTTAGTCCTGCTTTATTTCCAAAGGTCAATTATAAAGCCTCGTGGATTTACTGGGTTTCTTTACAGACTCCATATGGAAGTAAAATAGAATGATCATTTGGAAAGTCTCCTGGGAAAAAATTCCTCTTCAATCAGCATTTTAAAACTTTTTTATTTTTGAGTCGGAGTTTTGCTCTTGGTGCCCAGGCTGGACTGCAATGGCGCAATCTCGGCTCACTGCAACCTCCACCTCCTAGGTTCAAGCAATTCTCCTGCCGAGTAGCTGGGCATGCGCCACCACGTCTGGCTAATTTTTGTATTTTTAGTAGAGATGGGGTTTCTCCATGTTGGTCAGGCTGGTCTCAAACTCCTGACCTCAGGTGATCCGCCCACCTCGGCCTCCCAAAGTGCTGAAATTACAGGTGTGAGCCACTGCACCCGGCCAAACTTATTGTTTCAATCCCAGCATTTATGTTTAGAAGAATTAATTTAAATATTTCTTACTATTTCCCTGTCGAATGTCTACTCTCAACTTATCTCAATGAAAGAAATATTAAAAGTCTTATGGCCCCAAAAGAAACAAGCCAAACTTTACTGTCTTAAAAGTGATTCATTCTGAGCTTGAAACGACTCTGTCACTGTTTGACATTGTCATTTCTAGTGGCATGTGTCTTAACATTCTTTTCCTGCTTCAGGAATGAAATCACTTGTCCTGCTGAGAAAATAAGGGGAAAACAAGATAGAAGTAAAAAACAACACACCTGTTGAACTATTTTCATAAAGATGGCATTTTCACTTTCAAAAGAAATGAAAACCAGATGGTCTATGCTAAGAAGTGAAGGCATTTTGTTGTCTTCAGAACTGATCAACATGGGTCATGATCATTATCAAATTTCTTGTTTCCAAAGGCCACTATTATAGTACAGTCTCCAGCAGGATTTTGTACCATGTGCTGCCTTTGGAATAAAGTATTATAATGTATCTTGTCACCTTCATCAACACGACCATTAAATATGTAAGTTCCTATGTGTGGCTTCTTTTTCTGGGCATATTTGCATCAAAAATCACAGTCCTTGCCTCCTTGCTTGCTTTTACTCCATGAAACGCTTCATGAAGCAGAGCATGATTGTCAAGTGGCCAGAGGATGACATTTGTAAGTGAACATGGTATACTAACACATGCTATACTCATACTACATAACTTAGTTTCTCCAAATCAACTGCAGTGCATTTTATCTATGATATTCCTGGCTTCATATAATGGTTTTGTAAAATACATTAAATACAATTAAGTCCGTTATTACTATGCTGGAAATAACTAGGTCAGACAATTAAAACTTAGACTTTTGATTGGGGCTGTTTGGACTTGATCCAATGATAAGGTAATAAGGTTGTTGCAATTTCTCAAACCATCTTAATTCTCAAACTGAAACATTTAGCAAATACATGGTGAATCTGGTGTAAACTTACAATCTAACAAATAATTTTCTTTCAACTCTTCTCTTTTTCTGCCTAACAATCTATACCAAATTGCCCATATCTAAGCAATCAAAAGTTTCTGAAATCTCTGTTTCCTTAGTAGAAATGACCTTGACAACTTATTTTCTGAGATACCACTAGGCCTACTGTCTTTCATGCCATTTTATATAAACATTTTGATAGATACTCTGTCTGTCTTTGGTTTTTTATCTCTTCTCAAGAGTCACTTGACTTTTTCAAATATTCTTAAAGGATAGATTTAGTTATTGTATGTTGGTCTACAATTTTGGACCTGGCAGTTGTTTTACTAATGCAGAATTATTCTTTTTGTTTCAAACATAGTTTGCCATCATCTGGCTACTACCTAATCATGTTGTACTAGTTACTGTGTAAAGAAAATTGTACATACATTTCCATGTCCTTTGGAAGATGTCTTTGAGTCAAACCCACAAGCATGAACTCTCACCTGAAGGAAAACTGGAAAACGAGAAACTTTAAATCAGTATGTTTTGAAAGGAAGAGATTTCCAGACTTTTTAAAGAAAATTGGAATCGTTTTATTTTTTTGTTTGGGCCTTAGGCACAATAGAAGCAAATGTTGCGATATCAAACATAATAGGGAGAGTTCAGTGTTTCCTGGGACATTGTGGTTATGTCCTTAATCCTTCATTGTAATGCCCCTTCTTGGAGTTGGCATTTTGTGACAATTCACAGAGATCTTGCAGCAATATTTGGCTATTGGTTTTATTAAAATTCAACAGAAATGGAGTAATTAAAAAAAAAAACAGAAGAATTGCAAAATCTGAAGTGGAATGGCACTTTCTTGGGTATGTAAGGGTTGTTTTTAGATAAAACTCCCGATTTGTTCTTCCTACACTTTAATAGTCTCAAGTTCTTTCTGGGGAAGCAACGTCAGTGTCTACCTCCACAATAACTATGATATAGGAAATTGTCCCTTCAGCGGTTTCTAGGTATAACAAACAAGCCATTAAAAATGAGTGACCATTTTGTAGGTTACAGCCTCAGCAATCTGTGTCATTTGAAAGCAAATATCCTGATATTTTTAAATAAGGTAGGCAGGGCAGGCAGGAAACCAATATTTAGTACTTTTGTGATTAAACATTTTAGACCAGGCTTGTTGATATGTATGCCAGTAGTCTAGAATTTTTGGCTTAGTGTAAAATAAAAATGTCTTTTCTATTGTGGTCTGATATCTGTTTCTGTAATAAGATCAGTTTGTTGTCCTCTGTGCACCAGTGGTTTTGCCCTTAATTTTTTTTGGCTAGCATCACCAAGATCTGTCATCCAGAGCTGCTGAGAAAAATACATGTTGCCAAACTTTTCTTAAAATTGTGCTGCCAGTGGTATTTTCCCAGATGTGAAAAATAATAATCTAATAAAGGATTAATATCTAATAACAATACCATTGTTGAACATGCTCATGGAATGTCCACCTTCTTCTGATTCCTTTTTTGTATTTGAAAATGCAATGCTGTGTTCCAAATTATTGTTGGTGTTGTTAATGTCATGACTCTCCTTTGAAGAGAATAAAATATCCCCTTTTGTTTTGTGTTTTCTACTGAATTAGATTTTCCTCTAGTCCTATGTGAATAAAAGCTATTTGAAATAAAAGTGTTCTTATTTTTCTATGTCCTTGGTGCCTACCATTAGACTCTGGATAGCAGATATTTGACGAATATTTGTTGGATAAATAAAATATTATGAATTATGAATTACCACAAAATGTACTATTCCATTTTCAAAAAAAAAAAAAGATTTACTTGTGAGTAAGTCTCCCTTAAAATAACGTGAAAATTCACAAAAGAAGAAGTAAATTAAAACACAGTTGCTATTTGATTGTAGCTTGATGGTTAGAATAAAGAACAATAATAACTACCACTGATTAAGTACCTTCCATGTGCCTGTCACTCTGCTGAACACTGTACCTGAGTGATATTTAACCATCACACGAACCCTGCATCATTGGTATTATTAGTCTCATTTAGAGATGAGAACATCAAGCATTGAAAAGGTTAACACACTGTTACAGTGACAGACAGGATTTGACCCTTATCTACATGTATCTATCTCTGAAGTCTATCCTCTCCAAATGTATATATGACACATCAAAGATGGCATACTAAAGATATTCTTTGACTAAAAAACTATGATTAACCTTCAGAACAGACTGTATGCTCAGTCTTTGCTAAGTTTTATTAAGTTATTTAAATGGATCTGGTCATTGTGGCTAGATTTGTACAGTAAGTACAAGTTTAAAAATGGTCGTTTCTATTCCTGTATCAACAACTTTCTCTAATCTAGCCAAGAACCCTAAGATATCTTTAGAGCACATACTCCAAAAACTGTTTAAATATTCCAAGACCAATACTTATTTTTGTATTTTATAACCCCCTGCAATGTTTAACATTCTAAAATATAACTGTTTCTAATGGACAATGGTTTGGGTTCCTTCTGGGAAAAGATAGTAATATTTTGTCTAACAAAAGCTAAACGAGATGGAGTGGGTGGGTAGACTGGGTTTCAATGGTAAACACCTTTGATTTAATCAGATTTGTCAAATGGCAAATGTTACTTTGTGGTTCTTTGTTTCATTTAAGTTTCCATGGTAAAAAGCGAACAGTTGAAAAAGTGGAGCCTATGTTTAAAAATTAAGAATGAATGTCATATTGTTATTTTAAAAGAGTAGTTTGTAGTTGAAAAAGGAAGCCTAAAGAATATCTTTCACTACTTAACACTTTTGTGGTGCTTTAGGGTTATTGAACCCAAAATATTTCCAAATATTGTAATTACCCCTCAAATTTGTAATATCAATAGGCTATACAAATTCCTATGGTCTTCCAGGTTGACCATAAATAGATAATTCCCCACATGTCCTAATAATTACTTTGGAAAAGACTGACAGCTGTTCTTTCAAATGTCCTACGAAAAGCAAAGTAAGATTCAGGAAAATAGATGAAAAGATGAATGAATTCCTTCTGTAATCTTTAAAAAAAAAGTGGAAAAATAAGAGGATTTTTTAAAAGACTGCATTCACCTTAGATCAAATCAAATTTAAAGGTCTTAGTGTATCTAGAAAAGGTATTATTAACTCCATAATGAAAGCTTATACATTTAAAATATAATATAATCCCATATATATTTTTTCCTAAAAAATATTTTTTTCCAAAAAAGTAAGGTTTAAAAACTTAAGATGTGATAAAGTGAATCAATTTAATGGTATACTAAAAAGTAAATCTTTTAATAAATTATGTATTTATGAAGATTTATTCTTAACCAAATGTGAAGACTTTACATCCATGTAAAATGAGGTTGTTTCTTTTAAGAATGTGTATTTTTAGTGCACAATTTTTATTTTTTCTCCTTTGTTAAACAGGTTTTGTTTTGGTTGTTTTATTCTAAAAATAAAAATATTAATAGCTATTTACCACTTACCCTGTGCTGTTATTTAAATCTCACAACAAACCCATGAGAGGGGTAATTTAATGATGAGTAAATTACAATTTAAATATCAGAACAAAGCTCATCTTCTTTACTGCTAACCAACTACCGCATACAATGTAATCAACGTTCACTGAAGGCCTACAATATGTCAGAAGTATTCAGTACTTGTTCTCAGAATAGCATGAAAAATAGCAAGAAAATTGGCAATACATATAAAGGAAATGAAAATTTCATTAAATCTCCATCTGATATAACTACAAAAGAAATATTACCACAAAATAGGTTTGGCTTTAGAATTGTGTGACACTAAGACTTTCTAAAAAATGTGACTTCTCTTTTTTCTTCATAGAATTATAATATAGAGGCAAAGATACAATAGATTTAAGAAATATATGTGGTCTAAATTACATATAATTATATTCATGGAAAGATTTGGGCACAACCCTATCAAGAAAGTAGATATAAGAGTATTTGTTCAAGTCCCTTTCATCCCTAAGGTCTACCAGATCAACATTCAATTTAAAAGCATGTAATGTTAAGATGTATAAAGACAGGAAATTAATTTTGTAGAAATCCTTAAAAAAAAACCTTAGAAATTGCTTTCTGAATTCCAGTCATTTGCTTTTCTCCCATTATTTTGTTTTAAAAAAATTAGTTGATTATAATTTCTGGAGAGACACGTCCCCAACAGTCAAATTCGTTAATAACCATTTTGGCTTTACTCCATTGCCCCTTAATAAAGCATAATTTCCAAACTCTTTCACTTTTTCAAAGCACTGATCTTAATAAGCAGTTTTTTAAATTCTTTCATCAGACCCCAAATCCTGACAGACTGTAACACCCTCAATCAGGCAGACTGTACTTAGAGGTGGTCTCTGGGCCATTAATGCTGTGCTACCATTTTGAAGTTTTAGTTTTCCTATTTTAAAATCCAGCCTGTATTTAACCAGATACATTCTGACTTCTTTTTCATGGTTACATAGAGTGCCCTTTCTCCCACTAGACTATTAAATTTAGCTCAGAAGTCCCAAACAGCCAAAAACACTGCTTTGCAATTAGTACATATTTATAAAGGATGGCTAGAGGCTATAAAGTAGTCATTTCTTGTCACTACTTCTTCTAAGCTCAATGGAAAGTGGATGGAAAAGTATATGGTGCCCCATATAATAATCTGTGTTAAAAAATCAGTGTCCTTGGTGTTGAGATCAAACCAAGTCAGATGTTTACAATTTTAAGAAACAATTTTGGCCAGGCACAGTGGCTTGCACCTGTAATCCCAGCACTTTGGGAGGCCAAGGTGGGTGGATCACCAGGCCAGGAGTTCGAGAACAGCCTGACCAATATGGAGAAACCCCATCTTTACTAAAAATACAAAAAATTAGCTGCGCGTGGTGGTGCATGCCTGTAATCCCAGCTCCTTGGGAGGCTGAGGCAGGAGAATTGCTTGAAACCGGGAGGCAGAGGTTGCAGTGAGCCAAGATCATGCCATTGCACTCCAGCCTGGGCAACAAGAGTGAAACTCCATCTCTAAACCTAGGCATTACCATTCAGGACATAGGCATGGGCAAGGACTTCATGTCTAAAACACCAAAAGCAATGGCAACAAAAGCCAAAATTGATGAATGGGATCTAATTAAACTAAAGAGCTTCTGCACAGCAAAAGAAACTACCATCAGAGTGAACAGGCAACCTACAAAATGGGAGAACATTTTCGCAACCTACTCATCTGACAAAGGGCTAATATCCAGAATCTACAATGAACTCAAACAAATTTACAAGAAAAAAACAAACAACCCCATCAAAAAGTGGGTGAAGGATATGAACAGACACTTCTCAAAAGAAGACATTTATGCAGCTAAAAGACACATGAAAAAATGCTCATCATCACTGGCCATCAGAGAAATGCAAATCAAAACCACAATGAGATACCATCTCACACCAGTTAGAATGGCGATCATTAAAAAGTCAGGAAACAACAGGTGCTGGAGAGGATGTGGAGAAATAGGAACACTTTTACACTGTTGGTGGGACTGTAAACTAGTTCAACCATTGTGGAAGTCAGTGTGGCGATTCCTCAGGGATCTAGAACTAGAAATACCATTTGACCCAGCCATCCCATTACTGGGTATATACCCAAAGGACTATAAATCATGCTGCTATAAAGACACATGCACACGTATGTTTATTGCGGCACTATTCACAATAGCAAAGACTTGGAACCAACCCAAATGTCCAACAATGATAGACTGGATTAAGAAAATGTGGCACATATACACCATGGAATACCATGCAGCCATAAAAAATGATGAGTTCATGTCCTTTGTAGGGACATGGATGAAATTGGAAATCATCATTCTCAGTAAACTATCGCAAGAACAAAAAACCAAACACCACATATTCTCACTCATTGATGGGAATTCAACAATGAGAACACATGGACACAGGAAGGGGAACATCACACTCTGGGGCCTGTTGTGGGGTGGGGAGAAGGGGGAGGGATAGCATTAGGAGATATATCTAATGCTAAATGACGAGTTAATGGGTGCAGCACACCAGCATGGCACATGTATACATATGTAACAAACCTGCACATTGTGCACATGTACCCTGAAACTTAAAGTATAATAATCATAAACTCCATCTCAAAAAAAAAGAAAAGAAACAATTTTAAAAGCAGATAAATGTACAAATCTTGTGTATACTCTTAACAATATTCAAGTTTAGTAGATGTATTCCCAGAGTACTTCCAGAGAAGAGAATGAAGGCCTGGGAATCCAGACTTTTAGTTTCCAGCCCTATTTCTGCAACAACCCTGCTTGTGACATTTGGCAAGTTCATTATCTTCTCATAGCCTTAATTTCTTTATTATTTCCTATTTAATGATTTGAAAGTTATACATCCAACTTTTATTATTTAAAAATATACACTACATGTCTATTATTTTACTCAAACTAGTCAAATGCAGAAATGACTTAAAAGTCATTTCTCTTAACTACACGTCTACTCTCCACTTGCAGAAAACAAAGACCAAAAACTGTATTGAGTCCTACATATTCTATTTTATCCTACATATCATTATTGCCTAGCATTTAGTTTCACTTTATTTTTAAACCTTGATTTTATTTAGAGCAATTATTGATACATGTGTATGACTATTTATATAAATCCAGTTATAATACAAAGGTTGTCGATAATTATTGCTAATATCTTTGCTCAATAATCTTGGTTACGCCTCACACCTCATTTCTTTCTTCTTTCAGGATGGGAGTGATTAACTTTCTTCTAGCTTGCCTGTCTGAGATGAATTTATTTTTTATTTTTTGGTCTCACTCTTGAATGATCATGGCTGGGTATAGAATTCTAGATCGCCAATTATCTTTTTCTCAGCACTGTGATAACATCATTTTATTGTATTCTTGCCTCTACTTTCACTGCCAAGGTGTCTGTAATTGCTTAATAATTGTTCCTTTGAAAATAATCTTTTTTCTTTAGGCATTTTAAGGTCCTCTCTGTGAGCAAGTGTGATTGTGTGTGTGTGTATGTGTGTGTAAGCTGCAAGGGACTGACTGTGTTTCCTAAATGTAAAAATTCCATTATTTCCTGTATTCTGGAAAATTCTAAGTTATCTATGATTGATAATAGCTCCCCTAGTCTTCTATCCCATTTTTTCCTAATTCTGGTTAGATAGAACTCTTGTTAGATATATACTGATAAGCCTTATTCTATACTTTACGTCGTTAAACTTGTCTTTTACATTTTCCACGGCATTGTTTCTTTATGCTGTCTTTGAATAATTTCCTCTAAAACTGCATGTCTAATTTTATGCATTTTTATACTATAAATTTTAACTTTCAAAAACATTATTCATTTTTAAAGAAGTACTTAATTTTTAAATATTCCACTATTCTAGTGTCTTATTTCTTTATTGCTTAGATTTCTTACTTTATATTTTAATAATTTTCTACACATTTAGTTTATAGTCTCTATCAGAGTTCTCTGTGATCTCATACTTAAGTACTTGCTTACATTAATTTGGTTACTCCTCTAAAACTATTTTATCATGAGCTAATTTTTGGTAGGGCTTTTATCTGTGAGAATTACATGTTATCTGGATTGAAGACATATCCCTCTCAGGTAGTTTTTTATTTCCTTCTGACAGGCATTTCAGTAGTTTTACTACCTAGGACCACTTTAATGCTTATTATTACTATTTTGCTTATGGATTATTTGGCCATATGACTAATATAAATTTAAATTTAAAAATCTATGTCCAGGCTTAACAATCTCAGAAGAAACTTTTTATACCCACCCAGTCTGCACACCCAGTCTGCACAAAGAAACAACCAACTTCCTCATTTTTCTGTCATCAGTGGGAAGACATTTTTTCATTCTACTCTCCCACCTGGGAGCAGCCTTTTAAGATTCCTGATCAATTGTGAATGCCTGTGATAGGATGAGCTTCTCATTTTCAATTATCTGTCTCAAGAAGTCCAAGAGTTCATCTTCTGTCTTTATGCAGGTATTAAAACATAAACCCTTGGGTTACTTATACTGGCAACTTATACTCCACAACCCCATCCCAAGCCAATGACACCATCAGCTCTCCCACGTGCCACTTTCTTTTTCAGTGCCTTCTTCCTTCCTGGTATTTCTAGCACTGAATTTAGCTATGCATTTAAAAGAATATTCCACTCAGCATCTCTTGAACATTATGGCAGGGGTGTTGCAGTTTATCTGGTCTTTCACATTGATGAGAATTGGAAGTGGCCTCAGTCTCCAGCCATGAAAGGACATCTCTAGAGTTCTCTTTAGCTCTGTTATTCTGCAAATTCTTCATATGTATAAAATTGACACTTTAGCTTCTGAAACTGCTAGTCATTCCATTACTTGAAAGAGCTCCTCACTGTGGATAATGGGCAGCCAGTGCCTTAACAGTTTTTGAGAAACTGAAAATGATTAAAAAGTTTGCAGGCTGCTTCCGGAGAGAAATTACAAATTAGAAACACATAGATCATCTGTAGAGATTTGATGTTTAATGCACCCACTGAAAACTGTCTCTGACAATGGGTGCTGGTAGTCCTTTGTTTGGTGGTATGTGTTTAATCTTACTGTTGGCATCAAATAAAAAGAGAAGGGAATAGTAGTGAGTGCCACTTGTCTGAACCTTAGAAATCAGGTTCATTTTCTTCACTGTCAAAACATGACAGGAAAACAGATACTCGTTACATATTGAAGAGTGAAAGATTTGAGCTAATGTTTGGCAGGAACATACATAGCTGAGGTTTCATTTCTTTGTACATACTGTGGCCATGTTAAAGTTCAGTCTTCACATTCCTTTCTGGTGAAAAAGAGATTTAATGAACATGCTACATGTTTCTTTTAGCTGCCAAATGACATGCATCTTCTCCTTATGACTACTTTTTTTGAGTCTCTTGGAAATATTGTGTGTGGCTATCTTTCTGACTAAAAAGTACTCATTGAGAAGGATGAGGAGCCATTACTGTGGGACAAAAACATTTTCCCGCAAAAAAGAATGTACAAGCACACAAAAAAGATGTGGGATTTTTATGAATCATATCCTGTAATTTTTCACTTTTTTTCCAGCTACCTCCTTCTCAGAACAGAATCCAAGAAAACCAAAGAAAACTATTTGTGCTGTGTGCAAAAATTTTGCCAAATTGAATTACATAATTCATCTAGCAGATTTGATGAGTTCCTGGATGCAATTTGCAAATTTGCATTTTGGGCAGAAGAAAATAATGCATTTGTTATATGTGAAAAAACACAGTGTTTGTTATGAAACCATATTTTGTAATTGCTCAGGAATGTCTCTGTATATATGTATAGTGTGTGTACTTAGGCATGAAACTTGGCTATTTATCATGTATACTTCAGAATATTTTACAGTGCACACAGTGAACTATGGAATCATATTAATGAATTTCTAGAAACTAAGCATTTTTATACAAATACAAATTATGATATTGAAATATTAAATATGTTAAGTAAATATTTGGCCAACTTTTTTTTTTTTCTGAGATGGAGTCTTGCTGTGTCGCCAGGCTGGAGTGCAGTGGCACAATCTCAGCTCACTGCAACCTCTGCCTCCCGGGTTCAAGCAATTCTCTGCCTCAGCCTCCCAAGTAGCTGGGATTACAGGTGCACGCTACCATACCTGGCTAATTTTTTTCTATTTTTAGTAAAGATGGGGTTTCACCATCTTGGCCAGGCTGCTCTTGAACTCTTGACCTCTTGAACTCCACCTCGGCCTCCCAAAGTGCTGGGATTACAGGCATGAGCCACCACGTCCGGCCTTGGCCAACTTTCAAAACTCGTAGGTAAAGGAAATATTCTAACATTTATGCAGCATACCTGGATTCATGGTATATTACCCACCATTTATTAAAGTAAACATTCTAAATTATAAGGGAAAGTACCATCAGCAAGATGGTGGAATAGGGTGCCCCAGGATCTTGTTCCCTTACAGAAATACCAGGTTAACAACGAAATGCTGACAAAAATAACTTTATGCACACTCTGGAAACTAGTTAAAGATCTACATTAACTAAGTAAATACCCAATAAAGAAAAAGCCATATTCAAATGGTAGGAAATTTCAAGTTTTTTTCATCCATCTTTGCCTCACTCTTTGCACTGGGATCAGGAAGAAGCGGCCTATCTTAATCTACTTGGCTGCTGTAACAAAATTTCATAAACTGGGTGACGTAAGCAACTGACATTTATTTATCACAGTACTGGAGGCAGGAAAATCAGAGAATAAGTTTCCAGCATGGGCAGGTTAGGGTGAGGGCCATCTTCCTGGATTGCAAATATCTGCCTTCTTGCTGTATCCTCACATGGTGGAGACAGGAAGCTATGGCATTTCTTTCTCTTCTTATAGGGTAACTAATCACATCATGGGGGCTCTGCTCTGACGACCAGATCTAAACCTAATTATCTACCTAATGCCCTACCCCCTAATATTATGACATCGAGGGTTAAGGCTTCAAGGTATGAACTGAAGAGGGACAAACATTCGGTCTAAGGTATGGCACAATTTCTGGTTCTCTACCTCAGGCCAGAAACAGCAGAGTAAATTGTTGGCAAAGTAGTTCGGTCCTGTCTGTGGGTTGCTCAGGGACTGGTATCTGTCTCACGGCACAGACAGGAAATGGTAGCATAGTTTAGATCTGAGGCTAGAAGCCGTGGATGATAGTGATGGACAATGACATGTGAAAACTGCAGGAAGACTACACACTTGTACCCACCCGGGGCAAATGATTGATTATGGGCAAAGGAATATAATAGAGCATCTAAGGCCCCAAGAAGAAGCTGGAGTAAGACTCTTTGGGAAATTAAGACACTTAAAAACAGCCAGGAGAATTCAGGGGAAAAAATTTTAAAAAGCACACATATAGGCCCAAACAAATGCATGCTGCCAAAGACCTGATAAGACTACCTTGGGCTAACCTCAAGGTTCAGGGTCCTGTTAATCAGTAAAAGACTTCCATGCCAATTTTAAAGACTGGGGAAAGTGGCTATTTGATGAAATGTCCAATAGTCAACAAAAACTCACAAGTCATACAAAGAAACAGGGAAATATAGCCAGTGTAAAGGAACAAAATCAATCTCCAGAAACAGTCTCCAAAGAAACATGCATCAGGGTTCCTAGACAAAGACTTTAAGACATCTGTCTTAAATATGCTTAAAAGGCTAAAAGAAATAGAGACAAACAAATAAATGAAATAGGGAAAAGGACTAAAGAAAATCGGTAAAACAAATTTGGTGGATTTTTTGGCTATTTAAGTGTTTTGTTTGATATTTTACATGCAATTTAAGATTTAGACAATATTGTAATCATAGAGTATGATTTTCATTTAAAGGTCATTTAGTTTAGGGTCTCTCTTTTCATTCCTATTCTTTAGGTGACCCAGCTAAAAGTTTTGCTACATTAAAGACTTCATATAAATTCATATGATTTAAAGCATTTTCAGCAATAAATCTGCATGCTAGGTAAGAAATGAAAGGGATCAAAGAGGAAATAAGTGATGCCAGGCTGCTAGGTAGAAATAAAATAATTTTCTTTTTTTAAAATTTTACATCATTATCAGATTATTTATTTATTTCTTTTTAAATTCTCATTTTAAAATCAGGGGTACATATGCAGGTTTATTACATGGGTATATTGTGTAATTCTGAGGTTTGGAGTATGAATGATTCCATCACTCAGGTATTAAGCATAGTGCCAAATAATTAGTGTTCCAACCTTCTCTCCTTTCCCTCTCTCCCTTACCATAGTCCACAGTTTCTATTGTTGCCATCTTTATGTCCAGAAGTACCCAATGTTTAGCTCCCACTTAAAAGTGAAAACATGGCTTGGCACAGTGGCTCATGCCTGTAATCCCAGTACTTTGGGAGGCCGAGGCGGGCGGATCACTTGAAGTCAGGAGTTCAAGACCAGCCTGGCCAACATGGTGAAACCCTGTCTCTACTAAAAATACAAAAATTAGCTGGCCAAGGTGGCAGGAGCCTGTAATCCCAGCTACTCGGGAGGCTGAGGTAGGAGAATCACTTGAACCCAGGAGGCGGAGGTTGCAGTGAGCTGAGATTGTGCCATTGCACTCCAGCCTGGGGGTGAAGAGTGAGACTTCGTCTCAAAAAAAAAAAAAAAAAAAAAAGTGAAAACATATGGTATTTGATTTTCCTTTCCTCATCCAACTGACTTAGGATAATGACCTCCAGCTGCATCCACATTGATGCAAACGATGTATTTTTACTTTTTGTATGTCTGCATAGTATTCCCTGGTGTATCTGTACCACATTTTCGTTATCCAATCCACCTCGATGGGCACCCAGATTGATTCCACGTCTTTGTTATTGTATAATAAATAGTGCTGCGATGAATATGCGAGTCCTTGTGTCTATCAGTAGAATGACTCGTTTTCTTTTGGATATATACCTAATAATAGGATGGCAGGGTTGAATGGTAACTTTGTTTATTAAGTTATCCGGAACCTAAAGTTCTTTTATTAACAGAAATCTCTGAGCTGCTTTCCACAGTGGCTGAAATAATTTACATTCCCACCTACAGTATATAAGTATTCTCATGTCTGCAGCCTCACTAAGCAGCTCTTGTTTTTTTTGACTTTTTAATAATAGCCATTCTGACTGGTAGGAGATGGTATCTCATCGTAGTTATGATTTGCATTTAACTGATAACTAGTGATGTGGAACTTTTTTTTCATGTTTGTTGGCCACATGGATGTCTTCTTTTGAGAAGTGTTTGTTCATATCTTTTGCCTATTTTTAAAAATGGGATCACTTGTTTTTTGCTTGTTCAGCTGCTTTAGTTTCTGTAGATTCTGGATGTTAGACCTTTGTTGGATTTACAGTTTGTGAATATTTTCTCCCATTCTGTAGGTTGTCTGTTTACTCTGTTGATAGTTTCTTTTGCTGTGTAAAGGCTCTTCAGTTTAATTAGGTCCCACTTGTCAATTTTTGTTTTTGTTGCAATTGCTTTTTATGGATAATTTTTTTCCCAAGGTCTATGTTCAGAATGATGTTTCTGAGGCTTTCTTCTAGGATTCTTATAGTTCGAGGTCTTACATTTAAATCTTTAATCCATCTTGAATTAGTTATTGTATATGGTGACAAAGGTAGGGGTCTAGTTTCATTCTTCTGCATATGGTTAGTCAGCTATCCCAGCACCATTTATTGAATAGGAAGTTCTTTCCCCATTGCTTACTTTTTTTTGACTTTGTGGAAGATCAGATGGCCGTAGGAGTGAAGCTTTATTTCTGGGTTCTCTGTTATGTTTCACTGGTCTATGTGTCTGTTTTGTACCAGTACCATGCTGTTTTGGTTACTGTGGCCTTATTGTATAGTTTGAAGTCAGGTAATGTGATGCCTCTGACTTGGTTCTTTTTGCTTAGGATTGCTTGGACAATTCTAGTTCTTTTATGGTTCCATTTGAATTTTAGAATATTTTTTCTACTTCTATGAAAAAAGTCCTTGGTATTTTGATAGGAATACTGCACTGAATTTGTAGAGTACATTGAGCAGTATGGCCATTTTAATTATATTGATTATTCCAACCCATGGGCATGTAATGTTTTTCTATTTGTTAGTGTCATCTGTGATTTCTTTCAGCAATGTTTTGTGATTCTCCTTGCAGAGATCTTTCATCTTCTTGGTTAGATGTATTCCTAGGTATTTTATTTTCTCGTGGCTATTGTAAATGAGATTGCATTCTTGATTTGGTTCCCATCTTGAATGCTACTAATATTGGTACATTTAATTTGTATCCTGAAACACTGCTGAAGTTGTTTATCATTTCTAGAAGTTTTTGACAGAGTCCTTAGGGTTTTCTAGGTATGGAAACATATAATCAGTAAAGAGAGATAGTTCGACTTATCATCTTCTTATCTGGATCTTTTTAATTTCTTTAATTTATTATTTGGATAACTTTAACTTCTTTCTCTTGCTTGTTTTCTTTTGTTTTTATTTTATCCAACTTGCCAATCTGTACATTTTAAATGGGGGTGTTTAAATCCTTTAGAGTCAAGGTTAACATTGATAGGTGAGGTTTTGATCCTATATTGAAGTTGTTAGATGGTTGCTTTGTAGTTTCTATTATGTGGTTGCTTTATAGGGTCTTTGGTCTATGTACTTCAGTGTATTTTTTTAGTAGCAGATAGATATAGCAGATATAGTTCTTAAATTTTATTAACACTCTTAAGGATCTCTTATAAGGCTGGTCTATTGGTAGCCAATTCCCTCAATGTTTGCTAATTCAGAAAAGATTTTATTTCTCCTTCACTTCTGAAGCTTAGTTTAGCAGAATATGAAGTTCTAGGTTGAAATTTTTTTAATGCTGAAAATAGGCCCCAGTCTCTCCTGGCTTGTAAGTTTTTTTTTGCTGAGAAGTCTGCTGTTAACTTGATGAGGTCTCCTTTATTTGTGGTCAGAGCTTTTTCTCTAGCCGCCCTTGATATTTTTCTTTAGTGTTGACCTTGGACAGCCTGGTGGTGATATGCTTGCTGATGTTCATTTTGTATAGGCTCTTGTAGATGTTCTCCGGATTTCTTGTATCTTGAAACATACCTCTCTAGCAAGATTAGAAAAAGAATTTAAATTATTCCCTCAAATATGGTTTCTAGGTTGTTAACTTTTTCTGCTTTTCTCTCAGGAATGCCAATAATTCATAAGTTTGGTCACTTTACAAAATCCCATGTTTCTCAAAGATGCTGTTAATTTTTTAAATTATTTTTTCTTTATTTTTGTCTGACTGCATTATTTTGAAAGACCGGTCTTCAAGCTCTGAAATTCTCTTTTTGCTTTGTCCAGTCTATTGATAAACGTTTCAATTCTATTTTAAAATTTCTTAAGTGAGTTTTTCAATTCCAGAAGCTCTGATTGATTTATTTTTAAGATGCTTATCTCTTCCTTCATTTCCTGGATTGCTTTAGATGCTTCTTTGTGTTGATTTTCAATCTCGTCTTGAATTTCACTGAGCCTCCTTAAAACCTGTACTTTGAATTCTTTTTCTGTCATTTCTGAGTTTCCATTTTGGTTAGGGACCATTGCTGGAGAGATAGTGTGATCCTTTGGTTATATCACTACATTCAGATTTTTTAATGGTGCCAGAAATCCTGCGTTGGTTCCCTCTCATCTGGAGACGCTGGCACTTCTAATGTTTGTATTACTTTCATGTGGGTAGTAGTTTTTCTTCTGTCTTTCCCTATAATAATTTTTTTGCTTTCTCCTTCTCCCCCTCCCTAAGAGGTGAATGACTGATTTTGTATGCACCCAGATTAAAAGTGGCATCCTGCTCTCAGTCCCCAATCTGGGAAAATGTCTGCAGTTTTTCCCACTGTATTCCTCTCACAGCATCTCCAAGCCTCTTCCCAAGTTAACTCTAGGACTTGGGAGAAACATAGTGGTCTCCCTTGGCCTAGATTTCTCAGTTATTCAGTGGAAAGATGAATCACAAAGGGAAGCTCTCTGCTGCTCTCATGTCCCAGGGCTTCTCTCATCTTTATCAGCTAGATGCCATCACATGCAGTTTTGCTAGTGTGCTATTCACCAGGATCTGGGTGTCTCTCACAATTCCAGCTGAGTCATGTTTTCCTTCTTGAATTGAAGTTCACAGAGTTGATCTTTATGTGCTATCTTGCTATTTTTAAGTGGCAGTGGTATGCCAAAAGCCTCTAATCCATCATCGCGGCAGGGAAAAGAAAAAAAATTTTAAACAAAATGAGGATGCCAACAAAATATAGAATTTATTGTAATAAGTCAAACACAAATTCTGGAGCTGAAAAATACCACATCAAAATAAAAGTTTACTAGATAATTTCAACAAAAAAACTTGAATGGACAGAGAAAATGACCAACATATTTGAAGGTAGGCCATTGCAAATTATTAAGTCTAAAGTGCAAAAAGAAAAAACAATGAAAAGTGAACAGAGCTGAAAGGACTTACAGGATACCACCAAGTGGGTCAATATGTACATTATGGGAGTCATAGAAGTGAAAGATGTAGAGAAAGGGCAAAATCAGTTAATTCAAGAAATGTTAGCTGAAAATCTTCCAAATTTGAGGAAAGGCGTGGATATACAAACTCACGAAGCTCCATATACTCCGAGTAGAATGAAGGCAAAGAGACTGACACTGAGACACATTATAATCAAGCCATAGAAAAAGACAAAGAGGAAATCTTGAAAGCATCAAGAGAAAAGCAGTACCCCTTCATGTACAAGAGATTCTCAATAAGACTCAGCAGACTTTTGGCAGAAACATTGCAAGCCAGAAGATAGTGGAGTGACATATTTTAAATGCTGGAAAAAAAAAAAAACCCACAACTTTTTAAAGAGAATTCTATGTCTGGCAAAACTGTCCTTCAAAAATGTGGAAAATATTTAGACACTCACAGATAAACAAGCTAAGTGCATTTATTATCATTAAACCTGCTCTATGAGTAATGTTAAAGAGAGTCATTCAAGAATAAACAAAATGGAACTAGATCATAAATCAAAGCCATAGAGAAAGATGAAGTTCTCCAGTAAAGGTAGATATATGGACCAATATACAAAACAGTGTTATTGTAATTTTGGTTTGAAACCACTTCTATTTTCAACAGGATTTAAAAGACAAATGAATAGAAAATGAACTTAATTCTATGCTAATGAGAATAAAATATGAAAATGTAACTTTTGGTATCATTTACATAAATAAGGAGTTTCTTAAGCTGTGAAAGAGCAGAGCTTTGTATGCACTGGAAGTTAAATTGGTATCAATATAAAACTGATTATCATAATCTTAAGATATTAGGTGTAATTCCTATAGTAACCACAAGGAAACTATCTATAGAATATACTGAAAAGTAAAGGAGAAAAGATCAGATATTTTCACTAAAAAAAAAAAAAGAGAGAACTAAACACAAAAAAAGTATTGGAAGAATTGATAAAATGGCAAAAGTAAATGCTTTTCTATCAGTAATCACTTTGTAAATAATTAAACTTCTCAATAAAAAGACAGATTGTCAGAATCGATGTTTTTACACAAAAGGATTAAACTGCTGTTTACAAGAAACATGCTTTGGCTTTAAGGACACACTTAGGTAGAAAGTGAAAGGATAAAAAAGTGTTTCATAGAAATGGTAATAAAAAGGGAACAGGGTGGCTATACTTACATCAGAAAAAAATAAGTCAAAAACTGTCACAAGAAACAAAGAAGGATAGTATATAATGATAAAAGGGTCAATTCAATAGAAAGATATAACAATTGCCAATATACAGACACTCAATGCCAGAGCCCCTAAAATATATAAAGCAAACATTGAGAGTACTAAAGGGAGAAATAGGCAGCAATATGATAATAATTAAAGACTTTAATATGACTTTCAATAATGGGTAGAACAATCAGATGGAAATTCAACAAAGAAATTGTAGATTTGAATAACACTATAGACGAACTGAAGGTAAAAAAATATATACTGAACATTGCATACAATGCCAGCAGAGTATATATTTGTTTCAAGCACACCTAGAACATTCTCTAGGACAGATCATATGTTAGGTCACAAAACAAGCCTCAGTGAATATAAGAAGACTGAAATCGTAGCAAGTACCTTTTCTGGCCACAACAGAATAAAACTAGATATCAATAGCAGAAGAAAAACTAGAAAATTTACAAATATATGGAAATTAAATAATACACTTATACAACCAATGGCTTAAAAAATAAATCACAAGGAAAATTGGAAAATGTCTTTGAGAGAAAAAAAAATGAAAACACAACATACCAAAACACATGAGATGCTATGAAAACAGTGCTAAGAGGGAAGCTGATAGCTGTAAACACATTCAAAAGAAAGAATGGTCTCAAATCAATAACTTAAGTTTACACATCTAGTTAAGACATTAGAAAATTAAGAACAAACTAAACCCAAGCTAGTAGAAGGAAGGAAATTGCAAAGATTAGAGCAGAGATGAATTAAATAGAGAATAGAAAAGCAGAGAACATCAATGAAACCAAGAGTTGGGTTTTCAAATACATCGACAGAATTCACAAAACTTTACCTAGATTGACTAAGAAAAAAAGAGAAAAGACCCAAATAACTAAAATCAGAAATGAAAGAAGGGACATTACTACTGATTTTATTGAAACAGAAAGGATTATGTAGGCAGAGGAGCCCTAAGATCTGTAGTTGGCAAGCTGGAGACTGAGGAGAGTTGATGGTACAGTGCCAGTCTATGTCCAAAAGCCTGAGAACCCGGAAAGTTGAAGGTGTAGTTACAGTCCAAGGGCCAGTGGGCTTGAGACCCAGGAAAAACTGATGTTCCAGTTTGAATCTGAAGGCAGGAAACAAACAAACAAACAACAACCACAACAACAACAAAAACTGATTTCCCAGCCCAAATGTAGGCCGGAATCCCCTTACTTTAGGACAGTCAGCTGTTTTGTTCTATTCAGACTTTCAACTGGTTGGATGACAGTCATCCACATTGAGGAAAACAATCTGTTTTACTCCATCTATAGATTGAAATGTTACTCCTACCCAAAAACACCCTCACAGACACATCCAGAATAATGTTTGTCCGAATGTCTGGGAGCCCTATGGTCCAGTCAAATTGACACATAAAATTAACCCTCACAAGTACACCCCTTGTCAATTTAGAGTCTATACCCATCACCTTAAAGCAAATCTAATCTCCCATATCCACCTGACATGATACAAGTATTCTGCATATCACTAAAAATGCACTACCACTTCCCCTAAAGAGGAGGTAAAGTTCTTGAGTGACATCTACTCTTCTTCATATCCCATATGTTAAATACTATGATGTAAAGTTAACACATAATATGTCCTCAGTAAACATTGTCCATAGGTTCTTGGAGACTGTAAGCAAAACAATGTATAATAAAACCAGTTTTACATAGGCTAATTGATATTAATATAAACAAGAGTTAAGTTCCTATGGCAAATTTCTGATTACAGAAACATCATCAAATTTCTAAGACCCCAAAAACTTTTAATATTAAACACTGAAATAAATGTGAGCTATCATACATTTAAGAAAGATTAATATTAAAAAATAAGTAAGATAATTATTATTTTTTCCAATTTTTGGTGAATCCATGAGTGATGGTGGCCATAGTGATGGTGGGTTAAATGAAGGAATAAGTGTCTATGAAGTGAAAATTGTAACGAGCATCTCCTCCCACCATAAAGTTTAAAAACCAACAAGAGCAAATACGGCAAAGTCACTGCATGCCTAAGTGCCACATCATTTATTGTCATGCATTAGTATGATTATCATATACATTATAAATGTTTATTTTACAATAATTTATATTCATGTGTTCATTCACTTTCTAATTTGCGTATTCCAGTTCAGGGTTGTGGGTGGCTGGAGCCTAATCTGGCAGCTCAAAGAACAAAGCAGTAACCAACACTGAACAGGATGTCATTTCATCACAAGGTACACTCACACACACACCCGCACTCACTCATACTGGAACAATTTGAACACACCTATTAACCTAATATGCACATCTTTGGGATGTGGCAGGAAACCAGAGTCTCCAGAGAAAACTCAATGCAGACACGAGGAGAACTTGAGAACTCCACACAGACAGTGGCCCCTGCTGGGATTTGATTTCTTTTCTCATTAACATTTTAACAAAACAATGTTTAACAAAATGACTTCATTTTACAACCTGCTGTACTATGATATAAAGTCAATATATCTTATGTTACATGACAAATGAATAAGAGAGGGAAGAAAAATATATTTGAGGTATTGATAGAGATAGATAGATAGATAGATAGATAGATAGATAGATAGATAGATAGATACACACACATGCCCTAAGCATATTTATAACAAAATAAGGAGGAAATATTTATGACATTTACAGTCCTCATTTCTGTAACTGGTTCTGTAGTCATAGCTAGTGTTTATAACTACCTTCTACTATCCATTCTGCATTCCCTTGCCTTCAGCAAGAGTCTCAGCTGGTCATAATTCTTTACCTGATGAAGTGATCCAAATCTTCTGTCTGGATTGCTATAGTTTCCCGTCGATCTTAATCACAGGGCTTAGTAATACTAAGAGACTCCCTATGAATTCTTTTGTATTCCAGACATACTAGTTCTTACCTCCATTGCGGAGTAGTACTCCAACTTTCCCTTGATATTCAGGATTAGTCACCCTAGCCAGCAAAGTGATTCTCTTCATTCCTGGTGATTCAGAAGCATGAGAACCCCAAATTGGTCAGGTAACCATCTTAATTTCCAGTTCAGTGGAATCATTATTATGTCTTCTGATGGAAGCATTCTTTCTTTTGGGAATAAAACCTCTAGGCCAGCAGAGCATAAGACCATGGGAAACAGAAACAAAGTTTGCTGGTCAGTCACTAAGGATAATTTTGAGTAGTGCCATTCCCATTTCCACCCTTGATTCCTAGACCTGTAAGTCCTGGCTATGGAGAAATAACTCCTATATTGGACATTGATACAGAACGTATAATCCTATGTAGAACCTTGTTCCAGCCCTGCAAGGTACTGCCACATAGCTGGTACTGTAAGAGAGTCTCCTAAAGGCCATTCCACTTTTCTATCAAGCATTTGCTTCAGGATAAGAATAAACCTGGTAAGACCAGTGAATTTCACGAGCATGGGCCGTTTGCTGCACAAGGCATTCTGTAAATCCACAGAAGAGAGTTTTGCCAAAAGCACTGCATGACAGGAAGGCAAATCTATATCCAGAGCGTCTATTCCGGTAAGAATAAAATGCTGCCCCTTCTATGATGGAAGTAGCTCAGTGTAATCAACCTTCCACCAGAAAATGGTTGCATAGAGAATTCAGCATTGGCCTCCACTGACGACAGATTGGGCATTCAACAGTGGAGGTGGCCAGGCACCCTTGAAGAGTGGAAGCCCATTTTGCTGAGCTCATGCATAACTTCCATTCTCACCACCATGGTCACTTTGCTCAGAAGCCCACTGGGTGATAAGAAGAGTAGCTGGGGAAAGAGGCTGACTAGTATCTATAGAACAAGTCATTCTGTACCCTTGATTATTCAAATCTCCCTTGGCTGAAGTCACCCTTTGGTAGGCATTCACATGGAATACAAATATCTTGACAGTTTTTGCCCATTCGGAGAAGTTTATATCTCTTCCCCAAATTTCCTTGTCACCAATTTTCTAACCATGTTTTTTCCAGTTGCCTGATCATCATGGCTATTGGCTACAGCCTATGAATTGTTATATAATCATGTCTGGTCATTTATCCTTCCAAGCAAAGTAAACAACCAGGTTCCCTGCTTGAAGTTTTGCCCACTAGAAGAATGTCGCTCCCCCATTATGTTTCAAGTATGTCCCAGTAAGAGGCTGTAATGCAACTGCCTTTCGTTGGTGCCTGCCTATCATGCAGAACCATCTGTTAACTAAGCCCAAACTCACTCTCCCTCTGTCAATTGCAAAGGACTCTCCTTGAGGCCATGGGTGCAAGCTGAGCGAGAAGACAGTGTAGTAGGAGTGGGGAACACGGGCATTGGAATCACTTCTTCCTGTAAATTACTGTGCCTTCAGGGTCTACTCAAGCCTAATCATATAAATATCACTTCCGTTTGATAATGAGGTGCTGCTGTGCATACTCAACTTGATGGCTTGGCAACCCAGATAACATCCAGTTCATAATGAGCTGTTCAGGTAGGGTACATGGTAACTTGGTGATCCATGGTTAAGTGGTCAGTCTCTACGAAGGCCCAGTAGCAGTCCAAGAGCTATTTCTCAAAAGGAGGGTAGTTATCTGCAGAGGATGGCTGAGCACGGCTTCAAAATCCTAAGGGACTGCACGAAAATTAACCTGTAGGTGTCTTCCAAATACTCCAAACAAAATCCCTGTCTGCTACTGGTACTGCGAGTACCATTGGATCTGTTGGATCTTATAGCCCAAGTGGCAGAGCAGCTTGCATAGCAACCTGGACCTGCTGTAGAGCCTTCTCTTGTTCTGGCCCCAACTCAAAACCAGCAGCTATTGAGGTTATTGGGTAAATAGGTCAGAGTTTCACACCCAAATGAGAAATATATTCCTCTAAAATCAAAAAAGGCCCACTAGGCATTGTGCCTCATTTTTGGTTGCAGGAGAGGCCAGGATAAGATAAGGCCAGGATACGATAAGGATAAGAACAACTTATCCTTGACCTTAGAGGGGATATCTCCACATGCCCCACACCACTGGACCCTCAGAAATTTCCCTGCCTCTTGAATTTTTGTCAAATTTATTTGCCACTCTCTGACACACGAATTTCTTACCAATAAGTGTAGGGTAGTTGTTATATATTTCTCACTAGTTCCAATCAGCATAATGTTATTACATAAATATAATGGACCAGTGTGATATAGAAGGAAAAAGCTGTCAAAACCCCTACAATCTAAATTATAACATAGGGCTAGAGAGTTAATATATCCCTGAGGTATGACAGTGAAGGTTTATTGCTGGTCAGCTAGAAGAAAACTCCTGATTATTCTTATAAGGCATTTGCCACATCAATAGCTGCATACCAGGTATAAATTGATGTATCAGTTTCCACAAGCAATGAAACCATATGTTTCAGCAGCTGCAATTGGAGTTACCACCTGGTCGAGCTGATGGTACTATCAGTCTCTAACATCCATTTGTGCTTTGTACAGGCCAAAGAGGTGAACTGAAAGGGGATGCAGGGGGAATCACCACCTCTGCATCTTTCAAGTCCTTCATGGTGGTACCAATTTCTATAATGCCCCAGGAATGTGGCGTTGCTCTTAGTTTACTATCTTCCTAGGTATACACAGTTCTAGTGGCTCCCCCTTGCCTTTTCCCACCATAACAGCCCTCAGTCCACAGGTCAGGGAACAAATGTGGGACTTTGATTAGCTGACCCAATGTCCCCCCTGGAGGTTACTGTGAAAATGTGCTAGGCACATCTAATAAACTGTTATATAGGACTGTGTGAGCCAAAGCAATTCCTACACTACATCATCAGGGCCATTCAGCTCTCTGCCCTGATGCATCTCCCGCTTTATCATACAGCAAACATGTATTTACCATTAGGAAAGCCATTAACTTTACAAGAAGTACTATAAATACTGTTAGGACAGGCCATGCATTAGACTAAAATGCATTTATCCACAGAGCAGTAAGTAAAAGCAGAATGTGGATGGTAGAGATAACCGAACATTTCAAAGAAAAGCACCTCACCAAGAAAGCAGAAAAGTGCTTCAGGAGCTAAGAACGAACTACTTTACACTGATACTGTAGGAAAATCTTCAAAAGGAAGAGTTACACATTGCCCTTTGCTATGATTAACAATTTTGCTTCAAGTAGAAACTGGAATCTCTGTCTTTCCTGTTCATCTACACTGACAAAAATTTTTTGTAGAAAAAAAACTTTCTTTATATTCATCTATTCACATAGGAAAAAAAAGTATGTGGATTATTGACTGGTTTCATTAAAATCTGACCAGACTGAAAAGAAATAGTCTTATTTTTCAAGGCTCTAAGAAATTGTGAAGCCTCTGCTGATTCGTATATGACAGATATAATACCATAGCCAATTAGCTTGGGGATCATTAACAAATAGCTTCTGCACTCGGCAGTTGCCACAGTGGAGTTTTCTTGCCTTCAGAAGGAAGTACTATTCGGAATGTTAACTTGATAACTGTGATTGTTGTGAGCTGAATCATGCTATGTCTGTGGGGTAAGTCTAACTGTGTTGCTGCCTTGGAAGGCAACTGTAAAAGGTACTAAAATATCATTGGAAAATGGGGCCAGCTAACTCAGGTTTCCACATGGGACTTTTTATATAACTGGCAAAAGGTCAATTGGCCCTGATTTCCCTGAAACAGATAGCACCACAGAGTGGAAATAAAACACAGTCATCATCTGCACTAGCCTGACTTTATTGAAAAGTTTTGTCACAGACATGTGTAGGTTATGTGGTGCAACTGCAGGGCTCGATCCCTGGGACCTACAAAGCCATAGTTGCCTGAAGTTGGCAGCCACAGGACAGATTACCAGAACAGGTGATGTAAATTTCTATCTATAAATAGAAACCATTTACTTGGTATCCAAAGAAGTTATTTAGTTCTGAAAATCACACACAAAAAAATGAAGACAAAAAATTGAATAATATGTTGAAATTTGGGGTGGAGAGCCCGGGTGCAGTGGTTCATGCCTGTAATCCTAGCACTTTGGGAGGCCGATGGGGGCGGATCACGAGGTCAGGAGATCGAGACCATCCTGGCTAACACAGTGAAACCCCGTCTCTACTAAAAATACAAAAAATTAGCTGGGCATGGTGGTGGGTACCAGTAGTCCCAGTTACTGGGGAGGCTGAGGCAGGAGAATGATGTGAACCTGGGAGGCGGAGCTTGCAGTGAGCGGAGATTATGCCACTGCACTCCAGCCTGGGTGACAGAGCGAGACGCTGTCTCAAAAAAAAAAAAAAAAATTGGGGGTGGAGAAGGGGCAAGATGGTGGGAAAGAACATTAAAACATGATCTCTATCTTCAGTAAGTGTGAGTGACTGATGCGATATGATAATGAGTAATGGAAAATTTTTGCAGTAAATACAATCTCAAATAATTTAAAATGTTATATTGCATTCTGTCCAAGTATTATATTTCCAATTATGAGAACAAAATGTATTAATAGAAAGTTGGCTTACCTTAAACTCGCCTAAGGAAATATTCAAAATATTTGAATCAAAATATTAAATAAAACCAAAAATACTAAATTAAATAAATCAAATTAAACATTTTAATACTTTAAATCAGCATGAAGTGGCCCTCAATAATCAATTTAGGATACCTACAATGTCAGTCTAGCCCTGGTTGTGAGAACTGATGTTATAAAATATCTTTATTCAATGTATATTAATGCAATAATGGTAGCTGATCACAATTAGAATATGACTAGGAAACAGATAATTCATATCCTTCTTGCATAGTGACTTTGCTATTTTGTTAGAGATTTTAGAAGTGGGATTACGACCTGACTACCAGGCTATTACTTATCCTACTGCTATTTTATAGCTGAATGATTTTCTAAGTATCTAGTGTAAGGATAACTTTTGCTTAAGCTGTAGCAAATCAATAAAAAGAAAAGAAAAAATTATAAAACCTTTTATATGGAAGACAAGAACAAATAACCTAGAGCTGATGAGTAGGTCAGTAAGAATTTAGCAAATTATATAGGGATTATTTGTTCCCCAGGTTGGATGGCAAAGGTAGAAATGGTCTTTAGACGACCACTGTATATGCTCTCGAGTTACCTAAAGAGAAAAGAGCCCATGATGCTATGAAAAGCTTTCTCCAACCTGCTCCCCTAAGACTTCAAGTTCTCAAATCTACCAAATGTTGGCATAAAAGATAGATATTTGAGGCATTGGTTATTAACACTAATCAGAAAAAAAAACCTTAATGTTGCAGCACAATAATGGAAGAGGAGGTAAGAAAGCATGGTTGTGCACAGGCATGGGTGGACAGATTGACTGGAGTTGCTCAGGGTATTGGGTGGGAAGGCAATAACTGCTGGATATGGGAGGGATGAGAAGACCAACTTTTGACTAGAGTTAGCCCAAATTGTCAGCACTCTTTATCCCCAAAGGATTTGCAACCTGTGGGTTTAGAGAAACTAAGGATGAAGAGGAACGATGACACAGAAAGTAAAGTGGCAATAACTTCTCTTGACATAATGGATGCAACTAAAACTACACCCAAAAACTGGATTCTGAACTGGAAACTCATCTAGAACGATGGTAAATTGAAAGGTTTTCAGTTAGGGGACACAGAAATTACACGAACACTGTAGTGAACAGAAAGAGGAACATATTTTATATAAACATGTATTTTTTGCTAAGTAAGGAACACAGTATAGCACTGTCCTACTATTTCCATGTATTTCCCCGCACGTAATAATTTAATTTTTCAAGTTTTAGAGAAAGTTCCAGCAAGCGATCTTCTACCCTTAGAATATTCTGGAGCTTCAAATGTTTTCCCTTTTTAATCCCTTGGAAAATTTGTAGAAAAACTATAACAGATTTTACATTTTAGCATCAAAGAAAAAAAGGCAATTACTTAGCAATTTCCAATACTATCTTAAAAAAAAAAAGGACTCAAAATCAAATACTTCCAACAAGTTTTGCAGTGTGTTTACATAGTAGGTGTTCAATAAAGTTTGTTAGATAATGGCCTTGGAGGTCTAAAGCTACCCTCTTAGTGATCTTTTGGTGGTATTGAGTAAAATCCCCATGACCAGACATGTTCAGCTGGGAGGCTTATTTTTATTATACTTGAAAAAGAGGCTAAGAGAAACTGACAGAGCCATGAGTAATGCTTGTACCATCCTAGGTCACTCAGTTTAAATCACTACAAGGTTCTCTGAATCTCTGTGCTTCGAATGTGATTTCTTTTGCTTTTTAAAGAATTTTATATTTCTTTACATCTTACATCTATTGTCACTTTATGCCGTTTGATTTTATGACGGGGTGAACAGTGCTAACTTTTGCAAAGTTAAGTTAAAAATGAATCTAATAAGTGACTTGTTTTAATGAACAGAGGGTGAGATCTGCTGTATGTAAACATGGATGTCTAAAACTATTATTAAAATTGGACAATTAATTAAAAATATTAAAATAGACAATAGCTCAGAATCTGATATAAAATTATTTA
Organism: Gorilla gorilla gorilla; assembly: GCF_029281585.2. NCBI lineage: Eukaryota > Metazoa > Chordata > Mammalia > Primates > Hominidae > Gorilla > Gorilla gorilla. The sequence continues at coordinate 26,475,110 of NC_073230.2, forward strand.
TTTGTAGAAGTTTGGCTTAACATTAAAAGTTTAAATGAAATTACATTGCAATTGCCTTGATGAAGTATCCAAGCAGAACCCACTTCTCTATTGAATTCTAAAAATTCCTGGAACAGTCTTGATTCCTGTGAGGTCCCCAGTTTTGGAGAAAGAAGTGTTCCTTTGATTCTAAGGTTTGTAATCACATGATACGTGAATAATAGTGTAATTAGGGTATTAAAATAGGGTATATATATATATATACACACACATATATATAGTTTATACAAACTATTATATATATATATATATATATACTGAAAGTTTAGTTGTTATCCTGAGGCTAGAATTTCTGCACTGGGCACACTATGGATTCTCCCCCACCTCCCACCTTATATACTACACAATAAATATTAAGTGGAGGTCATTTTTAGTGATTCAATAAGCCCTGGGCATAGAAATAGTAATGACAATGAACAATCCTAACTGCAAACATTTATTAGACACTTAGAAAATATCACGCTACATGCTAAGCAATTAAAGTTTGTAATCTGTACAACCACACTGTGGCATATATCCCCACAATAACTGATACTACTCCTATTTTACTAATTAGAATATTGAGCTTTAGTTAACATCCCTCAAATAGTCCCATAGCTTGTAAGTGCCAAAACTAAGAATCAAAGCCAAGTCTTGAATATTATCCTTCACTTATATCATGGGACTAAGGTTAACTTACAAATCAGCACATTAAGAAGTCTGGATGTCATTTATAACCCTTTATACCTAAAAACTAGGTAGCAAACGAAGGTGAAACTCAAAGCATGTTGCCAGACAATTGCTGCTGTACTTTATACTTTGGCTTTGTGTGCTATTTGCTAAAGCTAAGAATTAAATTAATTCAAGATGGATTAAGGACTTAAATGTTAGACCTAAAACCATAAAGACCCTGGAAGAAAACCTAGGCATTACCATTCAGGACATAGGCATGGGCAAGGACTTCATGTCTAAAACACCAAAAGCAATGGCAACAAAAGCCAAAATTGACAAATGGGATCTAATTAAACTAAAGAGCTTCTGCACAGCAAAAGAAACTACCATCAGAGTGAACAGGCAACCTACAAAATGGGAGAACATTTTCACAACCTACTCATCTGACAAAGGGCTAATATCCAGAATCTACAATGAACTCAAACAAATTTACAAGAAAAAAACAAACAACCCCATCAAAAAGTGGGTGAAGGACATGAACAGACAATTCTCTAAAGAAGACATTTATGCAGCCAAAGAACACATGAAAAAATGCTCACCATCACTGGCCATCAGAGAAATGCAAATCAAAACCACAATGAGATACCATCTCACACCAGTTAGAATGGCAATCATTAAAAAGTCAGGAAACAACAGGTGCTGGAGAGGATGTGGAGAAATAGGAACACTTTTACACTGTTGGTGGGACCGTAAACTAGTTCAACCCTTGTGGAAGTCAGTGTGGTGATTCCTCGGGGATCTAGAACTAGAAATACCATTTGACCCAGCCATCCCATTACTGGGTATATACCCAAAGGATTATAAATCATGCTGCTATAAAGACACGTGCACACGTATGTTTATTGCGGCACTATTCACAATAGGAAAGACTTGGAACCAACTCAAATGTCCAACAATGATAGACTGGATTAAGAAAATATGGCACATATACACCATGGAATACTATGCAGCCATAAAAAATGATGAGTTCATGTCCTTTGTAGGGACATAGATGAAATGGGAAATCATCATTCTCAGTAAACTATTGCAAGGACAAAAAACCAAACACTGCATGTTCTCACTCATAGATGGGAATTGAACAATGAGAGCACATGGACACAGGAAGGGGAACATCACACTCTGGGGACTGTTGTGGGGTGGGGGAGGGGGGAGGGATAGCTTTAGGAGATATATCTAACGCTAAATGACGAGTTAATGGGTGCAGCACACCAGCATGGCACATGTATACATATGTAACTAACCTGCACATTGTGCACATGTACCCTAAAACTTAAAGTATAATAATAAAATAAAATAATAAAATAAAAAAAGAAATTGATCAGATTTTAAATAAAATTGCCAGCACTGTCAAAAAAAAAAAAAAAGAGAAGAGGAATTAGGCAGAATGGTGTATATGAAAATATCTCTTCATTGCCTACACAACATTCAATAACCTTTCCCTGCTGCTAGATATTATTCAGGTGGTGCCTACAGTACCTTGATTTCAGAGACTTTCGGTTCTCACCATAGGCTAGGGAGCAAAGCTCCATTGGTATAAACCATTGTAGTTATCTAATTGTCTTTGGTCAATTATTGGTCTGGAAGTGGTCATGTGAGTTACTTTTAACCCAAAAGATTTAAGAGAAAGTCTTCTGGACTGAGCTTCTAGAAAGGCATTACATTCTCAATTAAAAAAAAAAAGAAAAGATATGGCCCATGTAGATCTTTGCTTCTTTTTCTTTCTTCTTGCCTGGAATGCAGATACAATGCTTGTTGCTACATCAGCCATGTTGTGACTAAGAAATGACAAGGTTGAGAGTGAAAGACAATATACTAAGCATGGAAGTGTACAAAGGATGCAAAAAGATCTTGGGTCTCTGACACTATGGTTGAGCACCTGCATCAGCCCTGGGCAGCCTATCATCAACATTCATGTTACGAGGTGGGAAAAAAAGGAAAAAATAACCCTTAATTTTTCATCCATGATAGGTTTTCATTGACCTGCAGCAGAATATGATTTTAAATGATAAAAGCTTTAAAATATGACCTACAATATGTGCAGTTGCTGGACAATTTTTGTTGATATATTTATCACACTAAAAATCACAAACTCCCAAACCACCTTTGCTGACCCAACTAGTGGGTACCAGCAAGCTCTTTGTCATCTACACTGCCTTGTGCTAGACTCAATGCCTTTGGATTCAGAGGAAAGAAAGACCAGGGCAATGACTTCAAGCAACCCTGTGGTATCTGTTTAAGTCATAAAATATCTTGTAGACCTCAGGCTAGCAGGTTGATTTAACATTTTATGACACACTTTAGAGCAATAAATACCTAGAATTTTGAAATGAGTCCATGGTAACGTTGGCAGAAATGACTGAGAGTAATGTGAAAAAGAACTTGGAGTGTTAGAATTCTGTAAGCATGAGACTTATTGAAGTGAGGTCCCATAATCATTATAAAATGTAAATGTTAGATTTATAGGAGCGTTCACAGCTTTAGTATCTTTATCACAAAAACATTTTCAAATTTATTTCTCATGTGCAATCTAATTTGTATAAATCCTTCTACACTCCAGGATTTACTTTATTAATCTGTAATATTTCTCTATAGTAACTGTAATAAGCCAAGGAAATAACAATTTGGGGGAGCTTCTCTATATTTAGAAAAGTTAAGAAAGTGAAACCTTTCTGGGAAACATATTTAAGATTCCTAAAAGGCCTCTAGTATTTCACTGAATTTTAAAGTGACCGGAAATAAGTATAAGGTTCATTTGCAGAGATTTGTCTTTTTAAAAGAGCTTCTTCCCATTTGATTTACTTTTGTGTAAAACTCTTGGTTTATATAAACTATTGTTTCCTATAATAAAAAATATTAATATTATGCTTAAAATTTCCAAACTGTTATTGGTTTCCACACCTTGGAGAAGATACTAGTGTGTCAACACAAGCAAAGCACATGCACCAAACTTCAGATGTTTATTTTATCATTGGTAGCTAGAGAAATGTAATTAAGTGGCTATAATTTAATGTTTTGAGATTTCTCGAATTACAGCATGAAAATGACTTTACACTTTTGCTAGCAAGTACATGAGAGACCAATAAGGCAATATTTAAAAGCACATTGCAAAGAGAAGACACTTCCACTAGTATATAAGATATCTCAATAACATCTGATCAATAAACAGTTGAATAAATATGGAGGTTTCTGGTCCACTTTTTTTTAGCATGTGTGAATTTTGCCATCTCATTAAATTTCAAATATTTTTATCATGTTTACATGCTGAAGTCATTTGAAAGCTAACTTACCTGTTGGGAATATTGAGAGTCAGAAGTCAATTAAATCCTATTTTTTTTTTTTTTTTTTTTTTTTGAGATAGAGTTTCTCTCTGTTGCCCAGGCTAGAGTGCAGTGGCACGATCTCGGCTCACTGCAACCTCCACCTTCCAGGTTCAAGCGATTCTTCTGCCTCAGCCTCCTGAGTAGCTAGGATTACAGGTGTGCACCACCACGCCTGGCTAATTTTCTATTTTTAGTAGAGATGGGGTTTCGCCATGTGAGCCAAGCTGGTCTCAAATGCCTGACCTCAGGTGATCCACCCACCTCAGCCTCCCAAAGTGCTGGGAATATAGGCGTGAGCAACCACGCCCAGCCTAAATCCTGTGTTAAGTGGTAATACCCAGGCAAATTGAAGGTGAGTGTTTTGGGCAGTAAATAAATTAAACATATAATTTCAAAAAAGAGATTGTTAAAATGAAGTATGTGATTTCCACATATGTGTGTGTACACATGTGTATACACACACTCATTTTCCTTTCAGTAGCCACGAAGTGAAATTGTTGGTAGTTAACACTAAATTTAGTCCAATCTTTGCTTATGGAAATCTTAGCAATGAAAAAATATATATAAATATGAAATAATTTACTTTATTTCAACTCTAATATTCTCTACAATTTTGGAACGGTCAAAGACAGGGTAGCTAACTGCTTTCTAACAATTGAAAGTCAATTTCCTTAATTGAAAAGTAAATATAAAAATAACATATAGCTATCAAAAATTAGCTTCACCATGCATCGTTGCTTTATGAACTGGGTGTATTATTCTGTTTGTGGAATAAGCACTTAAAAGAAATTTAAGTTATGTAGGCTGTCTAGCATTTGGGCGAGAATGGAAAATATCCATCAAATTTTATTAAAAATATTTCCTTTATGAAGCCATTTCTAACATTTCTCAGCTGCTTTCATATACACTCAATTGGTAAACATTTCTTACTAAAGATAACTTGTTCTGTCATTCAGAGAAAATTATTTGAAATTTGAAAAGTCACTGCCCCTGCTTTGCCATTTAGTCTATTATTAGTCAATTCAAAGAACAAGTTAAAGTGATCGACATAAAAATACTGAAAGTTACTTATAAGTTTTACTTGTTCCTATCTCAGAGGAAGATAAAACACCTTGTTCAAATTTACAAGAAAAAAACCAACAACCCCATCAAAAAGTGGGCAAAGGATATGAACGGACACTTCTCTAAAGAAGACATTTATGCAGCCAACAGACACATGAAAAAAACTCATCATCACTTTTCATTAGAGAAATACAAATCAAAACCACAATGAAATACCATCTCATGCCAGTTAGAATGGCAATCATTAAAAAGTCAGAAAACAACAGATGCTGGAGAGGATGTGGAGAAACAGAAACACATTTATACTGTTGATGGGAGTGTAAATTAGTTCAACCATGTGGAAGACAGTGTGGCAATTCCTCAAGGATCTAGAACTAGAAATACCATTTGACCCAGCAATCCCATTATTGGGTGTATATATTCAAAGGATTATAACAATAAACACGTATGTTTATTGCGGCACTATTCACAACAGCAAAGACTTGGAACCAAACCAAATGCCTATCAATGATAGATTGGATAAAGAAAATGTGGCACATATACACCATAGAATACTATGCAGCCATCAAAAAGGATGAGTTCATTTCCTTTGCAGCGACATGGATGAAGCTGGAAACCATCATTCTATGCAAACTAATCCAGGAACAGAAAACCAAACACCACATGTTCTCACTCAAAAGTGTGAGTTGAACAATGAGAACACATGGACACAGAGAGGGGAACATCACACACCGGGGCCTGTCGAGGGGTCGGGGGCAAGGCGAGGGATAGCAGTATAACAAATAGCTAATGCGTGTGGGGCTTAAAACCTAGATGACAGGTTGATGGGTGCAGCAAACCACCATGGCACATGTATACCTATGTAACAAACCTGCATGTTCTGCACATGTATCACAGAACTTAAAGCACAATAAAAAATAAAACCACCTTTTATCTTATTTCAGTTTTCAATAAATACATATTTATTGAGTCCTTACCATGTGTTAGATATTATATCTTCAGTTACATCAGTAAACTAAACAAAAACCTTGCCCTAGTTAACCTTGAACTCTAGAGCTTGCAGATAGTCAATAAATAATAAAGGCAATAAATAAACACATTAAACAGTAAGTTATTAGATGGCATGTGCTATTAGAGAAGGAAAAAGTAGACTGGAATCAGAAAAAATTGAGTTAAAGAGGCAGAATGTGAAAAATCACAATTTTAAATGAAATTTTCAGGGTATGCCTTATTTCCTGTGGTGTAAATACTTCCACTATGGTTAATTTCAAGCTACCAAAGGTTTGAAAAATAGCTTACAAAATTCTTGAATATTTAACAATCGGTTCTTATTGGTAAAAAGTGGGCTCAGCACAAAATTTGAGCACAGACTTTAAGAAATGCAAGGTGTTAGCCAAACAAACATCTGGGGGAAGACCCTTCCAGAGGGAGCAGTTAGAGCAAAGGCAGTACCTGGAAGGTTTGAGGAGCAGCAGATAGGTCAGCCCAGGGCAAGAGGCGATGGGGAATAGGAGAAGCAATCAGATTCTGAAGGACCTTTTAGGACTTTGCAAAGGCTTTCATTTTCACCCTGAGTGAAAAAGAATCCACTGAAACGTACTGAGTAGAGGAGTGACATGATCTGACTTACATTTTCCTTTTTTTTCTTTTTTATTATACTTTAAGTTCTAGGGTACATGTGCACAACGTGCAGGTTTGTTACATAGGTATACATGTGCCATGTTGGTTTGCTGCACCCATCAACTCGTCATTTACATTAGGTATTGCTCCTAATGCTATCCCTCCCCCATACCCCCAGCACTCCCCACAACCCCGCTGCAGGCACCAGTGTGTGATGTTCCCCGCCCTGTGTCCATGTGTTCTCATTGTTCAATTCCCACCTATGAGTGAGAACATGCAGTGTTTGGTTTCCCGTCCTTGTGATAGTTTGCTGAGAATGATGGTTTCCAGCTGCATCCATTTCCCTGAAAAAGACATGAACTCATCATTTTGATGGCTGCATAGTATTCCACGGTGTATATGTGCCACATTTTCTTTATCCAGTCTATCATTGATGGACATTTGGGTTGGCTGCAAGTCTTTGCTATTGTGAATAGTGCCCCAGTAAACATACATGTGCAGGTGTCTTTATAGTAGCATGATTTATAACCCTTTTGGTATATACCCAGTAATGGCATGGCTGCGTCAAATGGTATTCCTACTTCTAGATCCTTGAGGAATCGCCACACTGTCTTCTACAAAATGGTTGAACTAATTTACACTGCCACCAACAGTGTAAAAACATTCCTATTTCTCCACATCCTCTCCGGCATCTGTTGTTTCCTGACTTTTTAATGATTGACATTCTAACTGGTATGAGATGGTATCTCATTGTGGTTTTGATTTGCATTTCTCTGATGGCCAGTGATGATGAGCATTTTTTCATGTGTCTGTTGGCTGCATAAATGTCTTCTTTAGAAAAGTGTCTTTTCAAATCCTTTGTCCACTTTTTGATGGGATTGTTTTTTTTTTCCTGTAAATTTGTTTAAGTTCGTTGTACATTCTGGATATTAGCCCTTTGTCAGATGAGTAGATTGCAAAAACTTTCTCCCATTCCATAGGTTGCCTGCCACTCTGATGGTAGTTTCTTTTGCTTTGCAGAAGCTCTTCAGTTTAACTAGACCAATTTGTCTATTTTGGCTTTTGTTGCCATTGCTTTTGGAGTTTTAGTCATGAAGTCTTTGCTCATGCCTAGTCCTCAATGATATTGCCTAGGTTTTCTTCTAGGGTTTTTATGGTTTTAGGTCTGACATTTAAGTCTTTAATCCATCTTGAATTAATTTTTGTATAAGGTGTAAGGAAGGGATCCAGTTTGAGCTTTCTACATATGGCTAGCCAGTTTTCCCAGAACCATTTATTAAATAGGGAATCCTTTCTCCATTTCTTGTTTTTGTCAGGTTTATCAAATGTCAAAACATTTGATATTTGTGTGGTGTTATTTCTTAGGCCTCTGTTCTGTTCCATTGGTCTATATATCTATTTTGGTACCAGTACCATGCTGTTTTGGTTACTGTAGCCTTGTAGTGTAGTTTGAAGTCAGGTAGCATGATGCTTCCAGCTTTGTTCTTTTTGCTTAGGAATGTCTTGGCAATGTGGGCTCTTTTTTGGTTCCACATGAACTTTAAAGATGTTTTTTCTAATACTTTGAAGAAAGTCATTGGTAACTTGATGGCGATGGCACTGAATCTATAAATTACCTTGGGCAGTATGGCCATTTTCACAGGATTGATTTTTCCTATCTATGAGCATAGAATGTTCTTCCATTTGTTTGTGTCTTTTATTTCATTGAGCAGTGGTTTGTAGTTCTCCTTGAAGAGGTCCTTCAAATTCCTTGTTAGTTGGATTCCTAGGTATTTTATTTTCTTTATCGTAATTGTGAATGGGAGCCCATTCATGATTTGGCTCTCTGTTTGTCTGTTATTGTTGTATAAGAATGCTTATGATTTTTGCACATTGATTTTGTATCCTGAGACTGCTGAAGTTGCTTATCAGCTTAAGGAGATTTTGGGCTCAGACAATGGGGTTTTCTAAATATATAATCATGTCATCTGCAAACAGGGACAACTTGACTTCTTCTTTTCCTAATCAAATACCCTTTATTTCTTTCTCTTGCCTGCTTGCCCTGGCCAGAAGTTCCAACGCAATGTTGAATAGAAGTGGTGAGAAACGGCATCCCTGTCTCATGCCAGTTTTGAAAGGGAATGCTTCCAGTTTTTGCCCATTCAGTATGATATTGGCTGTGGGTTTGTCATAAATAGCTCTTATTATTTTGAGATACATTCCATCAATACCTAATTTATTGAGAGTTTTTAGCATGAAGGGTTGTTGAATTTTGTCAAAGGCCTTTTCAGCATCTATTGAGATAATCATGTGGTTTTTGTCGTTGGTTCTGTTTATGTGATGGATTACATTAATTGATTTGCATATGTTGAACCAGCCTTACATCCCAGGGATGAAGCCCACTTGATCATGGTGGATAAGATTTTGATGTGCTGCTGGATTCGGTTTGCCAGTATTTTACTGAGGATTTTCACATTGACGTTCATCAGGGACATTGATCTAAAATTCTTTTTTTTTGTTGTGTCTCTGCCATCATTTGGTATCAGGATGATGCTGGCCTCATAAAATGAGTTAGGGAGGATTGCCCCTTTTTCTACTGATTGGAATAGTTTCAGAAGGAATGGTACCAGCTCCTCTTTGTACCTGCAGTAGAAATCCACTGTGAATCTGTGTGGTCGTGGACTTTTTTTGGTTGGTAGGTTATTAATTATTGCCTCAATTTCAGAGCCTGTTATTGGTCTACTCAGAGATTCAACATCTTCCAGGTTTACTCTTGGAGGGTGTTTGTGTCCAGGAATTTATCCATTTCTTCTAGGTTTTCTAGTTTTTCGCAGAGAGGTGTTAATAGTACTCTGTGATGGTAGTTTGTATTTCTCTGGGATCGGTGGTGATATCCCCTATATCATTTTTTATTGCATCTATTTGATTCTTCTCTCTTTTCTTCTTTATTAGTCTTGCTAGCGGTCTATCCATTTTGTTGATCTTTTCAAAAAACCAGCTCCTGGATTCATTGATTTTTTGAAGGGTTTTTTCTGTCTCTATCTCCTTCAGTTCTGCTCTTAACTTAGTTATTTCTTGCCTTCTGCTAGCTTTTGAATTTGTTTGCTCTTGCTTCTCTAGTTCTTTTCATTGTGATAGTAGGATGTCAATTTTAGATCTTTCCTGCTTTCTCTTATGGGCATTTAGTGGTATAAATTTCCCTCTACACACTGCTTCAACTGTGTCCCAGAAATTCTGGTACATTGTATCTTTTTTCTCATTGGTTTCAAAAAGCATCTTTATTTCTGCCTTCATTTCATTATTTACTCACTGGTCATTCAGGAGCAGGTTGGTCAATTTCCATGTAGTTGTGTGGTTTTGAGAGAATTTCTTAATCCTGAGTTCTAATTTGATTGCACTGTGATCTGAGAGACTGTTTGTTGTGATTTCTGTTCTTTTACATTTGCTGAGGAGTGCTTTACTTCCAACTACGTGGTCAACTTGAGAATAAAGTGTGATGTGGTGCTAAGAAGAATGTATAGTCTGTTGATTTGGGGTGGAGAGTTCTGTAGATTTCCATTAGGTCAGCTTGGTGCAGAGCAGAGTTCAAATCCTGGATATCCTTGTTAACCTCCTGTCTCATTGATCTGTGTAATATTGACAGTGGGGTGTTAAAGTCTCCCATTATTATTGCATGGGAGTGTAAGTTTCTTTGTAGGTCTCTAAGGACTTGCTTTATGAATCTGGGTGCTCCTGTATTGGTTGCATATATATTTAGGATAGTTAGTTCTTCTTTTCGTATTGATTCCTTTACCATTATGTAATGGTGTTCTTTGTCTCTTTTGATCTTTGTTGGTTTAAAGTCTGTTTTATCAGAGACTAAGATTGCAACCCCTGCTTTTTTTGCTTTCCATTTGCTTGGTAGATCTTCCTCCATCCCTTTATTTTGAGCCTATGTGTGTCTCTGCATGTGAGCTGGGTCTCCTGAATACAGCACACTTATGGCTCTTGACTCTTTATCCAATTTGCCAGTCTGTGTCTTTTAATTGTGGCATTTAGCCCATTTACATTTAAGGTTAATATTTTTATGTGTGAATTTGATCCTGTCATTATTATGTTAGCTGGTTATTTTGCCCATTAATTGATGCAGTTTCTTCATGGCATCGATGGTGTTTACAATTTGCATGTTTTTGCAGTGGCTGGTACTGGTTGTTACTTTCCATGTTTAGTGCTTCCTTCAGGAGCTCTCATAAGGCAAGCCTGGTGGTGACAAAATTTCTCAGCATTTGCTTGTCTGTAAAGGATTATATTTCTCCTTCACTTTTGAAGCTTAGTTTGGCTGGATATGAAATCCTGGGTTGAAAATTCTTTTCTTTAAGAGTGTTGAATATTAGCCCCCACTCTCTTCTGGCTTGTAGAGTTTCTGCTAAGAGATCCGCTGTTAGTCTGAGGGGCTTTCCTTTGTGAGTAACCCAACCTTTCTCTCTAGCTGCCTTTAGCATTTTTTTCTTCATTTCAACTTTGGTGAATCTGACAATTATGTCTTGGGGTCGCTCTTCTCAAGGAATGTCTTTGTGGTGTTCTCTATATTTCCTGAATTTGAATGTTGGCCTGCCTCTCTAGGTTGGGGAAGTTCTCCCAGATAATATCCTGAAGAGTGTTTTCTAACTTGTTTCCATTCTCCTCATCACTTTCACGTACATCAGTCAAATGTAGATTTGGTCTGTTCACATAGTCCCATATTTCTTGGAGGGTTTGTTCATTTCTTTCTACTCTTTTTTCTCTAATCTTGTCTTCTTGCTTTAATTCATTAATTTGACCTTCAATCACTGATATCCTTTCTTCCACTTGATTGAATCAGCTATTGAAGCTTGTTCATGCATCATGAAGTTCTCGTTTTCAGCTCCATCAGGTCATTTAAGGACTTTTCTACACTGTTTATTTTAGTTAGCCATTTGTCTAACCTTTTTTCAAGGTTTTGAACTTCCTTGCAATGGGTTAGAACATTCTCTTGAGATGGGTTAGTTCAGAGAAGTTTGTTATTAACGACCTTCTGAAGCCTACTTCTGTCAACTCATCAAAGTCATTCTCCATCCAGCTTTGTTCCATTGCTGGTGAGGAGCTGCGATCCTGTGGAGGAGAAGAGGCACTCTGGTTTTTAGAATTTTCAGGTTTTCTGCTCTGGTTTCTCCCCATCTTTGTGGTTTTATCTACCTTTACTCTTTGATGATGGTGACCTACAGACGGGGTTTTGTTGTGGATGTCCTTTTTGTTGATGTTGATGCTATTCCTTTCCGTTTGTTAGTTTTCCTTTTAATAGCCAGTTTCCTCAGCTGCAGGTCTGTTGGAGTTTGTTAGGGGTCCACTCCAGACCCTGTTTGCCTGGGTATCACCAGTGGAGGCTGCAGAACAGCAAATATTGTGGAACAGAAAATATTGCTGCCTGATCCTTCCTCTGGAAGCTTTGTCTCAGAGGGGCAACCACCTGTATGAGATGTCTCTCGGCCCCTACTGGGAGGTGTCTCCCAATTGGGTTGCACGGGGGTCAGAGACTCACTTGAGGAGGCAGTCTGTCTGTTCTCAGAGCTCAAACACCATACTGGGAGAACCTCTGCTCTCTTCAGAGCTGTCAGGCAGGGACATTTAAGTCTGCAGAAGTTTCTGATGCCTTTTGTTCAGCTATGCCCTACCCACAGAGGTGGAGTCTATATAGGCAGTAGGTGTTGCTGAGTTGCGGTGGGCTCCACCCAGTTGGAGTTTCCTGGACATTTTGTTTACCTACTCAAGCCTCAGCAATGGCAGACAACCCTCCCCCTGCCAGGCTGCAGCCTCAGAGATCGATCTCAGACTGCAGTGCTAGCAGTGAGCAAGGTTCTGTGGGCATGGGACCCACCGAGCCAGGCATGGGACAGAATCTCCTGGTCTGCTGGTTGCTAAGACCATGGGAAAAGCACAGTATTTGGGCAGAAATGTCCTGTTTTTCCAGGTACAGTCTGTTACAGCTTCCCTTGGCTAGGAAAGGGAAATCCCCCGACCCTTGCACTTCCTGGGTGAGGCAATACCCCACCCTGCTTCAGCTAGCCCTCCCTGGGCTGCACCCACTGTCCAACTAGTCCCAATGAGAAGAACCAGGTACCTCAGTTGGAAATGCAGAAATCACTTGTCTTCTGTGTCGATCATGCTAGGAGCTGCAGACCAGAGCTCTTCCTATTTGGCCATCTTGGAATGGACCGATCTGACTTATATTTTCAAAGGACCAGTTTGTCTGTTTTGTCAGGAATAGATTTCAGTAGAACAAATTTAGAATGCATCAATTTGGCAGTTAAGCCACTGATCCAGAGGGTGATGTTAGCTCAGATTCGGATGGCAGTAGAGAAGGAGCAAGCTCTATATAGATTTTGAAGACTGAACCAAACAACTTTACTAATAGATTAGATGTATGATGAGAGGGAAATGGAAGAGTCAGGAATGACTCCCAAGTTTGGCAGCTGAGAAGGAGAGCAATGGAATTGCCTTTGAACTAGATAGAGAAGGCTGTAGTGGAGCAGGTTTAGATCAGGAGTTTAGTTTCTAACAGCTTGCATTTGAGATGTCTATTAGACATATAAACAGAGATATCAGGAAGACATATTGAAATATGAATTTAGACTTTGGGAGGGAGGTCTGGGTTAGGGATATACAATTTGGAGTCACCAAATATGAATGCTATTTAAAACCATACAATTGGAGGAAAATACCAAGGAGTAAGTATAGATGGGTGAGAACCAATAACTGAGTTGTGGAGCATTTCAACACTTACAGGTTGGAGAGAAGAGACAGAATCAAAAGGGAAAGTGAAAAGGAGTAAGAAAGTGGGGTAAAAGCTAAAAGAAAAGATGTGAAGAAAGTATATCGAATATGGATTTAGTATCTTTTCTTATGGAAGTACTTTTCTTCATAATAAGTTTTTGCTCATCCTAAATAGGTAGTGTCTAGGATTGAAAACTATAGAATTAACATTCTAATAAAATTATGTTTAGTTGGCAGTAATAGCCTTTACCATAGTAATGATCAATAAGCCATCTATTTTAATGATTATAATTTGCTTTGCATTCAGCTCAAAAAGGAATCTGAGATCTTTTTTTAGAGACTCCACTATCAAATCAGAACTTGAATTTTGATTTTTTGATGCTTTGGACACACAAAATTGAATCATAATCCCTGATTCATAATACACTTTTAGCATTGTATGATGTGCTTTTACTTAATAGCTATTTAGATATTTATATTTAACACCCCAAACCCGCCACCTAAAACCCAGTATCAAAAACAAAAGGTAGGATATTGAAAATTACCTTACCTAACCACAGTTTGCCTTCCATCACCTTTTCCTGGATCCCTCTACACAAGATAATCATCCCCCTGAGTGTTATGTTTATTATTCTTCCCTAGCTTTATTTCTTTTTTTTTTCTAGACTTAGTGCATGCCTATGTATTTCTTTAAATGTATTTTTCACTTTTAGGTTTTTTAATTTTAAAAAAGGGTAAAACATTTAATATTCTCAGATTTTTATATATTATTTGCTAAGAGTCATCGTATGTATTATATTTGAGTAGTTCATTTATCTTCACTGCTATATAATATTCCATTGTGTAAATGGATTCCATTAAATCAATCTCATATTGATGCACCTTTGAGTTGTTTGCAGAATTTTGCTATTGTGAACAATATTGCTGGGAACATTCTTACTGGTCTCCTCTTATATATGTATCTGGTCCATCGATCTCTTTCTAGTCTTGCACAAACATCACACCATCTTAATTACTATAGCTTTACAATAACTTTTAATATCTTTAAAATCAAGTTATACCAATTTTTCCTTCTTCAGCTGTACCATTACATGGTCATTTGCATTTTCATATATATATTTAAATATCAACTTGTCAAGTTCTACAAAAAGTTCATTGAAACTTTGATTTGTAATTAAATTGAAACTATAATCAGAGTAAACTGAAATTTGTATAGCATTGAAACTTCCAATTCATAAACTCACTATACACAATTTTTAAAGTCACATTTAGTGGCTTTAGATAAAGTTTTCTAATTTGTTTCCTCTGTAGACATCATGCACTTCTTTTAGTAAATCTGTTCTTAGATTTCATATTTTATAGTGTTGAAATCGTATTTTAAAATTACATTTTGTTTTTCTGATCTGTATACAGTTGATTTCTGCATATTTTATCTTTAGTAACTTTTGCTATATTTTTGATCCTAATGGTTTCTTGAAATTTGCCAAATAGAATTAGTTATTATGATCTTATTCCTTTGTTTTCTAACTTTTCATAAGTAGACTTTTAAAAATAATTTCAACTTTTATTTTAGGTACGGGGATGCATGTACAGGTTTGTTACATAGGCATATATTACATGCTGCTGAAGTTTGGGGTACACATCCTGACACTCAGGTAGTGAGCTGTGTAGTAATGAATAGGTAGTTTTTCAATCCACAACCCCCTCCCTACTCCTCTAGTAGCCTGCAATGTTTAGACAATATCTATGTCTAAAGATGTTTCTTTCTTTATATCTGTGAGTACCGACTGTCTCACAAGTGAGAACATGCAGTATTTGGTTTTCTACTTCTGCATTAATTTGCATAGGATTATGGCCTCTGGCTGCATCCATGTTGCTGCAAAAAACATGATTTCATTTTTTATGGCTGCATAGTATTCCATGGGATATATGTACCACATTTTCTTAATCCAGTCCACCATTGACAGGTACCTGGGTTGACTCCATATCTTTGCTGTTGTGAATAGCATGATGATGAACATATAAGTACATGTGTCTTTTTGGTAGAACAATGTATTTTCCTTTGGGTATATATCCAATAATAGGATTGTTGGGTTGGATGGTAGGTCTGTTTTAAGTCCTTTGAGAAATCTCCAAAATGCTTTCCACAGTAGCTGAACTAATTTATATTCCCACCAACAGTGTATAAGTGTACCCTTTCCCACAACTTCACCAACATGTTATTTTTTGACTTTTAAAAATAATAGCCATTTTGACTTTTTAATAATAGCCATTCGGACTAGTGAGAGATGATATCTCATTGTGATTTTGATTTGCATTTCTCTGATGATTAGTGATGCTGAGCATTTTTTTATGTTTGTTGGCTGCATGTATGTCTTCTTTTGAGAAGTGTCTGTTCATGTCTTTTGCCCATTTTTTAATGGGGTTATTTGGTTTTCACTTGCTAAATTGTTTAGGTTTCTTATAGATTCTGGATATTAGACATTTGTTGGATGCGTAGTTTGCAAATTTCTTTCCCATTCTGTAGGTTGTCAGTTTACTCAGTTGATAGTTTCTTTTGCTGTGCAGAAGCTCTTTAGTCTAATTAGGTCCCACTTACCTATTTTTAGTTGTGATGCAATTGCTTTTGTGGGCTTATAGATAAATTATTTCCCAAGGCCTACATCCAGAATGGTGTTTCTGAGGCTTTCTTACAGGATTTTTATATTTTTAGGTTTCACACTTAAATATTTAATCCTTCTTGAGTTAACTTTTGTATGTAGTGAAACAGAGGTCCATTTCATTCCTCTATACATAGCTAGCCAGCTATCCCAGCACCATTTACTGAATAGGGAGTCCTTTCCTCGTCACTTGTTTCTATCAGCTTTGTTGAAGATTAGATGGTTGTATGTGTGTGGCTTTATTTCTAGGTTATCTGTTGTGTTCCATTGGTCTATGTGTCTGTTTTCGTACCAACACCATGCTGCTTCATTTATGGTAGCCTTATAGTTTGAAGCAGGGTAGTGTGATGCCTCCAACTTTGTCTCTTTTCTAAATATTTTCCAGACTTTAATTTCCTCTTTAGCACTTGAATTGATTAGACATATGTTCCATTTCCAAATTTTAAAATATTATTTTGTCTTTTACCTCAAAACCAATTTCATTATGATCCAAGAATATATTCTGTGAATGTTATGGCATCTTTCTTTGTGTCTCGTTTTGTGATCAATTTTCATTATTCTTTATGTGAATATGCAAACTATAATTCTTCTACTTTGTTAGATACAGAGTTCTATAATGACTCTAATATTGTGTGCTAATTATATTGTTTTAAATCCTCTTCTGGGCTGGGCATGGTGGCTCACACCTGTAATCCCAGCACTTTGGGCAGCCAAGGCGGGTAGATCACCTGAGGTCAGGAGTTTGAGACCAGCTTGACCAACACAGTGAATCCCTGTCTTTACTACAAATACAAAAATTAGCTGGGCATGGTGGTGTATGACTCTAGTCCCAGCTACTCCGGAGGATGAGGTAGGAGAATCACTTAAACCCAGAAGGCAGAGGTTGCAGTGAGGTGAGCTCACACCACTACACTCCAGGCTGGAGCGAGTGTAGTGAGACTCCATCTCAGAGTGAGACTCCATCTCAGAGAAAAAAAAAAAAAAATTCTGTCTACTTGATCTATCAATTAAGGAGAGAGGTGAATTATAACCTCCCAATATGATAGTGGATTTGTCTAATTCTTGATATATATACTATATTAGAGGCTATGCGATAAGAAAATATAAATTTATATTTTCCTTGTGGCATAAATATCTATGACTTAAATTTGGATTTATTTTAATATGTATTCTGTATTTACAGCTATTCTGCATTTTCTGTTTTCTGTTTTCTTTTCTTCATTTCATTTTGTTTTTTAAATTGATCTTTTAATTGTTCTTTTTTCTATCCTGCTTTTAAGTTATATATTCTATTTTTATTATTTTAATGGCTGCCTTAGAATTTTAATATGTATACCTAATTTGTTGTATACAAATTTGATCAGTATTTATTACCTGACTCCAAAGCAATCTTAGGTCTTTAGAACACTCTAACTTCAGTTATGACCTTCAACTTCCATGTCATTATTACGTATTTTACTCATAATTTCACCCCATATTATTATTTTGCAAAATCAATGTTTCCTTAGATTTCTCCAAATACTTAACATTTTCTTTGCTCTTCTAGCTCAATTTTGCACTGAAAATAAACTATCTCAGGCAGATCTCCAGGCAATCAGAGAAGCCGCTTGCCAGGATTAGGAGCCTGAGCCACCCTACCCTTCCTGTGCAGAGACTGTGGTGAAGTGAGGCCCTCTCCACTCCAAGACCAGGCAGATCTCCAGACATTCAGAGCACACCCTCACCTGGATCAGCAGCTTGAGTACACCCAGGCTTCCTATGCAAAGACTGTGGTACTGGGAGGGCCTCTCAACTTCATTTCCAGACAGAACTGCAAGCAACTGGAGCATCCACTCTTCTGGATTATTAGTTTAGGCTGCCTCCACTGTCCCACCCACCCTGGCAGAGAACGTTTGCCAGCTCCACACCTAGGCACACCTCTGGGTGCTTGGTGGCTGCCCACTGGATTCACCCTCAGCACTGAAGCTTACACTTACCATCAGGGAACCTACCTGGTCTGGCCCTGCCCATCTTTTCCCCTGCCCCTCTGAGGCTAAGCAGGGAGTTCAAACTGCTGTGCACACCACAGATTAACCCATTGACAGAGGCAACAGGAAAGCTTCTCTGAGTGAAAAATAATCAATCAGGGGATCCACTCCAAGATGGCCAAATAGGAACAGCTCCGGTCTGCAGCTCCCAGCATGATCTACGCAGAAGACAGGTGATTTCTGCATTTCCAACTGAGGTACCTGGTTCATCTCATTGGGTCTGGTCAGACAGCGGGTGCAACCCATGGAGGCAGAGCCAAAGCAGGGTGGGGCATCACCTCACCTGGGAAACGCAAGAGGTCAGGGGATTTCCCTTTCCTAGCCAAGGGAAGCCGTGACAGACGGTACCTGGAAAATCGGGACACTCCCACCTGAATACTGTGCTTTTCCAATGGTCTTAGCAAATGGCACACCAGGAGATTATATCCCGTGCCTGGCTTGGTGGGTCCCACACCCACAGAGCCTTGCTCACTGCCGGCGCAGCAGTCTGAGATCAAACTGCAAGGTGGCAAGCCTGGTTGGGGGAGGGGCGTCTGCCATTGCTGAGGCTTGAGTAGGTAAGCAAAGTGGCCAGGAAGCTCGAACTGAGTGGAGCCCACAGCAGCTCAAGAGGCCCACCTGCCTCTGTAGACTCCACCTCTGTGGGTAGGGCATAGCTGAACAAAAGGCACCAGAAACTTCTGCAGACTTAAATGTCCCTGTCTGACAGCTCTGAAAAGAGCAGTGGTTCTCCGAGCAAAGCATTTGAGCTCTGAGAACGGACAGACTGCCTCCTCATGTGGGTCCCTGACCCCCGTGTAGCCTAACATGGAGACACCTCCCAGTAGGGGCCCACTGACACCTCACACAGCCAGGTGCCAATCTGAGACTAAGCTTCCAGAGGAAGGATCAGGCAGCAATATTTGCTGTTCTGCAATATTTGCTATTCTGCAGCCTCCACTGGTGATACCTAGGCAAACAGGGTCTGGAGTGGACCTCCAGCAAACTCCAACAGACCTGGAGCTGAGGGACCTGACTGTTAGAATGAAAACTAACAAATGGAAAGGAATAGCATCAACATCAACAAAAAGGACATCCACACCAAAACGCCATCTGTAGGTCACCATCATCAAAGAGTAAAGGTAGATAAAACCATAATATGGGGAGAAGAGCAGAAAAGCTGAAAACTCTAAAAACCATAGTGCCCCTTCTCCTCCAAAGGATCACAGCTCCTTGCCAGCAATGGAACAAAGCTGGATGGAGAATGACTTTGATGACTTGAGAGAAGTGGCTTCAGAAAGTCGGTAATAACAAACTTCTCTGAGCTAAAAGAGGATGTTCGAACCCATCACAAGGAAACTAAAAACCTTGAAAAAAGATTAGAGAAATGTCTAACTAGAATAAACAGTGTAGAGAAGAGCTTAAATGACCTTAAGGAGCCGAAAACCATGGCATGAGACTTACATGATGCATGCATAAGATTCAGTAGCCAATTAGATCAAGTGGAAGAAAGGGTATCAGTGATTGAAGATCAAATTAATGAAATGAAATGAGAAGAGAAGTTTAGAGAAAAAAGAGTAAAAAGAAATGAACAAAGCCTCCAAGAAATATGGGACTATGTGAAAAGACCAAATCTACGCTTGATTGGTGTACCTGAAAGTGATGGGGAGAATGGAACCGAGTTGGAAAATACTCTTCAGGATATTATACAGTAGAACTTCCCCAACCTAGCAAGGCAGGCCAACATTCAAATTCAGGAAATATAGAGAACACCACAAAGATACTCCTCAAGAAGAGCAACCCCAAGACACATAATTGTCAGATTCACCAAGGTTGAAATGAAGGAAAAAATGTTAAGGGCAGCCAGAGAGAAAGGTCAGGTTACCTGCAACGGGAAGCCCATCAGACTAACAGCAGATCTTTCGGCAGAAACTCTACAAGCCAGAAGAGAGTGGGGGCCAATATTCAACATTCTTAAAGAAAAGAATTTTCAACCCAGGATTTCATATCCAGCCAAACTAAGCTTCATAAGTGAAGGAAGAATATAATCCTTTACAGACAAGCAAATGCTGAGAGATTTTGTCACCACCAGACCTGCTTTACAAGAGCTCCTAAAGGAAGCACTAAACATGGAAAGTAACAACCATTACCAGCCACTGCAAAAACATGTCAAATTGTAAAGACCATTAATGCTAGGAAGAAACTGCATCAACTAACCAGAAAAATAACCAGCTAACATCACAATGATAGGATCAAATTCACACATAATATTATAAACCTTAAATGTAAATGAGGTAATGCCCCAATTAAAAGACACAGACTGGCAAATTGGATAAAGAGTCAAAACCCATCAGTGTGCTGTATTCAGGAGACCCAACTCATGTGTAGAGACACACACAGGCTCAAAATAAAGGGATGGAGGAAGATCTACCAAGCAAATGGAAAGCAAGAAAAGCAGAGGTTGCAAACTTAGTCTGTGATAAAACATACTTTAAACCAACAAAGATCAAAAGAGACAAAAAACGCCATTACATAATGCTAAAGGGATCAATTCAACAAGAAGGGCTAACTATCCTAAATATACATGCACCCAATACAGGAGCACCCAGATTCATAAAGCAAGTCCTTAGAGACCTACAAAGAGACTTACACTCCCACACAATAATAATGGGAGACTTTAACACCCCACTGTCAATATTACACGATCAACGAGACAGAAGGTTAACAAGGGTATCCAGGACTTGAACTCAGCTCTGCACCAAGCAGACCTAATAGCAATCTACAGAACTCTCCAACCCAAATCAACAGAATATACATTCTTCTCAGCACCACATTGCACTTATTCCAAAATTGACCACATAGTTAGAAGTAAAGCACTCCTCAGCAAATATAAAAGAACAGAAATCATAACAAACTGTCTCATAGACCACAGTGCAATGAAATTAGAACTCAGGATTAAGAAACTCACTCAAAACCGCACAACAACATGGAAATTGAACAATCTGCTCTGGAATGACTACTGGGTACATAATGAAATTAAGGCAGAAATAAAGATGCTTTTTGAAACCAATGAGAACAAAGACACAATGTACCAGAATCTCTAGGACACATTTAAAGCAGTGTGTAGAAGGAAATTTACAGCACTAAATGCCCACAAGAGAAAGCAGGAAAGATCTAAAATGGACACCCTAACATCACAATGAGAAGAACTAGAGAAGCAAGAGCAAACAAGTTCAAAAGCTAGCAGACGGCAAGAAATAACTAAGATAAGAGCAGAAATGAAGGAGATAGAGACAGAAAAAACCCTTCAAAAAATCAATGAATCCAGGAGCTGGTTTTTTGAAAAGATCAACAAAATTGATAGACCACTAGCAAAACTAATAAAGAAGAAAAGAGAGAAGAATCAAATAGACGCAATAAAAAATGATAAAGGAGAGATCACCACCGATCCCACAGAAACACAAACCACCATCAGAGAATACTATAAACACCTCTATGCAAATAAACTAGAAAATCTAGAAGAAATGGATAAATTCCTTGACACATACACCCTCCCAAGACTAAACCAGGAAGAAGTTGAATCTCTGAATGTACCAATAACAGGCTCTGAAATTGAGTCAATAATTAAGAGCTTACCAACCAAAAAAAGTCCAGGACCAGATGGATTCACAGCCGAATTCTACCAGAGGTACAAAGAGGAGCTGGTACCATTCCTTCTGAAACTATTCCAATCAATAGAAAAAGAGGGAATCCTCCCTAA
Source organism: Gorilla gorilla gorilla (assembly GCF_029281585.2). Classification (NCBI taxonomy): domain Eukaryota; kingdom Metazoa; phylum Chordata; class Mammalia; order Primates; family Hominidae; genus Gorilla; species Gorilla gorilla. The sequence continues at coordinate 26,497,035 of NC_073230.2, forward strand.
CTCATTTTATGAGGCCAGCATCATCCTAATACCAAAGTCCAGCAGAAACACAACAAAAAAAGAGAATTTTAGACCAATATCCCTGATAAACATCAATGCGAAAATCCTCAATAAAATACTGGCACACCGAATCCAGCAGCACATCAAAAAGCTTATCCACCAAGATCAAGTTGGCTTCATCCCTGGGATGCAAGGCTGGTTCAACATATGCAAATCAGTAAACGTAATCCATCACATAGACAGAACCAACGACAAAACCACACGATTATCTCAACAGATGCAGAAAAGGACTTCAACACAATTTAACAGCCTTCATGCTAAAAACTCTCAATCAGCTAGGTATAGGTGGAACATTATCTCAAAATAATAAGCACTGTTTATGACAAACCCACAGCCAGTATCATACTGAATGGGCAAAAACTGGAAGCATTCCCTTTGAAAACTGGCACAAGACAGGGATGCCCTCTCTCACCACTCCTATTCAACATAGTGTTGGAACTTCTGACCAGGACAATCAGGCAAGAGAAAGAAACAAAGGGTATTCATTAGGAAAAGAGGAGGTCAAATTGTCCCTGTTTGCAGATGACATGATTGTATATTTAGAAAACCCCATTGTCTCAGCCCTAAATCTTCTTAAGCTGATAAGCAACTTCAGCAAAATCTCAGGATACAAAATCAATGTGCAAAAATCACACGCATTCCTGGAAACCAATAACAGACAAACAGAGAGCCAAATTGTGAGTGAACTCCCATTCACAATTACTACAAAGAGAATAAAATACCTAGGAATCCAACTTACAAGGGATTTGAAGGACCTCTTCAAGGAGAACTACAAACCACTGCTCAATGAAATAAAAGAGGACACAAACAAATGGAAGAACATTCTATGCTCATGGATAGGAAGAATCAATATCGTGAAAATGGCCATACTGCCCAAGGTAATTTAAAGATTCAATGCCATCCCTCTCCAATATTACACAGAATTGGAAAAAACTACTTTATAGTTCATATGAAATCAAAAAAGAGCCCACATTGCCAAGACATTCCTAAGCAAAAAGAACAAAGCTGGAGGCATCACACTACCTGACTTCAAACTATACTACAAGGCTACAGTAACCAAAACAGCATGGTACTTGTACCAAAATAGATATACAGACCAGTGGAATAGAACAGAGGCCTAAGAAATAACATCACACATCTACAACCATCTGATCTTTGACAAACGTGACAAAAACAAGAAATGGGGAAAGGATTCCCTATTTAATAAATGGTGCTGGGAAAATTGGCTAGCCATAAGAAGAAAGCTGAAACTGGATCCCTTCCTTACACCTTATACAAAAATTAATTCAAGATGGATTAAAGACTTAAATGTTAGACCTAAAACCATAAGAACCCTAGAAGAAAACCTAGGCAATATCATTCAGGACATAGGCATGGGCAAGGACTTCATGACTAAAACACCAAAAGCAATGGTGACAAAAGCCAAAATAGACAAATGGGATCTAATTAAACTAAAGAGCTTCTGCAAAGCAAAAGAAACTACCATCAGAGTGAACAGGCAGCCTACAGAATGGGAGAAGATTTTTGCAATCTACCCATTTGACAAAGGGCTAATATCAAGAATCTACAAAGAACTTAGATAAATTTACAAGAAAAAACCAAACAACCCCATCAAAAAGTGAGCAAAGGATATGAACGGACACTTTTCAAAAGAAGACATTTATGCAGCCAAAGAACACATGAAAAAATGCTCATCATCACTGGCCATCAGAGAAATGCAAATCAAAACCGCAATGAGATATCATCTCACACCAGTTAGAATGGCGATCATTAAAAAGTCAGGAAACAACAGGTGCTGGAGAGGATGTGGAGAAATAGGAACACTTTAACACTGTTGGTGGGACTGTAAACTAGTTCAACCATTGTGGAAGACAGTGTGGCGATGCCTCAGGGATCTGGAACTAGAAATACCATTTGACCCAGCGATCTCATTACTGGGTATAAACCCAAACGATTATAAATCATGCTACTATAAAGACACATGCACATGTATGTTTATTGTGGCACTATTCACAATAGCAGAGACTTGGAACCAACCCAAATGTCCATCAGTGATAGACTGGATTAAGAAAATGTGGCACATATACACCATGGAATACTATGCAGCCATAACAAAGGATGAGTTCATGTCCTTTGCAGGGACGTGGATGAAGCTGGAAACCATCATTCTCAGCAAACTATCGCAAGGACAGAAAACCAAACATCGCATGTTCTCACTCATAAGTGGGAACTGAACAATTAGAACACTTGGACACAGGACGGAGAACATCGCACACCAGGGCCTGTCTTGGGGTGGGGGAGTGGCAGAGGGATAGCATTAGGAGAAATACCTAATGTAAATGACGAGTTAATGGGTGCAGCAAACCAACACGGCAAATGTATACTTATGTAACAAACCTGCACGTTGCACACCTGTACCCTAGAACTTAAAGCGTAATAAAAAATAATAAAATAAATAAATAAAAAATTAAATAAATAAGCATATACCCAACCACATTGGCTGGAGCTGGCTTTTACCCATAATCGCCACCTACTGGCCATTCCCTTGAACTGCACATCCCAGTATATAACCCGTGGAGAGAAGGGCATAGGTCTATAGAGGCAAAGCCCAAAGACCCTATCCAACATCCTCTATAGTCACAACCCCTGGGGTAATGGGAGGAAGGGAAGGAGAAATAAATACAATAATATAGGGAAAAAAGAAAGAAGAGAAATCCTACCCACACGAAAATAATTACAAAAATTAAAAGTGCCATCTTCTTCAGTTGAGAAGGAACCATCATAAAAATTCTGGCAGCATGAGAAATCCGAATGTACTGACACTACCAGAGGATCACAGTAGCTCTCCAACAATAGTTCCTAACCAAAATGGAAACTGAGAAATGAAAGATAAAGAATTCAAAGCATGGATTGCAAAGAAGCTGAATGAGATCCAAAATTGAAAATCATCATCAACAACAACAAGTGATCTAAAGCAATCCAGGAAATGAAGAAAGAGATAAACATCTTAAAAAGAAATCAATCAGAGCTTCTGGAATTGAAAAACTCACTTAAGGAATTTCAAAATAGAATGGAATGCTATAGCAATAGACTGGACAAAGCAGAGAAGTAATTTCAGAACTTGAAGAACAAGTCTTTCAAATTAACCCTGTCAGATAAAAGTAAGAAAAAAAGAATGTTAAAGAATGAATAAAGTTTTCAACAAATATGGACTTATGTAAACTATCAAACCTATAATTTATTGGCATTCCTGAGAGAGAAGCAAAAAAAGCAAATGACCTGGAAAACACATTTGTCAGAGTAATTCACGAAAAATTCCCTAATCTTGCTTGAGAGAGATACATGCAGATACAAGACATCCAGGGAACACCTGCAAGACCCTATACAAAATAAACATCACCAAGGCATATCATTACCAGACTCTCCACGGGCAACACTAAAGAAAAAAATGAAAGGCATTTAAAGAAAAAGGTCATATCACTTACAAAGGGAACCCCATCAAGAGTAGACTTCCAAATAGAAATCTTACAAGTAAAGAGAGATTGAGGACCTATTTTTAGCATTTTAAAGAAAAAAAAATTCCAATCAAGATCTTCACATCCCACCAACTAAGCTTGATAAACAGTGGATAAATAATTTTTTCCAGAAAGGCAAGCACTAAGGGAATTTGTTACTACTAGACCACCCTTAGCAGAGATCCTTAAGGTAGTTCTAAGCATGGAAACAAAAGAATGATACATACTACCACAAAAACACACTGAGATATATAACCCACAGACCTTATAAAGCAACCACAAAATAGAAACTACAAAGCAACCAGCTAACAACTTCAAGATAGGATCAAAACCTCACATATCAATATTAACCTTGAATGTAAGTGATCTAAATGCCCCAGTTAAAAGGCACAGAATTGCAAGTTGAATAAAAAAAACAAGACTCATCCATCTGCTGTCTTCAGGAGACCCATCTCACATGTAATGACACCAACAGGCTCAAAGTAAAGTGTTGTAGAAAGATCTATCACACCAACAGAAAACAAAAAAAGAGCAGAGGTCACTATTATATCAGACAAAACAGACTTTGAACCAACAACAGTAAAAAAAAAAAAAAAAGGACAAGGAAGGGCATTACTTAATGATAAAGGGTTTAATTCAACAAGAAAATTTAATTATCCTAAATATATATGCACCTAACATTGGAGCACTCAGATTCATAAAACAAGTACTTCCAGGCCTAAGAAAAGACTTAGACAACTACACAGTAATAGTCAGAATAGCACTGTAGAACCAAAAAATGTCTAGCTGTAGAACACAGGATTTGTCACATGATTTAAAGCAGAGGTATCCAATCTTTTGGCTTTCCTGGGCCACATTGGAAGAATTGTCTTGAGCCACACATAAAATATACTGACACTAACAACAGCTCATGAGCTAAAAAAAATTGGTAAAATCTCATAATGTTTTAAGAAATATGTTGGGCCACATTCAAAGCCATTCCGGGCTGCATGCAGCCCATGGGCCATGGGTTGGACAAGCTTGATTTAAAGAGAAGGACAAATATTGTTAGGCACTTAAGGTAGTATCTAATGAAAGTCATTATACACAACACAAACAATCAAAGAAAAGGAGCAAATAGAGATATGGAAGCCCAGAAATTCAACAAATTCATATTGTGCTTGCTGCCAATAAGCTTTTCTGAAAGCGGAGGCTGAGGTGAAGTTTTTAGAGATTAACACCTATGGAAGGGAAACAGAAGAAGCAGAAAGGGTCAAAGGGGAAGTCTGGATTCAAGCCCTATAAAACCTCTGTCATCCTCACAGCAAGATCTGGAATTAGAATTATGCTAGAGTTATGCAGCATGCAGCTAATATGGCCAAGCTTTTCTAATCCCATCTTGACTAGTCACTGGAGGTGGTCTGCCCTGGGAAATAGTGATCCTTGGCCAGAGAGTACACTGTAGCTGAGGCAAACCCTGAAGGGGCCGACAGATGGAGGCTGCCTGCTGATAGACAGGGGAACATGTCCTCCTATGAAGTGAGGTCTGAGTGGCACATCTTGTCCACCACAGTGCTCCAATTTGATTCCTGCCACCATGTTAGCCTCTATGGATGGTGCCATCGGGCACAAATTTTAGAATGCCATTCTAAGTTAGACGATGAGGACTTAGGCTTTGGATCAATTTTTACATACCAGAAGCTCCTAATGAAGCCACCCACTATAATGCTTCACACTGGGTGCCAACTTTCAGCCTTATTTAGTTGTTGGAATCTCGAGTTCACCAATAAACTGGTTCAGTTTGATTGACAAGTCTTGCAATGTTATTATTTATTTAGGGTCTCCTATTCAACTATGTGTATATGTGTATCCCGAACCCCCACAAAAAAACTACATGCCAGTAAAAGATCATAACCACTTAGTGAATTAGAAAAGGTTAGATTTGCCCAATGAAGAAACAAAGATTTTCTCACATTTCTTAACTCTGAAAAATGACATCCACTTTTGGAGAAAAGAAAATTATAGATTATATAAAGTATTATCACAAGCATATTAAGGATGCATACAAATGAAGTTAAAGAATAAGATTGAACTCCAGAGAGGTAAATAAGGAGGAGATTAAAAATACTGGTGCCACATGTAATGTTAGTGCGTTCCTTTTAGGCCTGGCACGGTGGCTTATGCCTGTAATCCTAGCACTTTGGGAGGCTAAGGTGGGCAGATTACTTTGAGCCCATGAGTTCGAAACTAGCTTAGCCAATGTGGTGAAACCCCGTCTCTACAAAAAGTACAAAAATTAGCAAGGCATGGTGGCACACACCTGTGGTCCCAGTTACTTGCAGGGCTGAGGCAGGAGGATTGCTTGAACACAGGAGGCAGAGGTTGCAGTGGGCCGAGATTGTGCCACTGCACTCCAGCCTGGGTGACAGAGAGATCCTGTCTCAAAAAAAAAAAAAAAACAAAAAAGTAAAACATAATGTTGAGTCCATAATAAATGAACGGCTATCTAAAAAAATTTGTTGGTAATATTTTTCATTCCTGGCTATGTACTGATATTTAAAATATAAAAATATCCTATGATTTTCTAGAATATTCGACAAGATTACATTAATAATATTCTTGGGAAAAGTTCTTCCTTTATATTTTCTTGTGTGTGTGCCCTGAAGAAAGTCATTTCCAGCAAAAACAAGAAATACAAAGATTCATCTTCTAAAATGTTTCTCATCAATCTTTGTCTTTGAAAATTTTCAATTCTCTTAGCCAAAGAAATGGGAGGCTGTGTGCAGCTTAAGTCCGAAAGAGCAAGATGCATTTGCCTTCTGTGACTCCTTCCCAGACTATAAGTAGAATAAGGCAGCACGCTCCAGGTAGTCAAAGTCAGGGGAAACACTGGCCTTACCCAAAATTTTTACCCTAGACATTAGTATTGTATACATTTTACACCCAGTTCCAGGTTTCCAGTAACTTAACTATCTGCAGACATTTGTCACAGCAGTAGCATTTAAGAAGTATTCACAATCTTGTACTTCATGGACAAAAAAAGATTTTCCAGTGTCTTGATATGTACTGTCATAGTGCAAAATGCTTCATACAGCAGATAATGTTACTCTTTTAAACTTACCATTCTTCTGTGAAGGGTTTTTTCTTGCCTCTGGAAGTCATCTCCACATTTGTTCTTGTTCTCCATCTTGTCTGATTTTTCTTAATTACAAATTATTTTCTGAATTGTATCACACCTGCATAATAATAAAATGGTGAATTATTCTGACAAGTGCCAGATTTTGGTTCTTTTGAAGAGTTTTATTGATCTCACTGTGCATTATTCTGCCTCAAACTGTACATCATACTGTAATTCAGAATGTAATGTCTTGATTGATTTGCAGCCAGACTGACAAAAAACACAGCAGTCATGGCAAAGTCTCCCAGTTTGACTTAATGGAGTGTTAACTGAGAAGCACAATTTTGACCTTTTAATGAGTAGGTCTTTGGTATTTTTTCCAAACAGCACTATCCAAGGTAAAGGAAGTGATTTCTATTAACCTACAGGACGCACTTCATTGGGAGGACTGTCTAATTGAGACATCTTCCAGATACTCCATTTAAACATAATGATGTATAATAGCAGTAACTGCAACTTAATTAGAAGACTAATTCTACTACATCAGTAAGTAACCAAAGTACTGAACGATGTTGCTTTCCTATTAAAGAGGTAAATTTCTTATAGACTCAGAAATTATACTGTTACTTTTCTAATGTCTAAATTCCTATGATATTGGGAATACTTCCTAGTATTTTAGCCCTATTGCTATCCTGAAATTCCAATTAAAAATGATCAACTTAATTAGGACTATTTTTACTAGGACTATTATCTTGGAAAATATAAGGGAAAATAATGAGCATTCATCAAGTGCTTATGCTATGTCATGGGTCATTTTACATATGTGAACATACGATATCTCCTTTGATCTTTGCAAGATATTACTGCTCCTATTTTACAAATGGAGAACCTGAAGCTCAAAAGGTTTAAGCAACTGGATTGAGATTATATAACAAATAAAAGTCCAGGTGAGATGATAGATATGTTAATTAGCCTGATCTAATTCTACATCGTATTCACAAATCATGACATCATTTTGTATATATGTATACATATAACTATAATTTAGCTATACATATAGCTATAACTTGTTAATTTATAATTTTAAAAATAAAATAAATATGATAAAATATCCAAATAAATTTCCAGCCTTAATCTATTTTCTGCCTCTTTGTAGCTATGGGTTCCTTGTTTTATAACAAGTGTTAATATGATGTTAGCATTGAGCCACTTTTTAAAAACACCCGTGATTAATAAATGGAAATAAGTTTGAATGCTTCTTCCAAACTCACTTATCAGTACCAAGTCCAGTTGATGATTCATTTATTTGCAGAAACAGTTTGTATTTTCCCATATTGAACTCAGTTCCAGTAGGTGAAAGTAAAATCAGAAAAATATGACAAGCACGTTAAGAACTATCCTGCTGCCACCACTAAAACTATATTTTCTAAGAAAGATAAGATAGATAGAGTCAAAAGTATCATTTACCTAAGACCTAAAAGGCACATTCTTAACCTAGGAAACGTTTTTTAAGTTTTACTCAGGCTAGCAATCTTTCTCCCAGCCCCCCTTTCTGGATGCATGTAATGATACTCTAGGATGTATCTACAAACCTTCCAGGCAAATGTTGCTTTATGTTGGCTTTGAGAGAAACTTCACAAACACATATACACATCCTCTCCACCATCACCACTCTATACTCTTTTATCCCAAAGCAATAACTACTATTAGACATGTGTGCTTTGTACATATACTGGAATGAAGTAAAGAGAGTGGAGACAATTTTACAAATTGGGCATCCAAATCTTCTGTTTCGGAAAAACAAAACAAAACAAAATAAATGATTTGCTTGTCTGCATTGATTAAATTCTCCAGCTGAGTGCTTGCTCTGCGTTTTGCTCTATCTGTATAGGTGTATCTAGAATAATGCCAAGAAAAAATAATAGTTAGTCTAATATTTGCATATTTTTGAAACTAAGTCAAAACAGTTTTCTGTAAATTTAAAAAGAAGAACTAATACAAATTGGCTCAAATTATTTTATTTATCAATTATCTCAACTTGGAAGCAATAGACTACTTTAGGTTGTTTCTCATTATTCAAGTGATCATTTCTTCTTACTATTTTTTCCTGATTTAAAAAATGACACAGACCCTAAGAGTTTATAGGAATTGTGAGACTTAAATAATAGAAGGCACACTTTTCTGTAATGCTGAACATGAATATTTATATCACAGTCATGCTTGAGGTATCTTTATAACTTTAGCAAACAGAGATTCTTGTTAAAAAAAATCTTTTTTTTAGTAATTTTTCTCTTTTAAATAAATGAGCACGGTGTATGTATGCATGAAAGAGCCAAAGTTTGATATACCTAAATGGATATAGGTGCTTGCAATATATGTAAATGTGTGTATATGAATATGTATACATCAGAAACTCCTTTATCCATTTAGGCATATTAAAATAGAAGGGTAATTGACTTGCTGAAATCGATACTTTAGCACTAGGCAAAAGGATAACTGACTGGCTCACTCTGGAGAAATGAGATCTAATCAGTACTTATCCAAAAACATATTGAGCCTGTGTGTTGTGCCCATCTTTGTTTAAGATAATAAGTGTAAAAAAACCTCTTCCTTGCTGATGAGTACGTGGGGTTCAAGAGGAGACAGGAAAGGTGAGTGAGTGTCATTTTTTACATGAAAGAATGACAGTCAAACTATGATTATTTAGACATGGGTATTTGGCAGACATTTTCTTGAAAATGACCAAAATAAGCTTGTTACTCCAAAGCAATAACTGAAAATGTGTGTTGCTAATGATAAAATTTAATCTTTCAAACAAAAATTTCAAATTTTGGAAAACTTACATCAACTGCCCTGAGCTCGAAAGCTTCCCAATACTTAATACTTTTTGGAAGATACTGGTGATATTAATGATTTTGGAATTATGATATTACATAATAAAATGTGTCAAGATTTGGAAGTTCTAGGTAACACAGTTAACCAATAATTTTCAAATATAAATGCATATTGTTACAAAGTTGTGCATGGTTAAAAGTTATATTCAACATATGATATAGACTAATAGATTTTCATGTAACAGAGCAGGAAAAAATGCACTGATATGGTTTCAAATCCCCCATCAAAACTCATCTTTAAGAAACTACTATTGCTGAGTTTTGGTATAATATCAAAGAAGAATATTTATGATTACCTTAAAAAGGCTAGCAAAATAGTCCTTTGTCCCACAACATTTTTTAGTGAGGCCAAAATTTTGCTACATATGACAATCAAAACAGCATGTTGCAAAAGATTAAATGCTGAAGCAGAATCAGAAATCAAGAGATTTGCAAAACTCTAACACAATGTCACTTTTCTCATATTTCTTAGTCTTAGAAAATATATTCTTTTAGAAAATATTTTTCAAGTTTTTATTTATAATAAACTAAATATCAATACATACAATACCATAGCTATCCAAGAGAGGCCACGAAGGGAGTTGGACCCACACTGGGGCATTTTAGAAAAGAAGAAAGGCTGGAAATCAATGAACTATGTCATTCATGAAATAGTTGCCTTTTGAGTCCTTAAAATTCTGTCATAATTACTTTAAAATCTCAATGTTCAGCGAGCAGGAATGGCTAAGGATGAACCTTTCAGCTTTGCATTGTTTCGGAGAGAAAAGGAAAGCAGGCATATATTACAAAGAACTGAGATAAAAAAAAGAGTAAGAGTAAGAACTGGTTTCGGGGGGTGGAAAAGTGCATGGGAGCCCTGAAGGAAAGGAAATAAGTGATCTTTTGTTTCATGCCAGATTTCACTCAACCCCAGCAATAGAGTTGAAGCATGGTATGGAGTGAACCCAACAGACGTTAAGAAGAAAATGGATTTCATTTGAGGAAGGAATATACAGGATGACTCTGGGATTTCTGGAACAATGGCTAGGTGTTTTGTAGAAGATTATTGACACCAAGGTCTAGCTTTCTGCCTTCATGTGGTTCTCAAGATTCCTACCTGTAAATCACAAGCCAGGGAACTCTTGGTGTTCTGTGATTAAAACATAAGATACCATGAGTATCAGAGAGCATCTGTTTGAACCAGCTTATTTTACAGAAGAAACCAAAATCTTGAGTGGCAAAATGATTTGCCCCCATAATGGCAGAGCTAGCACTAGAATCCTACCTTCCTGACTTTTGAATGAGCAGCATTTATAAATATAAAAAAACCCTTAAATTATCCCAGATAGATCAAGAGATCCATTTCATTCTAAATGTTCAGAATATCTTTGACCAATGTAAATGCTCTGTAATCTAGATTCCAATTCACTGCGTATGTCAAAGCTAGATCGACCAAAATAGACTGGTTTTTTCCATATGAGATGTTTTAAAGAGGAATGTCAAACATCTGCAAGCACAGCTTAAATCCTATTTCATTAATTCCATCTGCATCTACATTTGCTTTATCCTGTATAGTAGGGGTCACATTTCCCTCCTTAAATGTATTGCATCACCCTTGTTAATGATGTGTACGGTACTATATCTCAGTATTACCATGTGAGTCTATTTCTATGCTCAAGTGAATAGGTCACAATAATGGTACAATGTGCCATCCAGAAAACTCTTGATTCTCCACATTAAAAAAAAGAAACAGGGCGTGGATTATACAAAATGGTGAGTAATCCAAAAGACATTTACATTTGTAATGTGCTTTGTGCTAACAATAAACATGGACAATTATGTTTTGAAAGTTTTCTTCAAACAAATGAAGTCACTTTCTAAACATCTGTTTTCTTGTTTTTGCTGTTTAATTATCCATACCCTACTGCACACCCTTCCTTTTGTATACTTTATGATAGTTATGTCTACAACTTCCAAAGGAACACTTATTTTAGAGACATAAAGAACCTGATAAATAAGATAGTTGAAATATAGCAAATATTTACTTCTTATGTGGCTATTTTCTTATCTTTCACCCTTAGTAGAAATTTGTTATTGTTCAAGGTATTCTTGACCAAAGGGCCTAAATTCTGCTTCAGAATCCTTCTCCCTGTAGTTGTGTTGCAATGATGCAAGAAGCAAGACTAATTTGACACCCCTAATCTAGTCAAACTTTCCTAATAATGCTCACTCCTTATCCAATGACACACGGATGGTTAGCTACACAGCTAAGTCTAGAATGCAAAACTCCTAATTTCAAGTCTGTTATGCTTTTGTAGCCCCTTTTACTATCAAAAATCTCATTTCTTTAGATATAATATGAGTTAACTGAGCAAACTCATTTGGGTTACATGAGTATATGAAATATAATTTTTACATCTTAAAATGACAGTACAATTTGATTCTCAAAACTTACCATATAGATTACAGTTAACCTATATTATCATTTATTCATTCTCAATGTATTAATATATTCATACACGTATTTTAAAAGAACATTATAGAGACTCATTTCTTGCCATTTTTTTTAAGTAACTTACTTTTTTTGTTTGTTTGTTTGTTTGAGATGGAGTCTTGCTCTGTTGCCCAGGCTGGAGTGCAGTGGCTTCATCTCAGCTCACTGCAAGCTCCGCCTCCCAGTCCAAGCGATTCTCATGTCTCAGTCTCCTGAGCATGGTATGGAGGAACATGCCTCCATGCCCGGCTCATTTCTGTATTTTTAGTAGAAACAGGGTTTCGTCATGTTGGCCAGGCTGGTCTCAAACTCCTTACTTCAAGCGATCTGCCCACCTCGGCCTCCCAAAGTGCTGGGATTACAGGCATGAGCCACCACACCCGGCCTAAGTAACTCACATTTTAATATTGATAACTCCTTAAAGATATTTAAAATCCAGACAATCATCACTCACACACATATGCAGGACAGTTCTCTGGGTGGCCTTGGATTGATTCAATTCTCCATCCCCCGCCCTTTTCTTTTAAAGTTCTGTAGAATGTGCTGGGAATGCAACACTCTGTGATAGGGAGGGACTGGCTAGAATAGCCCAAGCTCTGTTGCAGTCTCCCCTGCCCTGCCCAGCAGAAACTTGGCTTTCTACCAAGCACATGGCTTCTACTGGACCCTAATGTGACTGCCACATAAGTTATTTGTAACCATCCCACTTAATTCCACTATTAAATAGACAGTGAAACAGGCTACTTTCAAATGTCTTCTAAATGATGAATACTTGTCCCTCAAATGCTTTAGCCCAGGAAATCATGTGACCCCCTGAGATATAAAATTAAAGGCAGACTGCTTTTCGAGGTCCCTCAGCTGTAGTGCAAGGGGGGCATATGCAGTAGAGATTCCATGTATCCCAGGCAGCTTTCCTGAGCCTTGGGCAACTGCATCACAATGAATCCTGGGCATCTGTCATCCCTTGCTGCCTATCTATAAGTAATAAATCTGCTTCATGTAACTTGTGTATGAGGGTATTCTTTCTCACTGAACTGAGACAAGTTGGTAACCAGTGCACAATACACCTGCTTAACAACATAGGTCTATCTAAATTATACATTTGGTGTAGTAGAAATTGGCTAATTGATATCCCAATCTGTTTCTTTCCCTTGGACACACAGCTAATCTAATGTTACTCAAAGTGCTGATCCACTACTAGAAGCTTGCACCAGAGTGTAAATCAACAAATGGCTTCCTTCATCAAGAAAGTTGTTACTGAATTCAGCTGTGTCCTTAGTAACATATTTGGTTTACATCTAGAGCAAATTCCTTCTCAACAAAGATTACTAATTTAGATGGGCAGTCCATTCATTGAACATACTTAATTTTTTTTATTTTTAATTTTTGTAGGTACATAATTGGTGTATATATTTACGGGGTACATGAGATATTTTGCTACAGGTATGCAATGAGTAATAATCACATCACGTATAATGGGGTATCCACCCCCTCGAACATTTATACTTTGTGTTACAAACAACCAAATTATACCCTTTTAGTTATTTTAAAATATACAAATAAATTATTATTGACTGTAGTCCCCCTGTTATGCTATCAAATACCAGGTCTTATTCATTCTTTCTATTGTTTTGTGTGCTAACTAACCATCCCCACCTCCTTCCAACTCCTCAACTAACCTTCCCAACTGCTGGTAACCATCCTGCTATTCTCTATCTTCACGAGTTCAACTGTTTGAATCTTAGATTCCACAAAGAAGTCAGAGCATGTGATGTTTGTCTTTCTGTGCCTGGCTTATTTCACTAAACATAATGACCTCCATGTTGTTGCAAATTACAGGATCTTTTTCTTTTTTATGGCTGAATAATACTTCATTGTGTATAAGTACCACATTTTCTGTATCCATTCATCTACTGATGGACATTTAGGTTGCTTCCAAGTCTTAGCTATCGTGAACAGTGCTGCAACAAACATAGGAGTACAGGTATCTCTTCAATATACTGATTTCCTTTCTTTTAGATATGTACCCAGCAGCAGGTTTGCTGGATCATATGGTAGCTCTATTTTTAGGTTTTTTAGGGACCACCAAACTGTTCTCCATAGTGGTTGTACTAATTTACATTCTTACCAATGGATAGACTGAGTCTGTCTCTACCACCTAGAATAGAGTAGGCACTGGATAACTGCCCGTGGAATGAATGATAAAATGAATGCTGTCATTTTTTACTTACACAATTTCAACACACCTTTCCATACTGATAAAATGCTCTTAAGATACGTATGTTCACTGTTTACAAGTAGACCGGCATTTGCATTTCTATCTCTTTATCTTATATAATGCATGCCTTCTCTTGATGTTAGTACTCCCATACAGAGCAGAAGAAGACCCTCTTTAGTCTCTAAGTTGTACCTATTACTCATAGTATACACAGTGATAATAGCCAAAATTTATTGCATGTTAGAGGCTGGACTGGATACTTTCACTAGTGTCACTAATCCTCATAAAAACTCTCCCAAATAGGCCTTATGAGAGCATGTTGCACATGGGAAAACTAAAGGTTATGGGGAGGACCTTGCACAAGCTTGCAATGTAAGTAAAGAAGAGCTGTGATTTGTATCCCACAGGCCATCATCTTTCTACCATCTCATTCTACCGAGCACATTGGCTTTCTACCAAGCACATGACTTCTACTGGTCCCTAATGTGACTGCCACATATGTTCTTTGTAGCCATCCCAATTAATTCCACTATTAAATAGATAGTGAAACAGGCTACTTTCAAATGTCTTCTACATGATGAATACTTGCTCTTCAGCATGGGAACTGGGTGTGTTCTGAAATTTTAATATAGGGATCCTATTTACCAGCCAGAATACAATGCTAATATACTTATTGAATGAAAATATAATTGTGTTTGTGATAGGTCCAACTTCACTGATAAGATAATCAAGGCACTGAGTAGTTTCTAGATGCAGCTGACTTCAGACTTTGTTAATCATATAGAATAGCGATTAACAGTGTGGGCTCTGAAGCCAGACTCGGGTTCCAGGCTCAGATGTTTCATTTATTGGCCACATAACCTTAAGCCAGTTTCATAACCTCTGTGGGCATCCATTTTCTCAATTTTCTATTTCACAGAATTGATTTTAAGATTAAACAAATAAATGTATATAAACCAGTTAACACAGTGACAGACAAATGATGAATGCTAAGTGAATACAATTATTATTGGTCTAGATTTCTTGTTTCTAATTTCTAGTTTCGTATCTTTGACTGGAAACTTCTCTGCTTTCTAGGAAGAAGATTATGGCAATATTTTTCCTCAGGGAGCATTTCTTGTTTGGGTAAATATGTGAAACATAGAACTAAAATCAAATTAATCCTAAAATAGAGAAGAGATCTATGTAGATAAAATATTAAGGAATATGATAGGAATCCTTTAGAGTGCTTTAAGTAGCACATGAATTGACATGTCTGTAGAAAACATCCACTATCCCTAATAAATATGAAAAAAAGTATGTGAATTCATAATTAATACTGTTTTACATAAAGGTTGAGTATCCCTTATCTGAAATGCTTGGGACCAGAAGAATTTCAGATTTCAATGTTGTTTTTCAAATTTTGGAATATTTGTATTATACTTACTAGTTGAACACCCTTAATCCAAGTATCTGAAAATTGTGATGCTCCAGTGAGAGTTTCCTTTGAGCATCATGTTGGTTCTCAAGAAGCTTCACATTTTTGAGTAGTTCGAATTTTGGAGTTTTGGATTAGGGATACTCCACTTGTATAAACAATAATATTTATAGGCCTCTGGAGCAGCAGTGGCTCAAAGGAAACAGGACTCACCATTTGAAACTCTAACATGGTATCTTTCAAACTCTTTATTTTATTTTTTTAAGAATTACTTTTTATATTGCCTTTATTTTAAAATGCTATTTAAAGATGGTGTTATAAGACTTTATAAGAAAAGTATATGTTTTAAGACCTTTCTGTCATTTATTCTGAATGTTTTCGTCAATCAGAAAATTGAATATTATTTAAAATCATTCTGGATAATGGCATTTCAGAGAACTGTCCCAACATACTGAAAATCCATGATACAACATACAAACTAAACAAAACTGCCTTCCGACTGACTATACGGAGATAAAACTGTTTAATATTTTCGTTTATTAATTAAAACAAATTTTAAAATGACCAAAAAGAGTAAGGTCAACAATTGATATTTGGCAATATATTAGCATTTAAACAGTATCCACCCAATGAAGTGTTTTATAAAATAACATTTTTTAAAACAATAAATTCTGTCATTTTGAAAAGGTAATTCTAGAGTTTTCTATCTCCTTCACATTGTGTTCTCCAGCGTTAGCAGATAAGAGTAAAACAGGAATTTTGTTTCTAATGATAAGCATGTCTAAGTACAAACCACACTTTTTAAAAGTAAGATGAGGAATTGTTGGAATTCTTCAACTAACCAACTAGTTAATACATTCATGAAATTCATTCTTTTACAAGCCCAGAACAAAGCAATTTACTTACACAAACGTTTAAAAATATTTTTATAATATACCAACTCTAAATTTGATGGTCATAGCAAAAGAATTTTATACAGAGCATATTTTGTATTGCTATAAAACAATTCATATAAAAATAACTTGTATTGGAATGCAGAGTAATACATTTGGAATAACACACAAAAAACGAAGAATATAATACTCATAATCATACCCATATTTCTTTTTAGGCTTTTGTCTGTGAATGACTTAATGATTCATAGTTAAGAATACATAGCCAATAATTTCACATCTTGGTATTTTCACTCCTATTTTCATTATCATTAACAATTCTTTCTAAAAAATAATTTAATTGGTAGACAACATTTCAACATAAGGATGAATGCTGCAATTTATTTTCTAATATAAGACATTAATGATAATTACGTTCTATATCTTATAATTAATTCTATTCCAAATATCTTGACACATACATTTTTATTTGCATTTGCTCAGGAAAGAGTCACGTAACTATCATTATTGGCACAAAAGGGAATGAGTGAACATCATTGACTTACCTGTCTTTATGACACAGGAACTAGGATAGATTTGCTAATATAAGATACAAGACTGGAATTTTTTAGAATTTGAATTTCATTTAATTACAAATGAGGCCAGATTATTTTCAATACCAGTTGTATTTATCAACAATTAATTGCTTACATCTATTATGCCTTTGCTTACTTTTGCTTTACGTCTACTATCCCGTTGCTTACATCCACTACCTGATTCCCTTTTCTTTCTATTTACATGCATTTAAAAATACTTATATTCACAGAGTAAGCAATTTTGATGAATGGCTCTATTTAAATAAGATTCCTTACTTAGAAGTTTTGCCATTCAATTCAAGAATAAGTTTAAATTTTGTCACCTCCACAAAATCACCCAGTTTTCATGAATAAATCTTGCCATTTATTTTTCGTAAAATTATTTTTTCTTATAAAATCACAAAATCTTCTAGTTAAAATTTAAGAAAAATGAAATGTTATAAAAGTGTTTAAAATAATTTTAATTTTTTTTTTTTTTTTTTGAGACAGAGTCTCGCTCTGTTGCCCAGGCTGGAGTGCAGTGGCGTGATCTTGGCTCACTGCAACCTACACCTCCTGGGTTCAAGCGATTCTCCTGCCTCAACCTCCCAGCGAATTTTTGTATTTTTTAGTAGAGACGGGTTTTACCATGTTGGCCACGCTGATCTTGAACTCCTGACCTCAAATGATCCGCCCACCTTGGCCTACCAAAGTGCTGAGATTATAGGCATGAGCCACCACACCCAGACAAAAATGATTTTTAAAGCAAAAAAATAGGTACATTAAGAATATCAAGACTGTCTTATTTGTTGCAGATATTTTTCAATTTTTTGCCTCTTAATTTCACTTAAGATTTCTGTGTTTCAGGAACAGACACTTTTATGTACTTATATCTGCTGATATTTTATTTTGTGATTACTTGCATTTATTTAAATTAAAAAGTTTTTAGAGATCAGATAGATATTCATTTTCTGTTTTTTTCTTCCTAAAATTTAAGTATTTTCTTAATCTAAAATGTATTTTGTGGTTATGGTGTGAGGTGAAGACCTAATTTTTTCAAATATTTATTCATTTTTTCTGATATAAAATATTGAGAAATCTATTTACCATTGATTTTTAATTTTACTTTTATACTGTATATAATTCTTATATCCATATATAGATCTAAATCAATATGAATAGATAAAAATATATTTTTATTATAATTTCCCATTTTACTGACTTGACTATGATTTCTTCATGGCCACATTGCTTTAATTATTGTAGCTTTAAAACACTTTTTAAGACTCATCACTTTGTCCTATTTAATGTTCTTAGATATGTTTACTGTTTGTTTTGCCAAATGAATGTAGTAAGTATTTCAGTAAATATCTTATTAGAGTTATAAATGGATTTTTGTGATGCTTCTTAAATTTTTGCTAGGCTGTGCATCTTTATAATATTTAGTTTTACTATCCCCCAAAAATGGCATGTTAATCTACTCATGTGTCTTATTAAATTGATTTGAATAATAATAACCACCATTTTTCATCACTTAACATGTTTTATTAATATGTGACACCTCAATTAATATATTCACAAAATCTAAGAAATTTTTATATATATATATATATCCTTGTATACTTATCCCTATTTTAACCCTTAGAAATACTGAAGCTCTAAAAAGTTATGTGAATTATTGATGATCATAAAGCTAGGAAATCACAGCTAGATATGACTCTATTTTTTTCTGTATAAATTCTCCCTTTTAGTACTAAAATTTTTTACATAGGTTATTTTAGCATTTTACTTTTTTCCTGCTGTTATGTATCCAATGTTTTTGCATTGATTTGTCATTAATTATTAACCTGAATTTTTTTCTACACTAATTTATAGTGTTGTTGCATGTTGGTACATGTTTTTATGGAAATTCAAGAAAGTCATATATGACTACACCATAACTTAATTTCCTATATTTGGAAATGTGGATATTTGTGCTACTTCCTTTTATTCTTTCCATAAACAATGACGTAATTATATATCCTTGAAGAAAATTTGCAGTTGCACACAATTAATTGTGTAGTATGCATTCCCAGGGATGGAAATGGTGGCCAAATTAATGCACATTTTAAAGGGATTTTATATGAAGTGACCTCAAAAAAATGCAATAATATACATTTCCAGCAACTGTGCATGAAAGTATCCATTTCCCTAGAGGCTCGTAAAAACATAGTAAAGCTAATATTTAACATTGGCTTATTTTTTCCCAGGCCCTGTTCTAAGCACTATGGTATATTTACTCATTTAGTACTCAAAATAACTCTTGAGGTATTAACTAATATTTGTCCCATTTACTGAAGTAGGAAAAAAGACACAAAGAGATCGAATAATTTTCCCAAATTAATCTATTAGCTAATAAGTGGTTATCAGAATTTAAACTGAATCACTTTGATCTATACCATTTTTTAAAATTTAATCAAAATAGAAATTAATTGCTAGTATGATTTGCAAGGCTAGACATTTTCACATGTCTATACTTCATTTTTGTTTCTTCATTTGTAAGCTTCCTCTTTTTCTATTCAACTTTATTGATGTATAATTTACATATAAAAAATTCTATCTATGTCAAGTGTCAGGTTCCACATGTTTTGGGAAATATATTCAAACATATGATCAACATTACAATCAAGATATAGAATATTTCCGTCATCCAAAACAGTTCCCTCTTGTCCCTTTGAAGTCAGTAACCCCTTCCCCAAGCCCAAGTAAACAACGGCACAATTCTTTTGTCAATTTAGATTAGTTTTACCCGTTCTAGAATTTCATGCAAATAGTATCACATAGGATGTTTTCTTTTCTGTCTTCTTTTGTCAAAAAATCTTGTTGAGATTTACCCATATTTTTCCATATGTGAACAGTCCATTAATTTTTATTTTTGAATACTACTCCATTGTATACATATGTCACAATTGCTTTATACAGTCACCGTGATGGATATTTGGGTTGTGTAATAAAGAGTCTGGACTCCACTTTAATGTTTAATTTTTGACAGTTTTTCAGTTTCACTCCTCCTCCTACCCCTCTTGCTCCATTATATAGGGATGCTGATGAGAAAGCTTAGGTGCTCCCTCCTTTGGTGCCAGTGGGAATTTCAAACTGTATAAGCCTGGGCTCACAGACAGGAACTCTTCCCTCAGCCCCACTCCCAACTGCCATAAAGCTGAAAGCCCATCTTCTTCCCTTGTTTTCTCAAGCCCTTGTCCACAGCTCTCCTCAAAAAGTTTCATACATGAGTAATAATCTTTTTATGCCTTCTTTGTGTGTGTAGCATCATTGATTTTTCGGAAAATAAAATACATTTAAAAGCCTGTATGTCATATAAAAAACAAACATAAAAGATAGAAGATAGGCAAGCTAGTAACATCAGGACCCAAGAAGTGGCCAGAGTAGTGTCAGCAAAGACCTATGGAGGTCCCCTACTCCCGACTCCTAATGTCAGTGGAGGCCATGTGAAAAACCTGGACTTTCACTGTAATTTGGCAAGTAATGATGTGGCACCTTCCTGCTCTCAATGGAGTGGGGTCAGAGGAAGCTTGTTGAAATGGAAGATTAAATACGATCCAAAATTCTGTAACATAATACACAAAATATCCAGGTATCAATGAAAAACTCACTTGTCATGAAAAGAATCCGGGACAGCTCAAACTGATGAGAAAAGACAATCAGGAGATGTCAACAAGATGATAGTTGTTGGAATTATCTGACCAGAATTTTATAGCTACCATCATGAAAATACTTCAATGAGCAATTACAAATACACTTGGAACAAATGAAATATAGGAAGTCTCAAAGAAGAAATAGAAGATATGAAAAGAACCAAAGAGATGTCTTAGAACTAAAGATTATAATAACTGAAATTTAAAAACTCAATGGATGGGACTCTGAATTTATCTCCAATATGCAAAGAGATTGGATGTCATTATTTTCATCCTTAAAACAAGAAACAATAAACTGAATGAAACATAAGTCAATGACTTTTTTGGGCCCCCTGGAAAGGTAAGATCTAAGAGCAAATGAGCACAATGAATCTGGAGACAAGAGAATTTAGAAGTTCACTGCTGAGACCTATGCATTGGAAGCCGACGCCGCTGGAGCCATAAACGGGTAGGAACGATTAAATTACAATTTTGATAAATCGTTGGAGGCTGAATTTGGACTAATGTGAGAGTAGGAATCCATTAGGGGCTGCAGTCTTAGCGGGTCTCTGCATTTCTGTATGTTTGTCCCCAGGAACCCCACCAAATTCTTATGGTGAAGAGTAGAGAAAGGTACCCTTGTGGCTCTGGCAGGGTAAAGGAAGAGTTATCATTTTGAAATGCACTTAGAATGTTCTCCATAACAAAGGCCTACTCTCCCTACTCTCTTCTATCAATTGTCTCCCCACTCCTTTCTATCAATTACTGGAATCTTAACTATAATCGTGGATTTGTTTATTCCTCTTTTCAGTTTTGTCAATACTTGAAGCAGCCGTGTTGAAGCTGTTACTGGGTGCAAACATATTTTAAATTTTTATGCCTTCTTGATGGATCGGCTTTTTTATTATTATGAAATAATCCCTATTTATCCCCAATATTTCTTGTTATTAAGTCTACTTTGTAAGATATTAATATAATCATTTCAGAGTTATCATGTAACATGTTTGCATGGTATAGCTTTCCCATCCTTTTACTTTTAACATGAAAGACTTTACCAGAGCATTATCCCACTGACTGAATGACATTTCTCCCACCCTAGGCCCCTTTAGACTTCCTGTTTCACCTAAGGGGGTGGGGGAAAATAGCTAAGAAACACTTGTGAAGTCATAGCTCAGGAACACAGACACACTAAATGATTAATATTTAATCGTAAGACTTCCCCTCTTCCCACTAGACTTTACCACTACACAAGAGGGCTCTGTTTTCCAGATAGTCCGCTATGGATGAACAAGCTGCAAGGCACAGGCTCTCTGTGGGGAGGAGTCCTCAGGGAAGTCCAAAGTCAATTAGGGAAGACACTAGAGGAATTCGAATGCTCTGTCATCTACATCTACAGTTAACATAAAACTCTACATTAAAGGCCTATTACTAGATACAACATGTCCAGCTTTTAACAAATGTAATTACAAAGCATGTTAAACAACTAAAGACTAAAAAGCTAAAAATCCACAGTATGAAGAAACAAAGCAAGCATCAGAATGCAACCCAGATATGGCACAGATTTTGTATTAATCGGAGGTTTAAAAATAACTCTAATATGTAAGGTCTCTAATGGGAAATTAGACAGCATTCAATGACTTATGGGTAATGCCACTAAAGAGAAGGAAACTCTAAGAAAGAACAAGAAATGCTAGAAATTAGAAACATCATATGCCTTTTAGTTCATTGATGTTTATATTGTTAATATTTGTCTTATTTCTATTTTCTTTCTTCTACTTAATTTGGGTTTAGTTTACTTTTATCTATTTTGTTTAGAAGAAGCCTTGATCGTGTATTTTAGAACTTGTTCCTTCACTAAAATAAGCATTTAAATCTTAAATTTCCCTGTAAGTAATGCTTTAGTGACATCTCACAAATTTTAATATGTTGTGTTTTCATGTCTATTTAATTTGTAATATTTTCTAATTTGTGACTTCTTTAACTGTGGTTATTTAGAAGAGAGTTATTTAATTTTTAAATATTTGAATATTTATAAAGTAACTATTGGCTATCCATTTTCAATTTAATTTCATTGTGATCAGAGTTAAGCACAGATAATCTGTATAATTTTAATTCTTTTACATTTTTGAGACTCTTTATGGCCAAGAGTTAGGTATATATTTGTGAATGTTCCATGTGTTCCTGAAAAGAATGTATATATTCTGCTTACTATGTGTTATAATCACCAATTAGTTCAAGTTAGTTGATACTATTTTCAAGTCTTTTGTATCCTTACTGATTTGCTGGGTACATTTTCTATCAGTTACTGGAATCTTAACTATAATTGTGGAACTGTTTATTCCTCTTTTCAGTTCTGTCAAGACTTGAAGCAGCCATGTTGAAGCTGTGTTACTGGGTGCAAACATATTTTAAATTTTTATGTTTTCTTGATGGATTGGCTTTTTATTATTATTAAATAATCTCTATTTATCCCCGATATTTCTTGTTAAGTCTACTTTGTAAGATATTAATATAATCATTTCGGAGTTATCATATAACATGTTTGCATGGTATATCTTTCCCATCCTTTTACTTTTAACATTTGTACGATGTATATACAATAAAACATATATTTATATATTATGATTTCATATATTGTAAAATCTTTTAATAGATTGCATATATTTGGGCCTGTATATATAAAACATTCCATAATCTCTGCCTCTTAACTAGAACGTTTAGATTATATTTAATTAATGCAAGCACTGACATGATGGAGTTTGTCTCATTTTTTCTATTTTTCTCATCTTTGATTTATCCATTTTTCTCATCTTCTATTTATGCATTCTAATTACAGCCTCAGAATGCCTGCCACAGCTGGCACCTAATGTGTCTGGAGCTTGCTCTGCCCTGCCTAACAGAGATGCCTATATACACCATTGGGGGAACCTGAGAATAGGTTCTTGCCTACCTGGGACCACCCTCTCCTAGTTCTTGGGCTCACTATCTGGAGGCCTGGGGATTGCCCACCTCATCAGTCACCTCAGTGGCACATGCACACCACCAGAAGGCCTAACAACAGGTCCAGAAAACCTGCTGCTGTTGCCCAAGCATGCCATCTGGAGGCCTGGAGATTACTCTGCCCCATCCACCACCACTGGAATATGGGCAGTTCTCCTGGGGGTATGAGGATCAACCTGAGCAGCATGCCACAACCAACACTGCTGATATCCATATACGCATGCTACATGGAGGCCTGGGGACTGGCCCACTTGTGTCACACTGCCACCACTAACATGAGCAAGTACCGCCTGGAAGCCCAAGGAACGTCCAGCCACCGCTACTACGATCACCCATAACATACATGCTGCTCAGGGGCTCAAGAACTCACCCTCATGCCTGACCCACCACTGTCACTACAGGCACCCACATAAGCCATCTGGAGCCCCAAGAATAGGCTTGCTTGAACCCACTAACCAGAAGGTGAAGAGAAATGTACTGGCACAGAAAACCTATTTAACAAAATAATACCCAAAAACTTCCCAAATCTAGCAAGAGATTTAAACATTCAGATATGAGAAGCTCAGATAAACTCAAAGGGATACAACCCAGAAAGGTCTTCTCCTAGGCACATTACAGTTTAACTGTGAAAAGTCAAAGACCAAGAGAAATTTCTTAAAAAAAAAAAAAGTGAGAGATAAATACCTAGTCACATATAAAGAAACTCCCATTAGAGTAAAAGTGAATTTCTCAGGAGAAACCTTACAGGCCAGGAGATAATATGATGATATATTCAAAGTGCTAAAAGGAAACAACTGTCATTCCAGAATACTATACTCAGCAAAGTTATACTTCATAAAGATGGAGGAATAAAAACTTTCTCAAGCAAGTAAAAACAGAAGAAATTCATCACCACTAAACTAGACCTATATGAAATGCTTAAGGGAATTCTACACCTGGAAGTGAAAGGAGTGTATCTGCCATCATGAAAATGTGTGAAAGTATGAAACTAACTGGTAGAGTAAACACACAAATGAGAACAAGAAAGGACACAAATGTCCCCACTACAAAAAAAAAAAAAAATAAATAAATCAAACAATAAGACAGAAAGAAAAGAAAATGGAATACACACACAAAAAAAAACAGAAAACAATTAATAAAATGGCAGGAATAAGTCCTCTCATATAAATAATGAGCTTGAATGTCAACAGATTAAATTTTTCACCTAAAAGATATAAACTGTCTAAATGAATAAGAAAACATGGCCCAATTGTATGCCCCCAAGAAGAAACTCACTTCACCTGCAAAGACACATATAGGAGGAAAGTAAAGGAATAAAAAAAAATACATGCAAATGGAAATAAAGCTCACAGGAGTAGGTATACTTATATCTTCAAAAAGTAACTTTAAGTCAAAAATAGTAAAAAGAGACCAAACAGGTCATTATATAATGATAAAGGCATCAATTCAACCAAAGGATATAACAATTCTAAACATATATGCACCCAGCATCAGAACACCCAGATATATAAAGCAGACATTATTAGGTGTAAAGGGAGATATAAACCCAATACCGTGATAGTTGAGAATTTTGACACCCCACTCTCAGCAATAGTTAGGCTATCTATATGAAAATGAGCAAAGAAAGACTGAATTTAATTTGCAGTTTAGACCAGTGGGCCTAATGGACATTTTCAGAACGTTTTATACAACAACTTCAGAATACATATTTTTCTCATCAGCACATGGAATATTCTCTAGGATAAATGATATATTAGGCCACAAAACAAGTCTCAACACATTTTTAAAAACCAAAATCATATCTAGTATCTTTTCAGACCACAATAGAATAAAACCAGAAATCAATAACAATAAAACATTGGAAACTGTACAAATATATGGAAATTAAACAATATGCTCTTGAATGACCATTGAGTCAGTGAGGAAATTAAGAATGAAAAAAAAAGTTTTTGAAACAAATGAAAAAGGAAACATAGCATACCAAAACCTATGGAATACAGTAAAAGCAGTGCTAAGAGGGAGGTTTACAACAGTAAACACCTATAACAAAAAAGTAGAAACACTTCAAATAAATAACCTAAAGATGCACCTCAAGGAAATAGGAAAGCAAAAGGAAACAAAACCCAAAATTATTAAAAGAAATAATAAAGATCAGAGCAAAACCAAACAAAGACCAAAAACAAATACAAAGGATCGACAAAACAAAAAGTTGATTTTTTGAAAAGATAAATAAAATTGACAAACTGCTAGCTAGACTAACCAAGACAAAAAGAGAACACTCAGACGAAATCAGAAAAGAAAAACGAGACATTACAACTGACACCACAGAAATACAAAAAATCATCAGAGACTACTGTGAACAACTATATGCTAATAAGCTGGAAAACCTAGAGAAAATGAATAAATTCCTGGACACATACATCCTACCATATTGAACCATAAAAAAACAGAAAACCTGTACAGGCCAATAATGAGTAATAATATTGAAATAGTAGGAAAAGTCTACCAAAAAAGAAAAGTCCAAGTTTTACCAAACTTATAAAGAAGAACACCAGTTTTTCTTAAAGTATTCCAAAAAATTGAAGAGAATGGAATTCTTCCTAACTCATCCTACAAAACTAGTATTACTTTGAAACCAAAACCAGGCAAGGTCACAACAACAAAAAAAACTACAGGCCAATATCCCTGATGAACACATACGTAAAAATCCTCAGTAAGTACTAGCAAGCCAAATTCAATACAAATCAGAAAAACCCAGAACACCATGATCAAGTGAGATTTATCTCAGGGATGCAAGGATGGCTCAACATGTGCAAATCAATTAATGTGATACATCATGTCAATAGAATGAAGGACAGAAACCATATGATTGTCTCAATAGATACAGAAAAAGCATTTGATAAAATTCAACATTCCTTCATGATAAAAATGCTCAACAAACTAGCCAGAGAAGAAACATACCTCAACCTAAAAAAAGGCCGTATGTGTCAAACCCATAGCTAACATCATAATGAATGGGGAAAATCTGAAAGCTTTTACTCTAAGAAGTAGAATTAGACAAGGATGCCCACTTTCACCACTTCTATTCAACCTTGCACTGAAAGTCCTAGCCACAGTACTCAGGTAACAGAAAAAAAATAAAAGGCACTCAAATTAGAAAAGAGGAAATCACATAGATCCTCTTTTCAGATAACATTATTGTATATTGAGAAAAACCTCAAGACTACATCAAAAATCAGATAGATAATTCGGTAGTTATAGGATACAAAATCAACATGCAAATATCAGTAATGTTTATAAACACTAATAATGAACTAGCTGAAAAAGAAATCAAGAAAGCAATCCCATTTACAACTGCTAGCAGAAAAAAAAAAACTAGGAATAAGTTTAACCAAGTACATGAAAACCTTCAGAAAAAAAAATTACAAAACACTGATGAAAGAAATTGGAGAGAACATAAACAAATGAAAAGACATCCTATGCTCTTGAATTGGAAAAACTAATATTGTTACAATGATCATAATACCCAAAGCAATCTGAAGATTCATTGCCAGCTCTATCAAAATACCAATAGTACTTTTCACAGAAAGAGAAAAAACAATCCTAAAATATGTATGGAACCAAAGAAGAGTCTAAATGGCCAAAGTGATCCTGAACAAAATGAACAAAGCCAGAAGCACCACACTACCGGACTTTAACATATATTACAATGTTAGAGTCAACAAAACATCACAATATTTGTGCCAAAACAGACACATAGGTCAATGGAAAAGAATAGAGACCCAGAAAGAAACTCATGTATTTACAGCCATATGACTTTTGATAAAGGTGCCAAGAATATATACTAGGGAAAAGATACCCTCTTCAGTAAATGGTGCTGGGAAAATTAGATATCCATATGCAGAAGAATGAAACTAAACACCTATCTCTCACCATATACATAAATCAACTCAAATTGGATTAAATACTTAAACATAAGGCCTGAAAATATAAAACTATTGGAAGAAAATAAAGGGGAAGCATGCCAGGCCATTGGTCTAGGAAAATATTTTATGGCTAACACCGTAGAAGCACAGGCAACAAAACCAAAAATAGACAAATGGGATTATATTAAACTAAAAAGCTTCCGCACAGCAAAAGAACTAATCAAGAATAAAAAGACAACCAATGGAATAGAGAAAATACTTGCAAAATAGTCATCTGACAAGGGAGTGATATCTAGAATATACAAAAACTCAATTCAACAGCAAACAAAACAAACTAACAAAAAACACCAAACAATCCCATTAAAAAGTGGGCAAAGGATCTAAATAGACATCTCTCAGAAACAAAAAAAAAAAACAAACAAAACACATGGCTGACAGTGTATTGAGCATTCAAAAGAATCACCAAGGAAATACAAATCAAATCACAATGAAATATTGTCTTACCCCAGTTAAAATGGCTATTACTAAAAAAATAACAAATGCTGGCAAGGATGCAGAGGAAAAAAAACTCTCATACGCCATTAGTGGAAATGTAAATTAGTATAGCCATTATGGAAAACAATATGAAGACTTCTCAAAAAACTAAAATCAGAACTACCATACAATCCAGCCATCCTACTACTGGGTATTTATCCAAGGAAAGGAAATTAGTATATCTAAGGGATACAAACAGCTCCATGTTTATGGCAGCACTGTTCACAATAGCCAAGATACAAAATCAACCCAAGTATCCATAAATAGGTGATTGGATAAAGACAATGTGGTATATTTATGCAATGGAATATTATTTGGCTATTAAAAAAGAATAAAATTCTGTCATTTGTAGCAGCATGGATGGAATTGGAGGTTAATGTGCTAAGTGAAATTAGACACAGAAAGGCAAATATGTGGAAGCTAAAACAGTTGATCTCATGGAGGTAGAGGGTAAAATAATAGTTATCAGAGGCTGTGGGTGTATAGGGAGAGGGGGAATGGAGAGAGGTTGGTTAATGGGTACAAAATTACAGTTAGCTAGAAGGAATAAGTTCTAAGGTTTGATACTATAGCAAGCGATTATAGTTAACAACAATGTATTGTTCATTTCAAAATAGCTAGAAGTAAGGACTTGAAATGTTTTCAACACAGAAATGATACATGCTAAATGGTGATGGATATTCTAAATACCCTGACTTCATCATCACACATATCTGCATGCAACAAAATATCACATATACCCCTTAAATATGCATAAATAGTATGTACCAATAAAAATAAATCATATTAGAGCAGGTCTACAGTATCCTTTATTCTACATTTAGCTTAGTTTTACTATTAACACATTGTATTTTATTACTTAATATTGAATGCCCCAGATGTTCAACAATTCTTCCCTCTGACTAGTTGGAACACAAATATCTGCCATTTGCAGGTGAGCTCTAAGAATTTTTCAACTTACAGCTCCCTAGTAGTTCTGAGACTGACCTCATGTTCCAGCCTATAAATGCATAGTTTAGTAATCAGTCACAGACTCAGGTCACCTCTATGCAAACTCGAATGCTCCTTTTCTAGTCACCTTTCTCCTCTGAGGGATTTTGTGAGTTCAGTTGGCTTTGCCTCCCAGAACAATAATCTCTTTTTTTACCCAGCAAGACCATCGTGCTTTCCTTGGGTCCCATCCCTGTCTTATGGTCGGGAAAATTCCTTTAGGCAGAAAGATGATGCAATCATAAAGCTCACTTTGTTTATTTCTCTTCTCTCAAAGATCACAGTCCTGTACTGCCTACTGTCCAATTTGTAAAAATGATTGCTTCATATATTTTCGTCCTGTTCTCTAGTTGTTTATAGCAGTAAGGCAAAACTGGAACTGATTACTTTTTCATGGTAGAAGCTGAAGTCTTTGAATTTTCTATTTTTGTCATCTGTAGTGTAACAGAGTGGTATAAATCCCACCTCTATTACTGCCTAACTAGATGGATTTAAATTTATTGAATTTCCTTTTCCTTATCTGTAAAATGGGCATAAAAATATATACCACTAGATTGTTCAGTTCACTAATTAGTTAAATATGGTATAAACACATCTAGAAGGAGTATCTAAAGGTTGATTCTCCTCCTTCTTTCGAGAGAAAAGACTATAAAAGAAGACAATTTCATTAAATACCCAAAATATTAAAAGCAAAATTTTGTGATATCTATAATAAAAACGGTTTCTGTGGGCTCCCATCCATGTCTTCAAAACACATGCTAAGTACTAATTAAACCTATATCCTAAATTCATGCCTCTTTTTGACCTCTGTATTCAACCAGTTGCTTCCGTCTGTTCATAAGCTCCCATCTCTCCTGCTATCAATTTTCCCAGTTGTGGATTTCACCACTTGCTATCTGCACACATCATCATCAACACCACATTTTCCTAACCTTAGTTATTAACCTTTCTGTCTGATTATCTGCTCTGAGTATAGAACCCCATGACACATTCCTAGTTTGATCATTTTTCCTGTCAGAGGCATTCAAACCAGAGCTACTCCAAATCACAACTGAATAGGGGCTGGGTAAAATGAGGCTGAGACCTGCTGGGCTGCATTCCCAGGAGGTTAGGCATTCATAGTCACAAGATGAGATAGGAGGTCACAAGATACAGGTCACAAAGGCCCTGCTGATAAACATGGTACAATAAAGAAGCCGGCCAAAACCAATATGGCAACAAAAGTGACCTCATTATATGCTAATTATAATGCATTAACATAGTAAAAGAGACTTTCACCAGCATCATCACAGTTTGCAAATGCCATGGCAATGTCTGGAAGTTACCCTATATAGTCTAAAAGGGGGAAGAATTCTCAGTTCCAGGAACTCCCCATCCCTGTCCCAGAAAACTCATGAATAATTCACCCCTTGTTTAGCATATAGCCAAGAAATAACCGTAAGTATACTCAATCAAGCAGCCCACGCTGCTGCTCTGCCTATGGAGTAGACATCTTTTACTTGCTTAATAAACTTCCTTTCACTTTGTTCCGTGGACTTGGGGAAAGAATCCCCAAATTCTTTCTTGTGTGAGATCCAAGAACCTTCTCTTTGGGTCTGAATTGGGACCACTTTCTGGCAACATTCTTACCTTCCTCTCTTTGGGTCTGAATTGGGACCACTTTCTGGCAACATTCTTACCTTTAAATTCACCTATAACATCATTTTCTCCTAAAGAGAAGCCTGAGAAGATAGTTCTGTACATTTGAATTTCTTAATATACGTGGACACCAAATATAAACAGAACTGATTTTGTGAAGGTTCACTTGACTTCTTTATGATAATCGAGATTACTGGAAACTGTGAAATAAATACATAATTGCACACTTTCTCAAATAAAGTCACTCAGTATAAAATTTGGAAGTTCACAAAACCTCTTGAGGGAAAAAAATATCTACATATTTAAGAATCAATATCTAAGTGTTCATAATATTCAACATGCAATTTCTAAGCATCTACCATATGGTAGTAATTATTCTTGACTCTAGAATATCAAAGATGAGCAAGATATAGTCCCTCAAAATGAGGAGGAATCAAAACAATCATACATGGAAGGCATCATAAATTGCATAGTTAAGAGAAAAAGCACATGAAATTGGAAAACAGAAGACGCGTTTTACCTTTTTATGCTGCTTGAAAAAGGCACAAGATAAACCTCATACTTTGCATAATATTCTCATTCCATCAAACACAAAAAAGAAAAACCAAAACTTCCTCTAATATCTCAAATGCTGTTCTATTTTTATCCACAAATGATAACATGGTTGAGGAACTAACTTACATCTTTGTAATTAGGTGCACTATAGATTTGAACCTATCATTATTAGGATGCTTTTAAATAGATCAAGTCCTTCTTGTCAACTAAATTCTTGCTATTGAAAGCCACACATTGAGATATGAAGCAATTAAGTGGTAATAGTATTGAGGCAACCATAGTAGTTCTGCCCAAATGATTCAATCACACTCTACTAATTGGTGATCCATATTTCACTTCATAATCAAAGTAAGAAGAGACTCATCTCTATAGAGCCCTTGAAAACTCTTTTCATCATCACTGTATCACAGTCTTAGCATTACATAGACCATACTATTGCCAACAAAGCACAATCAACGAGTTAGAGCATTGCAGCCAAGAATACGTATTCAAAGATTATACTTGGAGAAAATGCAAGAGGAAAGATTGAGACTTGGGAATAGTGTCCCTGAGTTAGGAAGCTAAAGTTCCAGCACTGATCAGAATTTGTGAAAGGAGAGCAAAATAGAATAAACAGTTGTAGTTAGCAAAGGCCATCCCTCAGCCAAACTAATAATTACCAGTCTCTTTTAGGAAGGAAAAACTGGAAAACTATCTCAAAATTAGCAGTGTAACCTTTACAGTTTGTTTCCTAAGAGTCTGTATATTAAACCATATACAGTTTTCATTATAAATATGGGTTAATTTCCTGAATAAAGAACTTCAATTACAACTACATAAACACCATATTTCCAAAAACATATTAAAATTTTAACCTTTATGAAGATTATATGTATTTTGTAATCACTGTCAAAAGAAACTTTGCCAGTGGCTAAGTAGAAAAATAACCAATGAAACACCAATTGTAGTTTCTCCCTATACAGTTACAAATGTAGCCATGCATAAGAGAAATACTTTTGCCTACCATTGACTTTTTCAACTCAGTTAGTTATGTATTGGTGCCAGAAATATTATCTAGATTTTAAATTTGTAAAAGTCTCATAATAAAATTTGATTGTGCTATTGAACAAAATGTTATTGAATTGTAAAATCAATTGAAAAACACTGCATACATTTAATTTTTAATTTTTCCAAAAGACTGTTACTAAATCAATGGTGCATATTACAATTGAGGAAATAAGGTGGCTACCTATACTCATCATTGATAAAATTGTGGATCTTCTTTCCATGAAAACACATTTATATATGTGTATCAATAATATTATTTATAAATGCCAAAGGAACAAAAATTAACTACCAGAAGCCAATTCATGAATATTTAGTTAAGAAACTTGATTTACATAATTAAATATTTACTCAGTCATTTAGTTTGCATACATTATTTTTGAAAAGGATAAAAAACCCCAGGACTTCCAGGGACCATCCAGGCAGCAGGAGCTGGAGAACATCAAGGTAAAAGGCTTCGGGAGAGGCATTGTGGTAACTGGAAGTTTAGGCCCCCCTTAAAGGCACCCAGGTTGTGAATGAATAAATAAAGGAATAATCAACAGTACTGTGCTGAGGCAATAAATTATGTCAGTAGGGATGAATTCACCTGAATATGTTACGTTTGGAATTAGTGATCTATTACTTGGGATTGGATTAGTGCCAAGTATTATGTTTGGGGAGTGTGAAGCTGATCTTGTGAAAGCACCCACTTCCAAAGAACTCACAAATATGTGGGATGGGAAAAATAAATATAATACAATAACATAGCCCAAGGGATGCACCATTGCTGGGAGGACACAAAGCAACTGTGTATAAAGGGGATGTTTTTCAAGAATGGGACCCTAAAAGGGATTTCAAGAGTGTGAATTTTATTTCAAGAGTCAGCCCTGGCTCCCTGCCCACTGTGCACTGGCCTATTTCTGGGGATACTCTTAAGGTACCTCATGAGTTTACAAAGTTATGCATTTTATTCAAATGTGTTTTATAAGAACAAAAACTCAGAGAAAACTTAATGCTTTTATTATTTGAGTAAAGGTTTGCCATATTAAACATTTGGGAAAATATTCATTAATATATGTTGTTTTACTTCCCCAAAATGGATAAACATGGAGTGCATTAGGCTGAGTCCAATTATTAAAAAGAAAAACATAAAAATGTTAAAAAAAACTTTTCAACATACAGATGAAAAAATGCTGAATGCCAAAGACAAGAAGATAATCTTAAAAACATCAAGAGGAAAAAAAGGTATGTCACTTATAAGGAAAACCCAGTAAGATTAACATCTGAATTCTCATTAAAAAAAAAAAAAATAGACTAGACCCAGCACTTTGGGAGGCCAAGGTCAGTAGATCACAAGGTCAAGAGATTGAGACCATCCTGGCCAACACGGTGAAACTGTCTCTACTAAAAATACAAAAATTAGCTGGGCATGGTTGTGGCCACCTGTAGTCCCAACTGCTCGGGAGGCTGAGGCAAGAGAATCCCTTGAACCTGGAAGGCGGAAGTTGCAGTCAGCCAAGATCGCGCCACTGTATTCAAGCCTGGCGACAGAGCTAGACTCCATCTCAAAAAAAAAGAAGCTGAAAAGTAGTGGGATAAAACACATGATGAAATAGAGATATTCACAGATAAAAAAAATTGAGAGAATTTTTGACTAGCAAATCTCCCTTTCACTAGAAATACTAAAGAAGTTTCTTCAGGCTGATAGGATGTAACTCCAGGTGATAATTTGAATCCACATGAAAAAACAGTGCCAGTAAAGGTAATTTTGTAATTATTACATACAGTATAAATAAATATTTCTTCTCCTTAGTTCTTTTAAATGATTTAAATAAATTTGCATAAAACTATATACGCGCGCGCGCGCGCGTGCGTGTGCGTGTGTGTGTGTGTATAGAGTATTATTGGGTCTATAACATAAAGAAAGATAATATATTTAACCCTGACAGCACAAAGGAGATGGGTGGAAACAAAGATGTATTGGAATGACTCTAGATAATAACTCTAACCTACAGGAACAAATAAAGAGGACCAGAAATTATAAATAAGATTTAAATAACAAAAGCTGTAAATACATACTTGCTATCCTTTCTTCTCTCACAGTATTTAAAAATTATAACATTGTATAAAATAATAATTATAATAATGGATTGTTGAGTTTGCAATATTTATAGATGTAATATGTAAAATAATAATAGCACAAAGAGGGAAAAAGAGAATACAGCTGTATAACAGTAACTTTTCTATGTATTACTGGATTGGGTTAGCATAAATCTAAAGCTGATTCTGAGAAGTTAAGCTGTATATAATAAGCCTTAGAGTAACCCATCAGAAAATAATTTTAAAAATATATGATGAAAAAAAGTATTAAAATAATTAAAATGTTACATTAGAATATATTCACTTAATGAAAAATATGCCCTAAAGCAGGAATAGAAGAGCAAAAAAGACATGAGAGATACAGAAAACAAAAAGTTAATTGGCAGATGTAAATTCAACTATATCAATAACATTAAATGTGAATAGATTAAATATCCCAACCAATTGACAGATTTTTAAAACACATAGATTCAACTATATGCTGTTTACAGTACATACACATTAGAGTCAAAGATAAAAACAGATTGAAAGTAAAAGGATGAAAAAAGATATATAATGTAAACAGCACCCACAAGAAAGCTGGAGTGGCTATACTAATATGAGATGAAATAAACTTTAAAACAGAAAGTTTTATTAATGATAAAGATATAAATTTTATAATTACAAAAGGGTGAATTCACTGGGAAGAAATAACAATTATAAACAACTAATATGAATGTACCAAAATACATGAAGGAAAACTTGACAGAAATGAAGGGAGAAATAGAAAACTCAACAATAACAGTTGGGGACTTCAATACCCCACTTTCAATAATGGATAGAACAACTAGGCAGAAGGTCAACAAGGAAATAGAAGACTTAAACAAAACTGTAAACAAATTAGACTTAACAGACATTTATAGGACACTTCACTCCACTCAACAATGACAGAACATTCATTCTTGCCGATTTCCATGAAACACTCCTCAGGTTAGACAAACATTAGGCCATAAAACAAACCTACACTTTCAAAATAAATTTGAAAATGTAGAAATAATATAAAGTATGTTCTCTAATCACAATGGGATGAAATTAGAAGTCAATTACAGATATTTTTAAAAACTCAT
This sequence comes from Gorilla gorilla gorilla, assembly GCF_029281585.2. Taxonomy (NCBI): domain Eukaryota; kingdom Metazoa; phylum Chordata; class Mammalia; order Primates; family Hominidae; genus Gorilla; species Gorilla gorilla. The sequence goes on from NC_073230.2 coordinate 26,532,705, forward strand.
AAATATGTGAATATTAAACAATATATTCCTAAATAACTAATGAGTCAAAGAAAAAACCAAAAGGGAAATTAGAAAATACTTTGTAATGAAAACAAATAAAAACACAACATACCAAAATTTACAAAATAAAATTAAAGCAGTACTTACTGGGATAGTTACCTGTATGTGCCTATGTTAAATAAAGAAAGAAATATACCATATGAATAATCTAACCTTGTACCTTAAAATGCTGAAAAAAATAAGAGCAAAGTAAACCTAAAATCGAAGAAAGGAAATAATAAAAATTAGAACAGAAATTGACAACAATAATATAAAAATAAGAGCTAAGAATCAGTGAAATCAAATGTTTCTTGAACAGATCGACAAAAACTGATGAAACTTTAGCTAGAATGACCAACAAAAAATTGATGGGGCTTAAATTAATAGAATCAGAAATGAAAGAGAGGACATATCGACTAACCTTAGAGAAAGAAAATTAATTATAAAGAACACGGCAAAGAATCATATACAGGCCAGGTGCAGTGGCTCATGCCTGTAATCCCAGCACTTTGGAAGGCTGAGATGGGCAAACTGCCAGGAGTTCAAGACCAGCCTAGGTGACATGGCAAAACCCTGTCTCTACCCAAAAAAAAAAAAAAAAAAAATTAGCAGGGGGTGGTGTCATGTGCCTGTGGTCCCAGCTACTCAGGTGGCTAACATGGGAGGATCACCTTGCCTGAGGAGGTTTAGGCTGCAGTAAGCTGTGAGCCCACCACTGCACTCCAGCCAGGGTGATACAGCAAGACCCCTTCTCAATAGATAAATAAAAGAATCATCTACAAATATATCAAATAGTATAGATAAAAAAGACAAATTTTTAGAATAACACAAACTACTAGAATTAACACAAGAATATACCACCCGAATAGCACTATAAGAAGTAAAGAAAATGAATTCATAATCCAAAATGTATCCACAAGAAAAGCCCAGGCCCATGTGGCTTCACAGCTAAATTTTACCAAACATTTAAAGGATACAAGTTATTCACAAACTCTTTCAAAAAATTAAAGATGAAAGAATACTTCCCAACTCAGTCTACAAGGTTAGTGTTATCTTGATACCAAAACAAGACAAAGACATCAAAAGAAAACTATGGATCAATGTCTCATAAAAATTGATACAAAAATCTTCAACAAAATTCTAGCCATGTGAATCCAACAAATCCAACAACATGGAAAAAGGATTATACACAATGAAATAGTGGAATTTATCTCAGGAATGCAAGGTTGGTATAATATCTGGAAATCAATTAATGTTAATACACCGTATCAACAGAATAAAATACAAAAGCCACATTAGCATCTCAATAGACTCAGAAAAAGCATTTTACAAACTCCAACACTGTTTCATAACAAATATACTCAACAAACTAGGAATAGAAGGTAATCTTCTCAACCTCATAAAGGGCATCTACAAAAAACCCACAGCTAACACTTCATGGTGAAAGACTAGAGGTTTTTCTACCTAAGATCAGAAGTAAGACAAGGATGTCCACTCTCACACTTCTATTCCATATTCTACTGGAAGTTCTAGCCATAGCAATTAAGTAACATAAAGAAAGAAAAGTCATCTAGAGCTTATCTATACGTTTTTTTTTGGAGACAGAGTCTCACTCTGTCACCCAAGCTAGAGTGCACTGGCACGATCTTGGCTCACTACAACCTTCGCCTCCACCTCCTGGGTTCAAGTGATTCTTGTACCTCAGCCTCTCAAGTAGCTGGCACTACAGGTGCACACCTCCACACCTGGCTAATTTTTGTGTTTTTAGTAGAGATGAGGTTTCACCATGTTGGCCAAGCTGGTCTTGAACTCCTGGGCTCCAGTGATCTGCCAGCCTCGGCCTCCCAAAGTACTGGGATTACAGGCATGAGCCACCATGCCTGGCCATCTATACATATCTTTAAATTTATTTTAATTTTTGTTTTTAATTTTTGAATTCTGCCTTGATCTTGGAAAAATGTCTCAATATAAATGCACTTTAGAAATAATTAGCAGAACTAATAAATGAGTTCTATAAGATTGCAGGATCAATATTAAAAATTCAGTCTTTCTGTATACTTGTGATGAACAATATGAAAATGAAATTAAGCAAAATATTTCATTTACAGTAGCATAAACATAACTAGAAATAAAAATTTTAAAAGAAGAGTAAGACATACTGTGAAAACTACAAAACATAGTTGAAATAAATTAAAGAATATCTATGTAAATGGAAAAATGTCCTATATTCATGGATTGGAAGACCTAATATTTTTAAGATGACAATACTGCCCAAGGATGTACAGATTTCCCTGCACTCCCTAATGGAATTCCAGCTCACTTCTTTGTAGAAATTGGCAAGCTGATTCTAAAATCTCTGTGGAAATTCAAGAGATTAGTATAGACAAAACAATCTTGAAATAAAGATTATATTGGAAAGACTCAAAATGCCCAATTCCAAAACTTAACTGGAAAGCAACATTGATCAAACAGTATGATGCTGATATAAGGATAGACTTAGACATATAGATCAAATGAACAGAATTAAGAACCTAAACTTACATATCTATGGTCAACTGATTTTTAACAAGGATTCCAAGTGATTCAATGGAGAAATAATAATTATTTGGACAATTGGTGTTGGCAAACATTGATAATCACATGCAAAAGAATAAAGTTAGGCATATACTTCATATCATACATCAAAATTAACTTAAACTGAGTCAAAGACCTCAATACAAGTACAAAAGTATAAGACCCTTAGAAGAAAACTTAGGTATAAGTCTTCATGACCTTGGATTTGGCAATAAATTCTTAGACATGAAATCAAAAATATGAACAATAAAGAAAAATAGATAAACTGGACATTATCAAAATCAAAAACTTTTGTGCTTAAAGAGCAATATCAAGAAAGGAAGAGAAAACCCACAGAATGGGATAAAACATCTGCAAATCATATATATAGTAACACACTTTTGTCTAGAACATACATATCTCGTACAACTCAACAATAGGAAGAAAATTAACCCAATTTATAAAGATACGTATGATTAAAATATACAGCTCTCCAAAGAAGATATATTAATGGCCATGAGAGATGCACATGAAAAGATGCTTGACATCATTAGCCATCAGAGAAACGTAAATGGAAACCACAAGATTCCACTTCACACCCACTAAGATGACTAGAATAAAAAAGTCAGATGATAACATGTGTTAAAAAGGATGTGGAAAAATTGGAATACTCATACACTACTGGTGGGAATGTAAAATGGTGCATTCACTATGGAAGATACTCTGGTAGTTCCTCAAATGGTTAAGCATAGAGCTATCGTATGGCTCAGCAACTCACTCCTGGCTACATACACTCAGGGGGAAAGAAAACCTACATCCAAACTAAAACGTGTACATGAATGTCTATAGCAGCATTAATTATAACAGTGAAAAAGTGGAAAGAACTCAAATTTCCATCAGCTGATGAATGGATAAGCAAAATATACACTCATATACGGTCATAAAGAGAACTGAAGCACTGATATGTGCTGCAATATTGATAAACCTTGAAAACACTAGGCTAAGTGAAAAAAGTCACAAAAGACCACCTATTGTGTAATTCCATTTATATAAAATTTCCAAAACAGGCAGATCAACAAAGATAAAAAGTAGATTAGTGATTGTTTAGGAAGAGTTGGGGATAGGAGCATAGAAAGGTGACAGTTAAGTAGTATCAGTTTATTTTTGAAATAACAAAAATGTTATAAAATGTACTGTATTGGTTTTTGCACTGTAAATTATTAAAAATCATTGGTTTGTATGCTTTAAATGGGTGAACTGCATGCTATGTGTACTATGCCTGAGTAAGCTGTAAAAAATCTGCTTTTTAACATATCAGTTGTAGAACTGAACAATATTTACAAAATTTGAAAAAGCATATGACCAAGTATTTTTGTCCCATTGAAGTCTTGTGTTAATTACACCTCTGTTTCTGATTCATTAACATGCAATTCATTAGCGTGGCTTCTGAGGCAGCATTTGCTGACTAAGGGAACTGATAAATTTTTTACTTAGTGAACCTTGGTTAGATGCTTTTCTTTTTTCCCTCTGAACCGTGATGCTGTGCTTGACAACATTAGACTTAACTTAGCTCTGGGAAGGTTCATTTCCAGTTCCAAACTCAGATCTCAGGAATTGTGAGGGAGTCTTATATTTTGTAAAAATGCAGAACATATTATTTCCTCTAATTTGAATGATAAAGTAGATTTCATGTGACACTGATGAGCAAGATAGCAAATTCAAAAGGCCAGAGTTTTTAGACATATATAAATTAATACATAGCTTTATATAAATTAATACATAGCAAAGCCTAAAACGTGCTTTGCAGAAGTTCTCGTTCCTGTGGCTGACAGATTAGTGGAAATGAGGAGGGGTGCTGTGCGGGTACTGCCAAGAAGAGGCAGGAAGAACAGTCCTGGCGAGGGCTTCCCCTGACTTACTCTCATGCAGTGACTTTCTGCCAGCTCTCCTATGCAAGTTATGTCTGTGAAAGAAGAATAAAAGTGAAATTTTCTGTGAAAGGGGGATAGTGGGGAAGAGAAAAGAGATAGTATGGCTATTTATCAGATATTTAATTGTAGAATTGAAGTGCTGCAGAGACAGACTCAGAATTATTTAGGAGACACTGGCAGCCTCAAATCCTCAAGGCTGACAGCACTGAACATGTGCCATTTGTTGGAGTAGCAAGCATGGTATTGCCCCCAAGACATGAAATTATGTGCTAACTGCCCTCACCCTAAGAAGTTTACTATGTTTTCTAGGTTTTTCTGGTTGTTGATTGTGTGGTTTCAATGCACACAAGTAGCAGGACTATTGCCAAAGTATGTATCATGGCTTGCAAAGAGTGACATACAAGTTCTATTTCACATCTTTCTATTTTTCCATTCCTCCATGTCTATACCTAGTGGCAATAATCCCAAAATTTTTGCAAAAATGTGCCAAGATATTTCATTTTAATATTAAATCAGATATTAACTTGTTAGTGCCTACACCTTCTTCTGACCCAATAGAAACCCACCTATTATTTTTAAGACAGAAACAGCTTTAAAACCCTTCTCGTTGCTGGGGAAGAGCCATCCTTATTCCAGCTGCACTTGCAGTGAGTCACTGCAAGTAAATTAGATTTACCAAGAGAAAAGGAGGAGCTGAAGATGAAAACAATTTACCCCACCGAAATAATATTATTTAGGAGTCCAGCCTCCAAACCCTCATCTCTCTCTCTCTCTCTCTCTCTCTCTCTCTAACACACACACACACACACACACACACACACACACACACACTCTTTTGCACTTTTCACTGTAGCTTGGAAAGAACTTAAGTGTCCCCAATGCTAGCAACAAATTGAGATTTGAGGTAGTGAGTTGGTGCTCTTAGTTTTACCGCGGCCATGCTGGCATTAGACAGAAAGCTGAGAAAATCTGTTTTCAACAGGCACAGAATTGGAAAGGAGAAGAAAAGGTCAGAAAAATTAGCTTTTCTTCTTTTCCACAAAAGCAAAGGGTGATATTTTCATGTTTTCTATGATAATAATGACCACAATTATAACAAGACTGAGTAATTTTTAGGAAGTATGAAGTGCCAGATGCTAGTCTAAATCTTTCACATAGATAATCTCATTTAACCGACACACCTTTATGGATAGGTAACATCACTTAGCAAATGTGAGAACGGTATAGAGAGATTGGGCGCCTTGCACAGTATCACACTGCTGAGCTGGCACAAGGGAGATTTGAATCAAAAGCACTGACCTTGGATGCCAATGGCCTCACCTCTGTGTAGCAGTAAATGGGGGTCTTGGGTAAGTGAACAAAACACATGGCCTGCATATTAGTTCAAGTCACCAACCATTTAATTTAAAATCTTCTATGTACAATAAGAATCATGAAATCCAAATGCATTTCTTCCTATCCCGTATTAAAATTAAATCACTAGAATTAAATAAGGAGGGGAAATTTTTACTTAATTTATATTTAGAACTTATTATTCCTGTGGTTGAAAGAAGGGTTTTCAGTCATATGCATACAATACAAAGTTTAATTCATAAAGCATTAAAAAAACCCATGAGACTGGGATTACAGATTGATTGATATTCTATGAACATGACTAAAAGGTCCTATATAAAGTACCATAAAGTTAAAAGAAAACAAGTCTCCCTGCTGAACAGTCATGACAGAATTTCTGCTTAAAAATAGATCAATCATATGATTTAAACAATTCCTCTGGAGGATAGGGAGGGGACACGAAGAAACTAGAATATTTAAAATATTAAAAAGTCCTTCTAGGGGCTTGAGAACAAACGCAGCTTTAACAATGTGGGCACCAAGCCCAAAACTGCCAAGTTGCCTTTGGGGATAAAGACATTTAACTGTGTTCCTAAATGTATAACAAAAAAGAATGCTTTCCTCTTCTTCTACCTCCCCTGTAATAAACAGTCAAAGATGCACCGTGTGAAAATAACGCAGTTGGGCTTTGAGACCATATGCTGACACTGAGAATCTAAAATGGGCTGACTCATGAGCCTTGTGAATTTTTCTTCATTGTCCTGATTAATAAGGTTAGTTGAAGTCAAGTTATGAGAAAACCAGTCGAGCACAGAAAAATCATTCTCCTTTCTTTTCGGAAAATACCACCCAGCTTTTAATTACACATGTTGTATTTACAACAAGAAGTCAATAGTTTGTTCAACTTTACTAACAAGAAAAATAGTATTTGGAAAAATTTTTAAGCAGAATATATAAAAATATTATTAGGTTGTAATTGGCTAGATCTCCCCAGCCCCACTAAGGGGGTCATTTTGACTAGAGAGATACAACGTTGAGTAAGGGGTAAAGTCATGGTGTTTGGAACCTGAGAGACTTAAATAGAACTCATGGGTCTGTCAGTTAAATGACTGTGGACTCCTGGATAAGTTATTCAAACCTCTCTGAACTTCACTACCTTATTTGTGAAATGGAGGTTATATATATTACACTATGAGTTACTTTAAGGATTAGAGATAACGCATATATATGCCTAGTTACTAGTACTAATTCCCATTATAAACATCTGATTCTTAATCTGATGAGCCAATTGGCTAGCAGGTATGGCTGCTACCAAGATGTTCTTTGATCTGACTGCAACTTCTACTATAGTTTCCATGCTTTAGCTTTATTTAAGTGCTTTAGCTTTACTAAACATGTTGGACTCATAAGAAACCCTGATATTCTTCTTATTGCTCCTGTGATAGGCAAAGTACAAGATGAAATAAAGAGTAATTTGGTGTCCAAACTTTAGCCTCTTATATAAAACAACAACCTTAATACTTATTCATCAAATATGTATGTAGCTTTCATTGCATGCTTAACATTGACATTACAGAGGTGACCGAAAAACACAATGCCCTGTCCCTATAAAGTTTACATTTGTAGGATAAGGTGGGAGTGAGAGGGCCAGAGCTACTTGGGTGGAAAGGTGAGAAACAAAGGCTATGGGGAAACATAAGGCAGGTTTATGGATGGGCTGTGGATGGTTTATGTGAATCTATGTGAGAAAGAACAGCCATGAGAACACTTGCTCTCTCCTAACGCAATTAAAAAAGTAGTTTCTAGATTATTTAACTGTTATCATATCCTGGGTGGCCACTTTCAATCTTAATTCAGATTCTGCTTAATTATCTCAGCACTGTTTAGAATCCAAAAGTCATGTCAATATATCTCCTATGAATCCCACCTGTAATTGTCAGGACCGTAAAATACATTGTAAGTTTTCTGTAATATCAGTAGGAATTGAGGGAAGAAATTTTACCCCTAGGGTACTTGAGGCAGCATCTTTTCAATACTGCTTGGGCAGAAAAAAAGGACTCTGTTGTGGGGCAAATTGTGTCCCCTAAAAATTCATATGTGAAACTCTTCATCCCCAGTAGTACCTCACAATGTGACTATATTTGGAGATAGAATCTTTAAAAAGGTAAATACAGTTAAATGAGGTCATTAGGGCAGGCCCTCATTCAGTATGACTGGTGTCCTCATAAGAAAAGGAGATTAGGAGGCAGACACAGAGGGAAGGCCATGTGAAGACACAGGGAGGTGAAATTCTGCAAGCCAAGGAGAGTCTTCAGAAGAAACCAACCCTGCAGACACCATGCTCACAAATTTCCAGCCTCCAGAATTGTGAGATAAATTATTGTTGTTTAAGCCATGCAGTTTGTGGTCCTCTGTTATAGCAGCTCTAGGTAATTAATTCAGACTCCAAAGTAATATAAAAGCCATTCAGCCCATTTGTCTTCCCAGTAATTTATTTTTCAGGTTATTTGACTTTAGCTCATAATAAGAATATAGAATTATAAACATTGTTTAACATTTATGAAAGAACCTCAGTCACCACCCTCTAGGAACAAAGGTGTGCCTTTCCTACCCGTAATATTTTTGGTTGCTTCCGTTTTGGCATAAAGGTAAGGTATTAGACTATGACTGGACCTCCACATTTCTTCTTTATGAAAAAGCAATATTCTTTCCACTATACAATGCTCTATTCTAAGTTGAACCATTCTGAAAAACAAATTACATTTCCACTAAAACGATCTTGGTAGGGATAGAAAAAAACTGTTTCTTAATTACTTTCTCAATTTTTAATTTTTCTCTCTCACTTATCTTTCTTGCACCATCAAAGGCAGGGGGTGGACAGGGTAACAGGTTACTAAACAGTAGCTGTCGGCAGGAAATGATTTGGGATGGTATGGGTTAGTTCTTTCTCATTCACATTTCAGAGTTTAACAGAAAGTTGGAATGCTGGACCAGTAAAGCAGGAAATTCTTTACAAGCCCCCACTTCCACATCTGCTGCCTCTTTTTAAGTCCATCTGCTGAAGTTCAATAGTGTCCCCAGGTTTCCTCAATTAATTTTTCAGTAGGCAATTCCTTGCTAGTAGACTGATATTGTTGGTAGATGAAAGACCCCAAGCCCTTTATTTTTTCAGAAAGATTCATACTGTAAAAATGTTTGCAAAGAGTTAATGGGAATGGAACACTTCATATACAGTCTGTGCCACACATATATCCACACAGCTATTAGAAAAATACATTTGTAAGGTACTTTATTACTAAAATTCTTCTTAATCATGGTCTCCTGCAATACTCAAAAGAACTGGGCCAGTAAGTGGGCAGTTATTGTTCTTGTACACAGGGTGTGAAGGAAGGGGAGATCAGTGGCAGGGACATTAACCAGCTCAACCAATAGGCAGACCAGAAGCCTAGGTCTCTGGATGCCATCTAGCACATTCCCTTACATAAAAGTACAAAAATGCTGTGCTTATGTGCTCACATTTGAGATTTTTTGAAAATCTGAAGATATCAGCTATTTCTTTTAAAAAATCTTATAGTTTTATTAAAATTACTGATCAATCACGTGAAAAGAATTACTTTGGTTGCCTATGTACCCACTGCCTTAGGGTCTGTGGGACATGGGACACAGGTGTGCTTTGTTATGTCCTTGGGATTCAGGGCAATTAATGTTCTCTTTCTCCTGTTCCCTATTTAGCACACAGCAAGGCTGGCCCGTTTGAGCATCCTCATGTGATCCTTGATTGCATTACAAAATATGATCAAAAGAATCTACCTCAATGGGCATGATTGTGCTGCTTGCTAAACTCAATGGCAATTTATTTAAATATGATACTCTGCAGGAGAACTCCTTCAAAGAAAAGGCACAACAGGCAGTTTATCATTTCCATGCAAGGCATTTGGAGTTATTACCTCGTGAAAGCATTGGGGGAAACAAGGATAATGCTGGTGGAAGAGTTAAAATGTGATATGTTCATACGCCCTACTCTCTATGCACAATGCTAGTTGTGTCCTAGGGTTAATAGCTTGGTGGTCCCTCTTAACACAAATCAGCCTTCCAAACAGAGAAAAGGGATGGGTGTGGGTGGTAAGGAAATTAGGATCATGGATTCTAGACAATAATGTATCTGAGATAATCGCGTGATGCAAGCACATTACTATTCAGTGTGTGGCAGATACTGCTAATTCACTAAAAAACTAACTCAGGCAAATATAAATTAAAGCATGTGCAGAATTGGATTGTAAAAATAAAAGAGCAATTAGTACTGCAGTATGTGCACATCTGCAATAATCCTGTTTGATGCATCTTCTATTAATTTACTTTATTGGAAGGGAAAAAAAATCAGGTCAACAGAAGGAAATGCATAGCTTTTGGCCACTACAAAGCATTTCCAAACATTGACTAAGTTTGCTATGTAAATGTGTCAAATATCCTTCTTTCAGCCCAGAGTAGAAAGGCAAACTGTCTCTTATTTGTGAAGCTGTGATTTTTAAAATTACAAAGTTTAATTTTCAGAAGTGTGTTAATGACAATTTTTGTTCACGTACTCATTTTTCTCCCTGGTAATGTGCTTCCCATGTTTATGGGGAAAATATGCTAAATAGTAGGATTAATAAATTCATTTATTTACACAAAACTGCAACCCAATAAAATCTCTGATTTGTAATATGTAATGTGAAAAATTATAATTGTATTCCTGAATCTGGAAATACTTCATTGTATAACCTTCATTCAACAATATGTTTTAAACGTTTCTATGTTGAAGTGTAGAAAACAATAATTTAGATCTAAACTAACATATAAAAATTCAATAAGTATAGAAAGTATTTCTGGAATGCAGCAATTAATCCTTTCCAAACTATAAAAATATTTTAACTCCTAGCTTAATGGGTTGTTAAATTTATTTCTCACTATATACTTGTTATTGTACCAGTATTTTCTGAAATCACTAGCACAAACAGGCAAATTATCAGTTTTCAACCAATTTAATTCTATGTTGAATAATAACTATTTCTTAAATACATCATCTATCATGCCTAATTTTTAGGATAAAATTTCTTTTAAAACAGAGCTTTTTTTAAAAAACAAAAATTGCTTTTGGGGAGGTAAAGTCTATGTCAAAAACAACAAAAAATATTTTTTCCTTTAAAATTAGAAGCAGTCTATGCTCTCTGCTTTATGCCAATTCATCTTCAGCTTTCTGATTCCAAACATGCTTACTTTAAATAACTCACACATTTGTATATTACTACCTTTCTCTTTCGTTTACAAAGAAAGCAAATAATATGGCTGTAAGTGAAGCAATACATTATTCATAGATTAATTATCATTGTTTAATTATTCGGACAAAACTTCAGCTCAAGGGAAATATGTTTAAAGTATACTATATCCTATCCATTATGAGACAATGCACTTTGAATGATATTATCAGGAGTATATCTGTAACTTAAGGATTGTCAGTCTTTCTATTTTTATAGATTTAGAACATTTAAAGCATTGTGCTCAATTCAAGAAAATATTTTGATATAAACTAAGCTTTATTATAATAAATTATGTGTTGAATAATTTCTTTAAAAATAAAACCACTTTCGATATAAACCTTGTTATTAAAAATCCCAAGTATCATTTGTGTATTATGTAATAATTAAATATTAAAATGAAAACAGGTAACTATAAGGTCTTGAGGAAAAGTGTTATGTAATTTAAACAAATTCAATACAATATAATAGCTAATCAGATTAAATGTTTTTGTCAATTGAAATTTGCTTTCTTGAGTAATTTATAAATTTCAATTTGCATATATATGTAAAACAATGTTTGGAAAATAACACTTAAAAAGCGTAGTCTACAAACATTGAACTTTTGCTTTTGTGCCATGTACATAAATGAGACTTTATTTTCAAGACCGAATCTGTGGGAACAGCCTGAATTTCTGGTTTCTTAAGTGAGATTAGTAGAATAGATTAGAAGCATCGCTTCTACCATAAACCACATGCAGAGATAATACAAGTGAATATTACTCCTAAAACTTTGAGAATTTCATATTTGTTAAGTCTACACCATTAAGTATATCTATACCCCAGATCACAATCTACATTGTTACTTTGGAAGCCTTTGAATTTATAATTTTTATCTAAGTGTTAGACAAGAATTGGTGTTTATGAAAAGCCTTATTTTATATCAAGTAAGTGTAAATGTTAGTGTCTCAGATAACTTGCACTAACTACGCACGCCCTCTACCACACATCCTGCTGAAATAGTTTTTGTCTTAATTTTTGCATATATGTGGGCTGGGTACTACCTGTCATACTTCAGAGTTCTAAAGCCCCTAGGACACAGAGCCAGATCAGAGCTTCTGCATTAACTCTCAATTTCCTGGCTTTTTGAGGGATTCGGCATACCCATAATGTTTCTTCAGTATTGGCTTTTTAGTGTGGTTTAATATTTCTAAAAGCAGTAAATTATTTCCAGCGTATGTAAAAAAGACAAATTTCTCTGTGGTTAGTGACCACAAAACAAAACAAGAAACAGAAATACTCCAGAGCGTAGATCCTAAGAAAAGTTTCAAATTCTAAACCTTACTTTAAGATCACAAGTTAAAAAAGAAAATTTTGATGCAGAATTTTGAACAGATATTTTAAAGACTTCTTGCCAATATACGTTCCTGTATCTATTATTTCCATCATCAGTAGCAAGAGTGCTAATCATTACATAAGCATGCACACTCACTGTCTCTCATAGGCATATAACATAGCTACCAGCTGTTGAAGAAGACTAATATTGACTAGTAAAGATACCTTATGAATGACTTATGGTAGACTCTTAATTTTTGATTCAATGAATTAATAACAAATACTTTCTTTAACAAGAAAACAGTGAAGTAAAACTATTAGCAAATGACTTCTGATAGCAAGAACATGTTATTAGTTGATCACTGTTTTTGTTTTTGCTCTTGGATCTCAAGTTTTTCTTTTTGTTTTTGCACTATAGTAATTTGAGATTCCAAAAGAATTTTTGGATTTTTAAAATAATGCTTCACTTTGCAGGCTTTAGTTATGATTTTAAAAAACATAACATTTTAAAAGATTCTATAGATTTAAAATTTTGCATCTGACAGAAAACATTTCTTGACAACTTAACCCATTTATGATGGAGGTTGCAAATTTTTTGTGAAAAATCAGACCTTGGCGATGACCTTGAGCAGTAGGATACAAATAACTCCCACAAGCTTATCATTCAAATAATGGAACACTACAGCATAAATGATTTAGAGCAGTAATTGAAAATTGTATTTTACTGAGGCATTGTCTGACATATTCAATTACCAGAATGATAGTGCTAGGGATACATCCATTTTGCTATACAACTATAGACACCTAGATGCTCAGATAAATTCATTTAAGTGGCTGAGGAACACAGCTAATAATTGGCAGAGCTTAGACTCTTTCTTTTTCCATTTATACCCCAAGCTAATCCAACTACACATCAGAAAGAGTACTTTCATTTAGGGCAAAATTAACAATGCAAGAAGACCTCATAACCTCAAAATAAAGACACATATGCCAATGAGAAGGGCAACATTAATGGTTTGATTACTGTATATAAGAAAAAGAAGAGCAAAATGCATATTGCTCATAAAGCAATCATGAATCAGAAACATTCTTAAAACATTGTTTTATGCTGCTAAACTTTTACCTCTCTCAAACTTTGCCAAAGACAGCACAAAGCAACAGAGATTTCATGGACAAGAGAGACTAATAATGACAAAATGCAGTGCAGATTCTAGACTCTCAAATTCAGGCAAAATAACATAATTAAGTTTTTAACTTTTAAAAAAAATCATTACTCCTGCTTGTTTGTGCATATTTCTTCTGGAGCAGATCAAAACTAAGCTGAGAACCTAGATGGTATGCACAGATAAAGAAATGGGCATATCACGTCAAGATTTCTACCCCGATATGGTAAAACCAATGTTATATATGGAACAGCTTTTTCTAAACTTTCTAAATTACATAGCTTGGATCTGAGAATTTCTAAGCTTAGAAAATTAGAGGACATACCTCTAGGTTTTTTTTTTTTATACCTTAAGTTTTAGGGTACATGTGCACATTGTGCGGGTTAGTTACATATGTATACATGTGCCATGCTGGTGCACTGCACCCACTAACTCGTCATCCAGCATTAGGTATATATATATTTTTTTAACGTAAACAACTACAAGTAAGATGGACCAAGGTCAGCTTTAGTATGTATGATATTAGAATGATTCCAGAACGTTTCTGGCTTTGTGTAAGAATCTTTCACTATGAAACATAGGTTGCAATTTAAAAACTCACCTTGAATATAAAGTAAAAGAAAGGGAAACTAAAATACATTTAATAAATTGTTTTGTTTCAAATGTATAATTATCCTCGAATACAAACTATAGTCTTCTTTTTTATGACATCCTCTCTGCTAAAATTATATACATAGTCCTTCCATCGGCTCCCTCGTTGGAATAAAATACTCAGGTTGTTTTACATCTGAAAGCAGAGTTGAGATTCCTGCCCAAACTTGACAATGGGCTTTAAAAGTAAATGTAAATTGTGAAATGGTGTCTCAAGAGGATATTAAAACATAAATGTTAAGTGGAATAACACAGTCAAAACTGTCACACAGAGTTAATAGTAAATTGTATAATGATGCCAAGGAGGCATAACCTACATTTAATTCGAAGCTCTTCAGACTAATCACTATGATCTTGAAGCAGATACCTATGCTTGGAGATAATGAGGCAAAACAAAATTCCAGGACAAAATAAAATAGCTATAAATAAGATAGAAAAGAAAAATGCCTTTAAGTTTGAAAATGTGCAAGTGGCTTAAAAGTATACATATATATCCATCTATATATGTGTATGTATAGTTATACACATGTATGTATGTGTGTATATGTATATAACATATAGCATTATGCCTTTGCTCCCTAGCTGAGATCAACACATGCTTTTGTACTTATAAGGAAGTAAACTTTAAAAATCACACTGCCACTTTCTATGTGCAAGCAATATTCTTTTTATATTTATATGCAATAATTTCACTAGAAGCTGTGTGCTTTTCTGGAAAAGCAAGGTCCACAGGTTTCTTTATCTTTGACATTTCCAAAGTTATTACTCTTTTCTTCCTTGCATGGGAATCTTTTTCTTATATGCATAAGAGTGCCTTTTCTTCCAGATTTTCCTTTTGAAAGAAGGAGCAGATAAGTGGTATGTCACAGAAGCACAGCCATGTGAATGGTACATGGGCTTCTGTTTCCAGCAGTAACAAAGACTCCACTGTGTGCCGTCAGGTGAGTCACTTAACCCTGCTGTGTCACAACGGCTCCACCTGCAAATTCAATAATCACCTTTGCCACTCATCTTCCTCTTGGGGTTGTTTTGAGTATGTCGTAACTGGTCATTTATCTGATCCCTTGCCCTTGGACCAATGCCCTTGGACCTTTGAATGTGCATACCCAAGTGCAAGCTCAGTTATAAAACTACATCCAACAGCAATATTTCCTTACTGAAAGAGACAAAAGGCAGCCAATTGAAGAATGCCAGACCCAAATGACATCTTGAAGGCCTTTGAGATTCTCAGATGAAAGGCTTTATGTAAAAATAAAGTGTTGCTACTACCTAGGCAAAGAAAAATGCACACATTTTCTTTCAGCATTCAAGAGACCAATATAGTGGTGCCCTCTGCTCTCCTTTGATTTTTCGTTTGCATTTAGTTTGACGGCAATATAGATAAATCCTCCATTTGGTGCCATTGGACCAGGGTTACATTTCAGTATGTGGAAAAATGATGAAATGAAAGAGAAAAGCCTTTGAAAGAAAGTGAAAATAAATGTAATAGCCAAAGCCAAATAATAGTCAGAGTATATTTAAAGTCTATTAAAGAGCAGCAGTCAGGGTATCAAATGCACACTCTTTCATCCTCTGTGGTCAGCCTACTATGTGGACCACCTGCCTTAAATTACACAAGTTCACCGCATCCCTGGAGTGAAGGGGAAGGCAGGAGAAGAATGGGGGTGGAGAAGCAACTTTCTCCATTCATACTAATCACACAAATGGTAAAATCTTTTTAGAATGCTTCTTTTCAATTCACAATCAATTACATTTGAGTCTCTAAACCACCACTCTTGGGTTTGGAATAATGTGTGTATATGTGCAATAAATAAGTAACTTGAAGTTTCAGTTTCTCAGCAGATACTGATTGACATGTACTGTTTAATCATCAGTGATTATGCTGTTTTGGAAGGTGAAAGAACAATGTGGAGCTGTTTATTGCACAGGAATATATGAAAATAGAGCCCTAATTGGCCGAATCAGGAGAAAAGACAGACCCTTCTGGACAGGCTGCTCCAGTTTGGACAAGAATCACATGTGGACAGTATATGTGGAGCTCTCACATGAAACAAATGGAGTTGATTTCACAGACATTACAACACACTAATATGCTAGCCAAATTTCTTATTAGACTTAATACTTATTACTTTCAGAATACTATGGCTGCCACATATGGTTGTGAGGGATGTTCACTGAACAAGGGCGCTTGGTCCACAGTGCAAAGGGGCCTGAAATAAGGCCCACTCTGCACAATAAGATATAAGCCCTGAAAAAAAGGGCTCCCTTTACTATTTACACAGGGAGCTCATATAAGCAAATAGCAACTACGGGCTCCACAGCTATTTTAAATCTAAAACATTTAAAATAAGTGTCTGAATCATAATGTTTCAATAAATGTTTTTGAACATCTTTTTGCTTACCTGGGCTTTTATTCTAAAAATGAAAGATAAGAGCATTAATCCTCCTACCCTGCCCCCCTGCCCATGATAGAATGGGACTGTCAGTATTGTCATTTTTCAGTCATTTCTGCCCAGGTTTTCCTATTGGTATAATGGTGATAATTAGTATATTTAGTTCAAATTAACAAAAACGTCATGTGCCAGGCACTAAGCAAACTGCTAGAATTACACATCACTAAGGTGGACAGGCATCTGTATACCAAAAGCATATAGTCTAATAAGTGACTACTAATCACTTAATTTTTCCTACAGATTGACGAAAAGATAAAATAGCAAATGCAAAAGAGAAAGTTCTTGGGCTCACTTCCATTAGTTCTGTTCTAAAGTTTATACTCTCAGAATGCTTAATGCAGAGGAACTTATTTTGCCTCTCCACTCCTATTCTCCCACAGGTAAGGGGTCTCTAATTTTCTGCACCACCTCAAAATATCAAAGAAAACTGGGGTGTGGTAGCCACTGCAAGGACCTCCAGTGCACATGTAGCTAAACATACACAAGTGAGACCACGCTTCTGCGATTAGAGTCTTCCTTCATTGTCATGAGCATAACATGGTCACTTATGCATAGTCCTTAGATCGTAATCAGAACTCCAAGAAATGTTTGTTGACTGAATAATCTTTCATTTGTTCAACTGAAGGCAGTGTCATAGTGGCCAGCCATACAGCCTGTCACTTGAAGAAAAGTGCTTGAGGAAGAATGGACATTTCGACATTACTTCTTGCTGATCTACAATTTTAACTCTATTTGTACAGCCAGATAACTGAGTACATGATTTACAGGAATAAATGAGAGTCACCTGTGGCTGTACGTTTGTGTAAGTCCACATACTTTTTACGTAAGTTGTTATATTTATGAATTGTGCTACCTATACTCTGGTTACAGGTTGTTCTTTACATCAATAATTCATGAAAACCCACTAGGAGAGCATGTCAGATGTAAGAATGGCACCACAGATCACAGATTGAAAAGACCTCTGGGATCACCTGCACAGAGTAGGAAAAACCACTCATGATCACTCTCTTTTGGTTCTGCCTCATCTGTAATCACTCCATGGGGCAAACTGCACTCCTGGTTTTTCTGACCAACAAACAGTTCTGCACATGCTAGTTAAATTATCTTTCTGGCCGAGCACGGTGGCTCACGCCTGTAATCCCAGCACTTTGGGAGGCCGAGGCGGGCAGATCACGAGGTCAGGAGATCAAGACCATCCTGGCTAATACGGTGAAACCCTGTCTCTACTAAAAATACAAAAAATTAGCCAGGTGTGGTGGCGGGCGCCTGTAGTCCCAGCTACTAGGGAGGCTGAGGCAGGAGAATGGCGTGAACCCGGGAGTCAGAGCTTACAGTGAGCCGAGATCGCGCCACTGCACTCCAGCCTGGACGACAGAGCGAGACTCCGTCTCAAAAAAAAAAAAAAAATTATCTTTCCTTTTCCATCAGTCTTGAATTCATATGAGTATTGTTAGTGGTAATTATCCTTATAAAAGGCAAAAATAATGGTCTCAGGGCATTTTTCCACAAGCAAGGCTTTGTATCAGAAATGGTAAAAATCAAAATGAAATCAAAACTATTTAGAAAGTCACATGTATTCAAAATACTACTATTAGAATTTTTAATTTAAATAAAGACACTTATTTTCAGTCAGGAAACAAAATGATATAATAGCCAAATAGTAATTCTTATTCCTATAACTCGGCCTTTACAACTTACCAGGTGTTAAGTCTATACATAGAGTAGTGTCCAGTCTCATTATTTAAGAGACAGTCGTGTTCTTGTTATCTGCTTTGTTTATCTAAAACTTTGTAATAAAAGAAAATGATACTGAGCCTTGGGGAATCCTTGTTCAGCTGAAGAAAATGAGTAGTTCTGGTACCCAGGCCAATTTTAGATTTTACTATCGTACTTAAAGTACAAAAATCATGGTTCCAAGTAGAGAAAAGAATGCTAGACTAGGCCAAATTATTCTTGGGCAAATGTCTCGAACATATTGGGCTTCGAGTCCTTCACGTAAATTAAATAGTTAAATTAAATGAATCTAAACACTGAGAGAAATAGAAATTTTATTCCAATGTTGGAGGCCTATTGATAACCAAACAAAGAAGGTATGGAAATCACCATTAGGTGAAAGTTGGCATTGGAAACCACTTGTCTTAGGAGGGAGAAAGAGGCAGCCAAAGCAACTTCTGAAAGCATTGTGAAGACAACCTCAGTGAAAATCGGAAATAACGACAATAAAGTCAAACCAGTTGTCAGAGTTTATCAGAAGAACGGTCCCAAAGCAGTACCTGACCTGACCGGCCAACTAACCTGAAATTCAACAGTTGAAGTTTGAGTGGCATATTTATAAAATCAAACGTCTTCTGGAAGCTACATGTAAAAACGAAACTGTAGCTTATGAATAGAAGAAGTGACTACCAGAAGACTCTACCTATATTTTGGAGTTCATTTTAGGTCACATATCATTCTGGTTTGTCACAGCCAACTATGGAAATAACACTACCAGTGTCACTTCCCAATAGGTCAGGAAGAATACTTGGAAGAAACATTTTGGAAGGCAGTCGGTGTTTGTTAACAAAAATGGCCACACCAATGTATACCATCTCCCCATTCCACAATGAAATATTATTTGCTACTACAGATATCACAGTTTTATACAAAAAACAAGTGACAAACATATAGAAGTTCAACACTAATTTCTCCTTATACAAAATACAGGGTGACCCCTTTGGCCACCAACCTGTTGCTCAAGCTAGTTTTAGAAACCCTGTCAGGAAGAATAAAAATTTCTGTGGCTTCTGGAACATTTTGGGGGTATAAGGTCTTGACCAGCAAATATGAAAGTATATTGTAAGGTTTCCTCTTAATATCAATACTTAGTATCACATTTTGGGTCTTGTAAGTGCTCCCATATGTTTCAGAAACAATTAAATTTTTTATTGACATTTTGGCCTGCCTCCTAAAGATGAATATCCTTCAGCTGTTAAACATTTGATAGGTTTGAAGTTGGGAAAGTTTTTTTTATTTAATATTTTTATGCTCTTGAATATGTACATACAGAAAAGGCAAGAGGTGACCTGAGTCTTTTGAAGTAGTAATCAAACTTTAGGAAAAAGGCAGAGACTTTCAAAAACCTTTCTGGGTGTCTTTTGAGAGAGAGGAGGGAATAATTAGTAGACCTTTGTCATATGATTAAGCTTATCAAATCAGGATCGGTTCTACACACACCAATAAGCTCTGATCTGGTTCCTTGTTTTGTAACATTATAAAGAATGAGGAAAACTTGTGCATTGGAAAATAAATTTGTTTAAAGGGTCTCGAATTAATTAATTTATTTCACCTGGGAAATCGCACTTATTTTTTTCAACTGGGAAGGCAAACGGCTGACCTTCAAGTTACTAACATCGACAGGACTTGAAAAGAGAAGGGAGTCTGTAACCTCATCAGAAAAGACTGAAACAGTCAGATACTGTTCCCCAAATATTACAGATTTCCTGTCTTATAGGAATCAAAGCAAATAACCAGAATATCACTCCGGGGTACACCTTCCTGTATAAGCAATGCCCTGGACTAGACCCTCCTAACAGCTGCTCTCCAAGTCTCCGCAGCCAATTCCTTCCTTAATGTGCCTTCACTTTGAGAAAGAAAAAAGAAAACAAAATCCCCCCCATTCCCCGTTCCCAATCTATTACATTTCAAAGGAGGAGAAATAACTGGAAAACCCCGTTTCCTTTGAGAAACGCGTCCGCGGCAGCTACTGAGGGTCTGCCCCACCTTTAGCTTCAGCTTGACAAATGCCTTCAGCGCGTTCTCAGCTCAGCTGGCCCTATGGGTCCCCTAAAATCGCCCGAGCGTCCGCCCTGTCTGACCTGCCCCCCTGCCGCGGCGCACATTTCAACTTTTCAGCTTCACGGTGGAGCTCGCAGTAATTGAGTCGCGAGGGTTATTTTTCCTGGCCTCACCTCGCGGTCCTGAGCCTGCAGGGAGCTTTCGGAAAGACATCGCCCCCTCCCCCTGACTCCCCGGCAGCTTCTGAACGCTGCGCGGGTCTCCGCCCCGCGGGAACCAGGATTGCGATCCGTTCCTCGGCGGCTAGAGGTTGAGGTCGGAGGCTGACACCACCAGGGACCCAACGGAGGGTTTATTCTGCCCAGCTTCACATTTGGGGGTCAAATCGCACTAAAGCCAAACCACCAACGGGGCAGGGAGCAGGTGGTTAACTGCACAAAATAGAGTTACAGAAAAAACCTCGTTTTGCAGGCGAGTGACTTGGTTTCCCTCTGTAGCTTTGCCGTCATAAAAAGCAAGTCCCTCCCCTCTCCTGAGCTGGAAGGCGGGGAAAGGTTATCAGCGGCTCCAGATGGACGCCCGTAGACAGGGTCAGTTTAGGAAGACCGGCAGGCAGGCGTATTAGGCGCGCGGGCTCCCATCCTCATCGCTATGGGAAGCAAGTTTCCCTCATCCCTTCTTGGAAGGTAAGAGCTTTGACATCTGGAAGTGTCAGAAATGAGCCTTTTGCCATAAATCATCCTGAAAAGCATTCAAATCAGACAAGCGT
The DNA here is from genome assembly GCF_029281585.2 of Gorilla gorilla gorilla. Classification (NCBI taxonomy): domain Eukaryota; kingdom Metazoa; phylum Chordata; class Mammalia; order Primates; family Hominidae; genus Gorilla; species Gorilla gorilla. The sequence goes on from NC_073230.2 coordinate 26,553,978, forward strand.
CTAGAGACCCTTTAGACACTCCACCCCCAAAATCCTAGATCAAAGTGCAGTTCCTGGAACCATAAACACCTATTATATGCAAAATCCTACTTATCTGGAGGATGCCAAAACTGAGAGTAAAGTAAGGGCTAAGGGGCACTTTTCGCTGTAAATTTCCTATACAAATCTCAAAATTTTTCTTAGCATTATCAACTACCTTCTTGGAGACAGGCTACAGCGCTTCTAAACCCAATACGCTTTTCTGGAGTCCTCGGAACAGCTGGCCGGGGCTTTTAGCACACAGGACTGGACCTTCGCCTTTGCCTGTTTTTTTTTTCGACCAGGAGAAGCAGGTGCTAGAGTCTGGGGCTTAGGACGTGGAAGGTGGGGAAAGAGAATCCACTAGGTTCTCGTGTAGAGAACAGCAGTCGCTCCTTAGATATTACTCCAGGACGGAAACCTGATTGCAAACCGCTGTTCCTTCGAAACTTGCAAAACCCGGAACAGAAAACTCCCGCCCAGCCAATTTTAGCTCTCGCTGAACTCTCCCGCCTGCGTTACGTTTGCACAGCAACTCTTTGTAAATGTCCGAGTCCTCTCGGAGGAAAGATCGTTAGGGCGAAGAGAACATTAAGAGGGGATCTGGAGGGCAGATATCTTCGATCCCAAGAGAGCAACTTTGTCGCCTCAGAAATGAAAAGACGCCAACTTCCCTCCTGCTCTTTCCTCCTTGGTCAACTCAGAATCAACCGATTGTATTGAAATCTCCTGAAATCCCGAACAGGGATGGCCCAGTCGGCTTCTGAAACCGAGGCCGGGGAATGGCAGGAATGGGGGGCAGAGAGGTTCGGAAAGAAGAGTCCTTCCCCCACAGACATTCCCAGCTGGGAGACGAGCTCGCTCGCAGCGCGTTTATGGAAAGAGGGGGCGCTGGGAACCGCGCTGGCGGCGAGCAGACTCCAGGGTCGAGATTATTCGACACGTGTCTTTTATTCCTCACAATCCATTTCTTACGGGTGATTTATGAACGAATCTCTTTGATCAGGGACGGTTTTATCTGTCCACTGCTACAGATGACAGATGCGGCTGCTAAAATGCCTGGTCCCCGCTGCCTAAAAGGTTGCTCCCCCCCCCCCCTTCCCAAATGCTGTTGCTTTTTCTCTGGCGGTCCCCACCCCCTGCTTCTTCGTTCTCCTTCCCTACCCCCAACCCCGTTTGCTGTCTTAGTTGCAATCCCTCTGGGTGGTTAAGTCAACAAAAAAGCGCAGAGCAGGGTCAGTAGGAAGCCAAGGCAGGCATACTTTGGGCACGCCATCCTCCTGATGCCACATTTGTTAGGGTCTTAAGAAGGCCCCTAGCCGGAGACCAGAAGAGCTTGCTCTTAAGGTGGGGGTTGCCTGCCTTCGGAAAGGAGAAGATGAGGTCCTCACAGCCAAGTCCCATAGGCCTGGCTCTGCCCAGAAAAGGCTCGTGCTGGGGTAGGGAGCCAGTACACCGGGGGAAGCCTCAGCCTGCGGTTCTGTGCGGGCCGGGGCTCATCAGAACAACCACTTTGGCTTAATTGGGGAGGGAAGGAGGCAGCTGGAAAGGGGGAGAGGGGAGAGGATCACGTTACAGAGCCTCCTAGTCCCTAATAGGTAAAGGAAAGCGGAGTCTCTGAAGCGGTTATTAATAGTAGGGGTGTGTTTGTGTGTGTGTGTGTGTGTGTGTGTGTGTGTGTGTGTGTTAGTAGTATTTCATTAAAACCATATCCTGGAACAAAGAGTTGTTCTTTCATGTTTCTTTGCTTTGTTATTACTCTGACAGGAGTTCTAAAAACAGGATTTTTCCAAATCAAAGGATCCCTGGAGTTATCTGCCCCCTCCTAGCCTCCTTTGCCTCCACCAAACTGCTTGCTCTTGGTATCATTATCCCTCTATGGATTCTTTCTTATACTCTTGATTTAGCCAGAGGACATTTAATAGCTGACTGGATTAAATGTTGCAGACTCCAGCCTGGGCTATTTGAAAATGCGGGTCGTGGACTGTGCCTAACATCAGAGAAGGAAAACTGATCTATGAGATGTGTTTTAAGTTTCACGTAGTCCAGCGGGGAGAGAAGGAAGAGGAAGAAGGAGTCTCTAGGTTACAAAGTTAGAAGTTTCAAAAGGTGTGCGTTGATGAAGGGTAGGGAGGGAAGTCAGGGGTGGAATGAGGCAAAAGGCAACCTTAGCAAGAAGCTAATAGAAATTTCCTCCATCATAATGTGCAAACGAGATTTATAAGAACATTTTGTAAATATTGCTCTGGATGTCAGGATTCTTCCCCAGGAATGGAGTGCTGACTCCATTAGGGGTGCATCCACAGACCTCTCTGAAGGACTTGTTTGTCGTTGCTAAATTTGTGGTAGGAAGATGGTTTCTGCTTTAAGTTTGCTTTCAATAATAGTAACAATTCTTTGATTGGTGTTAAGTTTCAGGAACAAAAGAAGAGAAATGTGGGCTGTTTTTGTCCAGTACTATGTTTAGAAAATGGAGGCATAGCAGTCCCAAAGGAGAGCTTCGCACAGCCAAATCTGGGTGTTGGGGTTTGACCGAATATTTCTACAAGGACGGGAAAACCTAGAGAGGCAGGATCTGATGCTCCTCAGTGACCAGGACCTCTGTGAGCTACAACCAAATGATATGATATGCACCCAAAGGTAACAATAAATCAAGGCTAGGAATGACTGGATGGGTATTGAGATTAAACGCTATAGAGAGAAAGAGTCTGTTTATCTGGTCCTGGAAATTTTAAAAATTGTCAATCCTTAAAGCTAATATGATCACTGACTATATTTCATTTCTGATTATGCCTGTAGGAAGCCCAAAAAGGAATAAGATAAACCCTCACAGTAAAATTGGATTTAATATTGTGGAAGAAAATACCCTGACTTTTAAATTTTGTTTAGAGAGCTATATGGGTGGCTATATAATAACATAAGCCAGATGTAATGTCAATTTAACAGAGATTTAGGGATAGTGTTGCATTTAAAAGAAGAGCCACAGCACAGTTCATTGAATATATCGTCTTAATATATGGGCAACAAATATTTAAAACCTTACTGTATGCCAAGACCCTGGCCTGAGCCACATGTTAGCATTCACAGTAACCTCTATGAACATTCCTATTCAACGTGGAGAAAGTAATTGGACTCTCTTCCACATCTGGCGAACTGCTAATTCGTTTTAATTTTGTTTACAAGCTTTCTTCTTGCATAAAAAAAGTGCTTCCTCTGTTTACAAGTCATTTTTAAAAATCCTTTTCAATCAAACTGATCATGTATCTTGGTAAAAGCCCTTCCGCATGGGCTCAGGGATTTCAGAGTGCTGGGTCCCGGCCCCATGAGTAAGGGATCACCCGCTCATCTTTCAGCCCATCCAAGCATCTTGGAGGTTTAGAATCTGTCAGGCCTGGCATTCCTTCCCTCTTCTTATCACTCTCTACCCCTTCAAAAAGGCAATTGATTAGTTTCAGCTTTTCCAAACCGAGATCCGATATGTTTTTCAGGATCAAACGTCTTTGAGAAGTCCAGAGAGCAATGTGGGAAGTGGGGAATGTGAAGAAGGAAAACAGGAGGGGGATGGTGAAATTCATCTCTCACCCTAACTCTCCAAAGGAACCTAGGGGATGCGCATGTTGGGCAGGAGATGGAATTGCGACTTCTGGAAGATGCACTTAACAACTTAAGATGTGTCTTCCCTTTCTGAAAGCAAATGTTTAAAGAAGAAAATAGATATCTAGAAAAGGAGGTTGATGATTTATGCCTGGATTTCTCTCCAAGCATTTGCCTTCCTTGTATTTACAGGCGTGTCCCCATTTGCAAGTTGTACATCTGTTCCTTTCACGTGACATTTCATAAAAGCCCTAACATCTGGGCAAGATAAACTTCCTTCAGGTACCTGCTTAACTTTTCACTTGTCACACTCACATCACCCCCCAAGGCATCCCTTTCCCTCTCCCGCCTGCCTCAGTGGTGGCCTCTGTGGGGGTGCACTTTGTTCCAGTCCTCCCACCTCCCACCCCCATGTCGCTGGCCCCAGTTCCAGCTTCCCACAATATCACCCCCTCCCAGCGCCAACCTTTGCCATGGCCAGGTTCTTTGAGAGACTCCCGATCCTTAGTCTCTCACTTCAGGCCTGACTGTGCAGGTAAATGAGGGTAGCATTTTGAACCCCAGAAAAAAAGTCATATTTTGATTGTCTTCAGACCAAAACCAAACCAAAAGGAAAACTGCCGACTACTCCATACAAACTCACACTTAGGTTCGATAGTCCCTTATACATCTATATATTCCTCAATAAAGTGAAAGAAAAGAGCAGCTGATTTTGGTGGTAGTCATTTCGTGAGATTTCCCTCTCTGGTAGATACGCAAACTTCATGTTTTACAGAAACTTAATTTCACTTGCTGGAAATCTCCCCTCCCCCAAGAAGGCTGCCTTCTGGAATGAATGCTTTTAGAGTTGTTTTTTCTTTTCCTAATCTGGAATTTTGTTCCTCTGACTTCAGCCTAAATCGCACGAAGGAGGAGGACACATCGACAAACTTGAGAGCGGGTGGGAGAAAAAAAAAATAGAAGGAAAAGAAAAGAGTCCACGTAAACAAGAAAGGAGGCTGTTGGAGGCTCTCACTGCAGCAAACCCCAAACGATCTCGTTGCAGGGCGCCCACAAAATCCCGGCTATAATTGAATGTTTTCTTTGAGGTTTTCTGACCATGTGCTTTTTACCATGGTTACTATGACTCTGATTCCAGAAGCTGAATATTCATCATGATCCCATCCCAACCTTTCAGAAGGCTTATCTCGTTGGTCCTTACAAAGAAGGAGAATCTAAAGGGGGCACGTCTGTGCCAGTGATTTTAACCTGCTCCACCTTCCAGTGACCTGCCACATGCTCCTTCTTACTTTATAGACATCTGGGAATTCCATACATGCCTTAAACTCCAATTACACACCTTCTTCAAAGGACACGTGCTTTGATTTGCTAAGAACATTAAGTGGGCTCACGTCCTGAGGCCTTGAGACAAAAGCGAGGGGAAAATGGAAAATGTATCCCATGTCGTTTTTTTTTTTTTAAATTTAAACTGGGTCTATCCTTTGCTGTCCAGTAAATAAAGATAGTTAATAATCCTCCTATTTGCACATTCGTGGGCTCTCAAAGAGTTGGAAGGTTTCTGAGAAATAGTGGGATTGCCGGCTTTGAGAAAATATGAAGAAACCGATTTCTCCTTCCACTTTGCCAGTGCACTTTCCTTCCACTTTCACTGGTGCTGGGGGCGGCGCACTCTTTACGACATATAAGCGGAAAATTCTGCAAAAGTGGCCCCCGGGGATCCCCGCCCGACCCCTGTCTGTAGCTAATGTGGGCCCGTCTCTGGAAATTCGAGGTTGGGCCTTTGCCTGAATCTGTTGCTATTGCTCCCCTTGCTACCGCTGACACTTGGCACCGCCGCCTCCTAGCAGCGGCCAGACGCGGGGCTGGGGGCCTTCCACGCAAACCGAAGGAGATACGGACATCGTCATTCTCCCCACCGCGCGAGCCGGGCCCGCCACCCACGCAGGGGAGACCGTGCCCGTGCCCCTCTCCCGCGCCTGCCGCAGGTGAGACCCTCGCTCCCCACGGAGTTCTGTTTGGGTTTCCGTGGCGTTTGTTCCCCGCAGGTTTGTTTGTTTTTCTTCAAATTACAGATGCAGGGAAAACCGCCTGACATCATGAGAGCGGGACAAACGCTCACTTTGAAGGATTCCTGGGCAGGACTTCAAGTGAAATCATATGCCTGAGAAGAACTTGATACCGGTCTAGAGAAAATAACCAGTTCTGACTTTGCCAAACCATGGAATGTGCAAAATGCTCTACTTTTTTGCAAGAGGCCAAGTGTCCCTTAAAAAGCTCCATTATGAATGTGAACCTTAAGACCGAAGGGTCAAGAAGCTTGTGCCGTTGTTGAGTGTGGGAAAAAATTTACACACATTGTGCAAGTTTCTGCTTCTTAACATTATTTTATTAATAATACGTTCCACTTTGGGGAGGGGAACCTGTAACTGTGCGTGAATTATCATCTGGACATGTGCTTCTGTGCACAAAAGGGGAAATGTGCATATGGGTAAAAAAATTACTGCTTTCTTATAACTAAAGGCTATCAATCTGACCAACTTATAAATAAGATAAAAATAATCAGTAGCACAATTAAAGGAAACATTAAATTTTCTACAATTTACCCAAGACAATTTAATACAATACTTTCCCCTAGCAAATGCATTCTGAAGGAAAAAGATCCCAAGTGAACCAACACATTAACTGGAAAGCGTTAGCTTCTTATTTGCGAAACAAGAGGTAATTCATTCTATGTGTTCTTTAAGTAAGGGTAGGTAGCAAAAATAAAATGAAATAACATAAAATCAAAAGAAGATATAATGGTGGAGGGAAAGAAACAGGTGGCTTCATTTCTATTCTAAAAAAGAATTTCACGATTTATGTCTTGTGTATACAGGGGTAGGGATTAGAATCTGCAAGCTGGAAATTGCATTCCAGTAGTTAATATTTTTCATTGTGCAGTCGCCTCATTCAAAATAAAACTACCACCTTTTTCATTCATTTATTTCTCTGAAAATCTGGGGGGAAACATTACCTTCAGTTTAGTATTTAATATTACTATAAATATGGCATTTGCTTTTCTCCAAAGTGTTTCCCCTTATGAAAAAAGTAGAAAAAGCAAAACACATTAAAAAAAGAAAGAAAGAAAAGGCAAATGGAGAGCTACCTTTCTTTGACACATCTAGTTCTTATATCCAGAGTTAAGATAACAATTACCTTCTCAGCAGTGATGGCCAGCTCCATCCTGGTGTACCTTAAGAAATCTGAAATATCAAATAGTCAGACCAAGCTAGTGAACAAGGAGACTCCCCACGAATAATTTAGAAAATGGAGGTGGTTGGATGATACATACAAAAGAGAATTACCAACCTAATGCTTTCCCTCATCCTCCTAGGACACCCTCCTTACATTTCTAACCTGCCTTCCACACAACACACACACACCCCCCACAAATACACCAACACATAATCGCCTTCCCTTTCTGTTATTTGCTAAAGGACTATCAAAATAAAAAAATAATAATACTTCTCAAAGCTTTCACTAACCTTTTAATACAAGTAAATGCTGCAGACTCCTTATTGTAAAATATTGTCTGAAATATTAACAATAAATTCATAATATTCTTATGTCAGCATTCTATGGTGCTGTGTGAAGAAGAAAACAAAAACCTTCAGGCAATAAAATAACCTCGACCTGAGCTAAGCAAAAACGATCTGTTTGGATACATACACTTATTAGTCATTGTTTGAAACAGGCACCAAAATAATTTTCCAGTTTGAAAGCTTCCCCAGTTACACTTGAATGCAGTAAGTCGGATGTAAAAGCTAAGAACTGATACAAAACCACCATTTCTAATAATGTTAATTATAAAAGCCAGTATGTTCCTGGCCCACAAATAATCAGAATGAAATAAAAAATCAAACACCCCCGTTTGCCCATTATTGTTTTACTTAACTTCAGATTGTGTGTGTATGTATGATCTCACCAGGGAAAAATTCTGTGTAATTCTGGATAAAATATAACGCTAATGAATTGACTAGTAACTGCATAGCTGTAGTATTTAAAACTGTGATTATTCCAACAGTTACCAAGGATACTGAAAGTTCAGGATCTTCATTATTTGTATATTATTCCACAGCCTTATATTCTTCACACATTAAAAAAAGAATGATGCTTCCCAAATAGCATCAATATAGGGATATATTAACTTTTCTTTTTAGCAAACATGACACTAAACGTCATATTCATTCATGAGAGAAGAGTTAAGCAAATTACAAATGGAATTTTCTCTTTTCTGCTGATTTACACTTTATTTTCTATGCATTTCTGGTCATTTCTATGTGTGTACAGATAATTTTCATAACACTATATGTGTTTTCACTGAAAAGAACCTGTTATTTAGGAATCTTCACAAAGAGTGAAGAGCATGACAAAAAGTACATAATAAGAGAATAGTGCAGGTTTTATACTCCTTATTTGCATTTAACTGTTTTAACAACTATCACCTCAAAATAAAAAAGAGGTGAATAGAAAATTTGTTAGTTTTTGCTGTTTGGAGACAATAAGAGATGAAGAGATGCTACTAAGCCCTCTGAATACCAAACTGGAATAATAATAAAGCTGTCTTTTAAAATAACATGCTTGTGCCTGTCAGTAGCTGCTTTGAGTTTTTCATTGCTTTGTTTATATTAGTGCCCCCTCCCTCCTGGGTGCCTCTAGAATTAAACAAGCAGGTATTTACCACCAACTTAATCTTTAGCTTTAAAAATATAGACCAAACTCTAAGGTTCTTTAAATTTTTTATCATATTTATTTATTGCAGAAAAATATACAAAGATATTTACAAAACAATCATAAAAATATGAATGCATTTAGACACCGGATCTATTTGCATTTTACCATGGGTCCTCAATAAATAAATAGAATGTTGTTTTTTGTATTTTAAGTTTTTTTTTTGTTTTTCCCCTCAGAGGAAGGATGAAAAAAAGAATTAACTGACTATGGTTTTGCAGGCCAGTTTGATCCCAGTATTTTTATTGCTAAAGGTGTTCTTATAGTTCCTCTGATTGTTACCATTTTAAAATAGAGAAAGTCCATAGTGATGCCTTTCCTTTCAGTGGCTGATTGGCACGACCTCTTGAGAATGCATGCATGAAAAAAATAAAAATAAAAACATTCTTCGTCAAAAAAAAAAAAAAACACAAACAACTGTTCAGACTTCTATCAGAATGCAGAGGTGTGAGGATGGTGCCGCTGCCCGTCTGGGAATCACTGTCCACGGGCCTGTCTCGCTTTCTCTTTTAAAAGTGCGCCCCACGCCCTGTTTCTTTGAATTTGGATTTTGCTCTTCTAATTTCCAAGAAAATCTTTGGCATATATTTTTATTTTTAGTTATCCAGCTCCAGAGTCTCTAGACTGTCCATTTTCTCCTTCTCTGGAAACAATGACATCTGCAAAAACCCAGAGGGGGGGGGGGGGGGAGTCGGTTATTGTTTAGGTCTCTGTGGCTGTTTTCTAAGACTAGTGAGCACTGTTCTCATCACCACCACTGAGAAATTAAGCTGAACAACCTGGAAGGATTTCAGCCCAAGGGCAAGAGGAAGTGGGTGGGTGGAAAGGAGGAGGAGGTGGAATTTGTTTTAAAACATTTGTTTTAAGGAGAACAAAAATTGAAAGCCGAAAGAAAGGGTGGCGCTGACAAAACGGTCCTTACCCGTGACCCTGGGTGTCTCTGTCTCCCCTCCTGTCACGCACACTCACGCGCACACACACCCCTCACCAGGGCGCATCCCCCTGGAGACTGCTCTCCCTAGCGGGGCCAGACCGGCCTTCCGGGGACGCTGGGGGCGCGAGGCAACGGTGCCAAGGGAGGTGGGAAGGCTGAGAGGAGAGTGGGAGAGGGGAGGAAATCGAGGTGGACTGGGAGCCGCGGCCTGGCCGGCCTGCCGTCTGCCACCTGAGAGGCGAAGGGGTGCAGCGGCGCGGTCCTTACCTAGGTCTCCGGCCCTGCTGAGGGGGTGGGGGGCTCCGCCTGCTAGTGGGACGCGGACATGGACCAGGCCCCCTCCATCCTCCAGACCGAGAAGGCGTAGCTGAGCCGCTCGTGAGCCACATAGCTGCAGCTTGCCATCTTGGAGTCCAGCTCGTCGCTCTGGAGGACCTGGTAGAGGAAGTCGATGTACCTGGCCGCCAGCTTGAGGGTCTGAATCTTGCTCAGCTTGTCCGAGGGCAGCGTGGGGATGATCTTCCGCAGCGCGGCGAACGCCTCGTTCAGCGACTGGGTGCGTTGGCGCTCCCGCACGTTGGCCATGACCCGCTGCGTCTGCAGCTCCTCGTAAGACTGCGGACTCCCGCCGCCGCTGCTGCTGCCGCCGCCGCCCGCGCCGCCGCCGCCGCCACAGCCCGCAGACTTCTTGCCGCGCTTGCCCTGGGCCGGGCTGCCCGGCTCGTCGCCGCCTCCGACGCCCCCGCCCGCGGCTCCGCCGGGCCCCGCGCCGCCGCCCGCGCTGCGCCGGCTGCTGCGCCGCTTGCGTCCCCCGCGCTTGCCGCTCGGCGGCTGCTGCCGGTCTGGCTCTTCCTCGCTGTTGCTCAGGCTGTCGTCGGCCGGCGAGACTGGCGAGCTGGACACGTCCTGCATCATCTCTCGAGCGGCGACGCGTGGCCTCGCGGGCCCGGGGCAGAGGGGCAGCCCGGGGAAGAGGAGAAGAGCGGGGCGCCTCAGCCCGCCAGCTTCCCCCGCGCGCGGCGCCGGCCCGGGCGGTGCGGCCCGCGGAGGAGGGAGCAGGAGGATGGACGGGAGGGACCTCCGCGGGGAGGGCGCGCGGGGGAGGCGGGGAGGGAGGCGGGAGGGGGAGGGGACGGTGTGGATGGCCCCGAGGTCCAAAAAGAAAGCGCCCAACGGCTGGACGCACACCCCGCCAGGCCTCCTGGAAACGGTGCCGGTGCTGCAGAGCCCGCGAGGTGTCTGGGAGTTGGGCGAGAGCTGCAGACTTGGAGGCTCTTATACCTCCGTGCAGGCGGAAAGTTTGGGGGCAGCAGTGTCATTGGCCTGACGTGAGGAGGAGGGACTTTTCGAAGTTTTATAGGAAAGTTTCCGCTTTCCAGTCCCCCTCCCCCGTCCCACCTCCCTTCCTCGGGGTCTAACAGTTCGTCCTCCCAAACCATTCAAAAACGACCTGGCCCGGGCGGCCGGCCCCTCCACCCGCCTCCTAGCCGCCCTCCCCCTTCCCTCCCCGTCGCCTTCCTCCGGCGGGCGCGGGGCGATTTCCTTCCCCGCCGGAGCGTGCGGGCAGCGCCCCCGAACCCTAGCGCAGCCCAGGAAGCGGTCGGAGGAGACTGTCCTGGCCGCGGTGGCAGCCCCATCCGGAGTGGCTGTGACAGCAGCAGTGGCAACAGCTTCTACACAGTGGGTGATGTCTCATCTCGCCCAAGTTCCCTCTAGGTCCGTGGGGCCGATTTGGGATTGCTGGGGCTGGGGGGGGTGGTGTGGCGCGGGGTGGGGGGGCATGCCAAGAAAAGTGTCAACCGCGGAGCCCACCCAATGGTCAGGTAGACGAACCCCTTGGAGTTCCAAGGGCCAAACCGCGGCGGCCCAGCCCCGAGGTCCTGGGCGTTTCTGAAGACGTGGCCGCGCCGCGGGGGCTGAGGATTTGCGTCCCGGCCTGCTCTCTCGCCCTTCTGGGCCCTTCTTTCCCCTCTACAACGACCCAGTCTGACACTCCCCAACATCCAAAGGACTACGCCTCGGAAGGTGCTCGAAAGAGGCAGAAGTTCACTCTTCGGTGGAAGGAAACCCAGTCCATGGGAAAGGCAGCAGAGCCAGAGGGGGGCAGCGCAGCGCCTTTGCTGCGGCCCTAACAGCTGGCAATGCCAACCCAAGGGAGAGACCCTGTGGCCATTTCATCCCCACCCCCAAATTAGGCTCCGCATTGTGACCTTGAAAGGCCAGCTTGTAAGAGAGTGAAGTGGGAATTTGATAGCGCCTAGACATAGGGGCTGCCTGCTCTGAGACCCCCCCGCCCCAGCCCCCACTCTCTAGGGCATCCAGTGGACAATTAGGCTTCGTGAGCCCCAATTCCAAATACTTGGATACGCTAACATTTTAAGCATTTCTGTCTATACGTTAAAACGAAGAGCCCCAAAGAGGGTGTTAATGTAGATCCTGGCAAACTGGAAGCAACAAAGTTGGTGAACCAGAAAGGAAGTCGCCTTGGATAAGAAGCCCATCTTTTGCAATGCCATACTTGTTTCCTTTTTGAAATGAATTGAGGTAAAATAACCGTTTCAGGTCCATCCCTTACATGGCAAAGTAAAAAGCTGGAGTCAGTACACAGTGTTGGGGTGGGGGCAGCGTTTGGGGGCGACGAGTTTTGTGCACCGCGCTGGAGTACCCTGCACTTAAGGTCCGCTCATGGGCTTCTCAGTACGGACTCGCCGGCGGGAACAATTAATTGAGCAAAGCGCCCCTTTCTGGGCTGGACCAAGGTTCGCGGCTGCAGATATCTCAAGCTGGAGGCAAGAGCCCAGGCGAGGCGCAGGCAGGCCACGTGGCTGTTCCCTGCTGAGACTCGCAGCTTTGGTCTTGGAAACCTTAGGGTGTGGAGCTCCTTGGGCCAACTGAAGAGTTCAGCTTTTTGGGAGAAGTGAGGGCGAGTGTTATTTCTCCAGCGAGGTGTAAACAAGACTGTGCTTTCATGGGAGGGACAAATTGCAGAGTTGATCCTTACCATTTTTACAGAAATATTACGACTACAGCTTGTCAACTGGCCTGTTTAGTGAGCCGCTGCCTTATTGTAAAATAGTCTGTCTGAAAATCAGATTCGACTTGACCTCCACTTAATTTCAGTAGCACTCTAGCAGTTCTCAAAACAGTCACCCCTGCACCCTTGCGTTTGCATCTTCCGCTACAGGATTTTATCTCTTGGAAGCGCTTAGAGAATGCGGCAGAAATTCTGCCCCACTCTCCACCAAGTGTTCTTTTTGTAAATCTGAATTTACAGTATTCTGCAATTCTTATTTAGAACGTGGCTGCAGAAATCTGGAAACCTTTTCCACTTAAGCTATTTTTTTTAAAGATAAATCTTATTTTTGTTTTGTTCTTTTTTTTCTCTTTTCTCAAAAATAAATAAAGAGATCGAATCATTGGACTCTTTCCTTTGTGGCCACGGATAAGCAAGACAGGAAAGTGTGGGTAAACTGTAAAGGAAATCTTACCTGACCAAGGGGAATTTGGGAAGGGGAGGGGAGCGGACAAGCTAGAGGAGAAACCAAGTCCACAGCAGCGCAGCAGCCAGGGGTCATTAGCCAGTCCATCTTGCAAAGTCATCAGTCTCAAAGACTGGTTCTTAAACAAGTGAGCCCAGCCCTTTTCCCGGCACTAAACTTCTAGCTGATGAAGAGCTCCTGGCCATTGGGTACAGGGACCCCCCCAAGGCTCAGGCGACGCTCTGATTCCAGAATACTTAGAGCGGAATTCAAAATGAACACCTAACCAGAACCATCCTGCCCATGGAATCTTTCAGCCACAGTCACAAATGATGACTAGTTCTAAGAAGAAATGGCTCTTGAACTGTTCCGGGGAGTGGAGGATGAGACGACTTTTGAGTTCTTAAGTAGGGCTTGAATGTTACTTTTGTAGCAAAAGGTAGTCCAGGAGGTACCTCTCAAAAAATGGCTGGAGCTAGATACTCCCTGCTTTGCAAACTGCAACACGCCCTGGCTGACGAGTCCAGTCTGCTCATATACAGCCCTTTCTTATCTAACATTTTACCTAACAATTTTCTTTTCCACATTTGCAAGGATGGCTCCCTTTTTACTTGTTGACAGGTCAGGTATAATTCTGGATTCTCTTATATATGCAACAATAATTGCAACTTCTGCCATGTTTAGTTTAAATTTGAAAGCTTCTTTCTAAAATCCCAATCTTGGGATCATAAAAACAATCTTAGAAATTTTCTTTTGAGGCTGAAGCTAGCCTAACTGGAAGGATGTCAGTAGGGACTACCTTCTTTGGGAATCCTAGATTAACTGGAATTCAGTCATTTTGCCTCCTTCTAAAGTAAAGTCCTCCCCAAAAAAATTTAACTGAAAAAAAAAAATTTCTTTTGTACTTGGGTAGTTCAAAACGATCTTTGTTTTCAAACTGCAAACTTGGCATGTTTGCAATCCTGCCTGAGGAATGTGTGCTGTGTTAAAAATTGAAACAAAAAATACTGTTTAACAGAGTTAGAAATCTCACACTGAACATATACAATAAGTATTAAGTATCCTGACGGTTTGAATATGCTGTGATATTCTCTTAGCAATAACCAATTATAAATCCTTTTAGATAAGGAAAAGAAACACACACTATAGAATGGTTAGCAAAATGGTAAATTCTGGAGTTTGGGCTTCCATAAAAGGTGAGTACCTCAGTCTGTTCCTACTCTTCTTTCTCCTCAGACTTTAGATGGCCTATCACCTGTTTGTTGGCTCCGAGTTCTGAGAAATAATTTATCTGAATTGCATAAATAATGCACAGGAGCATTCGCACGGAAGGGAGTGAAAATTAGAAAGGCTGCAATTGAGTGAATATCAGATGAGGTTCTATATTTTAGATTTCATCTTGTTTTGAACACTCCAGAGAGACTGCTGTTTAAATGAGAGAATTTTAGTAAAGTGGAATATAAAGTCATGTATGTCAACACAATAACTGTGTAAAAGCTTATTCTTCTTTCATGACCCTGGTAGCCTTAATGATGTTTGAACACCTTTCCCTATATAAAAACTCATTCTCTTTCTCTTTAAATGATGATTTAATTCATAAATTCAACTGATTCTACATTTTTCTATCTGAATATCTTTAAAAGTAAAAAAAAAAACTAAAGTTATAAAATGTGAAGTTTTCAATCCAGAAATAAAACAAAAAAGTAAAAAACACAATAAATTGGGGTGCGAACAGTACCGCAAGTGAAATTTTCAAATAAATGTTAATCTTTAAAATAGCTGACATTCTGAACTCAGCTTAAGGATGGGATGAGGAGACATAGGTCTAACCTGTAGAAAGTGCAGGATCAGAATATGGGAAAGTATGGAGTCTTGAAGAGCATTTTTTTTTCATTTTTTTTTCAGGGGGTGTGCAGGCTGGAGAGTTGGTGTCTTAGCTGCCCATTAACCTTGTTGGAAAACACACTCACTTCACTTGTATCAAGGAGTTGCTGGAATAACTGATGAAAGAATGCAAGAAATAAATAGTTATTCATAGGAACTATTATCATGGTCTTAGTCTTTCTACACAGCATTATGTGTCTTCTTTTTAATCATCCGATGACCACTAATTTAAATATAAATGGAATGATTTACATTCTATGGTTTTTCAATTCAATTTCTCTTTCTGATTACTCATAACTTTCACCTTTCTTCACAGGAAGGGATTTCCGTTTTTCACAAATGGGTTTTCCTGAAGCCTTATGTCCTGCTGCTATTGTTTGGTTTGGTTCTTTCTGCAGAAAACATGTTGTTTTTGCCAGTCACCACAAGAGGACACAATTTCCCAGATAACTTTGTTTAGAAAGAAGCTCAGAGAAGAGGAAAGCTAACAAAACAGCAAAAATAACACACAATTAATGAATATCATTTGGAGATGTCTATTTGATTTATGCCATTTTTATTAATTAAAAAAACGAGTTAGCATTCAAACTTTTGAAGATTTTATAATTTGTACTTTCTTAGAACATAAAGAAAATATACTAAATATACTAACGTAGTTAAGGGAAAATGTTTATTTTACGTTGACATAATTTTGTAGAAAACTCTTGGTGACTTTGAATTTTACTTAATTCCATGTTTGGCAAGGAAAAACAGTTTATTTTTTTTTTCTAAAAGATTTTTCAAAATGCCTTTAACAGTTTGAATTTCTACTTCAGGCATTTGGGTTGTCTTTACATTGAAAACTATATGAAAATTATGTTTTATAGTTTTCCACTTATATTTTAATGCAAATTTTAGGATAATAAATTATTTTGCAGATACATGGAAAAAATGTGATATCTTAAGGTACTGACTCTCAGCACTTCCTCAGAATTATTATACACAATCTCTGATTTTAGAGATCCTTCCTCTTTTCTAGTACCTTCTTTCAAAAACATTTTAGAATATTTGATTACTTTGTGCATTAAATTGGATTATAGCTTGATACTTTTCTGAAGACTTTCGTGGTTCTGGTGGATTGCTACCATGATCAGGCTGTGGAATCCTGCTTTCCTTGGAACTAAATGCTTTTGCTTTGCGTTTGTATCTTTATGCAGATATATCCCTGATTACTCTCTCTGGGACCCTGCTGGAGTGAGTGAGCAGTAGACCAAAGACTCTGAAAAAAAAAAAAAGGAAAGAAAGCGGAAAGAGTAAGAGAAAATAAGAAAAATAAGGAGGTCAAGAGATAGATCAGAATCTGGAGAGAGAAGGTGAAAGAGCTGGAACAAGTGGACAAGAGTGATAGAGAACAGAGAATGAGACTTTATGTATAGGAGGAATAAAAGGCCTAAATAACAAGAGAAAGAAATTGATACATTTGAGAGAAATATAAAAGCTCCAGGATTATTTGTCTCTGTTTCTGATCAAAGACACTGCCTGTCCCTGGTACAGACATTTAGATTCGAAAATTTCTGTAATTGTTGCCCAAGTCATAATAAAGTTGAGACAGGTGGAGAGCCATTCAATTTATAATTAAGGTTGGTGTTCATCTAATGGGCGAGCTCTGTGCCAAATTAGAGTAAAGATGGCAACATGTTGTCATTACTGGATCTTAGGGTGGATCTCATCTGGGGGAAGACAGATGTCATCATTTTTCCATGGACATGATATTATTTTCCATTTGACCTGCACATTAGAAGTCAAACTGTATTTTTCCTAGTGGTTCGCTAGGGTCAATGTCTTTGCCCTTCCCACCACAGATACCTTAGTAAAAGCAATGCAAATGACGATTCTTGTTCTCACTCACTCTATTCAAGACCTTGAGACATTGTAAGGTTCTGGTTCTGCCTAATGGTGCATTTGGGAGATCTGAAATCTGGTTTCAACTGGCACTAATTAACTGCAATGGATTTATTGATTCTTTGGTAATTTAACATAAATGTGTCAATGCCTCTTGGGTTCTGTGAGTAAGAAGGTTTAGTCCCTGACAAATATGTAACAGTATTTTGGGAAACAAAATATGAAAATAATTTTGTAACATAGGGAGATAAATATTATGATATATGTGTGCACAGAATGCCAAGGAAGGACATCAAACCTGGACTGAGGTGATGAGTGCCTTTGTGCATTGGAGAATTACCTTAATGCCATGGTGGTGGCCAGGAATGCTGGCCCAGACAGCACAGAAAGGCTCACAGACCAAATTAAGATACAGATGACATGTCACATTGTTTATTGAGTCAATCTGAAACATACAGCAAAAAAAAAAAAAAAAAGGAAAATCTATAGCCTAGTTTAATATACTGGGATAGGTTGCAAACAGGCAGGAAGGACCATGCTCCCCAGATCCTGTTGTATATGATATTAACCTGTCCTAGGTTTTTTTTCTATTTCCCTATGTCAATCTTCCCTGCTGATGCTGTGCTCAAGAGGTCCAAAGTTAAGGATAAGCATGAATGGAGGATGAATGGAGAGACACAGGGCAGAAGCTCTTGTCCACGGCTGGGACTGAACAGCGTGGCTGAAACTGTTAGTTCTGTCTTTTGGGACCAGCTCTAGATAGATAGAGCATAGTGAGAAAATGAAGAAATCAGAACCCGCCTGGTCTTGTCTCACTGTCTTGATTTCTGTCAATTGAAAGGTCTTGAAACCTTGAATTATGTCTATCAAATAAGACATACTCTTCTACTTCACTCTCAGTTGTGAGCTAGTAACAAAAAATATTGCATAGGCTCTTTGTTTTAACTGTAATGGGCTGTAGAGACAAAGTTGTCATCAAGAGTAGGAATATTTCCAGGAAATATGAAGTGTATGTAATGAAGACCGGGAAAACAAAAATATCCACTAACGGTCTTAAGCAACCTTAATGCAATTTTAACTTTACAGCCAAATTTTGGACAGGAAGAAAGTAACAGTTATGTATAAATTAAAAGAAAGACAAAGGACCGGGCACAGCGGCTCACACCTGTAATCCCAGCACTTTGGGAGGCCGAGGTGGGTGGATCACGAGGTCAGGAGATCGAGACCACCCTGGCTAACACGGTGAAACACCGACTCTACTAAAAATACAGAAAATTAGCCGGGCCTGGTGGCGGGCTCCTGTAGACCCAGCTATTTGAGAGGCTGAGGCAGGAGAATGGTGTGAACCCGGGAGGCAGAGATTGCAGTGAGCCGAGATCGCACCACTGCACTCCAGCCTGGGCGACAGAGCGAGACTCCATCCCCCCCAAAAAATAAAAAAAAGAGACAAAGATATTAATTCTGAACAACATGAGCAGGCTTGGACTATCTGATGAGCAGGTAGATACTATAAATGAATTATACTTAATTTATTTTGTTTAACTGGGACATCCTCTAAAATATACTACAATCTGATTTAATTATGAGAAAGAACAAACTCTTCTTCTAGATTTATGTAACATTAATTCAGTGTTATTTTCATTATGTTGATTCTTATATGAATGTTGGGCACCCAGATTTTAAATAGAGATTCATTAAAATATTCCATGGTAATTTTGTAGAAATTTTAACACATATTTTAAATGGAAGAGAAAGAATTTTAAGAGAAAATTTAGCAGAACGATTATTCAATTTTACATGTGAGTACAGTAGCAATCACAACTGCTTTATCTTGTATCATTCCCATGGGTTACTAGGTATAGCAGAAGTTCATATTTTTGGAATAATTTGATAGAATGAAAGCAGAATTAAAATAGAACAAAAAGGAATCTAATTCTACTTTAACTTATTGTCAAATTCTTAACACATCACACTTGAGGACTGGAGGAACTGCTTACAAAATGCACTTGAATAAAATCATAGAATACTGGAACTAGAAGAGGTTTCAGAAGTCCAGAGCAACTCTTCCTTTTCTGTCAAGGCAGAGTGGCTGTAGAGAGTAGAGTAGTGGATTGTAGCCTGGATTCTAGAGGCAGTCAGCCTGGGTTGAAATATGGCTCAACTTCTCACTACCTGTTTAACCTTAGATAAGTTACTTACCCCTCCATGCTTCCTGTGAAAGGGAGAAAATAATGTACATCATTAGGTTGCTGTGATTATTAAATTCCTAAGTGCTAACCCCTTAAGATGGTGCCTGGTACTTGGTATATGTTTTATATTATTGTTTTAACTGAGAACTAAGTTATGCAAGACCTTGTAGACTGAAATGAAGCATTTGCCCTCAATTCTGAACGCAAAAGTTGCACTTTAAAGGGTAAATGAGGAAATTAATTGATGAGCCATTTCTGTTTGAAGAGCAACTATTTCTATATCCATCTATTACCACCCGAAGCCACAAAGTGCACACTGGGGACATCAACTGGAAGTTTTATAATTTATCTATGCCCTGCCTGTCAAAGATGGTAACAGGACACATATGACTTCTTCAGCTTCTATACTGGGCCACATCTTTGCTGAGGTGAAGACTATCATATTAAACTGTCTACTTGATACCACAATGTGGGATTCTCACAGACATCTCACTACTGTCACTTTCACATAACCTATTGCTTCCACCCCTGCAAATAAGTAAATTTTGGTAAATTGTTTATCTGTTTAGCCTAAAAGCCTAAGAGCCATCATCAATTCCTCTGTTTTTCTTAGCCCACTATCTCCTTCTTCCAAGTGATTATGAGAGGAGAGCAGTCTCCCACCAAGACTGACAGACTGGATATTCACCAATAGTAGGAAGCTGGTTTGCATGCAGGACAATTCACAAAACTAACAGAGATGACATTGCCAGAGTTTGTAGCACTAAGATTCTCTGTGGCACAATTTGGCATACAGTGGCTCATAACTGGAGTCTGTTTCATTTGTGTTAGGATTTTTTCCCAAGTAGCCTAATTGCCACAAGAACACAGACTCTTCTCATATTACTCAAGGACTCCGTAATGTGCAAAATAGATACTTCATAAATTCTTGTGTATTGATTATTATTCTCTTTGGAGAATTACAAGAAGTTCAGTCTTCCATAGGTTAAGTATTTCTCAGTTTATCTCAGTGTTACCTTAAACCTGCATTTTAGCTAATATACACAAATAATAAAACCAAGTAGTATCTGTTACTTAAAATCAGAGATTAAAAACACTTCTTTAGAAATATTAATTTAGAGAATATTTCTTTCTGGATTCTGGAATTACCCAATGAACATATCTGGCCCTGCTTGCCCTAGTACAATAATGAATAATTGGGACAATTTTGTACTTTGTATCATAGAACCGGAAGGATGTGACACAGTACAAGTATTGATGAGAAGTAAAAAGAACTACAATAAAGCAGAGACCATCTGTAAATTATTTGATTTATGTTCTTTGCAGAGAATAAATTAAATTAGTTGACCCTGAACTGGAAGAGGAGAAGAACCTTTCACTTGTGTAGTTTCAAAAGCCAAAGATTTGTGTAATAAAATAGTAGGGAGAAAATACCAAGGGAGTTCCCAATCAGTGGCTGTAGTAATTAGAATAGGAAAGGAGTTTTTTTTTGACTGAGGAAAACATCAATTCTATCCTCTTCTGATTTCTCAGGATGGTACAAACATTTAAGGAGTGGTGCATTCTGGTCATAATATGTCAATATCACTCCATCAGCAGTCTCAGAACTCATGAGTATTCACTTGACCACACCATTCTTGTGCGGCAGGAATAGTGCTGACCTGGAAACTGGTCAGTGTCTATGGCATGTATGGGCTTTTCTTTGGGGGAAAAGAGAAACAAGTTAGGAGGCCATCGCAATAATCTAGATAACAGGTGATTGTGACCTGAACTTGAGTGGTAGTAGTGGAACTGGAATTGGAAAGAAATGATAAGATTGCAGATATATTTTGAAAGTAGCCAACAGGATTCGTTAAAGGTAAGACATGAGGTGTGAGAGAGAGGAATGAAGGGTGACACTAAGTCTTTTGATCTATGCAAAATAAAGGGTATGTTGGCAACCACTGAGATGGAGAAGGTTGTGAATGCAACACATTTCAAGGGAGATACAGAGTTCAGTTTTAGATATGTAAACTTTGAGTTGTCACCTAGAAATTCAAGTAGAATTGTTGGGCAGGCAGTTGGATATGTGCATCTCAAGTTTGTGAGAGAACTCTGGGTTGGGAGCTCCAGGATAGAATTTGGAATTAATCAGTATGGATAGCATTTGAAGCTATGTAATTGGAGATCACTATGGGAGTGAGTCTGTGTGAGGAAGAGATGAGGACTGAAACTGAAAAAGATGGTGAATACTGCTATGAAGAAAAAAAAATAAAACAAGGAAGGGACATAGGGATTAATGGAGAAAGTATAATTTTAACAACAGTAATATTTGTGAAATCAGAGATAATTACTTTTCTTAAGAAAAGACTAAGACAAATTGAGAAGAAGCAATAATGCAAGACATAATAGAAAAAATTCCTCAGAGTAGGAAAAAAACCGCAGAGTTTATAAAGTAGTATAGCACATTGTATTCTGAGCAAAGTTAATGAAAGTAGACTCATATCTATAAATATTCTCAGAAAAATGTTGACCATTAAAGACAAAGAAGCCATCCTATAAGCATGCAGAGAAAAATTTATCTATAAAGGAATAAAAACAGGCTTTTTAGGTTTTCTCCATAAAGAAAAATTGTCAAAAGGATGTTATCCAGGCAGTTCATATACCCAGCTAAGATTGCGTTTTACTATATGAAGTGTGAAAGGACTATGGAAATACCATTTTCTTCCCTTACAAAAACAAAGTCAAGTATTTTTTTACTTATTGAGAATCTCACTTCCAAGAACCGTGGTGAGCAATGGTACAAATAAACATAGAGATTTAAATCTAATCAATTGTTACAAAACAAAGACAACAAGAGTAAGTACAAAAAGAAACAACACATTCTTAAACAAGAAGCACATGTTATAAAAGTATTCATGTATTTGTAAATATAAACTTAATTCCAGAAACAGACTTGAGATAGATGACATGAATTTTAAAAAAATCAGCAAGAAGACACATTAAAGACAAGTGAGATAATTTAATCAAGAGAGAAGAATATGAAGAATATAAAACTTAGCTGAATTAGCCTCAGAATGTATATTTAATGTCATGTATTTTGTAGTGGTGGGTCAGAAAACTAGCTCTAAGAAAGCCTAGTAAATAATGTGAACAGGTTTTACAAACAATTGTCAAGATTCATAGGGCCTCTAAGGAAATATGTGTACACACACACATGGACTGTCCAGAAGAATCCCAACTATTCCTGGTATTGTGACCTGAAAAAAAGTTTTTTCACTTAAGTTCATGGAGAAATAAACACTGAATATCATCAAGGACAGTATCCTTGACTCCTTGACAACATATGCATATTAAATATCCACTAAGTTTCATAATACTTTTTTTTTTGCTGAGGCAGGGTCTTGCCATGTTGCCCAGGCTAGTCTTGAACTGGACTCTCAAGCATTTCACTCACCTTAGCCTCCCAAAATGCTGGGATTACAAGTGTGAACGACTATATCTGGCCAGAATTGTTTTTTTTTAATAATGTCACTTAATATAGGTTTATGATATAGTGGCAAAAATGATTTACTCCAAGTAATTTTTACCAAAGGCTAATTCTTTCTGATTGTGTGGTTTAATCTTGCTATAAATTTTTGAGTGTCTAGAGTTACATATATTCTTCTAGTCATCATTTGTAAATATTGTCTTTCTTAGCTGATACATTGAAATTGTTGAGAAGTCATTTGAGATTGTGCTTCCTGAAATTTGATAATAAAATGCTATAATCTAGGTTACCAGTGAGGTGATATTCTTTTGAAAGAATCACTGAGCTCAACAAAATCTTAAATGGAAGGCATGTTTAACTGGAATGCTTTCTTGCCACTCATTGGAGGTAAGGACATAATAATTAACCATTCAATCATCATCATCATCTATAATTCAATACTATTATATTTGAACTAATAGTACAATTCAATAGTATAGAACTAATGGTATAATTCAATACTATTAGTTCAAATAGTTCAAATAGTTGAACTATTAATTCAAATCTAATAGTATCGAATTGAATTGTCAAAGAGAGAAAGTCACATCAGACATGATATAAAAGTAGGCAACATTTCTTATAATTTTAAAATTTGAATTTAGGTAAGATATATTTTACTATATCTTTGGAAAACATTATTGCATTTAAATTTATACTGTTCATACTGTCATGGAATAAACGTAACTTTGAATTGTATTTCATAATGTATACAATTGCGTTCTATTCCATCACATGTCATGTTCTCTTTCATTTTATGTAGTTAGATTGCTTTTCTGGTCTGAAACATCAGAATAGTACCTTGTGAGATGAAGTGAGGGGGTGAGGAACAGCTTATGTTTATAAGCTGGAGTGGGAAAAAGACATTGTTTATAGCATCCCCTCTCTCATGTCAGCCTAATATGCTCATAAGAATTTCAGCTTGGTCTTTGCCTATTTGTATTCTAGCCATAGGCTTAAAAATCCTGTGTGTATTTTGGAACCATTCTGTTCCTTGGTGCTTCACAGTATTAAATGAGACCTTATTATGTGTCAGGCACTACCTCAAGGCACCTGGGATGAAGAGATACATTAGGTAGGATATGGTACTATAACAAAGAGATCCCAAAGTATAGTGGCTTAAACAAGGCGATTATTTATTTTAAAATTTGGATAGGTGCTACAGGCTTGGTGTAGCAGTGGCTCAGCCATGTTGGAGATTTAACTTCTTGCTCTGCCATTCTCAGAATGTGGCTTCAATTTCATGGACCAAGAGACCACTCCAGGTCTCATGTCAATTTTGCATTCTAGCCAATGGGAAAGGAGCAAAACAAGGGGAAGACATGTCCCCTTGCTTTTTTAAGGGGAACTATCTAAAAATTACATATGTGACTTCTGCTTATTTCCTATTGCTAGATCTTAGTCACATGGCCGTAGCTAACTGCAAGTGAGGCTGTGAAATGTACCCGTGGCTGGATGGCCATGTTTAGCATAACCTCTGCAGGTTCTATTGCTGACAAAGAAGGGGAGAATAAATATTGTGAGATAATTAAAACAGGCCCTTTCTCATGTGGAGAAGGAAGTAGGCATGATCCTTGGCTTAAATTTGGCTCAAAAGTTAGAATTTACTCTTTTAATTCTATTCATATTCTTCATGCTAGTTATTCACCATTTTACTTAGCCTGCCAATGCTGCTCTCCCCTGCAATCTCAATTTATGGGCATTTAAATATGAAATAGTATAGAATTTACAATATGTTGACTATATTTCTTCTATCCCATCCTAGTGGCTCATGTTACTAATTCCCCCACATACCTCAACCGATATCTACTCAAGTTGGCCAAGTGCATGTCCCTCATTCTACTGTGAACTCCTAACCAAACTAGAAAACTGTGGTGAGCAGAGCCAAGTTCATAGTAAGCATCCAATAAATATTTGATAGATTTTTATTAAATTGGTAATGAAAGTTAGCACAAGAATTGGATGCTGAACAGAGCAAGAAAACTCAATCTGATCCTGTCCAATTTAAATGTAAACTGAGCCTACATTATTTCTGCTTTTCACTCTCTCCTCACTATGACATTTATATGCTTGTTTAGTTTAGGGCTACACATAAGAATGACCATGAACATTTGACTTGGGAAAGGGGAATCAGGAAATTGTTCACCTTCTTGATCATTTTGTCAACCCCTCTTTCCCAAAGGAGACATTTACGTAGCCCAACGACTTTCTTAAGCTGAAATAAAACATATCTTCATGTGTTCTTTCTATATAATTTCTGTAGAAAACATATAATTTGCATTCATTTTTATAGAAGAAAAGAATCTTGAAAAGAAACTTTTAATTTTATATGGCGGCACAGGAAACGTAGTCAATAAAATGAAAAAAGACTGAAGACAAGGGGGAGGGGGGAGAGACAGAGAGAGAGGAAGAGAGCTATGATTTTAGAAAAGTTATTGTTATTCATAGCTACTTATCTTGTGCCATGAATGATAAATGAACAACTAGTAGAATGGTAATACAGTATAATACATTGAAAGCCAATTACTAATGATATAGGAGCATTAAAAAACAACTACAGCTAAATTGTAGCAAATCAGTCAGAGTATTAAAAATATTAGATTTATGAAAGAATGAAGTACTCTTAAAGAACATCTGCAAAATCATAGATGTAATAATGGCATTATACTTCAAGCTGATGAAGAAAATGTTATAAATCACATCATCTGACTTGGAAATTCTCCCAATGCTTGGAACTTTATTTCAAGAGAACCTCTATTTCTGAATTAAATGCCATAAATTTGAGAATTGTATTCACTTTTGTCACTTGATCCATTTGGTAATACATTTTGTATGAGCCTTCATAAAGGGTGTCCCCCTGACCTTGGACTGAAAATTACTGTTTGTCTGAGTAGTGTCCTTTCCTCTTAAAAGGTGTTTACTTAGGTGGTGTTCACACTGTCCTCTCGGCCAGGACTCTAGCATCTCTGACCTCAGTGCTGCTCTTGTCATTGATTTGGGCTTCTTGGGTATGACAGTATAACTTAGCAATTTTTTTTTATACTAGCACTGCATATGACATAAAACAGTCTTAGTTTTTCACTCAGAAGTTGTGTTTCTCTTTTGTTGAGATAATGAAACAAACATTTCACACAAATGTTCTTTGTTATAATGCTCAAATTTAACCTTTAGAAATTCATCTCAATTAAATCGTACAAAGGTATTGATATCAAATTTGACTGTAGTGGGCCAGACGTGGCCTAAAACACAGAATGGGTTTATCTAATAGTCATATTTTTTCCTCTCTCTCATATTCATGCTCCAGGCATTAATATGATAATGTTATGTTGTCAGCTAAAGTACCCTATTTATCATATTTATTATTAATAATGAAGTACTCTAATAAAATGTATCACCTAAAGGAAATAACAAGTGTTATATGGTCTTGCAGTGATAATCTTTTTATTATAGCACAGGCAGAGGGACGCTGCATATATATATATATATATTATATATATATAATATATATATATTATATATATATTATAATATATATATTATATATATTATATATATATAATATATATATAATATATATATTATATATATTATATATATACACACACACACGTACACATATGTTTGCTATATATACATATATATATAGCAAACACATATAGACACACATAAACGTAGATGTATTTCTGAAGCATTTAAGAAATAGCCCAACTCGGATTAAAGGAATTATTTCTTTCTCACTCTGTGAACACGAAGCAGTACTAATATATAAAATGAGATTAGGGAAACATCATACAAATTGTATGAAGTAGAAATCATCTCAGTAGCAACAGATATACTATTTGAAAAGTAGTATAAATAGAAAACAGAGGAGCTAACAGCAACTTTGTAAAGGAGTCCTTCTGTTTATGCTTGTAAATTGCTGGCCACTCCAGCAATTCTGGTCCATATTTGCAAGGATTGTAGATTGTATGCAAACCTATGCCTAAATGTTATGGACATGGAGCTTTCATTATACCAACATTTGTCAAATTTACCTCTAGAGAAGGTAACAATTGAGTCAAAATCTGCCTCCACCTTTGTCTCTGCATGAACAAGCTATTTTAACCATTTCGAATTTATTTTTCTCTGTGTAAGGTGGATATATTAATATCCTTTTTAGTAAGTCTTTGTGAGGTTTGAATGGCATAACTTACGTAAACAGCTGGCGCCCAGTAGTTGTCCCATGAATTAATTGCTCTGCCCCCTGGCTTTGAGGTGCCTTTCTCTGCACTGGCTGCAGTGGGAGTGGCAACAGCTCACTGGAACAGTCCGCAGGAGAGAAGGTGCCTTTAAAATCAGACGCAAAAACCAGCCAAACAAATAATACTGGATTTATGGCTCATTATTTTTGAATTTGCCCTTTGTGTTCCTTTACACCAGTAGTGAAGATAATGGAGTCAGAGAACAGTAAGTAAACACTTGTTTTTCGTGACCTTTTTCTTTTTAGAATTCACCCAAGTTTTCATAATCTCTGATTATGTAATTAACTGATTAATTTTTGACAATTAAATGTGAACAAAGAATAATTGTAAATACAATATAATTCACATGAATCAATGGATCGGGTTTTGTTTTGTTAGAATTAGCTCTCTCTCGGGGCTAATATGACCATATTCTAGGTATTAATTTAGCGTAAGTGGGAAACTGTTTTGGTTTCTGAGGAGATTTTTTGTTCTGGTTTACTGGTATATAACTGTTTCCTCACCTCTTCATTTCCTGTAATAGCGCCAAGTACAGTATCTAAATTTTGACTAATATAAATCAAAGCACATGCTTTCCTTTCAGTAAAGTCCTCTATTTCAACACATGTGCAGGATTTTCCTTTTTAATGCATTAGACATCTGTTATTACTAATGGGGATAAAATGTCACATGTTAAAAACAATACAAGTTATTAAAAGCAGTTCGGATTTTAAATATTTTGAAATTATGCTAGAAAAGTTGATTTTTTTTCTTTTGTTCTGTGGCAGAGTTTTCAAAACATGAATATGCAAAATATGTTAAAATGAATATGCATAGGAACATGTGAATATGAATTTGTAAAAGCTCTTGGAGGTCACATTTATCAGGTTCTAATATATTCTTTTAGAGAGTAAATATTAAATTTTACACAATTTATATGCACCTTCACACACACACAGAACACACACACACACACTGGGGCTAAGTAGAAAGAAAAACTGTTTACTAATTGTTTAAAAGTCTGGAATTTCATTAGAAATGTTAAGTGTATTCCTGACTAGTCAATAAATGCCTTAGTGTTAGTATAGATTATTGTTACCTGTTTGTTTTGGGGAAGGTGTTTGTGTGTGTGTAAATTATAGATAAACTGAGCTGTGTTTTAGATGAAATCCCTTAAAGTTTAATCAAATTTTCCATTTAAGTGTCAGTAGAATGAAAGAGCATGTTTGTTAAATGGTTTTCCTTTAAAATTTTAAACTCTGAGTATTTAATGGTAAATTTAATCCTTATCTTTCTAATTAATTTTAACTTCCGTTTTTGGGGAAGGCTGTCAGAATACATGTTTTGTTGAAGACAGATTTATAAATGAAAATCAATGTTTTCCCAAAACCAATGATCTCTTTTATGTAAAACAACATAAAAACTGGGAAACTAGTCTGTTAGAAGTCAGGATACTGAATATTCTTGCAAGAAGAGAGGGGCAATGATTGGAAGGGGGCCTGTAGTGTGCTGGGAAGGTTCTACTCTCAAGTATCCAAAAAAAAAGTTATACAATATAACTGCTAAGCATCTTCAATACCTACTTCAAATGTTTTAGAGTTAAAAAGACAAGAGTTCTCACCTAGATAACTAGATCCTGCTCTTCAACTAAGAGTAGATATCATAAATTGTATTGTTGTATTGCTCTTTTTAGTTTAAAATAACTTTACTATTTTTCTGATTACAAAAGGATGGCCTGATTACAAACCAGGAAAATACAAACAAGCACAAAAAAAGATCAGTCCCCCTCTAGCATATATAAAATGAACATGTATATTTATAGATATAAAAATATGCACATACACAAATATACATGTTCTCATATGAAGCAGAAATAAAATTATGCCTTACACACTGCTTTATAAAATACTTTTCTCTGATCAATTTTTGGAATTATCTTTCTGCACTACAAACTTTTTTGATAACTCATCCTTTTAATGGGTGGAACAATTTTAATTAAGGACTTACTTTTTTAGACGTCTAGGCTATTTTCCATATTTTGATATTATAAACAATACTGAGGTGCATATTTTGTAGTGCCATCTTTGTGCATGGTCTTGATTATTTCCTTAGGCTATATTCCTGCAAGTGAAATTTTTGTAGGCAAGTTGTAAGAATACACAGAAGGTCATAATGTTATGGATATGACTTAGATCTTCCCAATCAGAGCCAAGGTTCAGAGAGCATTCTTGAATCCCTTCTAACTCCTTTCTTGATATGGTAAATTATTTGAACTTCAGATACTCTTGAATCTCCCGAAGAAGAAACAGTCTTAATCCCAAGGAAAATTCTTTTTTTCTCATTGAGTCAATGACCCTCATCTAATCAATGAGTGTTCTGTAGGTTTTCAGAATAGCAATTCCAGACACTTTCTTTTCTACCATTGTCTGGCTGCTGGTCTTAGTAGTTATATTTAGACCTGATATACATATGTGGGGCCAATGTTTGGTGAAGAACTAGCAAAATTCCTGGGCTTGTTTTCAATGCATAGAGAAATACCGATGCTCACTTAAATACCTGTTTTGGTTACAATAGATAGAAATATTCAATAATCCTTATTATTAAGACATAAATTATTCAAGAAAGAGATATCTATTATGAAAAAAGAGTAAAACTGCCTACCAAATCATGGAGGAAAAGGAAGAAAAGTCAATCCTTTTTAAGGTTTGAGCTAGGAATAAAAACAATTTACAGGCCAGGTGCAGTGGCTCACGCCTGTAATCCCAGCACTTTGGGAGGCCGAGGTGGGTGGATCACTTGAGGTTAAGAGTTAGAGAACAGTCTGGCCAACATGGTGAAACTTCCTCTCTACTAAAAGTACAAAATTAGCTTGGCGTAGTGGCAGGTGCCTGTAATCCAAGCTACTTGGGAGGCTGAGGTGGGAGAATCGCTTGAACCCGGGAGGCAGAGGGAGCAGTGAGCTGAGATCTTGCCACTGCACTCCAGCCTGGGCAACAGAGTGAGACTCTGTCTCAAAAAAAAAAAAAATGCAAAAAACAAACAAACAAAAAAGACTTTACATATGCAGAATTCATTCTAAAATACACGCGAAGGTATTCTGATTGAAATACTTTGGTTTTGCATGTAGGTATGTTTCCATGTGTGTTAATCATACAATCAGCAGGGAGCAAGCAGGGGAATTGTGGAATTGAGAAGCAGAAGTTCTGAGGGTGTTCAGTGTAAGGACCCTGAGGTTTGGATTGAAGTATGATGCATATATTCATGTGTGTGTAATTTGGGAAGAAGTTGTTGTGTTTTGTTATGTAATGCTTTGAGTTTGGGCCTTTTTCAGCCTGTTTTATGTTAACTTTAGAAGCAGTTGACTGAATTTGATAAAATGTAGTATATTAATAAAGCGTATGAAGTTTACTTTGTGGTTCTGTCATCTGAAACAAAATGGCATCCAATATATATTTTTTAACTGAACTCATATGCTTTAATTTTAATGGGCTTTGGTGAGATTAGGCAAATAAATAGTGATGAAAGAAATGGCCTGGCTTGTTCAATAAGATCTACAATTAACAAAACCACTACTTGTCAAATGCTTGTTAACTATACTCACCACATTTTTTGGCCAAAAATATGAACCGATGGTCAGAATATTTGAAATTGGGTAAGTTTCCCAAATTGGAAACATTTTAGTACATTTCAGAAAGCTCTTTACCATCAACCCTCAAATGAGCCACTTGAAGTTGAATCAAAGCTTTTAAAAGAAATGGGATATTTAATAATTCTCCTTTTAACTTTCTAGGCAAGGAGGAAAATTTATTATATAACATGCTACATATGTAAAAAGAGCTATGCATTTTTAAATGTTGAGAGATTATGTACAAGTGAAGGCCAATTTTATCTTGCAAAAACTGTTACTTAGATTGCAGGTAAATCTAGGCCAAAGAATACAAAGCTTTTGCCGTGATATTGTATAAAGCCACTAACGTTAAAGTGCAAAAAACAAAAAATCTGTTTGTATAAAGAGGATAGGTTAGGTGACAAATTTTTAAAGACTGTGTAAATGGCACATACAACAGAGGATGTCCAAAGACCACTTCAAGACTCACATTGTCTCTCTGATGCACCAAGAAGAGGCCCTTTCTTTTTTCGTCTCTGATTCCTTTCTATGGGAGGCAGGGAGAAGCGTCTTAACTTTTTTGGGTAGACAGAGGCATATGTCTCAGGGAACCTACAAAAAAGCATGGCACACCCCCTCATTTCCAGTTGAACAGGCTGAGTGGGTTCTAGGTTTTTAGATTTCATATCAGCCTAGATCAGGTAGTTTATTTACTCGAAAGTAAATTCCCAGAGGATTTGCCAAACGTGTGGTAACTTTTTCATATAAAAAGCTTTATATGCAAATTTGAGTTTTTTTTCGTTGTTGTTGTTTTTGATGGAGTCTTGTTCTGTTGCCCAGGTTGGAGTGGAATGGCGCCATCTTGGCTCACTGCAACCTCTGCCTTACCGGTTCAAGTGATTCTCCTGCCTCAGCCTCCCGAGTAGTTGGGACTACAGGCTTACTCCACTGGGCCTGGCTGTAGTGGAGTGTAGTGTATTTTTAGTAGAGATGGTGTTTCATCATGTTGGCCAGGATGGTCTTGAACCCCAGATGTCAGGTGATCTACCTCCTTTGCCTCCCAAAGTGCTGGGATTACAGGCATGAGCCACCATGCCCGGCCGATATTTCAGGAGGGTAGAGTTTACAGTGACCTTCCTGGCAGACCGAAGATTGTGATTATATATGCTATGGACCAGAAGCCTTACCTTTAAATTTATATGTTTAAAAACATAAAAGAGTTCAAGGCAGCAACTTAGATTGGGCACAAAATGTCTTACTACTTAAAAAACTTTGATTATACTTAGGAGAAACAGGACAGGTATTTCACATTCCTATTCTATGTGTTATCATGAGCCTTTCTAAAAGGCTGAATTATCATTTTGTCCTACACACACATTCAACATTCAAATAACGTAAACAACAATAGCGGCATTGGCTAAATTTTTATATTGTGTGAGGCACTGTATTTATATGATCTCTTCTGAGTCTTATATGAGCACTTATATGATCTCTTCTGAGTCTTTAAATAGTTTTGTGTTTATGATTTCCACTTTACAAATCAGGATGAGTAGGTTTAAGTTTTAAGTTAGTAATCTAATTTAGCAAGCAACAGAATTAGGATGTGCAAATACTACAAATCCATATTTAGAATGTAGCTGACCAAGAATATCAGCACAGACCAAGGAACCCAGAGTCAAGCACTCAGTGCTCGTCTATATTCTTTTGGGTCAGAGTGAAAAAACAAGTCTCGATTTCTCTTCCAGAAACCACATAATGCTAGGCACAAAATGTTGGTTTCACTTTCATGAAACATGTGAAGAAAAATTACAGTAGAACAAGACATAAGTTAAGTATCTGTGAATGGCTCATTAAAGCTAATGATAATTTATATTTCTATGGTGTTTTATAGGTTCAAAGAATTGTCATAGTAATTATCTGATTATTTTAATTTTTAAATTTTATTTTGAAGTAATTATAGATTCACAAGACTATGCAAAGATGATGGGCAATTTTCATTTTTTACAATATTTCTACTTAAATATAATGATCATATAATCATCACCAATTAATCTTAATCCCTCAGAGTTTGGTCTCTGAAATCCTTGTCTGGGTGTAAATCTTAGCTTCAGTATTTGTTAGCTGATTGAGCTTGGAAAAATTATTTAACTTCCATATTCTTTAGTGTCCTCATCACTATGGAAATAACAATAGTGTGTATATCCTAAAATTTTTATGAGAACTTTACAAGTTTAACACAGTGTTTAGTACATATAAAGAACTCAACACAGTGTTTAGAACATATGCTGTCATAAGCTTTCAATACAGTTGTTATATTATTACAGATATTACTACTTCTTATTATGGATAATATTACTTCATTCAGATCCAGTAATCCAATTATTTTGTTGTTCTCTTTGAGACCCTTTCTGGTTTCTCCAGTATTTCACTGAACTCTGGTATTCAATATAGCCAATCAGTTCAAGATCTAGGCAGTACCAAATATAGATTTGTATTACTATCTTTTGAAGAAATTACAAAATTATCTGTGGTAAAGTAATAGTGCTATCATTCATTCGTTCACTCATTCAAACACGTTCAGATGATGTTTTTTCTTCTATTGTTCACCAACTGTTTGATCTGTTTCCAAATTCTCATAGACATTTTTCTTCTCTTTTGAAGACTGGAAATCATAAAAAAAAGTTCCATAACAGCTGCTTTGAGGTCATCTACATTTGTTGGCTGCAGGTGGAAATCTCCTTCACACAGCCTGAAATAGAAGGTTGTAAAATTTGGCCTTTGAGGGAGCCAGAACAAACCAGCCTTTTGTATAATTTATCATCCACAGAACATGTTAAGGTGCTTTTGATCTTTGAAGGCAATATCTTTCAAAGTGCTGTGGTGCTTATGTGTGACCATTGGTCCTTTTTGGGAGTCCCAATATCTTGCTGATTTCAATAGTGAGTGAAGGAATTTTTAAGATGCTACACTGATGACTCAGTTTAATAGAGAAACTCTAGAACTTGCTGAAATCCAATTGTGAAGATCAAGTGAGATAAAGTATGTGAATGGTGCCTTGAAACCAATAAAGCACTAAGTAAACTTAAGCAGTTTATTGTAATCATTTCCATCATGTCGTATTTGTCAAATTCTTGATTTCACAGCATATCGAATGTTCCATGCCTTCTGCCAGATTAAGGGTGGGATTCTACCACATATTTGCCATGAAGAGTGTTTGAAAATACATTCATATTTTTCTTTGCATTTCCTCATACTCCTTTAAGAAATGTGGTATAGACACAGAACTGACAATTTGGTGTCACAGAAAATGTTGTGAAAATTTATAGGCTTTGGTTTATAGAGACTTGAGGAAGTTTTTCCACCTTTCTGGTATTTTATTCCTGTCAGTTTGCATTGCTTCTTTTCTTTCCTTCTCCTCCTCCACCAGGTTTGGTTTTAAGCTTTGGATTCAAAGAAACCCCAAAGTCAAAACAAAATGGTCAGAACTGCTGACTCTTGTTTTGTAATCTTTTTTTAGTCCAGTATTCACAGGAAGAGAGGGTGCTGACCAGAAATTGGGCCTAACTTCACCCAAAATGTTGGCAAAGTTCAGGAACCTTTGAGTGAACTTGTGCCAAGTTAATGATATATAGCAAACTTCACCAGTTTTCCAAAAACATTTAAAATATAATTTCATGAAATAATATCATCCTATAAAAAGTCAAGTTCATACTTAACATTCAATACTAATCTGCTAGCTCTTTTTGATAAAAATAAAATAATAGTCTAATTTTTATTTTGTATTAAATAGATTCTCTTGTTTTTTTAAAGTATCAGGTATATTTTGGAAATGCACATGTAAAATGTGCTTGTGGCTTTGTTACTTTAGAAGTTTCCTTTGAAGATCTGTAATTAAGAAAAAAATGTATCCTAAAATCATGCTTATCAAGTTTCGTCTCAGGATTTTTACAGCTATGTTATCAATCTCCCAAAAGATTATTTTATAATGGAAATGCTGACAAATATCATAATAAACACTAATCCAAGGGTCTTAATTGTATCATATGTCTGCATGTAGGAATTATGCATACTAGCAGAATATTTGGTTCAGTTTCCAGCACTTAATTTTGCCAAAATCTGCTTTAACATTGGGCAACTAACTGTAAAAGATGATCAGCCTAAATGACTCCCTGTTGATGGTAAGGGCTTCTGATTATTTTTAGATTCCTCAGAAAGCCTAATTACGTCTTTCAAATATGATTTCATTTAGATCTTTTTATGGCTTACATGTCTGAATACTAATAGTAATCTGATAGCTATGGGGAACTTAGTTTGAGACCAAAAGGCAGTGTTCCATCAGTAGAGAGTATATAAATAAATCGCCTCCAAGCAACATCTCAGATGGTATTTAGATTCTAAATGTTCAAATGACTTTAAGATTTCAAAAACAAATTATTTTAATTTTCCAGAAGTAACTGACACCATTAGGTCTTAAAAAAAACCTGGCTGAAGTTACTGAAAAGGCAATATCTACTCATATTTCTATCAATGTTAGTTTAGGAGATAATAAACAGTAAAACTATTTTAATGTAGTGGGTGTTACATTCAAAAACCCTTGTATTAAAAATTAGCTGGGCGTGGTGGCGCGTGCCTGTAATCCCAGCTACTTGGGAGTCTGAGGCAGGAGAATCGCTTGAACCAGTGAGTTGGAGGTTGCAGTGAGCTGAGATCGCACCACTGCACTCCAGCCTGGCGACAGAGCGAGACTCCATCTCAAACAAACAAACAAACAAAAGCTTGTGTTAAAGGTGCACTGATTTTATGCATCTAACATGAGGAAAACTAAAATTAAAATAATGCTTAGAAAAGTTGAGTGTCAAAATAAGGAGGTAGACTCGATTTAAGTTCAGGACGTGGATCATTTTGTCTTACCTCTATTGGCATTTGATGAAAGGAATGTCAATCCCTTTCTATGTGACTCTGATCCTTACCTGGGTTCAAATTACTCTGAGTAAAATTATTATGAAAATATCTTAAAAGACTACATTTGAGGCAGTTCCTAAACATGTAAACTTACAAATAGCAAAGCATTTATAAACGATTAAAGTTTTTTTTAAGAAGAGTGGATAATTCCTCTATTGATAATAAGAAAATAACTTTTAATTTAGAAGTTTTTTAGGTATCATTTACTATGATGAAGAGGTATTCACCGGAGGAATATTATTTGCTTTCTAGGAACAAAATGTATTAGAATATGATGGAGAAGACTAAGGAAAATGGGTGGCTGTGTTGACTCCTCACGACTTAGGAATGTTGATGGTCCCTGGTCTACATTATTTTGCTTTATTTCTGGTTTTTAAAACTGGTTCTTTCAACAAAATATTAAGAATTCCTAGATTGGAATTACTTTTTTTTCTTTTTATTTATTCAACACTTTCAGATGATTTTTTAAAAAAGAATGACGTTTAATTTCCAGGAGAAATTGAATTGGTGGAAGAATAAGAAAAAACAACACTCTACGGGGCTTTGTTGTTGTTTGGTGTTAGCTGTTTATGTATTTTTTTTTTTGTTTACCTGTTTATCCTGATGTTCTTATGGTGCAGTTGAAAAAATTCTTGGTGGAAAGACACAGTAAAAGTAAAAAAACATCTTGGGAGTGGGGGCTCGTTTCAGAACTAATCCAGGTCCTATGAAAAGGAAAACTAAGAAAAGTTTTAAATATTCGAAGTACTAATGAAGGGGCTGGGAAAAAGGCAAATCCCTGCAATGCTAGAGGGTGGGAGAGTGAACAGGCAGAACCCACCAAGAAGGGAATCTGGCCATTTATATCCACAAACTTGAATCCAGAAATTTCACTTCTAGGTATCAAATGTTAGGAAATAACAATAGACAGAGAAGGCATTTACAAGAATGCTCTTAGCAGCATCATTTATTTTTTAAAAAGGAAATAGCTATCTATATGTAAAGGGCTGGTGGTGTGATACATGGATATGACAATAAGATATGGTAATAAAAATCACATTTGAATAATATTTAAAGTTAAGGGAAAACATTGCACCTTCTATAATGCCAAGTGGAAAAATATCAGTATCCCAAAGTATCTCGAATTAGTTAAATATATTGAATTTATAACTGCACAGGGAAAAAAAGACTGGAAAGAAATAGATGAAAATGCTAACAGTATGGTAACGTGGAGTGATTGGAATTTTCTCTTTTTTGAAATTTTGTTTTCCAAAATTTCTAGGATGAGTATATGTTACCTATTAATGAAATGAATTCTATTTCCGAAAGCATGATTAAGAGAATTGTGTGTTCGCACAGGCTCCCGCCTATTCCTGTGTGCAATGAGGGGCGAAATAAAGTGTTGGAATAATCACTGGGGATTATCCTTTAGGATTACTGAATTTATGTTTAGGTGGGCATTATTCAATCGGGTTCCTCTCCTCAGTTACCCACTCCTTTCTGAAAGACCTCAGTTCTGGTACTAGCACGTCACCTAGAAGGAAGAATCCTGGAATGGCACGGGTCCAAACTAGAGGCGGCCTCTCAGCATGGACCCGCTTCAACCTCATCTGCATGGCAGGCGTTTTGCAAGGCGTCAGAAGGCATCTCCTCTTTGGACTTTTTGTCTCCCCTGGTAGTCTCTACAAGCCATTAGAATGAAAGCTATCTTTCCTACCTACCGCTAAAAATGTAAAAGTGAGCGCGCTCAGGCGGCCCTGCTCGTAGAAAGATCCAGGCCCCTTCATACCCCAACCCCTGGCCGGGGGACAGTTGGTAGCGGTGGCTGGTGGCGAAGCTGCAGGGCGCCCAAGGCCCCCTGCGGCCCAGGAGTGACCCGAGTGCACTCGCCCCTTACTCCCGCCTGGGGCCTGAAGGCACTGGAACACGGAAGCTGATGCTGCACTTTAGATGCAAAGCGTAGATTTGCGCTCTAGCTAAGGCACTGAATGAACACCACTGTGGCCCTGGGACGAGGAGCTATGGTCCGTCTGGGATCAACTAGGGGGCGAAGGGGAGGGAGAAAGGAAGAGAGAGGGCTTGCGCGCGGGAGGGAGGAAGGGACGGGAGGGAGAGGGAATGGAAGACAGGAAGGGTGTCCCTTCTCAGAGGTAGCACTTTGTCAGCAGTTCCTCTCGACTGCTCTGCCTTCCATTTTTCCTTTCCTCAGTTCCTGGACAAGCCTCGGAGGACCAGGCAGAACCCTCTGGCTATCAGAAAAGCTCGCACCCCCGCACCCTTGCGGCGTCTGCTTCAGACCCTCCACGCAGGCGCCCGCTGGAGCGCCTGCTGGGGATGGCGTACCACCGACCCTTGAGGCTTTTTAAAAACGTAAGAATTTCTACTTTATTATCTCTATGAAAAAAAAAATGTAAAGAGGAGAGGTTAGATTTTATAGAAGCTCCAAAGTCTGCCATTTGCGAGGAGGGTTCACTTCCCACCCACCCAGCCCACGGAAGCTCTTAGGAGCAGCCTGAACGGCCCCGACTCAGCCTCACGCTCTCTGACTTCCCCGCTTGGCCCTGACCCCGACTTCACTTAGGGCGGTCGCGTAGATATGAACTCTACAGCAGCCACTCTGCTCAGCGGATGTGGGGATCTTACAATCTCGACCCCGACCTCCAGAAGACCAGACGTTCTGTCTTGGGGCCTCCCTCCCGGCCCTTTAGCCTCACCCAGTGCCCGGTCCTGACACACCCCAGCACTACCAGACGAGGAAGGGCAGACTCTCCACACCAGGCTCAGCCGCTTTCCTTCTTCTCACAGCTCTCCAAGAGCTCGGTCATGAAGGAGATGTAGACGATGGCCAGGCGGAGGGTCTCGATCCGGGACAGCCTTTTCTCGTAAGCAAACGTGGGCACCTTCCTCCGCAGCTGGTCAAAGGCCTCGTTGAGGTTGAACATCCGCTTCCTTTCGCGGATGTTGGCGGCCTGGCGCTGGGCGTAGGTGATCACCCTTTTCCTCTTGGGGCGGCCTAATAGGCAGACACCTCTTCCGCGCTCCTCTTCCTCCTCCTCTTCTCCGTCCCCCTGGTCCACTTCGCACTCCTCTTCTTCTGGGTCCCCCTCTTCAAAGCGCGCCATCCTCCTGGGTCTTCCCTCTCGGAGCGCAAGGGCTGGGTCCCCCAAGGAGACCCCGGGTGCGAAGTCACAGAGGAGAGGGCGTCTCGGGGAGGCCAGGGACAGGTCTGCGACGAAGTCCAGCACCGTAGTGTCCACGCAGCTCTCCGGATAGGCCGCCATCGCTTCGGCTTGGCCCTGCCTCTCATCGGTTTTCCGCAGGGAGGGGCGAGGCTGCTGGTGGGGATTCTTAACAGCCTTGAATCTGATGGGGCACCATCACCGAAAGGCCAGGGAACATTAAATATTTATAACCAAGCTGATAACAGGATTAGTCGCACCGATAAGGAATGCTCTGACAACGTCCCTTCTCTCGAAGCTTATGGAAGATGACAAGCTTGAGCACGCATGGAAGACTCAAAGGGACAGGCCTCCAGTTCTGAGATCCTTTTCTCTGCGCCACCCGGGACAGTTCCTTGTTGGCAACAACCCCCAGCTCTTACCTGCTGTGCTTTTTGTGTCTGTCTTCACCCCTGCAGCCAACTAATGTTCTCCAGGCTCCTTATCTCGTGTAGTTCTTTAATTTCGTGTTGGATTTTCAAAGCGAGGATGTTTTCCACCGCGATGGCTTCTCCTTGACTTCGGGGTAGGAGTCTTGAATCTTGCCACCATCTGCCAATGGATGTGGAGCAAGTGCATGTGCTTTTAATGATGTCCTGAAGAGGGGCCCTGCCTGCCTGGCATCAAGGGGAGCTGTTTGTCTGGTATCCCAGTGCAGCGGCTGCTGAAAGGCAAGACCTTCAATTAGCTTAAGTAAGCATGGCAGGGGGACCGAGAGTGCATTCCCCAGAGTCGCTGTTGGAACCGGCTTTCTTTTCTTCCCAGGACATCGCAAACAGCTCTCCTGCCACGTTACAAACCCTGACTTCTAAAGTCTGTTTGGATGCAATCAGCCTAACAATTGAGATACTTGACTTTCCTTTCCCTACCTTTACCTCCTACTCATATGAAATAGAGGATTTTATTCCAAG
Source organism: Gorilla gorilla gorilla (assembly GCF_029281585.2). Lineage (NCBI taxonomy): Eukaryota > Metazoa > Chordata > Mammalia > Primates > Hominidae > Gorilla > Gorilla gorilla. Next base: position 26,593,129 of record NC_073230.2, read on the forward strand.
AGGAAAAGTTATGATGGCAATAAAATGAGAAATTTAAGCTCAGGATATTTTCTATGCTCGGGCTTTGCTGTATACTTTTCAGTGTGGGGGACAAAGCAAACTCTCCTCACAAACAAAACCACTTCAAGCTCTTTTCAGAAATGCGATTTGCCCTTGATAAGCCAAAGAGTCAATCAGCTCACCCTCTGCTGAGGAGTCTTCGGACTTTTAAATTGCGGATCGAGTATTTGTTCCTGAACAAATTAAAAAACCTAACACTTCCATCTGGCGTATTTTCCTCATTGATTTGTATTGTTCTACAGTAAGATTTAAGCACAGAAACAATGATTTATTGAAGTATATTTAAGGGAGCTTTTTGGCTATCGTTAGATCGTTATTTTTGAGATAAGAAAGAGATTTTAAATTTGGCATAAGAAAAATAAGAGTTTACTCATTTTATATTATCTCGAGTATCCCAAATATTTTAACAAAAGGGTTCTTTTTCTTTGTTTGCCAATAACTATATTTACTTAATTATTCAGTACTGTGTAAAGATTTATTTAAAAGACCCATTGTGTCAAAGTGACAGATTAGAAGATAATTTTAAAGGTAGATTAGAAGAAGTAGCCTAAAAAGATGAGTGTAGAAACACCCCGGTTCAAAAGAGAACTGCCCAGGACATCAGTCCCTATTAAGGGGGTAAGTTGTGGTTATGATGGTTCACTCAGTACATTGGACAGCTCCCAGAAACCAGAAACCGCCTAATTCTAACAGGTAATCTCAATTCATTTTCTTCTTCCTAGCCTCTATCTGTGTAATCAAAACAGTATAACCTTTCATTCTTCTTCTTCTTTTAACCCATTTGTGTCTGCTGTCTCTCGATCTTTTAATAGATTTTATCTTCTTTTGCTTGTGTTTACTCTTCATTCTCCAGTTTGAATTGTGATAACTCAGGCAGAGAATAATTGAAATTTGTGATCCTGGAAGATGTTAAAGAGAATGAGATCTTTGGTTGTTACTTAGTTGATTTTTGCTAAGCATCTTTCAAAGGGAAGCCTGAAAAATAAATAATAGGATTGTCAACAGTGGCTATGAAGCTAGTAAATGGGAGAACTGATTTTTGTTTCAAAAAAGTAGTAACATGCTTTCTAACCCTTGTTTAAATTAATATGTTATTAAATATTTGGGCAAATTTCTTGTTGACTTTTAAATTATGTTAAATGCTTCTCAGTGACTTATTTTTTATTCATTTACAACCTATTTGCAAGTGGATTAAACACCTCAGTCAATTGAGAATCTAGTTTTGCAATATAATACACTGGAAAACAATGAAGGAAAACATGGTTGATATTTAAATTTAAAATTTCATAAAATGGGGGTCAGAAGCCTTCATGAGACTAAAGAGATAGTTTCATTGGACTGAACTCCTTTATGATTTTAGCCAAGGGAATATATCTTTCTTGCTTGCCTGCCTTCCTTCCTTCCTTCCTTCCTTCCTTCTTTCCTTCCTTGCTCTCTCCCTCCCTCCCCTTACTCCTTTTTCTTTCTTTTTCTTTCTCTTTCTTTCTTCCTTCCTTTCTTCCTTCCTTCCTTCCTTCCTTCCTTCCTTCCTTCCTTCCTTCCTTCCTTTCTTTCTTTCTTTCTTTCTTTCTTTCTTTCTTTCTTCTTTCTCTCTCTCTCTTTCTTTCTTTCTTTCTTTTTTTCCTCCTTCTCTCTTTCAACAGAGCCTCACTCAGTCATCGAGGCTGGAGCGCAGTGCTACAATCATAGCTTACTGTGCCTCAAACTCCTGGGCCCAAGCAACTCTCCTGCCTCAGCCTGCCGAGTACCTAGGACTGCAGGCACTGGCCACCTCATCAGGCTAAAGGTTTTGTTTTTTAGAGAGGAGGTCTAACTATTTTGCTCAGGCCTCAACCAATCCTCTCACCTTGACCTCCCAAATTGCTGAGATTACTGGCCTGAGCCACTGCACCTGGCAGAGAATGGAGATTTCAATAATCATATCACAAAAGGAACTGTAGCAAAAGTAATGGAACCAGTGCCTAGAACTGGGTTGAAATACTTGTATTAAAGTATTAGGAATTTTTTAAATGTCCTAATAGGTACACCTACAGCAATTATTTTAAAATATTTTCTTTTTTATTTCATCATAAAAATCCCAGGATAAACACTTCTGTTTATACCACCTTAATTTCTGTTTATCTTACAAGGTTATAATCATGCTAATATAATTAAAGCAAAAAATGTTAAAATGTAAGTTATGAGTGTTTTTCATTTATAATTATAATTAGTTATATAAATTAACAATTATAGTTATTTCATTTATAATTATAATTAATTATAGGAATAACTGAAATTCTTTTTCTCTGCTTATTGTGAAATGGTCATTTTATTTTTAGAAGACTTTTGCGGGTATTTGGTTCCACAGTAAATATATATGGCAAAAGCAGTAAATTTATAAAGTACCAAGTGATGTTACAGTTCATCCTATTGGAAGGAATCATTATTTTCATTTCTAGATTTGAAAGTTAAGAGATAGATGTTTTTTAAAAACTCAATTGAGGATTAAAAGAAGCTAAGTTCAACCTTGATTCCTCTGTGTTCTAGGCCTATAGTTTATAGTTATTCAGTGACCTATAGGGAGGCATTTATAAAAAGTTTGATAACTCCTCACAAATTTTACTCAAAATATTTCAAGAAATGATTATGAAATGACAATCAGTTTTGCTTATTTGATTATCTAGTTTATTTCTATTGACCATTCCTATTAGACATAAAACATTTTGTTTGTACTATCAAACTGTTCAGAATCAAAGAAAAAAGAAAAAAAAATGACCAAGAATAACTTAAGCAGTAATTCTTGAATGAGCTGAAGCCTGGGTTTAATGGTGCTAAGGGGAGAAAGGTAGATAAATAAAGCATCCAGGGAGTAAAGCAAATATATAAATCCCCCCAATTAAAAAAACCGTACGTTTCCTTCCTCATGTCCCTTCCTCTTTTATTCCAGAAACATTAACTTTTAGGGCAAATGATAAAGATGTGACGAAGGTAGATGTCTGTGATGATTGTAGGAGAAAGGCATAAGAAGTACTCCTTCCGCTGACCTGGAGAAGGGACCAGTGTGTTCTTCCTATTCAATTTCAAATTATGTATGGCTGTGACCACGGCTGGTTTTAGAGATAGAAGAATATATATCCATTTATTTTGTTTTTTTCATTTCATATTTTAGGTAAACTTTTTTGAAGCTCAGTGTATGTACTTTAAAATTCGCAAATTATATACGTGCAGCTTCATGAATTTTCAAAGTGAATGTATCCATGAAACCAGTGCCCAAATCAAGAAATGGAATGCCTTTTTGAAGTTTGAGGTAATGTAAAAACAGTTAAGTTTATAGCTTGAGACTGTTTCACAAAGTGAGCATATGCATAATCTATAAAAATAAATTATATTCTGTATACTATTGTGTCTTTCAGTCAATATTTTATTTATGCAATTTGTGCATATTCTCATTGTTGAATAATATTTCACTGTGTAAATACACCACTATTTATTTGTTCTTTCCTTTTCTTGTTGGTGGACATTTGGATAGTTTCCAATTTTTAGTTACTACAAATAACAGTGTCATAGAGGCTATTGTACATATCTTTTTGTGAGTACATTTATCCTTTCCTGTTTGGGATACACCTGGAATTGGAATAGATTATGCATATGTTCAGTTTTAGTTGTTACTATAAAATTGTTTTCCAAAATGGTTGTAATAATTTACACTGTCACAAATGATATATTGGAGTTCCAAATTCTTCACATCCTCGCCAATACTTGCCATTTTCTATCTTTTTAATTTAAGCTGTCTTAAAGATGTGTATGGGTATCACATTTCAGTTTTAATTTACATTTCCCTGATGATAAGTAAAATTGAGCACCATTTCATGTTAGCCGATTAGTTACTGACTCTTTAATAAAGCACTGCTCCACTGTTTATTGGATTTTTCTAATTTAAAAAATTGATTTGTACGAATATTCTGGGTATAAGTTCCATGTCAGACGTATGTAATGTAAATATCTTCTCCCAACTCTGTGGCTTTCATTTTCACTCTCTTTATGGTATATTTAAAAATTTCAGGCCGGGCGCGGTGGCTCACTCCTGTAAACCTACCACTTTGGGAGGCCGAGGCGGGCGGATCACGAGGTCAGGAGATCGAGACCATCCTGGCTAACACGGTGAAACTCCGTCTCTACTAAAAATACAAAAAAATTAGCCTGGCATGGTAGCGGGCGCCTGTAGTCCCAGCTACTCGGGAGGCTGAGGCAGGAGAATGGCGTGAACCTGGGAGGCGGAGCTTGCAGTGAGCCGGGATCACACCACTGCACTCCAGTCTAGGTGAGAGTGAGACTCCGTCTCAAAAAAAAAAAAAAAAAAAAGAAAAAATTCATTTATATTTTTTCCAATTTTTATGGCGGTAAAATACATATAACATAAAATTTATCACTTTACCTATTTGTAAGTGTACAGTTCGGTGGTATTAAATGCATTCATAATACTGTGCATCACCGTCATCCATCTCAAGAACTCTTTTAATTTTATAAAATGAAAACTCCATATTCATTAAAAAAGTAACTCCTCATTCTCTCCTTTCCTCTGCCCCTGGCAACCACCATTCTACTTTCTGTCTCTTTAAATTTGACTACTCTGGGTAGCTCATACAAGTGGAATTATACAGTATTTGTCTTTTTGTGACTGGCTTATTTCACTTAGCATAATGTCCTAAAGAGCCGTCTATATTTTAACACACATTAGAATTTCCTTTCTTTTTAGGGTTGAATGATATTCCACTGTATGTATATGCCACACTTTGTTTATCCATTCATCTGATGATGGACGCTTGGGTTGCTTCCAGATTTTAGTTATTGTGAATAATGCTGCTATAAACATGGATATCTACAAATCATTTTGAGACCCTGCTTTCAGTTTTTTTGGATGTGTCCCCAGAAGTGGAATTGCTAATAATTTGGTAACTCTGTTTTTAATTTTAAAAATAATTTTGGATTCTTTAACCAACCTCTTTCTATCCTCCCCTCCCACTACCCTTCCAAGACTCTGAAAACCCACAATTCCATTCTCTGCTTCATGAGCTCCACATTTTTGGCACCTACATGTGAATAAGACCACGTGGTATTTTTCTGTGCCTGATTTATTTCATTTAACATAATGTCCTTCAGGCTCATTTGTGCTGCTGTCTAGTTTTAATTTTTTGAGGAACCACTGAACTGTTTTTCGCAGTGGCTCTACCATTTTACATTCCCACCAACACTGTGCAAAGGCTCCAGTTACTCCATATCCTCACCAACACTTGTTTTATGTTTGTTTGCTTAGATAGTAGCCACCTTTATGGGTGTGAGTTTGTATCCTATTACAGCTTTGATTTGCTTTTCCCTAATGATTAGTGATGTTGAGGATCTTTTTATATGCCTGTTGGCTATTTGTATATCTTTTTTTTGAGAAATGTCTCTTCAGGTCTTCCACTCATTTTTGAATTGGGTTGTTTCTTTTTTTTCCAAGAACTTTACTGGATAAAAAGTTTCTATGACTCATTCTGTGTGTTATACATTTTGAAACCTTGTATACATCTGAAAAGTATTCTGAGAAAAGTAATAATTGTTTCTTTATGTATATGTAAGTGAAAATGTTCTCTATATATCCTGGATATCAATCTTTTATCAGATACATGATTTGCAAATACTTTTCTCATTCTATAAGTTGTCTTTTTACTCTATTAATGGTGTCTTTTGATGTGCAAAAGTTTTACATTTTCATGAAGTCCAATTTGTCTATATTTTCTTTTTGCTTGGGCCTTTGGTATCATATCTAAGAAATCACTGCCAAATCCTATGTTGTAAATCTTTTTTTTTTTTTCTAAGAGATTTTAGTTTTAGGCCTTATGTTCTTATGTTTAGGTCCTTGATCCGTTTCAACTCAGTTTTTGTATATGGTGTTAGGTAAGGGTCCAGCTTCATTCTTTTACATGAGGATATTCAGTTTTCCTGATGCCATTTGTTAAAAAAAAAAACAAAAAACTATCTTTTCTCCATTGAATGATCTTGGTATCCTTGTCAAAAATCATTTGACTATATATGTGAGGGTTTATTTCTGGGCATTCTATTCTATTTCATTGGTTTATTTGCCTGTCTTTATGTAAGAATCTCATTGTTTTGTTTACTGTAGTTTTGTAGTAAATTTTGAAATCAGGAAGTATGAATCATTTAATATCTTTAGATGAAAAGAAGTTCTTATTTTTAGTGTAGTCAAAACTATGCTTTTTTCTCCTTAGTGTTGTTTACGTCATGTTTAAGAAATCTTAACATATTTTAACATCATGAAGATATTATTTTATGCTTTCTTCTAAAAGCCTGTTTTTTCTTTAACATTTAGAACTGTAACCAACCTAGAAATGATTTTTATATGGTATGAGTAATGAAGGCGGTGGTCAAAATTTATTTGGTTTTCAATTGACCCAGAAACATTTATTGAAAAGACTATCATATTTTATTAAACTTACTCATTTTATGAAAAAATTTCTAAACTAAATAAGAACTTTTTCTGTTCTTAGGAGTGCTAGGAAAAGAATTCAAATATAAAAGGAAATCAATTCTAGGATTTGTCTATATTTTTAACTATATTTATAGTTAAAAAATTCTTGCTTATAGTCCAACTAATTTCTTGCCATTTTGATTATAATCTAGGTTCAAATAAAAATAAGGACTCTAGAATGCTGTAGTTTAGGGATTGGCTAACATTTTCTTTAATGGATGAAAGAGTAAATAATTTAGTTTGTACTCATGAGTCCTGTTGCAACTACTCAACTCCAGTTTTGTAGTACAAAAGGAGCCATAGACAATGTGGAAATGAATAAGCATCGCTGTGTTCTCTAAAACTTCACTTACAAAATTAGGCAGTGGGCTGGACATGGCCCTTGGGTTATAGTTTTCTCACTCCTGCTCCATTTATTGAGCCTATCTCCATATTCCCTGGTACCCTGGTACACCTAATATGTATACTTGCCAAGATAAGGCCATCAAAAATATAAGTGAATATGAATTTGTTGAGTGTATATTAGATTTATGCGTATATATGTATCTCACATGGGTTGGGGGAGGTGAAAAGAGAATATAAAAATGCTCCTGAAACAACTGAATCTGTAGCTTCTGTCTTTGAAGTTACACTGAGGTGTTAGAGAGTAACAAGAAGCAGCTCTGCACAGGAGGTGTGCATACCGCCTTAAAGTTACCAGTGCAGAGTTTGAATGCTTATTTTTAATCACTGACAAGAAACACCAAATCTGATGATCTACTCTTTCAAATATTAGTATTAGCAGGCTGTAGGTAAATTACATTCAACTAGGAATAAGGAAGGAAGACGTAAAGTTACTGGACAGAACAGTCTTTTACTGTGTGAAGTGCTTCTCTTTGTTAAGATGAACTAATCTCATTGTCTAATGTTGCCAGATTAAATGATGTAGGCAACTGCTGATCCTATCCACCTACATTACCTTCTTTGTGCCGTAGATAATCTGGCAGAGACTGCACGTTGTTCCTCAACATCTACTTGCTCTTTCTGCCTTTTGGTAATAGAACCACCCACACATATTTTAGGTGGCATATTTTTACCCCACTACCTTGATGCCAATGGGATAATGAGTAGCATTGATATGTGCAACTTAAAGTTGGTCTTTTGGATAGCAAATGATGTGCCCTCTGCTTGGTTTTGTTGCCTTCTTCTCATTGCCTAAAATGTGGGAATGTTGGTAGTGAGCTAGAATTAGCCACGTAGCAAAGGATATCACTGTATGGCAAGATTTGGGAAGTTTTTTTCTGTAAAGGGCCAGATAGTACATATTTTAGGTTTTGCAGGCTGTATGGTCTCTGCCACAACTACTCAAGTCTGCCATTGTAGTGGCATAGACAATACATAACTGAATGGGTGTAGCTATTAAGAACTTTCTTTACAAAAGTGGAAGGAAGGCAGAATGTGGTTCTCAGGTAATAGGTTGCTTACACCTGCCTTACGGAACGGCAGAGCAACAGAAAACTGGGACTTAATATAACCTGCAGAGTAGAGCTGTAGCTCTCAAATAGAGAGTAAAGGTGGGAGTATACTTCTAGTGCATCTCATATCTCTTTATTAAAGTGGTATGCTTTCTGCTGGCACCTAAAAATCCAGAAGATGATTTGAAGATTAAGCAGATAGATATGCTTCTTTACATCTATTTTTAAAGTATAATTTATAAAAACTGCATAAAATCTGTCATTACTTTTTTCATCTCAGGTTTTTTCTCTTCCTATGAAATAATTCCATTTCAGTTAGCCTTTGGGGTAAATCTGTCTTTCAAATTTTCAGTTATATTAGTTCTTACATTAGTTGTTGTTTGAACCCTCTCCAAAATCTTTGTTCCTTTTTGTAAATGTGGAAAATTAGAGAGGTATAAAGGAAAAAAATCCCCCAGGATGCTATAAACTACTATGTTCAAATAATTTTTTTCTCATTTCTTATACTACATCTTGGAATATTATTTTTAAAAGTGATTTTCTTTGTAATAGATGTTATAGGTTTTACATTAATCCTTAAATCTATAAGTTATTTGTATATTTGGAGACAATGCTATATGTGTGATTTTGTAATTTAATATTTTTAAAAATATTTTTGCTATTATACTATTCATTTATGATGCGAAGAAAGTATTAGTATAAGTTGAAACACATGAAACAGACAAAAATCAAACTATTTTTAACCTAAAAAATGGGCAGTTTCATTTGGTTGAGCCTAGTTTATTAAGAGGTACTCCCACTTAATGAAAAAGTAAAATTTTAAAATATAATTCATATTATACATTAATATACTACTTGCATTAACATATAACAGATTAGAATAATGTTATCCTACCGCACAGTAAGTTTATTGCAAAGTAAATTTGACAATATATTATACAATTTTTTTCAAAACAATTTTATTGAATGCTTATGAAACGCTTGATTTAAGCCTTGATCCAGAAATTGATCTAAGAGTTGGGTATAAATCAGTGAACAAGATAGGTATCTGAATTTAAAAAATCGTTATTGTGTTGAAGGTGGCGAGTGCTATGGGAGAAATTGTTCAGTATACGGGTGATCAGCAGTGCTGGAATTTGGGGGCAAGTTGCTAGCTTAAATAGGGTTATTAAGAAGAAGTATGATATTCGAATAAATACTCGAAGGCAATAGGGAGTTAGTTAAGTGCAGATCAGGTGAGAAGTTTCCAGGCAGAAGGAACTGACATTTCAAAGAAGATAAGGTAGAAAGATGCTGGGGATATTGGAGGAGCATCACAAAGGCCACTATGACAGAAAGAAGTGAGGGGAAAGAAGGATACTAGGTGATGAGGAGGTCAGTTTGGTAACGGGAGTCAAGATTATACAATGAAGGACTTTTTAGCCATTTAAGGATCTTGGCTTTTACTTTGAGTAAGATGTAATCCATTGGAAACTTTTTACGATTTACTTGCAGTTTGAAAGGATTCCCTCTGGCTAATGCGCTGAGAATAGAATCTATGGGAGAAAAGGAGGGAGAGGGAAACCTGACGAGGGGCTATGCAGTAACCCATATTGGTAGTGGGTGCAGTGATATCAAGGGATTGTTTTCTGGATGTAATTTGAAGAAAGTTCAACAAGATGTGTTGATGGATTGTATGTAGATTGTGAAGAAAAGACAAGAGTCAAGAACGATCTCAAAGTTTTGGCCTGTGTACCTGGAAAGAAAGAGTTGTGATCAACTAACCTAAGAAAAACCCCAGGAAGAGGAGATCTAGGGCATGGCAAAGATCAGGAGATCCATTTCAATCACCTTAAGTTTAATATATTTATTTGACAGACAAGTGGAAACTCTGAGTAAGTTTCTGTCTCTCTCAGGGTAAAAGTAATCTTCATGTCTTACAGGGTGCTACATATTACATTATTTTTACACCCTAATACCTATGAGAACACATTTCATTTTTTCCCTTCTCCCTCACTCATTTTTAGCTATGTTGGTTTCTTTTCCCTTTGTCTTTCTCTTCCTCTTTCTCTCTCTCTCTCTAGACATGGTCTCACCCTGTCACCCAGGCTGGAGTGGCATGAACACGGCTCACTACAGCCTCAGCCTCCTGTGTTCAAGCAATCCTCTCACTCAGCCTCCCCAGTAGCTGGTACCACAGGCACGAACCACAACATCCAGCTAATTTTTTATTTTTTATTGAGATGAGGTCTCGCCATGTTTCCTAGGTTGGTCTCAACCTCTTGGACTGAAGCAATGCTTGCAACTCTTGGACTCAAGCAATTCTCCTGCCTTAGGCTCCCAAAGTGTTGATATTACAGGTGTGAGCCACTGTGCCCAGCCAATTGTTTCTCAAATATTATCTGACTCAATGCCTTTGCATTTCTGCTTCCTCTGACTGTAATACTCTTTCTCAGATATTCACATATCTCACTCTGTCATTTCCATCACTCTGATAAATGAGTCCCTCGATAATCCCAGTTTATCAGAGAAGCACTCTATATTATATCGGGTGATCCCTTACCACCCTATATAAACTGGTACTCTCCTCCTCTGTCTTGCCCTCCCTAACGCTCTTACCTTGCTTTTTTCTCCATAGCACACAAACCACCTGGCACAATGTATATATTTTCGTATTTACTTGTTTAGTTTTGATTTTCTTCACTAGAATATGAGTTCCAAATGGTAGCCATGGAGCTGTGCTGCTCAGATTTTTCTTTCAGCTTCAAGGATTGCAGTTAGCTAACATGTTTCTATTGCAGTGCCTTAGAGAGCCAATACAGTACTCAAGCCTAGACCATGTTCTTTTTGGACAGCCCCAACAGAAAAGGAATATTAGGGCTTGGTCATTCCTGCCCAATGTGGGACTTGTCCAAAGTCCCACATTTGCTCCAGATCTCCCCATTGTCTTTGATGAGACTTTTTTCAGCTCTGCAACACAGTCTGACGTTCTTCTTGCCTAGTCCTGATTCCTTCCCTTTTTCCTTTCATAAATATCAGATTCGTATTCTGGCCTCAAGCTTCACCCACATCAATTCCGTTTCTTTCCCCTTTATATTTCACAAGATTTACCATCCCACCTTCCACCCTTCCCAAATCTCTTGTATTCCTGACTTGCTCTTAAGTCTTAGTATCTTATTCATGAAGTATCTGAATGGAGACAGTTGTTACTGGGAGCATTCTAAGTAAGTAGTAATTTGGGGTTTAGGGATTGGGTTACCCGCCCTCCACCCCGCCCATGGCTGACACTGAGAATCTCATCCTGGATGGTGGGTAGAATGCAGATAGTCCCTGGCACAAAGAAGTGGTACATTTGCTAAAAATTTCACTAGGGTGACTGGAAAGGATGTTTGAGTGGAGGGAATTATACTAGGTGGTGTAATATAAGTGTGGAGGACACAAAGGATAATGATATTGACTGATTGTTAATAAACCGCAATGATGTCCTAATGAAAAATAGTGAAAAGTTGCAATCAGTTAACAAATAATTTCTAAAAAGTGTGAAGGCCAAAGTTTTATCTCCTGCAATGGGAGAAGAGAAAAAGCTGAAAACCAAATTTAGGACTTAATAGTTAGAGTTGTTGAGTTTCAAAAACGGTTAAATGATCCACCAAGAGAGCAAAGGTCCTGTTGAATCATAAGCTATGGGTGCCAGCTGGACATTTTGGAGTGTTGTTTCCAGGGATAGCAGTCAGGAAGAGGAGCCGTCATCCTCTGATAAGCAGGAGGAGGTAGGAGGAAAATGTAGCGAACTCCGATGATCCACTTTGGTGCCTCTTGGCCCTCCCTTGCTCAATCGTGACTGAGGAGGATATGGTTACACCAGAATCAGACTTCTCAGGAAACCTAGTTTGAGCTACATCACTAGGTAAGTTCCCAAGACCATCAGAGATGATGCCTGAGGTGGGGAAAATTTAGAATATGGAGTGGAAAAGGAAGACAAGGAGTACCAATTATAACTTCAAGAACTGCAGTAATGGGATTATAGTTGGTTCCACTAATCCCTCTCTTCTAAATTTTGGCTCAGGAAGAGAGACTAACTGAACTTTGAAGGGTCCAACACCCAACTCATGTATAGAGACGTGAAACACATGGCACAAAGAGTGAAGTGTGGCATCTGTAGAGGTGCGATGCTCAGATCTCTGTTCTAGGAAGAAATTGTTCAGCTCTAAGGAGTGCACTTAGCTGACTGCCTTCAACTGCAACATCTACTGAATCCGCTGCAACTTTCAAGCTGAAGACATGCTCTTCTCACTGAGTCTCCAGCCAATGACTGAACATGGTGATAGTAGTAAAGCCTGGCCATTTTTGCCCAGTATGAGACTCTTCTAATAGAAAAGCTCTGTGCTGTAGCTGTTTCTTGTATTGGCTGAGACAGCGCTGTATCTGCAGCACAGTCTAGTGCTCTCTCTGCCCAATTTTACTTTCTCCCCTCTTTCTTTTCACAGATGTTATATCTTTATGACAGTCTGAAGCCTTTCTTGGCCAATTCTGCATATTTCCTCTTTATAGTTCATAGTTCACTTACCCTTACCCCACCACATGTATTTACCTCTTGCATTCCTGTTCTCAGTATGAGGGCAAGAGTTATCTTTTTAATTCTGAACTAAATTTCCAGTGTTTTGAACAGTATATTCCAAGTTACAGGCATTAAATAAGTACATTTTGAAAATTGCAACCTGAGTTACACATGATAATTATCTCCCTTCTCATTAGTTTGTAAGCTCTCTCAAGACTGATATGATAATAATAATAATAATAGTAAAGTTACTGAGCACTTACTATGTGTTAAGTGCTGTGCTTACATTACCTCATTTAATACTTACCTTAACCCTGTATAGAAGGGTTTCTCCTTTCCTCATTTTTTAAGCAAGTCTCCAATAGATTGAGTTTACAATGTGCAAATGCCCAAGTATCATTTTTTCAAGGAAGAATATTGCAATAAGTTCATTAGATATTTCCATTAAATAATTTCAAGCAATGATACTAAGGGTATTATTTGTATTTATTTCTGTCTTATATTATCTCTTCTAAATGTAAGGGATTTACTTAAGCTCAAAAATGCTGGTTGTATCAGAACTAACAACTTTGAAATGGAAGGCTTCCTAACCATTTTCCTGCTTCTTGACTCACCAAACTTCGGGCAGGGTTTTCTGGTTATCCTGCCGCTGTCTTTAACTTCTTTGTGGCTTCTGATAGCTATCATTTGAGGATTACAGAATCTCCTTTTGGTTAGTATCATGGATGGAGAAAACCATTAACATGGTGGAAGCTATTACTTCTTGATCCCTGTGGGTCCTGAAAGATGATGACCTTGAGGAGCATGTTCAAATTCAAAATTTTAAAACAAATCTCCCTTCACTTTATCCAAGTAGCCTTAAATTTATATCAATCATCTTGTTTAGCAAAGTGATTTGATATACTCTTTTTATCGTCTTCCTAGAGTACAGACTCAAGAAGACTTCTTTCAATACATTCGCTTGGGATTTCATGCAGTATTCAGATTGAATTTTGAGCTTATCCTGTTTCTTTATGTGAGAGCCACACTGGCACTCCTACACAGCATTAACTTAAAGACCCTTTAAAAGTGAAGTGCCCACACCCAAGAATGGCTGCTGGATCAAAAGAACTGTTGTGGAGTCTTTCACTCCCTTTTTGTCCCATCTATGTATGCAGTCTCAGTCTTTCTCCCTATCTCCCCAGACTTCAGAATTTAGTATGTTACTCCCACCTGGATTATTATACTCTAGATTTGATCTGTTATTCTCCTCCATGCTTAGATGACTTTGAAGTGGCTCTTGGAACCATTAGCAGCAGATTGGTTATCTTCAGTAGGAATCTCTGCTTGAGGTTCTTCTTTACAGAATTCTAATCTGATGGTTGTTATAGGCTAACTGATCTCTCTCTCTGTCTCTGTCTTTCTCTCTGTGAATGCATTAGGGATTCTGTGATCAATTTTTTATGTTCATTATAGGGTAAAGTTATAAGATGGTAGACATAAGTAAAGATGGTAGAGATTATTAGATATTAAAAAAGCTTTTTAAGATACTAGAGAAAAAATGATCAAATGGTTAAAAAAATTTTGAGAATTTATCTGTACTTTATAGATAAAGACTTGCAAGGTTTGTTTTGTTCTAACTCTAGCTCATAATCTGGTGACCTTGACCTTGCTTGAATATCAAGTTTGAACTTGATGTTCTATGGAAGGCAAAAACTGTGTAGGGCAAGTATGAGCTGGTTCAGTAATACCCTTGGAATTAATAAACTAACAACATAAAGAAATACCATAATGTTGTTAGCCATTGTCAATTTACTTTCTGTCATCTGAGAAGAAACACTCTACACACACACTATTATAGTGGAGTGGGACCCTGGGTCCTTAGAATTTTTAGGGTTCCATATTGTATCTTTTCTCTTTTCCCATTTTTCTCACCTCATATTTTCATTCAGTGATCCTCAGATCTCATAATACTCTCTTTTTCCACTAGGCTAGGGGCTCCACCATGACTGATATTATAATACTAAAATAAATTTTAAAACTACTGAGCACTTACTATGTATTTGGCACAGTGCATGTGCAGTCTCTTTACCTCTGATTCTGCCTTGTCTTCAACCATGATATGCATCCTATCTAGACTGAGAAATTTTCTTGTATTTGAATGATCAGTTTCATTCTTTATCATGTATCTCCAGAGGGAATTAGTCTTTTTCCAGTATGATATGACTATGGTTAATAACTTGATTAAAGCTTTGGTGGATTAGTTTAATTACCTAGGTTAAATATTGGCCTGGAGTATTCCACTGCAGCGTTCTCTAAGAAAAGCAGAGTAATTTTGATGCATATTGGTGTGATTGTAGGATGAAGTTATATATATTACATACCCAATCATTTAAAGTATGCTATCTTTAGGATCTTAATTTGTTTAACGTTATGGAGAATTAGGTTCATAATGTGACAGTGATAGTCCTGAAGAAATCAATCAAGATATATTTCTAAGTAACAGTAATGGAGAGAACACTGGCTTTTAGGAAGAGCACAAGTCCTCTCTCTAGTCCTTCTCTTACTTCATTTCCAAGGAAGATAAGTAATTTCTGATGGAGATTCTAGGACATTTTATTGGGTCATCGTCCTAGTGGGCAGAACTTGCAAAGGTGAAGCTTCTGCCCACCTACTGGTTTTTGTTTCTTCTTCTTGTTCTTTATTCCATTGTATGAAAGTAATAAGATTTCTGGAGTCCTCACATGTCAACCTGTCCTCTGATTTCATTTTCCTCCTTTCTGAGTCTGTGAGTCTTTTTATTCTATGGAAGTGGGGGTATTCTTTAGACAAGCCTTAATGAACACAGATCAGAAAAATGCAAAGCGCAGCTTTGAACATAAGGGAATGACTCTCATTTGAACCGAAGACCGCCTGTCTCAGAATGACCAGTTAGCTAAAGAGTAGATTCCTGGACCCAACTCAAAGACAAAGAATCAGAATATCTAATGGTATACAGAGATTACCCTATTTAGGAGATTGTTATGTATGCTTAAGAATTGAGGTTTAGTTTAGCAGTGATTCTTCATCCTGGCTGCGTATTAGAATTTCCTGTGAATTGACAACTATTGATAGTGGAGCCACATTCCTAAGAAATTAAATCAGCGTTTAAGCTGAATTTCTCCAAAGAATTCTAAAATGCAGTGAGATTTGAAAGCCATGGGTTAGGAAAATAGTGTTACCTGAATAGTACAATCTTATCTTTGACTTACTTTGCTTTCTTTCTGACCTTGTGGTACATGGTCCAATCAAAGCTGGATTCTTATACAACCAGCGCGGTCAACACTTCCAACAGGAAGAAAGATGAGACATATTTGGAATTAATAATAACAAATATGAACTAGAATACTTGTATTGAGCTATTAGCCTGGGAAACTTTATTATAATAAGTTATAAACCTAAAAATACAATCATGAGGTAAATTCAAGTTACATACATTGTTTACTAAAAAAATGGATTAGATTTTTAAGCATATTAAACCAACAATTCTCCTCTGAGGTTTGAAAGATAATAATCAGAGTATCATTTAAAATGAAGAGAAAAACCTTCTCTGTCTTATTCTTCCTGTAGGTGATAGTAATCTGATGCATGAAGTCCCAATTACTGCAACTGCCGCTGGGTTTTTAAATCACCATTATATTGCTAAGGCATAAATCAGTACTCAGATTAATGTTTTATGTTTGTGTGTCAGGTGATCTCCTATATGGCTTCCCAGGGTTCTTAGGTATGGGGCATATTTTCTTAAAGGATTCTATATTCAAATGTAACACACACGCACACACACACACACACACACACACACACAGACACACAGTGCTCTGAAATATGTATATTTGTCTATACGGTTACTGAAGTTGCCATTTATAAATTTTATTTCTTTGGTGATAATAATTTTAGTGAATCTGAGCATTCATTTCATTGATGTGACTTAGCTTTCTTGTTTTGAAAACAGTAATGGTAATTTAAACGAACAGAAAAATCAGCAGTGATTTGTGTAATGCAATGTTTGAATCAAATGGTTAAGACCCAAATCTCAAATTACAGCACACTGGATATATTTTGTTCATCAGAGAGCTGAATTTGCTAAGAATATTCATCCATAAAGGGAAGGAAAAATCTACGTGCATCGATCCATTATCACATTGCCTTTATTGATAAATAATGATAATTGTGAAGATGTTAATTTGTTTCATTTCAGTTTTAAATCATTTTACTGCCATTATTCTACTAAATGCTTAAGTAGATTAGGGTAGAAATCAATAAAAGGGTATGGTTTTTATGGTTAAGATGCTAATTCTAAAAAAAATTGTGTAGGTAGAAATAATGCTAAACTTGTTAAAGAGTTTGCATATTACAAAAAGAGTTACAAAATACTATGTTTAGGGTATCTTAAAGCTCATAAAAAATTTTCGGTAGCTAAATAATATTTTAGGTTTATAAGACACAATCATCTACATCTAAGGCAGACTTGGGAAATGAGCTTGGTTTAATGAGGGAGTGTGAATAAATTATATAAGCTTTAAAACCATCTAAGTAAATTTCTGCCCTAATATCAATTTCCATTTTCTCAAATCTACTTGAATCCCAGATTATTTTGATTTGCTATCTGCAGTTATCTCCAAATGTCTTTGAAGGTTATCTCTATCTCTTAATCCATGTGACATATTATTATCAATAAAGAACTTCTCTGACATGCTTTCACACAAAACCTTCAATTTCTTAATAGTTTATTTATTTTGTTGTATAGCTATACACCCAAATATATTTATATAACAAAATATTGTATCTATATAACAAAATTAATAAACTCTTATATGTATATATAAAATCGTATACATATAAAATCCTCAAATCCTATGAGTACTATTAAAGACCCTTCAGACTCACCCTGTATTTTTACTTACCTTTTACCCTCACCTGCCCTCTTTCATCTCTCTTAGCCATCCCAAGAATACATTTTCTCTTTCCTGATTATTTGCCCTGGTACTCCCTACTCTTCTCATTCTACACCCCTGACTTACATTATTTCACTCCTCTGCCCAAAATGTTTCCCATTTCCTAATTGGTCTCTGAATATCTTGCCCTGCTGCAACATATATTTCATTCAATAGCTAAATGTGATTATTTTAACATGGGAAATCTGATCACCACCACCCTGCCTACAACCTTTAAATGATTTTAATCATTCTTAGGATATATTAAGAAATCTCCGATATGACTAACAAAGCCTCCAGTAATCTGATCACTGCCAGCTTCCCTGTAACCATCTCTCAGTTTTTCTCTTTGCTTTAGACATATTTATGCTTTTTGAATTCCAGGGATAGGCCATAATACCTAAAAGGACATCTGACATGTAAAACATTTTCCCTGCCCTTTGCCACCACATCCTTCTGATTTTTTCCAGTTCTTCAGGTAGGAAATACAGAGATTCTAGTGTTGGTATGTTTTTAATAAAATAAAAAACAAGTGACTTCCATTTTTAGGCAAGGTGGAGCAAAAGGCACTGAATTTACCCTACTACCTGAAAAAAAGAGACAATGGAAAAAAATATGAAAAACTTCTCAGGTGGTCGGATTTTCAAACAATCTGCAAAATCTTCCAATCACCTAACCTGTGGTTGTAACTTTTGGTCACTTAACTAGCCACTATGCATTTCTTCTGTAATGCCATATCAGTAAATTTAATTTTATGTATATTAAAATCAAATAAAATTCTCCTCAAAAAGAATCAAAGCCATAAATGTAAACATAAAACTACAAAACTCCTAGAAAAAAATACAAGAAAAACCTTTGTGATCTTGATTTCAAATGCATGATCCATAAAAATATGAAATTGATAAATTAGGCTTCATCAAAATTAAAACTTTTGCTTTTCAAAGCATGGTTAAGAAAAGTCAAAGTCTAGGAGAAACGATTTTCAAATTGCATATTCAAATACTTAGGAAGTGTATTTAAATTATATTGAAAATACTTTGAAAACATAATTATTAGAAAATAAACCATCCAGTAAAAAGCTGTGCAAATTTTTGAACAAATATTGCAAAAATTCAGCAAAGAAAAAATACTTATAGTAATAAGCACATGAAGAAAGGCTCAACATCATTAGTCAACAGGGAAATATAAATTAAAACCACAATGAGATATCATTATACACCTACCAAAAGTGGATAAATTAAAGAGACTAATTATACTAAGTGTTGGCAAATATGTGGAGAAATTGGACTTCTTATGCACTGCTAGTTGGAATGTAAAATGTTATGACTGCACAATAAAAATTCTATCAGATTTTAAATGAGTTAAACATATACCTGCCCTACGATCTAGCTGTTTACTCCTAGTTATTTTGCCAAGAGAAATAAAAGTATATAAGTGGCACACAAATGTTTATAGCAGATTTACTTGTAATAGCTGCAACCTTTCTTATAATTTTGTTGTGCACCATCCAAATGTTCATCAACAAATGAATAGACAAACTGTGATACATCTGAAGAATGGAGTACTACTCAGCAGTAAAAAGGAATGAATTATTAGTACACATTATAAAAAGAAATCAATCTTAAATATGCTGAAAGAAAATAGATAAAAGTACATATTCTATTATTTCATTTGTGTAAAGTTCTAGTAAGTGCAAACTAATCTATCGTAACTGAAAGCAGGTCAGTGGCCAGTGAACTAGGGGTACATGCTTTACCGAGAGGAATTCTTAAGGGAGATGAGGAAACTTTCGGTGGCAAAGGATGTGCTTATTATTTTGATTGTGGTGATGATTCCATAGGTGGATCCATATATCAAAACTTATCAAATTGTATTTAAATGTGTAGTTTATTATATGTCAGTTATACCTCAATAAAGCTGTTTTATCTTAAAAAAGAAAAGAATGTGTCTGATAGGCAAAGCTTCCCTTAAGCTACTTCTGTAGCTCTCCTGAGTTGATGAGAGGTGAAATTCCTCAGCAGAATGTGTGGGGTGCTACCAAGATTAATAGTTGCTAACTGAAAGGTTTGGAGAATGTGACTTCTATTGACTTGAGAATGGATCTGGGTTCTTGAAGTATAAACCTGGAAATTCGCAAAACCTTATAAGCTGTTATCAGTTTAGTTATCTGGCCCATGATCTAATTATGCATTTCTTATATTGTCTAGTTTTGTGTCACCTGAAATTCAGTAAGATTGCTTTGGACCCTGTTGTTTAGATTATGTTTGTAACACCCAATGCAGATAGAATTTTGTGGAATCCAGTTTGTACTTGCCTTAATTGATTTTGGTAACTCTGAAAAAGGCTTTCAAAGAAAAATTTTAAATAAAATTTTATAGTGAATTACACATACTGAACATGTTTTTAAAAATATCTTGATTACATTTATCATCAATATGAAACCTAATGCAATTCTCATCCTAAATATTGATGATTTTTAATGTAATTCCATTATTTTGAAAGCTTGGAAAGTCTCTATTTGTGGTGAACAATTAAATGTAGGACCAATGGTTTTAGTAAATAGACTAAAAAATATGAAAACCACATAACCCAACTAGTTATATAATACTAAACAAACTTTCTGAAACATATTTTTAGGGCTATATTCAGTCAAAAATACTTGGAATCAGCAGTTTTTCCATGGATTATTTTTTCTGATGGCTTAATATTCTGGTCTTTGCATGACTGAAATTATAGTTGGAGTACTGGAATTTACATTGCAGTAAAATTCCCTTCCTTTGCTGTTCAATGGGTATGGCTTTTAATTAGCTGATGGCTTTTAGTTTTCCTAATGTTATAAAGATTATTCAGTTATTATATATAAAGTACATAAATAATCATATTTTAAGCCACATAGAACAAAATTAATTAGGATTTTTAAAAATTGAAAAGTAATAATATATTTATTTCACATTAAACATGAAATCAATATTATTATATAACCTTGCTCACATAGACAGTATTAGGCCTTATCTTCACAATCAATAGTGAGATTCTATCTAACTCTTAACAGTTTGGTGGGGCAGTTCTTACTAGTCTATAATTGTTAGCCCTTTTTAAAAAGACCCCTTTTAAAATCTTTTTTACAGATTTGTTAAGCAGGTGATTTTTAATTGAATAACATTGCTTACCTAAATTCAAGTGATAAGGTTAAAATATGCTTCTATTTTGTAGGTTAGCTTGTACTCATTCATGCTACTGGAGATCTAGACTAGCAGTTTGTTAGGAACAAACTTTGTTTTCAGATATTACTATTCTAATAATGACTAAACTGTACACTTTGGTGTTATCGTTAATATCACATTGGCCTTTGCCAGACATATCTATTTTGTCTAAAGACTAGTTTGCCAATTTTACTCCTAATTTTGTTTGTTTTTGTTTTTGTCATATCTATCTCTTCCTCTCCATTCTTTTCTACAGCTGTAGTTTGGCACTTAAACTATCTTTCAATGGGACAAGAATGCTAACCTCTCAGGTAGACTTTCAGACTTTTCCCAGAAAAATATTTGAGTCATGGTAGAAAGAATCATATTTCAATGCCATTTTGATGTGCCAATTCAAATACTTCATCTGTCTCTTGAAGCTTGACCTGATTTTTAATTCTTAACTTTATTAAAATATAATTTCATGTTTTGTCATTGTTTTCAAGGTTTCCAACTACTTGCACTCTCCCTATCTTCTCTAGGAATATACTCTTTAGCAGCACTATCTAATAAAAATATAATGTAAGTCATATATGTAATTAAAGTTTTTCTTCACATATACCCTGTAATAATCTGAGTCTAATCAAGTACAGAAATCACACAGTAACTTAAATAGGGGAAGTTTAATATAAAGAATTATTAAGCTAAGATAAAACTATGAAGATTTAAAAAGAACTCTAAAAAGTATCCTAGAGCTGAGGAAGAGTAGTCAAGGAAGGATAACCTTGAAAGTGGGGGACCTCTTTCAGGCTGAGGTCCATAATCCCTGGAAAAAAGTATAATTTCAGCTCACTGGACAGCAGACAATTTGCTAGATTACCTGGGCAAGAGTGATGGTCTACAGTTGCTGAGCAGCAAGGAACAATCCTCGAGGGTGCAATTGTGACAAGCTGAGGCTAGTAGGTGGGTATTCAGAAAGGGTTGGGGCACTCTTGTGGGTGTGGTGTCTGTATCAGAAGGGTTATGGGAAGGTGATGAGGGCCTGTGCACCCTGGATACATAGTTAGGGATGAGCACCAACAAATAAATGTCCTCAAGCACCCACATGTGGAGTGGTTGTTTATCAGGAACAAGATAAAACCCCAAAGCTCAGCAGTCAGAACCGGGAAGAGAAGTCTTCTGCATCCTGCAATGTCCCTCTAGCACCTGCAACTGACAAAGCTTAAAATCATATTGCCTATAAAAGAGAAATGTTTAAGAATCCAGTTCATTATCACAGAGCATGTACTTAAGGGTGACTTTGGGACTCAGATGTAATAAATTGATAATGGACACAGCCATATTAGAAAAACTCAGGTGAAATAAATAAATATAGTATTGAACGCAATTTCACAAAGCATTATTTCAGCATTTAACCAATATAGAATTGTTAATGAGATATTTTACTCTTTTAATACTAAGTATTCAAAATTCAATGTATATTTTACACCTACAACATAATTTGGACACCAGATTTTCATTGTATATATTTGATGTATATTTAAATTTCATAAAATGTATAGTTGAAAAGGTAGATTCATATACTCAAATTATGTCACATTTACTTACCAGTTTTCCAATAACTTAATTGAGAACCCCAAATCATTTTTATTAACATTAAAATGCATATTGATAAAACTGATTCAGTTATTAGAGGAATTGATAGAACTTTAAAACAAAAGTATATTAATTTCAAGATGGTATCTGTCCAAGTTAAGTAAATTCACTAAATCTTCAATAACTTCACATTATTAACATTAAATTCAAAAGGGTTTGGCAAAATTGAAAATTATGAATTTATCAATATCGACAAAATGTTCTTCAAAATTTCTTGCAGTTTTTCAATTTACATAATGCTGTCAAATACAATTAAAGTTTTGCATTTAGATCCATGTTAGATAAATGAATAAAAGCATTATTTTTGATTATAAGATGAAGTTTGAGTTTTAAAATGAATTATCATATCTGTTTAGCTAAGTCACAAATAAGCTTTTCCTTTCCTTGGAGGTTCAAATTTAGCTTATTCGTATGCCATTTAATATGGCTTATAATTTGATAAACAAGAAGCCCATCAGAATTTTAAATAAATTTTGTTAGCTTGAATTTAAAGGAACAGAGGAATTTTATAACAAGATGTATCTAGGTCCTTAACTTTCTGTAGACATGAAGCAGGCAAAGTTATTTAGCTCTACACACAGGTGAAGATAGAGCCATGTGTCATGGTAAGCCACTCTCAGGCAACTCAGTTGGCTTTAATTAAGTAACTTTAATGTGTTAGCTTTGTAATAGATTTGTCATTACTTTGAACCTTCCTTTCCTCCTTCTCCCTTTTTGAATTGGAGCACGCGTTGAAGTTTTCCTGTCTCTTTTCCACCATTGTATGTGAACAGATGCCTTGTTTCCTCACATTGAGGAGAACCATTCTCAAGGAACTTCTTCCAAGGAACTGTGCCTAGACTCATCTCTACTTAGACTTGATGTAGATGAAATTCTCAACTTGTAGTTGATGCAATAATGAAAGGATGCTGTTAGGGGTCTTGAAATGGGTGAAATTGTTTTGTACATGGAGGGATGTGAGTTTCTGTGGCCAGTAGCTAGGCTGTGATAGTTCGTCTCCAGAGATCCACAAATAATTATTCTCCTCCCTGGATGGGCATGCCTGTCTTCCCATTAAGAGGTGGAGCTTATGTTCCCTTCCCATTGAACTTGGGTTGGGACATAATTCCAGTGGAATGCAGAAGAAGTGATGGTCTAGATTGCAAAGCCCAGGATATAAAAGGCCTGAGAGCTTCTCTTTCCTTCTTAAAATTCAGCTTCAATGCTGTGAGCAAGCCCATGCTGTTACATCAAAATACACAATTTGAGTGTAATTGAGCCCAGCTGATGTTCCAGGAGATGGTTGGCACCAATTTGTTGGTTATGCGAGTGAACCAATATTGAAGTCAATACTCAAGGCTTAGTTAAGACACCCCAGCTGATGCCTCATGGAGTGGAGGCAAGTTGTCTTCTCTGAGGTCTACCCAAATTGCAAACTCATGAGCGAACAGTTGAGTTCTTTTTAATTCACCAAAGTTTGGTGTAATTTTTAAAGCAATAATAAATAACCAAACACAATGCTATATATTATTTTTTGGATATATACCCTCATACAATAATTATATGTGTATCTGTATATATCTATATCTATAGATCTGTAATATCTATATCTATATCCATCCATGTCTATGTCTATGTCTGTATCTATATTTATATATATCTATTTATATACCTATCTATATGTAATAGACACAGAGAGATGCCACCCAGATTCCACTTTAAAGAGATTTTGCTGCCCATCTGCAAGGAATATCAGCAGAGAGCCTCCAGTTGTTAGATCCTTCACAGCAGTGGTCTCCAACCTTTTTGGTACCAGGGACCAGTTTCATGGAACACAGCTTTTCTGTGGACCAGGCATAGGACAGATGGTTTTGGGATGATTCAAGCACTTTACATTTATTGTGCACATTATTTCTATTATTATTACATTGTAATATATAATGAGATTTCTAAATTGTTCTATTATATTCTGCTACTCTATTTCCATTATTATTACATCATAATGTGTAATGAAACAATTACGCAACTCACCATAATGTAGAATCACTGAGAGCCCTGATCTTGTTTTTCTGCAGCTAGATTGTCTAATGTGGGGACAATGGGAGACAGTGACAAATCATCAGGCATTAGATTCTCATAAGGAGCATGCAACCTAGGTCCTTTGCATGCACAGTTCACAATAGAGTTTGCGCTCCTATGAGAATCTAATGCTGCCAGTGATTTGAGAGGCGGCAGAGCTCAGGTAATGCAAGTGATGATGAATGGCTGTAAATACAGGTGAAGCTTTGCTCGCTCACCCACTGCTCACCTCCTGCTGTGCAGCCTGGTACCTAATAGGCCATGGCCAGTACTAGTCCATGGCCCAGAGGTTAGGGACACCCTGCTTTAGAGTTTTCCACAGTGCAGGGGCCCATCTTGCTTGAGGTTATGCTCTTTCTGTGGCATCCCACACCTAGTGATTGAATGAGGAGGGCCAGGTTATTTTAGCCCGATGAAGGATATTCTTTTGGATAATATTCCATGCAGAACTCCCTGCCGGGTTGACCTAGTCTTTGTTGAGCCTGCACCCCAGTGACTTCTTCCTCTGCCCAACCCTACTCTCTCTCCACTCCTTTCATAGACGTTGGTCCTTAAAAAATATTTTACATCCAATATTCTGTCTCAACATCTGCCTTCACAGGACCCAAACTTCAACAATACCTGTATATCTATATCTACTCAATTTACTTAAAAACATTGATTAGATGCATATCAGATTTATGATTTTACCATAGCTTTTTTTTTTGACGAAATAAATGGGAAGAAAGGAGTAAGAGGGGGAATATAAAGAATTTCACCTTAGCTTTAGGTTTTAATTTGCAAATCTGAAATAAACATGAAACATTTAATATTTGGCATGTACATGGATTTTGGTTCCATTATCATTTGTACTTTTTCTTGGTCTTTGATTAATTTTATGAAACGTCTGTTTTATACAGATCTGGTTGTTTCTTAGGTTTCTCTACTTAGCATTATGTTTTTTAAGACATATGTATGTTACTATTTTTATATGCATACAATATTTTCCCTGTTTCTGCATGTAGTTTATAGTGTGCAAATCTACATTTTTATCTATCTCCTTTCCCAGTGGTGGACTCACAGATCTCCAACTTCTCACCATAACAAACAATCATTTTACCACGTCCCTTGTAGATAGGGTCATAAATTTCATTCAGCATGAAACAGGTCAGTAAACGCTGTATTTGAGATAGGCTACATTAATATATGTAACTTTAAAGACTCATGTCCTTTTTCTCTCCCTGACAATTTAAATTAAAGGCCATAGAAAGAAACCTTTTAATCCCAAATTAAGGGGCCACTGATTTTCCCACAGACTTACTAATGAAGTGAATCAAGCCATTATGGTGTATTTTAAATTCTGTGTGAATATTGAGTGTTGTTAAGTAGTCGTTAAAAAGTACTTATGGAAAGAAAAATTCTACCATGCAAGTATATGAAAATTGTTGATATTGTTATAAACTCATTTGAAAGTAGCGTATTATTTGCTATGCAGTCTGTCATAACTTCTTACTTAAAAAATACTTGTAAGTACTATGAAAGAATTACCATTTTCTGCCCTGTAATCATGAATCTTGGCATCTTTGACAATTCATCTCATTTGAGTTGAAATTATGAATCATAAATAATACCATCTATCAAATTTTCAGTCTCATGGCTAACATGAATAACCAACTTGGACACTGGTCAACATTATGTACTAGTTGTAACCTAACTAAAGTTTAAATTTCTAACAGAATATAAATTACTTTCTCCTTATGAACAATGATTAAGCATATTGAATGATGACACTTTTTTACTTCACTGCTTTAGAAATTTGGAATGTTAAAAAAATTGTTTTTCAAAATAAAATTTAAGATTGTTTTTATTTCCAGCTGAGAGCTATGTATGGTCAATTAGAGGTGGCTACAAATTATTTAACGTACTTCTCATGGAGAGGTAGTGTCTATGCCTTACCTCTTGAATCTGAGGAGTTTCTGATATCTTTGGTCAATAGAATGTGATAGTGTGACATTGTGTATGTTTCCAAGCCCACCTATTAAGAATTAGTGGCAGTTAGTTTTCAATTCTAACCTCTTGGAATGCTCATTCTGAGGGCAGCCAGCTTCCGGGTAAGAAATCTGACTATGCTGGGAGGGCCATCCTATGGAAAAGCCCAGGCCAGTCACGTGGATAGCCACTTGGAGAAAGATGTCTAGTCAACTCCTTGCTGTTCCAACCATTTCAGTACAGTCATCAGACGTGTGGGTAAAAAAGACTTCAGATGAACCTAGACCCAGCCACTATCTGACTGTAATCAAATGAGAGACCCCAAACAAGAATGAGTCAGCTGAGCTCAGTTGACGCACAGAATGATGTGAGATAATGCACAGAATGATGTTGTTTTATGCCATTAAGTTTTGGGGTGATTGATATGAAGCATTTGACAACAGGAACACTTCATCTCCACATTGTTACTCAGGATTATAAGATGTTATGGTAATTATGCAAAAATAAAATCTATCAATGGGGGTCATGTGATCTTTTTTACTAAGAGTTTGTGTCTATCTGTGATACTGAGATGGAAAGCAGGAGGAAACAGGAAATAGTGTGTAGTTTCTGAATGTTTAAAGATTGGACTGTGTTTGAAACTTATTACTGCAGTGATCTATTGGCCAAAGAAGACAAGAAAGAAAAAAAGACACATGTGTTTGCAACTGAGGATAAGGTTAATGAGTCTGAAAGTGATTAAGAGTAATGAGAGATTGTTAGAGCACTAAAGAGTGTTTTTTTTCCCAGAAACTCTTTCATCGTCCCCACAGAGGACATTTAGCATTTCTCTGAGGGACTATACAGACTTGGCAAATTATTATTTTGTAATTGAATCTACACTCCTATCTATTTGGAACTGTGGATATGTTATCAGAGTATATGAAAATTTATCTCTGAATATTTGTATATTGTCCACGTTCTATCTTTGAGTCCTGGATCTGTACTTATGAGACTTGTAATCTCCAGCAAACAACCTAGATCACTGACCTTCAGTATTTTAATCTGTAAATGAAGATAATGACTGAAACCAATTCAGAAGTGTTTGTTGTGAAGAACACATGAAAGACGGCACGAAAAAGTCCGGAGAATGTCTAGCAGACACTCAATTCTCAAAGTTATTACTATGATTAATATTACTATTATGCCCATTTAAATGATAATAGACAATGAAAAGTAGCAGCAAGGCAGATTGTTTAGAAAATGGTTAAGTTCACTGTTTCTCTATTTTCAAGCAAACTTCAGCAGGGCAAAAGTTCCAGCAGAACCCTACTCCTTCCCCATTGCTATTTGTCCTGAAGATCTGGCATAATATTTTCATAAGTAAGTGACTGTTGAGACAACAATGTAAAATGTCCATTCTGGATTTCTATTTTTAAAAAATAGATTAAGTCTTCATTTCAGAAGAACATATGCCATGCAATATAGACTAGAGGAGGATAAATAATTCCTTGCCTAAGATGGAGCTAAGTAATGAATAGTGCGAGTTGAGCTGTGATAATATTTCCTTCTTGGAGTAGTGGAAATGAGAAGAAATAAAAACAATTCTTCATGATCTGGAGATTTTTTACCTCTCATGATTAATTTTTTCCATTTATTGCCTTAGAGCCCTCATTTTCTGCATGTACATATATATACTTGCTGTGCTTTCTCATCTCTGGGAAGTCACACATCTTTCTCCCAGGATCACTCACTTCTTTCCCCTTCTCTGACTAAGCCTAATGTTCATTTTTCTAGTCTCAGAGTAGAAATCACTCTGGGATGTCTGCTCTGATCCACTAAAATAGGTGTCCTCTTTCTTAATGTTTCTGTGACTATCTGAACTTTGTTCAAACTAATACGTCTTACAGTATACTGAAAAATTTGGTATATTTGTCTCTTTCAAACAGACTGTAAGCTGCTAAAAAGAAGTAACTCTTTTGTTTTCATTGGTATGTACATTGCTTGGCATACAGAAGGTACTTAAAAAGTGTTTGTTAATGATTAAAGAGATGCTAAAGTCAGAGGGTCAAATCTGTTGAGGAAAGAAAGCATGCTGCATGGTGATTCTGACTTTTGCCCAATGACCCTCATCCAGTGACCTTTTGGAGTTAACTGAATTTTATATTTTTTTCCTTCTTTTTATTTACTTTAGCTTTTACATTGTTTTATTTTTCTACTTTTCATCACACTTTATTTAAGGGCTTGAGTTTTCTCTCTAAGTAAAACATTGACCTGTTTTTATTTTTTAATCAAAAAGATTGACTTTACATTTGAAGGAATAATGGTGGCAATTTTCATTGCAAACGTGGATGTTTCCTTAACACACATTAAGACCATATCACACTCTATAGTACTGCAAAAAGGAAGGTGATCTGTTTTCAAAGGTAATAAATAGTTTTAACAACAAAGGACGTAAACACCTCATGAAACAAAAAGTCTCTAGTCATATGAATGACTTGTGGCTAAATATTTCAACAGGATCAACCTTTGCTTCTTTGATCTTTAAATTTTTACCTTTGAATGTCCACACCTGGCACCTGCAGTAAAATGCACAGCATCTGGATTAAAGGATGCAAATAACATCCATTCAGGCACATCTTTAAGAATAACTGCTTGAAAATGAATTGATTTGGACTGCAGGAAAAACTTTCCATGATTTTTGGGGTCAATCTTAACTTTCTTTTTTAGATGGACCTATTATTCCTCCTTTTTTGGTACTGAGTAGGATCATTTACTGTTCTCAACTTGTAATACTAAAGAGTATTATTAACCTAGTTTATATGTAAGAATGACGAGTTTTGCTTCTTAAAGTTTCCGTGTAACTTTCTGCTTCAAACAGATTTATAAAGGCAGGAGAGAATTATTAATTAGCAAGATATCTAAATATTTTCTTTATGCTATTTATCGTCTGGAAATTTTATGTCGTTTGGGAAAATGTAAAAATTTGAAACCTGGCAAAAGACTGTTTTTTTAATTGTACATCATCATGACTTATTTTCCCAAAGCTTTCATGGAAGAGGAGTTAGGAAAAATACAGGAATTGGCAATAAAACAAAAACAAAAACAGAGAAAAACAAATATTAATTTATTATTTATAATTAAGTAATGTGGATATTTAAATCCACAATATATCTGAGTACTTTGAGGCAAAATATTTCTGGGACCGTTTTATGTTAAGTAGACAACCATGTGACTTAGCATTCTAAGAAAGCTAGTAGATCATGCTCTCTTTAAGTGGATTGTTAAACAAGCCTTTAAAATATAATAAAAATGTAATAAAATCAGTATAATAAAAGTGATTTTAGGCTAATCAAGCAATTTATAACATATTAATAGCCATAGGTTTTTTCATTGAAAGCTATTTGGTTATTAGGCATTCATATGTGATTGATGCAATTGAGTTATGAATTTTTATTTCTATTTCCTTCTATCTTTAAAGAAGACACATTAAGAAAATATATTCAAAGTGAATAAAATTATATACAATTAAAATTTATTAATTCATGCAATGCTTTAGTTCCTGTTAATTTCCCCCCTACCCCTATTCATCTAAATATCCAGATGTTTGATGTTACCTATGATTGTATGAAAGCTCTGATCTGAAATCCTATGGCTTACTGGATTACCCTTTACCCACATGGTTTAAATTAATAATAAAAAAATGAGCCAGGGCAATCTTGCAACAAAAGAACAAGACTTTATTGTATAACAGAATTGCAGATGTGGAAAGGTGCTCATAATAAAGACAGAATATTTCTGTTTCATAGAGCATCTGGAATGCCACGGGATCTCTCAGTTATCAGGAGCTAATGTTAGACAGCCTCGGTTTGTGATTAATTTAATATTCAGGGAAACTTTTTTTAAAGCCTTGTGCCATTCATCATCATAATGTCATTTTTGCAATCCTAAAATGATTTACAAAGTCAACTCCTCACCCCCCAATTTCCAAAACAATATTAAGACATCAAAAAGTTTCAGATACAAACTTCAAAGGGCAGCCAAGTCAGAGATTTCTGCCTAAGACAGTTTAGATCATTTAATATCCTCTGGTTTTCCTAGGATAAAATTACAGCCTATAGAATTCTTGGAATCTGGCTAAGGAAGTATTATGTAATAGAGCACAGCAATTTTGGGGACACTGGCAAAGACTACACAGAGAAGGAGATGCCATCTTTTCAATTTATCAACCTTTCAGTGAGTGCTTGTGAAATACTAGAGGCATAAGAAGTTATCCCTGTGTGAATAGCAAGCTCTGATAACTAGAGAAAGGTTTGTGTGTAAGCTCAGGATGACATTCATTTAAGGACACTTACTTTCTTCTTTGCAGTCACATCACACTACAGTGAAGCTTCGACTCAAGGTGGAAGGTGATGCCTCATAAATGAGGTGGGAACAGATGACAGGAACTCATTCTGGCACAGCCACAAAGGGAATGTGTCCAGTCACTGTGGTTTTCTAGGGACAACTGTGACTTCTGGTTGCTTTTGCAGCAACATGATGTGGCATGCAAGAATTACAACGCACATAATTCTGGCGGCAGGAACCACCCTGTGTGTAACCACCAAGTCTCTCTGAGGCAATTTAGCATTTTCTAGAAAAAACACATTCAGCTTGAGGTTCAGCTGGTAAAAGAAAAGACATGTGAAACAAATGTTAGTGTTCTGAATAAACCAACATAAGTGATTATTATAGAAAATGACCTGTTACAGAGGACTTTCCACCCCAGACGTGTGCTACCAGAAAGGTGAGCATGTTATAGATTGTGATGTGCTTAAAGCAACATGGATCACTCTCAGTAATATATATATACACATATATATATAAATGTTACATATCTGATATATTTTATGTATATATACTAGACAAGATTTGGTTATTCAAGGCTATACTATTGATCTAATAGTCGGCGTTGTTTCTAGGCCTTAAGTTGGCAGCAAATCATACAAAATGCCTTAAGGTTCTCGTAATTTGGATAGATAAACAACAATAACAAGGAGAAATTATAGGAAAAAATTTTCAGAAAATTACTTTTCATAATTTTAAATTTGATTTAAAAATGTAAGTGTGTATTATTCCTAACTTCAGTGTCTCGTGCATGTGCCCAAAAGTGTCAGTAGCCTTAGGCCAAAAGAGCATGATTTAAAGTGATTGAAGTGTGAGATCTGCTTAAATATTTAATGCATCTAGACCTTAGGAAACCAGAGTCACTTTGTAGATGTATTTCAAGGTGGCATAACTAAATAGATTCAAGCACTTATTAGTTCAAGCTGCATTTTATACTGTTTCTAACATGTGTTGATCCTCCCAGTTTATTTTCACTTCATATTTTACATTCAGATATGCTATTCCATCAGAATGTGGGTACTCTTTATTGGTTTTAAGGGTTTGGGAGCATAACTCTCTGTTTTAGCATAAAGTCTTGAATAAATCGCCCTATGTTGTATTTTTGGGTTCATATTCTTCTTTAGATTCTCCCATGAAGTTACATAGAATTTCTTTGTGTATGAAATGTTTAAAATAAAGGAAACCATGACCACATATTCAAAGTTGTAATAGGCTTAACCATAACATCAGCATAACTTTTCACATTTTTTTCCGTGGTATTTCCTTGTCTATTCTCATTTTAAAGATAAGTAAAAGCTGGAAAAGTAGTTACAGGTAAAGGATAGAAGCACATTTAAGATTAGAAAGTAGGATAAAGAGGTGGAATATATCAAAACAAGGTTAAAAGATCCAAAATATGGAGGTGGTGACTGAGCTATGTTTGGAGATATGTTGTAGGCTTTACCTAAAAAAATTAAAACTATGATGTCATAATAATAGTGGATAGAACAGAAGTGTGCGAAAAAAATGAATATGACTTCACGGAGATGATCAGTGAAAAAATGTTACCCCTTTGCTTTTTGGTTGACAATCTTTCCACCAGTTTATTCTGTATCTGCCAACATCTAGATTATTTTATTTTAAAACATTATTTTACCTTTTTATTTAGGTCACACACTAATGGTTCACAGGGACTGAGTAGTAGTGAATGGGTAAAAGTGTCCTATTGAAAATTAGGGACAAAAGAAAGCACTCATTCCTAGTAAACTGTGCAGCTACTACGTCAATTCTCTCCACTTACTGATATGAGGGAATATGAGGTCTGTGTAGCTACAGCTAAATCCTTAGCACATCAGTAAGAAAGCAAAAATTTATTTCCCTACTTAAAAAAACTAGAAAAAATTAAAAGCAAATATAAAACCATAATATGTCATTATTCCAGGTATTTAAGAGAAAACCTAATTAAATCACAGGGAAATCATAATTTTGTGCATGTCTACAATAGAGGATATATAGTAAGATACACATTTCTTTTTTGCAAACCAAAAACCGTCAGGATGTAGAACCGTATGAGGCCCTGGAATTCCAGAGAGAGAGAATTAAGACTTTATATTTTCTTGATTCTATCTGTTCTTCTCACTTTGTCAGTTTTCGCTCTTTAAGTCTGGCTGCCATATGCAACTGAACAACATTAGACTACAGGCGGTATAAGAACCATAATGCCTTCCACTGTCAGATTTTTAAAACTTTTATGTATGCTATTAAAGCAAAAAGATGGAAGTTTAAGCAATTACATTAAGGTGGTTTCTCAGGCACTGTCTTCTGCATTTATACAGGTTTTTCTCTGGAAGTATGTTATTAGTTGTCTGAATTCCAGTTAGATTATGTGTGTCAAAACTGAACAGCCACTGACAAGAGTATGTATATAAAATGCAAATATTTGATTTTTAGGTAGTGTTTAGCAATATTTGCTGTGTCTTTTTGTAGGAGATTGTTGTAGCCTTTACTACCTGTAAGACAGTTTGAGGCCACACCTTTTAAAAGTCAGTTAGGAGCCCCTTAATAAAGAATTTAGGTAATGTTAGCTGTTTGTTGGATATTCAGCTGGTATATGTATTGTGGCAAATCATTAGGACTTCTATGAACCATATGGCCTCTAATGTAGAGGATTTATACATTGCTTTAGATTGGACTACTTTTTTTTCATTGAGAATTATGCCCTTTTGTTCCAGTAAGTAAAAGCATTTTATGCACAAGGAAATATGGTGGTGGCATATAAAATGTGGAAAGACCACAGGAAAAAATTATCTTTCAGATCAGATATATCTCTTTTTTTAGCTTATTAAGAAAAATTTAATCTTGGAGACCTAAAAATAAACTAGATCTATTCTTCCTCACAAAAAGATTGTAATCCAATGAGAGAAACAGATATAAACATCTTTGCTTACAATGGTAACTATAGCTAGTGTGTATAGATGCCTCAAAGATTTGTGGAAGTAGATGGTTAAAATAATAATTACAATAGACTATGAAGTGTTTTATAATTAATATCACTTTTCTGAATATGTTTGGGATAAATGCTGGATAGTAGGGTTGTAGAAGAGGTGGAGACTAATTGTTTTGGGGAAGTTAACACTGAAACTATTTTTTAAGGCTAGTCAATTGAAACAGTGGGTGTGAAATATTTAAAATTATTTTTCTCTTTTGAGATAACTATAGATTCACATGCAGTGGTAAGAATTGATACAGAGAGAACACATGTACCTTTTATCTGGTTTCCCCAGTGGTAACATCTGGCTAAATTATAGTACAATAGCACAACCAGGATATTGACATTGATACAGTTTAGATACAGAAAATTTATGTCACCACAGGACCTATCATGCTGTCCTTTTGTAGCCAAAGCCACTTCTGTCCTATCTCCTCGAAACCTCTAATTTGTTATTTATTTCTTTAATTTTTGTCATTTCAAGAAAGTTATTTTGACTCAACATATTTCTTTGGAGACACATGCCGATTGTTGTGTGTTTGGATAGATTACTTTGGTTGCTTTTTATTCCATTGTATGGATATACCACTATTTCTTTAACTATTCATTTATTGAAGGACATCTGGGTTGTTTTCAGTTTGGGGCTATTAGGAATAAAGCTGCTATAAATATTGTTTTACAAGTTTTTATGTGAACATACATTTTTGTTTCTCTGGGATAAATGCCAGGAGTGTAATTGCAGGGTTGTGTGGTGCTTGTATGCTTGGTTTTTAAGCAACTGCCAGCCTGTTTCTTAGAGAGCCATTGTTGCTCATCCTTGTCAGCACTTGGTGTTGCCACTATTTTTTATTTTAGCCAGTTATATAAGTGTATACAAATATGTCTTGGTGGCTTTAATTTGCAATTTGCTAATAGCTAGTGAAGTTGAACATCTTTTCATGTACTTGTTTGCTGTCTGTATATACTCCTTGGTGAAATGTCTCTTTGTATGTTTTGCCCATTCTCTAATCAGTTGGTTTTGTTTGTTACTGTTGAGTTTTGAGAATATGCATATATTATAGATACCAGTCCTTTATTGGATAATATGGTTTGCAAATATTAATATATTCTTTCTCTCTGTAGCTTTTAAGACTAGATGTGTCTCTTTATAATTCTTCATCAACTACTAATTTTATATGTAGCCCCTATGTAAAGAAAAATTATGGCTCTAACCCAATGGCCTTTGGATTTTTCAAGTCACAGGAGTGAGATTTTTTGCTCCTATGTGTCTTTTTGGTGAAATCTAAATATGGAAATATACATATGAGTTAATATAAATGATCCAGAAGCTAATAAATTTATCTTTAATTAAAATAAATAAATTTAAAGAGGCTTGAAATTACTTCACGTATGTTTAGATGTGCTAGTCATTCACAAAAGAAAACACAAATGTTGGTATGTTAATTCCCTCTGAAGACATCCAAGAAGATCTAACATTGACTCCTCTTCCTTTGTGGTTAGTTGATTAAATATATATTCATCTGTTGCATCTGGCAACTGCAGAAGCCAGTCTGGATGGGGCTTGCTCAGGGTGAGGTGTAAAGGAATGACTGTGCTTTGCTTTTCTGAGCATCATTAAAATTCAATTTCAAAATTTTGTTTTAATAATATGAGGGACCAAGCCACTGCCACTGAGAGCAACTATGCCCCCTCCAGTGGCACGGCCACAATGCACCAGGATAGGCCTTCCATGAGCCTGGAAACCAGACTCTCAGGGAACCATTCCAGAGTCTGAGGAGAGCCACCACACCCACTGGCACCAGCACTGAGTGTACCATCTGGAAGCCTGGAGAATCGACCTGCCTCAGCCATCACGGCCAGTGTCCATGCAAACCATCAGGAGACTCGAGGACACACCTGCACTACTCACCACTGCCAGCACCTGTGCATGTCATCAGGGAGCCTGGGGGTTGACTTGTCCTACACACTGCCTTGGGTATCTACATGTACTATCCAGGAGCCTAGCAACAGGTCTGCCCCTTCCATCACTGCCACTGCTGCTAGCACCTATGGACATCATCCTGGGACTTGAGTATTGATCCATGCTGCTACTACCACCCCCGGCACCCCACATACCACCCAGGGACCCAAGAATCTACTCACCCACCTGTCTTACTACTGCCATCATTGGCATTCAAACAAACCACCTGAAAGCCCAAGGACTGACCCACCTGACCCTGCCATCACCGCTGCTCACAAATGCTGCCTAGGGCACAAGAACTACCCTACCTAGTTTCCTCATTCCCAGAAAAGCCTCTCCATAGCCTTCACTAATACCCACAGCCTACCATTGAAAAACTCAAAGAATACACTGATACTGATTACAGCTGAAGAACTCATATGGAGACTATATTACTGTGCCCACTCATAATCAAAGCCAAAGCACCCTACTGAACCAACACTATGTACATCTGTAGAAAAGTCTTTCTTTATGAAAGCCAATCCATAAAATTGGAAGAAATGACTATTACAGCATATGTACGGATATCAACATAAGGACACAAGAAATATGAAGTAAGGAAGCATGAGGCCTCCAAAAGAATATAATAATTCTCTAGTAATAAATACCAATGAAAAGAAAATCTGTGAAATGGCTGAAAAAGGATTCAAAATTACTATATTAAAGAAACTCAGTGATATACAATGCAGATAAACACAGATAAACAGTACAAAGAAATCAGGAAAGTAATTCATAGTCTAAATGAGAAATAGAATAAGGAGACATGTATCATAAAAAAGAACCAAACAGAAATCCTGAAAGTTAAGAATTCAATAAATAAAATTAAAAAATACAATTGAGAGCTTCAACAACAGACTAGATCATGTGAGAAGGAATTTGTAAACTTGAAGACAGTTCTTTTGAAATAACCCAGTCAGATAAAAAAAATTAAAGAATTTAAAAAACTGAAGAAACTTTACCTCACATATGGGACACCATAAAGCAAATAAGTTATTTAATTATGGGAATTCCAGAAGAAGAATTGAGCAAAGGCATGAAAATCCATTTGGTGAAATAATAGCTGAAAACTTCCCAAGTCTTGTAGAAAATATAGACATCGGGATACAGGAAGCTCAGAGATTCCCCAAGTAGATTCAGTGCAAAAAGGTCTTCTCCAAGGCACATTATAGTCAAACTGTCAGAAGTCAAAGACAAAGAGACAATTCTAAAACTAGCAAAAGAGTTAGGTAAAATGTAAGAGAATACTTTTCAAGTTAACAACAGAGTTCTGAGAAAAACTTCACAGGTCAGGAGAGAATGGAATGATATATTCAAAGTGTTTAGGGGGAGAGAAGAACCCTGTCAGCAAAGAATACTATACCTAGCAAAGCATTCCTTTAAAAATGAAAGAGAAATATAGGCTTTCACAGAAAATCAAGAACTAATGGAATTCATCACCACTAGACTGGTGCTACAAGAAATGCTTAAAGAAGCCCCATATCTGAAAGCAAAATGACATTATCTACCATCATGAATACACATGAGAGTATAAAACACACTGTTAAAGCAGGTACACAAATGAGAAAGAGGAAGAAGTCGAACATTACCACTATTGAAAATGACCAAACTGGCCGGACATGGTGGCTCATGCCTGTAATCCCAGCACTTTGGGAGGCTGAGATGGGTGGATCATCTGTGTTCAGGAGTTTGAGACCAGCTGGCTAACATGGTGAAATCTTGTCTCTACTAAATATGCAAAAATTAGCCAGGCATTGTGGCAGGCACCTGTAATCCCAGCTACTCAGGAGGCTAAGGCAGGAGAATCATTTGAACCTGTGAGATGAAGATTGCAGTGAGACGAGATTGCACCACTGCACTCCAGCCTGGTGAACAGAAAAAAACTCCATCAAAAAAAAAAAATAGACAATGACCAAACTATAATGATAAAGAATGAGAGAAAAAGAATGGAACAAATGATAGAGAAACAATCAAAAAGCAATTACCAAAATGACTGGAGTAAGTTCTCACCTATCAGTAAAAACCTTGAATGTAAATGGATTAAATTATCTGCTTAAAAGTTGTAGACTGACAACAGATAAACAAACATGACCCAATGATATGCTGTCTTCAAGAAACTCACTTCATCAGTGAAGACACACATAGAGTGAAAGTGAAGGGATGGAAAAAGATTTTCCCCTCAAATGGAAGTCAAAAGTGAACAGAAGTAGCTGTACTTACATCAGATAAAACAGACTTTAAGTCAAACACTATAAAACCAGAAAAGAAGGTCATTATATAATGAAAAAGGAATCAATCCAACAAGAGGGTATAACCAGTTTAAATATATATAATGCAACACTGAAGCACCCAGATATATAAAGCAGATATTTTTAGATCTAAAGGGACAGGTAGAATCTGAATCAATAATAATTTGGGACTTCAAAACCCCACTATGGCATTGGAAAGAACATCTAGACAGAAAATCAAAAAAGAAACATTGGATTTAAACTGCACTTTAGGCCAAATGGACCTAACAGACAGTTACAGAACATCTTATGCAACAGTTGCAGAATACACATTCTTCTCATTAACACATGGAAAATTCTCCAGGATAGACCATGTGTTAGGCCACAAAAGAAGTCTCAACAAAGTTTTAAAAATTAAAATAATATCAAGTACCTTCCTAGACCACAATGGAATAAAACTAGAAATCAATAACAAGTAGAACTTTGAGAACTGTACAAATACATAAAAATTAAACAACATGGTCCTGAATGACCAATGGGTCAATAAAATAATTGAGGAAGCATTAAAAATTTCAAGAAGTAAATGAAAATGGAAACACAATGTAACAAAACCTGTGGGATACAGCAAAAGCAGTGCCAAGAGGAAGGTTTATAGTAACAAACATCTACATCAAAAAAGTAGAAAGATTTCAAATACACAACCTAATGATGCACCTCAAGGAACTAGAAAAGCCAGAACAAACAAAACTCAAAACTAGTAGGACGGATGAAATAATAAAGATCAGAGCAGAACTAACCAAAATAGAGACAAGAAAAAAGAAAACTTGAACAAAACACAATGAAATGGAAACTTGGTTTTTTGAAGAGACAAACAAAAGTGATAAACTGCTACCTAGACTAACCCTCTCACAAAAGGGAGAAGACTGAAATATATAAAACCAGAAATGAAAAAGGATCATTAGAGACTATTATGAACACCTATACAATAACAAATTAGAAAAACTAAAGAAAACTAATAGATTTCTGGACACATGTAACCTATTAAGATTGAACAAGGAAGAAATAGAAAACCTGAACAGACCAATAACAAGTAGCAAGAGTGAATTGGCAATAAAAAGTCTCCCATCAAAGAAAAACTTAAGACTGAACAGCTTTACTGCTGAATTCTAGCAAATTTATAAAGAACTAACACCAATTTTTCTCAACCTATTCCAAAAGATGAAGGAGGATACAATTCTTCCTAACTCACTCTACAGGGCCAGCATTACTTTGATTTTAAGTTACTTACCTTGTTTTTGAGACACGGTCTCATTCTGTTGCCTAGGCTAGAGTGTGGTGGCATGATTATGGCTTACTGCAGCCTTGACCTCCTGGGCTCAAGTGATCCTCACACCTCTGCTTCTTGAGTAGCTGGGACTACAGGTGTGTGCCACCATTCCTAGCTAATTTTTACGATTGTTTTTAAAGTATAGACGGGCATCTCACTATGTTGCCCAAACTGGTCTCGAACTCCTAGGCTCAAGCAGTCTGCCTGTGTCAGCCTCACTAAGTGCTTGGATTACAGATGTGAGCCAGTGAACCCAGACACAGCCTTACTTTGATGCCAAAACCAGACAAGGTCACAACAAAATAGAAAACTGCAGGCCAGTATCCATGATGAACATAGATGCAAAAATCCTCAACAAATACTGGCAAGCCAAATTCAACAGCAAATCCAAAAATAAAATAAAACACCATAAGCAAGTGGGATTTATCTCAGGGATACAAAGATGGTTCGACATATGTAAGTTAATAAATGTGATACATCATATCAACAGAATGAAGGACAAAAACCAAAAACCATATGATCATTGCAACAGATACAGAAAAAGCATTTGATAAAATTTAACATCCCTTCCTGATAAAAATGCTCAACATTCTAGGCATAAAAGAAATATACTTCAACACGGTAAAGGCCATCTATAGCAAACCCACAGCTCACATCATAATGAAGGGAAAATCTGAAAACCTTTCTGTAAGAAGTGGAACTAGACAAAGATGCCCACTTTCACCACTCCTATTCAACATTGTACTGGAACTCTTAGCCACAGTAATCAGGCAAGAAAAAGAAATGAAAGATACTCAAATTGGAAAGGAGGAAGTCAAGTTGTCCCTTTTTTATTTTTGAGGCAGGATCTTGCTCTGTTGCCTAGGCTGAAGTGCAGTGGCATAATCATAGCTCACTGAAACTTCAACCTCCTGGGCTAAAGCAATCCCCCTGCCTTACCCTCCCAAGTAGTTGGGATCACAGGCATGTGCCATCAGTCCTGGCTAATTTTTTTTTTTTTACTTTAAATAGAAACAAAGCCTCACTATGTTGCTCAGGCTGGTATCCAACTTCTGGGTTTAAGTAATCTTCCTGCCTCAGACTCCCACAGTGTTGGGATTACAGGCAGGAACCACCATGCCTACCTGACATAACTTTATATTTAGAAAAATCTAGACTCCACTAAAATCTCTGAAATCTCACAAATTCAGTAAAGTTGCAGGACGCAATATCATCACAACGTCAGTAGTGTTTCTGCACACCAATAATGAACTAGCTGGAAAGGAAATAAAAAAAAAACTCCATTTACAAATGCTACCAAAAAAAAAAAAAACTCTAGGGATAAATTTAAGGAAGTAGAAGACTTCCAGAAGAAAAATTACAAAACACTGATGAAAGAAATTGGAGAGAACACAAACAAATGAAAAGACATCCTATGCTCTTGGATTGGAAAAACTAATATTGTCAAAATGATCATAATACCCAAAGCAATCTACAGATTCATTGCAAGCTTTATTAAAATTTCAATAGCATTTGTCACAAAAATAGAAAAAAAAATCCTAAAATGTGTATGGAACCAAAGAAGAGCCTAAATGGCCAAAGCAATCCTAAACAACAAGAACAAAGGCTGGCATGGTGGCTCACACCTCTAATCCCAGTACTTTGGGAGGCCGAGGCGGGAGGATCACAAGGTCAAGAGATCAAGACCATCCCAGCAAACATGGTGAAATCCCATCTCTCCTAAAAATGCAAAAATTAGCTGGGTGTGGTGGCGTGTGCCTGTAGCCCCTGCTACTTTGGAAGCTGAGCAGGAGAATTGCTTGAACCCAGGAGGCAGAGGTTGCAGTGAGCCGAGATTGCCCACTGCACTCCACCCTGGCGGCAAAGGGAGACTCCATCTCAAAAAAAAAAAAAAAAAAAAAAAGAACAAAGCTGGATGCACAAAATATATGACTTTAAAATATATTACAATCCTAGAGTAAATAAAACTTCTTGCTGTTTGTATAAAAACAAACACATAGGCCGTGCATGGTGGCTCACACCTGTAATCCCAGCAGTCTGGGAGGTGAGGTGGTCAGATCACAGGCCCAGGAGCTTGAGACCAGCCTGGACAATATAGCAAATCCCTGTCTCTCCAAAAAAAAAAAAAAAAAAAAAAAAGTAAAAGTTAGCCAGGCATAGCGGCACACAGCTGTAGTGCTAGCTACTGGTTGGGGAGCTTAGGCAGGAGGATCACTTGAGTCTGGGAGAGTGAGGTTGCTGTGAGCAAAGATTGCATCACTGTACTCCAGCCTGGGTGACAGTGAGAACCTGTCTCTAAAATAAAACAAAACAAAAAACAGACCCATAGGCCAATGGAAGAGAATAGAGACCAAGAAATAAACCCATATATTTACAACCAACTGATTTTTGACAAAGGTGTCAAGAACATACACTGGGGAAGGATACCTTTTTTAATAAATGATGTGCTGAGAAAATTGTATATCCCTATGCAGAATAATGAGCTGGACCTCTATCTCTCACCATATACACAAATCAACTTAAATTGGATGAAACACTTAAATATAAGAGTTAAAACTGTTATACTACTAGAGGAATACGTAGAGAAAATACTCCAAGACATTGGTCTAGGAAAACACTTTGTGGCTAACACTCTGGAAGCACAGGCAACAAAAACAAAAAATAGACAAATGGAATTATGTTAAACTAACAAGCTTCTACACAGCAAAGGAAATAATCAATGGAGTGAAGAGACAACCTCTTGAATGGGAGATGGTATTTTTAGTCATTTGATAAGGGATTAATATCTAGAAAATACAAAAAACTCAAACAACTCAACAACAAACAAAACAAATAAAAAACACAATCCCATTAAAAAATGGGCAAAGGATCTAAACAGATGTTTCTCAAAAAACGATACACATGTGGCCAACAGGTATATGAAAAATGCTCAATATTACTAATCACCAAGGAAGTGCAAATCAAATTTACAATGAAATATTATCTTATCCCTGTTAGAATGGCTATTATAAAAACAAAAAAACAAAAAAAGATTCTGGCAAGGATGCGGAGAAAAGGGAAATCTCATACATTGTTCATGATAATGTAGATTACTACAGTAATTATGGAAAACAATATAGAAATTTCTTTTTTTTTAATTTTTTTATTATGCTTTAAGTTTTAGGGTACATGTGCACATTGTGCAAGTTAGTTACATATGTATACATGTGCCATGCTGGTGCGCTGCACCCACTAACTCGTCATCTAGCATTAGGTATATCTCCCAATGCTATCCCTCCCCCCTCCCCCCTCCCCCCACCCCACCACAGTCCCCAGAGTGTGATATTCCCCTTCCTGTGTCCATGTGATCTCATTGTTCAATTCCCACCTATGAGTGAGAATATGCAGTGTTTGGTTTTTTGTTCTTGCAATAGTTTACTGAGAATGATGACTTCCAATTTCATCCATGTCCCTACAAAGGACATGAACTCATCATTTTTTAGAGCTGCATAGTATCCCATGGTGTATGTGTGCCACATTTTCTTAATCCAGTCTATCATTGTTGGACATTTGGGTTGGTTCCAAGTCTTTGCTACTGTGAATAATGCCGCAATAAACATACGTGTGCATGTGTCTTTATAGAAGCATGATTTATAGTCCTTTGGGTATATACCCAGTAATGGGATGGCTGGGTCAAATGGTATTTCTAGTTCTAGATCCCTGAGGAATCGCCACACTGACTTCCACAATGGTTGAACTAGTTTACAGTCCCACCAACAGCGTAAAAGTGTTCCTATTTCTCCACATCCTCTCCAGCACCTGTTGTTTCCT
This sequence comes from Gorilla gorilla gorilla, assembly GCF_029281585.2. NCBI lineage: Eukaryota > Metazoa > Chordata > Mammalia > Primates > Hominidae > Gorilla > Gorilla gorilla. Next base: position 26,636,198 of record NC_073230.2, read on the forward strand.
GACTTTTTAATGATTGCCATTCTAACTGGTGTGAGATGGTATCTCATTGTGGTTTTGATTTGCATTTCTCTGATGGCCAGTGATGATGAGCATTTTTTCATGTGTTTTTTGGCTGCATAAATGTCTTCTTTTGAGAAGTGTCTGTTCATGTCCTTCACCCACTTTTTGATGGGGTTGTTTGTTTTTTTCTTGTAAATTTGTTTGAGTTCATTGTAGATTCTGGATATTAGCCCTTTGTCAGATGAGTAGGTTGCGAAAATTTTCTCCCATGTTGTAGGTTGCCTGTTCACTCTGATGGTAGTTTCTTTTGCTGTGCAGAAGCTCTTTAGTTTAATTAGATCCCATTTGTCAATTTTGGCTTTGGTTGCCATTGCTTTTGCTGTTTTGGACATGAAGTCCTTGCCCATGCCTATGTCCTGAATGGTAATGCCTAGGTTTTCTTCTAGGGTTTTTACGGTTTTAGGCCTAACGTTTAAGTCTTTAATCCACCTTGAATTAATTTAATTCTTAGCTTTAGCAAATAGCACACAAAGCCCATATTTCTTGGAGGCTTTGCTCATTCCTTTTTATTCTTTTTTCTCTAAACTTCCCTTCTCGCTTCATTTCATTCATTTCATCTTCCATTGCTGATACCCTTTCTTCCAGTTGATTGCATCGGCTCCTGAGGCTTCTGCATTCCTCACGTAGTACTCGAGTCTTGGTTTTCAGCTCCATCAGCTCCTTTAAGCACTTCTCTGTATTGGTTATTCTAGTTATACATTCTTCTAAATTTTTTTCAAAGTTTTCAACTTCTTTGCCTTTGGTTTGAATGTCCTCCCATAGCTCAGAGTAATTTGATCGTCTGAAGCCTTCTTCTCTCAGCTCATCAAAGTCATTCTCCATCCAGCTTTGTTCCCTTGCTGGTGAGGAACTGCGTTCCTTTGGAGAAGGAGAGGTGCTCTGCGTTTTAGAGTTTCCAGTTTTTCTGTTCTGTTTTTTCCCCATCTTTGTGGTTTTATCTACTTTTGGTCTTTGATGATGGTGATGTACAGATGGGTTTTTGGTGTGGATGTCCTTTCTGTTTGTTAGTTTTCCTTCTAACAGACAGGACCCTCAGCTGCAGGTCTGTTGGAATACCCTGCTGTGTGAGATGTCAGTGTGCCCCTGCTGGAGGGTGCCTCCCAGTTAGGCTGCTCGGGGGTCAGGGGTCCGGGACCCACTTGAGGAGGCAGTCTGCCCGTTCTCAGATCTCCAGCTGCGTGCTGGGAGAACCACTGCTCTCTTCAAAGCTGTCAGACAGGGACATTTAAGTCTGCAGAGGTTACTGCTGTCTTTTTGTTTGTCTGTGCCCTGCCCCCAGAGGTGGAGCCTACAAAGGCAGGCGGGCCTCCTTGAGCTGTGGTGGGCTCCACCCAGTTAGAGCTTCCAGGCTGCTTTGTTTACCTAATCAAGCCTGGGCAATGGTGGGCGCCCCTCCCCCAGCCTCGATGCCACCTTGCAGTTTGATCTCAGACTGCTGTGCTAGCAATCAGCCAGACTCCGTGGGCGTAGGACCCTCCGAGCCAGGTGCGGGGTATAATCTTGTGGTGAGCTGTTTTTTAAGCCGGTCCGAAAAGCGCAATATTCGCGTGGGAGTGACCCAATTTTCCAGGTGAGTCCGTCACCCCTTTCTTTGACTCGGAAAGGGAACTCCCTGACCCCTTGCACTTCCTGAGTGAGGCAATGCCTCGCCCTGCTTCGGCTCGTGCACGGTGCTCGCCCCCACTGACCTGCGCCCACTGTCTGGCACTCCCTAGTGAGATGAGCCCGGTGCCTCAGATGGAAATGCAGAAATCACCCGTCTTCTGCGTCGCTCACGCTGGGAGCTGTAGACCGGAGCTGTTCTAGAAATTTCTTTAACAACTAAAAATATTGCTATAAATTTCCCTCTACACACTGCTTTGAATGCGTCCCAGAGATTCTGGTATGTTGTGTCTGTTTTCGTTGGTTTTAAAGAACATCTTTATTTCTGCCTTCATTTTGTTATGTACCCAGTAGTCATTCAGGAGCAGTTTGTTCAGTTTCCATGTAGTTGAGTGGTTTTGAGTGAGATTCTTAATCCTGAGTTCTAGTTTGATTGCACTGTGGTCTGAGAGATAGTTTGTTATAATCTCTGCTGTTTTACATTTGCTGAGGAGAGCTTTACTTCCAAGTATGTGGTCAATTTTGGAATAGGTGTGGTGTGGTGCTGAAAAAAATGTATATTCTGTTGATTTGGGGTGGAGAGTTCTGTAGATGTCTATTAGGTCCTCTTGGTGCAGAGCTGAGTTCAATTCCTGGGTATCCTTGTTGACTTTCTGTCTCGTTGATCTGTCTAATGTTGACAGTGGGGTGTTAAAGTCTCCCATTATTAATGTGTGGGAGTCTAAGTCTCTTTGTAGGTCACTCAGGACTTGCTTTATGAATCCGGGTGCTCCTGTATTGGGTGCATATATATTTAGGATAGTTAGCTCTTCTTGTTGACTTGATCCCTTTACCATTATGTAATGGCCTTCTTTGTCTCTTTTGATCTTTGCTGGTTTAAAGTCTCTTTTATCAGAGACTAGGATTGCAACCCCTGCCTTTTTTTGTTGTCTAATTGCTTGGTATATCTTCCTCCATCCTTTTATTTTGAGCCTATTTGTGTCTCTGCACGTGAGATGGGTTTCCTGAATACAGCACACTGATGGGTCTTGACTCTTTATCCAATTTGCCAGTCTGTGTCTTTTAATTGGAGCATTTAGTCCATTTACATTTAAAGTTAATATAGTTACGTGTGAATTTGATCCTGTCATTATGATGTTAGCTGGTTATTTTGCTCGTTAGTTGATGCAGTTTCTTCCTAGTCTCGATGGTCTTTACATTTTGGCATGATTTTGCAGTGGCTGGTACCGGTTGTTCCTTTCCATGTTTAGCGCTTCCTTCAGGAGCTCTTTTAGGGCAGGCCTGGTGGTGACAAAATCTCTCAGCATTTGCTTGTCAGTAAAGGATTTTATTTCTCCTTCACTTACGAAGCTTAGTTTGGCTGGATATGAAATTCTGGGTTGAAAATTCTTTTCTTTAAGAATGTTGAATATTGGCCCCCACTCTCTTCTGGCTTGTAGAGTTTCTGCCGAGAGATCTACTGTTAGTCTGATGGGCTTCCCTTTGAGGGTAACCCGACCTTTCTCTCTGGCTGCCCTTAACATTTTTTCCTTCATTTCAACTTTGGTGAATCTGACTATTATGTTTCTTGGAGTTGCTCTTCTCGAGGAGCACCTTTGTGGCATTCTCTGTATTTCCCGAATCTGAATGTTGGCCTGTCTTGCTAGATTGGGGAAGTTCTCCTGAATAATATCCTGCAGAGTGTTTTCCAACTTGGTTCCATTCTCCCCATCACTTTCAGGTACACCAGTCAGACGTAGATTTGGTCTTTTCGCATAGTCCCACATTTCTTGGAGGCTTTGGTCGTTTCTTTTTCTTCTTTTTTCTCTAAACTTCCCTTCTTGCTTCATTTCATTCATTTCATCTTCCGTCACTGATACCCTTTCTAAATGCCCACAAGAGAAAGCAGGAAAGATCCAAAATTGACACCCTAACATCACAATTAAAAGAACTAGAAAAGCAAGAGCAAACACATTCAAAAGCTAGCAGAAGGCAAGAAATAACGAAAATCAGAGCAGAACTGAAGGAAATAGAGACACAAAAAACCCTTCAAAAAATTAATGAATCCAGGAGCTGGTTTTTTGAAAGGATCAACAAAATTGATTGACTGCTAGCAAGACTAATAAAGAAAAAAAGACAGAAGAATCAAACAGATGCAAAAAAAAATGATAAAGGGGATATCATCACCGATCCCACAGAAATACGAACTACCATCAGAGAATACTACAAACACCTCTATGCAAATAAACTAGAAAATCTAGAAGAAATGGATAAATTCCTCTACACATACACTCTCCCAAGACTAAACCAGGAAGAAGTTGAATCTCTGAATAGACCAATAACAGGCTCTGAAATTGTGGCAATAATCAATAGCTTACCAACCAAAAAGAGTCCAGGAGCAGATGGATTCACAGCCGAATTCTATCAGAGTTACAAGGAGGAACTGGTACCATTCCTTCTGAAACTATCCCAATCAATAGAAAAAGACGGAATCCTCCCTAACTAATTTTATGAGGCCAGCATCATCCTGATACCAAAGCCAGGCAGAGACACAACAAAGAAAGAGAATTTTAGACCAATATCCTTGATGAACATTGATGCAAAAATCCTCGATATAATACCGGCAAGCACAATCCAGCAGCACATCCAAGAGCTTATCCACCATGATCAAGTGAGCTTCATCCCTGGGATGCAAGGCTGGTTCAATATACGCAAATCAATAAATGTATTCCAGCATATAAAGAGAACCAAAGACAAAAGCCACATGATTATCTCAATAGATGCAGAAAAGGCCTTTGACAAAATTCAACAACCCTTCATGCTAAAAACTCTCAATAAATTAGGTATTGATGGGACATATTTCAAAACAATAAGAGCTATCTATGACAAACCCACAGCCAATATCAAACTGAATGGGCAAAAACTGGAAGCATTCCCTTTGAAAACTGGCACAACACAGGGATGCCCTCTCTCACCACTCCTATTCAACATAGTGTTGGAAGTTCTGGCCAGGGCAATTAGGCAGGAGAAGGAAATAAAGGGTATTCAATTAGGAAAAGAGGAAGTCAAATTTTCCCTGTTTGCAGATGACATGATTGTATATCTAGAAAACCCCATTGTCTTAGCCCAAAATCTCCTTAAGCTGATAAGCAACTTCAGCAAAGTCTCAGGATACAAAATCAATGTACAGAAATCACAAGCATTCTTATACACCAATAACAGACAGACAAACAGAGAGCCAAATCATGAGTGAACTCCCATTCACAATTGCTTCAAAGAGAATAAAATACCTAGGAATACAACTTACAAGGGATGTGAAGGACCTCTTCAAGGAGAACTACAAACCACTGCTCAAGGAAATAAAAGAGGATACAAACAAATGGAAGAACATTCCATGCTCATGGGTAGGAAGAATCAATATCATGAAAATGGCCATACTGCCCAAGGTAACTTATAGATTCAATGCCATCCCCATCAAGCTACCAATGACTTTCTTCACAGAATTTGAAAAAACTACTTTAAAGTTCATATGGAACCAAAAAAGTGTCCGCATTGCCAAGTTAATCCTAAGCCAAAAGAACAAAGCTGGAGGCATCACACTACCTGTCTTCAACCTATACTACAAGGCTACAGTAACCAAAACAGCATGGTACTGGTACCAAAACAGAGATATAGAGCAATGGAACAGAACAGAGCCCTCAGAAATAACGCCGCATATCTACAACTATCTGATCTTTGACAAACCTGAGAAAAACAAGCAATGGGGAAAGGATTCCCTATTTAATAAATGGTGCTGGGAAAACTGGCTAGCCATATGTAGAAAGCTGAAACAGGATCCCTTCCTTACACCTTATACAAAAATCAATTCAAGATGGATTAAAGACTTAAACGTTAGACCTAAAACCATAAAAACCCTAGAAGAAAACCTAGGCATTACCATTCAGGACATAGGCATGGGCAAGGGCTTCATGTCTAAAACACCAAAAGCAATGGCAACAAAAGCCAAAATTGACAAATGAGATCTAATTAAACTAAAGAGCTTCTGCACAGCAAAAGAAACTACCATCAGAGTGAACAGGCAACCTATAAAATGTGAGAAAATTTTCACAACCTACTCATCTGACAAAGGGCTAATATCCAGAATCTACAATGAACTCAAACAAATTTACAAGAAAAAAACAAACAACCCCATCAAAAAGTGGGTGAAGGACATGAACAGACACTTCTCAAAAGAAGACATTTATGCAGCCAAAAAACACATGAAAAAATGCTCACCATCACTGGCCATCAGAGAAATGCAAATCAAAACCACAATGAGATATCATCTCACACCAGTTAGAATGGCAATCATTAAAAAGTCAGGAAACAACAGGTGCTGGAGAGGATGTGGAGAAATAGGAACACTTTTACACTGTTGGTGGGACCGTAAACTAGTTCAACCATTGTGGAAGTCAGTGTGGCGATTCCTCAGGGATCTAGAACTAGAAATACCATTTGACCCAGCCATCCCATTACTGGGTATATACCCAAAGGACTGTAAATCATGCTGCTATAAAGACACTTGCACACGTATGTTTATTGCGGCACTATTCACAGTAGCAAAGACTTGGAACCAACCCAAATGTCCAACAATGATAGACTGGATTAAGAAAATGTGGCACACATACACCATGGAATACTATGCAGCTCTAAAAAAAGATGAGTTCATGTCCTTTGTAGGGACATGGATGAAATTGGAAATCATCATTCTCAGTAAACTATCACAAGAACAAAAAACCAAATACCTTATATTCTCACTCATAGATGGGAATTGAACAATGAGAACACATGGACACAGGAATGGGAACATCATACTTTGGGGACTGTTGTGGGGTGGGGGGAGGGTGGAGGGATGGCATTGGGAGATATACCTAATGCTAGATGAGGGGTTAGTGAGTGCAGCGCACCAGCATGGCACAGGTATATATATGTAGCTAACCTACACGTTGTGCACATGTACCCTAAAACTTAAAGTATAATAATAAAAAAGAAATATTAGAAAAATAAAACTAAAAATATAACTACCATATAATCCAGCAATGCCACTATTGGGTATTTTTCTAAAGGAAAGGAAATCAGTATATAAAGGGATACATGCAGCCTCAGGTTTATTGCAGCATTGTTCACAATAGCCAAGATATGGAATTAACCTCACTGTCCATCAATGGATGAATGGATAAAGAAAATGTTGTATAGTTACACAATGGAATGCTATTTGGCCATAGGAAAGAATGAAACTCTGTTATTTGCAGCAACATGGATAAAGCTGGGGGACATTATGTTAGGTGAAATAAGCCAGGCACAGAAACACAAATATCACATATTTTCACTAATCTATGGAAGTAAAAATAGTTGATCTCATGGAAGTGAAGAGTAGGATGATGGTTACCAGAAGATGGGAAGAGTGGATGTGGGGAGTGAAGAGAAGCTGGGTGCAAACATACAACTAGTTGGAAGGAATAAGTTCTGATACTGTATAGCACAATAGGGTGACTATAGTGAATAATAATTTAATGTATATTTCAAAATGGCTTGAAGAGAAGATTTGAAATATTCCCAACACATAGAAATGATACATGTTTGAGATTATGGATATCATAAATACCCTGATTTGATTATTACATATTGTATCTATATATGTACAATTATTAAGTATCAATTAAAAATGGAAAATCATAATACAAAGAACCGAAGAAAGATGCAACAACATAGCTCATTTGAATCAGCTTATCCTGGGCAGGTCCATCTTGTTGAAGTTGACTTCTAGATATAGCCCTGCTGGGCCTCTCAGGCTGTCCAAAATATTCTTTTGAAAACATAACTACAGTAAGGTTAAAAAATTCCATATATATGATATTGATATATGACTATGATATTCATCATAGTCAGGGTTTTTATTTTTTAGCGTGACTGTCTTCCTGCTTTTTCAAGTGCTTTAATGGACAGTGATTACTTGTTGAGGACACCATGGGTATCTATAGCTCTAATGTGTAAAAAATACTTTAAGGATTTCATGAATCATAACAGTGGGGTTTTAAATTTGTTTTTTAAAGACATTGAAGTGTTTCTATGTAGAATTTATATTTCTTCAAAGGCAATGTGTTTTTGCCATCAGTACTCCTGGTATATGCTGCCAATGAGTTTTGAAGACCAAATTTCCATTTTAATAAGATCTTGTTTGGAAAGAATTAGAACTTTTTTGTTTATTTGTTAGCTTTTTGTTTCAAAAAATATATGTTTAGAACCATGTGGAACGGCGATGTGTCATTAAAAGTCATTGTGTACTAAGTAACATTATATTTAGTATTTTCTTCATCACAGTAGCTTGGCCAAATTTTTTGTTGTGTGTGTGTGTGTGCGTATATATATATATATATGTGTGGGTATAAATGCATATTAACACACACATATATACATAAACATATTTATATATATATATACATACAAACAATGAATATATATGGATTTTTTTACCTTGCTGTAGTTACGTTTTCAAAAGAATATTTTAGACAGTCTGTTTTAGGGTCTAGTAGATAGTACTTCAAAAGCTTCTCTGAGCTTTCATAGAGTTAAAAAATATTAATCAGAATGTAATCAATAAAGATATTTGTGCTAAGCTGTATTTCATGAATATTTCTACAAAGGAGGAAAAATGAACATTGAATTTCTACAGCAGAGTAGCATTGTTAGTGGTGTTCAGTGGATGGGAAACTTGCTAAGGAAGAATTGTGAATCATGATAGGTAAAAGGATGTGGGCAAGAATCCATATATTTATCCTTTATTACCAGACACACTGTATCGTTTTCTTAATTTATTAAAAATATTTATTAAGTGCCTTCTATGTTTGAAGCATGGTGCTTTCTTGTCAGCAATAACCACTCTCACCTCTTCCTTCATAAACTTGATCTAATTTGTGGCTAAGTCACCCCCTACCCTTCCTATTCAATTTTCCTCCTCATTTTGTTAATGTTGACAGTACTGCTCTTATTGTTTCACTCTACATTCTCCATGATGGTAATTAAGAAATTATGCAAAAGATCTTTCTGCAGTGGTGGAAGAACTGATATTTAAATCTCTTTCCAGTCCCTCTGGAAGTTAACTAGGCTGCATAGAAGGTGGACCTGAGGAATAGCAGTACATCCATATAGATTTGTCATTGCAGATTGTGTGTGAAATGAGATACAGTGGCAAAAACGTTGACTTGGAAATCAGGATTCCTGAGCTACAGAATTCACTATGTGGTACTGAACAAGTCTGTCCTATTTTCCAGCCTCACTTGTCTCCTCTATAACACCTTTATATATACCAAAAAAAGGGTTTAGTTAGATGTATGGTCACACGGTCCCATTAATTGTAAAATTAATTATATTATTTCAAGAATAGTGTCTTGGGAGTTGAACATCTATTAGCTACTCATCTGGTAGATCAATAACTTATTTAAATTTATTTGAAAAATGTGAATTAATAGGATCAGATAGGACTTCCTAAGGCTATTTGTTGAATTCATTTTTTAAGACTCCTGGAATCACCAGAAGTATAACTACTCAAAATTTCAAGACTCATTAATAGACTATTTGTGCATTTTAAAACATCATAAGGAAATTATGTAATCATCCTCATTATTATATCTCAGTATTATTGTTATTTGTTGTTATCTGTAAGAAACAAACATTCCTGGAGTCATTTCATTTCACTTCCTTGTTTTAAATTTCTCAAAAGATGCAGAGAACTGCTTGTCAATTTATTTTATAAAACAACAATTTATTGTTATTTATAGCCTTCTTTACATTCTATGAAGTCACACCTCTGGCTCTCTCTTCGCTAGAATAATCTTTTCTTTTATTGTTTTTGCCAATTTAAGGGATTTTCAGTGAAACTAAAGGATCCGAAATGAATGTTCTGAGTAATTGTTACTCAGTGAACTTCACTGTATCACAGGGCATAAAACAGAAATATGATCTCCTTAATCTTGATTCTATTTTCTACATGTTCCATAACTTCCTCCATCAATACAACCAAGCAGCTGAAAGTTAGAAAACTGTGTTGCTTGTCTTCAAATCCCTTTGCACTTAGGCAGTGGGTGTGAAACAGAAATGCAAGAAACAGAACATGTGTGATATATGAATCAAAGTGTAGGAGCTATTTGGTGTGAAACAATGTGATCCTTGTGCCTCCTGCTAATGTATCATTTGCCAAATGTCTGAAGAGGACAGAGTTTTCAATGGCAAAAACAGTCTCCTGGAAATAAACTTTTTATTCAGTCCCTTGCATGAAACTTTACTGGATGAAAACAAAGGAGTATCTTTATCTTACCAACTTAAGGTAGGTGTCTGTAATTGGATACACAACAAACACATGGAAATGAATTTATTCACACAATTACCTGCTTTTCTGCAAAACTAGCTTCTCTCCATTTTGGTTGAAGTTCTTAACAAGTAAAGGTGTTACATCTAGCACATGGGAATAGAAATAAATGTGGCTAAGGCACATTTTCTAAAGGTTATAACTAAACTGGCTTGCCTGACCTTGGACCCTAATGATTATAGTAATTAGGTAAATTTACACACCACAGACATTTGAATGTAAATAGCTGGAAATAGTCTTTAATTCAGGACTTTATGAAGGGATATGCATAATTGATGAGAATGCAGCCAGAAATAATACAGATTTCTATTCAGTTAACCTAAATATTATTATACAACAACTCACAGAGGAAATACTGAAGATCTTAAATCGTTTTATTCAGGAACTGGCCAAAATGGATATGGGTAAGAGAGAGTATGGATAAGAGAATTGTACATTCTAAACAGTCACAGGTATCTCTGATATTTTTCTGTGTGTCCCAACTTTTCTTATCTCATGTTCTTGCGTGCCTAATTGTTTCTTTGTTTCAGCGGCCTTCTTTCTATTTGCAGAAAAATTCTTTGTCTTTACTACTGTAATGGCTCTAGGATGTCTACATATTTGTTAGTACCATTACTATGGGATTTTTTTTTCTCAGTAAGCACTGCAGAATATTATGAGTCATTTAATACTCCAGCATTGACTTTGCTGTGTGTTTGGTACTGTGGGTGAACATTCTAACCAGAGTATCATGTCCTCTGGTCATCTAGTGCTGTGGTGACTGGAAAGAGGAAGGCTTCAGAATGTCCTGCTCTTTATAATTAGCTCCAGAGTTGAAAAATGCATCCGCCTTTGGAGGACCCTTAAGACACACACTATGAAATTTAGTTAAACAAGCCCTAATCCTTCATCCCCCCACATCGAATCCCCCACCTAAATAATTTCAGAAATGTTACTACATAACAATTTCATCACTTCTGGTACCCCACACTTCCCACCTCCTTCCCCATAGCCAGGCCTATGAACTACCAAATCCAGAACTGTTTACATCAGTTTTGCATTTATTGTTTCACTTTTTTTTTCTCTGGATGTTTTGCCTGTGTTTCCTCTAAGTATATCCTCTGCTTTTTGACGGAGTCTTTTCAGTTTCCCCTCCATTGCTCTCTGTATCCACAGGCTGGTTGCAGGGGTAGGCCAGTGGTGGAAACTCTGTTGGGATGTTTTTTTCTTTCTTCAACTTACAGATAATTAGAACTTAGAGTGTTGTCTATCTAATGCTGAAGTCATAGGTCTTGTGTGGATGAATTTTTATCTTTCTAGATCTTTTTGTTTTGGGAAAATGATGAGAATCTTTGAAAATAGTCAGCATTGTTCTCCAAACCTGCAAGGTTTATATTTTTAATAAAGATATTTTACCAACCTGTATATGTTATTGGCGACTACATGATATATAATAGATGTAAAGGTTCAAGCACTCCTTGTAGAATATTGTTCATTAGATAAACAAATTATTAGTTTTGTTCTATCTGGTAAGAGACTTCTTGAGAACCAATTGATGTAATACATGGGACTTATATTACATGTAAACTGAATTGACTTAATAACTGCCACCTGTCATTATTACCTATAGTAATAATAGATATTCTGCTTTCCACTTCTGGCCAAGTCCAAGCCCTAATTCTTATTTATAGAGTGAGATGCTGTTCTTGTTACTAGTGGAAGGTGTCCAAGTTCTTGGTGCTTTGAACAAAGAACTGGACAAAGAGCACAAACAAAGCAAGGAAATAATGAAGCAACAAAAGCAGAGATTTATTGAAAACAAAAACACACTCCACAGAGTGGGAAAGGGCTCAAGCAAGTGGCTCAAGGTCTGGTTACAGAATTGTCTGGGGTTTAAATACCCTCTGGAGGTTTCCCATCGGTTACTTGGTGTACACTCTATGCAAATGAAGATGATGTTTCCTGCCATAGCTGAAATGAAGTCACAAAGTTATTTACGTCGTTGTAGAAAGTTGGGGTTTTCCCGTTTGATTTAGTTCTAGAAAGTCCTTAGGTTCCCTGCCGCCAGACCATATTCTGCTGCCTCATTCTATTAGGGCTTTCAAAAGATATTTAAAAAACTAAGATAGAGTAACACATTTATAGATTGTGTATGATTGGGACATGCTATGTCTTTTTATGAATATCAGAAGAGTCCTTGGCTGTTAGAATGCCACAGACTTTTAACTTCAGCTTTACTTCTGAGTATCAATGCACGTTGGAGGATATATATTTTTGTAAGCTTTCTTTAATTATTTTTTGGGACAATGTTATGTAAAACATGAGGAAAGAAACAGAAAAATAATTAAACAGGTGTTTCTTTGGTCATCCTGAGAATAGGAATTTATAATAACTGATGGCTATCCTTCTTACGGGCTTAAAAATAAGATGCTATGACTCTAACATGGCAAAATATTCTTTCAATAATCTGATTTCTCAGTGGCTTTATATACAATCGAAAAGCGAGAAGATTTAGAAGAGAAAGGAGAATACTTCATTTTCATGTATCTAATCTATTAAAATCTTATGCAAAACTAAGAATAGATTTTAAAAAATTGCTCCAGTTACCTTGACTATCTTTCCGTAAGTAAGGTTTTATTACAAGAGCCTCTAGCCCTCAATAAAATTTCTATTTTATTATGGCAATATACCTTGTTATACAATCACAAAATAACATGTTTATTATAGATTATAACATAAAGTACAATATTTATTAATATATTATATTATAACATTTATGGTAATATAGTATATCAAAGAGATAGGTAAGTTTTAACGTATTTTAAATATTTATGATAATAAATATAACATCTTCATTATGGTTTGGCTTCATTGCAATGAGCTGTTTACATATCAATATTACCCATGGAACTTGCCTTCTTTGAGGATACAATTGTGCTTGTATGTTTCAGTTCTGTATTCTGCACATAATAGATAAGCAGTGAACAAGAAGGCTGAGTCTTCTCCATGGAATTATCTTTTGATGTATTCTTTTTCTTTCTTTCTTTCTTTCTTTCTTTCTTTTTTTATTATTATACTTTAAGTTTTAGGGTACATGTGCACATTGTGCAGGTTAGTTACATATGTATACATGTACCATGCTGGTGTGCTGCACCCACTAACTCATCATCTAGCATTAGGTATATCTCCCAGTGCTATCCCTCCCCCCACCCCCACCCCACAACAGTCCCCAGAGTGTGATGTTCCCCTTCCTGCGTCCATGTGATCTCATTGTTCATTTCCCACCTATGAGAGAGAATATGCGGTGTTTGGTTTTTTGTTCTTGCGATAGTTTACTGAGAATGATGGTTTCCAATTTCATCCATGTCCCTACAAAGAACATGAACTCATCATTTTTTATGGCTGCATAGTATTCCATGGTGTATATGTGCCACATTTTCTTAATCCAATCTATCATTGTTGGACATTTGGGTTGGTTCCAAGTCTTTGCTATTGTGAATAATGCCACAATAAACATACGTGTGCATGTGTCTTTATAGCAGCATGATTTATAGTCCTTTGGGTATATAACCAGTAATGGAATGGCTGGGTTAAATGGTATTTCTAGTTCTAGATCCTTGAGGAATCGCCACACTGACTTCCACAATGGTTGAACTAGTTTACGGTCCCACCAACAGTGCAAAAGTGTTCCTATTTCTCCACATCCTCTCCAGCACCTGTTGTTTCCTGACTTTTTAATGATTGCCATTCTAACTGGTGTGAGATGGTATCTCACTGTGGTTTTGATTTGCATTTCTCTGATGGCCAGTGATGGTGAGCATTTTTTCATGTGTTTTTTGGCTGCATAAATGTCTTCTTTTGAGAAGTGTCTGTTCATGTCCTTCGCCCACCTTTTGATGGGGTTGTTTGTTTTTTTCTTGTAAATTTGTTTGAGTTCATTGTAGATTCTGGATATTAGCCCTTTGTCAGATGAGTAGGTTGTGAAAATTTTCTCCCATTTTGTAGGTTGCCTGTTCACTCTGATGGTAGTTTCTTTCGCTGTGCAGAAGCTCTTTAGTTTAATTAGATCCCATTTGTCAATTTTGTCTTTTGTTGCCATTGCTTTTGGTGTTTTAGACATGAAGTCCTTGCCCATGCCTGTGTCCTGAATGGTAATGCCTAGGTTTTCTTCTAGGGTTTTTATGGTTTTAGGTCTAACGTTTAAGTCTTTAATCCATCTTGAATTGATTTTTGTTTAAGGTGTAAGGAAGGGATCCAGTTTCAGCTTTCTACATATGGCTAGCCCTCTCTCACCACTCCTATTCAACATAGTGTTGGAAGTTCTGGCCAGAGCAATTAGGCAGGAGAAGGAAATAAAGGGTATTCAATTAAGAAAAGAGGAAGTCAAATTGTCCCTGTTTGCAGATGACATGATTGTATATCTAGAAAACCCCATTGTCTCAGCCCAAAATCACCTTAAGCTGATAAGCAACTTCAGCAAAGTCTCAGGATACAAAATCAATGTGCAAAAATCACAAGCATTCCTACACACCAACAACAGACAAACAGAGAGCCAAATCATGAGTGAACTCCCATTCACAATTGTTTCAAAGAGAATAAAATACCTAGGAATCCAACTTATATGGGATGTGAAGGACCTCTTCAAGGAGAACTACAAACCGCTGCTCAAGGAAATAAAAGAGGATACAAACAAATGGAAGAACATTCCATGCTCATGGGTAGGAAGAATCAATATCGTGAAAATGGCCACACTGCCCAAGGTAATTTACAGATTCAATGCCATCCCCATCAAGCTACCAATGCCTTTCTTCACAGAATTGGAAAAAACTACTTTAAAGTTCATATGGAACCAAAAAAGAGCCCGCATCGCCAAGTCAATCCTAAGTCAAAAGAACAAAGCTGGAGGCATCACACTACCTGACTTCAAACTATACTACAAGGCTACAGTAACCAAAACAGCATGGTACTGGTACCAAAACAGAGATATAGATCAATGACGTATTCTTTTTCCAAGGAATATCTCCCAGGAATATTTACTATTATGGTCTTACTATTTTTTGCATTAATACTATATATATAAAATGCTATACATTTTTCCCTTTTACTGCTTTTGTTTTCACAGCTATTTATAGATACATAGATGCCCATTCACTACTATAAAGGCTAACATGAAGTGGCTATTGAATACCTATATGCTCATTATTGTAAATAAATAAACATTGAGTTTATTGAATAAAATGGCAAATCAGAATTGTCTAATTCTACTCATCTCTGACATTAGTTTTATTTTTTTATTATTTTCTATTATTTATCATTTTATTCCTAAACCTCTGCTAAGCTTAACATTTATTTGTGGAATTAATTCCTGGGGTGTGTATTTTCTTTTAAGTTTCCAGTCACTGCAGAATTACAGGAATGCTAGAAAATTAACGGTTTGATTATTTTGGTGCCTGATCATCTTAAGAAATGATTTTGTGTTCCAAAACCAAGTTTGGCCAACAGTAGGGCTTATTTGGAATCTTGAGAATTCCTACAAAGAGACCGTAGCTTGAAAATGATGTAGAACGAAGAGTAGAGGCGCTGGACCAAGAAGATGCCTCATCTCCAAAGACAGAAACAGACTCCAAACAGTGGCGGTCCATGGAGAGTTGTTGATGGCCTCCGTGTCAAAGTTCTCATTCTTACTCTACATTGACAGGGAGCTGGCACGCACCATAGCTGTGTCAGGAAATGTGTTTTTAACATTTGAGAGGCGAGAAGAGAGCCAGGAAGGAGACTTTGGGACCTTTTAAATGATTACACAAGTTAAGCCAGATATTTATTCTATAGGAATAGTCATATTGAGTTATAAGTATGAAAATCTGGCATCACTGCTTTGTAATTCTCTAAAGAGCTTAACATTTCATCTTATTTTATCCAGCAACAATAATGTGCTTTGCTTGCCTTTAGCAATATACAGTAGATAGTTAATGGAATTAAATAACTGGGGCCATGTGTTCTGATACAGCCTTTAATAGTTATAAAGAGCATCATAATTACTTTTTCAATAAATAGATATCTGTTTTATTTTCTTCTCTTAAACTCATGTGTTGGAAAGTTTGTATTTTTATTTATTTACTTATTTTAGAGAAGGGGTCTGGATACATTGCCCAGACTAGGTTTGAACTCTTGGTTTCAAGCTATCCTCCTGTCACAGATTTCTGAGCAGCTGGGCCTACGAGTGCATGCCACTGTGCCCTGCTAATAATTGCTTTTTTTGGGAATAATGTTTACTTTCTTATCGGTAGTATTTGACCAGTGCAAAGACAACCTATGCCTTTATCTCATTCTTTCTAGAATCAACACTGTTTGGGAATAAAACAGTTTTGATTTTATTTATTTAATTTTTTTGAGACGCAGTCTTGCTCTATCGCCCAGGCTAGAGTGCAGTGGTGCAATCTCGGTTCACTGCAACCTCCACTTCCTGGGTTCAAGCAATTTTCTGCCTCAGCCTCCCAAGTAGCTGAGATTACGGTGCTCACCACCACACCCGGCTAATTTTTGTATTTTTAGTAGAGACAGAGTTTCACCATGTTGTTGGCCAGGCTGGTCTTGAACTCCTGACCTTGTGATCCACATGCCTCAGCCTCCCAAAGTACTGGGATTACAGGCGTGAGCCACCATGCCCAGCCAACAGTATTGAATTTTAATACTATTGAGGTTGGGTGTTACTTCAGATTTAGTTTGAAAGTACTGTGAAAGTTAAATTACATCAGAATTAAAGCTGCCTAGTACACATTTGCTTTTGTGCAGTCATTTCTGCTTCTGAGTGAAGGGTTATGGGCTTAGTGGAAGTAATTCCTTACACTCTCTTTTCATGCTCTGCTCTGGATACAAACAAGAAGAGTGTGATAATTCAAAGAAAGCATTTTGTCAAAAAGGTTGCTGCCTGCTCTGCTCCATATGGGACTCCAAACATAGTGTTCACAATTTTGGTTGGTCACAACAGGCTGGGAAACTCCTTTCTTACAATACAGAAAGGCAACACATGATAGAAGATTATATAAATTTGAAAAAAGACTGGTTAAAATGAGCTGAATTCATCCTATGTAGTTTTCTAAACAGCCAAATTCAGGTTTTAGGTTAAAAACAAAACAGAACAAAAGAGCAAACAGTATGGTGTTTACTACCTGCTCACCCACTAAAATATCAGTGGAGCATGTGGTCACTCAAGGTCTCCCCTGGTCATCATCACATCGTCATGGTTTTCGGTCTTCAATTCCATGATTTGTACTGGCCCACACATCTCACAGACCCACATCCTACTGATCATTTCCTTGAACCCAATATCATATACTCTTTTGCAGAGAGCTTTGTTTATGTCTGCAATTGCTCAGATGCCATCTGTGAAGCATCGAGCTGTTGTGCCTGTATTTCTACTGGCTTCAGTTATTTCTCTTCCTATTTTCAATGGCACAAATAAGTGCAATTTTTGGAAAACAGATGTTTTTTCAATGTGAATTATTCTGCTAACACTTTGTAAAAATCTGTCTGCTACAGAAGGCCTTCTGCATCAGGGGTAAGTAGGATTTTATTGACTTCTCTCAATTTAGCCAGAAAAAAGTTATACAAAAAAGTTCATTTTTATGTTACCTGGAAGACAATCCCTCTCTTAGACTATTTAACAAATCTTTTGCTTCTCAGAATATCTTTCTGCCTCTTACTAGCAAATGTACTGAACTACAAGTAGAGGGGATTAAAATTGTTTTACTTGCTTTCTTCATAGAGGTTTTGCTAAGAAGATGGGATGTGTGTGTATCTCTGTTGGGAAACTGGTCATTATAAACTGCTTCAGTTTCCTAAATTATTGTTTACCTAAAGGCTAACAGTTGGATAAAATATCAGCTTTTTTGTACCCTGGAGATATTGTTGATGATATGCAGGGACAACGACTTAATATAAAAAGCGCATAGGACAGTGTTTGACACAAAGTAAATGCCATGTAATTGTCAGGTACTATTGTTATTATTGCTGTTTTTACTCTCTTTGAGACTACAATGATGCTACTGATGTAGAGAAAATGAACTTTTCCCTAAAACAGTCTTGGCATAGAAGAACTCAGAAAAGCAATTAGTGCTACCTCTGTCAAAACTCCAACTTGCCAATTATGACTCTATACAATCATAAGAAACTTCTACTGAATTTTTTTTTCTATTTAATGCTTCCAACCACTCTGTCATTTTTCTTCACAGGAACTTTCTCATTGAGGCTTTTTAGATGTGGTTTGTGCCTCTCAAGGTTTAGAAGTGGTAGCAGAAGGAATATGTGCCTGTTTTAGGTCACAGCTCTATCCATTAGAAAAGAAGGTAATATTTCAAGTGGGTACAGCAGATAAAGCAACAATGACACAAATGGGTTGATGTGAAGGTTTTGTTTAAGTCAATGGCAACTTGAAAGGTTTATTGGTGACTTAGCTAATACAGGCCGGATTTCAGAGTCTGAGGATCTGAGGACTGCTACTAGCTTGAGCTTTGTATCAGTCATTTAACCTTTGTTTCTTTTCCCTTAAAAAGAAGAGATGATTACTAACCCAAACCAACAAGAGAGAGAGGAATGGTTAATTATGTAGGGATTATGAGTATTGAGATTCTCAAAGAACATATTCTTTACTACATTTTCTCTATAGTATTTGGAAGATGTTAATCTTTTCCTTTTCCTCCAAAGTTCTGGACTGTGTTCTGTTGGAGCCCATCAATTATGACCCTCCGTCTTCCAAAAAAATGTTTTGAAATGAATATTATGAGGTGACAAGGTAATGAAAGCAGATAAAGTCTGCTTCTGGTGAGAGTTTCTTTCTTTTTTGTAACTTAGCTCTGTTTTGGTTTTGATTAAAGCTTAATAATTTCCTTTAAAATTATATGTAGAGTAATAAATAACTGATATTTACGTGGCATTTTATTGTTTTGCAAATGCTGGCACATGTTATCTCACTTAAACATCCCAACAACTTTATGTGAAATTGCCTGAGGAATTCAGATTTCAGAGCTATTAAAAGGCTTGCCCAAGGACACACAACTGACAAGAAGTGAAACCAAAACTTAGACTTTCCAGCTTCAAATCCCATCCTCTTTCCAGTATCCACTACAGCCTCATCAAAGAGAAAGATAATCATTATCCCCCAGAGTTACATCTGATGAACTTTATGATCAATATGTACGATACTGCCTATAACAAAACCTATGTGGTGAAATTAATGATAAAACGAGTGGTTTGATCACCAGAGGCAATCCTTCCAACCTGTTAGTCTTAGTTCCACAAACCTTACACCTTTATATCGATCTTTAATAGCCAAACACCCTTCTTCATTTACTTGAGCACTTTTTGTGGGTAATATGCCCTCATGCATTAAAAAATGCATTTGTGGTTTTTAAAAAACACTCAGTCTAGAATTGATACTCTTTACATGATGTTCTCATATATCACAAAACAAATTCTCAAACATATTTTGACAAAGAAATGGACGAATGATTTGAATTATAATGCTGCTGGCAAAACTGCAGGCTTCATTGGTAATTACGTCCAATTTGACATGTTTATCATTTAGTGCAAACAATGTTATCTGATCCAGTTTCCTTGGTTCTATTTTACTATACTTTACCTATTCAGTCTATTTGCTGGCATTGATTATTAAACACTTAGGTCTTTAAATTAAGGAAATTCTCTATAGCTATCTCATGTTTCAAACATTTGCTTATGAATTTTGCACATATATTGTTTCTATGCACTCTGTTAATAGAAAGAGATAAAATAGCTGCCATGAAGTCATGGTTGTTCTGTGTTGGATGCTTATTCTCTCTTGTTTATCTTCCTTTAGCCTTTTAAATTGTAAAACTGCCATGATAACATTCAATGAATTATGAGGAAACACATACATTTCATTCCTGCCACCCTCGGGCAACAGATTTTCCTTCCCAGTTTGATGTTACACTTCCTTATACTTTACAGGGCTCTGAATGAGCAGGCCAGTCAGACTCACACCCTATCAGACTGCCCTTTGAAGTGCATTCTAACTGGTTATTCACTTATTGGTCTCCTCTACACAGCAAACTCTTGCAAGGAAAAGGGTTTTATTTTGTTAGGATTTTTACCCCAGCTTATAGAAAAGTGCCTGGCACATACAAGTTATTCATTAAATGTTTGGTGAATAAATGAATTAGTATCAAATCAAGTGAATGGAGACAGCAGCTCTGTTCTGCCATTTCCTGGTTGTCTTCCTTGGGTGTGATGCTCACTGAGTCTCCATCTAGAATGTGGAGGTGATGATAAAATTATTCTCAGAGACTACTGCAAGAGTTAATTAGACTTTGCATTTAAAAGTTTTAATACTATGAAGTAATCTTCAAAATAAGATTATGCTAATTATTGCAAATTTTTATTCTATATTTTTTACTTCCCATGAATATGCCATAAATGATTTTTGCTTTAGTTCAGGTCTGGATTATTGCCAAAGCAATGTAACTAGCCTCCGTGGTTCAATTCCTACTTTTTATTCTACATTTCATCCAGACAAACGATTGAAAACATAAAATAGGATGTCAGTTCTTCACTTCAGACCCTGCAACAGAGGCTTGCCAGTCTTATTCACTACCACATCCTCAACTCCCAGCCCAGTGCCTTATAACTGTGCATATGTGCCTTTGATAGGTTTATATTCAACATCTGGAGACCTCTTGGGAAAGGCATAGAAGAATCTTCATCACATGCCTCCTCCTATCTTCCTAGTCCCCAGTTTCATTCCAGCAGGTCTTGGACATCTCTCCAGGACTTTAACCATAAAAATCAATCAGGAATTCCTGAAACAGGCTATGCTCTTTCACACCCCAGTGCCTTTGCGTATGCTTTCCTATTCTTCAACTGAAGGCTGCCTCCCTACTCCACTGGAGCACTCGGTGTTTATTTCTTACAACTCAGCTTCACATTAGACTCCTCTTCAAAGCACTTCACTTTCTTGACTCTGGGCAGAGGGTTCCTGTCATCTGAGTCCCCACAGCACATTCCTTGTAAGCATATCTGCACAGTACACAGATAACCCATAATCACGGTCTGCATGTACTTTTGTGAACTAGATGATGTGCTCTTTGTATGTAGCCTGAAATATAACGTGTGTAGTTCCTGAACTGAATGTGGCACTTAGTATTCTATAAGACTGCAATGAATGTTTCTGGAATGAATTATTATACAACCTTTATAACTATAATTTTTTTGCAACAGTATATTCTACCATATTTCTCCAGTAGAATTTACTTTATCATTCTGTTACTGTGGAAGATTTGGAGATTTCCAATCATTCTGCATGTAGATTTTTATTTCAATTGAACTTTTCAAGTAGTATAAATTTTCAGGAAATGTAAATATTCTAGAATAAAATTTCTAATAAATAACGCCCTATAACTGTTAGCTTAAATTAGAATTAAAAATAGTACATTAGCGAGGCTATTTGCAGGCAGGTGTTCTGTATACTAGCGGAGTAATTAAATACTCAGCTATCTGTGTAAAACATGTTATGTAATTTGTATGCATATGTAACTTTAATTTATATCACAAGTGTATAAGGCAGGAAGCTAAATAGCAAAATGGGCAAACAGCATGACTAGGCAATTCACAGAAAGGGAACTATGAATGGCTTTCAAGTATATAAAGAGAAATTCCAACTCACTGGAAGAGAAACTCAACTCAATGCAAGAGATGCAAACTAAAATATCAATAAGACAGCACTTACTTTAATAACAGCAGCAAAAATTAAGGAAAATGGTTAATATCAAGTGATGAGAAAGATGTGGAAAGATATAATTTCTTTGCACTGCTAGTCAAAGAGTAGACCATGCAGTCATTCTGGAAAGAAATCTTACAGGACTTAGCAAAATTAATCCTATTTCCTACCGTATTGTTTGTGGTAGCAGGGAGATAAAGGCAGCCTAGAGGTTCAGTGCAAGCAAACTGGATCAGAGATGTAGTGAATGCGATTTCTGGAGCATAATGCAGCAGTTAGAAGCAAAAGAATTGATTGGCATACAACAATGTGTACAAATCATAATACATAATATTGAGTAAAAAGAAGTAAGAAATAAAATGCAATGTATACTTTCTAATACACCATTTTCTTTCTCATGCATTTATAGCAATGAAATAACAGAATTACAGTTTCTTCTTGTGCTGCTAGCAAAGTGTAATTATCTATAGTAATGTTACAGAGTTATGTAACATATTCCAAAGCTATAGCTATTTCTTAGGAAGCTAGATATTAAAACGCATTTATTTAGCAAGTAAAGGTAGATTTTTTCCCCTACAGTCTATGAATGTGAGAAAAAAAATGTTTTAGAAAGAAGATTGCTATTCTTTTGTTAAAATTTATAGCTATATTTGTTGGATTGCTTCCTATTTTAAAGTTTCTTTTTCTTGTTCTCTGAGGAGGAGATGGAGGTTAAAGGTTTAAGGAGAAGTAATTATAAAGTGTTTAAAATTATTGGTTTATTTAAGAACTCAAGAGATCAATTCCTTTCTTTTTTCATGGTATTTTTACATGGACTACTTCGTTAAGTGTTTTTAACTTTCTATAAAAATTGAGAGAAGAAGAGCAGAGATGTTAAACTAACTCTGCTTTTTACAACCATCGTGATGATCTAGTTGGCAAAGACAGGGTGTAGAGTGGAGGATACTTCAAAGTAGAGAAGCTAACACCTGCACAATTGTGTTGACACATCGATAAGTTTAAATATGACTCACTGTTTCTGCCTTACGTGTTTCTCTAATTAGAATTTGGCACAGTTATCTTCAACTAGTTATGTCATTCACTCTTAGATGTGTTAGATATTATTGAGTCCTGTGAAGTCTTTTTTCTAAATACCTTTCTAATCCATCTCCTCTATTTCACCGTAACTTTTCTATTTAATTTCTTTGTTTAATGCAACAGACTTCCTGTTTTATCATCTCTCCGCACTGCACATCATCTCCCCATTTATCCTTTTAATAAAGCCACTGTCTTGCTTAAAGAGAGTCCTCCTGTTACCCTCAGGAGTCCAGACTCTTTAGGATGGCATTCAAGGCCCTTTGCAAAATGATCTCATGCTCACTCTTCTGATTCCATCTTCCAGCATATTTCCTCCACACTGCTCCCTGTGAGGCTGAATGAAATATGTTTAATCCTAAACAAAAACAGTCCTTGCTCTGTGCAACTGCTCCCGGAAAAATGAGACTCATCCTATGTGTTTCCACCGTGCGCTCTTAATACGTCTAATGTAGCACATATCCTAGCAAGTTTTACACATTGAGGTAGGAGCCCAGCTCCCAAGAAAGAGCCCTTGAAAAGTTTGACAGGACGAATGCAAGTAGTTAGTATGTGTTTCTTTAGAAAAGAAATAGAGTAGCAGTCTCATTTTTCAAATTTAAAAGGAAAAAGTTGCTGAGTAATAGAAACCTCCCTTTGTGTCAACTGGGATCTACGGGGATCTATCTATCTATCTGTCTATCTGGTCTGTCTGTCAGCTAATTGTCTATTTATTCATCATTTTATCTTTGAATCAGTTTCTTCTTTCTTCAAAAAGAGGTTCAAATAGATGGTGGAGGGAAATATTCGAAATCTTTTCCTCCTCTGTTTCCCCATATGTATAATATACCAACCAATTCTAGAGATGTGTCTATGTCCAAAGCTTAAAGTCATTGTATTTATAATGAAGAATGCTATTACTTGTTCCGCGGGTCTTTCACCTTAAAGTGTGTTCTAATATAGCAAAATTGGGCCTGGGACTTCTAAAGTCATCTAACTGTAGATATACAGAATGGGAGTCATGTGTTTGAAAGTTCCACTGACATCTTTTTAGAATACTGTGCTAGTGTTACTTTATAATTACTTAGATTAAAGACACAAATATAGGCATACAGACACGTCCTTACTCTTACTATGATTTTGAAGTATAAATAACAAATTAGGGATTAAACCACTAACTTCTTATATTTTGGTCCTTTTCTAGCTCCCTTTAGGTATAAATAAGACGTCATTTTTATGTACTTTAAAAAGTTCTCTATAACCTTAATGGAGGAGAACTTTTTCTATCATTTGTTTAGATAAAAAGACAAAACTGGTAAATTTAGAATTCCTTTGTAGAAAGTTTCTGTAAATGAAACTAATGAGTCTTGATTCAATAAACCTAAATGAATATGTATTTGGTCATAGTTGAATGATATAAGTACTCTGAAGTCAGATGTGCTTTCAAAATACTCCCATAAATGTAAATTCTTAATTATGATCATTTTAAGGGCATTTATCTGTCTCCTGTTGGTTGTTGCTACTCTGGCCCCTTTTATATGTTTTGGACAGAGAAGGAAATACAATGCTTGCATTCCTGTGGTTGCTATAGTAATGGAAAAAAACTGCAGCTGTGATTGTAGACTTGAAGAAAAAGACTGAGGTCATTTCAGCCCTGGAGACTTAGTAAATATTAATTGTGAAGAAGAAAGCTCTTGTTCTCATTCTTTAATAGTTTTTTTATAAGAGCCAGAAGTCATTATATTGAGATAAATTGTTACTGCCCCTTAATTGCATTCCAAAGGTAGGTTGAAATGTTAACTAAAATTATACACAGTAGGATTTTGCATTCAATTTAATGAATTTCTGGCCACAGCTGATATTCTAAGATGCAAAAGAAGAATCTGTGGTTTGATAAAAATTTTTAAAAGTTGTAGTTTCTCTTATAAAGCAAAGAACTACAGTTTTAGGTGTTTTTAGATTAAATATTTTACTGAATAAATATTTCATTTTAGATTGCTTCTTTAGACAATTCCACAGCATATGGAGCTTGCCTAAGACAAAAATCATCTGCATTGCATACAACCCAGGCACTAGGATAGCCCAGGTTAACAAAGACTGAAATCTTTGTTGACGCTCAATAAATATTAGCTCCTGTCATTATTGTTATTATAATTATTTTTGTTGTGTTTGTGCTAGCAGACATTATATTATTAATAATTATGATCCAGGCCTAGCAATCTGAAAGGAGTTTGAAGACCGAGGTTCAGAAGTTGAAGGTGAAAGTCAACTGTCGTAAAGACAGAACAAATGCCAGCTGAGCAGGCAGGTGTACCCAATAGTAGTGAAGAGCAGCCAGGGAGTTCAGGTGGGTTTTCACCAGCACACATTTATTGAGTGTTTACCATATATTGAGTCCCTCTGTTAGGAGTGATGGGGGCAAAAATATATAGAGTATTCTTTATTCTTGTGCAGGGTGGGCTCATAGAGGGTTTTGGGTTATGTTACTGTACACATACACAGAGTAATATGTGGTCATATACATATGTAAAATTTTACTGTACTATGAGAAACCCTATAATAGAGGCAGTTAGAGGGTGCTACACAAGTGAAAACAAGGGGAAAAGGGGTTTATGTTTCATAGAAGTGGCATCGAAGTTTGGTAGAAGAGAATGTTGTGCCTCTATTTCCTCTTCAGTAAAGCGTAAGTGGTAAGTCTCTAGTTTACACGGTCTTATGAAAATCACATTTGCTATCTGTGGAGATTAAATAATGCCTATCTATCTGTCTGTCTATCTGACTATCTATCTATTCTCTTTATTAGAATAGTACCTGGCATATAGCAGGTGCTGTATACCTGTGAACTGTTATTGTGATAAATGTTGGGCAGTAATACTTCTGCTGTCAAATGGTTTATCTTATACCACAATCCTGGCCCTTCTGGTCCCTTGGCTTCACTGGGCAATGTTTCCGAAACATAAAAATTCAGAGTTCCTATGATAAGCATCTTTTCTGGAAGCAGTGTGTTAAATACATATTACTCTAATCTCACTGAGGTTGCTTTGGAGACTCATTAAATGCTGTGAAATAAAAAAACAAACATGCACTCAAAATCCTGGATCTCTGGATCAAACTATATGGAATTGTATGAATAACAAGCAGATCAATCAAATATAGTTTTTGCTATTAAGAGTGCTTACTGTTGAGACTTTCAATTTGAAATATGAACTCATATTTATTTATATCTAGAATATCTTTGAAAGATATGGCATTTCCCAAGGCTGGTTCAGCATACACAAATCAATAAACATAATCCATCACATAAACAGAACCAACGACAAAAACAACATGATTATCTCGATAGATGAAGTAAAGGCCTTTGACAAAATTCAACAGCCTTCATGCTAAAAACTCTCAATAAACTAGGTATTGATGGGACATATCTCAAAATAATAAGAGATATTTATGACAAACCCACAGCCAATATCATACTGAATGGGCAAAAACTGGAAGCATTCCCTTTAAACACTGGCACAAGAGAGGGATACCCTCTCTCACCACTCCTATTCACCACAGTGTTGGAAGTTCTGGCCAGGGCAATTGGCAAGAGAAAGAAAGGGTATTCAGTTAGGAAAAGAGAAAGTCAAATCGTCCCTGTTTGCAGATGACATGATTGTATATTTAGAAAACCCCATCGTCTCAGCCCCAAATCTCCTTAAGCCGATAAGCAACGTCAGCAAAGTCTCAGGATACAAAATCAATGTGCAAAAATCACACGCATTCCTAGACACCAATAAAAGACAAACAGAGACCCAAATCATGAGTGAACTCCCATTCACAATTGCTTCAAAGAGAATAAAATACCTAGGAATCCAATTTACAAGGCATGTGAAGGACCTCTTCAAGGAGAACTACAAACCACTGCTCAACAAAATAAAAGAGGACACAAACAAATGGAAGAACATTCCATGCTCATGGGTAGGAAGAATCAATATCGTGAAAATGGCCATACTGCCCAAGGTAATTTACAGATTCAATGCCATCCCCATAAAGCTACCAATGACTTTCTTCACAGAATTGGAAAAAACTACTTTAAAGTTCATATGGAACTAACAAAGAGCCCTCATTGCCAAGACAATCCAAAGAAAAAAGAAGAAAGCTGGAGGCATCACGCTACCTGACTTCAAACTATACTACAAGGCTACAGTAACCAAAATAGCATGGTACTGATACCAAAACAGATATGTAGACCAATGGAATAGAACAGAGGCCTCAGAAATAATACCACACATCTACAACCAACTGATCTTTGACAAAACTGACAAAAACAAGAAATGGGGAAAGGATTCCCTATTTAATAAATGGTGCTGGGAAAACTGGCTAGCCATATGTAGAAAGCTGAAACTGGATCCCTTCCTTACACCTTATACAAAAATTAATTCAAGATGGATTAACAACTTAAATATTAGACCTAAAACCATAGAAACCCCAGAAGAAAACCTAGGCAATACCATTCAGGACATAGGCACGGGCAAGGACTTCATGTCTAAAACACCAAAAGCAATGGCAACAAAAGACAAAATTGACAAATGAGATCTAATTAAACTAAAGAGCTTCTGCACAGCAAAAGAAACTACCATCAGAGTGAACAGGCAACCTACAGAATGGGAGAAGATTTTTGCAGTCTACCCATCTGACAAAGGGCTAATATCCAGAATCTACAAGGAACTTAAATAAATTTACAAGAAAAAAACCAAACAACCTCATCAAAATGTGGGCAAAGGATATGAACAGACACTTCTCAAAAGAAGACACTTATGCCGCCAAGAGACACATGAAAAAATGCTCATCATCACTGGTCATCAGAGAAATGCAAACCAAAGCCACAATGAGACACCATCTCACACCAGTTAGAATGGCGATCATTAAAAAGTGAGGAAACAACAGGTGCTGGAGAGGATGTGGAGAAATAGGAACACTTTTACACTGTTGGTGGGACTGTAAACTAGTTCAACCTTTGTGGAAGTCAGTGTGGTGATTCCTCAAGGATCTAGAACTAGAAGTACCATTTGACCCAGCCGTCCCATTACTGGGTATATACTCAAAGGATTATAAATCATGCTACTATAAAGACACATGCACACATATATTTACTGCGGCACTGTTTACAATAGCAAAGACTTGGAACCAACCCAAATGTCCATCAATGATAGACTGGATTAAGAAAATGCGTCATATATACACCATGGAATACTATGAGGCCATAAAAAAGGATGAGTTCATGTCCTTTGTAGGGACATGGATGCAGCTGGAAACCATCATCCTGAGCAAACTATCACAAGGACAGAAAACCAAACACTGCATGTTTTCACTCATAGGTGGGAATTGAACAATGTGAACACTTGGACACAGGGTGGGGAACATCAGACACTGGGGCCTGTCGTGGGGTGGGGGACAGGGGGAGGGATAGCATTAGGAGAAATACCTAATGTAAATGACGAGTTAATGGGTGCAGCAAACCAACATGGCACATGTGTACCTATGTAACAAACCTGCACGTTGTGCACATGTACCCTAGAACTTAAAGTATAGTAAAAAAAAAAAAGGCATTTTTTTCCAGCTGACAGGCATATAAACATCTTGTTATGCCTTGGTATTACTTTGAGGTCCCCCTAAAGAAAACTTCGTGGTATAAACATATATATATAATATATGTTTCTATATATATGTTTATATATATTTGTTTATATATGTTTATATATATGTGTATATATATGTTTGTATATATGTGTGTGTATATATATATATTTGTATATATGTATATATACTTTTTTTTTTTGAGACAGAGTCTCAATCTGTTGTCCAGGCTGGAGCACAGTGGCACAGTCTCAGCTCACTGCAACCCTCTGCCTCCCAGGTTCAAGCAATTCTCCTGCCTCAGCCTCCCAAATAGCTAGGACTACAGGCACATGCCACCATGCCCGGCTAATTTTTGCATTTTTTGTAGAGACGGGGTTTCGCCATGTTGGGCATGCTGGTCTCAAACTCCTGACCTCAGGTGATCCGCCTGCCTCAGCCTCCCAAAGTGTTGGGATTACAAGTGTGAGCCACTGTGCCCGACCCTAAGAATACCCCAAATGTACTCTCCAAATCTGAGAAACCATATTCATCCTTTTTAAAATATGTAATTCATAAAAGACATGTAGATATGTGCGCACATGCGTTATAACCCTATTATTATTATTGCTACTATTTTAGTACCCTTATTAGTAGGAACAATGGACTGGAGATTTAGATGTAACTTTTCAGAGGGGGACTGAGCACCATTCTCACCCTCCTACATCACTCTTGCCAGAAATTTGATGTACATTTGCTATTTATAAGTATCCTTAGGCACTGTGGATTAAAAATACAAAATGTGATGGACGGTGAACTAAAGAACATTTGGCCAATGATTCCAAGGTTCAATGAAGCTTAGTACAGTTATTATTATTCAAAATTTAGTACTTTGTCTTTCAAGTCTTAGAACATGATTTAGTTTTAGTAGATGCTAGGTGCATTATGTCACACTTAATTGATTCCATAAATTCGATGTACATGAGTCTAATTTAAACATTAGAATGCAAATTTACTTCCCTTCACAAAGAACTTCAATGACTCCTAATTGCTTATTGGGTAAATTCCAAATCTGTCGGAATTATTTGCTCCATGGTCTGACCCAAGCTACTTTTCAACCTCATTATTAGTTTCTTTCTAAAGTCATGACCTTCAAATGGAAAAAAAGAAAATGCTGCATATGCCCTCAAGTCCTCCAGTTTTTCCAGCAGGGACTTTATAGAAATGCATCCTCTATTTTGTTTGAGTTAAACCTTCCCATGTGAGCTGGCATCAGCAGCAATTGATAGCCGTTGGCGGGTTTGCTTAATAATAATGGTTTTTATTCATACTTCTTATATGTGGTACAGCAACATATCTCACCTCCTGATTGGCCACAGCAGTTTTTTGTTCTGCTGTTTTTGTGTTTCTCAGCAGGAAGCTGTAAGTTACTAATGTACACCTCTTCCTTTTTAGATCAGTAATGATATTCAGAATTTTCAGGGGCCCAGCATCCTTTTAGTGATTTTTTTGAAGAATGGGGTATCATTTGTTCTATTGTGAAGAATCTAGCTGTAGCCTCTGTGGAAACAGTCTCAAATATGTTGTGTTGCTCCAGTAGTTCAATGTAGAATTTTTTTCACTTTTTCTAGTCTGTCAAACTATTTTTTCTAGTGACCAACCCTTGAGTCTGGCTGTGAATTATCTTATTCCTAGATTCTGTTTCTTTTTATGCTTTTGGGGCTAAATAAGTCTTCCATTCTTTTGAGCAAGTCTCTAGTCTCCTTAATGAGATGGAAAATATAGAAGAATTATTCAATATTATCCACTTTCTTCTGCAATCCAGGGACTAGCCTATATAATCAGTGACCCACATTCCAACAGGAAGATGTGGCTCTTTTGTTGACTATAGTGCTGGGACTCATGCTGAATAACCATTAATTTATTAATTCATTCATTTTGTGTTCACTCATGCATTCAAGCACTTATTTTATATGGTAGTCACTGGGCTAGATGGCAGCCATAGTGACAGAAAAAGACATTTTGACCACCTTTAAGGAGCCATAAACTCATGGGACAAACACAAAAACAAATAATTATAATGACATTCTATAAATACTATTAAATCATTTTGATGGAGTTGTTTGAAATCCTGGTTATCAAGTACGGCTTCCCAGCCTAGACACTTGTGAAATAATTTTTAAAGAATGAGTAGAAATATTTTGTAGTGGAGAGAGCAAGGGAGCAATTGCAGCTAGAGGAAACAGCTTGTTCAAAGATTGAGAAATTTAATAGCAACCTGGTCTATTTGTCACCTCTAAAGTGTTGGTTATGTCCAGAGCTTATGGAACAGAGATAGTGGCATGAGATGAGATGGGAGACGCAAAATAAGTTCTTTGCAAGACTGTATATGTCATGTGAAGGACTTTTTTGTTTCGTTCATTCAAAGGGGGTGGCTTTGCAGGATATTAGACTGGGGATTAATGAGATACTTCTATAATGAAGAGTCTTGGTGGATACAGAGAGACAAGTTAGAGTGATTGCAATGGTCCCTGTTGACTAAAGCAGTGGAAGTAGTGAAAAGAAAGGAAGAGACAGAAATAAGAGATATTTTTATTGGTTAAATTAATAAGAATCAGTGACTGACTGGAAGTTGGGCATGAAGGAGAGGAAATTATGTTGATGTTAAGAAAATGTCCCCCCACAAAACAAAATTTTAAAAAAAGAAGAAAATATCCAGATTATGGCTTCGGTGTCTGAATGAAAGTTATGTTCTACAGGAGTGACTCCTTGTACAACCATAATTCTTTTAAACTTTTAAAAATCAATTTTTATATTAAAGCCATTTTAATATGCCATCTGTAGAAACACAGAACTCCTTTGTTTTATTTTATTTTTTCAATTTCAATTTTAATTTTAGATTTTGGGGTACATATGCAGGTTTGTTATAAGGGTCTATTGTGTGATGCTGAGGTTTGAGCTTCGATTAATCTCATAAGCAAGATAGTGAACATAATATCCAGTAGGAAGTTTTTGTTTTGTTTTGTTTTGTTTTGAGATGGAGTCTCACTCTGTAGCCCAGACTGGAGTGCAGTGGCGCGATCTTGGCTCACTGCAACCTCTGCCTCCCAGGTTAAAGAGATTCTCCTGCCTCAGCCTCCCAAGTAGGTAGGATTACAGTCAGGCACCACCACACCTGTTTAATTTTTGTATTTTTAGTAGAGATGGGGTTTCACTATGTTGGCTAGTCTGGTCTCGAACTCCTGACCTCAGCTGATCTGCCTGCCTCGGCCTCCCAAAATGCTGGGATTAAAGGCGTGAACCCCTGCACCTGGCCCCAGTAGGAAGTTTTTAAGCCCTTGCTGCCCTCCCTCCCTTTCTCCTTTTGGAGCCCCGAGTGTCTCCCAGTGTCTCTTCTTCCCAACTTTATGTCCTTGCATACCTAAGGTTTAGCTCCCTCTTTTAAGTGAGAAAAGGCAATATTTGGTTTACTGTTATTGCTTTAATTCACTTAGGATAATGGCCTCCAGCTACATCCATATTGCTGAAAGGACACAATTTTGTTCTTTTTTATGGCTGTGTAGTATGCCATGTGAAACACAGAACTGAGTGAAGTTAAGTTGCTTAACCTCTTTGTGTCTCAGTTTGCTTATTTTAAAATTACATATAACAGGCTGGGCACGGCGGCTTACACCTATAATCCCAACACTTTGAGAGGCTGAGGCGGGCAGAGTGCCTGAGGTAAGGAGTTCAAACTCAGTCTGGCCAACGTGGTGAAACCCCGTCTCTACTAAAAATATAAAAATTAGCCAGGCATGCTGGTGGGCACCTGTAATCTCAGCTACTCTGGAGGCTGAGGCAGGAGAATCACTTGAACCAAGGCAGTGGAGGTTGCAGTGAGCTGAGATCACACCATTGCACTCCAGCCTTGGCAACAAGAGCAAAACTCCATCTCAAAAAAACAAATACATATAACATAGAAATACATATAACGTAGAATTTATGACCTTAATCATGTTTAAGTGTATCACTGAGTAGCGTGAAGTACATTCACATTGTTGTGCAACGAATTTTCTGATCTCTTTTCATCTTGCAAAGCTGAAACTCTATATCCATTAAACAATAAATCTCCCTTGTTTACTCTCCCCAGCCCCTGGAAACCACCCTTCTAGTTTCAGTCCTATGAATTTGACTGTTCTAGATACTTCATACAAGTGGGATCATACAGTAGTTTTTTTGGTGTGTGACTGGCTTATTTCACTTAACATAATGTCCTTAAGTTTCATGCATGTGTCAGAATTTCCTTCTTTTTCAAGGCTGAATAATATTCGGTTGTCCATATATACTACATTTTGTTTATCCTTTCATCTCTTGATGAACACTTAGGTTGCATCTACCTTTTGTCTATTGCAAATAATGTTGCTACTAACATGGGTGTATTCAGTTTGCTTATCTTTAAAGTAGAGATAATAAGAGCATCTACCTCATGGGGATTTTGTGAGAATTAAATTAGTTAATAAGTATTTAATGTAATAACTTGCATGAAACAATCACCTAATAATGCATTTTAGTTATTTTTATTGTATCTGGATGAGAAAGATAGAAATAAAGATTAAGAGCAGGGGAAGGAGGGAGGCCATACATGGTCCTGGTGCTCTGAACTCTAAGACTAATGAACACTTATGCAGGCAATAGGATTGGATTGAAGTAGTCTAGTTAGGGCATCCTCTCTTCCCAATTTGCCTTTTTCTGTTCTGATCTGTTTTCAAGCTTACTATATAGCAATTTCATTATTCATACTTCTTCTGATGTAAACCAAAGTTTGATTTTTCAACTAAGAAGAGGATCACATTGCAAAGTATTTTGCGTGTTGGGTAAATGTTATCTTACATGAAATGTTAGGCTTTTTCATTTTATGATTCAAGCATATTAGTGGTTATAAGACCTGAAATAGACACATTTCAATGAAAAAGCAACTTAAATGACAGTTGTTTTCTAGCAGATGGAGGAATTTAGTTCATATCTAAATAAGAGCTTTATTTAATCAGATTACCAACTCTGCAAATTGGATTAATGAGTAATTTTAAGCACTGCAGGCATTAAACTTCATAGAAAGGTTTTCTATTTCTAGCATTTCCATCTTATTGAGTTATTTTTAATTTTTTTTTAACCATTGATGTAGGGCAATGGCATATTTTTACTTCTTCCCAGTAGCATTGATGGACAAAATGTTATTTCTCTAATAGGCTCCTTGAAAGAAACTGTCTAGTGATCACACCTACCCAGGATTTTGTAGCTAATAGGAAGAAAAACTCAAACTATGTGCTGAGAGTTTGTGAAAACATATGATCCTGCTGAGGAGATTCAGTGTTTTTCCATTCTCAGACCTACTTGATTTTAGACCTGTAGTCAAGGTCACTGTTGGACCCCTTGGCTAAGCTCAACTCTGGGCTCAAGGCCAGTGACTTCCGGGATTCTGCCATCAATCTGTCTTTTGTGGTACAGAAAAGAAATCTGAATTCAATACCTATATAATCCCTTCCTCTAGCTTCATGTGTCCCTATATGACTTTTTAGCTTTTCCTGTTATTCAGATATCAGAGTAAAAGCTTTGGGTACTTCTGGGTAGATATCCCTTCACTAGAGGTAAAAAGGTACAAAAATCACCCACAGCCACTCCTGTTCTCCAGCCTCAGAAAAGGAAAGTATTCTGGGGAAGAGGCAGAAGATAGGATGAAAAAAAGGCACAGTAGAGTGTAGAAAACACTTGTGAAGATGGTAACAGTATGTCTTTCATGAGATACAGTTTGTAATTTTACTTTAATTTCCAATTTGAAGGAAAACTAGCAACATATAGCATATCATATAGAATCAAACCATGCTTTATATTTTAGAGTGTACATAGATGACTTTATCCAGCTCCTGGTTCTATTACATTTTTTGGGTAGATATATCAGAATGTTAGAGGGGATGCACATGGTGAAGGGGATTGGTGGATGGAATGGGAAATTTCCTACATTCTACATGCTACGTCTTTTGGGGGTTGTATTTTCAAACTCTGTCTTCCTTCCTCCTACCTCTAGCTCAAAATATTCTATGGAGAGATTTTATCAGTTTTATTTTCCTTCAAAAGACTTAAGTGCTTTTCTGAGATAATCACAGTCCTTAGATGATCTCAAAACTACTCAAACATCTATATGATCCTTGACAATTCCAAGACAAAATTACGCAGTTCTTTACTCATGGATGCAGGCAAAATTTGGCAAAATGTAATCTATTCCTTTATAGTGAGGGCCTTATCAAGCCTGCTTGGCACAGGCATTCTAAGGGCAATCACAGGCTCTAGGGGAAACTTAAAGTTATATTACATGGGTGACCAAGAGGTAGGATCTCCATTTTATCAAAAGGGAAGTCACAAAAGCAATGAGTTATTAAACTGGTGATTTCACCGAATGTAATTCAATTATGGTTGTATCAATCAAGAAGTCAGTTTACATACTTCTTATTGCAATATATTGCTATGGGTATAAAAAATAGCATTTTATATTTTCAAAATCAATGACTAAAATTATCAAAGTACTTTTAAATAATTGAAATCATTAGTCAAGATCATCAGACGTCTTGAATAATTTCCCATTCTGGGAGTCAATCTTCTTATTTCAGCTGACTTTTGGCCTCTATTACTTAGAGAACTCTAACAGTTAGAGAACATTCAGTTTAAACTTTAATGAAGACTTACTGAAAATGAGCAAAAGAAGCTATAGTGCAATGCACAGATTTTCCAAATTATACTTTGTATTTACTGTCTATTTACTAAATACTGCCTAAATACTTTGTACTTACTGTCTAAAAGGCATTGGAGAAGTGGCTGGCAAGATGGCCAAATAGGAACAGCTCCAGTCTGCAGCTCCCAGTGAGAATGACGCAGAAGGCAGGTGAATTCTGCATTTCCAACTAAAGTACCCAGCTCATCTCATTGGGACTGGTTAGACAGTGGGTGCAGCCCATGGAGGGTGAGCCGAAGCAAGGTAGGGCGTCACCTCACCCGGGAAGTGCAAAGGGTCGGGGAACTCCTTCCTCTAGCCAAGGGAAGCCCTGAGGGACTGTGCCATGAGAGACAGTGCACTCCAGCCACAGATACTATGCTTTTCCCACAGTCTTCACAACCTGCAGACCAGGAGATTCCCTCAGGTGTCTACATCACCAGGGCCCTGGGTTTCAAGCACAAAACATGGCGGGCTTATGGGCAGACAGTGGGCTAGCTGCAGGAGTTTCTTTTCATACCCCAGTGGCACCTGGAACACCAGCGAGACAGAAACATTCACTCCCCTGAAAAGGGGGCTGAAGCCAGGGAGCCAAGTGGTCTAGCTCAGTGGATCCCACCCCCACAGAGCAAAGCAAGCTAAGATCCACTGGCTTGAAATTCTCCCTGTCAGTACAGCAGTCTGAAGTCAACCTGGGTTGCTTGAGCTTGGTGGGGGAAGGGGCATCCGCCATTACTGAGGCTTGAGTAGGCAGTTTTCCCCTCACAGTGTAATCAAAGCCACTGGGAAGTTCGAACTGGGCAGAGCCCACGATGGCTCAGCAATGCTTCTGTAGCCAGACTGCCTCAGGGCATCTATGAAAGAAAAGCAGCAGCCCCAGTTAGGGCCTTATAGATAAAACTCCCATCTCCCTGTGCAATGGGGTGGCTGTGGGCACAGCTTCAGCAGACTTAAATGTTCCTGCCTGCCAGCTCTAAAGAGAGCAGCAGATCTCCCAGCACAGCACTCGAGCTCTGCTAAGGGACAGACTGCCTCCTCAAGTGGGTCCCTGACCCACATGTCTCATGACTGGGAGACACCTCCCAGCAGGGGTCAACAGACACCTCATACAGGAGAGCTCCAGCTGGCATCTGACAGGTGCCCATCTGGGATGAAGCAATCTGTGCTGTTCTGCAGCCTCCGTTGGTGATAACCAGGCAAACAGGGTCTGGAGTGGACCTCCAGCAAACTCCAGTAGACCTGCAGCAGAGGGGCCTGACTGTTAGAAGGAAAACTAACAAACAGAAAGGAATAGCATCAACATCAACAAAAAGGAAGTCCACACAAAATCCCCATCCAAAGGTCACCAGCATCAAAGACCAAAAGTAGATAAATCCATGAAGATGAGGAAAAACCAGTGCAAAAAGGCTGAAAATTAAAAAAACAAGAACATCTCTTCTCCTCCAAAGGATCACAACTCCTTGCCAGCAAGGGAACAAAAATGGATGGAGAATGAGTTTGACAAATTGACAAAAGTTGGCTTCAGAAGGTGGGTAATGACAAACTCCTCCGAGCTAAAGGAGCATGTTCGAACCCAATGCAAGGAAGCTAAGAACCTTGAAAAAAGGGTTAGAGGAATTGCTAACAAGAATAACCAGTTTAGAGAAGAACACAAATGACCTAATGGAGGTGAAAAACACAGCATGAGAAGTTCATGAAGCATACCCAAATATCAATAGCCAAATCAATCAAGCAGAAGAAAGGATATCAAAGATTGAAGATTAACTTAATGAAATAAAGCATGAAGACAAGATGAGAGAAAAAAGAATGAAAAGGAACAAACAAAGCCTCCAATAAATATGGGGCTATGTGAAAAGACCAAACCTACGTTTGATTGGTATACCTGAAAGTGACAGGGAGAATGGAACCAAGTTGGAAAACACTCTTCAGGATATTATCCAGGAGAACTTCCCCAACTTAGCAAGACAGGCCAACACTCAAATTCAAGAAATACAGAGAATACCACAAAGATACTCCTCAAGAAGAGCAACCCCAACACACATAATCATCAGATTCACCAAGGTTGAAATGAAGGGAAAAATATTAAGGGCAGCCAGAGAGAAAGGTCAGGTTACCCACAAAGGGAAGCACATCAGACTAACAACAGATCTCTCTGCAGAAACTCTACAAGTCAGAAGAGATTGGGGGCCAATATTCAACATTCTTAAAGAAAAGAATTTTCAGCCCAGAATTTTATATCCAGCCAAACTAAGCTTCATAAGCAAAGGAGAAATAAAATCCTTTACAGACAAGCAAATGCTGAGAGATTTCACCACCAGGCCTGCTTACAAGAGCTCCTAAAGGAAGCACTAAACATGGAAAGGAAAAACTGGTACCAGTCACTGCAGAAACATACCCAATTGTGAAGAACATTGACGCTATGATGAAACTGCATCAACTAATGGGCAAAATAATGAGCTAGCGTCATAATGACAGGATAAAATTCACACATAACAACATTAACCTTAAGTGTAAATGGGTTAAATGCCCCAATTAAAAGACACAGACTGGAAAATTGGACAGAGTCAAGACCCATTGATGTGCTGTATTCAGTAGACCCATCTCATGTGCAAAGACACACATAGGCTCAAAATAAAGGGATGGAATAGTATTTACCAAGCAAATGGGAAACAAACAAAAAAACCCCAGGGGTTGCAGTCCTAGTCTCTGATAAAACAGGCTTTAAACCAACAAAGATCAAAAAAGACAAACAAGGCCATTACATAATGGTAAAGGGATCAATGCAACAAGAAGAGCTAACTATCCTAAATATACATGCATCCCTTACAGGAGCACCCGGATTCATAAAGGAAGTTCTTAGAGACCTACAAACGGACTTACACTTACACAATAATAGTGGGAGATGTTAACACCCCACTGTCGATATTAGACAGATCAATGAGACAGAAAATTAACAAGGACATTCAGGACTCGAGCTCAGCTCTGGACCAGGCCGACCTAATAGACATCTACAGAACTCTCCACCCCAAATCAACAGAATATACATTCTTCTCAGCAACACATTGCACTTATTCTAAAATTGATCACATAATTGGAAGTAAAACACTCCTCAGCAAATGCACAAGAATGTAAACCATAACAGTCTCTCAGACCACAGTGCAATCAAATTTGAACTCAGGATTAAGAAACTCACTGAAAATCACACAACTACATGGAAACTGAACATCCTGCTCTGGAATGACTACTGGGTAAATAACAAAATTAAGGCAGAAACAAATAAGTTCTTTGAAACCAATGACAACAAAGGCACAATGTACAAGAATCTCTGGGATACAGCTAAAGCACTGTTTATAGAGGGAAATGTATGGCAATAAGTGCCCACAGGAGAAAGCAGGAAAGATCTAAAATCAACACCCAAACATAACAATGAAAAGTACTAGAGAAGCGGGAGGAAACAAATTCAAAAGCTAGCAGGAGACAAGAGATAACTAGGATCAGAGCAGAACTGAGGGAGATAGAGACACAGAAAACCCTTCAAAAAATCAATGAATCCAGGAGTTGGTTTTCTGAAAAGATCAACAAAATAGATAGACCGCTAGCCAGACTAACAAAGAAGAAAAGAGAGAAGAATAAAAAAGACACAATAAAAAATGATAAAGGGGATATCACCACCGATCCCAGAGAAATACAAACTACCATCAAAGAATACTATAAACACCTCTATGCAAATAAACTAGAAAATCTAGAAGAAATGGATAAATTCCTGGATACATACACCCTCCCAAGGCTAAACCAGGAAGAAGTCAAATCCCTGAATAGAACAATAACAAGTTCTGAAATTGAGGCAGTAATTAATAGCCTACCAATCAAAAAAAAGCCCAGGACAAGACAGATTCACAGCTGAATTCTACCAGAGGTACAAAGAGGAGCTGGTACCATTCCTTCTGAAACTATCTTTCAATCAATAGAAAAAGAGGGTCTCCTCCCTAACTCATTTTATGAGGCCAGCATCATCCTGATACCAAAACCTGGCAGAGACACAACAAAAAAAAAAGAAAATTTCAGGCCAATATCCATGATGAACATCGATGCGAAAATCCTCAATAAAATACCGGCAAACTGAATCCAGCAGCACATCAAAAAGCTTATCCACCATGATCAAGTTGGCTTCATGCCTGGGATGCAAGGCTGGTTCAACATATGCAAATCAATAAATGTAATCAATTGCATAAACAGAACAAATGACAAAAACCACATGATTATCTCAATTGACACATAAAAGGCCTTTGACAAAATTCAACAGCCTTTCATGCTAAAAACTCTCAATAAACTAGGTATTCATGGAACGTATTTCAAAACAATAAGAGCTATTTATGACAAACCCACAGCCAAATGGGCAAAAACTGGAAGCATTCCCTTCGAAAACTGGCACAAGACAAGGATACCCTCTCTCACCACTTGTATTCAACATAGTATTGTAAGTTCTGGCCAGGGCAATGAGGCAAGAGAAAGAAATAAAGGGTGTTCAAATAGGAAGAGAAGAAGTCAAATTGTCTCTGTTTTCAGATGACATGACTGTATATTTAGAAAATCCCATTGTCTCTTCCCAAAATCTCCTTAAGCTGTTAAACAACTTCAGCAAAGTCTCAGGATACAAAATCAATGTGCAAAAATTGCACACATTCCTGTACATCAATAATAGACAGACAGACAGCCAAATCATGTGTGAACTCCCATTCACAATTGCTTCTACAAAGAGAATAAAATACATAGGAATACAACCCACAAGGGATGTGAAGGACCTCCTCAAGGAGATCTACAAATCACTGCTCAAGGAAATAAGAGAGGACACAAACAAATGGGAAAACATTACATGCTCATGGATACGAAGAATCAATATCATGAAAATGGCTATACTGCCCAAAGTAATTTATAGATTCAATGCTATCCCATCAAGCTACCATTGACTTTCTTCACAGAATTAGAAAATAACTACTTTAAATTTCATATGGAACCAAAAAAGAGCCAGGTTAGCCAAGACAGTCCTAGGCAAAAAGAAAAAAATTGAAGGCATCACTCAACCTTACTTCAAACTGTACTACAAGGCTACAGTAACCAAAACAGCATGGCACTGGTACCAAAACAGCTATATGGACCAATGGAATAGAACAGAGGCCTCAGAAATAACACCACACATCTACAACAATCTGGTCTTTGACAAACCTGGCAAAAACAAGCAATGGGGAAAGGATTCCCTATTTAATAAATGGTGTTTGGAAAACTGGCTAGCCATATGCAGAAAACTGAAAAGGGACCCCGTTCCCTACACCTTATACAAAAATTAACTCAAGACGGATTAAGGACTTAAACGTAAGACCTAAAACCATAAAAACCCTAGAAGAAAACCTAGGCAATACCATTCAGGACATAGGCATGGGCAAGGACTTCATTGCTAAAACACCAAAAGCAATGGCAACAAAAGCCAAAATAGACAAATGAGATCTAATTAAACTAAAGGGCTTCTGCACAGCAAAAGCAACTATTATCAGAGCGAACAGGCAACCTACAAAATGGGAGAAAATTTTTGCAATCTACCTCTCTGACGAAGGACTGATACCAGAATCTACAAAGAACTTAAACAATTTTACAAGAAAAAAACAAACAATTCCATCAAAAAGTGGGCGAAGGCTACGAACAGACACTTCTCAAAAGGAGACATTTATGCAGCCAACAAAGATATGAAAAAAGGCTCATCATCACTGGTCATTAGAGAAATGAAAATCAAATCCACGATAAGATACCATCTCATGCCAATTAGAATGGCAATCATTAAGAAGTCAGGAAAGGACAGAGGAATGGAGAGGACGTGGAGAAATAGGAATGCTTTTACATTGTTGGGGCGGAATGTAAATTAGTTCAACCACTGTGGAAGACAGTGTGGCGATTCCTCAAGTATCTAGAACTAGAAATACCATTTGACCCAGCAATCCCATTACTGGGTATATACCCAAGTATATACTGGGTATAACACCCAAAGAATTATAAATCATTCTAATATAAAGACACATGCACATGTATGTTTATTGCAGCACTGTTCACAATAGCAAAGACTTGGAACCAACCCAGATGTCCATCAGTGATACACTGGATAAAGAAAATGTAGCACATATACACCATAGAATACTATGCAGACATAAAAAAGGATGCATTCATGTCCTTTGAAACGACATGGATGAAGCCAGAAACCGTGATTCTCAGCAAACTATCACAAGAACAGAAAACCAAACACCGCATTTGGGAGTTGAGTAATGAGAACACATGGATGCAGAGTGGGGAACACCTCACATCATGGCCTGTCAGGGCGTGGGGGTTTAGGGGAGGGATAGCATTAGGAGAAATACCTAATGTAGATGATGGGTTGCCTGGTGCAGCAAACCACCATGGCACGTGTATACCTATGCAACAAATGTGCACATTCTGCATATGTGTCCCAGAACTTAAAATATAAAATATATACATATGTGTATATATATACACATATGTATATATATACGTGTGTGTATATATATACATATGTATATATATACATGTGTGTGTATATATATATATACGTGTGTGTATATATATATATATACATGTGGCTTTTGAAAGCCTTTTAAAGATTTTAAAAGAAATATTATATTTTCTAAAACGTGGGTGGAAATAAGCCAAAAAATAATTGTTATGTTAATTTTCTAGGTACGATTAGTACTTATAATCCTAGGAAAATATATAGCACTTACATCTCTAAAATGCTTTATTAAGTTTATTTTTCAGCATAATTTAGTAATTTTCAGTTGTTAAAATTATTTCATATTTCTGCATATTAACAAAGTGAATGTTAACTGAAGAACACTTTTGTGGTTTTTTTTGTTTTTTTTTTTGAGACAGAGTCTTGGGCTGTCACCCAGGCTGAAGTGCAGTGGCGCGATCTCGGCTCACTGCAAGCTCCGCCTCCTGGGTTCATGCCTTTCTCCTGCCTCAGCCTCCCGAGTCGCTGGGACTACAGGTGCCTGCCACCATGCCCAGCTAATTTTTTTTTGTATTTTTAGTAGAGACGGGGTTTCACCGTGTTAGCCAGGATGATCTCAATCTCCTGACCTTGTGATTTGTCTGCCTCGGCCTCCCAAAGTGCTGGGATTAC
Organism: Gorilla gorilla gorilla; assembly: GCF_029281585.2. NCBI lineage: Eukaryota > Metazoa > Chordata > Mammalia > Primates > Hominidae > Gorilla > Gorilla gorilla. Next base: position 26,678,544 of record NC_073230.2, read on the forward strand.
AGGCGGGAGCCACTGCGCCCGGTCCACTTTTGTTTTACCATATATAATAACTCTTTGTGTTTATGAAATTTTGCATTTCATTAAATGGGCATTTACTTTTAAAATTTGTGCATATTTCGAATTGGTTTAATTTAAAGTTTGCAAGCATGGTTTCAGAACATCTATTTATGAAACAATAAATGACCATAACATTGTGAATCTTATGTATTTTCTATACCTATTTAATTTTACTTGATACATATTTTAATATATTTGCTTTGATCATAAAAGTGATTCATATTTATTGATAAAATTGAAAGTATAGGGAATAAAGAAGAAATTAAAATCACTTATCACTTTAATAATAGATAATATTTGCTTAGCGTATAGATGTGTTTTATATATATTCACAAGTAGCATAATCTTTATCAATATCTATAGATTTCTCTGTATTGACATACATATTATGCGTTACGGAAGTGCTGGGCAGCACTCCGTAGATGTCCTCTATAAACATATACATATATTTTTTCTATTCATAAAAATCTTGAGGCAAGATTCTATGTATCTATATTCATATAAGTTTTCTTTATTCCCCCACCCCCATACTCACACAGATTAGCAACTGATTCAAGAAAGCTGAATGAGATCTTTCTCTAGGGGATTTGGTTTTGGAATGAACAGATTCCAGCTTCACACTCCTTGGTCTATTGGATAGAGGAAAAACCAACATTTTCTGACATGTACAGTAGAAGGTGGAAGAAGGCAGGATGCAGCAGGGGAGAAAAGTAAGACAGGCCAGAAGAAAGGAGGAGATTCAGAAACAGGGAAAAGGTCTTCATTACTGTGCAGCCACAATTAGTGTATTTACAAGGCTTGGCTAAACTGACTTTCATTCTTTTGGTATATTTCCAATTTGCTTAATTGAACTGGAGTGGGTTTTATTTACTTCAATATCAAAAGAAGCTTAATTAATATATCTTTAAAAACTGTTGTTTCATTTAGCAATATATCATGGACATTTCCCCATCCCATTAATTTTTTTTTCTAAAATTTACTTTTACATTGTAACTATTTGCTTATAAAAGTTTCAGGAGTTACTGTGTTAAAATATGAACATTTGCACAGCTATTTTTGGTCAAATAATTTATGAATTATTTTCTAGAAGTATCTACCAAGCAATGAAATTCCTTGCACTTTTACTAATACTGGGTACTATCGACAAAAGCTGTTTTAAATGGAAAGTTCAAGTTAACAACAAATATATCTTAAAACATAATAATAATGGAAATAGTGTACCATACTCAAATTTCTTAGCCTTTTAGAGTACTTATGAACTAAAATTAAATTTTATTAAAAATGCTAAATCTGTACATTTTTGTTTGTTTGCTTTTCTCTTTTTGAGACCGGGTCTCACTCTGTTGCCCAGGCTGGAGTACAGTGGTGCAATCATGGCTTACTGCAGCCTGGACCTCCCGGCTCAGGAGATCCTCCCACCTTAGCCTCCCAAGTAGCTGGAACCACAGGCACATGGCACCATGCCCAGCTAATTTTTAAATTTTTTGTAGAGATGGGGTCTCCCTATGTTTCCTGAGCTGATCTCAAACTCCTAGGCTCAAGAGATCCCCCTGGCTTGGCCTCCCAAACTGCTAAGATTAAGGCATAAACCACTATGCCCGTCATAAATCTGTAAGTTTTTATAGGAAGGATTGAACCCCATAATATTAGATGTAAAAGAAACCAATAATTTATCATAATGCAGTCTTGTAAAGAATTAAAAGCAAGTATAAGCATATTTTTAAATGTACTATTGAGATAAAATGCTGAAATTCAGGTCTTTTTTTCTCTGAGTGCACAGAAATTACACTTATAAGTACCTGACTATAGTTTGGTCATTCTACATTTTCTTTTTTCTTTACTTTTTTTTTTAGCAGGCCGGGGGACAGGGTTTTACTGTATCTCACGCAGGCTGGACTGCACTGGTATTATCGGTATTATCACAGCTCGCTGCAGCCTCGACTTCCCAGGCTCAGGTGATACTCCCACCTCAGCCTCCCAGGTAACTGGGAGTAAAGGCATGTGCCACTATTCTGAGTTAATTTTTTGTATTTTTTGTAGAGACGGGGCCCATGTTGTCCAGGCTGTTCTCAAACTCCTGAGCTCAAGTGATCTGCCCAACTCAGCCTCCCAAAGTGCTGTGATTACAGGCATGAACCACCATGCCCAGCCATTCTAATTTTTCTTAGATAGTTATAAAGACCTCACGCACCAGAGGGATATCCTTGTAAGTAGTGTTCAGTGTTGTGTAACTAGATTTTCAAAATACGACCAATAACCATTAAAAAAATGAATATATTGACAAAATAATCTCCTTGGGAAACTGTTCTATAAAAATAAAACTATTGAGATGTAAGGACAAAGATAAAAGCATATTTGTTACAGCATATTTTTTTAACTAAGTATCTACAGGAAAATGGGAAAACTACTATTTATGTACCAGAATGACTAATTATGGTATATCTCTACTAAGGAATATTATGTTGTTAAATCTGTTTATAAAGTGCTATGTATAAGTACATGTGTGTATACATGCCTGTATGAGCATAGATACGTGTGTTAAAGGATATATCCAAAAGTATTAAAACCTGTTACTGTTACTTGGGGGTCAAGGGGATCAGAGTCAGAAAGCAAGAGATTACGAACATGTTTTTACACACTTCTTTATTTACTTGTTCACAATATGCATAACTGTTTTGTAACTTAAAAAACCTTTTTAAAAAATCGAAAGAAAGAGAAAAAAAGAAATAATGAAGTTACCATTAACTGCTTACTTTAGGAAAAATATAGAAGCTTCTTCTCTGGTAGTTGCTGTTAATTCCCCCTCCCCCATCCTAAGGATTAGACATTAAATTAGTTTCATTTTGAGATAATTGCAGATTCACATGAAGCTGTAAGAAAATGCAGAGATCCTATGAACTCTTTACACAGTTTCTCCCAATGGTAACATCTTTTTTTTAAATTTCAATATGTTTTCTATCTTGAAACTTTGCTGAATTCATTTATCACTTCCAGGAGGTTTTTGGATGAGTCTTTAGGGTTTTCTAGGTATACGATCATATCATCAGCAAACAGTGGCAGTCTGACTTCCTCTTTACCAAATTGGATGCCTTTTGTTTGTTTCTGTTGTCTGATTGCTCTGACTAGGACTTTCAGTACTATGCTCAATAGAAGTGGTAATAGTGTCCATCCTTGTCTTGATCAAGTTCTCAGGGGGAATGCTTTCAACTTTTCCCCATTCAGTATAAGGTTAGCTGTGGGTTTGTCATAGATAGCTTTTATTACCTTAAGATATGTCCCTTCTATGCTGATTTTGCTGAGGATTTTAATCACAATGGGATGCTGGATTTTGTTAAATGCCTTTTCTGCACCTATTGAGATGATCATGTGATTTTTGTTTTTGACTTTGTTTATGTGGTGTATCACATTTATTGACTTATGGATGTTAAACCATCCTTGCATCCCTGGAATGAAACCCACTTGATCATGGTGGATTATCTTTTTGACATGCTGTTGGATTCGGTTAACTAGTATTTTGCTGAGGATTTTGCATCTGTGTTTATCAGGGATATTGGTCAATAGTTTTCTTTTTGTAATGTCCTTCCCGGGTTTTGGTATTGGTGTGATACTGGCTTCATAGAATGATTTAGGGAGGATTCCATCTTTCTCTATCTTTTGGAATAGTGTCCATCTTTCTCTATCTTTTGGAATAGTGTCAATAGGATTGGTACCAATTCTTCTTTGAATGTCTGACAAAATTCAGTTGTGTATCTGTCTGATCATGGACTTTTTTGTTGGCATTTTTTTTATTACCATTTTAATCTTGCTGCTTGTTACTGGTCTGTTCAGAGTTTCTATTTCTTCCTGGTTTAATCTAGGAGGGTTGTGTATTTCCAGGAATTTATCCATCTCCTCTAGGTTTTCTAGTTTATGCACATCAAGGTGTTCATAGTAGCCTTGAATGATCTTTTGTATTTCTGTAGTATCGGTTGTAATATCTCCCATTTCATTTCTAATTGAGCTTATTGGGATCTTCTCTTCTTTTCTTGGTTAATCTCACTAATGATCTATTGATTTTACTTATCTCTTCAAATAACCTGCTCATTGTTTCTTTGATTTTTTTGTATTTTTTGTTTCAATTTCATTTAATTCTGCTCTGATCTTTTTTATTTCTTTTCTTCTGCTGGGTTTGGCTTTGGTTTGTTCTTGTTTCTCTAGTTCCTTGAGGTGTGACCTTAGATTGTCTATTTGCACTCTCTCAGACTTTTTGATGTAGGCATTTAATACTATGAACTTTCCTCTTAGCACTGCTTTTGCTTTATCACAAAGGTTGTATAATGATTATCATTCAGTTCAAAAAACTTTTAAATGTCCACAACAATTTCATTGTTGGCCCAATGATCATGCAGGAGCAGGTTATTTAATTTTCATGTATTTGCATAGTTTTGAGGGTTCCTTTTGGAGTTCATTTCAAATTTTATTTCACTGTAGTCTGAGAGAGTATTTGATAGAATTTTAATTCTCTTAAATTTATTGAGAGATTTTTGTGGCCTATCATATGGTCTATTGTGGAGAATGTTCCAAGTACTGATGAATAGAATGTGTATTCTGCAGTTGTTGGGTAGAACGTTCTATAAATATCTCTTAAGTTCATTTATTCTAGGTAATAGTCCATTGTTTCTTTGTTGACTTTCTGTCTTGATGATCCATCTAGCGGTGTCAGTAGAGTATTGAAATCCCCCCACTATTATTGTATGGCTGTCTATTCCATTTCTTAGGTCTAGTAGTAATTGTTTTATAAATTTGGGTTCTCCAGTGTTAGGTGCAAATATATTTAGGATTTCGATATTTTTCTCTTGGAGAAGTTCCTTAATCTTTATATAATGTCCCTTTTTTTTTTTTTTGTAACTGCTGTTGCTTTAAAGTTGGTTTTGTCTGATATAAGAATACTTACCCCTGCTCACTTTTGGTGTGCATTTGCATGCAACATCTTTTTTCATCATTTTACCTTATACTACTTTATATCAGTCATTATGTGATAGTTGAATCTCTTGAAGATACCAAATGCTTAGTTGGTGTATTAGTCTGTTTTCATACTGTTATAAAGAACTGCCTGAGACTGGATAATTTATAAAGGAAAGAAGTTTAATTGACTCACAGTTGGGTGTGACTGGGGAGGCCTAAGGAAAATTACAATCATGGCAGAAGGTGAAGGGGAAGCAGACACCTTCTTCACAAGGCCGCAGAAAGGAAAAGCTCTGAGCAAAGGAGGAAGAGCCACTTATAAAACCATCATATCTCTTGAGAACTCACTCACTATCATGAGAATGGCATGGGGGAAACCACCGCCATGATTCAGTTATCTCTTCGCATGATTTTGGGAATTACAATTCAAGATGAGATTTGAGTGGGGACACAAAGCCTAACCATATTATTCAGTCCCTACTCCCCCCACCAATCTCATGTCCCTTTCACATTTCAAAATCAATCTTGCCTTCCCAACAGTCCCATGAAGTCTTCATTCATTCTAGCAATAAACCAAAAGTCCAAGTCCAAAGTCTCATATAAGACGAGGCAAGTCCCTTTCACTTATGAGCCTGTAAAATCAAAAGCAAGTTAGTTACTTCCTAGATACAATGGGGATACAGGCATTGGGTAAATGCACCCTTCCAAAGGGGAGAAATTTATCAAAACAAAGGTGCTATAGGCCCCACAAACAATTCCAAAATCCAGCAGGGCAGTCAAATCTTAAAGCTCCAAAATGATTTCCTTTGACTCCATGTCTCACAATCAGGTGACGCTGATGCAAGAGGTGGGCTCCCCATGGCCCTGGGCAGCTCCATCCCTTTAGCTTCGCAGGGTACAGTCCCCCTCCTGGCTGCTTTCACAGGCTGGCATTGAGTATCTGCAGGTTTTCAAGGGGCATGGTGCAAGCTGTTGGTGGATCTACCATCCTGGGATCTGGAGGATTGTGGCCTTCTTTTCACAGCTCCACTAGGCAGTGCACATGTGGGGACTCTGTGTGGGGGATACAACCCCACATTTCCCTTCCTCATTGCCCTAGCAGAGGTTCTCTATGAGGGCTCTGCCCCTGCAGCACACCTCTGCCTCCACATCCAGGCATTTCCATATATCCTCTGAAATCTAGGAGAAGGTCCCGAACCTTAATTCTTGTCTTCTGTACACTTGCAGGACCAACACCACGTGGAGGCTGCCACGGTTTGGGACTTGCACCCTTTGAAGCAATGATCTGAGCTGTACCCTGGCCCCTTTTAGCCACAGCTGGAGAAGCTGGGACACAGGGCACCAAGTCCTGAGGCTGCACATAGCAGGGGGGCTCTAGACCTGGCCCAGGAATCCATTTTTCCCTCCTAGGCCCCTGTGATGGGAAGGCTGCTGTGGAGGTCTCTGACATGCCCTGGGGACATTTTTTTTCCATTGTCTTTCATTGCGGCAAGATGGAGTGAGTGCAAGCAGAGGAAATGCCAGATGCTTATAAAACCATCAAATCCCATGAGACTTACTCACTGTCAAGAGACAGAATGGGGAAATCCACACCCATGATCCCACCCTCGACATATGGGGATTTGGGGACTATAATTCAAGATGAGATTTTTGGGTGAAGACACAGCCAAACCATATCAGTTGGTGAATTCTTATCCATTCCACCATTTCGTATCTTTTAAATGGAGCATTTAGGCCATTTACATTCAATGTTGGTATTGAGACGTGAGGTACTATTCAATTTCTCATGCTAGTTATTGCCTAAATACCTTTTTTTCATCGTGTTATTGTTTTATAGGTTCTGTGAGATTTATGCTTTAGGGAGGTTCTATTTTGGTGTATTTCCAGGACTAGTTTTCAGATTTAGAGCTCCTTTTAGCACTTCTTGTAGGGCTGGCTTGGTAGTGGCGAATCTCTCAGCATTTGTTTGAAAAAGACAGTATTTTTCCTTCATTTATGAAGCTTAGTTTTGCTGGATACAAAATTCTTGGCTGCTAATTGTTTCGTTTAAGGCTAAAGAAAGGACCACAATCCCTTCTAGTTTATAAGTCTTGTGCTGAGAAATCTGCTGTTAATCTGATATGTTTCCTTTTTTTTTTTTTTTTTTGAGACAGAGTCTTGCTTTGTCACCCAGGCTGGAGTGCAGTGGCACAATCTCAGCTCACTGCAATCTCTGCCTCCCAGGTTCAAGCAATTCCCATGCCTCAGCCTCCTAAGTAGCTGGGATTGCAGGCATGTGCCACCATGCTGAGCTAATTTTTGTATTGTTAGTAGAGATGGGGTTTCACCATGTTGGCCAGGCTCGTCTCAAACTCCTGACCTCAAGTGATCTGCCCACCTCAGTCTCCCAAAGTGCTGGAATTACAGGTGTGAGCCACTGCACCCAGCCAGGTTTTCCTTTATAGGTAATGCTTTTGCCTCATAGCTCTTAAGATTCTTTCCTTCATCCTGACGTTAGATAACCTGGTGACTATGTGCCTAGGTGATGATCTTTTTTGTGATGAGTTTCGCAGGTGTTCTTTGAGCTTCTTGTATTTGGATGTCTAGATCTCTAGCATGCCCAGGGACATTTTTCTCAATTATTCCCTCAAATATGTTTTCCAAACTTTTAGATTTCTCTTCTTCCTTGGGAACACCAATTATTCTTAAGTTTGGTCACTTAACATAATCCCAAACTTCTTGGAGACTTTGTTCATTTTTTAAAAGTTCTTTTTTCTTTGTCTTTGTTGGATTGGGTTAATTTGAAAGCCTTGTCTTTGAGCTCTGAATTTCTTTCTTCTACTTGTTCAATTATATTCCTGAGTCTTTCCAGTGTATTTTGCATTTCTCTAAATGTGTCCTGAATTTATAGATGTTGTGATTGTTTTTTATTTATGGTCTCTATTTCTCCAGAGATTTTTTCATCTATATCCTATAACATTTTTAAACTAATTTCTTTAAGTTGGTATTCATCTTTCTCTGGTGCCTCCTTGAGTAGCTTAATAATCAACCCTCTGAATTCTCTTTCTGGCAATTTAGAGACTGCTTTGTTTGGATCCATTGCTGGTGAGCTAGTTTGATCTTTTGGGGGTGTTAATAAGCCTTGTTTTGTCATATTACCAGCATTGTTTCTCTGGTTCCTCCTCATTTGGGTAGACTATGTGAGAGGTAAGATCTGGAGCTCAAGGGCTGCTGTTCAGATTCTTTTGTCCCATGGGGTGATCCCTCGATGTGCTGCTCTTTCCTTTTCCCTAGGTATGGGGCTTCCTGAGAGTTGAATCGCAGTGATTGTTATTTCTCTTCAGGATCTAGCCACCCAATGGAGCTACCACACTCTGGGTTGGGACTGTGGAGTGTCTGCAAAGAGTCCTGTGATGTGATCTGTCTTCAGGTCTGTCAGCCATGGATACCAGCACCTGCTCCTGCAGAGGTAGCAGGGGAGTGAAGTGGACTCTGTTAGGGTTCTTGGTTGTATCTTTGTTTAGTATGCTAGTTTTGTGTTGGCTGGCCTGCAGCAAAGATGTGGCACTTTCAAAAGAACATCAGCTGTGGTGGTATAGGGAGGATACCAGCTTGCCCTAGGTCATCTGAAGAAGTATTTGGGTTTCTCATGTAGTGGACAGGGCCATATTGCTCCCAAAAGATTATGTTCTTTGTCTTTGGCTACCAGGACAGGCAGAGAAAGACCAGCAGGTGGGGGCTGGGTTAGATGTGTCTGAGCTCAGACTCTCCTTGAGCGGGGCTTGCTGCAGCTGCTGTGAGGAATGGGGGTGTGGCTCCCAGGTCAATGGAGTTACGTTCCCAGTGGGATTATGGCTGCCTCTGCTGTGTCATACAGGCCACCATGAAAGTGGGGAAATCTGGCAGTGACAGGTCTCACCCAGCTTACATGCAGCCTGAAAGGCTGGTTGCACTGCGATCATGCTCCACCACAGCCCAATGGCACCAAGTTTATTTTCAGGCAGCTGGTGAGCAGGGCTGAGAACTTACCCCAGGCTACAAGCCTCCTCTCTGAGAAAGCAAGCAAAGCTTTTACATTTTGTACCTCCCTGCCTGCCATGCCTTCTGTGCTCATATCAAACTCCAGGTTTGCCCCCTCCCCCAGGTTCTATCCAGGAAACTTTGTGTTCAATCAGAATTGTTACAAAGTTCAGCTGGAAGTTTCCATCTCCCTGTAGTCTTTCCCCAGTTTCAATGGCAGACCCCCTCCCCTCACCCCAAAGTACCTCTGTGAGACAAAGTCAGAATGGCTTCTTGGGGACCAAAAGTACCCACAGGGCTTTTCCTGCTGTTTACTCTACCCCTATATTTCACTTTCACTAAATTTGTCTCAGCTCCAGGTAAGGTCAAATAACATTTTATTCAGAATTCCACAGCTATACATGTACCTATGTAGATGTGTGTGTATTTATTTCTATGCAATTTTATCACTTATGTAGATTCCTTTGTCTATCTCTGCAGTCAAAATACAAAGGAGTTTCACCTCCTCAAGTATCCCTTATGGCTCTTTTATAACAGCATTTACTTCTCTCACCTGCCTTGTCCCTAACCCCTGGCAGCTACTGTTGTCTTATTCACGTCTATAATTTTGTCATCTCAAGAATGTTATACAAATGGAAACATCTATTATGTAACCATTTGGGATTGGCCTTTTCTTCTTAGCATAATTATCTAAAGATTAATTAAAGATGTTCATTTTATCAGTAGTTTATCTGTTTTTATTGTTGAGTAGTATTCCATGGTATTGAAGGACATAGGGATAGTTTTCAGTTTTTGCCTATTATTAGTAAAGCAGCTATGAATATTCGTGTACAGGTTTTTGTGTGAACACAAGTTTTTATTTCTCTGTGATAAATGTCTGGGAATGCAATTGCTGGGTGACATGTTAGATGTCTGCTAAGTTTTTTTTAGAAAGAATTTCAGACTGTTTTCCAGAGTGACTGTATCATGTTGCATTCTTACCAGCAATGTACGAGTAATATAGTTTCTTTGCTTTCTTTTAGCATTTGGTATGGGCACTATTTTGTTGTTGTTGTTGTTGTTTCAGCCATTATCATAGGTACTCAGTGTGTTTTTAAGGTCATGTGATGAAACAAAACTCATTACAAATTCTTGCTTTGAGGATTCTTTGTCTCTATAAGATGAAATCATTCAAATCTTCATTGAATTTTGAAGATTGAAGGAATCTTAAAAAAAGATTTTTGTACCAGAAGTTATGTAAATATCTAAAGAAGAATTTCAGTTCCTCCTATTTTCTGAGTCTTCCCTGAAAAACCAAAGACACATATAACTGCTACTGAATCAAGTAAAAAAATGATAAAATTCCGATTCCTTTAACAAACTCAGCAAATATTTATTGACTGCCTAATAGGTGACAAACACTATTCTAGTTGCTGATGCTATAGCAATAATTAAAAACAATAAAGCTTCTGCTTCAGTGCAGCTTACATTCTAGTGATTTGGGGCATTTTGTTTTGGGGAACCTAGTAAATAACACTCCCTTATCTCCAAGGTGATTTGAAAACAACTGATAGGCGCTAGAAAACTGTAGATGGAAACAGATCCCTAATTGCTGACAAAACTGTTTGTAGAATATGGCTCAGGTTAGTGGAAATAATAAGCTTCATAATACTATACATACTCATAAGCACAATTATCTGCATGGGCACAAGAAATGCCAGAAAGGCACAGGCCACACAAAATACTGCTTATCGGAAACTGCTGGCGCGTATGCTCTGTGAGGTAGGCATGTTCCAAAGATTAGATTCTGAAATGCTGGGGCACACATTCCTAGGTTCTTCATAACTTCATCCTCCAGAAAAATAGTGGGAATAATGATTGGACCAGGAAAGAGGCCTGGATTTTAGTCTGAAGAAACCTCCCTCACAGAGAAATAGAAGGACAGAGGAATGAAAATTCTCCAATTATTGTTATCAATTATTTTACACTAAGGTTAAAAAAAAGTTGAAATGATGCTGCCACATTTAACCCTTCAATCTGTTATATGGTTATATGGCTTCTATTCTGGAATATTTTCACTGTTTGTAGATGCCATAGTTTTTTCTTAAATACAAATACAAGGCCTACTTTGGAGGTTGACAAAGAGGAATATGAAGAAAATACAATAAGAGTAGCCATATGTTACAAATTATACATATATTTACTTAAATTATGTAATAGTTTTGGGGGGTTGGAGAAGTACAATAAATATTACTCTTATTTTCCTTCTGAGTTTGAAACCAATTTAGAGATAGACAAAAAACTTTCAAGCAGATGGATATCAAAATATGAGCTTACTGCAGACAAATGGTGTATTGCAGGATATGGCAACAATGAGATTTCTAATACTGAACATTGGAATTAGGCTTACCTGTCAAGTTACAGACAGCATTAAACAGCACTTCTTCAGATGAGAGTGCTTATTTTGTAAAATTTGTGGCTTGGAGGAGTAAACCAGAATGCATACTCTCTGCAGGCAGGTGTATTAGTCAGGGTTCTCTAGAGAGACAGAACTAATAGGATATGTGTATATATGAAGGGGAGTTTATTAGGAAGAATTAACTCACACAATCACAAGGTGAAGTCCCATGATAGGCCGTCTGCAAGCTGAGGGGCAAGTCCGGGTCCCAAAACCTCAATAGTAGTGAGAGGTGACAGCGTGCTGGCAGTCCTCAGAGCCCTCGCTTGCTCTCGGCACCTCCCCTGCCTGGGCTCCCACTTTGGCGGCATTTGAGGAGCCCTTCAGCCCCCGACTGCACTGTGGGAGCCCCTTTCTGGGCTGGCCAAGGCTGGAGCCCACTCCCTCAGCTTGCAGGGAGGTGTGGAGGGGGAGGTGTGGAGGGGGAGGCGCGAGCGGGAACCGGGGCTGCATGCGGCGCTTGCGGGCCAGCTGGAGTTCCGGGTGGGCGTGGGCTTGGCGCGCCCCGCACTCGGAGCAGCCAGCCAGCCCTGCTGGCCCCGGGCAATGAGGGACTTAGCACCGGGGCCAGTGGCTGCGGAGGGTGTACTGGGTCCCCCAGCAGTGCCGGCCCACCGGCGCTGCGCTGGATTTCTCGCCGGGCCTTAGCTGCCTTCCCGCGGGGCAGGGCTCGGGACCTGCAGCCCGCCATGCCTGAGCCTCCCACCCACTCCATGGGCTCCCGTGCAGCCCGAGCCTCCCCAACGAGCACACCCCCTGCTCCACGGCGCCCAGTCCCATCGATCACCCAAGGGCTGAGGAATGCGAGCCCACGGCGCAGGACTGGCAGGCAGCTCCACCTGTAGCCCCGGTGCGGGATCCGCTAGGTGAAGCCAGCTGGGTTCCTGAGTCTGGTGGGGACGTGGAGAGTCTTTATGTCTAGCTCAGGGATTGTAAACACAGCAATCAGCACCCTGTATTTAGCTCAAGGTTTGTGAGTGCACCAATGGACACTCTGTATCTAGCTGCTCTGGTGGGGCCTTGGAGAACCTGTGTGTCTAGCTCAGGGATTGTAAATACACCAATCAGCACCCTTTGTTTAGCTCAAGGTTTGTGAGTGCACCGATCGACACTCTGTACTAGCTGCTGTGGTAGGGAGGTGGAGAACCTTTATGTGTAGCTCAGGGATTGTAAATACACCAATTGGCACTCTGTATCTAGCTCAAGGTTTGTAAACACACCAATCAGCACCCTGTGTTTAGCTCAAGGTTTGTGAATGCACCAATGGACACTCTGTATCTAGCTGCTCTGGTGGGGCCTTGGAGAACCAGTGTGTCGAAACTCTGTATCTAACTAATCTGATGGGGAGGTGGAGAACCTTTGTATCTAGCTCAGGGATTGTAAAGGCACCAATCAGCACCCTGACAAAACAGGCCACTCGGCTCTACCAATCAGCAGGAAGTGGGTGGGGCCAGATAAGAGAATAAAGGCAGGCTGCCCCAGCCAACATTGGCAACCCGCTGGGGTCCCCTTCCACAATGTGGAAGCTTTGTTCTTTTGCTCTTTGCAATAAATCTTGCTACTGCTCACTCTTTGGGTCCACGCTGCTTTTATGAGCTGTAACACTCACCGCGAAGATCTGCAGCTTCACTCCTGAGCCCAGCGAGACCACGAGCCCACCGGGAGGAACGAACAACTCCAGACGCGCTGCCTTAAGAGCTGTAACACTCACCACGAAGGTCTGCAGCTTCACTCCTGAGCCAGCGAGACCACGAACCCACCAGAAGGAAGAAACTCCGAACACATCTGAACATCAGAAGGGACAGACTCCAGACGCGCCACCTTAAGAGCTGTGACACTCACCGCGAGGGTCTGCGGCTTCATTCTTGAAGTCAGTGAGACCAAGAACCCACCAGTTCCGGACACAGTAGGGAAACCGACAGTGCAGCCTTCGGTATGTGGCCAAAGGGTGGAGAATCCCTAGCAAACCACTGGTGTAAGTCTAAGAGTATAAAAACTGAAGAACTTGGAGTCTGATGTTTGAGAGCCGGAAGCATCCAGCACAGGAGAAAGATGGAGGCCAGAAGACTCAGCAAGTCAGCTATTTCCACCTTCTTTTGCCTGCTTTATTTCTAGCTGCACTGACTCAAATGTTAATCTGTTCTGGCAACACCCAGAAACACCCAGATACAACCAGAAACAATAATTTGCATCCTTCAGTCCAATCAAGTTGACACTTAATGTTAACCATCATGGCAGTGAACTTCTCAGAAGGGGGAAACCTGTAAGGGATGAGCCATGCAGATTCCATTCCTTGTTCCACATTTTGTCAATCAGATATATTTCTCTGCCTCTTTCTCTTCTCCCAGTGAAATGGAGAGAGATCAAAAATGCTCAGGGGAAATCCCTCTGCAAGGAAATTTGAAAAGTGGGGAATAAATATTTCTTTCTAACAGTGCATAACTTAAAACACATTGCTGGGGAAACTTAGTGACTGTATGTCTTTTTATGAGTAAAATAAATAACTAAATTAGAGCATAGGGTATTAAAAATAATGTTTGAGGAAATATGAAGAAAAAGGACAAGAAATGTATACCACAGGGGTGTGTGTGTGTGCTTGTGTGCGTGCACGGGTTTGTCAAAAATTATGGTAATATTGCTGAAGCCCTTTGTGGTCTGCATACATGGAAGAAAATACTGTTGTTTATGCCATTCAATCCATATATGTATTTGATAAATTTTAAGTTTATAAAGTCTGAAATTATAACAACTTTGTGAAGTTTTCATAAACTAATTAAATGTAAATTTCATAGGTGATAATTTATGAAGGATTAGTAAGATTTGTGACATGTCAAGCAGCAATGAAACGAGGAATATTAGAAATAGTATATTTTGCCTTGTGTTTTTTCTATCACTTGTTAGAATCCAATATACACATTCCTTTCTAATCTCTGACAAGCAAGCTAGTATTAATTAATTGTATCATTATAGACTGGTGACGTTTAGGCTTCACCAACTTTTCCAAAGGAGAAAAAAATGTCGATAGCCCTTTGTGAGACATCAAATTTTAGAGTATCTCAGTCACAAATGTGCATAAGAGTCATCCTTGAAACTTGTTGAAAATGGATAATACCAACTCCCAACCTAAAATATTCTGATTCAATTGATCTAAGCTGGGGCCATGAAATCTGCCTCACATTAGCTTGTTGACGTAAGCAAATCTTGGACTACACTCTTAAAAACTGCCCTAGGGTGTGTACATACCCTAGTCTTGAAAATATTGGAGTCCATAGACACTGTGTACACTCTCTTTTATGCTCTGTGTGATCACTCACTATTGGTCATCATTAACTATATAGTGTTTCCCTTCAAACAGCTTTAAAAGATGTGCTGTAACATTCTGAAACCAATCACCCACAAAGGCCTTTTTTTCTCCTTGAGTTTGGGAAATTTATCAATATTGAGAAAGTAGATGGTATAGTATAGCTATTTGTTGCGGATGCAATACAAAATATTTTCAAATGCATTTTCGTGCTGTGAAATCCTACTTTCTTTTGACTCTCTTCTCAATTGTCTTCTCATCAAGAGAAAAGTAGATGTCACCTTGACTAAAGGAAAGTTTCTTTTTTTAAATCCATGTCAGAAAATAGTATTAAAGGAGTTAAAGAGTTTTTACTTTAAACTTATACCAACATATCTAGGTTGCTAAATACCATACATAGAACAGAACAGATAGGCAGTCGGGAGAGGAAGTCAGATGCAAAAGTTCTTATATTGTGGTTAAACTTTGAAGGGGTTGTGTAAACATGTAGATATGTATGGAGATACTGAAGAATATGTATTGGCATTTGAAACATGCTCATTTAGACATGATTCAGAGAAGCTTCAGACTGTAGCAGAAACATAACTTTCTGCTGAGACTTGGCCACTCTTGGAGGAAGAGGGCAGCTAGATGTATGAACCAAAAAAAACTACCTCCTGGTTCTCCACAGCCTGTTTATCCCGTGCAAAAGATCCACACATTTTTGGGTGCTTGTGGGGTAGAAGGGGGAGCTGTAGAGGCTGATGCTAGAGAGTCAAATGTATAACACACCCAGGTGGCATTATGAAGAAAGGCATTAGAAAAGAGAAATCTGAAAGACCAGGACATTCTCATGAAAGAGACCGATTTAACTAACAGCTAACTTACCAACAAGAAGAAGCTGAGGGACTCAGATTCCATTAATAGGTTTTTAAAAATTTATCTGTTGAAATTTTATCAGGTGTGAGTAAAGACAGAGAATGATAACCTACCTTTTAATCAGTATGTTCATCATGAGGTTCTATCATTTTATTCCTCCACCCTGAAATCATGTACTTTTCTAGGCATGAGGTGTGAAATTCATATGGGTTAGACTTCAGAGTTCTCAGTTATTTGTGAGAAGTGCCAGCATTCAGTACCAGTGGAATGTTGGCATTTTAAGAATGCTACCACCACCACACCATGAGAGCAGTTGCCAGGAGTAAAGTGGCTTAATAAAAATACGTATTTTATCCACAGAGAGTTTCCATCAGCTTTCTACTAGTATTAATTTCAGTAGTTTCTAAAATAACACGAGATTGAGAGTAAAACAAAGTTAAATGTGTAGGAGTACTAAGATAGAAAATACATAGTTTGAGCTGAAAGACAGAGTCTCAAATTCTTTGATTCAGGCTGGTGGCTTTAGAGCTGAAGGCAGAATAAATGGTGGTAGTATATCTTTTACAAATATTCGTTTAAAAATGATGATGTCTAAGTTTTGGCCAAATTTTCTGTATCACCTATGCAATTTTTATTTCATTTTGAGTGAAGATACATATTATTAAAACCAAAATCTCTTGCGTCCTTGCAATCAATTACAAAAAAATAGGATACACAAACGTAGATTTACCATGAATTTACCAGAACGTATGGTGTAATTTTAAAGAAGGTTGCTCCTAGTAACACTGCCTTGTTATTACTGAATCTAGATTTGTTCCCACAAGATTAGGCCACAGGCTATACATTATTCTTCCTTTTCCCATTATGGTAGCAGCTGTCTTCAACTAATACTGTAGTGATCTTACTCATTGTACAATCACAGGCTGTTGCCAATTCATTTAGTACAAATGGTGAAAACCAAGGTGTTTGGAAAATTTTGTCTTTTATTCTCATTTCAAAGATTCATGTATTCTAGGCCTCTGAATTACTTATGTGAGAATTTTTGGAATCTTACAAAAGAGCATGGGATTTTTGTTAATATGTCTTATTCACAGACAACATCTCTGTGGTAAAAGCACTACGTACTACGTAGTAGTACCACATGATATGGTGGTAAGTATTTAGGTATCTACCTTTTAAACAGCTATGTCATGAAATATAATATTTTAGCTCTTTTTACCTAAACTACCTGTTGAGTGAGGTCTGAGTATCATCAGACTGTCACACCTTATAACAATGGACCTCACACATTACTATTTGCTGAATGGATAACTTTGTTTTATATATCTTATTACATTGATCAAGTTACAGAGTGTTTCTGCTTTCATCATGTCACCATTACAGAAAGCTACTTCATATACAATCCATGACATATGTGAAAAATGCAGTTACATGATATTTTCTCTCCGTCTTTTCCTTTCTTGTCTCAGAAATATGATTCTTGTCCTTGCGATAGTTTGCTGAGAATGATGGTTTCCAGCTTCATCCATGTCCCTACAAACATGGCACATGTATACACATGTAACAAACCTGCACGTTGTGCACATGTACCCTAGAACTTAAAGTATAATAATAATTTAAAAAAGCAAACAAGCAACAACAAAAAACAAAACAAACAAAAAAGAAATATGATTCTTCTTCTATTTTTCTACATATGGTGATCATGATTCCTGGGGTGAATTTTAATTTTCTTCGAGTTATCACAAATTTCACCTAAATTACACAAAATGATATAGGTGAAGATACCCCTTGGTATCAATCCCTTAGGTTGATAAAATATTATATGAGAATTACAAGGTTTGTCTTTCACAGATCTTGTTGATTGGCCTTTAGTAGGCTTTTTCTGTTGTAATAGTATGTTAACTTCCATAAGGAAGAGATTATAATATCTTCTAGATCTCATTTCAAATCACAATTAATGTTTTAATCAAATACTTTATGGTAGTAGTTTGTGTTACTTATCTTAAATACACTAATGTACTTGTTCACATTGACATGTATTTGTCATTATCTCTACTCATGCAGCATCAAAAAATCCTGCTTACATTTCTTTCCCCTTCTCTTGTTTGTTTTTTTAGTATATCATTTTATTTACAAAACTTGAAGGTTTTACTATTTATTCTCACACTATTTCAAGATAATTATAAACATGTATAAGTACCTTAATTCCTCTCACCTCAGTTATATCATCAATGAAAGAGTTGGATGGACTAGTTAATGCCTAAGATCCCATCTAATTCTGAATGTGTGTGGTTTTCTTAAAATTGGAATTGACAGTTCTCTGAAGTTATTATTTCTCTGTTTTCATGGAGGTAAATTTTTATTTATTCTAAACTTTTATCTACCCTTCTAAAAACAATTCCATATATGCAACAAAGGGGTTTCTTATCAATAGTCTTTGGGTTGGCATATTCTCTAAGAATTTTTATAAGCATATTAACAGGTTAATTTGGTATGATTTCCACTAACTAATGTTGTTTTCACATTACAGAGTATATCTAAGTTGTTTGAGTGGCAAGTCATTATAATAGATATTGTGCAATGCTTTCTATACTATAGCATAGTTATGTCCTTTTAATGTGTGATGATTATGGTTGTCATCCGAGTGAAATTGTAGGGTTATACTACATCTACCTGATGAATGCCTGAAACTCTATATTCATGTCTTGTTCTTTACTATTATCTTTAGTGTCTAGGCTATTGACAGTATATTTTAGGTGTCAATGATGTTGGTTGAATTAAATAATATTTATGTTATTATTTTCTATTATACATTTTATCTGTGTGTGCAATATAGTATTCAGTACAAATACTGAGTTTTTTATTAGTAGCTATAATCTACTTTGTATTAATAGCTGCATTCTAATTTGTATCAGTAGCTGCAATCTTGGATAAGTTATTTCTCCCCGCTGTGATCAGGTATTTCAACTGCCAAAAAAGAAAGTTAGACTAAACCTAAGGTCTCTTTCTTATCTAAATTCATTTGTTTAGTTCAGCATTTTTGAAATATATTTTAATATAAAACTTTTCTTCTTTTTTTGCACTTTCTGATAATCTGATTTTGACACTGAAAGACAACTCTTTGAGAAACCCACTTTGGAGAATATCGGTTCTAGTAGGAAAAAATATGAGCATGTTGGGTATGACCATGTGAACTGGTGCAAGTTTAATTCCTGGTAGTTGTTTTTGTTCCAGGACCTTTCCTCCATTTCCTCCATTCATTGCCACAGGAGAGACATAATAATGTCAAAAAACAAGACAAATAATTTTGAATTTCAGAAGTTAAAGCTTTTCAGATGAAGCACTTAGCCCTGAAAGCATCAGTGTTTCCAACTTACCCTGTGAATAGGAGACTAGAAAGGCTGGGCATTGATGTCTTACAGTAAGTTTTTCCTGCTCTGAGGAGAAGAGTCCTGACATGGAAAGCAAAATGATTTGAGGTAGTAGTACGTTTCTGAGTAGAGTCATGCCGCCCGGTTGATTGTGATCAAGACATACAGCATTTGGGGGTTTGAAAGCAGAAGGAAAGTGTGTCACTTATGGAAAGAAGCTGGGAAATTACTAAACCCTGCAACAAGCAACAGGTCCAGCAAGAGTTGTAAGTAAGAGAGTAGGTATGGCGTTGTGTGGATTTCTAGGCATACAGTCTTGAAATGACTTCCCAATTTCCTTGTGTTGAATACGGTAAAGAGCTATGAGTTGAATTATGACCCCCTCCATTTATATGTGGAAGTCCTAACCCCTAGGACTTTGCAATGTGACTTTATTTGGATATAGAGTCTTTAAAGTTGTACTGAAGTTAAAAGGAGGTCATCAAGGGTGGGCCTTAATCTAATATATCTATGACTTAATCTAAGATGTTTAAAAAGAAATATGGTGACAGATGGGTACACAGAAATAATGCCAGGTGAAGAGATCAGGGAGATGAGTCTTTAAGCTGAGGAGCACCAAAAATTGTCAGGAAACCGCCAGAAGAGGAGGAGACATGGAACCGATTTGTTCTCACAGCCCTCAGAAGAAACCAATATTTTGAATAATTATAAACTTATTAGTGAGCTTTCTAGCATTATCATTTATTATCATGCACTTATCATCATTTTGAATACTTCGTGAAACTTAATAGTGAGCTTTATATCATTCTGATTGTACAGCTTCTCACCTCTCCCAAACCCTTTGTGTTCCTTTCACTTCAGCCACACAAGAAGATAGAAAAGCTTTTGCCAAGTTCATTTGTCCCTTTGGCAGGCCTACCTTTGAGCTGTGCTGCAGCTGCTCCTTCCTGCTGGAAGGTAACCAGGAATACTTCCTACCCCTGATTGTTTTCTCTATTGGTTCTCTGGACACTGGCTTATTCCTCAGCATTCAGTATTTGCTTTCGGTATCCTTAGTTTTAGCCATCTAAACTAAATCCCTCTAAACATTAACCATGAAAACATTAACCCATTCCTAATCAGCCTTCTCTCTGCTTTCTTGATGTTAGCATCCCCCTGAAGCTTCAGGTGAGAAGAATCTCTAAACTCAAGGGAATCCTTCTAATTTTACTAACTCTCTGACACCCTTGAGCAAGAGAAGGCCCAATCAAAATTCTAGACTTATAGTTACACCGTTTAAATTCTAAATGGCCCTCTCTGATCTCAGTGTTCTGCCTTTTGCACTTTTATTTGTACACTTTGATCACAGATCTTTCAAGGCTTGATTCCACACACTCAGAAATTTGGTCCATCACTCTTATTTTGTTTCCATGTGTTTTTCTGAGACCACATGATAGCAATTTTTATAAGGCTCTCATTAGTATTTGTGAATCCTTAGTGACTGGCAGCACACCAACTCTAGAGTGTCAAGCATTTACAGAAGTCATTCTTGGAACCCTGTTAATTCAGAAGATAGACTCTTTCTGGCATGACCTTTCTCAGCCGTTTTCCTCACCCCCTGAAGAAATTTGTGTATTTCTACCAACTATGAATATCTTTGACTTACCAGGAGACTAACTTTTAACCCAAGTTTTAGACTTAGCTCACATCTACTAGAAGGTGCCATCACTTTTGTCTTCAACCTCAATCTCTTCTTTCCTTATGTTTTCCTTTTGGTTTTATATTGTCCATTCGCTAAAAATAACTGGCTAGATAAAACACAACTCACTTAACCTTAACACTCATGCATGCTATTATTTTCTCTTAATGTTTTGTGGTCTGACAGGAGTTGGGAACACACCAAATGGTAATACTTCTGCTGCAGGAGTTCATCACTCATTTCATATTTTCAATATATTACCTGGCTTCTTTCTCCAAACCCTCCACTGAAACCAAAATCTTAAAGATGAATAGTAACTGTATACAACAACCCTCACAACATTCCTTTATTATTCCCTGTCTTCTTTTATTTCATTATAGTCACTTTAACTCCCTTGTATTCTACCAGCTTTTTCTTCGTCTTTCAATTTACTACTCCTTTTTTCTGTCTGTAGGGGAGGGAAGCAAAAGAGTGAAGAGGGACCTAATAGTTATCAATGTTTTTCTATAATGTCAGGCATGGCGTTACATGCTTTTATAGATCTTATCACTTGTATTGTTCAGAATGATTTTGTGAGGAAGATATTTTCCACCCAAGAAGTTCTAGAAACTTTTTCAAAGCCACACAAACCTTGGTAGTACCCAAATCTGAACCTACATTCCATTCTTATTTCATAGTATCACATGACCTTATTGTATTAGTCTGTTTTCATGCTACTGATAAAGACATACCCAAGACAGGGTAATTTATTAAAAAAAAAAAAAAGAGGTTGAGTGGACTCACAGTTTCACATGGCTGGGAAGGCCTCACAATCATGGCGGAAGGTAACAGGCACATCTTACATGACGTCAGGCAAGAGAGAGAATGACAACCAAGCAAAAGGCATTTCCCCTTATAAAATCATCAGATCTCATGAGACTTACTCACTTCCATGAGAACAGTGTGAGGGAAACTGCCCCTATGATTTGATTATCTCCCACCGTGTCCCTTCCACAACACATGGGAATTATGGGAGCTACAATTCAAGATGAGATTTGGGTGGGGACACAGCCAAACCATATCACTTACATATCTTCCACCACAAAAGTTCTATCCTCTGCCCTGGTTAGCTTATGGTATTTGTCTTCATGTCTTAGGCCTATATGCACATTGATACAAAATACATATCTTAAGCCTAAGTCTCTCAGAAATCTCTGACTTATTTTCCTGCCTTTCTTCTTCCCTCCCTCCTTCCCTCCCCCCTTTCCTTCCTCTCTTTCTTTCTTTCTTTTCTTTCTTCTCTCTCTTTCTCTCTCTCTTTCTTTCTTTCTTCCTTCCTTTCTCCCTCCCTCCCTCCCTCCCTATGTCTTTCCTTCTTTTCCTTTCTCCCTCTTTTTCTTCCTTTCTTAGTCCTTCCCTCTCTTTTTTCTTCTTTGGCTTTAAACATTTATTGAGTATTCCCTATATACTACTCATCATGATAGGTATTTCCCATGCATGATCTTACTCTTATAGCATACTTATTAGTGGCTCAGTTTTAAACAGAGGAAACAGAGGCTTAGAACAGTTATGTGACTTGCCAAAAGTCAAAAGCTAGCAAATGTGGAACTAGGCTTGGAGCCTGATTTTCCTTTGAAATCTTTGCTCATCTCGTGCTGCTGAGGGGTTACTTGCTATTTTCTGGACTAAACTGTGCTTTCCCACATTTTGCCCCTGCTTTTGCTGTTCCTTCCTGTTCTTTGCATCGCATGCATTCAGTTTTCTGCATGCACATATATATTTTATTTCTGCAGTAGCATAAATATCTTGAGGTAGGAACAGCCTTTCACATACAGTAGGTGCTCTCAATAATTCTTGTTGAACTGAGATAAATTCCAACTTGGCAATGCATTGTTTTTTTAAACAAAAAAGATATAGCAGTCATATAATTCAAATATAGCATTATTCGAATAACAATAAAAATTAGAATAAATTCTCAACATAATTTATAGATTAATGGAATATGGGCTTCATCGGTATTTATTCATTTCATGACTCTGCAATTTGTTAAATCTCTTTTCCCCATTACTCAAATGATTATTCTCTCAACCACAGCACAGAAACTGCTAGAAAACCTCCCATTGCTAACATTTACAATGCATTGATTGGAGATAATTTCCAAATGGTAGTGAGCTCATTATATGTGATGGTATTTTAATGTTGTTATAATTTTTCTGGTAATTACCTCCAAATCTAATGAAAGAATTCCAAGCTTGTTGTCAAACTCCCCTAATATAATTCAGCAAGGGCCTGATCAAACATGGCCCTTTTGTATTTCCTTTTTGCTTTATCTCTGAATTCTTCAGTTTCCAGTTTTTGAGGTCAGATTTAAAGATTTACATGGAGGCAATTCCCACAGAAAGCCATGGGGGATTGAACGTGAGAGGGATTATAGCCTGGCTGTACAGGAATCATGTTTCACCTTTCTTTTTTTTATTCTCCAGCTGCTGTTCCTTAAATACAACTTTAAAAATAACTTATATAGGGTGGTTAATACATTCCTACCCTGTGGGGACAAGCTAGGTTCTCAGTTGCCCAAGATTTTAGGCACTCTAGCAATTTCAGTAAAGAAGCAGACTCTTGTCTTGAGTGTTGAAAAATTGCCACAGGGTCAAGGTGAGAGCAACGGAGGGTGGCCCCAGTGAATCCCCATTCTATACACGCTTTCCTAGCTGTTGTAGGAGAAGGGAGGGGCAGAGAGTCTAGGTAATGAGGAGTTCACAAGGTTGTAGGGGTAGTCTGAATTTTATGGGAGAAGAGGGAAAGTTATAGTTTAAATTCAGAAAGTTCTATGTCTTTCCCAAGTAGTTTGTTTTATTATTCTTGACCACTCTTTAGTGAGCCAAACTTGCATATTTGGCAACCTGTGGGAATACGGCCAGTAGCCTATATCCTCACTATGACTCCATATAGAATCCATGTGTGTTTAAGGTTCCCAGTTTTCTTAGGGGAGCAATCCTGCAGAGGTATATTGGGAGGACCTGAATTTCAGTGGTCCTTTATATAAGAATTACTATCTGCTGGGCACACGGGCACAGCAGCTCTGTGTGCTGTCTTCTTTATCCTCAAACCCTAGGCAGAGATAGTGTTTAATGTGTGAAGCCACTGATTTGGCCATTTGTATGGTATAATCCACTACCTTACTATGTGAAAGAGATCTGTCTTTCATGGAAAAATCCAAACCAAAAGGTGGAAAGCATTCTTGGATATCATCTACCTACTTCTCACCAACTCTGTGCATTTATGTCTTACAAAGTTTTTAGATGAGGCAATAGGCATGATATAAGAAGGTGGCAGACAGATAATTTACATTTGTTATATGCCTTCTATGCGCCAGGCACTAGTAGGTGTTCAATGTTGCCTCACATCAATTAGGTTTAACTCACAGAGGATCGAACAAGGAGGTTGTATTATCCCCATTTGTTAATTAAAAATAAAGTCCAAAGAAGACCAGTAACTACAGGAAATGAATACATTTATAGAAATGCACAACCTTCCAAGATTGAATCAGGAAAAAGTTAAAAACCCTGAACAGCCAAATTTTGAGTTCCAAAATGGAATCATTAATAAAAAATTCTATCTAACAAAATAGCCCCGGACCAGAAAGATTCTCAGACAAGTTCTACCAGACCTACAAAGTAGAGCTGGTACCAATTCTACTGAAATTATTTTTTCTAAAAAATTAGGTAGAGAGGCTCCTCCCTAACTCATTTTATAAAGCCAAGATCTCCCTTATACTAAAATCTGGCAAAGACACAATGAAAAAAGAAAACAGCAAGCCAATATCCTGATGAATATGGACATAAAAATCATCACCAAAATACTAGCAAAGTGAATCCAACAGGACATCAAAAAGTTAATTAACCATGATCAAGCAGGCTTTCCTTGTGGGTTGAAAGGTTGGTTTAACATACAAAGATCAATAAATGTGGTTCACCACATAAACAATTAGAAACAGAAACTATACGATCATCTTAATAGATAGAAAAAGCTTTCAACAAAATCCAACCTCCCTGTATGATAAAAACCTTCAGCAATTTAGGCATTGAAGGAACATATCTCAAAATAATAACAGCATTGATATGGTTTGGCTGTGTCCCCACCCAAATCTCATCTTGCATTGTAATCCCCATAATCCCTACGTGTTATGGGAGGGACCAAGTGGAGGCAACTGAATCATGGGGGTGGTTTCCCCCATGCTGTTCTCATGATAGCGAGTGAGTTCTCAGGAGATCTGATGGCTTTATAAGTGTCTGACATTTCCCCTGCTGAAACTCATTCTCTCTTCTGCTGCCCTGTGAGGAGGTGACTTCCACCATAATTGTAAGTTTCCTGAGGCTTCTCCAGCCATGCAGAACTGTGGGTCAATTAAACCTCTTTCTTTTATAAATTACCCAGTCTTGAGTATTTCCTAATAGCAATGTGAGAATGGACTAATACAAGCATCTATGACAAAACCACAGTTAACATCATACTAAATGAGCAAAAGTTGGAAGCATTCACCATAAGAACAGGAAGAAGATAAAAATGGCCATTCTCACCACTTGCATTCAACATAGACCTGGAATTCCTAGCTACAGCAATCAGGCAAGAGGAAGAAATAAAATAAATCCAAATAAAAAAGAAGACATCAAATTATCTCTCCTTGCTGACAATCTGATTCTGTATCTAGAAAACCCTAAAGACTCACCCAAAAGACTCCTAGAACTGATAAACAACTTCAGTAAAATTCAGGATACCAAATCAATGTTGAAAAATAAGTAGCATTCCTATACATCAATAATGTCCAAGCTGAGAGCTAAATCAAGAACACAATTCCATTTACAATGGCCACAAACAAATATAAGACATCTAGGAATAAATCTAACCAAAAAGATGAATGATCTCTACAAAGATAGCTACAAAACACTGCTAAAAGAAATTACAGATGACACAAAGAAATGAAAAAACATTGCATGTTAATGGACTGGAAAAACCAATATTGTTAAAATGACTGTACTGCCCAAAGCAATCTACATATTCAACATTATTCCTATCAAACTACCAATGTCATTTTTCACAGAATAAAAAAAAAAAAAGTATTCTAAACGTTTTATGGACCAAAAAAAAAAAAAAGCCCAAATAGCCAGAGAGATCTGGAGCAAAAAGAACAAGCCATGGGCATCACATTTCCCAACTTCAAACTGTACTATACGGCTATAGTAACCAAAACAGCGTGGTACTGGTACAAAAACAGACACATACCACTGGGACAGAAAAGAGAACCAAGAAATAACGCTTCACATCTAAAACCATCTGATCTTTAACAAAGTTGACAAAAGTAAGCAATGGGGAAAGAACTTTTTTTTTTTTCAGTAAATGGTGCTGGGATAACTGGCTAGCCATATGCAGAAAAATAAAACTAGACCTCTACCTCTCTTTTTCATTAATTTTATTTTATTTCAATAATTTTTGGGGGATAGATGGATTTTTGTTACATGGATAAGTCGTTTAGTGGTAATTTCTGTGATTTTGTTGCACCTGTCACCTAAGCAGTATACACTGTACCCAATGTGTAGTCTTTGATCCCTCCTTTCACAATATACAAAATTTAACTCAAGATAGATGAAAGATGTAAATATAATATGAATATCTCCAACTATAAAAATCCTAGAAGAAAACTTAGGCAATACCATTCTGGACATTGGTCTTGCAAGTAATTCATGACTAAGTCTTCAATAGCAATTGCAACAAAAACAAAAATTGACAAGTGGGACTTAATTAAATTGAAGAGCTTCTGCACATCAGAAGAAACTGTCAATAGAATAAGCTGACATGTACAGAATGGGAGAAAATATTTGCAAACTATGCATTCATCAAGGGTCTATTATTCAGAATTTATAGGTAACTTAAGCAACTTAACAAGCAAAAGACGAATAACCTCTTGAAAAGTTGGCAAAAGTCATGAACAGACACTTCTCAGAAGAAGACATACATGTAGACAACAAATATGAAAAAATGCCCAATATCCCTAATCATTAGAGAAATTCAGATCAAAACCACAATGAGATATCAACTTCCAAATGTCAGAGTGGCTATTAGTAAAAAGTCAAATAATAACAGATGCTGGTTAGGCTGTGGAGAAAGGTGAACACTCATACACTGTTGGTAAATTAGTTCAGCTGCTGTGGAAAGCAGTTTGTAGATTTCTCAAGCAACTTAAAATGGAACTACCATTCAATGCAACAATCCCATTTCTAGGTATATATCCAAAAGGAAAACAAATCATTCAGCTAAAAAGACACATGTACTCAAATGTCCATTACAGCACTAATTCACAATAGCAAAAACATGGAATCAACCCAGGTGCCCATCAGTGGTGGAGTGGATAAAGAAAATGTGGTGCTTGTGCACAATGGAACACTACACAGTCATAAAAAATGTATAAAACCCTTTCCTTTGTTGCAATATGGCTGCAGCTGGAGGCCTTTATCATAAACAAATGAGGAACAGAAAACCAAATATTACATGCTTTTATTCACAAGTGAGAGCTAATCAATGGGTAGACTTGGATGTCAAGATAGAACAATAGACACAGGGGATTGCTAGAGAGGGGAGAGGAGGAGAAGGTTAATAGCTGAAAAACTACCTGTTGGGTACTCCACTCCCTGGATGATGGTATCATTAGTATCATTTGTACCCCAAACCTCAGTATCACACAATATACCCTTGTAACAAATCTGGACATGTGCACCCTGAATCTAAAGTAAAATGTGAAATTATTTTTTTAAAAATGATAATGTTATCACTTTTTACAGCACATTGTAATATTATCAATAAAGGTGCTTTTATTTATATTACATGACTTTCATAATATTCATATGAGATGCACAAAGAAGACATTCTTATTCCAATTTTTCTGATGTAGATGCTAAAGTTTAAAGATTTCAAGTAATGTTCAGGTTTATGGTTAAGAGGTCAACTAGCACTCAGATATTTCATAACTTCAGGTTGCCTAAGCACAGTAGGTGTTGAGCATCTTAATAATTATCTACCAAATTCTTGCATTTTGAAACCATATAAGAGAGTTTTTATTTGTTAAGAACTAGTCATTGTCCATATAGAAAATACCCTAAATTCCACCACATTAGATTATCTTTTGGTCTATTTCCTTTCAGTTTTTTTTCTATACAAACGCAAATTGAATAAAACTGGGATCATACAATGTAATTAGATTTTTATCCTACCTTTTAATATACTGTTGTGTTTTTCCAGTGGCTGCAATATATATATATTATATATATATTATATATATAATATATATTTATATTATATATATTATATATATAATATATTTTATATTATATATATTATATATATAATATATATTTATATTATATATATTATATATATAATATATATTTATATTATATATATTTATATTATATATATTATATATAATATATATTTATATTATATATATATATTTATATTATATATATTATATATAATATATATTTATATTATATATATATTTATATTATATATATATAATATATATTTATATTATATATATATTTATATTATATATTATATATAATATATATTTATATTATATATATTATATAATATATATTTATATTATATATATTATATAATATATATTTATATTATATATATTATATAATATATATTTATATTATATATATTATATAATATATATAATATAAATATATATTATATATATTATATAATATATATATTATATAATATATATATTATAAATATATATTTATATTATATATAATATATATTTATATTATATATATTATATATAATATATATTTATATTATATATATTATATATAATATATATTTATATTATATATATTATATATAATATATATTTATATTATATATATTATATATAATATATATTTATATTATATATATTATATATAATATATATTTATATTATATATATTATATAATATATATTTATATTATATATATTATATAATATATATTTATATTATATATATTATATATAATATATTTATATTATATATATTATATATAATATATTTATATTATATATATTATATATAATATATTTATATTATATATATTATATATAATATATTTATATTATATATATTATATATAATATATTTATATTATATATATTATATATAATATATTTATATTATATATATTATATATAATATATATTTATATTATATATATTATATATAATATATATATTTATATTATATATTATATTATATATATTTATATTATATATATTATATATTATATATATTTATATTATATATATTTATATTATATATATTATATATTATATATATTTATATTATATATATTATATATAATATATATTTATATTATATATATTATATATTATATATTTATATATATAATGTGTATGTAATATATGTATAAATAATGTTAATAATATGGTGTTATATTGATATTAATATGTGTATATATGTTAATATTGATATTAATATGTGTATATATACATATATAAATATAAATATAATAAACAGTTGACCCTTGCACAATGTGGGGGCTAGAGGTGCCACAGTTGAAAATGCACATATAACTTTTGACTCCTCAAAAACTTAACTAGTAATTGACTACTGTTTACCAGAAGACTTACCAATAGTATAAACAGTCAATCAATGCATATTTTACATGTTATATATATCATATGCTGTATTCTTACAATAATGTAAACTAAAGGAAAGAAGATATTATTAAGAAAATTATAAGGAAGATAAAATATATTTATATTCATTAAGTAGAAGTGGGTCATCCTCCTTGTCTTAAAGTTGAATAGGTTGAGGACGGGGAGGAAGAGAAGGCATTGATTTTGCTGTCTCGGAGGTGGCAGAGGCAGAAGGAAATCCACGTATAAGTGGATCCATGCAGTTTGAACGTGTTATTCAAGGGCCAACTGTATGTGGTAAATATTATGAACATTATAAAACCGTATATAGTTTTATTATTATGTTTCTATTATAGTTTATTTAACCATTTCCCTATCAATGTTTTCATTTTTTGTACTATAGGAAGAAATACAGCTGTTTTTTAAATACTGTATACCATAATTTTTACTTCCTTTCCAATTGTTTTCTCAGACAAGATTCCTAAAAGTTAAAAGAGCGGGTATGAGAGTATGGTGGACATTTATTATTTTTATGTGCACAGCATGCATTTTCCTTCTTCTGGAAACAGCACCTGAATTTTCGTTTGTGATCCATCTCCATCTACTGTCCATCACTTTGATTCGGGCAGTATGATTCTCATACCCTGCTCTTTGCTGAGGAGTTGAACTCATTCTCTGACCATAGTGATTGTTTCAGAGAGACACACGTGACCAAAGTGTTGCCAATAAGATATAATGAGGTATTATCTTGTGATTTTACAGAAAATCATTGAGAAGTTGAAGTCCACTTTTCAGTCAGCTTATTAAACTGGTAGAATGTAAGCCTAAAGTTTAGCTTGCCATCTTTCATCTTGAAGGAGAGCCATCTGCCTGTTGAAAACAGAAGTGACATGAAGAGAAAGAGCCATAATCACATATTGGAGCAGTGGTATCCAACACAAGCACTGCTGGAATTTTTATCTATGAGTGAGCCAACCCATCGCTTTTCTCATTAGAGCATTTTGAGTTGGATTTTTGCACTTGGAAGCAGGGGAGCTGTTTTAGTGCATTGACTCAAAAGGGTATTAATATGTTTGAAGATCTTTACACATGTTTTAACATTAATTTCCAGACAGCACTACCAGCCATGTAGTACTTAAATCTATGCACCAATATTGACACAAGTAATATGTATTTTTATATGTGAAAATATTCCTTTACATTTCTAGAATTCTTTTCACATGCTTAGGAACCTTTTATATTTCTTCGGTGATTTGTCTGTTCATGACCTTTGTCTGCTTTGAATTCAAAGGATGCTAGTATATTTCTTCATTTTTTAGAGATCTTTTTCCCTTAAACATGCAAATAAGTCTTATATGTATTTGTGTCATATTTGGTGCAGAAATATTTCCTGTTTGTCATTTGTTTATATGCTGGAGTAATGCTTCATGTGTGATATATTAAATAGGTCGTTTCTTTTTTATTGTCACACAGTTTTTCTATCAGGATGTTCTTTATGTTCCCAAAATGACCTAAAATATTTGCCAATATTTTTATAGTCACATTATGCTTCATTTTAAAATGTAACCTCTACTGCTTTTGGAATTTACAATTACATTTTGGAATATTCTGCTTGCAAGTCACAGGAATTCTGGAGCTGTCAAAGGTGGGGGTATTCTTATGAAAAGGACAAAGAGTTTCACAGAACCCATGTTCTGGATGCAGCCACAGCTCAGGGAGATATAGGGAAACAGGGCAGGCATGCCACTCACTGGTACTCCGTGTCTCTGTATCTTTTTCTTTGGCTGGTGTTCTCGGTGTAATTCCTCAACCATCTCGCTTGTTTTCTCTACTTCCCTGTCCCAGTAGGTACCATCCAATCATCCAAAAAAAGATTAAATCTGGCTTTCGCTTCCAATCCAAATTCTTAGCAAAGTGACTCTGTTTTTCTAATTTGGATACGGTGCTAAATATCACTCTGAAACAAGGTCACGTTGGATAAATCCTGGCTGCTAGGAGCCCATTCTCTGAGGATCATATTCCATATCCCAATGAATCAGGGAAGGATAGTTACCAGAGGAGGAAAAATCTTTTGAGCTGGGGAGATGATCAATAGGTGAGTGGTCATTAGAGATGCAGACCTAACCTGATTATTTTTCAAATAGCTTTCCTCACAAAAAGTATTGGTGCTCTATCATTTCTTTACTAATTTATAATATTTGCTTTGTCTTATGTTAAACTCATAAGTGTGTATATTGCTCCACTAAGATTTCCTAATACATTAGTCACTTTGTCAGTTATTAGAACAATTTTTATTACCATTATTATAGTAAGATAAATTTATATTTATTATTCTTCTCTTCAAATTTGTTACCTATCCTTTCATTTATTCTTCCAGGAAAATTTTGTTAAATATGGGAATGAAATATTTTTATAATTACTATTATAATTTATTTAGAAAATAAAGTACTTTACTTATTTATCTTATAGTTGACCACTTTTCTAGTCTAGGATAATTCAACTAAATTTGTAGTTCTCTTAAATTTTGGGTACATAAATCATATAATTGTCAATAATAATAGTCATTTAATCCATTCATTTCTCATCATACCTTTTATTTCCATTTGACATCTTATAGAATTGGTCAGAATGTCCAACACACAATGAATGTGCTGGTACCTGATACCTACTGACACTTACCATGTGTCAGATGTTGTCAGAAATTAATGGAAATTATCTTATTTAATGTTCTGTTTTTATTTTTCTCGTTTTGCTGACAAAGAAACTGAGGCTTAGAGAAGTCCGATTACTTGATCAAGGTTGCACATCTTGCACATGGTGGAGCCAGCATGTAAACATGGGCCAGTCTGACACCAGTAACAGTATTCGTAACGATTGTCTACAATATAATGTATTTTAAAAAATGGAAAATGGCTGGGCTTGGTGGCTCACACTTACAGTCCTAGAACTTTGATAGGCTGAGGTGGGCAGATCACTTGAGGCCAGGAGTTAGAGACCAGCCTAGTCAACATGGTGAAACCCCATCTCTACTAAAAGTACAAAAATTAGCCAGGTGTGTTGGTGCATGCTTGTAAACTCAGCTACTCAGGAGGCTGAGACATAAGAATAGCTTGAACCCAGGAGGTGGAGGTTGCAGTGAGCTGAGATTGTGCCATTGCACTCCAGCCTGGCAACAGAGTGAGAATGTCTCAAAAAAAAAAAAAAAGGAAAAAACTAAAAAAAAAAAAAAAGGAAAACAAAGTTATCTTTATTTGCAGAGATACGGTTATACACTTAGAAACCTCAATAATTTTACAACAAATTATTAAATGTCTTCGCAGTTCTAAAAAGGTCACTGGTAAAGCTTTCTGTCTTTGAAAGCTTTGTGAAAATAATTAGTTGATTTTATTTGCAATCTTCTCTATGGTTAAATGTTCTATTCAAGTTATTTGTTTTTCCTTGGGCTAATGTTGATAACTGCTGTTTCCTCCTAGAAAATTGTCAATACAATCAAGAATCTCATAATTACATTGAACAAACCTTCTGAATTTTAATTTCAAGAAAGTGTTATAATATTCTGGATAGATCTACTCTTAGAATGATGTGTTTGGGTGACAGATGGAATCTCAAAAATGCTCTTAAAAATAAGAGAAAAGAAAAATAGTACGCAATTGTTCAATCATATGCTAAAAAGGATTTTCCTTTTTATTCTTTGTTTAAGAAGGCTAATGTATGTAAAAATCGTTCAATGAATGTAAACCGTTACCTTTTTGGCATTTGTTCATGTTTTTACTTTACAAAATATTAAAACGTGATTTTTGAAAAATGAACAATGCCTATACTAATTGAGGCAGATTTATGTTGGCATATCATCTTCCAAATAAGTTAACATAGTAACTGTGAAATTAATAGGCTTTATAAACATATGTGTATCTAATTTTAGGATGATGGGGAATGGAAAGATTAAGAGAGAACAAGGAAGCCAAGACGGGCGGATCACGAGGTCAGGAGATCAAGACCATCCTGGCTAACCCGGTGAAACCCCGTCTCTACTAAAAATACAAAAAAATTAGCCAGGCGTGGCGGCGGACACCTGTAGTCCCAGCTACTCGGGAGTCTGAGGCAGGAGAATGGCGTGAACCCGGGAGGCGGAGCTTGCAGTGAGCCGAGATGGCACCATTGCACTACAGCCTGGGCAACGGAGCGAGACTCCGTCTCAAAAAAAAAAAAAAAAAAAGAGAGAGAGAACATACAATACAATGGGATATACCAAAAATACAATAGAGTGGACCTATGGCAGTCTAGTTTAGTACATCTTGTGTGAAACAGACATGGAAGTAAATTTCTAGAGTGGCCTGCTGGCATCCTTCAGACATGAATCTGGCAAACATGGGCAAGCAGGATAGGCCTAGATCAATCGTATCATCAGTGTGACAGAAACAGAGTAATTACTGACCTTCTCAGTAACACAGATGTAAATTTGCAATCAGTTTTGTAGTCACTCTAGATATAGTTATTCTAGATACAACGATGTTGACTTTTGCTTTTTTGATTGAATAGGTTGTGCAGTTGAGAGTAGCACACTTGCAGTTAAGTTCAGGTCTTAACTTTAATGCTGGTTTTTTTTTAATTATAAACTAATACAATATCTCCTTGAATTTTTTTTTGCTTCATCTCTAAAGAAGAAATATCTTCTCTGCAGTCAAAGAGAGAGAATACAACATCATACAAGTATATAATTTTTTTAAAAAGACTTTTTATTGAGGATCAAAATAAAAGACCCAGGAATTTTAAATGTCTTTCTCAGGGCTATGTTGGAGACAGAGATCACAACAGAACTCAAGCCATCATCCTCTACTAGTAGATGCACCCACAGATTCCACACCCCTAGTAGCATTGCCATGCTTTCAACAAAACCTTCAGTAGCTGTATCAATCTCACCTGGGAGACATGTTAATAATGCTACTAACTTTGTAAAATAATGCATTTCTGTGTGTTTCACAAACTGTAAATATAGTGACTAAAAAGTCTACTTATAATAGCAATAAATGAAATAATAATACGTTTATGTAAGTAATACTTTTGATGCTGTATGTTAAGAAGAGTTGAGGGAAATATAGAATAGATAAATAAACATGTGTGATAGGTTGTATTTTCCAAAGACAGCCACAATGATATCTCCCATCCTATATTTCGGTTACATTGTTACTTAGAGAAGTGAGTTTATGTTCTTTCATCTTGAACCTGGGTAGACTTGTAAAATTATTTTTAAACTTTAAGGAAAGTTTGCTATGAAACTCATCTGTTTCCAAAAAACTTATCCCATCATTCTCAGTAAATAAAAAGTCTGAAAATATCACCATAGCTTATAAAGCCCTCAAGAAAAGCAGCAACATAAAACTGAAAAATATAAGCAAGCACCTCAGTTGCCTAATGATTTTATAAGTAAAAGAGCTAAAGTCATTTATAAAAGCTATTACAATAAATGTCAGTAAAACACACTCTATGCTACATTACATCATTTCTGAGAAAACATTAACCATGAACTTACCTGAATATGCAAAATTAAAATACTAACTCTGAATGGTGTTGATGGATCATAGGTTAAGCACTGGAGGGATTCATGTAGGCAAAGATACTTTATTTTCACATGGGCTACTCCTGACTTTATGAAACAGCCTCCAATTTTTTACATTTCTAAAACATACCAGGGTCTGTGCCACCTGTTGCTTTATAGGATACTTATACAGGCTGGCTTTTTCCTGAATCACATTTCCATTTAGAATTATGTGTGGCCTAGGTATAACCTCACACCACAAGTTTTCTCTTAAAGTTTTATCTCATTTAATGATCACTTTTGTACTGAAGGAAGTATCTGCCAAGGTAGTTTTCTTAGTTGGATTTTTGGTTTTTCTTCATAATGCATGGTGAATTCATTAATACAACCATCACATTTGATTTGTGTGCTCTAATTTGTCTACATGTTTATTTTCTGCCTCAGGAATCATTGCTTTCTTAGACCGCTCTATTTTCTTTTCACTTTTAACAACAAGACTTGCTCTTGGCATTCTTTGGTATTTGCAACAGAGACAATGCTTTATTCATTGACAAGATTTATTAAAAATCTCAAGGGAAAAAGATAAAACTTTGAAATCAGTGCGCTGAAGACATATATATATATATACGCATACATATTGTGGGTGAGCATTGAAGCTCACTCTACCACCTCAGCCTCTAAGCCCACAAAATTTAAATATTTTGCTCATAAAAATATATTGTAGTTTCAGAGACTTTTAGGAATGGTTAAAGTTTTCTTTTGAGTTTAAATTGGAAATGTCAATTGTTGCTCAAATGCAATGGACCTACTATAATTTTAGTCAAGGCTCATACATCAAGGGATTTGACAATCACTGGGACTGGCAAGTAACTCTCTTGGAGCCATTGTCAATAGTCAATATCTAAGTTCTGTTCTAATTGAGAAGTTGTTTCTCTTTGCTGTCATTTTAAGAGGAAGAAAATGTTTGTGCCCTCTAATTTAATTCAAAACCTTGGAAGACACACTCTGACCACTTTCAAAAATCTGGTTTTGGAAGTAAAAAATGAAAGAATGTTAAATTTCACACTGTGCTAATTATAGGTGCAACTTTGTAATTTCTCCTCTTAGATTTGACAAATGTTACCTAGTGCTTCCATAATGACATAATAGTTCTTTGTAGTACACAATCAAAATGTTATTACTGCATATTACCCAACCACTGAACATGTCATTCTTTGCCAGCGAATCTTTTCTTAGTACATGTGTTTCAAAAGCACTTACCCTGTAAATGAAAGATTAAGGCTTAGCTGAGCTAGATTGAGCTATGGGGATTTAAAGCCCAAAGAACAACCATTGTGAGTCTACCTCCGGTCACTTTTTTTTTTCAATTTTTTAGATGACTCGGTGGATTTATTTCAATTTTCTGAACAAAGAAAAGCTTCTATGCTTGCTTAAAAAAATAAAGTGAAAATAAACAAAATGTGATGAAATAAGCATTCCCTTTTGAATACGATACCAAGAGTAACTTTCATTTTATATTCTGTTACAAAAAACTAAAAATTCTATTGTTGTCTCTGAAACTGCATTGGAGATTGACAGAGAAGTCCCAGAGAGATGAATAGTTTTATTTGTAAATAAACTTGTCTTCACAAAAACAGCTCCTTTAAGCTATGAATTGTTTCTCATAGCATATAACCTCTCTTACTCTTAAACTGTGAGATGAATAGAAAATTATTGTAACCCTTATCTATAAATAACCAAGAACAGAGAGACCCAACATAGGCAGAGATGTTGCATTTGCCCTTCAAGTCCTGCCATAAATAAAATAACAAACATAAAACCTTTGAAGAGTGCTCATGCTCAGTAGGCATGGAATTTCAAAAATGCAATCCTACATGGGGGAATTCTTTTTAAAAAGTGTCATAATTTCTAATTCTGCTTACATTTTAGGAAGATAAAATTATTGAAAATATCTTTAGAACTTTAAAATCTCAATTTCCACTAGAAAAGAAAAATAGAGTTGAATTTAAGAACACTTTTTGCTCTAAAAATCCCACTGTTATGTAGCAATTTGATTACATATTAAGACGTATGATTAAAATATACAATGAAAACAAAGTTTCAAATACACTTATTTTCCTGGAAGACTTTATTTGAAATTTTACTGTGCATTGACAAGATCTTTAAATAGAAATAAAATAATTAAATTTTAAGATAATTTTTGAACATTCAATAACACACAAATAATATAGACTTTCTTTTTTCTCTACGGTAGAATAATGGGGCCAGATTTATTCTAAAACATTAAAAACAACTAGAAAACCAGACAAAACATGAAACATCAGTTTTTAGACATTGGCCAAAAAGAAGCATAGAACATTGATCCCTGAGAGAAGGAAAACAATGGAGATGAGTCCTACAGCTGTCCCAGTTCATGGCCTGGAGCATCCAGGAGGAGACATAAGAAAGAGAGAAGTCTGAATGATATTCAAAGAGCTTGTGAAGCTGAGGAGATAGAAATTGAGGAGGCCAAGGCACCTAGGATTTTTAGAACAAAATGCTAGATATGAGGGAACAGCACCGATACAGGGTTCCAAATATTTGCAGGGATCCCTTTGAGGTTCTAGCTCAGTATCGCTGTGCACACACATGTGAGGCAAGGCAATCTCTGTAGCTCACACAGGGCCAGTAATAATCCATATTGCCCCCAGGAAAAGTGCAACTATCTAGTATACAAGACTTTGGGTGGAATCTGCTGAAGAGTATTGTCTTAGTGGTGAAACAAAATTATCTTCAATTAAAAGAATTTCTGGATCTGAGCTTAAAAAATGATTAAAAGGAAGCTTCAAAGGTTAAAATTGATCTATTTAAGTTATCTGCATCTTTGTGCAAATAAACTGAGAAATAGAATTCATGAGAACTAAAAAAAATTGTAAATAGAAGTAGACCAAGAAATGAGCTCAATTACATTATTAGCAAATAAGGATGTAAAAACTGTTTTTATAAATGCACTCCATATGTTCAAGAAGATAAAGAAAAAATGAACATTATTGGCATAGAAAAGAGATATAGAAAGACCCAAGTGAATTTCTAGAGATGAAAAGTATAATATTTGAAATGAGAAATACACTGTATTTGATTAATAACAGATTAAACATTGCAGAAAAGTTCATTGAAATTGAAGGAACAGCAATGAATACTATCCACGATGAACAGTAAAAAAGAAGCCTAAAAAAGTTAAAAATTTGCTTGTGCGACCATACTAAGTGTTCTAACACATGTGTAATAAGAACCCTGAAAAAAATGTGGAGGAACAGAAATGATAATGGAAGAATTAATGACCATAATTTTTTCAAATTTGTTGACAACTGTATAAACATAGATCCACAAAGCTCAATAAACACCAAGAAGTAAAAATGTGAAGAAAACAACACCAAGCCATATGATAGTAAAATATCAAAAAACAGCGATAAAGAGAAAAACTTAGGTAGAGATAAAAGAGTATTACATACAAAAAATAAATTTAAAAATAACAGCAGATTTGTCATCATGAATTAGGGAAGTAAGAAGACAGTGGAGCAACATGTTTAAAGTAATGAAGGTAAAAAAAAAGTGCAATTTTCACCCTAGAATTGTATATGCAGCAAAACTGTCTCCCTAAAATTAAAAAAAAAAGGACATTTTCAGATAAACACACACAAAACTCATCAGCAAACCTATACTATAAAAAGTTGTAATATGCTAAATATTAAATTCAGGTAAAATATGACAATGGATGAAAATTCATAACTTCATAAGGGACTGAAGAACACCGGAAATAATAAATATTCATTAAGTATAAAATTTAAGTATAAAATACAAAATATTTCTCCTACTTTTAAAAAACTATAAATATAACTGACGACTTAAAGCATAACTAATAACAATGTATTTTGAAAATTATAAAATATGTAGCAGTGAAATACATGACAAAAATAGCGTGAAGGATGGGAGGAAGTAAAAAGTATGTTCTAGAATTCTTTCAATATATGTAAGGTGGTATAATATAATTTAAAGGTAGACTGTGATAAGTTAAATAAGCAACCAATAAGAAAGCGAATTAAGTGTTTAGGTGATAAGCAGATAATGTTAATGATGTGGAATTCCACATTAAAAAATTGCAGTTAATTGCAAAAAGAACAGAAAAAGAGGGAAACAAAAGCAACAATTGGGATAAATGGAAAATCAGTTGTAAGATCCTAATCATTTCCAAAACTACATTAAATGCTAATGTTCTAATAACTCCATTTGAAAGACGAAGACTGCCAAATTGAATAAAAAAGCAAGAAAAACTGTATGCATTTCTTAGAGAACCACTTTTCAAGATACTGGTCAAAGTTAGTGGCATTAGCTCAAATATGTAATTTTATCTTTTGGTATCCTCATTCTCTTACCAATTTAATTAGCTAAACTATTCCTTAATTACTAACTGGCTTATTCTTATTTTTCCTCTCAAAAGGGGGTGGACCCAATGTCTAAATAATATTGAGATACATACCATAAAAATTAATGCTCTTATATTATTCCAGAAGTAATAACAGAAAAAGAGACAGTAACAATACAGGGTGGTCACAGGAGAATAGAGAATTTCAGGCAACTGTTTTACATGACTAGCAAAAGAAAACTGTTGAAATAGCTGAAGAAGCCACAGGCTGATAAGAATCTGAATAATCAGAATGGAGAACAAGCTGGCTGAGACTAACTGGACCCAACATGTTACTGGATTTGACCTAGGTTTCACCTAGTACTTCATAATATGCTCACTAACATACCAAATAACACCTGGCCGGGCACGGTGGCTCATGCCTGTAATCCCAGCCCTTTGGGAGGCTGAGGCAGGTGGATCACTTGAGGTCAGGAGTTTGAGACCAGTCTGGCCAACATGGTGAAACCCCGTCTCTACTAAAACAACAAAAATTAGCTTGGTGTGGTGGCGCATCCCTGTAATCCCAGCTACTTGGGAGTCTGAGGTAGGAGAATCACTTGAACCTGGGAGATGAAGTTTGCAGTGAGCCATGGTCACACCACTGCACTCCAGCTTGGATGACAGAGAAAAACTCTGTCTCAAAAACTTAAACTAAAACTAAAACGAAATGACATACCCACCAGCAAAATGACAGTTCCAGAAACACCAACATTTGGTGTAAAAATGGGTGGCACCACAGTTCCCAGGAGTCTACATGAATATTCTACCCTTTGGTTAAAAAAACTCATAAAGGTAGAAGCTCCAAACTCCATTTTAGGACTTTCTCTTGAGTATGCCCAGTCTTCCCTTTCCTGAGTAAGGTATACTTCTTACTTTGCAATAAATCTCCATACTTTCACTATTTTCTGACTCATCCTTGAATTCTTTCTTGCAGTGGTGTCAAGAGCCGGGATACTGGCTAAGGTAGAGGTTCTGTTGGTGTTTGAAGACCTCCTCCTGTCTGCTGGCATTCAAACACTCTTTGTTTTTACACAGGTCTTACAGATCCTTGGTCACACTGCAAGAGGTGGGCTCCCATTGTCTCAGGCAGCTCCACCCCTGTGGCTTTGCAGGGTACAGCCCCCCTCCAAGCTGCTTTCATGGGCTGGCATTGAGTATCTGCAGCTTTTCTAGGTGCATAGTTCAAGCTGTCAGTGGATCTACCATTAAGGTGTCTGGAGAATGGTGGCTCTCTTTTCACAGCTCCACTAGGAAGTGCCCCAGTGGGGACTCTGTTGGGGGGGGCTCCAACCCCACATTTCCCTTCCATACTGACCTAACAGAAGTTCTCCATGAGGCCCCTGCTCCTGCAGAAAACTTCTGCTTGAACAAGCAGGCATTTTCATACATCCTCTGAAATCTAGGTGGAGGTTCTCAAACCTCAATTCTTGACTTCCATCCACCTGCAGGCTCAACACCACATGGAAGCTGTCAAGGCGTGGGGCTTGCACCCTCTGAAGCC
This sequence comes from Gorilla gorilla gorilla, assembly GCF_029281585.2. Classification (NCBI taxonomy): domain Eukaryota; kingdom Metazoa; phylum Chordata; class Mammalia; order Primates; family Hominidae; genus Gorilla; species Gorilla gorilla. Next base: position 26,719,359 of record NC_073230.2, read on the forward strand.
ATGGCCAGAGCTATACCTTGGCCCCTTTTAGCCATTGATGGAGCAGCTGGGATGCAGGGCACCAAGTCCCTAGGCTGCAAACAGCAGGAGGGCCCTGGGCCCTTGCCAGTGAACCATTTTTCCTCCTAGGCTTCCAGGCCTGTGATGGGTGGGGCTGCTGCAAAGGTCTCTGACATGCCCTGGGGACATTTTCCTCATTGTCTTGGCAATTAACATTTGGCTTCTCATTACTTATGCAAATTTATGCAGGCAGCTTGAATTCCTCCTCAGAAAATGGGTTTTTCTTTTCTACGCATTATCAAGCTGCAAATTTTCTGAACCTTCATGTTCTTTATGCTGTCAAATTTTGCATTTACTTTAGCTGTTATATAACATTGCATTGTATGAAGAAACCAAATATTTAATATTTTCTTGTATTGACAGACATTTTTAAACAGCTTTTTTGAGGTATAACTGATATACAATGGACTAAACATATTTAATGTCTACAAGTTGATGAATTTGGGCGTATACAAATACCATTATACATTTTATTGTAAGAGTACTTAACATGAAATCTACCCTCTTACAAAATTCTGTAGTGTATACTACCATATTGTTAACTATAAGCAGTATGTTATACAGCAGATCTTTAGAACTTACTCATCTAGCATAAATAAAACTTTTATACCTATTAAACAACTGTCCATGCCCATCTGCCAGCCCTCATAAACTGTTATTGTATTTTCTGCTTCTAAGAGTTTGGCTATTATAGATACCTCACACAAGAGGAATAATATAGTATATTTCCTTCTGTGACGTGCTTATTTCACTTAGAGTTCCAAATTTCAGGTTCATCCATGTTGTTGCAAAAGGCAGGATTTGCTTCTTCTCTAAGTTTATATAATATTCCATGGTATGTATTAATATATAGCACTTTTTTAATCCATTCATTGGTCTACGAATTCTTGGGTTGCTTCTGTGTCTTGGCTATTGTGCTTAATGCTGCCATGACAATGAGAATGCAGGTATCTCTTCAATATCCTCTTTTCAATTCTTTTAAATATATATGTAGAAATGAGGTTGCTGAATCATCTAGTAGTTCTATTTTCAACTTTTTGAGCAATCACCACACTGTTTTTCATAGGTACAGAACTATTTTACATTCTTACGAAGAGTGTAGAAGGGTTCCAATAAATACACATTCTTGCCAACATTTGTTTTCATTTTTTAATAATACCCATCTTAACAGATATGAGGTGATATCTCATTATAATTTCAATTTGCATTTTTCTGATAATTAATGAGTTGAGCATGTTTTATACACCTTTAGGATATTTGTATGTCTTCTTTGAAGAAATGTATATTCAAATACTTGGCCCATTTTTAATTGGGTTTTTTATTTTAATTTTTTTGCTATTGAATTATAGGAGTTTCTTACATATTTTGAAAATTAACCTTTTATCAGGTATATGGTTTGAAAGTATTTTCTTTTCCATTGAGTAGGTTGCCTTTTTTAGTTGATTCCTTTGCTGGGCAGAAAATTTTTAGTTTGATGTAGTTTCACTTCTCTATTTTTGCTTTTGCTGCCTATGCTTTTGGTGTTACATCCAAGAAGTCATTGCAAAAATCAGTGTCCACCTCTTCACTGTGTTTTTTTTCTAGGAGTTTTACAGTTTCAGGTCTTACATTTAATTCTTTAATCTATTTTGAGTTTTTCTATGTATAAGGTAAATTAGGGATTCAATTTTATTTACTTTGCTGTCAGTTTTCTTTTGGATATCCAGTTTTTCCAGCATAATTTATTGATGAGATTATTTTTTTCCCATCTGTATTCGTGAAATCCTTGTCAAAGACAAATATGTGCAGATTTATTATTTTAGCTCTTTATTCTGTTCTATTGGTATATATGTTTGTCTTTATGCTGGACCCATACTTCAGGTTTTACTGAATAATCATGGCAAAATTGAAATTAAGGAATTTTATATCTTCAGCTTTGTTCTGGCTCAAAATCTCTTTTTGAGCCATCAAAAAGATGGCTATCTGGATTTTTTATTTTGTGGTTATACACAAATTTTAGGACTTTTTATGTTTCTGTAAAAAACCCCTCAAAATCTTGCCACTGAGATTTTGGTGAGATAAGAATGAATCTATAGATTCCTTTGGATAATGTGGACCATTTAATAATATTAAGTCTTCCAATCCATGAACATGGGATGTCTTTCCATTTATTTACATCCACTTTAATTTCATTTGTTACAAATTTCGTTTTTTTCAGTGTACAAATCTTTTACCTCCTTGATTAATCTTGAGTCTATTATTTTTCTGATGCAATTGTAAATGTAGTTGTTTTAATAATTTTCTTTTTGAATGGCTTGTTTTCAGTCTATATAAGCACAACTGAATTTTGTATGTTGATTATGCGTTCTACAAGTTTGCTGAATTTATTTATTAGATCTAATACTATGTATGTGTGGGGGTATGGTCTTTAAGGTTTCCTACACATAGGATCATGTCCTCAGGGATACTTTTGCTTTTTATTTCTGATTTAGATTCTTTTATTTCTTTTCTTTGTCTAATTGTTTTGCTAAGACTTCCAGTATAATGCAGAATAGAAGTGGCAAGAGTAAGAATCCTAGTCTTGCTCCTGATATTAGAGGTAAAGCTTTCAATTTTTCATAGTTGAGTGCATTATCTTTCTCTTATCCTGGAGAATATATTTCAAAACCCCCGGTAGATGTAAGAAACAACAGATAGCACTAAGTCTCATGTATACTATATATTTTTCTATAAATATATAACTATGGTAAAGTTTAATTTCTAAACTAGACACAGTACTCTTATGTTTTGGGACCTTATTAAGTAAAATAAGGGTTATCTGAACACCAACACCGTAATACCATAACAGTCAATTGGATAACTGATACAGCTACTAAGTGACTGATGACTGGTTAGTATACGTTCAATAAGGATGTGCTGGAAAAAGGGATGGTTCACATCCTGGCTGGGATGGAATAGGACAGCAAGATATTTCATCATACTAAGAATGGCACACAATTGGAAACTTATTCATTATTTATTTCTGGAATTTTCCATTTAATATTTTGGACTGTGGTTGGCCACACTCTACTGAAACTTTCTACTGAAACTGTAGGAAGTAAAACTGCAAATAAGGGGTGACTAATGTATGATGTTAGCTGTGGGTTTGTCATATAGGGACTTCATTATGTTAAGGTACATCCTTCTTCACATAGTTTGTTGAACATTTTTATCATGTTGGTGTAATTGTTTATGCTAGTCTCTTATGATACTTTGTATTTATGTGGCATCACTTGTAGTGTCTCCTTCTATTCTGATTTTATTTGGATCTTGTTTATTAATTTATTTATAAATTCAATTCTAATTTTATTTGGATCCTGTTTATTAATTTATTTATTAATTTGGATCTTGTTTCCTTTTTCTTAGTTATTCCAGCTAAAGCTTTGTCAATTTTGTTTATCTTTTGAAAAAACAATTTTGGTTTAGTTGATTTTTTTTCTATTGTTTTCCTAGTGTCCATTTTGCTTATTCCTTCTCTAATCATCATCATTTCCTTTCTTCTACTAACTTTGGACATAGTCTGTTCTTTCTTTAGTCCCTTGAAGTTAATGTTAGAATGCTTATTTGAGAATGCTCTTCATTTTAATTGTAAGTATTTATAATTATAAACTTCCTTCTTAGTACTGCTATTGCTGCATCTTATAAGTTTTGGTATACTGTGTTTTTATTTGCATTTGTCCCACGATATTTTCTGATTTCCCTTTGTTTCATCTTTGGTCCACTGGTTGTTTAGGAGTGTGTTGTTTAATTTCCAAATATTTGTAAATTTTCTGATTTTCCTTTTATTATTTTTAGTTTCATACTCTTGTGGTTAGAAGAGACATTTGATGTGATTTCAATCTTTGTAAATATTTTAATATTTGTTTTATGGCCTAATATGTGATCATTTCTCATGTGATCATTTCTGGAGAAAGTTTTGTGTGCAGTTGAAAAGAATGTATATGTTGCTGTTGCTGGGTGGAATGTTTTGTATGTATCTGATAGGCGTATTTAGTCTACAGTTTGTTTCAAGTCATGTGTTTCCTTACTGATTTTCTGTTTGGATATTTTATTCCTTGTTGAAAGTGGGGTTTTGAAGTCCCCTACTAATATTATATTGCTTTCTATTATTCCCTTCAGTTCTATTAATATTTGCTTTATATACTTAGGTGTTCTGATGTTGGTTGCATACATATTTATAATTGCTATATCTTCCTGATGAATTTATTATCATATGATGTCCCTCTTTAACCCTCATGACAGTTTTTTATTTAATGTCTATTTTTCTAAAATAAATATAGCCATTTCTACCCTTTAGTTTATCATTTTCATGGAATATATTTTTTCTTCACTTTGCTTTCAGAATATAGCTGAATTTTGTTTATTCATTCAGCCACTCTATGTCTTTTGATTGAGGAGGTTAATGTTTACTCCTGTTTACATTTTACATTTAAAGTCATTATTGACGGGGAAGAACCCACCTTTGCCATTTTGTTCTGTTTTTTTTTTTTTTTTTGGCTGTTACATAGTTATTTTGGTCTTTTTTTCCTCTCTTGCTGTTTTTCTTTTGTTGATTTTTTTCATAGTGATATGCTTTTATTTCTTTCTCTTTTTCTTTTATGTAGCTTCTCATATATTTTTTGTGGTTAACATTCAGCTTACATAAAACATCTTATAACATTCTGTTTTAAGCTGATAGCAACTTACCTTTTATTACATACAGTAACTCTGCATATTTACTTTCTATCCCCTCATACATTATATTACTGGCATCACAATTTACATCTTTTTATGCTGTGAATCCATTAACAAATCTTCTAGCTATATTTTTAAATATTTTTCTTGTTTTAACTAAAATTAAAAGTGATTTACACACTATTCTTACATTATTATAGTAGTCTATATTTGTTTACACATTTTCATTTACCTGTTAATTTTATATGTTTGTATATTTTCATGTTGCTGTTTAACATCTTTCATTTTAATATGAGGAACTGTCTTAAGCATTTCTTATAAAGCAGGTTGAGTGCTGTTGTACTCCTTCAGCTTTTGTTTGTGTGGAAATGTCTTTATCTCACATTTTCAAAGCTAAGTTTTGCTGGGTATGATATTCTTGGTTAAAAGTTTTTTTTTTTATTTCAGCACTTTGAATATATCATTGTATTCCTTCTGACTTGCAAGGTTTCTGCTGAGAAATCTGCTTATAGTCTTATGGAAGCTCCATGGCATATCATGAGTTGTTTTTCTCTTGCTGCTTTTAAATTATGTGTTTTTATGTAGACTTCTGAGGGTTCATTCTATGTTGGATCCCTTGGACATCATCAATTTGTATGTTCATTTTCTTTCTTGCATTTGAAAATTTTCCAGCTGTTATATCTTTAAATAAGCAGTCTTGCTCTTTATTCTCCCCTTTCCTGTAATTCTCATGATGTGTATATTGGGATACTTGATTATTTATCATAAGTCTCATATGTATTGTTCACTTTTTTCATTATTATTATTATTATTATTTGCTTTTCCTACTAGGTAATTTCAAATGATCTGTCTTCGAGTTTATTAATTTTTTTTTCTCTGCTGGATCTTGTCTACCTGCAAAGTTTTCTATTAAAATTTCCAATTTAATTGTTGTGTTCTTCAGCTCCAGAATATCTGTTTGGTTCTATCTCTTTGCTGAAATTCTATTTTTATTCATTTATTGTTTTCTGGACTATCTGTTTAGTTGTCTGTGTTCTCTTGTAGCTCACTGAGTTTCTTTCAGATTATAATTTCAAATATTTTGTCAGGCGTTTCATAGATCTCCATTTATTAAGCGTTGGTTACTAGTGATTTATTTTTTTTTAGTATTGTCCTTTTTCCCAGATTCTTCATGTTCCTTGTAGCTTTGCATTGATGTCTGTGCATCTGAAGATGCAGCCACCTCTTCCAGTCTTTACGGAATGGTAGAGGCAGAGAAAGACCTTCACCAACCAGCCTGAGTAGAGATTCCAAGAGCCTCTCAAACGTCTTCTATGGAAGTGCATGCTCAACTTCTTTCTCTCCCTCTTGGGGGAGGATTTTAAGGGTGTATAACCTCTCTTTATCTCATAGGACTGTAGTGGTCTCTGCAGTTCATCCTTTTTTTCCCCGTAGAGCAGAACAGCAAAAGGATTGGACGTAAGATGCACACTCTACTTCTCTTCCTCTTTCCTGGGGAAGAAGTTTCAAGATTTTTCTCTTTCTATGTAAGGTCACAACCTTACATAGCTGTGTGGACCATGGTAAACCTTCTGCCCCTTTCTCTAAGGTAGTGCACTGAAATGCTGAAGCATTAGTGGCAAATTTCGATTCCTTTCCCTTCCTCCGAAAGAAAAAGTTCTGGGTTTTATGCTTTCTCCCTATCCTGCAGAACTGTGCTGTATGCTGAGAATTACCCATTTGTTTTACCTAGAGCAATGCGGCCGAATGCCAGAATGTTGGGTGCTAACTTCACTTTCTTCCTCTTTCCAAAAGGATAGATCTCAGAATTGTATACTCTTCTCAGTTATGCTGAGTTGTGCAGGCTGCTGAGAGCCTCTGACCTTATTCTTTTTTCCTAGCTGCTTCCAAGTGTTCTAACTGTGCCAGTTGCCAGAGTACTCTGAGTCCTAAGGTAAGACAGAAATAGGTCTTTGGGCAGTGCCCCCCAAAGACTGGGGATGTTGAATGCATACTTCACTCATTCTTTTTCCTGAAGGAGAAATTGTCGGCCAAGTGGATCTCTCTCAGCACCGAGCTGTGCTGGCTTGAGGAGAGGTTGGCACAGGTAAAGTGAGACTACTCTTTTTACTCATTTCAAAAAGATTTTTCTTGGTTTTTTGCTTGTCTGAGTTGTGTCAACTTCTTAATTGGATTCTGGAGCTCTCATAAAGATATTTGGCCCAGATATTGTTATTTTATCAGTGTTTTTATCCAGAGGCTAAGGATGGGGACTTACTGTCCCACCATCTTGTTGACATTACTCTTCTTATACTGGTGGACTTTTAACTTTTAAAAGTCTTTGATATTATTAGCAATCTGATAATAAGCCTTGCATATATCTCCTTGTGTAAGAAGTTTCCCTAAGTTCTTTAATACTATAAATAGTTGGACTTGGAATATTACTGGATGAAAAATTACTCTTCAGAAGAGATGCTTCAATTTTATTCCTACCAGCAGCCTATAAGAATGTTTCTTCACACCCTAAAAATGTTTGGTATTGCCATATTTAAAAGTTTTTGTCAATTCACTGGACATACAAGGGTGTATCATTGTAGATTTAATCTGCATGTCTCTGATTACTGATATATCAAAGATCCTTTACAGAAATATTTTTCTTATTGATTTGTGAGATTTCTTTATGAAATTTCAGTAATCATTTGCATGCTAGAGCTTGACGATCTACTCTCAGTCTCTTGCTTGTGTTAAAAATAAGTTTGTGATATATTGAAGAGTTTCATTTTATTGAGTCAAATAGAGAAAATAAAATGATTATTAAAACATATGGAGTTCGAATCAAGTCCTGGCTACATGTAAGTCCTAAATCCTTATGTAGCTTTATTTACCTCTCTGGGCCTTATTTGGAAAATGGTGATAATAATACTTATATGGCTATCATAAATATATCTTCTTTTTTAAAAAAAGTTTAATGCTCTATTTTTAATATTTCGATTTGTATTTAAATCAACTGGAGTTTATTTTGTGGAAGATATGTGGAAAGCATCTAACTATTTTCCCTATGGCTAGCCAATTTTCTGATCTTTATTTGTTGAATATAGAAGCTTTTCTTTGTTGATTTATAATGCTATTAATATCTCTGTGATATAACAAGTTCTTATGTTTGAATAAGTACCTTTCTGAATTCTCTGTTATGATCAATTTTCTTAAAACATGAATTATTACCAGGCCTTTTCATTGATGATAGTGCCCCTTTATCTACAGGGGACAAATTCCAAGACTCCCAGTGGATGCTTTAAGCCGTGTATACTAACTACCGAACCCTATATCTACTATATACACTATAGTTTTTCCTGTACATATATACATATTTATGATAAAGTTCAATTTATAAATTATGTACAGTAAGAGATTAAAAGTAACTAATAACAAAATAGAACAATTATAACAAGATACTGTAATAAAAGTTATGTGAATGTGATCTCTTTCTCTCTCTCTCTCTCTGTTTCGAAACATTGTACTGTACTACACCTAGCCTTTGTGATGTAGTATTGGGCTATGATTGACCTTCTGATGACATGTCAGAAGAAGGTTCATCTGCTTCATGTGATCTTGGATCTTAGAGCCTTGAAAATGTAGATGATTGGGTGTCAGAGACAAACAATGTTTATTGCTAACAGACAAGTAACAAATACAGCATAGAAACACTGGTGAAAGGAATTATTCATGGCCCCAGGTGGGACAGAGTGGGGCAGTGTAAGATGTCATCATGCTACTCAGAATGGCATGCAATTTAAAATGTATGAATGTTTATTTTTGAAATTTCCATTTAGTATTTGTAGACCATGGTTGACCATGGGTAACTGAAACCATAGAAAGTGAACCTACACATAAGGAGGGACAACTATATGTTAGCTTTATAACAAGGTTTAATAACCTTATAAAGGTAAAGCAAATAACTCCTTTTACTTTTTCTTCATGCTTTTTTTTTTGGTTGTTTTTTTTCCTGTCATGGTTCCATATACATTTAAATATAAGCTTATTAGGTTGCATATCACCTCCCACACCCTTTTGTTATTACAATTGAAATTCATCCTATTTGAGGATTAATTTAAGGAAAATTGAGGTCTTTTATATACAAAATTTCTCCACAATGGACATGGTATAATACTGCAGTTATTTAATACTTAAAAAAAAACCTTTCATTTATTACTTTCCTCATAGAGAAATCTCACAGCAAACTTTTTATGAATTTCAAATGTTTTTGAATTATCTTTTTCAAATTACTTGTTTCTCCTGTATAAGAGTGCAGCTTATTTTTATATGTTAACCTTTAATTCAGAAAACTTGATGAACTTTCTTATTGTTTGTCATAATTTTTCTTTAGATGTCTACACATCATTTATTCATAAAATCACACTGTGTGCAATAAATAGCAGTTTAGTTCAATTCCTTTAATTTTCTATAATTTTATTTGATTTTCTTGTCCTACACTGTGTATGTTTGCTATTAAATGTTGAGACTTTTTTTTTAACAGCATACACATAGATTTTCTTTCTTTTATACATCTAGGCTGAAACCGTATCTTTTAATGGGTAGGATTTATTTCTTTATGCTTATAATTACTGATGTATTTGGAATAATTTCAACCACTTTACTTTGTAGATGCTATTTGCCTATCCCTTATAATTCCTTCTTACTTTTATTTCTCTCTACTGGTATGAGAGTTAAGCATTTGTATTGGAATTAACAAGTCTAAACTTAATTACCCTTTTTATTCTTCCCTGGGACAATAAAATAATTCAAGAATGCCTTAATTTTGATTTCCTCCATCTTATTTTCCTATTTTTGTCAAGCATATTAGTTAACCTTTTATATTTAAATCATCCAAATTAGTTACTATTATTGTTTTTTTCATTTTTAGCAAATAATTATTTAGTGTTGCTAATGTTTTCACAATTGCTTTGTTCACCATTGCATGGCACTCCTTTCTTCTGCATTTACTCATACATTTTTCTGATGGGGAATAACATGATGTGAAGTAAAATGTATAGTAAAATATAAAATTATGTTAACAGTATTTTAGGAATATATAGACTTAACAATTTAAGATAAAAGGGATTTTAACCAAAGCCAATACAAGAAAAAACAACTATATAAAAATAATAAAATTAAAATAAAACAGTATAAATTCAGACTTCATACTCACACTTGACTTCTTAAAATTTTTGGTTTTCTGTTTTTTGTTTTCCTTTATTTTGTTTTTTATGATCCTTCCATAGACCAGAGTCAACAATTGTGTTCTCTTTTCAAGGAGAAAATACGCTTTCAGGCTTCATTAAAGATGCTCTCCTTGGAATGGTGTGGTCATGTTTCTCATCTGCCATATCCACGTAAAAATAGAATTTCCCATCAGACCCGTGAATGTCCAAGTGTGTTGAAATTCTCGTGTGCTCCTACTTCTTACCACTCTAAGTTTGATTTATCTATCTCCATAATTGTAGAACCTGGTATTTCCCTTTCTTTTAAACTCTAGTATGTATTTTTTTAATTTTAATATGATTATTTTTATAGAAAATTTTAATGTATTGAGTAGGAAAGAGTTCATCTGTCTTAGTTCAGAATTTTACATTGCCAGACAACTCATGACTAGTTTCTAAGATAAACTTAATATATGACTTTTTGTTTTGAAGTTTTTTTTAAAGGTACTTTTGCTTTTAGTGTGGTGACAAAAGCAATGTTTTTCTCTTGGTTCAAACCACTGTGAGCTTTCCAAAGTACATGGTTTTAGTAGTAATTTCATCACAAAAATAAAACTGATATATGTGACTTTTAGACTGCTTTACAAAACAATCCTGTGAGTTTGAGTCTTAAGTTATGTTAAAATTGATATGTCTCAGCTAGCATAAGGACAACCCTAGAGAAGAACCTCTCAATAAAAGAAGTAGTTTGTCAAGAATGACAGCTGAAATTTCTTAGCCTTTAGTGGCAGAGTTGACTGAAATCAAGTCAACAGCCACGTCAGTGGTAGTACCCATGGCCTATGTTTACTAGCATAAATCATAGAGATATAAGTGTTAAAATAGCCACTCTTTTCAATAGTTTTGAGCAATAAGTCTCAAATTGTTCTATGGAAGTAGGCTATCATGCTTTAAAAATATATATATAGTGACACTTTCTACTTCATAGCCATGTGTGTTTAAATCATTTAATCAATTGGGTTTTTTTAGAAAAAAACATTCCAAATATTTTTCTATAATTAAAGTTTTGCATAGATTTGTTGCAGTTATTCTGTGACTTTATACATTCTCTTGGAATTTCCTTGTAGGTACATATAATTCTTTTTGGAAAATACAAGTTTAGATAAAACACTTTATGACTACCTCAGCAATGCAGTACTGAGTAAGATATAATCTTTGGAGATGACTACCTTGTTATTCATGTCTTTTTAGAAGTTTAAAGGAATGTGCACATTCTTAGAAGTTTAAGGGAAATTGACCAACTTAAGTGAGAATTTAAGGGTAAGGAGACACAGTCCAGAACTTGTAAAGTTTTTTGTCTTAAAATCTTTGTAGAACAAATTACATTACAGAGTTAAAGAACCACTCATAGTATTTATTCAGTAGTTCTTTTTGCCAAGCATTGCTTTAAATCCCTTTAAATGAATTAATATGTTATATATTTAAAACACACTTAAAAATTATACCCTTATTACAGATGAGCAATCTGATGCAAAAGGAGGGGGAGTAATTTACCCAAGTCACATGACCAGTAAATATTTGAGCTGGGATGTAAACACAGTTAAATACTGGACTCTCACTATTTAAGAATAGAATAAGAATAATCAAATAGAGGTGAGACTTCAGTGACATGTCCTAACACTTGATTTATTGCTTTTTCTATGGCATCTGTTTCCTGTGGATACCAAGTATGAGTTGTTGATGTCCATTAGTTTCATTTTGCTAAATTGAAAGTTAAAATAATTTACACTTAAATATTTGGGGGTTGGAAGGCAATACTAGCACTTAAGCTGTAATACACTTAACATGGCAGTTATATTGAGAGTGGTTAGAATTAAATTGTAACTCATTTTGTAGACTCTTGCACTCTTGCACTCTGTATTAATTGCTGGGAAAGCAAAGAAATGTGGTTTGTTGATTATAAGTTTTTTAATTCTTCATTGTCCGTGTTCCTTTTTCTCTAGGTTTTAGTATGAATGCTGAATTTCCTAGATGGATTTCTTTTATGATATTTCATGTCCATATTTCATCAATTACAAACATGTATCAGTACCCTGTCAAAAATCTGAAAGCTGTGCTTTATAAACTTCCAGTAGAAACTAACACAGAACCATTCACTGATGAGTATGACATGAATTAAAATGAGAAATCAATGTTTTTTTGCGTTTCATTCAGTTGCAACATTGTAACTGGGTACATTGTGGGCTTTCCTTGTTGATTATCAGCATTCTCAGAAAATATGATCTTTTTAACAAAGATTTGAGATCTATTGATACAATATTTTAATCAATTTATCATTTTTTCTTGGCAAATTTATCTGATAAATACATTTCTGGGTTATTTCTTAATATTTAAGTTGATCTGCCACATTTGATATAAGAATAATTAAAACCAATTGAAAATAAAAGGGGCATTTTCTGAGATAGTAAATCCACAGCAATCTGCTTCCATAATTGTAGGGTAATCACACGTTGTTCTGCACACTAGTAAGAAATGTCTTAGTTAATTGGGATCCTTGTACAATTGGTCAGGTTTTAGATATTCCTGCCCTTGAGTAAGAGGGTATTTAGCTTTATTTATGATCTTGAAAATGCATCTTTTCATTTTCAATTGTAATCTACTTGCCACAAATGTTATGTTCATAGGATCCTTAGCCATTATGGTAACAATGATGTACTAAGAAAACACATTATTGCCAAAACTGTACCACAGATCTACTATCTATTCAAATGAGAGCTCTAAATCTTTTTATTTACTTTCAGAAAACAGTAACTTAGAAGTAAATGATGACTTTGAATCATATTGTTACTAACACATTTTGGTGTAGATAGTATAGTTGAATTTTTGGCATTTAGGAAGCATTAAAATTCCATCAATGTAACTATTAATTGCAAAAAAAATTGTGATAGGGATTCAAAATGTTGATTAAGATTTAATATTGGCTAAAATATGTTTGATTTTGATGATTGATTAAATACTACCATAGATGTGACTGGATAAAAAGCGAGCTATTTTGATTTTTTAAATAAACATATTTTTTGGATTAAGTTTTTGAATCAAGGCACTTTGAAATTTAGTTTTGATTCACTTCCGCATCAACAATACTTTGATTTTTAGAACTGGAGCATCTTCTGTCCTCTTCTTTATTAAATTACAAAATAATCGTGTAGAGAAGCTAAGACTTAGAGATGATGGGCCACAGATTATAGGTTTGAAAATGTATTTGATTTCTTCCATCAATTATCAATACCAATTTAATTATTATACAATAATTTTTTAAATATTGGATGACATATCAGGATGGCAGAATAAGCTGGTAACCTTGAGACATCATAGATGCTGGAGGCTCCCAAAAGAAAAATTTCCCATCTCATCTCTGTAAAAACTGTCAATGTGGGGGTCTATTATCAACAAATAAACATATGAAAGTAAAAATGCATATGACTTGTCCATAGACTGATCATATAGTTTATTATCTAAACCCAGAAACCTTTGAGAGTTAAATAGGGCATAATTACACTGAGACAATAGGCTTGAATTGATACTGTCTTAGATATACAATCAACTTACAGCAAAGTTCAATGAATCGAAACTCTTTGCCCTGTTATGTGTTCACATCAGCACTTTGAATAAAAGGTTTATTCAAAGCAAATGCAAAATTCCAGAGCAACATTATGCCTTTTTTTTTTTCCTTTTCATATTTAGAGATGGGGGTCTCACATGTTGCCCAGCTGGATTGGAGTGGCTATTCACAGGCCAGATCATAGCACACTGTGGCCTTGAACTCTTGGCTTCAAGCAATCCTTCCGCCTCAGCTCTAGAGTTCCTAAGATTACAGATATGCACTACCATGCCCAGTCCTAGCATTAGGTCACCTTTTGACCAACAGCATTCAAAGATATGATTGGATAGACCCCTTAAGGTTAGGCCTCAAGCATTATTCCTAAGGCTATAAGTCACAGGTCTTGCTAGAGTTAGAATGCTTTTTAACTACCGTATGTGAATCACCTGGGGATTTTGTGAAAATGGGGATTCTGATACAGTAAGGCCAAAATGGAGCCTGGGATTTTACATTTCTGACAAACTCCCAGGTGATGCTGATGCTGTTGGACCTTGGACCTCAATTTTACTTGAGTAATAAAGTCGTAAAGTTAATTTAAGCAATCCATGTCTTGATGACCTCTAATCTCATCAAGAAAAAAACCCATTTCATTACTCAAGTTAGCAAGATATGTAACTAGTTTCACCAACAAAAACCCATTTTAGGTATCCAGTAACCTATTAGCAAAATATTGGTTATTGATCAAAGACAAAAATTTCAGAAGAGCTCTGTTAGTCACTGCTCTAGTATAACCCTTTCTGATAGCATACTGCAGCTAGATTGCATCAGGACTGTGCATTCGTGATTAACATGCCAGCTGACCACTGCTCACATATGCTTTTTTAATAGGTAGTTGGGTGTTGGTTTAATATAAGTTATATATATGCACAATATGTCAGATTGCTTATACCAAAGAGTTTCAAATTAAATTTTAGGCATCGTGACTTTTGGTCTATTTTGCCTTTCATCTTTTAGTAACCAGTATACACAATCTGTAATTTTACAATTGTGTGATCATTTGATACTAGGATGAGGGAGAACCCAAATACTAAAAGGTTGACCTGAAATGGTACATGGAGATATATAGAATATAGATGTGACCTGCTAATACATAGCCCCCAAATAAGCAATGAAAATCTTCATGGTCATCTGAATTCTCCCTAATAGTAATGAGAGAAGCTATTTGAGCTTTTTGGTGCTTTCAAAATGTATTCTTTGAAGGCAAGAGGATGTGTCTAGAACTAGGCTTCCATAGTAATCATAGGCTTTTGGGCCTAATGATTCAAAGATTGTGTAAACCAGCATAGATAATTTCTAGGAAATGATTTAGAATTCGTGTCAGGAAATATGATTGAAGAGGTTTGACGCATTTGGATTCCTATTAGTTGTTTGATGATTTTGTCTTTGTGCTTTTTTTCGTGATGTAACAAAGCACCATCACTGCATTGTTGAGATGATCAAAAGAGTTTACTAGAGATAACATGCTTTGAAAAAATAAGCATAAAATTAGCATTTCACATTTAAAATAATATTCAACTTCTCATAAATCATTACAAGTCACTTTTTGTGGCTATAAACCCATTAATATATTGAAGAAAAGCAAAACTAGCCTTTCTTACCTTCCAATGTTTTAATAATTAGTGATGTACTATGGTTGGGAATAGAAACAAATATATGAATGTAAATAAGGATGTGTATAGATATGGCCTGTTCAGTTCGTAAAACTGATCGTGTAGAAAATGTAGAATAATGAAGCTTAAAATTCTGTAGCTAACACTATAAAATGTAACCATGCAATCTAGTTTGTTTTGCGTCCTAAAGTTACCTTCTTTCTTTTCTAAGGTTTGATCCTCCTGCCTGGACAAAAGATACTTATGCCATATAAATGACCATTTGTTTTACATTTAAGTGGACAGATATTTTCTTTTCTTTTCTCTTTATAACCAGGATCACAGACATTATGGAAAGCCTCTTTGAAGTTTTATGCTAAGTACTTTCTGCTAAAGCTTTCATTTTCCTCTGCTTTGCTCACTACCTTTCCATTATGATAAATCACTAAAATCACAAAGCTTATCCTTACAGCAAGCCTATCATTCCTTTCTTTCCTTGTTTAAATTTTCATTTCTTCTATAAAGTTTTGATGACTTAGATAACTTAGACTACACATGGCACTTCTAAGAGTAATGTTATACGTACAGTAGTTTTTCATCCATTAAACATGGATTTCCCCCTCTAAAGCATGTCACATGATAATCACATGGTAATTGTAAAATATATGTTAAATACTACTGAAACGAAAGTAAAAAGAATCAGACCATTTTAAATCTATCACCTTTCTACTTTGTCACAGCATCCATCAGTTTTCTTACTTACCGTAAGAAAATGTGAATTGAATTTGCTTTCTTAAAGTGCATGTGTTCTTTCCACTGTTATTTAATGGAAATTTTGTGTAACTTTTTGTTTCTTATAGAAAATATAATCAATAATCAGTGAATGAATAGTGTACATGTCTCAAAAAGAAGGTCTATAAATCTTTATTATAAAATTCTGAAAAGAAATAAGAAGTCAGAACTTACTATTTTAGTTTCATATTAGACAATTGCAAAATCATTATAAAGTGAACCAAATTTATTACTTCATTTAAAATAAAATTACATAATGCCCCCTTATAAACTGTTGAACAATAAGGCTTTAAAAAGTAATGTAAATATCTAACTGCTATTATTACAATTACTTTTCATTTTCTGAGAAATTAGTCTATAATTATAGTTTATAAAATATCAAATTCTGTGGTAGAAAATGAAAAAAACACATTTTATCTTCTGAGTATAAATAATACATTCTATTAAACTGATATAAAGAAACATTTCACACATTTTTTAAGAATTTTCTTTGAACTAGATTAAAGAGACAGTTATTTCTGAATTGCAGTCTCTCAAGTTGCTAAGTCAATTTTCCAAGGTATAAATGTGATACAAAGAGGAGTCTCCCGCCTCTGTAGGCTCTTTGTTGGCAGAAACAATATTTTATTTATCTCTGTGTCCTCAGCATCCAGTATCCTGAAATATGGTGGTTGCTCAGTAAATTCCTCACGACTGAGTGCCTGTATATCTTCAGGGTATCCAGGAGAATACTCAATTGTGTTATTCTTTCCAGTGCAGTTGCTTTTTCCTTAGAGAAGATATCTATTTTGTGGAGCCTACATCACAAAATAGATACACATGTGAATATTAGAGCAGATATATTTGGTTATGTTCAGACCTGTAGTGGTTTATCTGTTCTATCATATTTTTCTAATTGTTTTCAGATCAAAACGAATGTAGTAAAAAGGTACATGGATCTATAAAACATTACTTTTTAGAAAAGTAAGATTATTATTAATCTAATAAAATGATGAGTTCAGTAGTTTTGTCAATTAGAACCAAATAAATCTGATGCCCAATATGATTTCCAAACTCCCCAGATAATTAGATTAATCCCACATCTTGATTCATGATATGCTATCATTGTTCACCCATGAATGGCCATATTTTAAAAAACATAATTAACTAGCCATAGAATGAACATTAGTGAACTTACCACCTGGACAAAGAACTAGATGAACGGTAACTAACATTTGCCTGGTTTTGCTCCTCTATTGTACCTCTCACAGAGTTATCTTGACATTTGTGTTTGTAATTTCCTTTTAACTCAAATATGCATGCCTAAAAATATGTTATTTAGTTATTAGTTTCTGAACTTACAAAAGGGGTTTTATAAATGTAGTTTAATATGAATCAGAACTGAATAAGTGTATGCTTAGAATTAATTAATTCATACTTATAAAATTCTACAAATAGTGTATTATATTCCAGACATTTTATTAGGCTCTATGAAATGAATCAAAATTTGGCAATCTTCCAGTTTTGCAGGGGTTCTCATTCTTTTGGTGAACACAGACAAGTAAACTTATAGTTATTATGTGATTTGACAGAGAAAGGACTCCTAATGCTTTATGATACGTACTAGCAAGTGGACTGAGTTGAGCCTTGAAGAATGAGCAGGATTTACTTAAGCAACAAGGGATAATGGCATTCCAAGGTTTTTTTATGTTTGCATGATATATGTAAACTGGTCGTATAAAAGAAAGCTGGAGAGGAGGCAGAAGCCAGATGGTGAAGAGCTTTGCAAACCATACACAGTGTTAAGGTGTTTCTTTGTAGGTTATAAGAAGTCTGGGAAAATTTAAAGAAGATGGATTAAATGGTCTGTTTTGCTGTTTAGAGAAATCATCCTAATAGCAGCCTGGAGGATAGGTAACAAAGAAGTCAAATGTGGCCACCAGACTGTGACAACAATCCAAGTAAGAAATGTTGAGGATTGATCTCAGACAGAGACTGTGTTGATGGAAAAAAGTGAGAAATTTATAAGGACTTTAGATGAGAATAACAAGACTTGTTTACAAATGTGAATGATCAATAAGAATTATGCTGAAAGGTGAGAAATTTAAGAGATCCAGATTTCCAGATTTGATTACTGAGTCACTGGTAAAACCATTAGCCTGGTCTAGAGAATTTTGTGAAAAAAGGTTTAATGAGGGATCATATGAGAGTGTGAGGAAGGAGTTTAGTCTTGGACATGTTGAATTTCCTAGAACCTATAGGATAACAGCTAAACATATAGTTGAGCACAGAAACACAAGACGTTATACTAAGAGTTCTGAAAATTCAAAATCATACAGCTCTGAGCCTCAGCAATTTTTCTCTCTGGAAAGGAATAATGCAAACACCCAAGTATCTTTCAGATTTCTAGGTGACATCAAACAGGAACAAAGAGTGCTGTGATTTACCAAAGAGAAAACTCTCTTCTGTTTGTGTGATCAGGATGGGCAGCATGAGTGAGATATTCCTTGAGGTTTGCCATGCTGGATCATGAGTGCTTTGGTTAGCAGAAATGGTGGTGAAGGAAGGAAGGAAGGAAGAAACAGAGGCTAGAGAAAGATATAACAGAAAGCAGCACGGTATAGAGGCAGGGTGTGTGGAATACATTTATAGCTATTCCAGTCCTTCATTCTGACTACAATTTGAGGTTCGAAAAGGAGACTAGTGAATAATAATCTGTAATAAAAATTGGGAACAGATTCGGAAGAATGTTGAATGCTAGGAATTGTAGTTTACTTAGTTGGCAACCTCCTTGGGGGTTGGAGCTATAAGCTTAAATATGGTTTTAAGGGTAAAATGATCATATCAGAGTTTCACTTGAAGAAAATTAATGAGATACAAATATATGAGGTGAACTGAGGAGGACAGAAAATGCTTGTGAGGACCCTGTTTAGAACCCTATTATAATAATCAATAAAGAGAAAATGGAAGCTATAAAGGACAGCAGAAAAGAAGGAATAGAATGGATGTGATTTCATATTATTTTCAAATTTTTCAAATTAAAGATGAAAGGAAGGAAGGAGCCAAGGACGGTTCTAAGAATTTGGGTCAGGCACTTTCTGGGAAGTTTGGTGACAGCTATGTGGGCCTGGGATCATCCCCGATGACTATGTGTTGGAACAACTTTATGGGTCCGGGTAACTGGGAAGAAATAATTTATCTGAGAGGAAACAACTACCAAAAATAGCAAAGCCAGGAAAGATAAACACTAAGAACAACTTAAGTCATTTAAGACTAGCTTGGGCAGCGTGGTAAGACCCTGTGTCTACAAAAAATAGAAAAAAATTCGCTGGCTATGGTGGTGGGTGCCTGTAGCTGCAGCTTAGTCAGAAGGCTGTGGTAGAAGAATCGCCTGAACCTGAGTAGTTGAGGCTGCAGTGAGCCATGATCATGCCACTGAACTCCAGCCTGGGTAACAGAGTGAGATGCTGTCTCAAAAAAAAAAAAAAAAGTCATTTCTTACCTTTGGATGAATAGATTTTTCAAAATTATGGGCATAGAGGGAAGACTACAAAGGGACATGGGATTTTTCCCTTATTTTACAAAATGGTTTAGTTTAAATAAAGTTCCACAAGTTATTTTCCAGCTTTAATATTCTGGAAGTCTAAGATTCTGTGAATCTTAGGTCTTCTTGAGAGATTGGAAAGCGGATAAGTAGAGGTGTTGTGTATAAGGAAGTCTTGATTTTATTTGTCAATAAAAGGCAATGGTCAGCAAGGGAAGAGACAGTGACAAAGGAAAAAAAAATGGTAATGATGGAGCAAGATCCCTGGATGAGAGCTAAAGCAGAGATGAGGATATCTGCTATGGAAAGCTGATGCAGCTCCACAGGAGCACTGACGAAAAAGGAGTTGGGTAAAGATGGAAGAAGGCTAGAGAAGGGATTTGAAGAAGTGCATTTCATTGGGCTCAGCCAAAGTAGTAAATTAACAAGTGACATTTCCCTTCTGGGAATGAAGGGGTATGGAGAGGGAACTGGAGGGATCAGTAACATCTGCTATCAGGAGTGCAATAGACAAGAGATGCACTGAAAATTGCCAAACAGCAGTGAGGAGCAGATTCCTTTGTGTCTACACATTCCTTTGTCTGCATGGCCTCTCTGTATGATTTCCTTAAGCAGAGAGTGTTGATCTAGAATGTTTAAAAAGATATTCATAGATGAACGTACTTGTCCTGTAGCCCTCTTTGGTGAGGTTAATTGAGGCTAAAAAGTCCAGTGACATTCAGGCCTGACATGGGACAAAAGGCATTTGATATGACCTGAAAGGGAGATGATGTTTCTGTGATCCATTGCCCTTCATTTTAAGTAAGTGGTATACATAGATTGTTAGAGAGGATTTTCCTCACCACAATTTTACATCCGCTGAGCCCAAATTATCACAGTCGACAGTTTCTTAGCTTTTGATAGAGGGTAGAAAGGAAAGCAGGGTGAGAAGTACTGAGCCAAACCTCTTGTCTGATTTGATCCTGCCTTAGAGAATCTAGGGTACATAGAAATGCAATGTTTTAAAATATTGGCTACATACAAAGATCAAAGAAAGGGATTACAAAGATAGCTTAATATTTTTTAATGGGAAAATTTATACACATGTAGAACATAGCAGTGGTAACATGTGATGTTTGGACATTTTCAAAGTGAGTAAAGAGAGTCTTCAAGTGAACTCTTAGAAAAATCTTTTCTGTCGGTAGTCATCTGTAAAATTCCCTGGCTTGGAGTCGCAGCTGGGAAACTGGAGCAGGGTCAAGGGCACATAGCATTTCTTAGCACCAACAGATCCACAGTAATTGGACTTCAAAACCATGCTGAGTCCTTGTTTCTTAAAAACCAAACTGAGAATTATGTAGCATTTAACAACAAATAATATTCCCTGGCCAAAATCTATTGCTCCACTTGTAGGCAATGTACAATCTGGACCCATTCCACCTGCTTTTGAAAGCTGCCAAATGTTTACTTTCTTCTAATTTTGTCCTGTGTTGTGTTTTCACTCATAACACATATTTTGCACCAAAAATAATTTAGTGGGTTAGTGGGAATAGAGCCATAAATGAGGAGAAAATGGCGAAACTGCCGGCTGGTGGAACAGCCCACGATTAATAAATTGCGCAACATGTGATTTGGCAGCTCTTTGATTTAACAGCAGAGTCCCCTCCCTTGTAAATTCTAGTTGGCTTTCCCATACATTATTATGTGGATTCCTTATAACCACTTCCCTTTCTGATTTTCCAGAGACAGGGTATAAAGTTTCCCTAAACGCCAATAAAATGTGAAATCTTATCCCTCTCTTTAGGCTGGCTTTGTGTAGTCATCTTCTAAAATAAGAACAGCGAATGTCTTAAACGTTGCTATTTTCTATTTTTATGTTCATTCAATAGTTACAATTCTTCACAGTTTTCATTTCAATGGCAGTTTGTTAAAACTTTAGAGATAGATATTAATAGAAATTGTACATGTTTTCTTTTTGCCTATAAAAATAAAATTAATTTCTCATAATGCTGTGAAGAAAAATCTACATCCTTAAATTAGTACAGATTATATACTAATTTCTCCACCTAATCAAAATCTATAGATGAATAGGCTTGAAAGCAGCACATTAACTTCAAATCCATTAACACATAATTTTAGTTTGCTGTTATATTCCTGAAGTAACATAAAAACACTGGGGTTTAAATGTTGATTCTGTTTACATGATCAGAGAATATTTGTTTTTTATGGAGGCAATATATTTAGTCATTGTTATTAATTGTGACACTCTAAAAAAGGATGCTTTACTGTATTTTACTATACTGAAGCATTTGTTGACAAGCTTTTAAAAGGAGGTTTTCATTTTGTGCAATGGAGGAGTGGAAGGATATAAATAGCTTAATAGCTTTCGTCGTGCGCAGTGTCTTCGGAGAATAATTTTTTTCTTTCTTTTCTTTTTTTTTTAAATGGAAATTTGGCAAGGAAAAGCCTAAAATATATACACAGCATTACATCATTTGTATTAAATCATTTTGTGTTTTGAGGGCTTTCTAGATTCAGAGAGTAAAAATTAGTTAGAATGAAAAGATAAATCGTTCAATATGTCCAAAAGCCTCAGAACCCATGTTCCCCAGTATCAAAAAAGTTCGTGGCATATTTATATCAGACCTGCAATGTAGAAGCCTTGAATGTTTAGAAGTTGCCTTGGAATGCAACTGGAGAAGCACAATTTGCAAAAAGATTTAAGTAAGTTTGGGATGAAGGGAGTTGTAGCTTTATTTAATTTTCATTATTATAACTCTCTATAAAATTTAAGTAACGCAAGTAATATTTTGAGGGTTCTGATATGCTTTTCTCTTTTGCATTTCTCACTACGTGACTTTCCTGCTTATTGGACTTGAGCATTTCCCTGCCTCTGGGGATGGGATTTGGGGTTGGGTAGTGTTGTATAGATTAATACATTGGACATGTTTCTGAAGAGAGAGAGACTTAATATTTAGCTGTGTTTGCACAGAAGACAATAAACTTGAAAGCCAGGTTTAGGGGAAGGGAAAGAGTTGTCCAAATTTCTTTCACTCACATTAAGATATCCAAGATCCAGCGTGAAGGAGCCATACACAGAGTTAGGCCTCTGTGTGGATAGAATGTCCCCTCTGCTTCCCCCAGTGAGGCACTTTCATGGTAGAAAACAGGACATATAGAAAGTAAAAGGCAACTTCCTCTCTCTAGCCTCAGGAAAACATGAGAAGCATTGGAGAAAGAGGGAAAGGAAGAGAGGAAAGTAGTCAGATGTGTGTCTTTAATTCATGTGTCTCTAATTCGTGGTGTGTCTCTAATTCATCTGCCCACGAGGTATGTTATATAATTAGGGTAGGACATTGAGAACGGGATGGCATCAGCTAACTCCCCATCTGTAAGAAACAAGGAGGGAGGGGGTTCCAGTATAGGGCAGTTTGTTTGGTCTAGCCAACAGGACAGAGCAGCATAGTTACAGAGGATAGGTTGGGCTGGCACTCATCAGCCTTCTTCACCTCCTGTGTTTGGTTGCTGAGATGCGATCCAGGGGGTCTGTGGGGTGCAGGCGTTGGGGGTTGGTGAGCCATGGCCAAGATTGCAGTGGGCCATCAGGCTTGGGGACTGATGGAGACCCAGCAGAGACTTGGCTATGAAACCTGTGATAACTGTGGGGAAAGTCAGCAAAGGACAGATGGTGGATGTGCCAGGGGAATCCCCTTTACCCAAGCAATGGGCAATGAGCTAATCAGCTGTGGAGTTTAGAAACAGTTTAGAGATAGATGCCAGCAGGTGCCCAGGAACTAGGTGGATTGGCATCATTATGCTAGAAACGAATGGATACAGCCAGTATACATGTGGAGGTCTGTTTAAAATAAGAATTGGGATAGGGATTGTCAGATAAGAAGCAGTATTACCTAAAGAGACTATTTGCATAAGTGTACCAGGCTGAGTTTTAAACTGGATAAAGTTAAAGTTTTAATTTTTCCCTCCACTAACCAGTAGGTGATGGCTCAAGAAGAAAATTAGCTTATTTATAAGTTTAAAAGAAGAGCTACATTTTTTTAGCATGTTTGAGTACATTGACCCATCTATACTTTCAGCAAAGCTCTGGACTTATTATTAAAATTGCTGGTTGTCTATTGAGCAGCATCCCTATACCTGTGTCATGTGATGTCATATCAAAACTTTTATTATACTCAGAAAGTGGCAGTAAAACCTTTACTCCTTATGCTTAAAAAAATCAAAATTATTTCATAGTTCTTTGCCAATGCTAGAAGTCATAAACTAATGCTCTACCGGTCACAACATGCTTGTACATATGTTTTACTTGACCCAAGCAGTGTTTTTAAAAATAAAGATAATCATTGCAGCACTATTCACAATAGCCAAAACATGGATTTCAACCTAAATGTTCATTAATGGTAGACTAAATAAAGAAAATGTGGTACATGTACTCCATAGAATACTATGCAGCAATAAAAAGAATGGATCATGCCCTTTGAAAGAACTTGGATAGAACTGGAGGCCATTATCCTTAGCAAACTAATGCAGGAACAGAAAACCAAATACTGCATGTTCTCACTTATAAATGGGAGCTACATGATGGGAACACACAGACGCAAAGGGGTAAACAACAGACACCGGGGCCTACTTGAGGGTAGAGAGTGGGAGGAGGGAGAGGGGCAGAAAAAATAACTATTGGGTACTAAGCTTAGTACCTGGGTCACGACATAATCTGCACAACAAACCCTTGTGACAAAAGTTTACCTACATAACAAACCTGCATATGTACCCTGAACCTAAAATTAAAGTTAAGAAAGATGTATTGTACATGGTAGAATTGCTAAGAGAATAAATTTCAAATGTTCTCACCACAAAAGATGTTAAATATTTGGGTTGGTGCATATATTAATTAGCTTCATTCAATGATTACACATTGTATTCATAAATCATAACATCACTTTGTACCCCATAAATATATACAATTATAAATTGTCAATTTACAATAAAAATGTTCAAACTTAATGCCATAAAAATATGACAAAAAGATTCATACCAACAAATTTCACAAAAAAGAATTAGAATATTTTACAAAATCATGGATTTCTGGTTACTGTTGATGGTATCTGGAGGTCTGGCGTCACTGTGCCTGCATTTCTAAACATCACTGATTGCTAGAGCTGAGTATTGGCTGTCCATTTCCTCTGAGTGATAGTGTTTCACTTTGCCACTGTTCCTATTATTGCCTCTACCAGGCATGCTTCACCTATACCTCTAACTCCCTGGCATTCTTTGACATTGGATATGTGACTTGTATATCCAAAGGATAAATTTCTTCTTTAATCCTATACCCAGCCCCTGACAATGCCCACTGAACCTATATTTTTAGCTTCATCTCTCTGTCTCTCTCTATAAGTTCTCTACTCTTCAAACACAGCAGAGAACTCTTCATTTGTGTTTGCCTGATCGCATTATTTTCTTTCCTTATGATGTTTGAGGTCCCTCTGCCTCTTGTTAGTCTAATCAAACCTTCCAAATAAAAGAGTTAAGTCAAAGCAAGACAACAGACACTTTCTTAAATGCCACTGTGTGGGAGCCATTGTGTTGGACATTGCTGGAATCCGTTCCCTTGAGGAGATTACAATATTTTGGGGATATAACACATAAACATTAAATTAAACATATACTGCATTGGATAACAGATCACGAGAGTGACAGAATGGTGTAATGAGGCAGTATAACCAATGGCACCATGAAAACCTTCATGAGTTGCCCACATCATCTGCATCTCCTTAAAGCAGAGACTCTAAATCCTGGTTTTTGTCATGGAAGAGCAGCTTTATTTCAAGGTCTCATTAAAATCTCAATGTTAAAAATATATGCATTTAAATTTTAAAAATCTAAGAACACAATGTACATCTCAATTTCATGTATACATGCGACCATAAAGAATACATAATGCACGTTTACTAGAAGTTAATGAAGATTAAAAGCATGCATCTGTAGTTCATGTTTCTTCCAATTTCTCGGTCAGTGGTTCTTCAAAGTTTTGCAATTTAAAACTTAATACTATGAAAACATTTATAGTTGTGTTCTATTAGTTCATCTAAGTAAGAACATGGTATTTTTCTCATTATATTAGAATTTCCCCAGAAGAATTTATTGCCATGAAAAAATATGTTCTAGGAAACAAGAGAAATTGTTTTTTTCTCATTTCTGTTGCTGTCAGGACTTGCCTCTCCATGCTTAGACCTAGCAGAGAAATCCTGAAGATATCCTGCTGGTAAGTAAGTTAACTGTTAAATAAGGCTCTAGGGTTAAAGGTTAACAGGCATGGATTCAGCAACAACTTTTTATAATAAACATGCATCACACCAATTAACCTAAGCACCCTATTATATTAATCATATTTGATTGATTTTATTTCAATTTTCAGCATTCCCACCTAAGTAAATTGCTGTTTCCCTAATATTCCTGGGAGTCAGTCATTATTATCACGTTAAAATTAGTTCCTCTATTGGTCATATTGACATCAGGCATTTAAATGATTATTTAATATAATAAATAAGGTCTAAATGGAGTTTTGCTTAAACTGAACTAATGCTGCTGCCTCTTTCTTTTTATTGATTTTCATAAATTATTTTAGTTGGTCAAAATAAAATAGCATATAGCTAAAGATTATTGTACTAGAATATATATGGCAATTCATTTATCTCAACCAACTCGGTGATTAATTAATGTAGGTTAATTAATTAACCTTGCTGTATGGCATCCTGTGGGGTTGATGCTAACCATCCATCTATATATACTTCTGCCATTGCTGAGGCAAAGGAGTAAGGCATCACTAGGAACTGGAAGATTTACAGTCTTCCACAGTCATACCTACATATGGCATAGCAAAAATTATACATGTTCCTATTTGAATAGACCATTATTCCCAGCTTTAAAATAGTAGAAAAGAGGCACAGAAAGGCGACAGTGCTCCCTCCCTTTCCATCGCTTTCCCAGGTCACTACTGAAAGCTTATCAGGCCTTGGTTTAAAAATCTCTGTTCCTTGGCAGTCTGTTACTTAGCAACTAAGTCATTCTCCCTTTCCCCATTTGTTCTACTCACCTTGCAACCTAAAAGATGAAAAATATTTATCCCAGATGTGTAAATTAAATACGCAGGCATTCAAATTCAGTAGATTTTCATACATTAAGGGATGTCAGGAATGTAGCTAAATGCTAATGTTATCTAGGGTATCTCTGATGAAATGGGATTTAAGTGTGCTTGAGTAGCAAAATTTTATCAGATAGAATGGGATATTTTTACCAAAATAATTTATTTAATGATCTGTGCTTTCCAAATTTATAAGCAAGTATTTTTCCTTAGTAAAAAGAGTGGAGGGGTTCTTAGGGCTCCTTTTTAGTGAACAACTGACCAAAAGGATAATTCTGTAATAATTTCTTTTTTTTGAGATTGAGTTTCACTCTTGTTGCCCAGGCTGGAGTGCAATGGATGATCTCGGCTCACTGCAACCTCTGCCTCCCGGGTTCAGGCGACTCCCCGGCCTCAACCTCCTGAGTAGCTGGGATTACAGGTATGCGCCGCCATACCTGGCTAATTTTGTATTTTTAGTAGAGATGGGATTTCTCCATGTTGGTCAGGCTAGTCTCAAACTCCCAACTTCAGGTGATCCACCTGCCTCGGCCTCCCAAAGTGCTGGGATTACAGGTGTGAGCCACCAGGCCCGGCCAATTCTGTAATTCTTAAAAGCTGGTGTGTAGAATGGGAACATAGTGGGGTTTTCATTACAATAGTTTAACTTTCCCCGTATTAGGAATATGTGTATGGGTTCTATTTTATTCATATAAACCTTTATTGTTTAAAAAACACAAAGAAATAAAGATTGAAAGAACATTTTATATTCACGTGTATACTCATTGCAATTTTCATCTTTTTTCAACTTCAATGTTTTTAAACTTTAAAGTTTCTCTAAACATTTGCTTGAGCAAAGAATCTGCACTTTAGATATAATTACCAAAAAATGCATAATTAGAAAGAAACACTCAAATGCACAAACACATCAGTCTAGTAAAAAAATACACTGCTGATAAAGCTTTCTTATCTAAATATTTGTTAACGGTTTTGCCAGAACAACAATTACCACAAAACACACACACACACACACACACACACACACACAATGGAATAAGCTTTAATTTAGGACCACAGATTGTGTAAAGCAAGCTCAGATAATTACAAATTAGGCAAAATTGTGGTTAGCTTAATGAAAAGGCTCAAAAGTGTGCCAGGCCAATGGCAAAGGACCTAAATCTAAAGACAGACAAGCTTTTCTTGATTACAGTGATTACATCATGGTCATTAGAATTTAAAGTAACTAACCCAAACACAGACATCATATCTTCATTTGATAGCTGTAGTCTAGTAAATAGTGGGAAAGGATGTTATGTATGGATTAAGCTTGATGAAATGAAAACAGACATTCTTTTTGAACCTGTCTGGCAAAGAAAATAAAAACTTCAGAATCAGTCAGTAAAGTTAGCTTTTAAAGTTCAGTCTCTTTGATTGGAAGGGGTCTGCGTAGTGTTTTTGGCTATTCTTTGTTTTATAGAGAAGCCACTGCAACAACTAGCTATGCATGACTCTTTCAGCATGCAGTCTCTAGTCGAGTCAGATGTTAGAGACCAACTTCTTGATACTTAGGCCAATCAGGAATTTTAAATTTTCAAAGCATGATGAGGTGCTAGCAATGGTTCAATATTTATTTTCTCATCAACTGTAATACAATTAAACCTTGTGTGAGTCTTAAGTCTTCAAATGTTGATCCTCAAACAGTCTGCAGGATCCTATCCTGCTCTGCATGTAGCAATTCATGCTGAGAAGACAAATGCTTTGCTCAGGGGAAAGAAATGCATTGGGTTACAGTTAGAGCTACATACATGAAAGCGAGCCCACTGGCCCCTGACCCTGAACCCCTACTTCACAGCATTACCTGTGGGAACACTGCCTGAAGAGCAGTATTTAGGAAGATCAGGGAAGGGAGGCAAAACAAAAAAAAAAAGGTGGAGGTACTAGAGAAAAATAACAGCATCAAAACAGCATGTTGGAGTTTTTCTGTGTTACCTGTCTTATGGATAGAAGATGCCAGCTTGTTTTAAGAAAACACAGCCATTATTTCCTTTCTTGTGTTTTTGGATTCTGCACTAACAAAATGAAGACATGGAAGCAGTGGACTAATACATTGACATTATATAACCTTAAGAAACAATGACATTGTATAACCTTAAGAAAAAAGTCTGAACTTTATTTATTTATTTATTTATTTATTTTTATTTTTTTGAGATGGAGTCTTGCTCTGTCACCCAGGCTGCAGTGCAGTGGCTAGATGTCAGCTCACTGCAGCCTCCACCTCCCGGGTTCAAGCAATTCTGCTGCCTCAGCCTCCCGAGTAGCTGTACTACAGGCTTGCACCACCATACTCGGCTAATTTTTGTATTTTTAGTAGAGACAGGGTTTCACCATGTTGGCCAGGATGGTCTTGATCTCCTGACCTCGTGATCCACCCGCCTCAGCCTCCCAAAGTGCTGGGATTACAGGCATGAGCTACTGTGCCAGGCCAGTCTGAACCTTAGTAAGACATTCAGTGTAAGTGAATACAAGAACACTCATGTTGCAACTTCAGCATTATCATCATCAAAAAGCATTTATTGAGTGTCTGGACTCACTGAGCATCCTTGAACCTACTAAGTTTAAAGTACTTAAGAAAGAAACTAAATCTCATTGTAAACACAACTCAACCAACATGAACTGATATCAGCCCCTTACATTGCGCCTTAAAGAAACCAGGTTGTTTAAAGAAAAACTGTGTAGAGACTACATGTAAATCTTGTATGCTTTATCACTCTGGTAAATAAGTGGTTTCATTTTCTACTTTACTGATGTTTCAAAATGGTCAGAGGAACTCACAAAAGTTTCACAGCAATTCTCAGATAAGGTTTTATCATCAAAGACAACAAACTATAGATAAAAATTAATCTTCCAAAATGCATTTTCGTGGGTCATGTTTTCTGGAAATAAAAGTCAATGAAACTTGTAAAGTTTTACTTTATGTATTTTCCAGGCATCTCCGCAGCCATTGCCATGAAATTTTCCTCCCAGCTGAGAAAATGTGCAAATACAATTGCATTGCTTGGGAACTTTTAAATCTATTAATATACTACGAACCTGAAACCCTAGCCTGCTCAGTTAGAAGCCAGAGAGGTGGTCATGTACAGAAGTCCCAGGAAGCAAATGTGTGTGTTCGACTTCTTTCAGGACATCATATCCCAACTGATTCTGATTTAATTGTTTGGGTAGGGACCAGGCAGAAGCATCTTATACAATCTCCCTAGGTGAATCTGATATTCACTGTGATCTGGTTTGGTTTCTTTTACCGATTTCTAGTCATTAAAGCGATGTTACCAATACGGTAGTGACTGGATTTTTCAAGCAGGATAGAAATCACAATGATGATTCCACTAAGAGATAAGCTCCTGGATATCTACAAACTCTGATCACTCTCATTTCTCCTGTTAATCCCTGCAGCCATGCCATGGGAGATAAGAGAGAAACAAGCTCTAAATTATATTGAATTGATTGTATAGAGCTTCTTAGACGCTAGCATTTTTCACTAACTTGGATGTAGACTTCACTTAGCTGTCCTGGGGATGATGAGGCCCCAGCTTCTGGGACATTTATCACTTAAAAAAGTGGTATGTTGCAATGACGATTATAAAAACTGACAGCACTGTAAGGATAAAAGTCGAGTTGGATTCTAGTTCCAAGGGATTCAGCAGAGGCTGTAGGCAGATGCATTATCACACTGAAGGGAAAACAAACAAACAACATCCATACATATACATAGAGTTCGAGGTAACAGGAAAGGTAAGCACTGAGGCCTGAGGAAACCAGAGCTGGTCAGGAACCCAGACAGAGTGGCGAAGAAGCCAAACATTAAGCAAGGAAGTCAATGTATGCAGTTGATAGATAACTTGGAAACAGAGGCCATGTTCTTCCCACTTAGAAATGATATTCATGCTGCTAGAGTTGAACAATGAGATCAGGCAAGTGAATAAAAAATATCTGAAAGGGAAGACAGAGCAGTGAAAGTTGATGCCAGTTCCAGGTCATTCGTCATTCAGAATTCCATGGAGCTGGTAAAGAAAATAAGTAAATGACTCATATGCATCTGCTTACTGTTCTAGAGACTTCATATATATTGTCACACTTAATTCTCATTATAATTACAGATAAGAATTATTGCACCATTTTTCAGGTGAAGAAACTGGAAATTCAGAGGTGTTAGCTTATCCAAGGTATGTACTTATTAACGATAGAATTAAATATGAACTATCTTCTTGTAATAAATGTTAGAAAATTTCCTCCCTTTTATTTTATTGCTTTATATTTTATTGCATTATAATTTCTGTGATCCAGAATAGAGAATCAGATAATTAACTACAAAGTGTTGGTGCTTTCTGTAACATTTGTGAAATTATACAGTTGTTTTGCTCATTTTTCATGTTTTTGTATTTTCATTTGCTCGGTTTTTTCTTCTAGCTTTGTAAACTTTGGTAGAAATATCTGAAGTGCTAATATTTGGCAATATATGTTTAAATTTTCTAACATCAAGTTTAATAACCTTAGTAGAATTAAATATATGAAAACAGAGCTTACCTTTATGATGCAGTGAGTATTTTTAACAATGACTTCAAATAGTAGCATAAGTTTACCAAGAATCTATGACTTAGGGATAACTAAATGATATGATTTCAGGTTTTGTTTAAGCAACACACAAACATGAGCTAAATTACTGAGGTTCTGTTTTATTAAAGATATATAATTAAAATATAATTATAATTTTTTGAACCTAGTTGTCCGTATAGTAAATTATTGAACTGTTCACACATCTAAAACCTAACCTATGTGGATTAGGAACTCACCCTTTATCCAATCCTTGCTGTTTTAAAACTTTTCTAATATGCTAATATTTGAATTTAGAGAAAATTTAGAAAAAAATTTTTTTTCTGAGATGGAGTCTCGCTCTGTCACCCAGGCTGGAGTGCAGTGGAGCAATCTCGGCTCACTGCAAGCTCTGCCTCCCGGGTTCACGCCATTCTCCTGCCTCACCCTCCCGAGTAGCTGGGACTACAGGCGCCGGTCACCATGACGCCTGGCTAATTTCTCGTGTTTTTAGTAGAGACGGGGTTTCACTGTGTTAGCCAGGATGGTCTCGATCACCTGACCTCGTGAACCGCCCGCCTCAACCTCGCAAAGTGTTGGGATTACAGGCGTGAGCCACCGTGCCTGGCCTATAAAATATTTTAAAAGTCACTGCTTTATGTTTTAAAATAAACGTCTGCTGTAGAAGGCAGCATCAGTCCCAATCAATAAATCAGCCAGAGTTTATTAATCCTTTCTACTTCCTGGATGCTGTTGTACAACCAAGAGAAGGGCGAATAAGACCTGGTTTTGCTCTCAAGAAAAACATACAAAAAATACAAAGAGAATACTCTAAGGTAGAGTTAAGGAAACGAGTATTTAAATAGATACTTTCAATCCAAGACATGAAGGAAGCAGAAAGTGAGGCTTGGAGATGGGTTTATAAGGGAGCTGGCATGTTAAATGAATGCTCAACAAAAAGGTATTATTTAAGGAAAAGTGGCAACAGCTTGTCAGATATAAACAAAGAATGGAAGGAAAACTATGTCATGGCTAGCCAGAGTGATGTGCTCATTTTGGAGAAGTGATACTGAAGACAGAAAGTAAGCCAAGATTACAGACAGCTTTATTTTCGTAGCTGTGTTTTAGACTTAGAACAACTTGCTGAAGGTTTTTAAGGTAAGAACTATTCTTAAAAAGCTTTGTTATAGATCAACTGGATGAAGTTTTACAGAATGACTTGGAAAAAAAATGTAGTATCAGTCACCTCAAACATTTATCATTTCCTTGTGGTGAGAACATTCCAAATCCTCTCTTTTAGCTATTTTGAAATATACATTATTATTAACCATAGTCACCCAGTGGCATAATAGCACACCAGAACTTATTTCTTCTGTGTATAATGGTATTCAAAGAGGTATTGAATTTTCATTTTTTTCTTGTTTTAGTATATATATTTTAAAAAGTCCTGTTATTGTTGAAAACCAAAAGGAATTTTGAAGGAAAAAATAGGAGCTTAAATACCTGAATAGTATGGCTGTAAATGATAGAAAAATTAAATGTGACTCCAAAAGGCATTTGTAACAGTGGTACAAATAACAGAATGGGAGCTGGGTAGTGAGCGGATATTAAAATTCCATTTTGAACATAGTGACAGTAAATTGAAAATATCTCAGAAATAGCTGAGCACGTGAGACTAGTGGTCTGTTCTGAAGATGGAGATTTGACAACAGGGAAACACTATGACATAGTGAGTTAATGTTCATACAAATTTAGGGCTTATTCTGATCCTTTCTCTTTGTCATCTGGGTGAGCTCACCTAAGTCATCTAATCCTTGGAGTCTTAGATTTTTTGAAAATAAAAATTGTCTTTCAAAATTTTGGTGACTAGTGCTTTGTAGGCACAATTGAAATGTTAGTTATTCTGAAGAAATAATCATTATCAAAAAATTTATTATGGCATCTCCATTGCTGTTTCACTTTAATTGAAGATTGTCCTTGGCATACTAGTTGAGAACACCATCATGAGTTAATATGATTTTTTTTAAGTCAGGAATGTGCTAACATGGGTACTTTGGCCTAACACATGCAAAAGTATCGATTTGTGTGGAGAAATCTTTTCTCAATTAGATGCCTGAAAGGACAAAACATCATTATATGAATAACTTTGCTTTTTCTAAGTTCATCTTCCTAAAATACTGTGTAACATATCCCAAAGGATATTGCTAATTTGAATCTCCTATTTTTGTAAAAGATGTCTAAGAAACGAGTAATGAGAAATGGTCATTTCTATGTAGCTAGAATATGCCTATCAGAAATGATGCCTGATGAAATGTGAAAATGCTGATTAATGAAGGAGAGATTGTATAGGTCTGGAAATGCCAGATAGCCCAGCACTCTAGGTTGCATCTGAAAGCAAAGAACGGGGGAAAATGTTCTGGTTTAGCCTCTGAATAAAAGAACTTCAGTCCCCGTGACTGCCCATCTGGCATTTTTCACCAGCACCAAATTCATTAGCAGTGATTAGTCCTTTTCTCCAAAACTTTCACTCAAAATAAGTAAATAGAAGGAGAGTTTAGGCAGTAAAAGATCAAGGGACAGTATCTCTATTTTAAGATGTCCTTAAGTTATCCTGATTGGTCAAAGCCTAAACAAGCATTAAAGAAGGAGGTACATGATGAAAAGATGAATTTTCCCTAAACATCTCCAATGTTATGTTCTATGTTAGGTAACAGAGAATTTGGTTAAAGTGATTCATGTATATCGACATTTCTTCATGTGAATTTAGATCAAAAATGACATGGAAGAATCTTTTTATTTCATTACCTCAGCCTTTATTTCTTTAAGAGAAACCCTCACTATATAAAATTTTTGTGTTTTTTAGCTCAATTTTGAAAAAATATACAATGTTATAATAAAAGATCTGTTTAATGCTGAGTCATCATATGGTCGATTGGACCCTCCATCATTATATTGGTTGATATTGTAAAGCCAATAGGCTTCCTAAGACTTTAGTAATGGCCTTCAACCTTTATGTATCAGCAGTCAACTCTAGATTTTAGGTCTCAGTTTTAAAAAGGAGAACAGAGAGAGGGAGATGGAGGGGGAGGGAGAGAAAGAGAAGAAGAGAGACAGAATTTAAGAATAGAGATTTAAGATTTAATGGAGATTTAATAATTTAAATAGAGATTTAAATTATTCACTTCTCAGAAGTTGCTCTTTTAGAAAATGCTTTCTGAAAATCATGATATAATGTGGCTCACCTAGAAAAAAATCAGGATTTACAAAACTGTCAGAAACCTACATCAATTTTTTGATTAAATGCATATAACATAAAAATTAAAGAAACATCACTATACAGTGACCAAAATACTACAATACTATACAATCATTTTGATATTAGATTTCATACAGGTTGGTACAAAAGTAATAGCCGTTTTGACCATTACTTTTTTTTTTTTTTTTAAGACGGAGTTTGGCTCTGTTGCCCAGGCTGCAGTGCAGTGGCATGATCTCTGCTCACTGCAGCCTCCACCTCCCGGGTTCAAGCATTTCTCCTGCCTCAGCCTCTGGGTAGCTGGGACTACAGGCGCCCGCCACCACGCCCGGCTAATTTCTGTATTTTTAGTAGAGACGGGGTTTCACCATGTGAGTCAGGGTGGTCTCAGTCTCCTGACCTCATGATCCATTGGCCTCCAGAAGTGCTGGGGTTACAGGCATGAGCCACTGTGCCCGGCCTGGCCATTACTTTTAATGGTAAA
The DNA here is from genome assembly GCF_029281585.2 of Gorilla gorilla gorilla. Taxonomy (NCBI): domain Eukaryota; kingdom Metazoa; phylum Chordata; class Mammalia; order Primates; family Hominidae; genus Gorilla; species Gorilla gorilla. The sequence continues at coordinate 26,754,294 of NC_073230.2, forward strand.
GACAGCAATTACTTTTGCGTCACCTAATAAATATGCTAGTTAACAGTAGTGAGAGAAATAATATAAGTTGTTTTATGAAATCCCATAGTATAGTGCCATATCTTTTCCCAAGCATATTTTTATTTATGCCTGGGTAAATTCCTATTACTTATTGCTGTCCTTTTTTTTCATATATTAACCTTGTTTCTCATATTCTCATGTTCCCTTACTCTCTTACTCTTAGTTATATTTTATGTTTTTGGAAATTCACTTTGTAACCAGATTTGTGTATGTAACTACACATTTAATGTCATGCATATTTAATGCTATGCACTCGTAATAACATCTACCATATAAAGAACATGCATTTTAAGAAGTATGTTGCCAATAGCCACAAAGCTTTTATTTTGTGTGTGTGTGTGTGTGTGTGTGTGTGTGTGTGTGTGTGTGTAGGGGGTCCTGATCTGTAAATGTGTTCTCAAATACAATAATCTTAATATTGTTGGATTTTTTTTAAAGGGATACAATGTGAATAGGTAATACTTATTGAGCACTGGGCTAAGCCATACACACACACACACACACACACACACACACACACACACACACACGCACACACAGAATCTCATTTTTGCTCATATAATAACCTTATAAAGATGGAAACTATTTTTATCCTCATTTTAAGATTAAAAAAGAGGTTTGAAAACAAGTAACTAGAATGAAGGTACATTGTAAATGGTGGGTCTGTAATTGAAAATCTTGAGCTCCACATGGTTGTAAAACAGAATTCTCAGAAAACAAGATAATTTTCATGTATACTGGCATTAGCTATAGTGCTTATGGCCTACAATTTTGGTTAGTTCTGCCACTGAGAGATTAATTTTCTGCCATTGGATATTCCTCAATACCAGTTTTCTGTCATATTTCCCAATTTGCTGAAGGCTAACAATGAGGGTGTGTGTGTGTGTGTGTGTGTGTATGTGTGTGTGTGTGCAGGACAGGTAAGGGAGAAAGGATTTCATTGAGAGTGAGTTCTTCACCAGACTGAAGGATGCTGAATACTGCTCAGTATGATCTCCTTGCCCTGGTAATAATTCCTTTAGGGTTCTAGGGAAGAAGTATATGGCACCAGAAACAAGCCTTTGGGTTTAGATCATTGTTCAGTTTGATAACTTGGGAGTTGGGACTTCTGATTGTGATTAACTGGTTGGTGCACACTGAAGTCTATCTTTAGCATGCTTCAGCATCTCTCTGATGGCATTAGTAGATGGGGAATTTACATTTTTGTTTTCAAAAGAGAATAACCAAATACCTAGAATTAGTACTAGCATAGCAAAATTTTAGTGGTGAGTACCTGTAAACATTTTCTTGAAAAATCAATTATTTCATAATAGTGGTAGCAAAATTAATTTGTCAAATATTTATGACAAAGTCTGTGCCAATTCCTGCCTCATTTTTACCTTGATCAGGAACCTCCAATGCTGCTAATGCTCTGTTTTCATTGAAGGAAACACCTGTTGCCTAAAATATTAATAACTCACGTCAATTTTAAGACTGAAACCTCGGAGTCTATTCCATGGTTATTTTTATTTGTTTAACTATTACAAATAGGCACTTCATCTTTGAAATGAGAACAAGTTGTATAACTTTATTAATGAAAATTAGAAGTCTGAACTATTCTACTACTTGGCTATGTAAGTGGTTTGTGATAAGCAATACATCCTCCTTTCATGAAATGTTCTAGAGATACATTTTCCTGACATCCTTAGTCAGTTGATACCTTATCTCTGCAGGAGCCATGATTTAGTTTTGCAGATCTAGTAGAAGGAAGAATTTCCAATATATTTTTTTAAAAACTAAAATTTGATTTCCATCTGGGCAATATGGATTCTCCATTCACAAGGCTGTAAAATATCTATGAATAAAAATTTTCTAGCATGAGATCTCTATTGAGGAGGAGTCTGGGATAAAGACTATTGGATTAGAAGTCAACAGCTTTAAATTCTTGTTCTTGTGTAATGTCGAACCACCCTGACACCTTGGTTACATCGCTTAATTTCCCCGACGCCATTCTTTTCATTTGTTAAACAAAAACTTCAGTTTCTGGGGACTCTCCTTACTCCAACTCAATTAATGACTACCTGTCCCCTCCAGTTTTGTTTGGGACCAGAGTGTGCCCATTGCCATTCCTGTGGCTGTGAGCGCTTGTCACTTTGATACATCCTGAGAAATGTGTATTTGGCTTGTTTAGTGACACTAGATGAAGCCTAAAGTTTATGAAGCTGCTGTAGGTTTCGTTGTTTCGGCAGCACTTTTTATTATCACATCTATGTTTTATATGTACTGATTAATATAGAGGAGACGACAGATTTTTTTCTATTAATGTTTTATATACTATAATCCTATTTTTTTAAAAAAAATCAGTTATTTAATTGGAACATTTTAAAAAGGATTTGTTTTATTTGAGGGGCTCCAGTTTTTAAAGAAGTTAAAAGTAATCTTAAAAAGTTCAAAATAGGGCCAGGTGCAGTGGTTCATGCCTGCAATTCCAGCACTTTGGGAGCCTGAGGCAGGTGGATCACCTGAGGTCAGGAGTTCGAGATCAGCCTGACCAACATGGTGAGAACCCCGTCTCTACTAAAAATTCAAAAATCAGGTGGGCATGGTGGTGGGTGCCTGTAATTCCAGCTACTCAGGAGGCTGAGGCAGGAGAATCACTTGAACTCAGGAGGCAGTTGCAGTGAGCCGAGATCGTACCATTGCACTCCAGCCTGTGCAACAGAGCAAGACTTGGTCCCCCGCCCAAAAAAAGCTCAAAATAAGTATATGATAACATCAAATAAGAGAATTTAAAAAGCTGACTTTTAGCTATGTTGAACTCAGTCTTATTCATGAATAAATTTGGTAGTACACGTAGTAGGCTCAAAGGTAATTATCTGGCGAAGCTGAAATTTTATTGTGATAAATATTATTAGTCATTGTATATTATGCTAAGATGGACTATTCATATGTAAATTAGTCAAAAGCTGAAGAAAATGAGGAGTTAAATCAATGAAAGTATTTTCAGAGTTGATTTATATGATATTCAAAAGTAGTAACTTATTTATCAAAGACTATGAGTCTAAAAGCACATGTAAATTCCCTTCCGTTAATGTATCTCTTTCCTACTTCCCCATCCACCTCTAAAAAACTCCGTAGTTTCTAGACTGTGACCTTTGCTGAGACTTAATATTCTAAATCAAGTTATTATACTAGGTTTCCCAATGATCTCCTTCACTCTGTTGAAACTCTAAGTTGATATTTAAGAACAATTCATGCAAACTTTGAAAAAAAGTACCATTTCCAGTTTAAAAAAAAAATCTTAAAGCTACTTTGAGTGCTGTCCAGGAAAGAAAACAGATTACAACTTTTGATAACATAGGAAGAAAATATTATTATCACAGCTTGAAATCTGTTAACAGGAACTTTCTTTAGGGAACAAACATTAAAGTACAACAGAAATTTAATTACAAGAAGATTTTCCACTTGTCAGAAATATTTGCATTAATGTCAGTAATAACTACAATAAAGAGACTATTGTCTGTTGCTGGGAGAAAAGGAGATGAAAAGGATCCCTGAGTCCCTGTTACAGACACACTAAAGGCATGTTGATTATTGAGATTTTCTTTTGGATAAACCAAAACAAAATATCGAGTAGAAAAATATTAAAGCAATATTCATTCATTAGTATCATATTGATTGTCAGTGTTTCACCAGGGAATTGTCGGGGCTACTATTTGCCCTTTTAGCCTGGTATGAAATTAGCTCATTCAGTATATAATATTTGTGGAGAAATGTGACAGCAGCATAGAAGAACATTGAGATCTTTTATTGATTCTTCCTTTGCTTTCCACCCCTGAGTTCAGGGCACTGCTTATAGGATAAGTTTAAAGAGCTGTATCTAATCTAGATATTGAATTTGTTTAGAACCTCTATCGTAATGACATTGCAAGAGTGAGGGGCAACAGGAGGTCCCTGGCAGATCAGGTAATCCTTTCAAATGCAGTATTTAAGGCCTCTTTGTGCTAGTGAAATGAATGTATTGCAAGGAACTAAGAGTATTCTCATGAATTAATTTTCGTTATCCATCTAGTATCTCTTGAAAAAAAGGGAGCACTTTGCAGAGCTCTTACTATTTGTGAAACCCTTTGCACATATTGTTTCACTTGTCCTTACAATACTTTCTTTCCTTTTTTTTTTTTTGAGACAGGATCTTGCTCTGTCACCCAGGCTGGAGCGCGCAGTGGTGCAATCTTGGCTCACTGCAACCTCCACCTCCTGGGTTCAAGTGATTCTCCTGCCTCAGCCTCCAAGGTAGCTGGAATTACAGGCACCCACCAGCATGCCTGGCTAATTTTAGTATTTTTAGTAGAGACGGGGTTTCACCATGTTGTCCAGGCTTGTCTCGAACTCCTGACCTCAAGTGATCCACCCGCCTTGGCTTCCCAAAGTGCTGGGATTACAGGCATGAACCACCACACTCAGCCACAATACTTTCTTGATGTGGGTATAATTATGTTCTTTTCAGATACTTCAGAGAAGTGTATTTCTTAAGGCCATTTAGCTAGAACACAGTGAAGCCATGATTCAAATGTAGGACTGCAGAGTTCACAAAACTTGCACTTAACCACACCATTTTCTATAGCTTTGGTGAGCAATTTGAAATATCCTTTGAGACCAATTTCAACGTCAACATAATAAAGACAAAGCTTTTATCTAGTGTTTCCCAACCTATGGATTATGTACCCTTGGGAGATACCCAACTTAATATAATGCACCGGTAAATCCAAATATACATCAAGCATTATCTATATACAACGAAGCTGTTACATCCTACATTTATTAAATGTAAATATATGCATATAAATAATAAGATATAAATCCAATTATTAATCACCATTGATTTGTAGGAGCTTTGTTCATTATAATTTTCCTAAGCAATTTTGCCAAAAAGGAATAATTCTAAACATGTGGGGTTAGCAAAGTTATTGTTATGATTTTTTACTTTCAAAAGGGGTTCTTGTTGTTGAAAATCCTAAGAACTGCCATTTTGTGGGGTAATGATTTGGACTACTTTTACTCGTATCATTCATTGTGCATTCATTCATTCAGTAATTAAATTCTGGTTGAACATCAACCATATGCCAGATATTATTTCTAGTAGCAGTAAAGAAAATGGACAAAGATCCCCACTTTTGAGGAGCTTAAATTTTGGTGTCATGTATCTTATGTTATAATGTATATGTTGTAGCACAGCCAGAACTGTTTTCTAAAATAATCTTGGCCCTACATGAAGATATTGCCTTGCTAACCTTTTTTGTAGAGTTAGAGTGGGAAATGATTCAGACTAGAATCCTGTAAGGTTCTGACAGAGGCGATTTTGGAAGTTTGGATTGGATAAATTGTCAATCAGGATCAGCTGTATGCAATGCCTAAACTCTAGGGTATTGCCATAGAATGTAGCCTTGGTGATCCAACTCTTATTAAAGCCCGTTTTTTGAAAATTAATACTAAAAAAAAGCCTGAAGTATATGCATCCTGATCCATCTAGTCTGCTAAATAGCATAAAAATGTATCCCTGAATAAAGTTAGGCAATCAGAAAGCTGCCTGCTTAGATTGTGTGGTTTTGGCAGTCCTTTCGAATTCTGTACATTAAATTGTGCTTTGGCATGAAGTCGGTGAATAAGGTGGGGCAGCCACAGTGAGAAACAGCTCTATGGAGCTCTCTGTGTATTGCAGGTTTATTATTGAGGATGACGCTCCCCAAAATTTCCTCAGTGTCCCTCCTGTGATGAACCGTAGGAGAGTTTTGTGTAGACTTCAGTGTAGCAAAATGTGTGTTTCTCTGGAACAGCTGGTATTTTTTTATCTTACGCACAATGATAATTTATAACTGATCATATTTCTCAATTTATTTTGTCTGATAGGGGAGTCAGAGCTGAATTTATGATCCATTTTTAATTCTTTTGCGGAAATATACACATTTATTTCCGAGTTCTTACTCTTTGGCATCTTCATAAAATATGAGCTTCATTTTCTCTGTGTCCTGATTTTCCTAATTTAAAAAGTTTTATTTTACTATGTGAATTTTTATAAGCAACTACAAATACTTTTGAGAACAAGGCAGGCTATGTGGTTATTAATGAAATAAGTATAATAAGAGCTAGGAGAGATTGGAGAAGTAAAAACTCTAACCCCCAGCATCATAACAAAAGTCATAACAAATGTACCATAATAGTGTAAATTAACCCTGTAAGGTGACTGCTCACCATTTTTTAAAAACTGTTCAAAATCAGCCCCAGAAAATCCCTTAAACTGTCTTCGGATTCTTGCCCCTACGCTAGCACCCTGTGGTTTGCTGTTCTCAGGGCTTTCCATTTCTGTATAGGGTGGCTCAAAGAAAACAGTTTACCTGAAACAAGAATTTAAACAACTAAAGATAAAGTTGGATGGTATGTTTATAATATTTTATTTGAATTATACCATCTACATCTTTAAGGACCACATATTCGTATAACTCAGTCTAAGACAGTCTTTATATCTGATAAGAGCTTGGATAGAATATTTTGACATTTACACTGATTTTTACATTCTATGCTTCCTCTAATTAGATTACTTTCCCAAGTTGTTTAATTTCAGTCTCCTATGAAATAGAATTCGTATGAATAGAAGTATTTGCTTATTTAACAAAAACATATTTTAACAACACTCTGTATCTAAGTTTCAGAGACCCAGTTACATTGAGAGCATAGAGATACCTTCATGCTCTAGCCATGCTCATCTATCTTTATTTTTAAAATAAGAATTTAAGCCATACTCCACTATCAGTTTTGTTGGTTTATTAACTGTAGAATACTAAAGTAACTGATGATCACAGGAGGTTCCTGTTTAAGTTCATTGGACTGAGGATGATAAATCTTTTAAGAGGAATTTAGATTAGTAAATGTACAGCCCTCACAGGTCATATTAAGCTTATTATTCCCAAATACGACTTTGGTTCTTTCCGTAGAGCACAATTCATACTCCTCCATGGTCCCAAGAAGATTATAGATGTAAACAGGAATTTTCTCTTGTGGAGTGAAAGAGGAGTCCAGCAGGATGTGAACCAGGCTAATAAAATGTGAATTTATAGGTGTTCTGCTTCTGAGCCCACTTTCTGTGTCTTCCTAATCCTTCCCCACTGCAGACAGGTGCTGCTCTTCTTTTTATATAGTTATTGAATATGAACTACAAAAGTTTGTTCTAAGATAATATTAGGATTCTGGCATTCATAGCCACTGAAGGCAAACAAATCAGTGCTCAGGTGAATTAAGAAGAACCAAAGCCCCAGTCGAACAATCTCTGAGACAGTGTTTGGCCATGTATTTGAATAAAGTATAAACAGCTTCCTTAAATTTTTAAAATGTTTTAGTTAGTTCTGAAAAAAACTTTTGTCTTGATAATTGTCTGCATATTTATTTATAAAGACTGATAATGGATCTAAAATATTCAGAAAGAATTAAGCAGTAGGCATTATCCCAGACCCATATGGCAACCATTTTATGAAACTTTATTTAGCACTCAAACAAACAAACAAACATTCCCAGTGAAAAAAAATACTGAGCACTGTATTTCTCATACAGTCACAAATAAATTATGTGGTTTTCTAAGATACCTAACACTTTTCTCAAAGTGAAAAGCTTTTCAAAGTTGAAGTCAGTTATTCATGTGGAGTGATTGTTAAAATACGTAAGAATGTAAATAGCCAAAAATTGAAGTTAACCTCTTTTGACAATTCTGTAATGTCTATCATTACAGATTCAAAACAAGACAATAATTCTATATGAAAACTTTACTAGTTTGGTCCTAAAAAAAATCTAGGATAAAAAGATATGTGGGATGCTTCCACATACTATTTCATAAAATTTTGCGATTTGATCTGATTGTCGTAGTCTGGAATGTATTTTCCCTGGTGTTTGGCTTTTTCCCCCTCATGCCTGAAATAAATTTTCTGCAGTTTACATCTTTGCTACATACTATGTAGTCTGAACAAAAATATCATCCTTCTCTAGGGAGTGAGTGAAGCAAATGCTTCTTTACATGGGGTATTTCACCACCTATACTTTTTCAGGTGCTTTTGTTTAAAAATGTCACTCAGTTCATTTTTACTCCTTACTGTATTTTTAATGTATTAAAATCTCCTTTGTGTCATGTCTATTATGAACTCTTTTAATTTCAACCTGCTGCTTGCATAAGTCTTAACCTATCTAAAATACTGCCACCTATTTCCTATCATTTCTCTTCTTTGCTTTTTTGTTTCTTCCCACTTTTTATTGCCTTTCTTAGTGTAGGCTCTTTGAAGATATTCAGCAAATATTTGTTGAATAAATGAACAAATAAACAAATTCATCTGTTACATCTACCATATATTGCCTCATGTTGTAATTAAATTGTGTACAAATAAACTGTAAGTTCCTTGAGGGATATAATGTAGAAATACATCCCCTCCTCCACACTTATAAGTGTGCACACCCACATACATAAACACAGTACCTTGCTCAGAATATTTCCAAGGTAGATTGTAGATGTCAAAATGTTTATATTGAATATGTATATCAAGGTACGTTAGTGGCATATCAAAACATGGAATATACTGACACCACATCTTAAATGTGATGCTATTCTTTTTTATTTATTCATTCAACAAACATTTAGGGAGCTCCATAGTATGCCACACATTGTTTCTGATACCAACACAGTGGTGGTGAATGAAATAGATGGAGTTTCTGACTTCATAGGTCTTATATTCTAGTAGAGAGACAATAAACAAAGAGATGAATAAATATGTGACATGCCATTATTAATAACATGCTATAAAGAAAATGAAACAGGGTCCTTGCAGTGACCATGAAGAAAAGGGCTACATCAAATCAGGCCTCTCCACAGTGATATTTAAGTAGAGATATGCATGAAGCAAGGGAATGAGTCATGTAGCTATTTGGTAGAACAATGGTTTAAGCAGAGAGGACAGCAAATAAACAAGTTCTTAGGCCAGAATGAAATTGGCCAGTTCAAGGATGAGCAAACTAGCCAATGTGGTGAGCTCATGTGAATGAGACAGAGGACTGGATTATCTACCTAGGCATATCCACTTGAATGTTACACAGGCAACTCTAATGAGAAGGAGCCAGCAAAGGAGCCTGCGATGCCTTGGCCATTGAGGAAGAAGTAAAATTAGGGACTATGAACCCTTGGAGCACAAAGTGTCCAAGAAGAAGGGGATGATCTTCCATGTTCAGCACTGCAGAGAGATCATTTAAAATGAATATTGAACATTGATCAGTTGCTTTGGCCGGAAGAACATCCATGGAGATTTTAAAAGAATGGTTTCCATAATGAGTGGGTATGAGCACCCAACAGGAGTCGGTGGAATAAAGAAGGAGAGGTGAGAAACTGGAGAGAGTGAATATAGGTATATTTTGAGCAGGCAGGAGTTTCTTTAGAAAGGAAAACAGCAATGGAGAAGTTCTGTGGGGGATACTTAGGGCCTGGAGAATTTTTTGTTTGCTCGTTTATTGTGTAAGATGGTCAATATTACAGCATTACAAGTTGAGCATTTCTCATCCAAAATCTGAATCATCCAAAAATCTGAAATCTGAGACGCTCCAAAATCTGAAACTTTTTGAGTGTTGACATGATACCAGAAGTGAAAAATTTCACACTATACCTCATGTGCTGGGTCATATTAAAATGCAGGCACACAACACACAATTTATTCAGCATCTCCAAGGGAGAAAAGACCCTCCCAGCCCGCATCAGCTGTGATAGATCTGTTTCCCACACGTCCAGATTCCTCCATGCAAGCACACCCACAAAGGGTAATAAAATGGCACATGTGCAGGCTGGGTAAGCCAACAGCAGAGTCTTCTTCATGCCCCACATGGGGCCAAGACCTACAGACATTGCTCACTGTACTTTTTGCTTATTCTCTGCTCTGTGGTGTAAATATATTGTTAAAAATGTCAAAAAGGTGTGTACATACCCCAATGGCTAACAGGAATAAGAAAAAGAGGAAGAACTTATGTTGATCTATGGCACAGAAGGTCACACTGTTGAAGAAACTAGACAATAGTATAGTGTGAAATGTCTTACAGAAGAGTATGGTGTTGGACTGACTCCCGTATATAACCTGAAGAAACAGAAGGATACACCGTTGAAGTTCTTCTGAAAGTGATGAACAGAAGTTAGTGAAAGATAGAGAAACACTACATAAAGCTAAAAATGAAGATCTCAATCACGTATTGAAAGAGTAAACCCTAAGTGTTGCAGTGAACACATCCACTTTCTTGTATACTGATAGTAAAACAAGAAAAGATCTATCACAATAAACTGAAAATTGAAAGGGACTGTGAATATTCAATAGACTGGCTGCAGAATTTTTTTTAAAAGACATGACATTAAAATTTTAAGGACATTAGGTATAAAGCAGCTGCTCATCATAAAACAGCAGAGAAATTCATTGATGAGTGTGCCAAGGCCATTGATGATGAAAATATGACACCAGAACATATAATGAACATATAATGCTGATGAAACTTCATGCTTTTGGCTTTATTACCCCAGAAAGACACTGACCACATCACGCTTTTGGCTTTTTTGCCGCAGAAAGACACTGACTGCAACAGGTGAGACAGCCCTTATAGAAATTGAGGATGCCACGGACAAAATAATTGTGCTGAGATGTGTTAATGCAGTAGGCACTCATAAGTGTAAACTGGCTGTGATAGACAGACCTTTGCACCCTTGCTGTTCTCAAGGAGGGAATGTCTTACTAGCCCGTTATTATGCTAACCCAAAGGTATGGATCATCAGAGACCATTTTGCTAGTGGGTTTCACAAACATTTTATACCAGTGGCTTGTGCTTACTGCAAGGAAGCTGGACTGGATGACAACTGCAAGATTTTCTTATTCCTCGACAACTTTTCCACTCATCCTCCAGCTGAAATTCTCATCAAAAATAACGTTTATCCCATGTAGTTTCCTCCAAATGTGACTGTATTAATTCAACAATGTGACCAACATATTCTTAGAAGAATACCTTGAAGAGTAAATATAAATACCTTGAAGAGTCAATATAAAAACAGCTTCTCAAACAGCATGCTAGTAGCAGTGAACAGAGGAGAGCATGTGGAAGGTTTTCAAAAAAGTTTAGCATGAAGGGTGCTGTATATGCTGTTGCAAATGCTTGGAACACAGTGACTAAAGACACAGTTGTGCATGCCTGGCACAATATCTGGCCTGAAACTGTATTCAGTGATGATGATGAAAAAGGTGGCGATGTAGAAGGATTTCATATGCCAAGTGAGAAAGAAATAATGTCTGACCTCCTTAAATATGCAAAAAAAAGTACCTTCGAAGTCCATCAGTAAGCTGGCAGAAGTTAATATTGAAGAAGTTTTTAACATCAATAATCAAGCTCCGGTTGTTAATTCCTTAACAGATGGCGAAATAGCCAGGGAATGGTTCTGAATCAAGGTGATTGTGATAACAGTGACAATGAAAATGACATTGTTAACTGTAGAAAAAGAGTCTATAAATGGCATGGTGAAATGTGAAAATGTGCGGTGGTGGGCTTTTTGAAGGACTAGAGCAGTGTGCGTTTGTAACAGAAAAATAAATGATGTAAGCTGATAAAATCAAAGAGCTCTCTAAAACAAAATCATTGTTAATGAGGCAGATGACTCTGGAGGAAACATTTAAAAAAGCCATCCGGGAGGATGCTTCCTCATCCCTGCAGGACCCACTTCCTGGTCCCTCAACTGCTTCTGATGTTTCTTCTCACCTAAAAAAAAAACAAACAAAAAAAATACAGTGCACAGCAACCTTTTCATCAAAGCACAGTACTGTAGGTGGGGACTGAAAGCCTGCCATTGTTTGTTGTTGCTGTTGTTTGATAGCTGATACAGGTATTCTGGTCATGCTACTGGGCTGCTTCATTATCCTGAACACATTGTTTTTATCATTGTATTAATAGTATGTCATTTTTTTACTGTTAAGTACTTATGTGTGAATAAGTATAAGAAAATGATGGCTTATAGGTAGCATACAAATTCAGAGTCAGGAATGATGGTCATGCCAAATAACCACAGATTGCCTTATGGGTGGCTGAGATAGTCACACCTTTGTTTCTGAGGGTTTGAGGTTCACAAACGCGGTTTCATGCACAAAATTATTAAGCCTATTGAATAAAATTACCTACAGGCTCTGTGCATAAGATGTATGTAAAACATAAATAAATTTTGTGTTTAGACTTGGATCCTATCCCCAAGGTATCTCATTATGCATTTGCAAATAATCTAAAATTAAAAAATTGTTAAAATCTGAAACACTTTTGGTCCTAGCCATTTCGGATAAGACATACTCAACCTATATATACAAACGTTATAAAGAGAACAATATATTCAATAATAAATAATCTCTGTTCTCTGCCTGTAAAATAAGGGTGAGAAGTTGTGATTGGGTCACAATCAGCTTGACTGATATCATTTATACACACACACACTCAAATGCATGTTAGTTCAAGGTTCCAGAGATTGGCTTTAGTAACTGAGAGAATATTTAATATTGAGATAAGGTCTTCAGATTTTTAAACTTCCTTCATCCCATCTCTGCCTTTCTGTGAAAAACCTATTGATGTGTTTGTGGAATATTTATTCATTCATGTAATAAATACTTCTAAAATTCATTCAACACTGTTCTGGGCTTGGAGTGTGGAGAAGAGAAATGAACAGACTTGTCCTCTACCTTCTTGGTATTTGCACTGTCTATTGATTCAAAGAGAAGGTAGCCTATTTTCTATCATTTGCATCTCATAAAGTTTGTCTAAATAGCACAGGTCTAAATAGCACAGGTTGAAATGTCTAATTTAAAATGTGTTCATTTTTTTTTAACTTTGAAGTTCAGGGTTATATGTGCAGGATGTGCAGGTTTGTTACATAGATCAATGTGTGTCATGGGGGGTTGTTTAAAATTTGTTCGTATTTCTATGGGACTAATTTAATTTCTATTTTTATAAGAACATTAAAATGAATAAATTCCTTTGTTGTGTTTCAGAGGCTGTCAAGAAATTTTGAAGTATAGTTTAATTTTATTGTGAAAATTATTTTCAATTACTTGCAGCTTCTGTGATTATTAATTCCAGTGATAATAAGTAAAACCTTTAAGATATTGAAAAGAATATATTTGGCATAGGATTGTGAAATGAGCTTTCCAAAGAAGATTCTGGGAGAAAAAAATACTTTCATTCCAGTGAACATCCAAGACTAGGACACAGACACAAATCTCATATTATCTGGGATAAATATATGCATTACAGTCATAACTAACCATTATATTTGCTAGTGACTCCTCAGGCGAAAATTATTGACTGTATATTATGTGTTTGAGTGACATTTTTGTTGTCATTTCTGCCTTAGCTTTTACCGAAAGTTTTTTGAAACTTGAAAACTGAACTACTTGCAATCCTCTGGGGGCCAAGTGCAAGAGGGAAAATTTTATGTGAATTTGTTCCATAATGATATATGCCCAGCATGGGGTGGAATGCGAAGAAGGAAAAAGGTTGAAGACATTGAACAACTTTATTGAGCCTCCTGTGTGGTGTCTTTACAGTAGGACATTATTATTTCCCTTGGAGTGGATCCCCAGCGCAGCAGATTCCATCTTAGTCAAATGTCAGTGTAAAAACACAATTGCTTGATTCAAAGTACAAGCTTTCCTAGGAAGATTTGCCAGCTTGGGTTATTTACTTTTACGTTTTCTTCCATTTATAACAACAACCGACAGTTACTTGCACCTATGTAAGACTTATGACAATTTTTCCTCTTAATTAATTGCGTGGTTTTATTTGCTTATCTTTTACTTGCAAAATCTACAATAAAATTCCAGTCTCACGTGTCCCATGTGTTTTAAGTTTATTTTTTCAGATCCCATAAATGTTATTTAGTTTAGTAAAATTGAAGTCAACTTATAAATGATAAACAATTTCAGGAAAGTAAGATGTCTTCCTGGATTTGAGGGAATCAGTAATATTTGTTGAGGACCTAACACATGCTGGGTATCGTTCCTGGTGTCATGGGAGAAACAGTGACATCACAGATGGACCTTGGCATCATGAAATTAGAATTAAACTGGGGAAAGACACATACACATACCGAAATCACTGAATATAAGAAAGAAATGCTCCTTTGGAGTAAAGTTTTCAGGTTAATAGTTTGTGAGTTATCTTTTCCCCACATTCTCTCTTAAAATGCTTAAAGTCTTTTTTAAAGTTAAAATAGTCTAGTAACCAGAAAAGACTGTGGTAACTTTTCAAGGGGACTTACCTTGGAAGAGGAAATAGTTTAGCCGGGGAGAGGTGAGATACAATGGCAATACAAATTTCAGCCTCAAAATAAAAATGTTAAACCTTTAAGTATTTTGTAATTAAAAAATAGAATCTTAGTTCTAAGGAAGCTGATCCATTATTTATCCAAGTCTTTCTAAAGAGTGGTGAAATACCAAAGAAGAAAATTTCAGACAAACCAGAGCATTTTTACCCAGAAAATTATACACCCATAAAAGAGAATAATGATTAAAGATTGTGACTCTTATGATAGCTTTTTTTTCCCCATAAACAACTTGCATAATTGTATCTGGAGGGAGAGTTCAGCACAAGTCTTTAGTACCTAGACTCTGCGGAATCAAAGTCTTGCATCCTGGCAGACTAAACTCTACTCTTAATCCTTCTGGGGTGGATAAATTAAGTTTCACACATTTAATTTTTTAGATCTCGTTGATACTACAGTGCATTCGTGATTTGAAATCTCCTTGGTGCTACAGTGTATTTGTGATTTGACGGATATTGTGAACATCACAGATCCACTCTGCTGTCCTTTGGCCTAAACATCTGTGAGGCAGACAAAATGCGAGGGAATACTGAGAACTTCAGTTAGGTACAGGGTAATGAAAACAAATGCTCTCCTCACCTCATCTCATTTGTGTAGAAGGTATGTTAAAATTAAACAGAAGAGAAAAACTGTAATGACAGTGGTCTTAATCGTTTTGTCTAATTTGATCATAGGCAAAATGTTTGTCAGTTCAGTTAAGTATACTGAAGGTTCAGGGGAGAATCTGGTAATCTTCAATGTCAGCAGCTTCAAATTTTTTCTTGATAATTTTTTGGTGGCTAAAGGTACTTCCCCTATTAGAAATGGAACGAAGGGAGGGAGGGAGGGAGGGATAGAAGAAAAAAGAAATTTTAAAGGAAGAAAGAAAGTCAGGTAAGAAGGGAGGAAGGAAAGGAGGAAGGGGGAAGGGAGGGAGGGAGGAAGGAAGGAAGGAAAGTAGAACGGAGGGAGGGAGGGAAGGAGGGAAGGAGGGAGGAGGGAGGGGAGGAGGAAGGAAAATCAAACATGTTAGTATCTAATTAATTTTTCAACACCGTCTTGCTTCTCTTAGAAGTTCATTTGCCACCTGTCAGCCAACTTTCAGATAGACCCTTTCAGCAAAGTCTGTATTCTCTGTAACCAGCTCACCATGCCAGCTCCTTCATGCAGCTCTGAAGCGGGTCTTGCAAGTACCATTATCTTGGGATTGACATTGTAGTACTCTTATGCTTAGAACATGATTGGATAGGGTTGGAAAAACAGGGATTAGGGAAACCAACTCTCTGTTTCCAGAGGCATGAATGAGCAAAGGTTGATGTTTTGCAGGATCCTGCCTCATCATGGGATTGTGTTTTCTTTATTCTACTGTAATCTAGCAACCTGTATTAGTATCTCATTTAAAATAACCCATTAAGATATATAATATATATTATATTCATACACACACATACATATACATACATAGTATATATGTATGTAAGTGTATATACATACATATATATATGTGTATATGTTATATATTATATAGCTCAATGGGATATTTTAAATGAAATTTTATATATATATATATATATATAGAGAGAGAGAGAGAGAGAGAGAGAGAGAGAGAGAGAGAGGCGTGTAAGCACTACCAACTCATAGATAATTGGTTTTAAACTGCAGTCCTTTCATTAAGGGGTTCCTTTCTTCGCAAATTGTTTCTAATCTATATGTCATTCAGTGCCATGTAAAAAATCTCATGGTAATAATTTCAGCATTATTTACATTTTCTCCCCCAAACTAGAAGTTAATCAAGTATTGTCCCCACTCTTTTTCTGATTCTCAAACCCAACATTAGCACAAGACCATTCATTTAAAAATGAGATGATAATAGAATCCACACCAATCATATACCACTTCATCTCTGTTTGGTGGCATTACCCTCTGTAATATATCCTAAGCGAGGATATTTATAATTAGAAAACTACCACTTCCCACTCAGGTTTTATTTCAACTTCTCTTAATTGGTAACTTGACTCAGCTTCCACTGTGATGACTACTCTGTCTGGCTTCTCTCCCTTCCACCTGTGGGGTGCGCCTTCAAACCTTCTGCTTTTTATTGCACACATTCCACTCTAGAAAACTACTCCACCTTTGACAGCTGAATCCTTTTCTTTCCTACCTTAAATCCAATTCATAACAAACCTTAAAATTTCCCATTTGACAAATGTCACGAGGACCCTTAATGGATATTTCTTTTATTTTCTTTAATGTATTGTAAATGCTTTCATCTAGTGATCTATGTCTTAGGCTTCTAATAAATTTCTTCTTCCATTCCTAATACAAGGTATTATATGAAAAAAATAGATAAATAAATAAAAATAAATACAAACATTATATATGTGTTTTACATCATGTATTATATGAAATTAGTAGACAAAATTAACTTTTTTCTCTATTATTTTTAAATTGGGGAAATGACATTTTGAATTGTGTTCTATGCAATTTTCAAATTTGAAAAATCTTTTTTTAGATAAAAGGATAGACATTAATTTAAAATCCTAGTTCAGTATCTATTTTGTATTTCATAAGGTTAGTTTTTGATGGTATTTACTTTTCAAACCAAGAATTCTGGACCACCATATTTGGTATTTCATATTAAATAAGGAATTATTTTTAAATACTCAATCATCTGAAAGTATTTAATTTTCAAAAATAAAAAATCTTAAAACAGATAATTTATTGATTATTGTTAGCCTTATGATGATTATATGGATATTTAAACTTAATTGAATGTGTATTTTGAACCCAACATTCCTACAATGTGGGAATAAAAATAATTTCTATGAAAAATTAAATACATCTTTTGTAGTTATTATGAAGGTGGATTTGGACTGACTTTAGAAATTGGCTGAATTGAATGACTTTCTGTGCAAATGGAAAAGAACCGACCAGTTTTGGGTGTAGCTGCACTTTTAAGAGAAGAAAAGAAGAAATGGAGAGAGACTAGAACTCCAATTAAGATGGCTTTTGAGAATATAGCCCTTGAGTATTCTTTGGAATCTTGAATTTGATTCATTATTCTAATCTCATTTTATTTGTCTAATCTCACAGCTTCCTCCCCTCCCATATTTACAAATGAAGCTTAACAGTGAATTATGTTAAAAATACTTTCTGATTCCATACAGTTTAAAAAATATCTATACATATACCAGAAACATAGAATAATTGACTAAATCTGAAGAGGGTCTAAAAATTTAGATTTCTTTTTATGTGAGATTAGATTCCCACTGGCTAAGCCATACCAGTACTATGCTTTGTATGCACTGTAAAACGAGGGTAACAAGTAGAAAATTACAGACAAAGTCACTATTTCATGTACCCTTTTTGCCACATACATTATTTTAGCTATTTCCAGCAAAAATGATGGCAGTTCTGATTTCTTCTCAGTAGGATATTTGGAGTAAGTTTAACAGCTTAGGAAGAACCCATTTTGTTTTTTATAGAAGAACAAATTTCCACACTTTTTATATATATATACACATATATATACATATATATATAGACACATATATATGTATGTTTTTGGTGTATTTGTAATTAATAGCTCTACTGTCTGAAAAGAACATTGTCTGTATCTAATATTTGTATTCCTTAGATTATAGTCATTGTATATGTGAATGGGACATTAATGATTTTAATATATCAGAATCTGTTTTTTTTAAACAGAGGCCATGGTCCTATCATTCTGAATAAATTACCTGGGAAATTTATTTCAAAAGAGCTTCATCTTCCCTTAGTGTGAGAAACCTTTCGGCTCATTACCAGACAGCAATTTAGTGAGACATCATTCAAGATGATGATAATGGTTTGAATTATTTTGATGCCCCAAATAATGAGGATTCTCCTGCAAGTGACCAAAATTTATAGCTGTGGCTTGCATAGTAGCTTAGCAGTTCACATATGGCTTATGTCAGTGGCAGAAACAACGTTATTTTCTAAATCACATTGATTTGTTATGTGGTATTGAAAGATCTTAAACAGAATCAAGGTCTATAAATTGCAGAATGGAGTCCTCAAAACTTCTTATCTCTATTTCAGTTCTGTCAAAATGAACCCAAGAGCCAAGCATTCTATGTACACAATGCTACTAGTCAAAGAATAAGAACTGAGACCATTCAATTTCCTCTTTTTCTGGCAAGGAGCCAGACTGACATTTTCTTTTCTGTTAGTTTTGGCAAGGAAGAAAGAGAGAGGAAACTTTACTGCTCAGTTACTGATGGTTTTTCTATTTTGTTTTTATTAAAAATGTTGAAACATGGGCCCTTTGTCAAAATTATTTTATTATTGAAGGGTTGGTGGGGTGAATGAACTGGCAACTGTTCAGAAAACCATTAACAGCACTGATAATGGACAATCTCATTTGGGTTCCCCAACACAGAAGTGCTTAATTGCAATAAATTATGCTGCAGTACGGTGACTGATGTGCATGTTTAATGAATTAGTACAGACTTGGAGGTTAATCTGCCGGGAGGTAACAAACTTAGCCCATCTGATATTGCAATAAAAGTATGATCTTTTTAAGTTACATGATGATATATTTTGGGCACGAAACTAAAAAAATGAGTTTTCATTGGCTGCAGATTTGTTGGGTCTCCAAGACTAAAACATTGAAAAACCAACAACCCTAATAGTGACATTTGAATGAAATACAAAACTTAAGTACATCAGCAGTGGAATGCAACCCACCCAGAATGAGAGACTGGTGGCCATCAAAGCATTTACAGAAAATGCAGTGTGTTCTCAGAAAACAATTGTTCTTAAGTTAAACCCTTTTTACCTATGCAATGGATTATATTTTTAGTTCTTAAACTTATTTGTATAACAAGAAAACAACTACTCTTTCTACATGATTCTACAATAAATATTCATTGGAGTTTGTAGAGAATATGTGACTTTTCTCAGGAACCACAGAGAGAAAATGACTGTAAGCCTAAACATAAAACAGTTATCAATTTGAAAAACATTATAAATGGTTCTGTTGGTTGTAGGGTTACTGATGAGGTGAAAGGAGAAAAAAAATCAGTAAAACTAAGGAACAATACTTTAATATGGGAAAATATTTGCATGCAGGCAAACATGGGAAACAATTACTTCTCTATTTTGTAATCAAGTGTTTATTAGTGTCAGTTCACACTGTGATATCTAGTCCAGGCAGAAAGTGAGATTAATTGTTTCACCTCAAAACAATCTTTTTCTGCACCTTAATGTTTTAAGTATTCTTTTTCTTCTTCATGGAGTAAGTATTCTGACATGGAGGATGTCAGACTGAAACATTTGAAAGCCAAATCCCCTGGCTATGAAATCATTGAAAGCAGAAGTGAATGACTAATTAAAATGCTTAATCTGCCCAGAATTCCTATCTGTACTTTTTTTGTGGTGTCCTTTGCAGATGATTTAGTGACAAATTGCTGACAATTAAGGTCCTTGAGAAAAGTTAAAATATGAAGTACTATGTTTCCAAAAGAAGATAAGAACCATTCTTCTAGATAAATCAGTTGAGAGGCCTGTTTTGATAATAATTATCTAAGTGACTGTATAATAGGTTTTAAAGAATAGAAATGTAATGAGAGGATTTACCTAATTGGAGACATTGTGCAGGCTCTTATAAGATAGATGTCTTCATTTCTTTTTAAGATTTTCTTATTAACTGAACGTACTCATGGATACTCTGATACATATCTTTTACAAAGTTTTACAACTGAAATGAAGGAAACTATTTTTACAGTACTTCCTAATTATTAGCGTTACCAATTCCTAAGCTGCTTGAACCCTATGTTTTCTGAACTCTCACACTGCTGACATTGTGGTCATTTTTGAGATTGTGCAAGGATCAAAAGCATCCTTATATGTTTCTGGCAATTTCACTAATTTGCTTAATTCTTCTATTAAAGAAGGTAGAATATCAGAAGCCATTTTGTTCAAATCTTATTCGTGCAATCATTACATAATCTAATACATATTTAATATAAATATACCAAGACTCTTTTTTTGACCTACTAACAGAATAACATAGGTTGTAATATGAAATTTAGTTAAACTGCTTCCAAACAATTTGCTTGTCTTGTTTTACACAACAAATTTTCTAACTTATGTGCTTATGTGTACTGCTTAAAATTGAAGAGAATTTGGTTATAGCAGTTTAGAAAAAGAATTTGAGAGAGTAGTTGAAGCCATTGGTCCAATGTTTTCACCTTTGAAGAAAAATTTCTACCAATCTCATTCTTTTGTGGGAGGGAAGATTGCAAGTGAGAGTAACAGTGGCAGGGACAGCTTTTTATGCAATTGTGCAGGCAACTAACATGCTTCCACAAGAGCTCACTCTGAATTAGTAACTTTTCTCTGGGTAGGGCGAACCATAGATTGTATTCTGAATTTGCGAGGATCTACTCACAAATCTTTAATTTGCCCTCAAAATTGTACTTTTGAACTTGTATAAATAGATGGCCAACATTAAATTAGCTAAAACGTTAGATTTAATGGCAAGATATATATATGTACATATGTATATATGTGTGTATATATATGTGTGTACTTAACTGTATAAGAGAATGAATTTCTTATGGAAGGATTTTTGTTTGTTTTTTAAGGTTTAATTTAAATAACAAGTAATATTGGTCAAAAAGTTGAACTAGGATTATATTTAATTAAAAATAAAGCCATGCACTGTATAGAGAAAACTTGGAGGAATTCAAGAATCATTACACACATTGAACTGAATTGACCATTTGCAAATTCTAAAGACTCTAACAAATTACGTCTTCATCAAAGTCATCATGATATTTTCCTTAGCTTTCTGAGGAAATGCCTGCAGAAGACTTGAGAGGACCATCCTTTTATAGTTTAATGTCTCTTCACTGATTAGCAAATATCATGTTCACTGCAAACAGAGGATGAAGAAGACACTAAGTAGAAATGTGTCCTGAAACAGGGGGCAACCAAGTTTCCCACATTCAACAAGAAAAATGGATCTGCATGGAAATGCAAGATGTCAAGATGAGAAGTGGAACAGGCTGTACTTTGTGTATATATAGGAATTTCTTAAGTTATTTGTGTTGAGAAGAGAGAGTTGTTTTTGCTTCTTGAAGGAATGTACAAAATAAGGATGGTGATGAAAAGGGAAGGATGAAATATTGCTTGGAGACTGTCAAGATGGTGATAGAATGATGGAATGAGGAACGTCATCGTGATATGCAAGGGGAAAAGAAAGAAAGTGAATACCATGCTAATAAATTCCTTCTCTTTCCTGGTGGTATTTCTAAGGATATAAATAAATATAAAAATTATCCTATTAAAAAATCAACATGGTAAAAATGCTTTCTGGTAAAACTGTTTAGGTTTTATTTTGGAAAGCAGTATTTGTTCACCTATATACCTAAGTATTAATTTTGAAATATATTGAATTCTAATTTATATCAAACCATAATAAGTAACTCAAGATAGTGACTATAATCAATCCTTATATTATTTTGTTGAAATAACATTATGAACATGCACCTTAAAGGATTGTACACAGCCCTCAATTTGTAGTAACAAAGCAAGACTTGAAGAAGTGATATTTCCAAAGTAACATAACTAATATCGATTAAAATTAAAATGAAGTATTTTGATTCTGATGGCAGTGCACTTTCCAATACACAATACTGTAGGTGAAAGATGAAAGTATCCCCTGTTACTAATGAAAAATTTAAGATTCAGAAATATCCAAAGCTGTGATGTCAGCAATAGAAGCACAAATATCAACTACCCAGACCACCAGATTGCCAGCCCAGCACTGGATCAGCAAGGCCTGCATTTCCAAATGTTCATTTGTGAGTATCATGAATAATACTGAGTAAAATTTTTATACACTTATCAACAAATGAATAAATACATAAAGCCTCTCATGGAAGATTTGGTATAAATGATTTTATTAAGGAAAGTGCATGTCTCTGTATACTTTTCTTTCTACACTTAAAAAAAAAAACCCAATTACCTGAGTAAATCAGAATTTCCTTAGTGGTATGGGTTTGGGAGGCCAATAGGCTTGGATGCAAATCTATTCTTCACCGTCAATGGGTGTGAGCTTGGGCAGGCACCTCCCCTTTCTGTCATTTAGTTTTTCTACCTGTAACTTGGGATAATAATAGTACCCATTTCTGGAGTGAGAACTAAAGAAGATGATGTATGTAACTGATGAACGTAGAAAGCACTCAAAGAATGTTCACTATTATTAGCAACCTGAAGATACCCATAACGATGTACAATGCATGGTATACCAAGTAGTCCTGAATTTTGAAATCTGTTATTTTCTATTTATTATTATGTTTAATTGTGGCAAAATACATTTAATACAAAGTTTACCATCTTGTCCATTTTTAAGTATACAGATCAGCAGTGTTTAGTACATTCTTATTGTTGTACAACCATCACTATTCTCTATTTGCAGAATTCTTCATTTCGCAGAACTAAAACTCTGTACTCATTAAACAACAACTCTCCATTCCTTCCTCCCACTAGCCCCTAACAACCAACATTCTATTTTGCATTTCTATGAATTTCACTACTCTGGGTGTTTCATATAAATGGAATCATGTATTATTTATACTGGCTTATTTCACTTAGTATAACATCCTTGAGGGTTATCCATGATGTGGCGTGTGTTAGAATTTCCTTACTTATAAGACTAAATAATATTCCATTGCATATGTATGCCACATTTTGTGTATACATTCATACACTGATGGACATGTGGGTTGTTTTTACCTTTTGATTATCGTGAATTATGATACCATGAACATAGCTACATAAATAACATTTTGAGACCCTACTTTCAATTATTTTGGGTATACATCCAGAAGTGAAATTGCTTCATTAGATAGTAAATTTATTTTCATTTTTTTGGAGAATTGCCATATTGTTTTCCTAAGTGTCTACATCATTTTATATTCCCACTAACAGGGTTCAGGGTTCCAATTTCTTTACATCCTCACCAACATTATTATTTTCCAGTGTTTTTTTTTTTTGATAGTAGTCATCCTAATGGATTTGAGGTGGTTGAAACCTTTTATTTTTAATATAAGAGATCTTTGAGGATCTGTTTGTCATTTGTTATAGAAAGTGACTGTTAAACATACTCTGAATCTACTGTCATTGTTAGTTTGTAAAAATCACAGCAAAACACTGGGGAGATAATTCTAATACCTAAGGACTCACTGGTGTTCGCATGGCAACAATGGAATGAAATTATCACAAACTAGTAACTAAAATTTTTATTTCACAATTGTTAGGTTTGTATCATTGTCCTAAATTCTAGTTATTACATAAACTATATAACAATTGCAATAATAGGACTCAATTAATGTTGAGAAGATTAGGAAGCTTGAGTTTGTTTGTTTTATAGATGTCAATATTAGGATATCTTCTTGAAATTTCCACCATTGATTCCCTTTCGTCCCCCATTAATAGTGTATTGTGTAGATCCTGGAGTATTCTACCCAGCACTGGATACCGGAGTGGATTTTTTTCCCCCTACTTAATGTAAGTTTAAGGCTTTGTGCTTATTTTTTAAAAATCAAAACCAGGTATTTCATTCTTTTACTATTGATTCTTATATATATCTGCATATAGTGAGTACTATTTATAGAAATACATGTGCAATTCAGAAATATGTATTTCATTGTTAAAATAAAGATTAAAGCAGAAACTTATTTATTAGACTCTTAATTAATTTTAGAGAAAAATAATAATGAATAAGTTGTACTATGGGTTCTCATTGGGCAGTATCTATTTCTGGAACCACTAACCAATGATTGAATAATTAAGTCATTAATCCTTCAATGTGCTTAAGCTCTTAAATAAATGGGCACAGAGGATAAATAATTTTTAAAAAAAGTAAAAAACTAGCCACCAAAGCTTATTTTGTTGTCCCTCAAATTTACCTAGTAATTAGCTGGCATTTTTCCCATGATATGTTAAAGTCAATTAAATAGATGCTTTAGTCAGGATTGATAGTATCACAGTAAAGTTAAAAAGGAAGAATATGAATGCTTATGTTTTTGTTTACTTGAATGTAAAAGGAGAATCATTTTACCCTAACTTCTAGGATGTTTGGATCCATTTATGACAGTCTGCAAGCTTATCTTCTTATACATTTTTTTTGCATATTGTAATGTATGATGGGCTTATACCATGACAAAGATTGAAGATTAATATTGTGCAAAGAATACTCTCTTCCTATGACCTATTCAAAAATATCAATGAGAAGGTTTTTGGAAATCTTTTCTTATTCTACACAGAAGTGAAAATATGCTACAGGCCTTGGCTTCAAACTCTTTTAATTTCTTATTTAAGTCTTACTCCTTGTTTATAAAAAGAAGATAACTTTAAAATAGTGCTGTATGAACTAAATTTAACTAGAAATATGAAGCACCTTCTATATAATGAATGTACTAAAAATATTAATTCAGGGTCCCCCTCTGCATACAATATACATATTCAGAAGAGATGATTTAATTATGGTCAAAAGGAAAATTTGTGTGCTCCTGATTTTGTTTTAATTTGACTGTAAATGCCTTATTTATACATGAATATCACCTAAGATCACCTTGTTTACATTGGTATTACAATTTATCCATTTTATTTCAACTCAAAATTATCAGCGTAGACCACTTCTCTGTAGTCTATCAGGTGCTGAGGAGAGCTGCTTTAGAGTGAAGACTTTTAGATTATCTGGGACTCTTTTTTTTTCTGTTTGGTTACTGTAAGCAGAGTTGACAACTACCAGAAAAGAAAGTATTGTTCAGAAAGCCACAGCTGGGATTGCTGATGATATTATGAGGCCTTCAGCAAGCTGGGTTGAAAAGAGGAGGGGCTGATAGGGCTTCTATTCCAGATGGATCAGAGAGGCTCCCAGTGAGGGGAAGAGTGAGAGCTCGCCGACTCTTACGTACAGAAAGTAGGAGCTTTAAACACAGACAACTAAAACACTTCACTCCTCCATACATAACCACAAAAAATAATTTCAATAAAAGTAAGTCACTTTCTCAAGGATATCTTAGAAAATGTTTCTATTTGATCACATACTGATTTTTCCAGAAGTATTTCAAAATTTTATTAGATTATTAGGTATGAGTAAACGTACTAATGATTGAAATCCTTAATGTTGAATTTGAGTGATTGTAAAGGACATGAGACGTGAGCATCAATGCTGCGGTGGCGTGAGCACTGTTGCCTTCAGATTTTTAGAAGGTAGAGGGAGAATTTACCTAGAAATAAATGATCTTGCAATGTCCCCGAATACAGAGTTCTTAATTATAGCAATGCATTTCTATCTGTCTCATGACTCTGGATTTATCAACCTTCATCTTTATAGTTGTGATAATTGGAAATAACGAAAAATTGAAAATATAGTATTTAAATATTAAATCAGAGAGAACATCATTTTTTTCTTAAAATTTGTTTACAAGTTATCATTAAATGGAAAATCTCTTATTCTTGCTTTCCCTTTCCTCTCATGATAAAATTTAATAAAACCAAACACTGAATTGGGACACCAAATCACTAGCACCTTAAACTGTATTCACCTGGGCAAGCCATGTTAGTAAGTTAGGCTGCTGCAGTCATATCCTTGAGATACTCTGTGTGAGGCTGATGACTGACTTTACTCAAAAGAAAACCGGACATCCGGAAATTTCCATCCTTAGAAAGATCAAGTTGGCCCTTATGTGTAGAATCATCTAAGTGGGTAAAAGACAAGAGACAGCTTGGGAAGTGAGGAGGCTAAGGGAGAGGAGACAAGGTCCAGAACTGGGCAATGGCAAAGGAGCACTTCTTGCCCCTAGGTGACTTGCAACTCAGACTTTGTGTCCCTGCTTGCTCTCTTTGGTGGAGCATCAGCGTGATCTTACAATATAAACTCCATCAGGATTTTTCTGCATGAAATCCTCCCATGGCTTTATCAGCTAGAATACAATTCTCACTTCTCTCCATCTGGCTCTATCCAGTTCTCCAACCTGTGTCGTCTGGAGCTGCTCTCACCAAGCTCAATTACTCCAGCCAAACAAGTCTTTCTGTTCCTCAATCCTTCTTCCTTAGAGTCTTTGTAAATGTTCTTGTTTTCTCTTGGAATTTGCCCCCCCTCTCCCTTGCACTGTTTCCCATTCTCCCCTTCCCTCCTTCTCACTAAGGTCTCAGACCAAGAATTACTTAATTAGGAAGAAGTTTATTGATTAAACCCTGCTATTTTCTACCTCTGCTTCTTGCTTAGTTTCCTTCACATCACTTCACATTTGCCACCATTTTATTTATTCATTTACTTACACTGTGGGTCTTCTCTTTGGAAATTTTGGCCTGCCGTCTTGTTAGCCCACAAAGAGCATTGGCTTCATTGTAAAGCCATGAAGGAATTACAGAGAACAGTGGCTTACATGCTTCGTTCAGTACTCTAAAGCAGTAACAAATATGTGTTAAAAACTCACATGCTTTCTGTGTGAGTGTTGCTATTCTGTCCATTCTGCTTTTCTGTGGAGGGCTGTGACATGACGTTTATATGTTTTAGCAGAAAGTGTTTGTATCTCCTAGAAATGTGCAAAGGACAGCATTAATGAGTATATGCCCAAACATTTAACCATTCCGTATGCCTAAATTAAGGGCTTCCCTGGTATAAGGCACAGGTGCAACCTTTCTACTTATTTTACTTTATTTTCCTTTACTTTTTTGTCTGACATAGATGATCCTAACACCTCTGCACTAGAAGCTCTGTATCCTTTGGAGTGAAGCCCCTTCCGCTAGTTTCCTCAGATGCTGGCAAGACTTCAACTTATTTCTTTTCCTTTGCCAATGACAATATTCTCAATTTTTTAGTTCTTTTGAATATCCGTCCTACAAGGTTTACCTTGCAACAAATGCACATGCACACACACACACACACACACACACACACACACACTAAGTGTTCATGAGACCCATGTACTTGGCTCCAATTGGCAATAGAGTCAAAGCAGATGCTACACAGATCTTTGCTATATTTGTTATAGCCATGTCATCATAAATTTATTCCTATTACTTCTCTAATACATGTTAGTAGATACAAAAGCCTAAAGTCTTATGTTTTAAGTGGTTATTGGTATCACTTTTATAAAGTCTATAAACTTATACACGAGGGCCACAGCTCATATCTGATTGCTTATGTGCTAGCAATTTCAGTATAGCATGACATATTTTCTGTGGGTTGAACTGCTTAATTCCCTCACAGTGTATTTTGAGGTAGCTGGACTTCAAATTGTTCTACAAGTGCTTTTTAAATTGTACTTTGAATATTTTTCAAAAAGTTCTTTGAATGTTATTTTCCCACTAACATTTAAAAATCTATCTTAACCAAGGGATAACTCTCCGTATTTATCTTTCCAATAACACATTTTTTGGCTACTATTACATTTATCTTCATTCTTCTCTTAGACTCTAAAGTCACTGCACAGGAATTGAATCCACTAACTCAATCTAACTAGCAAGATCCCTACTTTTGTCTTATTTCCTTCATGGTTACTATGGGACACAGAAAGGCACATTGTAGATTATAAGTTATACAGGACAGACTTGAGGTAATCTATTCAGTGCCTCTTCAAAAACTTGCTACCCAAAATAAATTTTTACTATGGAGAGCATTATGTAAGATGATATTGTACACTGGAAAAATCTTGACTCTTGTGAGACAGAAACAGTAATGATATATCATAAAATACTCATTATCATGTTACTTTAAAATTTAATGATACACATTAGTGACCTTGATTGACTAGAAATTAATTCAAAATTGTACAAATAGAGGAAAAAACCCACTACTGTTATCAAATTTCAGCTTAGGTCCAAGAATGACCTGTCCAATATGATAAAGTTCTTACTGTCTTCAGAACATCAGAGAACTTACTATCCATGGTTTGGTCTTTGAAGTCACCATGACACCATTGCCTCTGATAAAAGAGTTTATTTATAACTTGCTCAGTTTATGTCCTTTCCCACTGAATCAGCAGGCTCTCTAAGGTTTGGGGATATAATTTCAAGGACTGTTAAACCTCTGTCAAAGTTTCCTTGGCCCCCTGAGGGGCCCTGTTTTTCAACATTCTCTTTGCTGAGACAAGACTTCTCAAGAAAGTGCTCAGAAAACTGACAGCTTCAAGTACCAGAGGTTTTGTAATTTGAAGTGGCATTTAATCTGAAAAATAACATTAGCAAATCAGCATATAATTGGCTTTCTATTTCCTTTTTCCCACCCCTTGTTTTTTTTTTTTTTTTTTTTTTCTCTCTTTCTCTCTCTTTGGTCAGGACAAGACTCAAGTCAAAATTATACTTGATACAATACAGCAATTTCTTCATCTCTTCAGAAGGATGTGCCTATCCACACAATTAAGTAGATGGAATATCATTCCCTCAGAAAAGTAGAAACAAGTACCTTTTAATAGGAATTATTTCTATTTCTAGTGTTCTTTTTACATTATCTCCATTGTTATTCATATATACACTGACATTTAAAGAAGTCTTTGCAAACAACTAAACTTTGTGAAAAAGTTAACAAAATATGTTTACAAAGAAAATATCACACAACCACTTTATTTCTGTATTTAATTGTTCTCGGGTCCCCTTATCATAGTTCAAGTTTTCTTGCTTTTTGGCTCTTGTACTCCACGTTATACTATCTTCACATTTAAGACTTGTCAAACTAGAACGTGGGAATTGCCCAAGGGGCTTCTATGAGATCCAGACCCTCTTAGTACCTCCCTAAATTATTCTTCTTCAGAATTCAACTTTCAACAGTTCATTTGTTAATACCCTTTCTCTATCTCTCTTTTTCTAAGCAAAGCAAGGTTTTATTACATATGAATCTAAATGTCTTTTGATGAGTTATTCTTTAAATTTGTATCACAATGATTTGATTGGCATTCACTACTCTGCATGAAATATATGTACACCGTATCATTTTCATCATATTCATCTCCACATGACTGTGCCATTCTACTGTTCCTCTTACTGCTGAGATCACGGAGGGCTATGAGGATACTGGCTTTGCTTGAGGTCACTGTTCCTGATGACAGAATAGGAGTTGGAAATCTGGACTCTGGTTTTATTCTACTAGTTAGTTTTGAGAGTCTTACTGCTGCTTCTTTA
Source organism: Gorilla gorilla gorilla (assembly GCF_029281585.2). Taxonomy (NCBI): domain Eukaryota; kingdom Metazoa; phylum Chordata; class Mammalia; order Primates; family Hominidae; genus Gorilla; species Gorilla gorilla. The sequence continues at coordinate 26,783,896 of NC_073230.2, forward strand.
ACAACAAATTGTTGCTTATTTTATCTTCAACAGAAGAGGTCACATTTGGTTGGTTCACATTGTTTTGATCAGGTTCTCAAAGATCTACTGAATGTCTACCTCCATATACAATTAAGGTTATGTTCTGCTGCTTGTTTTGTGTTTTGCTATTAGTTGCACAGGCTTTAAAATTTATTATTTATTCCCAGTTCCTTTTCTTTTCTTTTTTTTTTTTTTTTTTTGAGATGGAGTCTTGCTCTGTCACCCAGTCTGGAGTGCAGTGGCGTGATCTCAGCTCACTGCAACCTCCACCTCCCAGGTTCAAGTGATTCTCCTGCCTCAGCATCCTGAGTAGCTGAGACCACAGGAGCATGCCACCACACCCAGCTAATTTTTGTATTTTTAGTAAAGACATGGTTTCTTCACGTTGGTCAGGCTGGTCTTGAACTCTGACTTCAGGTGATCCACCCTCCTCAGCCTCCCAAAGTACTGGGATTACAGGCGTGAGCCACCATGCCCAGTCCACTTCCTCTTTTTAATAACTTGTCACCTGGAGCAAATTCCTCAATCTTTCGAAGTCACATTTTCCTTTTCATCTGTTCACTGGGTTCCCAATAACTTCATCATAAGATTGTTACTAATTTTAATGAGACACTTCATATAAAGTGGTCAGTAGTCAATAAGTGATGACTATTATTGTTAATAATAAGTAAGAGATATAAACTTTATTCTTAATTACATTGAAATCCAATTTGGGAAGTAAGAACTATATATTGAACTTATTTAAGAAATAGTAATAGTTACCAATTATTAAATATTAAATATGTAAATATAGTAAATATTTAAGTAGTAATATTTAATGATGTATGCTAGATATTGGGATAGCATTACACAAGCATCTCATTTAATTTAATTCTAATAATAAACCTATAAGAAGACATTATTTATCCTCATTTCTTTGGACAATGAAACTGAAGCTGGAAGAAAGTAAATTCCTTGCTCAGGATGTCTTAGTAATGAGACAGCCAGGTGGGAGGGGGTCCCTGGGGAAACTCTAACCACCCTGCCCACTGAGGTGGAGCCTCAGGTTTGCAGCAGGGAGGAGGCTGGCCCCTCCTCTTCCTGCGTGGAACCTGGGATTCAAGCTATGGTGGGTAAGCACTCTAGCAGGGACTTTGGCCTACTGAGACTCCCTGTTTCTCCTTTTCTTCCATTTCACCCAATCAAACCCTGTCTTACCATTCAAATTGTCTGCGAGCCAAAATTTTCATGGACATGGGACAAAGAACCCCGTCTTTAGCTGAACTAAGGAAAAGTCCTGAAACATTTTTGGCGCACAACATGGGGGCTGGAGAAGCGGTGAGTGAAATGGGGACTCAAAACTTCTCGCTGTTGCTTCTAAGCCTTTTCATCCTTGGACTTTCGAGGGTGGGGGAAACCATGCCCCCAACCCCCGTAGCTCCCGGGCCTTTTCCTTCCTTTTTGGGGACCCACCGGTGAGCAGCGGCTCCCACCGTTTCCCACTCACTGCTGGGGCTGGGACGCATGACCCCAAGAGTCCTGCACAGGTGGCTGGCTGGTTCCCAGCTACTGGAGGCTGCCCCAGCCTTCCCCTTCCATGGCCAAGGGGTTTAACTGTATCGGACAGTAAGCTTAAACTTAAGCTTAAACTTATCTTCCTGGTGGAGGAACCACTTGCATAACAATAAGAGGTTCTTTCCCATGCACTTTTAAACTGTTTCTTTTCTTTCCCCTTCTGTACCCTGTCAGCAAGTTAACTTTTACAATTTTATTTTCTTTCTAGAGATTTTGTTTTGTTTTGTTTTGTTTTGTTTTGTTTTGTTTTGTTTTGAGATGGAGTCTCGCTCTGTCCCCAGGCTGGAGTGCAGTGGCGCCGTCTCAGCTCACTGCAACCTCGGCCTCCCGGGTTCAAGTGATTCTCCTGCCTCAGCCTCTTGAGTAGCTGGGACTACAGGCACATGCCACCACCCCTGGCTAATTTTTTTGTATTTTTAGTAGAGACTGGGTTTCACCGCATTAGCCAGAATGGTCTCGATTTCCTGACCTCGTGATCTGCCCGCCTCAGCCTCCCAAAGTGCTGGGATTACAGGCGTGAGCCACCACGCCCTGCCTAGAAGCTGTTTTACTAGGCCAGGACCCCCTCACCCCCGACCCAACTAGCACTGTTTATATTTTCTGCAAAGTTGTGGTTGTGAAATCAAGCCTCCATCTTATTTTACACCCTGAGGGCATGGCTTGTAACTCCGGTGGCAAGGCTTTGTTTAGCAATCCTGCTTGAGGGGATGAGCCCTCTCAGGTTCAATATCTGCATGTTTTCCTAGCCCTGTCTCTTAAAGGGCCTCACCCAGTGACTGGGTTTTCTTCTGCCTGTATGTGTGTGCACTGTGTGCGATGTCTGTAAAAAGATCTTTAAATAATTTGGCCAGAAGAAAAGCGCTGGGATCAAGTATTTTGTTAAGGGAAGTTAAAAGCTATGGTACCTTTCATTTCACGTGACAGTGACTTCAATCTTTGAGAAATAAAAACAGCCCTAAAGACTTGGTAAAATGCAGGTCAGATGCTAGGTTGGCTAAGTGTTTTGAGGCTACAAACTGCTTTTTAGGTTTTGAGAATTATTTGACTTTCTGGCTTCACTATTGGTAAGGCCCCGGGGCATATGAACTAAAACACACCCTTAACTAAGAAGGTAAACCTTGGCTCCACTTAGCACACAATTAAAGCAATTTACCAAGTTTTACCTTAAAATTAAAACTTGCAGAAATTACTATTACAACTCCTAGTTATAATTGAAACTACTGAAAATAGATTTACATGCAAGGGGTATAAGAACAGAAAAATGTGTTTTATAGTAAAAGGTTATAAGGAGGCATGGAAATGTAAACTTTGGCCTAGGGTTAAAGGATTGTTTTGAGTTAGACAGGAAAAGCTGAAGGTTCAGAGAAGTGGTAGAAGAATTGTGGAAATTAATCTTGCAGAAGAGGTTCTTTGTGTGGACATATTGACTAAATTCGAAGAGGATTTAAAAGATTTTTGCTTCTTTAAAATTTCTGAGTAATTGTTTTGGCAAAATAAATAACATGGTAATCTGGAATTCTGTTTCATAATATCAAGTGTTTTAAACCTCGAACATATTTGACAGCCTTCCCAAAATCAAACTTCAGTTTCAAAATCGTCTTCCCTGGCACCTGGCTTTTCACATACTTCAGAGAGCCCGTGAAGTGTCCAGAAAAGAGAGGTAAACAGGATTGACATGTTTAGATACATGAGATTGCCAAAATGATGTTAAATCTTCTTTAGGTATATTTTTGTGAATAATGCTAATATATGTTCCAAAATTGTATGGGATTTATAAAATTCTAATGGCTAAGTATATGCCATCAATAATAATTAGGGTTGTTAAGTTATTGTAGACCACAGAGATAACCAAACGTCTTTGTCAATTGTGTTTCTAACTGTAACTACCCTGGACATTATGCTATTCACAGACAATTGTCTTGTTTTAATCCTTTTCAAAGACGGTTTATAATGAGCTATAGAACTTTTAACAGGTGCTCTCAAATACAGGCTTCTGATAACTTTAGAGACTGTAACATTAGAATAAAGGAAAATGTATAGGACATAAAGAGCTGAAATGCTCATGAATATCAAGCAAAACAAGAATTAACTAATGGCTGACCTCAGAAAGCTGAAGCAACATTTCTGACTTGCTTAGAATATCGCTGATCCGTGTTTTGTTTTTCAGAGTCAAGGAAACTGATTTTGAACTGATTACAGCCTTAATAATTAAGTAAGGTATATACTAATGTGATCAAAATTTGGAGCACGTTTGTTCTGTCTACCTCATTCTTCTAGAATTTGGAAAATATCTGTGAGTATTCTTTTTATTTTTTTTTTTGAGACGGAGTCTTGCTCTGTCGCCCAGGCTGGAGTACAGTGGCGCTATCTCTGCTCACTGTAGCTTCTGCCTCCTGGGTTCCACTGATTCTCCTGCCTCAGCCTCCTGGGTAGCTGGGATTACAAGCGCACGCCGCCATGCCCAGCTAATTTTTGTATTTTTAGTAGAGACAGGGTTTTGCTATGTTGACCAGGTTGGTCTCAAACTCCTGACCTCAGGTGATCTGGCCACCTCCCAAAGTGCTGGGATTACGGGCGTGAGCCACCACCCCTGGCCTCTGTGAATATTCTTATTCTTATGGCAATATAGTTGTTTGCATCAGTGCAGTAAGAATCCATTTTTGTTTTGCAATAGGACACATTGGAGAAAGTGGTTATTTTACCAAGGCTTTGACTGGAAGGGTATGCTTCCCTTTAAGGAGTCAAGCTCGACTCATAGAGCCAATAAAAGCTCATAGGACTGAGTTGTTTAAATAGACTTTAGTCTATTTAACTAGACTAAAGTTAATGGGGAAACTGGCCTCTTACCCTTTCCTACACAGTCCTGAACAGGGTTCCTGACTGTGGTCAGTAAAGACTGTCACTTTCTAACAGGTGCAGGAGCTCCAAGTTTATCTTGGGGCCTTAGGAGGAGAGGATCACCCACCTCGCTGGTATTTGAGGATGCAAACCCTTGGCTGGGCTGAGCTTTAAAAGGTCTTATCAGTGATTCCTTGTGGAACACACTTCCATCAAAGCCAATCCAAAAGGCTTATGTAGAAATAATTATTCTTGCTATACTTTATGCAAGTAATGAGGTCAAGTATAAGACTAAAGTCTATTAAACAACTCAGTCCTAGGATCATTTGTTTCTTAACGAAACAGAGGACTGGAGAGAGAGAAATTATGTTTAAAAACTTATATAGTTGTCATTAAATTCTAAACCCACTAGTTGTTTTTAAGTTTTTGCCTGCATTTTAGACTAACCCTGCTTGTTCCTGTGAACCTACCAAGAATCTCTGGCTGCAGCTCAGAAAGAACAAAAGGGATGGATAATGTAGAAATCTGGATTAATATTTTAGTTCTGAGCAGTTATCCTGCAAAGTCTGCCATGTGATGGAATAAACAGGGAATAAATGGGATGCCCATCATGCAAAGGTTTCCTTTTTGGGAAAGTAAGACCAAGGGAACTAACCAAAGCCAAGCACCATACACCCAAATCCTAGCAAGCATAACTGTAGCTACTAGTTACCTGGTGTGTCACAAGACATCCTTTCCTCTCCCTTTTTGGAGGAGGACTCAGTTCCACAGTTTCACCTTAGCATTTGGCTTATAAGGAGTTAGCATTTAGCTTATAAGGAGTTAATGCAACCCCCACCCAGAGACATATTTTTGTCCCAGAGGTCAATTCCAGGCTTCTGGTCAAAGCCCTAGAAAGAAAACTGGATCCTAGGAATCCACAGGAAGATGGCAACAGAGGGTAAAAGGCACAGCACAGGTGAGCGTGGTTGAAAGAATTTCGAAAAAATAATTGACCACTGTTGGTTTAGAAAATCCTCCTCCTTAGAGGAGTTTTTGCAAAGGAACTTTTGGAGAAGTAGTTATTCCAGAATGTGGGGAAAGATTCTTCCATTCTGGTGTGTACTTTGTTAACAATTAGACATTTTATCCTAAATATATTAACTTAGAGATTCCATTTACAAAAGAAATCACATGTTTTTGGATCTGATAATAAAGGAAAAATCGACTTGATCATGCTAATAATGACCAAAGTATCTGGCAATTACAACTTTTTGTTTATTTTGTGCAATATTATCACATATGTGAAAGTCTTAGGAATTATTCAGTTCAACTAGAAAAAAATTATGAGGCAAATGAAGAATATAGTCATTTAATGTTAATTATAAATATTAAATGTGGTATTAAACAGGAAGTATTGGGGAAAGTTTTGATTCTCCTGTGCCAATCCTTCTTTCTCCCATTAAGTGTATGTATCCCCTAGTGCATAGTACTGGGCTTCTCTATTAACTCCCATACTTATATCCCTGAGGAAGTCATCTGTACATACGGTTTACATTTTGTCAATATCCACAAAATCATTTGTTGAGATTTTTGTTAGGATTGTGTTGAATGTGTAGATTAAGCTGGGAAGAACTGATATCTTGACAATATTGAGTCTTCCTATCTATGAACATGAAGTATCTCTTTATTTCTTTTTTGATATCTTTTATCAGTGTTTTATAGTTTTCCTCATAGATGTTGAACTTTTTTTTTTTTTTTTTTTTTTTTTTTTTTTGAGACGCAGTCTCGCTCTCTCTCCCAGTCTGGAGTGCAGCAGCGCGATCTCGGCTCACTGCAAGCTCCGCCTCCCGGGTTCACCCCATTCTCCTACCTCAGCCTCCAGAGTAGCTGGGACTACAGGCGCACGCCAGCACGCCCAGCTAATTTTTTGTATTTTTAGTAGAGATGGGGTTTCACCGTGTTAGCCAGGGTGGTCTCAATCTCCTGACCTCGTGATCCACCTACCTCGGCCTCCCAAAGTGCTGGGATTACAGGCGTGAGCCACTGTGCCTGGCCGTTTTTTTATATTTATACCTAAATATTTCATTTTTTAGCTGCTAAAGTAAATGGTAATGTATATTTAATTTTAAAGTTCACTTTTTCATTGCTGGTTTATAGGAATGTGATTGACTTTTGTATATTAACTTTGTGTCTTGCAACCTTCTGTCATTGTTTATTAACTCCAGGAGGGTTTTTTTGGTCAGTTATCTCAGGTTTCCTAAATAATCATATCATCTGCAAAAAACAGCGTTATTTCTTCCTCCTCGATATGTAATGCTTTTTCTCAGTGGTTTATCTATAATTTGCAATATACGTTGAAAACTAATCAAAGTTAACTTTCAAATAACACTATACTGCTTCACAGGTAGTGGAAGTATCTTATAACAAAACATTCCTAATTCTTCCCTGTCATCCTGTGTATCATTGCTGTCATTCCTTTCACTATACGTAAGAAGATACAAGTATTTATATCTATATGCATACATAATCTAATACATTGTGGCAAATATTTTGAATCAAGTGTTATCTGTTAAATCAATTAAGAAAAATATAAATTTTAACTTTACCCTTATTACTTCTCTAATGTTCTTCCTTTCTTTCTGTAAATCCACATTTCTGATCTATGTCAGTCTCCCTTTCTCTGAAGAAATTTCTTTTAACATTTCTTTCTGGGCAAGTTACTGGCAACAAATTCCCTCAATTTTTGTTTGCCTGAGAAAGTCTGTTTCTCCTTTACTTTTTAATGATAATTTTTCAAAGTACAGAGTACATAAAGTTATTTTCTTTCAACATTTCAAATCAGTCTACTCTCTTATTGTTGGCATGGTTTCTGAGAAGATGTAATTCTTATCTTTCCTACTTGATAAATAAGTTGATTTTTTTTTATCTTTGATGGTCTGTAGTTTAAGAATGATATGCCTAGGTGCAGTTTTCTTGTCTTTCTTTCTCTTTCTTTCCTTCCCTTCCTTCCCTCCCTTCCCTCCTTCCTTCCCTTAGCCTGCTTGGTGTTCTCTGAGATTTGTGTTTTTGTAGTTTGCTGTTTGACCTTAATTTGGGGGACATTCTCACTCATTATTGTTTCGCGTGTATATTCTGTTCATTTCTCTGTTTCTACTTCTGCTTGTATTTTCATTACACATATGTTACACCTTTTGTAGTTGTCCCACAGTTCTTAGATATTCTGTTCTTTTTTTTTCCAGACATTTTCCTTTTGGCTTTTCAGTTTTGGAGGTTTTTTCTTCAGAGCTCCTCAAGCCTAGAGATCTTTTCCCAGCTGTGTGCAGTCTGTAAATAAGCCCATCAAAGGCCAGGTGTGGTTGCTCTCGCCTGTAATCTCAGCAGTTTGGGAGGCCAAGGCAGGCGGATCACGAGGTCAGGAAATCGAGACAATCCTGGCTAACACAATGACACCCTGCCTGTAATCCCAGCTACTCGGGAGGCAGAGGCAGGAGAATCGCTCGAACCGGGAGGCAGAGGTTGCAGTGAGCCAAGATCATGCCACTGCACTCCAGCCTGGGCGACAGAGCGAGACTCCGTCTCAAAATAAATAAGCAAGCAAGCAAGCCAATCAAAGGTATTCTCTATTTCTCTTATAGTATTTTTAATCTCTATAAAAGAGATTATAGAGATTATAATTCTTTTTTATTCTTTCTTAGAATGTCCATCTCTTTACTTACATTATTCATCAGTTCTTGCTTATTGTCTACTTACTTTTTCTATTAAAGCCCTTAGCATATTAATCATAGTTGTTTTAGGTCAGGAACATTGGCTCACATCTGTAAGCTCAGCATTTTGGGAAGCTGAGGCGGTTGGATCACTCAAGCCCAGGAGTTCAAAATTAGTCTAGGAAACAAAGTGAGACCCTGTCTCTACTAAAATTTAAAAATTGGGGTTTGGTGATGTGTACCTGTGGTCCCAGCTACATGGGGAGCTAAGACAAGGGGATCCCTTCAGTCCAGGAGGTGAAAGCTGCAGTGACCCATAGTCATGCCTCTACATTCCAGCCTAGATGACAGAGTGAGCCCCTGTCTCAAAAAATATATATATAGTTGTTTTAAATTCCCAGTCTGATAATTCCAACTTCTACTGTATCTGACTCTGATTCTGATGCTTGTTCAGTCTCTTCAAACTGTGATTGGCTTTTTAGCATACTTTGTAATATTTTGTTGAATGGTGAACAGGATGTAGTGAGTAAAAGGAACTGCAATACACAGGCCTTTAGTACTGTGGTGGTAATGTGTTGGGGCAGGGCAAGTGTTCTGTAGTCCTATGATTATGTCGTAGTCTTTTGATAAACCTGTGAAGCTGGAATATGAACGTCACTGGGGCATCTCCGTCCCCTGACCCTAGATGGGACAGGATGGCTAGAGGGGGTTGGAGTTGGGTTTTTTCCTAACTTACCTAAGGTAGGTTAGGCTCCAGTAAAATAGTTTCTCCTAAGAGATGACTTTTTTTTTTTGAAGAACAGAGTGCTCTGGTGTATTTCAAAATGGTTTCTTTTCCTATATCCCTGCTAGAAGCAAAAGGTATTTTCTCCGGTTTTCACTGTGAGGACTTGGTAGAGCTCCTGGAGGTAAATCTCACAAGAGTGTGAGGTTCTCCATGTCTAGGTTTCCCTGGAATTTTTAACTCTCAAGAGTTACTCCCTCTGAGCCTCCAGCAGTTCATCACAGTGCAGGTTTTTCTACCCTGGAACTAATTTCCACGGAGGTTCCTGTTGATGGGTTTCTGCCCTACTAAGTTGTGAGTCTCTGTATCTGCCTGTCTGTGTCTCCAATTTTGGGGTCAGTCATTTGCCCTGTGGTCTCACTTCTCTCATGGGTCTAAGAAGAGTTGTTGATGTTTCAGTTCACCTTTTTACTTGTAGTGGAGCGGCCACTTCCAAGCTCCCTACATGCCAGACTGGCCACGATTAATTTTAAGACTCTTTTCTCAATTGCTCCCTCACCAGTAGAAATGGAATTTGCTTTCAAATCAGACAGAATTGATATCAGGTCCTACTACTTTTGCTAGCATGTTCTTAAATAAGTTAATTGACTTTTTGAGGATTCAACATCCTCATTTTAAAATGAAGGATAACAATACTCACCTGAGAATTATTTCTGGGCTGTAACAGACTTTCAGTATTATCATTTAGTGTTAATTCAACTAACGGTTTGGCCCAATGTAAATACATTTTCTTGCTTATCACATGCCATTCGCTCTGTGCTGAAAAAAAAAATTCAAATCACTGTATAATTTTTTTCTTGCACTGGTATAGGAATGCCTAAAATTTTTATTTTGTAAAAATAATACTCTATAACCACCATAGTCTTGCTTAATTTTTACAGTGAAAAAGAAAACCAAACAAAACACCCTGCTCTCAATATATGCTTATAGGAATTATATGTTTAGGTAATGATGGCTTTGTAAGTCAATTTATATTATAATCAGGAAAAGAATGAAAAGTTTTGATGTCTAACTTCAAAGCTCATTCCTTTGTAGTTTGATAAAGATGATATCATATCTTCAGAATGTTAAATGGAACAATTCTATTGAGGCCTAGGTTAGTTCCTGATTGTACTCAGGGTCTATCAGTTTTGAAGCTGATTTTTTTTTGTCATCTAATTGACATGTCTCAGGATGGTATTTAAGGAATGCCTGAAAGCAATGCATAAATAAATCTGCCAGATTCTCAGTTCTGAAAGACCTTTTGTAATAAGGCAAGCCATATTATTTTTTTACAGTACGTAATTTGCCTGTTATGTTTCAAAATTAGAGAGCTTAAATTTTATGAATCTCTTGATACTCTTATTATGTCAGCTGAAACAAAAATCCTTTCACTCAAAGGTAGTAATAAAAAGATGCTGTTCAATTATAATCATTTCTGCCAATGGTCAAATGACAATTGCTAGAAAGGAAAATAATTTAACAAAGTAAAATGATATGGGCAAGAACCAGTGGGGATTTAATTCTTGCTGTAAACTATCCAAAACCTTTCATTGTTTTTTCCTTTGCAAATGCTGTTGCTTGCACTCATTCCTATATAGGAATTCCATGTTTTCTCAAAAAAAAAAAAAAAACCTTCAAAAAGGAGTTTATTTGTTGATGAGTTATGTCATTAATATGGACCAGGCACTGTGTAAGGCACCACACTTACGTAAGTGAATAAATCAAACATGGTAACCTTCAAGATGCACCAGGTTAGAGTCAATAGAAGACAGAGAAAAAACCCAATGTAAAGAGCTTAAATTTTGATTATGCAGAAAAATAACATGTGTGATATTTTAGCACCTTCTTTTAAGATTAAAAATAATATTACATATGAAAACATATCCAGATAATAAGTAAGTAGTATGTTTTATATTTCCCTGCCTTGGCCTCCCATTTTCTCATTCTCTCTCAGCTCATCTTCTGTCTGTACTTCTAGATCTCATTTGCCCATTCATTTATCCACATATAACATATTTTTACTAAATTTTAAGGAGGTGACAGTAATTTTTATAATAAGTGCAGATCTTAATAGAAAAGAACACTAACATCTACCAGATTATAACCTCAGTTTAGAGGCTACACCCTCAGTATATAAAACTTGTCTGCATTTAATAATTAGGATTCATGATCCTTTTGAGTTAGGACTCCAAATTTCTAATTGCTGGGATGTGCATGTTTAACATTGTCTGGTATTTCTTTTTTCTTTCTTTCTTTCTTTTTTTTCTTTTTTTGAGACGGAGTTTTGCTCTTGTTGCACAGGCTGGAGTGCAATGGTGCAAGACGCAATCTAGGCTCACCGCAACCTCGGCTCACTGCAACCTCTGCCTCCCGGGTTCAAGCGATTCTCCTGCCTCAGCCTCCCGAGTAGCTGGGATTATAGGCATGCGCCACCATGCCCAGCTAATTTTTGTATTTTTAATAGAGACAGGGTTTCTCCATGTTGGTCAGGCTGGTCTCAAACTCCCGACCTCATGTGATCCGTCCACATTGGCCTTCCAAAGTGCTGGGATTACAGGCGTGAGCCCCCATGACCGGCCCCATTGTCTGGTATTTCAATGGCTTTGTTGCATTATGCTACTTTGTAAAGTGTCAGCTGGGCTATGCTGAAGTATACTTTCCCAGAACACCACTTTCTGTATATACCTGGTTAACATAGGTCACACGAGTTGTATTTGTCATTTTCCCTCTGGCCAATCTCCAGACTGCCATCTGAGGCCTTCCTTGACTATCCAGTCTTCAGCCAACAGCTTGAGTAGATCCCTAGCAAACAACAGAGGCAGCTTAGACAACCCACAGTATTATGAGTGAAGAAAGTGTTTTTGATTTAAGTCACTAAGTTTGAAGTAGTTTTTTATGCAGATGTATATAATAAAGGGGAGAGGAAAAGCCATAAATTGGAATAATACTAGTTGTAATTATTCTGGCAAAAATAGATTAAATCCTTTAGGTCCAGTGTATAAAAATTCTATTTTGCAGGCCAAAATGTAGAGTACTAGATGAAATTTCAAGTGTGATGAAAGTAATTAGTTGAAGGAAATATGGTGGAAAATAGTGTTCTTATAATGTTTCTAAGTTGGCTTGAATATGATGTACTTCAAACTGAAATTTTATTTCAGAGGTGAAGAGTCATACAAACACTATTCTAAAATTTTAAGGCCGGATATGGTGGCTCATTCCTGTAATCCCACCACTTTGGGAGGCCAAGGAGGGCAAATCACTTGAGGTCAGGAGTTCAACACCAGCCTGGCCAACATGGTGAAACCCCATCTCTACTAAAAATACAAAAATTAGCCAGGTGTGGTGGCACGTGCCTGTAGTCCCAGCTACTTGGGAGGCTGAGGCAGGAGAATCTCTTGAACCCAAGTGGCCGAGGTAGCCGTGAGCCGAGATCATGCCACTGTATTCCAGCCTGGGTGAGAGAGTAAGACTTCGTCTCAAAAAAACCATAAAAATAAAAAAAATAAAAAAAAATGTTAAAAGATGTTATACATGGAGGATTGGTTCCTCAACCCCCTCGTGTATACCAAAATCCACACATACTCAGGCTCTGCAGTCAGCTCTGCATAGCACATGAATAGGAAAGGTCAGCCCTCCATGTAGGTAGGCTATATCCTTCAAATGTTGTATTTTCATGTATAACGTTTGGTTGAAAAAAAATCTGTGTATAAGTGGACACATGCAGTGCAAACCCCTGTTGTTCAAGGGTCAACTGTAATTCAGTTTTAAAGGTCTTTAGATATTTATTCATCATAATAAATACTTTTTAAGTTATTTGTTTTATGTAACATGGAATTGGATAGAATCTATTCAATTGGAATATCTCGTGAAACATTTTATACCACTTAAATGGCATATCCCATAGTTCTTTTGTGTTAAACATTTACCGGACTTATATTTCTTTTGATTTTCTTATATTTTTCATTTAAAATCCTTGTTCCATATAGACCTGTGCTTTTCATAGCATGTAACACTGACCATCTGTATCAGAAACAACTAGACTGTTTGAAATGCAGATGTTTGGATCTACCTTAGAGCTTCTGAAACAGAGGCTAGGGATGTGTTTGGAAATTTTCTTCCTTAGCAAGTGTTCATATAAATTCTAGAGTTTAAGAATTTTTGCTATAGACCTGGCACAGTACTAGGTACTAAAAAAGTGTTTTTTAAAATGAATGATAAATTTAGCTGAAACTCCAATTTTAATATAAAATTTGTCTAAAGAATTTATGTAGCAATAGTTCATGCCAACATTCCCAAATAAATCAATCTCTTAAAGTTTGTTACATTGAATGGATATTTTTTCAAGTAAATAGTTGAATACAGTGGAACAATTATGTTTTTATTTGTATAGCTAATTTTTAAAAAATTACTGGATAATTTTCCTCTAACTATTTAGTATAACACTGCATAGATAAAGCGTGGTTTACTATGTAGTTACCATTGCAATACCACAAGTTACCCACCAAGCTGGGTCTATGATAACTAGGAAACCACCTCTAACTGTCAAGTAAGAATTAAAATGAGGAAAGCAGAAGGTCCTGGCCAAATGAAAGGGATTTTGGAGATTGATATTGAAGTTCTTAAACTTGTATCTGTATGGCAGATGTGTGTACAGACTCCGTATAAAACTGAAATTCATAATAACTTAAATCTAAGTACTTAGCAATTTTGCATAAGCCCATCTCTATTTTTAAAACAAAATGATGAAACAAGTTTTAAGGCAGACGTCATCATCATGTTAATACCTTGAGGGAGGAATTGGAAACAGCAATAAATAAACTCTGCATAGATGTTAGTTTAAAAATGCAATGGTAGAAATGATCTAAAGAACATCTGAGGAGCATGATTAAAATGGAGTCTTGTGTGGTCTGGAAGAAATAAAATGCTCAACAGAGCTTAGCCATTCCTCAAGGGTGAGTCCTTGACTTTATAAATATTTCATTAATTCTGCCCCAACATAGTAGCAAACTATAGTGTGAACTAAACTCTAAGAATCAAGAATAGAAGAATGTTACTTGTAGCTTAGAGAAACAGCAATACCCCTTCCTACTGTGTCTGTACTCTGCTTTGCATATTCATAGTTGCTTCTGTTATCCACTCAAGAGAGTAAAATTACCAAGGCTTTCCTTTTATATGTATTTGATCCCAATTCAAAAATTAAAAATGAGAAAAATTCCTTACACCTTTTCAAATCAACTAAACAGTATTTTCTAGCAACAAAGACCAGTGACAACCATAATTTCAGGAACAGGTACACAATTGGAAGGAGAGGAGGCTGCGTTTACCTTTCTGTTGCCTTGAGGTTACCTTGAGGTTACCTATAGCTGTACCAAGGAGAAATTCCCAAACGAATCCAAACTAAGCAGATGTCTTTTTTTCTGTTGAGAATATGTTTCTTAGTCATGAAGCTTCCATTGAGTGTGTGTCATCCGGAGTAGAAACATGTTTTCCAGTCTGGTTTGTAGATTTCTCAGAGCCCTTTTTGATCCTTTTAATTTTATTAACTGAAGTGGAAACCTCTTGACATCAGAATTTTTGCAAAGTTTATTCCATATTATAGCTCTTGAAGACCTTTAACTGCCTAGGAGTTGATCCAGATTGTCACCTAATGAATAAGAAAATCTTCCAAAGTTCCTAGCATTTGAAGCCATTAGTTGCCATAAACTCAGAAATGATTATATTATCCTTGCAAAAACAAATTAAAACCTTAGGTTTATTCTACTATTTTTCCATTATAAATAGGGGCTTTCCAGCATCACTAAAGAAGTACACTTGCCAAAAATGTTAAATCTGTCATTTCTTTGGACCAGTTTACAGAAAATACAAGGTATAGAGGAACAAGTCAAACAACAGAATAAGCAACCAATTAAAAAAGAAAAAAAAAACAACAGAAAATGAGACCACCTACAAGTCCCAGTCTTTTCAATAAGCTGATATATTGAATAAAAGACAAGTTGAGGAAGGGAAACTTTAGCAAATTCAAAAAGATTTTAGAGACAAAACAACCAGATGAAATATATAGTCCTTGAATGAATCCTGTTTTGAATAAACTAGCTATAAGACGTAACTCTGGAGCCATTGCAGAAATTTAAATATGTACTGGATATTAGACAATAAAGATGTTCCCCTTTATCCTTGGTTTTGCTTTCTGAAGTTTCAGTTACTAGCCATCAACTATTATCCAAAAACATTAAATGAAAAATTCGAGAAATAAACAATTCATGTTTTAAGTTGCATGCCATTGTGAGTAGCTTGATGAAATCTTGTGGCGTCTCACTTTGTCCTGCTCTGGACATGAATCACCCCTTCCTCCAGAAAATCCATGCCCTCTATGCCACATGCCCCTGAGTCACTTACAAGTCCTCTCAGTTATTGATCAACTGTCGCAGTATCTCAGTGCTTGTGTTCAATAATGCTTATGTTACTTCATAATGGCTCCAAAGTACAAGAGTAGTGATGCTGGCAGTTTGGATATGCCAAAGAGAAGCCATAAAATGCTTCCTTAAGTCAAAATGTGAAAGTTTTGCACTGATTAAGAAGAGAAAAAACATCATATGCTGAGGATGCTAAGTTCTAAGGTAAGAATTAACTTTCTATCTGTGAAATTGTGCAGAAGGAGAAATTCATGCTAGTTTTGCTGTTGTACCTCAGACTCCAAAGGCGAAGCCGCAGTGCTTGATCAGTGCTTAGTTAAGATGGAAAAGGTATTACATTTGTGGGTAGAAGACATGAATAGAAATGATGTTTGATTGATGGCAGTGTGTTGAGCCAGAAAGCATCGATCCTATGTAAAGGAAGACTTTAGCAATGGGATCTCCTGAAACAAGTGACACGGAGCGATTTATTTCACATAAGGGGTGGTTACTAAGATTCAGGAACACAGAAGGTCAGTAGTAGCCTAACACTACATCACTATGTCATTTACCTCACTTCATATCATCGGATAGGCATTGTATCATCTCACATCATCACAAGAAGTAGTGTAAGTACAGTACAATAAGATATTTTGAGAGAGGGAGAGAGGGCACATTCCCATAACTTATTACAATATATTGTTCTAATTCTGTTTTCTTAATTATTGTTAATCCTTACTGTGTCTAATTTATACATTAAACATAAGTATGTATGTACTTATAGGAAAACACATAGTATATATGGGGTTTGCTACCTTCTTTGGTTTCAGGCATCCACTGGAGGTCTTAGAACATATCTCCTATGGGTAAGGGAGGACTATATTTAAAAATTATTACTTTGTCACGTTTGATAAAGATGTTGTGATAATTAAGTTTATGTCTCGACTGGGCTAAGGGATAGCTGATAAAACATTCTGTTTCTGTGAGGGTAATTCCAGAAGATATAGCATTTGAATGTGTAAACTAAGTGAGGAAGATCACCCTTACCAATGGAGGTGGCCGTCACTCAATTCCTTGAGGGCTTGAATAGAACAAAAAGGTGGAGAAAGGTCAAATTTGCTCTATCTGCTTGAGCTGTACCATCCGTCTTCTCCTGTCCTTGGACATTAGTTCTCTTGGTTCTCAGGCCCCTTTGAACTCCCATTTCTCAGGCCTTTGGACTCTGTCTGGGTGCATTAGTCTATTCTCACATTGCTATAAAGAATTACCTGAGACTGAGTAATTTATAAAGAAAAGAGGCTTAATTGGCTCTTGGTTTCACAGGCTGTATGGGAAGCATGGCTGGGGAGGCCTCATGAAACTTATAATCATGGTGCAAGGTGAAGAGGAAGGAGACATGCTATACAAGGCCACAGCAGGAGGAAGACAGTGAAGGGAGTGGTGCTACACACTACAAACAACCAGATCTTGTAAGAACTCACTGTCACGAGAACAGCAAAGGGGAATTCTGCCCCGTGATTCAATCATTTCCCACCAGGCCCCTCCTCCAACATTGGGGATTACAATTCAACAGGAGATTTGGGTGGGGACACCAAACTATGTCACTGGGACTTAACACTATTGGCTCACCTGCTTCTCAGGCCTTGGGGATTAAATGGAACTTCACCACTGGCTTTCCTGGGCCTCCAGCTTGTAGATACCAGATTGTGGAACTTCTCAGCCTTCATAATCGTGAGCCAGTTTCTCATAATCAGTCTTTTTCTATGTATGTATATGTATCCCATTGTCCTGGTTTCTCTGGAGAATTCCAGTCTATACAAGTGTCACAGTCATATAGAAACATAGCTTACTTTCTAAATATATGTACCTTAATATTTAAAGATAAAATGTCATGATAAATGTAATTAAAACAGGTAAGCAAAAAATATCAATTTGATTGATGAAGCAAATATGGCATAGTATTTATTAATGATTAAATCTCAGTTTTAATTATATGGTTTCATTATACTATTTCGTATCTAATTTTTTGAAAATGATAGTAAAATTAAAAAAGACATACATAACCTTTCATAGTGCATTAATTATTTAGAATTTTTTGAATGAGAATAGGCTTTATATATAATCTAGAAAGTATGAGTTTTAGTAGCAAAGGATGTTTACCTTAATATTTAGAGATCTGCATTCAAGTAAAATCATGGATAAGAGTCTAGTCCAATTGCTTTTCACTCTCAAACCAGGATTTAGTCAAGGACTTTTCAATCCTATTTAAAATAAGAACAATAATCCTTGTCACCCTCCCATGTCAAAGAGGTGTTATAATGATGAATGAGCTCCAGGAATAGATTTAGCCTGCTGATATATTTGTAACCCATATGGCTACATCACCCTTTGACTTTTCTAAGAGGAATGGAAAATCGCTACATTTGGTATGCCACAAATTAAATTTCTGTCAAGTTTGGCTTTAAAAACCACTCTTCTAGCAACTCAGGTTTTCATAAGCTGGCAAAGAATCTTCATAGGATCCCAAGGAGGTAACTAATGTTGTAACACTAGTAGTGAATGATTTTGTGTAAACTGAAATAAAACATTGTTGGCATTTGAAAAAGAACTACTTTTTCTTTTAAAAAATAGCTTCATTAAAGTATAATTGACATAAAATCCTACATATATTTAATGTATGCAATTTGATAAGTTTGGGCACATGCATACACCCGTGAAGCCATCACCATAATCAAGCTAGTAAACAGTTCCTTCACCTCCAAAAGTACACTTATCCCCCCTTTCAGAAAAAAAAAATATATATTTTGTTGAGACGGAGTTTCACTCTTGTTGCCCAGGCTGGAGTGCAATGGCGCAATATCAGCTCACTGCAACCTCTGCCTCCCCAGTTCAAGTGATTCTCCTGCCTCGGCCTCCTGAGTAGCTGGGATTACAGGCATGTGCGACCACACCCGGCTAATTTTGTATTTTTAGTAGAGACAGGGTTTCTCCATGTTGGTCAGGTTGGTCTCAAACTCCCAACCTCAGGTAATCCACCCACCTCGGCCTCCCAAGGTGCTGGGATTACAGGCATGAGCCACCTCACCCAGCCATTTTTTTTTTTTATTGAATCAGCTTTAAAAATTATTTGGCAGTGCTATGCACCCTATGTAAGTACTGAAACAACCAGAGATATTTAGTAGAGGGTCAATATTTTTAGTGATGATTACATCACAGTAGTAATAAGTTAATAAATAAAGTTGTACAGAAAATTATTACTTAGTTGTAAAATTCCTTAACTCCTAATATCAAAAGGTATTTATTAAGTACTTTATATGTGTATAAATGTAGTGAAGATTAATCCAGTACATTTGCGTTAGAAACATAATTACACTGTAATCTAGTATTTTTTTTTTAAGTTGTTCAATCCAGTTTAGATAATATTTATCATAAATCTTTATCCCCCATGTCAGGTGGCATTTTCATAATAGCCTGTTTAGGAAAATTCAGCTATTTTTCTTTTGGAATTAATGTCTGTGGCTAATCTTAGAGAAAATTCTTGGCTTTCTTTTCATTCAAAGAGAAAAATAGCCTGGGTATTTATTTATACTTGATTCCATGAGCTGAGATTACATGGAGTGTACCCTAGGTACAGGGTTTGAAAATTAAAGATAGAGATATCGTAAGTAGAAATGAACTTGGAACTGAAGAGTATCCTAAACATCCAAACAAAATGATAGAGTAAGAGAAATTAAACTTTATTCTACTCAAAAAATGAGAGGTTTTCAACAGAGGTCAGATTGAGAACAATGATGAAGAAACAAAAGCAGAAGAGACAAGGGCTTTGTAAACTCCTCCTCACTCCGTCGGGGAGGGTGCTGTTTTGGGACTAAGGCTGTGCAGATGTCGCTAGAGCTGAGCGCTATGTGTTAGTTGAGCTGAAATACAGTGTAATGGATAAATTTCTTGTACTTAGAATGTCCTGAGAGCAACCCACTTGTAAAAGAGGACCTCATATAAGGAATGTCCACCTAGGAAAACAGTATGTACCAATCAGGAGGCCTCCAGAGGCCTCCTGTGAAGAAAATATTTGGTAATTAATCATGCCTTGCAACAGGGTGAGAAGTTTTATTGAATGGTGGATCTCTGAATTGATATAATCTCAATGCTTACAGTCTTTAGAAACTAAAGAAGTTTAAAAGGCCAAATTGAATAGTATTTGGCATGCAACAACAAAGTCAGCAATTGCTAAGTAGTGTGATCAATGCTTCCACTCCACAATTTCAGAAAAAGAATAATCATTATAGCATACACAGAATTGACAATAATCATAACCATAATAACTTCTATTTGGTTTATCTATCTGATATAAGGTAAGTAGAGATTTGGTTATGTTATAGTGCTTCTAGTTGTGACAGCGTAACACAGATCAAAGAAATTTTTTATAAAATTCATTGAATATTAAATATTATTAGGGTTTGATAGTGTTTACCAATTTCATGTGTTGAAAACTTAATCCCCAATGTGGCAGTATTGAAAGTGGGGCCTTTACGAGGTGATTGGATTATAAAGTCTCCACTCTCGTGAATGGATTCATGCATTCATGGATTAATGGAATAGTGGGTGTTCATGGGAGTGAAACTGGTGTCTTTTTTTTTTTTTTGAGACGGAGTCTCTCTCTGTCGCCCAAGTTGAAGTGCAGTGGCGCGATCTCCGCTCACTGCAAGCTCCGTCTCCCGAGTTCACGCCATTCTCCTGCCTCAGCCTCCCAAGTAGCTGGGACTGCAGGCGCCTGCCACCACGCCCGGCTAATTTTTTGTATTTTTAGTAGAGCTGGGGTTTCACCATGTTAGCCAGGATGGTCTTGATCTCCTGACCTTGTGATCTGCCCGGCTTGGCCTCCCAAAGTGTGAAAGTGGTGTCTTTATAAACAGAGAAGGAAAGACCTAATCATGCATTCTGGCATACTCAGACGCCTTGCCACGCGGTACTCTGTGCCACTTCAGGACTCTTCAGAGAGTCCCCACCAGCCAGAAGTCTCTCACTAGATGTGATCCCTCCACCTTGGACTTCTCAGCCTTTATGAATGTAAGAAATAAATTTATTTTCTTTACAAATTATCCAAGTTCAGGTATTCTGTTATAAACAGAAAACAGACTAAAACAAACATTTACTAGTGGGTGGAAACAACATATCAGCAAACATCCCTAAATGATAATAATATTTTCATTGCATTTACAACAATGCTTACATTTGCGTGTATAACTTAGGAACACATTCAGATGAAAGTCAGAAATCCTGACTTAAGGTGATTTAAAAGAGAATTTATGTTTACATTTTTTTCATGTAGCAATTATATCTGAAAATAAGAGCTGTGATACATGAAAAAATGCTCATCATCACTGGCCATCAGAGAAATGCAAATCAAAACCACAATGAGATACCATCTCACACCAGTTAGAATGGCAATCACTAAAACGTCAGGAAACAACAGGTGCTGGAGAGGATGTGGAGAAATAGGAACACTTTTACACTGTTGGTGGGACTGTAAACTAGTTCAACCATTGCAGAAGTCAGTGTGGCGATTCCTCAAGGATCTAGAACTAGAAATACCATTTGACCCAGCCATCCCATTACTGGGTATATACCCAAAGGATTATAAATCATGCTGCTATAAGGACTCATGCACACTTGTGTTTACTGCGGCACTATTCACAATAGCAAAGACTTGGAACCAACCCAAATGTCCAACAGTGATAGACTGGATTAAGCAAATGTGGCACATATACACCATGGAATACTATGCAGCCTTAAAAAAAGATGAGTTCATGTCCTTTGTAGGGACATGGATGAAGTTGGAAACCATCATTCTGAGCAAACTATCACAAGGACAGAAAACCAAACACTGCATGTTCTTACTCATAGGTGGGAATTGAACACTGAGAACACTTGGACACAGGGTGGGGAACATCACACACTGGGGCCTGTCGTGGGGTTGGGGG
Organism: Gorilla gorilla gorilla; assembly: GCF_029281585.2. Lineage (NCBI taxonomy): Eukaryota > Metazoa > Chordata > Mammalia > Primates > Hominidae > Gorilla > Gorilla gorilla. The sequence continues at coordinate 26,805,134 of NC_073230.2, forward strand.
AAGGGGGAGGGATAGCGTTATGAGATATACCTAATGTAAATGACAAGTCAATGGGTGCAGCACACCAACCTGGCAAATGTATACCTCTGTAACAAACCTGCACATTGTGCACATGTACCCTAGAGCTTAAAGTATAATAACAACAATAATAATAAAGAATTCTGGTAAAAAAAAATAAGAGCTGTGATAATGGTTACTATGTGCAATGACATCAGGAGAGGTATCTCCACAATTTTCTTGGTCTTTTCCTTATGATGGCAAGATGGCTGCTCCAACTGTAGAAATCATGACCATATTTAGAATATAAAAAAGGAGAGACATGTTGCCCCAAACATACCCATCTCCTTTAGTAGGCAAGCTAAAGATTTCCAAGAAATATCCCTACCGAACTTTTCCTTATGTCGGTGAGCTAGAACTGAGTCACATGATCAGTTGTAGCTGTAAGAAAAGAAATATCTTGTATCTGACAATGGGAAGCAGGATTATCATGCTTAGTTTGGATTAATCATAATTCATTGCTAGGGGCTTCGTATATTACTGCTCTGAATATAACCAAATTTCTGGTATCAAGGAAGGGCAGAGAAAACGGAGATATTGCTGAATAGGTAAGAGAATGCCATGGTTTCCTCAAATATCCGCTATATGTAGAAGGTCATTTTACGCTTATTCAACACAAAATCTTAGGCATATATGCCAAGCATGGTAGTACGTAATCTGTTAGGTAGTTAAAATATATGCAAAATAATGTTAGAGATAAAATACATTTTAAAAGTACTGGTTTACGTAGTCTAGAGAATTAAAACGTAAGAGTTTATTTGAACATTTTTAAATTTTGTTTTACTGTAAGTTATGGGATACAAGTGCAGAACGTGTAGGTTTGTTCCATAGGTATATGTGTGCCATGGTGGTTTGCTGCACCCATCAACCTGTCATCTAGGTTTTAAGCCCCGCATGCATTAGTTATTTGTCCTAATGCTCTCCCTCCCCTCACCCCTATCCCCCTCCCCTGCCCCGACTGTCATGGTGTGTGTTGTTCCCCTCCCTCTGTCCACGTGTTCTCATTGTTCATCTCCTTCTTATGAGTGAGAACATGCAGTGTTTGGTTTTCTATTTGAACATTTTTATGTTTGTGTTTATATAACTCCTGTGCTATGTAAAGGAAAATATCTAAAAACTATAAAACAACCATCAAATTAATATGATCAGAAAACCAATATAGTACAATAAAAACAACAATGGCATAGTAGTTAAAATATACAAAATTCTGTAATATCCACCACTAGTGAGTGGTATGACTTTGGACAACTTCTGTTTCCTGCCTGGTGTTTGGTTCCTTATTGATAAGTTGTATCTCTGGAGTTCTAATTAACTCACTCTAAAACTCATGATGCTAATTAAATAGATATAAGGCCTGACCTAGATTTGATTATCATATATGATTCTGTTGTTTAAAATTAAAAGATGATTAAACATATTCTTTTATGGCTCAAATAAAAAATCATATGTTAAAGTTACTATTGAACTTAATTCAATAAATTATAATTGAACTTATATTAATAAGCCACATTAAACTTATTTTGTACTTCAAAAATATTTTTAGTGTAGCTTATTATGAACACTCAACTCTATAGAAGAAATTCTCTATATATTAAACTGAGACTTGCCAAATATTTAGTTGTTTTCATGTCTTAAAATATACCTGTTGTGAAAACATAAAACAAGAACAAGATAAATATTATAAATTTAATTTATTTAGCATATCCTACAATTATAAAATGATTATAGTTCTCCAAAACTAGAAATATTACACCTAAATTTTAATAATTTTCTTGTAGTTGTACTATGTTTTCAAAAAATATAGCAGATTTTGTGAAATTATCCATTAGTATTTTTTATACTTTTCTTACACTTAGGATTCAAAAATGTAGTATATGAGTCACTCTACATTTGTTACATTAATTAATTATGGCTAGGAAATATTTTGTTGCATTTCTAGAAGATATTTTTTCTTCCTGCACTCTCTGTCTGTTATCTGCATTGTGTGTATACAGTAGTTACATTTGAAAACCCATTTATAGTACGGGTTATAGCTGAAAATGTTCTTGTAGTTTAGCAACATTGGCATTATTTTCTAATGTCAAAAATATAAATAATGAATAAGGTGGAAGGAGTTGAATGAGAAGGCAACTTCAAAGTTCAGGGGTAAAAAAAATTATGTCTAATTTTATAAGTACAAGCATTGTGGCTTGTTCAATCAGTGCATTCAAATATATTTCCTGAAATTTTTAAGTTGTGCTTAATCAAATGGCTGTGGAAATAGCCCTTGAGCAAAACTATATGCAGCTTTTAAAATTAAGTCCTTAAAGCTATAGAGTCTAACAAGTAACCTTTAGTCAGCAAAGTTAGGAAATATTTGACACCTGGGAATTTTCTTTTGGCATTATTAGGGTTACAGGTATAGTCAAAATATTCATGTCAGAAAGATTTTTCAATGAAAATTCCAGATGTTTGACAAATGTGTTGCCTTCTAATCCTCTTTAGACATATGCTATACGTCCATTCTTCCCAAGAATTTCTCTTAAAAAAATACGTTAGCATCAATAACTACCTTGACCTAACAAATGATGGGTAGAGATCATTTAGAATTTTCAGAAATAAAGAAATGTTGAACAGTATACCTATAACTGACAATTTTGGAAATACTATTTTCATCTCTTCTTAGTGGCATATTGCTGTGGATATTTGTCATTCTTTTGTCTGCCTGGCACCTATCTTTCAAATATTTCTCATCTTTGAGTTTTGGTAAGATGCAGTGCCTCTCACCAAATGTCTGATACTTGATTTCCCAGATGTCATGCTAGGTAGGGTGTGGACCAATGACTTAGACTTCAACTTTTCTGACTCACTTGGCACAGACATCAAATCAGGAGCTGGTGATGCAAGGAGCACCAGAACTCCTTTCTGTTGGAGGTTGCAGAAAGATTCAGTTCCTAGCGAGTCAATATCTGTGCTGCTAATGGTGGCATCTAAAATCTAGTACTTTCCGTTATTAGTAATGCAAGCTGCCTTACGCCATCCTAAGAGGTGACTTGGTCGGGTCTTCACTAGACAGTTCTGAAATATAATGTTGAGAGTTATTCCTGGTTTTATAACTCTGACACTTGTTTGTTAGTCCACTTGGTGCTTGTGGGTGGCCATGAGAATGTTTCTCACAGACCTCCAGCTATTAAAAGGGTAACTGAGCAAGGGTATAGCTGATATGCTCTGAATTCGTTACTGAATTTGTCCTTGCTTTGCAAAAAGGCTGCATCAAATCAGTGACTGAACTCAGCAACAATGGGCCGTCTGTTGGCCCAAGCTTTCTTTAGCCTGTATTCAGAATCCCCCATTTGATCTTTCCCCTTCTCTCCTTCACAGGCATGGAATTGCTGCAAGGTCTGATGGCTCTCCAAGCTGACCCAGATCCCTTCCTATTTTATTTAAAGGGATATTTTCCCTAATGAAATACTTGAACTTTTAATTCTGTCCTGGTGTCTCCTTCTTGGAGGACAGAAACTAGCACAGAGATCCTGTGATTGAACACACATTTTTTAAACACATTTCTTTTCTGCTTAAGTAAGCCGGTGTTGGGTTTTGCTACTTTCAGAGCATTGAGGGATATATATGCATTGTAGGACGCTTAAAAAAATGATGTTAATTACTTCTGAGTATGACTGTAGTCACCCCTCCTTGCCCCGACATTTTATTTTAATCAGGCATATATTAACATATCAGTGAAATAATATTCACTTAAAAGTATCCAAATAAAGACCAAAAATTATACAAATGTTCTGGTCTGTTTTAAATGTAAAGTACAATGTACAAAAATTTACCAAGTCCCTTTCTACAAAAAGCGTTTCTTGGATGAGAACACATTACTTACTTATTGAACAATTAAAGTTCTTCTTTAAGGATGACTTATCATGGAACAATATGTAATGTAGACAGTGTATGTAAATGGAATATTTAAATAGAAAAAGTCAAAACAGTAAGGTACAGTGTGCTTTTGTTTCTTTTTTATTGAGGTGTTATTGTACATAACAAAATGAGCAGACTTGGTATAAAGTTTGAAGAGTTTTGACAAATGAATGCATCTTTGTGACCAATTAAACATGTAAGACTTTTCCATTACACTAAGTTCCCAGAGACACTTTCCAATTTATCTACATTTCCCCAGGGTAACTTCTGATTTCCATTGCTATAGTTGATATAGAGTTGTCTAGAATAGTCTGCAGACCGAAAAATTTATACAAATGAAATCAAACAGCACATCTTCTTTTGTGTCTGACTGCTTGAGGTCAACAAAATGTCATTGATAGTCAGCCATAGTGTTGCATATATCAGCAGTTTAATCTTTTTATTCCTGAGTAATATTCAATTTTATGAATACACCAATTTGTTTAGCCCCTTTCCTTTTACAGAAATTTGGATAGTTTGCAGTTTTTGTAGATTATGATTAAAACTACTGTGAACATTCTTGTAGAAGCAATTTTGTGGACATGTTTTCATTTTTCTTGGGTAATTACATAGGGATATGTCTTATGATAGATGAATTACTGTGACTTGGGATAAATGTGGGTTCAACTTTGTATTAGAAATGTATGAATTATTTTCCAATGTGATTGGACAATTTTCTGTCTACACCAGTAATGTATAAGAATTGTAGTTGCCCCACATCTATTTTTTCCCTTTGGGCCTCCGTTCTGTGTTTTAAATTTCTATGTATTCTAAATGTATTTCATCCTATCTCTTTTATTATCTTTTTAGCTATCTTTCTTTATATTGTTTTATAGTGGTTATTGCAGGAGTTGCAGTATACATTCCTATCTTATTATGGCCTGTCTTACGGCCTATCTTATTACGGCCTGTACCCCTTTGTGTACAAGGTAAGAATCTTACAGCATTATAATAATTATATATTTTACTGTCTTGCTATTATTTTTATATATGTTACTTCTTCATTTGTTATAAACTTCATAACATATGGCTATTATTTTTGCATCTTAATTTTCATCTGGTTTCAGATTGCCTTAATCTTTAGGCAAAAATGCTCTTGGCTTGTATAATACAAATATTTTTGCCTCTCCTTTATTAAACAAAAAAAAAAAACCAAGAGAAATGTACATAGAAAGATATGTACCTATCCAAAGTGTTCAATTTGATGAGCTTGACAAATGTAGACATTCATGTAACCAATGATCAACTCAAAATATAGAACATTTCCAAATCCCTAGGAATTCACTTTATGCCTCCATTTAGTCAATCTCTGTACCTCATCAGGTTTCTCAGACTCAAGAGACTGTTGCTTTCTTTTCGAGTTCTATTCAACCTGTGCCACAGGACTAGAGTTTTCCCACAAGGGAAAGGTCATAAATACGTGGATCTCATCTGGGGAGATTCTTTACTTTTAAGGGTGAATCCTCTGTGATCCCTACCTGATTTTCACTGTACACCAGAGACTTCAAAATGTTTTATTTTCTTTAGTCCATGCATGGTTTCTCATTGTCAGCTGTTAGAGAGTTAGTCTGTTGCATTACCAGAACTAGAGATCCCGTGGGGTAGTTTTTATTTATCCTGCTGAAAGATAAAACAAATATACTGTAGTTAGAGATATTTGATTGTGTGTAATCAGAAATGACATTTAAGAGTGGTGTTTCGAGGAAAAAAAGCATGCTTTCAAATAACAAGAGAAGAGATGACAGAAGAGGAGTAAACAATACAGGTTGGGCAAATATTTCCCTAAGCTAACCCTAAACAAATATTTCTTCAATCCCCTCGGTCCTTCATTTACTAAATATCTCCTGAGTGACTCGTCACTCGTTTGTGTATACAAAACTCTCAAAATTTGAAGACAATTTAGAATGTCATTAGCACAAGAATGGCTATGGTAATATGCTATTCCCCTTCTATTTACTGCACCCAGTGGTTTCTAGGGTATTTGGAGGGAAGTCTAATAAAACAATTTTGGGTAGAGTTAAAAAGAAGTCAACACAAAATGGTTGTGTTAAAGCAGAGATATGCCAAAAAAAAAAAAAAAAAAAAAGTATCCTTTCTAACCAGATCATCCTCCTCTGCACCCAATTAAAGATTTTACTATGTAACACGTATCTTTAAAATGTTCTTCCTCCATTGTCTTATTCTGGCATTTTTCTCTGCTTATTTTATTTTCTCCCAAAACACTTGGAGAATGCTTTTGTTCTTGATATGTAAAAATTCTAAGGTATATCTATTCAAGGATTTTGTTGTATATTTGTTTGGGAGATAGTGAAACTTTTCCCTCTTATGCTTAAATTTGGTTTAAGTCCAAAAATGTTGTCTTAAGTTATCTAAAATAATTTTTATATGTGTAATTATAATTTCTCTAATAAAAATATCTATATCTATAATTCTAAAGTTTGGTATCCAATCCCTGTCCCTCTAAATCCCCAGCCCCTCCAAATAGCATCCTGTCTTTTTGTTCTTGCTTTCTGAGAGAATTTCTTATTTGTTCTACGTGATATAAGTTTAATGTTTTGCCATTTGTTTAGGCAGTTTTTGCCTATTTTCAGTTCAGATTTCGGTTTTTCTCTTCAGCTTTAAATTTCTGATGTCATCAATTTCCCTTTGCAGCACATGGTATTTTTTCTTCAGGACTTTTGGCTCTCGTCTTATGAAGGTCAAGTCTTTTATGCTAGTGATGATTGATAAAAATTAACAAATACTTAGGAACTGGTATTACTTGCTAGACACTATTCTCCACTGAGTATAAAATAGTGAACTTGCAGTCTACTAGGGAGAAAGAGACATCAATAAAACAGAAACAAAAGCACGATTCTGAATACTAAGTGCAAGCTCTTGGGAGAAGCTACAATGTGAGAGAGCAATTATTAATGAGTCTAACAAATACAATTTATCTCAGAAATTTTAAAATGAGTTAATAGCAGAAAATGTTTCAAAGTAGATCTGACCTTAACGGCATAAAAGCCTAGAATGACCAAGAAACACCTAGAAAGCCAGGCACTATAGAGGAAAGTATAGAGGAAAAGGAGTATAGTATAGAGGAAAGGAGTAGAAGAAAAGATAAGAGAGGTCAAGGGAAGGAGAGCAGATCAGGAGAGGGCTTGTGGGAAATTGTAAAAACTGACTTTTACTCCAAGGGACATGTTAAGCCTTTGGAGTGTTTTGAAGAGGGAAAGTGACATGATCTGACTTCTGTTTTTAAAAGGTCACTCTGCTCTTTAGGAATGGAGGAGCAGGAGTGGAAGATGATCATTATGATTTTTTAATGTTGCTGAGATCTTTTGCTGAAGTTTTGTTTAACATGTTTTCCATTCTCTTTCATCAGTAAGATTAGTTTAATATGACTGTCCAGTGCTGCCTTTGTCTAGTTTGATCTCATCCTAGATTTGGTGAGTAGGAGTCACTGTAAGCTGGCTCCTGGGTCCTTTTGACATGTCCCCCTCACTCCTGGAACGTTCTTATTCTGTGGCACTTGAAGATGTGCTAGGCTTGTCCTGTACTTTTCTAGCCACATCCCTGGAAACAGCAATTATTCCCTAAAACCATAGTTCTTAGTAGGTGAGATAGTACTTAGAAACCAAGGTTTTAACATGAGGTAGTTTATATTTTTGAGTCTTTTTTTGTAATTTATTTTTTCCAAAAAAACTTATGTTTATAACTAAATGTTCAAATTTATTGACAAATGTGTTCATTTTGATGATTCTTTTATGTTTCTTAAAAATATTTATCTTACCTTTATTAAAGAATTTTAACTAGGCCTTTAAAATAACATTCTAAAAGAAACAAGTTTGAGTTTTGATCAACTCTTCTTTTTGAGGTCTTCATTTGTTTTTTATTTTAGTAATTTCTGCTTTCATCTTAATTTTCTCAAATTTATTTTGTGTTGATCATATTTATCTTCAATTTTTATTTTGATTTTTTTTTTAGAGATGCAGTATTACTCTGTAACCCAGGTTGGAGTGCAGTGATGCAATCATAGCTCACTGCAGCCTCAACCTCCTGGGTTTGTGCTATCTTCCTGCCTCAGGTCTCCAAGTACCTAGGACCACAGGTGCACACCACCACCTCTAGCTAATTTTTTTTCTTTTTCTCATTATCTTGCCCAGGCTGGTCTCAAACTCCTGGGCTCAAGCAATCCTCTCACCTCAGCCTCCCAACGTGCTGGGATTACAGGCACGAGCCACCATGCCTGGCCTGGTGTTCAGTATTCTTAAGTTGAGTGCTTAGAATATGTTTTCAAATTTTCTTTATATAAATTAATTTCATTATGAAATAAAAGAATACCTATGGCATGTATGGAACATTAAAAATAATGAAATTGACAACCTTTTCTCCAGCAAATAAAGATTATTGTTGCTATTGCTGTCTTATTGATAAAGATCAAACTTGGTTGCGCATCCTAATCTCCTAGGGAGCTTTTAAAAATCCTGGTGTCTAGTTCAAGCCCATAATGATTAAATCAGAATATTAGAAATTTTCTAATCATCAGATAATTCCCATGTGCAGCAGAGTTTGGAAACCACTGGGAAATATCAGTCATTTGTTAGCTCATTCGTTCTTTTCTTGCTGATTACAAGAATAAAACATTTTTGTTTTGTTTTTTAAAAATATTATTTCCTGTAACGTATGTTAAAATCTACTGTTTCTTAAAAAGACTGTCCCTTAATGCCTTTTGGGAAACTCATAAATTGTGCATTTCACCTATACTTGTTACATGAAAGCCACAGAGTACTGTAGAAACAAGTTCTCTATGAAATCAGGGGTCCTTTGTTTAAACTAAGAAATAATCAGAATAAGGGAGAAAATTGGAAACCCAAATTTGTAATTAATAAATCAATAATTATTGCTTTTAGACAATTCATTTAAATACCAACAAGTTTCTGCTTTTATGAAGAAGAGTTGTTTTGGCAGGGGGAAGAAAAAGAATTCATTCATTATAAAATTGATCTCAGATACATGAGTATTCACCAGTAAAATAAATTCACTGCGGTCTCATGCCAAGTTCTTCCTTTCCTGATCGGTCCTACTTCCAGAGTCTTCTCTCTCCCGATCTTTCCCTTCCCCCTCCTTACTTAATTTTATTTGCAAATTCTTGCCATTTGGAACTGTTTTTGGAGAACAGAAAAGTGATGTTTGAGAGGTGAAAGGCAATCACAAACTGGCCTGGAATCAATTGATAGGGAGAATTCTTGACAGCACTCCCCAGCTGATTCCCAGCTGTACTTGGGATGCGGCTGCTCGGCAGCAGTCTTAGCAATTTGGGTCCACTCATGGTAATTGGTTTCAGATGAAACCAGAACAACTCATTTCACACTGTCCTCATCCCACTGCCCGAGGAACAGAAGGACGTAATATAACATATTCAGGGCAGAATCCCAGCTTCATGGAAATCCCATCACTAAAATTCTGGTCTGAATTGGATGTGATTGTGTCCTGGTAGTCCCTGTGTGGTAAGAAGGATTAGTCTAATGTTATTGCAGTGGTTAGCTGTGCTCACCCTGCTGCTCTGGCTATTACTCTTATATTTCCCCCAGAACATCTTGTTTTACAAATACTAAATGTATCCCTAATCATGTAATTAAGGAAAATGTTAGTGATCATATTCCTAACTTAGAAAAAGAAATAGTGGGTGCAGTTTTACTATTGTTTTCCCTTAATGCCCCCACCCCTTTTAAATTTAAAGCTTCAAATGAAAATACTTTGCAATAAATACTCTCTTTTCTTACCTCTTTTAATAAAATGAAACATAATTTCAGAGTTTCTTTAGTGGAGAAATTGAGTCCATTCTATGTCTGTTTTCACAGACTGTACATGCTACTTTCAGCTTCAAGTCAAGTAACAAGATATTCAGCAGTAGATATTTAAACAATGTAGATCTATTAGTTAACATAAGGGATCTGAAGGTGAAGTGCTTCCAGGGCTGGTTAAGCAGCTGAAGAATGCTATAAAGAACTCAGGATTTCTCATCACTATCACACTCCCACCTCCACCATCTGCACTCTCTGTGTGCCACTAATGTCTGTATTCCTGGTAACAAGATGGTGTCACTAGAGCCAAACATCACACTTCCAGAGACTACTCAGTGATGGTCTGGTAAATGTTTAATCACCTTTTATCTGGAAAGTAAAAATGAACAAAAAGCATTTTAATTTGCAGCATTTGCTGATTTTCATGTTGTAAATTTTCCCACCAGGGTCAAACGATTCCCAGGTCCAACATGATGTCTCTGAACGTGGAGCTGGGAAGAGATGTGCACCATCACGAGTCAGTATAAGTTGGTTCTAATGTACCGCTGGATGCCATCCAGGCAGGAGCAAGCTATATTTTACAATTTGTATTTAGGAAGGAAAAGCTTCCCCACAAATCCATAAATTCTCTTATGCTTCATTGGTCTTGCTTACATCTCATGCCTACCCCTAAACTAATTACCATGAAAGGGACTGGAGTGACCATGATTGCTTAGAAAGAATAATCTGCATTCACTCTCCGGGGCTGGGTAACTTCCTGTAAGCTTATGGGAGAGAACATACCTGAAAAAAATTGGAGCAGTGCAACAAATAGGGAGGAGATGAGATGTACCTGCTGGGTGAGTAAACAATAGCGTCTGCCAGAGGCACAAAACCAGACATAATTATGTTCTTATGCACAAGTACACATGAGAAGGAATATAGAAAGGTAAGCACATATATTTTTACTCTACCTTCAGCATCTTTTTATGAGTCTATCATTAAGAAAAACACACAGGTCATTAGGATATGTCATCTTTTTGTTTGAGCAACTCCTGGAGCCTGGTCATGGTGAAACATCGAAGTAGAAGGAGATTACGAGCTGAGTTGGGTCGATGGTTCTCAGCACTTCAAACAGTGTGAATGGTTGGGAACATCTAAAATTCCAAAAGGAAAGCATTATCTTTTATATAAAACATGACCTTGAAACAATGTTAATATTTTTTTGGCCATGAGTACTTTATTATCTGCTGTTCAACAGCACCTTTCTAAAGCATGCTTGTCATTTCCATCAATCCAGATGTTTCCTCTTTATTTAAAATAGGAAAGTCTTACCCATGTAGATGCACACAGTTGGATTAAGGAGAGTAGCTAAAGATGATTAAGAAGGGCCTGAGCAGACAAAAAGAAGTACTGTGTTTTCTTGAGGTTGAAAGAAAATAAGTATGTTTGACTCTTGATGAATGGATAGTTTTTTACTTTCCATCATGACAGTTTGTAGTTACTTCTTATTGTATTTTTAAAAAATAATCCAGTTTACTTTTTCAAAATATTCACATCTGTCATTCATTCTCCTTGCTTCTCCTTTCTCAGTACTTCAACCTCAAACACACACATACTACTGTATCTGTGAGTGGGCTTTTTTTTCCTCTTTCAAGGAGACCAAGATCTTAGATGTCTTTTTAGCTCCATCTGCCATTGCTCACTATTATTTTGCGTATTGACAATGCAGAGGTGACATGAGTGGTTCGAGATTCTGCACTCATTATGAGGAGAGATTAGTAACTCTGCTGCTTCAGTCTAGGCTAGTCAGGTCAAGATTTAGAACTTTCACCAAATTGATGAGTTAAGTCCCTAAGGTGGGGAAATGCATGATCTTCTAATACAGGAAGAACTCTGTTAATAATGCCACCATAATAGTAATGATGTATCTGCTGTCATACAGGTTACTCATGTTACACTGTTCTGTGCTACCTTTGCGTGGTCTAATCTATGCTATAATTAGCAATTGAACATTAACAACTGTTGCTACAAGCTAAGGCCTAAAATAAGTTTTTCTTTCTTTTTTTTTTTTTTTTTTTTGAGATGGAGGAGTGGTAATCACTTTGCTTCCTGTCAGTAAAGAACTATAAGAGGTGAAGCAGGCTTGACTTAAAAGAGATGTTGGTTAGATGTAAGGAAGCAATGCTTTGAGGTTGATAAATCCTCCAAGAAAGGGTGAGTTGTCAATCATAGAAATCCTTAGAGAATAAGTTTCTTTAACCTTGATGTTTTAGACGTAACTTATATGAAGGCTAGAGGATGATCCAAAAGAGATGTGATATCTTCTTCTAGGTTTGAGTCTGTTCAGTGATGTAAATTTAGTTTCAGATCTACAGCAAATTTACAAAGTAACCTTCCCACTATGGGTACTGAATAGATAAACTCCATCTCTCAGGTCCAAGAAAAAAATGGTTGCTTCTCTAGAGGCATTTTATGAATATTTAGATCCCCACCCCCATCCACCTCTGGTGCCAGATATCCATTTTAAAGGATGTGTGAGCTGTGCTGTACAATTGTGTGAGCATTCCATAAACATGTGATCAGAAAATAATTTACTGTTTATACTTTAGGTAAAGATAATGGTATTATTACCCTCATATCAACTTCAGAAGGCACATATTAGAAAAAAATATTTTATTTGTATATAACAGCTTCTCCTTTGCACTGCTAAAACTTTGGATTGTTATGTTTAGATTTCTTATTCCACTACTTTTCTATAAAGAAATGTCAATTTTGAGGAATACTTTTTTAAGTTGGTGCTCCTCAATGGCAAAATGTGTTTTAATAAAATGCAGGTAATTTACTCAATCCATTAATCAATTTACAAATTTAAACTTGTAGTATCTCCTTTGCTCCTATGTTAACCCAGGTGAAATGAAGCATCAGCAAAGGATTCAGAAACAAAATGTAATTTATAGTTAATCTCTTTTAAGCATAAATATTTCTCCTTCTCCTTTATGAAAACTGTACATAGCTTCTACAGCCTCCGGATTACTCAAAATTTTGAAAATACAAGTTTTTCACCAAGCACACTTTTCACATTTAAAAAATTTTATATTCTAGAATAGTTTTGGATTTATAGAACAATTACAAAGATAGTAAAGATACCATCCCACACAATTTACCCTATTAGTATCTTCTGTAGTATATTGTGACATTTGTCACAGTTAATGAATCAATATTGATACATTTTTATTAACTGAAATCTATAATTTATTGAGAATTCCTTAGTTTGTACCTGTTGTTGTTTTACTGTCCAAGGGTCCCACCCAAGATACCATCTTACGATTACTTGTCCTGTTTCCTTAGGCTCCACTTGGCTGTGACAGTTGCTCACACTTTCCTCGTTTTTGATGACCTTACTAGTTTTGAGGCGTTCTGGTTAGGTACTTTGCAAAATGTTCCTCAGTTTGTGTTTGTCTGATATTTTCTTATGATTAGACTGGAGTTGCAGATTTGGGGGAGGAAGCCAAGTACATTTGTAAAGGAAATTGTTTTGTTCTACCTTCCCGTTTTCACACTGCAGATATTGTTTATGTTCACAAAAGTACACGTTAAAGGGTCTCCTGGAAACATGGATGTTAACTGCATTGCTTACCATAAAGTTATATGTAGATCACATAGCAAAGTTAAATTCTCAAAATCAAGGATACATAACTTCAGCAATAATTTGCTTCCTTCTGAAAATAGTCAGGTGGCTATAATGAATTTCTAGTGGTGATTTCCTGACTTCTCAATTATACATCTATGGGATTGGAAAGGACTAATCCCAGATGCTTGGGAGTCTCTGTAATTTTCTAACTCTTGCTAGCCATGAAAAATGTCTGTTGAAATGAAATCTTGCATGGCCACATAAACAAATAAATAAAAGCAAAATTGGTCTGATTACAGCAGGGCCCCAGAAGGACATGCTTAGCATAAATGCATATCCACTAGTTTGGTAGATCGGTAGAATGAACAGGGAGTAAGTATACTACTTCACGTGATTGGAGGAGAATTCAGTGATGTGTGAGGTGTCTAGTGTTGCAACTTTATGGCACATAGTCACTCAAGAAATATCAAATTCCCTTATAAACTATAATTTAGTATATGGATCTTTACTTGCCATTTGAATATCTGTGTGTGTGTGTGTGTGTATGTGTATGGAGGTGTACACTCCAAAGAAAATACATATAATGATGGGATATGAGATAATCATGATGAATAATTAATCTTATATTGTGAAATTATGAGAATTACTGTGGGTTAATATCAAAACTCAGAATAACCAAATAAAGTTATATAAAATATTTCCTGACATCTGAAATATATTACATTTTAAAATGCTTTATGAAGACATAAATATTGGTTGGTCAGCAGTTTTAAAAACGATTGCCTATATATCATCTTGCATCGAAAATGTTTTCATTGATGTATGGAGTATCTTGTCAGTTATGGTATTCGAATATTAATCTCTACTCTCTAATATTTAAAAAAATCCAAAACAACATCACTTATTAAGTTTATACAACAGGAAGATGGAAGCTTAGAATTCAGTGGAAAATTTGTTTTGTGTCCAGTGTATTAGTTGAGAAAAATGAGCAAAGTAAATATGTTAAGGCCATTAAATAATAATTCTAATACACTTTACTGTATTAATATTTTACTAAAAAGTTGCAATAATAATAAAAATGAGTATGAGACAAATTTTGCAATAATTATAATTTGTCTTTGGTATTTGGCATATGTGGTGAATCTAAATAATAAATTTTATAAAATTTAAAAAATATTACATTTGATCATGAATGGATGACTAATAACTTTTTAATTTGCTCTATCATTTTATATTATTTTTTCAGTTATTGTTGTCTTAAGGCATTTTGTTAATAATTATACTGCAATTGGTTTAAAAATATTTTCAAATCCATACGAGGTAGGGAGGGAAAACAATTTTTCTTTTTTTTTTAGTTTACAAATGAACAAAGCAAAGCAAACAGCAATTGAGTAACTTCTGTGTATTACAGAGGGACTCAGTGGAACAACTAAGAGTCCTAAATCTCCGGTCAGTAGTTTTTCCACTGAAGATCATGGTTAGTTTAGCTACATCTATTCTGTTTTAAATCTAGTTCCTTCCTTCTTTCTGTTTAGCTAAGAGTGTTCCTTTTTCTTTATATTTGAATTGCCAAGTGGCTTAAGTCAGATAAAATTCTGTATGTGATATACTTGGTTTTGAAGCAGCAAACTTCTATGTGCGCTAAAAGATGACAAAGTGAGGTGATGTACTATTATGTGTACACCTAAAGTTCAGAGTCACTGTAACAGCAGTCAGAGCTTTACTTTCTGTGACTTTGTGCCATGATTTTTTTTTTTTCTAAATTTACCTTGGTCCTGGTCAGTATTATTACCTATGTCTTTCTTAGTTCACAGAAATAAGGCAAGAAGCAATAATAGTAACTGTAGTCAGGCCACAGTCACCACGAATACTGATCCCAAACATCATCTGCATTTACTTTTTATTATTTATTTTTTTTAATTTGAAAATTTCTCTTTTTTTATTATACTTAAAGTTTTAGGGTACATGTGCACAATGCGCAGCTTTCTTACATATGTATACATGTGCCATGTTGGTGTGCTGCACCCAGTAACTCGTCATTTAACATTAGGTATATCTCCTAATGCTGTCCCTCCCCGCTCCTCCCACCCCACAACAGGCCCTGGTGTGTGATGTTCCCCTTCCTGTGTCCATGCATTCTCATTGTTCAGTTCCCACCTATGAGTGAGAACATGCGGTGTTTGGTTTTTTGTCCTTGTGATAGTTTGCTGAGAATGATGGTTTCCAGCTTCATCCATGTCCCTAAAAAGGACATGAACTCATCATTTTTTATGGCTGCATAGTATTCCATGGTGTATATGTGCCACATTTTCTTAATCCAGTCTATCATTGTTGGACATTTGGGTTGGTTCCAAGTCTTTGCTGTTGTGAATAGTGCTGCAATAAACATACGTGTGCATGTGTCTTTATAGCAGCATGATTTATAACCCTTTGGGTATATACCCAGTAATGGGATGGCTGGGTCAAATGGTATTTCTAGTTCTAGATCCCTGAGGAATTGCCACACTGACTTCCACAATGGTTGAACTAGTTTACAGTCCCACCAACAGTGTAAAAGTGTTCCTATTTCTCCACATCCTCTCCAGCACCTGTTGTTTCCTGACGTTTTAATGATCGCCATTCTAACTGGTGTGAGATGGTATCTCATGTGGTTTTGATTTGCATTTCTCTGATGGCCAGTGATGATGAGGATTTTTTCATGTGTCTTTTGGCTGCATACATGTTTTCTTTTGAGAAGTGTCTGTTCATATCCTTCGCCCATTTTTTGATGGGGTTGTTTTTTTCTTGTAAATTTGTTTAAATGTGAGAATTGCTATATACAGTATTTATTGTTAGAGCCTCCATATACTGGGGTTTGTTTGTCATTTCCTAGAATATTAGAGATATCAAGAGAACACTTGGAAAACTGGCCTTTAGAACTAGGGAGAAATGACGGTGAGATAAATTGTATTATTGTGTATCAATTTAATTTGATAAAGTACATAATCAATGCTGATATTACTAGACTTTTCTGGGTTCCAAGAGATCATATAAAACTGTGTTCTCTGAATCTATATCAGAGAGATGAACAGATACTGCCTTCTGAATGGAAGTCAGGGACCAGGAATCTACTTCTTTTTTGGTTATCCTAGCTGAGCTATCTTTTTCAATAGGAAGTCACTTACTCTAGCCTTTAACTTGCTAAAGTGTGTTCCTGGCCAACAGACAAAATGGACTTCCCCACGGCTAACAGAAGTGCTTAAAGTTGAAACAGAACTATGCAGCCATAGCTGGGTGAGGGAGGCATCAGTAACTCTATGTTCTCAGAAATATGTTGTGAAAGTATCATGGAACCTTCTTTTCTACAATCAAGCAAAACCAGTTCCTATTGTCAGGCCTGGATCAGAAAGCCAGAACTTCACCCAGCTTCATGCCATCACATGCCCTCTTGCACACCCACCACTGCCCTTTGAAAGAAACATAAGACAGAGACTTCTGGTTTGGGGCTTTGAAACAAACCAGTCAGCTCTTACTTGCCCCAACCAATCAAGGCTCAGCTGCACTGACCAATCAGAACTAAGGAAGATTCAATCTTTCATTTGCATAAAGAGATCAGATTGGCAACCCAGGCAGGAATTTCTTGCTATAAAACTTGAACCCTCTCCTTGTTTTCTAGAATGTGCACCTTCATTTTTACACTAGAGGCTGCATCTCCCAGGATTTGGTTCACTGAAACAAAATCTCTTTCCTTGAAATTCCTTGTCAGAGAATGTTTACGAACTCTTTTGCCACAAGTCATCTCTATTTCTTTATCATTATTTTAATGTAATGGAAGTTATCCATCCTTCATATGATATATATGATATATTTTGAGAAGATGAAAAGGTCCAAGGCATAATTTTCATTGACTTCCTCTTTCTGGAAGTCCTTCCTGCCACTTCTGAATGTCCATAGTTCTGCGTTTTTACTTTTCTGGTGTACTTCTCTCTTTTAGTTGTGTGGTGTAGTTATGGCTGTGCTTGTTTTATCTTCTTTCCCTGAGTGCACATTCTGATAAGATAGCAAGAGCAATGATTCATCACTTACCACCCTTTTTAGTCCTAGTCTGGTGCTCAGTGTGTTGTAGAAATTCAGTGACAATTATTGAAATAAATCTTTAACATGAAATATTATTTCAGTATAATGCAACTTTTGCTTAATGCCTCTCAATATTCAATATTGTTTGAATGCTACCCAAATCACATAACTCTAAGTTATCAGAACAGAAGGTGCATAGAGTAAACATCTCTCTGTGGGTACATGCCTTTTGTTTTTAGTGTGGATTATATTTTTTCCTCAGGATTTTGGAAAGCCCAAAGTGGCTTCTAAATATTTTAAACATAGAGACATCTCTAGCTTTCTGAATGATTACAAAAGCCATTTCTACTTAAATTAAGCCTGCTTCACGTGTTATAGTTTTATGTAATTTCTTCAGCTTTTTAATAGTCTGTACAGTTTAGTAACTGCACGATGTTTAAGGTGTTTGGATGCCATTTGGAAGCTTCATAAAAGGAGGTCACTTAGAGTTCAGAAATGTTTAGAAAAGAGAAAAAAAATCTTAGGAAGGTTCTCTTTGGAGTTAGCAATTCAGAACCTCTTCTTTGTTTGCATTCAAGATACAATATGCCAAGCTAAGATTATCTGTTTTGAATCAGGAAAAAAGCAAAGTTAAAAACAGGGCAAAGTAAGTTGTGTCATATATAAGGGAATATCTCAAGTCTCTTGTGCTTGCGTTGTTTAAAAAAATTGTATTTGTAAATTTATGGTATTTTAAAGTGATGTGCTTACTGAGTTTGAAAAAGAAATTTATAAAAAGAATAACAGAAAGTGTCATTGCTCTGCCTAAAGTTATGGCTCATAATTTTGGAACATATGCTCTAAGCTGTGTCATGAAGTGGTGGGGGGGGTGGTGCTTCTGAGTCATCCCCTTTCTTGTTTAGCCTAGAGAGAAGTAGAATTTAAGATAGCCATTTGTGCATCTACACATACTTAAAATGTAGCCCGCTAGAGCAGAGGATCCATTGAGAGAAAAAGACAGGGGAGACGGAAGTGACCAATAGCTAGCTTCTGGCTGGATAAAAAATGTACACATAACTTCTGGCTTCCCCTCAAGTGGAGCTTTTGCGAGGGATTTATAGGTCAGATAGCTCAGCAGTTTGAGCTTGTTGCCCACCGTACCTTAACAAAGCTTGTGCGTGTTTGTACAGCTGGACTGGTAGCTGTGGGAGTCCCGAGAATCCCACAGCCCTCCCGTCCCTGTACCTCCCCTTCGCCATTTACCAGCACACAAATACACACAGAATGAAACTGTCTGACTAGCAGGTTAAAGGCCCACAATTCAAGCCCTGTTTATTTTCTTTCCTTGATTTCCTGCTGCTACAGTGAGTAAATGATATTTTTCCCCCTTGCTTTTTTTTTAACCTGTTTGTCTATCAATGTCTGCTAGGGAATGGAAGAAATACTAACATTTTAACATAGTTTATGTGACACACGCTTTGGTGTACTATTTTAAACTTCTCTCCCTCTCTCCCCATCTTCTTTCTCTTAAGCTCTCTCCACTCTTATCTTTTTCTTATATTTCGGGGAGAAGGAATTTACCCAAAGGAAGGAAAGAAAAACATCCCCAAACTCTTCAAGTGTAACTTCACCGTGAGGAAGGGTGTTATTTTAATTACTGCTGAACCGATTCTGTAGGGAGGCCTGTAAATGCTTGATGCAGCTAGTAGAGTGGCAGTTAATATGCCTTTTGAATCGGTGCCACAAACTACAAAGACTGCCATCTGGGGAGGTATTACATTTTTAAGAAAAAAATAGCTGAGACTTTTCTTTAAATGAGCTTGTAAATTCCAGTCAATCTTAAGTTCATTTCATTTTTTTTCCAAAAAATTCTTTCATATGAAATATTTAAAATTATATTAATTAACCAGACAAGGAACAGCGATTCTGAATATCAATGACTATGACTATACTTATAGGTTTGATTGGTGTGTTTGTATTTTGAGTTGTTTACTGTCATCTCCAACAGCAAGTTCACTAAATCTCTTTAATTTGAAAAGAACCAAACTGATGAAGAAAAGTTTTTTGCATGCTTAATATTCCCGAGTTATCCTTTTTTTCCTACCAGGAAAAAAGTTTTACTGAGAAAGCAAAGGTAGTGTATTTATTAATTTCTGATATTTTAAATAACTGGTCACCCTTCATCCCCTGTGTGTAGCTGTTCTGGCAGATGGTGTAGGAAAGGAAGATTATTGGAGCTGGACAAAGCTGGTCAGAATTCAAGTCTTGCAGCTTAACTAGCACGTTGTTCTAAGGCAAGGCATGAAAGCATTTGGAGCCTCAGCCTCTTCATCTGGGAAATGGGAAAAATACCATTTCCTTGCCAACCTTACAGAGTTATTGAGAGAACGGAATGATATAATGGCTGTCAAAGTGCTTTATACATGGAGACATTTTATATAAATCTAAAATAGCCTTATTTTTCCAAAGTTTTAAATTATCCTTGATATATGAGCTTTTCCTTTCCTTCTTGAGGGCATACTTTCATGGCAAATCCATAGCTGCTAGAAGTTACAAATTCTAAATTTCAAAGAAAATTCAAGTCAGACATCAGAAATTCATTTTTGTAAAGGTTACATTTACATTGTGTCTCTTAATAAAATATAGAGGTACCTGAAATGTAATGAAAAAATAAGCAAAGTATTACTTTAGTAGTCAATCCAATTAATCTATTCGTAACTATTCAGACAGAGTGCCCAGGATCTTATTTAAGAATTCTCCAAGATGCCTAAACATCACACTCTGTTGACATTTTAAATGTACTTAGCAGGAAACCTTCTGATATTTATTCTTTCATTTGCTAACATTCCTTAGATTACTATGTCCCATGGAATTGCAAACTTACAGGTACTTGTTTAGTAAGGAAAATACACATATAGCCTCACAAGTAACAGACTCTGAGTTACGTTGAACTTCATGTAACACCTTTGCAATTCAGAACATTCTGAGGGAACAATGGTTGAACAATTATTCATACAGGAATTTTCTTTGTCAAATATTTGAACTCACGTGTGGAAAATATTTTCCAGTTTCCTCTCTCATCTCCTTCCTCCTTCCATCTCCCTATAATCCTGGCCTATGGCAGTCTAATTTCAAGAAGGAGGCATCTCTGTAACAATGTTCTTGTCCATGTCTATATTCAAGTTCATATATCGTATGGATATAGACGTATATATTTATTCTTTATCTAATCAGAATAAGAGGTGTTCCCAGAATACCTGCTCTCATCATTTGGATTATGATAGCGGTACTTTCTTCACCTGATAGTTTTTGCACAAAAGTAAATATTTTATTTGAGAATAATTAATAATGTTCTTCAATTAGAAAAGCTTAATTAAAAAAACTGTCTATTTTTTATCTGCTTTTAAAAGTTTACCTGTATTTTTTCTCCTTCTTTTCTGCCTGCCATGTTTTTAATCTTAATAGTAAGTCTTCACTTGAAAAAATAAAGCATTGGCCAGGTGTGGTGGCTCACTCCTGTAATCCCAGCACTTTGAGAGGCCAAGGCGGGTGGATCACTTGAGGAGTTTGAGACCAGCCTGGCCAACATGGTGAAATTCCGTTTCCATTAGAAATACAAGAAATTGGCTGGGCGTAGTGGCTCACACCTGTAATTCCTACACTTTGGGAGGCCAAGGCGGGTGGATCACCTGCGGTCAGGAGTTCGAGACCAGCCCGACCAACATGATGAAACCCCGTCTCTACTAACAATACAGAAAAATTAGCTGGGTGTAGTGGCACGTGCCTGTAATCCCAGCTACTCAGGAAGCTGAGGCAGGAGAATCACTTTAACCTGGCAGGTGAAGGTTGCAGTGAGCCGAAATTGCGCCACTGCACTCCAGCCTGGGCAACGAGAGCAAAACTCCATCTCAAAAAAAAAAGCCAAAAAAAAAAACACACAAAAAACAAAAAAATAACCCACAAGAAATTAGCCAGACATGGTAGCAGTGCCTATAATCCCAGCTACTCGGGAGGCTGAGACATGAGAATCACTTGAACCGGGAGGTGGCAGTTGCAGTGAACCGAGATTGAACCACTGCACTCCAGCCTGGGTGACAGAGCAAGACTCTGTCTCAAAAAATAAATAAATAAATAAATAAATAAAATTAAAATAAATAAATAAAGCATTTAGCATTTAGATTACTATGTGATGGGTCAATTTAGAGTTTTATATTCCCTGTATTCTGATTATTCTTTAAGATAGAATGGCTGTGACAATTAGTTTGTTCACCCCATACAATTGTACTCCTGTTCTTAAGGCCCTTACCTGGTGGATCAGGCAGTAAAGACAAGCAGTATCTGTTGCTCCCATAACATTTCCATGTAGCTAACTTTGCTAATTGCATGAAACAAATTTACATGGTTAGGCTATTTCTCATAAATGCTCAACGTATGCTTGTCCCTCAGCTGTCCTCTTACATTGATAGTGTCTTACTCTAAAGATTATAAAATATCCCCAAACAGTCTGCTTAATAACTACAAGGAGATTGTTGAAACTTACAGACAACTTCTAGGTTTACACCAGCAGCTGAATACATTTATTGCATGTCCAGCTTAAGGAAGCATTTATAAATTGAAATCTTTAATGAGTTTCCTAACTTAGGCGGGAGAAGAAGATGCAATCAAGATGTATTTTTCCTGTGAAAAGTAGGAGATAGTTGAACAGTATTAGAAGTTGAACAGCTGGCCACTGTTTATGAAAACAGCTAGGCTCTTATCCATAAGACAGGAAAGAGAGTCAAAAGCCAAAGTCTCCTTTTAAGATACAGCTGGAAGGTTTTCAGAGTTCAGGGAAAATTTTAAACCTAGGGTAGATATGCCTTTTTTTCCCTCTTGTAGTAATAGTAAAAAGAAGAGTAAACCAAAAGATCTCTAGAGTAAAAATACCTTTATCAATTCAGCAATTGATATTCTACCAAACACATATATTACTTTTGGGAAAAAAAATTGCAAACTTTTACCGCAAGTAAGAACAGGTCAGTGATGCAGACACTATATAAAAATAAGAGGAAAATGCATTAAACGTAAGGTGGATAAAAAAGTATAAAACAAGAAATATAGCTAAGGATGACTTACAGTTTCTCTTATGGTCTCCTTAATGACTGAAAATAAATTAGAAACTTTAGCAAGAAGTACTTTTTTCAAGGTATAATGAACAGCCTTCTAGATCAACTATCTGTTATCTAGTAGATTCACTGAGTTTTATGGCCAAAGGGACTTAGAAAAGGAGCTCTGGATAGAAAAATTAGGAGAAAGTAGATTGAATGATTTATTTCTATATTATTTTATTGATAAGTTTCATCGTGATTCTTTCTGTGGCGAACATTTGTCCACTGTCAGAGAAGGATTAGCCTATGTAAAACAGTTGAAATCAGATTTAGAGGCCATTTTGAGTAAGTAAGAAAAAAAATAAGGAATTAAATACAACTTCATCCTACAAATAAACTTCACTCCACTAGGCAGTTGTGTTCTGGAAGTATCATATTACTGTATTTTAACAGGTGACGTGAGACTTGCAAAAAAATACCTGGTCCCCAGCAGATAAATATGAATTTGTTCAGAGCTATCTCCATACATAATAACTGGAAGTGCTCCATTGGATTCTTTTATTTTTCTTTAGGTTGCTACTAAGTTCTGATAAAACAATTGATTATTATTTTGGGCAAGGGAATTTAAATTATGCATGGAAACATAAATGTATGTAAGTTTTACAAAGAAGATAATACTATGAATTTAGTGCGTTTGAATTCAAAAGAAAAGATATCAAATTAAAACGCAGCATGAGTTAAACCATGGTTTTAAAAACTTGCACACACATCTAGGTTTTCAAATAAATCAGATTAAATTAGCTGTTATTTTATTCTCTTCTTTAGCTGCTTTTGAAATATGTGGCAGGATTCGTCATTTGACTTAAAAAATGAATGTAGTTGCTTATTTCCTTTTCAGCTTTTTTTCATTACTGTAAAAACAAAGTTTTAGCAGTCCATGTCTGCTCTCATTTCATCAAGAACCAGTAAAAATTAAATTTAAAAAACACTTTGAGAGCTTGCCCTAAAGTTAGCAGCAATAAAGCATATGCTGGTCTGCATGTAGTTTTAGTTTTCATTCCCTTCAAACTTTTGTACTCTTCTCAAAGCTTTCACTGCTATTTTCTTTCCATGATTAGATTGTTATGGCCACACCATCTACCTGAAGAGAAGTATGATACTGGTTTGGAACAAAACTCTCCTTTTTTTGGAAAGTGCAGATAAACAATGTGGCCTTTGCATTCTTTACTATTGATGAAACCCCACCTCTCTCACTTTCTTTTCTTCCTACCATTATCAACAGTCCCTCTGCAAAAGAGGATGTAGATTTTCCTTATCTTTCCAATCTAATGCTTCTAAATAATGTCAGTCTTGGTTCACCCATGATGTAAACCACTCTAATTTCCTTTATAGACTTCAAATGTAAAGTTCATTTGATTTATTGGTAACTTATGTGCTACTCCTTTCACAAATATTGCACAGCCTTTGCCAGAGGATGCTTCCTAGACATAAACCCCAAATGGTGCAAAAGTGAAAACTGACTCTAAAAGCTGTTAAAACAGTGCATGGATGAAATATGCTAGATAATCTTTTTTTTTTTTTTTGGTCAAGTGTAAATGAAGCAAAACCTCCCTTCACTTATATACATGTGTGCATGTGTGCATGCACACGTGCACACATACTACTTAAAAGTTTGTAGATGTAACATTTGTTGCAACCTAAGTCTCTGCAAATCTGTTTTCTTATATCTTGTCAATAATGCCATGACCAAGTAATTAAAATCTTAGACTTTCAGAGTTAGGAACTTGCTTTTGGCTGAATGGGTAGACATAGAGTTACAGAATGCCTGGGAAGGCTGTATGAAAGAAAAATCATAGGCAGGTACAAAAGCATATAACCTCAAATTAGAAAATAGTCGTGAAAAGAAGATAATAGAAAAAAAATCTTTTCTGTATAATGTTAAGAAATCTTAAAAAGTAGCAAAATGCTTATCATGTGTATATATAGAATAGCTGATAGAAAGTACAATCCTGAGGCCCTAAAGAGCCTTCAGTAAAGCACAATACTTGTAAGTTATAGGTAATTGGTATTATCTATAAAAGGCACATAGCTCATCTTCCAACTTACGATGACACCAGGAAAAAGTTACCTACTGATGGTTGAAAATTAATATCTAATACTTATTATAGGCAAAAGTTTTTGGGAAAAAAATTCTAAGTCATATTAGAAATCTCCTAAGAGGGTAGTCAATAAAACTAAAGATTTAAAATTTTCTCTTGAGTAAAAACTAAATAAAAAAATCTCACATAAAATCCTTAGGTCTTATAAAATATGAAACATTTATTACTTTTTCTCTGTATTATATTTCATTCACTATAACAAGAATTTGTTGAGTTAAAATTAACATGCAATGAACCTTAGTTTCCTAACACCTTGTGCACTTTCGGATATAGAATAAATTTTTTAAATTATTTATTTATTATTCTTATGATTATTTTTTAATTTGAGCCAGTTCGGCAGAAGGCTGGATGTATTGCCAGGGTAGATGTGTTCTGCTGAGAAGCCAAGTGCATGTCACAGAGAGTAAGAGGAACAATGGCTTGTAAGGTGGTCACATGCGTGGCTTTAGCCTTTTAGTCAGTAGAATAAATAGGGCACCACCATGTGTCACAGCAGAGAGGTCCATCATCCTTCCTTCTGTTTTAGCCTTGGATCCAACCTCACTGAGCCACCCTCAAGGCTAAATGGGCTTTCTGATACCCTTATAATCTGTTCTCTGAGCTACTAACATTGTCAAAAGCCAATGAAGAAGTAGTACGAACATTCATCAGAATTCATTTCTACTCCAGCACCTGTTGTTTCCTGACTTTTTAATGATTGCCATTCTAACTGGTGTGAGATGGTATCTCACTGTGGTTTTGATTTGCATTTCTCTGATGGCCAGTGATGATGAGCGTTTTTTCATGGGTCTTTTGGCCGCATAAATGTCTTCTTTTGAGAAGTGTCTGTTCATATCCTTTGCCCACTTTTTGATGGGGTTGTTTGTTTTTTTCTTGTAAATTTTTGAGTTCTTTGGAGATTCTGGATATTATCCCTTTGTCAGATGAGTAGATTGCAAAAATTTTCTCCCATTCTGTAGATTGTCTGTTCACTCTGATGGTAGTTTCTTTTGCTGTGCAGAAGCTTTTTAGTTTAATTAGATCCCATTTGTCAATTTTGGCTTTTGTTGCCATTGCTTTTGGTGTTTTAGACATGAAGTCCTTGCCCATGCCTATGTCCTGAATGGTATTGCCTAGGTTTTCTTCTAGGGTTTTTATGGTTTTAAGTCTAACATTTAAGTCTTTAATCCATCTTGAATTAATTTTTGTATAAGGTGTAAGGAAGGGATCCAGTTTCATCTTTCTACATATGGCTAGCCAGCTTTCCCAGCACCATTTGTTAACTAGGGAATCCTTTCCCCATTTCTTGTTTTTGTCAGGTTTGTCAAAGATCAGATGGTTGTACATGTGTGGCATTATTTCTGAGGGCTCTGTTCTGTTCCATTGGTCTATATCTCTGTTTTGGTAGAAATACCATGCTGTTTTGGAGAAATAGGAACACTTTTACACTGTTGGTGGGACTGTAAACTAGTTCAACCACTGTGGAAGTCAGTGTGGCGATTCCTCAAGGATCTAGAACTAGAAATACCATTTGACCCAGCAATCCCATTACTGGGTATATACCCAAAGGATTATAAATCACGCTGCTATAAAGACACATGCACACGTATGTTTATTGAGGCACTATTCACGATAGCAAAGACTTGGAACCAACCCAAATGTCCAACAATGATAGTCTGGATTAAGAAAATGTGGCACATATACACCATGGAATACTATGCAGCCATAAAAAATGATGAGTTCATGTCCTTTGTAGGGACATGGATGAAGCTGGAAACCATCATTCTCAGGAAACTATCGCAAGGACAAAAAACCAAACACTGCATATTCTAACTTATAGGTGGGAATTGAACAATGAGAACACTTGGACACAGGAAGGGGAACATCACACACCAGGGCCTGTTGTGGGGTGGGGGGAGGGGGGAGGGATAGCATTAGGAGATATACCTAATGTAAATGACGAGTTAATGGGTGCAGCACACCAACATGACACATGTGTACATATGTAACAAACCTGCACCTTGTGCACATGTACCCTAGAACTTAAAGTATAATTAAAAAAAAAAGAGAATTCAGTTCTATTGCAAAGACATAATATAGGCTATTTCTACCATGTAACACGCATTTTTGGTGAAAATATTTGCTAAAATGAGTATTAAACAGCTTCCTTTCAAGATGATCAATATTATATTTCTTTAAACCTCACATATTCTGTGTAGGTGAGTTTTGCGCAATATTTTAAAGAGAAAGTATATAGTCGTTGAATTACTTGCAGTGATATAGAACAGCAGTAACTGCCTTGAACAAAAGACAGTTAACAAAATGTATGTTTCATCTTAATGCTACTTCATGATAGGTAGGGAATTAATTTGTCAACCTATATGAGTATAATACTAGCAGGTCAGTTTTAAAGACCACTGATTTGTATAAAGACTTTCAAAGGATTAAAAATGTAAAATAAACACATGTCAATCCACAAAGTCAATTACTTATTAATATTTTCAGAACTGTATTAAAAGTTATTAATTATAATTCTTTCCTATGTTATTAGAAATGCATGTTATTAATTTGTATGTGCTTTACTTAGTTCTTTAAATGTAAAGTGTTGCTTCTAAATTTGTGGACAAATCAGCTTTTGCTTTACCTAAAAGAATCCCACACTAGAACAAATGAGTTCTTTCTTTTAAAGTAGTATAACAGGGTGTTTTAATAAACATACACATTGTTCAATAATTTTCACAATGAAGCTAATGAACATGCCTATATACTTAAGACATACCTTCTTAGTGTCTCTGAATTTCAAGCATATAGTGCATTTTTAAAATTGATAGTCACCATGCTGAACATTAGGTCTCCAAAATTCATTCAACCTGCCTAATTGAAATTTTTTAACCTTTGACCAAAATCTCCCCATTTCCTCAACCTCCAACCTCTGGTAACCATCATTCTCTCTCTTTCTGAGTTCAACGTCTCTAAATTCTACCCATAAATGAGATTATGTAGTGTTTGTCTTTCTGTGTCTGGCTTATTTCACTTAGTATAATGTCTTCCAGGTTCATTCATGTTGTTGGAAATGTGAGGACCTTCTTTTTTTTTAAGGCTTATTAATATTTCATTGTGTACACACACACACACGATATATCCATCCATTTATCCATCAAGAGACAGATGGTTTCCATATCTTGGTTATAGTGAATAATGCTGCCATGAACTTTTGATAATAGCCTTTTTAATTTTTTGTTGTTGTTCCATACATTATTGGGTTACAGGTTGTATTTGGTTACATGAGTATGTTCTTTAGTGGTGCTTTGTGAGATTTTGGTGTACCCATCACTCAGGAAGTATACACTGCACCCTATTTGTAGTCTTTTATTCCTTGCCCCCTCCCAGCCTTCCCCCGAAGTCCCCAAAGTCCATTGTATCATTCTTATACCTTTGTGTCCTCATGCTTAGTTCCCACATATCATTGAGAACATACGGTGTCTGGTTTTCCATTCCTGAGTCACTTCACTTAGAATAATGGTCTCCAGTCTCATTCAGGTCACTGCAAATGCCGTTAATTCATTCCTTTTTATGGGTGAGTAATATTCCATTGTATTTATATATACCAATTTCTTTATCCACTTGTTGATTGATGGGCATTTGGGTTGGTTCCATGATTTTGGAAAATAAATATAAAGTGATAACATCTTTGATCTAAAAAAGTGGGCAAAGGAACTAAATAGGTATTTTTCCAAGGAGGACATACAAATGGCCAATAGGTATATAAAAAGGTACTCAGCGTCACCAGTCATCAGAGAAATGCGAATCAAAACCACTATGAGATATCACTTCACATCAATTAAGATAGCTTTTATCCAAAGGCTGTTATCTTTGGATAAAAGACTGTTATCTTTGGGTAAAAGGACATGTTTCATTTCCACGTATTTGTCAATTTTCCAATTTTTCTCCTGTTATTGATTTCTATTTTTATACTATCATAGTTGGAAAAAAATATCTACTTTCACTCTGCTTAAATTTGTTAAGACTTGTTTTGTGGCCTAATATAGAATCCATTGTAGATAATATTCTGTTTTATGCTTGAGAAGAATGTGTATTCTCCTGTTGTGGAATGGAATGTTCTGTATATATTTGTTGAGATAGTTCAAGTCCAATGTCTCCTCATTGATTTTCTGTCTGGATAATCTATCCATTGATCAAAGTAGGGTATTGAAGTCCCTTACTGTTATTATATTGCTGTTTATCTCTCCATTTAGTTCTGTTAGTATTAGCTTTACATATTTGGGTGCTCTACTGTTAAGTGCGCACATATATATAATTGTTATATATATGATGAATTGACCCCTTGTCATTATATAATTACCTTCTTTTTCTCTTTTTACAGTTTTGACTTACAGTCTTCCTTGTCTGATGTAAGTATAGCTACCTCTGCTTTCTTTTGGTTTCCATATGCATGGAATATCATTTTTGATCCTTCGCTTTCAGTCTAGTCTGAAAGCTGAAGTAAGTCTGATAGGCAGCATATAGCTGGATCTTGTATTTATTTTTCTTTAATCCATTCAACCACTCTATGTTTTGCTTACTGGATAATTTAATCTGTTTACATTCAAGGTAATTATTTTTAGGTAAATACTTACTATTGTCATTTTGTTATTTATTTTCTGCTTGTTTTGTAGATCCTTTGTTCCTTTCTCCTCTTATTTTTCTTCTTTCATGATTTGATAATTTTCTTTAATGACATGGTTTGAGTTCTTTATCTTTGCTTTATCTACTGTAGCTTTTTGCTTTGTGATTACTATGAGGCTTACATATAACATCTTATAATCTTAACAATCTATCTTAAGCTAATATCTTAATTTGATTGCATATGAAAACTACATACTTACTCTCTTCCCGAATTTTTACGTTTCCAATGACACAATTTACATAGTTTTATATTGTGTATTGATTAACAAATTATTGTAGCTCTATTTGTTTCTAATAGTTTTGTCTTTTAACCTTTATGCTAGAGCTATAAGTTATACAAATACCACCATTACTGTATTACATATTCTGAATTTGACTCTGTACTTACTTTTACCAGTACGTTTTATGCTTTCATATTACTTTATTTCACTAATTAGAATCCATCTTTTCAGCTTGAAGTATTCCTGTTGCATTTCTTGTAAGGCAAGTCTAGTAATAATTCTCTCAGGTTTTGTTTGTTGGGGAAAGTCTTGATCTCTCCCTTGCTGAACAGCTTTACCAGGCAAACTATTTTTGGTTGGCAGGTTTTTCTTTTTCTTTTTCTTTTTTTTTCCTTTTTTTTGAGATGAAGTCTCTCTCTGTCACCCAGGCTGGAGTGCAGCGGGCGGCTCACTGCAACTTCCACCTCCTGGGTTCAAGCGATTCTCCTGCCTCAGACCCCTGAGTAGCTGGGACTACAGGTGTGTGCCACCACGCCCGGTTAATTTTTTGTATTTTTATTAGAGGTGGGGTTTCACTGTGTTAGCCAGGATGGTCTCCATCTCCTGACCTTGTGGTCTGCCCACCTCGTCCTCCCAAAGTGCTGGGATTACAGGCGTGACTCACCACACCCGGCCTTTTTTTTTTTTTTTTTCTGTACTTCAAAAATATTATTACACCTCTCCTGGCCTGCAAAGTTTCTGCCGAGAAATCCGGTAGCCAGTATGGTGTTTCCATCGTATGTGACAAACCACTTTTCTCTTGCTGGATTTAAGATTCTCTTTGTCATTGATTTTTGGCAGTTTGGTTATAAAATGTTTTGGTGAAGTCTTCTCTGGGCTGAACCTGATTGGAGAGTTTTGATCTTCATGTACCTAGATGGTTGTATCTTTCAGTAGATTTGGGGAGTTTTCAGCCATTATTGAGCTAAATAAACTTTTGTCCTTTTATCTTATGAAATTCGTGTAGTGCAAACATGTCCCATGAATCCCACAGGCTTTTTATGTACATCCCTTTCCACTGTTCATTTTGTCTCTTCTGACTAGATATTTTCAAATGTGTCTCTTGAGTTCACAGATTCTTTCTTTCATTGGATTAAGTCTGCTGTTGAAACCCTCTATTGCCTTTTAAATTTCATTCATTTGTATTCCTCAGTTCTAGTGTTTCTGCTTGTTGTTTTTTTTCCCATATCTATGTTGATTTCTTCATTTTGTTTGTGTATTATTTTCTTGATGTTATTAAGGTGTATAACAGTGTTCTCTTGTAGCTTGATAAGCTACTTTAAAACAATTATTTTGAATTCTTTGTCAGGCACTTAAACTGACAAATTAGTTTGTGCTTTACCTAAAAAACACCCCAGAGCACAACAAATGATATATCCATTGTATGAGAGTAGGTATAAGTTTCCAACTAGTTTTTATTTCATTATATTTGTGGGTCTGACTTCTAATATTTACATATTTGTCTTTGTTCCATCCATGTCTTGTTGCTGACATTATTAGACCTGTGTTGCAGACATTAATTATATATGAAATATATGAATTTGGTTTTATACTCTTATGTAAGAACAATACTTCTGTTTAACTTCGGCTGAATAATTTTGAATAGCACTCAGTAACCAGCAGAGAGCAAGATTAATTTCAATATGACACTGCAGAGAGTTCTGTACTGTTGCAGGAAGTGTTGTTTTTGGAACAGTGGTAGATGCCCTTTACAATTTTTCTGTCCCCTGACAGAAATTAATAGTAAAGATCTTACAAAGTAATTTATCAACTACTTTTTAAATTTACAGTTGTACAAACCATATGTCCTCAGTTGAGGGAATATGTTGTGTATGATTTTGCATCAAACTGTTAGTGAAAGGTAGATTCTGACTAGAGTAAGCTCTCGGGAGTAACTGATCTGGGTGACTTTGACTTTGGTTAGAGTCACTGAGGCCTGGTCCTGAAAGAAGATAAAGGGACCTGCAGCAGGACTCTGAGTGATCCCACAAGTTATGTAAACACAGATGTAGCAGGCAGAGGTGTGCAGCCTAGCAAAGAGCTCGGGCCGAAGTCAGAGCACTTAGCACATTTTGAAGTAAAGTGCCCACGCAGGCCTCAGAAAATAAACAAGCAGTTTTGTGTGTGTGCGTGTGTGTGTGTGTGTGTGTGTGTGTGTTTCAAAAAGCATCAAGGTAGGCTTAAAATCTTATAAAGTACCATAAAAATGGGATGGATTAGGTACTATTTATATCTCATAAAAATATATAGTTGTAACTCTGTATAGATCTTTGTTGTTTATCTTTAACATAAAGGTAAAATATCCATTTAAAAATGTACTTTCAGCTGCTATTAAGCATAGATTATTATTAATATAAATGCTACCAAAGGTATATATTAAAAGAATATTATAAATGTACCACACTAACGCAAATGGTTAATAACACAGGAAATTATAAGTGGGGAGGGTTGGATAATAATGTATGGAAACTGTATGTTCTACCCAGTTTTTCAGGGAATGTAAAATTACTCAAAAAAACCCAAAGTATATTAATTTTAAAAATATTTTTAAAAACAAAGTAAATTTAAAGCCATAATTCATGATGGGATAAAATAACTCCCCCCAGTGTCTACTTTCAAAAAGAAGATTAGAAGTGCTTTGTGTGTATTCATAATAGAAACAAATTGATATAACTTATAGAAATGCTTCCCTTAAAAAATGAGGCCGAAGTATACCTAAAATACTTTGTTAAAAATTTAATAATTTATTCTTCCAGAGTTTTTGTGTAGAAAAAGGCAAACAATTAATATGTGTGTATATGTCTTTTCTCTGTGTGGAGAGGGCAGAGGAGAGTTTCATAGCAGTATTTTCTAGTGATAGATAAATAATATCCCTTTTCTTAAAAAGCTTTGGAAATGATGAACATATTTAAATGTGACTTAAAAATTGTTTGACTTAGTAATGTAAATAAGTATTAATACATACAGAATCAGGCTTCATTTTATGCTGGTGTGGTATGGATAATGTGTATTTTCCAAAGTCTAGTGCTAGAGAGAGAGAGAGAGTAAACAAAAGCGTGATATCCAAGTGAAAACTATTAAAGAGTATTTTCCAGTAGTAAGCTTTATTTCCCATCATTTATCTTGTGCCACATCCTTCCTTAGAATATAACTTCTGATTCTGTTTTGTCTGAGAAACAATAGCAAGTTGATTAGAAAGCCCTGATGTTTAAACAAAAAGAAGTTGAAGCCTTGACAAAGAAAAATATTCTAATTCTGTCACTGGATTTACAGGATCAGAATTTATGGAGGCCTGAAGTTCCTGGCTCTCTCCGACATAACTTGCATTATTTGATCTAACCACAGTACCCCAAAGCTGAAAAAAAATCAGTCAGGTAGAATTCACATGTATTTTTTCCTTCAATGAAATTCATTGTAGAGTAGCATATGTTTAAGGGAATGTGTGAGTTTTATTGCAGGTCAGAAAGGCTACACTGCTAATCCGTGATTCACAAAGAAAACACAGCACAGAAAGACCAGTGCAAGACTGCTGGGTTGGAGGTTGGAAGGTTCTAGTATGTAAACCATATTCCAGTCTGATATGTGTGCAACAATAGGGTAATGAAAATGAAAATACTCCATGTGGCTAAAAGACAGTCTTCTTTTTAGAGACGTTAGTGTTTTATTTAGAGGTTATTGGTCAGATTCAAGCAAGGCCAGAATGATTCTAAGTAAAGATGCTTTGTGAAGTGCATAAACCATTTGTGAACTCAAGGGGAATATTAAATAAATTTCATTTGCCAAGAAGTTAATCAGTCAACCACAGATCCTTATGCAATGCAATTTATTGAACACCTGCCATATTAGAAGAGCTATAGCCAGCCAGGTGGTAAACGGAAATGGCAACACTGCCCTCAAGGTGCTTATAATCAGAAAAAAGTAAAAAGGATGGAAACTAAAATTTACAAAGGCCTCCAATTTTACAGTATTTTACATGCACTTACAAAGGATGCTTGAAGCGTGATAAGTTACATGCAACACAGTCACCACCAACCAAAAAACAGATACATATATATATATACATGATCAGTTATAGGCATTTGTGTGTGCACATGAGCGAGTGTGTGAACATGGAGAAGTGAGGTACTTGCCTTTAGTTGGACTAGTTTTAGAAAGTAGTTGAACTTGAAACAAATTTCTGAAGAATTGGTAGGAAACAAGGAAGACACTTTGTAATTAGAAGACAGAATTCTGAATGATGTGTTTGGAAAATAAGTGCTCTGTCAAATTGTAGTAATCAAGTAATTAACTGT
This sequence comes from Gorilla gorilla gorilla, assembly GCF_029281585.2. NCBI lineage: Eukaryota > Metazoa > Chordata > Mammalia > Primates > Hominidae > Gorilla > Gorilla gorilla. The sequence goes on from NC_073230.2 coordinate 26,839,030, forward strand.
TGGCTTCCCAATTCAAAGTATCAACTTGATTTTAAAATAATTGGGAATAGGTAGAAGGATTTGAGCAGGGAAGTGATGCAAATAAAAATTTGCTTGAAGAAGTCTCTTCTGTCTTCTCTTTGTAGGACAAATGAATTAAAAGAAGCAGGCCAGTCTCACAGCTTGAAGGTATGAGGAAGACTGATCTTTCTAACCACATTGTAAAGTTCTAGACATGTCCCAAGAAGTAGGGTCAGTTTTTCTTAAAATCAACTTTATTAAGGTATAATCTGTATGTAATAAAGTGCTCCCCTTTTAGATATACAGTTTGGTTGTTTATGTTTTGTTTTTTCATCATTATTGAGGTATAATTGTCAAAATCATATATATTTAATGTGTACAGTGCTATAATTGGTTATATATATACATTGTGGAATGACTACCATCAGGTTAACTAGAACATTCATCACCTCACATAGTTACTGTTTTTTGAGAACACTTAAAATCTACTCTCTTAGCAAATTTCAAATATGTAATATGGCTTTACTTATTCACAACCTCTCTGCCTATTACCTCATTAAGAAAAATAGGACTACAACAAATGATTATTATAAAAATTATGAAATAATAGAAATAGATATGGCACATAGTAGATACTCAAATGACTAAGCTTCATCTGAATCTAAAATACAAATCCAATTATAATTACTATAATAGTATATTAATACATGGCCTCAAAAATAAAGTGAGTCTAAAAATAAATATAGTTTTTAGTTTTACAGTAAGATTATCCAGAGAAAATTAACATTTGGCAAAAGCCATATGTTTATAGTATCATCCCACATTCAGAAAAAAATTACCTTTTTTATATAATCCAATGTATGCCCTATTAGAATAAATCTATAGTTAATCGGAGGGATTTTTAAAAATTTGTTTTCTGAAGTAATTTTATTTCTGAGAAAATCCACAAGGCTGTGAACAGAACGATTTTGAACAAAGTGTTCAATGTTTCTCTTCAACCACCTAAATGGACATTTTAATGCAATCTCAGTCTTCTAGTCTAATTTTTCTTTCCTTATCAAATGGAATCTCAAGGAAGTACCAGTCTCTTTTTATTGTTGAGTATACAAAACACCAACACAAATGAAACGGCAAGATTAAAAAGAAAAAAAAACTGAATGGTTCTAATGTAGAACATTGTTTTAACTAACTTTAATCTGATGGTTCTTTGGGTTTAAGGATTTGGGTTAATTTACATATATATTTATGTTTGTGATATATAAATAAACAAGGAAAGTTATTTGTGTGGCCATTCCATTGTAGTACCAACTTCAAAGCCAGACAGTTTTTTCTTTAAAATTTAGCTTCCCTTCTTACCTGTTCTGGAACTCTGGCAGAATTAACCTACCTTCAGGAGTTACTATACTAAATGAGGTTAAGAAAGCAGCCTAGGCGGAGCAACTTATCAAATAACTTACCCCTTTCTTTTCTTTTCCTTCTTGATTTGTAGCTACATCAGTCCAAGTGCAAGTAGACTCAAATCTAAAATAACTAACAGGGATAAAAACAGTCACTTGCATTTACTCAGCACTCCACAGTTGGCAAATGCTTCCAGGTTTATTATGCTATGTGGTGTGGACAGAGCAACTGTTTCTATTACCATTACACAAGATTATTCTGAATTTAGAGCAGTTTGGTTAGATATTATATATAACAAAATTAATAAATGTTATGGTTAGACTGAACCCCAGATGTCTCCACTCTAAGAGCAGGGCTCTCTACCATTCTGTACTGCTGTTGGCAGAGGTAGGGCTTTGGGGAGAGCAAGCCAAGTAGATAAATAAAGGCCAATTCATGCTAGGAGGTCAGTTTGAAGCCTTGGAATAAGCCAGTGCTCATTTTTATGTGTCAAGATAAATACTAAATTTTCAATATACATTTTTAAAAATGCAGGTACTTGAGATAGAATTAGGGTTAGAACCATGTGTAGGCAAACAGCAAATATCAAAGGTTTGAGAAAATACTGAATTTAATTTTGGTAGAAAATAGCAAAATAGCAGGTTTGTAAGTCCTTTTAAGAGGTTAGAACACATTTCTATTAATTAATGCAGAGCTTTCAGTACTTTGTGTTTAGGGCATACTATCTAAATGTATTTGGTTTATTTGTTGAATTTGTAATATATTCACATTTTTCCAATTTTAAAAATGTAAGAGTAGATACAGCCAAAAGTTTATGTCCTAGATCTCTCATCCTAAACACATAGTTACCCTCCTGTATCAACCAGGGTTCAACAAAGAAGCAGTTGGAGGTAGTAGTATACATTTTTCTTTCCATCTATCTATCTATCTATCTATCTATCTATCTATCTATCTATCTATCTATCTATCGGCTTACCTGATTGTGGGGTCTGGCTAAGCAAGTCCAGAATCTGCAGGGCAGCCAGTCAGGAAGAGTGAGATTATGGGCAGTCTCAAACCCACAGGTGGAGGCTTGAGCTATTAGCCTGTACAGCAAGGTAGTCAGGAAACGAAGAGTCCAAGCAGGAGGGAACTCCACAGTAACAGCTAGAGGCTGTTGTCCATAGGCAGAAGGTCTCTTTTTCTCAGGAAGTCTCTCTCCTGCGTTTTTGCCTTCTAGTGGATTCAGTCAGGCCCATGCGGAATATCCAGGATAATCTCTCTTACTTAAAGTTAACTGATTAGAAATTTTATTTATGTTTGCAAAATACCTTACCTGCAACATCTAGATTAGTGCTTGATTGAACAACTGGAGACCTTACATAGCCTAGCCAAGTTGACAAATCAATAAAACCAACACACCTTTCTAAAAATCTAATAATGTTATCAGTGTCTTATGTAGTTTTTTTGGGGGTCAAAAAAGGTCTTTAACTGTCAGAGATTATAAAACATGCTAACATTATTTCTTCTAACATTTATACAGTTTAATTTATCACATTCAAATCTTTGATACATTTGAAATTTACTTTTGTATAAGACTTGAGGTATGTAACCAAAAATATTTTATCCTGAGTGGCTATTTGTCTTTCTCAACACAATTTCTTAAGTAATCCATTTTTTCCTGTAGTGATTGAATTCCAACCTTCGGAATGCAATTTCCTAAATGTATTTGGGTTAATTCCTGGACATTCTCTTCTTCTCAAATTATCTGTTTATTTCTTCCTGCACTATTATCTTACACTTCTAACTACTATTGCTTTTGAATGTGTTTTAAAATGTGGTAGTACTAGGCTCTCCCATAATTTATTTTATTTCAATCCTTTGTTTTTAGTTTTCCATATGAATGCAAAAATCAGTTTGTCTGGTAAGAAACAGAAACATCTTTCTAATATTTCATAGAAGTAGCATTAAATTTATCAGTTACTTTAAGTTTTGGGGGGTTTCCTTTTATAAAAATTTCATTTTTTCCAGTCTCTCTTATAAAATACAGTAGTATTTTAAAATTTGCCTTCTATAGATCTTGTGCATTTCTTGCAAGCTTATCAGTAGACAAATTTTAAAATATTTCTATTGTTTCAGTTACTCATTGTTGTAAAAAAGGAATTTTTTCCATTATATCTTCTAGTCTATTGTGTGTCTATATGAAAGATATTGATTTCAGATTGTCCTTGCCAATTTACTGAATTCTCTAGAATTTTAATCTCTTAGATTTTCTATGTATGCAATCATGACAGTGTAGCTAATTCTATTTTTGATCTTGTATATCTAATTTTTATGCTTCTAATTATTTTCCTAGTTGATCTCTAATGCTAATACTTCTTATATAGTGTTAAATGATTGTGAGGTAGTGGGCATATTTGTCTCAATTTTTACTTTACTGAAGATCTTCTTGGTATTTCTGCATTAAGCCTGAAATACAGGTGTGTGTATGTGTGTGTGTATGTGTATACATATGCACATGTATATATACACACATACATACTTACAGGAAATTATTAAAGATGATTTATCAAACTTTTTTTAGCATTTTCATAATTGTGTGATTTTTCTCTTTGGATCTACTTGTATGTTGAATTAATAGATTTTTTAAATATGGAAACATCCTTGCTTTTTGGAAATAAACATCCTTTACATCTTTTAATATTCTTTTAATATTATGTTGCATTTTGTTTTGTTTTTTCCTGAATTAGTTATTTGCAAGAGAACTAATGGTATAGTTCCAGCCTGAAGCTTGGTATTCTTGGAACCCAGGAAGAACTGATGTTTTAGCTCAAGTCTAAAGGCAGGGAAAAAAAGCTGATGTCCCAGTTTGAAGGTCATTGGACAGGAGGAATTCTTTCTTACTCAGGGGAAGTTCAAACTTTTTGTTCTATTCAGTCCTTCAACTGATTGGATGAAGCTCATTCACATTAGGAAGGGCAACTGCTTTATTAGTTAATTTCATCCAAAAATGCCCTCATAGAGACAAGCAAATGTTTGACCAAAGGTCTGAGTGCCCCATGACCCAGTCCAGGTGACACATAAAAGGGACCATTACAAGCCCAGAGTTTTGCTGTTTTCATGTTGATTTTTCATGACAAGAGAAGCTGTGTGAATGCTCCTTTTCTGCTTTTTCTCTTTTTCTTACTGAGTTCCCAGCCTCTTTTCTAAATACATAGTGATCTAGCTAGACTTTGAAAAGTATAGGTTTAAAAGGATGTTAAATTATTAGCTTGTCTTGAGTACCCACGGATCTTGGTCTGGCCCTGTTCCTAAGGTTTGCGCATGAGGCTATCTGCAGCTCGAGGAAGTGAAAGCTCCCTTTCCTTCAAGAGTGAACCACCCTATGTGGGAACCTGAGGTTTTGTTCACATGACCTCATTGTGGAACTCAGCATTAAAACAGTGGGTAGAGATCTCTGAGGCTACTTAATAGTATGGTAGTACATGAAGTTTCTCCTTTTGGGGTGTGGTATGTAGAAGTCGTGGTGACATTTTTGCTGATTTTATATGGTGAACCAACATGTGAGTCAATAAATGGATTTTTATAATTCACTTATGTATTTTCATAATAATAAGTGCCCAAAGGTCAGAATGAAGAAGCCACATCCTGCCTTTATAAAAACAAAATATCTGAGGAAGGATGTTGCCAGTTGAAATGTCATCTGTAGAGCATATTAAAGGCAGGATTGTTTGGAAACTGAATGAATAAAATGTCAAAGAGGAATAGGCAAAAGAAGTGTCAGCGCTTGTCCAAAGGAAAATAATCTAAATTTAATGAAGTCTTAATGACTATATGCCTGTTGTTAGTTTTATTATTCTTTTTTTTAAGATGGAGTCTTGCTCTGTCACCCAGGCTAGAGTGCAGTGGTGTGATCTTGGCTCACTGCAACTTCTGCATCCAGGGTTCAAGCAATTCTCCTGCCTCAGCCTCCTGAGTATCTGGGATTATAGGCATGTGCCACCAAGCCCAACTATTTTTGTATTTTTTTTAGTAGAGAAGGGGTTTTGCCATTTTGGGCAGCCTGGTCTTGAACTACTGACCTCGAGTGATCTGCCCACCTCGGCCTCCCAAAGTTCTGGGATTATAGGTATGAGCCACTGCGCTTTTAGGAAGAGCAATGTATAAGATCCTATTGGAAAATTCAAGAGAAAGATTAAAGAAAAAAATCTATGCCTGAAGAACTTACAGTTCAGTGTGATTAATGGATAAAGGATGAATGTGTGAAGATAAGATTGAAAAGACAAGCTCTGGCTATTCCACTGAGGGCCTTGTTTGTGAAGCTAAGGCATGTGAAACTTCCTTCTGTTGTTAGGGACCCATCAAGATCATTAAACAAGTAAGTGACACAATTGGTGAGTTTTCGGAAAAATGTCACTGGTGATAGTAAGGATGGATAAAGGCTTGAAAAGAAATTTTAAAAGACCTGAACACTGAAAAGATTCTAGGGGCCCCTTTTATACGATTTAAAATAATACACGCTGGGCGCAGTGGCTCACGCCTGTGATGCTAGCACTTTGGGAGGACGAGACGGGCAGATCATGAGGTCAGGAGATCGAGACCATCCTGGCTAACACGGTGAAACCTCGTTCTCTACTAAAAATACAAAAAATTAGCCGGGCATGGAGGCGGTTGCCTGTAGTCCCAGCTACTCGGGAGGCTGAGGCAGGAGAATGGCGTGAACCCGGGGGGAGGAGCTTGCAGTGAGCCGAGATTGCGCCACTGCATTCCAGCCTGGGAGGCAGAGCAAGACTCCATCTCAAAAAAATAAATAAATAAAAATAAAATAATACACAAGGCATACACAAATGTTGAAATTAAAATAATACACAATTTATATAATTATAACTGTTTTCCAGAGCTTCAAATTTCAAATTTCTGCATACATTCATTGAACCTAAGCTTTTCTCATATTTTATATTGTGTTTGCTTTACTGACACCGGAAGAACATGGTTTTCTTGCCCACCAGGTAGTTGAGCCCCGCATTCCATGAGAATTTGAATTAAGGCAATGGCAGTGGAGATTCATGGACAGTAGGGAGATTAGGAGGTGGAGTTTAGATAATGTGGAAACTGAATGGCAGAGGAGGTCAGAGATTTGAAGGTTTCTAGCTTAGAATCATGGACAGATTCAAATAAAAAGGTATAGGAGAAAGCAAATATTTGGAAGCATATGCTAAGTCTAAAATGTAGATTAATTCTTATTGCCTCACATGGAAGTGGTTTGCAAATAAATTTTCTGGTAGTAGAATAGTGCTTTTTCTAAATTTATATGGACTAAACTTATGATTTTGAAAAATAGAAATTTAAATAACTTCTAGAACCTAGCACAAACTTGAGATTCAGGATCAAAATTTTATCTTTTCCTCATGTAGAAGGTCTTTTGATGTCAGAGACCTTGGCTAGTTGTTTGAAAAAAGCTAGCATTCATTACCAAACTGCATGCATTTGTCAACTGTCTATTATTGTTCAAGGCTATGAATGACTTTTATTTCTCTAGCCAATGCTGATGATAAATGTGGGTAGATGACTAAAAAGTAATAAAAGGAACTAAACAGTTTCAGGGTCCTAAAGAACCTATGCCTGCTACAGAATTCTGAAATACTTTTCCTTTTTGACAGTTGTTTCTTTGACATAAACATACACACAAAATCTTTATGAAATCCTGTCCTTTGCTATGGTATATGAAAGCATGTAATCCATTCTTTATGTACTAGTACTTTCCATTCTTTATGTACTAATACTTCCTTGGCCTGAAATTATATTGGAAAATGCCAGTATTAAATAAAATAACAAAGTATTAATTATTCTTGCCTTGTTGCTGATCATAGTATGCTTTGGAATGTTGTTAGTGAATATTAGCAAAAGTAAAAGAAGACATTCAGACTGATTTAGGATGAGTTCTGACATAGAAACATAGCTTTTCTTTTCTCCTCCTTCTCCTTCTTCTCTTTCTCCTCTCTCTTGGGTATTGAATACAAAAATAAAAAGGCAAATGGAGCTTACTTCTTAGGTTCTTATAGTTGGCAATCTGACTGTCTCCTGACATAGTCTTTCTTTTGACTTTGGGAAAATATCAGCATGAAGAGGGTGACCCTGTGCACTTGTTTTAGATGAAGGTAAACAGAAGACGATATTACTTGCCTGAATGGAGTAGACTATCCCATGGAGGAGAATAATAGCTGTCTTCTAGTTTTTGTTTTTCTAAAAAGACCAGTGAAGACTTAAAAGGAGAAAGAACTGGAGAGGAGGGTGAAAGATGATTACCTTAAGGATTAGAGCTGTTACCCTGGTGAAGTCTGCAAATACTGTTTCTAAGCGATAGGCTGAATGTCTCTTAAATGAAGTGAATTACGACCAAGGGCTTAGCAGTAAATCTTTACAAGAAAATATCTCTCAGTTAGTTATTCATTATGGTAGTATGATTTCAATAAGAATGGATATTGTTTCAGTCATTAACCATGCTCAGATAAATATTATTTTAAAAGATCGGTAGAAATACATCACTTTTTGAAAAAGTTCAAATTTCTGATTTCATCACAAATTCAGCTATGTTAGCTAAAATAAAATCATCAAAACTGATTCTTTTAATGAAAAAAACTGCATTCTTCCTGCCCTTTTTAGTGACCTTACAAATAGAAATATTTTAAGCATTTACGTAACATGTACTAGATATAGGAGGTTTTATAGATGCCTTGTACAATGCTATAATACTCTTGGCATTTTTTATTTTAAAAAAGTAATCAGAAACACATTGGGAGCTCAAGAAATAGTATATATGCTTCAGGTTAACGTGGTAATGGCTCTGGCCTTTAACCCTGATGCAACTGTTCTATCCTAACAGCTCTTTGTGAAAGGATACCAAATACTGCAGAAATTGGAAAGGTTAACAAAGTTAGCGGACAAAATAAACTTGATACTGAGAATGAACTTTCACATGCAGCAAAAAAATAAACAGTATTCTCTTAGGCTGGTCTTCAAAGGATGTTTAAGATGCCTATATGCTTCTCAGTGCTAAGTTCGTCCTCTCTTTTGAGGAGAATTATTTATACAAAGGGTTACCAAATTCATAGTGAGTCAATGATTGCAAATTCGTAAGAACTAAAAATGTATGGGATCATTTGAAAACAATTGATAACTGGCTGCCACTGGGGTGGCAATAATACCTGAGAACTTGCCATTTTTCCAGTCATTTTCATGACATCCAAGTGTAAGAGGTATTCTCAAGCTCTACGTAGAACTGAGTGAATTATTTTCCTTCATAATTTACAGAATTTGGGCCCAAAATATAACCTGAATTGTTGGCAGCTACAAAGTAATATAAAGCCTGACTTCTGTTACTGACACATTTTTAAAGTTCACAGCTTAGGCTGACTCTACAATGGGAATTACATATCAGATTACTTTTCTTTTTTATTATTTATTTATTTATTTATTTATTTATTTTTATTATTATACTTTAAGTTTTAGGGTACATGTGCACATTGTGCAGATTTCTATTGTAGAAACAGTAAAGAACACTGTTACTATAAAGCTCTTTGTGTGATCAGCTAAAAACAGTGTGGAAAGACCATTAAAAATACACTGAAAAGGTAAAGGTATTTTTTTACTTGTTTCTGCATGCCATCTAAGTAGTTTCATTGGTATTTTCTAAAAGCCACACATCACCCTGAAGATGTAAAGATGGTTTCTCTCTACTGCACACAAGTGCCCCTTAAAAGAAATACCCCAGACCAAAACTCAACAAAGCAGTCTGAATGTTATTATTATTATTATTATTATTTTTGTAATGAGAAGTACAGGTTAGGGACTTCCCCCCATCAAGAAAATAATGTTTACATGTAAGAAAAAGGAAAGGACAGACAAGATTGGTCATATCTGGTTTTGCATTTAAAAATCCAATCCTTGATGGCTTAAAAAATAAAATTTCAGGTGGTCTTATTTTTTAACTCAACAAAGTTCCAGTTGTTATACAACTCGTCTTATTAATTTATTGTTGGGTTCTGCAAAAGCTTCTCCATTTTGCCAGTCTTCCAAAGTATTGGTTGATGTGGCTAGCAGTCTTTCAGAAAACACCAGGGTTAACAGGGTATTTGCACACCTGCAAAGCTCATTTAATGACTGAAATTGCAAATGCTGCACAAGTAAAACAAAAAAATGTATATTTTAAGTTATTTTAGTGACCACAGCTATATAACATTATTCATAAAACCAAACATGCATGTCTATATATTATGTATTTCAAGATGTAGTTCTGATTGATTATTATCCCATGTCAAATATTTTGATTTGCTGGAAGAAATGACAAAAATCCTTAAGAAAAATGGGCAAATTTATAAGGAAATACCTAAACAGCAAAAGCATTAAGAAAAGACCCTACTAATCTTGGGAGTCCTAAAGTCAAGGAACAAATGAAAGCAGACAAGAATCAAGAACAACAAGGCGGGTTATTTTTCTAAGGACTTGCATTTTGATGCATTACCATGCATACTTAGACTACACAAATTAACTTCCCTGGGAGGTATTCTCTGGATGCTCACCCACTTTTCAGATGTGTGCATTTTTTTTCAAACTGGCATTTGATTGTTAAGTTTTCCTCAAGAGATTCTCATTTTGATGATTTCTAGTTTTCTTGAAAATGCTCTTTTTTCATAAAATCATTTTAACTGAGGGCTGAGCTTTCACCCTGACTTAGTATGGTGACCTGAGGTTGAGAGGGATTATATATTCAGGACTGAAATTATAACCTGAGCAATAAATATCATATAGAAATTCTACCCACGTTTCACTTCTAAAGCTCGTAGCAGACATATCTAATTGATTAGGGAACTAGATATAGCTTGAGAATCTTCCACAAGTCCTTGTTCAAGGCAGCCACCATTAAGTTCTTGGTTCAAATGATGAAATCTATTTGGCATTCCACATTAGATTTATATTCTAAGCTTTAATATCTACTCTTTCTCTTCTCTTCATTGGAGATGATAACATTTACTTACTGCTTCACTGACATAAGAACCAGCCCTCGAGAAGAATATATAGACGTACAGTGCAACTTTTTCTTCTAAAGCTATTGAACTATGATAAACATACTATGACTAAAAGAGACTTTAACAGAATTTCCCTAAAAGATTATAATCTTTTATTTATTTATTTTTTGAGATAGGGGCTGGCTGTGTCATCTAGGCTAGAGTGCAGTGCAGTAGCACAATCTCGGCTCACTGCAGCTTTGACCTCCCGGGCTCAAGCAGTCCTCCCACTTTAGCCTCCCAAGTAGCTAGGACCACATGTGCTTGCCACCAAGCCCAGCTAATTTTTATATTTTTTGTAGAGACAGGGTTTCCTCATGTTTCCCAGACTGGTCTTGAACCCTGGTCTCAAGCCTGCCTGCCTCAGCCTCCTAAAATGCTGGGATTACAGGCATGAGCCACCACGCCTGGCCTATAATCTGTTTTATTTCTAAGTCACCATTGCTCATCCTATGTTCATTCTTACAAAATGAGTTAACTATATTATTGAGTTAATCCAAAATGGAACTTTTTTATTTTTTATTTTTTTTTTTGAGATGGAGTTTCGCTCTGTTGCCCAGGCTGGAGTACAGTGGCACCATCTCGGCTCACTGCAAGCTCTGCCTCCTGGGTTCATGCCATTCACCTGCGTCAGCCTCCCGAGTAGCTGGGACTACAGGCGTCCACTGCCACACCCAGCTAATTTTTTGTATTTTTTTTTTTTTTTAGTAGAGACAGGGTTTCACCGTGTTAGCCAGGATGGTCTCGATCTCCTGACCTCGTGATGCGTCCACCTCGGCCTCCCAAAGTGCTGGGATTACAGGCGTGAGCCACCGTGCCCGGCCCAAAATGGAATTTTTTAGGAAGTTAGGTTTTGCTTGTGAAAGTGATTATACACTGTCCTACCACTATCATTTTACTGTGGGTGCAGGAAAAGAAGAAATAAGATTTGCTCCTTAATAGATAAGCTTGGTGTTATTGACTTTAAAATGAAAATTATCCTTAAAAACCTTAAAAATCACGGCTTGCTAAATATTAGTAACTAATGCACTCACTGCTCTCTTTATATATATTTTTCAAAATGTAAAGAATTTGCTACTTAACTTGCAGCTTTATTTGAAAATTAATTTTCAACTCAGAAAACCCGTGGGTTTTGTAAATTTTCAGTATAAGAGAATGGGTACTAAGTTACAGTTAGAGGCTTTAAATAAGTGGAGATTCCCATTTTGAGTGGGTGTGAGGGCACATCTGCAAATTGTAGTCCAGATTCAACTTCAGTCTGTGTTTTCCTCAGTGTGACTCATTCAGTCATCACCCAGGCTGTGTGATTACTGACTCCGAAGTATGTGAAACACTCAAACAGTTGGGATTCCTTTTGGAGCATATACAAACAACTTAAATCTTCCAATTCAGATTATGTGGTTGGGCTTAAGACCGTTATGAAGGCGGGGAGGAAAAACCTGAAGGCTGTTTGTGGCTACAGGGTGTGGTGTTGTGGGGTTGGTGGCAGAGATCTGTGGTGTTAGTTAATACAGGAAGATACTCAAGTTACATTCAGTGTAACATACCAAACTTGCAAATTCTCTCTCCCTCCCTCTCTTTGTTTCAGGAGTAGTTGCCAGCAACCTTCCTGCCAACTTGGCCCAAGGTAGGTTACTTTAGGTGCACTAGAAAACCAATTTCTCTGCAGTTTTTCATCCTTATCAAACTCACCTAAAGTCTAAAGAAAAACTCCTTCTGATTATAGATATTTGTTTCAATCAGTTTTATAGGAACGGCAGTCTCTGCTCATCTCTCCTTCCTGAAATTCTGGAACTCTTTAAACACAATTGCCACAAAATTGCCATGGAAGGAAACCTTTCATCACTTTTTAAATTATTGTCTCCATTTTTCAATTCTTTGGATGTTAAAACTTGGGATATGATTTGCATACCATGATATTCACTATTTTAAAGTGTACATGTCAGTGGTTTTTAGCTTTTATTCACAGAGTTGTGCAACCATTATCATTATCTCATTCCAGAACATGTTCGTCACCCAGAAAAGAAACCCCATAACCATTAGCCATCACTTCCCATTCTTGCCTCTTTCTAGCTCCTGGCAACTACTAATCTATTTTCTGTCTTTATGGATTTGCCTATTCTGGACATTTCATATAATTGGAAATAAAATGTGTGGCCATTTGTGACTGGCTTCTTTCACTAGGCATAATATTTTCAAGATTCATCTATGGGTGAATAATATTCAATTTTATGGATATACCACATTTTATTTATCCATTTATTGTTTGATGGACATCTGATCAGGAAATGAATTCCCTCCTCTTCTTTTCTTATTTCTCTCTTGTTTTGCTTCATATTATTCCAGTTTTTGTTAACTTTGTGATATTTGTTGCAGCTTATTTGATTCCACATATGGAAAATCCTAGTCTTGCTTTCCGAACTAAAGCTCTCAAACTTTAATGTGCATACAACCACATAGGGCTCTTTTTAAAATGCAGACTCTTTAATAAGACAGGATGTGAAGCCTGTGATTCTGCATTTCTAATGACTTCCCAGGTAAAGCTGATCCTGTTGATTTGTATATTACCCCTTGGACATCAAGGATTCCAACTATGCATTCCACTGAAGGAAAATGTTCTAATTATCTTTGTTAATGCCAGGCACACTTGTAGATGTTTTCACAAATTTTAAGTTTATCTAAATATTTTATTAATAGCTATTGAATACCTGACAGAGACCATATAGCCCACAACACATAATATGTGGACTATTGAGCCCTTTATAAAAAAAATTTGCTGACCCATGGTTTAAAGACATACTATATTGTGAAACAATTTAAATCAATCTATGTAGGCAAATCTATGTACAGCATAAAAAATTAGGGATTAGAACTGGAGTAATTTAGCACTGTTGATGATCAAGAACATTTCATATGTATCACTTTTTCATGATGATACAACTGAAAAATAAAAGTGAAGTCAATATTTTTAACCATTTGAGCATGTAAAGTTTGGCTTGAATCCAACTCTGTAAATTCTGTGGATGTACCCAAGCAGCTGATTGAAGGAGGCTGGAAAATAAAGACAAAAATAGTCACACTTTAATTTTATGATTACCAAACTCAGCTGGACTGTTAATGAATTATAGCAATTATTTCCCTAACCCATTTCCATTCCTACCCTTCTAGATGACTCTCCATGCTTTTTCTTCTCCATGCAAACCCCCAACACCTCATCTCCCATCCTCAATCTTAACCGATGACCCCTTCCTTTCTACTAAGGAAATAAAATCTATCAGAAGAGAATTTCCATTTGTTCCACCACTACGTCCTTCTCCACCTGCATCTTGGCCTCTACTCTGGTTTTCCTATTTCACTAGATAAATTGTGCTCTTGACAAAGGCCAAATCTATCACTTGTGCACTATATCCCAACCTCTCTGACTTACTCCGGAACATCATGACAGCATTTCTGTTTTGCTCCTGTATCATCAAGTTTAGCCTTTCTACTAGATTTTTTCTATCAGCATACTAACATGTTTTTTTTTTTGTCTTAAAAAAAAACTAAAATTTCCTGACACATCCCTCTTTGAGCATCTCTTTCTCTCCTTACTTTGATAGGAAATGTACTTGAAAGAGCTTTCTATACTTAGTCTACAGCTTTCCATCCATTTTCTCTCTAGTTTACCCTAACCGAGCTTTTATTCTTCCACTTCCCCTGAAACTGCTCTTACTAAGGCCGCCACTGACCTCACCATTAACATTTCCGGTGGTTATTCTCAATACTGACTTTGTCATTGTCGTGAAGCACTCCTTTTATAACATATGTATCTCTGGCTAAGACCCACACTCTTCAATTACTGTAGCCATTTTCTCTTCACTCCGTTTTGCTATTTCCTTCTCATCTCTGAAGCCTAATCATGGGTCCTCCTCCTTTCTCTGTCTACACTAAATCCCTTATTAAATCATCACTAAGGGATATAATACCACATGTATGCCTACAGCTTCAGGATTTGTATCTCCATCCTAAACTTCTCTCCTGAACTCTGAAATCTTAAATCCTACTACCCCCACACCATCTTTGGATGTAAAATGGGCATCTCTCAAACTTAATGTGCCTACAAGTTAATTACTGACTTTTTCATCACTCCAAATCATCTTCTCCTTCTGTCTTACTCATCTCTGCCAATGGTAATTTTATTTTTACAGTTGCTTAGACCAAAACTATTGGGATCATTCCCGATTCCTCTTTCTTTCATACCTCATATCAAATCCATCAAGACATATTGTCAGCACTTTACTTAAAATACATCTGGAACCCAATCACATGTCTTCATTTCTACAGCCGCCATCCTAGTCTGATCCACCATCATCTCTCACCTGGATTATTGTAATAGCCTCATCGTGGGTCTCCCTGCTTTCTGCTCTTGATTTCCTTTCCTATTTTCACTAGAGCAGCCAGCGATTCCTAGAATACCACATCATTTTATACATTCTTCAGTAACTCTTCATTTCACAAAGAGTAAAAGCCAATGTGTTTTCAATGGACCACAAGGAACTACAAACTATTACTATGATTTTATTCCTTATACTTCTCTCCTTGCTTGTTGTGCCTCAGCAGCCTTGGCCTCTGCTTTTTTCACAAACCTGGCAGGCACATCTATGCCTTAGAGCCTTTGTACTCTCAGTTCTGTTCCCCAGGAGAACCCTCCAGATTTTCACATGGCTCATTCCTTCATTGTCTTCAGGTCTCAATTCCTTCTCTGTTAGGCCATCCTCCCTCATCTCTCTTCTTTGATTTGATGTTCTCCAAAACACTTAGGCACCCCAACCAGACAATATCTACCTGCTTACTCTGGTTATTGAGTCTGTTGTCTTAAAACGTAACCTCAATGAGTAGAGATTTCTATATTTTGTTTACTGTTATATTCCCAACTCTTGCATCGGGCACATAGTTGGTGTCAATACTGTGTGTTGAATGAATAATTTCCAAACTAAGTAAAGATTGGTTTTGTTCCTGTGAGCATACAACTAAAGGCTTAAAACCTTCAACTTCTAGACAAGAGTTCCTCTGTCAAGAGCAATTTCAAGTCAATGTTATCTCCTCAAAGGGTGATCTGGGTGCTGTTACTTGTCATTCTTTTTTTTTCTCTCTCTCTACGAGATTAAAAAGACATAGTGCTGACTTTTGCCATCATTCAAAAACACTTCAAGGACTGTTACAATGTTTTCTGCACAGACGTCTTCTTATGTCTTAGAGTAACAGTTACCAGTGCAGCTCTGTGTTTGCCTTTGAGTTGCTTTAGCCAGGACAACGCCTGTCATATCTCAAAACACCCCAAGTCTTCTGATTAAATGAAAAGAAGACTTTATCCTATAGAGAAGTCCTCTTTAGAAAGTGTTTTGCTACTACTACAAGGAAGCATTGTTGATTTGAAAAATCATTTCCCATTTACAGAAAACAAAGATAGCCTTTGAAATCTCTGAAAGTTAAAAAGTCGTGTTTTAATGCTCTCCAAAAGGGCCTCATAGCTGTTCCATTTTGCCTCATGTGTGGGCTCTCTAATCTCTACCAATTTGTAAAAACTTTTCTTTTAGGTTCAGGAGTACATATGCAGGCTTGTTATATAGGTAAACTGCCTGTCACAGTGGTCTGGTGCACAGATTATTTTGTCTCCCAGGTAATAAAGATAGTACTAGGTAGATATTTTTTTCTTATTCTCTCCCTCCTCCCACTCTCCACCCTCAAGTAGGCCCCAGTGTCTGTTTTTCCCCTTTTTGTGTCCTTGTGTTCCTATGGTTTAGCTCGTACTTATAAGTGAGAACATGTGGTATTTGGTTTTCTGTCCCTGCATTAGTTTGCTTAGAATAATGCCCTCTTGCTCCATCCACGTTCTCGCAAAGAACACGATCTCATTCTTTTCTTGTGACTGCATAGTATTCCATGGTGTATATATACCACATTTTCTTTATCTCATCTACTGTCAACAGGCATTTAGACTGATTCCATGTTTTTGTTACTGTGAACAGCACTGCAGTGGACATGCACATGCATGTGTCCTTACGGCAGAACAATTTATATTCCCTTGGGATATACCCAATAATGGGATTGCCAGGTCAAATGGTAATTCTGTTTTAAGTTTTTAAGGAATCGCTATACTGCTTTCCGCAATGGCTGAACTAATTTACTCCCCCACCAACAGTATATAAGTCTTTCCTTTTCTCTGCAACCTCACCAGCATCGTTATTTTTATGTATTGACAAATGATGTCTCATTCAGAGTCCAATGGAGCAGCTGTAAATTTATTGCTAGCATCTGCCTTTATAAAATTCAGGCATTTAACTTCTCATTAGTAGGATTAATAGGGAAGTATATTTTGTTTATATTTATATATTCGTATAAATTTATATATTTATATTTGTCTCTGTATTTAGAGACTATTGGTAAACTTTGCCTGTCCCTAAAAAAAAAAGGATATAAAAATTGAGAATGAATAATAAGTCAGGCTTCCTGCTAAATTGCTCCCTTGCTTTGAGGAGCTTTGCCAGCATGAAGAGCCAGTCCACAGCAGCCCCAGATAGTGGTTTTTGGCTAAGCATCAAGTGATTAACATTATTCATATATAGTCCAAAGTACAAAAGCTGGCTATGTTTTATACTAAGATTAGAATTGTGTTGAGTTAAATATAGAATTTAATATTTTGAAATGTTACCAAGAGATTTGATTTTTTAAAAATTGGTGTGCTATGGATTCCTTAATTTTACCTAGAATTATATTGAACTCTAAAGCCAAATTTTCATATGCACATATAATTATGCAACTTCAATATTCATTTTCAGATTGTCTTACCATCATGGTTTTTTCTATCTTGCATCAGAAGAAGAAATAGACTCCTTTTCCAAATGTGAGATTTCAAATAGTGCCCATTGGTTCCTTTTTCTTATATCCTAAGAGACTTAGTTCCATCAAGTATTCCTCTATACCAGCTGTCTTTCTAAAGGATCCTTCTTTTCAGTCTAAAATATAACTGAGTCTTGTTCAATTAAAGCAAACAAGCAGCAACATTTTCTGTATCCTACTGACCCTTTATGCCACCGACAAGCCTCTCTTAATGTCTTTATAGTTAAAGTACATTTGAGTCATCTCTGAGTTTAATTTGCTAATCCTTACCCAGTCTTAAGGGCTACTTTTAAGGCCCATTTACTTAACTTTGAAGTTAGAGAACTTCAAAGTTAGCCTAGCCTAAGTAGGCTAGCTGCCTTGTGGGTCAGTTTATTGTGAGGATGATGACAATACTAATTCACAGATTGAAATTGTGCTTTTTATTTTAAAATCACACAGAGGCATGTGCTCATTTGTTATTGAAGAATCCTACACAGTCTGTGGCAAACAGATTTTAGTTTGTAATTGTTGTGGGGGTTTAACATGCTCTTCTATAAAAGGGGATATTTAAGTATATTAATGGAGAATGGCAAAAGGATTTTCTTGGTGTTTCCACGCTACAATTCACCTAAAAATGTCTATCCTTGTATTTTTACCATTTCTGTTTTTTCATTACTTATTCTTGCAGTGGTTTCTGTCTAGCAAGCTAAGAAAAAAATTTAAGCCACCTTGCAAAAACTTGCAATAATGTCTTACTTACAAACTGTTTTCGGTCCACATAGTCCCATATTCTCTAAAAAATTTAATGTTGTTAAAACCAAGCTTTCCTTGAAAATCTCTTATGTTGACTTCTATATGTCTTCTTTTTCTTTCTCTGGGTCTGGCACGTTCAACAACAAATGTTTTTGGACCTTCTACTTTTTATTCAAGTTTCTGTTCTTGACTCCTTATGACCCTTTGGTAATTTCCTCAACCAATGGAAAACTATTTTTGTGAATGTACGTCTCTAGCCCGGTTCTTTTTCCCAGGTGCTAGCTGAGCATGACGACTAGCTGACTCCTTTATTTGTAAATTTCATATACCTCTTTCTGAACTTACTTCTCCTCCCCATTCAGCTTTTTGTGTTTGCAATATTGTTCCACCACTCCCCAACTCATGCAAGCTTGATGTTTTAATCAACAATATTTTCCTAGCCTCCTTTGTTAATTCTACTGCTGTCTCCTATATCCCCTCTTTCACACATCAGTCTCTTATAATCTATCAGAAATCATTACAGCAACTTCATTTTTCTTTTGTACCCCTAAATTTGTCCTGCTCGCATATATTCATCTATTTTTATATTATTTTATTTTATTTTTTATTTTTTGAGACATGGTCTCACTCTCTTGCCCAGGCTGGAGTGCAGTGGTGGTATCATAACTCACTGCAGCCTCAGTCTCTGGGCTCAAGTGATCCTCCCTCTTCAGCCTCTCAAGTAGCTGGGACTACAGGCGCATGCCACCATGCCCACCTTGTTGGTTTTTTAAATACTTTTTTTACGTAGAAATGAAGTCTTGCTATGTTGCTTATTCTGGTCTCAAACTCCCAGGCTCGAGTGATCCTCCTGCCTCAGCCTCCCAAAGTGCTGGAATTACAAGAGTGATCCACCGTGCCTGGCATTCATCTAGTTTTAAATCATGTTTCTGATCATATTTGTAGACTCACAAACCTCATCTCCTGAAACTCAGCCTTGCAGCCTTGTCTTCTTGAGAGAACATCAGTGGTAGTCCCTCTAGCCCTACGTGTCCCATATTTGTCTTTCCTCAATGTAATTCCCCATAAAGACATTCCTGATCACTATGGCTAGAAGAGATTCTTCTCTTTTCTGATCTAGCACATAATGCAATCATGTTTCTGCATGACTTGCTTTCTATGTTGTGTAATTGCAATGTATTCTGGTATTATAAACTCATGAAAGACAGATTTCAGGTTCAGTTACCTTTATATTCTCTATGGTGATTCTTCCAGGGCTTTATATATCAAAAGCACATGATGATTGATTAATGAGTACAAAAACCTAATATTCATTATATTTATACCATAGTTGCATTATATGGTACATAAAAATTACATGATCCTGTAAATGAAAGATAATTCTGGATATAGCCTCATGTAGTATAAGAGATAATAAATATATTCATCACTTGTTATGGGTGTATGGTTTCATAGCCTTATATTTTATGGGAACCCTGTATATTCAATAAGGGACATTAATCTGAGTAATAAAGGATGGAGAATACCATTATCTTGGGAGTTTTCTAAAAAGGCATAGAGCAATAGGCCTGGATTTGGCACCACAGGTCATTTCCCCTTTTCCCCCAACCTCTCTCCCCAGCCACTGCCACCAAAAAAAAAAAAAAAATTGCATTTGATACTTTAGAAGTCCCAGGTATAAATCTGTAAAAATTTATCCCAGGAGCAAAGTACTGCTAGACATTATGGTGCTCAATGTCATTACATAACATACTGTTAAATGATATGGTATTTGTTGTATATTCTGTGTTATTTTCAAGAGTTATATATTATGGTTTTGCCAAAAGAAAAATCCTACAATTAAAAAAAATTTTCTTGTTAAATCACAAAATACCTAAATAGAATATGTTGCAAAGGGGGTATTTTGAATGTAAACTGAAGCAAAATTAATTAGTAGTTGCTGACTTCTAGAGAAATAATCATAATTTTAAACGAGCTCCATGTGATGTTTGATTTCATTACTGACAAAATCAGAAAAACTTCATTTATTATACCGTGAATGTTCATTATTTTTGCAATGTATCGCACACACATTTCCATTCCTTCCAACCTATTTTTTAGTCTCAGCATTTCTATTTTGACGTTAGAAAAATATACAACCAAAATCTATAAGACTTTGATTAAATGTTGATACAGCTGATTTCAACACAGCCAAAGCCAGTGACCATACATGGAATCTAAACAACAGCTAGTAATTACAATGTCAAAGGCATGTATACACTGTGTGTTATGTTTCATTGTCTGGCATGCAAATATAGTCTCCGTTTCCTTTACACTATGTCCAAAGTATAAAGAAAGCCAACCAAAGAGTTCTGTTTCGTTTACACAAAAGAACAAGGTTCAATCATGTTTGATAAGTTGCAAATTACTGGTAATACCACAAGTGTTGTTACAGCTGCTAAGAATGGTCAGGAGGATGTACAAAATGCAGCAAAGGCATGAATCAAAAGAAAAAATCTAAACAAGTTTGAATGATGGTGTATAGTATGGCTAACTTTAGCTTCACTTGGGGCCTGGAAATGCCATATTGGGTGCAGTGTGAGGTGCCTCATATGGAATCTGGCCTTGTATTGATCTGCTAGTCTTTCAACTCTTTTCATACAAATGAAGTGGCCTCTTCTCAATTGCATGCAAACACAGCATTTACAAATCAAAATTCTTAAAGTTTTGTGTTAAGGCCTGAGCCGCCAGGGACAACGAAAAGGAATAAAGATGGTGAAAACATTCAGAGACAAAAAGAAGCAATATGAATTTTCCTCAACAAAACAGAAACTCTATTCCAAGAATCAGACCAGGTTGGTGTAGTAAAAGAAAAAAAACAAAGCTACTCTCCTGTGAACTTGAGTACTTGAAATATTAGATCTTTGAAGGACTCTAATTCATGTTGGAATTTAACTCATAAGCGCTTTTTAAATCCTATATTGTGCGGTAATTTCTCATTTCATACAATTTCATCTCTGATCCTCCTCCCCTCTACCCCACCCAATTTTGGTAAATGTCATTCAGAATAGGAAAAGGCTGAATGAGGCTCTGTGATTATGAAAAGAGAGTCATAAATTCCCGTTTCTATTCCTTATTGACACTGTGATCTTAAATAAGTTTCTGAAGTTCTCTGGGCCCTCGTTTGTATGCATGTAAAATGAAAAGGAATAGGTGAAATAAAAGTTCCAAACTGATGGCTCTAGAGCCAAGTGTGGCCTACGGAAACATTTAATTGGATCTACAGATTGAATTAGGTTTAAATACTAAAAAGGCAGGACACTTTATATAAAACTCCAGATTTCCAGCTTCACTTGAAAAATCATAAAATCTGGCACTGCTGGGCTTGCGTTTCCACGTAGCAACAATTGGGTGCCAGTGAGTAGCCGTGGCCCCTTATATAATGCGTGCAATTCCCTCTTTAGTATAGGACTTTTAAGAGTCATTTATATTACCTGTTGCACTTGGAGTTTTAACTTCTAAATGATCTCTTTCTTCTCTGAAATTTACAAAACCATATTTTAAAGTTTGTACTGAGACATTTATTTATGATGAATGTTCCTCCATATTCATAATGTAAATATCTACTACATATCATAGAAGTTATGTCTAATGAAAGTAAATTTTTAGTATTTCCTACTTCATAGTTATATCAGTACTAGTAGTAGTCAATAATAAAAATAATAGCAAACATTTAATGATTGCTAAGTTTGTACCTGGAAGAATTCTGAGTGCTCATATATGTATTAACTGGAAAAATGCTCACAACAGTGTATTACAATCTAAGGTCCAAGATGATGGGACCGTCCATTTGAAACCAGTGAATCTCAAACTTTAACCTGTATCAGAGCTCTCTGGAGGGCTTGTTAAAACAGATTGCCACGTGCCAACTCCAGAGTTTCTTACTCTGTAGATCAAGGGTGGAGCCTGATAATTTGCATTTTTAACAAGTTCCAGGTGTTGCTGATGTTGCTGGGCCAGTGATTACACTGAGAGCCAGTGTTCTAAATACTGTTTTATCTTCCATGCCTAACTGATGTAGTCAGTATTCAGCAAGTCTTTGAAAAAGAATAGAAACTGTATTATGTAGGTGCTGTTACTCTATTAAGTGATGAGGAAACTAAACTTGGCTAAGGTCACATGGCTACTAAATATCAGAAGTCAGATATTACTACTTGCACCTACATCTTAGAGGTATGGTGAGGATTAAATAAGAATGCATGTAAAACTGCTTGGTACAAATTAAGTGTGCAATATATGTTAGCTAGTTTTTTATTATCCTGTGGGATGGTATCTCTCTGGCCATTAAACGTATGCAAAGATTTAACATAGTGCCCAAGCAATTCCATATAAGTTTCCAGAATCACTTGCAGTTAAACTGATTCATGGGATTACCAGTGCTTTCCATTCTCTTTCTGCAACATACTTATCAATGCCCAGGGCATGCGGAAGCTTCACAGCTAACACACTAGTGTATTACCACACTGCTGCTTCCGCTTATTGTCTTTGATTTTTTCTTTTTTTCCCAGAGACAATAGGTTTGTTTCCAACCTGTATATTCCTGTTTTGGTTATCCTTGCAATTTGAGTACTAGGCAAACCTATAAAATAGGAATTTAAGAAGTAACAGAATTGTTTCTAGGAAAACTAAGTTGAATATTGTAGAGGAAATTTTAATCAGAAAAAATGTGTATTACATTTATAGTGCTGTGCATTTGTCTTTAAATGATTTATTTGCAGTCAAAAGAGAAATAATTTGGAAGTTACACTTGATTATCAATGTGATTTATGCAGGGATGAAAACAGAACACCAACAGTGAACTTATGTCCTGAGAGCCAGCAACTATGGCTTATGTCAAAAATGGCCTGAGGCCTGTATTTGTATGAACTATGACCTTAGAATGATTTTTACATTTTAAAAGGTTGTAAAAAGAAGAAAGAGAAAAAGAAGAGGCAGAAGGGGGTAGAGGAGGAGGATCTGCAGCAGCCCAGCAACAGAGGCCAAACAGGGCTCTCAAAACCTAAAATATTTAATATATAGTCCTTTACAGAAAAAAATTTGAAAATCTACTTTATACAATGAAAAGGATGTTGTCCCACATTAGCAGCATATAGCTAGAATATACATCTATTTATGCTTTAAATTAAAATATTCCAGATATGTATGTCCTTGTTTAAAAAGATAATAATTAGCTTCGGCTGATTTTTAAAATATTGCTCAGTAAATTTGATCACATTGGATATAAAATTTTCCACTAGTAGAAGTGCATAAAAAATACTTACTCTCTTATTGTTCATTTACCTTATTGGCTTCAAGTCAGTTCACCTCCCTTTAGTGGCAGGATTCTAAAGGCTTTATTCCCAGATCTCACATTTTTCAATCACCAGGCTTCCTGAATAGTATTTTGCTCCTATGGTGTTGAATAGTCCTTACAAATGATAGCAAACCTATGAGACTCTATCCCAGTGTCATTTAAAAAAGGTACTTATTGGTGCATGTATCATCTATAACTGTCAATTTGGTGCCAGGCAATATGCTTGGTCACTGTTTGATAAGACCCTCAGTCTGTCTCTGTTAAGGGGCCCCATTTTCATATCGAGTTGAACTAAAGAACAAACTCCTGCAGGAACTCTCTTGTTCCCTGCATGGCACTTTCCACAGCTAGTGTCTGCATGCGTTGTCGTTTGGAAGCAGAATTTAATTCACTTCTGAATTACTTTGCTTGATGTAAGTATGACTTCATTCACAGGAATCTTGGCTAGGTGAGGTAGTAGGAAAAGGTAAGGGTGTAAACTGTAACCTTCATACATTAGCCATTTTCCCCAAAATGTATAGATGTACTGGTATTTTTTGTGTAGCAGAGAACAACCTTAGGAAATAGTATTTTTTAAAAGGCCTTTTAACCTCCAAGGTAAAATAAAGGTGTACTATAAAGCCATATGGTAATACTTTACAACAGCTGGACTGAGACAATGTACTGCTGATTTGCGCTGTTCTTTTATGTAGGCTAAATATCTTTCTTTCGCTAAATGCAGTTCTGAAGGCAAGGGTATTATTAATTGCTGGTGCTGCCCCCTGGTATTCCGATATTCACTGCTAATTATATAAGCCAGTACACTAGTCTTAGTGAACCATTTTTCTTCTGCTTGGAGATATTTGATCAGAAGGAATTCCACCTCTGGAACAACTTGTATTAGGTTAGCCCCCTGGGAAAATTTTAATTTACAAGATCCTTACTAAAAAAAAAAAAAGTCAAATCTGTTTCAAAGAGATTACATTATAAATGTAAACTTCCTAATGAGCTTGAGTGAAATGCTGTAGGCTACAACTGGTGAACTTTGAAAGTTTTTACCCTTTTCCTCTTCCTATATATATATTTTATGTAATCTGTATCCTAAGCCCGGTAAAGAGACCAGCTGTTGCTTACAGTGAACTGACGCTTATAGCCAAATCCTACATTTTTTTCGGATATAGGTGACCCTTTCCTTTTTACTCTTTTCATTAAAAAATGCTTACTACTAATAAAAACAGCTAACACTGCACTGATTATATACCAGATGCCAGGCTAAGTACTTCAACATAAAATACCTCATGTGATCATCACAACAGGTTAAGGAGCTTACCCAGGGTTTCCTGGCTATTAATTGAACTAAAAAAATGTGGTGCTTCAAGTTTGCTAGAAATTCAGCTAAACAATATTGAAACATGAAGAAAACAGAGATGGCAATTATTCAGTTTTTTAAATGAATGCTCATCATGTAGAGATCAGAACACTGATTTGTATTATGGCTTCCTTTGTTTTCTTCTATTTGCATGTATGCAACTTAAATTTTAAAATATATCACAATATTGTTTATAGCTTACTATATTTTGTTTTTTAGTAAGTCTAAGAATAGTGTTCAAATAATTAGTGATCATAATAAATATTGTCAACTGACAGATGTCTTGTACATGGTAACTTGTTTATATGATTCTAGTACATAAAAATATTCACCCCATCTCTACTAAAAATACAAAAAAAGAAAAAAAAAAAGCCGGGCATGGTGGCGGGCACCTGTTGTCCCAGCTACTCAAGAGGCAGAGGTAGGAGAATGGTGTGAACCTGGGAGGCAGAGCTTGCAGTG
The DNA here is from genome assembly GCF_029281585.2 of Gorilla gorilla gorilla. NCBI lineage: Eukaryota > Metazoa > Chordata > Mammalia > Primates > Hominidae > Gorilla > Gorilla gorilla. The sequence goes on from NC_073230.2 coordinate 26,864,228, forward strand.
AGCCCAGATCGCACCACTGCACTCCAGCCTGGATGACAGAGCGAGACTCTATGTTAAAAAAAAAAAAAGTTCAAAAATTCAGGTGACCTGGTTGAGGGTCTAAACTTACACTATTATGACATGTATGGACAAATGTCTTCATCCCTGAGGAGTTCAGTTTCTTCATGTAAGTGAAAAAAGAGAATGGTCATATTTTGTTGTTTCTAAGGTAATTTATAACTCCAAAGTTCTATAAAATTTTTAATTAAATTTTTCAAAAATCTTAGTTGCATGCTCAAATAAAACTGCAGATTTTGAAATCTGGTACGTAGCTCATTTGCTTCTTTGTTTCTTGCCATTCATTTTTCCCTATTTGACTCCATTTAGGTACTCTACCCTTTATCACTTTCCTTCTCTGAAATAACAGTGACTCTTCATAGGGCGACTTCTCTAAACAGAACTTCTATGTTCTTGGTAGTGTAACAGAGGGTTAATTTCAGGGAAAAGCTGGCAGTTCCACGCTAGTTAATCGAAATAAAAAGGCAGAGGAGGAAGGAACTTTTAAGCAATCATCCTTTGATGGCTATCCAACTTTCTCTCCGTCTCGCCTTTCCTTTTTTGCTCCTTGCAGTAATTAAGCAAACCAGGACTAAAACAACTTCCTGTTCATTTCTTGTCTGATTCCAAAATGTTTCATTACCGTGCCTCCGCTTACATCCCATCCCCAAAACAGATCTTCAAAGAAAACGCCCAGAGCTCCTGTAGACCCTACCTGCTGTTTCTTCCCAAACTGAGGCACAGTCATGCTTACAGTAGTCGCCATTTTCTCTAAAGGGCACTTTTAGCCTGACAGAGGAGATGAGAGATGTTGATGGGAGATGAATCAGCTATGAACTTCATCAGTAGTTTCTGGACAAATTATTAATATTTAGAAACTGGAGCTGAAACTCTCAAAAAATAATCCTGATTTCCAGGTTGATAGAAATTTATTTTATTCATTGTGTGGATGGAAGAGAGGGGAGGTTCAGAAGAAGGGAAATAGAAGAAAAAAAAAAGAGAGTTCGGACATTGTGGCTCATGCCTGTAATCCCAGCACTTCGGGAGGCTGAGGCGGGTGGATCATCTGAGGTCAGGAGTTCGAGACCAACTGGGCCAACACAGTGAAACCTTGTCTCTACTAAAAATACAAAAAAAAAAAAAAAAAAAAAAAAATTAACTGGGTGTGGTGGCGCATGCCTGTAACTTCAGCTACCTGGGAGGCTCCGGCAGGAGAATCGCTTGAACTCAGGAGGTGGAGGTTGCAGTGAGCCAAGATCGTGCCATTGCACTGCAGCCTGGGCAACAAGAGCGAAACTCCATTTCAAAAAAAGAAAGAAGGAAGGACGGAATAAAAATCCATTTCAAGAAAAGGAGGAAAGGAAGGAAGGAAAGAAGGAAGGAAGGAATAAAAATATAGTACACTGTGCCCTGAGATATTTGTCAAGTAATACTTTGTAGCAATATTTCTCTTTACATATTGTAGTTTGGTCTCTAATTGAGGGTTTTTCTCAAATTAGCATGGACATTCAGTATTTATAAATTTTTCTTTTTCTGAAGATAACCTATATTTATTTTATGAATATGAAGAGGATTTCATAGAAGACCTAAAACTAGATGCATCCTTATGGGAATGGATACATCAATTTGGAGTGAAGAAGTGCTAATTTAGGGAAGTGCAGTATACATTTTGAAATACTGGTAATTGGAAAACATAAAGACACCTCCTGTATAATTTCTATAAGTAGCCACTCTCCCTGAACTTTTTAAACATACCCCAATGCTATGTAACAGAAAGTGACAAGAAAGGGTCCGATCTAGTCAATTGTTTGTGGAGTCATTAACTGTATTTATCTTGGCTGAACCTAACTCTTGCCTCCTTCCCCAACCCAGAGCATATTACTTTCTGTCTGTGCAATATTACTTTCTGCATAGAATACTTTCTAAGATGAAATAGGAGACATACTCTTCTCCTTCTTTTGCTTGAGGTTATTATCATTATTATTAATCCAATGATACAGAAAAAGTCGAATTTCTGAACACTGATGTGAGAATATTTTTGTAGGGCAAGAAAAGATTTGATCAAAAGATCTTTTGAAAAGTTACCCTAGGATCACTCCTGTAATCCTAGCACTTTGGGAGGCCGAGGCGGATGGACTGCCTGAGCTCAGGAGTTTGAGACCAGCCTGGGAAACACAGTGAATCCCCATCTCTATTAAAATACAAAAAAATTAGCTGGGTGTGGTGGCGTGTGCCTGTAATCCCAGCTACTTGGGAGGCTGAGGCAGGAGAATTGCTAGGACTGGTACCCAGTGTTGGTGAAAGGAAGAAGGAACCCTTCTGAACAGTGTGTGGGAAGAATGGTTAGAGCATTGTGACCTTGTGGCTGGCAGTAGGAAGTCATATGACCTTGTGGCTTGGCAAAGAGACTTTTAAAGTGAAATATTGTAGGCTGTCGGCTGTTACCTACCTACCTTCCCCAACCTGCAATCTCATATCAAAAATAATATATTAAATATGCTTGCATTTCTTATGAAAGAGGGGGAAGGGAGTCAGTGTTTCAGGTCAAGATTGGCATTGGCGGAAACATAGTCAATAGAAGGAAGCAGTTGACATCAGGGTGTTATTATTGTGAAACTAAGGTTCTTAGTGGATTTCTGGAGGAAGCTTTCTCTGTTCCTCTCAGCTTTAGACGTTTCCTTCCAATTACATTCACAGTCTAGACACCAGGTTCAGGTAAAAAATGTTCTGGGAAAAGCCTTAGATAAATATGAAAATGCCAAAGGGTGTTTCACATTTATCTAAGGGTGTGAAAGCCCCAGCAAAGATGGAGGCACTGATGAGTATTAACTAACATTTAATAAAGCACATTTAATTTCCCTAATCTTAGTTGCACGTAATTACTCCATATCCAGCAGTGAGTCTACCTGATGTTGTATCGCCCATTGTGCTATTTTGGCCAGAAAAATCAAGAAGGAATGTAATTCAGCATTGTTTAAAGTCTGCCAGGAATCCTTAGTTGATGAAACAACCATTCTCAAAGGCCTCATCTTCTCTGTTATCCTGGTTTTAACTAAATACAGAAACTATTTTGTTCAAATGGATTGCAGAGACAAAGGAAAACCATTTCCAAACCCTCCAGTCAGGTGAAAAAAGTCACTGGCACTTTGTCCCGGGATCTACAGCAGTGTTCCTGGAGCCAGGAGCTCACACAATGCTTCCCCCCTGTCTTGCTGCTGGCAGATATGGCCTCTGGTTGGAAATAATCGTTTTTAATAATGCAGATCATCACAGGAGCTCGTGGGAAATCACTCCAAATATTACCCTTGGACTTTAGTATAGAAATATAGCAAAGGGAAATTGTCCCTATGATGCTCAAGGGTTAGAATAATATGGAAAAACCAACTCAGTTCAAATAATTTATTGTCTCTGCCATGCTTTTTGCATAGCACAGCTTAAGCTGTCATTCACTAACGGGCTATTTATATAGTCTGAAATTCCAAAGGATTCCTGGATTTGTGTTCTTCTACACTCTTTAAATGATGCATAATAAGGTACTCCACAGAGGTCTTTTGTAATGAATATGGAGCTGTTTAGTTTGGGCCCCTTCAAAGGGATGGAAGAACAGTAACTGGCTGTTTGAAATTTTATATTATAGAAACTATACTCTGCCACTACTTGAATTTGTTAGCATCTTTAAAATAAACTCTACTCCCAGACAAAACCAAATCAATCTTTGTATTCTTGACATTTCACTCTCGAGGCCAATAAGAGGTGTAAATAGAAGCCCTGAGAAATAAAGGAAGTAGTTGTTCTAGAGGGGTATTCTGGAAGAGATGTGTCCACTATTGTTGATGTGTGTGTGTGTTTTTTTAAAGGTGGCCAAGTTTTTCTTGGCTTCTTTAGCCTAATTATAATGCCTACTTTCTAGCTAGGTGTGGCAGAATTCAGATTTGAGTTGCAGAGTTGTCAAGCCAAATACCCGCTAGACACCTCAAGCTGGAGGTCTTGCAGGAACCCCAGCCCAACATCTTCAGACTCTTCTGTCTAATCACCACCTTCAAGTACCTAATTTTTCTATTTTATTCATCATCTCAGCAAATGGCAAATTATTTGCCCATGAATCCAAAACATAAATGTGGGAGTATAGTGTGAAGAACAATATGAGGAGAGAGGGAGATCTTTAGCTCAATTTGGGGTATGTTGACCAGGCATTAATAACATAATTCTTACAACATCAGTGGGTTGTATCAATGTGAATATCCTGGCTGTAATATTTTATTATAGTTTTACAAATGTTATAATTGATGAAACTGGGTAAAAGGTACACAAATCTCTTTATTATTTCTTACAACTGCACCAGCTGTAAACTTATAATTGTCTCAAATTTAAAAAAATGTTTTAAATGTATCTTGATCCAAGTACAGAATTCACGTCAATAGTATTCATTTAAGCATAAATTCTATTTTCACCATATTATAGATGCATGCATAAATGTTATAGGTAACTTTAAGAAGATTTTTCTTCTGTATTCTGGTTCTTTGGTTATTCAAAGTTTTGAGCAGATAAATAAAAAAATATTTTTACTGGTTAATTATCAAATATAGTTGTAGGCTGTTGTTTGACATCCTATACAAAAACAGGCACATGGCAGGGTAGTCAAGCGAGTACTCTTTCACTGCTAAACTTGGACTCAGTGAGTTTCTTCATTTTACATGTAGCTTTGTCATTGAGAGCCCTTTACCCTCCTCTCCTGAAATGCAATATGATTTTTCTAATTATGTGTGACTCACTTTATATTTCAGATTTCTCAAGGGATACTGAAACAGATTAATGATGATTCTATTTGTGGATTCTGCATTATGATTAATGACCTAGCCGAGAGTCACTAGAATACTTTTGTGTCCATGGGATTATACGATTATTTCCAAGGCCATCTGAGGACCTCATAATGGCAGGAGACAGTGAGGAACAGTATGACCGTTTCTTTCTGTGTAATGTTTAGGGATGTGATTTGTTAAAAACATGAAAAAATCAGGATGAAGGTCAACTTTACAAAAAAGAAACTCCTAGTCAATAAAAGTTCTGCCATATTCCCAGAAGACTATCTTGTCCTTTTACAATGTCTTAACCCATTGCTCACTTAAGAGAAATAAGTACAATATGCTGCTAAAAATTTAATTACAATCAATGAGTTTCCAAGCATATGGAATGTTTTTAAAGACATGTTATTTGGGTGAGCTCTTGTTCTGTGAGTTGAATGCCAATCTACCAGTTGTTGGTAGTTGAATACAGTCATTTTTGGTCATTTAAGCACAAATAAAGATCTTTCCTAATAATAGACAGAATATATAAGAAAAGAGAAACTCTTCCTTTTGCTCAAATAGACTGCTCAGGATACGCTTGCCTCAAGTGCTTTGATTTTCCCTCTGGTCATTTTACATGAGAGGGTATATTTTATTCCCTAGAAAGCATAATCTGTAATCAATTATATTTAACAAGTTAACTCAATTGTAAATGATATGATACAAATGAAGATTAAAGCTAATTTAGGACAGCATTTTTACTACTGTATAAATTAGCATTGAAAGAATCAGAAGGAACCATGTTTTTGATTAAGGTTTGGTTTAGGCTGAAGGGTTTCAATAAGATCATTTTTATAAAACTCTGAACTGGAGCCAATACCAGCTAAAAGATAACAGGATAGATTAAAGCCATGTTAGAAGTTTAAAAATAAAGTCCCTGAAAACCTTTAATCAGGATACAAACGTGTGTGTTTGTGTGTGTGTGTGTGTGTGTTGTAAAGTCAACCCTCACCTGCCACAGTTTGTTCATGGCCATACATTTATGCCCTGCTCCCATTACTCCAAGTCATTCTTTCAGCCGCTGTAGCCAGTATTACTGCTTTCCTGGCTAGCATTCCCTGTGTACAGTTTGCACTCCCCCTTAAAAATTTCCAATTCATTTTTCATGTTAAAATCAAAACATTCTTTCAAAATATCTTGATCATGGCCAGTTTTCTGCATAATCCCCTTTCATAGCTCTCCGTTGGCCTCAAGATGGGCCAACATTCTTTACTATATAAAATGCTCTGTAGTGTCTGCTTCTGTTCAACTAAGGTCATCCTTTACTACCTCTTCTGACTTTTCCACTCACCCAAATTATGCTCTATGAATCTTCTGAGCTTTCTCTTATCTCCTATTCTTTGCAGTATTTTTAGACTCCTCCTGTAGTATTCCCCCACTGCCTTCCATACCTGTCATCTGACAAACTTCTAATAGTGTCCGAGGTCATGATTTGGAACTGAGGAATCTCGTGGCTTTTGCATGATAGCTTATTTGTCTGGCTTTCCAATAAGTAGGAAAGCTGTTAGATTTGGGGCTGGGTTTTGTTCACCATTATATCTATTTTATAAGATTAAAATATGCTTTTGATGGTAGGACAAAACACAATGACAGAAAGATGAAAGGCAGAACTCTTTGTCACTTATAGCTCCAGAGGAGAAAAGGCTGCTATGCAGGACCACACAGGGAAGAATAACAACAAGCTGGAGCTGTAGGGGACAGCTTGTGTATGGCAAGTGGGGTGGGTTTAGATAGGTTACTGGACTGCTAGTTTATTGGCAAGTTTGAAAACTTTTGCAGGGTCCAGGGCTTTGAGGCTGCTTCTAGTTGTCTAATGTCTAGCTCTGGGGCAAGCAGGAGGGTTCATAGTTATCTAGGAGTGTAAGAACCTGATAAAGGGAGTGGCTGGGGTATAGACATAAATAGCTGCCCAAGAAGGGAATCTGGTTGCCTCTACCTATTGCTGCAAAACTGAGTGAAGACAAGGTTTCAAACAAACAAAAACCAAACTATATTACACTATAGTTCAGAGTTTATATTGCCTGCTTAATGCATATTTATTGATACAATGAGTGAAAAACAGATACATATGTATATGCATGAATATATGTTACCATTTGGCTCTTTGACTACTGTGCTTTTCCTTAAACTGCTAGTTATTTGGTATAATCTTACAAGTATCTAAACGTCACCTACCAGTTACTGTTTCTGGGCCTGTTTTCACATCTCTAAAATGGGTTTCAAATCCCAGCACTTTGGGAAGCCGAGTCGAGCAGATCCCGAGGTCAGGAGTTCAGACCAGCCTGACCAACATGGTGAAACCCTGTCTCTACTAAAAATACAAAAAGTAGCCGGGCGTGGTGGCATATGCCTGTAATTCCAGCTACTCAGGAGGCTGAGGCAGAAGGATCACTTGAACCCGGCAGGTGGAGTTTGCAGTGAGCCAGGTTCACACCACTGCATTCCAGCCTGGGCGACAGAGCAAGACTTCATCTCAAAAAAAAAAAAAAAAAAAAAGAAAAAGAAAAAGCGTTTTAGACTCCTTCTTACAGTGAGAAGTGGTAAGACATGTGGGAAATTAAAAATTTATATATTTTATTTTCAGAAACATTACTTTGATAATTGTATTTATGCAAGATAAAACTACCATAAATATGCTAGCTGACCAGACATAAAATTGATAAAGTTAGGCCAAGAAGCAGTTTCTAGAGCTGGCAGACCAAATTTGCTCCCTGCTTTGAAAGCTACACTTAAAAATTAGCTTTTTATGAAACAATACTCTTTTGGAATATGACTGTTGGCATTGCAAATAATAATGCTAACACATGAGAGAAAAAATAGATTATGCTTTATCTTTTAAATATTAAAAATAATTTGTATACTTTCTAAATTATATTCTTGCTGTAGTTGCAATTTGAGAGGCATAATAAATAAATGTATTTGCAGAGTTTATCCAGATTGAACTGTTTTAAAGAACCTTATGAAGACAAATGTTGCTTTTCCACCAAGGCCAAAGTAAAAAATGAAGAAAAATTAAAGCTGAATTTTTCTGGAGTTAGTATCTTTTATACTGTTTTGATTTGTTTGCATTGTTAATATTATTTACAATATGATTAAGACCAAGCAGCTTATTACATAAAGTTTTTTTAGCTATAAATAAGAGATAAAGTATTCTAAGCCACGAATATATGATTAACAAGATGTTCATCGTGTCTCCAATGGTCTTAAATTGTGTGTGTCTGTTAAGTACCTTATCTCTAAGGAAAGTGAGGGAAGAATATGTGCAAAAAAAGTGCACTAAAACAAAGAAGCAAATAAACAAGAAACAGATGCTAAGGTATAAGGTATTAGATCACAAAAGAAGGAACTCATTTAGAGTCACTCAAACAGTTAATTTTGTATCTTTTATCCCTTGCTGGAATCATCTATTTTAAATGTATTTTTATTCTGAAATAATCCCGTAAAACTTGCAAACACAATTCAAAGTATTGATTTTGAAAGTAAGTTGTTGACCTGATATCCAACTTAAATACCTTAATCTTGTGAGATTTATTATAAACATAGTCAATCTCCTACATAACCACCATACAGCCATCAAAATCAGGAAAATAACATTAATATATTATTATCAACTCAGCCTCAGACCCTACTCAAGTTTTTCCAATTTTGTAAATAATTTTTTTTTATAGAAAAAAATTCAGGTCAGAATCATGAGTTGCATTTAGGTGTTATGTCTCTTTAATCTCCTTTGGTCTAGAGTAGTTCCGATTATTGCCTTGACTTTCATGACCTTGACACTTTTGAGGATTACAGGACACGTATTTTATAGAATATTATTTAATTTATGTCTTTCCAGTATGGCCTCATGATTAGATTCGGGTTATGCATCATTGTCAAGAATATCTCAAGGATGCTAGGTCTTCTTGTTGCATCCTATCAGGTGGTTCACAGGTTCTACTTATTCCTTTACTAATGATGTTAACCACTCTAGCTGATTGCCTATACTGGCCACCCACCTCACAGTGTGCATGAACCTCTAATCCGCTTTGGCTGACAACCCATAGTGTGCCACCTCTCCACAGGTGCATCTTATTCAGCCTGACTTGTTCTGGCCACTGATGTTTTTAAAACTGATTTTTCAAGAAAGGGAAGGGAAGGGAAAACAAGACAAGGCAAGGGAAGAGGGAGAGAAAACACCTTTAACTTCACAGACATTATATACTCACAATCTTTAATGAATTAAAAAGTAATACATGAACTTCTGGTTTCGGATACTATATAAAAATGGCTTGGAAGCCATCTCTCCTATCCTCATAATAAGGAAAAAAAAGCTGAATAACTGAAAATTAACAGCTTTTCTTGGATACATCAGAGAAGTGAGTTCACAAGGTAAACCACCATCCCCAAAACTAGAGAGTCAGGTATGAACAAACAATCACAGCATACTGAGCAGGAAATGCCACAGGAGCTAGCATCTGGTGAGAACAGTTAAAGAATACTTAACTGACTAAACGCTGGAGACTGAGTGTGGACTAGCTTGAGAGATAAAAACTCCTGAAATCCCAGAATTAGGGGGTTCCTCATACTTTTGTGAGTTTTACCTCTAAGAGCGCCAACATGTTCTCACTGTGAAGATCCATGAAAAATCCCCTCCTGCTTCCAGCAGTGAGAGAGGAAGAGTAACCACTTGCAAATGTATCCATAGCACTCCCTTCTCCTTAACAAAGGCCTGCCCTCAAAGGACACTCTTTTACCAGAGCCTAACCAAGTTCAACTGTACCTTAGTTTAACTGACCTGGGTAAAAGGAAATATCCAACTCCAGCCCACTCCAGCCTTTCTATCTCACCTAAGGGATTGAACATAAAAGCTGAGAAACCCTGGTAAAAGTCATAACCTGGGGCAGAAGCTCACTAAAAGACTGAGACCTACCCACAGGAGTACACAGCACTTTTCTTCTGACATTTTACTACCATGACAATAATGAACTTGTATAATAGCAAGTGATTGCAGCTGAAAAAATCTGTGAGGTTCAGACACTGTTTAAAAAGTGGTCTTTAGGGAAACCTGAACACGACATGAGAGACAAAAACAAGGACATCAGAGAAAATTTTAACCTGTGAAATACACAACTGTAGCAAACAGTAAGCATGCCTAAATCCTAGCCAGGTAGACAACACCCCACCCTATAGCCTATTTATCTTAGTTCCTTTTACATAACATATCATTTCTAACTTTCAACAAAAAATTTATAAGGCATGGTAAAATAGAAAAAATCAAAACAAAACAAAAATAAACATAGTCTAAAGAGACAGAAAGAGTGAGAACTAGTCTCATATATGGCAGATTTTGGAATTATCCGATTGAGAAATTATAACTGTGACTAATAAGAGGTCTAATGAAAAGTAGTGGACAACATGAAAGAACAGGTAGAGAATATAAGCAGAGAAATGAAAATTCTAAAGAAGAGTCATAAGGAAATACTAGAAATCATAATGCAACACGAATGAAGGATGTCATTGAAGGGCTCATCACTAGACTGGACATAGCTGTGCAAAGAATCAGGATGAAGATGATAGAAACTTTCAAAACTAAAAAGTAAATAAAAATATTTGAGAACAAAATATCCAAGAACCGTGAGTCAATTTCAAAACATGTAATGTATGTGCAATGGGAATACAAAAATAAAAAAAGAAGGAAAAGAAGATATATTTTAAGAAATAACATCTGAGAATCTCCCCAAATTATTGGCAGACACCAAATCTCAGATCCAGAAAGCTCAGATAAGTATCAAAAATGTACACCTATGCATATTATATTTAAACTTCAGGAAATCAAACACAAAGAAGTATTTTGACAAGTCAGAGAAAAGAAAAACACCTTACCTATAGAGGAACAAGAATAAGAATATATCAGACTTCTCATCAGAAACCATGTAAGCAAGGAGAGAATGCAATACAAAGAAAGTATTTAAAGAAAAAAAACCCAGTGACCTAGAATTCTGTGTTCAGTGAATTATTCTTCAAAAAGGAAAGAGAAATATTTTCTCAGACAAAAAAGTTGAAGGAATTTGTTATGAATAGACTGAAGTGAAACAATTCAGAAACAGTCATATTGCATATTCGCACTTATAAATGAGAGCTAAATAATGTGGACACATGGACAAAGGGTGTGGAATAGTAGTCACTGGAGACTTGGAAGAGTAGGAGGGTGGGAAGGGGGTGAAGGATAAGAAATTACCTAATGGGTACAAGGTACACTATTTGAGTGCTGGTTACACTAAAAGCCCAGACTGCACTACTGTGCAATATATCCCTGTAGCAAAACTGCATTTCCCCTTAATTTTTTTTGTTGTTGAGACAGAGTCTCTCTCTGTTGCCCAGGCTAGAGTACAGTGGCACAATCTCGGCTCACTGCAAGCTCCACCTGTCGGGTTCAAGCAGTTCTCCTGCCTCAGCCTCCTGAGTAGCTGGGATTAGAGACACGTGCCACCACACCCGGCTAATTTTTGTATTTTTAGTAGAGACGGGGTTTCACCATGTTGGTTAGGCTGGTCTCAAACTCCTGACCTTGCAGTCTGCCCGCCTCGGGCTCCCAAAGTGCTGTGATTACAGGCATCATCCACCTCACCCGGCCTGTACCCCTTAAATTTAAACACACTCACACAAACACACAAAATGTTAAAAGAATTCCTCCAGAGGAGAGGAATTTGATATAGATATTAAAATTGGATTTATAAAAAGGAAGAGCATTCAAATGAAATAAAAGGGGATAAAATAAAATTGTTTCTATTTTGTATTTTAATGATCTAAAACGTAACAGTTGAAAACATTAATAGCAACAATGTATTGAACAAATACAGCTTATATATAAGTGAAATGTAAGACAGTAACGTTCTAAGAGATGAGAGAGAGAAATTGGAAATACTTTGTTATACAGTACCTGTAATAAAAAGTGGACCTAGATTAGTTGTATATGTATATTGTAAACTTTAAGACAATCATTTAAAAAACTAAAGAAATAAGTATAATTGATATACTAAGAGGGGAGAGGAAATAGAATCATATAAAATGCTCACAACCAGAAAAGGAAAAAAGAGAGTGGTAGACAAAAACAAAGAAAGAACAGGGGAAACAAATAGAAAACAGCAACAAATGTAGCCAATAATAACCCGGCACTATCAATAATCACTTTAAATGTCAATGATCTAAATGCAACAATTAAAAACAGGCTGTCAGAGTGGATATCAAAACCCAATTATATTTCACCTACAAAAAACCCACTTTAAATATATAAACATTAATATATGAGAAACCAAGCTGTGAAGAAAGATATGCCATGCTAACGTGAATCAGAAGGAAGATGGGGTAGTTATGTTCACTTCAGGGAAAGCAGACTTCAGAGCAAGAAAAATGATCAGAAAGAAAGACAGGCTTTATGTAATCACAAAACTGTCAGTTCTCCCAGAAGACATAATAATACTGGATGTGTATATGTTTAACAAAACTATATGAAAATACATGGGGCAAAAACTGTTAGAACAGCAAAGAGAAATGGGAAAATCCACTATTATATTTGGAGAATTCAATTTGCAGGAATTAAACAGATTCAGCAGATAGAAAGATAGTACTTATATAATGAAACTGAATAACACCATCTATCAACTATCTATTTGACATTTATGGAAGACTTCACCCATCAACGTAATAATACATATTCTTTTCAAGTTCACAGAACATTCGCCAAGATAAACTACATTCCTGGCAGTGAAATACCCTGAACAAATTAAAAATAATAAAAATAATACAATGTCTGTCCTCAAAATTACAATAGAATTAAACTAGAAATTAGTAACAGAAAAAAATTACAAAATCACAAAATAATTGGAGATTTAACAACACACTCTAAATAATATGTGATTCAAAGAAGTCTTAAGATAAATTATAAAATATTTCAAACTAAATGAAAATAAAAATACAACTATCAAAATTTGTGGCCAGATGTGGTGGCTCACGTCTGTAATCCCAGCAGTTTGGGAGGCCAAGTCAGGTGGATCACTTGAGCTGAGGAGTTCAAGACCAGCCTGGGCAACATGGTGAAACCTCATCTCTACCAAGAAAAAAAAAAAAGAAACTAGCCAGGCATGGTGGGACATGTAGCTGTAGTCCCAGCTACTCAGAAGGCTGAGGCAGGAGGATTGCTTGAGCCCAAGAAGCAGAGGTTGCAGTGAGCCAAAAACATGCCACTGCACTCCAGCCTGTGTGCACTCACTCTGTGAGTACCTGTCTCAAAAAAAAAAAAAAAAAGATAAAAATAATTGTGATATGCAGCAAAAGCAGTGCTTAGAGAGAAATTTATAGCACTAAATACATGTATTAGAAAAGATAAAGGATCTGAAGTCCCTAACTAAGTTTCTGCCTTACAAAACTAGTAAAGGAGAGCACATTAAATCCAAGGAGAAAATAAATAATAATAAATTACAATATAAATTGATAAAACTGAAAGCAGAAAATTAGTACAGAAATCAATAAAACCAAAAGATAGTCCTTTGAAAAGATCAATAAAATAACTAAACCTCTTGCTAGGTTAACCAAAAACAAGAAGACACAAATTACTCATATCAAAAATAAAAGAGGGGTTATCACAGCTGATAGCACAGACATTAAAAGGACAATAAAGGAATATTATTATCAATTCTATTAGTGTGTGTGCTGCTGAAGTAAGCACAATTCTATTACCCAGAATTTGAAAATTTAGATGAAATGAGTCAATTCTAGAAAGACACAATCTACCAAAACTCAAGATTATATATGTGTTAGAGAAGTATATAATTTAAATAGGTCTATATCAATTAAAGAATTTGAATCAATAACTAATAAATTTTCAAAACAGGGAAGTCCAGGCCTAGATAGTTTCACTGGTAAGTTCTAACAAACTTTAAATAATTCTCTACAATCTTTTTCACAATCTAAAAACTGAAGAAATACTTTCTACCTTATTCTATGAGGCTGGAATTACCTTCATATGAAAATGAAACAAATACGTTACTGGAAAGGAAATTATAGACCAATATCTCTCACAAAAATATATATAATCTTCAACAAAGTATTAGCAAAACAATTCATAAAAATAATTATACACCATGACTGATATGGTTTGGCTCTGCATCCCCACCCAAATCTCATCGGGAATTGTAATGCCCACAATCCCCATGTGTCAGGGAAGGGGCCTGGTGGGAGGTGATTGGATCATGGGGGTGGTTTCCCCCATGCTGTTCTCATGATAGTGAGTAAGTTCTCCGGAGATCTGATGGTTTTATAAATGTTTGACCATTCCTCCTTCATATGTTCTTTCTCACCTGCCACCATGTAAGATGTGCCTGCTTTCCCTTCAGCCATAATTGTAAGTTTCCTGAGGCCTTCCCAGCCATGTGGAATTGTGAGTCAATTAAACCTCTTTTCTTTACAAATTACCCAGTCTCAGGTATTTTTTACAGCAGTGTGAAAAAAGACTAATACAATGACCGAGTAGTTTATTTGGTCATTTTTTTGGTACATTATTTTTATGTACAAAGCTCGTTCAACATTTGAAAATCAGTTAATATGGCCCATCAGATCAATAGGCTAAAGAAGAAAAAAATATGTGATCGTGTCAATAAGTGTAGAAAGAAGCATTTGATAAAACCCAGCAAGCATTCATGATAAAGACTGTCAGCAACCTAGGAAAAGAATTAGCATCATACTTATTGATGAGAAACTAGATGCTTTCTCCCTAAGATTCGGGACAAGAAAAATATGACATCACCTGTTACCAGTCTTATTCAGCATTGCTCAGGAAGTCTTAACTAATGCAATAAGATCAGAAAAGGAAACAAAATATATACAATTTGAGACAGAATAAATAAAACTCCTTGTTTACAGGTGATAAAACTGTCTATGGTGGTTAATATTAGGTGTCAACTTGGTTGGATTGAGGGATGCCTGGATGGCTGGTAAAGTATTGTTTCTGCGTATGTTTGTGGGGGTGTTGCAAGAGGAGATCCCGTGGACTGGGGGAGGAAGATCCACCCTCAATTGGTGGGCACCATTCAATCAGCTGCCAGATCAAATCAGCTCCTGCTAAAACAACGCAGGAGGAAGAAGGTGAGTTAAGTTTGCTTGGCTACTCTTCTGGCTTTCTTTTTTCTTCTTCCCATGCTAGACGCTTGGTTCTGCTCCTCCTGCTCTTGGACATCAGACTCCAGGTTCTTCAGCTTTTGGACTCTGGTACTTGACCAGCAGCTTCCTGGGAGCTCTCAGGACCAAAGGTTGTACTGTCACCTTCCTTGGTTTGAGGTTTTTGTGGTTGGACTGAGCCACTATGGTTTCTCCTTTCCCCTGCTTGCAGACAGCCTATCATGGGACTTCGCCGTGCAATCATGTGAGCCAGTTCTCCCTAATAAACTCACTTTTATATATACAAATATTCTATTCACTCTGTCCCTTTGGAGAACCTTAATACATGGTCTATATAAAAAAAAATCCTGGCCGGGTGCGGTGGCTTACACCTGTAATCCCAGCACTTTGGGAAGCTGAGGCGGGCAGATCACTTGAGATCAGGAATTCAAGACCAGCCTGGTCAACATGGTGAAACCCCGTCTCTACAAAAATACAAAAATTAGCCAGGCATGATGGCAGGTACCTGTAATCCCAGCTACTCGGGAGGCTGAGGCAGGAGAATCGCTTGAACCTGGGAGGTGGAGGTTACAGTGAGCTGAGATTGTGCCATTGCACTCCAGCCTGGGTGACAGAGCGAGACTCCATCTCAAAAAAAAAAAAAAAAAATCCCAAAGAGTGGACATAAAACCTCCTAGAACTAATAAGTAATTATAGCAAAGTACTAGAATACAAGATTAATATGCATGTCAATTGCATTCTTACATATCAGCAATTAACAATTAGAATTTGTTTCATTTATGTTAACATTATCTTAGCACCAATATTGCCACCAAAAAACCTGAATTGGTGTAAAGCTAATATGTGCAAAACCTATATGAAGAGAACTATAAAACTCTAACGAAGAGGTTCAAAGAAGACCTAAATAAATGGAAAGATATTGCATTTCATGGATGGTTATGCCCTAACATTTCCCTAAAAATAAAATATATTAATAAAAAAGTAATAAATGCACAGGATAAAAGATGCATTCATTATAAGAAATTAAATTGAAGTATGTTCCCCTTAGACTTACAACTCTACTTCCTATTGTTGCAATGTTCTTATACTTCCTTGTAGAACATTATCTGTTTACTAACGTAAATATATGTGCATATTTATTTATTTATTTATTTAGAAATGGAGTCTTGCTCTGTCGCCCAGGCTCGAGTGCAGTGGTCTGATCTTGGCTCACTGCAACCTCCGCCTCCT
Source organism: Gorilla gorilla gorilla (assembly GCF_029281585.2). NCBI lineage: Eukaryota > Metazoa > Chordata > Mammalia > Primates > Hominidae > Gorilla > Gorilla gorilla. The sequence goes on from NC_073230.2 coordinate 26,880,490, forward strand.
GGGTTCAAGTGATTCTCCCGCCTCAGCCTCCTGAGTAGCTGGGATTACAGGCACGCACCACCATGCCTGGCTAATTTTTGTATTTTTAGTAAAGACGGGGTTTCACCATGTTGGTCAGGCTGGTCTCGAACTCCTGACCTCGTGATCCACCCGCCCCCGCCTCCCAAAGTGCTAGGATTACAGGTGTGAGCCACTGCACCTGGCCATACGTGCATATTTATATGTGCACTTATATATGTGCATACCTATACTCCTTTTATTTACACAATTTTCATAGTGATTTATTTTGATAACATTGCTTGGAGATCTATATTGGCACATACATATATATCTCATTATTTTAAAAAATTGAGTAGTATTTGCCAAATATTGATGAATTCTAAAATTTTTGTGTTGTCCTTGTTTTTTGTTGTATCCACAGCAAAAATTTCTATCTGTAGAATTATTAGGCCAAAGGCATGCGCATTTTAAATGTCAGTAAATATTGCCAAATTACCCTCCTAATTTTGTAGCAATTGATAATATCAATTTTCCCACATCTATTTTTGCCATTCCCATGGGTGAAAAAGCATATTTTATTTAATTTTCATTTGTGTTTATATAATTATGAATCATATTGTTCCTTCATATTTATTAAATTATTGTATTTTTTATAATGAATCATTTCAAGTTCCTTTTATATTTCTACTTGTACAGCTAGACTCCCTCATTAGTTTTTAATATTTTCCTGATTCTTTTGGGATATTTTCCAGATGAACTTGACAACAATAGTCACAATAAAACACAGTTTCTCCTATTATTAACATTTTGCATTCGTGTAGTATATTTGTTACAATTGAAACTTAGTATCATATTATGATTATGAAATAATTTAGAGAGCAGTGATATCTTTAAAATATTTTTTCTGTTACGAAATATGGCTTTATTTCTCATTTATGTCTCTTAGAAGGGTTTGAAGTTTCAAAATTTAAGTAATGTATATATTAATCTTATTTCTAGAAATATCATTTTCCAGTCTTTTAAATAGTGACAATCTAATTCTGTGACAGCATGCCTTATGGTAATCTAAGGAACACAATACTTACTTAGATACATTTTTTTTCCTCCTGTCAACAATTGTTTTCATACAAACCTTTCAAAAACCAGATTCTGTTATTTTAGTGCTAATCCTAGAAATAAGAACTTTTATGGTTGAGTTATGAAGCACTTAATATGATATTTACCCCTTTTCTGTTCATTCCTCGCACATTTATTATATCCAAAAACCATGGACTTTTGCACCTTCCTTTATGAGATGAGCTTTATAAAACCATAATTTTAGGAATCAGTAACTGGTTTCCGTACAATTCCAGATAGAATATTATCACAGAAATTACTCAAAGTAGGGAAGTCATTTTCTGGGTGGGGTAGGGTGGGGATGGCATGGGTTTTGGGGATGAGATAGCTGAATGGGAACACAAATTTTCAAAAAAAATTATTTTATCCAAAGTTTATTGGATTCTCATCTTCTTTGGGCAAGCAAAGAAAATGAAGACAGTGACAAAAAAATATAAACCTGGGTGTGAGATCTAACATTACCAGTGCACATTTCTATGCTGCAACTTACATATACTTCAGGACAACATTGTGAGATACATTCTTTGTTATTTTACAGATCAGAAAATACAGGCCCAGGATGCTAGAGTAAATTTCCAAAAGTCACAATCATAGACTTAGTTACGAAGGCCTGGGACTTGAACTCAGTCCTAGCCTGACTCCAAAGCCCATGTTCTCTTCATAATGCACTCTGCCATTCAGAAACCATTGATTGCATAGGGAAAGAATACCAGGTAATGCACTATGGGTAATAGAACAGAGTAATAAAATATAAATATTAAGCGCAAATAAAATGGAAAAAAATTCAAACAAGCACATTTTCCACTTATATTCTATAGGGAATTTCATCAGGCATATTACATTTTATGATACAAATAGCATAAACACCACTGCTTCTACGTTATATACTTGGTTTTTTTTAATGCCGAGTCATCCTGTCTCTCTATTGCTTATAATACATGGTCTTTTCTATGAAATATTTTATTAGCAAGCTATTTAAGAACCTGAATTTATTTTCTCTTATAGAATAAGGACTTGATATCAGCCATTTAACAGAGGCAGATTCTAGCCACTTCCCTTCCCTAATCCACTTTCATTAATTTTTTCTTTGTCCTTGGCATTTGTCCTTGGCATTATAACCTGTCTATGTATACTCCCATACATGTCTCAGGCTGTAAAGAGTAAGCCATTTAAAAACAGCAAATCGAGAAATTTAGAGTTGAGAAAGCCCCTGGAGGTCGTCTGGATTACCATCCCTTATAATGCCTTATATATAGCCAGAAACAGTGTATAAAATTACACTCAGAACTGATCTAGAAGACATCCCTTCTCCACAAACACAATGACTTTCACTGCCGACAACATTCAGTGCTTGACTTAACTCCAATGCTTCGAGAAATTGGATCTATAGCCCTGATTTTATCCTCACTAGGATGAATTCCAAGTATTCTCTGCTACTTTGCATCTCTGACTCATACTGCAGGTGCTGCTGATTAGACCCTAGCTTTATGCCTGCATCTAGCTTCAAGGGTCTGAGAAAGCAGGTATCTGACATCTATGGTAGGAAAAAAAGCTGTCAAACATCCACTACGTTTGTCAAGATCTCTATTACAGCATAGCTTCTGAAACTGAATGCATCATTCCAGATGGCTTCTGACCAATGCAGTATGCAAAGCAATTAGCCACCTTGATCTGAACAGAATGCATAATTATATTGAAGCACATGCTAAGATTATATGAGTGATTTTCATATCCACATCAAAGGGTTGGTTCACAATTAAGCTTTCAGTTAACTATAACCCTAAAACTCCGTCACCTTTTACTGCTGTTTCATCATGTGTTCTCCCATCCTGCATTTGTACATTTGTGGCTTGATTTTTTAACCCAAATATAGAACTTCATATTTAGCCCTGTTACATTTCACTTTGTTAGTTTTGGCGCATCTTTCCAATATTTTTCAATCTTTTTGAATACTGTCTCTATCATCCAATATAGTAACTATTGCTACACAGCTTTGTATTATACACATACTGGATAAACATGCTTTTTGTTTTAGTCCAAATTCCTGATAAAAATGCTGAAAATAATATAATACACATAAAACACTGCGGGATACCACAGAATATTTTCATCCGGGGTGGCATCGAACCATTAATTAATATATCAAGCCATATTGACTAAATTTATCTAGAGTTATGTTCAAAATGTGTTTTTTTTTTTAGTTTGCATTATAATGATGATGACGATGATGATGCAAAGGGACACATGAAAGATATTTAAAAGAAAATTTCTTTATGGTATAAGCATTATACAATAAGGAAGTAGGATGTGATTAATAATCAAAGATAACATATTCTCCAATGTGTGGACAATATATTCTTAAAAAATAAAATTATAAATCCCAGATCACTATCATATATACTTTGTAGACCTGTCATAATATGATATTACTATGAATCTCAGAGCAAACAGCAAACATTTTCCGTGAAAGACCAGATAGTAAATATTTTGACTTTGCATGCCATATGCTTTCTCTTGGAAATACCTAACTCTGCCCTTGTAGAGAAAAAGCAGCCATAGACAATACATATATGAGTGGACATGATTGTTCCCGTAAAACTTTACTTGTAAATATATGTGGCAGGCCAGATATGGCCCATAGGCTCTAGTTTGTCCAACTGTGTTTAGAAGATGGTTTATACAAGGCCCATAAAGTGGGCATGTGGACTCACATATAGATGAATATATTATAATATTACAATATTCCCATAGTGTATATTTAATATTTAAAAAATTTCATATACTAGGTTCTCAAGAGCCAGAACTGTCTTGTTTCTTTTCTTTTTCTTTTTTTTTTTTTTTGAGACAGAGTCTCGCTCTGTTGCCCAGGCTGGAATGCAGTGGTGTAATCTCGGCTCACTGCAAGCTCCACCTCCTGGGTTCACGCCATTCTCCTGCCTCAGCCTCCCCAGCAGCTGGGACTACAGGCACACACCACCACTCCTGGCTAATTTTTTTTTTTTTTGTATTTTTAATAGAGACGGGGTTTCACTGTGTTAGCCAGAATGGTCTCCATCTCCTGACCTTGGGATCCGCCCACCTCGGCCTCCCAAAGTGCTGGGATTACAGGCATGAGCCACTGTGCCCTGCCTGTCTTGTTTCATTTTGAAGTTCAGTACCTAACAATGTTCTGGCACTTGCTAGTTGCTCCATATAAGTTGGTCATTATTCAAATAGGCATTAACATGCTATTTAAAATAGAGTCAGCATTCCTAGGTGTGGTGGACCCAGTTCCTCCTTTAAGAACAAGAACAATGGGCTTCCTACCTTTAACACTATGAGTGCTGCTGGTAGACAGCCCTCAGCTAAAAACCCTTAGAAATTACTTAGGGTCAAGAGAGCAACCTCTTCCAAGGCCGTGTCTCCTTCCCAGGAAACCCTGTTTCCAGTGACAGATCAACATGAGGGATAAGGCTGATTTCTTTATTCTAACTCAGGACAAGTCTGAAGGTCATTTTAGCTTCAGAGTTCCTAGCCGAGGTCTTCATTGAGACTGAAATACAGCTAACCCCTCTCTTCTCAAATCTTCTTCCCTAAATTTTGATTTCAAAGGACTCCTGATATAGTTTGGCTTTGTGTCCCACCCAAATCTCATCTTAAATTGTAAATCTCTACTTGTCAAAGGAGGGAACTGGTGGGAGGTGATTAGATCACGGAGGCAGTTTTACCCCTGCTGTTCTCATGATAGTGAGGGAGTTCTTACAAGATCTGATGGTTTAAAATGGCAGTTTCCCCTGTGCTCTCTCTCCTGCTACCATGTGAAGGTCCCTGCTTCCTCTTCGCCTTTTGCCATGATTTCCTGAGGCCTCCCCAGCAATGCTGAACTGTTAGTCAATTAAACTTCTTTTGTTTATAAGTTACTCAGTTTCAGGTAGTATCTTTGCAGCAGTGTGAAAATGGACTAATACAACCCACTAATAATCCTCCTGCATTCTAATATCTGTCACAGAGTTTACTTTCCAGTGAATGCAACCTGCAACAGCAACCTGCAACAAGAAGAATATTTGCTACGGTTTGAGTGTGGCTGCTGTGAAATTCAGGTGTTGCCAATGTGATAGTATTAAGAGGTAGGGCGCTTAAGAGGTGATTAGCATTGGGAGATATACCTAATGCTAGATGACGAGATAGTGGGTGCAGCGCACCAGCATGGCACATGTATACATATGTAACTAACCTGCACAATGTGCACATGTACCCAAAAACTTAAAGTATAATAATAATAATAATAAAAAAAGAGGTGATTAGGTCATGAGGGCTCCTCCCCTAATTAAGGCCCTTATTAAAGTGGCTTCATGCAGGGTTCAGCTAGCTTTCCCTTCTCGGGATGTGGTGTTCTTCCTTCTAGAGATTGCGGCGGTAAGGCACCATCTTTGAAGCAGAGAACAGCCCTCACAAGACAACGGAATCGAATCTACCAGGGCCCTGATCTCGGACTCCTAAACTGTGAGAATATAAATTCTTGTTTTTTTGTAAATTACCCAGTCTTGGGTGTTGTTTTATAGCAGCACAGAATGGACTAAGGTGGTATTTTTACTCATTATGAAGATAGTAATTTAAATGATATCCATTCAAGGTTTTTCTACCTTCAGCTAATCTCATACAGGCTAGCCTTATGAAGTATGATTTTGAAAGCTATCCTCTTATCAGAGCCCATGTGGGTTCCTTTTGACTTCCCAAAACACTCCTCTATTGCAGTTGGTTAAAATTGGTAACCATACTAATTGCTCACTATTTACATCACTATGTTTTTACAGTTCTCACAATTCCTAGAATAAGCACCTCCTAATTACTAATGTTGAGGGCCACTAAGACCTTGCCCCACCAATCTTGAAAGTTTTTAATCTTCACCAGAAGAGACAATAAATAAATCTTCAGTGAGTTTCTATTTTGGAAAGGGACTTTGTGGAATATTAAGGAATACAAGAAGTAAATATAAGACCAAGTTTCTGTTTCACAGGAAAATTCAGTTCCTGTTAAAAGTTCCTAGTCATGTTAAGGAAGTTGCTATTAAAATTCACTTCTAGAGATTAGACAAATTAAAGGGAAGCTAATGCTTCTAATAAATATAAAGTGCCTAAAGGGTAGTGAAGAAAATTCACAGTGTGGAACAAGATGATCACGGAAGGGAAAAATGAGGGTACTTTTAAAGGAAATGCCTTTTTTTCCCCCAAACTGCTTTTCCTCAGGTGATTTCAAAGTTATGTATATAAAATCACTTTGGGGGTAATTGAAAGCAGGAGTGAGAATAAAAAGAGAACTGAGAGAAGAAACGGTAACTTTTATTTAGCGTCTTCTGTTGCTAGGGGTCTTTTTAAGCACTTTACATCTGTTAATCATTTCATTATTAACTCTGCGAGGTGGGTTTGGTGTTTCCCACTTTACAGATTAGGGAACAGGTGTGTATAGGGCGGTCAAATACTATACTTAGTGATACACAGCTATTCATGGTGGATTGAGACTAATTCATTCTGACTGTTTTTTTCTCTTTAAATTACATAAAAATCATATAAAACATGCTGAAAAAGACAGAAACATGTGTACATGGTAATTTCAATTGCAGCCCAGTGAAGATCCTTGTTCTGTTTTTTTTTTTAATTAGACTCAGAGGAAGAAAACCTGATAAACGAATTTCTAAATCGATAGTCAGAACTTGTTCTAGTTATATAGTATCATATGCATTTGGATTGGGTGAACTGTGAAGATTCTAAATTTTGTTCAAACAAGGTTTGTGTCCAACCATTTTACATTTAAGAACCAAAATAGCCGCCAAGCTGTGATGTTTCTAGAAAAATAGTGAAATTCATTTTTTTAGTGATTGGAAATTGATAAACTGCAAGTGTTTAGCATTTTTTCAAAGATTCTTTAAATCCTGGTGTTGCATTTAAACAAAAACTGTAATTACAACTTGTAAATATGGATAGAATATGGATTGGGAAACAGTTTCTTTTGAAAGAAACTGAAATGTTCTTTTTGAAAGTGTATTTCAAAAAGCTTGGTAATGAACAAGGGCTAAATGTATATTACCAAATGTTGAAAGTTTCCGCTTAAACACTAGATATAATCAAAGCTGATTCCAAGGAAAGTGCTACACCATAGGCAAGTTACAAACGACTAATCAGAAACTTGTTACATACCTTACACATCTTATATACATAAGGCAGTTGAAGCATAGGGAAGTTGGTGATGAGGATTTCTTTAGAGAGAACTAAAGGTGTAAGGTAGGAGGTAAGATCCTCTTCCTGTCAAGACGAGAGAGGGTTTTAGTGGGATTTCTGAGCATTCTGGGCCTCCTGTAGTTAGTTACATTGCTATCTGACTCCTGCTGGGAAAATATCTAAGGCAGAGAAGGCCAGCCGGCGACTTGGTGGTGGTGTGGGGAGTGTGCTTACTGTGTTGTGAATGGGCTGCACTTTCAGATTTTGTACAGGCATAGAATAAATGAGTGCTTCCTGAGGACCAGAGATAGTGCATTATAGGCCATCTTAGAACTTGTCCAATAGGGCCACCTAGAGGGGATCCTGAAGATGGAGAGGGAGTTCTGTGGGGCTGAGGATCACTGTAGAGTCAAATGGTCAGGAAGCCTGCAGGTGAGATCATTAGTCATTGGGGTCTTCACAGAACCCGTGAAAGTGGCCCTTGAAGGAAGAAGTCAACTTTAAATATCCTTTATGCCACTCCCAATCTCTGTCCAGAAGGTGTCCAAAATAGCAGCTAGGAGTGAGGGAAGTGTGTACAGAAAGACATGAGAAAGCCAGTTGCACTGCCTCCCCCCAACCCTTCTCCTACAGCATGCAATAGCTACCAGAAGTTCCTGTCTGGGAGATGGAAAAGAATTCTCAGCTTTCCATGAAGATTGATTGTAGATTAATATACTATTCTCATATTCACACTCCTGAGTTTATACTGTGTATATGTAAAAAAAAAAAAAAAATGACCATAGGATGTACCTAGGTTTTCATCCAACGTGACCATCATGAAATAAAGTTTCAATTATTAATGGGAAACAGAAATAAAGATTTGAAAATTACATCTCATGAGTCCTTCTTGGTCAATGTATCAGTTACATATATTTGGGTGATCAAGATAATTTCAGTGAACTCAAAGATTTTTGCTAAGAAAGTTGATAAGGTTGGAAATTAGTTTAATACAAAGACAATGAATGTCAGGCTAGGGCATTTGGACTTTATTATGGAAAGTGAGGGTCATCGATTGTATTTGAGTTGACATATATCAGATAATGACTACTATGACAACAATTTTAGTACTATTTTTTAGTAGTGATATGCATTGATTTTTATATAGCAGCTTGGTAATAAGGCAATAAAAAGCCTTGAAAATGTTAAATGATAAATAGGTTGTTTTTGTTTTAAGATAATCTTTTGAGCTTTAAGCATATTTGGCATTAAAATAAATGACAATAATAACACAAAAGGGAGCACACATTGAAATTTGGTTAGTTCCTTATCTGTTCTAGAAATACTTAAAGTATAAAAGAGATTGCGATAATTCCAAGATATGTGTTGACATCTCTAGAATAACTACTAAATAAAAATAAAATGATGTAACATTAAACACCCAATAAAGGGGAAAATTGGAAAAGCGTTGGTTATTTTAAAAGAAATCAGGAAAGGAGATGAAAAGAAAAAATTAGTAAAAGGGCAAATAGAAAGTAAATATTGAAATGTAGGTTTAAATTTATATATATCAGTAATTACATTAAATATAAATGGACTGAACCCATCAGTTACATATTTTCAGATAGGAATAAAAAACATGTTGCTTTCAGGAGAGATACTTAAATATGCAGACATAATATATAAAAACCGTAAATAACAGAAAGATGATATAGCTTTTCTAATATCAGGTTAAATAGAGTTTAAGAGAATACCAGGATTAAGAACATCATTACATTAAAATAAATGAGACAAGCAAGAGGAAAACATAACAATTCTATATTAATATGAACTTAACATCCTTAAACAATTGAAAGAGACAGATTCATAATTAGAGTTGGAAATGTAGCACTAATATTAGAAGCCAGCAGAATGAGCTTTTTGGAAATCAGTAAGGCTATCTATAGAAAATATGAACACAATTAACAAATTCTAATTGACATATATAGAACGTTTGATTAAATAATTGCCAAAATATACATTTTTTAAAAAGTGCGCATGGAGAACTTAACAAAATATAGAGCCATCTGATATGTTTTTGCTCTGTGTTCCCACCCAAATCTCATATTGAATTGTAATTCCCAATGTTGGGGGAGTGACCTGGTGGGAGGTGATTAGGTCATGGGGGTGGGTTTCAACCATGCTGTTTTTGTGAAAGTGGGTTCTCACGAGATCTGATGGTCTAAAAGTGTGTGGCACTTCCCCCCTTGCTCGCACTCTCTCTCTCTCTCTCCTGCCACCTTGTGAAGGTGTTTGCTTCCTCTTCACCTCCCACCATAATTGTAAGTTTCCTGAGGCTTCCTTGTCAGCTTCCTGTTAAGCCTTCCTGGAACTGTGAGTCAATTAAACCTCTTTTCTTTATAAATTACCCAGTCTTAGGGGTTCTTTATAGCAGTTTGAGAGCAGAGTAATACACCGTCTAAATAAAGCTCAAAGGGTTGAATTCAAATGCAATATATTTTCTGATTTGAGTGGAATGAAATTAGAATATCATTACAAAAATTTTAAAATTCAATGTTTGAAAATTAGTGTTATATATTTAATAACACACATGCCAAACAAGATATCATATTGGAAATTAGAAAGTAATTTGAACTGATTGATAATGAAAATACATCAAACTTGTGGGACAGAACTAAATCTGATTAGAACAGTGGTTCTCATCTGGGTGACTTTTGCCTGCAAGGGAACATGCGGTAATGTCTGTAGATGGTTTTGGTTGCCACAATGGAGGGAGGGGGTATAACTGCCATCTAGTGAATAGAAGCCAAGGATGCTGCTAAACGTACTGCAGTATACATAATTCCTTACCACAAAGACTTGCCTGTCCCCAAATGTCAATAGTGACTAGGTTAAGAAATCCTGACTTGAGAAAATTTTAATGCTTTAAATGTCAATATTCAAAAAGACTGAATATCAGTAACCTAACTATCCATTTGAAAAAGCTAACATTAGAACAACATATTAAGCACAAAATCAAAGAACAAAAGTGAAAAAAAGCAAAGATTAATGAAATAGAAATAAATACTATAAAAAGAATCAACAGTCAAAAAATTATTTTTATCTGAGAATAGTAATAAAAGAGACCTCTGGCAATAGTGATAAAAAGGCACAAATGGCTAATATCAGGAATAATAAATGGAACATCAGTTTGGTTCCTTCGGCTATTAAAAAGGTAGTAAAAAGCTGTTATAACCTTTACATTAATAAACTTAAATATAATTAACAATGTGCTTGAAAAACACAACTTACTAATACTGCCATGAGAAGTAAAACATCTGAATAGAGGGATGTGTGTTTAATTTTCCAATCTAGAGAGTAGAATAATGAAGATTTTTTCAATGTGTTTTATGAGAGTAGCATTATACTGATACCACAACCTATTATGGAGAGTACAAAAAATAAAAATTGGAGGGCTGGCAAAATATTAATAAATAGAACCCAAGAATATATTGAAAGGAACTCAAAACCAATAGAAGTTTAAGAACATATGGTTAATTTAACATATTAAACAAATTATTTAATGTAATGAACCACGTTAACAACAAAAGGAGAAAAACCATATTACCTCACCCAAGTAGATAAGCAGTATTTGACAAAATTCAACACCCATCCATGGTTAAAAACACAGTTCTTAGCAAAGTAGAATTATGATTTGACCTCCTTAGTGAGATAAAGGATATCTATAGAAACATGCAGCAAATTTAATACTTCATGATAAAATATTAAAAGCTCCCATTGTGATGTTGGGAACAAGGTAAGGATATTTATTAAAATTATGTCTATTCAACATTATACTGGAGTTCTTTGCCAGTGTAATATGGCAAAAAAGAGTGATTTAAAAAGGAAGAAAAACATTTTCGTTATTTGCAAATGATATGATGGTATGTAAAAAATTGAAAATTTAAAAAAATTATATGAAACATTAGAATTATTGAATTTTGCATGGTTACTTCATGTAGCACAAATATGCAAAGCAATTATAATTGTTTTTCTGACAACCTACTTAAAAATTTTATAATTGATACAATTTATAATAGAATCAAAAATATCAAATTCCTAGGAATACATCAAAGAAAAGTTATACCAAACCTCCATACATAAAATGATATTATTGAAGGAATTTTTAAGAGACTTAGGAAGGGGAGATATATCCCATGTTCATTGTTTAAAAGACTCAATATGTTAAATATTTCAGTTCTCACCAAAATGATCTATAGAGTCAATGCGTACTCAATGTCAGTAGGATATTTCGTAGAAATTGACAAGTTGATTTAAAATTATTTTAAAGAATTCTTAACTTTTATGTGTTTAGGGAGTAGAAGTGCAGATTTCTTGCATGTATATACTGCATCATGGAGAAATCTGAGCTTTTAGTGTACCAGTCACCTGAATAGTGAACACTGAATCCAATAGGTAATTTTTCAACCCTCATCCTCTTCCCACCCTCCCACCTTTTGTAGTCTTCAATGTCTATTATTATACTCTGTATGTAGACATTGTATACATTGGACATACAGAGACAAAAAGAGAAACATTGTTTAGCTCTCACTTATATGTAAGAAAATGAAGTATTTGACTTTGTTTCTGAGTTACCTCATTGAGACTAATAGCCCCAGTTCTAACCATGTTGCTGCAAAATACATGATTTCGTTCTGTTTATGACTGAGTAGTATTTCATGGTATATATACTAGTTTTTCTTTATCCAATCATCTGTTGATGGACGCTTCCATATCTTTGCTATTGTGAATAGTGCTGCAGTAAACATATAAGTATAGTTATCCTTTTGATATAAAGATTTCCTTCCGGGTGTATACACAGTAGTGGGATTGCTGGATCCAATGGTAGTTCTATTTTTGGTTCTTCAGGAAATCTCCACACTGCTTTCCAGAAATGTTGTATTAATTTACATTCCCACTAGTAGCATATAAGTGTTACCTTTTTTTCTCCACATCCTTGGCAACATTTGTTGTTTTTAGACTTCTTAATAATAGCCATTCTGACTAGAATAATATTGTATCTTATTGTGGTTTTAACTTGTATTTCTCTGATTAAGGATGCTGAGCATTTTTTTAATAAGTTCGAAGGCTGCTTGTATGTCATGTTTTGAAAAATGTGTGTTCATTTCCCTTGCCCACTTTATAATGGGGTTGTTTTATTCTTGTTGAGTTGTCTGAGTTCCTTATAGATTCTGGATGTTAGCTCTTTGTCAGGTACATAGTTTGCTCCCTATTCTTTAGGTTATTTGTTTACTCTGTTACTTTAGCTGTGCAGAAGCTTTTTAGTATAATTAAGCCCCATTGATCTATTTTTGTTTTTGTGTTTGCTTTTGAGGATTTGATTATAAATTATTTGCCAAGGCCAATGCCCAGAGGAGGTTGGAAAATCCTAGGTTTTCTTATAACATTTTTATAATTTCAGGTCTTACTTACACTATGTCTTTAATCCATTTTGAGTAAACTTTTTGTAGATGGTGTGAGGTATGAGTTCAGCTTTATTCTTCTGCATATGGCTATCCAATCATCCCAGCAACATTTATTAAAGAGAATGTCATTCCCTCAGTGTATATTTTAGTAGACTTTAAACTCAGTTGATTGTATGTATGTGGCTTCATTTCTGGGTTCTCTATTCTGTTCCATTCATCTATTTTTATACCAGGGTCATGCTGTTTTGGTTACTATAGCGTGGTAATATAGTTTGAAGTCAGGTAGTGTGATGCCTTCAGTTTTGTTCTTTTTGCTTAGGATAGCTTTGGCTACATGGTCTCTTTTCATATGAATTTTATGTTTTTTTTATAATTCTGTGAAAAATGATAATGGTAATTTCATAGGGATTGCATTAAACCTGTAGCTAGCTTTGGGAAGTATAGTCAATTTAATGATATTGATTCTTTCAATCCATGAACCATGGGATATTTGCCCACTTGTTTGTGTCATCTATCATTCCTTTCATCAGTGTTTTGCAGTTCTTATGAAGGTCTTTCACCTCCTTGGTTAAATATATTCCTAGATTTTCATTTTGTTTTGTTGCTATTGTAAATGAAATTGCCTTCTTGATTTTGTCCTTGGCTAGATTGTTGTTGGTGTATAGTAATGCTACCGTTTTCTATATATTACTTTTGTATCCTGAAAGTATACTGAATTCGTTTATCAAATCTAAGGGCATTTTTGGTGGAATATTTAGCATTTTCTAGAAGTAAGATCATATCATCAGTGAACAAGGTAATTTCACTTCCTCTTTTCCAATTTAGATACTTTTTTTTCTCTTGCTTAATTGTTCTGGCTAGGACTCCCAGTATAATGTTGAATAAAAGTGGTAAAATGGGGCATCCTTGTTTTATTCCAGTTCTTAGACAGAATGTTTTCAACTTCTCCCCATTAAGTAGGATGTTCACTGTGGGGTTTTCATATATGGCCTTTATTATGTTGAGGTATGTTCCTTCTATGCCTGGTTTGTTGAGGATTCTTATGAAGGGATACTGAATTTTATTGAATGCTTTTTATGCATCCGTTGAGATGACTATATGGTTTTTTGTCCTTTATTCTGTTTATGTGATGTATCATATTTGGTAATTTGCATAGGTTGAATCATTCTTAGATTCCTGGGATAAACCCTACCTGATCATGGTATATGATAATTTTGATATGCTATTGTATTTGATTTGCTGATACTCTGTTGAGGATTTTGAATCCATTGTCTTCCAGGATATTAGTTAATAGTTTTCTTTTTTGTAGTTTTGTCTGGTTTTGGTAACAGGGTGATGCCAGCTTGTATAGTGAATTAGGGAGAATTCCCTTCTAAATTTTTAGAATAGTTTCAGCAGGATTGGTATTAGTTCTTCTTTGTATATTTGGTAGAAATTGGCTGTGAATCCATCTGGTCCTGAGCTTGTTTTTAATTTGATTTTTTAAATTACTGATTCAATTTCATCACTCATTATTGGTATGTTTAAGAATTCTATTTTTTCCTGGTTTGTTCTCAGGTGGTGGTGTATTTCCAGGAATGTATCCATTTCCTCTAGGTTTTCTAGTTTGTGAGTGTATGGTAGTTCATGATAGCCTCTGATCTTTTGTATTTCTGTGGTGACTATTCAGTTGTAATGCCCCCTTTTTCATATATGATTGTGTTCTACTTTTTTCTTTTTTTGGTTAGTCTAGCTAGTGATTAATCAATTTTATTTATCTTTTCAAAAAGTCAACTTCATTTCATTGATCATTTGTATTTTTGGTCTATATTTCATTTAGCTCAGATCTGATCTTTATTTCTTTTCTTCTGCCAACTTTAAGTTTGGTCTGCTCTTTTTTTTCTAGTTCTTTGATATGTGATGTTAGGTTGATAACTTGTGATTTTTCTAATTTTTTGATGTAGGCATTTAATGCTATAAACTTTCCTTTTAGCACTGCATTTTGTATATCCCACAGATTTTGGTATGTTGTATTTTCATTTTCATTTGTTTCAAAAATTTTTTAATTTTTATTTTAATTTCTTCATTGATCTAGTTTTTAATTTTCATTAATTTCAAAAAAAATTTAATTTCTGTCTTAATTTCCTCATTGACCCAGTAATTGTACAGGAACATGCTATTTAATTTCATGTATTTGTATGGTTTCCTGAGTTCCTCTTGGTATTGATTTCTAGCTTTATTCCACTGTGGTCTGAGAATATACATGATATAATTTTAATTGTTAATAACGTGTTGTCTTGTTTTGTGGCCTAATATGTAGTCTATCTTGGAGAATGTACTGTGTGCTGCTGAAAAGAATGTATATTCTGTACTAGTTGGGTAGAATGTTCTGTAAATGTCTGTTAAGTCCATTTTGTTTAAAGTCTAGTTTAAATTTTCTGTCTTAATGATCTGTCTAGTGCTGTGAGTGGGATGTTAAAGTCCCCCACTATTGTGGTATTTTTATATTATCTCTTTCTTAGTATAGTAATATTTGTTTTGGGAATGGGGGTGTTCTGAAGTTGGGTGCATGCATATTTAGGATTGTTATATCCTCTTGTGAAATAAAACTTTTGTCATATAATTACCTTGTCTTTTTTATTGTTTTGATTAAAATCTGTTTTATTCGATATGAGTATAGCGACTCCTGTTCACTTTTGGTTTTCATTTGTGTGGAAAATCTTTTTTCACACCTTTACTGTTAGTCTATATGTGTTATGGGTAAGGTGAGTTTCTTGTAGGCATGATATAGTTGGATCACGGTTTTTTTTAAATTTTTAATTCATTTCCCCAATCTGTATCTTTTAAGTGGAGCATTTAATCCATTTACACTCAAGGTTAACAATGATATGGGAGGCTTTTTCCCTGTCGTATTATTGATGATTTTCAAGTTGTTTGATAAATTCTCCATTTCTTCTTTTTTTCTTGTCATGTGGTTTGATGAAATTCGATCATGTTGCCCTTTCATTCCTTTGTTTTCCTCCTTTGTGGAATTGTTTAATATGAATGATGAGTTTCATATTTCCATGTGCTTTCGTGATGGTGAATTTGGAGCTTTCATTTTTATGTTTAATACCCCTTTGTGTTATTCCTGTAGGACCAGTCTAGTGGTGACAAATTTTCTCAGCATTTGCTTTTCTGGGAAGGACTTTATTTCTCCTTCATTTTTGAAGCTTATTTTGGCAGGATACAAAAGCCTTGACTGGCAGAGTTTTTTCTTTCAGCAACTTGAAAATGCCATCCAATTATATTCTAGCCTGTAATGTTTTCATTGAAAAGTCCACTGTTATCTTGAGGGGGTTTCTTTTATTGATGACTACACATTTCTTTTGCTAATTTTATTTTATTTCAGTAGGTTTTTGGGGAACAGATCATATTTAGGTCCTTGAATTAAGTTCTTTAGTGGTGATTTCTGAGATTTTGGTGTACCCATCACCTGAGCAGTGTACACTGTGCCCAATGTGTAGTCTTTTATCTCTCACCCCTACTCCCACCCTTTCCCCCAAGTCCTCAGAGTTCATTGTATCATTGTTATGCCTTTGCATTCTTATAGCTTAGCTTCCACTTATGAGTGAGAACATATGATGTTTGGTTTTTTATTCCTGCATTACTTCATTTAGAATAATGGTCTCCAATTCCATCCAAGTTGCTGCAAATGTCACATTTCATTCCTTTTTATGGCTGGGTGGTATTCCATGGTATATATACATATATATAATATTATTTATATATATAATATGGGATATATATATTCCACATTTTCTTTATCCACTTATTGATTGATGGGCATTAGGGTTGGTTCCATATTTTTGCAGTTGCGAATTGTGCTGCTATAAACATGCATGTGCAAGTATCTTTTTCATATAATTTATTTTCCCCTGGATAGATACCCAGGAGTGGGATTGCTGGATTGAATGGTAGATCGCCTTTTAGTTCTTTATGAAATCTCCACACTGTTTTCCATAGTGTACTAGTTTACATTCCCACCAACAGTGTAAAAGTGTTCCCTTTTTACCACATCCACACCAACATCTATTATTTTTTATTATGGACATTCTTGCAAGAGTAAGGTGGTATTGCACTGTGGTTTTTGATTTGCATTTTCCTGATAATTAGTGATGTTGAACATTTGTTCATATGTTTCTTGGCCATTGTAGATCTTCTTTTGAGAACTGTCTATTCATGTCCTTATCCCACTTTTTGATGGGATTGTTTTTTTCTTGCTGATTTGTTTGAGTTCTTTGTAGGTTCTGAATATTAGTCCTTTGTCGGTTCTGAATATTAGTCCTTTGTCAGATTTACAAATCATGAAAATTTTCTCCCACTCTGTGCGTTGTCTGTTTATACTGCTGATTATTTCTTTTTCTGTACGGAAGCTTTTTAGTTTAATAAAATCCCATCTATTTATCTTTGTTTTTGTAGCATTTGCTTTTGGGTTCTTGGTCATGAAGTCTTTGCCTAAGCCAATGTCTAGAAGGGTTTTCCTGATGTTACCTTCTGGAATTTATATGGTTTTAGGTCTTAGATTTAAATCTTTGATCCATCTTTGGTTGATTTTTGTATAAGGTGAGAGATGAGGATCCAGTTTCATTCTTCTACTTGTGGCTTGCCAGTTATCCCAGCACCATTTGTTGAATAGGGTGTCCTTTTTCTGCTTTACGTTTTGTTTTCTTTGTCAAAGATCAGTTGGCTGTAAGTATTTGGCTGTATTTCTGTGTTCTCTATTCTGTTCCGTTGGTCTACATGCCTATTTTTATACAAGTACCATGCTGTTTTAGTGACTATGGCCTTTTAATATAGTTTGAAGTCAAGTAATATTACACCTCTAGATTTATTCTTTTTGCTTAGTCTTGCCTTGGCTATGTGGGCTTTTTTTGGTTCCATATGAATTTTAGGATTGTTTTTTCCAGTTCTATGAAGAAAGATGTTGGTATTTTGATGGGAATTGCATGGAATTTGTAGATTGCTTTTGGCAGTATGGTTAATTTCACAATATTCTACCCAATCCATGAGCATGGAATGTGTTCCATTTATTTGTGTCATCTATGATTTCTTTTAACAGTGTTTTGTAGTTTTCCTTGTAGAAGGCTTTCACTTTCTTGGTTAAGTATATTCCTATATATTTTATGTTTTGCATTCATTGTAAAAGGCTGAGTTCTTGATTATCAGCTTGGTCGTTGTTTGTGTACAGCACATCTACTGATTTGTGTACAGTAATTTTGTAACTTGAAACTTTGCTGAATTAATATACCAGTTCTAGAAACTTTTTGGCAGGTATATAATTATGTCATCAGCAAACAGCAACAGTTTGGCTTCTCTTTAACCAATTTTAATGCCCTTTATTTCTTTCTCTGGTTTGATTGCTCTGGCTAGGACTTCCAGTACTATGTTGAATAGAAGTGGTAAAAGTGGGCATTCTTGTCTTGTTCCAGTTCTCAGGGGGAATGCTTTCCACTTATCTCCATTCAGTATAATGTTGGCTGTGGGTTTGTCATAGACGGCTTTTATTACCTTAAGATATGTTCCTCCTATGCCAGTTTTGCTGAGGGTTTTAATCATAAAGTGATGTTGGATTTCGTCAAATGCTTTTTCTGTGTCTATTGAGATGATCATGTGATTTTTGTTTTTAATTATGTTTATGTGGTTTATCACTTTTATTGACTTGCAGATATTATTCATCTCTGCATCTCTGGTATGAATCCCACTTGATCATGGTGGATTATCTTTTTGATATGCTGTTGAATTTGGTTAGCTAGAATTTTGTTGAGGATTTTTGCATCTATGTTCATCAGGGATATTGGTCTGTAGTTTTCTTTGTTATGTCCTTTCCTGGCTGTGGTATCAGGGTGACACTGGCTACATAGAATAATTTGGGGAGGATTCCCTATTTCTCTATCTTTTGGAATAGTGTCAATAGGATTGGTACCAATTCTGTGAATGCCTGATAAAATTTAACTGTGAATTTGTTTGGTCCTGAACTTTGTTTGTTGGTAACTGTTTAATTACCATTTCAATATCACTGTTTGTCATTTGTCTGTTCAGAGTTTCTATTTCTTCCTGTTTTAATCTAGGAAGGTTATATATTTCCAGGAATTTATCCATCTTCTCTAGGTTTTCTAGCTTATGCATGTAAAAGTGTTCATAGTAGCCTTCAATGCTCTTTTGCATTTCTGTGGTATCAGTTGTAATATTTACCATTTTTTTTCTAATTGAGTCTATTTGGATCTTCTCTCTTCTTTTTCTTGGTTAATGTCACTCATGGTCTATCAATTTTATTTACCTTTTCAAAGAACCAGCTTTTTGTTTTATTTATTTTTTGTATTTTTTTCAAATTCATTTAGTTCTGCTCTGATCTTTGTGATTTATTTTCTTCTGCTTGGGTTTGGGTTTGGTTTGTTCTTGTTTCTCTTGCTCCCTGAGGTGTGACCTTATATTGTCTATTTGTACTCTTTCAGACTTTTTGATGTAGGCATTTAATGCTATAAACTTTCTGATTAGCACCACCCGTGCTGTATCCCAGAAGTTTTGATAGGTTTTGTCACTATTATCATTCAGTTAAAAGATTTTTTAAATTTCCATCTTGATTTCATTGTTGACCCAACAATCATTCAGGAGCAATTACTTCATTTCCATGTATTTGCATGGTTTTGAGGGTTCCTTTTGGAGTTAATTTCTAATATTATTCCACTGTGGTCTGAGAGAGATAACGTGATGGCTATGTGCCTAGGCAATGATCTTTTTGTGGTGAATTTCTCAGGTGTTCTTTGAGTTTCTTGTATTTGGATATCTAGATATCTAGCAAGGCCAGAGAAGTTTTCAATTATTCTCTCAAATATGTTTTCTATATTACTCTATTTTCATGCTGCTATGAAGAAATACCCAAGACTGGGTAATTTATAAAGGAAAAGAGGTTTAATGGACTCCCAGTTCCACATGGCTGGGGAGGCCTCACAATCATGGCAGAAGGCAAAGGAGGAGCAAAGGCACATCTTCTGTGGTGGCAGACGAGAGAGCATGTGCAGGGAAACTGCCCTCTAAAATGCCATCAGATCTGATGAGACTTATTCACTATCATGAGAACAGCATGGGAAAAACCCACCCCCATGATTCAATTACCTCCCACTGGGTCCCTCCCACTACACATGGGGATTGTGGGAGCTACAATTCAAAATGAATTTTGGGAGAGAACACAGCCAAACCATATCATTTTCCAAACTTTCAGATTTCTTCCTTGGGAACACCAGTTATTCTAACGTTTGTTCATTTAACATAATTCCTAACTTCTTGGAGGCTTTGTTCATTTTTTTAAAATTCTTTTTACTTTGTCTTTGTCAGATTGGGTTAATTCAAAAGCCTTGCCTTTGAGCTGTGAAGTTCTTTCTTCTACGTGTTTGATTCTACTGCTGAGACTTTTCAGCAAATTTTGCAATTCTCTGTGTCCTTAGTTTCCAGAACTCATAATTATTTTTTGTTTTAATGCTATTTATTTTACTGGAGATTTTTCCATTCATATCATATTCTGTATCTTTTTTTAAATTTCTTTAAGTTGGAATTCACTTTTTCTGGTGCCTCCTTGATTAGCTTAATAGTTGACATTCTGAATTCTTTTTCTGATGATTCAGAGATTTTGTCTTGGTTTGGATCCATTGCTGGTGAACTAGTGTGATCTTTTGGGGGTGTTAAAGAATCTCGTTTTGTCTTATTACCAGAAATGTTTTTCTGGTTCCTTCTCATGTGGGTAGACTGTGTCAGAGGGAAGATCTGGGATTCAAGTGCTGCTGTTCAGATTCTTTTATCCCATGGGGTGCTCTCTTGATGTGGCGCTCTCCCCTTTCCCCTAGGGATGGGGCTTCCTGAGAGCCAAATTGCAATGATTGTTATTTCTCTTCTGGATCTAGCCACACAGCAGAGCTACCTGGTTCTGGGCTGGTACTGGAGAGTGTTGGCAAAGAGTCCTGTGACGTGATTCATCTTCAGGTGTCTCAGCCATGGATACCAGCACCTGCTCCAGCGGAGGTAGCAGGGGAGTGAAGTGGACTTTGTGAAGATCCTTGGTTAAATTTTTGTTAAGTGTGCTGGTTTTGTGTTGGTTGGCCTCCAGCCAGGAGGTGGTACTTTCAAAGGTGCATCAGCTGCACTCATATAGGGAGGATTCAAGATTGCCCTAGGGTCAAGAGATGGGCAGGGCCATAGGGCTCCCAAGGGATGATGTCTTTTGTCTTTGGCTACCGGGATGAATAGAGAAAGACCATCAGGTGGGGGCAGGGTTAGGCTTGTCTGAACTCAGACTCTCCTTGGGTGGGGCTTGGTTTGTCTGCTGCAAGGGAAGGTTTCCAGGGAGGATTATGGCTGCCTCTGCTGTGTCATACAGGTTGCCAGGGAAGTGGGGGAAAGCCGGTAGCCACAGGCTCACCCAGCTCCCTTGCAGTCAACAGCCAGAAAGGCTGATCTCACTCTCACTGTGCCCCCACCAACTGCACTGGGTTTATTTCTCAGGCAGCCAGTGAGCAGGGCTGAAAACTTGCCCCTGGCTGCAAGCCTCCCAGCTGAGAAAGCAAGCGGACTCACAGACTCACAATTCCTTGGCTGTCCCATGAAGGCTGCAGTAGCAATCCGCCTCCTTCATAGGGTCTGTGGATTCTCTTGGCTTTCCTGGTATGTTCCTGTGGTAGCTCTTAGAGCAAAAGTTCACAATATGAGTCTCCACGCACTATTCTGTCTGTCCAAATGGGAGCTGCAAGTTAGTCCTACCTCTTGTTTGCCATTTTCCCTCTTGCTAACTTTAAAATTATTTCTTTCACCTTGACTTTAGACATTCTGAATATAATATGCTATAGTAAAGGCCTTTTAGCAATGTATTTGCCTGGGGATTACTGGGCCTTCTCTATTTGGATGTCTAACTCCCTTGATAGACATGAAATCTATTATAGAATAATTCATAAATTTCGTTGCTTTATGTATTCCTAGGTGTCCCAAAGGCTTTGTTCATTCTTTTTTATTTTTTCTTTAGTTTTGTCTCACTGGCTTGTTTCAAAATACCTGTCTTCAAGTTCTCACATTCTTTCTTCTGCTTGCTCTAGCAGATTACTGAAGCTTTAGAATGTGTTTTGAATTTTCTTCAATGAATTTTTTAGCTCCTGAATTTCTGCTTGTTGATGTGTTTATTTATTTATATATCTATCTCCTTTCTAAATTTCTCCTTCATATCTTGATCTGATTTTCTGATTTCATTTGTGTTGGTTTTCAGATTTCCCTTGCATCTCATTAAGCTTCATTAAAACCAATATTTTGAATTATTTATCTGGCAAATTAGGGAATTCTTTTTGATTAAAATCTGTTGCTGGACAATTGTTTTGGTCCTTTGGTGTCATATTTCCCTACTTTTTCATGTTTCCTGTGTCCTGATGATATTTATGTACCTGGTGTAGCAGTCACTTGTTCCAAAATTTTGAAATTGCTTTTGTAGGTAAGTTTTTTTCCTGAGGATCATGTATCCTGTTTATTGAATTTAATACTTTGGCTTTGATTTTGGGTGCCTAGGGTAGTTTTTTCTTTCTATGTCATCTTCGGCAGTACACAGGGTCAGTTGTTTCTGTGATTTCCTGAGTGACTTAGGGTACAGTTATTAGTTGAGGTTGTGGTGAAGTTTTGCTGGGGACTTAGGACACCAACTGAGCCCAGTCTTCAGGCCCCAGTGGTGGCAGAAGTAGGGTGAGCGTGCCTGTTCTTAGGCCCCAGAGCAGCTTTCACTGCCCCTGGTGTGAGTGTGTCCTGGAGAGCTGATTCCTGGGCCTCCAGTTGGCCGGCTTAGAAGCTAGTAATGGAAATGGTGGACCAGGTATATAGGTAGCTTCTCAGGCCACTGGGTAGCTGGTGTGGTGTCGGCGATGGTAGTAGTGGTGGTGGAGCAACTCCTGGGACCCAAGCAGTCTGTGTTGCTGTTGTTGGAAGCTCTGATGGGTTGGGTGGGCTAGTTCCCAGTCCCACAGCTGCCCATAGCAGGGTGAAGGTTATTGTACTAAGCGTGCTTAAGAGAGCCTGTTCTCCCCTGTTTGTCCCCTGACTAGATACCATTTACAGCCACATTGCCTCAAACTGCCTGCAGGTGGGGCACACCCCAACCTTAAACTCTCAGAATGGTGCCAGCTGGGGCTTGTGACCACATAAGGTGGGCCCATGTCAGGTGAGCAGCATGGGCAGGAAACTGTGGGGAGTGCAGTATGCTCTAGTCTTGTTCTCATGGCAGCTCATAACAAGGCATTAGATATTGTCCTAGATATGCATAGGAGAACCTGGTTTCCCTGTCCTTCTTGACGCTGTGGTGGCTACAGCCATGTCAACTTGAACTTGGCCTGAGGTCTGGACACAGCATGGTGTTGAAATCTCAAAATGGCACATTGACCCTACAACCACGGAGGGCAAAGCACCTCCCAGGCAGACAGTGTGGGCAAGAAGCTGTGTGGACTGCAGTCTGCTCACATCTCAGTATCAACAGCAGCTCATTGGAGAGCAGTGGGTGTTTTCCTAGATGTGAGTAGGGTAGCCTGGTTTCCCTGATGCTCCATGGCTCAATGGTGGCTGCAGCCATGTCAGTCTGATCTCAGTCCAAGGGTGGGGTGCAGCCCAAAGGTAAACTCTCAAAATGGCACCTTGGGCCAAGGATCAGAGGGAGCATGGCACCTTTAAAGCAAGTAGTATAGGAAGAAGCTGTGGAGGGTGTGGTCCACTCGCATCTCAGTCTCACAGGAGCCCATTGCAGAGTAATGGGTCTTGTCCTATATATGCACAGAATAATCTTGATTCCCTGTTCCTCCTTGGCTGGGCAGCTGCTGCAGCCAAATCAGCCAGATCTCAGGCAGAGGATGGGGTACAGCTCAGCATTAAACTCTCAAAATAGTGCCTTTGGCTTGGAAACAGAGAGGGTGGGATCCCTCTCAGGCAAGCAGCATGAGCAAGAAGCTGTGGGCAGTACAGTCTGCTCCTGTCGCAGTCTCGGCAGCCCACAGCAGGGTGGCAGGGACCCCCACAGGGGTACAGGAGCACCCCATCTCCCTTCTCCCTTCTTGGAGCAGCGCAGTGGCTACAGCCGTGTCTGTAGGTCCCTGGTATCTAGAATCTCAAAATGGCTCCTAGCTGAAGCTTCTCCAGGCTCAGATGTCTTGTGGGATCCTGTGTGGGTTCCCTTTCTGGAGCGACGTTTCTGTGCAATCATTAGGCAGCACTTCAAGTCAGGCCTGGGGCCCTAGTGGGTAAAGGATTTTTTCCACAGCTAAGATGGTAAAAGCCTGTCATGTAGCCCTTGGGGTTTTTCTCTTACTGTTTTCCCCACCCAGGAGCCTCTCCTGGCTCTCAGACCTGATTTTAAAATTTACGTGCAAATGCAAAAGGCCAAGAATAGCTATGAAAATCTTGAAGAATGAAGTTGGTAATCTTTCATACTTATAAAGTTATACAAATTATACAGTGTGGTATTAGCATGACATGAGGATAGCAAACTGGATCAATTGAATAAAATAGAAAAACTAGAAAAATACGTATATAGAATCATCTGATTTATTTCTAAGTTGGAGCTACAGTGCAATATAAAAAAAGTGATCTTCACAAAAATGGCTTGGCTCAATTAGATGTTTATATGGAATTAAAAATCACCCCAATTTCTCATAATGTACAACTATCAAAATTAGATAAATCACAAAACTACAACGGAAGGTAAAATCAATAAAATTAATAAAAGATAGCAAAGGAAAATAGCTTTGTAATCTTGTGATATACAAAGTTTTCTTTTTAAAACCACTTTATTGAGGTATGATTGACATATAAAAAGCTGTACACATTTAATGCATACATCTCGATGAGTTTCAGGACAAGTGTACACGTGGAGAAGTATCACTACCACCAAGGCCATAAACACATCCATCAACTCCCAAAGTTTCCCTCTGCCCCCTTTATTATTATTATCTGTGTGTGTGTGTTTGTGTGTGTGCATGTGGAAAGAACACTTAATATTTATGCTCTTAGCAAATTTTAATTGTAGCTATATTGTTAGTGATAGGCCCTATGCTATATAGTAGGCCTCCAGAACTAATTTTTTTTTTATAACTGAAACTTTGTACCTTATGACCATCCCCATACCCCACCCCAGTCCTCTGGTAACCTCCATTCTACTCTGTTTTTCAGTTTCTTTTTGATTTCACATATAAGTGAGCTCATAGTATGTGTTTTTGTCTGACTTATCTCACTGAACAACACCCAGGTGAATCCATGCTATTGCTTTTTTAAGGTGGAATAATACTCCATTGTATGTACAGAAGAGTTTCTTACCAATCCATTAACTGATGGACATTTAGATTGTTCCCATATCTTGGCTGTTGTTAATAGCCCCCTATTAACTTGGCTATTGTCAATAGCCCTGTTGTTTCCATATCTTGGCTATTGTTAATAAGGCAGCAATACACATGGGGTGCTGATAATCTCTGTGAGATTCTGGTATCAATTCCTTTGGATATATACCCAGAAGTGGGATTGCTGGATCATATGGCAGTAGTTCTATTTTCTGTTTTTTTTTGAGGAACCAAAATACTGTTTTCCGTAGTGGCTGTACAGTTTTACATTTCCATCAACAGTATACAGGGCTTTTTTTTTCCCTCCACATCCTTGCCAACACTTAATATTTAAAAAAAAAAAAAAAAGCCATCCTCACAGGTGTTAGGTACTATCTCATTGTGGTTTTAATTAGCATTTATCTGATGAGCAGTAATGTTTAGCACCTTTTCATATACCTGTTGGCCGTGTGTATGTCTTCCTTGGAGAAATGTCTATTCAGGTCCTCTGCTTAATTTTTCATCTAGTTATTTGTTGTTTTGTTTGCTATTCAGTTTTTCGCTGATATTTAATTTTTTTTCTTTAGTTGTGCATAAGCTTTTTAGTTTGATACAGTAGTATTTTATTTTGGCTTTTTTTGCCTATGCTTTTATGGCATATCGAAAAAAATCATTGTCAAGATCAAAGTTTAGGAGCTTTTATTCCTATGTTTTCTTCTAGGCGTTTTACAGTTTCAAGTCTTACGTTTAAGTCTTTAGTCCACTTTGAGTTGATTTTCATGTATAGCATAAAAGAAGGGTCCAAATTGCTTATGAAACTAAACATACTCTATGTGATCTAGAAATTGTGCTCCTTGTTATGTACTCAAAGGAGTCAAACCTTGGGCAGTAAAAACACTCCGGATGATTTTATAATAATCCATGTTTTATACATTTGTCCAAACCCATGGAATGTACAACAGCAAGAATGAACTCTAAATTATTACCTTTGAGTGATTATGATGTATCATTGTTGCTTCATCAGTCATTAACCAATGCACCCCTCTGGTGGGGGATGTTGATAATGGGGGAGGCTATGCATGAGTATATAGGAAATCTCTGTATCTTCCTTTTAATTTTGCTTTGAACCTAAAATTGCTCTATAAAATTAAAATCTTTTAAGAACAGGCAAAACAAATCTATGGTGATATGTGTTGTTTATTTATTGCTACATAACAAATTAACTAAAAAATTAGGGCCAGGCGTCGTGGCTCACGCCTGTAATCCCAGCACTTTGGGAGGCCGAGGCGGGTGGATCACCTGAGGGCAGGAATTCGAAACCAGCCTGACCAATATAGCAAAACCCCCTCTCTACTAAAAATAACAAAAAATAGCCAGGCCTGGTGGCATGCGCCTATAATACCTGCTACTAGGGAGGCTGAGGCAGGAGAATTGTTTGAACCTAGGAGGCAGAGGTTGCAGTGAGCCAAGATTATGCCAATGCACTCCAGTCTAGGCAGCAGATCAAGAGTCCATCTCAAAAAAAAAAAAAAAACTTAAAATGGGAAAATGATTTATTATCACATACAGTTTTTAGGGCTTGGGAATCTGGGAGTGGCTTAACAGTGTGGTTCTGGCTCAGGTTCCCTCATGAGTGTGGTCAAGCTATCAGCCAGGACCACAGTTTCTAAAGTCTTGATGAGCTAAAGGATATTCTAAGCTCACTCAGTTTAGTTGGCTGGAGGCCTCAGTTCCTCATCATATTGAACCATCCGTAAGGCTGCTTATGACATAGCTTTTCCCCAGGGGAGTGACTAATGTATGTGAGAGAGAATCCAAGATACAGCCACAGTCTTTTAATAACTGAATGTCAGAAGTGACGTATGAACACTTACGCTATATAAAATTGATCACATAAAAGCAACCCTGGTATAATGAAGGAGGTAACTATACAAGAGTGTGGATATCTGGAGGCAGGGATCAATGGGAGCCACCTGAGAGGGTACCTAGCATACAATACAAATCAAAATGGTGGTTGATACCTTTTGGCTTTGTCCCCACCCAAATCTCATCATGAATGGTAGTTCCCATAATCCGCATGTGTCATGGGAGGGACTTAGTGGGAGGTAATTGAATCATGGGGGCGGTCACCCTCATGCTGCTGTACTTGTGATGAGTTCTTATGACATTTGATGGTTTCATAAGGAGCTTTTCCCCCTCTTGCTTGGCACTTCTTGCTGTTGTCATGTAAAGAAGGATGTGTTCTCTTCTCCTTCTGCCATGATTGTAAGTTTCCTGAGGCTTCCCCAGCCATGCTGAACCGAGTTAACTAAACCTCTTTCCTTTATAAATTACTCAGTCTTGGGTATGTCTTTATTAGCAGCATGAGGACGGACTAATACGGTAGTTGATGTTGCAAGTTGAGTAATGACTAGAAGGGAATGCTAGAGAGGACTGTAGTGTGTTGGTCATCTGTATCTACATCTAAGTGGTGGTTACTTGGATGTGTACACATTATAATTTGTAGATACTGAAGATTTATATGCTTTTCAGATGTATGCTTCACATTGTGAAAAACAAGAAAAAAACATTTTTTAACATCCCTTTTGGGAACTTGCATGACTTTGATCATATTTTCCAATGCTAAGATACACACACACATACACTTCATCTTGTTTATTCCATCTTCTGCTTTTTCCATCTTTTTGTGGTTTGCTTGTATCCATACTCTTTCCCACATCAATGCAAACTTTTTAATGGCAGTGGCAAAAGTTCTCCATAGGGGATGCTGTTTGTATTCTGATGAAGATGGTTCTTCATTCTGTGGGATTCTCTGGCACTGGACATTTATCATCCCTGGGCTGCATTGGAGTTTGGTCAGTAGATATCCAGGGAATGTGGCTGGTTGGGAACAGTTGCTTTAGAGCAGGGGTTGGCAAGCTTAGGCTGGAAAGGATCTGATAGTACTCTGTACTATCAGGGTCAGATAGTTCCTGTACCCTTGAGAGAAAGTATGACTCCGTTGAGAAGTAAGCCTGGGAATTGAGATGCCTTTTTCTCTCTCATCGTAACTTCACAATGTGTTCCTGTGAAATTGCTTGGCTCTGTGTATCGTATGGTCTGTTGTAACTACTAAACGCTACTCCTGTAAGGATGAATGCAGACATAAATATATAAACAAATGGGCATAATTGTGTTCTAGTAACACTTTATTTACAAAAACAAGCAGGTGGGACATATTTGTCTCTTGCCTCACAGTGTGATGACCCCTGCTGTAGATGGAAGATCAATGCACTTCAGTGCTGCTTCCCACAGATCATTCTGTCCAAGGCTTTCTGATATTTTATAAGCTATGGTTTGCACCAGCAGTATTTTCAGACATTCCTCAAACTTAAGCTTCCATTTTATTACTATAATCAAAATTTCAATTGGTTTTAGTCTGGTGATATCATAAGGACAGAATCTATGGAACTAAATTAGCATAAGATGAAGTAATTTCAAAATAAATCTAATGTCACATCAAAAAGAAATTTTATTTTCTACTTAATAATTAGAAATGTGGTTTAGAATATGAAAAAACAACCAATGTACATTTTTCCTTTTATGGATCTAATGCTAATAAACATCAGCCCTGTATTCCCAGTCTATCTATATTATGCACATGAATCATGTATGGAGTTACCTAGAGAAAGTTAAAGTAGGAGATTTTGGGTCATGGCAATAGTGCATCTCTTTTCCCCAAGAGAAACAAATCTGACTTACATTCAGATTGGCTAGGTGGAAATTCCCTCCAGCTTTTATATTCCTGTGATCACTTGGCACAATATTTCAACATTGTAATAACTTTATCCATGGAGTCGAAAAATATAAGCCCCTAGGGTTAATTATAAGCAGAGTTGTCCTTGGTAGAAAATATCTTTCATTTCAATTATTTAAAAAGCGCAGAATAATGTAATACAGGTTTCTGGAAAGAACGATAATGGTCAGATGCTTTTTCCTGTACCCTTGAGAGAAAGCATGACTCTGTTGAGATGCAAGCTTGGGGAATGTGATGCCTGTTTCCCCTCTCGTCTTATCATCATTTCACAGTGTGCTCCTGTGAAATTACTGTAACATTTTCTATTTTAGGTGATGACTTTGCAAGAGCCTTACTCAGAAGTTTTGGGAAGCATTATTAATGTTTTTTAATGATTTTTTTTGTGATTTTACAAAGCATCTTTTAAAAAATATCTACTTAAATGGGTTCCCTTCATTTTCAAGGTTTTGATCAGGTTTTTCTAAGTAGTAAGTGGAAAAAATATATAAATTTTATTTCATGAAATATTCTGTGGCACAAAAAGAAAAATGGATAACTGAATAATAGTTAATTTAGAGGCTGGGTGGATTTTCTTTTGGCTGCAAACGATTGCTCTTTATGGGCTCATGGTTTCTGGGGAATTTGGCTGAGGTGTAAGTCCTGTTTCTTGAAACTATTTATGTAGCCTTGATGCACACATATGTGAAACATTATAAAAAGACTTCTCTATTTGGGCTTGAGAACAAAGAAAGGTTACCAAAAACATAGATAAGGAAACTGGGGCTCCCACTGGTGAATCTTGGACAATGTAACAAAGCCTGTATCTCTCTGCTTTTCAGGCATCAGCCTTTTTGGGAGGCCTCCTATCCTAACTCACCCAACATGATCATACCTAAACTAGGATTTATAGTTTGAGCAGAAGTCCAAGGGTTCTGTCTGTAAATGAAAAAAGTCTGAATGCACATACTAATTTATATGTCATACCTAATAGCTACCTAGACCCTGAGGCTGATTGCTCTTATTGATGTCTGAGAAGCAATAAATTTGTAGCATTTCTCTTTTACCTAGCATGGCTTTGTAAAAAACCATTCAAAATGTATGACAAGTATCAGAAAATGAAGGCAGAGGTTAAGTGTTCAAGCATTCTAAGGAAAGCAGCTATATAAATGCAAAGCATTAATATTATTATTATAGAAACACATTTCCTCATTAACCTCCACTTCCATACCAACAAATATCCTCCAAAAGGCTTATTTTCTTTGACCATTTTACATGCTTCCTTGGCAGCCACCTAGTAAAACCTTTGAAACTGTGCATATTGCTTACAAATATTTCATTATGAATTGAGCCTTTCAGCTTGTAAATGCAGAAAAATTAAGCGTGAAAAAGCCCAACACTACAAATGCAAACATAATAAGTAAAGCAAAGGTGAAAAGTCTTAAGCCAAACTTCATAAACCAAAAAGCAGTCTAAATCTCCTATCTCATAATAACACTCACTTTATTGGAAAGAAGCAGCCTACTTTTATTCAAACATGGTCATTTATTTAAGATACAGAATATCCCTAATCCACAAAGAAAAAGAGCCAGAGAACATGGGAACAATTGTTTCTCTTCCCCCTCAAATATAAAATATAGGACGGAACTCATACCCTATATAGTTAGCCTATTTGTAAAATTTGACTGTAAGGTATGATGCTACATTTGCTGATATTAATACAATATAATGAAATATTGATGTGGTTTTAAGTTTGCATTAATATGACTGTAATTTGTTATTTTCCATATATATACACACAAATATATATATTATATATAATGTATATATTAGTACTAGCTTCTTGGTTTCAATTCTTATGGTAAATTAAGTTATTTTATATATTGAAGGCAGATTAAATGACTTGACATGCAACTCATACTAACACAGCCACTACTAAAGTAGGTCAACTTTTAAACTGATGCTAGAAGACTACTTACAGAAAATTAAGGGTAAAAAATACTGTATTAATTTAAAGGGAATAATATTACATCGGCAAAAATAGAATATTCATTATATGTATTTTCTTTAATTTTAATTTTAGCTATTTGTACTTAAGATGGTATTTTACTCTAAGCATTTGATTATGGTAATCTATCTTCTCATGTTTTTCCTGTATTCTGTAACTCATTCTCAAGCATTCTAAGTATGATAATTTTAAGGTTAATATACAGTGTTAATTCAAAAGATGAAGTTTATTTAATTCATATTACAACTAGAAATATGGAATCAGTCTAACGTTTATACTATTTTTGTTGGAAGTAATTATGATTCAAGGGGAGGTATAGGATATAAATACTATGTTTACTCAGCAAACTCATTCGTGTACTCATTCGTCACATATTGAGCACAAACTATATATGAGCAGTGTGCACAATCATTGTGTTCAGAAACTGTAGTGCTTCAGGAAAATGAGAAATCCCCAAATTCTCTTTTCCTATGAGTAATAGAGGAACCTCGTGATTTTTGAGGTCCATTGGTCCAATTTCCTGAATCTGTACAATCCATCACAATGGACCTTCTTAAAGTCTCTCTACCTAAGTTAACCTTGTTGGGGTTGATGCTTGGGGAAAGGATTAGTTTCTAGTCTCATAACTCTGTGTGTGCATACCTGTGTGATAATCTGGCAGCTTGTACACCCTGTAACTGAGATTTCACTATTATCTAATTTAATATAATATTTTCAGTTGTCTTTTTTACTAGCAGCAGTAATAGTATCATAATTTACATGGAATGAGTACTGTGTGCCATCATGGCTTACAGGAGTGTATTGTTTTCAAGTTATTTCAAGTTTCAATATAAATTACATAATTATATTGCTTTATGTATCTAACAAAGACCTCATCCTTACAAGCAAGGTGCTTGAGTTCCGAAATGAGAATCCAGGTAAATATAATTGAACCAAAAATATCCAAGTATGTATTTATACTAGCGAGGCCACATGATTTATCATCCAAAGTTTTTTTGAGAGTAAAAGGGATACTCTTAATAATTATGTTGGCACAACATTTAAAAACCAAGACCTGGTCAAACTGGGATGTATGGTGACCCAGCTTATTACATATGTGTTGAGTTAAAAAATATCTGCACGCACATGCAGGTGTCAAACTAATGTATGCTATAATAAAATTCAATTATTTGAATAGTATAGCCTTTATATTTATTATGGTGCTGGGAAATGATGTAAAATTAAAATTTAGTGTTAACAAATAGTTGTGTATATACTTTTTAAAACATTTTTGGAAGTAAAGGAGTATATTTTATACAATATGAGATCATTTATAACTAGTACAGGATATGTAGGTGATGGGCCTTTTTTTAACCACAGGGTTACAACCACTCTGATACCGCTCCTACTGGCAAATCTGTGGCTAAAGGAAGCATCAAAAACCACCCTTTCTCTTTGGAAGTTAGCACCCCTACTATGTACTCCAGCATCAGCTGACAGAACCTCTATCATTTCTTCCCATGGCTTAGGCAACATTGTATTGCTTTGTCTGAGTCCCAAAAATTATTGTGTCATAACAGATAAAATTAATAATTAGCAGTTTAATTCTCACACTAGCCAAACCTATTTTGACCCTCATAAAGAAAATATTAGTAGAAGTCTCTTTTAGGATTAAACTAAATTTATATGTTAATTTTAACTTGAGTATACTTGAAGAGATGGAATTTTCACTGCTCACTATGGGAAGTCATATACTAGAACTCAAATTTTCTGGAGCATGCTTAAGTATGGGGCATACTTATGGCCAGTCTAAGTGTGTCAGCAAAAGCTAGAATTCATATATATATATATAAATATTCTCTAGTATTCTGTTTATAGGTTGTTTCACAGCATGAAGATAATTTTTACCCATAAATTTTAAACGTTCAAAACATTTCATATCCTGGGATTCCCAAAATTGATGTGGAATCATCAAACCTTAAGATAAACCCAAGAAACGTGGACACTTCCATCACTAAAGATGATGTAATTGTGTCTGAGAATATTTTCCTTGAGTGAGTTGTGACTTGTGACAGTTGTATTTCGTTTGTTATTTCTTTGTAAAATGGTTTACTTTAAAATATTACACTTGAAAAATTATCTTGTTTATGGCATTTGAAGAACCAGAATAAGAAATATTATAAACTTAATTTGTACATTGGGTGGAAAGAGTAGATGATAGAATTCTATTACAGTAAAACAAGTAACCTAGATTGTCACTTTAAGAGATTTCTTATGGAGGATTTATTCTTTAGCTTGTTATGATCACATTTTTATAGAAACAGCTGTACTTGTTATCACACTCTGCCACATCATCAGTCATCTAGCTACTGCAGAGAATTCCCCCAAGCAGCACTGGACGTTCATGAGTTTATATTACTGCCATAAATTTTTGGGCTGTAAGTTTTTATACAAATAATCCCACGTCTCTTGTATACATTTCGCCAATTGGTTAATAACATGATCTCTACCAGGGGATTTCTGGAATGTTTCTATCTTTTAAAAACAATGGCCTAGAGTACATTTTTGCAAATGCTAAAAACCTTCCAAATGAAATTGGGCAGTCTGAGGACATCTATATGATGAGAAAATATGCTTTTCCTTAATTTTACGGTTTAAACTCTTGATCCATTTTTTGGCTGAATCATGTAAAAGGATCTATTCACAAAAGATAATAGTTTAGTTATATTTGAAAAAAATATGGAGTGGCCTTTTAAATGAGAGTGGCGAGCTCCTAGCCATGAAACTCATTTCACAGTTCCTCCACTGCTTTTCAAAGTTAAATAATCACCAGAAAGAAGCCCAGCATTTCCACGGTGCCATCCATTATGTAGATGCTGGTGTTTCTTTCCCTAGGCACATTCCTCTCAAAATAAAAATGAAAAGAGTGCATAAGTTTGCCCACAGACTAATTTCTAAATGTACTAATCTGATCTTTTACCTCCATTTCTTTGGTGACATATAAATACACCCTCAAATATTATTTCACAGCTCTAAAAGTTAATGGTGTTCTTTACTGGATCTTCCTTCATCAACGACACAGTGTCCTATTTTCTTGCGAGCTCTGTCTCTGACTGTCCTAAACCATTGACTGAATCTCAGATTCTAATAGTGAAGTTAAGGTAGTCTGAAAAACCAGAGGGAATTTTTCAAAAGGGAACTTAGATTTAACGTAAAATACATCATTTTAGATTTGGGGAAGAATAGTTTGAGATTTTGCATTTGTGATAATTCAGTGATCTGATTTAACATCATCATTCCAAAGCCAGTCAACACATTTTCCAATATTCTAGGCATGACCAACTAAATTAAAGTTTCAAATTGGCTCACCTACTATCCTCAATACTAGGTTCTTCTGAAGTATCTTTAGTAGCTAAAATTTAGCTGTGGGGAACTGAGCATCAGCTAAATTAGAGTTTGTTATGCATTCTATTGACATAAAAAATGATGTTACTCTAGTAAAGATTTTCTGATGATAGAGATTAAGTAGATTTTCAAGTTACAGATTTATATAGATAGTAGAATCCTATTTTTAAGCAAATCATGTACATATGTTTATGCTTACAATATTAATGGATACCTACAAAAATATTAATTGTGGTTATTTGTGGACTGGGAAGTTGGAAAGTGAGAATAGTTTAAGTTGTAATGTTCACCTTACACTTTTTGTACAATTTAAATTTTAGAATAATCAGGTATAGTTTTGATAGAGAAAAACTTAAAAACAACAAAAACCGGATAAAATTGATGTGATTTCATTCAGTGTTAATCATTATCACAGCTATATTTTTTTTTAAATTTCAATCTATAAAAATATCTTGGGTGATTATGATGTGTTAATACAGGTTCATGAATTGTAACAAGTGTACTACTCTGGTTGGGGATTTGATATTGGGAGAGGCTATGCATGCCTGGGGCCAGGAGGGCATATGGGAAATCTTTTTACCTTCCTTTCAATTTTTCTATGAACTTAAAACTGCTGTAAAGTTTTTACATTGAAATTGATTAATTAAATTAGATATGATGGATTAGAGCTGATATTATGAAATTAAAAACCAAAAATCAATAAAACCAAAAGCAGGTTTTTAAAAAAAAAGTTTAATTAAATCACTAAGCCAGGCTAAGAAGAGAGGGGGCACAAATTACTAGTATTAGGCACGAAAGAAGAGCGATCACTTCAGATTCCATGTCCATTCAAAAGATGATACTATGAGCAACTCTATTCCCACAAATTTGATAACATAGATGAAATTGACCAATTTATTGAAAAACACAATTAGCCAAAACTCACAGTAGAAGAACTAGATAATCTGAATAGGCCTATATTATATAAATTGAATAAATAAATAATATTCTATGGAAAGCACCAGTACCAGATGAGTTCACTGGAGAATTCTACAAAACTTTTAAGAAAAAAATTATACAAATTCTCTAACCTCTTCCAGAAGGCAGAAGCTTAAGAAATGCTTCCTAACTCATACTTTGAGGCCAGCAATACCCTAATGCCAAAACAGGAGACATTACAAGGAAACTACAGACAAATATCTAACAAATATTGATTCTAAAATCCTCAACATCCTAGTAATTGCATCCAACAATGTAATAAAGTATTGCACACCATGAACAAGTGGGGATATATCCCAGGTACGCAAGGCTGGATCAGCATTCAAAAATCAGTTAATATAAGCTATTTCATCAAAAGGCAAAAGAAGAAAAATCACATAATTATACAAATAGATGGAGAAAAAGCATCTGATAAAGTGTAATGTCCATTCATGATGAACTAGAAATAGAGGTAAATGAAAATATCTACATAAAAATTACAGCTTACATTATACTTAATGATGACAAAATAGAATCTTTCTCACCAAGATTAGGAACAAGGCAAGGATGTCTCTTCCTACCACAGCTTTTCCACATTGTAATGGACGTCCTACTTAATACAATGAGACAAGAAAATAAAGTAAAAACTGTAAAGATTGGGAAAGAAGAAATAAAACTTAGTTTCTTCACAAATGACATGGTTGCCTATGTAGAAAATCTGAAAAAATTGACAAAAATAACTTCAGGAACTAATAAGCAATTACAGCAAGGTTGTAGGAAACAAGGTTAATACACAAAAGTCAATTATTGCCCTATATACCAGCAATGACCAATCGGAAGTTGAAATTAAAACACGTTACCATTTACATTAGCACCCCAAAGATTAAACAGAAACAAATCTAACAAAATATGTTCAAGATCTATATGAGGAAGACGACAAAAAATCTGAATGAAATCAAGGAAGAACTAAATAAATAGAAATACTTTTATGAAAAGGAAGACCCAATATTACCAAGTTGTAAGTTCTTTCTAACTTGATCTACATATTCAATGCAATCCTAGTCAAAATCCCAGACAGTTATTTTGCAGATATTGACAAACAGATTCTAGCATTTAGATGGGGAGGGGAAACACCCAGAATAGTCAGCACAATATTGAAGGTGAAGGACAAAGTTGGAGGACTGACACTACATGACTTCAATGCTTATTATAAAGCTACAGTCATTGAGAATGTGGTATTGTTGAAAGAATAGACAAATAGGTCAATTGAAAAAATAGCCCAGAAATAGACCCAATAAATATAATCAACTAATCTTTGATAAAGGAACAAAGGCAATACAATGGAGAAAACATGTCTTTTCAACAAATGGTGCTGGAACAACTCAACAACCACATGTTCAAATAAAATCTAGACATAGACCTTACAGTGGAATAAAAAAATTGAAAATGAGTCACAGACCTAAATGCAATATACAAACTACAAAAGTCTTAGAAAGTCTTAGACAATAACATAGAAGAAAGCCTAGATGACTTAGGATATAGTGATGTTTGTAGATACAACACCAAAGGCATGATTCATGAAAGAAGTAATTCAGAAGTTGTAATTCATTAAAATTAAAAACTTACGCTCTGTGAAAGACAATATCAAGAGAAGGAGAAGAGAAGCACAAACTTGGAGGATGTATTTGCAACATACACATCTGATAAAGCACTGTTATCCAAAGTCATTCTTCTGTTAATCATAATGAGGAAGAAGTGATTAAAATATTAAATAATATAAAATTGATTTATCTCATCCAGTTGTGGTAACATTTTTAGGCATAGATATTATTATGCATGTGTTTGATAAGGTGAGAATTCACTTTGAACAGAATAATAAAGCCATAGTTTTTTAGTTCTGACACAGGAGGAACTAGACAGGAACTCACTCCCACAATCAAATTCCAAACTCAAATTTGTTCTGTAATCACCTCCAGGAAGATTAATGTCTTTAAAAAATGTGGTTGATCCTTATTACTTCTAGAAGTGAAATGAGTTAAAGAAGCATTTTAAGATCGTGTTAAGAAAAATAAAACCATCATGAGGCATAGAGCAATTCCTTTGTGCAATATTTTAATTGCATAAATTATCCAGTTTATTAACATATTAAGATAGAGAATAATATTTTATCTGTGTTGTAAATTCTAAACTCTAGTCAACTTTAAAAATAAGTATTTTCCTTTAAAACAGCATTTTTGAGTGGCCATAAGTAGGCCAAATAAACATGATCTTTATGAATGAAATAGAAAATGTTTTTAAAGCTGAAAGAACATCTTTGTAGATTTAAGATTCCAAAAATCCAATAGCCTTATGCCATATAAAATATTTTTAAATGAAACAAAAAAGAAAATCACATGAACTGTAACCCAATACTGTTATCTAGGTGTGTGCTGGACTCAAGGCTAATCATTACATATTGTCTTTGGGGTGTGTGCATTATTAAGATTACTGTAAGTGATGCCATTTTCAATTATAATTAATAGAATTTTCCATTCAGCATTTGGACCATTTTAGGGAGGTATTGAGTTTTACGGTTCAGAACAAAGTGGGAAGCACTGATGGCAGAGGCTTATGTCATGGCATGTCTCAGTTACTTAGCACTCTTCTCAAATTCAGTGAGGTTTATCACACTTTTTAATCTGGCCACTATAGAACTTTTTTTCTGGAATATTCTGTGTCTGATTTTCAGGAATTAATAATTTAGATCTGAAGAAGGCTAATCAAAACAAACTTGCACTGGGGCAAATTTGGGAGATGAGGAAGAAAAAGCACTGAACAGGGAGCCAGGAAATCCGGATTCTAGTTCCAGTTCTGCCTCTCTGTGAAATTTTAGCTTAATTAATCTTTCTTGGCTTTGAAATATGAACTGTAAATAATGCTATTAACAAATTATAAGGCCAGTTCTGGTTGTCATATACTGTAAGACCAAATTCCTTGAAATTTTTAGGTGATGACATGGGGTAACTTAGATACCATATCCCTCCCACCACAGCCAGCTTCTTTCTTTCCCTAGGATTCTAGGTGACATATTGACCAGGACTTCCCTTTTTAAAAATATGCTGAGTGAATATGACAGAATAATAAGAAAATACAAATTTTTCCAATTCCTAATGCCACTAACGGTCGTTCTTCTGTTAATCATAATGAGGAAGAAGCGATTAAAATATTAAATAATGTAAAATTGATTTATCTCATCCAGTAGTGGTAACATTTTTAGACATATATGTTACTACATGTGTGTTTGATAGGTTGAGAATTCACTTTGAACAGAATAATAAAGCCACAGTTTGAAGGTCTGACATGGCAGGAACTGGACAGGAGCCCACTCCCACAATCTAATTCCAAACTAAAATTTGTTCTGTAATTTCCTCCGGGAAGAAAATAGAGTGGTCTAAGTTATATCCTCTCTTGTTTATTCTCTGTAACACAAAACCTACATAGTTGTTTGGAAATCTCCACACTCAGAGAGAATAGGAGTTCACTTGTCAATAAACAAAGAGTTCAGTGAAATGTTTTTGTACCGCCACACAAGATAATGCAAGAAGTAAGATAACCTGCTCACGAATATGTAAGGATTTACTCTAAATCAAAGAAAAATAATTTTTCATCAATTCACATTTTCATTTACTTGCTCATTTAACAAACCTTCACTGATCATCATTAGCACCAGTTCTGTTTCGTGCTAGAGTCTATTCAATAATAATGAGCATTCAGCCATTGTCCTACACAACCACACAATTGAGAAGATAAATTGTGTCCACATGTGAGAATTATTCAAGCCATCATTATGTAAATGCCAGAAGAGAAATTATGATTGTTTTTTTCTTGGGCTGTGATGATCACCTAAGTCTTCATTGGGAAATACCCCTTTTGCTATATAAAGCTCCATTTCAGTGATTGATCACATTTCCTTACAGTATTTATTATTGGTGTTCTTCTAAGTTAATTCTTATACACCTATAAAATAAGAACATGTGTTATTATCTCAGTTTTATGTTCAAATGTAGGGATATCAGAAAGGTTTCATGACAGTGGAGATGGCAAATCCCCACACAGAAGCAGAGCAATAAGACAGCAAAGCCCCAAATCCATGCGCATTTACAACGAAACTAATTGGCAAGGTTTCCCTGCAAATCCCAAAATACAAGCAGGTGGGGATAACCCATCAAAACCTACCAAAACTAGAAAGATCTTAATGATATCAGCATCTGCATGGGATGAAGCAAAAAGAAGAAACAAGGGTGCATGATAATGCTGACAAGCCTAATAGCCAAACCCCTGGATTTCTTCATATGCTGGACCGAGAGAGAAGTTTAATTACAAATTGTTATATCATACTAGAGGAAAAGTGTGCTGAGTTTAGGGCAAGAACTAAATGAAGATTTTCCATACTAAGAAGTCAAGTTTTAGCTGAAATGAAAACAATACATAACAGTATTGTGTTATTTGGAAACATGGAAATAAATGCCAAATAACAGAGTTGAATGTAGGAATTGGGGTAATATAAAGTGGCACAGGAGGCTGCTATTTTTCCTTGTAATATCTCTGGCACTCTTTGCTTGTCTGAACCATGTATACATGCAATTTTTGAAAAAAAAAAGTATTAATAGTATTGGCAAGAAAGTAAAAAACAGTATTTCCATGACCTAAGTGAAAATTGAACAAATTTGAGAGGAACATTTGGCTGTATTTTAGCATTAATACAGAAATACAGAAAAACATCAGAGAAAATTTGTTAAGCTGCGACTCCATCCAGAGAAAATAACACATGTTGCCTTCACCATGAGCAATTTTGGCTTCAGCATATGTAGTTCACTCTTCTTTCTTTAACAAATACTGAATTTATTTTGTTAAAAATTTCTGCCCATGGCACATTTATGATATACAGAGAAATTTTAGAAATTAATTTAAAATATCAGGGCAAAGACCATAAATGTGAGTTAATAGATAGATGTTAACTAAATGCATCTTCTGTTTGATCACCAAAAAATATACTACAGTGAATAATGAACATAGCACCAACAGTATATGAAGTTCAAATTGCTCTGCAATCTTGCCAATACTTAGTGTTGTCAATCGTTAATTTTAGCCAGGTTAATAGATGCATGTCGGTATCCCATGTTATTGCAAATTGGCATTTTCCTGGTCACCACTCAACATAAATATCTTTTCACATAATTACTGGACATTTCTATATCATCTTTAAAACATTTTTGACATGCCAATTCAAATTTCAGGATATCTTTCCTAAAAGTTATCTATAATTTTCATTGATTTGGATGAGTTTCTATTTTTTTAGATAAAATATTTTTGTTAGAGACACACAAACACAGTTTTTAAAACTCAGGAGAATATCTTATTATATTCACTCATGTAGTTATCTGCTCCTTTACTCTTTCTTCATTCCTGATGTTCCAAACTTCTTTCTGTTGTTAGTTCCTTTATTTGAATAGCCGTCTGCAACGGTTCTTTTCAGTTAGGTTTTCTGGTATCAATTTCTCTTTTTCTTAATCTGAAAAGGTATTTATTTCACTCTCCGTGGATATAAGATTCTGACTCTTGGCAGGGGCTTTTTTTTCAGCATTTGGAAAATATGCCACTTTCTTTTGGTTCCCATGGTTTTTGAAAAGAAATTTGTCATCAGAGTGTTGTTTTTATAAGCAATACATTGTTTTTCTCTGGATGATTTTAAGATTTTTTTTGTTCTTGTTTTTCAGAAGTTTGATTTTGATGTGCCTGGGGATGGGTTGTTTTGCTTTATCCTCTTTGTGGGTTCACTGAGCCTCTTGATTCTGGAATTTTATGTCTTTCACCAAATTTGAGCAGTTTTCAGCCTTCGTTTTATTTTATTTTATTTTTTAATTGAAACTCCATGAATTCCTGTCCTTCTGGGAGTCTCATGACACAGAGATAAGATCTTTGTATTGTCCTACAGGTCCCTGAGGCTCGGCTCTATTCATTTGTTTTCAATCTTCTCTTTGTTGTTCAGACAATACCTTTTTATTGATATATATTCAAATTTACTGACGCTTTTTCTCTGCTCTGTCAGTGTCAGATTGATTGTTCCTCATTTGAGTTAATGTTTCTAGTTACGAAGAGTTATTTTGTATTGCATTTTAGAAATTTGAGGTATTATGATATGACTCAGTTTCCTATTTAAATGTCATGACAGTCAAGCTAGGGTGGTAGTCAGGGGTGTGTTCACACGCATTATCTCTGCAGATATCTAGGAGCCAGGAGGAGCTTTTAACTGCTTGTGTGAGATGATAGTAAGGCTTTACTCAAACAAACTCTGCAGATGCCTACCAGTGTCAGGAGGGGAACTGTCTCCCTACTGTCACCTTGGGGTGGTAGCCAGGCTCTGCTCATACGCACAGCCTCTGCAAATGCCTACCAGACAGGAGACAAAGCTACTTCCTCACTATAGAGGTGGGGTAGAAGCCAAGGCTCTTGTCAGACAGTCGCAGTGCTGGCAGCTGTGCACAGTGGAGCGAGGGAGGCATAGAGTGGTGTTTATTTTCGTGATGTTTGGCTAGAGTAGAGCGAGTGTAGTCAAAAAGATTTTTTTAAAATTATACTTTAAGTTCTGGGTTACATGTGAAGAATATGCAGTTTTGTCACGTAGGTATACACGTGCTCTGGTGTTTTGCTGTACCCATTAACCCATCACCTACATTAGGTATTTCTCCTAATGTTATCCCTCCCCTAGCCCCCGACCCCCGACAGGCCCCAGTGTGTGATGTTCCCCTCCTTATGTCCATGTGTTTTCATTGTTCAACTGCCACTTACGAGTGAGGACATGTGGTGTTTGGTTTTCTGATCTTGTGATAGCTTGCTGGGAATGATGGTTTCCAGCATCATCCGTGTCCCCGCAAAGGATATGAACTCATCCTTTTTTGTGGCTGCATAGTATTCCATGGTGTATGTGTGCCACATTTTCTTTATCCAGTCTATCATTGATATACATTTGGGTTGGTTCTAAGCCTTTGCTACTGTGAATAGTGCCACAGTAGACATACGTGTGCATGTGTCTTTATCGTAGAATGATTCATAATCCTTTGGGTATTTGCCCAGTAATGGGATAGCTGGGTCAAATGGTATCTCTAGTTCTAGATCCTTGAGGAATCACCACACTGTCTTCCACAATGGTTGAACTAATTTACACTCCCACCAACAGTGGAAAAGCATTCCTATTTTTCCACATCCTCTCCAGCATCTGTTGTTTCATGACTTTTTAATGATCGCCATTCTAACTGGTGTGAGGTGGTATCTCATTGTGGTTTTGATTTGCATTTCTCTAATGACCAGTGCTGATGAGCTGTTTTCATATGTCTGTTGGCTGCATAAATGTCGTCTTTTGAGAAGTGTCTGTTCATTTCCTTCGCCCACTTTTTGATGGGGTTGTTTGAATTTTTTCTTGTAAATTTGTTTAAGTTCTTTGTAGGTTCTGGATATTAGCCCTTTGTCAACTGAATTGATTGCAAAATTTTTCTCCCATTCTGTAGGTTGCCTGTTTACTCTGATGATAGTTTCTTTTGCTGTGCAGAAGCTCTTCAGTTGAATTAAACCCTATTTGTCAATTTTGGCTTTTGTTGCCATTGCTTTTGGTGTTTTAGACATGAAGTCTTTGCCCATGCCCATGTCCTGAATGGTATTGCCCAGGTTTTCTTCTAGGATTTTTATGGTCCTAGGTCTTATGTTTAAGTCTTTGATTGATCTTGAGTTGATTTTTCTATAAGGTGTAAGGAAGGGGTCCAGTTTCAGTTTTCTGCGTATGGCTAGCCAGTTTTCCCAACACCGTTTATTTAATAGGAAAAACTTACCCATTGCTTATGTGTGTCAGGTTTGTCAAAGATCGGATGGTTGTAGCTGTGTGGTGTTATGTCTGAGGCCTCTATTCTGTTCCATTGGTCTATATATCTGTTTTGGTACCAGTACTGTGCTGTTTTGGTTACTGTAGCCTTGTAATATAGTTTGAAATAGTTAGAAGTCAGGTAGCATGATGCCTCCAGCTTTGTTCTTCTTTCCCAGGATTGTCTCAGCTATGCGGGCTGTTTTTTGGTTCCATATGAAATTTAAAGTAGTTTTTTCCAGTTCTGTGAAGAAAGTCAGTGGTAACTTGATAGGGATAGCATTGAATCTATAAATTACTTTGGGCAGTATGACCGTTTTCATGATATTGATTCTTCCTATCCATGAGCATGAAATGTTTCTCCGTTTGTTTGTGTCCTCTCTTATTTCCTTGAGCAGTGGTTTGTAGTTCTTGAAGAGGTTCTTCACATCCCTTGTAAGTTGGATTCCTAGGTATTTTATTCTCTTTGAAGCAATTGTGAATGGAAGTTCACTCATGATTTGGCTCTCTGTTTGTCTGTTATTGGTGTATAAGAATGCTTGTGATTTTTGCACATTGATTTTGTATCCTGAGACTTTGCTGAAGTTCCTTATCAGCTTAAGTAGATTTTAGGCTGAGATGAAGGGGTTCTCTAAATATACAATCATGTCATCTGAAAACAGAGACAGTTTGACTTTCTCTCTTCCTATTTGAATACCCTTTATTACTTTCTCTTGCCTGATTGCCCTAGCCAGAACTTCCGATACTATGTTGAATAGGAGTGGTAAAAGAGGGCATCCTTGTCTTCTGCCAGTTTTCAAAGGGAATTTTTCCAGTTTTTGCCTATTCAGTATGATATTGGCTGTGGGTTTGTCATAAATAGCTCTTATTATTTTGAGATATGTTCCATCAATACCTAGTTTATTGAGCGTTTTTAGCATGAAGGGGTGTTGAATGTTATGGAAGGCCTTTTCTGTACCTATTGAGGTAATCATGTGGTTTTTGTCACTGGTTCTGTTTATGTGATGGATTACGTTTACTGATTTACATATGTTGAACCAGCCTTGCATCCCAGGTATGAAACCAACTTGACCGTGGTAGAAAAGCTTTTTGATATGCTACTGAATTCATTTTGCCAGTATTTTATTGAGGATTTTCGCATTGATGTTTATGAGGGATATTGGCCTGAAATTTTCTTTTTTTGTTGTGTCTCTGCCAGGTTTTGGTATCAGGATGATGCTGGCCTCATAAAATGAGTTAGGGAGGATTCTCTCTTTTTCTATTGATTGGAATAGTTTCAGAAGAAATGGTACCAGCTCCTCCTTGTACCTCTGGTAGAATTCGGCTGTGAATTGGTCTGGTTCTCAACTTTTTTTGGTTGGCAGACTATTAATTACTGCCTCAATTTCAGTACAAATAGGTGCAATAAAAAATGATATAGGGGATATCACCACTGATCCCCCAGAAATACAAACTACCATCAGAGAATACTGTAAACACCTCTACACAAATAAACTAGAAAATCTAATGGATAAATTCCTGGACACATACACCCTCCCAACTCTAAGCCAGGAAGAAGTTGAATCCCTGAATAAACCACTAACAAGTCAAAAAGTTTTTGTCCTGCAGGGATACTCCTCTCCCAAACCTACAGCTAGAATGGAAAAAGCATGAATAGTTTTTTGTGTGTATGGGTATGGTAGTTTGTTTTTGCTTTTGTTTTTGAGACAGGGTTTTGCACTGTCACCCAGGCTGCAGTGCAGTGGCATGATCA
This sequence comes from Gorilla gorilla gorilla, assembly GCF_029281585.2. Classification (NCBI taxonomy): domain Eukaryota; kingdom Metazoa; phylum Chordata; class Mammalia; order Primates; family Hominidae; genus Gorilla; species Gorilla gorilla. The sequence continues at coordinate 26,925,347 of NC_073230.2, forward strand.
CTGCTCACTGCAACTTCATCCTCCTTAGGCTTAAGCAAGCCTCCTGCCCCAGCCTCTCAAAGTGCTGGGATTACAGGTGTCAGCCACTGTGCCTGGCCAGTTTTTTATTTTTCACTTTTACAGTGTGTGACCCTTGGTGTTTCCAGGTGGCAAAAGCTTCTTCATCACCAGACTGGGGGTATACAGGAGGGAAAACCAACAAACAGAAAACAAGCAATCAAACACAAAATGGGAAACTGAACCCAGGGTCCTCAGTTCAAAAGAGAGTCTGCATTTTCCCCCTACCTTTCAGAGTACTCTGATGATAGTTTCATGTATTTTGTTGTACTGGTTTATCAGTATAATCAGCAAGATAGAATGGGTTGAAATATATCTATTCTATCTTGTTCAGAACTAGACCAAAATGAAATCATTGTTAAGTTTTGTTTTCTAATTTTTTGTTGCTAGTCTATAGAAATAGAATTTCTATTGACTTTTGCTAATAATTTTGCTAAATTTATTTATAAATTCTTATGTTTTATTTTTATTTGGACTTTCTTCATTAAAATATTATCTGTGAATAATGGCAATTTTCTTTCTTCTGTTTGCATATTTTTATTTATTTATTTGTACCTGATTCCACTAGAGTACAGAGTTGAGTAAAAGTCTTAGGCCTAAACTTGAGGAGAGGTTTAACATTTGATCATTCAGCATAGTATTAGCTATGAAGGGTTTTGGTAGATATTTAATCACAATAAAAATATTTTTTAAATTTCCTGGTTTGCTATGAATTTTTTTATAAGAGGATTTTTATCAAATGTTTATTCTATAGCTAATAAAATATCATTTTTTTTTTCCATTTTATGGTTCAGGTGGTAAATTTTATTGATAATTTTCATATGTTAAAATAACCTTAGCCTTATGGATCAAATCCAATTTTATCATGATTTATTATCATGTTTTTTATATATTCCTGAGATCTCTTTGCAAATATTTTATTGATGATTTTCCATTTATATTCAGACAAGAGCTTGGCCTTTAATATTTCTTTCTTGGAATGTCCCTGTCAGTTTTTTTTTTTTCTAGGTTTAAGTCGGCATCATAAATCATGTTAGAAAGTGTTTCCTCTGTTTCTGTTGTTGAATGATAGACATTTTATACTTCCTGAATGCTTGGGATGGCCTAATCATTATTTTTTATATTGGGTGATAATTTCTTTTTTTTTTTCTTTTTGCTAGAAGTCTATCAATAGTATTGATCTTAAAAAAAAAAAACAATGTTTGGCTTTCCCTCCCTTTTCTCAAATGCAGGTCTTTGTTCTATTTCATTAATACCTTCATATTTTTATAAGTGCTTTTCTTCTATTCTTTGTTGTCTTTTTTTTCTAACTTCTTGAGATGGATACTTAGAAGATTAGTTTTTCTAACTTCTTGAGATGGATACTTAAAAGATGGATACTTAGAAGATTATTTAGTTCAAATTTTATTCTAATTTTCATTGTGATTTTTTTCTGTAACCCTTGAATTACTGAAATGCATTGCCAAGTACAATACTTCCTGGTAATACTCTTACTTGATTTAGATGCTGGTTATGTGTGTTCTCATTTGTACTTTCTCATGAAGCTGTACACATTGATTGGTATAATTAATTCTATAGACTATTCTAGTTCATGCCAATTCAAATTAGAAAATATTTTCTTTAATTTCTGAATATTTTGGCAGTGTTTCAGTTTTCTTTTAATTATTTTACTTTGATTTCATGTAAATGTTTTGAATTGTTTTAATCCTTTAACACTTGCTGGAAGTTTACCATATGATAATGTTACTTGCTTAATCTTTTTCTGAATGCAGTGTTTCATATATGTCAATCAAGTCCAGATTATTAATCATGTTGTTCAGTTATGTAGCCATATGCATTTTTCCACTTTAATTATAGGTTAGTTCATTTCTCTTTTAGGTTATTTCATTTCTCTTTCAGGTTTTCCAATTTTGATGTATGCATTGTGTAAATATTTTACTAGATGCGTATGAATTTATAATTATTATTTGTTATTAGTGCATTGCCCGTTTAATATTTGTGAATCCTTTATATTAGGGTTTCATGCTTTAAAGTCTGCATAACTGGTTGTATGGGTGTACCAGTTTTATTTAGTGTTTGCGTGTATTTTTTTAAAATGACACATTGTAATTTTTATCATATTTATAGAGTAGAATCTGTTGTTCTGATACATATGTATGTTGTATAATGATCAAATTGGGGTAGTTAGCATATCTATCACCTCATGCAATTATTATTTCTTTGTAGTGAGAACATTCAAAAGCCTGTTTTTCATGTCTATTTTGAGATATACAGTACCTTAGTTACACTACTGTACCACTGACCAATCTTTCCTCATTCTTCATTCATGGCCCTCTCCTCCCTGGTCTCTGGCAACTACTGTTTTACTCTCTGCTTCTATGATATCAACATATTTTTTTGATAGATTCCACGTGTGTGAGATTATGTAGTATTTGTCTTTCTGTGTCCAGCTTATTTCACTTAACATGATGTTCTCTGGGTTCCTCCATGTTGTCACAAATGACAAGATTTTGTTCCTTTTTATGGCTGAATAGTATTCTATTCTGTTTATATATGTAAACAGAATTATATATAGGTAATATTTGTATATATATAATATGGTGTGTATACACACACACACACACACACACACACACACCCATATTTCTAAAATCCACATCCTTTGTTGTATACTTAGGTTGATTCTATATCTTGACAATTGTAAACAGTGCTGCAATAAACATGGGACAGCAGACCATTTCTTCAATATATTGATTTCATTTCCTTTGGATATTGCTATGGTTTGAATTTGTCTTCTCTAAAACTTATGTTAAAATTTAAGCCCCAATGTGGCAGTATTGAGAAATGAATCCTTTAGAGGTGATTGGGTCATATGGATTAATCCATTCATTAATTAATGAGTTAAGGGATTAGTGGTTCACCATGGAAGGGGAACTGGTCACTTTACTAGAAGAGGAAGGAGGGAACTGAGCTGGCCATGTGATTTCCTGTACTACCTTGGTATGCCTCAGTAAGAAGGCTCTTACTAAATGTGGCTTCTCAACCTTGAGCTTCCCAACCTCTATAACTGTAAGAAATAAATTCCCTTTATTTATAAAGTATCCAGTTTCAAGTATTCTGTCATAGCAACAGAAAATGGACTAATACAGATATATACCCAATAGTGGGATTGCTGGATAATAAAGTAGTTGTAGTTTTTCAAGGAACCTGCATAGTGTTTGCCCATAATGACTGTACTAATTTACAATACCACCAACAGTGTGTAAATGTTCTTTTCTCCACACCCTTGCCAACACTTGCTTTCCCATGTCTTTTTGATAAAAGCCATTCTAAGTAGATTGAGGTGGTATCTTACTGTGGTTTTGATTTGCATTTCCCTGATGATTAGTAATATTAACTGTTTTTTTTAAATATATGTGTTGTCCATTTGTATGTTTTCTTTTGAAAAATGTCCATTAAGGCCTTTTGCCCATGTTTTAATCTGGTTGTTTTTTTGATGTTGAGTTATTTAAGTTTCTCATGTATTTTGGATATTACCTCCTGGTCAGATGTATAGATTGCAAATGTTTTCTCCCATTTCTGTTGGAGGTCTTAATTAAAAAATCTCTTCCAGGTCCAATGTCATGAAGCATTTCCTCTGTTTTCTTCTAGTAGTTTCATAGTTTTAGGAGTTTGACATTTAAGTATTTAATTCATTTTGTGTAGATTTTTACGTATGATGAGAGGGATAGGTCTTGTATCTATTAACATTTTTTTAACCCTTAAACCTTTTGTTTTCTTATATTCAAGTTGAATCTTTTAAGTAGCAGATAGGTTTTGTTTTGTAACTCAATCTAAGAATCTTTGTGTTTTAAGAAAACTTTTAAAAGTTATATTTCATGCGACTTCTCATAGATTTGGCTTTAAATCTACTATAATATATTTTTCATTTCTCCAACCTATTAAGTTATTAGGTATTTTCTTTTTCTATTCTCTAGTGATTATCATAGAGAATACAACATGAATTCTTTTATTATAGTATAATACAATACTTTTACAACCACTTAACAATGCTGACTTTAGTTCTTTAATTCTATTTATCACCTTCTTGCCCTTCATTATCATTGACATGCATTTTATTAAGGTATTTATTTTATGTTTTAAAATTTATTTTTATTTTTTGAGATGAAGTCTCACTCTGTCGATCATGGTGGAGTGCAATGGCAGGAGTGCAATGGCAGGATTCTTCTGTCTCAGCCTCCCTAGTAGCTTGGATTACAGGTGTACGCCACCACACCTGGCTAATTTTTGTATTTTTAGTAGAGATGGGTTTTCACCATATTGGCCAAGCTGGTCTCAAGCTCCTGACCTTAAGCAATCCAGCCACCTCAGTATCCTAAATTGCTGGGATTACAGGCATGAGCCACCGCACCAAGCTGACGTGCATTTTAAACACAAAGACACCCCGTGATACAAGAAGACTTTATTATTATTTACCATATACATTTACTTTAACTGCACTTTATTGTCTCTTGCACTATCTTGTTTCTCTGAGTTTCCTTCTACCTGAAAAAACTTTCTTTAGTATTTTTTTGAAGAAGCTCATTTTATTTTCTGTTTTTAATATTTAATTTTGATATTAAATTTGATAGGTGCATAGTAGGTGTATATATTTATGGGGTACATGAGATATTTTGATACAGGCATACAATGTGTAATAATCACATCAGAGCAAATGAGGTATCTGTTGCCTCAATCATTTATCATTTCTTTGTGTTACAAACATTCTAATTATACTTTTAGTTTTTTAAAAATGTACTGTAAATTATCATTGACTATAGTCACTCTGTTGTGCTACTAAATACTAGATCTTATTCATTCTATTTATATTTTTGTAACCAGTAACCGTTACTACTCTCCCCCACCACTGCTCTTCCCAGCCTCTGTTAACTGTCATTCTACTCTGTTTCCATGGCTTCAATTGATTTAAGTTTGAGCTCCCACAAATGAGTGAGAACATGCAAAGCTTGTCTTCTTGTGCCTAGCTTCTTTCACTTAAGATAATGTCTTGAAGTTCCATCCACATTGTTGCAAATAACAGAATCAAATTCTTTTTTATGTCTGCATAATACTCCATTGTGTATACATATCACATTTTGTTTATCCATTTATCTGTTGATGGATATTTAGGTTGCTTCTGAATCTTGGCTACTGTGAATAGTGCTGCAATAAAAATGGAAGTGCAGATATCTCTTTGATATACTGATTTCCTTTCTTTTAGGTATATACCTAGCAGTGGGATTGCTGGATTATGTGGTAGTCCTATTTTTAGCTTTTTGAGGAACCTCCATACTGTTCTTCATAGTGGCTGTAATAATTTACATTGCCACCGGCGTTGTACAAGGGTTCCTTTTTCTCCACATTCTCGCCAGCATTTGTTATTATCTGTCTTTTCGATAAAAACCCTTTAACTGGGGTGAAGTGATATCTTATTGTAGTTTTGACTTACATTTTTCTTTTTTTGAGATGGAGTTTCACTCTGGTTACCCAGGCTGGAATGCAGAGGTGTGATCTCCGCTCACTGCAACCTCCACCTCCCAGGTTCAAGCGATTCTCCTGCCTCAGCCTCCCAAGTATTTGGGATTACAGGCAAGCACCCCTAAGCCTGGCTAATTTTGTATTTTTTAGTAGAGATGCAGTTGCACCATGTTGGTGAGGCTGGTCTTGAGCTCCTGACCTCAGGTGATCCACCTGCCTTGGCCTTCCAAAGTGCTGGGATTACAGGCGTGAACAACCATGCCCAACCTGACTTAAATTTTTCTGATGATCAGTAATGTTGTGCACCTTTTCATATATCCCTTTGTCATTTGTATGTATTCTTTTGAGAAATGTACCGATCTTTTGTCCACTTTTACATCAGATTAATTTTTTTTTCTATAGAGTTGTTTGAGCTCCTTATATATTCTGGTTATGAATCCCTTTCAGACAGACAGTTTGTAGACATTTTCTCCCATTGTGTGGGTTGTCTCTTCACTTTGTCGATTGTTTCCTTTGCTGTACAGAAGACTTTTAACTTGATGTGATCCCTGTTGTCCGTTTTTTCTTTGGTTGCCTGTGCTTTTGTGGTACTACTGAAGAAATCTTTACCCAGACCAATGTCCTGGACAGTTTTTTCAATGTTTTTTTTTTTCCTAGTAGTTTCATAGTTTTGTTTATTAAGTCTTGAATCCATTTTGATTTGATTTTCATATATGGCAAGAGATAGGAATCTAGTTTTATTCCTCTGCATATGGATATCCTGTTTTCCCAGCATCATTTTTTGAAGACTGTCTTCTCCATAATAAATGTTTTTTCTTTTATCTTGTTGCTTTTCGGATTCATTCTTTATTTTTTACCTTTGAGAGTCTGATTATTAAATGTGTTGAGGTAGTCTTATCTGAGTTAAGCCTACTTGGTGTCCTATAGGCTTCTCGTACTTTAATATCAACATCCTTCTTTAGGTTTGGAAAGTTCTGTTATTATAATATGTTTGAATAAACTATCTACCCTGATTTCTTTCTCTACCTCCTCTTTAAGGTCAATAACTCTTAGATTTGTCCATTTAAGGTTATTTTCTAGATCTTGTAGGTGTGCTTCATTTCCTTTTATACTTTTTTCTTTTGTCTCCTCTGCTGTAAATTTTTAAATAGCTTGTCTTCAAGCTATTTTTTTTCTTCCACTTAATCCATTTTGCTGTTGAGATATTCTGATGCATTATTTAGTTTGTCAATTAAACTTAACAGCTTTAGAATTTCCACTTGATTTTTTGAAAACTATTTCAAACTCTTTTGTCACTTTTGTCTCATGAGATTCTAAATTTTGTCTGTTATGTTAAATTTTGTTGGGCTTTCTCAAAACAGCCCTTTTTAGTTCTCTGTCTGAAAGATCACTTATTTCTGTAACTTGGGATTGGTCACTGGTATCTTTTTTAGTTTAATTTGTAAGTTCATGTTTTCCTAGATGGTCTTGATGCTTGTGTATATTCATCGATGGCTGAGCATTGAAGAGTTGGGTATCTAATCTCTGCAGTTTGGACTTATTTTCACCTGTCCCTGAAGAAGCTTTCCAAGCATTCAAAGGGAATTGAGTGTTGTGATCTAAGTTTTTGGTCGTGTAGCCATATGTGTGTTAGGGTTGTGAAAGGAAAATAAATCTTGGGATCCCAAAATCACTAAACTAAAGAGAAAAGTCAAGCTGGGAACTGCTTAGGGCAAGCCTGCCTCCCATTCAAAGTCATCCCTCTGCTCACTGAGATAAATGCATATCTGATTGCCTCCTTTGGAAAGGCTAACCAGAAACTCAAAAGAATGCAATGGTTTGTCTCTCACCTATCCATGACCTGGAAGTCCCTTTCCTGCTTCGAGTTGTCCCACTTCTCTGGACAAAACCAATGTATTAATACATTTTACATATATTGATTGATGTCTGATGTCTCCCTAAAATGTATAAAACCAAGCTATGCCTCAACCACTTTGAGCACATGTCATGAGGACCTCCTGAGGTTGTGTCACAGGCATGCACCTTCAACCTTGGCAAAATAAACTTTCTAAATTAACTGAGACCTGTATCAGATATTTGGGGTTCACATTTTGGTAACCACAAAGGGACTCTGAGTGGAGGTGCCTCTGACCTTTGACAAATCTTCTATTGATGCATAGTACCAGGTTGAGCTATCTTTATGGCTCAAACCAATAGGACAATTTAATGAGGCCTGGAAGCACCCCCTCCAGAAAATCCCTAATCTCCCAAAATTTGGTCAAGATCTAAGATTTATTTTGCTGTACAACTTCTTTTTTTTGGAGGTTTTCTTGCTTCCAACACAAGGAACACAAGTTTTCCTGCTTCCATGATGATGGAAGGCAGGTAACTCTTTTATGGAGTTTGAGCTCGCTCCCAATAGGGAAGATGAGTTTGAGGTTTTACCTCTTTCTAGGATGGTAGAGAGCAGTCTTCAGCCTGAGACCTGTCCCTTTGGAAGTAATTGAATTGGGGTTTGTCTTGGCTAAGTGAAGGTTAACAACCAGCTGCTCTTAATTTCTTCTTAGCATTAGAGGACTCAATAATCATATAAGTTGTGTGATTGTTTATTTCCCTTAACTGCTTTTTTTGGTTGTTGTTTGTTTGTTTTTGTTTTGTTGTTCTTTCAGTCTTTTTCCCATTGGGTCTGACCAATTATATCCAACTTGATCAAATCCAACGGAAACTTTCAAATTAAGGGGAACAAGTCCTCTGAAGTGGCTAAATTCCCCCCTGCCACACACACACACACACACACAAACACACACACACACACACACAAAAGGTGGTATTGTGGGTGGGGTTGGGGGGGAAGGGCAGTGGAAAATAGCCAGCAAAATGAAAAAAAAAAAGGTTTATCTTAAAGGTCTAAAGGAAATGTTTCCTCCCAACATAATATTCCCCACAGGGAATTGCAGTCACACTGCAGAAGATCTTTTATTTTGCCTTGGGTAACTGGTCTAGAAAACAGATTTTACACTTTATTGAAAGAATTCCTATGTCATTATTACTAAGTTTAGTTTGCTTAGAAAAAAACTGAGATAGAAAATTTTTTAATCAAGGTTTTTACGTCTGTGTAACTTTCTGTATATGCTTTTAAGTTCTTGTGCTGTTGAGTTACAGGGCTTTAACTCCTGGGTTAAAAAGGACACCAAGTCCTGGTTAAGTCTTAACACTAACAGCAGTTAAAGCCTCATCTTCAAATCTGGTAGAAGATGCCAGTTAAAATAAACTGTTTGTGAGACACAAGGCCGGAAATTAAAGGTATTCAACTCCTTAAGGCCCAGGAACTAGCATGAATGAGGTGGACATATGACGTTGTAAGGACCAATTTTGGAAGATGAATTAAGTTCAGTGTCTCTATAAATTAACCATTAATGTCAAAAGCACACTGATGGAAGACCGACATATGGGCCCCTGAGTCAGATTAATAAGGTTTTCTTTTCTTTTTTTATTTTTTTTGAGACGGAGTCTCACTCTGTTGGCCAGGCTGGAGTGCAGTGGTACGATCTTGGCTCATTGCAACTCCTGCCTCCTGGGTTCAAGCGATTCTCCTGCCTCAGCCTCCTGAGTAGCTGGGATTACAGGCGCCTGCCACCATGCCTGGCTAATTTTTGAATTTTCAGTAGAGCCGGGGTTTCACCGTGTTGGTCATGCTGGTCTTGAGCTCCTGACCTCATGATGTGCCCGCCTCGGCCTCCCAAAGTGCTGGGATTACAGGCATAAGCCACTGCACCTGGCCCTAATAAGATTTTCTTGAAGCATTAATCAACTCCTTAATGAAGGTTATAATTTCCATTAGCCTTTTATAACCTTTATATCTTATATTCAAGATGATTTAAATTTTATAGATTATCAATAAGATTTTGAAAACCAAATTTAATTGGCTTCATGCTGTTTTTATTAGGGTTTTTTTGGAAAATTAAGTCTCCTCTCAAAGAATGATGTTTTTTGCCTGTTTTGGAAATCCTTGAGTTATCACTTTAGTTAAATGAATGACTTATTTTACAGTGACCTGTTATTCTATTTTGTGATATCAAGTGTTTTAAACCTTTTTAACAAACTTTCCAAAATCAAATTATAAATTATGTCTTTTTCTGACTTAATTAATGCTTTAGGATATTAAGTTTCCTAAAGTCCAAAAATGACTATTGGGCTTATTTGGTATAAAAATCATACAGGAAGCATTGTCAAATATGAAATGATGTTTGACATTTTGGGTGCTGTATTTATATAAATATGTTGTTGGTATGTGTTACAAAATTATGGGAAACTCCTATAATTCTGATATGACTTAGCATGTTATCAGTAATAATTGTAATTGTTATGATACATTATTGTGTGTGACATAGGTAACAAATTTTCTTGTCAATTGCATCCTTGACTGCCCTAAAACTTTTTGTCATCTGCGGACAATTGTTGTCTTGTTTTGGTCCTCTTTAGAAGGAGGTTTTATAGTCAGCTATAAAACTCTAACAGGTGCTCTTGAATGCAGGGTTCTGATAACTTTGGGGATTGTGACATTAGAGCAGAAACTTTCAGGACTGTCACGTAGAGCTGGAATGTTCATGAATATTATACAGAACAGGAGTTAACTGCATGGGCTGAACTAATAGAAGACTGAACTAATCTTTTGGCATTTTTGCTTAAAACATACCTGATTCTTTGTTTTTCAAAGTCAAGAAACTTGAGCTATTAACAGTTTGTAGCAGTTGGGTTAAGTGTATACTCCTATGAACAAAATTTGGAGTGTATTTGTTTCTCTCTACCTGATTTCTCCAGAATTTGGAAACTATTTGTGAGTATGCTTAACTTATGGCAATATAATTATTTGCATAAGTGCCATCAGAATGTTTTCTTCTGTAGCAGGACACCATTGGAGAAAGTGTTTATTTTTCTAAGGCTTTGACTAGAATAGTGTGCTTTTCTTTAAAGAATCAAACTTGATTTGCAGAGCCAATAAAAGCCCCTTAGAAAAACGGCCTCATACTTTTTCTAAACAGTCACTGAACAGGGTTCCTGACGTGTGGTAAGTAAAGAATGTCACTTTCTGATAGGCCCAGGAGAGCCCTAAGTTATCTTGGGACCTCAAGAGGAGAGGAATTTACCCAACTCATAGGTATTTGATGGTACAAATCCATGGCTGGGCTCAGCTTTAAAAAATTCTTATCTGAGATTGCTTTTATGGAACAAAGTTCCATCAAAGCCAATTTAAAATGCCTATGGGAAAAATAATTATTCTTGTTGCACTTTATACAAATAATCTGGCCAAGTATAATAAAACAAATTGGTCCTACAATGATTTGTCTTTAGTAAAAATGGGAAACTGGAGAGAGAAAAATCATGTTTCAAAAACTGTAGTACACCTGTTTTTAGATTCTAGTCTTGTCCAATGTTTTTCTGTTTTTATTATTTTATACTGTTTGGACTGAATTCTAATTTTTCCTGGCTACATGTTTCCAAAATAATGTTTTCAATTGTTTTTATTTTTTCTTTTCCTTTTCTTACCCATTTTTCCTAATTTGAAATCACTGAAAACTTAGTTGTTCTCTCTTAAAGCCCAGCAAACTCAAGCTAGACAACTTAAACTTCAGAAGAAAGTAATAGCAACTTATTTACATACATAAGCCACTTTCATACCTGCCTACTAATGTATAGACTTCATAGTAATGTGGCCTATATTGATTTTCCAGGATTGTTCTTTTGTTTATTGTGGTTTTTCTCCCTTCCTCTATTTCCTCTTGGTAGGACATGAGACTTTACAACCTGCTATAAATGAGCTTTTCTAATAACTTGGGACCTACTCATTTAGGAATAATCTGTCTTAGCCTTGAGTGATCAGATGAAGCTGAGACCAGAGACTCCTTTTCTTCTAAAATTCTTTCTCCAAAAGATTTTAAAAAGACAAGGGGTAAATGTAAAAGGAAAATAAATATTTGGGCCCCCAAATCACTAAACTAGAGAGAAAAGTCAAGCTGGGGACTGCTTAGGGCAAACCTGCCTCCCATTCTATTCAAAGTCATCTCTCTGCTCACTGAGATAAATACATATCTGATTGCCTCCTTTGGAAAAGCTAACCAGAAACTCAAAAGAATGCAGCTGTTTGTCTGTCACTTACCTGTAACCTGGAAGTCCACTTCCTGCTTTGAGTTGTCCCACCTTTCTGGACTTCGTTACCCTTATTATGTTTCTAAGTAATTTCTTCTTAACTCCTGTGTTAGTGACACAGCACTCCCTTGTTCACCACAGCTAGTGTCTTGCTGGTTGCATGCATCCCAAGTCCATTGACTCCAATCCCAGCACAACACTGGGACTTTCCTAGGAATTGTGGCCTAGAATGACCTTTAAGTTTATTTAGGACTCCAGAGAAATTTAGCCAATAATGGAGTTCCAGGGCTAGCTTGAACTCAGGTTCTGACTGCTGGGAGGAATGATTCCCCTCTGGCCAGGGTTGGTTTAAATGCTCCCTCTGCAGGCACTGGCTGAATTTTGCCTGGTGGTGCTTCCTGCTGTGACTGGGCAGCACCAACTTCCAATGCAAAGTCACATAATCACTCCATTCTCCCTTCCTCAAGCACACAGATTCTCTCTCCATGCCATGCAGTGCTACTGGGAGATGGGGCAGCAGGGGTGTAGACAATTCAAGATTGTCTTCTATCTTCTTCAGTGCCTCTTTCCTTGATATGATGTTTAAACCAGGTACTGTGATTGCTCACCTGATTTTTGCTTCTTATAAAGGTGCTTTTTTGTGTGAAGAGTTGTTCAATTTTGTGTTCCTATGGGGAGGACAATGGGCGGAGGATTCTATTTGGCCATCTTACTCCACCTCCCTCTCTCTTCTCTAGTATTTCCTTTAGTAGGGTTCTACCAATGAGAAAACTATCTCAGTTTTTGTTTTCTGAAAATATGTCTTTCCCTTTAAAGGATATTATCACGGGTTATGGAATTTTAAGTTAGAATTTGCTGTAAACTAAATATTTATGGTCCCTCAAACTTTATATGTTGAAATTTTAGGGAGGGAAAAAATAATTTTTTTTTCTTCCCATCTTAGATTTATTGGCTGGTGGCCCTATAACATACAAAATTAAAAATAAATCAAATAGAAGGGTTTTTTTTGAACATTTATATATACATGGGAGATACACAGGAAATAATTAATTTTCAAAGAGATAGCTTAGAACTCTAACTTATACAGCATCTTCAACAAAGAACAATAATTATTTAGAAAAGTGACAAGACAAAAGAAAAGTATGTAAATCTTTAGGGGTAGCAAGTTGGAAGAGGACAAATAAATCAAAGTTTATTTTGTAGACTCCTCTTCTGCCATCCCCACTCTTATGGGTCTAAAGTTGTCTTCAGTGATCAATTTCTGTCTTTTTTGGTGTATAGGGAAGGAGGAACACCTTTGTAAATTTATGTCCTGCTTTTAGGCAAATAGGGAGATGGGAGAAAGCTTTTTTTGTATCTGCTTCTTCTCATTGCCTTCAGCTCAAAATAACATCGTCATTGTTACGTCAATGAAATATTTTGGAGTGGCATATTCTAGTCTCCTATAAAACTTAATCCCCAATGTGATGGTATTTGGAAGTGGGGCCTTTGGGAGGTAATTGGGTCACAAAGGTAGAGTCCTCATTAATAGGATGTGTGTTTTTATAAAAGAGACCTCAGAGAGCACTTTTGCTCCTTCTTCTGTGTGAAAACACAGTGAAAAGACAGTTATCTGTTAACCAGGAAGTGGTCCTCACTGGAAACTGAATCTGCTGCGCCTTGGTCTTGGACTTCTCAGCCTTCAGAACTATAAGGAATAAATTTCTGTTTAGGGTATTTTTTTATAGCAGCCAAAATAGATGAAAACAGAAAATTGGTATCAAGAATTAAGGGTACAGTCAAATATATAAAAACATGAAAGTGACTTTGGAACTGAGTAATGACTAGAAGCTGGACAGTTCTCAAGTACATGCTAGAGAAAGTCTGCATTGCAAATAATGGATCATCAAGGGGGATTCTTGTGGAGACTCAGAAAGAAGAGAGCTATAAAGAAAGGCTCAATCTTCTTAGAAAGTACTTAAGTAATCTTGAAAAGAATCTAGGGAAAAATATGGTCAGTAAAAGCCATTCTGGTGTGATCTCAGATGGAAATGAAAAGCATGTTATTAGGCAATGAAAGAAGGGCAGTCGTTTTTTAAAAATGGCAAAGAAATTGGTTGAATTGTGTTTGTGTCCTACTATTTTGTGGAAGGGAAAACTTGTGGGAAATAAGGTTGGATTTTGCCTGGGGAAATATCTAAGCAAAACATTAAAAGAACAGTCTGGTTTTTCTTTTTGTTTATTTTTTTATTTAAGTTCTAGGGTACATATGCACAATGTGCAGATTTGTTACACGTGTATACATGTGTCATGTTGGTGTGCTGCACCTGTTAACTCATCATTTACATTAGATACATCTCCTAATGCTATCCCTCTGCCTGCCCCTAACCCTATGACAGGCCCCAGTGTGTGATGTTCCCCACCCTATGTCCAAGTGTTCTCATTGTTCAATTCCCACCTATGAGTGAGAACACGCGGTGTTTGGTTTTCTGTCTTTGTGGTAGTTTGCCCAGAATGATAGTTTCCAGCTTCATCGGTGTCCCTACAAAGGACATGAACTCATCCTTTTTTATGGCTGCATAGTATTCCGTGGTGTGTATGTGCCACATTTTCTTAATCCAGTCTATCATTGATGGACATTTGGGTTGGTTCCAAGTCTTTGCTATTGTGAATAGTGCCACAATAAACATATGTGTGCATGTGTCTTTATAGCAGCATGATTTATAATCCTTTGGGTATATAGCCAGTAATGGGATGGCTGGGTCAAATGGTATTTCTAGTTCTAGATCCTTGAGGAAATTGCCACACTGTCTTCCACAATGGTTGAACTAGTTTATAGTCCCACCAACAGTGTAAAAGTGTTCCTATTTCCCCACGTCCTCTCCAGCACCTGTTGTTTCCTGACTTTTTAATGATTGCCATTCTAACTGGTGTGAGATGGTATCTCATTGTGATTTTGATTTGCATTTCTCTGGCCAGTGATGATGAGGATTTTTTCATGTGTCTCTTGGCTGCATAAATGTCTTCTTTTGAGAAGTGTCTGTTCATATCCTTTGCCTACTTCTTGATGGGGTTGTTTGATTTTTTTCTTGTAAATTTGTTTAAGTTCTTTATGGATTCTGGATATTAGCCCACTGTCAGATGGGTAGATTGTAAAAATCTTCTCCCATTCTGTAGGCTGCCTGTTCACTCTGATGATAGTTTCTTTTGCTGTGCAGGAGCTCTTTCGTTTAATTAGGTGCCTTTTGTCAATTTTGGCTTCTGTTGCCATTGCTTTTGATGTTTTAGTCATGAAGTCCTTGTCCATGCCTGTGTCCTGAATGGTATTGCCTAGGTTTTCTTCTAGAGTTTTTATGGCTTTAGGTCTAACGTTTAAGTCTTTAATCCATCTTGAATTAATTTTTGTGTAAGGTGTAAGGAAGGGATCCAGTTTCAGCTCTCTACATATGGCTAGCCAGTTTTCCTAGTAGCATTTATTAAATAGGGAATCCTTTCCCCATTTCTTGTTTTTGTCAGGTTTGTCAACGATCAGGTGATTGTAGATGGGTGGTATTATTTCCGAGGGCTCTATTCTGTTCCGTTGGTCTATATCTCTGTTTTGGTACCAGTACTGTGCTGTTTTGGTTACTGTAGCCTTGTAGTATTGTTTGAAGTCAGGTAGCATGATGCCTCCAGCTTTGTTCTTCTTGCTTAGGATTGTCTTCAGCATACAGGCTGTTTTTTGGTTCCATATGAAATTTAAGATAATTTTTTCTAATTCTGTGAAGAAAGCCAATGGTAGCTTGATGGGTATAGCATTGAATCCTAAATTACTTTGGTGAGTATAGCCATTTTCACAATATTCATTCTTCCTATACATGAGCATGGAATGTTTTTCCATTTGTTTGTGTCTTCTCTTATTTCATTGAGCAGTGGTTTGTAGTTCTCCTTGAAGAGGTCCTTCACGTCCCTTGTACGTTGTATTCCTAGGTATTTTCTTCTCTTTGTAGCAATTGTGAATGGCAGTTCACTCATGATTTGGCTCTCTATTATTGGTGTATATGAATACCTGTGATTTTTGCACATTGATTTTGTATCCTGAGACACTGCTGAAGTTGCTTATCAGCTTAAGGAGACTGCGCTGAGACGATGGGATTTTCTAAATATACAATCATGTCATCTGCAAACAGAGACAATTTGCCTTCCTTTCTTCCTATGTGAATACCATTTATTTCTTTCTCTTGCCTGATTGCCCTGGCTAGAACTTCCAATTCTATGTTGAATAGGAGTGGTGAGAGAGGGCATGCCTGCATTGTGCCAGTTTTCAAAGGGAATGCTTCCAGTTTTTGCCCATTCAGTATGATATTGGCTGTGCGTCATAAATAGCTCTTACTATTTTGAGATACATCCCATCAATACCTAGTTTATTGAGAGTTTTTAGCATGAAGTGTAGTTGAATTTTGTCGAAGGCCTTTTCTGCATCTATTGAGATAATCATATGGTTTTTCTCATTGGTTCTATTTATATGATGGATTACGTTTATTGATTTGTGTATGTTGAACCAGCCTTGCATCCCAGAGATGAAGCCAACTTTATAATGTTGGATAAGCTTTTTGATGTGCTGCTGGATTCAGTTTGCCAGTATTTTATTGAGGATTTTTGCATCGATGTTCATCAGGGATATTGCTCTAAAATTCTCTTTTTTTGTTGTGTCTCTGCCAGCCTTTGGTATCAGGGTGATGCTGGCCTCATAAAATGAATTAGGGAGGATTCCCTCTTTTTCTATTGATTGGAATAGTTTCGGAAGGAATGGTACCAGCTCCTCTTTGTACCTCTGGTAGAACTTGGCTGTGAATCCATCTGGTCCTGGACTTTTTTTGGTTGGTAGGCTATTACTTATTGCCTTAATTTCAGAACCTGTTATTGATCTATTCAGGGATTCAGCTTCTTCCTGGGTTAGTCATGGGAGGGTATATGTGGCCTGGAATTTTTCCATTTCTTCTAGATTTTCTAGTTTATTTGCATAGAAGTGTTTATAGTATTCTCTGATGGTAATTTGTATTTCTGTGGGATCAGTGGTGATATCCCCTTCATCATTTTTTATTGTGTCTATTTGATTCTTCTCTCTTTTCTTCTTTATTAGTCTTGCTAGCAGTCTATCAATTTTGTTGATCTTTTCAGAAAACCAGCTGCTGGATTCATTGATTTTTTTTTTTGAAGCGTTTTTTTGTGTCTCTATTTCCTTTAGTTCTGCTCTGATCTTAGTTATTTCTTGCCTTCTGCTAGCTTTTGAATGTGTTTGCTCTTGCTTCTCTAGCTCTTTTAATTGTGATGTTAGGGTGTCAATTTTAGATCTTTCCTGCTTTCTCTTGTGGGCATTTAATGCTATAAATTTCTCTCTACACACTGCTTTAAATGTATCCCAGAGATTCTGGTATGTTGTGTCTTTGTTCTCACTGGTTTCAAATAACATCTTTATTTCTGCCTTCATTTTGTTATGTACCCAGTAGTCATTCAGGAGCAGGTTGTTCAGTTTCCATGTAGTTGAGTGGTTTTGAGTGAGTTTCTTAATCCTGAGTTCTAGTTTGATCGCACTGTGGTCTGAGAGATAGTTTGTTATAATTTCTGTTCTTTTACATTTGCTGAGGAGTGCTTTACTTCCAACTATGTGGTCAATTTTGGAATAAATGTAATGTGGAGCTGAGAAGAATGTATATTCTGTTGATTTGGGGTAAAGAGTTCTGTAGATGTCTATTAGGTCCACTTGGTGCAGAGTTGAGTTCAATTCCTGGATATCCTTGTTAACTTTCTGTCTTGTTGATCTATCTAATGTTGACAGTAGGGTGTTAAAGTCTCCCATTATTATTGTGTGGGAGTGTAAGTCTCTTTGTCTCTAAGGATTTGCTTTATGAATCTGAGTGCTCCTGTATTGGGTGCATATATATTTAGGATAGTTAGCTCTTCTTGTTGAATTGATCCCTTTACCTTTATGTGATGGCTTTCTTTGACTCTTTTGATCTTTGTTGGTTTAAAGTCTGTTTTATCAGAGACTAAGATTGTAACCCCTGCTTTTTTTTTGGTTTCCATTTGCTTGGTAGATCTTCTTCCATTCCTTTATTTTGAGCCCATGTGTGTGTCTGCATTTGAGATGGATGGGTTTCCTGAATATAGCACACTGATTGGTCTTGACTCTTTATCCAATTTGCCAGTCTGTGTCTTTTAATTGGAGCATTTGGCCCATTTACATTTAAGGTTAATATTGTTATGTGTGAATTTGCTCCTGTCATTATGATGTTAGCTGGTTATTTTGCTCATTAGTTGATACAGTTTCTTCCTAGCCTCGATGGTCTTTACAATTGGCATGTTTTTGCAGTGGCTGGTACCGGTTTTTCCTTTCCATGTTTAGTGCTTCCTTCAGGAGCTCTTGTAAGGCAGGTCTGGTGGTGAGAAAATCTCTCAGCATTTGTTTGTCTGTAAAGGATTTTATTTCTCCTTCACTTATGAAGCTTAGTTTGGCTGGATATGCAATTCTGGGTTGAAAATTCTTTTCTTTAAGAATGTTGAATATTGACCCCCACTGTCTTCTGGCTTATGGAGTTTCTGCCAAGAGATCTGCTGTTAGTCTGCCGAGCTTCCTTTTGTGGGTAACCCGACCTTTCTCTCTGGCTTCCCTTAACATTTTTCCTTCATTTCCACTTTGGTGAATCTACAGTTATGTGTCTTGGAGTTGCTCTTCTCGAGGAGTATCTTTGTGGCATTCTCTGTATTTCCTGAATTTGAATGTTGGCCTGCCTCGCTACGTTGGGGAAGTTCTCCTGGATAGTATCCTGAAGAGTGTTTTCCAACTTGGTTCCATTCTCCCAGTCACTTTCAGGTACAGCAATCAGATGGAGAATTAGTCTTTTCTCATAGTCCCATATTTCTTGGAGGCTTTGCTCATTTCTTTTTACTCTTTTTTCTCTAAACTTCTCTTTTTGCTTCATTTCATTCATTTGATCTTCAACCACTGATACCCCTTCTTCTGCTTGATCAAATCAGCTACTGAAACTTGTGCCTGCATCACATAGTTCTCGTGCCATGGTTTTCAGCTCCACCAGGTCATTTAAGGACTCCTCTACACTGTTTATTTTAGTTAGCCATTCATTCAATTTTTTTTCAAGATTTTTAGCTTCTTTGCAATGGGTTCAAACATCCTTCTTTAGCTCAGAAAAGTTTGTGATTACCAATTATCTGAAGCCTTCTTCTCTCAACTTGTTGAAGTCATTCTCCATCCAGCTTTGTTCTGTTGCTGGCAAGGAGCTGCATTCCTTTGGAGGAAAAGAGGTGCTCTGATTTTTAGGATTTTCAGCTTTTCTACTCTGGTTTCTCCCCATCGTTGTGGTTTTATCTACCTTTGGTCTTTGATGATGGGGTTTTGGTGTGCATGTCCTTTCTGTTTGTTAGTTTTCCATCTAACAGTCAGGTCCCTCAGCTTCAGGTCTGTTGGAATTTCCTGGAGGTCCACTCCAGACCCTGTTTGCCTGGGTATCACCAGCAGAGGCTGCAGGACAGCAAATATTGCAGAATGGCAGATGTTGCTGCCTGATCCTTCCTCTGGAAGCTTTGTCTCAGAGGGGCACCTGGCTGTATGAGGTATCAGTTGGCCCCTACTGGGAGGTGTCTCTGAGGCCACTCGGGGGTCAGGGAACCAGTTGAGGGGGCAGTCTGTCCGTTCTCAGATCTCAAACTCCGTGCTGGGAGAACCACTGCTCTCTTCAAAGCTGTCAGACAGGGACGTTTGTCTGCAGAAGTTTCTGCTGCCTTTTGTTCAGCTATGACCTGCCCCCAGAGGTGGAGTCTACAGATGCAAGCAGGCCTCCTTGAGCTGCAGTGGGCTCCACCCAGTTCAAGCTTCCTGGGAACTTTGTTTACCTACTTAAGCCTCAGCAATGGCAGATGGCCCTCCCCCAGCCTTGCTGCCACCTTGCAGTTTGATCTCAGGCTGCTGTGCTAGTAGTGAGCGAGGCTCCGTGGGCGTGGGACCCTCCTAGCCATGCACGGGATATAATCTCCTGGTGTGCCGTTTGCTAAGTCCCCTGGAAAGGTACAGTATTAGGGTGGGAGTGTCCCGACTTTCCAGGTACCATCTGTCACAGCTTCCCTTTGCTAGGAAAGGGAATTCCCCAACCCCTTGTGCTTCCTGGATGAGGTGATGCCCCGCCCTGCTCCATGGGCTGCACCCACTGTCTGACAAGCCCCAGTGAGATGAACCCGGTACCTCAGTTGGAAATGCAGAAATCACCCGTCTTCTGTGTCACTCACACTGGAAGCTGTCAAGTGGAGCTGTTCCTATTTGGCCATCTTGACAGTCTGGTTTTTCAAGACTCCTTATAGTAAAACATGAGAAGAGAGAAATAACATAATGATGAAATTGTGAATCTAAAAGGAAACAGAAATTAAAGATTTGAAACATTTTCAGCCTATTTACATTGAAAAGAATGAGAGAACCTATTTGGAAGAGAACAGGAAGGGTGTGGCCAACCAACCATCAGATAAGTTTAGTCAGCTAACAGGAATTAGGACCCATTATCCAAGATAGTGGAATAATGACCCCAAAGATAGAAATCATCAGGGCTGCCCCTCCCAACACAGATTTAGAGTTCAAGAGCCCAGTGAGTGTGGGGCCACCACAGAGAGCCCCTGACAGGGCAGTGCCCAGTGGAACAGCAGATGCAGTGCTGTCCCCATGACGCCAGACTGGTAAAGCTACTGGCATGCAATTCCAGGCTGGGAGAGCCTCAGGTACGTGACCCAGGAACAGCTGCTATGGAGGTAGAGTTACCACAGAAAATGGCCGTGGGGGCTCAACCCCTGCCTGGCAAAGCTGTGGAGGGAGGACCACTTCCCCAGTGAATCCAGAAGGCAGTACCCTCACCCCAGTGTGTTCTCAAGGTGAGACCTGTGCCCAAGTAGGCCTGGAGGGCAGAGCGTTTAGTCATAAATCATTATTCTCAAGCCTTAAAGTTTAATGTTGTTTGACCTATTGGGTTTGGACTTGCTTTCAGTCTCTCACTTTTTTCTTCTTTGCTATTTATTCCTTTAGGACTGGGAATGCATCCTGTGCTTTTCCACCATTGTATTTTGAAAACACATAAGTTGTTTTATTTTATGTGCACAGCTGGAAGGGAATTTACCTCAAGATGAATTTCACCTTGAGTCTAAGCCATACCTGATTTTCATGATGTTTAGATGTGACTTTGAACTTAGAACTTACAGTTGATGCCAGAAAGAGTTAAGAATTGTGGGGCTATTGGGATGGAATAAATGTGTTTTGTATGTGAGGACATGAACTGGGGGGGAGTCACAGGTGAAATGTTATAGACTGAATATTTGTGTGTCCCTCAAATCCACATGCTGAAATCTAACTCGCAATATATTGGCATTTGGAGGTGAGGCCTTTGGGAGATGATTAGATCATGAAGATGGAGCCCTTATGATTAGAGATAGAGCCCTTATAAAAGAGGCCCCAGAGAGCTATTTTTCTCCTTCTTCCATGTAAGGATGCAATAAAGAGTCGTCTGTCTGGTAAGTACTCACCAGATGTCAAGTCTGCCAGTGTCTTGATCTTGGACTCTCCAGCCTCCAGAACTATGAGAAATCAATTTCGGTTGTTTATAAGCCACAGAGTTTATGGCACTTTTGTTACAATGGCCTGAACGGACTAAAATAGAAATTAATTTCCTTCTGTAGGTTCAAGAAGCTATTTCATTGTCTTTTGTTTTCTATCATGTCTGTTGAAATGTCCACTGAATATCTAACTCAATATGCAAATGATGTATCTTTTTCGTCTGGCTACTTTCAATATTTTCTTTTCAGTTTTGTTATTATGTAATACAACATGCCAAGGTGTGTTTTTCTTTATATATATCTTGCTTAGTGTTTATAATGCTTTCTGAATCATTGGCTCAGTATATTTCTGTTCAGAAAATTTTCAGCCTATATTCACATTTTTTTTATACCATTCTTTTACATAACTAATTACACACACCTTAGATGATTTAATTATTTTTCATATTTTCTAATAAGTATCTTGTTCTCATTTTCCAGTTTTATTCTCATATTTACCTGGATGTTTTCTACTGATTTCTCTTTTGCTGTGTGTAATCTGCTATTAAATCCATCAATTTAGTTCATAACATTATTAAATTTTTAGCCTTTAATTTCCATTTATTTCATTTTTATGTTTTGCACTTCTCTAGAGAAGTTTGTTATTGTTATCTACTTTAGATCTAAGATTTGCATATGATCACTCTACTAACTAAATAATCTATGTGTCCATTTCCATCATCTTGTTCTTTTGTGTCTTGGGATTGTCTTGTCTGTAGCTATCAAGCAAATGCCATATGTTCTGTATAAAACATTATAGAGGATAATAATTATTTTACCTATCTTCAAAGGAAGGATAGCCATTCTTTTGTTAATCAGAGTGGAGTAAATTTGTAAGGCTTGATCCACCTCTGTTCCAGCCCCACACCAGGCATAGCCCTCTATCATTCCTAACTAGAAGCCTGGGATGTCTGCTAGTGCTCCACCTCCTCAATGGGTATTGAGCTCCTCTTTTAATCTCCTTAGCACTATGAGACTGCTAAAACTTCACTCTGCTATTCATTAAATTTGTTAGTCTTCTCAGCCTTTTATCCAGTGAAACTGGAAAGTGTGTCTAGTGTTTTAAGAAGAAATCCATCGAATGTTCTGTTTATATCTTTATTTTCTCTCTGAAATCTTGGTCCCAAAAGTACTGACTGCCTTGACAGATGCATAATCTCTTGTTTTTCCCCCCCAAGTTTGTGGAATTTCCAACACCTACTGGCTTCTCTTTATTTTAGCAGTGGTCCTCTACTTGAATTCTGAACCTCTCACAGTGCCAAGAATCAGCAAATATTCTAAAGGCAAAAGTAGGTAGAAAGTCTGCTCATCACTCTGAAGTTCCCTCAGATATCGGCTCCTCCAATTTTGCCCGCGTCGTCACTTCTCCCTGTATGTGTGTTGGCAGGAAGGTGTGGGGGCAGGGATGAAGGAATGGGTGCTTTTCAACTTTGCTAAGTATTCTCAATGGGAGTATTGTTAGCTGTTTGCCAAAAATGACAACGTCATAAGCAGAAGGGGAAGTTGAAGTACACATTTTAAATCTTAAATTCGTAATATATTTTAACTACATTTCTATCAAATGGTCAAATGGTTTCTGATATTATTTTTATTTGATAAACTAATGAATATGTTGGTTAAGAAAATTTAGTTCCAACTTCCTATATCTTTCACTTAAGGCATTAATAATTACTTATTTGTAATTACTAACTTAATTAGGTGATATATATCATTGTTTGACCCTTAGATTTATCACTTATTTCTTTAGTAGTTATGTGACTTTGGCAATTTACTTATGTACTCCAGCCTTAGTTAACTAATCTGTTAAATAAATGTGAACAGATTTTTGTGGCTCCTAGATTTTCGTGAAAATTAAATCAGATATTAAAATACCAAATACCTTGTTCATGTTACCAGCCAATAAATGTAATTTTATTTCTTCTAATCATTCTCTCCTGAGTTAATGATATAAAGTAACAACAGATGAACAATTATGGATAATAGGGATATGAAAGTAAAGAAACTCCCGATATGTGAGTAATTCAGATTTGACAGTAAGTGCCAACATAATCATGGAATTCAGTTAAATCATTTATAAAATTATAAGAATAGAATGAAGGGGAGAGCAGTGAAAAAAACAAGGAAAGGATAATAATACGCGTCTATCATCAGACATATAGTAGAGCCCTGAATATATGCTTTTAAAGGAGTAAAGCTGTGAATCAATTATTCATTACTTTCATAAGAGAATACATTGCCCACTGTTGATAGAGTCATTAGATCTTTCTAATGGCAATATCCATTTTGCTGTATTT
Source organism: Gorilla gorilla gorilla (assembly GCF_029281585.2). Taxonomy (NCBI): domain Eukaryota; kingdom Metazoa; phylum Chordata; class Mammalia; order Primates; family Hominidae; genus Gorilla; species Gorilla gorilla. The sequence goes on from NC_073230.2 coordinate 26,948,944, forward strand.
TTTGGTGCCGTATTTGTTATAGGTTCATCTGCTATCTCAGAAAACACCAAGCTGAGTGAGTCTGTGTGATTTCCTTTATCAACAACCACATCACAACAGCCACTGTTCAATTTGCTAAGGCACAAGGCCTAGCTCTCCTACACTCCTTTAGCTCAGAAATTATACCTTTTAAAAATCATACCTTTTTAAAGGTATCAAATGTTAGAACTTTTGAAGTCCTTTTATTTTAGCATTGGGTCTGATAAACTCAATTACATTTTAATGTCCTTAAAAGACAGTCCAAAGAAAAGAAGCAAAGGTCCCAAAACACAGGAAATTATTTCCTAGGACAAAAAAATGTAAGAAATAAAAGTGGCTTAGCTTAGACAAACGATTTTTTAATATAACACCTAAAATGTTTTATATATTTAAAAAATTCTGTTGCATATCCAGATAAGTCTTATCGAAGAAAAGATATGAGTTGGAATTAGAATAAGCAGAAAAGTACCTTAAAACTCTTCAATGTTTTCAGCAAAGAAGACCAAGATGTGCTACTTTTAAATAAGGCTCAAAAAGAAAAGGGCAAATGATTTAAAAATACAGACATTTCTGCTCTTGACTTATGCATATGTCTAGATGTCTTAGAAGTGATATTTAGCAAACTATTTTTGCAGATAATTTCATTGTTAATTTGCTAGTCTGGAAGGCTCAGAAAAAATTCATATGGTTAAGAAATCAAAATGATACAAAGAACAAAAGATGTGGGGGTCAATGAAAATAGAAGAACTTTGAAAAGAAAGGAATAGGAATGCTGGTATGCCTTCACTTCCAAAACCTTCTGCAAAACTGCTTGGGGAGCCAACTTTCCATGCATTGGGTTTCTTCATTTTTATTTCATTTCTTTTTTACCTATGTGTTCTACATTTTCACAAAAATGTTTTCAGTCACTGCAGATTATCAAATCAAGCAAGATTTATATTTACAACTGCAGAGGTGAACCTGACTGTTTCATGGAGTGGGTCAAATTAAACATTTTTAAGAGTTGTCCATGCTGCTTAATTTGAAAAGTAGTAGACAATGGCATGTTTTTGTGTAAGTTAATGAGGTGAGAAATATGCACTGCATCCTGGGCTGTTTCAACCTTCAGAATGGTTCTCCACTAGCAGAATTTCTAATACATTTCTTTTACTTCTTCCATGACACATTAATTTAGTTATTCTAAATTACTCAAGGTCAACTATGTGCTGGTCAGTTGCCTGAATTCTTCAAATAAGACTTAGAGTTTCCTAACCACCAAAGTGGTTGAGCAAATGGAGAAAAGTCATGTCAGTAGAAGACTAAATTTTTTTCTTACCTAGTCTATGTACAAAAAAAAAAAAAAAAAAGGAGAAAAAAAGAAAAACGAGCTACAGTGGTTCTTCAAACTGTGACCTGCCAAAGTCCTCAATGTTCAAATTTATTTTTTTCCCTTTCTTTCCTTTGTTTCCTCCTCAACCACTTGCTGGGTCGATAATTCCAAGACTGACAGAAAAAGTGATCCTTGGGAGTCAGTTGCCATGAATATATATTTGTTGTAACTGTTGTTTTAAACAGGTAAAAAAGGAAGATGTAAATAAAAGAGCAATGGAAAAGTAGAAAGAGAATCCCACTCGTTTCTGAATCTGTGTCTTTATGTGTAGTATTTATCATAAAGGAGAGGCATTGACTGCCCATATGTTTAGAGGTGGGGTAGAATAAAAAGCCCACTGCTTTGGGAAGCCAGAGAACTGGGTTCTGATCTGAGTGTGACCTTCCACTATTGTATCCTTAAATATTGGTGCATGAGATTTCCTCATGTATAAATTGGAGGCTATCAGCCCATCTCTAAGATCCCTTCCTGTTTTATAAATCTTTGTTGACTAAGGTGTGACAAAGCCAGAATCCCATGTATTTCAAACATTTTCTAGTTGATGTCCTCTAATGAATGTTTGTTCCAGATATCAGCTTAATGACTGAGAAGCTAAAGCTGTTCCAACTAGTGGCTGTAGATTTTGCCTGAAAACTTGGAGTGAATATTTGCAGAAAATTCAAGACATTGGAAAGAAACAGGAATAAAGGTAGCCTCTGATGTTGCTTTTCATGGACAAGAAGACAAGAGTAGAGGGAGCAGGATACTGAGAGGGTAAAAATTAATCTAGAAATAAGAATACCTGAAAGTCTTCAATAGAATTGTGGCACTAAATATATTTTTACATGAAGATTATCTAAAGTTAGAATCAGTCAATATCTGTGTTTGTATGAGATCAGCTGTTGGAGCTAATCTTTGTGTGTTTGTGTTTTCCCACTGAAATTCTTAACATACACACTGGATCATTAATTAAAGAAATAAGTTTCTAAGGGAGATTTTCTCTTTTACTCCAGAAACTTTACTCACTTTTTTGGCCCTGATCACTAAACTATCATTTTGGCAGGCATACAGGCAAGTTGCAAGAAGCAAGAAGGGGGATGACTTTATGATATGTCAGATACTGTAGAATAATGAAATATTTATAATTTCATTTAATGTTGACAGCAATTTAATATATATTAAATTTTTAAAAATGGAAGTTCAGTAAGGTCAATTAAGTTGTCTAAGATCATATAGCTATTAAGTGTTAGAACTCGGATTAAATCCCAGGTCTTCTCCTCTCTAATATTTTTTTCATTCTGCCATACAGCCTCTATTAGCACAACGGGGCATTATCACTAATATCTACTAATTCTGGACACTGATGAGTCTGCAATTTTATTTTCCTGTAGTTATTAGCTAATAAGTTTACCTGTTACTGTTTGATGGATGCTTGCAGAGGACACAGAACTTCTCGGTCAGTGACAAAGAATGTGTTACTCACAACTTACCAAGCAACTTGGGCATTAGTAGATATACAATGGTTTCTGTATTAGTTTTCTTTTACTAATGTAACAAGCTACCACAGATTTAGCAGCTTAAAACAACACTCATTTATTGTCTCTCAGTTCTGTAGATCAGAAGTCCAGAGACTTGGCTGATAATCTTTTTAAGGTCTTACAAGGTCAAAATCAAGGTGTCAGTGGGCTTGGGGTCTTTTCTGCAAGCTCCAGGAAAGAATACATTTTGCAGCACATTCAAAAATTTGTTGGCAGAATTAAATTCAAATAACGTGATTGTTGGACTAAGGACCTTGATTCTTGGCTGCTGTTGGGCAGGGCTTATTTTCAGTTTTGTGAGGTCACCTGTATTCACGGGCCTGTGGGATCTTCCATTTTCAAGATCAATGGCACATCAAATACTTTTTCTCTGAATCTCTTTGACTTCCTCTCCTCCCGTACTTCCTTGACTTTCTCTTTGGCCTGTTCTTATAAGGCCTGATATGAATATGTTATGTTATGCTTAAACTGATAATCCAGCATAATGCCTCTATTTTAAGGTCAACTATTTGGTAACCTTAATTACCTCTGCAAATGCCTTGTGTTGTGTAAGGCAATGTATTCACAAGCATGGTATCTCATTATACTCACTCTCTCAGGGATTAGGTATGGAATCTTCTTGGAGTTATAATTCTGCCTACCAAAGTTTTATTTTATTTGTACGTCCCATGATAAAGCATGGTCCAGATGAATGCTCACATGCAGCAGTTTGGCATCCCAGTAGAGAAATTCTAACCTTGGAGAATCTACTACTTTTATAGCAAGCAGTAAGAAAGCCTGCTATTTGTTTAGTGGAAAGATAATATTTTATCTCTCAAGGTTACCAACTGCATAAACAAAATCCTTAGGAATTACTAGTGTAAAGGACAGTCAGGGCCTCACCTTCTTGACACAGTTAAGTTAGTAAGACTTGTAGGAAGCAAGAGACTCATAAAATACCGTCTCTCCCAACATACTCCCAAAGTTCTTGAAAAACTCCAGATGAGAATTTAACCTTTAATCTCTAAATACACAGATTATTCTTAACCAAGTAAAAATATTTCTTCCAGATCAGGCTTTCAGTTACCTTGAAAAGTACATTCCCAGAATGTAGTACAATTCCCAGAAGTGTGGGTGTGGAAGGCAAAAATGAAGCCAACTGTTAAATTCTATGCACTATTGGTGGATAAGGGGTAGTCTCTACCATTTAGATAAGAGACAGCAACAGACAAGAATGAAGCCAACCTGTGAGGAAGCTCAGGATGGCAGATTAAAAAGATGTAATGGAAATACCCTTGATATATTATCATGGGAGTTGAAGTTTGCACCTTACCTCTATTGACATGTGACTTTAGACCAATCACTTAATTTCTCTGAGCTTTTGTTTTCATGTCTATTGAAAACTTAGGTAATAATGTCCTGAAACTCTTGGGGTGTCGCATTTCTAGCTGGAAGCCTCGGTGGCCCGTGGCACCTTTGCCCTTTTTTATTTGGGCCTGCTGGGCTCATTCCACCCACTCAGCCTGGCAGACTGCACTCACCTCATGCTACTGGCCTGGATCCCATGACTGCCAAGGGCAAGCCAGGCGCAGAGAGGCAAGGGGCATGTGAGCAAGTGAGTGTGGGGTCTATGCAGTGTGCCACACTGGCTGCTGTGGTGGGGTGGGCAGCTACAGGCACCAGCACAGGTGCTGGCTCCATGAAAGTCTTCAGCTGGATCAGATGCATTGCGGGTGGCTTCTGCTGTAGGCACCTGCCTCTGGATGAGAGGAACATAGTGGTACCTGGAAGCTTGGAGACACCAGAAACCACAGAGCCCCAAAGAGGGTCTCACAGCCCTGGCTCAGGGAGCCCCTAGGTCTGGGCTCCCAGAATGGCCTCAGCTCTTCTCTCCTTGTTGCCCACATGGTGAGCAGGGGAGGGCAGTGTTTCAGCCCTGCTTGTGTTACAGCTTTTTCAGTCTCACCATTCAGCAGGTGCCGAGTTCCTTTCCTGCATCCAGGAAAAATGAGGTATGCTGACAACCAGAGGGTGATCAAGGTGAAGAGGTGCTTGACTGAGTGACAGAACAGCTCTCAGGAGACCCAAAATGGGTAGCTCCTATCCGCAGGCAGGTCATCGCAACGTCTCTGCTGCTCTCAGCAGAGAGGAGACCCAGAGCAGGTAACTCCTGTTTGCAGGCAGGTCATCTAACATCTCTGCAGCCTCAGTAGTGGACAGGAGACCCATAGTGGGTAGCTCCTATCTGCAGGCAGGTCATTCCAACATCTCCGCAGTCCTTAGCGGAGAGGAAACCCAGAGCAGGTAGCTCCTATCCACAGGCAGGTCATCTTGATGTCTCTGTGAGTCTAGCTGTGTCCGGGGTTTTTATGGACTTCAGAAGGGAGAAGTGCATGCTGATGGTCCATGGACGGCCATCATTGGGCCTAGAAAAAGCACCATAAGTTCTTGCTCTAGGCCAGGAACTCCACCCAGAACTGACAGCCTGGACCCCATGCTTCAGGCTGTCCCTAGCTTGAAGGTGTGCTTCACCAGGGACCTACCCGTTTCCACCTAGGAGTCAGTCTGCCTCCTGCTGCCATCAACCTGCTGTCCACAGTGCCCAGGCTGTTCATGCCAAAGGGTGCTTGCAGACCTGTGCCAAGCACCCTCAGTCCCCCTCAGCCTCCCTCCCATGATCATCAGTGCCTAAAGACCAGAGGGGGGCCAAGTTGGCAGGGGTTTGGTGTGTCAGTGCTGCCTCAAGAGTGTGCACACCTGCTGGGTCACAACAGTACCTGGCTCAGCCTCAGCTTTGTTCCAAAATCAGAGTCGGTGCTGGGAGTTTAGAGAGGCCAGGCAGCAGGAGCAGACACCTTCAAGCCTGCAGGGGCAAAGGGTGTTCCCAGGCCCCTGAGAGTGCAGGAATGTCCAGGTCCACAGCTGTGGCTGGGCAGCCGCAACCGCACCTGGGAGAGTGGGGCTCCTGCCCTGCCAACTCAGAAAAGGACAGGGCTCCCACCTGTTCCTGGCCCCTGCCAGCTCCGTGGAGCGTGTGGTCCCTACTGCACCTCCCCTGCTGCAGCCAGAGTCTTCACAGTGGCACCTCCAGATGGGCCATTGCTGCCATCAGTAATATCTATCTTATAGATTTATTGTGAGAAGTAAATAAGATAATTCCTATAAAGTTAGTAGCATTATATTTGCTATAGAGTACAAATCCCACAGGTTTCTCCATCATTCCCCCTTCCACTTAACTCAAAATATATCCAAATAAAAAGCAATCTGGCATGAACCTACCTTGATATGATAGAACATTGCAGCTTCCATCCCGCACTCCAAAATGTCCACTAAATAGTAATAGGTACCATTATTAAATACCACCACTGTGCAGTAGGCTTCCTCTGAAAATCAGCTTCAAATTTAGCTTGACTGTGTACATGATAAATAAATGCATGATCCCGAATAAGGATTATGTTTACGTAAGTGTGTGGCTCCCCTAACTAAAAACATTTTACTTCTGTTTACTCCTGAGTTTAGAGAGATTTCAAAAGATAAACTTTGAGTATTATATAATCAATGTTTAATTCATGTAGAAGTATATATTAAGAATAGAATAACAAGAAGCCCCAAACTTTGGAAAATGTGAGCCATTCTCTAAGATAAATATTCACCTGCAAGAGACCTTGAGAAAATTATGCCGGTTCCACTGCCCTGGGACAGTTTCCCAGACCACTTAGGGCATAAGGCCCTGAGGACCACCTACTCAAGTGTATTTCTTTCCTTCATATCACAAAGGCTTCAGTACAATTTTGTGGTGTTATTGCTTGGCTCTGTAATCATTATTGTGGTTAGATTTTTTTTAAAAAGCTCGTTTTCATGGTTTCCAGCACAGGATCAGCTTTGCAGTGGAAAATACATTTATAAAAATATGTTGTTGCGTGTGAGTAACTTGCATTTTGGGCTTGTCCCCAGACCACCTGGAACACCTTCGTGAGTTCCAGTGATCCAAAAGCTACATTGTGAAAGATGGCAGGATGCTTCATTAGGTTACTACTGATGGTGCTTTGAGATCCCCAAATAAATATCAGAAGCCAGTTTATTGTTGTCTTTTAAAGTCATTCTCCTTTTGCTGTAAAGTGTACTTTTTTCTACACATTAGTGTCTTGGTTAGTATTTGAAATGTGCAGCATATAAAATAATAAAAATATTGCCCTTTACTTTAGAAAGAGGTAAATATTTTAAATGACTGTAACATTCTGAGAAAGCTGCTGCCTGTTTTTCTAACCCAGACACTGGAGTCTGCAAAGTACAGACAACGCCCTCAGAGCCTACCTCAGGGTTTATAGAAGGCCTAGTGTGTGGTCAAGACCTCTAGGCTTGCAGTTAAAAGTTCATACCCAGGATGGACTTGATGGTATTGATGGCTTTTTATAATTAAGTTGAAACTCTCCTCTGGCAAATATCCCAACCCCAAGCAGTCAGTCCCTTGAGCTACCTACCACCAGTGTAGGGACATGAAGCCCCACAAATTTTTCCAATGCTCAAGAATTCTGATTTTTAAATAAATATTAATGCTCCAATTTCTGTGCTTTGGAAAGAGTAAAAGAAAAGGCTTAGGAATCTCGCCCACAAATTTCATGGTTAGAGAGAACTACCTACCTGACCAGCAGACAGAAGAGGCCAAAGGCACACCAAACCACACAGTGGAAGCTCAGTTTGCCAAAACTGTGGCTGAGTTGAAGTGGATTTGGCCTTAGATATATTAATTCCAGACACCCGGTGGTCTGAAACAGAAAAGGCAAAAGTAAGCAAACTGATTGGTAAAAGGGTAAGCTTTTTTCCCTCCTCATCCCTTTTTTGTAAGAGTTCCTTTCACATGTGCCTCTCATTTTCCCACGCAACAGTTGAAAGGAAGCAAAGTGTGGCAGGTGGCAGCACAGCTTTGAAGTCCTGCTGCCAGGGCCAGAGGTCTGACAAATATTCCATGTGTTCTCTAGCCACATGAGGCAGACCCTTGTACTTCTAAACGAGAGGGCTGATCTCCTTCCACTTTCCCTTTTTTTCTAAAGTGAGTTCATGTGCTTTTGATAGCAAGCCTTTAAGTTTGCATAAACTGACTGGCAACTTCTAGAAAATAAATCCGAGGTACCTGCTGCATGAGACCTTGGCTCTTGGAGCCCTTTGGAAGTATTAAACTTGACTTGGTTTTTGTCTTTATCTGTTTTTGTTGTTGTTGCTGTTAATACAAGGGAAAAACGTAAATAAGAATACAAGCTTTAAATCAAATGTCGGGTATCCATTGTACTTTCATCACTTGTTGCCTTGAATTTTTAAAAAAATTAGTTTGATTTTTTTTTTTTTTTTTTTCGTAGATTTGATTTTGCTTTTAGGTAATTGCTTCTGATACAAAAGAGCTCCCTCTAGCCACGAGCTTAAATATTACACATCCTGCTGAGCAGAAGAAACTTCCCTTAAATATGGGCTTGTTTATGTAGGAGTAAAACTATATTCTGAATATCAGTGATAAGGTTTCTGCAGAGCTATTTAACTTCCAATTTATTGAATTGGACCTTTTACTTTTTAAAATATTATTGACTGGAAAATATTTCTGCAGAAGGCAAATAATGAGCGATAGCTATTAGTGGTAGGAATTAGCTTTCAAAGTAAGAAACTGCAGCTGTTTTATATCATTTAGAGTGAAATTCCTCTTTATACTCCTTAAAAATACTTAGGGAAAAGCTAAGGTCCAAAAATAGTTTCATTTTAAGCTTCGATCACATAAAAGGAAAGCATAAGTCTTGCTGTAGAAGGTGAAGTCCTTTGTGTGAGTTTATATAAAAAGGTAAACGTAAAAATAGAAAATATTTACACATAATGTTATTTTAAATTAACTTGTGCTGCTGTTTTACCAAGGGCTACACTCCATTTCTTCATGTAATTGTGCTTGTATATTTATGCTTTTGGTGTGTTCACCTGTAAGTGGTAAAAGAAAACTGAAGTATACAAGCAACACAAATCTAAATTATTTCCAAATATGTTTTTACTGTGATAAACCAGTAGGCTTCTTGAAAATTCCCAGTCAAATGGCAAGTTCTATGAGGGTAGGCTCCTTTCACTCAAACCTGCCACCATCTTCCACACAACTGGGTGATGAATGTCTCATTATCTTTGCCAAGTGGTCTTGTAAGAATTGGATAGAAAAAGCAAAACTAAAACAGAAAACTTGAGAGGCATGGCATGTGGAATAAAAGAAAATTTTGATAGAATGGGATATTCATGAATATAAAAAAATTATGGCAGATGTGAAAGTTAATTCTAAAGTTATTAAAATAAAAGGAGTTATCTTGGAACAGATTTGTCATAACCATTATTAGCATATAATAGCAATTACAGCCTTGGTAGCAAAAGCTTTATTTTTTTTTTTAAGAAGAGGATGTGGATGTACATAGCTCAGACTTTCTTTTCTTTCTTTTTTTTTTATTATACTGTAAGTTTTAGGGTACATGTGCACAACATGCAGGTTAGTTACATATATATACATGTGCCATGTTGGTGTGCTGCAGCCATTAACTCATCATTTACATTAGTTATATCTCCTAATGCTATCCCTCCCCCCTCCCCCCACCCCACGACAGGCCCCAGTGTGTGATGTTCCCCACCCTGTGTCCAAGTGTTCTCAGTGTTCAGTTCCTATCTATGACTGAGAACATGTGGTGGTTGGTTTTCTGTCCTTGTGATAGTTTGCTGAGAATGATGGTTTCCAGCTTCATCCATGCCCCTACAAAGGACATGAACTCATCCTTTTTTGTGGCTGCATAGTATTCCATGGTGTATATATGCCACATTTTCTTAATCCAGTCTATCATTGATAGACATTTAGGTTGGTTCCAAGTCTTTGCTATTGTGAATAGTGCCACAATAAACATACGTGTGTATGTGTCTTCATAGCATCATGATTTATAATCCTTTGGGTATATACCCAGTAATGGGATGGCTGGGTCAAATGGTATTTCTAGTTCTAGATCCTTGAGGAAATCGCCACACTGTCTTCCACAATGGTTGAACTAGTTTACAGTCCCACCAACAGTGTAAAAGTGTTCCTATTTCCCCACATCCTCTCCAGCACATGTTGTTCCCTGACTTTTTAATGATTGCCATTCTAACTGGTGTGAGATGGTATCTCATTGTAATTTTGATTTGCATTTCTCTGGCCAGTGATGATGAGCATTTTTTCATGTGTCTGTTGGCTGCATAAATGTCTTCTTTTGAGAAGTGTCTATTCATATCCTTTGCCCACTTTTTGATGGGGTTGTTTGATTTTTTTTTTTTTTGTAAATTTAAGTTCTTTGTAGATTCTGGATATTAGCCCTTTGTCAGATGGGTAGATTGTAAAAATCTTCTCCCATTCTGTAGGCTGCCTGATCACTCTGATGGTAGTTTCTTTTGCTGTGCAGAAGCTCTTTAGTTGAATTAGATTCCATTTGTCAATTTTGGACATAGCTCAAACTTTCAGTTGTTCTGAGAGAATTCAAACGGCACTAGGTAACTCCAGATTCTCAGTTATCCAACTGGAAATACCTAGAACTTCGTCTTCACCCAGAGTTTTCTAGTACTTTACCATTTTTATTTTGCATGCACATACCTTGCATGTGCGAGTGATTATGGCATTCCCTGAAGCACAGTAGTTTTGAGATGATAAACATCTTTCTCCTTTCACCTCTCTGAGCAAAGATTTTTATTTCTGCATCAGTTTCTCTGTGAATGGCAATTACACCATTTCTTGGCAAGATGGCCAACATTTCACAGTTACTTTATACTCTCAAGATCAGAGTGACTGTGAGCTCTCATGGAACTAGTTGTGTGTAGTTTAGTTAGAATATAGTAAGTCTCAAGCTAATCTTCAGCATTTGCTTGGGTAATAAATATACACTATAATGTATAGCAAAAATTTAGAAATTTGTTTATGCTCTCATTAACATTTGAAGTGAAAAGTAATAAGCATGCCTGTTTTTTGTTCTCTGTGATTGAATCTTATAGATTGGATGCTGATTCCATATACTGACAAGTGTATATCATGCATCAACATTTATAGATTCTGCTTCTGTTTTCCACAGAGAGAGATATATATACACGCACACGTATTTACGTGTGTATACACGCACACGTATTTACGTATACACATATGTGTACACACATGTACATATACATGTGTGTACACACGTACATATACACATGTATATACACACGTACATATACACGTGTGTACACACGCACATACGCATGTGTGTACACACAGGTACATACATATACACGTGTGTGTACACACGTACCTACATATATAAACATGTGTGTATGTGTATATATGTATATATGTGTGTATATATGTATATATGTGTGTATATATGTGTATGTGTGTATATATGTGTATGTGTGTATATGTGTGTATGTGTGTATGTGTATATATGTATATATGTGTGTATGTATGTATATATGTGTATATGTATTTGTGTATTTGTGTATATATGTGTGTATATGTGTATATATGTGTGTGTATGTGTGTATGTGTGTGTGTATGTGTGTGTATGTGTGTGTATGTGTGTATATCATTTTATAGATTGGATGCTGATTCCATCTACTGACCAGTGTATATCATGCATCAACATTTATAGATTCTACTTCTATTTTCCACAGAGATATATATATATACACACACACATATATACATATGTGTTTATACATATATGTGTATATATACATATGTGTGTATATACATATATATACACCTATACGTATATATGCATGTATATGTGTATATATGTGTACATATATACATATATATACGCATATATACGTATAGGTGTATATATACGTATATATACACATAGGTACGTACATACGTACATATGTATATACACACGTACATATATATATTCACATACACCCACAGTTAGTTAACTAAAATATCAGAGGACAATTTTAAAATATACTTCTGATGACTTCTCTAAGAAATATATTTCTGCTGGGAAAAAAAATGCTGGGGTTTCCTGTGGGTGGATGAGTTTGGGTTCCCTCTCACTAAAATATATTTTCAGTTTTCCCCTCACGAGCTTTTACTTACATATGGTTTGGTTAATATTCTGGGGACTCCTCACTATCTCTGGTCTCTCTTGTGGAATTGTCTGCATCAATAGTTCCTATATTAGTGAGCAAATTAAAATTTACAACAAAAGTGACTTGTAGCGTTTTAGTTTATGGCTACAACTTGAAAATCTTTATGATGTGGTGCTTTTTATTTTTACAATGCAGCTTGACATGTAATCTTCCTCTGGCATCAGTGCTGACTAATTAGATATATTGTTTATTGAAATCCAAATCGTTTATGCAACTAATAATTATTAAATGCCTACTTGTTATGCCAACTAATAATTATTAGTGCCTATTATGTGTTAGAAACTGTTTTAGGTGTTGAGATGCAGCAATGTATTGCTTGATGAAGTTTCAGTTTTAATGGTTGATATCATTAAAAGTACAGGAATAAACGACATTGTTTCTATAATGGAAGATTGTAATAGTAAAGGAATGCATCGATTGCTTACAAGGATAGAGAACACAGACTTAGTCAAATCAAAAGACAAAGGGTAAGTCCCCTGGAGAAAGTGACCTTTGTGTGGAACATTCTTGCCAATTTGATTAAAAATTCAAGTATTTTATCATACATGATTTATCTTTACTCTCTGAGTTCTGTTGATGGGGAAACTATTTTTATTTTGGTTGATCACCAATAGTAGGTGCAGACAAGTACACACATTTTTCTGTTCCACTGTGGAAAAAAGATAATCTATTTGTTCTTATTTTTATGCATCTGAGAAACAGATGATTATAACTCTTTTAAATTCACAACCCCTTGGGACTGAAGTTTATTCAGAACAGAAGTGTCCTGCTTCTTGTCTAGAGCCAGAATAGTTATTCATAAACCATCACAATGTTCAGATTTTTAACCTGTCATTTTATAACAGATTTTTGGAGAAGAAAAACTATGATTCCTAATCTTTTGAAATGACTCTTTGGGGATCTGAGAAACTGCACATTCCTGACTCAAAGATTTATAATAGCAAACAAAATCCAAGTTCACACAGCTCACTTTGAGAGGTAAGAGTATGTTTAGAGCAAGAAATGTCAGAATCTCCAGGACTCTGCTGATTATTCTCATATTGGTGAAGAACTCACTCTTTTTCATTTAGCTAATTTGTCAGCTTCTCAAAAATAAATGTCACATGTTGTAATTTGGCATTTAAAATTGAAATTACTTAAAAATAATAGTATATTTGACACAGAAGTTACTGACTGTGGAATTCTCATACTTTTTATCCAGCCAAGTCTAACATAATAGCTTTTTGAATCTGGCACAGTAAAATGGTTGTTGTTTCGACTTTTATTATTTATTAGTCAAGTATGTTTTGAACATATATACCAAAGGAAGCTTAAAATCAGGCATATTTTGGAACTTGAAAAAAACAAAATATTAAAATGCCTTGCAGCAAGAAAAACTAGGCTTGAATTATTTGAAAATCACTTAATCTCCCATTTAAATTGAATTTATTTTGTACTTTCTTAATAGTTGTAACACAAAGAATGTTTTACTCACATGAGTTAAATGTTACTTTCTACTTATTCTGTAGATACTTTCAAAATATAAGCTTAAAGAAATTCTACCATGGCATGCCTAGAAAGCTGTCATTAAATTAGTAAAATTGCACATATTTCATAGATATTTTTCAGAAAAGTCTACCAATTCAATCCAAAGCTAATTTAACATTGCTATTTGTATTATCATTATCATTAGTAACGGGGTCTACCAATATATAAAATTTGACCAAGTGTGGAATTTCTCAGTTCTAACACAGAAACCATCCTATTTTGCTTAAAGTAGCATTCTCTTTTTGTGCGTGGAAGATGGAGCTTAGGGACAACATAATTTTACAGATGTGGGTGGGTAGGGTTGGCAGTGGATAGGGAGATGGGGTGCCAGGGCACAGTAGAAAAAGCCAGGAGGGGGGCACTTCTACAAGTTTCTATTCCTAATTAGAACAACTGGCATGCAGCTAAGATCTAAATGAATGTGAGACCTTTATGTGTGGTGTCGGGGAATAGACATAGAGCCTTAAGTAAGGGGCCACATTGAAATGGAAGCACTGGAATGGAGACAGAAACTCAGAACACAAGGTATATTATATGATCAGTTCACTGCCTAGTACATTTTAATGGGATAGAGTTTAGAAATAGTTTTAAAGGTTAAATTTTAAATTAATTACGACAAAATCTAGCAGGCTTTTAGTTTACACTATGAAGACTTTTGAGAGAGCTGATAGTATTTTCCTAATCTAGGGCTGACTAGTTTAATGTCTTAATCCTCCCTCTTTATTAGTTGCCAAATTGCTCCGTTTTCATTAATTATCAGATTGGTCAGTGGCACAGCTGAGAAAGTTTAACAAGTCTTCATTTCTAGAAAAAGAGAACCCACTCTAGGGTAGAGATGCTAGCAGCAAGGCTGAGACCTAACATGACCCTGGCACAGCGAGGTGGAGGAAGAAGGCATAGAAAGTACTCAGTGGGCAAGGAAGTTGCTAATTTCAAAAGCACTAGCCAAATACACGTGACCGTGATGACATCATCTTGGAAGACAAAGGCTGTGTGTCCCTTGATAACAGTAACCTGAGATGCAGTTTGTAAAGAAGATAGTAAAACTTAAAACTGGTGGTATAAACTCTCCTCTACTAGACTAAGTTATGAGATTCAGAGGAGAAATGGTTACAGAGAGGAACCTCATTTTAACACCATGGGTCATCTTGTGGCAACAGACGAGAGCTCTTATATTTGTGAAGTTTGGACAGATATCTTAATCCATCTCCAATCCTTAGAGAAAGCACTGGAAAATAATTCTGGGAAATATAATTTATTAAAAAGTAGTAATGAAAAAGATACATTCAACAACATGCTAAGATACTATGTAAGAAAAGGTGAAGTCAAGCACAGCATAAAGACTCACGTGTGTAATCCCAGCTACTTGGGATGCGGACATGAGAGGATCGCTTGAGGTCAGGAGTTCAAGACCAGCTTGGGCAATGTGGCGAGAGCCCCCATTTCTACAAAAATTTAAAAGATATGTACACAGATATGATGTCACATGACCATATTCCCAGCCTCTTGGGATGCTGAGGCAGGAGGATCATTTGAGCCCAGGAGTCTGAGGCTACCGTGAGCTATGATAGTAGCACTGCACTTCAGCCTGGGCTACTGAGTGAGACCCTATCTATTTTTTTTAAAGATGAAAATAATTGGCATAAATTTCCTATAGGTGACAACTCATCAGAAAAATGTTGCCATTAAGATGGGTGAAAATCATAACCTAACATACCAGTTGGTATTTAATCAGAGAATTAGAAAAACTGTAGATGACAGACTAAAGGATTTTCTCTAGGGTTTAGAAGGTCCAGCCTTATGAAATGTGGGGAAGTACCTCTGCATCTTATGTTGATCTTGCAGTCTAGCAAGAATGACAGTTGTGAAGGAAACCAGGATATGGATGAGAGTAAGGAAAATCTGGTCTTTCATTACCTCCATTTTTTATTTTGATCATCCATTTTTATTTGTTCATCAATGACAAGAGCATTTTATTTGCTGAATAAGAGTAGAATTTTTGAATACTAAATAGCATTACCTCAAATTTTTGTGCTATTTGCTATGTAAAGGATATGGGTACAACCCTATTTTAAATTTAGTTTGTTATATTAACATTTTTCCATTACTTTCTAAGTCTAGACAATGAGCAAACAATGAGTCAAGTGCTAATTTTTAGTATTTGTCCATTTCTGTGGTATAAATACTCCTATGATGGATAATTTCAAGCTACTAACATGACATCACTGAACACAAATTGGGAAGAAATGCACAATAACACATTATTAAAGTATTTTCACAACAGAGATACAATAGACATAATAACCTCAAGGGTGTAGACAATAGTAATATATAATAAGTAAGAAGGAAACATTAGAGTATTTATTGTCTTTATGGTCAATATTATACACATAGTTGTAAGTTTACATCATTTCATTTTTAAGAATAACTGTGTTTAAAACAATTAAATTCTGGAAAATTAGTAATCAGCTCTTACAAGCCAGTATGAGCTAGCTCCAGGATATTACTGAGTTTAGAGTTTTCTCATAAAATCATCAAATTGCACACAGCAATTGTGCATTTCAGTGTATGAAAATTAAACCTCAAAAAGGCTTACTAATTGGTTGATGTGCTTACGTTACTCTGGGTTTGCAATCTTAAAATTATTGTATATTCTAGGCTTAAAAAATGTATACATGTATTGATAATGGGAGACAGTTTTCTCACTCAAAGAAGGAAGTTAAAAATATAAAAATGGAGAGACTAGAATAATCCTGTCCTGTTGGATTTTAATTGAAGTAATTAACTAATTACATATATATATATGCACACACCTATATGTACATGTGTATATATATGTATATATACATGCAAGTATATATGAAGATGTAGATAAATACGTGTATCTCATAGGTATGTATATATGTACATGTGTATGTATATACTAAGATAGCCTGGAATCAATGATTTACTAGCCAATCAGAGTACAGCTATTGTGCAGTACCTGTTCTAAATACTATTATCATTAGAAAGAACCAAGGCTTCTTAGAGAAATACCTGATTACAGGGCTGAGAAAGGAAAAGTACAGGATGAGCCTGAAAATATTTTTTGCACTATAATAAATTAAGGAAATGTTCAAAGAACTAAGAGTACATATTAAAAGGACACAGAAGCCAAGTAACAGTAATAGATTATAAACAACTGAATGATACTTGAATCTATAAATGCATTGATTAAATAAGTGAATAAAGAAGAAAGGAAAGCTCTTTTATATTGTAAAATTTTAATTAAGATGGAAGGAAGAATGGGGTTTGAAATTCAAAAGTGGATGATTAAAGTAGTTGCTTAAAATTTGAGGAGTAAGATATTTACATAGCCTCAAGATTTATCACCCAAATTAGTTATTATAAGTTAACATAATTTAATCAAGAAGAGATCTGGTAGATGTTACCTAAATCAAGTGATAGTGTTAATCTCACCAAAATCAGAAAGAAAATATGTGCATTCCAATTTGAATCACTGAGAAGCAACAATGTTACATCAATGGCATTCTAAAAATGAGTAGCCTGAATCTAATCATGGGGAAATATTAGAAACACCCAAATGAATAGGATTTCTACAGGATAACTGGCTTTTGTCTTTGTCAAAACTTCAAATGTCAAGAAAAAACAAAGAATTCAGAACTCTTCCAGTTTAAAGGAGATTAAAAAGGCATGGCATGACCAAATGGGATTTATCCCCCAAAATGCAAGGATGTTTCAACAATAAGAAATCAATCAATGCAATTTACCATATCAACAAACTAAAGACAAAAACCCACATAATTATTTCAACAGATTCAGACAAACAGTTGTAAAAATTCCATATCCATTCATGACAAAAAACTCTCAACTAATTGAAGGGATCTTTGACTTGATAAAGAGGATCTACCGAAAATCTATAGTTAATATCCACTTAGTGGTGAACGACAATGTTTTCCTTCTAAGGCCAAGAATAAGGCAAGATGTTTTATCATTGTGAATCGTTATGCTAGGTATCTAGTCAGTGCAGTAAAAAAGAAAAGCATAAAAATCGGAAGGGAGAAATAAAAACATCTTTATTCACAGATGACGTAATTGTCTATGTAGGAAATTTCAAATAATCTACAAAAGAACTCGTGTCTGTGAAAATGACACTGGGATTTTGATAGGGATTGTACTGAATCTGCAGATCACTTTGAGTAGTATGAACATTTTGACAATATTAATTATCTGAATCCATGGATATAGGATATCTTTATATTTGTGTCTCCTACAATTTCTTTCATTAATACCTTATGCTTTTCAATGTATAGCTTTTTTCCTGAAAGAAGTCAGATACAATAATGTACAATTCATTTTATAAGAAATTCTAAAAATGAAAAAACTATAGAGACAAGAATAAAATCAGTGGTTATGAGAGGCTGGAGATGGGGAAGATGATTGCATATAAAATATTATAGGGAAACATTTTACAGTTCCGGAAAGAAACATATTGATATTCGTGGTTGTTAAACAACTGTATTCAGTTATTAAAACTCATAAAGCTGGATGTCTGATATCAATGAATTTTACTATATGTAAATTATTCCCCAGTAAACTTGACTTTCAATAAAAGACATGATAACCAGAGGCAATGAATAACAACTTTTTGATTCTGGACAATGGAAAAATGAACTATAAAGGACATTATTAGGACAATTGACATTTGAATATGTCCTATTTATTAGATAATATTGTAATTACTATATTAAGGTTCCTGATGTTGATTATTTTCCTGTGGTCATTAAGAAATGTCCTTGTTAGAATCCACCCAAATGCCCATTAATGATACATGGGATTAAAAAAATGTGGTATATGTACACCATGGAATACTATGCAGCCATAAAAAGGAAGGAGATCATGATCATTTGCAGGGTCATGGTTGGAGCTGGAAGCTATTACCTCAGCAAATTAACACAGGAACAGAGAAGAAAACACTCCGTGTTATGAGTTATAAGTGGGAGCTGAACAATGTGAACATATAGACACAGGAAGGTGAACACCACACACTGGGGCCTGTCAAGAGGGTTGGGAGGAGGGAGAGAATCAGAAAAAGTAGCTAATGCATGCTGGGCTTAATATCTAGCTGATGAGTTGGTAGGTGTAGCAAATCACCATTGTACACGTTTAATTATGTAACAAACGCGCACATCCTGCAGAGGTACCCTGGAACTTAAAAAAAGAGTTATTGTTTTCAGAAAATATGTACTAAAGTGTTTGTTGTTATAGGGACATGTTTCTGACCATATATATAAGTCTATATGTATAAATGTAAATGTCTGTACATGTATGTCAATATATGTATACATACATATATGCACGTACAAACAAGATAGAGTGAAGAGAAGAGGAAAGGAGAAAAGAGAGGATGATAAAGCATTTGGGACAAAATGTAAACAGTGGATTGGGCAAAGGGTGTACTGGGTGTTACTCTACTAGGCTCATGTTACACTTATAATTTTCTTGTTCTTATGTTTCAAATATGAAGATAGGATTTTCTTTAAAAAAATGTATAATTTCTGGGAGAAATAAAGCACTATTCATAGAGCTCTTGATGTTTTTCTTTACATAAATCTATAGAAAAGATAGAAGTTTTAATAAATTCATGATTAAGGTATATAATTATATATTCCAAAATCAGTTAATATTTATATAAAAAAATTTAAAATTAATACAATTTAAAAGTACATTACGAAATATCAAATGCCTATGAATACATCTAAGGAAATATCCCTACACTGTAAACTACAAAATATTATTGAGAAAATTAAAGAATATCAAAATTGAGAGAGAAAACATAATCACAGATTGAAAGACTAATTATTGTAAAGATACTCCCCAATTTGCCCTCAAATTCATCCATAAATTCCAAGACACTCCAAACAATTTCAGTTAAGATATTCTTTTAGAAGGGAGAGAAAGATTCTCAGAAATGTATATGGAAGTTCAAAAACTCAGGCATTCAAGACAATCTTGTACAACAAAAACAATTAGAAAATGGACATTAACACTTATAGCAGGATTTATTATAAGTCTATATTAATGAAGGCAATATGGAATTGGAAAAGGATACACACAGGGATGATTGGGCCAGAATACCATATCCATATACATTTACATTTATGTGAATACTTGATTTTTGCAAAATGGGTAAATAATTTACTATAGTCATACAGCAGAAGACTATATAGCAATGAAAATGTATATTCTACAAGTACTTGGAGAATATTTTCAATCTCACCAACATAATGAAGAGCAAAAGAGTACATACCATTTGACTACATGGAAAATGTAAAGTTATAAAACAGAACTAATCTGTCCTGGTAAAATTGGAGAAAGTGGATACTCTTGGGGGATAGGTCATGGACTGTGACGGGAAGAGGCACAAAAGAGCTTAAAGGTCCTGGAAATGCTTATTGACCTGGCTGCTGATTACATGGGTGTGTATGGTTTATTAAAATATATCAAGTTATACACTTGTGAGAAGTGCATTTATCTGTAAGTCTGCTACAGTTCAAAAAATTTCAAGTTAAAAAATATACTTTGAAAAAATATGAAATAGATTAGAACAAATAAAGCTCTTATTCTTTCTCAGACTAAAGTTGGAAGAAAGGGTATAGTTGGTAGAGGAAAAAGAAAGAAATACAGTTTGTTACCATTTATACGTTGATCTTTTTATACTCAGTACAGCTTAAACTAGCCTAAAGTTTAGTAGTATTTGAATGCCTAAAATGGAAAGGTGGTCAAAATTAACTGCAAAAATATTTTAAGGGATGCCTTTGATATTCTCTGTTGTAATGTACAGGACAAAACCTGGGGAAGTCCTTTGAAGGCTACTAAAAGTTAGGTTCACTGCTGGAACACTTAACTTCTATGACCTTTACTGAAGGCTTGCCAGAAACTCTACAGAACGTAGTGTTGTTTCCTGAAAGAAACTGTCACATGGGATTAGATATTCAGTCAGAAGTTTGACTTTTACCCATAGGTTCTGGTGACTTAATTAAACTAGATAATTTCATAAAATAAAAATTGTTCTTGATGCTGGTGAACTATTAATATAAAAAACAAAAACTAAAATTATACAGATATCTGTTTAAATCTTTTTTTCAAGACAGAGCTTAAGTCATAGGAAATTGTAGATGTTGGTTGTCCATTTAATCTCCTTTTTTCAATAAATGTAACCTCAACAAACCAAGCTATTTATTAACACAATTTCTAGAAATGTTCCGCACTTGACATATTTTAATATAGGTACACGCAAATGTTCCATGATATTTAAAAGTTGAGTTATATAATTTCAAAATCCCAAAATATCAAAACTGAAATCATTTAAACCTTAAGGACAAATCCTTCTTTTATGCATTTGTAAATGCGAATTGATGCCAACTCAGGAGAATTGAAACTCACATCTTTTGAACTTTGACAAGTCAATTGTGCAGAAAACAGTCATAGTAATTACTGGTAATATTTACTGACCTCTTATATATCACACAGTAGGTTATATCCTTCACATAGTTTAATATTTATTACTCAACCAACCCTAGTGTTAACTGAGGGTTATGCTGTTATAAAAATAGGGATGGAGATCTAAAGTCAGCCAGTATAAGTCCAGAGCCCTTGTTTTTAACAGCAAGCCATAATGGGTATTGCTATTAATTATGTATGTATATATATAAAAATTATGATTTTATATATCAGACATGTAAATTACATGTTTTATATACATGTACACATAGATGTATGTATACATATGTGTATATGTATATATGTATATGTATTCTATGTATTATAAATAGTGTTTACGTTGTTCCCAGTCGTGGAGAAGTTTGAAAAAAAAGATGATGTTTTGAGTCATAGACAATACATCAAAATATGCAGAGATTTGCCAGCTCTTACCTGATCAAAAACATTAAATGAAATAAACTATGAATAACAAATATAAGTGTCGCTGTCACTTCAGATTGTAAACAAAACAAAAACACTCTCCTTCATAAATTTTAGAACAAATAAAAATCAGAGAACAATTAGGCATTCGCAACATTTAGAACCTACTGTATCAAAGCCATAGGAGCTATTAGACTACCTCTCATCACAGTTAAAATCTTAAAAAATCTTAACTCTAAATCTTTTCTTCCACAAATAAGAAAAAAGTAAAAATAAACTAAACGTTAAACTCAAGAAGATGGAACAAGAACAGCAGAACAAACTAGACTGAATGGGAAGAAGGATTATTAACATAAAGATGGAAATTAACTATAAATGGATAAATATTGGAATGACTGACAAAAACTGAGCTAATGACATAAAAGAAAAACTTCAGAAAAATAACACAGAACTTTCATATTCAAAGAGATTTTTAAATATATCTGAAAGTACTGTAACATGTAATACGAATACTAGTTTGGTAATTACAATAAAATTATTTCTATGAAAATATAAATTCCAAATATTCAAAAACATATTAAAAGTTTAGGCCATCTAATATCAAACCTAATTTTAATAGTATTAGAATTTATAAGTAATACAATATAGCAGACAAAAAGAGGCATACATATAGAAAAAGAGTACACAAAATCATTGTGATGTATAGGGTTGTCTACTTAGATAATTCAATCAAATAAACTAACAATCTGTCAGAACTAATAAAAATTACATATAAGTTAAAATACTTAACATTCAACCATCAACTGCCAAAACTTGACTAAAAATATAAAGCTAACAAGATACAATTCAAAATGAAAATAAAAATATAAAATAACTAGGAATAATTTTAACAAGAAATACATAGGACCTATATGGAGAAACTTCAAAACTTTAATGAAATTCTAGGAAGACTAGAATGAACGGAAACAGAACTTACTGATTGACAAGTGTTACCAAGTAGAGATATCAGCTTCCACTTAAAATTTATATATTTAACGCAGTCTCCATAAAAGGGCCAATAAGATTTTTTTTTTTTTGATGGTGGGAATTTAAAAAGTTGGTAGGGGATCATATGAGATGTTCAGTTAGATAGCAAGGAATAGGTGGAGTGCAAAATAAAGCACTGCGAGATGTCTCACAGGAAATTGAGTGATGTATAAGCTTACCGTCCCCATGTACCAGCATGGAACATCTCTTATGGGATATTCAGTGTTTCTTAATGGTGAAGGGCAGGAAATAGAATGGACAGAGACAAGGACATATTGAAGCCATTTATTCTAGAAGTAGTGTGCTGGAGGCAGAAGTTTTAGCAACTCGCCGGACGCATAATCCCAGCACTTTGGGAGGCCGAGGCGGGCGGATCAGGAGGTCAGGAGATCGAGACCATCCTGGCCAACACAGTGAAACCCCGTCTCTACTAAAAATACAAAAAATTAGCCAGGCATGGTGACGGGCGCCTGTAGTCCCAGCTACTTGGGAGGCTGAGGCAGGAGAATAGCGTGAACCCGGGAGGCAGAGCTTGCAGTGAGCCGAGATCGCGCCACTGCACTTCAGCCTGGGCAACAGGGGGAGACTCCGTCTCAAAAAAAAAAAAAAAAAAAGAAGAAGTTTTAGCAACTAATTAAAATACATTGTAATTAATATTATGTGTTAATGGATCAAAAAAGCATCATGATAATACTTGAACAGGGTTTTAAAGATACGTATCAGGGTCCCAGGTAGAAGAGTGATGAAGGTAGTCCTGGAAGGTGAGCCAGTGTGTGCACAGATGCAAAGCCTGAGAAAGCCTGTTGCAGATTAGATTTCTGTAGCTGGAGTTCATGACTGCAAATCATTTGGGCCATGCTGGAAATTCAGATGAGGTCTAACTTATGAAGGGTTTTCTCTGCTATTCTAAGAAAGTATGTTTCAAATATACATGTGTATGGGTATGGGAGATTATATGTATACATAATGTGTGAACAAAAACTTAAAATGCGAGATCTTTTTAAAATGCTACCAGGGAACTTATACTAACCTTTTAAAAATTGTCAATGTTATATATTTTTTAAGATAATACATGTTATTTCACTTTTGAATAGGCATGCTCTGGTAAGGAGTAGGAAATACGTTGTTTTTACCAAGACATTTTAAGGCTATATTGAAAAATAAGTATTTACTGAGTTTGGATTAAATACTATGCTGTATCTCTTACATTTAGTGTATTAAATAAAAGGTAAAGTAAATTGCACTCAAGTTCTTAAAGTAAGAAAATAATCTTTAAAACATTTTTTCTTTGTTCTTTATTAAAACCAGAAGTATTACAAAGTCATGATAGTTCTAATATGTATCTTTATATGAGCACATAATAATTACTGAATTTTTTCTTCCAAAAATGTTGGCTTACATAGGAGCAGAAATGCATGAAACTGTTGCCTTTCAAATTTATCTTAACGGACATAAAGGGTAAAAACTCTTTCACGTGAACAGAGACAACTTTGGCCTCTACTAGAGATAAGTCACACTGAATGTGCAAACTAAGTTTCTATGAGGTAGATTCTTATTTGTCATATTATTTATTAGACAGTAATATTTAGGAATTTATGAATAATAAAATCTCAAACAAGGGATTTTCTCACTTGATTACTAATTATAGAAACTAACCTTGAATATTTGGCCCCACTGTTGAGTTGCTCAGATTGAGAAGTACAAAGTGAAGACCCTGCTGTGAGGGTAAACTGATGACTCACTTTTAATATTAGGTTGAGCCGGGAACTCTAACTCTGCCAAGTTAGCTTCACAGGGAGTCCCACTTCAACCCACTCACATTTTCTAATAACACCACTCTATTTCAACATTGCTGAAATAAACTGTGCTTCACTTTGGCATTTTGATTTGAAAATGAAGGTAGTATGTAACTTAATAAATTGCAATGATTTCTTGGATAACCTTTTAAAGAACAAGTTAAAAGGTCACCGATATTATGACAATGGTGTACAATTGTGTCCTCGTGAAAATTAGAAAAGATTCATTATGAGTATCCTTGTTGCCCCCATGTTAGTTACAAAACTATTTCACCTGCAGTAACAGAAAATTTTGCTGTTATTCATAGTTTGAAGATGGTGGTAAGGAGGAAAGGCATTTATAAATTTATGTTTGTAAAAGCAGGAGTTTGAAAGAGGTTTAATTTATAAACCTGGGGCCAAAGAAGTTTCATGTGATGTAGGCCATGCATTTCTGTGTTTTGACATTGGGATTTAAGCAATCACACTGGTTAAGTTTTTTATGACCCCTTTAGACATGTTTATTTGAAATCTCTCTTGCTTTCCTTGGTGAACTTTAGACATGCAAAAGTACCCCAAGGGCACACACTCACCCCTGGCAGATTTGTTTCCCATTTTTCTCCTTTTAGAACTCCAGCTCAGCCACTATTGCCACACAGATCAAAAGCCCCATGTTTATTGTCCTGGCCACATGGTGAAAAACATATCGCTGGGTAAGCCCTGCATTAGTTTTCCTGCCTGCGAAGACAAAATACTTTCTGTTCAGACACAAAGATTCTTCTTAAAAGAGGCTTGTGTTTGCATATATGAAGCTGCACTGCAACTCTGATGGCAAATCCAGCAGCATTTTTAAATGGTAACAAATCATTTTTTTGGTTCTGTTTCTCTACTGTTCGCTTTCCTCCCCAATCCACAACAGTACTGGGGTCCTTCGTAAAAATCATTCTAACTCCTGTGCACGTTGTTCTTCTTCAGACTGAAAGAGGCAGTCAGGAGTGCAAAAAAATGTCTAATTGGAAATGCTTTTTTTTTTTTTTTTTTTTTTTTTTTGATTTGGAGTCTTGCTCTGTCGCCCAGGCTGAGGTGCAGTGGCGTGATCTCGGCTTACTGCAAGCTCCGCCTCCCGAGTTCACGCCATCCTCCTGCCTCAGCCCCCCGAGTAGCTGGGACTACGGGCGCCGGCCACCACGCCCGGCTCACTTTTTATGTATTTTTAGTACAGACGGGGTTTCACCGTGTTAGCCAGGATGGTCTCAATCTCCTGACCTCGTGATCCGCCCACCTCGGCCTCCCAAAATGCTGGGATTACAGGCGTGAGCCACCGCGCCCGGCCTGAAATGCTTTAACTGAGCTTTGAGAGGTGAGCTACAAATATCAATCAAACTTCCGAAGTTACACCTGTGTAGCCTTCATGATATTGCAGGTGTATGTTGAGGGAATTAAACACACAAATTTTAATTGACCAGATCCCAAACCAGTGTAACACCAAAGGTTATAGTTTTGCTTGACGGCAGGGTTTCAATCATCAAGGTAAAGCAGACATACCTGGTAGTCTATGCAGCCAATCTGTTATTTTCTATTGCAATACAGAAGCAGTGGCTTTCTGTAACTGGAAATACTATTTGTGGCCTGAACCTATGAAAAGTTCTGTATTCTGCTGTGTAGAGTAATCTGATTCTGCTTAGAGTGCGAGTTTGGAATGGTTTAGGAATATGTGCAATACATATTAAGACTCAGAAGAGGCAACCTATGGAGTGGAAGAAAATATTTGCAAACCACACATCTGATAAAAGATTAATAATCCAAATATTTACAGAAGTAAAACCACTCAATAGCAAGCAAATAAACCACTCAAATTTTGTGAATATGTAAAGATTCAGAAATTATTGCTCGTATGAGTATTTCCTGGAAAATATAATAATAGTAAACTTTACACAACAAAAAAGCCTGGAGAGACATCAAAATTAAGATAGTTATAAATGTTAAATCTATATTTTCTGTAAATCAATGCTACATGATGGTTATAAGGAAGATAGTATATCATAGTATGTAATGGTGGTTTGCTTTAATTACATAGCTGTCATGTAACTATCAAAAATAGAGGGTGAGGAGAAAAAAACAAGAAAATTTAAATAGACTTTCTAATCACTAATCAGTATTAATGGTAGTAAAAGAATATACTTAACATAGGATGCTGGGGGAGAAAAAGTAAAAGGAGTGGAAGTTATTATTGACAATTTTGCCCATAGAATGGCATAAATAGATGGTAGCCTAAAAGAAGTTATTATATAATGATATTGACAAGAAGAAAGAATGGGGGGAATGAAGAGGAAAAGAAAAGGAGAAAGGAGGGTGATGGCAAGAAGGAGTAAAAAGAAAAACAGAAGCAAACATAAAAGAGCACACAGGGAAAGGCTATATGTATGGAGACATATTCAAATATAACAGAATGTGAGAAAATTAAGAATAAAACATCAATCATACCAATAAGTTTTAATCGAATCTCAAAAAATCTAAATCTATTAAAAGACAGTTTTAGATTGTCCAAAAATTAACATTTAACTGATTAACTGCTTAGATATGCTTGTATGAGACAAACACAAAAAACAGAGATTACAAAGAATTAAAATGAGAGGACAATAATACATGAAAGGCAATTGCAAATGAAATGAAAGCAAGGCTCATGAAACTGATATCAAATTAGGTAGAATCCAGTCCAAAATGGTTTAAAAGACATAAGAAAGAATACTTTTTAATGTCTGGGGTACAAATAAAAATTTAAAAAATTATGTAATAATATTCTAGCAAACTTCCTAAAGCAGAAGCAACAGAAGATGCACATAGAAAGACACACCAATAAAGGGAGATTTTAACTTAAGTAGCTCCTTCAAAGATGGGTCGAATGGACAAAAAACCAAGATAATGATGACAAAATAAAATACTTCTAATAGATAAATACAAATACTGAACTGTGTTAATAAATACTATATCTTCCTTTCACAGAAAACCTCAACCAATTAAAACAACAGAAACAACCCAAAGGCAGTCACTTACTATAAGACAGTAAATCTAAAAATTACTAACAAAAAATTAAAATTTTCTCTACCTACAGGAAGAAATACATTGTCAATGACTAAAGGGCAATTTCAAAGTGAAAAATGAAGGATATTTTAGAAACGAAGGTAAGAACAATATGGCATCAGAATTTTCGGGATACAGCTAAAAAAAATTAGTAAACTTTTTAAATGAAACAATTGTATCAATAAAAACTATAAAATAAGTTAAATCCTCAACTCAAAATCTAGAAAAACAGTGACTAAAGCAAAGCAAAGTAGAAGACAGTTGAATAAAGGTTAAAAAAACAGTAGTTAACTAGTTAGGAAATGGAAAATCAGTAAACTAGAAAAGCAACAAAATTGAAAAACCACTGGCTAAACTTCGAACAAATAAAAGGAAAAAAAAAAAAAAACCAGATACACAAAATTAGCAATCACAGAGTGGGACATAGTCATCAAAAGAGTTAATTTAAGCAAGTCTTAAGAGACATTCTATAACTCTATTTGAAAACCTAAATTAAATTGATATTTCAGACATACCAAAATTGATCCCAGTAAGGATAACCAATCTAAAACAGATTAATGGCAATAGAATAAATAGAGAATGTATTTAGAGTTATTCCACATAAAAGCACCAGAGTCATGTGACTTTACTGCAGTATTCTATAAAACCTTACAAGATTAAATAATATGAATGCTGTTCAAACAATTGCAGAGAATAGGAAAAGCAAAAATAAATTCCAGCTAATTTCATGAAGTAAATACATTAATCAAAACTCACCAATGAAAAAAACCTATCGGCCAATGTCTCTTGTGCATATAAATGTAAAAAACTTAAATATTAATATATAGTCCATTAGCAAATCTAAAAAATAGTACATCATGACCAAATAAGATTTATTTGAGAAATTCAGAATCACATGCTCATCTTCACATTTGAAGAAAGTATATTTGACAAAATTCAGCACCCAGTCATCTTAAATGCACTCCATCAGACAGGAATTGGGGTATATCATTTCTTATGTGACTAGATAGATAGATAAACATAAATAGCTAGAGATAGATGGCTAGAGCATACAGTTTGGAATATAAAAATAATCTCAGCCCCCAAAAAAACTAGCCCCAAAGCTAGTTTCTTACTTGACATGGAATCAATAGATATTTCCGCACTAAAGAAAAAGACAAGAATGTTCATTATCTGTACTATTTAGCATACCTTTGGAAGTATTTGCCTATTAGGTAAAGCAATTAGTAGTTTCTAAAAAAGTTCTAATTCTATTTACAGATACATGAATATATGCCTGGAAACCTCAAAAGAACTAATGGAAAAATAAAAACAATTTAATAAAGTAGCAGTTTAGAAAATTATATATGAAAACATACAAGTTACAATACAAATACAAGATAGAAAATATGAAACTGAATGTTTGGTTTACCATAATAAGAAAAAAATCTGTATGTAAACTTAAGGAAAATCCAGTATATCTGTCAAGAAACTAAGTGACATTCCTGAAAATTATGAGTAGACTTGGAGAAATGGAAAGATGCACCATGTTCTTGGGTAGTAATATCTAGCATAATAAAAATGTCAGTTCTCCCCAAGCTAATTTAAAAATAAAATGCAATCCGAATAGAAATATTATTCATTTTTTAAATATAAGTGTTGACTATGAAATTTGTTTGGAAGAATAAATATAAATAGCTAAGAAAGCACTAATACAAAAGGGTTATGAAGGGATCTGGCCATACAGGCATTAGAAAATCTAATGTAAAAACCTATATAATTAAAACCATTTGGTATTGGCTCATGCTAAGCAGACGAATGGAACAAAAAATATAAAATCCAGAAACAGAACCAATTATCTATGGAAATTTTGAATATGCTATAGGTAGCAAAACAAGGAGAAGAAAAAAAATTAAATATAAAAAAGGAATAGCCTTATAGACAAAATATTGGATTCATTCTTTATACCATATACCAAGATAAATTTGGCATGGATCAGTAGTTTAAACTTAAGAAGAGAGCCATACAAGTACTAGAAAATAAAATCATGTGTGAATTCCCCTATATTCGGAGCATGGGGAAAACTTTCATATCATTCAAACTCTATTAGTGTATGGGATAACAGTGATCTGCTGGATTATATAAAAATTGTAATACTTTGTCATAGAAAAATGACACAATTAGTAAAATTAAAATGTCAAACTACAAAAGATACTTGTAAATAAAATTACAGATTATTAGTTTTTTATTGCAGCCATAACAAATCATCACAAAGATAGTGGCTTAAAACAACACAAATTATCTTATGGTTATGAAAGTCATAATTCTGCAATGAGTTTTACTGGATCAAAATCAAGGTGTGGGCAGGTCTGCATTTCTTCTGGATGCACTAGGAAAGACTATATCTGCTTACCTTTTTCCAGCCTCTAAATGTCGCCTGCATTCCTTGGTTCACAGCCCCTTTCTCTAGCTTCAAAGTCAGCAGCCGAGCTGCTGTATGTTTCATTTTGCATTTTCAATTTTTAAAACTCTGTTATAATAGCTTCTGGTATCTTTCTAAAATAATGAATGTGACTACCTATTTTTCTAAACCAAGTTTCCAAAGTTTCATCTACAAGTAAAGCACAGTGCTTAGAAATATAGCATGGACTTTGTGGTGGTATTTGCATAATTTTTCTGCCTTGTGTCCACATAGCTCAGATCAAGGCCTAGCAATGAGGAAAAACATTACCCCGCAGTTAGTTACATAATTCTTATCTCATTATTTTATTTCACTCACAAGTAATATTTTGAATTTTTGAAAGGAAATGAACTAGCCAAATTATTTTGTCTTTTCTCTTTATGAATGAGATTTCTGAATATTTTGGCTGATGTTACAGTTTTTAGTAGTTGGAATGTGGAACGAACCTTCTAAAGTTTATAACAATATATAAAAACATAATTAAAAAATTCAATAATCATCTTTCTGTCTTGCTGAACCCCTTAATTTGATTTGACTGAAGGAAATTTTTCTACCTTGCTGGCCATAGATTGTTTTCCTTTTCATCATCTTCATTTTGTACAATTCAATTATTTGTTCTGCATTTCAGAATTAATTATTGAAATAATTTTATTTTTTAGTGAACTGCAGAGCAGTCAATTACTCTGTACAGTCAGTCAGGTTAAGACACACATCAATTCATATCTTTGTCTATTGCTTTCATTGTTGGTATTGTTCTCAATCTGCCTTTGCAAATAAATGCCCAGCCATGAAACAACTACGGGATTCTCAAGTACATGCTATGCAACAGTGTTTCCTCTTTGAACTCCCTCTTTGCACTGAGTAGCAATCCTGAGACTAGTAAAATGGACCATTTTGATTTTTTTTTGCAAAAATAAAATATATGAGTACTTTAATAAAAAAATTTTCTCCATTGCTCAGAAGTTGTTGACTTTGTGTGGCCACCCAATGCTTCTGTTACTTCATAACTACTTAGAATTTTACATATCAGGCTGTGCAATAGCTACCTTGTATGGATATCAAAGAACTAACTAAAATATGATTATATAGACACATATAATAAATTATTTTTTTTAGTGAGGTATTCCACCGAACTTTAGAATTGGGAATAATAGGAATTGGTTTTGAAGGTTGAAAGGTAAGATCAACACATAATTAATCAGAGTAGAATGTGCAAAGTAAAATTAGAAAAAGATTTAATAGTTTGCTTTTGCATAATTTAATTTATCAAATTATTTAAACAAAGAAGAGGTTTATTATAGGGCGGTGCAGTGGTTGGAGATTTTTCAGCTAGGAATTTAAAAGGGATAGACATATAGACTGAAGTCTGTTCTTCAAGGAAGTCCATGGTCGAGGGAAACTTTCGTAAATGCACTTTCTGCATTCTGTATCCTTGGCAAAGCCAACATATGTGTTGCAGAATGAAGGAGATTATAGACACTGAACTTTAGTATTCTGTCCTGTTTTGAGATGACTACAACAGCCTTTCTTATCAGGATCCACTAAGATTGTACTTTTAAAGTTTTTTCCTTTTAAGGATTACATGTTTATTTTCATTTAATGTTGTTTCCCATTTGATTTTTACAGGGGTTTAATTTGCTCTTCTGACACACATTAACATTGTGATACCTAGGAAAGTTATATTTCTCATTGTAAATTTTAAAATTTCTTTCTGGGTATGACTTAGCTTTGTACTTAGCTAGACCACAAAGTTATTTATGTTAATGTTGCACATTTGATTATTCCTACGATGATTTTTCTCTTCAAAGTTAATAAATGATCATTCTTCTTTGATACCACTCTCTCTTGAATTGCTGAAGTGAACCCCTAAGACGTGGATAAACTTTAGATGTGCTGATAAAGTTAAGACTTTAGACTTTGTTAAACTGACCATTTAGTCAATAAAAATTCATTGAGTGCCTGGTGTAGGTATTATACTGTTTTATGTGCGTGGGATATATCAGAGAACAAAACAGACAAAATTTCTAACCTCAGATTCTAGCTCAGACTCTAGGGGTAATTTATGGCCATCTGTGAGGTATCTTCCTGGCCTTTGCTCTACCTAGCATGCTCAAATTTAATTAATATCTCAATCTTACACAAGTAAGTAACATCTGTACCTAGATAAGGAGGAAGTATATCCTTTCTATCTCATCTTAAGAAACACCTTATTAGAAGGCACTTAAAACATTGTTTCTCACAGAATTTGCAGTTTTCTCTTTCTCAAACATTTTTTCTTAGAAATTCAAATTCCCTTCTCGTACATTCTGCATCATTATCTCTTTATAATCAGAGCCATCATCTCTCTACAGGATTAAATACTCAGCTGTGAAAGCATTGTTAAATTCTTTTGCTCCATCTATTTTAGTGATAACTTGGCTTCTTCGCACAGCATTAGTCTTCTAAATCTCATTTTGGACTTTTCTGTAAAGAGAAGAAAGCACAACTTTTAATGGAAAACAAATTAGTTATTAGGTTTTTACACACATAGAGAACTCTTTCTAAAGCCAGGAACTGTTAGATCCGTGCACTCAGACTTGCTTGAATGTGAGGTATCAGTCTCTTAAATGGTAGCAGCAAGTAATTCTATCAAAAGTGTTCTCAGTTCAGACTTCCACATGAGCTTAAAATCCTTTATAAAGCCGGTAATTTGCTATTGTATTACACATTTTAGAATGGAGACATGTGGATTAAACATATTTTAAATAAAGTCTAAAGTTGGGTAATTGACTGCATATTTATCCATGTATTTACGAAGTAATCCCAGAAAAGTGGCAATATGGTTTTCTTTTCATGTTAGTCTCAGCTTCTTTTTCTTCCATCTGTTTCTTATGTGTTGAAGTTCAGAATTCTGTCTCTAGTGATCCTATATAATTTAAGATTTGGAAGTCACTCATAGGCCCATGACTCCCAACTCTCTAGCCTGTATCAGATGGACTAAATTAACTACTTATTGGATAGTTTCACTCAGCATTTTTGTTATATTCCTAACTGGACATTTCCATAAGCACCTGAAACTCAATATGAATAAGCCTGAATTCAGTAGCTCCTTCTAAATATGTATACTCCTATTTTGGTATCTTCCATCCCAGTTCATATTTTTACTATCCATCACATCACCAATTTGGAGTCATACTTACTTCCCCATCATTCTCAGCCTCATGGCCAATTTCAAGTCCTACCTATTCTTTCCCTGAAGTCTTTATTCAGTCTTCTCTATCTTCCACATCGTTGCTATCATCAGCCTCGTTCTAGCCCTTATCATCTGTCCCCTGGATCATTACAGTAATCTCTTAATTCAATGCTACTTGGGTGGCTGATAGACTGTAACATGACCTCACAGTCTGCCTCCTTCTGCTTAAAATCTATCCTGTTAGACCTAAAACCATAAAAACCCTAGAAGAAAACCTAGGCAATACCATTCAGGACATAGGCATGGGCAAGGACTTCATGTTTAAAACACCAAAAGCAATGGCAACAAAAGCCAAAATTGATAAATGGGATCTAATTAAACTAAAGAGCTTCTGCACAGCAAAAGAAACTACCATCAGAGTGAACAGGCAACCTACAGAATGGGAGACAATTTTTGCAATCTACTCATCTGACAACGGGCTCATATCCAGAATCTACAAAGAACTTAAAGAAATTTACAAGAAAAAAACAACCCCATCAAAAAGTGGGCAAAGGATATGAACAGATACTTCTCAAAAGAAGACATTTATGCAACCAACAGACACATGAAAAAATGCTCATCATCACTGGCCATCAGAAATGCAAATCAAAACCACAATGAGATACCATCTCACACCAGTTAGAATGGCGATCATTAAAAAGTCAGGGAACAACAGGTGCTGGAGAGGATGTGGGGCAATAGGAACACTTTTACACTGTTGGTGGGAGTGTAAATTAGTTCAACCATTGTGGAAGGCAGTGTGGCGATTCCTCAAGGATCTAGAACTAGAAATACCATTTGACCCAGCCATCCCATTACTGGGTATATACCCAAAGGATTATAAGTCATGCTGCTATGAAGACACATGCACACGTATGTTTGTTGCGGCACTATTCACAATAGCAAAGACTTGGAACCAACCTAAATGTCCATCAATGATAGACTAGATTAAGAAAATGTGGCACATATACATCATGGAATACTATGCAGCCATAAAAAACCGTGAGTTCATGTCCTTTGTAGGGACATAGATGAAGCTGGAAACCATCATTCTCAGCAAACTATCTCAGGGACAGAAAAACAAACACCGCGTGTTTTCACTCATAGGTGGGAATTGAACAATGAGAACACATGGACACAGGAAGGGGAACATCACACACTGGGGCCTGTTGTGGGGTGGGGGGAGGAGGGAGGGATAGCATTAGGAGATATACCTAATGTAAATGACGAGTTAATGGGTGCAGCACACCAACCTGGCACATGTATACCTCTGTAACAAACCTGCACGTTATGCACATGTACCCTAGAACTTAAAGTATAATAATAAAAAAAAATCTATCAATGGTACTCAATCAGTACAGAATCAAGTCCTAGCTTTTCTTCATGTCATGAAAGATCCTCTGTTATCTTTTACTTTCTTCAGCCCATCACTACTAATTGCTTATGTGCCATGTCTTCTTTACACCTCTTAAGTCTTTGCTCATGCGTGTGTTTCCTCTAACAGGAAACCTTCCCTGAACACCCAGACTGGTTTTGTTGTATCTCCTCTGTCTTCCTATTCTCAAAATTTATGCCTAATACTACATATGCACTACTGGCACATCACTATTTATGTCTATCTCCCTCAAGAGAAGGTGAGTTCTTTCAGACAAGAACTGTCTCCTATTCATCGTTGTTAAGAGTTCCTATGTCAGAGTAGACAACACAAGTGTGTTCAGTTAACTTAACAAGTGTGTTAAGTTAATATTCAAGAGTCTTAGGTTTGAGTTCTATCTGTGTATTAGGCATAAATGTTTCGTTGGGTAGATTTGCTATTTTAATTTTCATGTAGGAGTGTACCCAAACTCAAAGACAAGGGATCAGACTCAGTGATTTATATTTTGAGGATTCTGTATACACTGTAAAAGTATAAAAATGTTTCCATTTACATTTTTTCTGCAGGCCTCTCCTAATCCCTTGGACTTGTAGAACCATTTAGAAGGTGGAAAAATCTTCAGTTATTGTTATAGAAGCTTTCTATTATATTAACTCTGTTTTTCAGTATTGCTTTCCCATAAAGAGTTCATCTTATATGTACATTCCATTCAAGAAAATAATGAATTATTAATGAAATTCCTTTTCAAATGAACATTGCAGATATTTGGATAAGCTTGAAAAATATTGGATATTTTATAGACCTTTTTGTTTTGAAAGCCGCACAAGTACTAAACCTATTTCAGACTTTTAGTAGAAATTATAGTAGTTTCAGGAACAGTAAAATACATACCTATAAAATCAAATGCTTTCACATAGATATATAAAAATTGTGTAAGTGACAGGCCAATTAAGAGTATGAATATGTTGAGACTGATGCGACAGACCAGTCCCTTCTGCCCTCATCTACCTCCACCACATACACTCAGAGACACGCTTCACCTTCCTTCGCTACTGGTGACCACCCAGACACAGTCATGGTTACCTAAGGGTAATTTAGTAACACGACACACTCAAGTACTCTGGGTCATACACAGTGTGAGATCATTATTCATTACCCACATACATTAAATTTTTAAAGCACTCCTTGGATTTGATCCAAGAATTATCTCATCAACACTTAACACTCCAGCCACAGAATGAAGGGGCAGGAGGGTGAAATATCACACTGAAATCTGAACCAGACGAGAGACTGAATTGAGACACAGAGGAAGAAAGGGTTTCATAGCTACCCACTGGCCGTAATTAGCCTCCCAATCTACACATTTGGCAGGTCCTTATGTGCTTCGGAAGCCTTGCCAATGGACAAATACACATATCTCCACAAAGTACTTGCAGCCTGTGATTGTTACCAGCAACAGAATTTCAGAAGGGTGATCATGAAAGGAGAAGGGAATGAAAGGAAGTCCTGTGAGAAAATACCCACAGCTGCTTGAGAGAAAATGGGAAGAGGTGAAGAATGTAGTGTGCCTGGTTGCCAACACTACGCAGCTGCAATTTTCTAAGAAGGAAAATAGGAAGGCTTCTTTTAAAGCCTTTCAAGATTTAGAGATCTGCTACGAAGGCAATTTACCTTAGATATTTAGCTATAAAAATATAGCCAATGGGAGAGAAGCAAAACTTTTGGCATGCTCCAAGCACAAAATGTGTTGCCTTTTCTTTAAATATTCTCCTTCAAATGATACAGACTTTTCAGTTAAAATGCTCTAAGTCAATGGGAAAAAATTACTTATGTATGAGGAAGAGTTTTGAAAGATGGTCTAAGTTGTTATGACTGGTATTCTTTTAATTCTTTTATGACTTTCAAGAATGTACTAACATTTTTATGACTTTTAGGAATATTTATTAACTGTCGGTGACTGAGAACTGAGGATAAAATGATAAAAAAGATGACCCAGTCTTGATAACTTTTGTATTCCACTGAGGATTATAGAAAAAAATCACAATAAATTGTTAAGATACAATAAACTGTTGTTCATCGTAGGGAGGTAATATGTGTTATGAAAGACATAGCAGGAAATTCTAAGTCTAAGGACTAGGGGAAGTTACAGCAAGTACATTTTTTTTCTAAAATATGGAGGGTGAGTATGAGTCACCCAGTAAAATACAAGATTAAATTTTTGGTTTTGCTTTTTGTTTCTTATCTGTTTATAGGTAACTGGCTAGAGGCAAAAGGAAAGAAAAGATGGGTAGGGGAGAAAAGAAGAGAGAGAGAGAGTTTGCCATGTTGAAAGTATAGGTGGCAAGGTGGGGAGTAGATGACGTGAGTCTGGAGAGGAAGTCAGAGAAGCTGTGCAGGTCAGGAAAGCCCTCAGAAGAACAGTGACTATGTTATTTCTCACATAAGCTGGGATACTTTTGAGAAAGACAGGAGGCGCTATTAATAATTATGCCTGGACATGAGCATAAATGGCGACATATGGTGATTCTGTTTTAAAAGTACAGAGAATTTTAAAGAAAAGGATGACATTCTGATACTAGCCTTTATAAAAATTCAACTTTAATAGAGAATGGTTTGGAAGGAAAGAAAGATGGGAAAAGGGAGACCAGCTGGAAAGGTTTAGATGACCTGGAATGACTGACGATCATGACCTGCACTAAAGCAGTTTTGGCAATTTGGAGTTAAATGGATACACCTAGATTTAGAGGAAAAAGAATCAGTAAGACTAATTGGAATAGATGGGGTAAAGGGATTGTGTTGAAGAAGAGACAGAGGCCCGGGACCATTCTTAAGTTATGACTTAAGCAGCTGAGGGGGTATAGTGATGAGTTTTAGTGAGGTTAGAAACATCGGATGAGAATCCTGATTTGGGGAGGTAAGGATAGAAGATGTTCAGTTTTTATCATACTGAGTTTGAGAGGGCTGGAAAATCTTAAAGAATAAATTCTGAGTAGATAAATTTATATTAGGAGATATAAAACTGGTGGTCATTGACAGATACAGTAGGTGGAAAAGAATACTTTTTTAAAGATAAGACTGTCAAGGAGGTAAAAGGGCCTTGGGCCAAGACTTGATGTTCTCAAAAGCTATGGCGAGAATGTTTGTTTTCCCCAAAATTTGTATGTTGAAATCCTAACTCTCAAGGTGATGGTATTAGGAGGTGTGACTTTGGGGTGGTAATTAGGTCATGAAGATAGAGCTCTCATGAATAGAATTAGCACCCTTAAGAAAGAGACACCACAGATCTAGCTAGCCTCTTCCATCATGGGAGAGCAAAGCAAGAAAGTGCTATTTAGAAACCAGAAAGCAGGCTTTCTCCAAACATCAAAGCTGCCTTAATCATGGTCTTCTCAGCTTCTAGAACTGTGACAAATAAATTTCTGTTTATAAGCCTCCCAGACTGTGGTATTTTGTTACAGCAGCCTGGATGGACTAAAACATTCAACATATAATTGGGTATAAGAAGCAAAATTGGCAAAGGAAGTTGAGAAAGGGCAACCAAAGAGATAGGAGAGCTCAAACTTCTAAATGAGACATCAAGTAAAATAAGGATACACGAATACAATAAATTCAGTCACAAATAGGTTATTCAGGCTGCCATCTTTTTCTCGTTTTCTTTTTTGTTATACAGACTGCTTCGTTTATCTTTTGCATTGATTTGTCAGAAATTTATTGTGATTTTAATTATTTTAATGATATCATTATGGGCAAATGTGCATAATGCCCAATTATATAATTAAATTACAAATAAAAATAATTTAAAACCCATTTTGTAAGAAACGATTATAACTTTTCTTGGCCTGCATTTTTTTTCTTTTGCTTATCTTCATTTATTCAACCTAGCACTGCAAATCCTATATATATGTGTGTGTATATATGTATATACATGCAACATATATACATATTAAATTATACATCTATATGTATACTAAATTACTGTCAACATTTCTGTTTTCTCATTTGTACTGTTTTGATAGCATGGTGACAGTTATTTAGGAATTGGTTCAAACCCCCTCTCAAAAATAGTAATTTCATTTCCTTTGCCTTCTGGAAGCTCATAGATCTGGATATAAATACTAGCTCCATCTTATATTAATAGTGTGAGCTGAAGAAACTGGATAAATTCCATGTGGTGTTTTGTAAAACTGGAACGTTTCTGACTCAAGCGAGTGTTTATTTTCTCCCTTCACCTTATTTGTGATCTTTAGCTCGCTTTCATATTCAGTGTCAGTCTGTTTCCACTGTGACTCCTCAGTTCTTGGGCTTGTTCTTGTTTGAGTCATCTGACCACATAGAAATCTTTGGAAGAAAAAACTATTGTGTTGTTTCATTTTCCAAAACCTTGTAAATCTGAGGATGTCTTATAATAAAATAAAATCGTCAGGGTGTAATTCTCTCCTCTGTCAAATCTTTGAAGACAATTTTTCATTGCATTGTGAAATGTTTATTGTCATGAAGAAGAAATATGAGACTGATTAGATTTTACTTCTTTGAAAGTAACCTCTTTTCTTCCTTCTGGATGCTAGAAAAATTCTTTAATCTTGAAATTTAATAATTTTTTCTGGGGGCATTTGTGTATGTGTGTATGCAATTGAACTTAATACACTGGTTTTGCTTGAACATTTTGGCAATCTCTAGGGCTCTCAAATCAGCTCTTTTTGTGATTAAGAAAGTTCTTTGTGCCCATACAGTGGATTGTTGTTTCTAAGCTATTTGCATTGTTTTTCAGCATCTCTATATTTTGTAACCTGGACTTTTATGATATGTCTTCTATTATTTCATATTTTGTTGTTTTCTATTTCTTTATGTAATTTGTTCTCATCTTGGTGGTCTTTCAAAAGTTTTCTTTATAAACACTTATTCTGAACTATTGTGATTATTAGTATTCTCAAAGTACATTTAATTTCACCTTTTTTTTCATTAATCTTTGTAGTAAAGACTAGAAGAAGAAAGTTTAGGGAGTTCTTGCCTCATGGCTTCTACTTTTTTTTTTTTTCTGTGAAGTAGGAAACAAGATACCTGCTGAGAGTGAAGGCAGGCAAGCACAAATAGAAGATTTAAGATTAGAGAAGTAATGGCATAATTCTAGAGGAAAATGCAAAGGGAATTAACCAAGAAAAGAAAAGGAAGAGCTGAGCAAAACAATAATTGGCTAAAACTGAGAACCATACATTTGTGATTTCTGCCATCAGGGAACATAAAATCCAGTTGGGAAATATGAAAAGTACTCCAACCATTACAACCCAAACAAGTTACAGTGGTTCATGATTGTGAATAAATAGACAGACAGATTTATGACTCAGACATTTTTCCTTTTTGATAATAATCAGACATTCTCATATAAGAAACATTTTATTATTTCATTAAAAAAATCTAAATAATGTGCATAATCACATCTCCCTTACCAGCCTATCCATTTTCTGACAAGTTTCCTTGTAAATTTATCACCGATATTAGAATCAGAAATATCTCTACTTAATTTCTTATGCAATTTTAAAAGTGTTGATGCAGAATTAATTTCTTTCCAGCATCCTGACTACCTGTAATTTCTAATTTAAAAATTTAGGCTTAAATAAATAAAAAGAAAATAACTTCCTAAATATGCGTTTTTTTCAAGTAACACCCCATATATTTGAAGCTGTATTTACCTCTTAATCTGAGGTTTTTAGTTTATATCTAAAAAATATTTCATAGACAAAGTAACTATATATTTGGATGTTAAATTGTGGATTATACTAATTTATACTGAAATAAGAAAGATTACAAGATTGCACTGTAAAAATTGCACTCTACCAAATATATCTTATAGAGGTAAATTGTTGGGGTAGTTATATAAAATAATGCAGTGTTAATCTCTTGATGCCTTTTAGGTATATTTACAGATTACCAGCAAGCATGAAAAGAAGATCTATCTAATATTTTGTCTTATTGCATAGTAACTCAAGGCAATAGTAAAGAAGTTGAAGATTTTCTGAGTTCTAGAGGTCAAACACCTGGAAATGAAGAAGCAGAAAGGAATACCACAAAGATGAGAAATTTTTACAAGAATGAATGGCACCATAAATTTAAGTCTAAAATTGTAGCTGTTCTGAGATATGCCCAATGTACCAAGTAACAACTAGTCAAAAAGAAGTTGTTATTTTCACCACAATTCCCCCAAACAAGTATCACAATGTTTAAGGAAACTATAAAAATATTCTTACATTTTTCCAATGCCCTGCATTCATGCCATCTGTATTAGTCTGCTCGAGATGCTGTAACAGCAATATACCACAGACTGGATAGCTTAAGCAACAGGCATGCATTTTCTCACAATTCTGGAGGCTATAGAAGTCCATGATCAAGGTGCCAGCCAATTCAGTTTCTGGCGAGGGCTCTCTTTCTGGCTTGTAGACAGCTGCCATCTCACTATGTCCTTGGATGGCCTTTCTGCCATTCATGCCCATAGAGGAGATCCCTTAGTTGTCTTTTCTTTTTCCTTTCTTTTCTTTTCTTCTTTCTTTCTTTCTTTTCTCTTCTTTTTTTTTTTTTTTTTTTTTTTTGAGATGCACTTTTGCTCTTGTTGCCCAGGCTAGTGCAATGGTACGATCTCAGCTCACTGCAACCTCCACCTCCTGGGTTCAAGTAATTCTCCTGACTCAGCCTCCTGAATAGCTGGGATTACAGGCATGTGTCACCATGCAGGCTAATTTTTGTATTTTTAGTAGAGACCCCCGGAGTTTCACCAGTCTGGTCTTGAACTCATTACCTCAGGTGATCCACCTGCCTTGGCTTCCCAAAGTGCTGGGATTACAGGCGTGAGCCCCTGCGCCCGGGCTAGTTGTCTTTTCTTATGAGGTCACTAATCCTATCAGATCAAAGCCCCACTCTTACGACCTGATTGAATCTTGAGTACTTCCTTAGAGGCCCCATTTCCAAATAGAATCACATTGGTGTCAGAACTTTAATATATGAATTTGGGAGAAACAAATTTTGTCCATAACACCATACATGGGGTGGAATTACTGGAAAAACTTTTTAGCTTTACTTAAAAGGGGCCACCACTGTGGAGGTATTTAAGTAGATTCTGACTAGTTTAAAAGAGTCATGGCCGAAGGTAGCTTTAGGCCTTTTCCAGTCCTCAAAACCTCTTGGTAACTGACTTGATTCTAAGCTTTACCCCCACCTCTTCGCCTGATCAGTCTTGGAGGTGGAGGAGGGTAGAAAATTGAAGATCACACAGTGCAAGGTGCTCACCCTCATCTTCTTAAATGACCAAAGACTGTCTGCTAGGCATGCTAAAAAGCTAGTTCACAAAATCTGAAGCCCTTTCCCTGAAATATTAGTTACTGTTTAAGTTAGAATAAAAGGACTTTATGTGAAGGACTCAAGTCTTTGACTAAGTATCCAGCCTATTCAGGTTCCCTGGACCATGCAGCAGGTTTTCTTTCCTAAGGCGACCTTGCCTAGATCATATATGCTTAAAATACTTAACTTTGCTATTACCTTATGCATTTTCTTCCTGAATGCTATTGTGAATAATTATCCTGCATTTGTCAGCATATCTACATTTCTGTTTCAAAATTTATCTAAAATAATTTTAGAAAAATTGCCTTCAACAATGGATCAATCATTACAACTTAATCTTTACCAATATTACTAGAACATTAGAATAATTATCCTAATATTCTACTTACCCCATTAATTGAATAGCAGTCTTGCTTTTGAATGCTTGCAGTTACATTTCTGAGAAAATTTTCTATTCACGCTTTTTATAGATGAATAGGTAATTTACTGGACTGTTGTATGTTTTCTTGTGTTTAATTTAAGGCAAAACATGTTCCCATAATGGACTACTGCAAAGGAATTGTGTTAAAAGCAAAGTATCTAATGACCTTTCCAATGCCTATGCAACAACTCACTATTAAAACATTTGTCCAGAGTACTAAAATGACATACAGAGTGATGTTCATTGCACTGGACTAAAAAGCCCTGCCTGTTGTTTTTCTGGAAACTCTTTGTTTTGTCTCAATGCATGCTTGGATTTGCTCCCTGATATAATTTCTATTCCGTAAGCCCAGGCCTCCTAGATATACCATCCACGATGTGCCCACTTTTTGTCTTATATACATCAAACAACTCAGGAATCACTGGAGTATATTATTTTTAAAAACAGGTCTGGTACTTTCTTGGCTCTTTTCTAAATGTTATTATTGGAATTTTTACAATTTTATGGAATTCAATGGGACCCTACAATTTCCTTGAGTGTAGGATTTCTTCTTTCCTGTATTTTTATGCCACAAAGCTGAATTTCAAAGAGAAACACTAGAAACACTCTTCTTTCTACAAGGAATAAAAGGCCTCAGCAAATTCCTAATCTAATTAACGTCTTTAACAACTTAGACAATAAATTGACTGCAACTGCTCTGGAAGTTCTGTGCCACCTTGTTAAGCTGCTTTCCAAGATGCTATAAATCAAAAGAGAAACGCTAAGGTCATTGCATATGTTTGTTGCTTGTTCCAATGTGAAAGGCTGATTGCTTTACCAACTGCTCATTTAGGCTGGATATTTTGTTAGACTTGTTTAGCATTTCAGTTTTGGAAAAGTGGCCGCTGTGAATACACATTATATTTTGGCTCCAGTTTCTTAGGCCAAAGTCTAATAACCTGGTTACTTCATTTATTATCAATTATGTATATTTTTCAAAGAGAATAATGAGCAAATTAAAATTTATGAAGAAGGTTATACAATACCCTTTAACATTTCACTTGAACTTTCGTCACACTATTGAAATTCATAATTTCTTTCTTATGAATTTCCATGGGATATGATTCACTATGTGGTTAT
This sequence comes from Gorilla gorilla gorilla, assembly GCF_029281585.2. NCBI lineage: Eukaryota > Metazoa > Chordata > Mammalia > Primates > Hominidae > Gorilla > Gorilla gorilla. Next base: position 26,992,204 of record NC_073230.2, read on the forward strand.
GATAATGACATTTCTCCAAAAGCACTGGGTTATCACTTGTGTTCAGATAAGCCAATGTTTTATACCTTTATTTCAAACTGAACCTTATGTATAACTGAAATACAGATAGAAAGGCAAATATTAGTTAATAATTTGAATATAAACTTCCATTTGAACACACTCCATCTTTTAGATATCAGTATTGTGATGACCTTAACTGAATGAGGGTTTTTTTGTCCCTAGTGTAGTTCATTTGTAGAGTGTCTATATGGTCCACAGTATATCCATGGCATGATCCTGGGATTTTAAACCAATGTATTTTATTTTGTTTTGTTATTTTTTTTTTAGCTAGTATCTTTTGTGAGCCTCAAATTAAGAGGTTACTTATAAAAAGATCATGACCTGGTATAAAAGAACAAAAGGACAAATTATTTTAATGTGTAATCTAGAAAAAAGTCTTTATTATTGTCATGCGATATTCAATCATCTAGTAACTTAACCAAAATAGAATAATAAATTGTTTTGCATTGTGTTCATAAAATAACAAAGAAAAGGGTTCTGGTCTATTCACACAAAATGGGAAATAATAGAAATTTAAATTCTATCTCATTAGTAATATACAAAGTGTGAAATTACAGAAATAGATAAATAATAAAATGCAACTAAAGTTGGTGACTTCATGTACTCTTCATGGTATTGACAAGGAGCATGATATTTGAGGAACTAATTTTACAATGTATCTATACAACCAATACCATAATCCATTAGTCCGGTATCTGGCTATCTATCCCAAGAAAATAACAAAGACTTTTAGAAAAGCACTGTAGTTATTCTGTGCATAACGAAGTTTCAGTCAATGACTGACTACATATATGATGGTTGTCCTGTAAGATTATTATATGGCTTTTTTTAAGTTGAACAATACAGGTGCAGTTTGTTACACAGGTAAACTTATGTCATGAGGGTTTATTGTAACATTATTTCATCATTCAAGTACTAAGCCTAGTACCCATTAGTTTTTTTTTCCTCATCCTTTCCCTATTTCCACCCTCCACCCTCTAAAAGGCCCCAGTGTGTGTTGTTCCCCTCTATGTGTCCATGTGTTCTCATCATTTAGCTCCCATTTATAAGTGTGAACATGCAGTATTTGGTTTCCAGTTCCTGTGTTAGTTTGCTAAGGATAATGACCTCCAACTAGAAAAAAAACGTTTAAAAATTCATATGAAACCAAAAAGAGCCTGAATAGCCAAGGCAATCCTAAGCAAAAAGAAAAAAGCTAGAGGCATCATGCTACCCGGCTTCAAACTATTCTACAGGGCTACAGTAACCAAAATAGAAATGGTAATGGTACAAAAACAGACACATAGACCAATGAAACAGAATAGAGAACCCAGAAATAAGACCATGTGCAGTCTTATTTTTGAGAAACCTGACAAAAACAAGCAATGGGCAATATTGAATATCGAAACTCCCCATTCAATAAATGGTGCTGGGATAACTGGTTAGCCATATGCAGAAATTAAAACTGGACCCTTTCCTTAGACAATATACAAAAATTAACTCAAGATGGAATAAAGACTTAAATATAAAATTGTATGGTATTTTTACTGTAAACTTTTCTATGTTTAGATACACAAATACTTAACCATTGGGTTACAATTGCCCATATATTCAGTACAGTAATGGGCTGTACAGCTTTGTACCCTAGGAGCAATAGGCTATACCATATATTCTAGTTGTAGTAGGCTCTCCCATCTAGGTTTGTGTAAGTACACTATGATGTTTGCACAATGACAAGATCACCTAACAATACATTTCTCAGAAGGTAACCCTGTTGTTTAGTGATATCTGTAACTGCCAAAAACTGAAAACACAAAAGCATTCAGTGATAACCAAATGGTTGTTTTTGTTTGTTTGTTTGTTTGTTTTGAGACAGTCTTACTCTGTCACCCAGGCTGGAGTGCAGTGGTATGATCTCGGCTCACTGCAACCTCCACCTCCCAAGTTCAAACGATTCTCCTGCTCAGCCTCTCCAGTAGCTAGGATTACAGGCAGCCGCCACCATGCCTGGCTATTTTTTTGTGTACTTAGTAGAGACGGGGTTTCTCCATCTTGGCCAGGCTGGTTTCGAACTCCTGACCTCAGGTGATCTACTGGCCCTAGCCTCCCCAAGTGCTGGGATTACAGGCGTGAGCCACCGCTCCCAGCATACCAAGTGATTGTTTAAATTACGATACATCAACCACATGTATATTACTCAACCATTAAAGTGATGGTTATTATTATATATTGACATGAAAAAAGGCTTATGAACTAATGTTAGGGAACAAAAAAACAGGATAAAAATTTTGTGCACACTATACAGATATTTAAAAATATGCATCTGACAAAGATAGGGAGTAATACTCCAAAATCATGGTAGCTGCTATTTTGGGGCAGCATTTTATGGATATTTTTCCTTTTCTCCTTTCCAAACTTTTTCTCTGATGTGGTTATATTACCATTATTTTTATAATAATTATTAAAAACTCAAACCTAGTAATTTTTAACCTATTATTTGTGAATTGTAAACAAAATCCCAATGAAAATAGCTATTTAGGAGAACAGCCTCTGTCCAGCTCCCCAATATTTTGTAAGAATGCCTTTATTTCTAAACTTTTTTGATGAGAGAGGAAAAAAAATCAAAGATAAATGAGGCAAAACCTACCAGTCACTGGGAAAGGTTGATGTGCTGTGAGAATTGTTAGTAACTGCAGGAGTTCTTACAGATTGACTCAACTCTATCTATTTCCACACATTTGTGATGGAAGCTAGAAAATGTTTTGTAAAAATATATTTTCATAAAATGGCTTATAGAATATGGACCAAAGCTTCTGAAAAGTCTGATGTTTGAAATGGTGGGTAAGTCAGCTGAGAGGAAGGCTGTGAAAGACCACAGCTGGTTGTTTTTTTGTTTGTTTATTTTTTTCAGAGTAATTTCACAACCCTTCCAAATTAGCATCTGCCTTTTTGGGAGTTAGACCTGAGAGATAGAAACTTCAAAGTCTGCGATATTTAAATGAGCTTCTTGTTTGCTGATAAGTTTTGATGTAGCTTTATTTCTAAATTGAAGGTTACCAGATATCTGCAGTTTTGGGAGCAAGCCTGGGATTTGCTCTTGCTTTCCCAGCTGCATTGTATCACTAGTTTGGAGGAACAACTTGAGAAATTTAGCCACTCCTGGGGGAATAAGGGATTAAGTTTGACTTTCTTTATGGAATCAACATTTGGTTGAATATTTTTTTCTATGTATTCATACATAACCACATAGACAAACAAATTGAATAATGACTGAATGTCATTTTGTTCTTCTTATGAACTCTAATATTTCACTTTCTTATATTTTCTGTATATAAGAATGGGAAAGCTTGAAATACGGTTTTTCATCATGTGTTTGAGGGTAAGATAGATGATGTATAAGGGTAAGATGTGACTATATCATTCTTCGAAGTGTACTGTACTTCATTTCTTTACCAAACGAGATCAACTGAAGTGGTCTGTTTCAAAGAGACCCCCTCTCCCCTCTAAACTGGAGGGCATATGCTTTTGTGAAAATGTGTATATGTTTACATAGAATGAATTTGGCTTTGTAAATCAGATCAATCAAAGAAGTTCTCTAGTTTCCCAACTTGGATAAATACTACTTCTAGGGTAGTTGAAAGTTTAGAGGTGAATTATTAAGATCCCCTAAGAACTAGAGAAGCACTGTGGTCAGCTCCATCCTAGGTTGACGTCAGCAGTGTCCAGCAGCAGTTAGTGATAAAAGACAACCTCCCTTACTGGGAGCAGCTAGGGAAACTGCATCTGAATTAAAAGTCATCTGTAAGAACTGAATTAGGTCAAAAGTGTTTTGTTTTGTTTTTAGTTTTTAACTAAAACTACCCTAAGGAATTTACTCGGGTGTATTACAAAACTACGTCTGCTGAGAACTTTACTAGAGTTTTTGCCTGTGTTTTTCTATGGTTTTTGCAACAAATGACTTCTCTGGTCATTTGGACACAATCAATTAATTTGTGATTTCCTTTTCCTCATTGTTATCTTTACTGCTACAGATACCATTAGTAGTCACAAATTTGTCCAACTCATTAATCTCTCCTAACTTCTTCAAAAGCAGTAATTGCTCTGAAAGAAACTTCTCTAAGCTCTTCTTATAGCATTAAGTGTGTAGAGCCTGTTTTGTTTTCTCTAGTAGTCTTTTTATTAATTTCAAATTTTTATTTTAATGGCACTTAATTCCTTATTTATGCTAACTTTCTGTATCTAGTGATTTACGTGATTAAAAATCATCTAGTTACACTAATCTCTCTTGCTACTCTTCAGGCTATATTACCAATAAAAACCTCGTAGAGTTTTAATTACTTTCCTACAAGAAAAGGTAAGAGAAAAAAGGCTTTGTTTTCTCTTGCTTCCATTAGTGTGTTCAGTGATTTACCTCAAAGATGGGGGCTTTGTCATGAAATCTTTGCCAAGGTGTACGTCCAAAATGGTGTTTCCTAGGTTTTCTTTTAGAGTTTTTACAGTTTCAGGATTTGCATTTGTCTTCTTTTATCTTGAGTTGATTTTTATATGTAGTGAAAGGAAGGGGTCGAGTTTCCATCTTCTGCATATGGCTAGCCAGTTATTCTTGCACCATTTATTGATAGGAGTACTTTCCCCATTGCTTGTTATTGTCAACTTTGTAGAGGAGCTGATGTGATCTTCTCATGTAACTGTAGGTGTGTGGCTTTATTTCTGATCCCCTAACCTATTCCATGAGCTATTGCAACAAAAACAAAAATTGACAAGAGGGACACTTGCATGGGGCCTGTAACCCCTTTGTTTTGGCCAATTTCTCCCATTTGGAATGGGAGCATTTATCCAATGCCTGTACCCCCATTGTATCTTGGAAGTAACTAACTTACTTTTGATTTTACAGGCTTACAGGCAGAGGGACTTGTCTCAGATGAGACTTTGAACTTGAACTTTTGAGTTAATGCTGAAATGAGTTAAGATTTTGGGGAACTATTAGGAAGGCATGATTGGTTTTGAAATGTAAAAAGAACACGTGATTTGGGAGCAACCCGGGGTATAATGATATGGTTTGGCTCTGTGTCTCCACCCAAATCTCATCTCGAAGTGTAATCCCCATAATCTCAACATGTTGAGGGAGGGACCTGGTGGGAGGTGATTGGATTATGGGAGCAGTTTCCCCCATGCTGTTCTCATAATAGTAAGTGAGTTCTCATGAGATCTGATGGCTTTATAAGTTTTTGACTGTTCCTCCTTCACATGGACTCTCTCTCTCTCTGTCTGTCTCATGATGCCTTGTGAGGAAGGCGCCTGCTTCCTCTTTGGCCATAATTGTAAGTTTCCTGAGGCCTCCCTTGGCATATGGAGCTGTGAATCAATTAAACCTCCTTTGTTTATAAATTACCCAGTCTCCAGTAGTATCTTTATAACAGTGTGAAAACAGACTAACACATACCTAATTAAAGAGCTTCTACAGAGCAAAAAATAAAAATAAATAAATAAAAGTAAAAACAACAAAAAATTATCAATGTACTAAACAGACAAGCTATAAAATGGGAGAAAATATTTGCAAACTATGCATCTGACAAAGATCTAATATCCAGAATCTATAAGGAACTTAAAGCAACAAGCAAAAAACTACTCCATTAAAAAATGGGCAAAGGACACGAACAGAAACGTCTCAAAGGAAGACATACACATGGCCAACAAGCACATGAAAAAATACTCAACATCACTAATCATTGGAAAAATGCAAGTCAAAACCACCATCTCATACCAGTCAGAATGGCTCTTATTAAAATGTCAAATAATAACAGACATTGGTGAGGCTGCAGAGAAAAGGAAACATTTATACACTGCCGGTGAGAATGTAAATTAGTTTAGCCACTGTGGAAAAAAGTTTAGAGATTTCTCAAGGAACTTAAAACAGAACTACCGTTTGACCCAGCAATTCCATTACTGGGCATATATCTAAAGGAATACATATCATTCAACAATAAAGAAACATGCACACATATGTTCATTGCAGCACTTTTCACAATAGCTAAGACATGGAATCAACCTAGATGGCCATGAATTGTGGACTGGATTAAAAAATGTGGTACGTGTACACCGTGGATATACAATGGAATACTATGCAGCCATCAAAAAGAATGAAATCATCTCCTTAGCAGCAACATAGATGCAGCTGTAGGCCATTATCCTAAGCAAATTAATGCAGGAACAGAAGACCAAATATCACATGTTCTCACTTATAATTGGGAGCTAAAAATTGAGTACATATGAACACAAAGAGGAGAACAATAGACATTGGGGCTTACTTGAGGGTGAAGGGAGCGAGGAGGATGAGGATCTAAAAACTACCTATCAGGTACTGTACTCACTACCTGGGTGATTAAATCATTTGTACACCAAACCCCAGTGACACACAATTTACCTTTGTAATAAACCTGCACATGTACCCCCTGAACCTAAAATAAATTTTGGAAAAAAATTGGAAAACATTTTAAAATAAATTGTATATCACCCCCAAAAAACATATAGCCAAAATGAAAGTAGTTTGAAAAAATAGTATGTACAATTGATGAATCTATTTACCTAATACCATCATTTTTCTCTGATCATCTTACTTAGAACTCTATTGGATTGGAATAAAATGTATCTGTCAGCATATTATTGGTATGTAAAATCATGCACTAAATTTCATTAAAATATCAAGATTTTCAGATTTTCCTTCTTAAATTATATTCAAACATACAACCTAATAAGACTCTGGGACTGCAGTCAACGATGACTTTGGTCCTAAAATATATACTTCATTGCTCATCACTAAGAAAATTGCTGAGACACTGTATCACCTTATAAATCTATACAACAATGACAACTGTGTCTATATGTGGTTTTCATGAATTGGTCATCCAAACAAAAGATCCGCCTAGATTGTTTTGTTTCTTAACATGTATACTTGAGGCCTTGAGCTTTCCAATTATGCCTAATGAGTTCCTAGAGTTATAAGGTACATGAGTGAATTGGTAAATAATCTAATTTAATAAGAACTTAAACGTTATGTTTTGAAAGAATGGCTCGACGAGACACAGAAAGACTACATATTGTAGTATTATTCCATTTATACGTAATGTCTAGTAAAGTCAAATTTAGAGAAACAGAAAGTAAATTAGTGATTGCCTGGAGCTGTGGGTGGGAACAGTAATTAACTGTAAACAGGCACAAGGATCTTTTTGGGGCCATGGAAATGTTCTAAAACTAGATTATGGTGAGGGTTCTATAACTTGGCATTATTTAGGAAGAATTTTGAAATATTTATATATGTGTGTGTGTGCACACACACATATAAAATAATGGCTTGATTAAAATGTTATTTCAATGATTGTTCAATTAAAGTTACTTAATTTACACTTATTATATAATCTGTCATTTTTCCACCCTAGAGGATGATAGAAACAAATTCTGGAACTTACTCTCCCTTTCCATTTTCCACATTGAGGAGGGGTGTACATGCCTTATCTTCCAATTTTAACCACTTAACTACAGAGCTCAGAAAATGATAGTGACTCAAGTTTTTTCTGGAGAGAAATGAAAAATATATGTAGGTACCTAAATCAGGCCTGCCTTAACGTAGCTCTACATCCCCCAGAAACTGTCATGGTGTTAATATACATTGTATACTCTCCATAAATATCTGTTGAATGAATACATAGAGAATTGGGTGCATACATGGATCCAAATTACAGTTGTTGAATCTATAGCAGAATTTCTCATAAATGTGAGAAGTTATATTAAGTAATTCATAACCTGCTATTTGTTCTAGTACATTATGGTGGTTTAAGATCAAGGCACAGAAAATATTTTCAAGTACATAATGTTTCATCTGTACATTAAATGTTATAAGACATTATTTTCTTTCTCTCTTAAGAACTGAATATTCCCCTGGAGGTGAAGGGTAAAACTAGTTACAATATTACATCACTGACTAGAATACAATGGGAAACCATTTTACAACCGCAGAAAGAAAGGGCTATTGCATGTTCTAGTTTATTTTAAAACTATGTTGGAAAGACCTACTTCTGACTCAATTTTTGGCAGTAGACCTTGTTTAGGAACAAAATCAATAAAAGAGTGCATTAATGAATTAACCAAATAAATACATTTTTGCATATAAAAGAAATTAATTCATTATAACCTGAGTTTGGCTTATGATAGTCAATTCTACTGAACTAAAATGATGTATTTAACTCAGTTGCAAAGTGCTAATTTCATAGTCCCCTTCCTTCCCCCCAAGGTGTTCCAGCATAGGTGTTATGGTTAGTTAACTGCCATTTTTTCTCAATAATTCAGAATCTGCAATGAATCAAAAACCTCTGTGTGAGTTACTGTAGAAAATGTTAACACTCAGTTTATTATGTAGCACATTCCTCTACTTGTTTAATGATAGGAACAGTTATCACAGAATTTATTATGCAAAACTATGAGACAATTGATTTTTCTCACCATATACCAACTTAATATCTATTAAAGTATACCCACATATACCCACATGTAAACATCCATATACATGACCACACCAAAAAGTTGCACATTATTATTTACTGAAATTGCAGTTTTAAATCTAATTAACTAAAATTCCAGTATTATATCCAAAATAAGACCTGCTACTTTTGAACACAGAATTGTTTTTTGTTGTCCTGTCTCAAAATAGGTATATAATGACAAAATTATGATTCAAATTCATACATGGCTACAGAATTGTAGTGAGTAAAGAATGCGTCTTTTCCTTTTAGGGAAGCTACCATAGAGAAAATGTAGGCGTCACCTCAAATTAGTAGTCTATGTCTCAGAGCTACTCAAACTCATACCTGTCTTTTAACTGAGGTCACTAAAAACTGTACCTATCACAATGAATCCATTTGAAAATTTACTTCTGCAAGTAGATCCATAATCAGAAGATAGTGCTCAGTTTATAAGCATGTTTTCTGGACAGACTGTTTGTTAGGAAACAGTTGGTAGTTGCTTTCTGTTCCTTTGGTCCTGTGGCAGAGGTAAAGTGTTCTTATAGCTAAAATCCAGCCTCTTGTTCACAATTAAAGCCTGCCCTGGAGGCCAATGTGTATAGTTCATGCTGCCATAACTGCCATGTGTTTTTTCACCTTAGTAACTTACATCAGCAGAGTTTCCACTGGGTGCTAAGTTTTAATTAAGAGGCTGATGATAAGGAGACTATGCCTTTACTTCTGGGACCAAGTCACCATGTGTCTGAACAGGGTTTTCTAGTGGCAGAGGCAATACAGCACTATAAGAAATGTGTGCCTCCTCTCTATCCCTGATCGATTGAAATAACACCCAGGAAAGCACATCTGGCCCAGAATACAACTTTTTAACACATACGCTTTTTAAGACCTTGAGGAATCATTTGTTAATGAATAATTCCCTAACATTTTGTTTGATAATGTCTGCCTTCCCTACTACCCTGGAAACTCCGCCAGGAATAGAGGCCATTTTTTCTCTTTTGTTTCCCATAGGATACACAGTGCCTTTAGCATAGTGCTCAGTGAATGGTAGAAAATTGATACTTATTTGTTGAAAAAAATTCATAAAATACATCTCTGTGAATAATCACTTACCTGACATTCAGTTACAAAAAGTCCCACTGGCTTGTTTGATTATTGCTGTAAGGATTTGACAGGATTTTTATTCTCAATAACATCCAGTATGCTTCAGAACATTCAAAATAATGTCTCTGTGAGCTAAGATCAAGCCACTGCACTCCAGCCTGGGTAACAGAGTGGATCCTTGGGTCTTGATAATAATAATAATGGTAATAATGAACGTCCCTAGTATAAAGACCTATTAAAAACAATCTATCTGTTTGACTCAATGTTAAAGAAGTTCTTCTTTCTGAGGTGGTAGAGGGTTATTAAAAACTAACTTTTTGGCCGGGCGCAGTGGCTCACGCCTGTAAGCCCAGCACTTTGGGAGGCCAAGGCAAGTGGATCACAAGTTCAGGAGATCGAGACCATCCTGGCTAACACAGTGAAACCCCGTCTCTACTAAAAATACAAAAAATTAGCCAGGCGTGGTGGCAGGCACCTGTAATTCCAGCTACTTGGGAGGCTGAGGCAGGAGAATCGCTTGAACCCGGGAGGCAGAGGTTGCAGTGAGCCGAGATCACGCCATTGTACTCCGGCCCAGAGGATAGTGCAAGACTGTCTCAAAAAAAAAAAACAACAAAAAACAAATAAAAAAACCCCAAAAAAACAAAAAACAAAAAACTAACTTTTCTTCAATATTCTCCTTAGAACTGGGCTTTAAATGTATAAGACTTCAATTATCTAACCAACTGAAATTTCAGTGAGCTGTGTCTCAGTTTGTGCTTAGAATAAGCACCCCATGCTTGCAGCTTGTATGAACCAGCCGTTCTTCGGTGGACCATGTTCACATGGGGTGGTGGTCCTGATTTCCTTCTCTGAGTGGCCCCTGGCTAAAATGGCAAAACTTATCACAAAGTGAGCATGGAGTCTAGGATGTGCATTGCCTTTCAGGATAAATCTCTCCCTGTCTCACTGGCCCTTAGATTGGAGGATTGCTGTTCTGAGGATTTATTTAGCATTCGTGAAGGACTGACAAGGTCCCCAGCACTGAATAAAACACAGGAGGCGACATGCTTCACTTTCCCACTGGGCTTAGAGTTGAGGTAATTACAGTTCTGGGTTTTGTGCATGTTTGGAATTTAAAACTGTTGCTTTGTCAGTGTGTTGATTTTATGGTCAGTCTCAAGAGTAAGTGGATTTCAAAAACATAGCCAGTTAAGAGGAGAATTGGCTGACTGTTAGATACAAATATCTGGATAATAGTAGTATCCGTCCCACAAGATGGTTCTGAAAGGAAGGTTATAATTGACTTAAGCCGTTTTTTGATGCCTTTTCTTTTAAACATGTGGCTGGAAAGCCTCTTCTGGTCTCTTAGCTCAAATGCTCAAACATATTCTGTAACAGTCATGCAGCCTTGTGTAACACAAAGAAAGTATTGTACTTCATCACTTAGCTAGGTTTTCCTACAAGATCAAAAGTGAAAGCTATTTCCATTTGAATTGGAAATATGCAGTAAACATTTTCTTGATAGAACTTTTAAGATTTCTCTGTGTATTGTTAGGAAGGCAAAAAGTAAAATTGGATTGCATCTCCTTAAGGCAGTAAAAATGGAATGAGGAATTTTTTTTTCTGAAAATGTCACAGGTTAATATCAAAGAGGCCATCAAACTGTTCGGTTTCATAAGGGAAAATACTTAGAGATGGGAAATAGGATTTAGGAACACAGTAAAATCTTACAGATTGATAGTTTGTGATACTTTCAACAAGGGCTTGCCTTAAGTTTAACATAGAATGATTTATAAAGAGTTTGTAAGTCAACTCATCAGGTAAAGACAGTTACAGTGGGAATTTGATTCCAAAATTTCTTAACTGTGTTAGAAATACTATTTTCATGACAGCAATTAATATGCAAAACCCAATCATTCTTAACATGAATTTGATTAGACAAGGTTTTATTGTACAATACAAATTTATAGTAAATGAAAATAACAGAAACTAATTTTTTTCCTCGAAGTATTATATAACTATCCAGTTACATCAGGGGTTTGCATTTTGTATCTACTACACCCTCCCTTCCCTTTTTTATTTATGGGTCCCAGCCCCAGGCACAAAACAGAAAAAGGTGAGGGTCATCTACCTGGTTAACTGATTAAGTTCTTTTTTTTTTTCCTTCGTTACAGTGAGCCCAGTTCATCATATGCCATTGAGGAAAGCATAAATGAATAGGAGTCATGAGGATATAGAACTGCTTCTTTCTATTGTCTCTCACATCAATTTAGGACCAATTCTGTGGGGAATCTACTTCTGGGGAAGAGTCCCAGGAGGTTGACCATGGCTGCTGGAGGTGGGGATCTGGTGGGAGAGAAATATTACATGGCTATGAAGATGAATATGAGGAACTTAAGGTCCAGGGAGCCCATCTAGATACCTGGAAGTCCTTGACATGTATCACTAGCAGAGGCAGGAGAGTAGGGGTGGGCACAGCATCCTCTCAAAGATACCACATGAATGGGCCTGGAGCTGGTGCTTGGAAAGAGGGAGGTTCATGGTGTATGAAAAAGGAAGGACAGAATAAGCAAGGCACATTCAGAGATGTGAGAGGCCATCACAGACTCTAGACCTGCAAATGTGCCTCCCATCTCATCTTGGCCCAAGGGCCATGCCCATTCTGAACTAAGACAGGAGCAAAGTCGTGTAGTATCATTTGCTGGGTTGTGTTTGGGCACAAATAACATAGAGAACCAGAGGAAGCTGTGCCTTCCATAAGAACAGAGCAGCTCAAATCAGTAATATTTTTCTGCTGATGTGCAGAGGGAAACTTAGGCACCAGGGCTGGTTCAGAATGCTCTGTCCTGCTCAGGGAACAGTGTTATAGAATGGACTTGTTGCAGCTACTCGCTTAAAGGCTATGGAGATAATTGGAACATATGTACCTGAGAAGACATGGTACTCACAGTTATGGCTGAGGGCCTGCTTAAGGACCCCGAGGTAATAATGGCAAGATTTTGCTCTTTGACTCTGGATGACCTCATTAACAGTCTACTGTAAATGCTATAAATCCATCAGCATCTGTAGGCATTGGTACCTGCTTACTTTCTGTTCTGGGTGTGAAACCCTTGATAATCGCTTTTGACAGTACTTATTTTCACTTCTTCATCTTGAGTTGAACCTTACTTTCAAGAAATTCCTGCTTTTCAAAGAAATTCTGAATCGCCAGGATCCTTCAAAGGTGAAAGGAGTTGCCAGAAAGGGGGAGAGAAACATGAAAGCATCTTGCCAGATTTTAAGGTACAACTTTAGTGTTTCTCAGGGACCTGCTTTTCATAGAGAGGACTAAGACTGAACAACACGACAGGAATATGAGATGGGCAAGTCTCAACCTGAAAGAGCAGAGATACAGATCCTCACTGAGTTCTGTTGTCATTACTAGTTATGATGACAGGCCATGAAGCCCCAATAGGCCTAAATGTTCAGATTCTATATATTGACCGTTACTAAAAATAGAGCAGGAAAACAAGCTTTGATAGTGCCTGAGAAGACCTTCTTTGATGTTACAGGGACATGAGACACATCCCCAATGGCAGTGCTTTCTCTCCATTAAGTTACCAGGGTCCCATTGGCAGAGAACAAGAGCTCCGAGGAGTAACAGGACAGGTTCCACCATCCTCAGAAGTTGCCCCAGCCTGAGGCTGGAGGGGATGGATAACTAAGGTTGGTACAATATGTTTAGAAAACTCATTAAAATGGCTCAGAGGGTATTTGTGAGGGCTCTCTCTTCCCTCAGTGTCTTTTTCTTCTTTTGCTTTATGAAGTATTCTAATAATTTCAGTATGAATTTTCCCTTCTGATATTTATTTTAGAATAAAGAATCTTTTACTAGGAGCTTTGTTCTTAAGAATTTGTCTGAAAGGATTTTTTTTAAAATGCTCATCACTGTAATGAACATCAAAATCTAAGATTCTCAGTCTTAAGATCAGAACTAGAGAGCTATATATGCAATGTAAGGTTATAGAGACTTTGGGTCTCAGACCAATAGCAATGGCTTGTTTCAAATTCAAAATGGAAATATATTCCCAGAATCAGATACTTTATAAAGGGATATAAAAATAGAGTAGTGGAGAGGCCACATAGCACAGGGTTAAGGTCAAAGGCTCTGGAAAAAGAGAACCAAGATTTAAATTCCAGATTCAAAATTTAAAATTGTGGAATCTTGTTCAAATTAGTTAGCCATGCTGTGTCTCAGTTACTTTCTCTAAAATGAGGGTAATAGTGGTATCTAACCACAAGGCTGAAAACATTATTTGACTTCTTCAGTCTGGGTTTAAGTTCTACTCTAAGAGCCTTGGGCTCTAGACATAAATGAAGATTTTTACTCGTCATCTACAAGTCTATGTAAGAAGAGAAGGAATAAAATAAAACACCAATTTAAGTGACAGCAATGCATATCCTGTTATACTAGCTATGGAAGAAGTGCAAGAGGGTCTCCATTTTGGGGAAGATCATTTGGGCTGAACAAAAAGGGTCGAGTGTTTAATCTTCATGGTATTGTTTAGGTTTGCCGTTTCCCTTTTGGAATGTTATGTTTTTGTCTATTACTTAAGGAAAAGGATTTTGCCAAACCCAGATCATTTGGAAAATAAAAGCAAGCTTCAGAAAAATATTAAGACAGAAGTTTCTCTATCTAGTTTTGAAAAGAACCATTTTTCACTTTTCATTTTTCAGAGGGCTGGGATAATGCATCTGGTGAGTGGCTGGTGAAGGAAAATGTAATGAAGTCCCAGAGACGGTGTAAAGGTAGGGGAGGGAGGAGACTTAAACGGAGAGGTTTGAAAGAGGTGCCATATTTTTGAGACTGGAAATCTTGGGAGAGCTCTCAGAAATTGGGGTGAAAATATGTGGGAAACGGCAGTGTCACTTGGCTTAGATAATCACCATTACAGTTCTCTCTATTGGATGGACAGGTACTATATCGAAGCCGTGTTAAACAGAAGTCAAAAGACACAGCGATTTATCTTTTATTTTCAGTCAAAACGAGTTATATGAATCAATGAGAATTGAGAAACTTTTGCAGTGGGTAAAATGTCATAGAGATTTACCAGTGTGAGGTTTATTCTCTTACCTTTAATTTACTGTTCAGCTAATAGAATTAAATTCTAAGAGCCTCTGGGTATAGAGAAAGGAAGGCATGGTGGCATCTATAATGTAGAACAGTGGTCCCCAACCTTTTTGGCACCAGGGAAGAGTTTCATGGAAGACAATTATTTTCAGAGACCCGGTTTTGGAGGTAGGGGGGTGATGGTTTCAGGATGGTTCAAGTGTATTACGCTTATTGTGTACTTTATTATTATTACTATTTTTTTCTTTTTTTAAATTATACTTTAAGTTCTGGGATACATGTGCAGAAAGTGCAGGTTTGTTACATAGGTATACATATGCCATGGTGGTTTGCTGCGCCCATCAACCCATCATCTACATTAGGTATTTCCCCTAATGCTATCCTTCCTCTAGCCCCCCAACCCCTGACAGGCCCTGGTGTGTGATGTTCCCCTCCCTGTGTCCATGTGTTCTCATTGTTCAACTCTCACTTATGAGTGAGAACATGCGGTGTTTGGTTTTCTGTTCCTGTGTTAGTTTGCTGAGAATGATGGTTTCCAGCTTCATCCACGTCCCTGCAAAGGACAGGAACTCATCTTTTTTATGGCTGCATAGTATTCCATGATGTACATGTGCCACGTTTTCTTTATCCAGTCTATCATTGATGGACATTTGGGTTGCTTCCAAGCCTTTGCTATTGTGTATAGTGCTGCAGTAAACATATGTGTGCATGTGTCTTTATAGTGGAATGATTTATAATCCTTTGGGTATATACCCAGTAATGAGATTGCTGGGTCAAATGGTATTTCTGGTTCTAAAATCACCACATTGTCTTCCACGATGGTTGAACTAATTTACACGCCCATCAACAGTATAAAAGTGTTCCTATTTCTCCACATCCTCTGCAGCATCTATTGTTTCTTGACTTTTTAATGATGGCCATTCTAACTGATGGGAGATGGTATCTTATGGTGGTTTTGATTTGCATTTCTCTAATGACCATTGATGATGAGCATTTTTTCATATGTTTGTTGGCTGCATAAATGTCTTCTTTTGAAAAGTATCTGTTCATATCCTTTGCCCACTTTCTGATGGGGTTGTTTTTTTCTTGTAAATTTATATGTTCTTTGTAGATTCTGGATATTAGCCCTTTGTCGGATAGATAGATTGCAAAAATTTTCTCCCATTCTATAGGTGGCCTGTTTATTCTGATGATAGTTTCTTTTGCTGTGCAGAAGCTCTTTAGTTTAATTAGATCCCATTTGTCAATTTTGGCTTTTGTTGCCATTGCTTTTGCTGTTTTAGCCATGAAGTCTTTGTCCATGCCTATGTTCTGAATGGTATTGCCTAGGTTTTCTTCTAGGGTTTTTGTGGTTTAGGTCTTATGTTTAAGTCTTTAATCCATCTTGAGTTAATTTTTGTATAAGGTGTAAGGAAGGGGTCCAGTTTCAATTTTCTGCGTATGGCTAGCCAGTTTTCCCAACACCATTTATTAAATAGGGAATCCTTTCCCCATTGCTTGTTTTTGTCAGGTTTGTCAAAGATCAGGTGGTTGTAGACATGTGGTGTTATTTCTGAGGCCTCTGTTCTATTCCATTGGTCTATATATCTGTTTTGGTACAAGTACCATGCCGTTTTGGTTACTGTAGCCTTGTAATATAGTTTGAAGTAAGGTAGCATGATGCCTCCAGCTTTGTTCTGTTTGCTTAGGATTGTCTTGACTATACAGGCTCTTTTTTGCTTCCATATGAAATTTAAGGTTGTTTTTTTCTAGTTCTGTGAAGAAAGTCAGTGGTAGCTTGCTGAGTAAAGCATTGAATCTATAAATTACTTTGGCGAGTATGGCCATTTTCACAAAATTGATTCTTCCTATCCATGAGCATGGAATATTTTTCCATTTGTTTTTGTCCTCTCTTATTTCCTTTAGCAGTGGTTTGTAGTTCTCCTTGAAGAGGTCCTTCCCGTCCCTTGTACGTTGTATTCCTAGGTATTTTCTTCTCTTTGTAGCAGTTGTGAATGGGAGTTCACTCATGATTTGGCTGTCTATTATTGGTGTATAGGAATGCTTGTGATTTTTGCACATTGATTTTGTATCTTGAGACTCTGCTGAAGTTGCTTATCAGCTTAAGGAGATTTTGGGCTGAGATGATGGGATTTTCTAAATATACAATCATGTCATCTGCAAACAGAGACAATTTGCCTTCCTCTCTTCCTATGTGAATATCATTTATTTCTTTCTCTTGCCTGATTGCCCTGGACAGAAATTCCAATACTATATTGAATAGGAGTGGTGAGCAATGACATACTTGTCTTGTGCTGGTTTTTAAAGGGAATGCTTCCAGCTTTTGCCCATTCAGTATGATATTGGCTGTGGGTTCGTAATAAATAGCTCTTATTATTTCAAGATACGTTCCATCAATACCTAGTTTATTGAGAGTTTTTAGCATGAAGGGTGTTGAATTTTGTCAGAGGCCTTTTCTGCATCTATTGAGATAATCATGTGGTTTTTGGCATTGGTTCTGTTTATGTGATCGATTGTATTTATTGATTTGTGTATGCTGAATCAGCCTTGCATCCCAGGTATGAAGCCAACTTGATGGTGGTGGATAAGCTTTTTGATGTGCTGCTGGATTTGGTTTGCCAGTATTTTATTGAGGATTTTTGCATCGATGTTCATCAGGGATATTGGTCTAAAATTTTCTTTTTTTGTTGTATCTCTGCCAGGTTTTGGTATGAGGATGATGCTGGCCTCTAAAATGAGTTAGGGAGGAGTCCCTCTTTTTCTATTGATTGGAATAGTTTCAGAAGGAATGGTACCAGCTCCTCTTTGTACTTCTGGTAGAATTCAGCTGTGAATCCATTTGGTCCTGGGCTTTTTTTGGTTGGTAGGCTATTTATTATGGCCTCAATTTCAGAACTTGTTATTAGTCTATTCAGGGATTTGACTTCTTCCTGGTTTAGTCTTGGGAGGAAGTATGTGTCCAGGAATTTATCCATTTCTTCTAGATTTTCTAGTTTATTTGCATAGAGGTGTTTATAGTATTCTCTGATGGTAGTTTGCATTTCTGTGGGATCAGTGGTGATATCAACTTTATCATTTTTTATTGTGTCTATTTGATTTTTCTCTCTTTTCTTCTTTATTAGTCTCGCTAGTGGTCCATCTATTTTGTTAATCTTTTCAGAACACCAGCTCCTGGATTCACTGATTTTTTGAAGGGTTTTTAATGTCTCTATCTCCTTCAGTTCTGCTCTGATCATAGTTATTTCTCATCTTCTGCTAGCTTTTGAATTGGTTTGCTCTTGCTTCTGTAGTTCTTTTAATTGTCATGTTAGGGTGTCGATTTTTTATCTTTCCCGCTTTCTGCTGTGGGCATTAGTGCTATAACTTTCCCTCTAAACAGTGCTTTAGCTGTTTCCTAGAGAGATTCTGGTACATTGTGTCTTTGTTCTCATTGGTTTCAAAGAACTTAATTATTTCTGCCTTAATTTCATTATTTTCCCCGTACGCATTCAGGAGCAGGTTGTTCAGTTTCCATGTAGTTGTGCAGTTTTGAGTTAGTTTCTTAATCCTGAGTTCTAATTTGATTGCACTGTGGTCTGAGAGATTGTTTATGATCTCCATTCTTCTGCATTTGCTGAGGAGTGTTTTACTTCCAATTATGTGGTCAATTTTAGAATAAGTGTGATGTGGTGCTGAGAAGAATGTATATTTTGTTGATTTGGGGTGGAGAGTTCTGTAGATGTCTATTAGTACTGCTTGGTCCAGAGGTAAGTTCAAGTCCTGAATATCCTTGTTAATTTTCTGTCTCATTGATCTTTCTAATATTGACAGTGGGATGTTAAAGTCTCCCATTATTATTGTGTAGGAGTCTAAGTCTCTTTATAGGTCTCTTGCTTTATGAATATTAGTACTTCTGTATTGCATGCATATATATTTAGGATAGTTAGTTCTTCTTGTTGCATTGATCCCTTTACCATTGTGTAATGCCCTTTGTCTTTTTTGATATTTGTTGGTTTAAAGTCTGTTTTATCAGAAACTAGGATTGCAACCCCTGCTTTTTTTTTTCTATGTGCTTGGTAAATATTTCTCTATACCTTTATTTTGAGACTATGTGTGTCTTTGCACGTGAGATGTATCTCCTGAATACAGCACACCAATGGGTCTTGACTCTTTATCCAGTTTGCCAGTCTGTGTCTTTTAATTGAGGGCACTTAGCCCATTTACATTTAAGGTTAATATTGTTATGTGTGAATTTGATCCTGTCATTATGATACTAGCTGGTTATTTTTCCCATTAGTTGATGCATTTTCTTCATAGTGTCGATGATCTTTACAATTTGGTATGTTTTTGCAGTGGCTGGTACCAGTTTTTCCATACCATATTTAGTGCTTCCTTCAGGAGCTCTTGTAAGACAGGCCTGGTGGTGATAAAATCTCTCAGCATTTGCTTATCTGTAAAGGATTTCATTTCTCCTTCACTTATGAAGCTTAGTTTGGTGGATATGAAATTCTGGGTTGAAAATTCTTTTAAATTTGTTGAAATTGGCCCCCACTGTCTTCTGGCTTGTAGGGTTTCTGCAGAGAGATCTGCTGTTAGTCTGATGAGCTTCCCTTTGTGGGTAACCCAACCTTTCTTTCTGGCTGCCCTTAACATTTTTCCCTTCATTTCAACCTTGGTGAATCTGACAATTATATGTCTTGGGGGTTGCTCTTCTTGAGGAGTGTCTTTGTAGTGTTCTCTGTATTTCCTGAATTTGAATGTTGGCCTGCCTTACTAGGTTGGGGAAGTTCTCCTGGATAATATCCCGAATAGTGTTTTCCAACTTGGTTCCATTCTCCCTGTCACTTTCAGGTACACCAATCAAATACAGGTTTGGTCTTTTCACATAGTCCCATATTTCTTGGAGGGTTTGTTCATTCCTTTTCATTCTTTTTTGTCTAATTTTGTCTTCGTGCTTTATTTTATTGAGTTCACCTTCAATCTCTGATATCCTTTTTTCCACTTGATCGATTCAGCTATTGATACTTGTGTATGCTTCATGAAGTTCTCATGCTCTACATTTCAGCTCCATCAGGTGATTTGTGTTCTTCTCAAAACTGGTTATTGTAGTTAGCAATTCCACTAACCTTTTATCAAGGTTCTTAGCTTCCTTGCATTGGGTTAGAACATGCTCCTTTAGCTCACAGGAGTTTGTTATTACCCACCTTCTGAAGCCTACTTCTGCCAGTTCGTGAAACTCATTCTCCATCCAGCTTTGGTCCCTTGCTGGTGAGGAATTATGATCCTTTGGAGAAGAAGAGGTGCTCTGGGTTTTGGAATTTTCAGCTTTTTTTGCGTTTTTTTTTTTTCTCATCTTCGTGGATTTATCTACCTTTGGTCTTTGATGTTGGTAATCTTTGGATGGGGTTTTTGTGTGGATTTCCTTCTTGCTGATGTTAATGCTATTCCTTTTTGTTAGTTTTCCTTGTAACAGTCAGGCCTCTCTGCTACAGGTCTGTTGGAGTTTGCTGGAGGTCCACTCCAGACCCTGTTTGCCTGGGTATCACCAGTGGAGGCTGCAGAACAGCAAAGATAGCTGCCTACTCCTTCCTCTGGAAGCTTCATCCCAGAGGGGCACCTGCCAGATGCCAGCCAGAGCTCTCTTGTATGAGGTGTCTGTCGACCCCTGCTGGGAGGTGTCTTCTCGTCAGGAGGCACAGGGCTAGGGACCCACTTAAGGAGGCAGTCTGTCTCTTAGCAGAGCTTGAGTGCTGTGGGAGATCTGCTGCTCTTCAGAGCCAGCAGGCAGGAATGTTTAAGTCTGCTGAAGCTGCACCCACAGCCGCCCCTTCCCCCAGGTGCTCTGTCCCAGGGATATGGGGGTTTATCTATAAGTCCCTGACTGATGCTGCCGCCTTTCAGAGATGGCCTGCCAAGAGCAGAGGAATCTAGAGAGGCAGTCTGGCTACAGCAGCTTTGGTGAGCTGAGGTGGGCTCCGCCCAGTTCGAACTTCCCAGTGGCTTTGTTTACAGTGTGAGGAGAAAACCACCTACTAAAGCCTCAGTAATAATAGTGGACACCTCTCCACCCACCAAGCTTGAGCATCCCAGGTTGACTTTGGACTGCTGTGCTGGCAGCTAGAACTTCAAGCCAGTGGATCTTAGCTTGCTGGGCTCTGTGGGGGCAGGATCTGCTGAGCTAGATCACTTGGCTTCCTGGCTTCAGTGCACCATTTCCAGGGGAGTAAACAGTTCTGTCTCGCTGGCATTCCAGGTACCACTGGGATATGAAAAAAAAACTCCTGCAGCTAGCTCTGTGTCTGCCCAAATGGCCACCCAGTTTTGTGCTTGAAACCCAGGGCCCTGGTGGTGTAGGTACCTGAGGGAATCTCCTGGTCCATGAGTTGCAAAGACCATGGGAAAAGTGTAGTATCTGGGCCAGAATGCACCATTCCTCATGGCACAATCCTTCATGGCTTCCCTTGGCTAGGGGATGGATTTCCCTGACCACTTGCACTTCCCCGGGTGAGGCAACACCCCACCCTGCTTCTGCTCACCCTCTGTGGGCTGCACCCATTGTCTAAGCAGTCCCAATGAGATGAGCCTGGTATCTCAGTTGGAAATGCAGAAATCACCTGCCTTCTGTGTTGATCTCGCTGGGAGCTGCAGACCAGAGCTGTTCCTATTTGACCATCTTGTCCATGAATCTATTATTACATTTTAATAAATAATGAAATAATTATACAACTCACCATAATGTAGAATCAGTGGGAGCCTGAGCTTGTTCTCCTGCAACTAGGCAGTCCCATCTGGGAGTGATGGGAGACAGTGGCAGGTCTTCAGGCATTAGATTCTCATGAGGAGCATATAACCTAGATTCCTTGCATATGCAGTCCACAATAGGGTTCCCCCTCCCAAAAGAATCTAATGCCTTTGCTGATCTGACAGGAGGCAGAGCTCAGACAGTAATCTGCATGATGGGGAGTGACTGTAAATAAATACAGACAAAGCTTTGTTGGTTCATCACTGCTCACCTCCTGCTGTGTGGCCTTGTTCCTAACAGGTCACTGGCAGTGGTCTGTGGCCAGGGGGTTGGAGACCTCTGAGGTAGAAGGATTGTATATTATTGTTGCATTGCTGTGCTTAATTTTATTTTAAATGTAGCAAAATAGTTTGTCCAGAATTGGTTCCTTCCGATGGGTTCTTGGTCTCACTGACTTCAAGAATGAAGCTGCAGACCCTCACAGTGAGTGTTACAGTTCTTAAAGATGGTGTGTCCGGAGTTTGTTCCTTCAGATGTTCAGATGTGTCTGGAGTTTCTTCCTTCTGGTGGGTTCATGGTCTCGCTCACTTTAGGAGTGAAGCTGTAGACTTTTGCAGTGAGTGTTACAGCTCTTAAGGGTGGCATGTCTGGAGTTGTTTGTTCCTCCTGGTGGGTTCGTGGTTTTGCTGACTTCAGGGATGAAGCCGCAGACCCTCACGGTGAGCGTTACAGCTCTTAAATGTGGTATGGACCCAAAGAGTGAGCAGCAGCAAGATTTATTGTGAAGAGAGAAAGAACAAAGCTTCCACAGCATGGAAGGGGACCCAAGGGGGTTGCTGCTGCTGACTTGGGTGGCCAGCTTTTGTTCCCTTATTTGTCTCCACCTGTGTCCTGCTGATTGGTCCATTTTACAGAGTGCTGATTCGTCCATTTTACAGAGTGCTGATTGGTGCATTTACAATCCTGTAGCTAGACACAGAGAGCTGATTGGTGTGTTTTTACAGAGCGCTGATTGGTACGCTTAGAATCCTTTAGACACAGAGCACTGATTGGTGCATTTTTACAGAGCACTGATTGGTGCATTTACAATCCTTTAGCTAGACACAGAGCGCTGATTGGTGCATTTTTACAGAGTGCTGATTGGTGCATTTACAATCCTTTAGCTAGACACAGAGCACTGATTGGTGCGTTTACAGTCCTCTAGCTAGGCAGAAAATTCTCCAAGTCCCCACTCAACCCAGGAAGTCCATCTGGCTTCACCTCTCAATAACACGCTACTTATTTACTTTCCTAAGGTGAGTCACTTTGTAAAAACTCCTTTTCTAATACCAAGGATGCTGGATTCCAATATTATTGCTTTTATATCAGAGGTTCTTAAGTGGAGACACATGTCTATCTAAAGAACTTATTCATAACCTAAGGCAATGGATTGATAGTGATGAAAAAGTTAACAGAATTACCAAACTAGTGAACTCTGAGGACTATTTTATTTGTCCCATGCAATTTTATAAAAATTTGACTCATTTGTAACTTTTAAAGACTGAAGATGTCACTGAAAATCAGATTCTCAATTTGATTTGAAGGATCACATATCTTTAAAGGCTGAGTTTTGTGTGCATTACTGAGAGGCAGCAATCAGTTAGAATTAAATGGCCCCCTTTTGCCACTGGGTCCCCAGTCCTCACTGTAGTTCCCTGTTCTGCCTGCTTGACTTATTCACATTGCCTGTCCCCAATGGTGTTTGAATTCGTGACATCCAATATAGTCTTATCTTTATAATACTTACTAATAAATCATATTTTTCAGCTTCATTGGGGTGTAATGAACAAATAGAAATGATCTATATTTAAGAGGTATTATATATCATTTAAATGGTATATATCATTTAATCATATATATTTAAATGATATATATAAATATAAATATATATTTAAATGATATATATTACATATATAATAACTTGATATTTATATATACCTATATATAGGCTGTGAAATGATCACCACTTTCAAGGTTTTTGGTAAAAATATTTAAGGTCTATTCTTCTAGTAAACCTCATGTATACAATGCAGCACAGAGCAGAATGGTAGCTACCAAGGTCTGTGGGCTAGGGAAAAGGGGAAGATGCTGGTCAAAGGATACGAAGTTTCATTTATGCAAGATGAATAACTTCTGGAGGGCTAATGTGCAACATGGTGACTATAGTTACCAATGGACCACTTTTTAAAGGTTGAATCAATTCAGGTGAATGACTGATGTAAATAATACCAAGTTTGGTTTGTTTTATTCTCTCTCTCTCTTTTCTAATTAATGGAGGTTCAGAATTGTGTTCTTAGTGTTCAGTAAATTTAAGGGATGGCTAAAATAGTTAAATGATTATCTGGAGGTTAATCTTTAAGTCTTTAAGTAGGTCCTTTATTTTTTAAGAGATAGCCTTTCATGTAAACTTAAAAGACTATATCCTTTTTTTTTTTTTAAAAAAGGGCTTCTAGTTAAAAATATTGTCCTGGGATTTCTAAGTAAAAGTTATTGAGAAAATTATGGACTACAGGATTATGTAAAATTTTGAAAAATTCGTATATTGTAAATACTAATGATAAAAATTTAACATAGAAAGAATGAATTTGAGTAGAAAAAACTAGAAAACCTATATAAAATAAATCAGTCATAGGTTAAAAACATAAAAGATGTTTTATAAAAGTACTTACAGTTCATTTTATGAATACGCTACTTTTCTGAGTTCTTTCTTTAAAAAAACAGCCTTGGATATAATGCTTTCGAATTTGTAAAACATAGCCACATATATTTTATCTTTATTTATTTATTTTTTATATTTTTGAGACATAGTCTCACTTTGTTGCCCAGGCTGGAGTGCGGTGGCATGATCTTGGCTCGCTGTAACCTCTGACTCCCAGGCTCAGGTAATTCTCCCATCTCAGCCTCCTGAGTAGCTGGGACTACAGGTATGTGCTGCCACCTCCAGCTAATTTTTGTATATTT
This sequence comes from Gorilla gorilla gorilla, assembly GCF_029281585.2. Lineage (NCBI taxonomy): Eukaryota > Metazoa > Chordata > Mammalia > Primates > Hominidae > Gorilla > Gorilla gorilla. Next base: position 27,016,673 of record NC_073230.2, read on the forward strand.
AGTAGAGGTGGGGTTTCACCATACTAGCCAGGCCTTTCTCAAATTCCTGGCCTCAAGTGATCAGCCCGCCCTCCCAAAGTGCTGGGATCACAGGCGTGAGCCATTGTGCCTGGCCTATTTTATCATTTAATTTTAAAGACAGATTTGTGTAAAATGGCCAAGAAATAATTTTCCCTTTTTAGAGATGCGGAAACTGAGTCTCAGATATATTTTGAATTGCTTGCTAGAAGTCACACAACTAGTTAATAGTAGAGCCAGACCTAGAACTCTATTCTGACTTTCAATCCAGAGGTCTTTCAACTACATTAGCCAGGCCTTCAATTTGCAATAGACTCTTTTCCAAAGTAACACAGAAATAAAATGTCTAGTCCCAAAGGTGCTACAATGTTAAAATATGAGATGTGATTTAAATTAATTGTCACGTTCTGTGGTAAAGAAATGAAAATATTATTCAAGTTTAACTTTGAGAGAAATTCAAATAAACTCAGCCAAATACTTGGGGAAAATTCCGCAAACTACTCCATGGAAGGTGAATTAAACTTAGCCAAACCATCAGCAATGTACTCCTACTGTTTAAAGTGGAAGCCGTACCACTGTGGTACTTTGTATGCCATTTCTAGGAATGTGTTTTTGTATCACTCTTACTTGCAGTCATGGTTTGCTAAGAAATATCTTGTCCATTTTTTAATTGCTTGAGCAAACGGAGAGAAAACAAATTTTGCAGAAGTCAGACTAACAGTCTCCTTAGATTTCCTGGTTCTCATGTCTTTTATGAATTGACTAGTATAAATGAGCAGTCACCACAAAAATGTATTGTATCTATTCCCACTGTTTCAGAATCTTCAGACCTATGTTGTCTAGTATAGTGGATAAGAGTTTGTCTTCTGAGATCAGACGTTTCTAGGTAAAAACCCAACTTTCTGTTTTCTAGCTGTGTGGGTAAGTTGCTTAATCATTTTAAGATTCCTTCATTCATTTCTTTCAAAATATTTATTGAATGCATACCATATGCTATGAAATATGTTAGATGCTAAAGACATGACAGTAAACAAAAAAGACAAAAATTTGTGCTGATGGAGTTTATATTTTAATGCCTCAATAACACTGAAAGTAAAATGGAGATAAAAATGATATTTTATTTCCTGGATGATTCCTGGGATTTTATAAAATTAGTCAGGCTAGATGTACAGTTGTGCACATTAAAGGCTCTACTCTCCACCTTGAGCAGGTTGGAGAAGGGATTCAAGTCCAGTATACCCTCCTATGTAATTAAGCTATGGCTCTTACTCACCTGCAGGAAGTAGAACAAATGGTGAAAACCCAAACGGGGTCCAGGAAGGGAAAATATGCTATAAATGAAAAATGTTAATTCAGTCTTTCCCTATTTTTTAAACTTTGATTTTGAAATCTTTTTTTTTTTTTTACTTATAGAACAGTTGCAACGATAGTACAGAGAATTTTAGTATACCCTTCACCCAACTTCCCTATATTAATACCTTGATTAACCATAGCAAATTAACAAAACCAAGAAATTAGCATTGATAAAATGCATTAACCAAACTGCAGACTTTACAGTATAGGCCAATTTTGTTGTTGTGGTGGTTGTTTTTTTGTTTTACTAGTGTCCTCCTTTTGTTTCAAGATCCAATCCTGGGTACCATATTGCACTTAATTGTCATGTTTGCTTCCTAAGTCTGTTTCAATCTGTGTCAGCTCATCATTTGTTCTTTATGTTTCATGAGCTTGACAAATTTGAAGAGTACTGGTCAGGTAGAATGTTTCTCAATTTGGCTTTGAGTTTTTACTAATAATTAGATTGAGGTTGTAAATTTTGGTAAGCGTAACACATAAGTAATGTAATTACTTCAATCAGAATATCATATGAAGGGGTACAAAATATTAATATGACTCACTTCTAGCAATGTTAATCTTGATAACTTAGTTAAGAAGCTGTCTGCCAGGTGTCTCCATTGCAATTTAGAAATATCTTAGGAGTAGATATTTCTAAATTTCAAAGGTTATACTTTGAGATAATACGTTGAGACTATGCAAATACTCTGTTTTTCCTCAAGCTTTTGCTCACTAATTTTAGCATCCATTGGTAGAATTTGCTTGCAATAATTATCATTGTCTTCTAATGGTGATCATTACAATGGTCTTATCCCTTCTACAGTTACAATTGGAATTCTTCTGTAAGAATTAACTATCTCTTCTATTTCATTTGTTTATTGGTTCAATTATGATTAGCTTTGGATATTTATTTATGTGAGGTATTTATGTTATATAATAGTTATAATCCAGTAATATTTCAGTTACTTTTGCCCAGATAATTCCAGTTTTGGCCATTGGGGAAGATTTTAGCTTGGCTCCTGTGCCCTTTTGACATAAGCCTATCCTTTTCTGACTACATCCTTACTTCCTGGCACCACAAGATGCTTTTGTTATAAAGAGAAGCAATCAGATCCTTTAAGAATGTAATACATGTAAAGCTTTTGTATATTTTTTTAAAAGCTAAAACCAGGAAAAGATTATCTTCCGAGACTATCACAGAAAGATTAATGTCAATGAATGTCTCTTTTCTAATATCGTACCAAACACTTACCTGTTTTCATGCTAAGTTAATCCTTTTGAAGAATCTGAGTGTTCCTATTACTGCATTTTATGTAAGAATGATGGCTTAAGTTCGTCTGTAAGCATTGGCATTGAAATAATTTCTGAACTCCATCCTCCTCCCTGACTTGGTGGGGATATCATAGCATCCAATATGCAGCAATGTGTATTTTGGTACATAAAATGAATGAGGGGAATTTTATTCACTTGGTGTTGCTCACTAACACTCCTTAGTGCTGCTGGATCAGGAAGTGTGAGGTCAAGCCAAATAAAATGCTATTTCCAGAAGTCTGTGAGTGGACTTGTTGGCTCTGTTATATCTTAAGAGAATGAGAAAAACACACCAACTCTGCAGAAGGGAGGCTTTAGTGTGATTTGCCTGTAGTCTGTATCTTCTTCTAGGACAGAGGTCAGGCAAGCTACAATCCTTGGGCCAAATCTAGTCAGCTGCCTGTTTTTATAGCCCTCAAACTGTTTGTTACATTTTTCAAATGGTAATATTTTATAGTTATATGAGTCCCTACGTAATATCCAGAATTTTCCTCTTGGCTCTCACAGCCTACTATTATACTCTCTGGCCCTTTAAGAAAATCTTTGCTGGTTTCTGTTCTAAAAGAAGTCATCCCTCCTTGCTTTGCACATGCTATTTCCTCTGCCTGCAATACTCTTCTCTGTTTTGCCCACTTGACTGAGGCCTACTTGTCTTTTAAATATCAACACAAAGATTCCCTATTCTGCCATCTTTTCCTGACCTAACACATAGAGTCAAATGTCTCTCTTCTGACCACCTGTGCTGCGTACCTGTAGTATTAAGGCATATCTCTTTTCTAATTCAGTGGTGTGCTGAAACCAGCTGGTAAGAGCCAATTATATGCATCTGTTCTCAACTCCATGTTCAGTGATATCACACTGGTGTCTTGAAATTGACCACAGTGGGAATATTTATACCATGGAAATTGGCAAACACCACAAACCAGGGATTCCACCTTCTCATAGAGAATAGAGCATTTAGTGTTACTAGCACACTGCTATTTATCACACTGTTTTTTGTTTATTTGATTTTTATTGTTTTTTTTTCTGACTCTACCAGCAGATTCTCAGCTACTTAAGAAATGAGTCTGAATTTTATTAATCTTGTGTACCTTACAGTGCCTTAAATAGAATAGGCAATTCATGCTCCTTGAAGTAATGAGAAATTAACTGAGGAATGAAAGTTGTATATATGGAAAAAATTCTGTTCTGTAATCATTTCTAAATCAAAGGAATAATAATTTAGGGACTTAAAACTATATACATCAGAGACTTTTGCTTAAAATAACCATACTTTAGAGCCTAAATTAATAAATTAATGACAAAAGACATTCAAATAGGAAAGTAAGTCAAACTAGCTCTCTTCAATGATGATATGATTCTATACCTAGAAAACCCTGAAGACTCCACCAGAAGGCTTGTAGAACAGATAAATTACTTCAGTAAAGTTTCAGGATACAAAATCAATGTACAAAAATCAGTAGCATTTCTATATACCAATAACGTTAGGCTGAGGGTCAAATCAAGAATGAAATCCCATTTACAATTACCTCCCTTATACACACACAAAATACCTAGGAATACAGCTAACCAAGAGGGTGAAAGATCCCTACAAGGAGAACTACAAAACACTGCTGAAGGAAATCAGAGATTACACAAATAAATGGAAGAATATTCCATGCTCATGGATTGGAAGAATCAACATTATTAAAATGGCCATACTGCCCAAAGCAATTTACAGATTCAGCTCTATTCCTACCAAACTACTAGTGTCATTTTTTACATAACTAGAAAAAAACTATTCTAAAATTCATATGGAACCAAAAAAGAGCCCAAATAGTTAAAACAATCCTAAGCAAAAAGAGCAAAGCTGAAGGCAACACACTACCTAACTTCAAACTATCCTATGAGGCTGCAGTAGCCAAAACTACATAGTCCTGGTGTAAAAAAAGACACACAAACCAATGGAACAAGATAAAGAACACAGAAATAAAGCCACACACCTATAAACAACTGATCTACAACAAAGCTGAACAAAAACAAGCTATAAGGAAAGGATTCCCTATTCAATATAGGGAACATATCAGTGCTGTGATAACTGGCTATCTATATGCAGAAGAATAAAACTTGACCCCTACCTTTTACCATATGCAAAATTAACTCAAGATGGATCAAAGATTTAAATGTAAGACCTCAAACTATAAAAGTCCTGGAAGAAAACCTAGGAAATGCCATTCTTGATTAAGTCCTTAAAAGCCAAAATTGACAAGTGAGATCTAATTAAAGAGCTTCTTAACAGCAAAAGAAATTATCAATAAACAGAAAACGTATAAAATGGGAGAAAATATTCACAAACTATGCATCAGACAAAGACCTAATATCCAAAATCTATAAGAAACTTAAATCAACTAGCAAAACCCCAAAGAAATGCATTAAAAAATGGGCAAAAGACATGAACAGACACTTCTTTAAAGAAGACATATAAGTGGTCAAAAAATGTTAAAAGAAGTTCATCACTAATCATCAGAGAAATGCAAATCAAAATCACAGTGAGATACCATCTCACACCAGTTAGAATGGCCGTTATTAAAAAACTAAACACACGGCAGGGTGCAGGGGCTCACACCTGTAATCCCAGCACTTGGGAGGCTGAGGTGGGCGGATCACCTGAGGTCAGGAGTTCGAGACCAGCAAACTAACACAAAAACTAACACATTCTCAGCAAACTAACACAAGAGCAGAAAACCAAACACCACATGTTCTCACTCATAAGTGGGAGTTGAACAATGAGAACACATGGACATGGAGTGGCGGGGGGCATCACACACTGGGGCCTGTCAGGAGATGGGGGACTTGGGGAGGGATAGCATTAGAAGCAATACATAATATAGATGACAGGTTGATGGGTGCAGCAAACCACCATGGTACATGTATACCTATGTAACAAACCTGCACGTTCTGCACATGTACCCCAGAACTTAAAGTGTAATAACAATAAAGAAAAGTAGAGAAATTAGGGCACATAATTTACATCCAAAGATAGAAAAGTAACAATTAGTTTTGGTCACAGAGGAGAACCCAGAAGGAAAAGTATATTTCTACAAATAAAAATTAGGACAATGAAAGAACTGAAACTGGAAAACGGTGCACGTCTGTCTAAAAGCAATATCTGAATCTTCACACAATGTTTCTTAATGGTTTGAAACCAACAACTACTGTTCACTTTGTTTTATGCATAGTCCCATCAACTGAGAAAACGTTACAGAATTTATATAAAATGTGTGTGTGTGTATATATATGTGTGTGTGTATGTATACACATTTCCCCTGCCCACTCCAGCTAATGACACACAATCTGCTCTCCAGAAAGGCATTCTCTCATTCCTCCCATCATTGGGAATCATTGCAAATGACTGACTGGTCTGTGATGAGTAATGATTTTTTGCTTTCCCATTGCATTCAAAATAATAATGAATAAGACTGGTAAATATATAGACTGCCTTTATGTTTGCGTGACTTATTCAACATTATAAAAAACATCTGGAATATGCATTGTTCACAGTTAAATAAAATTGCTTTCCAGTTTTAAATACAGAATCATTTTTGTAGTCCCAATACTCATAACTGCTACTAAAACTATTTTGTAAGTGCAGTCCCAAAATCTTCAAGAAGTTCAATAGTCCATCCTGTCTCAAAGCAAATGACAGGCATCCAAGTGATGGTATTGCCAAGGCAAGAGGGTTGTATTTGGCTCCTCTATCTGAATGACAACCTAGCTACTGTGAAAACCTGGGGATTTGACTTCTGTTATAATTGGATCAGATCTTTCCAGCAGCTCCTTCAAGGGGATATTAGTTTCATATGGAACCTGCAGTTCTTCCAATTTAAGGCTTTGATCGTACAAATAAATGTTGAAATGCTGGTTCTGATCCTGTCATGCTAATAGAATTGGTGACTGGATTTGTATTCAACTGTGTTGAAGACACAAGGGAGTGGGCAAATAACTAAATGGCCCATTTACTGAGAAGGCACAGTGATGATGAAAAGATGGTCCAAGATTAAGATTTGCAGGAGATTTGCTTTTATTACTAAATTAATAGGCAGCCTGTATTATCATAAGATCTGAAGTTGCTACTGAGCTGTGAATGATCAAACTGCAGATTTCTTGAGGAAATGTTTTGCGGTGTTAACAACCTTCTGGAGATATCTGTCCCATCATTATTCTTTATCCACCCTGTGGTTAAGGCTGATGCATCTGAAAAGTATGTGAAATCTTCTTTCAAAATGTATTATATTTGATGACTGTGCTGCAGCATATAAGTATCCCATTCAAGATGTATTTAAAATTAAACATGACATTTTGCTTTTAAAAAGAAACACACTTTTTTATTTCAGAATACTTTCAGATTTATAGAAAAGTTTCAAGGATGTTATAGAGGTTCCTTGTACCCTACACTCAATTTCTTCTGTTTTTAACATCTTACGTTGTATGATACGTTTGTCACAAATAATGAATCAATATTAAGGCCTAATTATTCACTAAAAGTTGTTCCTCATTCAGATTTTCTTAGATTTTAGTTAATGTCCTTCTTCTCTTCCAAGATACCATTCCGGATACCACATTATATTTAGTTTTCTTGTCTCCTTCGGCTCCTCTTGGATCTGATTTTTTTCTCAGATTTTCCTTGTTTTTGATGGCTTGACAGTTTTGAGGAGTACTGGTAAGACATTTTACTAGGACACTAGTAAGAATGTCCCTCAATTTGTTGATTGTTTTTTTTTTAATGATTCCACTGGGGCTATGGATTTGGGGAAGGAAGACCACAGAGATAAGCTTGACATGCACTAGCTAGACGAGGCAGACCATGTTAAAATTTTCCATTGTAAAGTTAATTCTTCTTTCCCCTCTTTTCATATTGAACTGTGGAAAGAAGTCACTCTATATACAGCCTACACATAAAGACTGGAGGTGTAGGGAGTTATGTTCCACATCTTTGAGTGGGAGTATATCTGCATTATTAGAGATGTTAAAATTATTTAGAATTTTTCTACAGACAAGATTTGTTTATTCTCTTCCATTTATTTATTTATTTTTACTCTATCACTATAGACTCATGGATATTTATTTTCTGACCTAATATATCATTGTCTATTCTCTTCTTCAAATTGTGTCAGCTTTGGCCATTAGGATCTCTTTTAATTGTCTTCCGTGTGTATTTGACATACCTCACCTGTATCATTTTGTTTTCTTTTATTCTTTTTCTGCTGCTTTCTTACTTTTTGGCACAAGAAGATCATCCAAGCTCTTTTTTTATATATTTCCTGAATATAAAAAAGTCATCCATGGCTTGGGATTTGATTATCAAAATTAAATTGCAGTTAAGATTTCAATAATCTCCAGTCACATTTTAATCTCCATTGCTCATCAATGTAAACTGTATTTGTAATCAAAAAAGAAGTTTTTCTCTGGTTAACAGATTATGTTTTTAAATGTTTCTGTCTGGTTACCAAATAAGAAAAATAATCTGGCTAACAGATTATTTTAAAACTATTTTTAACTTGGTGGGTTTAAAAAATCATAAGTGAATGTGTATTACTCTAATCACCTCTGTTCAAAGCTAAAGGACAAAGTGAGATAAGTCTAATTAGGCTAATTCAGCGAATTATCATCTGATCAAATCACGACTGTAAGAAATTATCCCTGGCTAAGTGTGGTGTCAAATTATTCTGTGAAATAATTGGGAATATGACCCCTGGCACAAAAGGCTAGCTGTTTCCAAGAACAGATTTCCCAAATAATGAAAGAGCAGCAGCTAAGATTACATCCTGTGCTTTAATTTCATAACTAGGCAAAAAAAAGATGTTCAATATCCTCAACTTATTTATTACCTGGCGGGAAATGCAAAATTAAAAGTGACATTGTGATATTTCACTTGCAAATAGATTGATAGAAGAATTCTATGAAATTCTAAAGAAATATGATAGGAAGTTTTATGAATTTAAAATTTAACTTAAAGAGAATATTAAGGTTCCTTTAAAATTATGTGAAACTACTATTTTGGACCAAGGGTGAAGAAGCCATAGGCAGTAAATTCCTTCTACTCACTTCTCAGTGTAATCCTGTGGGTTTATCCAGAACATTAGGTACTGGCTGGGAACTTCTGTTGGTAGTCTCATGTTGATGAATCATCTCTTGGGAACATATTTGTCACGGTTTAAAAGAAGATACTTGGTGCTTGTTAAGGTTCTTTGACTTTCTTCTTATTTTACTTGTTTTCTTTTAAAGTCAACTTCATTTATACCTTTAGAATTCTGTTAAGCTAGACTCTGTTTTGTCGTACCAGAATCATTGATGTTTTTATTTGGAGGGCTGAGTCAGCAGCATTGTTTTAAAAGACTACTTCTCTTTTCTCTCCATGTCCCTTTACATATTTTTTTAAAGTAAGAGTAAGTCAACTAGATCTTAACTTTTTATCTCTCTTTCAAAAAAATTTATGCTTTTTCTTTTGCTATTTAAAATAAATGTATTTTTTATTGTGTGTTTAATTCTAAATTTCTCTGATATAACAGCTTGACCTAAAATATAGCTCTTATTTTTAGAGAATATTGTAGGGTATTTAATAAAATAAAAAGAACTAACTAACTAAAGATAAATCCATGGTGTACTATCAGAAATCTACTGGTAACATTTGTTTTTCAGTTATTAATTCTTTTATCCCTCTACCCATTTATTTATTGCGCTGAGACCTGTTGTTTCACAATGATACTGTGTGAAACACTACACTAAAGGAATTGCAATTAGTACAACTGTGAGGCAATTCTTGCATAAACAAGACAGATAGCTTACTTTCTAATGGAGATCAGCATGAACATATTTCTAAAAGGTAGGATATATTATGTACCAGATGAGTGATACAAAAAAATCAGTGCTATAGACAGGCAGACAGAGTTTTTATTGAGATTCAGGCAGTCTGATCAGGTCAGATATACAACCTAAAATGGCACTTGAGGTAATCCTTAAGGGGTAGATTCGAATTTAAAAGATTGAGAAAGAAGCATGAATTCAAGAGTTTATGCATTTACTCATTCATGGGTTTAGAAAGTTTTCAATAACATTTGAGTGAAGGGCATTCCACTAGTTCTGAAGCATAAGGCAAGGTCTTTATTTGAGGAAATGTTGATGATCCAGTTTTTATGAAGAATCAGATTTATGTTACAGTGAAATGTGGCTAGAATTTGAAGTTGGGTAATGGTCATGTAAGAAGTTGAAGCCAGAGTCAGGAGGAGTCCAAATATTAATTAGTGGATCTTAACTGATTTTGGTCAAGAGATGATGGCAAATCTTACACCTCAAAGAGGGATAAAGAAAGTGATGACATCAGAAATTTGGTTTATGAAGATTTCTGTCACATTGCTGTAGAAAACAGGGAATTTATGAGAAATGAATAAGAGGCTTCCCAAGGAATTTCCCAGAGAACTGATAGCATGAAGTTTTATTAGATACAAGGAAACAATTTTTGCTCATTAGCAGCCGTACACTAGAAACAGAGAAAATATGAAGTAAAAACGACCCAGAGTTGGAAAGGAGCTTGTTAGACATGGAAGAAAATGAGGAGTCATCTTGGAAAACTCAACAAGGAAAATATAGAAAGGGAACAAAAAGTAGGTGGGTTCAAGGAACTCAAGAGCTTAATGAGGTGGTTTTTGAAAGGAGGAAGGATCGACTGATAGATGTGGCGCTATGTGTGTAGTATACTGTGATGGTTAATTTTATGTGTCAACTGAACTAGGTTATGGTGTCCAGGTATTTGATCAAATACCAGTCTAGATGTTGCTGTGGATACACTTTTTAGATGCGATTAACTATTAAATCAATAGACTTTGAGTAAAGGCAATTACCCACCATAAACTGGATGAGATTCATACTCAGTTGAAGGCCTTAAGACAAATCAGTGAGGCTCCCCAAGGAAGAAGAAATTCTGCTAGAGGACATTTGGTTTATTTCATTGCTATAAACAGTGCTCCTATAAATATTTATATGCAAGTGTTAGTGTGATGATAGTTTTTCATTTTTCTTGGGTAAATACCTGTGAATGAAACTGCTAAATTATGTAAGTGTCTGTTTGTAAAAACCTACCAATCTGTTTTCCAAAGTGGCTGTCAAATTTTAAATTCCCACAAACAGTGTCTGAGAATTCTGATTTCTTCATATTCTTATCAATACTTGGTATTGTCAGTGTTTTTTTTTAATTCAACTATTCTAGTGTATGTGTAGCAGCATCTTATTATGTAATTGGTTTGCATTTTTCTAATAATTAGCAAAGGTTAGCATTTTTTCATGTACTTATTTGCTATTTGTGTACCTTCTTTAGAAAAGCATCTATTCCAATATTTATCCAAGTGGTAGCATAATTACTAATTGTTGTTAGTGGTAATATTTATTATTATTACTTAAATATTGAAGCTTCTTTTCTCTAATAGTAATATAGCCACTCCAGTAAACTGTAATTTTTTTGCATGGAACATCTTTTTACATGTTGTCCTATCAATTTGTGACTTTGTATTTAAAGTACATCTCTCGTTGAAAACATCTAGTTGGATATTTTTTTCTGTACAGTCTGACATTCTTTGCCTTTGCTTGAAATATTTATTCAATTCATGTTTAATATAATAATAGGTAAGGTTGGATTTAGGTTGGACATTTTGCTTTATTCTATTTAACTATTTTTGTTTCTCTATTCATCCTCTATTACCTTCTTTTTTGGTAAACAAACTTTTTTACTTTGCCATTTTAACTCTTCTGACACTTAGGTGTGTAACTTTCAGTGTTTGATTACTCTAGGAGTTAAAATATGCATCTGTAATGTAATACAATCTTCAAGTTAGCACTGACTTCATTTCCAATAAAATATAGCAACTTGTCTCTGTATAGCTCCATTTTTTTCTCTTTCTATTATTATTGACATATATATCGTGTTTGTGTGCATTATAGAAACAACAATTGAGTGGGGTTTTTTTGGATTTTAATTATAATATGTTTAAATTAAGGAGAAAAAGAAAATACCTATGTACACCTACACAAAATCTTTTATCTATGTATTCATCATTTTTTTCCTGTGGTTTTTAGTTACTATTTGATGCCCCTTCTTTTCCATCTGATGGAATTTTAAAATTATTTCTTGAAAGGAAGGTCTATAGCAACAAATTCTGTTTTTATTTTTTTTTCTAAACCCAGAAATGTCTTTATTTTGTGATGAATAATTTTGACACAAAATATTTAGTTGACATTTTCTTTTACTTCAGGACTTTTTAATATGTTACTATCTCCTGGATTCCATTGTTCTGATAAGTCTGCCTTTAACCTCATTATTGTCCTTCTCTACATGATGAATTATAGCTGTCTTGATACTTTTAAAATTTTTGTTTTGTTTTCTTTTAATCTTTGTCTTTTAGGAATTTTACTATAATATTTCTAGGTATACTTTTCTTTGTGTTATCGTATTTGGGGTTTGTTGAGATCGTTGGATCTATATAGTTAATGTTTCTGACCAAATTTGGTAAAGTTCTGGCCATTTCTTTCAAAATAATTTTTCTGCGTCTCTCTTTCTCAACCTCTTTTCCTGGAATTCCAGATATACATATGTTAGGGTGATTGATATTATCCCAGAGATCTCTGAAGTAATGTTTATTTTTTAACCTTTTCTATTTTATTGGATAAAATAATTTCTATTGGTTTATTTTCAAAGGTATGAATCTTCTGTTATTTCAAATCTGCTATTGAGTTCATTGAGTAATGTTTAAATTGAATTTATTATGCTTTCCAGCTCTAAATTTTCTACTGGGTTCTTTTTTATACTTTATATTCCTCAATAGAGATCCTCTATTTGTTGTCTCATTGTTATGATATTTCCCTTTAATATTTTAGCTATTCTTTCTTTAATTATTTGAACATACTTATCAGTCCTACTTTAAAGTCTTTGTCTGCTAAATCTAATATCCATGCCCACTCGAAGTCAATTTCTTTTGATTTTTTTTCTGAACTATGCATCACACATTTTTGGTTATTTACATGTCTGGCATTTTTTGTTTGCAATTAGTATGATAAGTAATATGTGACAGTGACTAGATTCTGTTCTGTTTTAGAGTTGTTGATTTTTAAAATAATAAATAGGCCATTTTTAGTATAGTCTTAGGTTTACAAAATAATTAAGCAGGTATTACAAAGAGTTGCATACATTTAAACCCCATTCTCTACCATGACTGTCACCGTTTCCCATGTTACTGACATCTTGCAGTAGGATGGTACATTTGTTATAATTAATGAACTAATGCTGATATATTATTATTAGCTAAAATTCATAGTTTATATTAAGGTCATTCTTTGTGCTGTAAAGTTCTACAGGGCTTGACAAATGCATAATAATATATATTAACCATTACAGTTTTATACAGGATAGTTTCACCATCCTAAAAAATACCATGTACTTCACCTACGTATCCTTCTCCTCCCTCTCTGCTGACTGCCACTGATCTAAAAATATCCGTAAAACTGATTCATTAAAAATTGCAAAATAGTAAAAGTGATCCATTAAATACTGTAAATGAAAATGATTTCTATAGTTTTGCCTTTTCAAAAATTTCATATAATTGAAATCATATAGTATGGAGCCTTTTCAGACTGGCTTCTTTCACTTTACAGTATACATCTAAATTGTTTTCATGTCTTTTCATGGTTTATAGCACATGTGTTTTGTGTTGCTTTTATTATTTTTAATTGAAACAATTTTACATATTTATGGAGTATAGCATAACATTTTGATACATGTGTACAATGTACAATGATCAAACAAGTGTAATTAGCGTATCCAGCGACTCAAGCATGTATCCGTTTTAATGTAAATATTCAAAATCCACTCTTCTAGCTATATGAAAATAAACAATAAATTGTTAATTATAGTCACCCAATAGTGCTATTGAACACTGGCAGGTTTCTTTTTATTGCTCAATATTTCATTCCACAAATGCACTACTGTTTGTCTCTTCATCCTCTAATATAGAACATCTTGGTTGCTTTAAGTTTTTGGCATTTATGAATAAGGCTGCTCTAAACATTTATGTGCAGGTTTTTGTGTGGACATAAATTTTCAAAACTGGGTAAATACCTAGGAATATGGTGGCTGGATCATATGGTAAAATTACTTTTAACTTTAAAAGAAACTAACAAACTATCTTCCAAAATAGTTGAGCTATTTGCATTGCTGCCAGCCATGATTGAGTGTTCCTGTTGCTCAGCATTCTCACTGGCATTTGGTATCGTATTTGCTTGTTTGTTTTTAATTTTAGCAACTCTACTAGGTGTGTAATGGTATTTCATTACTGTTTGGTTTATAATTTCTTAAAGATACTTCATATGAGGTATCTTTTCCTATGCTTATATGTCATCTGTATAATTTTCTTTACTGAGCTGTATTCAGATCTTTTGCCCATTCTTAATTGTGTTGTGTGTTTTTTGTTGAGTTTTTGAGTTCTTTGTATATAATTGTATACAAATTCATTATCTGATATGTTTTACAAATGATTTCTCCCAGTCTGTGACTTGTTTCCTTATTCTTTTAACAATGAGCAGGAGTTTTTAATTTTAATAACATCTAAATTATCAATTTCTTCTTCCATGATTAGTGCTTTTTGTGTTGTGTCTACAAACTCATCACCAAATCTGGTTGCATGAATTTTACCCCACTTTATCTTCCACAAGTATAATAAGTTTGCATTTTGTACTTAGGTTTGAGATCCATTTGAGTTAATTTTTGTAAAGGACATAAAATGCCTATCTGGTTGTTTTTTATTTTGTTTAGTTCTGTTTTGCCTATGGATGTCCGGTTGTTTCAGCACCATTTGTTGAAAAGACTATCCATTCTCTTTTGGAATTGCCATTACTCCTTTGTTAAAGATCAGTTGACTATATTTTGGTGGGTCTATTTCTGGGCTTTCTATTCCATTGGTCTATTTGTCCATTCTTTCACCGTGCCACACTGTTGTGAATATCGTAGCTTTATGGTGAACCTTGAAGTTGTCAGTGTCAGTCTTTTGACCTTGTTTTTCTTTGGTATTGTGTTAGCTGTTTTGGATCTTTTCCTTTCCATATAAACCCTAGAATAAGTTTATTAACATCTACAAAATAACTTACAGGAATTTTGACTGGGATTGTGTTGGATTTTTAATTCATTTGGGGAAGAAATGACATTTTCATGAGTCTTTATTTCCATGAACATAGACTGTCCTTATTTATTTAGATTTTGATTCTTTATTGCATTTTCTAGGTTTTCTCCCATGTGTCCTGTATATAATTTTTTTGATGTGTACATAATTATTTCTTTCTCACTCTTTTCTTGGCACTAATATAAATGATACTGTTTTAATTATAAATTATAATTGTTCATTGCTAATATATAAGAAAGCAACTGATTTTGTGTATTAACCTTTTATTCTATAACCTTGCTGTAATTACTTGTTAAAGTTTTTTGTTTCCGTTAATTGATTAGATTCATCCTGGGAAATCCGTTTCCTCTTGCGTATAGCTGCATATATCTCCACTCAACATGTCTGTAGCTTGATCCCTAGAGGTTTGAGTATTTTCACATTTACCCAGTGATATGAGCAGAAACTATGCTGAATCACCTCAAATTTGTAAGGCTTCCACTATATGCTAACTGGGCTGCATAGGTAGAGGAATACATTCAAAATCACAAGTGACTTGGATTTTACTCATGTCTCAAGAATCTCTTCTACTTTTCATTGGTCAGTCACAGGTCTCCAACTTAAGGCATAGTTTAGCAGTCTACCAAAGATGTGGAGAGTTTGTTATTTTATGCCTTCTATAACTCAATTTCAAGATTTCTCCCTTAAATTTCTAATGTTCTGCCTCCCACCCCACATTGAGACCATAATACCTGGCCATTATAGTTGCCAATTATTGTCTCCTATATTCTCTTCCTGAATGAGTCCACCAGCATGTAAACCTTTGTGCCGTCAATCTTGAACTGTGCAAACCATCACTCACCACTCATAAAGCTCCAGTTTTTACTGCCTGAGCTTTGGTGGTAGTGGTGGGTGGAAGTCAGTGGTATTTTGGGCATCCCTGGGTAAGAAGCCCACAGATGTTCCATTGGTTTCCTCCAATGTAGTAGCAGGTTTTTGTTTGTTTGTTTGTTTTTGACAGAGTCTCACTCTATCCTCCAGGCTGGAGTGCAGTGGTGTGATATCAGCTCACTGCAATTCGGCCCCCCGGTTCAAGTGATTCTTACGCCTCAGCCTCCTGAGTAGCTGGGATTACACATGCCTGCCACCACACCCGGCTAAATTTTTTGTATTTTTAGTAGAGACAGGGTTCCGCCATGTTGATCAGGCTGGGTCTCAAACTCCTGTCCTCAAGTGACCCACCTGCTTCAGCCTCCCAAAGTGCTGGGATTACAGGCATGAGCTACCTCACTGGCAATAGCAATTTTTAAAGAGTAAACACATATCTCATTTTGTTGTATGCCTTTGATCATTTTGCAGTACGCAGAAATACCTATCTATCTGTTTCTATTTTGTGACATTTTATTCTAACTTTTTATGGTGGAGAATGGCTTAACTTCCTCAGACAGCCATTTTTGGAGGCCTAGCACCTGAAGTTACTCATGAGAAAATATCAGACAAACCCAAACGTCATCCCTCCTGCATTAAATATACTTGATCCCTGTGGGTGGTGTTAGTTGACTGCTTCCAAGATAAAGAACCAGTATAATAGCTTCAGATTAGGCAGAGATGTTTAATGATAATATGTGTTTTATGATACTTAGACTAGATGATATGTCTTTTTTGAACAGAGGAAAACTCATGTCATTACAGGCTTAGAACCAGATAAGAAGGTGAGAAATTTTACGCAAACTAATTTAGTCCATAGTATTGCCAGAAGTAGGATGGCATTCTGTTCCTCAAATTAATAAATAAGCACTAAAATTCCCAGGAGACAGTTGAACTGGTATCTAGATATTCATAATCTGGTTATGATAAAGTCTTAACAATTATAGGAAATGTATCTTTAATCCACACTCACTGATCATGCTTTCTATCTGGTCTTGAGGAGGTTATGAGGCCTACAGGTCTCTGATAAATTTGGCTCATTAGATTCAGCTATGTCATTTAGGTAATCCTCATAGAGAAAGCCCTTGTATAATAAAATGATGGAGCCATATGGTTTTAAAAAGTTTAATTCTTTCTGCCAAACAAGCACTAGAACTAGGAAAGCTTAGTTTCCTATAGAATTTCTTGGAGATAGGGTATAAGGCATTCTGATTAAATCCACATTTTATGTCGCTGTCCAGAAGTAGTACATAAATCCTACAGAGCTGCTAAGACAACACAAGTGTCCTAACACATTTCAATTAATCACTAACTTAAGTCTACATGTGAAAAAGAAAGGACTAATTAATAACAGCAAAGAACCATTCACAAATTCAAGAATTATGTTCTATTTATAGTTGATGAAAATCTGTTTCTGTCAGAAGTTCTTATTAAGTCCACTAGTCACAAAGAATAAATGAAAATGAGCTTGAACTTTGAAAGTATATTTGCTCTTACACTCTGTAATAATATCTAGGCTGAACAATTCAGGCACTGCTATTACCAGCAATGTGATAAATATTTTTCTTTGTGGGCACATACGTCAATGTTAATCTTTAGAAATAGGCTTAAAGGTAGTAAGATCATTGAATCCTACAAATGTTATATGTTGTTGGTATTTTAGTGTCTCCTTACTTCCCCTCTCCCTGTACTCCACAACTTCTTTTTGAGACAGAGTGTTGCTCTGTCGCCTGGGCTGGAGTGCAGTGGTGCAATCTCGGCTCACTGCAAACTCGGCCTCCTGGGTTCAAGTGATTCTCCTGCCTCAGCCTGCCAAGTAGCTAGGATTAGAGGCACCTGCCACCACGCCGGGCTAATTCTTATCTCCCCTTTACGCTGCTTGAATTCTGTAGCTCAACATTATAGACATTCCTTGGTGAATTTCCTCAACTCACTCTCCTTTTTTTCCTTCAACAATCAAATCCAGGATAAACCAAACTCTGTCTTCTGCCTTACTGAATGTGTACAGCTGGGTAATGATGAAAATGATCGCATATCCTGAAAAGTTGGTATTACTATAGCTTCATGACCAAAACCTCAAATTAGTGTACAATCACAATGTTCTCAAGCTCACTCCCTTACTGTAGTACCATGCTTTTGTTACACCTTTCCTTCCTATTGCAAAATTTTAATCTCCCCATCACCTATTCCTAGTATTTTTTCCTCATATTAATAATATTTCCTGAAAAAAACATGTTCCAAGTAGAGCATCCGCATCTTATTTGATGGCAACTCCTTACCAGTTTCTCAGGCTAAAAGACTTGAGACCAACTTCTGTTCCCCTTTTTCTCTCACATTCCGCCTCTGATCCACCAACAAGTTCTCTTTATATTTAAAAGTTTCAGAATCTATTCATGTCTCCTAACTTCTACTGCCAATTTGATCCGACCTACAATTTTGATTATTGCAATATTTTCCCAGCAGGTCTCCTATTTCTGTCTTTACACTATTACTCTATATCAACTTATCTATAAGAGTGATCTTTTTGGAATGTGATGTATTTTTTAAAAAAATTTTTGTTTTTCACACTTAACATGAGACCTACAAACTATATGACATGTAAAGGCCTTTGTGCAAGTAGCAAATTTTAAGAGAAAGTTTTCTAATTACATTGCACTTAAAGTCATATACCTTAATTTCTGGATTATTCAATTATATGATTTTCCCCCACTGCCGGAAACATTCATAATCATGTATGTGAAATTTCCTCTCAACTTTAGAGATTTTATAAATGTTAGCAATTAAGGTGATGGATGGTGATTCAAAGCTCCATTATTCCTATCTTCCTAATTCTCCAGAAGGTATTTTGAGAGTCCTTGTAAAAGGTCCAATGATCCAGTAATTAATCCCTGTGTTTTCAAAGGCATATGAAATCCTCTGACTTCCTTAATTCACACTTTTTAATTGCTGTGCAGAGCTTATGGTAAATTGAAGAGAAAAAATATATAAAGATCATAAATATTGATTTAACTTTTGATTTAAAAAACAATTTTTTCCACAAACTGTTTAATTTGTGAAATATGAGCACTGGAACTACCATTATTAACACCACTAATGGTCGAACAGCATTTAAACAAGTGTATAGTAATTTGGACTGGTGCTTTTCAGTGTTTCATGTACACGTAAAGTACCTGGGAGCTTGTTACAATGCAGATTCCAATTCAGTAGATCTGAGTGAAGAGCTAGGAATCTGCATTTCTAAGCTCCTAGGTAATGCTCATACTGGCAGCCTTAGCTTATACTTCAAATAAGTAGGATTTTGAACACCTTGACTTGTGTAAAGAAATTTGAGCAAAAAAGAAAATCATCAAATTTCATTTAACATTAAAAAAATGTGGACCATGCAAAGAAATAATCTCCAAGAGACTTTTATATTCTCAGAAGGCAAAGGAAAGAGTGAGTAAATATGTGCAGAATAAATTCATCCAGTATACTGGAGGTGTGTGGGATTTGGTGTTAGAGATCTGGCTTTGAATTCATCTGGACCACTCACTAATAGTGTGAGCCTGGATAAAGCTACCTAGTAACCTTGGTCCTCAGGTAATTTATAAAATAAGTTCAATAATAACTACTTATAAAATTGTGAGAATTACATGAAAAAATATGTCATTAGCATTAAGAAAAATAAAAATATTTGTTTCTCTTCTTCAATATATAGAATTGGTTTTTAAAATGCTGTCTATGCTTTATACCATACCTTATACTAGCAGTATTTACAGTATGGATACGCCAAAGTCTTTTTGTTTTAAATAATCATACAAATCATACATATTGTAACATTATGATTACTAAATAACTCAAGTCAGTCATAGCTAAATTATTTAATGGTGTTTGATAAGAATCAAAAGACCAAATTATAGAATTTGTTCTATGCTAACATACAGTTATCTTTTTATAATACAATGTCTAAAACACACTGTCCCCAAAATGTAAATTGTCTATAAGTTTTCTACAGGTACACAAAATCCGAAGATCTTCATTCAAGGCTCAGCTTTTCCACTAATTTTTGTTCCTTTGGGAAAGCCAGTTAATTTCTGTGGACCTTGGTTTCCTTTCCTGGAAAATCATATTAGATTATAACTAAAATCTTTTCTCAAAGAGCCTGATGTCTACCCTATTATGTTTCTTGCAGCTTCATTGGCTGTAGGTTTAAATCCTGTGTATGCATATACCATGTCACATTGGTAAGATTGTGTTTTTGAACAGTCAACTGTGAAATTAGCTATGTAAATTCAGCACTTACCACATGACCATATTTACATTCAGTTAATATTTTATATTGATACAATCATTTATATGAATCTAAAAGAATTCTTATCGAGCATTTGCTGGCAACTCTTCCAAGCCTTTTTAAAAAAATAAGTCATTTAATTTTCATTATAACCGTATTAGATAGCTACTAACCCTATTAGATAGCTACTATTATTATCTTCAACTTACAGTTGAAGAAACTGAGGCATATGAGATTAACTTTCCCATGGTCACTTAGGGTTTTGATCTCTATGACTGAACTCCAGAACTCATGTTCTTAACCACTATGATAATCTCCCTGTGTCACCATAACCATGAATGTTTCCTAATTCATAATTTATTTAGTTTGTCAGACGGAAGTACTGAATTGATTTAATATTAGTTCATTTATGTATACAGGATTCCTATAAAATAGTTCTTTCAACTATATTAAAGATTGCCCTTACAAATGTTTTGAACAAAACCTACCATTTTGGCCCAGTACCTTGTGTAGACACACATTTAAGAGATTTTTGATACCTACTTTCCCCCATCATTCATTGCCCTTACTATACTACCTTTCCCTAAGATAGGAAAAAACATAAAGAGACCCAAGAAATAAAAATGACCTATCATTCATAGTTCTATTATTATTCTTGGTAGTTTTGCAACACATTATGCAATTTCTAGGGATAATAGTTCACTGCATTTTGTTGGTAACAAGTCAAGTAAACATAAATTTGAGTCCAAGTTAAGTAGTTATGCCTTTTGAAGATTTTATATCTGGTGGTCTGCTCAGTGTCACCAGGTTTCCACGGCAATATAGCTGTAACATTCCTTCTGAGAGAGCTTGCATCAGGCACACTGGATCGGATTTATGTCATGGACCCCCACAGGGTATTAATCATTCTTTGAGGTCATTTTCAGTTATGAAAGTAAGTGAATTTGGAAAAAAAATGGCATGAATGAACTTTAAACCAGGTCCCATGGCTAGCTTCAGGTGGTAGAAAAACAAATGTTGAAGATTCACAAAACAAATTTCTTGGCAGAGTGAGTATGAAGATTGAGAATCAGATGGGGTAGTTACCATTCATTAGCACACTTACAAACTGTCTGTGTTACGAAAACCAGGGCACACTTGAAGGAAAATACACAAATTTATCAAGCTGGTTTCAATTTTCTGAAGTACAATGTTGAAAGGTTTCCACTTGGTCTGTGTGAAATTCTGAGAAGATAATTTAGACATGGCTATAATGATTTGTCACTTCTGTCAGGTCTTAGAAAAAAGTGTTAAGAGCCTGGTACACTTTTCTGATTGAGGACTGGAACAGCTTGCATACACCATTGTTCCAACAGCATGTGCTCACTTTGTGACTCTGTTTTATATCTTGGAAATTCTCGCAATATTTCAAACTTTTTATTATGTATCTGTTATGGTGATCTCTGATCAGGGTCTTTGATGTTACCAGTAGAATTATTTTGGGGAATCATGAACTGTACCCATGTAAGACAGCAAACTTAATAGATAATTTTGGTGTGTGTTCTGACTGTTCCACTACCCAGTCATTTTACCATCTGTCTCTCTCTCGCTCTTTCCTCAGGCCTTCCTATTCCCTGAGACATGATAATACTGACATTAAGCCAAATAATAAAACTACAATGGCTTCTAAGTGTTCAACTGAAAGGAAGAATTGTATATCTCTCATTACTTTCAGTAAAAAGGTAGAAATAATTAAACTTAGTGAGGAAGGTATGCAAAACCTAAGACAGGCCAAAAATTAAGCCTCTCTCACCATACAGCCAAGTCGTTAAATGCAAAGGAAAAGTTATTGAAGAAAATTAAAAGTGTTAATCTGTAAGAAAGAAAAGCAGACTTATTGCTGCTTTGGAGAAGCAGCCGATATGGAGAAAGTTTTAGTGGCCTGAATAGAAGATGAAATGAGCCACAACATCCCCTTATGCCAAAACCTAATCCAGAGAAAGACCCAACCTCTCTTTGATTCAATAAAGGCTGAGAGAGGTAAGGGAAACTGTAGAAGAAAAGCCTGAAGCTAGCTGAGGTTGGTTCTTGAGGTTTAAGGAAAGAAGTTGTTTCCGTAACAAAAGTACAAGGTGAAGCAGCAAGTGCTAATGGGAAAGCTGTAGCAAGTTATCCAAGAAGATCTAGCTAAAATAATTGATGAAGGTAGACTAAACAGATTTTCAATGTAGATAAAATAGCCTTCTACTTGAAGAAGATACTATCTGTGATTTTCATAGTTAGAGAAGAGAAGTAAATGCCTGGCTTCAAAGCTTCAAATAACAGGCTGACTCTCTTGTTAGGAGCTAATGCAGCTGGTGAATTAAGTTAAAGTCAATGTTCATTTGTCATTCCCCAAATCCTAGAGTCCTTAAGAATTATGCTAAATCTACTGTGCCTGTGACCTATAAATAAACAACAAAGCCTAGATGAAAACATATCTGGTTATAACGTGATTTACTAAACATTTAAAGCCAACTGTTGTGACCTACTACTCAGAAAAAGAAAAAAAAAGATTTCTTTTAAAATGTTACTGTTCATTGACACCGTATCTAGTCACTCAAAAACTCTGATAGAGATTTACAAGGATATTAATGTTTTCATGCTTGCCAACACAACATCCATTTAACAAGCCATAGATCAAGGAGTAATTTTGACTTCCAAACCTTATTAATTTAACAAATATATTTTATAAGCCTGTACCTGCCATAGATAATGATTTCTTTGATGGATCTGGGCCTAGTAAATTAAAAACATTCTAGAAAGGATTTACCATTCTAGGTACCATTAAGAATATTCATGATTAATGGGAGGAGGCAAAGATATCAACATTAATAGGAATTTGGAAGAAGTTGATTCCAGCGGTCATGGATAACTTGAGGGGTTCAAGACTTCAGTGGAGGAAATCAATGCAGATGTGATAGAAATAGCCAAGAGAACAAGAATTAGAAATAAATCTTGAAGATGTGACTTATTTGCTGCAATCTCATGATAAAACTTGAATGGAAATTAAAGAAAATGGTTTCTTGAGATTGAAACTACTGGTGAAGATGCTGTGAACACTGTTGAAATGACAACAAAGGATTTAGAATATTACATAAACTGAGTTGACAAAGCAGCAGCAGGATTTGAGAGTATTGACTCCAATTTTGAAGCCCTAGTATGGGTCAAATGCTATCAAACAGCATTGCATACTATAAAAATATTTCATAAAAGGAAGAGTTAATCAATGCAGCAAACTTTATTGTTCTCTTATTTTAAGAAATTACCACAGCCTCCCAACATTCAGCAACCCTGATTGGGAAGAAGCCATCAATATCAAGGCAAGATTCTCTACCAGCAAAAAGTTTACAACTCACTGAAGGCTCAGATGATCATTAGCATTTTTTTAGTAATAGAATATTTTTAAATTAAGGATTGTACATTACTTTTTTAGACATAATGTTACCGCACACTTAAAGAGTACAAGATAGTGTAAATGTAACTTTTAAATGCATTGGGACACAAAAATTTGTGTGACTTGCTTTATTGCAATATTTGCTTTATTGTGGTGATCTGGAACCACTCACTCCCAGTATCTGTGTGGTGTGCTTGTATTTTCAGGATTTTATCTTTGTAGAAGTCAAAACAACTAGCTATGGTACATATTTGGTGACTAGTTCTTAACTAGCTAAATATTTGGAAAATGAGTGCTGACATGTAGTCAGAAGCTTTTCATTAAGTACCTTCAAACAAGGGACTTTGTATCTCTACTGAATAGCTTAGACACCTGAACTATACCTCAACCGGGGCTTTTGTTACAGGGAGAAGATACAGAGATATTAGGTCATCAGTGATGTCTAAGAATTACAGTGGGTGCAGGAAATACAGACTCCTCGAATCTTTTTTAATTGAGGGTTTTATTTGTGTATATGGCTATGTGCTTACATACACATAATTTCATTAAAGAAAGAGTTACAGAAATTTTACCCAGGATGACCAACTAGAAGCATTTTATATGTCCTTCAAAATTGTTCTCTCCCACCGCTCACCATTTTGCCCCCAAGTGACATCTTTTTGCAAAATGGATTAGAAAGCCCTTATCTAAGAGGGAGAGGTTGGCATCTTCAGTGAAGTTACTCACTTTAAAGCAAATACATGTTTCTACATGTATTTAAGAGGGTTGGGTATGTGAGTCATCTACTTTTAATCAGTTATGTTCACGGCATTTCTCATTCCCGATAGTATTGTCTTGAACTTGAATAGGTTTTTTTTTCTATGCAAAAAATATCCAATGGTACATTATTCCACATTTTCTAAGAATACTAACTAGTGTCATATATTCTCTTCCAGACTGGAAGACAATTTAAACTTCAAGCAGTATTGACTTACCTATGAATCACTTAGTATATATGAGCTTCTCAGAGAAGAAATCATAAACATTGAGAGTTGCCATGCATAATGATGACCTTCAACACATATGAAGTAAGATACAGCATTCTTTTTCCCCTTAAGTGACTACCTCATCCTAACTTAAATATTTAACTTTATTTCAATTATTTTATATCAATGTAGAAGAGAAACATTTGGGATGAAACAGCACAGCATACATTGAAGTGACCCACCACCTTTCACTTAGCCCATATGTAGTCCAAAATGCCGCACATGAGAACCTAGCTTCTCAGTGGCCCATGATCTGCTTTCATAATTGGAAGTTTTGCATAGTAGCTGTATTCGAAGAAAATGGCATATTCCTCTGTGTTTGAATTTGCATGTGTTACATGTGTGTAAGCAAGGGTTCTCCAAATCTTGTCATGTAATATCTACAATGTAGTTGATTTTCATATAGTCATATAGTCTTTTGTTTTAGATATTACACATAGTAAAAGAAAAATCTGAATTAGGAAATTAAAGAGTACCATTTTATAACAAACAATATACTTGGATATCTTGAAAAAGTGTCATTGATTTACTAGCAGCTTTTTAAAAAGTCTCACTACAAACATATACACCAATTATAAAAAGTACATCCAAATTTTAGAAATATAAAAATGTGGAAATAGGTATAGTTTATAATCATGGAAGTATAGGAGGTTTTTTTTTTTTGCTTTCTCTTTACATACCAAATGTTTTGCTAGACATGTCATAATACTGTTTCATAAATATATGTTACCCATTTATGCTATAACACTATTATTCTTGGTGGTCCATAGAGAAATTTAGACAATAGCATTTTAAGATGAAAATCATTGTGCTCTCCCACTGTCCGAATTTCTTGGAACAGTCCTGCTTTGAGCACTATAATAATGCTAAGGTTCACGAACCTTCTCTCTGTCTCCTCAGGAAATTACCCAGATCAGCATTTCCCCATCTTTCATGGAATAAAACGTAGGGATGTGGTCAGTCTTTCTGAGACATGTTGCCAAAACATTAAGGTTATATCAATAACAGAATGAATATAAGAATGAACCATCCTTCTATTAAAATAGAAGGAAAAAAGACCCAACTTAATTTAGAGGTTTGTTTTGAACATTTTCTCTGTGTTCTGTAGTGACCTAGAGTTGCTTCTAACACCACACCCAATCCCACAAGGGTTTTAATTGACATGCTGATAATATTGTTTTAAATTTAGTAGGGAAGGCCTCCCACCACTAACTGTTTCTATAGAGCATTATTGAACTCTTGGGGAATTTTTCTTCCAAAGAAAGCATGGAATTCCTCTCTGAAATATTTATTTCTCCAGGACTGTAAATGAAAGTGTCTGGAATAAAAAAAGAGAGTGAGAGCAAAAGTAAAAAGAGAGAGAGACAGAGATAGGGAAGGAAGGAGAGAGAAATATTTTTGACAAATGATCAATTTTTATTATTAGAGTTGATTTAGCGACTCTGTTATTACCTATCAAAAGTAAAGTAAGGCAATTGTACAACTTTAAAGTTTGTCATTTAAATGTTACATTTGCTTTGTAATTCAATCAGTAGTATCCATGCCCATGAAAAAATCCTTTTGCCTATTTGCATTTCCCTGAGAATATATTTGACTCTTACCAAGTGAGACTGGAAGATACTAACAGAAAAATCCAGTAGTGTGAATGAAAAGTCTACTGATTATTCCTCATTTCTTCAGAAATACACTTCTTTTTAATTACCCAATAGTAAGTCAATAAATGACTGTTGATTCCTTGTTTCTTCTCTAATAAGCAGACATTGTTGAACTTAAAACTGTCTTTTCTTCTCGAACTTTTAGTTTGCATCTAAACTTCAGGCTCCAACAGACAACTTATTATTTGGTGTCATGCTAACCATTTTTTTTTTCTGATAGTAATTTTCCTTTAGCCTCTGTACTGAATCTTAAG
This sequence comes from Gorilla gorilla gorilla, assembly GCF_029281585.2. Lineage (NCBI taxonomy): Eukaryota > Metazoa > Chordata > Mammalia > Primates > Hominidae > Gorilla > Gorilla gorilla. The sequence continues at coordinate 27,043,056 of NC_073230.2, forward strand.
ATGTCCAGAATATCTGGACCGTGTCAGGATAAGATATCTTCTGTTTCGCCATTTAGATGAGTGACGTATTACCTCCAAGTCTACTCTTACTGAAAGAATCTAATAATCTACGTTTATTTTAATTAGCTCATTTTACTGTAAAATATTACTTTGCATACTTTTAGGAAATATATACTCATGTTTGGTTCCCTTCCTATCATATCCTTCAAATGATCTCAAATGACCCACATCCTTTCTTGTGCATCATACAGAGAAATCACCGAGAATTGGAAGTTGGCTGATAGAACTGACATCAGAAAGACCATTCAAAACGAAGAGCCAGTGTCAAGATCCTGTATACCCTTCCTGCCATTACTCCCAAAGTAGCCTTTTCATGGATCCAGGTAACACTTGAGCCCTCAATCCAAGATTAAAAACACCTGCTAGAGAAATTGTCAAAGAGTCTTGGAACACTTAGTCGAATTCACAGGGACTCCATCTGGGACTTGTGATACTTGCTGCTTTCGTATCTTTAATTGTTTCTAGCACCTCCATAGATCAAAGTTCTCCTGTAATGTGTTCTTTCCATCATGCCATATTTACCCATTTTATATCAAAATATATATACCATCTGGTTTCATAAGGGAATATAAATCTTTATCAAACTAGGTTAACATTAAGTAACAATTTTCAGCTACATGTGACTGTATTTTGTTCTTATGTGCAAATTTCAGAAAATAATCCCCTCTTTCATGGCATACTTTAAATTTAGAAACAGGCTTCCTGGGTTTTTCTAACTATGGAGTATTTTTACATGTTTCATTGTTCCTGAATTTCAACGTTCACAGAAAGTAATTTTTGAAATCTTCTGTACTATAATAATATATATTGCTCTTACAACACATATCATACAATCTTGGTTATAATTTTGTACTTGTTTGCAAATCTATGTCATGTCGTCAAACTATAAACAACTGCAAGACACTATTGAGTTTTAAAAATGTTTACACTTGGTCTACTGTCTGATTCATAGTAGATAATAAATTATTGATAACATAATAAATTGTTATTTTATGCTTAATAAGGATTATGTTAAAGTAAAAGTTGTGTGTTAAGATGAAAAATAGTAAATTAGCTAAATGTGACAGAACACTAAATAATAGAAGGCTAAAATTATTACACATATACAGAAATATGTAATAACCTGATTTATACAAATTAATGTATCAGTTATTCATAAGCTCCTATAAAACATTGTTTATATTTATATTTTTATACTCTGTTTTTATGACACTGTTTACACTTTCCTACTATTGTACATCCAATATACTCTGTTCTCTTGCACACTACGTAGTAGCTTACTGCTTTTATTCTTCTATTCCTTTTACCATGCAAACAGTGAGGGCCTTTAAATTGGATAATGTATTATTTATGAAAGGTATATGATGTCTAAATCTCAAAATATGTGTGCCATTAATTTATATATAATCTCAAGTTTCTAATGGGCTAAGGTGAGTTATTTTTGAAAGTAAAAATGAAGTTATTAATCACCGTTGTATTACTCAGGATTCTCCAGAGAAACAGAAATAATAAGATAGATAGACAGAAATAGATAGATAGATAGATAGATAGATAGATAGATAGATAGATAGATAGATAGATACACTAGATAGAAAGAGTAAGATATAATATGAGGGAGTGGCTTGCCTAATTATGGAGGCTGAGGAGACTATCCACTGTCTACAAACTGGAGGTCCAGGTAAGCCAGTGCTATCGTTTCAGTCCAAAATCCTGAGATTCAGAGCAGCCAATGGCATAAGTCCAGGTCCATGTCCAAAGGCCCAAGAACCAGGAATGCCTATTCTTAAGGACAGAAGAAAATGGATGTCTCAGCTCAAGGAGAGAGCAAATTTTTCCTTCTTAAACCTTTTTGTTCTATTCAGACCTCAATGGGTTGGATGATGCCCACCCATGTCAGGGAGGGTGACCTTCTTTATTCCATCTACAGATTCACATGCTAGTGCCTTCCAGAAACACCCTCACAAATACCCCAGAAATAATGCTTTGCCGGCTATCTGGGGTTCCCTTATGTGTCAACCTGACTGCTTCCCCAGTCAAGCTGTGACTAAGATAATTTTATATTTTCTCTAATCTCCAACACTGGAAAGTAAGCATGGACCTGAGAAACAGTTTTAAATAAGGAAATCCTCCTATAAAAATAGTTTTGGTTTTAGTAGATTTAACCTTTTCCTTCACTTTGGATAGTTACCAATTCTCTAATCCTAGTGTTAAAAGTAACACCTCAAACTGCTCCTCTCATCCAAGACTAAATAAATATGTCTATGTAGGGCAAAGACCTCTTCCAAGGAGCACACCATAAATTCTAAATATGCCCCATCTTTTCTTCTATGATGACCACTTCCATATGCCGTTATGAAGAATGAACTAATTTTAAGGTCAGCTTTGAAAAAAAATATCATTTCTTGTGATGGCATCTTTTCTAATGAACTTCAAACAGTGAAGTATTCTAAGAACAAATTCCAAGGCAATGTTGTGGGACTCTATAGAAAGAAATGGGAAGAAATATTTTACTATAAGACCATGATATTACATCAATTTTTGTTAAAACTGTAGCTCCAGAGGTTTTGGGATTTTGCTATATTTACATTGATATAATGAAGGGAAACATTTATGTTTGGATCATTAAATTTACGAATACATAGTTGTCTAAAAGAGCAAAGTAATTTTTAAATATCTAGAATGGTACTCTTCCATCCCTTGAATTAATTGAGGTTGTACAAAGTGCCTGACAAAGGAAAACAATATTGAACTGGGAATCCAAACATTTATGTTTTAATACAATATCTGATACTAAGTAGAAATATTTATCATAAGCAATACATTAAATTTTTTCTGGGCCTCATAAGTAAAATTAAAGAATTAAACGACACAATTTCTTAAGTTCCTTTAAACATTAACATTCTATGAGCCATGACAAAAAAAAACATTTAGATAATAAGTACTCTAGCCAAAAACCACATGAAACAGTAGGGCATCACCCCAAACCCTACTAGTAAAAGCTAAGTGGGGTGTCTAGAATTCACCTTCCTGAGGTTGCAACGAGGCACCACAACTCCCCACTGTGTGATGTCAAGAAAAGCCACATAGAGAGCTGGGACTTTCATCTTTATTGGCCATTAGTGAGCCATCACTCCAAGCCTCAGTATCAGCAGAGGGCAAGAGTGGAGCCTTTTCATCCACACTCACCCAGCAGTAACGAGGCACTTCTTCACCTTCCCACTGGAGTGGAGTCAGTGGAGACCTAGGGGAGAGTTAGGACTTTCACAATAGCTGCCCCATGCAGCATAACTAGAAGCTAGCTCCTGTCTTGTGTCAGTGGAAGATGAGTGGAGAATGTTGCTTTTACCACCAACTAACATTAGTGATGCAGAGGTCCCTCTTCCCCTGCCAGAGAAGTGCTAATGAAAGTTTGCTAAAATTGAAGTTTTAAATGAGACCCAGAATCTTAGAACATATCTCAAAAATATCCAAGTTGCAATCGAAAATTACTTGTCACACCAAGAATGAGGACAATCTCATACTGAATGAAACAAAAAATCAGAAGATATTAACAGAAATATTACATAGGTGTTAGAATTATCTAATAAATATCTTAAAGGAGATGTCATAAAAATGCTTCAGTGGGCAATTAAAATCACACCTGAAACCAATGAAAAATTCAAGTCTCAACAAGGAAATAGAAGATATAAAGAAGAACTACATGATAATTTTACAACTGAAAAATATAACTGAAATTAACAGACCAGTCAATAAACAGCCTTCATAGTAGACTGGAGGGGTCTGAAGAAAGCACTATAATTGAAATTACCCAATCTGAGTGAAAAAGAGCAGATTGGCTGACCATAAATGAACAGAGCCTCAAGGACCTTGGTGATCATAACAAAATATCTAATATCCTTCAAAGTTTTAGATGAGAAGAGAGGGCAGGGCTGAAAAAACCACCAAAGAAACAATGTCCAGAAACCTTCAAAATTTGGCAAGAGATAAAAACTTATGAGTTCAAGGTACTATATATCAGACCCAAATATGATAAACACAAAGTAATCGATGCCAAAGCACATCAAAATTAAACTACTGAAAATTAAAGACAAATCTAGAAAGCAATCAAATATAATGCCTTATGTATCGGATTAACCAGATTGACAAGATTTTTTTAATCAGAAACCATGGAGATGAGAAGAAAATGACAACAATATATTTCAGGTGCTACAGGAAAAGAACTGTCAGCTCAGAATTCTATAGAGAGTGAATATACCATTCAGGAATGAAAGGGAAATCAAGAGGAAGAAAAACTAAAATAATTAGTCCCATAATTTAACCCTAAAATAATGGCTAAGGGAAATTCCCTAAACAGAAAGGTACAAATAAAAGAAACTTAGAATTCCAGGAAGAACGACAGAACACAGTAAGCAAAAATATGAGTACGTACAATAGGCTTTTATTTTATCTTGGGTTTTCAAAATGCTGTTTGATAAATGAAGAAAGAAATAATAAATTTGCCAAATATCTCTATAGAGTCAGAAAATATTTAAGATAATTGTGTTACAAATGGGTGAGACATAAAGGGAGATAAATTTCTATACTCAAACTGGTAAAATAAGGACATCAATAAACTGTGGTAAGTTATACACATATATTGTAATACCTGGAGCAACCACTGAAAAAATCTTTACAAAGAGATGTAGTCCATTATATAGATAAATTCAAAATAAAATTCTAAAAAGGTGTTTACTGAACTCAGAGATCTTGAAAAAGACAAAGAAGTGAAAAACAGAACAAACAAAAACAAAATGGCAAACTCGAGCCCTAACATATCAATAATTACACTAAATGTGAATAGTCTAAATTCACCAATTAAAAAATGACAGTTGACACATTGAATTAACCACCCAACTATAGGCTGTTGACAATAAAGTCACTTCAAATATAGTGACACATTCAGGTTGAGAGTAAAAAGGATGGAAAATATATTTCATACAAATATTAATCAAAGGAAAGCAGGAGAAGCTATGTTAATATCAGACTTCAGAGCAAAAAATAAAAAATTACCACATGGAGTTTATACAATTATAAAAGGCTTAAGTTACAAAGAAGATGTAGCAGTGCTAAATATGTATGCACTAAGCAACAGAGTTACTAAATGTGTAAGGAAAAAACCCAGAATTGAAAGAAAAATTATTAATAGAGAAATCCACAACTGTATCAGAGCAAGGTTTAGGCAATAAGTTCTCCAACTTAACACAACAAATGCAATTCATAAAAGGAAAAACTGGTAAATTAGACTTGACCAAAACTAAAAAATGCACATTTCTACAAAACACCCTGTTCAGAGTATTAAAAAATAAGGTATAGACTGGGAAAAAATATTTGCTAACCACATATCTGACAAGGGAACAGTATCTAGAATACAGAAAGAACTCTCATAATTAAACCTCAAGGGTAGTGGGGAGGTAGGTTTGGTTAACGGCTCCAAAAATTAGAATGAATGAATAATACCTACTATTCAATAGCACAATAGGGTGACTATAGTCAATAATAGCTTAATTGTACATTTTGAAATAAAGGATGTAATGGGATTATTTGTAACTCAAAGGATAAATGCTTGAGGGAGTGTATACCTCCTTCTCCATGATGTGTTTATTTCACATTGCATGCCTATATCAAAACATCTAATTTACCCCATAAATATATACACCTACTATGTACCCACAAAATTTAAAAATTAATTAATTAAAAAAAGAAAATGGTTCAAAGCATGAAAAGACATTTTACTGAAGAGGGATATATACTTGGGAAGTAAGCACATAAAATGATCTTCAGCATCACAAGTCATTAAGGAAATGTAAATTAAACCAAATTGATATATTATTGTATACCTATTAAGATCGCTAAAATAGAAATAGTGGCAATACCACATTCTAGACAGAATAAGAGAAACTGGATCACTAAATATATTGCTGGTGAGAATGAAAGTGGTACAACCACTGTGGAAAATTTGGTACATTCATAAAGAACTAAGCATGCAGCTAACATAAAACCAGAAATTGCAATCCTAGACATTTATCTCAGAGAAATGAAGATTTCTGTTCACACAAAATCTGTATATGTTTATACTAGTCTTATCCATAATATACAAAAACTGGACACAACCCAGTTGTCTGTTAATGAGTGAACACTTAAATTGTGATACATCTATACCATGAAATACCACTCAGCAAAAAAATGAGCAAGATAATGATAAATGCAACAAACCGAATAATGATCCACAGAATTAGGCTATAAGGGTTATATAACATATGAGTCCATTTATATTTCATTGAAATGAAAAAAATTACAGAAATAGAGAACAGGTTAGTGGTTGCCAGAGTTTAAGTTGGGAAAGGCCTGTGGCTATGAAAGTACAACATAAGGGACCCGTGATATTGAAAATGTCGTGTATTTTGACTGTATCAATGTCAATATTCAGATTGCAATATTGGATTACAGTTTTCAAGATGTTACCATTGGGAATAATCGGTTAAAAGATACATGAAATCTCTTATTTTTTTTTTTGCAATAGCATGTGGATATACAATTATCTTTTAAATTAAATGAAAATTTAAAGAGAAAGTTTTGTGTCATTAAAAGCTGGTGATATTTTTCATAAGATTTTTAGCACAAATTAGTAGGTGCTGAAAAAAATTCCATGAGCCTATGATCTTGTGGACAGGGCACAGTTGCTATATGATCAAAAGCAAAAACACTCAATGCTGATATAGAGACTTGTAGCCCCAAATATTCATTATTGGGGCCATCAGTGATCTATTTCTTTTGCTACTTATTGAATTCCTTATTCACCTGTGTACCAATACTATTGGTAAATTAAATGGCTTTTCAACAAGTTAAATTCTATCATAATTACTTAGATTTCTAATGTGTCTTAAGATTTTAAAGTATACATTGTCATTTTAAGATTACCTTATTGTAATTAGCAAATTTTCCTGCTAAGTACAGTAAGAGCTAAGTATACTAAACCAGAGAAGACATTCTTGGTTTTATAAATCTCTGCTGCTGCTGCTGCTGTAATTATATTTTGTGGTCTATAGTTGGTTCATTAAACTCTATTTTATTTATTTGTTTTATGGCCTTTATATGTAATCCCAATTGGCCTAAGCTTTTCTAACTATCTCAATATCTAATAGTCTAAAAAATCAATTTATGGAAGACAGGACAGGACACACTGGATTAGGAAATGCTCGTAAGAGGTCAATATTCATTCTCACAATAAAGTTCATGGACTCCTAATTGTTTAAGGAGACAACCAAGTTAAGATGAGTGAACTACACAAATGTCTGGGAGATAGTCATAGGCAACACTAGATAAAAGGAAAAGGAAAATGACACATAGGAGGCAGGATTCAGGACTGTTAAGTTCATTTCGTTGCTAAAGTAAATTTCAGTTTCATTTGACTATGCACAGTTAAAGTGACACAGAACACCATATAAAAGATTTGGGGGTTGGAGAGGCAAAAGCAAGGGATATTCCTAAAGTTATATTTCATATAGTCATATCTTGTTCTTGATCTGTTCTGTCTTTTTGCATCCAAATATTTACTCCTCTCTACCCACTCTCTAATAACTGATGTCTCTGGTGGTTGTACAATAACACAAGGAATGGATGATGCAAAAAGAGGTAGCTGATAGACCTGATAAATGCAGCTATCGCATAACCATCTGGTCTCACGACTCTAAGGGGGCTCCCTTTCCAAACACAGAGTTAGCTGAAGGAAATAGTCAACTTCTTTCCTCCTTCATCCAATACCTTGTATAAAGAAACCTATCTTTATAGATCAAAAAGTTTAAGAAATACTAATTGTTTTACTACCCACCACTCTGTCTTTTAGCTGTACTACACTATACCATCTCTATCAAGTGGCAATAACTCCTGTTTTAAAGCATTGCTTATCCTGCTAAAGTTACTCCTTCCAATAATAACAACATGTATTACAGGAAGTTTTTCATTCTACAGATATTTTATATTATGCCTGTTATGGGATGCTAACCATTCATTGTTATTCAATAAATACCCAATAATTACAAGGAATATCATTTGAGAATTTCAGATAGTGGTTTGTGTGGTTCTTGAAAAAGTCAGTTTAAATCCAGAGTTTTAATTATTATGTTTCTTTTTCTATAATTTATAAAGGGGTACTGCAGAAATTCTAACCACTCTGACAAGATATTTTTGTGTTTTGTTATTTGTATCGTGACACATTGGGAAGAGTTTTACTGATTTTAGCATAATTTGGTTCATTAATAAAGTTATTCAAATTTTATTTATAATGGTACAAATAAACATCTTTTAATATACTGTAGGTGATTTCATTGAAATGTACTAAACAGTAGAAATGACAGTGAGTTTTGGTGATAGAAGTCCACCAATACAAAATGATATTGTAAGGGCTTTCTATACCTTAGTTTTCTTATCTACAAGATGTACAAAAGGCTTTTTAATCAAACCCCTGAAGTTATACCAACCAAGGAGATGGAAGTAATAATATTATACAAGCACAATGGATGAAGCAAGTCCCAGCAGAATACTTACGGTGTATCTTAAGTTCAGAATAAGTGAAATGAAATATGTGGACATGTATATTGGTAAAAATGTTAAATATTATGAATAATAAATGAAATTTAGAAAGCTATTGCTTATCAGGAAGATAGAATGTGGAAGTACATTTTGGTAAACATTGGTAATTATTACTATGCTATGCTTCTTGAGTTGAACAGGAGGTTTGTAGCTATTCATTATAGTATTAAATAAATGTAAAAGTAAATCATTAAAATAGTCATACATGGGACAATAATGATGATGAGTTTTGAGTTAAGCATATGATTATGGAAGGCAGAATTCTAAGTTGGCCCCAATATCCCCACCCCTCTGTTACACACATTTTCTTTCATTTATTGAATTAAATACTGATCTAGGTGGGTCTGTAAAGGGATTTTACAGATATAATGAAAGTCTCATATAAATTGAGTTTATGAGAGAAAGATTATCCTGGACAGGCCCTATCTAATCAGGTGAACCCTTAAAATAAGTCAGAAGGATTAAAAGAGACAGAGATACTCCCTTGTTGGCCTTGAAAGAGCAACCACCATGTCGTTAATAGACTGTGGTTGAGGGATGTGGCAAGGAACTTAGGGTGACCTCTAGGGGCTGAGTGTGGTCCCAGGCCAATAGCCACCAGGAAGAAGGGAACCTCAGTCCTACAACTGCAGAAAACTTCTTCCAACAACCTGAGTAAACCTGACAGAGTACCCCAAATTCCACATGAGACTCCAGCCATATGGATGCCTTGTTTTTAGCTTTGTAAGGTGCTAGGAAAGGGCCCATGTACACTGTGCCTGGCGTTTTGACTATAGATGCTGTGAAATAGTAAATGAGATGAGACCAGAACTATAAAGTCCAGACTCATTAGAGGACAAATTTCAGACCAAATGCAATTTGATGTAGTAATATTGATAAATAACATTTTATTTTGTCTTATTATTATGTTTAGATTATTTTCTTTCTATTATTAAGGGTGTATCTCTAAATGAAATGATTTCCCCACTTTTTTCAGGACCTAGATATGTTTTTCTTTGCAACAAAACAATGTCATTGCGAGTACACCCAGACAAAAGTACGCTTCTGAGAAAGGCGTTTAAAGGAACTGCATATCTAGATTTGTCATAACTCAGCACCAGCACCTTGACTCTTATAATCAGGGAGGTTCTATGCTGTCTGGGAACCTATATGCAGCAATTCGTAGCAGTTTTTAAATTTAGGACTTGATGAAATTGACAAGTGGGTATGTTGAAAGTGATTCCCCATATTCAGTTTACTTTGTATTTAAATCACAATAAGTCATTTTTTAAAAAGGATAATGTTGTATCAGTTCTAATTTCTCCAGCATGGAATTGGTAGGAAGCCTTAACCAAATTGGGCAGGGAAGTAGTTCCTTTCTATGCCTCCCTTGGTTCTTATCTAATCCTACCTACTGATAGATATTAGCCTTCCTGCTTCAGGGCCCTATGTGTTAGGTTTTCTTTATGTAATTAATCAGTCTCAAAGAACTGAGATTTTATAAACTGATTTCTATTGAAGCCTTCAAATATATGCTTTGAAAACTGCTAGCTGTTAATGTGTGATTATGCATCTATTCTTTTTGTGAAATCAGTGTTTTTCTATACCCTGCACTAGCATTAATGTTTATAGAAATATGATTCCTATTTTTAGTATGATTTTTTTCCACTTTTTTTCTTCTAAGAAAGAAGTTATGAGAGGAGCTTGTTAGACATATTGGGAGGAAGAATTGCTTTCTCCTTGCCACCCAGGTTAGAAGGAGATTGCTACTGTGGAGAGGTAGCAGGCACAGATACCCTGAAGTTCCTGTAGAAAACTTTACTATTTGTTCCATCGTTAGTAACTGACAAGAACACTATGGCTACCATATATGCTGGATTTTTTCTTAAAAGACAATCTCACAAATTTCTCCTTTGTTTCGTTCTTATGCCATTTGAAGTAACAAGCAATTATACGTAATACTGGAATTTTCAATAATGATTCAGACTACTGAACAACAGGGCTGACAGAGTAGATACAAGCTTTAACTTTTATCACAAACTTTTGATTACATACAGTACTCCTTAGGTGACTTGGCCTTTTTTTTAGTTTGTTTAACATTTCCAGGGTCTGAGTATAAAACCACCAATGATTTTTAAGAGGAATACTAAAAATCCTAAAATTAGAAAATATGTAGTTGAAAACTTACTTGCTCATATAATTTCATATCAGCTTTCAGGATCTGTAAAGAGACACAACTGTTTTATAGTTCGATTGGAACTGGGGAGGAGTTTGAAAGAATCACAGTAAGCCCTCTGGTCTTTTCCAGGAGGATAATCAACAACATTGACTGATTATGTTTGTATGGGTAAGTATGTCTGTTTATAGATAATGTTAGTTCTCCTCCAATGAATGTCTTCTATGTAAATAGACATGAAATTCATACTGTTAGAAGCTGTCTGTTGGTTTAGATTATTCTAAATTGCACTGAGTATATGATATGGAAACACACTGATCCCTTTGCAGACCTGTCACATATTAGAAGGGTTTCCAAAGAAGCTGTCGAGGGAGCTGGGCTCCAGATAAATACATATTAAGAAAAAAATACTAGCTAAGACATTGAGGAAGATTGCACTAGCATTAATGTTTATAGAAATATGATTGCTATTTTTAGTATGATTTTTCTTCCACTTTTTTTCTTCTAAGAAAGAAACTTAAGAAAATAACTGTAGCATGATGCCAACTGCACATTGGATACAGATGGGAATTTCCAAGTAACTCATGCTGTAATTAGAGAAACTTCATAAATAGATAAGTTATGTCTAAAAATTTAAAGGGAATCTATTTAAAGAAATTGCAGTTTGAAATGATATTGTAGTGAATAAAGGTTACAATGAGCCGCCAGAAATAGCCCCGGTGAATGAAGCTGTAGGCATTCAGATAAGGGGGGTAAGGGAAGACAGAAATAATGCTAAAACAAAAAATATATATGGTAAATGAATGTAAAGAAGTTGTAGTAAACATTTCAGAATTACAAGGGGTATGCCAAAATATCAATATATGTATTTACAAAGAGTTTTATTTTAGGTTCAGGGTATATGTGCATGTTTATTGTATAGGCAAACGTGGGTAATGGGGGTTTGTTGTACAGACTATTTTATCCTCAGGTACTAAGCCTAGTACCCATTAGTGGTTTTTTTCCCCTAACTCTCTCCCTCCTCTCAACCCCACCCTCCAATAGGTCACAGCGTGTGGTGCTCTCCTGTATAAGCCCATGTGTTCTCATCATTACCTCCTACTTACAAGTGAGAACATGTGGTATTTTGTTTTCTGTTCCTGCATTAGTTTGCTAAGGATAATGGCCTCCAGCTCCATCCCTGTTCCTGCAGAGAGCATAATCTTTTTCTTATTTTATATAGCTGCATAGTACTCCATGGTATATATGTACCGTATTTTCTTTATACAGTCTATCACTGATGGGCATTTAGGTTGATCCCATGTCTTCATTATTGTGAATAGTGGTGCAATGAACTTACATAGGCATGTATCTTCATAAAAGAATGATTTATATTTCTTTGGGTACATACCCAGTACTGAGATTGCTGGGTTGAATGGTATTTCTGCCTCTAGGTCTTTGAAGAATCACCAAACTGCCTTCCACAAGGTCTGAACTAATTTACACTCCCACCGACAGTGTATAAGCATTCCTTTTTCTCTGCAACCTCACCAGTGTCTTTTATTTTTTGACTTTTTAATAATAGCCCTTCTGACTGGTGTAGATGGTATCTCACTGTGGTTTTGATTTGCATCTCTCTAATGATCAGTGATATTGAGCTATTTTTCAGATGCTTATTGGCTGCATGTATGTCTTCTTTTGAAAAGTGTCAGTTCATGTCCTTTGCACACTTTTTAATAGAGTTGCTCGTTTTTTTTCTTGTAAATTATTTTAAGTTTCTTATGGATTCTGGTTATTACACCTTTATCAGATACCTAGTTTGCAAATATGTTCTCCCATTCTGTAGGTTGTCTGTTCATTCTATTGATAATTTCCTTTGCTGTGCAGAAGCTCTTTCATTTAATTAGATCCCATTTGTCATTTTGTGGTTTTGTTGCAATTGCTTTTGGCATCTTCATCATGAAATCTTTGCTCATTCCTATGTCCTGAATAGTATTGCCTAGGTTGTCTTTCAGGGTTTTTATAGTTTTGGGCTTTACATTTAAGTCTTTGATCCATCTTGAGTTAGTTTTTGTATATGGTATAGGAAGGGGTCCAGTTTCAATCTTCTGCATATGGCTAGCCATTTATTCCAGCATCATTTTTTGAATAGGAAGTCCTTTACCCATTGCTTGTTTTTATCAGGTTTGTCAAAGATCAGCTAGTTGTAGATGTGCAGCCTTATTGCTGCATTCTTTATTCTGTTCCATTGGTCTGTGTGTCTGTTTTTGTACCAATACTATGATATTTTGTTTACCAAAGCTCTGTAATATAGTTTGAAGTCAAGTAGCACAATGACTCTAGCTTTGTTCTTTTTGCTTATGATTGACTTGGCTATTAGGATTGCCTTGGCTATTAGGGCTCTTTTTTGTTTCTATGTGAATTGTAAAATAGTGTTTTTCTAGTTCTGTGAAGAATTTGAATGGTAGTGTAATAGGAATGGTATTGAATCTATAAATCATTTTGGGCAGTATGACCATTTTTACAATATTGATTCTTCCTATCCATGAGCAAAGAATGTTTTTCCATTTGTTTGTGTCATCTCTGGTTTCTTTGAGCCATGTTTTGTAGTTCTCCTTGTAGAGATCTTTTACCTTCTTGGTTAGCTGTATTCTTAGGTATTTTATTATTTTTGTGGCAATTTTAAATGAGATTGCATTCCTGATTTGGATCTTGGCTTGACTGTTGTTGGTGTATAAGAATATTACTGACTTTTGCACATTGATTTTGTATCCTGAGGCTTTGCTGAAGTTATCAGCTTAAAAAGTTTTTGGGCTGAGACTATGGGGTTTTCTAGCTATGGGATCATGTTGTCTGCAAACAGGGATAGTTTGACTTCCTTTCTTCCTACTGGGATGCCTTTATTTCTTTCTCTTGCCTGATTGTCCTGACCAGGACTTCCAATACTATGTTGAATAGGAGGGATAAGAAAGGGTATTCTTGTCTTCTTCCAGTTTTCAAGGGGATTGCTTCCAGCTTTTGCCCATTCAGTATGATGTTGGCTGTGGATTTGTTATAGGTGGCTCTTATTACTTTGAGGTATGTTCCTTCAATACCTAGTTTATTGACAGTTTTTAACATGAAGGGATATGGGATTTTATCAAAAGCGTTTTCTGCATCTATTGAGATAATCATGTGGTTTTTGTCTTTAGTGGTGTTTATGTGATGAATCACATTTATTGATTTGCAGATGTTGAACCAACCTTGCATCCCAGGGATAAAGCCAAATTGATCATGGTGGATAAGCTTTTTGATGTGCTGCTGGATTTGGTTTGCAAGTATTTTGTTGAGTACTTTGCATCAATGTTCATCAAGAGTATTTGCCTGAAATTTTTGTTGTTGTTGTGTCTCTGTCAGGTTTTGGTAGCAGTGTGATGCTAGTTTCGTAGCATAAGTTAGGGAGGAATTCCTTCTCTTCAATTTTTTGGAGTAGTTTCAGCATGAATGGTACCAGCTTTTCTTTGTATATCTGGTAGAATTCATCTGTGAATCCATGTGGTCTTGGGCTTTTTTGTTGGTAGGCTATTTATTACTGACTCAATTTTAAAGCTAATTATTGGTCTGTTCAGGGATTCAGTTTCTTCTTGGTTGAGTCTTAGGAGGCTATGCATGTCCAGGAATTTATTCATTTCTTCTAGACTTTCTGGTTTGTGTAAATAGAGGTATTCATAATAGTCTGTGATGGTTATTTGTATTTCTCTGTGGTCAGTGGTAATCTCCCCTTTGTTGTTTCTGATTGTGTTTATTTGAATCTCTGTTTTCCTCTTTATTAATCTAGCTAGAAGTCTAAATATTTTATTCATTTAAAAAAACAGCTCCTGGATTCATTAATCTTTTGAATGGTTTTTAATATCTCTATCTTCTTCAGTTCAGCTCTGATTTTGGGTTTTTCTCGTCTGCTGTTAGCTTTGGAATTTGTTTGCTCTTGGTTCTCTAGTTCTTTAATTGTGATGTTAAGTTAACTTGAGAAATTTCTAACTTTTTGATGTGGGCGTTTAGTGCTGTAAATTTCCCTCTTAACACTGCCTTAGCTGTGTCCCAGAGATTCTGGTATGTTGTAACTTTCTTTTTATTAGTTTCAAAGAACTTGTTGATTTCTGTCTTAAATTCGGTATTTACACAAAAGTCATTTAGAAGCAAGTTATTCAATATTCCATGAAATTGCATGGTTCTGAGTGAATTTCCTAGTCTTGACTTCTAATTTGATTGTTCTGGGGTCTGAGAGATTGTTTGTTATAATTTCAGTTTTTTTTGCATTTGCTGAGGAGTGTTTTACTTCTGAATAGGTGATCAATTTTAGAATATGTGCTGTGTAACTACAAGAAGAATGTATATTCTGTTGTTTGGGGGTAGAGAGTTGTGTATATATCTCTCAGGTCCATTTGGTCCAGTGCTGAGTTCAGGTCCTGAATATCTGTTAATTTTCTGTCTCAACAATCTGCCTAATACTGTCAGTGGGGTGTTAAATTTTCCCACTATTATTGTGTGGGAATCTAAGTCTCTTTGAAGGTCTTTAAGAACTTGCTTTATTAATATGGGTGCTCCTGTATTGGGTGCATATATATTTTGGATAGTTAGATTTTCTTGTTGAATTGAACCCTTTACCGTTATGTAATGCCCTTCTTTACTTTTTTATCTTTTTTGGTATAAAGTCTGCTTTGTCAGAAACTAGAATTGCAACCCCTGCTTTTTTCTGGTTTCCATTTGCTTGGTAGATTTTCTTCCATCCCTTTATTTTAAAGCTGTGTGTCATTGCAAGTGAGATGGGTCTCCTGTAGACACTATACCAGTGGGTCTGGGCTCTTTATCCACCTTGCTATTCTGTGTCTTTTAATTAAGGCATTTAGCCCATTTACATTTAAGGTTAGTATAGATATGTGTGGATTTGATTTTGTCATCATGATGTTAGCTGGTTATTTTGCAGACTTGTTTATGTGGTTGCTTTATAGTTTCACTGGTCTGTGTATTTTAGTGTGTTTTTAAAGTGTCTGGTAACAGCCTCCTTTTCATATGTAGTGCTTCCTTCAGGAGCTCTTGTAAGGCAGGTCTGGTGGTAATGATTTCCCTCAGCATTTGTTTGTCTGAAAAAGGTCTTATTTCTCCACTTATGAAGCTTAGTTTGGGTGGATATGAAATTCTGCATTGTAATTTCTTTAAGAATGTTGAATGTTGTTCCTCAATCTCTTCTGGCTTGTTGGGTTTCTGCTGAGAGGTCTGCTGTTAGTCTGATGGGCTTCCCTTTGTAAGTGACCTTTCTCTCTAGATGCCTTTAACATTCTTTTCCTTTCATTTTAACCTTGAAGAATCTGATGATTATGTGTCTTGAGGATGATCTTCTGTGAAGTATCTTACTGGGGTTTTCTGCATTTCCTGAATTTGAATGTTGGCCTCTCTAACTAGATTGGGGAGCTACTCATGCATGTTGTCTTGAAATATGTTTTCCACGTTGGCTGCATTCTTCCCGTCTCTTACAGGGACACCGGTGAGTTGTAGATTCAGCCTCTTTACATAATCCCATATTTCTTGAAGGTTTCGTTCATTCCTTTACAATTCTTTTTTGTCTATTGTTGTGTAACTGCCTTATTTCAGAAAGCCAGTCTGCAAGCTCTGCGATCTTTCCTCCACTTGGTCTATACTGCTATTAATACTTGTGATTGCCTTATGAAATTTTTATAGTGTGTTTTTCAGCTCTGTTAGGTCAGTCACATTCTTTTCTGTACTGGCTGTTTTGTCTGTCAGCTCCTACATTGTTTCATCATGATTTTCATCTTCCTTGCATTGGGTTTCAACATACTCCTGTACCTCAGTGATCTTCATTGCTATCCATATTCTGAATTCTATTTGTCATTTCAGCCACCTCAGCCTGGTTCAGAACCCTTGCTGGAGAGGAGATATGGTCATTTGGAGAAAGGATGGCACTCTGGCTTTTTGAGTTTTCAGGAATCTTATGCTGATTCTTCCTCATCTTTGTGGGGTTATCTATCTTCAATCTTTGAAGTTTCTGACCTTTAGATTTTTTTTTCTTTTATCCTATCTGATGACCTTGAGGGTTTGATTGTGGTATAAGGTAAATTCAGCCAGCTTCATTTCTGGAAGATTTTAGGGGGCCAACACTCAGCTCCCAACTCCTGGACTGCATGCTGTAAGTCTTGGGGACTTGTACTGGACCCCAACTTAGTTTCTATGTCTCTTGAAGTCTGAAATCCACTGAACTGTGGGTGGGAGGAGTGGAGGTGCGGTAGCTGTGGCAGAGTGCTAGTGGGTGTCAGGGTGCCTGCCTTCCTGAGGGCATTCACCACAGTGGCAGAAACAATGCTGCTGGGGGTGGGGTAGGAGACTATGGGTGTGGTCATGCTGGAGGTGGTGTTGACTTGGAAGTGGGGTGCTCATGGATACAGGTCTGGGTGCCTTCTCTGTGCCCTGCAAGCAGAAGTGATTGCTCAGGGTGAGGGAGAATCCACTGTTCTGAGCAGTGTTAGTGCAAGGGTAGGGTGCTGGTGGGGTTGAGGCTTTCTGGCTCTGTGTTGCCAAGGCTCTGTCTGCAATGACAGTCGGCAGAGGGTAGACTGCTGGACTGCTGGCAGGGCAAGGAAAGCAAAACCTGCCTGTGCAGACATGCACATGCAAAGTGATGTGGATAGTTGCTGTGTGCCTGGAGGAAGCTGCATTTTAGGGAGGGAGCGGACGGACTGGTGTGTGTCCATAGGGCTGCCTCACTGGAGCCCTCTACTGGTCAGGCAAAATCTGCCAGGGCAGAAGCTATGGTGTGGGTCCCCAGGGCACCCAAGACTTCCCAGCAAGCAGGGATGGCCAGGCTAGGGCCCCAGGAGTGGGCAGCAGACCACGGGGTGCTCAGGTCAGAGCAGCCCCATCTGTTGGGCAAGACTACCCTGCAGAGATCAGGTCCAGCAGTTTATCTAGGGCTAAAGTCTGCTATGGGAGCAAGTTGAGCCTAGAGGGATGGCTGTCCCTGGCTGTGCTCCACTACTGATGCTACTGTATCAAACCTTCTGGGCTCCACATCAGCTGTCTTGCTGGCCCTACCACTTCGCAGAGATATGAAGACGATGGATTTATTTTACCAGTAGAAATGTCACATGAAATATATAGGAAAGCTTGTATTTACTGAGACATAGTTTCAAACATTGTGGCAGTCTATAGCTAACTACTTTTCTATGTATCTTGTGAGAACAAAGATGTTCTACGTAAATAGAATAGAATGATCAAACTCAGGAAATCTGGCGTTGAATATGGATGGTATATTTAATATATGATATGTATTCATATATTCCCAATAATAATAATAGTTTTCTTTATAGCTTGTATTTTTAAAGTAATTTTATATTTTATTTTAGGTTCAGGGAGTATATGTGCAGGTTCATTACATGAGTATATTGTGTGATGTCGATATTTGGGATATGAATGATCCTATAACCCAGATAGTATGCATAGTACTCAACAATTAGTTTATCATTTCTTGCCTCCTTTCTTCCTCCACACTCTCTAAGTCCCCAATGTCTATTGTTACCATCTTTATGTTCATGAGTACCCAATGTTTAGCTCCTACTTATAAATGAGAATGTGATATTTGGTATTCTGTTAATGCATTAATTTTCTTAGTGTAATGGCTTCCAGCTGCATCCATGTTGCTGCAAATGTCATGATCTCATTCTTTTTATGGCTCTGTAGTATTCCATGGTGTATACATACCACATTTCCTTTATCTAAACCACCAGTGATGGGCACCTAAGTTAAGTCTTTATCTTTATCTTTGCTATTGTGAATTACACTACAGTGAATGTACACACTGTATATCTTTTTGGTAGAACAATTTACTCTCCTTTGTATATATACCCAGTAAGGGGATTGCTGGGTCAAATGGTAGCCCTGCTTAATGTTCCTTAAGAAATCTCCAAACTGCTTTTCACAGTAGCTGAACTAATATATACCCACCTACAGTGTATAAACTTTCCCTTTTATCTACAACCTTACTAGAATCTGTTATCTTTTGACTTTTTCTGGTAACCACTCTGACTTGTGTGAGATGATATCTTATTGTGGTTTTGATTTACATTTCTCCGATGATTAGTGTTTATGAGCATTTTTTCATATCTTTGTTGGCCACTTGTATGTCTACTTTTGAGAAGTGTCTGCCCATGTGTTGCCAATTTTTTAATGACTTTATTTGTTTTTTGCTTGTTGAATTGTTAAAGTTCTTTATAGATTCTGGATATTAGGCCTTTGTTGAATGTGTAGTTTGTGACTATTTCCTCCCATTCAGTAGATTGTTGCTTTAACCCTATTGATAATATCTTTTGCTGTGCAGAAGCTCTTTAGTTTAATTAGGTCTAACTTCTCATTTGTTTTTGTTTTTGTTGCAATGGCTTTTGAGGACTTAGTCATAAATTATGTACCAAGGCCCGTGTCCAGAATGGTGTTTCCTGGTTTTCTCCTGGAATTCTAGAAGATTTAGACTTACATCTAAATCTTTGATCCATCTTGAGTTAATATTATATATGGTGAAAGGTAGAGGTCTAGTTTCATTCTTCTGAATGTAGCTAGCCAGCTATCCCAGTATCATTTATTGAATAGAGAATCCTTTCTCTATTGCTTATTTTTGTCAACTTTATCAAAGATCAGATGTCTATAGGTGTGTGGCTTTACTTCCGGGTTCTCTATTCTGTTCCATTTGGTCTAGGTGTCTGTTTATATAACAGTAACATTTGGTTTGGGTTACTGTAGCTTTACAGCACAGTTTGAAGTTGGGTAATGTGATGCCCCTGGAGTTACTCTTTTTGCTTGCGATGCTTTGGCTATTGAGGCTCTTTTTTGATTCCATATGAATTTTAAAATAGCTTTTTCTAATTCTGCAAAAAATGACATTGGTAATTTGATAGGAAGACCAATTAATCAGCAAATTACTTTGGGCAGTATCTCCATTTTAATAATATTGCTTTTTCCAATCCATAAGGATGGAATGTTTTTCCATTTGTTTGTCACCTATTATTAATTTCAGCAGTGTTTTGTAGTTCTCCTTGTAGAGATATGTTATTTCACCTCCTTGATTAGATGAATTCCTAGGTGTTTTATTTATTTTGTTGCTATTGTAAATGTAATTGCATCCTTGATTTGGCTCTCATTTGAAGATTATTGGTATATAGAAATGTTACTATTTTTTGTACATTGATTTTTTTGTATCCTGAAACTTTACTGAAGTATTTTTTCTGTTCCAGGAGCCTTTGGTGGAGTCTTTAAGATTTTATAGGTATAGTATTATATTGTTCGTGAAGAGAGATAGTTTGACTTCTTCTTCTCCTATTTTGATGCCCTGTATTTCTTGATCTTGTCTGATTGCCCTGGCAAGAAATTCCAGTACTATGTTGAATAGGAATGAGGACAGTGGGCGTCCTTGTCTTGTTCCATTTCTCAAGGAAAATGCCTCCAGCTTTTGCTCATCCAGTATGATATTGGCTGTGGGTCTGTCATAGATGGTTCTTATTTTTAGTTATGATCCTTCAATGCCTAGTTTATTGAGGGTTTTTGTTATGAAGTGTTATTGGATTGTTTTTTTTTTTTTTTTTTTTGAAACGGAGTCTGGCTCTGTCGCCCAGGCTGGAGTGCAGTGGCACAATCTCAGCTCACTGCAAGCTCCGCCTCCCGGGTTCATGCCATTCTCCTGCCTCAGCCTCCCGAGTAGCTGGGACTACAGGCACACACCACTACGACCGGCTAATTTTTTTGTATTTTTAGTAGAGACGGGGTTTCACCGTGTTAGCCAGGATGGTCTTGATCTCCTGAACTCATGATCCGCCCGCCTCGGCCTCCCAAAGTGCTGGGATTACAGGCGTGAGCCACCGCGCCCCGCCGTGTTATTGGATTTTATCAAAGGCTTTTCCCACATCTGCTGAGATAATTATATGATTTTTGTTTTTAATTATGTTTATGTGATTAATCACATTTATTGACTTATATCTGTTGAATGTACCTTACATCCCAAGAATGAAGCCTACTTGATTGTGGTAAATAGCTTTTTATGTGCTACTGGATTGGGTTTGCTAGTATTTTGTTGAGGGTTTTTGCATCTATGATCA
Organism: Gorilla gorilla gorilla; assembly: GCF_029281585.2. Lineage (NCBI taxonomy): Eukaryota > Metazoa > Chordata > Mammalia > Primates > Hominidae > Gorilla > Gorilla gorilla. The sequence continues at coordinate 27,064,008 of NC_073230.2, forward strand.
TCAGGAATATTGGTTTTGTTTTTGTGTTTGTTTGTTTGTTTGTTATGTTTTTCATTGTTTCTTTGCCAAGATTTGGTATAGGGGTGATGATGGTTTTATAGAATGAGACAATGAGTTAGGGAGGAATCTGTCCTCCTTGATTTTTTGGAATAGTTTCATTAGAATTTGTACCCACTCTTTTTTTGAATATCAAGTATAATTCAGCTTTGAATCTATCTGGTCCAAGGCTGTTTTTGGTTGGTAGGATTTTTCTTACTGACTCAATTTCAGAACTCAATATTAGTCTGTTCAGAGTTTCAGTTTATTGCTGATTCAATATGGAAAGATTGTGTGTTTCCAGGAATTTATTCATTTTTTCTAGGTTATCGTGTTTATGTGCATACAGTTGCTTATAATAGTGTTAGAGGATCTAATGTATTTTTGTGGGATTGGTTTTAATGTCCCCTGTGTTGTTTCTGCTTATGCTTATTTGGATCTTCTCTCTTTCTTCTTTGTTAGTCTAGCTAGTGGTCTATTAATCTTGTTTCCTTTCAAAGGACAGACTTTTGGATTTATTGATTCTTTGTATGGATTTTTGAGTCTCAATTTCATTCACTTCCACTCTGATTTTAGTTATTTCTTTTCTTATAGCTTTGGAGTTTGTCTTTGTTTTTCTAGTTCCTCTAAGTGTCAAGTTAGATTGTTAATTTGAGATCTTTCTAACTTTTTGAGGTAAGCATTTAGTGGAAAAGCATAAACTTTCCTCTTAACACTGCTTTTCCTGGACCTGGGAGACATTGGTAGGTTGTATGTCTATTTTCATTTATTTTAAAGAACTTTTTGATGTCTGCCTTAATTTTATTTTTAACCAAAAGTCATTCAGGAGCAAGTTGTTTAATTTCTATGAAATTGTGCTATTTTTGGAGATGTTCTAGGTACTGATTTCTATTTTTATTCCACTATGGTTTGAGAATATGGTTGGTATAATTTCAATATTTTTGAATTTATTGAAACTTTATGGCTGAGCATGTGGTCAGTATTGGAGTATGTTCTGTATACAAATGTATATTCTGTAAATGTATATTATGTGGTTGTTGGGTGGAGTGTTCTGTAGATGTCTATTGGGTCCAATTGGCCATCTAATTAAGTCCAGAATTTATTTGTGAGTTTTCTGCTTCAATGAACTACCTAATACTGCCAGTGGGGTGTTGATGTTCACCACTATTATTGTATGTGTGTCTAAGTATTTTCCTAAGTCCAGAAGTACTTGTTTTATGAATCTGCGTGCTCCAATGTTGGGTGTGTCTATATTTACAATAGTCAAGTCTTCTGGTTGAATTGAATCTTTTATCATTATTTAATGCCCTTCCTTCTCCTTTGTTGGTTTAAAGTCTCTTTTATCTAACATAATAATAGTGACCCCTGCTCTTTTCTGTTCTCCGTTTTTGTGATAGATCTTTCTCCAATCATTTTGTCCTGCATGTGTGTCCTTACCTGTGAGGTGGGGCTCTTAGAGACAGAAGACAGATAGGTCTTTTTTTTTTTAATCCAATTTGAAACTCTGCCTGTAAATGGGGCCTTTAGACCATTTACATTCAAGGTTAATATTGATATGTGACATTTTGATTCTATTGTGAAGTTGTTAGCTGGTTGCTTTGTGGTTTCTATTGTGCGGTTGCTTTATAGGGTCTATGGACTATGTACTTAAGTGTGTTTTATGGTAGCAAGTATCATTCTTTCATATACATGTTTAGAACTTCCCTAAGGACAGCTGGTCTAATGGTAATAAATTCCCTTATTGCTTGCTTCTCTGGAAAATATTTTATTTATCCTTTGCTTATGAGGCTTAGTTTAGTGGGATACGTAATTCTCAGTTGGAATGTATTTTCTTTAAGAATGCTGAAAATAGACCTCAATCTCTCCTGACTTGTAAGATTTCTGCTGATAACTCTGCTGTTAGCCTGATAACATTCCCTTTGTACATATCTGACCTTTTTCTTTAGTTGCCTTTAAGATTTCTTTCTTTATCATTGACCTTGGATAGTTTGATGACTTTATGCCTTGCTGTTGTTTGTTTTATACAGAATCTCACAGGTGTTCTTTGGATTTATTGTATCTGAATGTCAACATCTCTAGCAAGATTAGGGAAATTTTCTTGAAGTATTTCCTAAAATATGTTTTTGAAATTGTTTTTTCTCCTCTCTCAGGATTGCCAACACTTTATAGGCTTGGTCACTTTATAGAATCTCATATTTCTTGAAGACTTTTCATTTTTTAATGCTTTATTCTTATTCTTTTTTTTTTTGTCTGACTGAATTAGTTTGAAAGACGTGCCTTCAAGCTCTGAAATACTTTCTTCTGCTTTGTCCACTCTATTGATAAAAGTTTCATTGATATTTTGAAATTCCTTAAATGAGTTTTTCTATTCCAAAATCTCCAATTGCTTTCTTTTAAAGATATATATCAGTTCCTTCATTGCCTGATGGAGACCTAGTATGATCCGTTTTTTTTTTCAGGTATTACATGGTGCCACAATTCTTGCACTGGTTCCTTTTCATCTGGATATGCTGGCCCTTCTAATTTTGGTAATTATTTTTGTGCAAGGAGAATTTGTTTCTTTCAGTATATTTTTTCCTTTACCTTTCACCCCACCCCCTCCCTTGGGGGTGTGACTTTAGAGAACGTTGATTAGGGTTTTTTGGATTTGCTTTTATAGCCCTATGCAGGTTTTTCAGCAGGTTTTATATTAGGCTGTATGGTTCAACCTGCAAGTCAATATATAACATTTATGGGTAAGAGCCAGCTGAAGCCAACATGGCTAGGTATGTACTTGATTCTTGTTTACCAGGTAGAACTCTCTGTTGTCTCAGGCCACAGGCTGATCTGTGGTTTGCACAGAAGTCTGAGCTCCCTGTTCAGCCCAAGGGAGTGGGGCTCAAGATGGCAAGGGTTAGACCGGGCAGGACCACCTACATATTCCCTTATGGCAAGCACAAGCACCAGTGCTGAGAGAGAATCCAGTGGGTGTGCCACCAAGCACTCAGAATTATGTCTAGGCATGGAGCTGGGCAACCTACTTAGTTTTCAGTTCTTTGCACAGGTAGTTGGGTGGCCTAAACTGCTATTCCAGGAGGGTAGGCACTCTAGATGCCTGGAGATCTGCCTGAGGGTGGAGTGCAGAGGGCCACAGTGCATCAAAATCTCTGCACAGAAAAAATAGGTGGCACAGGCTACACATCCAGGCAGGTGGGTGCTCTGAATCACTAGAGATCTGCCTGGGCATGGAGTAGAAAGGGCCCTGGTGCACCGCAGTTTCTATGCAGGAAAGGTAGCGCAGCTCAGGCTGTGAATCTTGTGAGCAGGTGCTCCGAATGCCTGGAGATCTGCAAGGGCATGAAGAAGAGAAGGCCCCTCTCCCAAGCCTGGCTCCAGGATCTCTGCACAGGAATTGTGGGGCAAGCTGGTCCTTTGAATACCCAAAGATCTGCCTGGGCATGAAGCAGAGTGGACCCCACTGCACAATGATCTATGCATAGGAAGGGTGGGGCTGCTTATCCAGGTGAGCAGGTACTCTGAATGTCTGGAGATCTGCAAAGGCATGAAGATGAGAGGGACCCTCACCCCACCCTGGCTCCAGGATCTCTGCACAGGAATTGTAGGGCAAGCTGGTCCTTTGAATGCCTGAAGATTTGCCTAGGCATGGAGCAGAGTGGACCCCACTGCACAATGATCTATGCACAGGAAGGGTGGGGTGGCTCCAGCTGCTTATCCAAGTAAGCAAATATTCTGCATGCCTGGAGATCTGCCTGGCCATGGAGCAGAAAGGGCTCCACCACACCATGATATATGTCTAGGATGGGTGGAGTGGCTCAGGCTGCTGAACTAGGAAAGTAGTTGCTCTGAATGCCTGGATATCTTCCTGGTCATGTAGTGGAGAGCACCCCACTGCACCACGATGTATGTACACGAAGAGTGGGGTGGCTCAGGCTGCTGATCCAGGTGAGACTGTGCTGCCAATGCCTAGAGATCTGCTTTTATCACCTGGATACCATCACAGGGGCTCTTTGTCCCTGTTGTTCTCCCTGAGATCTGGGGTATCTTCATGATTCTGGTGGATTCGTGTCTTTCTTCTTAAATTAAAACTCAAAAGTTGATCTTCATGTACAATCTTGTTATTTCCAGGTGGCTGAGACACACAAAAAGCCTTGACTCCACCATTTTTTAGGGAAAAGCTGTTTTTCATTTAATTCAATAACCACTCAAGAATTATGCATTTTATTTGTGATGTCTGTAATCTTCTATAATCTAGAAGACATCAGCATTTTTTATGTCTTTCTTGAAACTGATATTTTTGAAGAATCAAGGTCAGAATGACACATATTTTGGCCTTGTTAGGTAATTTCCTAGTAAGCGGAAACATTCTTGGCAGAAATTTTATGTTAGTAATATTTGGTCTTTCCCAATTTATCACATTGGGAGTACATGATATCACTCTTCGCCATAACTGTTTATGTTAAGTTTGATTAGTTAAGATACGATTTCTTCATGGTAAAGATTTACTTAGCATTTTATAATTGATGAATACAGATTCTTCAACGTTTATTAGTCTGTCTTCTTTAAAAAATCATTTACTCAAATTATCCCTTCCCAATTCATCTATTTTAAAATCAGTATCAATTTGTAGATTTTGTGTGTGTGTAATTCTGTTTCTGTAAGTATTTATTTTGAAGCAAAAAATTGTCCCAAATTTGACCAGTGAAAGACTCTTAATGCCGGTTTCCTCAGGATATGTCTCTGTTAGTTCTCCATGTTCTTCTTATTTCCTGGCACAACAGGATAGTTGAGGGTCACACTACAACCTTCCTGCTCTCGATCTGGAATCAGCCTTTTCTCCAAGGAGCTATTGTTCCTTTTAGTGTAAAATGATATGTCAAAAGTGATATTGGTAAGCTAGGAATTATTATTGCTACTAGGGTGCCATTTTATTCGATCCTTTTTGTAGACAGATACTTCCGATTCCAATTCTAGCACCACAATATGTTTCTTCTTTTTCTCCTATTCCATAATTGTATCTTTCTCCTTCTACAGCAAAAAATCCTAATTTATCAACAATATCAATATATAATAACTTATTTTCTCAATTCTACAATAAATACAAAATAGTGCTGGAATTTCTGTGTTAGTACCACTGCAAATAATAAACCTAATAAGGAAAGCTCAAGATATCTTAATATTTTTTGTCCTTAGAATATATACCATTGGAATTATACAGTTAAATTATCATATGAAAAATTTATTTGGATAGATTTTTGTCTTTCTATCTAAGTGAATATGTTATCTCCTTGATACATAGTTATAGGCCGTTTCTGTTTATATTGAATTTTAGGATTTCTTCCCTTTGTTGAAATAGTTTTATTTTTTGCTTATGTAAAATATTAACATGTTTCAAAATCCAATTTCCTTCCCAATCTCTTCCTCTGGATTCTTAATCACTTCTTGTAAGTAAACAATTTTATTAGTGGCTAATTTATCCTTACTGCATGTCTTCTTGAAAAATGAGCATACAGTGATGACAGATATATAGAAGCAAATATGCAGACATACATATGAGCTTGTGTTCACACAAAAGGTAGTGTTCAATAGATGCCCTTTCCCTGTTGCTTCTGTTTATCTAATGTATACATCCTATGAAATTTCTCAGTATCAGTTCATAGACATATTCCTCACTTTTTAAATAACGTATTAGCCTTCCATTATAGGAAATTACCATAGTTTATTCTATCATTCCCATATATATAGACTTTTAGGTCATTTTCAATATTTTGATATTGTAAGTAATGCTGCCATGAATAAGCTTCAACATATGTTTTTGTATTTGGGAGGATATATCATCAGGTTAAGTTACTAAACATGGAATTGCTGGACAAAAACTAAATATGAACATCTTTTCATATGTTTGAGTTATTTACATATCACTCCTTGTGAATTTTGTCTTTATGTGCTTTGCTCATTTTTCTAATGGATTTTGGCCCTTTTATCTCTAAATTTTTGAAGAGTCCTTTACCATTTATAGTGGTTCTGAGAGTAAATTTGCTATACCTTGGTATATTATAAGGTATGTCCAAGCAATGTGATATTGAAAATAACTTAAATTTGCAGGTTATTTTTCTTCTTTTAAAATAAATGTGAGGATTATGGGAAGATGGCAGAGTAGGAACAACCATGAATCTGTATCCCTACCTAGACAACAATTGCACTGGCAGTACCTGTCTAGTATAATTATTTTGAAACTCTGGAGCTATTGAAGGCTTGCAACTTTTAGGAGAAGGCTTGGATGGTAAAATGCAGGTACTTTTTATCAGTCTCAGCTGTTAGTATAATATAAGCTTCCTATCCCCCACCCCCAGCCAGGGGCAGCCAGCTGTGCACGCTTCTGTGAGCAACTTGCCACAGCTTGCAGGAGTAAGGGTGGGCAAAAAGCACCCTGTCTTTCAGTATTAGGGATTGGTGCTATGATCATCGATTGCTCCCTCTGATCACAGAGGTGCAAATAAAAAGGTGGATAACCATTGTTATGGCACCATCCACCAGCAGTGAAAGGTGCTTCTCCCTCAGCTATAGTGACTTCCACAGTATTTAAACGGCTGGAGCCCTTTCCCCTCCTTCTTTTCATTTTTCTCTTTTCCCCCTTTTAGAAGCCAGATCTTAAAGACTAGGACACTCAAAAACAACGGCATATAGGAGAAAAATTGGAAAGTACTGGGCATGCTCAGGAAAAGGCACAAGCTCAAAAAGACTTGAGAAGACCTTAAGGGTCTCAGACTGATTCTCAGTACAGAGACAATTTGCAAATATTTTTCTAAAATACGAAAACAATATAAAACAACAGCAAATAGCAAACCAGGAGAGAAGAAGAATTGAATTTCCAGATACCACATTATTAGATTCAAATATCCCATTTTCAACCAAACAATCATAAGGCATATAAAAATTCAGGAAAGTAATACTTATTCAAAGGAAATAAATAAATCAGCAGAAACTGTCATTCAAAAGCACCCAATGACAGAACTAACTCACATAAATTTTAAAACAACTGTCTTCAAGAGGTTCAAAGAACTAAAGGAAAATGTGGAAATATAGAACTTAAACAGCACAATAAACCAACTAGATGTAAAAGACATATGCAGAACACTCTCTTTAGCAACATCATACACATTCTTTTCAAGTGCATAGGGGACATTCTCCAGGCCAAAAGTTAAGTCGCAGTATATTTCAAAATACCTATCATACAAAGTATCTTCTCTGACCACAATAAGACAAACCTAGAAGTCAAAAACAGAAGTAAAACTGGAAACTTTACAAATTGTGAAAATAAAACAACAAACTCTTAAGCAACCAATGGATCAAAGAAAAACCACAAGGCACATAAGGAAATATTTAAAGATGAATTAAAACACAACATACCAAAACTTAATAGGACTTAGTGAAAGCAGTACTAATGGAGAAATTTATAAATACTTACATTAAAAAACAAGAAAGATCCTAAGTCAACAATTTAACTTTACTCCTTAAGGAACTAGAAAAAGAGAGCAAACTAAGCCCAAAGCTAGCAGAAGTAAGAAATAATAAAAAGTAGAACATAGATAAATGAAATAAATAATAGAAAAAATAGAATCAATAAAGCCAAAAGGTGGTTCTTTGAAAAGATGAATAAAGTCGACAAGCCTTTAATTAGCTAGACTAAGAAAAAGAGTAAGAGGACTCAAATTACTAAAATTAGAAATAAAAGTGCAGATGTTACTACTGATTCTACAGCACAATAAATGATTCTAGGAGAGTTCTATGAACAATTGCTTGTCAAAAAATTGGATAACCTAGATGAAATGGACAAATTTTTAGAAACATAAAACCTGTAAAACTAAATCATTGGGAAATAAAATACCTGAGTAAACTTCTATAACGAGTTAGGAGATTGCATTAATATAAGTTCAGTAATCAAAAACTGTTATAAATGATAAATGAATTCAGCAAAATAGGACAAAAAGTTAACATGCAAAAACTAGGTGCATTAATGTACACTAACATAACTAATGTGAAAAGGAAATTATAAAATAATTCAATTTACAATCATTTCAGAAAGAATAAAATATTTAGGGATTAATCTAACCAAGTAGGTGAAAGACGTGTACAATGAAAACTAGAAAACATTGGTAAAAGAAATTGTTGACATAAATAAATGAAAACATCCCATGACCATAGATTGGAAGGCTTAATATTGTTAAGATATCAATACTACCCAAAGAAATCTATAGATTCAATACAGTAATAATTTCCCAATAATGTTTATTTGTAAAAATAGAAAAACTTGTCTTAACATGTATATGAAATTTCAAAGGAAACTGAGTAGCCAAAATAGTCTTGAAGAAAAGAACAAAGCTGGAGAACTCACACTTTCTGATTTCAAAACTTACTGCAAAGCTATGGTAATCAACACAGTATGGTGTAGGTACAAATACAGACTAGTGAAATGGAGAGCCCACAAATAAACCCTCACATATATTGTCAAATGATTTTTTACATGACTGTCAAGACCATCCACTGGGTAAAGGACAGTTTTCAATAAATGGTGCTGAGAAAACTGGATATTAACAAGCAAAGGAATAAAGTTGGAACTTTATATAACAACATATACAAAAATTAAATGGATCAAAAACATAAATATAAGACTAAAAGAAATAAAACTGTTAGAAGAAAACATACAGCACAGGCTTTACAGCATTGGATTTGGCAATGATTTCTTGGATATGAGACCAAAGGTACAGGCAACAAGAGAAAAAATACACAAATTAAACTTCCTAAAAAATTAAAATAATTTGTGCCTCGAAAGACACTATCAACAGAGTAGAAAGAAAACCCACAGAATGAAAGAAAATATTTGTAAATCATACATCTGAAGAATTAATATCCAGAATATGTAGAGAACTCCTAACTTTCAATAACAACAACAACAATAACAAAATGCAAAAATGGGCAAAGTACTTGGGTACACATCTCACCGAAGAAGATATGCAAATGGCCTATAAGCACATAAAAAGATGCTCAAAATCACTAATCATTAGGGAAATGCAAATCAAAACTGCATTGAGATACCACCTCACACAGACTACAATGGCTACTATAAAAAATAGTAAAAGTAAGTGTTGATGAGGATGTGGAGAAATTCGTACACTTGTGTAGTGCTGGTTGGAATGGAAAATTGTGTAGTTGCTGTGAAAAACAGTATAGTGAGTGGTTCTTCGAAAAATTACAAATAGAATTACCATATGATCCAGCATCTTCACTTCTGTGTATATACCCAAAAGAATTGAAAGCAGGGTCTTGAAGATACATTTGCATATCCATATTCATAGTAGCATAACTCACAATTGCAAAAATGTGGAAACAACCCTAGTGTCCTTCAGTGGATGAAAGAGTAAACAAATGTGGTATATCCATACAATGAAATGTTATTCAGCCTTTAAAAAAGTAACTTCTGCAATCTGCCATAATATGAATGAACCTTGAGGACATTATGGCAGTGAAATAAGCAAGTCACAAAAAAGCAAATATTGTGTGAGTCCACTTATATGAGTTACCTGGAGTTGTCAAAATCATAGACATAGAAAGTAGAATAGTGATTGTCAGGGATGAGGAAGAGGGAGAAATGGAGACATATTATTTGATAGGTATAGAGTTTCAGTTTTACAAGATGAAAAGTGTTGTGGAGTTGGATGGTGGTGATGGCTATACAACGACATGGATGTATTTAATATCACTGACCTGTACACTTAAGAGTGATTAAGATGGTAAATTTTATGTTATGTATATTTTGCCACAATATAAAAAATTAGAGAAAAAAAGAAATGGTGGAGAACAAAACTAAAAGAGGGCTTAAAATTAAATAAAGGAATATGATATGAATCTCTTCACAAAAAAGAGAAGCAAATATAAGATAATTTCCGTAATAATGTTATTCTTCGTTGGTTGCTTTCCAATCTAGCTTGTTGGATAAAAAGGAATGAACAAGAGCTCACCAGCCATCAGAGAATTGCAGCTAACCCTAGGTAAGCCTATTGGAACAAATCCTATGGTCAAAGATATATTTCTCATATAATGAGAAACAAAACTACAGTTGAACAGTTCTGTTAGAAATAATCCATGTAGAACTTTGAAATGTGTCCATTTATATTTGGTTTATATGAAGCACCAGCCTCTACACGGTATTACAAATATACTGCTTATCAACATCAAAGTGACTAGAATGACTAGAACACTGCCTCCATAGAAACTTTCTTTTTTTTATTATTATTATACTTTAAGTTTTAGGGTACATGTGCATGGACATAGGAAGGGGAACATCATAGAAACTTGCTGTCGTACCTCATCACAGTACAGATTATCTACCTTTCCTTTCCTATAATTCCCTAGAGCACACCTCTCTCATTTTCCCTGTATTTTCTAAATTTATGGAATACATACAGCTTGGAAATCTTTATGATTATCAGTCTATTGTTCTAACTTTTAATTATCTGAATCATAATATATGGGTTCTCTAATATTTATTTTTATATTATACCGTATATATAATATTAGTAGCAGCAGCCAGCTTGCTTGCTTGTATCCTTCCTCCTTCTTTTTTTTTTTCCTTCCTCCCTCCTGACCTTCCTACCTTCCTCCCTCTGTTCCTTCTTCCTCTTTTCCTCCCTCTCCCCCTTTCTTACGTTTCTGTAACATGTTATAATGTCTTTCTGGCTCTAGGATTGTGCCATATAATGCCTTTCTCCATCATAGCTTCCTCGTTTCAAAGATATTTTGTCTGTGAATATGTAAAATAAATGTCAAATTCCAGATTGGCAGAATAAATGAGTATTCTTAGAACTTGGCAATTGGGTGCTACGGATCCTATTTAATACTCCTACATATTTGTCTTATTTGTTACTACGTGTTAGTGATTCAGTGTTAAAGCCTGAATTTTTATACAGGCTGAAGGTTTAGGTTTATGTGTTTGGTTTTTTTTTCCTTTTGGAATTGGTTGGTAGATTATTTACTGCTAAAAACACCAACTCAATTAAAATAGATATCAATGCATCAGGGCTGTATATCACATGCTTGTAAACTGTTATGTGCAGACCTCAGCAGTTTATAACTCCTGCCTAAGTACTAATACATTGCTAAAAGACATTATCATCATTAATTTTGCTTTTTTCTTTTTGCTGCTATTCAAAGTCATCCCCATTTTGATTTAAAATTAAATAAGTCACTTCATGACATACATAATTACTTATATCTGCAACCTGAGATAGAATTTCTTTCAAGAGGAATCAGATTTATCTCAACTAATGAGTCATTGAGTTTCATTTCTATTGCCAAGTACACATTATCTTTTATTCAATATGATATGCCAGAAACTTCCCTAAATGCCAAAATATCATTTATCCTCCCTCTACACTCTTTCCCCAGGGATCCAGGCATTTTTGTTCACTCACCTCAGCCCTGATCCACATGCCTGCTGTTTCCATCCCAGCCATCTCTGCAAGCTGCCAATCATGCTCCTCTTGGCCAGAAGGTTTAGGGCTTTTGAGTTTGTACAGCCAAATATCCAGAGACTGGGTTCACTCCACCCAACACTTTTGGATTTTGATTTCGGCATTATTTTTCACACAGACTTCCAGAAATGAAAGGTTGCTTTACCAAATCCCCATGACACCTGTTTTTTTCTGTTTTTTTTTTTTTCTGTTTATTTATATTTTGCATTTTCCCAGCTACCACATAGAAGCCAACCTAGGAGGAGACAGCAGACGTGATTGTAAGTGCACTGAGTTTCACAGTGAATGCATGCTGTCTGACTGCTGGCTAAGGAGCCTTATTTACTGAAGGCATTTTACAATTTTCTGTTTCCTTCCAAGCCACCTCAGCAAGAGTTTTCTTTTGAATTTTGGTGGTGAGAGGTGATAGAATGATGACAGGTTGGCATGATGCAGTCTTTACCTGTTGAATAGAAAGAAGCTTAAAGTCTTTGAAGAAAATATCTAGGAATAATGAAAGAATTTTTTTCCCTTGAGAACTCTGAATAGTTCAATAGAGTTATTATAAGCCACTAAAGGTACATGTTGCTTTTAACTGTGCCATTCTTATCTATTCTCAAAATTTAGAGAGAAAAATGTTTGGAATTAGCAGATTATTATGTTTTTATTACCTTACATTTGATGATGCTATCGCTTAAAATGTACAAATACCAGTCAATTTGACCAATAGGGTTAAAAAATACCATTTCATTATAGTCAATTAATTGTTTGTGCCTCGTGACTTTTTTTAAAAAAAAAAAAGGTTAATTTCATTTATTGAATCTATCTTCCCAAAATGACCTTATCGTTAATTAAAACTACATTCTCCTGCACTTAAAGAGTAGTTTGGCTACCATTTATAAAAATGGTATTAAATCTTCACAGATACTGAAGGGAGACAGACTTTTAACATCCTCCTTACACAAGCTAAGAAACAAGAAATACAGCACCCTAACTCCCAATGGCACATGTTTGAGACAATTTTCTCAACTTCAGTTGGACTGAAATACCCTTGTATTTTCCTCTTCTAGACATAGGAAGACAGGGCTGCAGGCCATATCATGATGAAATCCATGAAGTTGCTAGTGGAGTCATCTTAGTGGTCTAGTATGTGGCTCTCAGCTCTCTATGTCCAAGATTTTAATATACCAGTTAATACATAAAGTATTGAGAAATTTGATTATATATGCATCTGAAATGCATTTATAAAGCAATTTTCAGATATATGTATTTATATTGGAACATATCTTTCCAGTAATAAAAAAAATCATTTTTACTATAAAAAATACCTCATTTCCAGTATCAAAGTATTCAGGAGTCAAATTAGCAAGAAGAAATTGGAGGGTGAGAGATCATAGAGAAGGACTGTAGAGAGATGGAAGCTTTCTTCATTTAAGCCCTTTGAACACTGCCCCCTTATAAATTACATTATTCTGGAGACCAGACTGTTTTATAGGAGTAATTGGAATTAGAAGTACTATCCACAGGGAAATTACATGGGAAAATGAACTGGCTTTGGCTCCCTTAGTCTCAACCCACAATTATATAGAAGAGATATAGGTGCAACAGTGTGTATAGTTCAGAAATCACGCTTTATATCAGGCAAATTTGTATTTGAACCTCAGCTCCACTGTTACTACAACTGTGGAACCCTGGATCAATTACGCTAATTTGCTTTAATTTTATCTGTACATGTAGGAAAAAACTCCCTCCCCTTCCTGCTCTCTTCCCACACCACACACAATACCATTAGGGTTGCTGTAAGGCTAAGGAAATACAACATACTGAGCACAGGGACTGTCAGGATGGGTCATCAATAAAATGATTGACCAACATGCTAATATCTGAAACTGGGTAAGGCCGCTGGGCTGGATTGTCTACTGTCAGCTCAGCATCATTACCCCACCCTTCAAAGGTCTGAAAATTGCATTCCCCAAACTCCCCTTCCCTATTATTTTCCGGGTAGAATTTCCCATTGAGAGGAAGTTGCATGAGATTTAGACAGCAGAAGAGAAAAAGCTCTTATTCTCTGGATATGGTTGCAACCAAACTTATAGGCAGGCGTAAGAGATAGCAGCTACTCCGTGAGCACACGGGAACCATCCATACTGCGGCAGATGGCAGAGATTTTCCCCAGCATCCCTGACTTTCCGGCTTCAGCAGTCCCAATTTTACCATGGCAACGCTCTGACCTTCCCTCTCCAGCTCTTCCAACATCTGTGTAAAGCCTAATTTCTGAGCGAAACCTTTTATTCTTGGAAGAGTTAGGATAGCTCTGTTTTCCTGACTGATTCTGGGTTGATAGCACTGGCTGTAGTCAGGATCAGGAAGCTGCCAGATGGTGGAATTCAGGTGGACAGGGAAGCTGCTCCTGTTCTCCATAGAGAGGATTTGTCTATAGATTATTTGATTAGTATTATTCTCCCATACTAGGCTATAGCACCAAGTCCAGTGCTTGGCACATTAGGAACTCAATAGACAGTTGTTGAATGCCAGCATCTATGTATGGTTGCTTCCGTTTGCCCTACCCCCTCATCCCCTTTCTTCTAGAATGGCTTTTTTCTTACTCTCCCTCCACTGCATGGTTGAACAACAGCCAAAGTCTTCTTTTAGAGCTCACTCCTCTGGACACATTTTATTGTTCCTGGTCACTGCTGGCCAATTACAATTTTTCTAAAGATGTTTTAAAGTAGATACTAACAGTACAGCCCCTTGCTGTATCATGAAAGCCTGGAAGCTACTAGCAACCATCATTTCAGTAGTATGGAGAATGTCTGAGAGAATGAAATAGAAATAGAAGTAGTACATATGTGAAATGGTGAGAGAATTTTGTCAGCATTCAAATTCCCTAGCAGCAGTAGTCCCCAGCAACAGTTTGTAGTGAAGGATAATACCTCACGTTTCTTGTCTAAGCACGTTTGAGTTGCATTTCTGTCACTGCACCAAAAGGGTAATATATACTATCTCCACTTGTCTACCAACAATCTTATGTCTCCAGTCCTGCCTTTGTCCTTGGCTGTGCCCTTACTATCCAATTTTGGGAGGAGAAAAATGATAGAGGTAAAAGTCAGAGAGTTACGTTAGAGAAGAAAATATGGGCACCTGTAAAGGGAAGGCAAGGAGAACACACCTAGTCACCTTCAAAGCCTCAGATGTGTGAAAAAATACTTTTTTTTTTAAGTTTACACGAGTACGTTCTATTCCATCAAAAAGAACCAAGAGCTAGTGTTCAGATAACCATTCAGCGTCCCATTGTGTTAGTTATCTCATCCTCAGGATCCATACTAACTTACAACTTCCCCATATCACACACTTGCCATGTTATATCACAGTGTATCTACCTACTAGTCATTCTACTTCATTAATCCATAATCCACTGAAAGGCAGAGATTATATTTTATTTGTCTTCACATTCTCAGCATCTGGCATATTACCTGCCTTATAATAGGTGGTCAATAATCTTATGTCAAATGAATAAAATTTATACAAAGAAATATGTCTGTTTTGACACACCTTTTAAAAAGTCTCAGTTGATAATTTTATTTAAATAAATATTTGACATGCTATAGTTTAATCAGGTAAGAAATCTGGCTAGTTTATTTACATTTTGATTATATAGAGAAATATATATAATTTTATTTACCAGTTTAAAAAGTTTTCTAGAATTCACAGTGAAAAAATTGTAAAATACTGCGATGAAATTCTTTGTTGTCTTTTCTCCTTTCTTCTTTCTGAGTGACAGGTTTTATGCTAGGATCTAGGGATAATAAGACGCAGAAGCTCTCAGTTCTTCCTTAAGAAAGAGGGTGAAATCTAGTGGCACAGACTAGACATGCCAACTGTCTCTCTCTCTCTCTCCCTTTCTCTCTCTGAAATGCTTAGAGTTGTTAGAGATAATCAAATATTTATTTTATCACCAAATGATCAGTAAAGAATACAGTTGCATTAAGTATGTAAGAGTCTTAGTATTAATAAGTATGTAAGACTCTTACATGGAAAAGAGTATCCAAAATTACTGCTTTAAAATAATAATAATGATAATAATATCTAATATTTATAGCGTGCTTACTAAGTACTATGAACTCTGCTAAATGTGTTATGTAACCTATATTAGCCCTACAAAATTCATGTGCAGTACATATAAATTATTATATATTTTGCAGATGAATAAAATTATGCTTTGAAGTGTTAAGTAGTTTTCCCAAGGTTATATAGCTAACATGTGGCTCAGCCAGCATTCTAACCCAAAGATGTTCATCTGTAGAGCCAGCACTCTTCTGTAAAGAGAGGCCATGTTTTAAAAGTACAGTTAAAGAGGAGGAAAATCAGACTATTACTATTGGTAATTTGGGATTGTGAATAAGAGTTTGAGTGGAATATGGTCTAGCAGAAACTTTTTGATGGAAACCTTGCATGTAGGGAAATTGAGAATGAAGTTTACATATCTTAAAGATGACCTTAGCAGGTAAAGACAAAGGTTGAAAGCATCAGAGGTGGAAAAAAATTTCAATAAATACAATTGACCCTTGAACAATGCAGGGGTTAGGGGTAGTGACCCCTTCACAGTGGAAAATTTGTGTATTATCCTTTGGCTCTTCCAAAACTTAACTAAACCCCTAATGTTGACCATAAGCCTCACTGAAAATAAACAATCGATTAGCACATATTTTGTTTGTTATATGTATTTTATACTATATTCTTACAATAAATTATGCTAGAGAAAAGAAAATATTACTATGAAAATTCTAAGGAAGAGAAAATATTTTTGCTATTCATTAAATGGAAGTGTTTTATCTTAAAGGTCTTCATTCTCATTGTCTTCACATTGAGTAGACTTAGGAGGCAGAAGAGGAGGGGTTGGTCTTATTGTATCAGAGGTGGCAGAGGTGGAAGAGGTTGGGGTGTGGAAGGAGAGGCAGGTTACAATTGCTGTAATGTTACAGAAATCATCATCATAATTTCTGCCTGATATTTTTGCTTTTGCATTTCTCAAAAAATTTTCTATGTGGTACCAATCCTTCTTCCACTGTGGCTCATATCATGGAAGAATCCATGTCTAAAAAATGTCACAACTGTCTTGAATAATCAGAATTCTCCTGCCAGATTGTCTGATGTCAATTTGTTTCCTGGCATTGTTTCTTCTACATCTTCCTCATCATCTGGAACTAGTTCAAAAGCACTTGTCTCCATTGAGTTGTCTTCTGTTAATTGCTCTGGTGTGGTGTCTATTAACTCTCAAATTTCTTGAAGATTCATACCTTGAAACTTTTCACCTATCTTTTTTTTTTTTTTTTTTTTTTGCCATATCCACAATCTCTCTCATGATTTCCTTGATTGGCTCTGTCATAAATCCTATGAAGTCATGTGTACCATCTGGACACAGTTTTCTCCAGTAGAAATTTATTGTTTTAGGCTTGATGGCTTTCACAGCTTTTTCTGTAACAATGATGACATCTTCAATGTAATGCTTTAAGACTTTCATGATGCTCTTTCTGAGGGTTCTCTTCCATAGCAATGACAATCCTTTCCATAGAGCACCATGTGTAATTGGTCTTAAAGGTTTTTATGACTCTCTGAACTACAGGTTGAATTAAAGATGTGTTTGGGGACAAGTAGACAGTTTCAGTGTCATTGTTGTTGAAATCATGGTGTTCTGAGTGGCCAAGAACATTGTCCAATATCAAAAGAACTTTAAAAGACAGTCCCTTATTAGCAAGATACTTCCTGACTTCAGGGACAAAAAATCAGTGGAACCAATCCAGAAAAAGGGTCTTGTTCAGGTCTTCTTTTATAACCAGAAGACCGGTAGCTGGCGTTTCCCTTTTTCCTTCGAGGGTAAGAGCTTAGTGGCTTTATGTATAAGGGTCTTCCTGATCATAAACCTGACTGCATTTGCGCAACAAACAGTAGGGTTAACCTTTTTCTTCTTCCCTTAAGTCCTGGTACTTGCTTCTTTTCCTTCCTAGTAAATTTTCTTTATGGCATTCTTTTACCCAAAGTAGAGCACTTTTGTCCGCATTAAAAATCTGTTTGAGCAAATATTCTTTCTCTTCAATATTTTTCTTTTTCTTTTTTTCCTTTTTTTTTTTTTTTTTTTGAGACGGAGTCTCACTCTGTGGGCCAGGATGGAGTGCAGTGGCACGATCTCGACTCACTGCAAGCTCTGCCTCCCAGGCTCCCGGGTTCATGCCATTCTCCTGCCTCAGACTCTTGACTAGCTGGGGCTACAGGCACCCGCCACCTCGCCAGCTAATTTTTTGTATTTTTAGTAGAGACAGGGTTTCACCATGTTAGCCAGGATGGTCTCGATCTGACCTTGTGATCTGCCCACCTTGGCCTCCCAAAGTGCTGGGATTACAGGCGTGAGCCACCGTGCCCAGCCCTCTTCAATAATTTTCTTAATGACACCTCTGGGAACTCATCTACAGCCTCTTGATCAACTGAAGCTGCTTCTCCTGTTATCTTGAGATTTTTTTTTTTTTAAGACAAACCTCTTCCTAAATTATCAAACCATCCATTGCTGGCATTAAATTCTCCAGGTTTAGAGACTTTCATTTTAAGATGTTGCATAATGACTTCCTTTAAAAAAAATAAATTTAGTCTATAGGTATACTTTCTTATAGTAATCCTGTACCCACATATAAACTGAATTTTCAATATGAGATTAAAAAGTATTTTGCAGAAAGTGCAAGGTTTTTATACTTGCTAACACAGCTACTCATGAAGCAACAGCTTCATGAATTCCTTCCTTCCTTCCCTCCTTCCCCTTTTCTTTCCTTCTTTCCTTCTTTCTTTCTTCCTTCCTTTCCTTCCTTCCTTTCCTTCCTCCCTCCCTCCCCTTTTCTTTCTCTCTCTCCCTTCCTTCCTTTCTTTCTTTCCTTCTTTCTTTCTTTCCTTCTTTCCTTCCTTCCTTCTTCCTTTCTTTCCTCCTTTCCTTCCTTCATTCCTTCCTCCTTTCCTTCCTCCCTCCCTCCTCTCTTTCTTTCTTCCTTTTTTCTTTTCTTTCTTCCTTTTTTCTTTTCTCTCTCTGTCTCTCTCTCTCTCTCCTGCCCTCCCCTGCACCCCATCCCTCCCCTCCCCTTCTTCCTTCCCTCCCTTTCTTCTCTCTTCCTGTCTTTCACAATGTGCCTCATGTTGAATGTATTTCTCTTGAAATGGTGGGAAACTGCAGCTATAGATCTCAGCCTGCTGCACGTATCAAGCAAGTCAACTTTTTTATGTAGTGTAATGACTTTTCTCTGCTTCTTGGTAGCACTTCCAGCATTGCTAGTGACACTTCATAGGAATCCAATGGCGTTACTCAAGGTTTACATTACTGCACTAAGCATGATGAAAAATGTGAAATACACAAGAACTGTGAGATCATTTTTTTCTGTGACATGCAATTTACTGGAGATGATTAGCATCATATGGCATCTTAAACAGATCTCACTGCAATAGCAACAGGAGATGGCTACAAAATTATTATAGTAGTATAATATGTACAACAGTTAATCTTATTCTGTTATGATTTCATTCTGCATTTTTATGTTTGTTTATATTTCTCTCAGCTACAACTGACACCATGTATGGTCTGTGTTTGTGTGTATATATTTTGATAAACTTTGACTTTTTATTACAGATTTTTGCATATTTTATGACAGTAAATGATAAAATGAACTAATATGTATCTATATTTTATGGCCTCATTACATACCTTTCTCTTTTTTTTTTCAATATTTCTAAGCTACTGAGATTCACCTGCAAGTTTTTTCAAATTGTTGCAAATCTTTTAAAAATTCCAGTATATTTATAGAAAAAATCAGTGCGTAAGTAGACCCACACGATTCAAACCTAAGTTGTTCAAGGGTCAACTGTATTTGACATAAACATGCTACATTTATAATATAAATATCATCTATTATAGAATAGATGATAATCTTCAATAGGTCAGATCTCAGAGCTTCCAAAAGTTAGACAGGAGAAATATATTCTTTTACCCACTTTATAACATTTACTCTTCAACTGCCTATGACTCTGGGGCAATAAATTTAGAAATACACAGATTAGCAACAAGGTTGCTCCTAGATCAAGAAGCTCCTGACACAAGCTATTACTATAAAGATTGAGGCTAGAAGAGACAGTTTATTGAGTAAAATTGGAGTTTTCTTATAATAAAGAAAGTGATGCTGGGTGAAAAAAAAATTAGACATTTACTTCACATAGCATTTGAAATATATGCCCAAATTTTGTCTAAAATATCTAGCTGGAGTTTTGAGGCTACATTTGCTCTTTAGGTATGGAGTATTCATATGTGCTCTACTTTTTTCCCCCAATCTTTGGCTTTACATGTGATTTGTTAGTACTAGCTCGTAGCCTTAGTTTATTATATTGCAGGTCAGATGTTACAGTGAAAAGAGTATCAGATTGAGAAACTTTAATCCCAGGGAAGGACTATGTGACTCCTTTGATTTGGTACAATTCATCAAACCTCAACTGAAATTGTTCTAAATCAAAGGAGATTGGTGACCCTAAGAACCTATTTGGTTTTTTATAATTAAATTAGCCTTTGCTGGTCCTCAGCCCTTAAAATGTGAAATTCCTTTTCTATAGCATTTCTCCCTAGGATCATCCTGAGTCATAGTTTCCTTTCTCTATAGACATTGGCATGTCACCTGTGGTCTCCACCAAATTGGTTTTGTTAAGGTTACAACATTTATTTATGTGAATATTTATTATTATTATTATTAGCTCAGCTCTGAATAATTTTTAAAAAGTGCTATCAACATTATATATTGACAAATACTTATTAGAGATTTAATATGTGGTGTTCAATTGCAGCTAAACTGTCACACTACCTCACTGTCTCTTATGATGAGAAAAGCGTAATCTGTCTCTAAGAATTGTTTTTATCATTATAAATCACATATAGCTTTATTTCACATATGAGTAAATTAAAATGAGGAGGTAAGCTAAGATTTGTCTAGGTCATACCTCATGTCTTCTGATTCTAAATATAATTTTCTTCTATCTATACCAATAACTTCAGTATTTTTTTAAAAAATAAGTGACGAACCGCTGAATCTTATTCTAAATATCCATGCATTTATTCATCTGCCATGTGTTATATATTTATTGTGTCCCACGCCCTATGCTTGGCCCAGACCAAAAAAAAAGAAGCCAGTAATTGCTCTGAGTTGGCTTATAGAGTGCTGGTGGGATGTGTGAGAGCAATAAAATGGCAATAACAATATAGTGCGAGAAATAGAATAATAAGCCAAGATAGCATTTACTTTGCAATTGCAACATAGCGGCACTGAATTCAGACTGAATGGGTTAGGAAAGGTTTTCTGGTGGAGTGGTAGCTAAATTAAATCTTGAAGGGTAATAGAAATTAGCCAGGAACGAAAGGAAAGAATGAACATTCTAGGCAAATGAAGCAGCATAGACGAAAGCAAAAGGAGATGAAAGGGAAAGAAAAGGCCTTACATAATGATTCTTCCTTTGTAAAATAATTACATAGGTTTATGCTACATTTAAGAGGGACTTACAATAATCAAAAAGTAAATATGGGTTGAAAAAAGTAGATATGACAATAATATAGAGCCTGCAAAAACAGTACCAATCCCAGAAGGAAGGAAAATGAGATGGAGAAGCATGAAAATAGCTTGACCTTTGGTGGCTGGGAAGCAGATAAAGGTCTCTCTGTGGTCCCATCAGTACAAATCAAGTCAGCCAAGGTGCAAGTCACCTGAAGAAACAGTCATAAGTCACCACATGCATTTATTTTCCCTACCACAATCCAGAAGGAGGACCAAATCAATTCAGAATCATGGCTTTGCCTATATGAGTGATAGCAGGTCGTTTTCAGTGGGCCAGGTCCAGCATTGTATTTATTCAGTGTTGAAATGTAGTAAGGGAACAGAGAATTGGTTGACTTCCAGAATTATGAAATAAAACATTTGGCTACAAAATTAACCACATGAACAAATGTCTTTTGAGATTTGTTATGGTAGCTGCATTGTGCATCAAGCCGACTTTGGGATGTATAGGATTTTCATCTTATACTCCATCTCTTTACCTCAGATGATGAAAATCATTAATGTCAGAATATACATGATATTGTATGTTTTGAAGTCCCCAATCATTTTTCTGAACCCCAACAGAAATTGATATCCAGATCACTATAAAGAACATTTGCTTTTAACACTAGCCATCTCAACAGGGAGTTAAATCTCTCTCTTTTTTTTTTTTAAATTCCCCTCAGTCAGTATTAACACATACCCTGAAGTTCTCTTCACTTACATTCTGTCAGTTTCCTTTGTCAGCTGTGGTTGAAACTGGCTACCCAACTAGCTTTAATTCGGTTGTATTCTCTTAGCTCAGGATTTTATTGCTATTCCATAATGCCTGATAAAATGGGATGGACCCACCCACTCTGTCAAAATCTCTAAATTGGGAAGAAATACATCAAGTGATTTTCACTTCTCTCTTGTTTGTCCTTCATTGTGAATTCTAAAGCAAAATTCTAAAACACGATTTTGAATCAGAGCTGTACATTACCATTTATGTAATAGCAAAGGCAATTTCTAATTTTAGTATAGTGGAAATTATACTGTGTTTAGGATCAGAAGACCTGCTTTTCAAGTCTTAGAACTGAAACTAACTACATGCTTTATATTGAGCAAGTCAAACCTCCCTGTTCTTCAAAATCCTTCCTGTGTGAAATAATATATATAGACTGGTGACCTCTATAGGTCTTTCTTTTGACTCTCTGAATGCTTAAACAAAATGTAATTCATTGAAGGCCTCCATTAATAAAGAGAAATCTAGAAATGAAACAAATCGTACCTTGAAGTCAAAACATCAAAACCCTTGAATAGGTTACATAATCACCCTAATGATGATAGCCACAACCATCATGATACATTATTTATCAAATATCTACATATTCACATCACCATGGTAGACACTAAGATATATCAAATAAACTAAACAGATGTGGTCCTGGCTGGACTCCTAGGAGCACAATAGATAAAAAGAGAAAATGGTTTCCTACATGAAACTGCTCCCTCAAAGGAACTATTTATCCAGCTTTTTCTTCAGGATGATTCATGATGTGTAGTATTCTGTTCACTTCCAGGGTAAGAAAGAATAACTAAGAACAGAACTGACAAATTAAGTCAGTCAGTGCCACCTGCAGTTGGAACAATGACATAAATCCTGCCACATTTTTTATGGGAAAATCTAATGGAAACTGTTCCGAAGAAAATCAATAAAGCCATCAAACATTGGGTACTTGTTAGATGTAGTTTCTTTTTTGGCAGGAGTGGTAATAAGATGAAATTCACTACCTTAGTGTATTTATTCTCTAGGTAAGTAGACAAGGGGAGAGATTACAAATTGAAATTGATTCAAAAAATGCATCACCATTTTTAATAGTTGAAGTCTATATAAATAGAAATGCACATCAGTGAACAAAGAACCTAATGATTGGCATTAATAAAAAATAGTCTAAAAACCCACCTGTGCCTTGAATGGCAGGGGAATTAGAAAGAAATATTAAAATAAAGACAAATGAATTGATATTGTGTAGTGTTTTACAAAGTATGTTTTTATACTTGATTTCATTTTATCTTCAGATGATAAGAAAAAGGCTAACAGTATGCCAATGTTATATGCTTTGACAAGGTAAAAATTCATAGACTTCAAAAATAGGAAATTAATGGCCAGAGCATTCATTGCCTTATAGGTGTTCACAGTGAGTAAAGGAACTCTTGTCTTTCATTAATCCTGACAAATTTATAATTATTATCTCTTCAAATATTGTATCTTTTCTACTTTTAAAAATATCTTTTTCTGTAACTATAGGTAGATATATAGTAATCCATTTTAATTACTCTGCCATGACTCTTAAATTGCCATGTCTCATTTCCTTGAGTTTATATATGCCAATAAATGTTTTAATTGCATCTGTTATAAACTTTCTAACATCTAGGCATTATGTTTCAGTGAATTTTAAGTTTAACAAAACAGGAATTAGCAGAATTGATAGATTATTTTTGATAATAATAATAATGACAAAGTTATTCTCATTTTCCTGGGATAAAGTCTCCCAGGCTTAAAAATTTGGAATCATCTTGATTTTATATGCATCCTTACTTCTGTGTTCAATTAGTCATTAAAATTAATTATTCCTGCCACAGTATAAAGTTCATGGGTTCTCAAACTTAGGTGTTTATCAGAATTACCTTTTCTGTGTCATTTCTCCAAGAGTTTCTGGTTCATAGATTCTCTGACACACAGTTGAGAATTATTTTGGTAGGGATTTAATAAATTCATGACAAAATGGCTTCGACATTTCTTTCTGCCTTCCTTTTACACCACTACTTTTTAACCCATAAACTGGGCCATTTAGATAGACATAATGGTAAAACCATTCTCATAAGAATTCTTCTCTCTAATGTCCCTTTTCATTTATTTCTGCAAGCTGACTTTGGAATTAATTTCTTCAAATATCCCTACAACCATATAACTTCTCTGCTTAGATATTTTAGGGCTTTCCTGGTTGTCAAAGCTCTCGATATTTGGGTTTAGTTTACTTTTAAAAAATAATTTCCTACATCTTATCTGTGCAAATCTTGCTTACTTTCCAAGTGATTTATTCACCATCCCCGAACCTAGTTTTTATTCCGCTTTACAACTTTACTTATGAGAAGGAAGATTTGAGTTCAAACTCTGACTCAGCCACTTTCCAGTTATGTAAACTTAGGAAAATCATTTTACCTGGTTTACTATATTTACTCATTTGTCAAATGTAATGTTTCTAATCTTTGACTTTCTTGCTCTCAAAACTATTAGGGAATATAAACTAAAACTGAGTACATAAATGTGCTTTGCAAAATATAAAGCACTACACATACACCTGTTCCCTTATCTCTGTATTAAACTTGCTTTCTACAATGGAGTATGTTTAGTGAAATCCACCAGAATTTATGGTGAAGCTTTTCCAGTTATTTCTTATTTGCTTGGGACACCATTATCTTAAGTTACTCAAAAAGTGGTTATGAAAGTAATGTCTTGAGTTCTTGCCAGTTTCTAATAGTTTGTGCATTGCTTTGGCTGGGTATAAAGTCCTTGGCTCATATTTTCTTCCCTTGGGTATCTTAAAAGCATTATTCTATTTTCTTCTACTAGAAAATATTTCTGTATAGATAGCTCATGTCAATTGCTCTTTCCCCCATGCAACTATAATGAATGGTAACCCAAATTATTTTTATTCTCTGAAGATTAGTATACCTTTTTGTATATTGATTCTAATATGTTATTTTCTATAAATGGAAAAGTTTTCTTGACTGAAAATCTTATATATATGTTCTGATTTATTATTTCTTCAAGAACTCCAAATTAAATTATATATATATATAAAATAAAATAAAATCTAGTTCCTTTAAAAATTCACAAAATTGATAAGCCTCTAGAAAGGTTAAGAAAAAAAGACAGAAGGCACAAATTACAAATGTCAGAAATGAAACAGAAGACATCACTACAGATCCCAATGACATTAAAAAGGAAATAAAACATGTTATTAACAACCCTATGCCTACAAATTAGTTAACATGAATGAAATGGACCAATTATTTGAAAGACACAATTTGCTAAAACTCCCAACAGAAGAAATCAACAATATAAATAGTCCTATACCTGCCTTTCTTTAATGGATAAAGGCCTATATATATTAAGGTAATTGAATCAATAACTAATAATAATCTTCCAAAACAGCATCAGGACCAGATGAGTTCACTGACAACATTTAAGGAATGAATTATATCAATCCTACACAGAGTCTTCCTGAAGATAGAAGCAGAGGGAATATTGCCAAGTTCAGTCTATGAGGTGAACATTACCCTAATATCAAAACCAGACAAAAACATTACATGAAAAAAGTTATACATGACAACTATGTTGGATTTATCTCAGGTGTGCAAGGCTAGTTCAGCATTTGAAAATCAATCAATTTAACCTATCATGTCAACAGACAAAAGAAAAGAAATCACATGACTATATCAATAGATGCAGAAAAAACATTTGACAAATTTCAACATTCATTAATGATAAAAAAAAAAACCCACTCAGAACACTAGGTAAAGAGGGAGAACTTCCTCAACTTGATAAAGAACATCTAAAAAAAAAAACTTATGCCATACATAATGCTTAGAAACTGGACGCTATCTCACAAAAATCAGGAACAAAGCAATGAGTTCCTTGTGTTATCATGGCTTTTAAACATTGTATTGTATGTCCCAGCTAGTGTAATCGGCAATAAAATGAGATAAAATGTATACAGACTGGGAAGGAAGAAATAAAACTCTTTTTTTGCAGATAACATGATGATAATATGTAGAAAACCCAAAAGAAATGCAACAGTTTTCTGGAACTAATAAGCTATCATAGAATGGTTGCAGATTACAAGGTTAATATACAAAAGTCAATCACTTCTCTATATACTAGCAATGAACAAGTGGAATTTCTAATTAAAAACATTATCATTTACATTAGCATCCATCAAAAATATTAGTTATAAGTATAACAAAATATGTACACAATCTGTATGAAGAAAACTGCAAAATTCAGATGACAGAAACCACAGAAGAACCAATTAATGGAAACATTATTTGTGGTCATGGACTGGAAGACACCATATTGTCAAGATGGCAGTTATTTCCAGTTTGATTCAATACAAAACAATAAAAATCCCAGCAAGCAATTCTGTGGATATCAACAAACCAATTCTAATGAGACCTAGAATAGTTACATTAATATTGAAGAAGAACAAAATCAAAAACTGACACTACCCTAGAGACTTACTATAAAGCTATTCATTAAGACAGTGTGGTATTGGTAAATGAATAGACAAGTAGATCAGTGGAACAGCATAGACAGCCCAGAAATAGACCAACATAAACATGGTCACCTGATATTTAACGAAGGAGCAAAGCATCACAATGAAGTGAAGATAGTCTTTTTCCACAAATAGTGGTAGACATGCAATAATATAAACCTAGGCATAGACTTTACACCTTTTACCAAAGTTAACTCAAAGTAAATCATAGGTCTAAATTGAAACTTCAAAACTGTAAAACTTCTAGAAAATAACGTAGGAGAAAGCCTGGATGATCTTGGGTATGCGATGACTTTTTAGATAAAACATTAAGGCATGATCCATGAATAAAATTATTGAGAAGATTGAATCTACTAAAATTAAAAACTTATTTTCGGTAAAAGATGATGTCAAGAAAATGAGAAGAGAAGCCAAATACTGGGAAAAAATTTGCATCTGATATAGTACTATTATCTAACATATATTAAGAACTCTTATTAGGTTGGTGCAGATGTGATTGCGGTTTTTGCCATTGAAAGTAATGACAAAAACCACAATCATATCTGCACCAACCTAATAAAAAATAAGGAAACTAAGAACCAGATTTTAAAAAAACGAGCCAGAGACCTGCACAGACACCTCACGAAAGAAGATATAGAGGTGGCAATTAAGTATACGAAAAGATATTCAACATCATATGTCTTTAGGGAATTGCACTTTAAAACAACAATGGGATATGACTACACAACTCTTAGAATGGCCCAAATCCAAAACACTGACAACACCAAATGCCGGCAAGGATGTAGAGCAACAGAAACTCTCATTCATTGTTGATATGAATGCAAAATGATACAGCCACTTTGAAAGTCAGTTTGGCATTTTCTTTAAAAACTAAACATACTCTTACCATAAAATACTGCAATCACACTTATTGGTATTTACCCAAATGAATTAAAAATTTATGTCTACAAAAAGCCCGCACACAGATGTTTATAACAACTTTATTCATAATTGCCAAAACTTGAAAGAAACCAACATGTCCTTTAGTAGATAAGTGGGTAAACTGCAGTATGTTCAGACAACAGAATATATTTCAGTGCTAAAAAAAAATAATCAAGCCATGGAAAGAAATGGAGAAAAGTTAAATGCATATTGCTAAGTGACAGAAGACAATCTAAAAATTCTACAGACTGCTTGATTCCAACTACTTCAGATTCTGAAAAAGACAAAACTATAAAGACAGTAAAAAAAAAATCAGTGGTTTCTTGGGGTAAGTGATAAGGGAAGGATAATTAGGCAGATCACAGAGGATTTTTAGAGCAGTAAAATTACGCTGTTTGATACTACAGTGGTGGATACACATCACTGTACATTTGTCAAAACCTATAGAATGTACAAAAGCAAGAGTGAACCCTAATGTATACTATAGAGTTTGGTGATAATGACCTGTCAATGTAGGTTACCAATTGTAATAAGAAGTACAACTGGGATGCAGAATGATAGTAGGTGAAATTGTGCATGTGTGAGGGTAAGGTATACATGAAAACTCTTTCTGCTTACTTTTGCTGTGTAACTAAAACTGCTTTAAAGTTTATTAATTTCTAAAAAACATAGGACTGGTGGGCAGAGCAAGATGGTGGAATAGAAGGCTCCACCAATCGTTCCCCCGACAAGAACACCAATTTAACAACTATCTACACACACCAAAAAAACACCTTCATAAGAACCAAAAATCAGGTGAGCACTCAACAGTACCCAGTTTTATTTTCATATTGCCGAAAGAGGCATAGAAGGAAAAACAGTCTCCAGTCACCAACCCCACCCCTCCATAATCCCTCGGCAGCAGTGGCATAGTGCAGTGTTTCTGTGCGCTGAGGGAGAGAGCCAGTAATTGTGTGGCATGGAACTCAGTGTTGCCTTTATTATAACAGAAAGCAAAACCAGACCAAACTCAGCTGACACCTGCCCACAGAAGGAGCATTTAACCAGCCCTAGTTAGAGAGGAATCACTGATCCCAATGCTCAGAATCTGAGTTCCCCAAGCCTCAGCACCATGGGTTAAAAAGATCTGGGGCCCTTAATGAAATTGAAAGACAGCTTACGACTGCAGCAAGGAAGACAGCTTAGGAAAGACAGCAAGAACTACAATTCTTAGGCAAGTCTAGTGCTGAACTGAGCCCAGAGCAAGTGAACTGGGGGACTCGTGACCTACTGAGGCATCAGCTGGGGCATCTAAGAGAGTGCTGGCATCACCACTCCCCTAACTCCAAGCTGCGTAGCTCATGGATCCAAAAGAGACCACTTCTTTTTGCTTGAGGAGAAGAGATGGAAGAGTGGGGAGGACATTGTCTTGCACCTTGGATACCAGCTCAGCCACAGCAGGATAGGGTACTGATCTGAGTCATGAGGTCCTCTTTCTAGGCCCTACCTCCTAAATGACATTTCTAGACACACCCTGGACCATAAGGGAAACTGCTGCCTTTATCAGAAGGACTCAGTCCTGGCAGGATTAATTACCTGCTAACTGAAGAGCCCTTGAGCCCTGAATAACCAGCAGTGATACCCAGGTACTATGTTCTGGGCCTTGGGTGAGACTCTGGGAGTTGTAGGCTTCAGGTACCAGCTCAGCAACAGGGGGTAGAGCACCAAAGGTTCTAGGACTTGGCTCACATTTCTGGACCTTCCCTCGGCCATAGGGGAGCCCACTGACCCAAAGGGGGAGTCCTAAGCCAGGCAGCATTCACCACAAGCTGACCGAAGAGCCCCTGGGCCCTAAGGAAATATCAACAGTAGTCTGGCAGTATTCCCCATGTATATGAGGTGGTGGTGGCCATGGAGTGATGTTCCTCTGCCTTTGGAAAGGGGAGGGAACAGTGAGAAAGACTGAAACCTGTGGTTTGAGTGCTAACTCTGAGTGCTAACTCAGCTTCAGTATGATAGAACACCTGCTAGACTTCTAAGGTTTGAGTCTAATCCCTGGCTCCCAGATGGGAACTCACCATCCTGAAGGGAAGGACACAGGACTGCTGGCTTTGCCACCTGCTGATTATAGAGCATGAGGACCTTGAGCAAACACAGGCAGTAGCCAGGAAGTGGTTATAGCAGGCCTCGGTCGAACCCTAGTGCTGTGTGTTGTGCTGGCTTCAGGTCAGACTCAGCATAGTCCTAGGGGTGGTGGCCACAGGGGTGTTTGTGTCACTCTACCCCCAGCTTCAAGTAGCTCACAAGGGACAGAGAGACTCCACTTGTTTGGGAGAAAGTAAGATAAGAGAACAAGAGTCTCTGCCTGGCAATTCAGAGAATTATTTTGTTTCTTGTCCAAAACCATCAAGGTAGTATCTTTATGAGTCTGTAAAACCCACAGAGTTACTGGGTTTGGGGTCCTTCCTAAAACAGATACAGCTTAGATCACAACACTCAAGTCCTTTTGAATACAAGCAAACTTAGGCTGTGAAGACTACAGTAAATAGCTAACTCTTCAATGCCCAGGCACAGACACGTACAAGTATTAAGACAATCCAGGAGAATACTACCTCATCAAATGAACTAAATAAGGAACCAGGGACCAATCCCAGAGAAACAGAGATATGTGACCTTTCAGACAGATAATTCAAAACAGCTGTGTTGAGGAAACTCAAAGAAATTGAAGGTAACACAGAAGAAATTCCGAATTCTATTATATAAACTTAAGGAGATTGAAATAATTTAAAAGAAGCTGAAATTCTGGAGCTGAAAAATGCAACTTGCATACTGAAGAATGCATCAGAGTGTTTTAATAGCAGAATTGATCAAGCAGAAGGAAGAAATAGTGAGCATGAACACAGGTTATTTGAAAACACTGTCAGAGGAGACAAAAGAATAAAATAAGAAAAAATAAAGCATCTCTACAGGATCTTAAAAAGTCTCAAAAATGCATATTTGTTATTGGCCTTAAAGAGGAGGTTGAGAGAAAGGAGTAGAATGTTTATTCAAAAGGATAATAACAGAGAACTTTCCAAACCTAGGGAAAGATATCATCATTCAGGTACAAGAAGGTTGTAGAAAACCAAGCAGATTTAACCCCAAGAAGACTACCTCAAGGCATTTAATAATCAGACTCCCAAAAGTCAAGAATAAAGAAAGGATCCTAAAAACAACAATAAGAAAGAAACAGCATACAATGAAGCTCCAATATGTCTGGCAGCAGACTTTTCAGTGGAAACCTTATAGGCCAGGAGAGAGTGGTATGATATATTTAAAGTGCTGAAGGAAAGGAAAAGTTTTACCCTAAAATAGGATATCTGGTGAAAATGTCCTTCAAACATGAAGGAGAACTAAAGACTTTTCCAGACAAAAGCTGAGGGATTTCATCAACACCAGACCTATTCTACAAGAAATGGTGAAGGGAGTATTTCAATCAGAAAGAAAAGGATGTTAATGAGCACTAATAAACCTTCTTAAAGTACAAAACTCACCTGTAATAGTAAGTACAGAAAAAAACATAGAATATTATAACACAGTAACTGTGGTGTGTGAACTATTCTTATGGTAAGTACAAAGACTAAATGATGAATCAATCTACAAGAATAACTACAACAACTTTTCAAGACACAAACAGTACAATAAGATATAAATAGTAACAACAAAAAGTAAAAATCTGGGGGATGAATTTAAGCATAGAGTTTTATTATTTTTGTTTTTGCTTCTTTGTTTATGCAAACAGTATTTTTATCAGCTTCAAACAATTGATTATAAGATAGTATGTGCAAGCCTAATGGTAACCTCTATGCAAAAAAACATAAAATGGATACACAAAAAGTGAAAAGCATGAAACTAAATTATGTGCCCAGTGAAAATCACCTCACTAAAAGTAAGACAGGAAAGAAAGAAAGGAGGAAGAGAAAATCACAAAACAACCAGAAAACAAATAACAAAATGGCAGGAGTAAGTCCTGACCTATCATTCATGACATTTAATGTATATGGACTAAATTCTCAAAAGACATAGACTGGCTGAATGGATTAAAAAAACAAGACCCAGTGATCTATTGCCTTAAGAAAATATACTTCACCTATAAAGACACACATAGACTAAAAATAAAGGGATGGAAAAAGATATTCCATGCCAGTGGAAACCAGAAAAGATCAGGAGTAGCTATACTCATATCAGACAAAACAGATTTCAAGACAAAAACTGTAAGACGAGACAAAGAAGGTCACTATATAATTATGAAGGGGTCAATTTAGCAAGAAGATATAACAATTTTAATTATATATGCACCCAACACCGGAGCACCCAGATATATAAAGCAAATACTATTAGAGCTAAAGAAAGAGAGATCCTAATACAATAATGGATGGAGACTTCAACACCCAACTTTCAGCATTGGTCAGATCTTCCAGACAGAAAATTGACAAATATCAGACTTGATTTGTACTGTAGACCAAATGGGTCTAATAGATATTTACAGAAGATTTCACCCAAAGGCTACAGAATACACATTCTTTTCCTCAGCACTTGGATCATGCTTAAGGATAGAGCATATACTAGGTCACAAAACATGTCTCAAAACACTCAAAAAATTACTATCAAGCATGTAATTTGGAATGGAATAAAACTAGGAATCAATATAAGAAGAACTTTGGAAACTATACAAACACATAGAAATTAAACCATATGCTCCCGAATAACCAGTGGGTCAATAAAGAAATTAAGAAAGAAATTGAAAAATTTCTGGAAATAGACAATAATGTAAACACAACATATCAAAAACTATGGGATACAGCAAAAGCAGTACTAAGAGAGACTTTTTTAGATATAAGTGGATACATTAAAAAATAAGAAAAACTTCAAATTAACAATCTAATGATGCATCTTAAAGAACTAGAAAAGTAAGAGCAAACCCACAATTAGTAAAAGAAAAGAAATAATAAAAATTAGAGCAGAAATAAATCAAAATGAAGAAAACAATACAAAAGATAAATGAAACAAAAAGTTTTATGAAATATTAAACAAAACTGACAACCTATTATCCAGAAAAAGAATAAAAGAGAGTATCTAAATAAATAAAATCAGAGATGAAAAAGAACACGTAACAATTGATACTGTAGAAATTGAAAGGATCGTTAGAGGTTATTATGAGCAACTATATGCCAATAAATAGGGAAATCTAGAAGAAATGGAGAAATTCTGAAACACATACAACCTATCAAGATCGAACCAGGAAGAAATCCAAAAACCTGAACACATCAATAACAAGTACTGAGATTGAAGCCGTAACAAAAGTCAGCCAGTAAAAAATAGCCTGGGGTCCAGGGGCTTTACTATTAAATTCTACCAAACATTTAAAGTAGAAATGATACCAATCCTGCTCAAACTAATCCAAAAAATAAATGAAGGAATACTTCCAAATTCATTTTATGAAGACCATATTACTCTAATACCAAAACCAGACAAAGACACATCAAAAAAAGAAAACCAAAGGCCAACATCTCTAATATATATTGATGTAAAACTCCTCAACAAAATACTAGGACACTGAATTCAACAATACATTAAAGGGATCACTCATCAAGTTCAAGTGGGATTTATTCCAGGGATGCAAGAATGGTTCAACATATGCAAATCAATCAATGTGATACATCATATCAACGGAATGAAGGACAAAATCCATATGCTCATTTCAATTGACGCTGAAAAAACATTTGATAAAGTTCAACATCCCTTCATAATAAAAATCCCCCAAAAAACTGAGTATAGAAGGAACATAGCTCAATATAATAAAAGCCATATACAACAGACCCACAGCTAGTGCCATATTGAATATGAGAAAACTGAAATCCTGTCCTCTAAGATCTGGGACATGGCAAGGATGCCCACTTTCACCACTGTTATTCAACATAGTACTGAAAGTCCTAGCTAGAGCAGTCGTACAAGAGAAAGACGTAAAAGGTACCCAGTTGGAAAGGAAAATGTCAAATGTTCCTTATATGCAGATTATATAATCTGATATTTGGAAAAACCTAAAGACTCCACACACACACACAAAAACTATTAGAACTGATAAATCAGTAAAGTTGCAGGAGACAAAATCAACGTGCAAAAGACAATAGCATTTCTATATGGCAACAGTGCACAATCTGAAAAAGAAATACAAAATTAATCTCATTTGTAGTTAGCCACAGATAAAATTCAATACCTAGAAATTAAACCAAAGAAGTGAAAGATCTCTATAATGAAAACTATAAAACATTTATGAAATAAATTGAAGATGACACCAAAAAAAAAAAAAGACATTTTGTGTTCTTGGATTGGAAGAATCAATATTGTTAATGTGTTCATCCCGCCTGAAGCAATCTACAGACTCACTGCAATCCTTATGAAAATACCAATGACATGGCCGGGCGCGGTGGCTCACGCCTGTAATCCCAGCACGTTGGGAGGCTGAGGCGAGCGAATCACGAGGTCAGGAGATCGAGACCATCCTGGCTAACACGGTGAAACCCCGTCTTTACTAAAAATACAAAAAATTAGCCAGGCGTGGTGGCAGGCTTCTGTAGTCCCAGCTACTTGGAAGGCTGAGGCAGGAGAATGGCGTGAACCGAGATCGCACCACTGCACTCCAGCCTGGGCGACAGAGGAGACTCCATCTCAAAAAAAAAAAAAAAAAAAGAAAAAATACCAATGACATTCTTTGCAGAAATAGAAAAAACAATTCTAAAATGTATATGAAACCACAAATGACCCAGAAAAGCCAAACCTATTCTAAGCAAAAAGAGCAAAACTGGAGGAATCAAGTCTGAAGTATTATCTGACTTCAGATTATACTACAGAGCTTAGTAACCAAAATGACATGGTGTTGGCATAAAAACAGACACACAAACAGATGGAACAGAATAGAAAACCCAGAAACAAATCCACACACCTACAGTGAATTCCTTTTCAACAAAGGGGCCAAGAATATACCCTGGGGAAGAGACAGTCTCGTCAATAAATGGTGCTGGGAAAACTCAATATCCATAAGCGGAAGAATGAAACTAGACCCCTATCTCTCAGCATATACAAAAATCAAAATGAATTAAAGACTTAAACTAAGACCTCAAACTATGAAACAACTGCAATAAAACATTGGGGAAACTCTCCAGGACATTGATCTGGTCAAAGATTCTTGAGTAATGCACTAGAAGCACAGGCAGCTAAAGCAAAAGTAGGCAAGTGGGATCACATCAAGTTAAAAAGCTTCTGCATGACAAAGGAAACAATCAGCGAAGCAAAGAGGCAACCTACAGAATGGGAGAAAATATTTGCAAACTACCCATTTGTTAAGGGATTAATAACAGAATATATAAGGAGTGCAACCAACTCCATGGGGGGAAAAATCTAATAACCCGTTTTAAAAATGGGCAAAATATTTTGAATAAACGCTTCTCAAAAGAAGATACACAAATGACACTCATGCATTTGAAAAGGTGCTCAGCATCACTGATCATCTGATAAATGCAAATCAAAACTAGAATGAGATATCATTTCGCCACAGTTAAAATGGCTTATATCTATAACACAAGCAATAACAAATGCTAGAGAAGATGTAGAGAAATGGGAACCCTCATACACTGTTGTTAGTAAGGTAAATTAGTACAACCACTATGGAGAACAGTTTGGAGGTTTTTCTCAAAAAACTAAAAATAGGGCTTTCATACAACCTAGAAATCCTACTGCTCAGTGTATACCCAAAAAAAAAAAAGGAAATCAGTATATCAAAGAAATATCTACAGTCCATGTTTGTTGCAGCTTTGTTCACAATAGCTAAGATTTGGAAACAACCTAAGTGCCCATCAAAAGATGAATGCATAAGGAGTATATGGTACTTATACAAAGTGGAGTACTATTCAGCCATAAAAAAAGATGATGATTCTGGCCCCGTGTGTGCCTTATGCCTGTAATCCCAGCACTTTGGGAGGCTGAGGTGGGTGGATCACCTGAGGTCAGGAGTTTGTGACAAGCCTGGCCAACATGGCTAAACCTTGTCTCTAGCAAAAATACAAAAATTAGCTGGGCATTATGGGATGTGCCTGTAATCCCAGCTACTCGGGATTTTAGTTATTTATTGCCTTCTGCTAGCTTTTGAATGTGTTTGTTCTTGCTTTTCTAGTTCTTTTAATTGTGATGTTAGGGTGTCAATTTTGGATCTTTCCTGCTTTCTCTTGTGGGCATTTAGTGCTATAAATTTCCCTCTACACACTGCTTTGAATGTGTCCCAGAGATTCTGGTATGTTGTGTCTTTGTTCTTGTTGGTTTCAGTTTGCCAGTATTTTATTGAGGATTTTTGCATCAAAGTTCATCAAGGATATTGGTCTAAAATTGTCTTTTTTGGTCGTGTCTCTGCCTGGCTTTGATATCAGGATGATGCTGGCCTCATAAAATGAGTTAGGGAGGATTCCCTCTTTTTCTATTGATTGGAATATTTTCAGAAAGAATGGTACCAGTTCCTCCTTGTACCTCTGGTAGAATTCGGCTGTGAATCTGTCTGGTCCTGGACTCTTTTTGGTTGGTAAGCTATTGATTATTGCTACAATTTCAGAGCCTGTTATTGGTCTATTCAGAGATTCAACTTCTTCCTGGTTTAGTCTTGGGAGGGTGTATGTGTCGAGGAATTTCTACATTTCTTCTAGATTTTCTAGTTTATTTGTGTAGAGGTGTTTGTAGTATTCTCTGATGGTAGTTTGTATTTCTGTGGGATCGGTGGTGATATCCCCTTTATCATTTTTTATTGCATCTATTTGATTCTTCTCTCTTTTCTTCTTTATTAGTTTTGCTAGCAGTCTGTCAATTTTGTTGATCCTTTCAAAAAACCAGCTCCTGGATTCATTAATTTTTTGAAGGGTTTTTTTGTGTCTCTATTTCCTTCAGTTCTGCTCTGATTTTAGTTATTTCTTGAAAACTGGCACAAGACAGGGATGCCCTCTCTCACCACTCCTATTCAACATAGTGTTGGAATTTCTGGCCAGGGCAATTAGGCAGGAGAAGGAAATAAAGGTTATTCAATTAGGAAAAGAGGAAGTCAAATTGTCCCTGTTTGCAGATGACATGATTATATATCTAGAAAACCCCATTCTCTCAGCCCAAAATCACCTGAAGCTGATAAGCAACTTCAGCAAAGTCTCAGGATACAAAATCAATGTACAAAAATCACAAGCATTCTTACACACCAATAACAGACAAACAGAGAGCCAAATCATGAGTGAACTCCCATTCACAATTGCTTCAAAGAGAATAAAATACCTAGGAATCCAACTTACAAAGGACGTGAAGAACCTCTTCAAGGAGAATTACAAACCACAGCTCAGTGAAATAAAAGAGGATACAAAGAAATGGAAGAATATTCCATGCTTATGGGTAGAAAGAATCAATATTGTGAAAACGGCCATACAGCCCAAGGTAATTTACAGATTCAATTCAATGCCATCCCCATCAAGCTACCAATGACTTTTTTCACAGAATTGGAAAAAACTACTTTAAAGTTCATATGGAACCAAAAAAGAGCCTGCATCACCAAGTCAATCCTAAGCCAAAAGAAGAAAGCTGGAGGCATCACGCTACCTGACTTCAAACTATACTACAAGGCTACAGTAACCAAAACAGCATGGTACTGGTACCAAAACAGAGATATAGATCAATGGAAGAGAACAGAGCCCTCAGAAATAACGCCGCATATCTACAACTATCTGATATTTGATGAACCTGAGAAAAACAAGCAATGGGGAAAGGATTCCCTATTTAATAAATGGTGCTGGGAAAACTGGCTAGCCATATATAGAAAGCTGAAACTGGATCCCTTCCTTACACCTTATACAAAAATTAATTCAAGATGGATTAAAGAATTAAACATTAGACCTAAAACCATAAAAACCCTAGAAGAAAACCTAGGCATTACCATTCAGGACATAGGCATGGGCAAGGACTTCATGTCTAAAACACCAAAAGCAATGGCAACCAAAGCCAAAATTGACAAATGGGATCTAATTAAACTAAAGAGCTTCTGCACAGCAAAAGAAACTACCATCAGAGTGAAAAGGCAACCTACAAAATGGGAGAAAATTTTCGTAACCTACTCATCTGACAAAGGGCTAATATCCAGAGTCTACAATGAACTCAAACAAATTTACAAGAAAAAAACAAACAACCCCATCAAAAAGTGGGCAAAGGACATGAACAGACACTTCTCAAAAGAAGACATTTGTGCAGCCAAAAAACACATGAAAAAATGCTCATCATCACTGGCCATCAGAGAAATGCAAATCAAAACCACAATGAGATACCATCTCACACCAGTTAGAATGGCAATCACTAAAAAATCAGGAAACAACAGGTGATGGAGAGGATGTGGAGAAATAGGAACACTTTTACACTGTTGGTGGGACTGTAAACTAGTTCAACCATTGTGGAAGTCAGTGTGGCGATTCCTCAGGGATCTAGAACTAGAAATACCATTTGACCCAGCCATCCCATTACTGGGTATATACCCAAAGGACTATAAATCATGCTGCTATAAAGACACATGTACACGTATGTTTATTGCAGCTCTATACACAATAGCAAAGACTTGGAACCAACCCAAATGTCCAACAATGATAGACTGGATTAAGAAAATGTGGCACATATACACCATGGAATACTATGCAGCCATAAAAAATGATGAGTTCATGTCCTTTGTAGGGACATGGATGAAATTGGAAACCATCATTCTCAGTAAACTATCGTGAGAACAAAAAACCAAACACCACATGTTCTCACTCATAGGTGGAATTGAACAATGAGAACACATGGACACAGGAAGGGGAACATCACACTCTGGGGACTGTTGTGGGGTGGGGGGAGGGGGGAGGGATAGCATTAGGAGATATACCTAATGCGAAATGATGAGTTAATGGGTGCAGCACACCAGCATGGCACATGTATACATATGTAACTAACCTGCACATTGTGCACATGTATCCTAAAACTTAAAGTATAATAATAATGAAATTAAATTAAATTAAATTAAAAAGTATTAAAAGAGGATAAAGATATAAAATTACTAGGCTATGAAAGAGAAATATTAAGAGATGAAGACCAAAAATTTTATGTATACAGTCATATGTCATGTAAACACTGGGATATATTCTTAGAAATGTGTCCTTAGGTGACTCTGTGATAGTGGGAACATCATGAAGTATATTAACACAAACATAGGTGGTATAGCCTATTGCTCCTGAGCTACAAACCTGTACAGCATGTTACTGTACTGAATACTATAGGCAATTGTAACCCAAGAGTATGTATTTGTACATCTAAATAGAAAACTACAGTAAAATATGGTATAAAAGATTTTAAAAAGTGGTACATCTGTATAGGGCAATTACCATGATTAGAGTCTACAGGATTGGAAGTTGGTTTCGGTGTGTCAGTGAGTGAGTGAGATGAGTGAATGTGAAGGCCTAGAACGTTACCATGTTCAATTGTAGACTATAAGCACAGTACACTCGGGCTACACTAAATTTATTTTTTCAAAATTACTTTCTCCAATAATAAATTAACCTTAGCTTACTGTAACTTTTTCACT
The DNA here is from genome assembly GCF_029281585.2 of Gorilla gorilla gorilla. Lineage (NCBI taxonomy): Eukaryota > Metazoa > Chordata > Mammalia > Primates > Hominidae > Gorilla > Gorilla gorilla. Next base: position 27,103,030 of record NC_073230.2, read on the forward strand.
TTATGAACGTTTAAAGTTTAATTTGTTGACTATTTTGTAATACAGCTTAAATACATCTACAGCTGTACAAAAATATTTCCTTTATAGCCTTATTCTATAAGCTTTTTATTTTTAATAGTTTTTACTTCTTAAATTTTTAGTTGAAAACTAAGACACAAACACACACATTAACCTAGGCCTCCACAGAGTCAGGATCATCAATATTACTGTTTTCCACCTTCACATCTTGTTCCACTGGAGGGTCTTGGGGGCAATAGCACATGGAGGTGTCATCTCCTGTGATACCAATGCCTTCTTCTGGAATACCTCCTGAAGACCTTGCTTGAGACTCTTGTACATTTCTTTTTTATATAAATACAGTAACTTTTAAAATAATTAAAAATATATTGAATACATAAACTAGCAACAGTTTTTATTGACATTATCAAGTATTATGTACTGTACATAGTTGAATATACTATACTTTTATTTTTTAATTGTATGCATTTTTTCAGAAAAGAATAATTTTATAAATCAAAGCAAATCCAAATAAAAATAAAATGTAGGACAATCTAGTACATGCCATCCATATGTATTTTCCATCCTAGTATTGGAGATATTTATTTATTTTTATTTTTTATTATACTTTAAGTTCTAAGGTACATGTGCACAATGTGCAGGTTCGATACATATGTATACATGTGCCATGTTCATTTCCTGTACCCATCAACTAGTCATTTACATTAGGTATTTCTCCTAATGCTATCCCTCCCCCTTCCCCCTACCCCATGATAGGCCCCAGTGTGTGATGTTCCCTGCCCTGTGTCCATGTGTTCTCATTGTTCAATTCCCACATATGAGTGAGAACATGTGGTATTTGGTTTTCTGTCCTTGTGACAGTTTGCTGAGAATGATGGTTTCCAGCTTCATCCATGTCCCTGCAAAGGACATGAACGAATCCTTTTTATGCTGCATAGTATTCCATGGTGTGTATGTGCCACATTTTCTTAATCTACTCTATCATTGATGGACATTTGGGTTGGTTCCAAGTCTTTGCTATTGTGAATAGTGCAACAATAAACATATATGTACATGTGTCTTTATAGTAGCATGATTTATAATCCTTTGGGTATATACCCAGTAATAGGATCACTGGGTCAAATGGTATTTCTAGTTCTAGATCCCTGAGGAATCACCATGCTGTCTTCTACAATGGTTAAACTAATTTACACTCCCACCAACAGTGTAAAAGCATTCCTGTTTCTCCACATCCTATCCAGCATCTGTTGTTTCCTGACTTTTTAATGATCGCCATTCTAACTGGTGTGAGATGGTATCTCATTGTGGTTTTGATTTGCATTTCTCTGATGACCAGTGATGATGAGCATTTTTTCATGTATCTGTGGGCTGCATAAATGTCTTCTTTTGAGAAGTGTCTGTTCATATCCTTTGCCCACTTTGATGGGTTGTTTGTTTTTTTTCTTGTAAATTTGTTTGAGTTCTTTGTAGATTCTGGATATTAGCCCTTTGTCAGATGGGTAGATTGCAAAATTTTTCTCCCATTCTGTAGGTTGCCTTTTCACTCTGATGGTAGTTTATTTTGCTGTGCAGAAGCTCTTTAGTTTAATTAGATCCGTTTGTCAATTTCAGCTTTTGTTACCATTGCTTTTGGTGTTTTAGACATGAAGTCTTTGCCCATGCCTATGTCCTGAATGGTATTGCCTAGGATTTCCTCTAGGGTTTTTATGGTTTTAGGTCTAACATTTAAGTCTTTAATCCATCTTAAGTTAATTTTTGTATAAGGTGTAAGGAAGGGATCCAGTTTCAGCTTTCTACATATGGCTAGCCAGTTTTCCCAGTAGCATTTATTAAATAGGGAATCCTTTCCCCATTTCTTGTTTTTGTCAGGTTTGTCAAAGATCAGATGGTTGTAGATGTGTGGTGTTATTTCTGAGGCCTCTGTTCTGTTCCATTGGTCTATATGTCTGTTTTGGTACCAGTACTGTGCTGCTTTGGTTACTGTAGCCTTGTAGTATAGTTTGAAGTCAGGTAGCATGATGCCTCCAGCTTTCTTCTTTTGGCTTAGGATTGTCTTGGCAATGCAGGCTCTTTTTTGGTTCCATATGAACTTTAAAGTAGTTTTTTCCAATTCTATGAAGAAAGTCATTGGTATCTTGATGGGGATGGCACTGAATCTATAAATCACCATGGGCAGTATGGCCATTTTCATAAGATTGATTCTTTCTGTCCGTGAGCATGGAATGTTCTTCTATTTGTTTGTGTCCTCTTTTATTTCATTGAGCAGTGGTTTATAGTTCTCCTTGAAGAGGTCCTTCATATCCCTTGTAAGTTGGATTCGTAGGTATTTTATTCTCTCTGTAGTAATTATGAATGGGAGTTCACTCATTATTTGGCTCTCTGTTTGGCTGTTTTTGGTGTATAGGAAGCGTGTGATTTTTGCCCATTGATTTTGTATCCTGAGACTTTGCTGAAGTTGCTTATCAGCTTACGGAGGTTTTGGGCTGAGACAATGGGGTTTTCTAAATATACAATCATGTCATCTGCAAACAGGGACAATTTGACTCCTCTTTTCTTAATTGAATACCCTTTATTTCTTTCTGTTTCCTGATTGCCCTGGCCAGAACTTCCAACACTATGTTGAATAGGAGTGGTGAGAGAGGACATCCTTGTCTTGTGCCAGTTTTCAAAAGGAATGCTTCCAGTTTTTGCCCATTCAGTATGATATGGGCTGTGGGTTTGTCATAAATAGCTCTTATTATTTTGAGAGACGTCTCATCAATACCTAGTTTATTGAGAGTTTTTAGCATGAAAGGCTGTTGAATTTTGTCAAAGGCCTTTTCTGCGTCTATTGAGATAATCAGGTGGTTTTTGTTGTTGGATCTGTTTATGTGATGGATTACATTTATTGATTTGCATATGTTGAACGAGCCTTGCATTCCAGGGATGAAGCTGACTTGATCGTGGTGGATAAGCTTTTCGATGTGCTACTGGATTCGGCTTGACAGCATTTTATTTAGGATTTTCGCATCATTGTTCATCAGGGATATTGGTCTAAAAGTTTCTTTTTTTATTGTGTCTCTGCCAGGCTTTGGTATCAGGATGATGCTGGACTCAAAAAATGAGTTAGGGAGGATTCCTTCTTTTTCTATTGCATAAATATCTTCTTTTAGTTTGGAAAAATAGTTTCAGAAGGAATGGTACCAGCTCCTTTTGTACCTCTGGTAAAATTCGGCTGTGAATCTGTCTCATCCTGGACATTTTTTGGTTGGTAGTCTATTAATTACCATCAGAGAATACTATAAACACCTCTATGCAAATAAACTAGAAAATCTAGAAGAAATGGATAAATTCCTGGACACATACACCCTCCCAAAACTAAGTGAGGAAGAAGTTGAATCTCTGGATATGCTATCCTTTTATACAACTGGCAGCAAAGTATGTTTTTTTTACACTAGCATCACCACAGACACTTAAGTAATACTTTGCCCTACATAGTTACCATGGCAAGGACATCATTAGGTGAAAGGAATTTTTCATCTGTATGATAATCTTATGCAACTATTGTCATACATGTGGACTGCTGTTGACCAGAACATCGTTATGCACCATATAATGCTTTTCTTAGTTCTGTCATTATATCATCTTTATATTGTTTACCTATTGCCTAACTATATCATTGTTATCTAATTCAGATTTATACCTTTTTTAAAATCTTTTATCTTTGTTTACTTTACCTTGTTTTAAAATATGTGGCTATACCATTTGTCTTTTCATGGCTACGTTTTTTTGATGTGTCTTTATTATCTGTTAGAAAGTGTTTATTTTCACTTTTGTTCTTATATCTTTGTATATGTTCAATCATAACCCTTCTTAGTTGTCAGTTTAAAATAAAATATGCCATCTTTTACTCTGATGATTATATTCCCATTGGAATGGACCAGGATACCTGCTTCAAGTGCAATAGTTCCTTCTTCTGTTTTTATGCTGAAGTAGTGGAAAAAAAAAAACAGATCATATCTCTGTGTAGCTACTTCTGTTACTCTGAACTAGGCTTGATTCTAGCCTGTATTTTTTCAAGCTGCAACCTGCAAATGTTGCATATATTTAGATATGACTCTGTGACATTTCAGTAATCTGCTTCCTTTAGGCTTCTTCTCTTCTTCCCACAGTACACAAACCCTTCTTTCTTGGATTCCAAGTGATTCTGTCATGTAGAAAGTGTTCCAAACTCACCATATGGGTTCTGTCCGTGCATCTTCTCCTATGCCTGTTATAAGCAATTTATCACATCATGTCAGTCATGGTGGTCTTTTACTTCTACTTTATATTTTTGTATGCCAGGGAGACAGGAGAGGTGGGGGAAGGTTTTACACCAAGTTCAGCAGGAGCCCAGACATCTGACTGTCTCAAACCACATGTTCTCTCTCTGGGAGCAGTTCCCCTGACACTTTTATAAATACCACCACTGTACCCAAGACCACACCCCTGGCACAAAACTTTTATGACATGGCTCTCTTTAGGAAGCATAACCTAATCCCTTTGTTAACTGATCAAACAATGAATCGGTGAATAAAAATCCTCCCATATCCTTATGTATCAACAAAAAATGAGAGAGAAAAGTCAAAAAATGTGCTTGTGTATACTTTGTAATGATGCCATGAACTGATTAAAGAGTAAAATGCTCATAGGTGCCTTGAAATTATTTTACCTGAAATTTTATGATACCTCTAAATTCTAGAATATGATATGGTCACTTTTATCATGAACCCAATCTGGAACCAATCCTCTCTTCATAGAATATGTACTTTGCTTTATGTATACCAAATACATGTTGAATACATATACATTCATACCTGAATTATCTGTTTAGTAATTAATAAGTTTTTATCATTTCATGTCATGGGAAGACGTCTTACTTAGTTAATTCTTTTTTTGTGTATTTGACATATACTGAACTAGGGTAAAGTTTCTAGTTCCTGAGTAAAATGCCTACCACTACACCCCAAAATACGTATCTTGACATCACATTTATGTATTGTTTTAGATAGATATGTGGAATTGATGAATTCCACAATGGAGGAATTCCATCCAGCTCTCAATTATGATGAAAATTCTGATTTCCAGAGTTGGTAAACAATAGCAATTTAGGAAGATGACACATCCCTCACATCTCTCCCTTAGTCCAACGGCAGGGGAGTTTGAAAATAAAATATAATATCTTGTAGTTTTTTATTGAGCTAATGTGGAAACATTCTGCTATCACAGCAATTGATTTGGGATAGTGTAAAGGGAAGCGGGCAGATCAATTACTGAGAATGGTGAAAGGATCTGATAAGAAAAACATTGCCTCAGAAAATCAAATACCACATGTACTCACTTATAAGTATGAGCTAAAGAAAATGGGTACTTATGGACATAAAGATGAAAGTAATAGATACTAAGAACTCCAAAAATGGGGTGGTTGGGAGGCTAAAGTTTGAAAAATTACCTATTGAGTACAATGTTCACTATCTGGGTGATGGGTATACTAGAAGCCCAAACTTCACCATTCCACAGTACAACCATGTAACAAGTCTTCACATGTACCCCTGAATCTATAATAACAGTAAATAAAAGTAGTAAAAACTATGCTAAGAAAATGAAGGATCTCCAGGAGATTCCTGCTTCACTTAAGGCATTTTCAAATGCAAACAAGAAGAAAAAAACAAACTAGTACTTGCTTTCGCAATAAAGACAGCTCACATAAGGAAGAATCTGGAGGCAGGGTGCTTAGCAGTTCAACAATACCGTGTGCTTTGTTCATGTCACTGGTGTTCTTTTGGCTCTTCTCCCATAGTCACAAGGTGTGTTTTCAAAGCAACAAGCATCCTGTTGATGCATGACCATATTCTCACATGATCATGCCCGAAGACAGCAAGCAAGTTTTATTTTTTGCATGTTTCTTTTTCTGCATGTTTATCAAGGAGAAGAAAAATCCTTAATAAAATCCTCCAGCAGAGTTCTTTTTATATCTCATTGGGCTTCATCATGGATACCCTAGCTACAAAATATACTGGAAAAGACAGTATATTGAATTTTTAGCTGATGTAGTAAATGATGGGCAGGAAAAGAGGGTTGAAGATATGTGATGGTTAATATTAGGTGTTAACTGGATTGGATGGAAGGATGCCTAGATAGCTGGTAAAGTATTGTTTCTGGGTGTGTCTGTGAGAGTGTTGCCAGAGGAGACTGATATTTGAGTAGGTGGAGTGGGAGAGGAAGACCTACCCTCAATATGAGTGGGCACCATCCAGTCGGCTGCCAGCATGGCTAGAACAAAGCATGTGGAAGAAGAGGATAAGCTGGCTTGCTCAGTCTTCTGGCTTTCATCTTTGTCCCGTGCTTGATGCTTCCTGCCCTTGGACATCAGACTACAATTTCTTTGGCCTTTGCACTCTTGGACTTACACCAGTGGATTGCTGGGGCTCTCACTGTTAGCTTTCCTTCTTTTGAGGCTTTTGGAGTTGGACTGAGCCAATGGCTTCTTTCTTCCCCTGCTTGCAGACAGCCTATCCCTATCATGGGACTTCACTTTGTGATCATGTGAGCCAATTCTTCCTAATAAACTCCCTTTCATATATACATATATCCTATGAGTTCTGTTCCTCTGGAGAATCCTGACTAATACAGGATGGCTGCTGAGTTTGTTGTAGTCTCCGCTTACCACAACTGATGGAGGGGATTGACCATTTCTTCCAAAGAACTTCAGTTCTCTCCCATTCAGGAACACTAACCTCCCACATTCAGTCAAATCCTTGTTTTACTCCCTGACCTGTTGGCCTCTAGGCTAGGAAATAAGCATTTTCACTGGGTAAAAGCTGATAATATTATAGGAAAGCGAATCAACAGCATAAATGATGAGTTGGATTCACCTTCCTTGTCTCTGCAACAAAAGATAATACCTTCTTTCCATCCTCAATATGGATATTAGACACACTTCTTATTGAAACAGTGCAGTGTTTTATAGGATTCTGAGGTAACCTAATACTTAAATTATGGGTGTCTCATAGGTGCCGGAAGTAGCCTATTATTTAAATTATAACATTTCTAAAGTACTATATTTCTGCCATAGAATCTAACTTCATACATGGGAAGATATTATGAATTGCTCTTGGTTTACCTAGAATCCTTTCAAATAAAAATTATTGACATTATGTAAATTGTGTCTTCAATAAAAACTATTCAAAAGCTATAGCTAGTTAGTAAAAGAGATTTGATAAAATTGGATTTAAACTTCCATTTAGCTATTTCTCAGCTGAATAAACTTTAGCAAACTAAATTCTATGAACATCAATTTACTCATCTGTTAAATGGGGGAAATTGTTACCTATTTAGTAGGATTTTTGTAGAAATTAGTTATTTTTCCTAAATATAACAGGTTGTTGTTTTAGAGATATATTTAGAGGCTTAAATTGCTAGACCTTTGATTTCCAATATTTTTCATTGTTATGTCAAGGTTTAAGTTAGCATACAAACTCCCACTTCCCAACTGCCCATTTCAACAAAGTTGAAAATTGTTATATTGTATTATGCATATTATATGTATGTTAATAGATAAAATAATAATACCCAAGACTGCAGGATGTTTATAACACACCAGTTATCTTGCTAAGAACTTAAAGAATCATCTCCCTTTAATCCTCAGAGTAAACTATAAAGAAGTTATTACTCAAATCTGGAAAAGTTAAGTCTGTTAGCCCAGAGTCACAGAACTGGGAAGTGAGAGAGTTAAGATTCAAACTTAGATCTTTTTCATTCGAGAGATCAAGATTTTATTCATTTTCCTTTACTATATCTGTGATTAGTTAGTTAAATATACAAGTTGAAAAGACTTTGTTTTGAGAGTAAGTTGAAAATTTTAGGTCTAATTTGGGGTCTTTTAAGAATATTTTATTGGGTATTTGGGCAAAATGAGAGCTGAAATTCAGTTAAAAATAACTTGATTGATACAGTTAAGATATATCTTTTATTTCTCACTATTAAGTAGATCTCCTGATTTTCACAGGCTCAGGAGCCTAGTTAGACAGAATCTGAGTTCATCCTCATGTGTTGAACCAGGTTCACAAGTATACACACAGGTTTAATAGCCAATAAAAAACTGATGGGGAAAGGATAAACATCATGACAAAAATCACTATTTGGGAAAATTAAGAGACTAAGAAACAAGACGTGAGTGTAAAACAAAAAACAAACACAATAATCACCACCAAAATCATAGTCATTGCATGATCCAGCTCTCCAGAACATACTCATATTTCCCATGAAAGAAAACTTGTTTGATAGAACTGAAAGTATTTTATCAGAGGCTTCATCAATTTCTTTCAGAGGTCTTGCCCTTGAAGACTAGTTGGCAGGGTTGAAAGAATGGTATCATGTGGACTGACCTAAGAACACCGTGAGACTCACACCTTCAATGAACAGAGAGATGGTTTCCTGTTATCCAGGAAGAAAGAGATGAGGGCAAAGGATGTCAACAAAACTGTTATAAATAAATATTCAGTGTCTTAGAAAAATAAACCAGAACAGAATCTCATTAAAATTGCAAAGTAAATTTGAGGGTAATTAAAGAATTAAATGCAAAATAACAATCCATAGACAGCCTAGAAAAAATGGTATGGAACAGTTGGGAGGAACAATTTAAGCACAAAATAACAGAATAAATAGAAAATGTAGAAATACATGGATATTTGAACTTCTATGCATGAAAAGAAAATGAAGCAACTCAAGATTTAAAAGATTTGGAGCAAAAATTAAAGTTAATATTACTTTCAAAAACATCAAGATGAAAAGATAAAATATCAATAAACTGACAAATAGCATGAATAGGTAATTCATAGAAGAAAGACAATAGTAAACAAACATGGAGAGTTAAAAACTTAATATCAACTGTAATCAGAGAACTGCAAAGAAAAAAATAAATGACTTTTTTTGCTTATCAAACTATTAGGTTGGTGCAAAAGTAATTGTGGTTTTTGCCATTACTCACAGAAAAAACTGCAATTACTTTTGCACCAACCTAATAAAAGACGATGAAAAATGATGTTAAAAAGTACAAAGTGAAATGGGAATAAATTTCTCACAGCAATGTGAATTTCTGTAACGTGTTTTTGGAACATAGAAATATCTACTTGGTTTCAAAATTCACAGTGTTTAGCCCATTCTTTTCAATTTTCTAACTTGCATAAGTAAACTTAATACAAAATTATATATATAAAGATGTATACAAATATTACATCAAGATTAAATATAGCACCTTTAGGGAAATTGTTACGAAACCTGAAAATGATAGTTACAAATACCATGTAATCACATATAATATTAAAAAGTAGTATATGAAATTGCATATGTGCTAATTGCATTAAAATGCTTACTTTAAAAAAAGAAAGGGAACATTTAGCCCAAAATTTGTATTAATTTTACTCTAAATACTAATTATGTTATAATGGTGAGAATATTGATTCTTTTCTTCCTAAGTTTATCACTAAAACTTTAAAAACCTTAAGATATTATACTTACACAATAGAGCACAAGAAGAAACACTGAAAAATCATAACAGTAGTGTTAGCGTAGTGTAATAATCCATTTTATTCTATTTTCTACAGTTTCTGTAATATATATATCTAAGGAATTAAATACTAATAAACCCATTACAAAATGGGTTTATTAGTATCTAAATGGAAGATGCCACGGTGAGTTCATGAAGAAAATAAAGCCGGATTGTAATTATTTCTTTTTAGTAGTTTCTAGAATGATCAATCCGAAGCTGGTCAATTGTTCTGGAGTACTGAGTTTCTGTTTTAGGAATAATATTCCCAGGATGAAAATGTCCATAAATAAGCTATTACCTGAGTGGTTTGATTAAAACTTTATGTGGGAAAAAAAAATGGAAAAGACTAAGAACACTTAGTTCAGACAACCCAGAGAACAACCATTTACAAATATCCATTTCTGTTATGTGGTAGAAGTTCAGGTTTATTTTGTGATTACCTCATAAATAAACTAGTACCAAAGTAGTGGGGGAAAGTGTCAACTTCATACAAAGTAGATCATTACAGCAATCAAAGATTCTAAAATATGGAATGGAATAATGTTGATAATAATATAAACTCCAAGCCCTGAGATGTTTAAATGGAAGATTGGTGGGTTCTTGTAGAGGTGATATAAACAAGAAATGAGGTTGAACCATCAGATTAAAGATTTTTCTTCATTCCCAGAATATTTAAGGTTTCTTTGGAGCATGCGTTACAGAAGCAGAGTTTAATATTTGACTATATTAAAAGGGAAAAAAAGAGGTGAAATAATACTTATGGCAAAAAATAAAAAGCCACCCAAGGATTAACTATTTTCATAAAACATCTAACCTGAATTAAAGGAATTTATGTACAAGCAGGTATGTGGATTTTTATTGTTATCAGAAAGATAGTATATCATCAAATTTGTTAGGATTTCTAGTAGTGATGACACAAAAGATATCAGAGTAGGCAGCTCAGGAATCAGTTCCGTCACCAAAACAACTACTAAGCTCTCAAGACTGTGAGAATCAACTATTTTAGACCTCAAGTTTAGTTGTAAACTTGACTCATCAACAAGAGTGTTTGATGAAAGAAAGGGGCTGGTGAATATGGGTGAATTTCAGCATTTTGTGTTGCAACAACCATCTCCAGCCCCAGGGCAAATGGCCATGGAAACAGTGGCCAAAACTCCTGGTGTAGTCTGCCTCTGTCAGGGTGAACAATGAAAACCTTGTCCTCCAATAATTGGAATTTTAGGTTTCAATCTGCCTGATGGTTCACTGAGAAACCTGCTCAGAAGCTGGCCTTTGTTTCAACACCCTCAGTCTAAAGCTACTTCCCTAGAAGCATCTGTTGAAAGAATTTAGAGTCAGACACCTTTTTTTTTTTTTTTTACCCCTTGAGTCAAAGCATTCAAGGAAATATCTTAGGTGACAGGTTGACTGCACAGATAACAGAAGAGTGACTTCAGTGACCACAGAGAAAAAAAGGAATAGTTTTTGCAAAAATAGTTTGGAAAAGTAATAAACAAATGAATGACTGCAACCTTCAATAAGAAAAGAACAATCCTGGAGAGGGAGAAAAATCTGATTTCTAGAGTTACTATCAATACATTAAAATAGTCAAAGGGTCCATTTCTAAACAATAACAACAAAATCAACAAAAATAAAAGCAGAAAGTTCTCGCCTACTTACTTAGAAAAATAAAATGAGAAAAGTTATTTTCAAGGATGTTCTTACATTGGACTTACGAGACAAATATTTTAGTATCTTAAATATGCTCGAAGAACTGAAGGGAACCATGGACAAAAAAAAGAGGAATTCAGAAGAATAATGTATGAACAAGTAGGAAATACCAAATGAAGAGATAGAAATTATAAAAAGAAACCAACTATAAATTTTGGGGCTAAAAAGTACAACAAACAAAATGAAAAAATCACTAGAAGGGTCAAACCAAGATGTAACTTCTGAAGAATTGGTGCACTTAAAGATAGCTAAAATAAAATTATCCAGCCTGAGAAGAAAGAAGAAAGAATGAAAAATGAAGACACAAAGGGACTTATGGGACACTATCAAGCATACCAATATGCACGTTATAGAATTCACAGAAGACAAGACAGAGAAAGGAAAAGATAAAAAGCATTTGAGAAGAGTCAAGATGGCTGACTAGAAGCAGCTAGTGTGTACTGTTGTCACTGAGAGAGAAACAATTGTGAGTAAATACAACCTCTTCTGCTGGAATGTCCAAGTGGACACAATGGGATTAATCAAGGAAACAGTTCGACCCATGGAGAACAGAGAGGAGCCAGACAGGACAACTGCCCACGCAGGAGTGGCACAAAGCCAGGGTAGGTCCCTCTATAGTAGGGAAATTGTAAGTAAGTGAGAGTCCCCAGGGACCCACTCTTCTGCCACGGAGCTTAGCAACCCTGGGCTCAGGAGATTCCCGCATGAGTCCCCACACCAAGGCCTCCAGACTGACATGGAGAGCTACATGGAGTCTGGGCAAGGCCACCACTCAGGCACACATGGAGTCCCAGGTGCCTTGGATCCCCAGGCATCCCAGCATTAGTGGCTCCAGCTCCAGCTATGGGGGAGGTCAGGCTCCTTTGCATACCCTGAAAAAAGGAACCAAATCCTGGGGGCTGAGCCATGACAGACTGCAGAGTTTGCCTCTACTGGCCCTCTTGGGATAAAGCCCTCTGGACTGGGACCATAGTGTTCCCACCTCTGCCCCACCTGGGCTCTCAAGCTGGTAGCAGCTCTGAACTTCCTTGAGACAGAGCTCCCAGAGGGAAAGGCAGGCTGCTATTTTTGCTCTCTCACACCCCTCACCACTGTTGCCCTCAGGCTCTGGAGTGAGCATGGTAATTAGGGATTGGGGTGGATCCCTGGCACAGTGAAGCCACCCCAAAGAAAAGTGACCAGACTGTTTTCAATGCAGGTCCTCATTTCTGCTTTTCCTCACTGGACAGAGCCTCCCAACCTAGGACTCCAGTCAACCCTCAGCTGGGCTCTCAGGCCAGTAGCAGCTCTGTACTTCCCTGGGACAGAGTTCCCAGAGATGCAGGTGGCCATTCTTGCTGTCCTACAACCCTCACCATTGTTGCCCTCAGGCCCTGGGTGGAGCACGGTGATCAGGAATTGGCACAGAACCCTCAGCACAGCAAAGCTGCCCCACAGAAAACTGGCCAGACTGTTTTCCACATGGGTCCCCGTTCCCACTTCTCTTCACTGGTCAAAGCTTCCTGACCTAGGACTCTAGCACAACTACCCTGCCCTTACCCAAACACTTTAGTCAGAGATGGCTCTGCATTTCTCTGAGGAGGTAATCACACAGACAACCCATAGCCCCTCCGCCATTGCAGCTGCTGTAGTACTGCCCTAACCACCACCGGGCTGGAGAAGGAACAAAAGGCCTGGTTGCTATGCTGGAACCTCCACCACTCTGCAGCTGCCATACAGAGAGGAGTCTAGTCTCTCTTCCTTGTAAACTTCCATACTCCACTCTTCAGAATGCAAAGGCCCCAACTTGGGACCACAAAACAGTTGTCCCATCCCTGGCTGAGCTTACCCACTGGTATTGGCTGTGTGATTCCCTGGGAAGGGGCCCCCAGAGGCAACCAACAGCCTCTCTGCCACTAACACAGCAATGGTTCTGTTCCTGCTGAACCACTTGCAAGTGCAAGGGTTTCACTTGTACTTCCAGCATGCCACAGTCACTATATGGAGAGGAGCTCTGTCTCTTCTCTCTGAGAGCCGTCAGCCCTGGCTTTTCACCAAGAAGAGCCCCTGACTCAGGCAGCAGTGCAGCCACTCTACCCTCTCACTGAACATTTCTGGTAGCAGTTGCTCTGCATTTCTCTGAGTTAGAACTCCCAGAGACAACTGAAAGCCCCTCTGCCAGTACCACTGCAGTGGCACTGCTATTTTTACCCTTGGACTGGGGAAAGGGCAAAGATCCTTAGTGCTTTAAGCACACCTCCAGCAAGCTGCAGTGACCATAAGGAGATGAGGCCAGTCTGTCTTCATGACCCCTCTGTACCCCATGTTCATCAGGCAGAGTCCCCTCAGATTGGGCCCACAGAAAAGGCGCCCCACCCTGGGCCAGTCAGAGTTATTTATAGTGGCTCTGCATTTCTCTGGGGTGGAACCCCAAGAGACAAGTAAAAGACCCTCTGCCACAGCCTCTACCAACATCCCTTCCCCTCCTGCCTCCAAGCTGCAGAGGGAACATAAAGTATAAGCTCACCCCAGAGCTGCAGTGTGCAGCTCAAGAGCGCTAAGCCAAGATATGCAGACAGCACTCAAATGAGAGAGGAGCCCACAGTTTGAGAGCATTGAGAGGGAGCATGGCTGCAATCATGAGGTAATACAGAGAACCCAGGTGGCTGAGCAAGAACCTACCTACTAACCATTATGCCCAAACACTGTCTGCTGGATTGCAGCCCAAACTTTGACACCAAAAATGCTTTGCTAATGTACACCCCTGTGAAAACAAGGACAAAAATTCAGCTACAGATAAGCACAAAGCCTTGACTGTCTGAAAACATCCAGAAAAAAGATCTACTGACTGTACTCAAATTACATGGAAATTAAAGGAATATCAGCTTACACAAATGAGAAAGAACCAGTGCAAAAACTCTGGCAATGCAAAAAGCCAGAGTGTCTTCTTTCCTCCAAGTGACCATACTAGTTCTCTAGCAAGTGTTGTTAACCAGGCTGAAATGGTTGAAATGACAGAAACAGAATTCAGAATACAGATAGGCATGAAGATTACTGAGATTCAGGAGAAAGTTAAAACCTAATTCAAGGAATCTGAGAATTACAATAAATTAATGTGGGAGTTGATAGACAAAATGACCAATATAGGAAACAATCAGACTGATCTAATAGAGCTGAAAAAAAAAACGCTAGAATAATTTCATAATGCAACTGCAGTATTATCAGGAGAATAGACCAAGCTGAGCAAAGAATCTCAGAGATCAGGTCAGGTTCTTCAAACTAACTAACTCAGACAAAAATAAAGAAAAAGAACAAATGAACAAACAATACCTCCAAGAAATATGAGATTATGTTAGGAGACAAAATTTAGGACTCATTGGCATCCCTGAAAGAGATGGGGAGAAAGCAAGCAAATTGGAAATCATATTTCAGTATATTTTCCATGAAAATTTCCACACCTTGCTACAGAGGCCAACATTTCAAATTCAAGAAATGCAGAGGATACCTCCAAAATAATACAAATGAAGACTATCCCTAAGACACACAGTCATCATATTCTCCAATCTAAATAAAAGGAAAAAAATGCTAAAGGCAGCTATAGAGAAGGGGCAGGTCACCTGCAAAGGGAACCCAATCAGGCTAACAGTAGATCTTTTAGCAGAAACTCTAAAAACTAGAAACGAATGGAGGCCTATACTCAGCATTATTAAAGAAAAGAATTTCCAACCAAGAATTTCAAATCCAGCAAAACTAAGCTTCCTAAGCAAAGACTAAATAAAATCCTTTTCAAACTAGCAAATGCTAAGGGGTTTCATTACCACCAGACAAGACTGGCTTTACAAGAGGTCCTGAAAATAGTGGTAAACATGGAAAGGAAGGACCATTACCAGCCACTACAAAAACACACTTAAGTACATAGGCCAGTGACACTATAAAGAAACTATATGACCAAGTCTGCATAATAACCAGCTAACAACATGATGACAGGAAGAAATCTGTACATGTGAATACTAACTTTAAATGTAAATAGGTTAAGTGCCTCAATTAAAAGACACAGAGTGGTGAATTGGATAAAGAAGCAAGACACAAAAAATGGTATACTGTCTTCAAGACACCCATCTCACATGCAGTGACATCATAGGCTCAAAGTAAAGAGATGGAGAAAAATCTATCAAGCAAATGGAAAACATAAATTATCAAGTGTTGCTATTTTAATTTCAGACAAAATAAACTTTAAAGTAATGTGTCCGGAGTTGGTTCCTTCTGGTGGGTTCTTTGTCTTGCTGACTTCATGAATGAAGCCGCAGACCTCTGTGGTGAGTGTTACAGCTCTTAAAGGTGGTACAAACCCAAAGAGTGAGCAGCAGCAAGATTTTTTGTGAAGAGCAAAAAAAAAAAAAAAACAAAGCTCCACAGCATGGAAGGGGATCCGAGCGGGTTGCCACTGCTGGCTGGGGTGGCCAGCTTTTATTCCTTTATTTGTCACCACCGATGTCCTGCTGATTGGTCCATTTTACAGAGTGCTGATTGGTCCATTTTACAGAGTGCTGATTGGTCCATTTTACAAACCTCTAGCTAGCCATAGAGCGCTGATAGGTGCGTTTTTACAGAGCACTGATTGGCACATTTTACAAACCTCTAGCTAGCCACAGAGCGCTGATTGGTGTGTTTTACAATCCTAGCTACAGAGTGCTGATTGGTGCATTTTACAATCCTCTTGTAAGACAGAAAAGTTCTCCGAGTCCCCACCTGACCCAGAAGTCTAGCTGGCTTCACCTCTCAATCTCTCCTCTAAACCGGACACCCCAACAGCTTTTGAGAATTGGGCAATGAACACTCTACCTATTTCCTGCTGGATAGGGGTGAAGAAGGGGCCCTGCAGTGGTAGTGTCCTCCAGAGGAGAACTCTGTAGGCCAGCCAAAGGGTCAGTGGGTCAGTCCAGGGGTCCTCGGTAGAAGTTGTTAGTTGAGCTCATTTGGGGTTCCATTTGTAAGACCATTTGTAACTTGATGGCATCAATCCTGGGGGAAACAAGTTTGACAAGGAGGTTAAAAATACAGGGCCCAAAGGCGACTAATAGCAAGATGGCTGTCACGGGACCTAGAAAGGGGAGAAGCCATGTCGCCCAACTACAGAGGTTGGTATAAGAGTTTGAAAGGCATTGTCTTATTTCAGAAGACTTTTCCTGTAAACGCTGGGTGGCACCTCGTACTATCCTTGACTGGTTAGTGTAAAAACAACACCGTTCCCCTAAGAAGGCACAAAGTCCTCCTTTCTCAGTAGTGAGGAGGTCTAGGCCTTAGCGGTTTTGGTAGCAAACTTACTTTTGTTGAAAACCTTTTAAGTTTGGGATTTCAATTATTCTTTGCTATTAATAAGACCTCGTTCAGTCCATATTAACTTAGAATTGGTATAGATGGCTCCTTCCTGATTCTGTACATACTTTAAGGTTTGGCTGAGTGCAAACAGCTCACACATTTGAGCAGACCAATTATTAGGCAATTTTCTTAACTGCTTCTACAAGAGTTTCCTTATCACTTACTGAATATCCACTGTGCCTTTTTCCCTTAATCGCCCGGGAGGAAACATCTATCGTCCTGTCCTGAAGGGAGTTCCTCCTAGGTCTAGTTGGACCTTTGTATGATAATTAATTAAGATTTAGATCCCCTGTTAGGAAACTTCCTGGGTTAAGGATTTTTAATAGGAAGGCTATGGGTTGCCAGTGACCTCAGTGCTTTCGGGCTACGCCCTTGTTTACACTGACAGGGTGGTATTGGGGTGTTATAGGGTTATGGATAAGACCTTCAATTATCAATTATAGGTTTTAAATTTACCCTGGCTTTTAAAGGAATAGGGTACACAATTTTTTCTTTATACTTTTATCTCTCTCTCTCTCTTTCCTTCTCTCTTTGCCTTTCTGTCTCTCTTTCTGTCTCTCTGTCTCTTCCTCTCTCTCTCTTTCCTGCTCTCTTTGACTGTCTTTCCCCTCCTCCCCACCACCTCTTTCTTTCTCTTTGACTTTCTGTCTGTCTCTTTCCTCTCTGCTGGTCTTTCCCTGCCTCTCCTTCCCATTTTTGATGGCTTCGGCATTGTAAGACTGCCACTTCCTTGGGTTTTTGTGCTGCGTGCAATAACTCCATGATTTCCTTGTGGTATTTAATGGGGATTCCCCTAGAGGTTAGGAACTCCCTTTCTTTCCATATTGCAGTATGGGCAAGTAGGATTAGATAAGCATACTTGCTATCTGTATACACATTTATTCTTTTTCCCTTTCCCAGTCCTAAGGCTCGGGTAAGTGCCACTAGTTCTGCTAACTGGGTGATGGTCCCTGGGGGAAGATGCTTATTTTCAAGTACTGTTGCATCACTAACTATGGCATAACCTGCCTTTCATATCCCATTCTCCACAAATAAACTTCCATCGGCATACAGGTTAAGGTCAGGATTAGCTAAGGGGACTTCTAAGAGATCCTCTCAGTGGCCATAAGTCTGGACTATAATTTGTTGGCAGTCATGCTCGATTCATTCTCCATCCTCTGGGAGAAAAGTGGCAGGGTTGAGGGCCACACATATGTATTTGAAGCACCAGTCCCTCAAGGAGTAGTGCCTGGTATCTGAGCAGGCCATTGTCTGATAGCCATAAACTTCCTTTGGCACCTAGAATGCCATTTACATCATGAATAGTCCAGACTGTGAGATCCTTTCCTTGTATTATTTTGATAGCCTCGGATACTAAGATAGCCACTGCCGCAACTACCTGTAAACAGTGAGGCCAACCTTTTGCTACTACATCAATTTCCTTACTTAGGTATGCCACTGGTTGTGGGGTTGTCCCATGAGTCTGAGTAAGGACTCCAAGAGCTATTCCCACTCTCTTTGTGACGTATAAAGAGAAGTTTTGTCCTGTGGGAAGGCTTAAGGCTGGAGCTTGTACTAGAGCCTACTTTTAGGTTTTGAAGGCTGTTTTGCCTGTGGTTCCCATTCTACTAGATGAGTATTTGCCCTCTGGGTCTCCTTGATTAGAGTGTAGAGGGGCCTAGCTAACTTGCTGTATCCGGGGATCCATAGTTGGCAAAGGCCAGTGATTCCAAGGATCACCCACAACTGTTTTAATGTCTTAGGGCAAGGATAAGACAGTATAGGCTGTATTCATTCCTTGCTGAGGGCCCTGGTTCCTCTGGCTAAGATTAGGCCTAGATATTTGACTTATTATAGGCAGAGTTGGGCCTTCAATTTAGACACCTTGCACCCTTGATTAGCTAGAAAGTTTGAGATCTAGAGTAGCCTGCTGGCATGAGGCTTCTGAACTGGAAGCCAAAAGTAAATCATCCATATACTGAACAACCAGAGTGCCTGGACTTGAGAAGTGAACTAGATCTTGGGCCTGTGCCTGACCAAACAGATGAGGGCTATCCCTAAACCCCTGGGGCAAGACCATCCATGTAAGTTGGGAGTTGTGGTCTGCGGGATCCTCAAAGGCAAAGAGAAACTGGGAGTCAGAGTGCAGGGGAATACAGAAGAAGGCATCCTTGAGGTCCAGAACAGTGAACAATTCTGCTTCCTCTGGTATTTGAGAGAGCAGGGTATAGGGGTTGGGTACAACTGGATATAGAGGAATTACTGCCTCATTGATGAGTCTAAAATCTTGCGCTAGTCTCCACTGACTGTTCAGTTTTTGTACTCCTAGAATTTGTTGCTGGGACTGCTGCATTTTCTTATTAAGCCTTGAGCTTTTAAGTGTCTAACAATATCCTGTAATCCTTTATGAGCTTCAGACCTTAAGGGATATTGCCTTTGATAAGGAAAAGTGGTGGGGTCTTTTAACCTGATTTGGACTGGGCAGGCATTTTTGCCCTTCTGAATTGTCCTTCCAATGCCCAGACTTCAGAATTGATTCCATCCTTAAGCAGGGGACAACAAATGGGTAACTTGTTCCCATATTCACGTAGATAATAGCTTCAGCTTTGGCTAATATGTCCCTCCCTAATAAGGGTGTGGGACTTTCAGGCATAACAAGAAAGGAATGTGAAAAAAGCAAAGTCTCCCAATTTCAACTGAGGAGGTGGGAGACATACCTGGTCACAGGCTGTCCCAGGATTCCTCGGATGGTAACGGACTTTGAGGATAGCTGTCTGAGACAGGAGATTAACACTGAGAAAGCCATGCCAGTGTCCAGGAGGAAGTCAATTTCTTGGCCCTCAAAGGTTAAATGTACCTGGGGCTCAGTGAGGGTGATGACATGAGTTGGCGCTTGCCCCGGGCACCCTCAGTCCTGTTGTTGGATCATCTGGTTGGGGGCTTCGGGCCCAGAGAAACTTTGTCCTCTGGGGCAGTACGCCTTCCAGTGATTGCCTTGCCATGTCAGTGGACATGGGCGAGGGGGCAGCTTGTTTCTCACTGGACAATCTTTTTTAAAGTGTCCTTGCAAACCACACTGATAACAAGCCCTACCAGGTGACCGGCCTGCTCCATTTTCTGTTCTCTCTGAACCACCAAGGTTTGTTTGTCTGAGGGCCATGACTAAGGCTGCAGCCTTTCTCTGATCTTGCTTTTCCTTTTCTGCCTGTTCCTCTTGGTCCCTATTATAGAACACCAAGGTTGCCAGGTTTAATAATGCCTTCAGATTTTGTTCAGGGCCCAGGGCTCGCTTTTGGAGCTTTCTCCTGATATCTATTGCTGATTGGGTAATAAACTTGTCTTTAGGACCAATGGACCTTCAAGTGAGTTGGACGACAAGGGAGTATATATTCTTAAGGCCTCCCATAGCTGCTTGAGGAAGGCAGAAGGATTTTCTTCCTTTCCCTGAGTTATGGTGGACATCATTGAATAATTCGTGGACTTTTTCCTAATTCTCCTTAGTCTTTCTAGGACACAGGTCCACTGATATTTATGACTCCAGTCTCCAAGATCTGAGTCTAGGTCCCAGTGGAGATCCATACTGGGAACGGCTTGCTGACCAGTAGGGAATGTGCCCCTTTCTTTGACTGTCATTCTATCACTTACTTGACTAAGATACCAGGTAACTCCAAACTCTCAGACTGCAGCTATAGACACATTCTTTTTATTAAAGGCCAGGGTTTGATGTAACAATAGCATGACATCTCTCCAAATGAGATTAAAGGTTTGCTCTAGACCCTGTAGGACATCTATGTACCTATCAGGAACATCTGAAAACTTCCCCAGGTCTGCCTGGATCTGCTTTAAATCAGAGAGGGAGAAAGGGATATGTACCTGGGTTGGGCCAAATTCCCCTCCCGCTACCGCTTGAAGGGGACATAACTGATAGCCAGAGGTTTTTTGTTGTCCTTTGGAGATTTCTTTGCTTATTTCCTTCTGGGCAGGGGAGATTAGAGGAGACTTATCATTAATAGGAAGGCTAGGATATGGGGGTAAGCTGAGAGGTCCTCCTGTGGGATATAAATTGCAAGCTTTACATAGTTGTGCATTCTCCTCAATGAAAAGAAAGCTTGGACGTAAGGTATTTCACCCCATTTGCCCTCCCTCTTACAGAAAAGGTCAAGCTGCAGGATAGTATTGTAATTTATACTCCCCTCAGGTAGCCATTTTTCCCCATCAGAGAGAGAATATTGGGGCCAGGCTGTAGTGCAGAAAAAAGTGAGCTGCCTCTTTTTCAGGGTTTGCGGGTCAAATTGGTCCCAATGGCTTAGGATGCATTTCAAGGGTGAGCCTGTTGATGCCTGAGTGTTTCCTATCTAAAAGAAAAAATCACCTGCGGTTTTGGTTTGTTATTCCCCCCTTGCCCTAGAACTCGCAAGGGTCCCTGGACCCTGCTGATGGGAATAGTTGCACTCACCAATGCAGCAGCAGATCCCCCTCTTGCCCAAGAACCCACAACAGTCCCTGGACCCTGCTGATCAGAATAGTTGCACTCACCAACGCAGCAGCAGATCCCCTCTTGCCCAAGAACCCACGACGGTCCCTGAACCTTGCTGATCAGAATAGTTGCACTTACTGATGCAGCAGCAGAAATACTAGTTTTCCTCCTAGACCACAAAGAGGACTGAGGAAGGTCGGATTTAGTGGCCCTTAGCAATGCATTCTTGAAAAGCTGCACCCTTGCCTTTCCTCTTAGACCATGAAGAGGACCAAGAAAAATCGGATTTAGTGGCCCTTACCGACACAGTCTCTGAAACCTGTTAGAGTCCTAAGCGTTTTCTCCTGTTAGTATTGGGACCTTACTCCTGTCCTATAAAGATGTTATGCCTCAAAATGGAGTGGAGGGCCACACCCTGAGGGAGGGAAGAGATCTCTAGGGTTGGAAGAGTGATGCGTTTTGTCCTCACTTTTCATCTTATGGATAGGAAGGATATCGTTTCTGAGGCTCCCCGTATCCTAACTTCAGGAATAGCCTTTGTTAGGCCTGCTTGTGTGAGGAGGCGTCCTAAAATTCCAGATAGTCTCCCACCGATGGGGCTTTGGGCAAAAATTATGTCTTTCTGATTGGTGAGCCTGGGTGCCTGAAGAAAGGAACAGAGTCCCAAAATTTATACTAGAAATCATTCTTCTAGGAGAAACTAGAAAAGCACCAGAGACAAGGAGTGGTTTTTAGAAGTGGAAATAGCCTTGGAGAAGAGAAGTGAAAGGAAATTTGTCTGAAGGCATTAGGACCCAGGAGGCAAGGGTCAGGAAAGATAGGATAGATGGGAGAGTCTCACCTGGGCAACGTGACTTTGAGAGTTCTGCTCATGTCTGCAGGGTCAACCAACGTTTTGTCGGGACCCTGGAGCTGAATAGTTTTCCTCTCTGTCAACACTCAGCTCAGCCCAGAAGTACAGGAAAAGCGAAAGCTGGTTCCAGGCAAACCAACACTTCCAACTCCAAAGAGTCGGGGATTGTTAGAGAGCCCTTTCCCAGAAAGCCTGACACCTGTGTCTTTAGTCTGCTGGCTGCGCTAGTTGCTTTTAACTGGCTGAAAGGTGCCTGGAGTTTAGCCCCTGAATTCTAAGGAAAAATAGGACAGAATAGCAAGCGAAAGAGGTCCGATGGTACTCACCAGTTGGTGATGCTTCTTTCATGGTCACCAAGATGTGTCCAGAGTTAGTTCCTTCCAGTGGGTTCTTGGTCTCGCTGACTTCAAGAATGAAGCCACAGACCTCTGTGGTGAGTGTTACAACTCTTAAAGGTGGCACAGACCCAAAGAGTGAGCAGCAGCAAGATTTATTTTGAAGGGCAAAAGAACAAAGCTTCCATGGCATGGAAGTGGACATGAATGGGTTGCTGCTGCTGGCTGGAGTGGCCAGCTTTTATTCCCTTATTTGTCCCCACCCATGTCCAGCTGATTGGTCCATTTTACAAACACTGACAGAATTGAATTTAAAAAATAGATAATTTGACAATAATAGTTGGAATCTTCAACACTCCACTTTCAAGAATGGATAGAATATCTGTAAATAAAATCAACAGTAGAAGGCTTGAACAACACCATAGGCCAATTAAACCTCATAGGCCAATTAAACCTAACAGCTGTATACAGAAACACACCACACAATGAAAGCAGAGTTCACATAAAACATTCTACAGGCTATAAATATTTACGCTATAATATATTCTCAGTAAATGTTAAAAGATTGAATTTATGTTAAGTATCTTATCCAAGTACAGTGGAGTGAAGATGGAAATAAATAACAGAAGGAAAATGAAAATTCTCAAATAAATGAAAATTAAACAACATGCTCTTAAACTACCAATGGGTCAAAAAAAGTCATTAGGAAAATTAGAATATACTTGGAAATAAATGAAAATGGAAATTAAAACACAAAAATCAAAACAGAGGATGTAGCAAAAGCAAAGCCTATAGAGGAGTATATAGCTATGAATATCCACATTAACAAAGAAGAAAGAGCTGAAATCAACAACCCAACTTTACACCTTAAGGAGCTTTAAAAAATAAGGAAAACTAAAGCCCAAACAAGCAGCAATAAAGATTTGAGCAGAGATAAATGGAATAAAGAACAGAAAAACAATAGAAAGAATCAACAAACCCAGAAGTTGGTTTTTTAAAAAGATCAACAAAATTGGCATTTCTTAGTCAAACTAAGAAAAATAAACAGAATACATAAATAACTCAAATTAGAAATAAAAGTAGGGATATTACTATTGACCTTAAGAAATTAAAAATATTTTAAGAGGATACTATGAACAATTGTAGGCTAAACAATTTTATAAATGGGTGAACGGGACAAATTTCTAGAAACACACAAATTATCAAAATTGACTTCAGAAAGAACAGAAAATCTTAACACTGCTCCAACAAGTAAAAGATTGAATCAGTAAGTAATCAAAAATCTCACAACAAAGAAAGTCCATAGTCAGATAACTTCTGCTGATATATTCTGCCAAATATATGGAGAAGTAACACCCATCCTACTCAAACTCTTTCTAAATAGAAGAGGAGGAAACACTTTCTAGCACATCCTATGATTCCAGCATTACTCTGATTCTAAAATGAGGCAAAGACATTACAAGAAAAGAAAAAAATAGACCAATACCCATTAGTAAAATACAGCCAAAAATCTTCAACAAAATACTAGCAAACTGAATTTAACAGTACATTAAAATGTTTGTATACCATCACCAAGTTTGATTTTTCCAAGAAATAAAAGAGTGGTCAAACATATGAAAATCAGCCAATAAAAAGCAACATATTTATAAAACCAAGGGGGGAAAAAGACTGCAAAACCTGTGGTCATTTCAATAGGCACAAAAACAGCATTTGACAAAATCTGACACTCCTTAATGATAACAACACTCAGCAAACTAGGAACAGCAAGAAACTTCCTCAACATGGTAAAGGCATTTATAAAAAACCCACAGCTAACATCATATTCGATGGTGAATGATGGAAAGCTTTTCTTTAAGATTAGAAATAACATCAGGATGTCCACTCTTACCACTGCCCTTCAACATTATACTGGAAGTTCTGGCCAGTCTTGCCAGTTAGGCAAGAAAAATAAATAAAAGATATCCAAGTAAAAAAGAATGAATAAACTATTTGATGATGAAATAAATAGAAAATCCCAAAGAACCCCTTAAAAAACCTATTAGAGCTAATAAATTCAGCAAAGTTGTGTTATAAGATCATTATTAAAAAATCAGTGTGTTTCTTTACACCTACAATAAACAATCTGAGATCAAATAAAGAAAATAATATTATTTACATTAGCATCCAAAAGAATACCAAAGAAGAAATTTAAACAATGGGGTGCAAGATTTTTATACTGAAAATGACAAAATATTCCTGAAAGAAATTAAAGACCTAAATAAATGGAAAGACACCCTGTGTTCATGGACTGAAAGACTTAATTCAGTTAAGATGGCAACAGATATCCACAAAGTGATACAGAGATTCAATGCAATCTCTATCAAAATTCCTATTGCCTTTTTTTTGCAGAAATGGAAAAGCCAATTCCAAAAATCACATGAAATTTCAAGGGACCCCCAAATAGCCAAAATGATATATAAAGGGAAAAACAGACTTGAAGAATTCACACTTCCTGATTTAAAACTTACTACAAAGTTACAGTATTCAAAACAATGTGATATTGGCATAAGGATACAAATCTACATCAATGGACTAGAATTGAAAGTCCCAAGGAAAACCTGAACATCTATGGACAATTGATTTTTAACAAAGTTGCCAAGATCATTCAATGAGGAAAGAATAGTTCCTTGCCATAAGGTGATGAGACAACAGGGCAACCACATGTTATAGAATTAAGTTAGACTCCTACCTTACTTCATATGCAAACTCAAAATGGAAAAACAACCAAAATGCAAGAGCCAAAACTCTAAAACTATTAGAAGAAAACATTGGGAGTAATTATTGATGACTTCTAATTGGCAAGGAATTCATAGATTTAACACCAAGAGCACAAGCAACAACAACAACAAAAGATAAGTTGGATTTCATAAAAATAAAAAATTGTGTGCATCAAAGGACAGTTCCAAGAAAGTGAAAAGACAACCTCCGGAATTGGAGAAAATATTTGCAAATCATATATCTGATTAGGGTTTAATATCCAGTATATGCAAAGAATTCCTAACACTCAGCAACAAAAAGACAATCTAATTAAAAACAGAACAAATGACTTGAACAGACATTTCTTCAAGGAAGAATACAAATGACCAATAGCACATGAAACAACGTTCAACATAATTAGTCATTAAGAAAACACAAAACCATAATGAGATACCACTTCACAACTATTAGGAATGATATAATTTTTTAACAGAAGATAAGTATTGACAAAGATACAGAGATATTGGGATCCTCATACACTCCTGGTAGACATGTAAAATGAAGCAACCATTGTACAAAACGATTTGGCTGTTCCTCAAAAATCTAAATATAACATTACTATATGATCTAGCAATTCCACTTCTAGGATACAGGTTTTTGTTTGCCAATGTTCATTGCCACATTATTTACAATAGACAAAAGGTGGAAGCAAGCCAAATGTCCATTAGCAGACGAATATAAACAAAATGTGGTAATATACATACAATAGAATATTATTCAGCCTTAAAGGAATGAAATTCTGGCACATGCTACAACATGCATGAACCTTGAAAACATTATGCTAAATGAAAGAAGCCAGATATGAAAGGTTATATATTATGTCTTTTTAATGAAATATACCAAAGAGGCAAATTCATGCAGACAGAAAGCAGATTTCTGGTTGCTAGGGGACAGAGAAAGCAGAGAATATTGAGTGATCATGTAATGGCTACAAGGTGTTTTTTGAGGTGGTAATGTTTTGAAACTGAAAGAGGAAGTAGTTGGAAAACATTTCAAATGCACTAAATGCCACTGCATTGTACACCTTAAAATGGTTTACTGTATGTTATTTGAACTGCACATCAGTGAAAAAATACAATTTGGTCTAAACATAAACTGTTTGGTGTCTTACTATTCAGCAATTATAAAAAAAAATTAAACATCTCTTTGATTTTGAAATAATGGCTTTAAATGTCATCCTTACCTTTCCAAATTGGAATTTGTCTTTTTATTGTCTTAATCTTAGCTTTATATACATGCTGGGGGTGGGCTGAGGAGCTAGGAAAAGTCCTCTTTTTCTTTTTTACTTCTTCATCCAATGTTCAAAAGTTGAAATTTTTTTTAAAAAAATAGATATGTCTGAATGAGAATATGAGACATTTTGGTCTAAGTCATGTGCAGCACTTCAAACATTTCGTTTGTCTTCTCATAGAGGTCTGAGAGGTGAGCCACTGGATACTATTTAAGCATGCATTCTTCATATTCATAAATAACTGTCATTTGTGATTCTGTTATATCTATGTTGCTACCTATCATAGCCCCTGCCATTAGCCTGTAGAGTTACAAACAAGAGTGGTAAGGCAGAGAGATGTCAGAGAGATGTAATCTCATGACCGTTAAATCCATAAAAATTCCTGCAAGTAGCCTTAGCTTCTGGGGAGATCATCTGCTTGCTCTGAATTAAAAGCAGCATCGAGTAATTGAAGGATTTCCTTTGACTGTACCTCAGCTAGAAATTATTTAGTCTCAATAAAAAATTTTGTTCTGCTAAGTTTTCAGCATGATGATTCTAAAGCAATTCACTAGCACAGCCGTCATTTCAAAACAATGTAATGGAATTCAATGAATACTCTTCAGCACAGACTACATTATCACAATTAATGCATATATACAAAATAGAAGTAAATTATCTAAACAGTAGGCTATGACACTCCTGCCTTTGAGGAAAAAGATATATGAAAGTTAAATATCATTTCAAGACTTATGTCATAAAGTCCCTACACTGGAATAAATTTGCTTTCTTCTGTTGAGGGCCGTTGAATGCAATATTTATGGCTTTTTTTCTTAATATACCTTAGTAGTAATCAGGTGAATCCTTTAGTGATCAAAATTTTACTGCCCAAAGTTCTGTTAACATTCACCAAAATTTTATTTCACTGTTTACCTACATAATAGAATTAGTCTAGTTAGGAACACATGGGGTAAAAAGGTCCAATATTTAAAGCAATACTCCACCTTGTGGTAGAGTATGAAAAATGCATAGAAATTCCTTCAACAACAAATAAATGATTACAAATCTATTGACTCTGAAATAGAAGCTTTTCCTTGACTTTCTCTCTTTGAAGAAATACCAGAAAATGTATTGATTTTTAAATAATGACTTCTCAACTATTGATTACTCAAGAGCAAAATTTCACCTAATTTGAAGAAAAAAAAAACTTTGAGAATAAAACACTGATACTAGGTAATATCATGGACTGATTTTAATATGCATATTTTGATTAAAAATACATTTTAAATTAAAAACAAAAGTGCTGGGTTAGTTTTCTCTAAGGAAAACCAAGGCATAGACTAGAAGAAATCTTAGAAAATTTCAAATTAAAAACTAAATATATATGTATATATCATATAATATAAATAATTTTATACACCATAAGGAAAAACGTACTTGATAACAATGGTATTATGTTTACAGTGAAAAGAAATCCAATATTTAAAAGAAAAGTGGAAGAAAAAGTTATTCTTGAAATGTTGATAGCCATTACCATTTTAAAATCTGATATTAATCATTTTTAATTTAATAGTAAAAATATCTAGAAGTTTTAAGGGTGTTTTTATAAATATCAATTATTATTTTGTTTTGTTTTTTCTTTTTAAGGAATACAATCTCTAACATAAATATGTACTGCATAAACAAATTTTTCTTGGATGCTAGACTAAAGAAAGAATACCTGTTAAGAGAGGTGAGTTTTCTTTCAGGGAAAAAAATTAAATCTGTGGGTTGTAGAAGTTATTGGTTTCAAATTATTGCCATTAATTGTGGGCCAACAACTACTGCCAGCCACTGACTGATTCCTTTTCTTATACTATTTCTGGAACTTTAACATCCCTACAAATATTATTGTCCGCATTTGAGAGATGAGAAAACAGAGGTTCAGAATTAAGTAATCCACCCAAAGGTTTGAACCTAATTCTGCCAAGGCTCACACTCATGCACTCCTTCATACAATCTTTCCATTTGCATAGCAAGGACAAAGTGTCTTATTTACAAAACTAAGCACATTTTAAAAACTATCTGAGAAGGACTAATTTTTTTAACAAACAAATGAGAAATGACATTTTGAATGATTAAGCTGATATTGCTGTTATTAATGAAGTTTTAAAAACACTTGGACTATGTATGTATATATGTAAGTGTCTGAGTCTAACAATGAGTTTAACAATGCAAGAATTAAAAGGTAAGCTTTATCTTAGGTCAGTATAAATTAGCCTTGTAAAAAATATTAGGTCTGATTTTAAATGTCGTAATAAAAACCAAGATGAACAAATTGAGTAAGATCCAGTGGGACTCTCCTGGGCTAAAAATACTTAGTTATTACACCCTGACTTACCTGACAAGTACTTGCTTAACCTAAATGGACTATCTTGACAACCCCTTAGAGGAAAAGCTGAAGGGTGGAAAATAACTTTACTTAATGGATCAGTTAATGACATATTTATCGAAATTTTCAAACATGTCTGAAAGATGTGATATGGAATGTAGAATATCTCCTTTTAGGAAAGCATCATGATTTCACAATTTCCCGAAAGTTGCTATTTTTAGGAAAACTGAAAATCGCTTTGGAGATGATCTAAACAGTTTGTAAAAACAAACAAAAAAAAAATCAAAATTGCCACCTCTACTTTAAAGTAGCTTGTCCAAGTAGAAAGAATCTTGCTATAAATGAGGAAAGCTATGATCAGCAACCTTGGGATCTTCTGGGTCCCATCTCAAAGAGCTGGTATCAAGTCCTCTTTTAATTAACAATGCATTCATACAGAGTATAGTACATAAGACATTTTGTTAGGAAAACCATCCTTACATTTAAAATTCAAACTGGGCCAGGCATGGTGGCTTATGCCTGTAATGCCAGAACTTTGGGAGGCTGAGGCAGGCAAATCACCTGAGGTCAGAAGTTTGAGACCAGCCGGGCCAACATGGCGAAAACCTGTATCTACTAAAAATACAAAAATTAGCCGGGACTGGTGGCATGGGCACGTAATCCCAGCTATTCGGGAGGCTGAGGCAAGAGAATCGCTTGAACCCGGGAGGCAGAGGTTGCAGTGAGCCGAGATAGCACCACTGCACTCCATCCTGGGCAACAGAGTGAGACTCCATCTCAAAAAAATTAAAAAATAAAATTCAAACTGGAGGAAAAATTAAATGGCATTTTCTAAGAGTTCAAACTAAACATAAGGAAAGAAATAATGACTGAATTATTTTGAAAAACTTTTTGAAATTCAGGAAGAGTGAAGATTTTCCTAATCTAGATGAATTTAAGACCATTTGATATGGTTTTGATCTGTGTCCTCGCCCAAATCTCGTGTAGAATTATAATCCTCAATGTTGGCAGTGAGGCCTGGTGGGAGGTGATTGGTTCATGGGGGTAGTTTCTCATGAATGATTTAACACCATCCTGCTTAGTGCTGTTCTCCTGATAGTGAGTGAGTTCTCATGAGATCTGGTTGCTTAAAAGTGTCTAGCATCTTCTCCCATTTCTCTCTTCCTTCTGCTCCAGCCTTTTCCTTCTGAAGTGCCTTGCTCCCCGTTTGCCTTTCACCATGACTGGAAGTTTCCTCCAGCCTCCGCAGAAGCAGAAGCCACAATGCTTCCTGTACAGCCTGCAGAACCGTGAGCCAATTAAACCTCTTTTCTTTGTAAATTACCCAGTCTCAGGTATTTCTTTATAACAGTGCAAGAAAGAACTAATATAATATTGTACTATTTGGAAAGTGATTTCAGAGCTTGAAAGAAGTGTGCTTGAGCCTGTAAAATTAGGCACTAGACTTAACTACATTTCTTTGAGTACCTAATGGTGCAGAAAATGGTCACGAGAACTGGGAGCAATTACCAAAATTTTCTTTATTGTACATATATATGCACAACATACATTCATTCATTTTCTCACTGATGGAGAATTTGGATGTGTTAAAACACTGTGTATTTTATTATTTTTTAAAGTAGTGCATGAGAAAAGAGAAAGAATAAAACTTATAAGAAGAATATATTGAATTTAATGTTTCTAACAATTGAATGTTTATGACCCCCATATTTTTAAGTTAAATACTGTGAAAAGGATTTTTTTGGTGCACAATTGTATTTTAATGCATTTATATTGATATAACACCACAATCAAAATACAGACTAGTTCTATTACACCGCAAAACTTTTTCTTCTGCTTTTTTTTTTTGTAGTCAAACCATCTCTCCGTTACTCAATCTAGCAACTACTGATCTTGTCCCTGTCTTTACAGATTTCTCTTTCCCAGAATGTTATTAAGTAAAATCATATAGTATGTAACTGTTCGAGACTGGCTTCCTTCATTCAACACAAACTGCCTTTGAGATTCATCCATATTGTTGCATGTGTTGATGATTTTTTTTTTATAGCTAAGCAGTATTCCATTGTATGGATGTATCTATGGATCAGAGTTTGTATGATGCACTTATCCATTGGAATACCTTTGGACTGTTTTTAATTTCTAATGATTATTAATAGAGTTGCTATAAACATTCATGTACAGGTTTCCAAACCTAAGTTTTTGTATCTCCAGGGTAAATAATAAGGAATCGATTTGTTGACTCAAATGGTAAGTATAATTTTAAGTTTACCTAAAACCATCAATCTGTTTTCCTGAATGGCTGTACATTTTTCATTTGCACTAGCAATGTGTGAAATATCTACATGTTCTGAATCCTTGCTAGCACTTGGTTTTGTCAGTTTTATTTTGTTTGTTTGTTTTAGCGGTTCTACTAGGTATGTCATAGGACTTGGTGTGTCACTGTGCTTTTAACTGGCATTACTCTAATGCTAATATAATATTGAGCATCTTTTCATGTGCTTATTTGCCATCCCTACATCTCTTCTGGTAAAGTGTCTGTTGAAAATGTTTGCCTGCTACCCGTTTTTTATTGCATTTTTTTTTTTTTTTTTTTTTACTGTGGAGTTTGACTGTTACATATTCAGAATGTAAGTACTTTGGTGGATATATGATTTTAAAATATACCTGAACGTTATTTGCAGATTCCATAGTGCACATTTGTCTGCTCACTAAAACTTAATAATAACTCCAAGTTAATACTCTCACCATCTTTTTGCAGTAATTCACAGGCATGCAAAGAGTGGTAAAACATTTGTGTTGCCTAGCATTCCTCACCAAGGTTGAATAAGGTGACACTTTGCTTTCTTGCTTCAGCTCTCATAGTAAAGCATCCTTTTTGCAGCGTACTTAATTACATATTTTTCACTCTTTTTTCTTTTTTGGAATTCAGTCATTTAGAATGGCCCTGAACATAGTGCTGAAATGCCGTCTAGTGATCTCAAGCACAAGAAGGCTGTGATGTGCCTTACAGAAAAAATGTTATGAGTTAGACAAGGTTCATTCAGGCGTGACTTTAGAGCTGTTGGCCGTGAATTCAATGTTAAAGAGCAAACAATACTTATTAAATAAGGCATATTTAAACAGAAACAAACATATAACAAGGATGTGTATTGATCAGTTAATGAAAATATTGTGACCAGAGAATTAACCACGTATTTCCTCCAGAAGCAATTATTCGGTACTCACCAATTCATTGTTCACGGTACTTTATAGCACATAACCAGTGCAAATAACAAGAAGCAACTGTGCTTTCTCCCAGTCTAGAGCTTGTCTTATCATTCTCTGAAAAATGTCTTTCAGAAAGCAAATTTAAAAATTTACAAGAAAGTTTTAAATTCTCATAAAATCCAGCTTAGGTTTTATTTTCTCTATGGATCAAGCTTTTAGTGCCATACATAAAAACACTGCTTAAATCAATGTCAGGAAAATGTTCACTTATGTTTTATTCAAAAAATTTATAGTTTGAAATTTTTTGTTTAGATGTATCTATTTTGAGTTAATATTTTGTATAGGGTGTGAGATTTACATTGAGGTGTTCTGACTGATTTATATAAAATTGTTCCAATACCATGTGTTCAAAGGACAGTCCTTACTTTATTGAAATGTCTTTGCAACTTAAATCAACTAGTAGACTTCCAGTTTCAACCCTGACATATATAGAGCTTGAAAGTTGTCACTCCTATCCTTACATCGTGAAAAAGAAGGATAAACTGAAAATCAAGACTTTCCTTGGACCCATCAGACAACTGAGGTTGTAGGACAAACCTCCACCCTGAAATCTGGAGAGACAGACACATCCAGAGAGACACAGCCAAGATCTGCTTACCTTGGAGTCATAATCTGACAGAAATATTTTATGGTCATTTTAATGAATTGCTGGAGATGGAGTGTGGACTGGTGTGATATGAGAAACTACTGGAGGTCATAGTCATAGGGCAGCCTCCAGGAATCACAGCATGTTTATATGATGAAGATCCAAGAAAGATTCCTTGTGGCTCTAGCAGAGAAAGGAAGTATTAATCATTCTGAAGTATTCTGAGAACCTTCTCCATAATAAAGGCCTAATCTCTGGGAGAAAAGACTGGGCTGTAGTTTACCCCGGGGTATTATTCCCACTTCAGCCCTCCTTCCAGGCTTCCTGTCTCACCAAAGAGAGGGGAGAAGACATAGTCAATAGGGGTCAGGGCTTCAAGAAAATTGTTTGGAAATGCTGCAGTTAGTCTCAGAAATGAAAGAAGGGTCACCACTACAGATTTCACTGACATTAAAATTATAACAAAGTTATACTATGAACACTCTATGTCCATACATTTGATAGCTTAAATGAAATGAATAAATTTCTTGAAAAACATACCCAAAGAGAAAGCGATAACCTCAGAAGCCCTAAGTATATTAAGGAAATTTAACCAATAATCAATAACCTTCCAAAATAAAGTACCAGGCCCAGTTGGTTTCACTGGTGAATTTTAACAAACATTTAGTCAGAAATAATACTAATTCTCCACAATGTCTTCCATAAAAAATAAGCATAACGAATACTCTTATTCTATAAGGCCAGTGTTACCCTAATTTCAAAGCCAGATAGAGACCTAACATAATAGAAAAACTACAGACCAGAATCTCTAATGAACATATACTCAAAAATCTTCAACTAAATATTAGCAAGTTGAATCTAATAATATAAAAAGATACACCTGGATGAAGTGGGATTTATTCAGTGTGGACAAGCCTTGTTCAACATTAAAAACCATTCAACATAATCTGACATGTCAAAGGATATAAAAGAAAAAGGATATAATCATACATTATATTTCAAAGGAAAATCGTTTGAAAAAAATCCAATTCATAATAAAATTTTTAAGCAAACTAAGCATAGAGAAAATTTTCTAAAAATTTTTTGCTAGAAAAAATAAGAGTTATGCAAAAAAAAAATCTACATACCACCATTCTGAAACAAGCCTCTTTTTGAAACAATTAATACTTAATGTTGAAAGACTGGATGCTTTTTCCCTAAGTTTGGGAAAATGTAAGGATGTCCTTTCACAGTAGTCATAGCGTCATAAGGGAAGCTCTATTTAGAGCACTAAAATAAGAAAAAAAAGGTATGCTTATTGAAAAAAGCTGTTTTTATTTGGAAATTACATGATTGCCTATGCAGAAATTTCAAATAATCTACGCAATAATTTCTGCAACCAATAGGTTAATAGAGCAAGGTCACAGATTATAAAGTGAATATATAAAAGCCACTTTCTTATCTATACACCATCAATGAACATTGGAACTTAAAATTAAACAATACATTTACAATAGTGCCTGAAATGAAATACTTGTAGATATAATTCTAACTAAGTATGAATACCATCTGAATGCAGCAACTGCAAAACATTGAATGACGAAATCATAGATATAAGTAAATTGAGAGATATTCTATATTAATGAATTTGAAGGTGTAATATTACTGAGATGTTAAATCTTCATTTAATGGAATTCTAATAAAATTCCCATCAAGTTAAGATTTTTTTAAAAGTCTCTCAATGAACAAATTGGGCAAAAGATCTAAACAGACACCTCTCCAAAGAGATAGACGGATGGCAAATAAGCTTATGAAAAGATACTCAATATACATTAGGGATATACAAATTAAAACAACCATGAGATATGACTGCACACATTAAAATGTCTAAAATAAAATAAAATAAAAACCCTGACAATACTAATTGCTGATAAGGTTGCAGAGCAACAGAAAGTCCATTGCTGATGTGAATGTAAAATGGTACAACAAATTTGGAAGACAGCTTGACAGTTTCTTACAAAGTAAAATGTAGTCTTGCTATGCAATTTAGCAGTTTTCTTCTAGGTATTTAGTCAATTGATTTGAAATGTTGTTAGGAGCTTTATTCATAATTGCCAAACTGAAAGGAGCCAAATCTCCTTCAAAAGGTGAAATAAACTTCCATTCAGTAGAATAGTACTCAGCAATAAAAAGGAATAAGCTATCAAGCCATGAAAATACATGTATTCATTTTAAATGCATATTGCTAAATAAAAGAAAGCATTCTGAAAGGCTATGTATATTGTATGATTTAGTTATTTGCCATTCATGAACTGTCAAAACTGTAGATATGACAAAAATATTAGTGACTAAGAGAGGCTTAGAACAAGAGGAAGAGTTAAGTAAGTGAAGCACTATGCATTTTTTTGAGCAATGTCACTATTTTTATGACACCATAATGATGGATACAAAATACTATGTGTTTGTCAAAACTCACAGAACTTTACAGCAATAAGAGAGGCTTAAATATGCAAATTTCTTTAAAAATTATTTAAGAGGTCATAGGACTCCTAGGATGAAATTTAGAATGTAACAGTAGCTCTGTCATCTTAGTATTTCTTTACCATTTGTTCTCTTTATTCTTTGTTTCTCTGTTTCCTAGCTTCTGCCTTATTTTGAATTATTTGAATAATTTTTAATATTCCACTTA
Organism: Gorilla gorilla gorilla; assembly: GCF_029281585.2. Lineage (NCBI taxonomy): Eukaryota > Metazoa > Chordata > Mammalia > Primates > Hominidae > Gorilla > Gorilla gorilla. The sequence continues at coordinate 27,138,226 of NC_073230.2, forward strand.
AGCTATATCTCTTCGAATAGTTTTTCATAGTGGTTGCTCTAGGAATTAAAATAGACATGGTTAACTTTTCATCATCTACTCTGAATTAATATTTTAATTTAAAGGGAATGTGGAAACCTTATCTTATAGATAGGTCCCTTTACTCTGCCTCATTTGTCTTGCAGGTGTCATAAGTGTTGCACATATATACACTGAAACACCATCATATATATTTTATAGAACTTTAGAGGAGAAATATTATCTATCGTATTTACCCCGATGTTTGCCATTTTCATTGTTCTTCCTTTATTCTTAAAATTCTGTCTTTCTCTCTAGTAGCAATTCCCTTTCATCTAAAGACCTTTTAGTATTTCTTTAAGAGTAAGTCTGCTCTTAACAAATTCCCTCAGCTTCTCTCAATCTGAGAAGGTGTTTATTTATCTTTCAATATTTTAAAATCTTTTTCCTCTTGTTCAGATTAGATCATTTATATTAATCTGTTTTTAAGTGTACTGATTTCCTCTGTCATCTTCATTCTGCTGTCAAGCATACAGTGAAATTGTTTTCACTTGTAATTTTCAGTTCCAAAATGTCCATTTGGTTTCTTTCTATATCTTTCTCTGCTGAGACTTTCCAGCTTTCCATTCATTTCAGGTGTGTTCAATGTACTTACTTTTTGGAACATGGCTATAACAGCTATTTTACAATCCTAGTCTAGTAATTTCAATTGCTATGTGTTGGTATTTATTGTATTTTACCTAGCAACATGCTGAGATTTTCCTGGTTCTTATATATTGAACAATTTTGGATTATATCTTGGGTCTTTTGAATATTATATGACTCTGGTTTTATTTTAATCCTATGGAAAAATATTTATTTATTTACTTGCTTGTTTGTTTGGGCATGAAATTGGCTTGTGAGATTAAAGCAGCAAGTTTATACCTGCTTTCTGTGGGCCGTAGTTTCAATGTTAGTTCAATTTCAAATGCAACACAATAGCTACTATGAGACCTGGATGGCAGTCTAAATTCATAGTTCAGTTCTTGAATCCTTTTACACACTGATTAGAGTCAAATTTGAAAATAGTTACAGGGCAAGGACAAAAGCAAATACGAAACTTTAGAGTATTGCTATCTTGAGCTCTCTCCTCTCTATACTCTCCCAGTGGTTTCTAACTCCCAGAGGCCCCTCTCACTGATCCTCTTCGTAAAAAGCTGTGGCTTTAGTTTCCTACTGTGTCATGCATTCCTGAAAATGTGTCTGCATCCAGAGCCAAGTGGTGAGAGGGTAGAGAGAGAAAAATAAATTATTGGACATTCTACCCTCTTGAGATCAGATTCTCTGGTCATTGATAAAATGCCACTCTCTAAGTTTTAGGCTGTTGACTACTCACTGATACTGTTGCTGCCATTGCTGCTACAGGATTACTTGGAAGGTGGCACCAAAAGTAACACACACACAAAAAAGAAGAAAATTGTCCCACTCTCACTGACTCACAGGGGCCTCCTTTCCTGCTCATCGGATGGCCTAGAGATAGGTTCCTTTGGAACTCTTTCTGTCTGCACCCAGTGTACATTTCTTGACTGCTTTTAAGTTTAGGTCAGAAGATCCTGGGGGAAGAAAATGAGAAACTCACTATTGGTTGTATGGTGTATTACTTTCTAGTTTCCTTCCCCCACTTCACTGGTTGACAATAACCAGAAGCACCTCTAAAAAGTATTAAATGTAATTATTTTTCATGTGATAGCATTTTAGTTAATGTATATTGTGAAAGACTTTGGAGTGTACTTCAAGAGCTCCTTTATCTGTGTGATAACTCTAGGAATGAAATGGAATTAGACAGACATAAGGTGGAAGGGATAATTATTTTCCGAGCAAAAAATATTGCACTGAATTTCCAAATATATTAAGAACTTAGCAATGAAATATTAATAAAATAAATCAATTGATCTATGATTTATAGGTAGAAACACTAATTGAAACAAAATAGCATCAAACAATTGAAGAACTGAGTTTCCAAATAAAAATCAGAAAGGGTAGGAAGCTCTCATCAAACATATTAGCATTTATATTTGTTATTTTTAAAGTTCTTTTGATTATTCTGCTATAGGAATGACTGTTTATATTATATAATATACAAAAGATGCAAGCAAGAAGAAGAGAAGGTAAAATGGTACATGTACATGGGAATGATGTGGAAAAGTTAATTTGACTAAAAAAGAGACAGTATCATAAATTATTTCAACCATTGTGGAAGACAGTGTGGCTATTCCTTAAAGACCTACAGAAACACCATTCGACCCAGCAATCCCATTAATGGATATATACCCAAAGGAATATAAAAAATTCTATTATAAAGACACACAGATGTGTATGTTCATTGTAGCACTATTCATAATAGCAAAGACATGGAATCAACCTAAATGCCCATCAATGATAGAATAAAGAAAATGTGATACATATGCACCATGGACTACTATGCAGCCATAAAAAAGAATGACATCATGGCCTTTGCAGTGACATGGATGGAGCTCCAGACCATTATCCTTAGCAAACTAATGCAGGAACAGAAAACCAAACACCACATGCTCTCACTTATAAGGGTGAGGTAAATGGTGACAACACATAGACGCATAGAGGGGAACAGCACACACTGGGGCCTGTCAGTGGGTGAAGGGTGGAAGGAGGGGGAGGATCAGGAAAAATAACTAATGGGTACCAGGCTTAATACCTGGGTGACAAAATAATCTGTACAACAAACCTCTAAGACACAAGTTCACCCATGTAACAAACCTGCACTCATACCCCTGAACTTAAAAAAGAAGATATGAAAAAGTAAGAGGAGTTAGGAGACAAGAACCATGAGAAAGATATTATTATTACTCCCTGTGTGGATTGTAAAATTGGAATGTTTATTTTAATTCTCTACAGGAGCAAAAAATTAAAATAAAAAATAATGAATACATTTTTCTAAATGGGGATATGAGAAATTAAAGTTCCTCATTAATGTTCTCTTATTTCCATTCATTAGTAACATTAAGAAGGCCCAGGATACTTTCCTTTCTTTAGTCTCATTCTATTCATAGAAAACTTGAGCTATTAGAACTTGTTACCTGGTTACCTCTAGAAAAAATTATATGATGTCTTATTAAGTTTATTTCAGATTTTAAAAAGGATAAAAATGCAGTTGACTTATTACAAATAAAATCACTTCTTCTGTGAGATAACTTTAATCCAATTACGTTTATCCTTGTGTTTTTATGTAATGATCTATGTACACTTTTTGCTCAATTTTATACTATTATAATCAATTTTACTCTGCCTTAATTTTTATATCTTCAAGTTATTCTGAGGTTACTTTGCCATCCACTTAACAGTCATGAAGTCCTATTATTGAGTTATTACATTACTTTAATCTTGCTTAAATCTCTCTGGTCCTTACTTATTTCTCTTCTCAAAATAATCTTCAATCTGTCAGCTAGGCCCATAGTTTTGTATATACTATTATACTTTTTGCCATAATAGCATGGCTTTTACTTTTAACTATAATAAGTACTTGAAAGTTTTAAAGATATTTTCCTTATTGACTTTTAGGATTGGACATAGTTTGCATTAGAAAAACCATGAACACAGTTGCCAAAAAACATTGGCCATAATACCTCTCTCTTCCACATTCATTATATCACACATTTAGAATTTGAATGACAAATAATTGGGACTGAAATATAATAATGTAACAGACCAGCTGTCCTACAGTGTTAAAATAGAGTGAGGAAGAATACAACTATAAACACTGTTTCCTCTTTCGAAATAACTCATTTATCCTTCACTTTAGAAAGCATAAAATATAGTAGTCCCCTTTTATCTGTGGTTTTGCTTTATCTGATTTCAGTTACTTGTGGTCAACCAGTCTGAAAACATTGTATGGAAAATTTCAGTAATAAATACTTCATAAGTTTTAAATTGTGCACCATTTTGAGTAGCTTGATGAAATCTCACAGTGTTCTGTTCTGTCTTTTCTTAATCCCAAGAAGGGTAGGCCATGTGCAGTGGCTCATGCTTCTAATTCCAGCAATTTGGAAAGCCAACACTGGAGGATCGCTTGAGCCCAGGAGTTCCAGGCTGCTTTGAGCTATGATCACATCCCTGCACTCCAGCCTGGGTAATAGAGCAAGACCCTCTCTCTTAAACAAGGAAACAAACAAAAACGAACAAAAAACTAGAGGGAAGTGCAGTACAATAAGATATGTTGAGGGAGACACCATATTTATATAACCCTTATTACAGTACTCTTATTACAAATTGAACTTTATCATAGGCATGTATGTATAGGAAAATACATAGTATATATATATATATATATATATATATATATATATATATATATATAGGGTTTGGCAGTATCCACAATTTCAGGCATTCACTGGGAGCTTTGGAATATATCCCTCATGGGGACTACTGTATTTTTATAATATTTACTAACTCAATTGCTGACTAATTCATAATAAAAACCATTGTTCATCTGCTCCCCGTTCCATATACATACCTGTTTTATGTGTTTTTTGGGTTTGGTATTTAAAAGACTAACCTAAATCTTACTAAGGTAGAGTTCCTTAGGTTCTTTGAGAAATGTATTAAATATTTTGTGAAAGTAACATCATAGTGACTTCCAGATTTACTCTAAAAAATCTTGCCCATTTTGTGAGAAAGGTGACATAATCAGCTGTCCAAAGATGGATCTCTACTATGAGGGAAAGTGAACCAATCTGCATAATTTGGCCATTGTGGTGAGCAAAATGGACCATTGCTCAAAAGATTTTCTTTAGTTCAAGAGTTTCTTTATAGGGGAGGAGACAATGTAAGGACCATCCGTTAATCATACTTATAGCCTTCTTGGCACTCAACAGAACACCTGCAAATAGTAGGCATTTAATGCACAGTTTTTTTTTTGTTTTTAGTTAGTTTGTTTGAGATGGGATTTTGCTCTTGTTGCCCAGGCTGGAGTGCAATAGCACAATCTCGGCTCACTGCAACCTCCACCTCCCGAGTTCAAGTGACTCTCCTGCCTAAGCCTCCTGCGTAGCTGGGGTTAGAGGCGCCCACCAGCATGCCTGGCTAATTTTTGTATTTTTAGTAGAGATAGGGTTTCACCATGTTGGCCAGGCTGGTCTCGAACTCCTGACCTCAGGTGATCCACCTGCCTCGGCCTCCCAAAGTGCTGGGATTACAGGCGTGCAACACCGCACCTGGCCAATGCACAGTTTTTAAAGTTTAAAAATAAAATGTAATACAAACCTTCTTCTCTCATCAAAATCATCCATTTAACTTGGCCACTGTGTTATAAAATAGGGAAAAGAAAAAACAAGAGGTAGGAAAGATGTTATAGTTTCAAATTACTGAATAAATAAGATCCATTCACATCTAGAACAAGGTAGGTATAAGTCTAAATATTCTCCTCAAATAGTGAACATGCTACATACTCACAAGTGTATCTTCACAGTGCCCATATGCAGCTGAGTAATCACTAAATTCAGCCTTGTTCAAATGAGGGAGAAGAGTGGTATCTTACTTATTCTGGCTGTGCATATCTATCAGAAATCTGAGCAACTTTCTATCATACTTACAACAATATTTTGAAAGCCTGCTTAAACAATTCAACAAGCTTACTTCATCAGCATGTCAAGTCTTTACTATATCCAGTCATTAGTAATAGTAAAGAGCTCTTTGGTTGAAAGAAATGGAACCCCTTCAAAAAGGCCCAAGTTATTAGGATGTTTATCACAAAGAGAAAAATGGGCTCATGGAACACAACAGCAAGCAATATTGCTAGGCCTTCAATGAAGTAGATGTTTGCCTGGCAGTTAGCCTCTCACACTCTATCCTTGTGAAAAGGTACAATGTATCATTTTCTCATAGAAGATGCTGTCTTGCAAAGTTCTAGATTTTACTGTTTAGTGATTGTAGATTGCACCAGAAGAATCTGGTTGGCTCTTTTTCTGACATTCTGTCTTCTCTCCATAAATTTACAGTTCCAATTTCCAACAGAAATATAACATGGTGTTTCAGTCTATGTTTTTATATCCCAACATTTTTGGAAAGAGAACATGGTTATTCCAGCTTGGGTCATTGTTCATCCATGATCATATCAATACGACTAGAAAACTGTAGTTGTATGATACAAAGGTTGCCCTTCTTAGGACTATGGGCCAGAACTGGGTTAAAAAGGATGTAAATGCTAAGAGAGGAATTTCATTTCTAGTTACATCTAAAGTGCATTTCTCTTGCCACTTACCAGTAATGAGGATTTTAAATTACACACACACACATTACCTTATGCTACTAACTCACGTGCTTTTATTGCAATACTGGACTTCCAGGCTAGGTATTTTTAGAGATTTTTTAGTATTATATATGTCTGAGAATAAAAAGAAAGCACACCTGGAATCAATGATTTAAACTCACTGGAAGATAAAATAACCAAAAATTAACATCTGGAAACTACTACATCATCTGTCAAACAGGAATAATATTATTTGATCTCATTATGGCATATGAGTTGAAAACCTATGAATATACTCTTTTTTGTAATTTGAAACCAAAATAGATAAGGCATATTACATGTGCCACTTAATACACAAACATTTAAAATACTGTTTTCTAATTAAGTCTTCAGTTATCCTTGATATAATTGATCATCAAATAATTATTAAGCAAACAACAGTAATTCTTTCAAAATAGTTTCTTTAGATTATTGGACATGGCTGAATAATGCCAAAGGTACAAAGACATAAAATGAAATCAACTTGCTCTGAACTCATCATATCTCATTCTCTGTCTTGCTCTCTCTGCTATAGTCACACAAAAATTATTGTTGCTCTTGTTATCTTTCAGAAATATGAAACCCAGGCCACTCCTCATGTCTTTGAGCCTCTTCATTGACTGTGTCCTCACTTTGAAATTCTCTTCCTCTAGAATCTATCTTTCAAGTATTTGCTCTGATTTCACCTTCTAGTGAGGTCTTTACTCACTACCATTTTTACAATTGCAATTGTTACCCTCACCACACTGACACATCTTTTGCCACTTTTTTTTTTTTTTTTTTTTTTTTTTTTGCCTCCACAGCATTTATCATCATCTGGCATACTACCTATTTGGTTCTTTTTTGTTCTCCTCCTGCTTCTAGAATATATGCTGCATCGACAGGCAATGTTGTCTGTTTTGTTTCCCTAATAAGTGCTCAAATCAGAGTTTATCACATAGTTGACATCCAATAAATATTGATTGCATGACTGAATGGCTCAGAAGAAAAAGAAAACACAAACGAAAAAACAAAAATCTCCAACAATCACAAAGCAAATGGCTCTTTAATGTGAGGGTACATTCACATTTACCTCACAAAATAACTTGGGGCCACCAGAGACTATTAAGTCTAGGCCTTAATGTACATTATCATGTGACATCAAATAGGCTGTGTAGCCTGAAACCAAAATTAACAGAAAATAAATTTTTAAGTTTTAAAAGCTATACATATGAACACGATAAATTACAAGCAAAGCTCTTTCATTTTATCAGAATTATAAAGATGTCTCAAGGAAAAATGGATAGAAACTCTTCAGTTATGATTTGTAGAACCATAATGTTCTCTGTTTGAGGTTAGAGCAGTCAGTTTTATGACTTTAGTTGTTTCTGTCTATAAACTATTTGGGAAAAATGCAAAGCTCACTTTGGAATGCACGTGAAGAGATTTTACTTACTCCTCCAATCTTCTCTCTTCTCAAGTCATAGGTGGTCTTACAACTAATAGATTGAGGAGGAAAAAAAATACATACAAAATACATTTTAAAATGTAAGTCTTACTACATAATCACTTTCAAGACATTAAAAAACATGTCAGAAATAAAGTTGGTCTTAGTCTTTTCTTTTTCTTCTTCTTTTTTAAAATTCGTGCTTAGATCACCTCTAGTTCAAGTCTGCCTGCCTTTGAAGTGTTAATAATTTTGGACGTTTTGGAAACTAAGGAGAAGTTTTCACCATTCGTTTTTTCAAATGTGTTGGCAGTACAGGTTTTATAAATTTTGAAATAAACTAAAATGTAGAGACAGTTAACAAAGAAACCCAAATTTAGGCTATGAGCACATATTATTTCTTTTTTGCTGTCACATGGATTGGTAAAATGTATACAATCTCTAATGCTTGGCTGGAGGAAAAAATACCTCAGCTTTTTTAAAGATCTGACTGCACCCACAACTCAGGCACTTTGGCAGCACCCTTTGTTTTCATTTGTTTGTATTGTATGGAGCAATAAACAGTGTGCCAGTACCCCAAGCTATAGCATCTATGGTAATTTAAACAATTGGATCGGAGACTAGAATAAACTTTGCTGCCTCAGGGCTGGCAATAATTAATCAGTGATTTAAAAAATAAATGGCTTCTGGCCGGGCAGGGTGGCTCAAGTCTGTAATCCCAGCACTTTGGGAGGCCGAGGCAGGCGCATCCTGAGGTCAGGAGTTCAAGACCAGCCTGGCCAACATGGTGAAACCCCATCTCTACTAAAAATACAAAAATTAGCTGAGCGTGGTGGTGGGCACCTGTAGTCCCAGCTACTCAGGAGGCTGAGGCAGGAGAATCGCTTGAACCCAGGAGGCAGAGAGATTGCAGTGAGCTGAGATGGGGCCACTGCACTCCAGCCTGAGCAACAGTGTGAGACTCTGTCTTTAAATAAATAAATAAATAAATAAATGGCTTCTGATATGGTTTGGCTGAATCCCCACTCAGATCTCATCCTGAATTCCCACTTGTTGTGGGAGGGACCTGGTGGGAGGTAATTGAATCATAGGGGCAGGTCTTTCTCATGCTGTTCTCATGATAGTGAATAAGTCTCATGAAATTTGATGGTTATATAGAAATGGGAGTTTCCCTGCACAAGCTGTCTCTCTCTTTGCCTGCTGCCATCTATGTAAGATGTCACTTGCTCCTCCTTGCCTTCCACCATGATTGTGAGGCCTCCCCATCTATAGGGAACTGTAAGTTCAATAAACAGCTTTCTTTTGTAATTGCATGGTCTCGGTTTGTCTTTATCTGCAGCATGAAAACAAACGAATACAGCTTCCTTCCCATGTTTTTTAATTTATGATTTTTAAAAGGAGGAAATGGATGATCATGTATTTCATATTATAAAATACAAACTTCTATCACTATAAATAAGTTTATAAATGCCTCTCCCAGTCCTCCCACCAGTTACGACCCCTTGAACATATTACCTTTAGGTCATGAAAACAGAACATACATCAGTCAAGTTGATGTTCCCAACTTGACTGATACATTGAGCAACAGCCTCAGCTTGCAATTTGCTGGTAGATTCTGGTGCTATATTTACATGGAGTAGGATGACTTTCCATTACTCTATAATGTTCCTACTACTATCTTGTGCCTTTTCTCGCTCAATGGAAGATGTAACTCAGTCAAGAACCCTATGAAGAAAGAAAACACACAAAAAGAAAATTTCATCATTTCAAAATGATTATTAGGATGAAAATAATAAGTATATTTGGTACCTGGGTTAGAAGTCATGTTTTGGAATGTGTTCCAGGTAATAATAATTCCTTTTTTGTGGGGGAATTGTTCTCACCTTTTAACCCCTCTTTCATAAATCTGGATATCAGACAGTCATCTTAGTAATACGAGCAGTGAATCCATCCCCAAATTGGCCTGGATTCTCCCTCCTGGGGATCTGCAATTGGTACTGAGAGCCAAAGAATTAATTTCCATGTGATTGGAACTGCAAAGTGACTGTGTGGAACACATATGAAAGACTGAGAGAAACTATTGATGCTTTCCAATAACTCTTTTTTTTTAAAATTATACTTTAAGTTTTAGGGTACATGTGCACATTGTGCAGGTTAGTTACATATGTATACATGTGCCATGCTGGTGCGCTGCACCCACTAACTCGTCATCTAGCATTAGGTATATCTCCCGATGCTATCCCTCCCCCCTCCCCCCACCCCACAACAGTCCCCAGAGTGTGATATTCCCCTTCCTGGGTCCATGTGTTCTCATTGTTCAATTCCCACCTATGAGTGAGAATATGCAGTGTTTGGTTTTTTGTTCTTGCGATAATTTACTGAGAATGATGATTTCCAATTTCACCCATGTCCCTACAAAGGACATGAACTCATCATTTTTTATGGCTGCATAGTATTCCATGGTGTATATGTGCCACATTTTCTTAATCCAGTCTATCATTGTTGGACATTTGGGTTGGTTCCAAGTCTTTGCTATTGTGAATAGTGCCGCAATAAACATACGTGTGAGTGTGTCTTTATAGCAGCATGATTTATAGTCCTTTGGGTATATACCCAGTAATGGGATGGCTGGATCAAATGGTATTTCTAGTTCTAGATCCCTGAGGAATCGCCACACTGACTTCCACAATGGTTGAACTAGTTTACAGTCCCACCAACAGTGTAAAAGTGTTCCTGTTTCTTCACATCCTCTCCAGCACCTGTTGTTTCCTGACTTTTTAATGATTGCTATTCTAACTGGTGTGAGATGGTATCTCATTGTGGTTTTGATTTGCATTTCTCTGATGGCCAGTGATGATGAGCATTTTTTCATGTGTTTTTTGGCTGCATAAATGTCTTCTTTTGAGAAGTGTCTGTTCATGTCCTTTGCCCACTTTTTGATGGGGTTGTTTGTTTTTTTCTCGTAAATTTGTTTGAGTTCATTGTAGATTCTGGATATTAGCCCTTTGTCAGATGAGTAGGTTGCGAAAATTTTCTCCCATTTTGTAGGTTGCCTGTTCACTCTGATGGTAGTTTCTTTTGCTGTGCAGAAGCTCTTTAGTTTAATTAGATCCCATTTGTCAATTTTGGCTTTTGTTGCCATTGCTTTTGGTGTTTTAGACATGAAGTCCTTGCCCATGCCTGTATCCTGAATGGTAATGCCTAGGTTTTCTTCTAGGGTTTTTATGGTTTTAGGTCTAACGTTTCAGTCTTTAATCCATCTTGAATTGATTTTTGTATAAGGTGTAAGGAAGGGATCCAGTTTCAGCTTTCTACATATGGCTAGCCAGTTTTCCCAGCACCATTTATTAAATAGGGAATCCTTTCCCCATTGCTTGTTTTTGTCAGGTTTGTCAAAGATCAGATAGTGTAGATATGCAGCATTATTTCTGAGGGCTCTGTTCTGTTCCATTGATCTATATCTCTGTTTTGGTACCAGTACCATGCTGTTTTGGTTACTGTAGCCTTGTAGTATAGTTTGAAGTCAGGTAGTGTGATGCCTCCATCTTTCTTCTTTTGGCTTAGGATTGACTTGGCGATGCGGGCTCTTTTTTGGTTCCATATGAACTTTAAAGTAGTTTTTTCCAACTCTGTGAACAAAGTCATTGGTAGCTTGATGGGGATGGCATTGAATCTGTAAATTACCTTGGGCAGTATGGCCATTTTCACGATATTGATTCTTCCTACCCATGAGCATGGAATGTTCTTCCATTTGTTTGTATCCTCTTTTATTTCCTTGAGCAGTGGTTTGTAGTTCTCCTTGAAGAGGTCCTTCACATCCCTTGTGAGTTGGATTCCTAGGTATTTTATTCTCTTTGAAGCAATTGTGAATGGGAGTTCACTCATGATTTGGCTCTCTGTTTGTCTGTTATTGGTGTGTAAGAATGCTTGTGATTTTTGTACATTGATTTTGTATCCTGAGACTTTGCTGAAGTTGCTTATCAGCTTAAGGAGATTTTGGGCTGAGACAATGGGGTTTTCTAGATATACAATCATGTCGTCTACAAACAGGGACAATTTGACTTCCTCTTTTCCTAATTGAATACCCTTTATTTCCTTCTCCTGCCTACTTGCCCTGGTCAGAACTTCCAACACTATGTTGAATAGGAGTGGTGAGAGAGGGCATCCCTGTGTTGTGCCAGTTTTCAAAGGGAATGCTTCCAGTTTTTGCCCATTCAGTATGATATTGGTTGTGGGTTTGTCATAGATAGCTCTTATTATTTTGAAATACGTCCCATCAATACCTAATTTATTGAGAGCTTTTAGCATGAAGGGTTGTTGAATTTTGTCAAAGGCTTTTTCTGCATCTATTGAGATAATCATGTGGTTTTTGTCTTTGGCTCTGTTTATATGCTGGATTACATTTATTGATTTGTGTATATTGAACCAGCCTTGCATCCCAGGGATGAAGCCCACTTGATCTTGGCGGATAAGCTTTTCGATGTGCTGCTGGATTCGGTTTGCCAGTATTTTATTGAGGATTTTTGCATCAATGTTCATCAAGGATATTGGTCTAAAATTCTCTTTTTTGGTTGTGTCTCTGCCCGGCTTTGGTATCAGAATGATGCTGGCCTCATAAAATGAGTTAGGGAGGATTCCCTCTTTTTCTATTGATTGGAATAGTTTCAGAAGGAATGGTACCAGTTCCTCCTTGTACCTCTGGTAGAATTCGGCTGTGGATCCATCTGGTCCTGGACTCTTTTTGGTTGGTAAGCTATTGATTATTGCCACAATTTCAGCTCCTGTTATTGGTCTATTCAGAGATTCAACTTCTTCCTGGTTTAGTCTTGGGAGAGTGTATGTGTCCAGGAATTTATCCATTTCTTCTAGATTTTCAAGTTTATTTGTGTAGAGGTGTTTGTAGTATTCCCTGATGGTAGTTTGTATTTCTGTGGGATTGGTGATGATATCCCCTTTATCATTTTTTATTGCGTCTATTTGATTCTTCTCTCTTTTTTTCTTTATTAGTCTTGCTAGCGGTCTATCGATTTTGTTGATCCTTTCAAAAAACCAGCTCCTGGATTCATTAATTTTTTGAAGGGTTTTTTGTGTCTCTATTTCCTTCAGTTCTGCTCTGATTTTAGTTATTTCTTGCCTTCTGCTAGCTTTTGAATGTGTTTGCTCTTGCTTTTCTAGTTCTTTTAATTGTGATGTTAGGGTGTCAATTTTGGATCTTTCCTGCTCTCTCTTGTGGGCGTTTAGTGCTATAAATTTCCCTCTACACACTGCTTTGAATGTCTCCCAGAGATTCTGGTATGTTGTGTCTTTGTTCTCATTAGTTTCAAAGAACATCTTTATTTCTGCCTTCATTTCGTTATGTACCCAGTAGTCATTCAGGAGCAGGTTGTTCAGTTTCCATGTAGTTGAGCAGTTTTGAGTGAGATTCTTAATCCTGAGTTCTAGTTTGATTGCACTGTGGTCTGAGAGATAGTTTGTTATAATTTCTGTTCTTTTACATTTGCTGAGGAGAGCTTTACTTCCAAGTATGTGGTCATTTTTGGTATAGGTGTGGTGTGGTGCTGAAAAAAATGTATATTCCGTTGATTTGGAGTGGAGAGTTCTGTAGGTGTCTATTAGGTCTGCTTGATGCAGAGCTGAGTTCAATTCCTGGATATCCTTGTTGACTTTCTGTCTCGTTGATCTGTCTAATGTTGACAGTGGGGTATTAAAGTCTCCCATTATTAATGTGTGGGAGTCTAAGTCTCTTTGTAGGTCACTCAGGACTTGCTTTATGAATCTGTGTGCTCCTGTATTGGGTGCATATATATTTAGGATAGTTAGCTCTTCTTGTTGAATTGATCCCTTTACCATTATGTAATGGCCTTCTTTGTCTCTTTTGATCTTTGTTGGTTTAAAGTTTGTTTTATCAGAGACTAGGATTGCAACCCCTGCCTTTTTTTGTTTTCCATTGGTTTGGTAGATCTCCCTCCATCCTTTTATTTTGAGCCTATGTGTGTCTCTGCATGTGAGATGGGTTTCCTGAATACAGCACACTGATGGGTCTTGACTCTTTATCCAATTTGCCAGTCTGTGTCTTTTAATTGGAGCATTTAGTCCATTTACATTCAAAGTTAATATTGTTATATGTGAATTTGATCCTGTCATTATGATGTTAGCTGGTGATTTTGTTCGTTAGTTGATGCAGTTTCTTCCTAGTCTTGATGGTCTTTACATTCTGGCATGATTTTGCAGCGGCTGGTACCGGTTGTTCCTTTCCATGTTTAGTGCTTCCTTCAGGAGCTCTTGTAAGGCAGGCCTGGTGGTGACAAAATCTCTCAGCATTTGCTTGTCTGTAAAGGATTTTATTTCTCCTTCACTTATGAAGCTTAATTTGGCTGGATACGAAATTCTGGGTTGAAAATTCTTTTCTTTAAGAGTGTCGAATATTGGCCCCCACTCTCTTCTGGCTTGTAGGGTTTCTGCCGAGAGATCCACTGTTAGTCTGATGGGCTTCCCTTTGAGGGTAACCCGACCTTTCTCTCTGGCTGCCCTTAACATTTTTTCATTCATTTCAACTTTGGTGAATCTGACAATGATGTGTCTTGGAGTTGCTCTTCTCGAGGAGTATCTTTGTGGCATTCTCTGTCTTTCCTGAATCTGAACATTGGCCTGCCTTGCTAGATTGGGGAAGTTCTCCTGGATAATATCCTGCAGAGTGTTTTCCAACTTGGTTCCATTCTCCCCATCACTTTCAGGTACACCAATCAGACGTAGATTTGGTCTTTTCACATAGTCCCATACTTCTTGGAGGCTTTGCTCATTTCTTTTTATTCTTTTTTGTCTAAACTTCCCTTCTCGCTTCATTTCATTCATTTAATCTTCCATCGCTGATACCCTTTCTTCCAGTTGATTGCATCGGCTCCTGAGGCTTCTGCATTCTTCACGTAGTTCTCGAGCCTTGGTTTTCAGCTCCATCAGCTCCTTTAAGCACTTCTCTGTATTGGTTATTCTAGTTATACATTCTTCTAAATTTTTTTCAAAGTTTTCAACTTCTTTGCCTTTGGTTTGAATGTCCTCCCGTAGCTCAGAGTAATTTGATCATCTGAAGCCTTCTTCTCTCAGCTCGTCAAAGTCATTCTCCATCCAGCTTTGTTCCGTTGCTGGTGAGGAACTGCGTTCCTTTGGAGGAGGAGAGGCGCTCTGCTTTTTAGAGTTTCCAGTTTTTCTGTTCTGTTTTTTCCCCATCTTTGTGGTTTTATCTACTTTTGGTCTTTGATGATGGTGATGTACAGATGGGTTTTTGGTGTGGATGTCCTTTCTGTTTGTTAGTTTTCCTTCTAACAGAGAGGACCCTCAGCTGTAGGTATGTTGGAGTACCCTGCCGTGTGAGGTGTCAGTGTGCCCCTGCTGGGGGGTGCCTCCCAGTTAGGCTGCTCGGGGGTCAGGTGTCAGGGACCCACTTGAGGAGGCAGTCTGCCTGTTCTCAGATCTCCAGCTGTGTGCTGGGAGAACCACTGCTCTCTTCAAAGCTGTCAGACAGTGACATTTAAGTCTGCAGAGGTTACTGCTGTCTTTTTGTTTGTCTGTGCCCTGCCCCCAGAGGTGGAGCCTACAGAGGTAGGCAGGCCTCCTTGAGCTGTGGTGGCCTCCATCCAGTTCGAGCTTCCCGGCTGCGTTGTTTACCTAATCAAGCCTGGGCAATGGTGGGCGCCCCTCCCCCAGCCTCGCTGCTGCCTTGCAGTTTGATCTCAGACTGCTGTGCTAGCAATCAGTGAGACTCCGTGGGCGTAGGACCCTCCGAGCCAGGTGCGGGATATAATTTTGTGGTGCGCCGTTTTTTAAGCCCGTTGGAAAAGCGCAGTGAGGTCTAGCTGCATGCTGGTCCCAGAATTCCTATGGCACCTTGAATTTTCATAGCAACTCTCATGCTGTTTTTTCTTAGTTCATTAGTTTGGTTTTTAGCTTTAGTAAATTCTGGTAGGTTTTATTTGTTTGGGAACAAATAATTCTAAATTAAAATGTTGTATTAGGAGAAGATAAATTATTTTGTGGGAGATTCTTGTTTGCTCCAACAGTGCCTATCCAGTTGGAAGTGCTAATTGAATGGAACAAGAAGAGAATGTGGCTCTAAAAAAAAAAAAAAAAAGCAAAACAAAACAGAACAAAAAATAGAGTTGTATATAATTGACATGTAGCTTGAAAGTCAGCAAAATTAGAGCTTTTCTTATTTAAAATAGATTTGAGAAGTTCTCCTCTCTTCCAAGGGTGGATTGTGCAGACCTTTTGCCTGCATTTGAAAGGGTACATAACAAAGGTTCTGCCCATTGGATTCCTGGGAGTAAGGAAGTATACTTGGTTCCATGGACATCCTTTGTACTTCTGTAATAATTCAGCCTTAGAGTGGTTAGAAGTTACAAGGAGAATTAGAATGTTCTTAAATTTTATTTATTCAACAAATATGTGTGGAGTATCTACTATGTTACCAGCACTGTACCAGCACTGGTATTATTCAGAGGCAATCTGGACCAATTCTGATCCTACTCTCACAAAGGGAGATGGGCAGAGTTCCTGCTCTCATGGAGGAGAAGAGACAGGAAAAAGAAGAGGAAGGGGATGTCATGGTTTTTGTACTATGGAAGTCCAAGAAGATGGTTCTGGCTTCAGGTTCTCTGACTGTAGGAATTCAACAAATATTATCCATTGACTTCATCTCTCTGCCGCTATTGTCCTCTGTGTTTCCATGATGGGAAAACCTGACAGCCAAAATAGTCACCAGAACTTCTAGATCCTACTAAGAGCCAGTGATCTATGTTAGGTCCTCTGAAAAGCAGACACCTAAATGTGATTAAACGTGCAAGGATTTTATTAGAGAAAATGCTTGTGGGAGAAAATGGGAAAGGCACTGGGACAGACAGGGTAAGCTGTCAGAACACAGTATAAGTTTGACCCAGAAGGAAATAGAAAGGAAAAGAAAGGTGGAAGCATTATAGGCTGCTATGTAATTTACAGAAGATTCCAGGCAGGACCATCAGGGAGTCAAGTCAAAGTTGGCTGCTATAAGAGTCCTGTGTGTCCCAGAAATGGGTCTGGCTTCATATCTGTGCTGCAAGCCAGCATTGGCTGGGAGCGGCAGTAGGAAGCATGGCTTCGATGCAGATGTGGTGATGGATTTCAGAGCACAGCAGCTAGAGCTCATAGCCAGTTAAGCTTCACTTTGAAGGTCTGTGAGGTGCATTCTCATGGCTGTCACATGGTCCAAGAGACAATAAAACCTTCCTTCCTGCAGGATCAAAATTATTCTGAAAAGTCACCCTGACATTTGTTTAATCACTTGGTTATTTTAGGACATATGACTCATGAATTGAGGTCACAAGTGGACCCAAGACTGGATCCCATAATTGTACTTTCCCATATGAATCCACGTAGTAGAGGAGAGATGGATTCTAAGAGAGATTCTTATAGGCATCAAATACACCATATTTTGTGTGTATTTCTGCACATGTGTGAGAGATCCTCACAGAATACTCTCTGAAATGAATGATTAAACAAAAATATTTCACTACCTAGTGTTCTAAGCTATTCATACCCAATTTTTTAGACAAAAAAATTAGCAGATATCCACTAGTATGTGAGTGTATATACATACAAATTGCATGTACATGTGTGTAGTATAACAAGGTGTTAATAGTGTATTTTACAATGAACATATGTTTTAAAAGAAAAAATACATAAACAATAAGTAACTTGATAGTTTTCTAATAAGAAACTCAAAACTAAAAGCATTAATAGTTTGATATTAAAGTTGAAATAATGGTTTTCATAATTATATATTGCATCTGGAATTGCTGGGTTCTTGGTCTCGCTGACTTCAAGAATGAAGCCGCAGACCTTCGCGGTGAGTGTTACCGTTCTTAAAGATGGTGTGTGCGGAGTTTGTTCCTTCAGATGTTCAGATGTGTCTGGAGTTTCTTCCTTCTAGTGGGTTCATGGTCTCACTGTCTTCATGAGTGAAGCTGCAGATCTTTGTAGTGAGTGTTACAGTCTAGAGTCATTTGTTCCTCCTGTCCAGAGTTGTTCGTCTCTCCTGGTGGGTTTGTGGTCCTGCTGGCTTCAGGAGTGAAGCTGCAGACCTTCTCGGTGAGTGTTACAGCTCATAAAGGCAGTGCAGACCCAAAGAATGAGCAGCAGCAAGAGTTATTGCGAAGAGTGAACGAACAAAACTTCCACTGCGTGGAAGGGGACCCCAGCAGGTTGTCCCTGCTGGCTCAGGCAGCCTGCTTTTATTCCCTTATCTGGCCCCACCCACGTCCTGCTGATTGGTCCATTTTACAGAGAGCTGATTGGTCCATTTCACAGAGAGCTGATTGGTCTGTTTCGACAAGGTGCTGAGTGGTGTGTTTACAATCCCTGAGCTAGACACAGAGTGCTGATTGGTGCATTTACAATCCTCTAGCCAGACACAAAAGTTCTCTAAGTCCCCACCAGATTAGCTAGATACAGAGTGCTGATTGGTGCATCCATGAACCCCGAGCTAGACACAGAGTGTTGACTGGTGCATTTATAATCCTCCAGCTAGACATAAAAGTTCTCCAAGTCCCCACCTGACTCAGGAGCTCAGCTGGCTTCACCTAGTGGATCCCACACAGGGGCTGTGGGCAGAGCTGCCTGCCAGTCCCGCACCGCGCACCCACACTTCTCAGCCCTTGGGTGGTCGATGGGACCAGGGGCTGCGGAGCAGGGGGTGGCGCCCGTCGGGGAGGCTCGGCCCGAGTGGGAGCCCACAGTGTGGGGGAGGCTCAGGCATGGCAGGCTGCAGGTCCTGAGCCCTGCCCCGTGGGTAGGCAGCTGAGGCCTGGTGAGAAATCGAACGCGGCGTGGGCAGACCGGCGGTGTTGGGGGACCCAGTGCACCCTCCACAGCTGCTGGCCCAGGTGCTAAGCCCCTCACTGCCCTGGGCCGGGGGCACCGGCCGGCTGCTCCGAGTGCGGAGACCACCGAGCCTGTGCCCACCCAGAACTCTTGCTAGCACAGCCTCAGTTCCCTCCCGCACCTCTCCCTTCACACCTCCCTGCAAGCAGAGGGAGCCGGCTCCGGCCTTGGCCAGTCCAGAGAGGGGCTCCCACAGTGCAGCAGTGGGCTGAAGGGCTCCTCAAGCGCGGCCAGAGTGGATGCCGAGGCCGAGAGCGAGCGGGGGCTGCTAGCACATTGTCACCTCTCAATATGAAACTATCATTATGTATATTTGCATAAATTATAACAATCTGTAGTGATATTTAGTATACGTATGCATTACTTAAATGATGTTAACTGACTTTATCCTTTGGGTGAGGTGATGCTGAGACAATATTGCACAAGTCTCTTGAATTTCTGCAAACCTTGTGAACAGAGGTACTCACAGATTTTGTTCCAGACTAACTTTTCAAGAATGTTTAGATAGTTAAAGCCTTGGGAAATAAAAAACAGTGCCGCTTCTAGAGCAGAAGAGAACAAACAGAAGTAAACAAAAAGATTTGTTTACTTTCCAGTGTAATAAAGATATCTTCCTCTGGGGCAAAGATTGGGCATTTTATATTTATATAAAATGATTACAGTCCGTTTTATATAAATCACTGGGGTTCCCTAAGCATGGAGTTTCTCAGCTGTGACACAAACTCCCTTCATGCACAGTAGCTCCCTAGGACTCTGCATTGTTCCTATAGGACTTGGGGTGCAAATGGGAACTGGCTGGTACAAACATGGAGCTTATTGAGGTGCAGTGAGTAATAATTAAAGTCCTTTTGTCTCTGATTTAGGAGTCTTTTGTCTTAAGCTAGCATCCATGAAGCTGTGGCAGAGTAACTTATTAGTTTGCAAGTTGGATGAAATCTTAGACTCTTCACAGCTCTTTCCTTCAATAGATAGCAGTATCAGTGATACTCAGGATTCTCTAAGTGAAAGGAACTTTTAGATAATCTGGTTTCCAATTCAGTGTTCTCATTTTATAGGTAAAGAAACACAGCTTAGAGAGGTCAATAAAATTGTTTAAAAAAACTCCACCCAATGGGGTTAAATCACTGTCATTTACCATGTAAATTTTAAAAGTAAGAAATAAAAATTGGGTGTGAATATCTTAGAACACTACGCACTTAAATATTTTTGTTTAATCATTCATTTCAGAGAGTTGGTATTCTTTCAGGCTCCCTTGCACATAGGCATAATTACACACAAAATATGGTATATTTGATGCCTATAAGAATCTTCTGCAACTGGTGATCTTGTCTATAGGCAACCAAATTTGAGACATTAGACTGTAACAAGTTATGGTGGGATGCAGAATTAGCAGGAACTTCTCTCCTGTATTAGATACATTGTATTTAGCTCTTCCTTGTCCATAATCTCATAAAGTTGTAGGTCATTTTAATTACTAATGCATTCTACTTTTAAATGCTAAATTATGGTCCTCTTTGACGGCTCTTTTAGCTTCTATTTCCAGCTGTTTACTAAGAAAGGACGAAGTATTTCATGTGTCCTTGTTTTTCTGTGACTCATTAAGTGCCGGAGCATTTTCTAATTAATTATAGCCAATGAATGTGGAACTAATTACCTACAACTATACAGACTGCAGCTTATTTGCTATTGAAATCCTGGTTGTAGACTTAGGTTTGTTGATTCTGCCTTTTCCCCCCTAATTACTCCAATTTTATAACTTACTAAATTGTTGTCTTACTAAAAATTTTCAAACATATTCAGGACGAGTTATCAAATCAATGTGAATAAGTAGGAACAAGTCTAGCATTCAGATAAAACAACTGGGCTTTAAGGTGATTCAGTGTACCAAATATTTATTTCAAAGAAGTAGAAGACAAAATAATGCCATGAAGTTAGTTCCTACTGCCCAAGCGGAGATTTGGATGAGAAAAGAGTTTAGACCAAACATCTGAAGATCTTTGTTTAGTAAGGAGAGCCAGTGATATTCTGAGTTGAAGATGGGTTGAACTTTTCCATGAATTGTCCAGGAAAAATACCACAAAAAGTCACATAATGTGCAGAATTATCCATTATTTTTCAATTTTGTTCTCACTGTATGATATATAAAATCTATTTTAAAAGTGTTTTTCTACTTAAAAAATAACTATTCATTTCAAGTGCCTGAAGAATATTTTTTAAGAATATTTTTTAAAACTGAACTATGTACTGGCCCCCTGAAATACCTCCATTTCCAAAGGTAGGAATCAGAGCTTACCTTTGGAAGTCACAATGTACAATACAGCTGGAAATAAGCAATTAAACTAAAACAATGAAAGCTTTTAGAAATGTTAACAATACCCTTTTAAGAGGGAAAATACAAACCTAAATATCTATCCTTGGGAAATGAAATAAATTATACACTGAAATTCTGCAAACATTAAAAATAGGAAGACCTCTATATATTCATATGGGAAGACATTTACTATAAAATAGGGTAGACCCAAAAAGTGCAGGTAGTTTGATTCCATATGTCTTAAAACATTTTAAAATTCACTACTTAAAAATCTCTAAAATTACACATGGAATTGACAATAGTGGTTATTTCTGGAAGCAGAATTGCCAAGTGGGTGTGTGTGGTGTGGGGAGGAATAGGGAGGGAGATCAATGACTGGTAGAGTAGGAAGATGTATATACTTTTACTATATGAATTTTTAAACAAATATATATTGATTTTGTAACAAAATATCTACTTTTTGGGAAAAAAAGGCAAAGATGACCCATGTGGTGAATGTATAAAACAAAAGAGATCAAATTTCTGTCATTTTTAAGTATTCTATCCCTGACATACTAAAGTGATAAAAGTGCTTAAAAACCACATTACATATAGGCAAAAAAAAAAAAAAGATGCATTTATTGAAACAAGTGAAAATAATAATATCACATCAGAGGCAAAGTGATACCATTTGAAACTGTGCTTTTTATTTATCAATTTAAAATTATCTGTTGATGCTTTCATTATACAAAGGATTCACTGTTAAATACGACAGATATAGTTAAGGCATAATTCCAGCCCTCAGGAAACTTATTTGGTCAAGACAAATTTGATTAAGAGACAAGCTTTACAAACAGGTAAACAGTTTGAAATAATGCACAGTGTTACAAGTAGAAAAATATTTATTAAAGAAAAATAAGAATTATGGTTATGAAGCATGCACATTTAGTCTCGTCTGGAAAAAGTTTATGCGAAGGTGGTGCCTGAGGTCTTTTACATTAGATAACTTCTTAGTCCTCTGTCAGGTTCTCCACCTGGAATGCCACAGCTAGTTTTTCTTCTCCAAGGGTCAAAATGCTGCTCTTCCAACAACAAGCTTAAACACTAACCATAAAGCATTAAACATTCATTGTTATTTGTACTTATCATTTATACTTGTGTATCTTATAGACAAAACGGTAAGCCCTTAAGAGCAGAAACTGCTTAAAAGTCATTTCTTTATCACTGGTGACTAGTGAGGTGTCTTGCACAGTGAAATGGGTGAATGATAGGAACTGGAGAGAGGGTAAGGGATCTAGTCTAGGCTATAGGGTTTGTATGAGCAAATTCCAAGATAGAAAAGATAGACTAGGTTAGTGCAGCATGTGACAAATGTTTTGAAGAATACATAGTGGACACCATCATCAGTCTTTCTGTGTCAGAAAGAAAGACAAACAAAAAAACAATGAACAAAGTTATGCTATTCTAGGAAAGACAAATGGCCAGATCTGACTTTTCAAAACTACTCACATTGTGCAAAAAGCAGGAACAAATCTAGTTTCAAGTTCAGCATGCCGCTCCCTGTTTAATTCATAAAACACAACTGGCAGAAGTATTACTTGAAGCAAAACAAAAGTAACGTGGGAACTTGCTTATTTGCTAAGCCACAATGTATTTTTCCAGGAATAGCATAAATTTGGCATCTTTCTTAGTGTCTATGGAAAAGGGGTTTAGAATTGTTTCACTAAAAATTAAATTTCTATATTGTCAAACATGATTGTATACTCAAATTTTAAAATGTGAAGGGAACACTTATTAAGCATTTCCTGGGTATGCCACTATATTAAGTCCTGGTAATATGATATAGTTTATTTCAAATTTTTTTCAACTCATACTTCCTTTAAAATAGCACTGACCAAAAGAAAGTTAACATGAGCTTCATGTACAATTTTTAATCTTTTTGTAGAAAAATAAACTGAGAAAGGCTAAAATTGTTTGATTTAAGCCACTATACCAAAACATACTGATTTCACCAATATAAAAATTGAGATAGTTTACATTTTTTGGTACATCTTCAAAATCTGGTATGTATTTTATACTGACAGCACATCTCAATTTGGACAAGCTACATTTCCAGGGCTCAATAGTCACATGAATCTCAATTGTAATCAAGGAGGTTGGCCTGCATCCTTCCATTGTCTAGCACATCTACTTGTAGACAATTGTGAACATCTGCCACTCTGCCAATTCTATATCCCATCATTGTAAGTTCAGATCAACATATACCACTAGCAGAATTTATTCATTACCAAATATTAAGCTGTGAGACCAGCACTATGTCTGGTACTAAATAAATGGCAACAAAAATGCTGACATGGGAGTTCAACCATTCATCCATTTGCAGATACTAACACAGGTAACAGTGAGTGAACAATCCTCCCCCTTTTTTTCATACCACTTAATACAATTATTAATTTTCTTATTTATTGTGTGTATATGCACATCTGTTTCTCTTATGACATGCCACAAGGGAAGGAACTACATCTTGTTTGCCATTGTATCCCTGGGCCTTAGCAGAATGTTTTATACAAAGTAGATGGTCAAGTGTGTGGAAAATGAATACATATGGCCATGCATTGATTACCAGCTTCAACCAGCTTGTCATTTCATTACACTTTGTCAATTAGTCAAGAGACATTCCACATTTTCTCAATGAAAGCAGTGAACAGAACAACTGTTTTCTCTTCAGCACAATATCTTATAGCCCATTCCAATCATTAAAAAGTAATCTGAAATTTCCCACTAGTCAGAATCACATTTATCCTGTCTTCATTAGACTGTCCTCCAACACACAACAAAACTAGAATGGCTGAGGCACAAATGGACAAGTACAAGAAAACAGTCCTTTCCAGCAACCTCTCAGACTTAAGAAGACAAGGACACACATGCACTTGGAAGAAAAGAATAATGAATAGCATTTACCACCACACAGTCAGTACTGGCCTGGCTTTTAAGAGCTGTGAAGACTTCAGAAACTTCTTTGGCAAACCATTTTATGTTAAACAATAGAAATACTGTAGAAGCCATGATAAAGGAAAACCTAAAATTAGTTAATGTCCTGAGTTTTTAAAAAAGCAAAATAAAATAGCATGTACTAAGGTGAAGCCTATTAAAAACACATATAAAATCAAATCATCAAAATCTCAAACTTAACTCATTCTTTAGTAATATAATATTGTATTATAAAGTCCTTTGGCTAGTCTTTACATTGTAGAAATAATTTTATGTAGAGTGCAAAACCTGGAAGAATATGAGAGCTGACAGTGAGAGCAGCTTTTTATTTTGTATAAAATGGTACTTTAACAATACTGGTTTTCCTCAAATTAATTTACAGTCAGTTTTATCATTTTTAGCATATAGAGCCTCCTACTCCTAGTTAAGTATTTTCTGTTTTGTAAACTACTGGCATACTTAACCTTTTCATATCACTGAAAACATTTATTCATCAATTGTATGTAGATCGATCTTTTAAAAACTGAATCGTGTTTAAAATACACTAAAGAAAATTACTTTTCCCTTTTCTTTTTGGTGAGCATTTCAAAGGTGGGGTAAATTCGGCCTCTTCACTGTGTTTTCTTTTCTTTTTTTTCTTTTTATGGTCACTTTGGTAACCACTGGAGTCACTGCCTTGGAAAACAGGGTCCTGGTCCTGAACTTCCTGGTGCTTTTTCTTCTTCTTCTTTTTCTTTGGCTCCTCCTCCCAGATGCCATTCACATTATTAGTATTCTGCAGGGCTGACTCTTCCATTGGAGTGTCATCTGCATCATCCGCTAGCTTTGTGGTACCACTGTCCACTTCATATGTCTCTGGGTCTTTCTTCTTTTTCTTCTTATTAGGTTTTTTAGTAGCTTCCTCAGTGCCATTTTCTGTAACTTCTTCAGAAACTTCAGAGCGCTTGAACTGTAAACTATAAATTAACAGTTAAAAAAATTAACAGAACAATAAGCAAAAAACAAAGAACAAATTGAGATCAAGATATCCCAACAGGCTAAGATTTTCTAAATAATGACTCCAGTACAAGACACATAACCATGGCATAAATTCCAAATATTCTATCCTGTTATCCCTCAACCCACTAAAATATGTATGGGCTGCTGAATGTTAAATTGAAAAATGTTAAATTCTTTCTTTATGAATAATTTCTCCCAGACTGTTTCCACACATAAAAATGACATAAAAATCTTGTCAAAACATGTCTTCCAAGTTTTGGGTTGTTTCAGAAAAATTTGGTCACTGAACATTAAACACCACAATACCTAGGCTTATTAACCAAACCACTGACATCTAATAGAAAATATGATCTGGTATTTATCAAAGCAATGGAGTTTCCAGTCTACTATTTTAATCTTGTTTCAAATAATAGTCCATTGTTCTACGTAGCTGATACTAAGATAGTATTACTTTAACATTGTGAATTATTTTACACCACTAAAATAAAACATGGATCAATGAAGTAGCTCTCTCTCCAGAACTTCAGTCTTATATAGTAGCACTAGGCACATGTACCTAATCAATACCAAAAACATAACTTTAGAAATTCAGTTCCTCAGTCAGACTTAGTCATATTTCAATGCTCAATAGTGAGGCTGCTGTATTATGTATATAAACTGTATTTCTGTCATTACAGAAATTGAACAGCTGTTCCAGAACTTCAACCCATACTCTTGTAACTTTAAGGCAAAACACAGAAAAAATTATTAGCAATAGCAGCATTTTAAGAGTTGTCTCTCTCCTTCTTCTTTAAACTTGGCTCCCATGGAATCAAGCTCAAGATCAGAGTTAATTCTTATAATAATTTCTATACAGAATAATACAGAAATTAAAATATCTGGCACAGAAGATAATAATCAACACAATTTTTTGTGTGTAAAAACAAAGCAGGCCAATAGTTGGGAAGGTAATTGTGCTTTCAGTAGTTTCAAGTTTAGGGGTCAACTTTTAAAAAAAAGTTAACAAAATAGAAAATACTCAGCAAAATTGAGCTATTAAATATTAAAATACAGACCAGTTAGCTAGTCTGTGTTTCAGAATATTTATATGATGCACTGTTACAGATTACTTAAGAGTATTGTTTATATTGACTTTATGGTTTGAAAGCATGAATATTCCTATAAACAGGTATTTTTAGAGAGGCTTATTCTCTTTAAAATTAAAATAAAATCTCTTTAAAATTCAGAATTAAATAGAAATTAAGTACCTAGTGATAATTACGTAATGATAAACTAACCTTGTGATATTTAGTTTTCCCCGAATGCAGAATACTCCAGCAGCATCTGAGTCTAAACGAAATACTTCAAATTCTAGTTCATCACCCATGTTTATCTCCATGGTTTGCCACTGCTCAGCTGACAACTGCTCAGGTTTAGGAATGGAGGCATTGAAACACCCATGTACTAAACAGCCAATGTGGCTAGAAGACACTTTATTAACTATACCCTGGGAAGAAGAAGGAAGAAAGAGCGTAACATAAAGAACACATCCACAAAGTTAAAAGGTGAACCAAACTTTACAAGCTTCAAATAATCTTCAAAGAACAAACATCAAATTAATGGTCTAATTTAATATGGAAAAAGTTTACCTCAATTAAAACTTACCACATGTCATGCCAAAACATCACTTTAGAATACCACTGGGTTTTGAGAAAGCTCAAACTTTATTATATAAGTAATTGCACATTAACTGTCTAACTGGGCATATTAACTTTCTAACTGGATAAACTAACCTGCCCCCGCCACCCTGTCCAAGAAAAAAACCATCTAAACTCCGCACTGCAGGATTCCTTAGGGAGGAGATTATTACTCTTTAGCTACATTGAAACCAAGCAAACCCCATATAACCTCTAAAAAGACCTCATATGCGTTTTATAACTGGGATCCATGTTACGTTTCTGTAAATAGACCAAATTTCAAAGCTTAAAAATGCATTCTTTAATTATTTAATTTAGCATGATGCAAGCATTCCATTAGAAGACGGCTTACCCTTCAAATGTAAATATTGACCATGACTATTTTTTGGCTAAATCACGAAAGTATTATTAGAAGCTTTAAAACTAAAACAAAAGTATGTGCTATATGATTTTAAGATGAGACTTTGTATAAAACTTATTTTTCTTCTCAGGGTCAATATATACAAAGCATATAAATGAGACTCAGAAATATTAAAAATTCACATTTTCTGAATTATAAAACTGCAAATAATGCTGACGTGTATACAATGCTGTTTAACATCAGCAACCCTTTACGCATGTGACAGAATAAAACTTCCCTATCTGGTATGATCAGAAGTCTAGTGTTCCCACTGGTAGTTTCCAGATGGTCTAGATAAACAAACTGGTACAGCTATAAAATAAAAGATTATTCAGTAATAAAGATAAATAAGTTCTCACCATAGAAAGACATAGCGAAACCTTAAATGCATATTGCTAAGTGAAAGAAATCAATTTGAAAAGGATACATACTCTATTCTTCTTCTTTAAAAAGGCAAAACTACGGAAACAGTAAAAAGATCAGTGGTTGCCAGGGATTACAGGGAACGGAGGGAAGAAGGGAGAAATGAATAGGTGGAGCACAAGCGGTTTTTAGGAGAGGAAAACTTCTGTATCATACTATAATGGAAGATAAGTTGTTGGGATTCACTCAGGATAGTGGCAGAAATATTAAAGGGAAATATTAGGGAAAGTTATAGGGAATAGTCACATACCTTTTTGGAAGGCCAAAAGGTTACATAGCTTGTAATAGCTGAACAGGCCGAAGACAGCCGGTTCTTACCTTAGAGCATTAAGTTTAGAGTAAATACTAGGGACAATAGAGGCTTCCCCAGTTAAGTCTGTTTACCCTACCTCCGTTAACTAACCTTTAAGTCAGATGGCCCTCTGCGGGGGCAGGGGGAGGTCGACCAGGGATATTGCCCCCAGTGATATTTACTTTAAACCTCGGTACCTGAGCTTTAATCACTCATAGAACTACTCGCTTAACCATGTTAATTATCCACAAGTGTGTGGACTCAGAGCTTCTGTTGTTAATTGTATACTAAATAAATGCCTGGAGTGTGAACTGCTCAGGGCCAGCGGCAGTGACAAACCTCTTGGTATGTAGGCAGTCGGACACTCAGCAGTACTGGCAAAACAGAATATCTGTGTGTCAGTGTACGTTTCATTCATCCATCTTTTAGGTCAAGGTCTGCAGGCAGACCCCCGCAGCTAATGCCCTCTTGTGAGGAGCAATACCTCAATAAATGCCATGACACATTTGTGGAAACTCATAGAATGTACAACACAAAGACTGAACTCTAATGTAAACTACAGACTTTACTTGATAATAATGTATCAATATTGGCACAAAAATTGTAACAAATGCACCATACTAATGCAAGTTAATGTTGATAATAGGGGAAAGGGGGTGGTTATATGGGAACTCTATACTCTCCAATTTTTCTGGAAACCTAAAACTGCTGTTAAAAATATATCGATTTCAGAAAATCAATGAAAGAAAAGGTTTTTTAATATATGAATCCAGAACAACGGGAAAGCTACACGAAGGACAGAGTGGATCTCAAGGCCTACCTCACACTACACACAAAAATTATTTGAGAATGATCACAGACTTAAATAGAAAAGCTAAAACTAAAAGCTTGTAGAAGTCGACAGAACAGTATCTGCACAACTTTTTGGCAGACAAATTTCTTTGATAGGGTCCAGAAAGCAATAGTCATAAACATATAAAATGATAAATTGGACCTCATCAAAATTAAAAGTAACTGTTCATCAAATAATACCATTACAAGTTAACAGACAAGTCACAGATTGGAAGAAAATATTCAAAATACTTATCTGAAAAGAATTCATTTTAAGATTAAAAAGAACTGCTGTAAGTCAATAATGAAAATACAAAAACCCAATTAAAAATGGGCAAAATACTTGAACAGGCCCTTCTTACTGAAATATATGAAAATTGCTTATGAGGGAAACGGAAATGCAAATTAAAACCATAATGAGATACTACTATATGCCCATCAGTACAATTAAAGGACAACAGCAAATGTTAATAATGATACAGAGTAAATGGAAGTATTGAATGGGAAATCAGTCTGACAATGGTTTTATATAAATACCCCGTGAACTAGCTCTTCTACTTCTAGTTATTTACTTAAGAGAAATGAAAATGTATGTTTTCATTCATATGTCTGAAAATATATGTTTTCATTCATATGTCTGAAAATATATGTTTTCAATAGCTTTATTCATAAAAGCCCCAGCCTGGAATCAATCCATCAATGAAGACAGATAATTATATTGTGATATAGTCATATAACTGAATACCATGAGCAATAAAAAGGAACAAACTACCAATACACACAACAGCATGGATGAAACTCAAAAACATGCTGATCAAAAGAAGGCAGATGTTAAGAATGTATAATGAATAATTCCATTAATATGGAATTATAGAATAAGCAAAACCAACTTATGATAAAATCAGAAGAGTAATTATATCTGCAATAAAGAGAGGGAATTGGGCCAGGAAAGGGCATGAAGATCCTTTCTAAGGAGATGGAATGGTATACAGACCTGACAAAATTCACTGAACTGAACAATATGATCTGTGCATTTTATTATATGTAAATTTTGTCTCACCAAATATTAATAATAATAATTGAAGAAAAAGTGGGTGGTCAGAAATATTTGAGGACTGGATCTTGTAGTAGATAGATTAAAAGGGATATTTTTCATTTCATACTTTTTCTACAATCTGTTATTTCCATGTACATGTATATATATTATTTCCGTGTATGTGTGTGTGTATTTTTACAGACAGGGTCTCACTGTTGCCTAGGCTGGAATGCATTGGCGCAATCATAGCTCACTGCAGCCTTGAACCCCTGGGCTCAGGTGATCCTCCTACCCCAGCCTCCTGAGTAACTGGGACTACAGATGCATGTCACCATGACTGGCTAATTTTTTATTTTGTGTAGAGATGAGGTCTCACTATGTTGCCCAGGTTGGTCTTAAACTCCTGGCCTCAAGTGATCCTCCTGCCTCAGCTTCCCAAAATGCTGTGATTGTAGGTGTGAGCCACTGTGCCTGGCCTACGTGTTTATATTTAAAATAATAATTTACACAAAGTAGATGAAAGTTAAGTTTGTTAATTTCCAAATACAAATCTACTGCCAACTTTAGTAGTCCAGTTATAAGATTCCAGTTTAACAGGCAAAGGATACTACTTGTATTAATTTGATATTGAAAAATGAAAAAAATTGGAAGCGCCTTGTGGGTTTTGTCATGGTTAAATTGATCTATATTTTTATGAACAATATCAAGGGTTAGTTAACAGTTCTGATCTATTAAAATATTTATCAGCTAAGGAAAAGAACGTATACACACACATACAAGTATACATACGAACATGTGTATACACACAGAGAACTGCTGGAGGAAGAGAGGAGAAAGTAAAGAGTAAAAAAGGATCTATTTCAGCAGATTTCGTATCAATATCTGCATTTCCAGCTTATGAAAAACTGGAAGACCTTTCCCACAGAGCTTCCATTTCCAAGGCACAGACTGGCTGCCCTGTCCTCTGTCATTGATAAATTTTCATTACTGCCTGGCCCATTTGAATTTATGTTTCATATACTGCTATATTCTTTGAATCCTTTATAAAGAAATAGTATTTGTGTAGAATTGAGAACTTTTGAAATAATAATGATAATTGATTTTTTTGTCCTTAAAATCATTCTGCTACTATGAAAAGAATAAAGTGGATGGGACATATATTGTGTGCATGTATGTGTTTTAGGAGGATATTCAAAAACTTACCTACGTTTGAATGATACAAATTAATTTTTCCTTAAAAATAATATTTACTCACAATAGCAATTTATTTGAGTCCCAAGGTATATATTATCTCTTAAAATGTTCCAAGTTACATAATTATAGAATTATACAAAGGGAGCTAGAAAAAAGTGATACACATACCATAAGCTTTTGCCCCGGTTCAGGGCAAAAAATAACAAAATCGGCTTCAATGTTAAGATGAATGTGTCCTTGATCATCATAAATATCTCCAAGCTCTCCCACAACTTTGATGTTATCATATGCAATAGGGACACCTAAAAGGCTGTAAAAAGAAAAAGTTGAAAATGATATCTTTTATCGTCTTTTATTTATTTATTTTTTTGGAGACAGGGTCTTGCTCTGTCACCCAGGATAGGGTGCAGTGACATGAACAGGGCTCACTGCAGCCTCGACCTCCTGGACTCAATTGATCCTTCTGCCTCAGCCTCCCAAAGTGCTGAGATTATAGGTGTGCACCACTGCACTCTTTCAAACCAGGCCATTTTCATACTGATTAGATATTCTATCCAAAACTTACGCATCTCCTAAATACACCACCTATGTCAAAAACAATAGTATATGATTAGTCTGTAACAAGGTAGTCCCATTTCACCAATGGATTCTGATGTGTTGGCTAAGTTAAAATGATGACTCAAGATACACAAAAACAAAATGCTCAATTAATGCATTAGCAGTAAATCAACTCTTCTGCCCTGGCCAAGTCCCATTCTTTCTATCCTAGCATGACTATTTGAATTCTTCACGTTATACTAGGATAGAAAGAAGGGACTTAGCAAAGAAAATGTGTATCTCTGTGGACATGACTGAATAAGAGGCAATTTTGGTATTATTCACCATTACTGAATTTCAGTACTTGATGGCGTATAACAAGGGAAGCATTACGGTTAAAGCTGAAGCCCCTGAATTTTAAAGTCAATGACTTAATAGAGAAAATCCCAAACTTCAACTGTCGATAGTAAATGCAAATGTTAATACAACTACATTATTTAGGAACTGACTGACACTTTAGTCTACAAATGTAACAGTCAGGATTAAGGGACAACTATTTTTCAAACTGTTATTTCTTAGTTTTTAAGGAATTATAACTATTAAGGAGAAAGACCTAGTGGTGGGAGGCGGAGGGTGTGGTGAGCTGAGATCTCAGCACTGCACTCCAGCCTGAGCGACAGAGGGAGACTCCATCTCAAACAAAGGAACAAAAAAACAACAAAACAAACAAAACCTGGTGGCTTCATTACCACACCCACTACTTGTTGGAGAAAACTTCCCTGACTCCCCCAGGCAAAGCTGAAATCATTCCTCTACTCCTATAGGCCAACTTTCTCACTGTTCTTAATCTAATTGTATTGAACCTATCTGTATATATGTTTGAATTTCACACATGACTCTAAGGCCTTTGATAGCAAAGAATATTTTTTGTTGAACTCAAACTTCTAACAATTCACATAAAATAAGGGAAAGAATTTATCCCTAATAGATGTTGTTTAGTAAAACAGCCAGAAGCCACAGAAAATACACTTTAAGAACTACCAAATTAGGAAAATCCTAACTCAGAGACTTACTCGGGAAAGCAATCTTCTGAGGTTTTAATTTCCACATGTGACATTCCTAAGCTGGAATCATCCTATCACTAAGACAATGTTAGGGACACAGAAGACAGAAAATAGGAAGAAAAATTAACTGCTATACTAGACAGAAAAACAAATTATCAAGACTTTATTTCCTCTAATCAAAGCCTTGTCTCACAAGTATCAGAGAGTGATTCTCAAGTGGAAGGAGGGCTGTGGTCCCCTGGTGGGAGGGGGGACATTTGGAAATTTGTGATACTAGTCATGGTTATCACAAACTTTGCAGAAGCCAGGGAAAAAAAGAGTCTGTCATGTACAGGACAGTCTGATACAATGAGGAAATGTCCTTCGCTCTGACTTTTGAATAAAAGGACAAATCTATTTACAAATAGCTAGGCACCTAATTTAACTCTTAAAACACATCAACACAAAGTCATCTTTGCACAGTTTTAATATATATTAAAATTTTCAGGAACTTAGCAGTATATAAATTCAAGGGGGATTTTGTTAAAAGTCATCAGATATGTGAACACAGGCACCCAACACTATATACTTTTTCCTCCTTCACTTTTGTTTTTCAGATACCATCCTAAATAGGTATCAGGGCAAGGTGGTAGCCTCACTTCAGTTCTTTAATACTATATGTTCAATGTTTTGTCCCTTATTAGTAATGCATAGTTCAAAGTGTGGTGCCTGATTTGCACCTGAATAAACAGCATACCCAAGTAATATGGAAGGAGTGGTGTCCAGATCTGTTCAGAGCCACTCTGCGTGATTTCCCCCCTAGCCTGTCAAGTGCAGGCAGTACTGGTTACAGAAAACAAGATAGTTGCTTGTGTTTCCAAATGTTATGACTACTTTGTATATCCTTCAATCTCTCAAATCCATCCTCTCTAATCATTTTCTCTTGGACAATTATAACATTATCTTAATTCCTCTCCTTGTCCACTTTCTCATCCTATTTGGTAGCTAACCATTAAGTCAATGTTGTTTCTTAAACTGCAAATCTGATATGCCAGGGACTGCAGAGAAGTACTACTTTCTCAAAAGTGTGCCAAGTCTCAGGGTTAAAAGGACTGAGAGGACGGAGCACTAACCCTGCTTAAGAAAACAGAAACACAAAAGGAAAAACAACAACAACCCCACCTTACCCCCAAAATAACAAAAACTGGCAATGGCAGGAAGGGAAAAGCAAAATGGCCATCCTCTCTGAGTCATCTTTGACCCCCTGCCCTCCTCTCCAATGGCATCCAATGCCTTTCCCCTGACATAAACCTTATTCTACTTATATAATAGATACAGTTCTCTGGGCAAAGCATAGCAGTTCACATCCAGTATCCGTTTGTTTATGCCTCTCTCTTTGCCTGGAATGTTACCATGTTAAAGTATCCTCTTCAATCAAGTTGTTCTCAAAGGTCCCAAGATCCAAATTCTACACTCCTTATCTTATTAGATTTCTGTCAAATTTTAACACTTTACTATTTATTGGCTTGTATTTGTATCTCTACTACAGCTTAAAGCTCCTTGAAACAGAGATTTTTTGTTTTTGTATTTCAAGTGTTCGGTATATAATATAAACATACAAGAAGTGTATATTGGTGCTTGGAAGAATCTGTAGATTCTAGACATGCGTGGAGGTCCAGGATCCCTTAAGAAACTGATAAAAACTTCTGATGCAGTGCCCAAGGAACTTCACATAGGAATTCCTGAAGGGCAATCATGAATCCCTAGGGGATCCATTCACTCTAGTTTTAGAACCCCGCTTTTGAACCAAAGTACAGTCCAGAGGAATACTAAAGCACATGCCCGCGCCCCCCGCCCCACACCTCTGTAATTCTAAGTTTTCAAGTCACTTTTGAATACCGTAATATAAATGCATACGTTTTGGTTTTTTCTCTCCCAAAAGCAACAGGCTCACTAGTTCGACTGAATAAATCTTAAAAACAACAAAATCCCGCTAAACTAATGGCATTTTCATAATCCCCAGATCAGGCCCAAGAGAAGAGAAAATGGGGCAATTACCACAGCGAAATCCAACACAAAAAAGGTCCTTCATGTTTTACAAATAGAACGGTTGTACTAATGCTTCATATGCTATCTTCTATGGAATGAGAATCTACTCAAGCACTGCAAACCAAATTTTTATTGTCAAATGAGAAAACATCACCCGTAAGGGGATAAATGAAACGTTGAATGCCAAACAGAACTGGGCCCACTAGGTCTCCAGATCCCTGGTCTTTTCCTACCCCTACACCAGGGTTCTGGAGCAAGAATCTCCACTCCCTCCGCCCACACCTGAACTTCATCTTTAAGTTTTCTTCTCTATCTATGAAAGGGACCCTGTATAGATCTTTACCAGAGCGGTACTGGCCTTGAGGGACGGATCGCGACTCTAGAAATCC
Source organism: Gorilla gorilla gorilla (assembly GCF_029281585.2). Lineage (NCBI taxonomy): Eukaryota > Metazoa > Chordata > Mammalia > Primates > Hominidae > Gorilla > Gorilla gorilla. The sequence goes on from NC_073230.2 coordinate 27,173,008, forward strand.
ACGGGGCTAAGCTCTGGGGTGGGGGGGGGGGGGGGCAATGCGACCTTTGCCATTTGCCCCTTTCTGCTGCGTCGTCAGCACATCCACCTGCTTTACTTCCCGTGCACAAAAGAAGGAACAGGCAACGAGATCGGTACCTCTCAGAATAGCGAAGGAGCTCCGCATCAAGCTGTTCTCGAATGCCGGTGCGTTTCCTGTTAAGGTAGCGGGGCGACAGCGCGATGTGCCTTTGGTGCGGCCCGGCCACCAGGCATGAGTAGCGACTGTTCACCAGCGCACAAGCAGCGGCATAAGTCGGCAACTCTAGACAAGGCAGGACGCCAGCCTGCCCTACCAGAGACCCATTAGAAGCCGCCGCTGGCCGCGGCGCCTCTGAACAACCTGCAGCCATGCTGCTTGCAAGGTTCCCACGGCGCGCGCCGTTGACGCAAGCACAATCCCCTGTCCCCGACGCTCGTTTTACGCCATCCACCAACTACCACGCCCCTAGGAATTTCCCCTGCTTTCGCTGCATTACGCAGCCCTGACCAGCAGGGGGAACCGCGTTTTCGCGCTTCGAGAACGGGAGCTTAGAGCCTCGGAAATGCATTGAGCATGCAGGAAAGCCAACCGACTGCTCTTTTAAGGGCAGGCAAATGTGTGTTTTCGCACAGAAGCTTATTGGATTAAATAGGTAGCTTAAAAAGGGGGGTTCTCACTTTGATCATTTCCAGTAGTAAGGTGGATTTGGTAGAATTTTACAAGCTTGGACTGTACAATAAAAAATCAAAATATTTATGGAGTATATTTTATGCAGTACACGGAATCCTAAGAAGCAGGCCTGATAACTCTAATGCAACACATATGAAAACGAACCCACTAGTTCTCTCCTGTCCCGCTTCTCTTCTCATTATGCAACTGCTAAATCAGGGAATCAAACAGCCAAGCTGTCAGCCTCGGATCCTCTTTTGTATCCCCAAATATGAAATCAGCCTGAAGGCCTGTATTGCCCAAAGTGGAAATATCTTTCTATTTGAACACTATTCTCTTTCCCTGCCGCCAAAACCGCAGGACTCCCTGCCTGTGGAAGCCTAGCTCAATGGTCAGGAGGACACTCTGGGGCAGCCAGATCTTCCCTGAAATACATATGATCGTATTGTGCCCTGTTTAAGCCCTACATGGGCACCCCATTTTCTCTCGGACAACACAAACTCCTGAAAATGGCTTATAAGTTACAAGGCCATTTTGTGATCTGCGTGGGCACACAGCCTCTCTTTTCAGCTTCATTTGTCACACTCCCCACCCTAATATTATCATATTGGCTCGTTGATCCTCTTTCAGGTCTCTCTTTGTGCAGTCTCACGCTGTTCCTTCCACCAGGGAATATAATAGCATTTTTCACAAGGGTAAATTCTACTCGTGTATGAATTTCTAGCTTATATTTTACATTCTATATCTTTGCAAAGAGTTTTCAAGCACCCCACTCCTCTTTCTCTATAAGGATTAGGTAGTTACCCATCTATATTGGTTTTTATGTTAATTTTTTATTAACTGTCCCTTTGCTTGCCTGTTCCATCAATAGATTCCTACACTCACTAAAGTGGGGACCATAATATCTGTATTGTTCACTACAGTAGCCCCCCACAATTTATCCCTCCTCCAAAGAAACGAAACCGAGAAAAACCCAACCAATACATCCTGAATGAATAACCTGATAGTGAGTTAATAAATAATAAGTGATAAAGAGCTCACAGCCTAAGTGGAAGTGGGATCTAAACATAAACATATAACAGGTTATGCTGGATAAGTGCCAAGAGAAATGTATAGCAGTGATGTGAGTATTAATATACTCCCTCATCTCCTAAATACTGCAAAAAGCCTCTTAGCCTCTCTAAACCTGATTTCTGACTTGTAAAATAGGAAAAATAATACTTGCCCTGCTACCTTAGAGAGATGATAGGAGGGTCAAACAAGATAAATAAAAAGCATTTTCTTTAATATTCCTTAAATAACTGCAAACTCAGCATGAGATGATAGTGGGATGAAACTGCCCCCAAAACCTAACAGTAGACACTTTTAAGTCCATAAATGGGAAACATAATGGCCTTTACCTTCATTTTGTTGCAAAGTCCTGTGATACCCCTGTGCAGGACCCTTTTGTTCAATGTGCTCAAACTTGGCTAAACAATGAAGTCACCTAAGGTGAGGAGCTTTAAGAACTCCTGATGCCCGGATGACATCACAGACCAATTCAATCAAAACCTCTCCCAGTGACTACACCTTACAAACAAGATGGATCTAGACTGGCTGTAAGTGATTTGAATGAAAACAATTTGGCCAAGAAAGAATTTAGTAAAAAACAAGCTGGACATCATGACAATTTGACCAAAACAAAACGTTACCTGAAATCAAATATTCCAGTAATAATCTTTCACAACTAGTAAATGTAGTGCACCCATGCAGTAGTTTTGTAACCCTAGGTGTGTCCAGTTGCAGTTAGAAGTTTGCTTGTTTAATTTTGAAACTGATTTTCTCATTTTCAGTTTCAAAAATTCTGACTTGATCATTAGCTGCTATCCATGCTCTGCATGATTTGGGAGCGAACAAGGTGATTCTGCCTGCATGCCAGTGTTCACCATTATGGGGTTACTTTACAAATTAACCTGCTCCACCTTCGACACAGGGAAGAAAACAGAAATACCATGAGTTCCTCCTACCTACCCTTTCCTGCAGACATATACAAAGTTTATTTGTTCAAAGACCTGTAGTTGAACTGAACCATTTTATTTTTCTCTAAAATTTGTCCAAGTTCCACAAAAAGTAAGGCAGTGGTGGTCCCTGTCTCATGAAAAGCTCTGTCAAGTCAAAGGCAATGTGCTGAGAAGATCTTCATTCTACAAGGAGGAGAAAGAAAGTTAGAAATAATTTTGACCCCATGACCAATGGCCTCAGAGGAAGAGAGAGAAAATTTCCTGTGCAATTGTCTGTATTATTTTATCACTGACCTTGCCACCTCCAGCATGCACACACATATGCCTTATTATATTAGTGTGTTTCTATTCCTCACAATCAGATAATCCCTGGAGCAACATAAATGTGCAAAAATTGGTGGTTTGCTGAAATAAATAATGGTGGTTACAAAGTAATATGTGCCATATGCTCTGATTGTTACAGAACACATGCACACTTATATGCTTAGAAAAAAATCATGGGGCACGTGATTGTATTCATGCATCTAGGTCAACAACAGCTGACCTATATGATGGTGGCCCTGTGAGTTTATAATGCCATGTCTTTTTACTGTATCTTTTCTATGTTTAGATATACTTAGTTGCACAAATACTTGCCACTGTGTTACAGTTTCCTACAGTATTCAGTACAGTAACAGGCTGTCCAGGTTTGTAGACCAGGAGCAATAGGCTACAGGCTATTTATCAACCAGCTAAATAGCAATAGGCTATTTATCAGTCAAGGAATCTAACCCAGGCATGACTTATGCCATAACTTATCCTTTCAATTACTAAAGATGTTCACATCTTCTATGTACATGACCAAAGCTGATAAAGGAGGAGATTAGCATAGCACATCATATAGCGTAAGTGTGTAGTAAGGTATGTCATCTGGATTTATGCAACTATGATGTTCATGCAATGATGAAATTGCCTCATTATGCATTTCTCAGAATGTATCCTTGTCATTAAGCGACACATGTCTATACCATATGTTAATGTTAGTCATCTCTTGAGTGTGAATTTATGCTTTCCTTTTATTTTTGTGAATTTTTATATATTATTTTAATGTTTTATACAGAAAAAAATCAGAAACTTAATCAGAAGATTTAAGTTGTTACAGGAAATACTCTAGTTTTAGATGATTTAATAGTGTTGGTTGGTGCAAAAGTAATTGTGGGTTTTGCCCACAATTACTCTTAGTGGGAAAAATGACACTTACTTTTGCACCAGCCTTAATACAAAGAGAAGAGCCTACCTAGATGCTAAAGTCACATTGCTTGAGTTCAGATCCTGGCTCTGTCACTTACTAGATGTGTGATGTTAGGCAAATTTCTTTCATTTTTCAAAAAGCTAAAATTATTACAGTGGGATTATGTGAAGATGGAATCAGACAGGAATTTTTGACTATATGTAATGGTTTGCATAAAAAATTCCTATAAAGAGCATTCCATGAAAAATGTCATTGTATCAGTTAGCTTTTGCTGCATAACAAACTATCCTCAAATGTAGTGGCTTTAAATAAAACTATTAATTTAACTCATAATTCTATGGGTACAAATTTGGGCAGCACTCAGTTGGGTTCACTTGTGCATCTGTCCTCATGTGTGGCCCCATGTGTCTGGTGTTCCAGCAGGCTAGAGTGAGCTTGCTTTCCTGGCAGCTATGCAGGTTTCCAAGATAGAGCAGGAAGCACACAAGACCTTCTGTCTGGACTCTAGAACTTCCACAATGTCAATCCAATGTATGGGGTACATCTGATCTCATGTACTTTGTTCTTTGCCTCAGAGAGGCTCAGAAGCTTCTTCTGTCATATATCAGGGGTATATAAGTCCCTAGGAATGCCCACCCTGGATAAAGAGCAATACTAGTACTGACAGGAAGGATTTAATCACACTTATATGACTGTTTATATCAAATTGGTGGAATGAATGATGAGTGTCAACATCACAATGACCAACATTATCACAGGTAAACTTTACTACAAACCTGCCAGATGCTATGCCAAGTGCCCTAGGTAAATCACTGACAGATAATCTTTATGAATTGATTACAATAATGACATATATTTACAAGCGAGGAGCCTGTATTCTAAAAGAAATGTCAGCCTCGTGATGGTAGCTATCCTCTCTGTATTGCTAACAGTCATATGCCCAGGGCCTAATGCATAGTCCTTGAGTGAATGAACGAATGACTTTCCCAAGAATACCCAGCTGTTTATCAATAAAGAAATCTAACCCAGGCATGAGTCATCCCACAACTTATGCTTTCAATCACTAAAGATCCTCACTTTTTCTATGTCTATAACAAAAACTGATGAAGAAGGAAATTGTAAAAATTGATGGTTTATTTTATTTAGTCTCTGCCTAAAAAAATGCTAAGGTAAGATATTTGACCAAATTGGTAAATATTAACATTTTGGTAGGATTGGAAAGGTGTCAAACAAGCACCAGTTTTAGCCGAAATATATATAATACAGGGCATATCAACCAAATGTTTGTTGATGCAGACCACTTGTATTTCACAAATTTTCCAGCAGATGGCAAAAATGAGCTTAAATTTGTAAAGTTTTGTTTTAGCTTAAGGACTGTAAAAGTGAAGGGAAACTATTGATGGCTTGTTTTTATCTACAATCCTTATTCAAAAGAGAACTTAGGATAAATTTTTGACTCTGAAGTCTCCTTCTACTTGCTTGTTAGATTGTTGACACTACATGATACACATGTGCCTACAGAGAATGAGGAAATATATTAACAGAGCACATTGTATTACATACACACACACACACACACACACACACACACACACACACATACATATGGTATAAACCTGAGCTTTAAAATATGGACCTAAATAAAGTCATGCCAATTTTTTAGCTCCTGATGTTACAATTATCTATCTAGGTAAAAGCCAAGAAGGCAACTGCCTAGCACTTTGGATGAAAGATGTCAGCTAAAAAGGATTGGCTTAAATAATAAAATAAATTTGAGGTGTGTGGATGTCCACGAGTCTGCATACATGTAGATGTGAGCACTGATGACTGCTTCTAGAGGTTGGGAAGAGGTAAACAAGGTATCTCAAGGGGGTGAGTCTGCTTTAGGATGACAAGATGCCATCTGTATTTATTGTCCTCTTACAAAAACTAGTGTTAGTATTTCTTCTAAGCCCTATTTCCTCTCTAATCAGACCTTTCTGCAATCGAATTTCAACGTCCTCCTTCCAAGGTTTTCAAATCCAATGAATTAGGCTAATACAATTGGCTGTGATGCTTGCAAGGGTGCCTGTGGAAATTCTCATTTACTTCCACCTGTCTTTTGCTCAGTGCAGAACAGAAATAGAAAACAGTTTTCTTTTTTATATTTTGAAGATTACTTTAATGCTGTAGTTTAATAAAGCACTTGCTGACTGCAGAAACTGTGTAGATGTGAACTCCAAGATTCTTGACATTAAATAGTTCCAAAGAATGTGGTATGGAAAGTTTGAGGGTGGTAATTAAAAAAATGAAAATTAGATGCAGTGCCTTTTGATACACAATTTACTCTGAAGTGACCAAACACAATTTATATTAATGTATCATATTCTAGACTTCCCGTTACAGCTACAGGGTGCTTAATACACCTATGTTTTGGAAATTATTATAGTTGTGAATTTATCGTTGTCCAATGGCAAAGTGAACTTGCCCAGTTGTGAAAAAATGCCCTGCAGGAATTTACAAATTAAGTCATTACTTTAAGGCCACAGTTGTTAGTAAAATATCTGAAAGTCCAAAATTTGCACTGAGTAGGATAGACTAATAAATAAAATGAAAGACTAATGAATAAAAGAAAGCTACTCGATTTCTTTGTGTCTCACTTTGCCTTGATATTCTTTGTTGTGATTCCTGGTGTCTTGTACCATATTGGCTTTAGGGTGATACTGACAGTATTAACTCCAGCTTGAATAAAACCTTTTCTCCTGAAATCTTTGGCACAGTCGAATAGACTAAACTGGATGTTTAAAAGTAGGGAAAAAAAAACAGATCCTACCAGAAATGAACATGTCTTTAATATAAGGGCATAATTTTTTTCGTGACCAAATTAGTTTTCTCTGTAGCCTACAGGTCCAAGCACCTTATCAATAAAGCCTAGGGGAAAAGTGATCTTGTTTCCGTTTCTCAGTTACAGCTTTCTGCCTGTCTCCAATGACCTCCTAGATTTTCCAGCCTCTTTATATTCAAGGTTTATGGAGCTCAAGTTTTCTTTCAGTTGGCTGAAATCCTTTCTTTGAATTCCTATTTTCAATCTGCATACATACTTGTTGGCCAGGTGACTAAAACAGTCGCTTCTCTCACTAGCTGCTGCTGCCTCAGTGACTCAAGCTGGATTTCAATTGGCTGATTCAGGAGTAGGGAGTTTTGTTAAACAAACACAAGTGCCTAGAGTGAAATGACTGAAGGTAGCTGTCAAAGCTTGACAACTGGAGAGATGAAGTCTCAGGTTCAAGTGCAGGGACCAGAAACTGAAATCAAGGCAGCATCACAGGACCAGAAATTTGAATCTAAAATCAAAAGAAGTAGATTAAATAAAGGAGAATGGTTCATATAGAATTGGTTTGTTTTATGGACCTAAGCATGAGAGTGTGTGTGTGTGTGTGTATATATATATATATATATATATATATACACACACATACATGTTATATGATTTGGCTGAATGGCTTTAAGATTCAGGAGTACCATCAGAAATGACTTCACTTTTCAGGTAAAATGATGTCTACCCACCTTTTTCTTATTTATTCTATTTCTTATTTCATGTTAAATAAGTGGTGTTAATATCATAGAGGGATATTCACCTTTATAGATAATGTATATTATAATAGCATTTGCTAAATAGAGCTTGACAAATGCTTATTTTCACCTGCTGTGTCACCATCCTTTTTGCTGGTAAATGGCAATAGGCTAATATTACCACTACTAAGTACATTGAGACTTGAAAACTTGACCTTCTCTCCAGCAATTCATTTTATTACAGAGAACATTGAGGCTTTTATTTTGCTTTTTGAGAGGGTGATAGAAGAATACTAATATACTTAGAAGATAGAAAGAGAAGTCTGGGTTTCAGAAGCCTTTTTGGATAGTAATGAAAGGAGTGGACATTTAGACTGCTATCTAAACAAGCCCTTAGAGTACTTTTATATTACACAGTTGAGTGTTATCTCATCCTTGGGCTGACTTATAGTTCAGAGTGAGGGGTAGTGTTGGCTAATAGAGCCACCCCCAAAGGTATCAGTAGCTTTTCTTTCCTGGGCAATGACCCTAGCTATTTCAAGGGATTTCTTTTAGTGCACCACACCCCCCAACTCCAACTCCAACCCCCGGGATGGATGCTGTAGAATGATTAGGTGGAGATCAACACCCTGATTGGATACTAAGGAGCAGTCATGAGATTACTTGCAGCTAATACAACACTTGGTGAAATTTTAACAACATTTTAGATTTTTCTGTGAAGTTTCAGGCAAGTTGTAGAGTCTTCTTGGCAATTTTCAGTGGCATAATGACTTTCAGCTTTGGGGAAAGGCTTGCGATTTATTGTGTGGCTGAAGAAGGTGGAGCCTTTCAGTGAAGAAAATCTTGTGAAAACAATAGTCCCTAGTTGATGTGGAGAAAGGCAAAGATGGCAAGATTTCCAACTAAATGAAGGCCTTCTGCCTAAAATGAAGGAGTCTCTTTTCACTGTAATTTGTTGATGTAAATAATATTGAAGTGTTAAAATATTGAAATAATTTTATTAAAGCTATAGCTTGGTTTTTAAGCAATATATTACTTGTGAAATGCATTTACATTCCTAGTAAAGGACTCTTGTATTCAATAAATTGTTTTCCTGGCAAAGGGAGTAAAAAAGAAATTCCTCTGTATAATTTTGCTAGGCATCCACATTTCCAGCAATTTCTGAATTGGTTTCCCTTGCTATGAGTAACTGACAACCTGTGATTTATGGATTTGGAATAATTGAATTTCTTGGCTGTCATACACTTTGAGTAAGAAGTATTATATATGTTTCCAGAAAAAAAAGACTAAAAGAAGAAAAGAGTGAAGTGATGCCAACTTCTGACATTTTATTTGGAAACAGTGTTCTAACTAAATGATATTTAAGATGCTCCTCTAAGTTTCTGAAATATGTTTGCTAAATAATCTTTGAAAATAGTTTGGGACATAAGGTTTTTAAATACACCATTTTTGAACTAAGTCAAAGAATAAAGTGGAGGACCATGTATTTGTTATTGTCACATCCCTAAACACAAGAAATGCAGGGTATCCTTTGACACATGTAATAGGTCGAGTAAAAATATTCAAAAATAGGGGTTACACAACATCTCATTTTGCTTGTCAAGCATATAATATTTAATAGTTTAGTGGAATTTTTCTGAGCAGAACTTTTTAAATGTGAAATCTCTAAAAAAATTTCTACTTTATTATGGGTTGTTCTACCACATTTGCTAGTTTTTACAGGTTTTGCTCAGTTTATGGATTTTTTTTTTTTTTTCAGACAGAGACTCGCTCTGTCACCAGGCTGGAGTGCAGTGGTGCTGTCTTGTCTCACTGCAACCTCCACTTCCCAGGTTCAAGTGATTATGCTGCCTCAGCCTCCCGAGTAGGGGGGACTACAGGCGCATGCCACCACGCCCAGCTAATTTTTGTATTTTTAGTAGAGATGGGGTTTCACCATTCTTTTTTACTCCCTTTGCCAGGAAAACAATTTATTGAATACAAGAGTCCTTTACTAGGAATGCAAATGCATTTCACAAGTAATATATTGCTTAAAAACCAAGCTATAGCTTTAATAAAATTATTTCACCATGTTGGCCAGGATGGTCTCTATTTCTTGACCTTGTGATTCACTCACCTCAGCCTCCCAAGGTGCTGAGATTACAGGCGTAAGCCACCACGCCCTGCCCAGTTCATGGATTTATAATTGGTGCATCACCTTTCAAATTCCATGGAGTATTTACTAACTCTTTTCATATTTTCAATTGTAATGATAATTGGTTAATTGTGCAAGAACTTGTACAAGGACTGAAGGAAATGGGAAGTTCCTCTCTATGTGCTTTTGACTAGCATTATCTAATGGATCTTTCTGAAATGATGGGGATATTGTGTAACTGTTGCCCATATATGTCTGTTTGACACTTTGAATATGGCTAGTTTGATGGAGGAACTGAAAAACAAAAATATTCTTTTGTTTTAATTAATTTATATTTAGATTTAAATAGTCACATGTGGATAGTGGCTACCATATTAGACAGTGTAGGTAGACCTCAGAACAGTGAGTTTATGACCTTGAGCAATTCAAGTCTTCACTTATAGGTAGCATTAAAATTGGCTGCTCTGGATTATGTTCAAAGGATTTCCTCAGTCGTTCTTAACTGACTAATATCTCCCTACCAAAGAAACAGGTAAACATTTGTTAGGATATTTTTGGTTATTAAAATGATAAGAGTGTCCTCCTGGGATTTAGTGGGTAGAGATGAGAGATGCTAAATGGCCTGAAATGTGTGGGACAGTCTGCATAATAAGTTATTATCCAGCCCAAATGCCAGTAACAACCAATTTGACAAACTCAAGTAGGCCTTCAGGGTTCTCTAAATATTGTGGTTTAATTTGTGACATCACCTGCAGTCTCTGTCCTACCATAGTAAATTCTGTCTCATATGATCTATGTCTTATTTTCTCATGCCCTCAGGGACTTCGCATTCTTATGATAATCATTGTGTTTGATGGCTTCAACCAGTCTCTCTCTATACTTGAACATATTCTAGCTTTTGTATCTCAAATAATATTCTTATTTAATTCTATATCCTTCATCTGTGACTGTCTCTTTCCCCTCATTCACAGCAGGCCATCCCTTGCCACTCTCAGAATAGCACATTTATTCATGTAGCTATTGGGGAAGGTATTTCTGTATTATAATGAAAAGAAAGCCAACACCATATATAGTTTCAAAGCACATCATTTTATTATAGACATGTCAGTAGAGTTATCATTTCATGTTCCACTTCCAAACCATTGTGTGTGTGTATATATACACATATGTGTATGTATATGCATATATATACACACATACACATATATGTTTAAAATTTCCAAAGCGAGCCCAATTTTATTCTTTTATGCTTATAATACTCTACCTATTTGATATGGTCCAAAGTATACCACCACTCCAGTTTCACATAGTTTTTCTAATTTAGTATCACCTTACTTTCTTCCAATGGTAGGCTCATACTAAAACTATAAGGTAGTCACTTAAAACATTCCAGCATGTGGTTCAATGTATTGTCCAAATTAAAGTTTCAAGCACTTGAACAATGTCTTCCTAACATCCCCCACTTATCTAAAAAAGAATCGCTGCACATCCCAAGTAAATCATTCTAAACTCAATTCTGAAAATACTAGGTAGAAATAATCATATTTAAAAATATATCTATACTTGGTTAAACATATACTGTAAACTATTTGAATAATTGTGATGATGGCATCTCTTTTTAACTATACATCAAAGCAGTGATATGCCTCCTTTTGTCCTTTAATGTGTTATGTTATAGATCAGTTCAAAAGGCATTACAACATTTTTCTGATGTATTATAATTTTGTATTGAACAAGCATGTTTATAGAGAAACGCTACTGAAAATTAGAGTCAGTGTTTATTCTTTCAGTACAAAACTACATCCTTGCATGAATTCAGGAGGACCATACACACACAAATATCTTCATGATGTAACTTAGATTTTCATTGGCAAAGATCATGCCTGTTTGTGGCATTGAATGAATAGTTATGATGTTGATTCACTATATGAGGTTGCATTTATGGACAACTTCTGTAATCTACTAGGCAATGAAGTTATCCAAAGGAATTGGGAGACTTCAAAAAGTGCACCAAACAAGCAGAGTTCAGTTATTTCTGTTGAATAGATGACAGCCAGAATTTTAAGTGAGCTGATTTAAATAGGTTAAATGATGATCATGTTGCTATAAAAGACCTTCAAATTTTCATTAACTTGAATTATCATTACTGTGTTAGCACAATTAAAACTCATGTTTTGTTTATAAATTATATTCTCATACTGAACACTAAATATTTTAATTTACCTATGGTTCAACAAGTAACTCATAAAAAATGACCTGAAAATTGATTAGATTTGGGGAAAAAGAAAAGTATACAATATAGTGAGAGTTATGTATTTAAAAATGATAGATTTCTTTGTCTGTTGCCAGAGGTTATATTCTGATAAATAGATTCAGATATATGTTGTTTTTTCACTTATATGTGTTGTTCTTGTTTGCTATTTTAACATTCCATTATTAGAGAAAAGGATTGAATCTAGCTATATAAATGTTAGCCTATCTTTTCACTTTTTCCTCAAAGAATTCTTTCAGGATCTTTGGATATAGGCTTTCTTATATATGGACTGCCTATATTATTTCATGAGAATTGTAAAACAAAACACCTAAATTAGATTATAGCAAAGGTAATTATAACTTCATTGTTGGGGGGTTACATCATCTGCCCTCTTGTATCATTTAATTGGACTGCAAGATGTTTGAAATATCAATATCATCAATAATTTTAAGTCATGATGTCTTTATAAATATGGAAGTATGTCATTAAAGTCATGTTCGTTTATAAATTAATTTTAATTGCTATACATAAATACTATAATCATAGTGAAATAGTCAAATAAGTAGTCTATCTGTATACTACACTATTCAGATCACTCATCTTCATAAATATCACCCACAATGATATTTACACGAAACCTAATTAAAAGAAGAAAAATGGGCAATTTTAGTAGAAATTAAACATGATTTTGTGGGCATAGAAGAGCCTTGAGCAATTGCCTTCCCATTTCTATTGGAGTAGAATCTTAATAATACCCCCACAGCATCACAATTTCTTTTCTAATACCTATTTACATTCATGTATGCTATAACATATGCTGTATACATGTTCTATATTTACAGTATATATTCACACATTCACACACATACTTTATTCTTAGGCTCATTCATGAACATGCAGATCAATCTGCACAGTATGATCAGAACATGTTTATTTTCTTAAATGATATTCACATATGACTTTTCACTCTTTGTGCAAAAATGCAAAAATACCATATAGATTAGTATTCTCTCTCTCTAAAAAGTCTCTTTTTTATGCTTGAGGTTTTTTGTCATTTACAAATAAATTATGAAATATATTTCATTCACAAGTTGAAAATAAGTACAATGTTTTTATAACAAGGCATTACTGAGGTTTTGAATTGTAGCATCCTTGAAGCCATCTGTCTTTCAAAACAAAGACATCAATAAGTTATTTTTATTTCTTGATATTTGCACTTTTCAATTACTCATATGAAATATGTCATTACAAATATAATAATCATGCTAGTCAAATAGTGTTTGTATAGAATATGCATTTTATTTCTGTTTTATTATCTCCTTTTCCTGAAAAGTCTTCTTTAGAACAATCTGGAAAGCCTCTTGAAATTATTGTACTAGAATGTTTCTGGAAAGTTTTTTACCCCATAAAAAAGGGTGGAGAAACCATTGAGGCAATATATTTTTTAGGAAGAATAATTTTAGTGGATGCTCAGGAGAGATAAATGCAAATGCAAAAACTGTTTTATTTTCTAGTCCTTTGGTGTCTCATTGCCTCATGAAAATCCTAAAAAGGGTTCAATTCTTTAAAACACTGATTATACTCTTCCATTAAATATCAGCTGTGGTCCTCCATTGCTCATGTTGTCTGTCATTTCCTGTTAGAAAAATGACATGATTAATTAAAATTAGCTTTCGGAGTAAGACATTGTTTTGGTTAATGAGTTTGCAAAACAGAAATTTCAATCCATTGAAAAACTTGCTAAGTTTTGGGGAAAGACAAGGATATTGCTGTTATATTTGAGGAAATAAAATTTCATGGCATCTTGCAGCACATGAAAATGCCGAAGTAAGAGTCAGTTAGACCAAAATATCCTATCCACAACAACGGTCCATTCTCTCCCCAGTTTCCTGAGTTTCCTCTTTCTGTCTTCAACTCAATTTTGGAAACACCTCGCCTAGAAAGAAGAAGATGGTTAAATGCGCAAGTTTTTCTAATGTGTAGACTCTGCTGAGCATGTCAACAAAGTGCCAATGCATTCAAGAGGTGACCTTTATTCTACAGGAAAATGTGTGGCCTTTTTGCTAAGAACAGAAAAAGGCCTACGAGGGCGTCATTGCTCATTTGTAACTATGGGTCACTAAAAAAATCATACTGGGAAAGATTGTTTTTCATGACACTATCACTCTTCCAGTAAGAAGCAAAAACAGTGAAGTCTCTTAACATGTTTTTAATGGATCACTTACTAAAAAGTTAATAAGTAAAACTATATAGAAAAGCACTGAAAATATAGATGCAAAGGACAAACTAGCATTGAAAGTTTCATTTTCGATTATATGAAATACATTATGAAAAATTTTGATGCTTTTAATTCATATGTTTTGTTAAATATTAAACCCTTCCCAACACAATAAAAAGTGATAGGATATGAAGCCCATTCATATTTTAGTGGTTAGAGCACCATACTAAAATTATGTTGATAAAATTATCTAAAAATAAATTGGCAGCATCTTTCCATGCTTGAACAAGCCTATTTGCAACAGAGCAGAAAAAAAAATTACAAGTGGAAATTATTTTCTTAATTATTTTATTTCTATATCTATTTCTATCTAGCTCTGTTTGGAGGATCTGCTAGAGACGTACATGGTGAAATTCTCCTAGAGAGGTATGTGATGAAAAATCTGAAAATATATTAGGGTTATGTGCTGGAGTTAAGTTTATAGCTCAGAAATCTGATTTGAGGCTTCATTGAGGAACTCACCATTGATGGCAAAATAGGTAGAATCACCCCCCACCCCCAATGATCTTCAACAAAATTTACTTTTCCTGTTTTACCTACTAGGAGAAAAATCAAATTTCTAATAAATTTACATAAACCCGTTAGGTGCCTTTTCTCCTTCTACAATGACTTTCCACTCAAAAACTGCTTAGAAATGATAAAAAGTGAATCTGTTATATTAATCTTTTATTGCAGAATTTAGTAAAACAATTTTTTAAAATTTTACAAAAAAAGAATTTTCTTAACTGAATTAACTCTACCATAAACACAGTAAAATCACTGATAGGAAAGAAGAGTGAAAATTCGTTTTAAAATGAGTGAGTCTCCAGTTTGCAAAAAAATTTGCAAATAGGCATGCTTAATTTAATAGGAAGATTGTGGTTGAAATTTGGGCTGGACCAATGTGACTATTTGCAAATGGGCTTTCTGCAAATGGGCCATAGTATCCATGTGACTTTCTGTATGTCCAATTACTTTGTCTGAGCAAACCAAGAACCATTACTGTTTATTTTTAGCAATTTGAAACATGGGAACTAAATTTAAAATGTATCACATAAGATAATTTTACAAGAAGAATCTTTTCATACCAAAATTTTACTGTATTAATGTCCAACTTTGGCCATCTTCTCATGCAATTTTAGCATGAGGAAAATACACAGTTTGTCTTTATCCAGACATATCTATTATTAAAAACAAAACTCTGGCCCATGAATGATTATACTAAGTCAGAACCATGAAGTAGCAGACAATAAAAGGAGTCATGAATCATCCAAGCAGAAATGTGTTTGGATGCTTATAGGCGGGCTGAGTATTTTAAATACTCAACCAACTTTCAAGCTGCAAGACTCGGCCATGTAGGTTTATGTCAGCTCTGCAAAGTAAGCGCTTACGAAAGCGATACTTTGAGAAACAACATTAAACAACATCAGTTCAGACTGATCTGTTGACATCATGGCTTTCTGGAAGGGGAAGTGCTTTCTGCAGCGACATTACAACATGGTAACTCCCTAGAAAGCAGCGTACCTTGTAGGTAACTCTGGTGTCGGGGGCACCACCGGGCAGCTGGGCAAGTCGGTTATTTCAATAGCCCTCAATCTCTAATGTAAATATAACAATCATACAATAAATATTGCACAAATATATACAGAAAACTAAATCAGACTAATATAAAATAAAGCACAAAAGAGCCACTGTTCATATATACATATAAAATGGTCATCTATTTTTAACAATCATTTCTTTAAATTACTGGAGTCTTGCTATGTATATTATTAATTTTTCATGAAGGACATGCATAGTTCTGTTTAAAATTGCTTTCTTGAGTCAATTTGAGAACACTTGCTCTCCTTATTTGAATGTATAGATTGTACACAAAATGAAAACGCTACAGAATAAATATTTTTCCTTCAAAATAACATTATAAAGAGATGTGCAGTAAGTCTTGCTATTATCACTTCTCCTCTGTGCTTATGCAATTTTATTTCCATGATATGAAGCAAAATATAATGTGGCCATTACCTTAGTGAGTTTATTTTACAAATGTTTCCTCTCTTCTCTACTAGATCCAGTAGGAGAAACCGAATTAAGGAATGTGTGCAAAATGTAATAGAAACACAGACATCATACTATACCATTTGTCCTTTTATACAATTAATTTAACTTCCTATTTATATGGGTTTCATGAAACAATTATGCAAGGACAACTGTTTAAAATACAGGCAAAGCTATCCAAATATGCATAAGTTTAGATGAGAATTAAATGAAGCTTTATATGGACTGTAATATCTGCACTGATAGACAAGACTTTTTGTCAGCTTATTAAAAAGCCCCTTTATACTTGAAGATCAAATTTACATAATCAAATGCAACTCCTTAATAGAACAAGGGAAGAGCTAGAAAAGGGAATTCATGCAATTTCTAAAACTGGCATTATTGAGTGGAGAGTGTATTTAGTATCTGTGTTTTTCCTCAGTATAATACATAAAAATCCATATTTATAAGGTATTCAATATTTTATGAAATACTATTTTAAGCACTGTGTTTTTTAATAGACACACTACAAAATTTTGTTGAAAATAGGTGTACCCATGAATTGCAGAGGAAAATAAAATAAAATTTCTATTCTTGACCCAATAGAGCCAAATGTATAAAATCTGATTCCTCAAATTGTGATCTAAAGTTTCAAGTTGATTCACCCAGAGTGGACTTCAGTCTTCATCATGTGCTAGCAGTGAGAGGAAAAGGTACAAAACTCACTTTCTCAGCCATTTCATGAGAGTGATGCAGGGAATGCTCCCTTTCTGAGAACATCCTCCTCTGTTCATAACTGGCTAGTCGACAAGTGAGCCAGGAAGAGAGAGTGCAGCCCCCGATCCCAATGCACGCGAGAGACATGGAGGCAAGGTGCAGAGGGTATAGGGAGGAAGTTTTCTTTGTGACGGCCCGGAGGAACTGAAAATTCAGGATGCCCCCAATGAGTCCACAGATACAGCAGGCTGAAAAGAGGATCATCTGATAAGAAAAAGAAAGGCAGCGTTAAAGTTGAAAAGGCAAACCTGACCAGAACACAGTTGCCCTGTCCGGCTGCACGTCAAGGATGACTAACCTACAATAAAGAAGAATAAGCGGTTTTGGTGCTTCACAGAGGACAGGAGATTTTTTATTTTATTTTATTTTTGCCATGTTTCTGTTCACTCTGACTCACAGTAGACAGAGGGAGTATACCACAGTGTTTCAGAAATTGGTAGCTGACTATATTAAAGCCAAGGATATAGCTTATGAAAACTCTGAAGCAAACAAAATTTATCGTCTAGGTAGATTCAGATTTAAATATTTATTTAACATCTACCGTGTGCTACTATGCTAGGAACTTTAACATATATCATCTCAACTGACACTCCCAGCAAGCCTCTGAGATAGTAACATACGTTTTAGAAAAATGAATGGTCAATAGCTAACACTAAATTTAGGCACCAAACCCAGATTTTTCTGATTCCAAATCTACTTTCACTGTGTCAGTCCTTCAAAAATATCTCAATAGCTTCTCTTTGGATTGTCATTAGTTCCACCTAACTTCAAATCTTTATATCTTCCTACCTATGTGAGCTTAGGAAATTTAGTTAAATCTCTTTTTTAAAAAAAAAGTTCACTCATATATCATTGTGCATGTATTTCCTAAGCAAGTACTTTAGGGACTCCTATGAACTGACCCCTATATATTACAAATATTTTATTACTTTGTGGCACTATCATCACTGAAGAATATACAATAGGAGTTCCAAAAATACTGTTTGTTTGTTTGTTTTAGAGAAACAGATGATGTGGCTTTGCTTTTGGTCCTACTATTGGTTGGATCTTGGTGTCTATTAATAGAGCTAAGGGGGTTTAATCAACAACTATCATAGGATCCCTGGCAGAACCAAGAATAATGCTTTCTGAGAAGTAAATATTTTGTGAATATTTAATAAATTTAATTAACTAGTCAAATAACTTTAATAATTATATTTTCTTTTTGCATCTGGTCTAAATTCTTCTATGGGCTTTCATGATACTTTATACTATGATACTAATTGAATTATGCAATCTAATTTCCATTCTTCTCTGGAACACAGGCTTATTCCAGTCACCTCTCTTGTCCTTCAATATGGGTTACTCATTCCCACATCAGTGACATTTTTCATTTCCTGGAAATAATTTTGCTTCTTCCTTAGACTCCTGGATGAAAGGCACAAATTAAGTCCTAACTTGGACTTTATTGATCTCCTCCTTTGTTGTAATTCCCCAGGTCAAACAGCTTTGTAACTCACTTTAACATTTAATTTTATTTTATCAGATATTATTTTTCATTGACGGTTGAGTTTAGCCTGCACTTATTGAGCACTTAGCATCTGTTAGCCCCTGAGTGCAGCAGCTGCTGGCATTACAATCAATCATTCATAATAATTCCTCTTGAGAATAGTTAAATCTTGTGAAAGAGAAGATCCAGAATTTTAACATGGCATGATAAATATTAAGAAAGGGATATATGGGTTGCCCTAGGAGTAGGGAGGAGAAGAATTTAGCCCAGCCAAGAATTTTGGAGAAGGCTTTCTTGCGAATATGTCATGTCAGTAACTACAAGTAGTTAATTTCATTTCTTCAACTTAATTCAGCATTCCTTATTACATCTGTAAATATCATCAGAGCTAAAAATCCAATAATGAATGGGTAAAATCTTTTTATACTTGATTAAATATAATACTGAAGATCAGTTACCAAATAATTAAATCATCCTACTAAGTGTAAACTTGTAGCTCAAGATGCCTAGTAGAATTAACCAATTATATTTTATTTTAAAGTAGATTTGGATGTCATGCTGTTCTTTGGGGATACATTTTGGTGTTTACTCATTCTCTGAAAATACGGAAAGATACTACAATCTAGCTTCAAATAATTAATTATTGTTATAGAGAAAGTAGACAATACCTTCAGTTTTCTATCGCAGGAAAGCCCACGTCTTTGCTGATGTCATTCTGATTAATTCTCTAAAGGCATGACACCTCATTAACATGTGTTAACAAAACAATCTTATCCAGGAATTAAAATGTTTAAATCTGCAACCATATACTATTTTCAAATTTCACCAGGTTGGAGACTCTAGACTGCAGATATATTTGGAGTGAAATTTTTTTTTCAATTTCATTAAAATGTAGAAAATCTTGATAGTTAAATGCCATCAGTGGGGACCTTAGAAAGTACAGAGGATAATGTACCTCCTAATAGTAGGTACAGCTACCACCTGGGTGGTAGTTTCTTAAAAAAATCAGATTGCGTCATTTTTTTCCTTGTAATTTATAAGAGAAAGACAGAGAAGTGCCACTATTGCCTTTGTACAAAACAACAACAAAAAGCCTCATCCTTCCTTTTTTATTTTTTCCTTCCCTCCCTCCTCTTTCTTTCTCTCTCTCTTTTTTCTCTTTCTCTTTCTTTTTGTCATGCTGCCTTGCTTGTTTACTTGTTTTCTCCCAAGGAGTTGTTCCTACATAGTCATAAAGAGTCTTCGTAGAGGATGGGCATAAGAAGAATGAAGACCATGTCTAAAGAATGATGGGAGAATCATAAATGCAAGTTACAAGCCTGAAAAAATACATTTTTTTCTAAAGGTTTCATTTTTCCCTTTACGTAATTTTTAAAAATTACATCTAAAATTGCTGTCTAAAGCAGTGAGGGCTTTAGCCTTTTTGTCATAATAGATGTTCTCACAAAGAAAGATGTGATTAGAAAAAGAGGTCAAATAAAAATAACTGCAATGCTTCCCATTCCCTGATCTGCTCAGATAACTGGCCTCACCTTGGAAAACTCTTTTTAGGCTCAAAGGGTACTTCCTAGGGTCCCCGTGTAGTATTAATTTTGCCAATTTGTGTCTATGTTCTTTCCCATAATACTTGGTAAAATAAACCACACTTTTTCCTTATTTCCAAACCCTTATGAAAAATCATGAAAGGCGATGGGGAATCCACACTTCAGCATGCAGTGTCTCCTCCAGCCAATATCAGAGCTAACTGGGAGTGTGTTCCATACCCCAGAAACCCACTATAGTACCACAAAACATCTGAAAACACTTACGTGTGCATTCACAGTAATAAAAGAAATTAAAATAAATCTCTGAGAATTAAACTGTAACCATAGCAACACAGCTGTCTTGCTGCTTCGCAAAACTTGCTTCACAGTCAAAGAAAGCCAATAATCCTTAGGCCCAGTTCCATATTTAAATGGTGACATTTCTCATGGGCTGAAGCTTTATCTGCTTGAGCTTACTGAAGGATTCAGGCGATTGTCCGGCAGTCTCCAGATTGGAAAACTAGAGACTGTCATCCGTAGCAGTCATTAAAGGTTACATATTCAGATATTTAAAGAGTTTATTAAAGTTTTTTTACATCAGTGGGCTTTTGTCATAGTTTCTAATAATTTTGATGGTTTACTTTGAAAACAGAAAAGGCAGGATTTATTTGCCAGTTTTTTTTTTGCTTCAAACTAGCAATATTCAGTATATGAAAACTTGCTAGTCATCATTTCTATTTTAGAAATTTACATTTCGTACACCTCAATGCACAATACAAACAAATCAAACACTTACGACAAGTCCTGATTTTTTTTTGGCGCACAATATTCCACAAATGCCACAAAGAAGAAACTGAAAAGGAAAAGAAGAACAATTACTCCTTATCCAAAGACATGAGGACCCCTAGATTTTAGCTTGTAGTTCACTCATGACAGTTTCTCCAGGGAAGATAGAACATTTTAAATTTCCTTCAAAACCTGGAGAGGATAAGATCTCATTCTAGAATAGTAAAGGATAAAAGTATAAACCCTAATAAAAATTTATTTTTTGCTAGATTGTTAGAGGTAATTGAATCAGTTTTAGCATCAGGTAAAATTATTAAGTAAATGAATTTAGAGCTTTGTTTCTCCCATTTCCTTTCACCGTCTGATTCCTTTCTACTTTCTCAGGGAGAAAAGTGGTGTGATACATTCATTCACACTTAACAACTAGAAATCAGTAAGTTATACTACAGGAAAGAATCTGCACAAATCAAAAGATAATGCATCAGACAAGGAGATGATTCTCTATAGAGATACTCTTTGTACCACTCCAGTTGGTACAATGACAACCTCCTTATTCTACAAGAAACTGGCCTTATGAATATGTCAGAAGAACACAAAGGGATAGGCTGGGCGTGGTGGCTCATGCGTGTAATCCCAGTACTTTGGGAGGTCATGGTGGACGGATCACAAGGTCAGGAGATCGAGACCATCATGGCTAACACGGTGAAACCCCGTCTCTACTAAAAATACAAAAAATTAGCCGGGCGTGGTGGCAGGCACCTATGATCCCAGCTATTCTGGAGGCTGAGGCAGGAGAATGGCGTGAACCTGGGAGGCGAGGCTTGCAGTGAGCCAAGATCGCGCCACTGCATTCCAGCCTGGGTGACAGAGCAAGACTCCGTCTCAAAAAAGAAAAAAAAAAAAAAAGAACACAAAGGGATAAAGCAATTGATAGCATATTATTTCTTGTAAATAAAACATTGTTGACATAATTGCTTTGCAAAGGCAGTCACATCAGATTATCTACCAAGGAGAGACTATTAGATATTTTGGTAATCATAAAATGATAAATAGTTTAATTTGAATAGAAACAGTTCCATTTGAATGCAAGTTTTCACATACTTCTAACTTGAAATAGCTATATAAAATATTCATTAAGAAGTAAGAAGTCCACTAAAGGACTTCAGATTTGTAAAGAAAATTTTTATTCGCAAAGAGAACTAGTTTTCATTGTTGTTGTTGTTGTTTAATTATCTGAAGTCAGAACTAACAATATAGCTTGTTTTACTAAATATTTGACAACTGGATAGGTTTATTTCCAAATACGTATCAAAATATACTAAGGATCATCTGAGATAATATGCATGTGAGAAGTACCAGGAAAATTTGTTAAAAAGCAATAAGTAAGGGAAGTTATTGCAAGGAAACTTTTCCTATAAGGGAGCAGAATGGTTATTATGCAGGCAGTGGGGCAGCAAGAAGAAATAGGAAACACAGAATATATAAGAATTTGGTATATAATTTAGATGACCTTTCATATTAATGGAAAGGAAAGGATTATTTGCCCAATAAATAGAACTAGAATAATGTGTTAACATTCCCTAACATACACCAAAATTAATGTAAAATTGAGTATTTATACAAAAATGCTTCAATGCATTGGGAGACAAATTAAATATTTATATAATTTTAGAGGACTGGGAAGGATTTTCTGAATGTAGCACCAAAGTAATAAACCAAAGTAGAAAGTACTTATTAATAGAAAAAATTTAATTTTGATGGTCGAAAACATAACACTCAAAGGCAAAAAATGCTGGGATTATATTTGGAAAGTATATGATAGCCAAATAGTTAACATACTTTAGAAATAGGTCTAATAAAATATTTTTAGTATTATAAAACCATGAGAAGATAGAAACTCAGAACTTTATAAAACCTGAATACTTGCGTAATTTTCAGTAGCCTTAAAAAGCTATTTCAGAGTGACCGTTTCTCACCACCCACTGTGTCCTAAGTGTAGATGATCATGTCCTCTTATGGACTCTTTCTGTTACTAATTTCATCTCACATTTTTCAAGGCAGTGCTCAAGAAAATCCAGTTTGGACCAATTCTGTACCTTTCAGTGCTTCAAGCTTCAGATCAAAGCTCAAGCATACTCTTCTCCTTAAGTTTCCCTGACTACCCCATTTTCATCCTGAAAGTCCCATTTATCCAGGACTCATTGGAAAAGAATTTGAAAGCAGTGTAGTTTTGTGTTCCCTGCATCTGTTTTGAAATGTGTAAACACTGCCATTATTCATTTACAGTAAAACCCAAGAGGTGGTCAGGAGCATAAGCAGAGTTCTCCATCCAACCATTTGGTTGGAACATCTAGGTGGCAATAGATTTGCTATTTTGTATTATCTCACTTCAATTGGATGGAGCTAAGAAATATGAATTCAAGGATTGGGAGAGGGAAGGGAGAGTAGGGGAGGAATCACTCAATATTTTTTCTACTTTCAGCAGAAGAATGTACATACTCTCCAACTGTTACTTCTGTTAGAGTATCCAAAATCACATGTCCTAGAGAAAAGCTGTAACCTGAGAAAAAGTGGACACATGTAACAGGAAGTATATGAAATCATGGGATTTATTAGGAGGATCTAAAAGATCTTGGTTGAAGTTTAGCCACCACAGTTTATAGAAAAGAGAAAAAGTGGCCCCCAAAGTAGTAAATTGATATTTTATTTCATTGGCTATCTTTATTTACCCCAAGTCATAATACTGGAAGAGATCTTAAAAGATGATTTAATTAATCCCTCGAAGTTTACACGTGGGGACATGGTCCAGAGAGGTCCAGAGAGTTAGTGACTTCCTCAAGGTAACACATCAAGGTCAGAAATCACACATCTAATTTAAGACTTTATTAAGTGTCTAAATTAATTTGTTTTTAATAATATAATGGGCTGGGCGTGGCGGCTCACACCTGTAATCCCAGCATGTTGGGAGGCTGTGGTGGGCGGATCACAAGGTCAGGAGTTTGAGACCAGCCTGGCCAATATGGTGAAACCCCGTCTCTACCAAAAATACAAAAATTAGCCGGGCGTGGTTGCAGTCACCTGTAGTCGCAGCTACTCTGGAGGTGGAGGAAGCAGAATCAGTTGAACCCAGGAGGCGGAGCTTGCAGTGAGCCGAGATCGCATCACTGCACTCCAGCCTGGGTGACAGATCAAGACTCCATCTCAAAAACAAACAAACAAAAAAAAGGAATGGAAGTGATTTTTAACGAGTTTTTTTTTTTGGTGTTAGTTCAGTGTAGGTTACACTAGCAAATCCAACTAGAAGTGTTCAATGAATACCTACTCACCTACAACTGCAAGACCATTGTTCATTTATGATATAACTTCTGATATAATAAAAATAATAAGAACATCAGTCAATTGTGTTACATTCTAAAATTAAATGCATCTTATTTTATAAAGGAATTTGTTATAATATTTCAAAATACATTTTTTTTTTGTTCAACATAACTTTATCCAGGATGCAAAGCACTTACCCACATCATGGCAATTATCAAGCAAGTAAAAAACAAATTAGCTAAAAAAGTAAAGCTGATAGCTGTATGTATGTGCATATGTGTAAAGCCTGAACCATGAGAAAATATGATTTTATTTCTGAGAAGATGGGATGTTTAAATCCAGGGAGGGTTATTTGCGTTGATCTTACTGTGAAATAATATAAATGTAGCAATCTAATGATAAGGCATCACGTGCTACACTATAAAATAAAATTAGTTCATCCTCCAAGCGAACTTCATTTGATTCCAATTTAGATTATATTCAATCGAAAACTAAGATTGTGACTTGTTGGACGAAATGACATGATTATGAAGACAGTATTTTACACTTTGAATGGATTTTCTTTATGTAAAGTCCTTGGAGGTTTCTGCTTTTGTTTAGGACACAGAAAGATGCAAAGATGTCATTTCCACTCTTACAGTAAGGAAATGATATTTTAGAGCCCATCAGAGAGCTGGTTGAGATTCCAAGACAATGAGATAACTTCAATTCAAAGAGGGAAATCTTCTCCAAGAAAGGTCTGACACTATGTCACCTGTTGCAGAGTAAGGGAGGAAGAGACACTGGTCATCACACATTTGTGTGTGTTGAGGGAGGTATAAAGCCCTGCTCCTTCCCTAGACCTTCTTTTTTATGAAGCAAAAGGCTTAGACTTCTGGCAGAAGGGTAGCAAAACTTCTCATTTTCAGGGCCTATTCAAATATAGATTGCCACTCTAACTGGAGGAAAAGTAGAAGATCCTTTTTTTTTTTTTTTTTTTTTTTTAAATACAGAGGGAGAGGCAGGAATTCATCTTAGGCCTGGCATCCTATGCCTATACTAAGTAGAGGACATTGACCATTGGAGAAGAGGCAGGAGCCTCTTGCCCAAGATCAACCCCAGATATAAGGCTAAGTTTAATTGTCTCAGGGAGGAAGGTACAGAATACTGAGAAGGCCCCACACCTGAGATCGGGCACACAGGGACTTCCTAAACTGAAACTGGTTGACAACAACAAAACACTTTCTCTTTCAGCCCCACCTTTACTCACCATGAGTTAGCAGTTGGGAGTAACAACTGACAGCAGTCTACCAATGAGGGGGAGACAACAGCATGGGAGGAGACCCTCCACCCCAACCCTGTGATGAAGATGAACAGGGGCTCAAGCTGAAGGTGGGGCGCTCACATCAAAAAAAATTTCCAGCACATAAGCACAAGGCAACTTCAGCCCACCACTAGAGGAATGTGAAGACTATTTTGCACCACAGATAATCACAGCCAAACAACATTTAGTTCCTGACACCAGACTGACTCCACTTCTCACACTAACAGCCTAAAAGTAGATATTAAGATAAAATACAAAATTCTGAAAAAAAATGACTTTCAAACTTTGCAATGTATATCCAGCCAAACTCTTACTTAAGTAAGAGATTATAAGAACGACATGTTCACTTGGCCAAGGGCATGGTGGTAGACTGAATTACGGCCCTCCAAATATATCCATCTTCGAACCCCCATAACCCATGAATATTATAGGGTAAAAAAGGCTTTGCCAATGTGATTAAATTAAGTTTCTTGAGATGGGGAGATTATTGCAGATTATCCAGGGATGCCTTAAATGTAATCACAAGGGTCATTTAAGAGGTAGGCAAGGTCAAAAGAAGCAGAAGCCTATGTGTTGACGGAAACAAAGAGACAGGAGAATAAATTTGAAGATGCTACACTGTTTGCTTTGAAGAGAGGCAAGGAAGGGGGCTATGAGGCAAAGGATGTAGGTGACCTCTGGGCACTGGAGAGGACAAGGAATTTGATTTTCCCTGGAGCCTCCAGAAAGAATGTAGCCCTAAAGACTAATTTTAGACTTCTGCCTCTCAGAACTGTGAGAAAACTAATTTCCGTTGTTTTAAGCCATGAAATTTGCAGAAAGTTGTTACAGAAGCAACAGGAAACTAATACAGGCTCAAAAACATTATTCCACATAAAACTAAAAGAATTACTGGAAATTGTATTCCGGACAATAAATAGGGAAAGATATGAGACAGGAAAGGAATGAAATAACAAAAGCACAAAATAAAAAACAGTAAATGTATGGAAAATACATTATTGAAAAAATTAATATCTGCCAATACCCCAGGCGATTTTGGCATAAGCTATGAAGTGTTGAGTGGGAGTAAAGATGATGTAAGTAAAATTTGTAACATTCTTATATTACTTAACTGAATAAAGAGATCCTAACTAGATTTAGATATTGATTAAAAAGTCAAACTTTAAATTTGTACATTAAATTATAGATCAGAAAACTAAAAGAGAAATTTTTTTTAAAAAGATACAATGACAATGAAGATTAAACCAACAGGTATTTGGAAAGTTAGAAAAAAATTTAAAAAGTGAAACTATGCAATAAATTGGTGTAAATAATTCTAATAAAGTAAGCAATAAGACTAAATGTGAATGTTTTCAATTTTCTTAGCAAGAGGAAAAATGGAGACCAGAAAATTACTCTGTTAGAATTTCTCTAAAATGAGTAAAACCCTTTTCTTTCCCTGCTAGTTTGTCTCTCTTCTCTGTCTCCCTCTCTTTCTTTTTCTGTCTCTCTTTCTCTTGCACTGGCCTAGGTGCTAGTTAATGAGTTCCTTATTACTACTCTTTTCTGTACAAGAAAGTTTATTTTGGGAAAGAGCAACTAAGAGTAAAAAAGGCAATGGTAGAATTTCCCAGTTTGAATTATGTAATGGAAAATTTTGGAACCATGATTACTGTGGAAGCAGATATAAGCAATGGTTCTATTAGCTAGCAGGGAGAGCAGGCAAGGTTGAGGGAGAGCAGGCAAAGTTGAACTGATAGGATTATAAAAGATGACAGGCCAATCCTATTTTAACACAGCTCATTAAAAATTTTTCCCACATAATTCTTAACTACTTCAGATGAAATAATTTTCACTGAAATTCTCTAGTTATTAGAGGAGATATACTCATTAGAAAATAGAAACACTACTTTTTTTACCCACAAGATAATGAGCTGAACCACAAATTGAATTTAATACTTTGATAACCTTTAATTTCATAACATTAGTTCGTTTCTTTAAAATGCATAGAAAAATCATCAGGAAAACACACAGACAAATGTTAAATGTTTAAAAATTGTTTAGAAAGAATCTAGTTCTGGCTAAAAGACGTATTTATCCTGTACCTGGATTAAAAGTTGAAAGACTTATTTTGAGACCACTAGTTCTTGAATAGTTTTACTGTACTTCACTCACCTTTTAATTAAAGAATAACTCTGGAAGCTCTTAGAAAGGTTATTTCATGGTTCAACACACAAAATGCACATAAAAAGCATTTCATAGTTTTCTTGATATTGTGCTGATGATTGTGTTTTTCTTACATCATATCCTGGCTCAACTCATAAGGATGCCTCCCTTGTTATGGGCTTCGTTTCATTTGAGATCCCACTTTTCTGGTGGTTCCTATTATATATATATATATAAATATGTAAATTATCTCTGTAAAATGGAGAAATCTTATCAAGTTGGAAAGCCTGCCTGAAAGCACTGGTTTTCAAATTTGGCGCATATTAGCTTTCATAATTCTTGATATTTTAACCAATTAAAAATCAGAGTATCCAGGGTAGGACTCAGGCATCATTATTTTTAAATCTTCCCAGGTAATTCTAGTGTACAGTCAAGGTACAGAATCCATTTCCCTGGGAATCACATGCAGTGTTTTCAGCAGTGCTTTACCAATAGACCTATTCATTTTAGGGCTCTTCACTTCAGCACTGAAATTCTCCTTTACTACTCTCAGTGAGATATCAATAAACATGAAGACCAGATAAACCGCTCTTCTAGGGAGAAACATGGAGTCAACGTTCAAAACATAAGGTCAAAGAGTGAGAGTTGTTTGGTTTGTAATAGGTCTTAGACATAGAGATCATTATTTTATCATCCTGTATTTCACTCAGAGCCTTTCATCATTGCTAATACATATTTTTTCCCCAAGTCTCTAATCTTTTCTAAATTTTTTTCAAACTTTCTGTTTTGTTTTAGTTAACTAGACCTAGAATTTGGCATGGTACACTATTATCTGGGTAAATCGGGCCAGTTTTTTATTGAGAATTGAGAAATAGGCAAAAGAAAGGCACCTATACAAATAAACACCACTGTAGAAAAATACTGAAGGGAAATAAACTGAAATTAAACAAGATCAAGAATAAGAAAACAAACAACTGAATTAAAATATGGGTGAAAGATCTGAACAGACAACTGAACAAAGAAGATACACAGATGGCAAATAAACATAAAAAAAGATAGTCAACATTGTTTGTCATTAAAATTATAAATTTAAACAACAGTGAAATACCAAGACGAATCTGTTAGAATGGCTAAAATTAAACAAACAATTGATGTTATCAATTGCTTGCGATGTGAAGCAGCAGGAATTTTCATTTGCTACATATAGGAATAGAAAATGGTGTAGCCACTATGTAAAACAAGATGGCAGTTTCTTAAAAAGCTAAACATAGTCTTCCCATGTGGCCCAACAATTGTGCTTTTAGGTATTTGCCTAACTAATTTGAAATGATTTGTAAACCTAGGAACAATAAAGATGTTTTTTCATAGATAGATGGATAAACTGTGGTGTATTCATACAATGCAATACCATTCACTGATATAAAAAAAAGTGAGATACCAAGACACTCAAAGACATGGGTAGAATGTAAATGCATACTTCTATATAAAAAAGCCTGTCTGAGAAGGCTGTTCACTGTATGATTCCAATTCTGTAAACTTTTGGAAAAAGTAAATAATAGAGACAGTAAAAAAAAGTACATGCTAGGGTTTGAGGGAGGTAAAGGGGGTTGAAAAGGCAAAGCATGGCACTTTGGGAGGCCGAGGCGGGCGGATCACGAGGTCAGGAGATCGAGACCATCCTGGCTAACACAGTGAAACCCCGTCTCTACTAAAAAATACAAAAAATTAGCCGGGCGTGGTGGCGGGCGCCTGTAGTCCCAGCTACGCGGGAGGCTGAGGCAGGAGAATGGCGTGAACCCGGGAGGCGGAGCTTACAGTGAGCCGACATCGCGCCACTGCACTCCAGCCTGGGCGACAGAGCGAGACTCTGTCTCAAAAAAAAAAAAAAAAAAAAAGAAAAGGCAAAGCATGGGGTATATATTTAAGGAAATAAAACTATTCTGTATGATATTGCAATTGTCGACACATGATACTATCGTTTTGTCAAAACACATAGAACTTTATAACACAAAAAATCTTAATGTCTAAACAATTTTTTAAAATTAATTTTGTTAAAAATTAAAAAAATTAGGGGGTTAGGGAATCCCAGAATAGAATGTAGAATGTAACCATACTATATAACTATAATAAAATGTATAAGACAATTTCATTGAAAGGGGTCAGGGAGAAAATGCTGACCTGAGATGTAACTTTAGAAATAAGTGGAATCTGTAAAACTGAAGAAAAGACAAAAAGGAAATGGTATATAAGCATTATACTCTATTTCACAAAGTTGTTTCCTACAGGGTTACTGCTTAACAATTTTGACACCACTATACATGTATACTGAAATCGAACAATTAAGTAAATGTATAGAAGGTAAAAGCCAGATTTCTTACTGTTAGAGTGAGAGTTCAGAGATAAGTCAGGGTAAGAGTCTAGAATGATCCACATCGTAAGGGATTGGAGTTGTAGGTATCAGTATTAAGCAATTTTTAGTTTAATATAGATACAGATGGTTACATATATAACTATTTATATAGATGTCTATACACACATTGGCATATACTCATACATATATTTCTTTGCTCTGTTAACTGACAAGTCCCAGAAGGAGCAACATCCCAGTATCAATGAGCACACCTATCACCCAGATCTTGGTTTCTAATACCTTCTCCTATAAAAGGAACCATGCATCCTTGGAGAAATGGCTGAATTTTGGACTGGGGCAGGAAATATATAAGATGAACATGGAGCATACAAACAAACAAAACCCACATTGAGGTTTGTCAAAGGGACAAAGGAGCCAACTGAAATAGCTTCCAATGACTAAAGCTGGAGCAATTCAAGCACCAAAATAAAACAGCATGGGATTATGACCCGATGTGTACAATAAATATCCTTGAGGCCATAAAAATGAATGATACACTAAATCAGTAAATGGAGAGAAGAGAAAAATCTACTGTACAGAAAAATTTCAAATAACTTATGTAGATATTTTGCTCTCAAAGAAGTGGAGCATAACTTCCCACTATCTAAGTGTGAGCCACACGTAATGATTTTCTTCCAAAAAGTACCATATGGGAAAGGAGAAAAAAGAGTAACTTTAGGGTGGAGAGACTGAACAAACACCACCGCAATCAGGTGACCAAGGTCAATACCAACAGTGATAAATCGTGTTGATGGTACATATCCTTCATACAATGTGATGAAAATGGCAAGGATGCCCACTTTTACCACTTGTGTTATACATTGGAGCAGAGCCAGTAGACAATTCAAATAGGCGATAGAAAGAAATTAAAAGTATTAAAATTGCAAAGGTGGAAGTGAAACTATCATTATTTGTAGACAATATAATTGATATATGAAATTCCCAAGAGAATCAACTCTACATGGTAATATAGAAAGGTAGCAAGGCACAAATTAATATTAGAAAGTAGTAATATTCATATATGCAAGTGACAAAATTCCTAAAAATAAATTGTGTAATATAAATATAAATAAGGGGAAAACTTAAAAACATTAATGAAGAACATTATAGATTTTTACGAATGAAAATACATGAAACATAATTGCTATAGTCTGAATATTTGTGAATGGGATTAGTGACCTTATAAAGGAGGCCTCAGAGAGCTTGTCCGTCTCTGCAGTTACCTGAAGACACAGCTAGAAGTTGCCATCTTTGAATCAAAGAGTGGACCCTCAACAGACACTGAATCTCTGGGCAGCCTGGGGAAAATATTTGCAACAATAAGCAAAAGACTAATTTCCCTAATGTAAATGAACTCCTAAAAACTAATAAGGAAAAGATAAACGATTCAATGGAAACATACACAAAAGATATGAACAGATACTTCCCTGAAATACAAATGACTTCTAAACATAAGTATGCTCAACCTCATCAGTAATAAGAGAAATGCAATTTCAAACTAACTCAAATATGTTTCTTCACTTATCAGATTGGCAGAAATCCTTTGATTCTGTTCTTTACTGTTCGATAATCTTGGCAAAGATGTAGAGAACTAGAGAATCATACATTGCTTATAGATAAATTGATTACTGAAAGGAATTCAGCAACAATTATCAAAATTATACAGGTGTGTTTTGTGTGTGTGTGTGCACACATATATCTCCTTTGCCTCAGCAGTCCCACAAGTGAGAAGTTATCCAACAGATTTAGCTGCAAGTGTACAAACTGATCCATGTGCCATATTATTTATTTTAGCACTATTAGTAATAACACAAGAAGAGCAGTCCCAAATGTCAGTCAGTAGATAACTGGTTAAATTTAAAGGCATTCTTTGCATCTATTAAAAATATATGAGAAAGATTACTATTCACTGATATGGAGAGTTCTCCAACACATATAGTTAAGGGAAAAAAGCAAGGTGTAAAATTGTGTATGTAATATACTACCTTTTGTGTAGAAAGGCAAGAAATATATAATTATCTATATACAAGTTTGCTCATACATGTGTAAAGTAACTCTGGAAAAACAAGAAACAGATGGCTGTGATTATTTGGGTTAGAGGAGTGATGGCAACCTGATCAAGGGGACTGAACTTTTGTTGAATGCTTTTGGTTTTATTTACATTTGAACCATTTTTAGGAGTTACTTATTCAAAAAGTTAAATAAGTTGACTCCTATTTGCTCAAGGCAAAATTATGATGTAAATATTAAGAAAAAATAGCCCATCAAGATTCATTGTTATTCAGTTTTGTGTTCTCCATGGGTATTTAAAAAATACTAACAAAAACTCCCCAATCTGTACATACTCAGAATGTGTATTTGGAATGAGAGGGTGGCACCCCTTTTCGGGGTGGACCAAGGAGCTCTGCTAGCGTTTTTTCAACCACAACCCCCGAGGTCATTGTTTTGCCTGCCTATATCCAAGGCTGGTTTTGCATGTGGAATTGAAATGAATTCAGAGTCTGGAGGGTCAGGTATTTCAGGAACAAACTCAAAAGTTCCATAGAGTAGTTTATAAGAATTGAGTACAGAAATCAATTAAGCCTATCATGGAAGATTGAGGTTGAAGGCTGAGCGTAGTTTTCTTCTTAAATATAATGAAGGATAAACCACTACATGTTGAAGTAGATGCAGCCTCCACCTTCAATAACTAACATATTTCATCTTTATTTAGAAAGTATCTTGTAGTTCCCACACATTCATAACAGTTGCTGAAATAAAATCTTTATTTTGTAAAGCATTTTGATAGTCTCTCGACCCTGTAGAAAAAACAGATGGATTGAAAAAGGAATTTTGCTCTGTGACGGGCGAGTTTATGAAGAAAATAAATCATGGATCTAAGAAACCATTTCAAACCTCATATGAATCTCCATATAAACAATGGAATTCAATGTGTTATTTCGTTTGCAATTACTGGCATTGTTAGAGTGACAGATCATCTACTTGTTATATCCAGCTTTGCCATAGCCTCTCCGACAAAGCTGTGCTGTTGAAATATTTCTAGATGACATAATGGAACTTCAGATGAAATGAATGAATCAGTAAATGCATTGATGAGTGTATTTACAGTATCCATGGGGAGGTACAAAAATTAATCAATTTCAGCCAATTTTAAGGCACATAACTGGGTGCAATTAATCGTCACTGAATCAAATCCAGTTAATTTAAACATTTGAAAACAGTTATGGTTAGTCATGATAGATTAATTCTTTTCTGAATGGTAGCATTTGAAAATAACTTGGATGGTGTTGACCTTCCACATGTCACAGTCATAACACTGTGTGTTTCAGAAAGTTCTTTCTCAGTCCTCAGATGTTGTTGAGATGTCAATACAAATAGACTTTTCTACATAAAAGTCACTGAAAAAGACAGTACTTTTGCACTGATGATTGCAAAAATATTTTTTAGAGATGAGAAGTAATTTCCCAAACTAGAAAAGACTCTGTTCTTAATTGTTAAGACAGAAAATGATTTGCGAAATTTACCTAAGAGAATATATTCCAGTAGTTGATTCACTTTCTCTCAAACACCAGGTTTGGCTTCAGAATATATACAGAATAGCTTTTCCCTTTTGGCGAAACTGGAAGTTGGACAACGTCTTAGCACTTTCATCTGAATGCTGAGATGCTATTACCTGCTATTGACTGGTTCACTGTTCTGAGTGATTGTAGTTCAATCTCCTCTTTAGACCCCTTTTTAGCCTTGATGCACACACTATCCTAATATCATCTAGAATCTTGCATCTGGACGAAATCCAGATACTTTTCATTCAGTCAAGATCAGATAACGTATGAACAGTCAAAATATATTAGAAAATGTCTCAGGACATTAAAATATCAGAATACATTTTTAAATAGGGTCAATTTCTTTGTTATTTTATGGTTATTTTAACCCATCAGGTACTATGCTTTTCATGCCATGCCTATCTAAAACACAATTCGTAAAGGAGAGAGGCATCTCACTTTCCGATTGAAAACAATGACTGGTCTTCGAAGGACTGTAACCAAAGCTGTTGCCATCTTTTTTGTTTGTCCTTTCTGAGGAAAAAGAGTATGCTCTCACAGGGAGAGTAGGGTGCCCTCAGAGGAACTTCCTTAAACCCCAGGGCTTACGTCATATTAATAACAATCCTGACTTTATGACTCTGCTTGAAATCCTTTGTAAGATATCACTGAAAGTAAAGAGACATCGCTCCATTTGACGACATATGTTTTATTCAATAATCCTATCTGAATGTGCATCTATCCAGTGTCAACACTCTTGGGAATGAGGCAGCGTATAAAAGCTGCCGATGCTATTTGCCTATTTCTTCTCCACAGGTAGTTTGTGAGGACTCAGTTTTGGCTGTCTTAACAACTGGACCCACTTTAGTCAGAATAATCTGAGTTCCAAAGCATCCACAATAATTTTTCAAATAATGACTTCCATAGATCATTATACTGGAATGACATGGGGATACTTTTTAGAAATGCAGACTCATGTAAGAGTCCTGAAGGGAGCAGCAATTGATGTCTCATATACTCTAAGGACTCCCTAAGCTCCCTAAGAGAAGGACAAGGTTCTTCTCTTTCCTAAAAGGTATGGACTCTCATAGAGAACACTTGTCTTTCCATTCCCAGGTGTTAAGACAGTTGTCAGAAGCACCTTCTCAGGAGTCAGTGTCTTGTTCATACTTATCTCCATTAGCTATGGGGAGAGGAGATTACTGTTGCTTTCTCTAGATCCTGTTGACCTTTTATGACTTTGCATGGGAAGTTTTGTGTAGTTTGTCTTTGAGAGGCTCATTTCCCCCATCAAAGAACTGGTGGTATATCTGGGCTTTTAAGTTCTTTTAGCTTTATTTGTTTTTCTGTTTCTCATGATGAGGGATCATTTCTGGGGATCAGACTACCTGGATTGAAGGGAAGGTGGAGCTATCATCCCAGATAGAGCCCCTAAGGAATGAGAGAATGGCCTCTTCAAGAGGTATTAACAAAAGTAGTTGTCTCACCCAACTTTTTCTGTCTTTCTCTGTTTCACTCTCTCTTTTCAGAGATTCTAGAGCAGTTGATTTGAGGCCTTTGAAATAAACACAGGGAAGAATTTTACTCTCACTCTGTGAGTCAGTATCATAGTCTATATTACTTAGCCATGCTCTCTCTGTTTGTATCGATTTTATAATAAATATTTTGGATCAGGTATAAAAGTATGATTTTCTTCCTGAATACATTTATGCCAGAGGTCATCAGTATATATAATTGGACTGTGAAAACGAAGGGGTTGGAAATAGTAAGCTAGAATGAGCTGTTTCCAAACTCTATGGGAAATCAACGAGTTAAAGAGCACTATTTATAACTCACTTGAAATTTCCTGAGGGAGAAATATCTCATCTCTCCACATACCTAGTTTGTTAACTTCAAACTGGTTTTAAAGGAAAGCAAACATGAATTACATCTTTCCAGTACCTGGTTCAATTTGATTTGCCACAGAGTCCTAAAATCTTGACAAGGCAAATAGGGAGACTTTTAAATCAAATCTCAAAAGGAAATATTGGAGACTTATATAATTGAAAAGTAATTATACATTTCTCATTGTCTCAAAAAATCTAAAATAAGATCTTACAAGAACATGAATCAGAATCTTGTCTGATCCGAATCAGATAGAAGATTCTGGTAAATGAACATGGAGGGTGAGGTTTTTAAGGACTAGATTGTGGAAGAAAGCGTTATAATTGAAGTACAATAATGGTCTAGGTGATTTATAAACTTAAGCTAATAAAAGACCCAGGGAAGATGCTGAGTTTCTGAATTATTTAAGAATAGTTATGAATGGTGGTTTCTGAGCCTCGTTGATTGTTAATGTAACAGCTTTCAGCTTTCTCTGGATAAACAGGACCATCATAAAATAATTTTAACTCTTTTTCTAGCCTTTCACTGATTCATTTATTCATTACTCAGCAATTTTCTTAGGCCTGTGCAGTTGCATACAAGATTTAACGCTTGTATGTCTTTGTAGTATTATAAGATGATTCTACGGGGAATAAAAAATAACTTATACTCTCTACAGAGCCAGACAATGGGTGCTGGTTCTTAAAGAAGCAAAAAGATTAAGCCTGACAGATTTTGTTTCCTGGAGTAACAGTGTGCTTTTACTGAAATACCCACAAAGGTTGCAGCAAGAAATAATAGTGTAGCAAAAAGAAATAATTTGGGAGCATAAAAAACATGTGGGTTTTGGGTTTTGGAGAAAATATTAAACACTGCACTCTATCAATATCCCTTAGGGGTACAGTTCTCAGCCTTACCAAAAAAAAATTTATAAGATGTCTAGCGATGAAACTTTGCCCTCATCATCCAGTTCCTTTACTTTGCTGTTAAATCAATAATGACCCCAAATGGAAACATTTCTGAATATTCTTTTGGAATAAATTCTCAAATTTCAATAGTTTACTTTTTTCAAAAGTTTGTAGCACTGACTACCTGAGTTCTCTCTCCCAATGTTTCTGGGAATACTGAAAAGAACATTCTTTAAGTGTTTTTATTTTGTGTGTAGAGAAATAAAGATGCAAAACAAAAAAAGCCAACAACAACAAAACAGCAAATCAGTGGCAGAATTTTAATGACAATTGAAGCTTGGGATTTCCTAATTATTCCTTATCGTGCCCATTACAGTCATCTCTCCATATGTGCAGGAGATTGGTTTTGGGACCACCGTAGATCCTGAAACTTGATGATGCACAAGTCCCTTATGTAACAAGGCACACTATTTGCATATCATCTTCCTACACTCTTCTATATACTTTAAATTATCTCTAAATTACTTTTAATACAAAGACAATATAAATGCTACTATGTAAATAGTTGTTTTACTATATTGTTTTTCTATGTGTATTATTTTTATTGTTGTACTCTTATTTTTATCATTTTTCTCAATTTTTAAAAAATCTGCAGTTGGTTGAATTGGTGGATGCAGAACCTGCGCATAGGGAGGGCCAACTATTCTTGGTTTCACATTAGCACTAAGTATATTGGAAACACCTTGTCACAAAATACTCTATTTAATAGATCAATTATAAATTGCTCCCAGTAAAAAGATTTTTACTGGGAGGGAAGGGTTGATAATGAGTATGCCTGTCACCTTAATTTTCACCTTTCCCTGAAGATTCTTTTTTTCCCTCACAATCACTATCACACTTAGGCTTCCCACTGTATCTCTTGCCCAGCTGGGGATAAAGCCTAACACAGCTAGAATAAATTTATTTCCATTTATCTATTAACACAGCTAAAATAAGTTAATATTTTCAAAGAGACATGGCTAGAAAATAAAGAAGTACAAGAGGAAAATTAAAGCACAAATCTTCTTCCTGGTGCATAATTCATCTAATATGCCGGCCCTGTTCCATCCCACATCCTGTTGGAGGCACCCAGTGACCCAGTACTGGGGATGCTGAGAGGACATCAAACCTTAGGAGACAAAGACCACTTCCATGGTCATCTGCTCCTAATTGAAATTATCCATTGGCATATTCTATGGGTTATTTTAATAAAAATGATGATCTTTTGGCATTTTGTTCTGATTGATATCCAGATTTTAAAAAATCAAATAACTCAGAGGACCTATATTTTATTTATTTTAAAGTGCTAAGTCATAAAAATACATGATTGCTGAAAGGTGAGATACACAGAAGAACTACATTTTGTGCTGCAGGACATGCACATTCATAGGTTGAAGCTAATACTACTAATAGTTCTGTTCTTTGACCTACCTGGGAAATTGGGGTAGTCTAAAACGTTACCTATTATTTCTGAATCTAAATGCTAGCTCCGAGAACAATGGAAAGGAGTTATATAGAGGAAGATTTTAACCGATCATCAGTAAATAATTTCTAATCAATAGATCTGTCCACAACATAGCTTAAGGTTCCTCATAACATAAATGAGGTCCCTTAAACGGGAAATGTTTAGGGAGTCAGTAAGTGAGTACCACGTGGGAGTACAGAGGATAAGATTGGTACAAATCTGGCAAGAAGTTGAAGTAGAATCCTATGAAATATACCGACTCTCTTTTTAATTGTAATTTACCAAGTGGCTAGATACTTAATTTTCAAAGAAATGTAGATGCTCAATTTTCGAAGAATTGGAGTTCAGTGACGTATATGTGGCACTGTGTAATTCATCTTTGATAAAACAAGTCATTTTAGGCTATTTCAGTGTCCTGGGATATTTATTGTTGTGAATATAAATTACTGAAGTCATAAATATATGCATGAATTGGTTAATTAAGGCTACTGAATCCAGAATTCCAGGTAACAGTTTACTATAACCAAACAACCAACCACACTATTTTTACTTTTCTTTTGATTAAAGATCATAGTAGATAACTCTTTATGGTTTGTATTGCATAAAATTATAATTGGCATCCACATACAAATTTTGTATTTTGGGCCACCTTCAAAAATAATTAATTGATTTGTATATTTTATAGCATTGCCTGAGTTAGACGAGGTTCAAGGGGGCTTAATTGCCTTGCTCAGAACCTCAGCAGGAAGGAATTATTACTGCCTGATCTAGATTTAGAACGTATGAGGTTTTTTCATTTCTGTCTTTTCACTGTAGTTCTTTCTTTGGAATTAGGTAAATCACAGAAAATCCCTATTATGTTTGTGGTGATTTTTACTCTCTTAGGTTAAACCTCTTTACAGTTGAGTTGATTATATGTCATAATTTTAATGAACTAAATATGTATTTAGGTTTAGGGAAGAGGAACACAATCTATAGTTATAATAATAAAAAGGAATGGAGTAATGTTTATCCAGCACTTGCTAGATAACAGCCTCTAGGCTAAACATTTTGCACACATCATCTAAATGAACCTCTATATTTCAGCTGAGAAAACTGACCCTCAGATACATTTTTTCCATATCATACAGCAGGCAAGTGGCAGAGTTGGTGTTTGAACTTCAGCCTTTTTAACTCTAGAGGCTAACCTAATTTGGAATTTTTCAATTATGATTTTACCTGAACTCTCTCAGTATTTGGTTGTTTTATTTTCCTCTATTAGAACTAAACTTCAGTTTTGTCTCTTGACAGAAAAATATTTTGTTAGTGTAGTAACAGAAACCAAAGACAGCTGCTGGTTATTTAATGAAGATTAGATCTTGGGTCATTGTGATGCAATGGGATAGGATGGAATACATTTGGGTCCACAGTATGGTGAGGGAGCTTTTCTCCCTAAAGGTTATTGGATTCTAGTCTCCGAAGAAGTACTTTCCTACCACTTGGTGGCAGTAGCTCCCAATTAATTAACAACTAAACTATTGATCGTTACCTCTAACTGGGAGTGATTTGTAAAAAGGATTACTTCCTTCAATTAATTAATTTTTCCATGTAATACATGTATTTCCACTGGTTTCTCCCATGCATATTTATTTATTATTTATTATGATTATGATTTTCTGGGGCATTGCTTACAATGCTATCCTGCATCTCCTAAGTTAAAATCCTTGCGTTTTCCTTTATAACAAAGTGTATACATAATGACAATATAAAGGTTTCCTTCATTCAATCTTATAGATTCAGAGATGTTCACTGTGGCTGTCCAAAAAAAAACACAGGGCAATGACAGAATTTAGAAAGAATGAGAGCTTATCAAACCAGAATTAGAAGAGACCTTATAATCATTTAGCATTAACTTATTACTATGCATTTACAATAATCAAGGAACTTTAAGTGTGTTGTCTCTATACACACAACCAGTCCATTTTATAGAACAAAAAACAGGCTCAGAGAAATTTAGGTGATTCTGTCCGCTTAAACGCAGTGTATACAGCTCATAAATGGCAGAAGCAGGACACAAATCCAGTCGTCTGACATAAACATGTCCACCCTCCTCTGTGTCATGCTCCGTCTGATGATGGTAGTACTATGCCTAAGGGAAGATATGTACAGAAAGACTTCAGGAGGGAATATCAAAATTCTAAGAATGCTGAACTCTCCAATGTAAAGACAAGTAAAAGAAATGAGTTCATAGTGATCAAGATACGTTTTGCTTAGCTAAAAGGCAAATGGAAATTTGGAGTGGTCTACTAGAATGAGATAAGGCAGAAAGTTTTTTAGGAGGTAGAGACAATATTTGCCTTAAATAATTATATGAAATTGATAGCAGAAGAGTAGAATAAAAAATTACTATTCCTTAAAATCATGTTTTCTTAGAATATGTTAGGTCACAATAAAATGTTTATATGACTATTTTCAATTTAATAAAATATTGGAATATAACATTTTATGCACATTTTATTCTTAAACTAGAAAATTATTATGAATCAATGTAAACAGTGATTGTCTCTGAGTGGTAGGATTATTGGCAATTTTAAGTCATTTTGCTATTTTGTATTTTTCCAATTTTCTACAGTAAACTTGTAAAAAATAATAGGCTACTAAGTATAATATTTCCAGAAATTTGTCCTGATAACTTTATTTAGGCCATTGGTCTATGGCTTTTACATTTATAGGAGTTAATATACGAACAAGATAAAAATAAACCAAGAGATGCCACCCTTCTTAGAAGTGGAGGAAGACCTACTTATAACACGTGATACGGAGAGAGCCAATCAAAATATCTCCCTCTCTTGGCTTAAGTTCCTACTGTGTGAATGATTCATTCGAATCAAGTCACAGATTCCCCAAAAGCCATCCATTTAGCATGTAACCTATAAAGTGGGTGGGATTTGCATTCACAAAATTAGTATCCAAGTGGGAAAACACCTTCATCTTGCTTTGTGTGCATGTCACAAACCCTTGGTAATAACCCAGAGCAATGCTAAATGTCCTGGAAAGTTCTGTTTTTTTTAAAAATAATTTTTTGTGTGTATATTTAAATGTATAGAACATGATGTTATGGGATACCTATAGATAATAAAATGGTTACCATAGTGAAACAAATGAACATATCCATCATCTCTTTCAATGCAAGGAGAGAACAAGGCCTTTTGTAAGTTAGCCTTGTATTCATTAACAACTTCTCCAGATTTTTCTCATCTATTTTTGTTCTCTCCTTTATTTCCCTCACTCACAATTCGTACCTCCAAATACACGACACTCACAAACAATTTTCCTACATATTGAGGCTAAGCTCAGCCTGCTGCAGTGGAAATTAGAGTGTCAGTGAGTCATGCAATCTTAACTTGCCTGCAATCGTAACTCGTCTGGCATAACTACACTACTCTCATTCCTTGCTTGACAAGTTTTCACAGTTTAGGATCAATCTCTTCCATTAACAAAGGCAGCCTTTTATATCCTAAATGACTTTGATTGTTAGAAAGTTCTTTCTCTCATTAAGCCTGAAGATTTTATACCCAGCATGTCTACCCATTGTCTACACATTAAGACAAGAGCACCATTAACCCTGGAACTTCCCCTGGGAAAAACATGCCCTAGCTTCTCAGCCATTTTCATGATCATTCTCTCCAAAACGTTCTGTTGTCTTTCTCTCTCTTTAAGAGTCAGCAAAACTTCCCATTCCTCTAAAAGAGTAGATTTTAAATGTTCTTGTCACACACACAAAAGATAAGTATGCAAAGTGATGGATATCTTACTTAGTTTGATTTAATTATGCCACAATGTAAGCATATATCAAAACAATCAAAACATCATGTTGTAGCCATAAATATATACAATTATTATTTGGCAGTTAAAAATGAAACTACAATGCAAATGAATAAATTGGAAGACCTTTTTCTGTTAGTCAGAAGAGGATTTTTTTTTAGCAAATTTCCAAGTAGTTGAGGTATTTAATCATTATTATGTCCTTACAGATATTCGTATCTCACAAGAACTCCTTAACACATGTCAGCCTTAAGCTGGTGAAAAGTTGCTCTGGGGTTGTAAATACTTTTAAGCAGTGGTCCTCTGGTGCTCTTTACCGAGACCAGGCCATTTTCTACTCCCAAATAGGACAACAGAGATTAAAATATATGGGGTCTACAATGCTTAGCAGTCTATAAACAAGTACCAATCATTATGCAATTTATTTCCTTTATAGGCAGTTCTATCGTTTTACAGAACTCAATAAAAATAACATAATTCCTTCAGAAATAGAGTGAATCTTGCACAATCTACACCAACAATATACCTTCAGAATATCTGAAAAAGAACAATTGTATATTATATCTTTTAAAATATTGGTTTTAAAGGTTGTAATTCCCCAATGCTATTTCCTTGAAAAGTGTTTTGTTTCCAAAGGTATCTGTAAAGGAGTAACTGTAATATGTGGATCAAGTTAAGAGGAATGGTTAAAAATGTAATGCATTCAAAGTTTCTCCCTCATTGTTGAGGAAAGACTAGAAAGACTCTCTGATTAGAAATAAAGGATGTCATGATTATTTTTATTTTATATATTTCTTGTTAGAGCAGAAATAGGAAGATGCAGAATGGCATGAGTTTTCCACTAAACCATATGAAGAAGAAATGTAAATGTTGGAAGATAAAATAATTCCTCTCCCTTGACAAGATAGATAGCATGATGATTCTGTATCAGCTAACAGAATGCAACTATACAGGGGAGAGAGGTATCTGCAATGGCTTTTCACGTTGAGCTGCTAGTTTCTGAAGCACTAGTGGAACCGTATTTATGCTCCAGGACATTTTTCACTCTGGGAAAAGGTTAATTGACAGGTGCTGTCCGCGAAGGTCTGGAATATAAAACCAGCACTGCTCTTTAGAACCAAGGCTTGAAAGAAACCAATGGAGTATGACACAATGGTTAAGAGTACAGACTTCGGAGTCAGACAGACATGTGCTGTAAATTTGGCTGTGTCACACACAAGTGGGACTTATGGCAGCTAATTAAAGTCTCTGACTCTCAATTTTCCCATTGGCAAA
Source organism: Gorilla gorilla gorilla (assembly GCF_029281585.2). NCBI lineage: Eukaryota > Metazoa > Chordata > Mammalia > Primates > Hominidae > Gorilla > Gorilla gorilla. Next base: position 27,215,804 of record NC_073230.2, read on the forward strand.
ATGGATGTACTCCTGCAAGTATGCTGATACTTATCTAAAAGTGCTGTTAAAAATATTAATGTGATAATGCTTATGATATTTTTGGTATATTTCTAATGTCCAATAAACTATAAATAAATGGAGCTGTTAATAATTATTATTAAAATTTTATAACTTTTGAGCATCTGATGGGTACAGAGCAGTGTCAGAATTCCTAACAGAATTATAAAGAATATTTTATACTTTTATTTTTCTTATCTACAGGATCTTCCCTTGTACCAAAACTGTGTGTATGTTTGCTTCAGAATACTCATGTTTCCTCATCCATGGAGGCAGATTTTCCTACATCACACCAATATATATACTCAGGGATTTGAGTACCATTGTTCTCTGCAACCTCTGGCCCTAATACACTAAGCTACAATTAACAAGATTTCAAGGATTGTAAGTGGACTGTCTTCTGGAAAATAATTGTGTATTAATTTCTATTTACTCCAAAGGAAGTCTTCGAAATGCTACCAATCATATTTGTTTCTGAATGTCATGTTTTAAAGCATAATGTTATATTCAGATTGGGTCGATGCTCCAAGAAACTAAAGAATAACATAAGATGTTGGTCATCATAAAAGCTTATGTCTAGTTTTGGCTCAGCCTACAATCATTTTGCAATTCAATGTGCATGTAGCCAGATGCACAGCAGTTAATGAAAGAGATCTAGACTTACATTGTCAGCTTCAGACTCAAAACATGAATCTCAATCCTGTTTCCACTCACCACTTTTCCTATGTCTATTACTCTTATTACTGTTCTCTCAAAACTCAAAGACACTATTGATTCCCCTGTCCTCCTATGTCATTTTCATCACATTAATTACAGTGTGCCATTACTTTTATATCCACAGTGAAATTTTGCTTTTATTCAAGGCCTCACCAGCCCTTAACTGGATTATTTAAGGGCTTTTGAGCGAGTCCCCCTGCCTTTAGTTTCTCTAATATCACTCACTCTAAGTTCATTTCTAGTATGATTTTTAGCGCCTTATTAGTGCCTTATTTTTTCGTTCAATTTTTTTAAATTTAATTTTATGTATTTCCATCTTTATTTTTTTTTTTTTGAGATGGAGTCTCGCTCTGTCACCCAGGCTGGAGTGCAGTGGCCCGATCTTGGCTTACTGCAACCTCCGCCTCCCAGATTCAAGCGATTCTCCTGCCTCAGCCTCCCGAGTAGCTGGGACTACAGGCGCGCACCACTACGCCTGGCTAATTTTTGTATTTTTAGTAGAGACAGGGTTTCACCATGTTGGTCAAGCTGGTCTCGAACTCCTGACCTTGTGATCCACCCACCTCAGCCTCCCAAAGTGCTGGGATTACAAGCATGAGCCACCCGCCCGGCCTTTTTGTTCAATTTTTAAAATCAATGTCTCCCCAAATTTCTTGGCCTGGCATCAGGGCCCAAATGGGTGGTTCCAAGCCAATTTGACAACTGGTCTACTGTGGATCTTCTACAGCCAAAGTGCACTTAAATTATTCTGTACACTCTCAGTTTATCCCTTTTTGCATATTCTACTTCTCTTCTTGGACAGTTTTATTCTTATTCTTACTATTCTCCAGGGTCCATCTGAAATTCTCTGCTCAGATAAAATCCCATCTTTTTTTCCTAATTCTCAGAGTACCTTTTTTATGGGGCTTACTACGTTTTGACTCATAAATATTTATATGTTTATTATCTCTGTTACTACCCCTTAAGCACTTTAAAGAGGAGTCTATTTTTTATTCTATGTTATAACCACCACCAGCACCCTACTCCCACTCAGAATAAATCAGAGGTACAACTTATCTAAACTCATTTTCTTACCCCTTCCCAAACCTGCCTTCATTTTTGTTTTTCTGATCTCAGCACATGTTCATTCTCTTTAACCCAGGCAGAAAGTCCGACTTAATTGCCAATCTTTTCAACCCATGTTTTTAAAAGCGTGACTCCCATGAAGTCTTGTTGAATCTGCATCTATAATTTTTCACATAATTCCATTGCTCTTGGTGTTCCCTTCATTCTGACTCTTAATTTTAATATTAAAGGCATACACAATCCCCCTGCCTCTAATTCTTCACACTATTCCCTAGGTGATTATTCTTAAAATAAATTGATTCTAGTCACCCTTATCCTCAAAACCTTTTACAACATTTTTTGTACCTGTTCATTTCTAAAGAAGCAGGCTTCAAATCCTATAGTCTAATACTCAGGTTCCTTATAGTTGGACCAAGCCTACCTCTTCAAGCTCCCTTCTTTCTGTTCATTCTGTGCTTAGAAACCAACGTTCTCTTTGCCATTCTCAAGCTCTCAGAGGCCTTGCCTCCACGAGTTTGGAATATCTCTCCTCCTCTCTTTTCAAGCTCTCCCTGCTTCGTTTTTCCAGGTTTGCCACCGAAGGCACATCTTTCATGAAGTCATCTGTGACCCTCTTCACCTTCCTTGTGCATCCACAGGATGTGCATGCACTTTATTGTGTATTGAACTATATTTATGTGGATTGAGTAGGAGGTAGTGTAGCTTAGTGATAAAGAATGACTACTCTGGAGTCATACTGACTGGGTTTGCATCATGGCTCTGCCATTTTCTGGCTGTGTGGCTTTGAGAAAGTTACTTATTTTTCCACAGTTTCCTCTTTACTGAGATGCATAACAGTGTACACCTCATAGAATAGCTGTAAATGTTAAATAAAATTGTAGGTATAAGTCACTTGGAAGAATTCAACTGCTCGCTATCTATTATTGTTTGCAGGTATTTCTTCTAACAACTCTAAAGCCCTTGGATCCAGAGTCCAGTCTATTATTTATCTTCAAATTCTCAGCCAAGTGCTTCATTCAAAGTTAGCCCAATAATTATTTGTCAAATTGATTCACTGGAGAGCTCTAGGGTCCAGTATATATCAAAGCTTTGTATTACCAGAAGTACCGTGATGATATCAGTCCTGTTAAAGAAACCAATATTTAGGGAAGCAGATGAAAAAAATCATCAGAATTTCCAAAAAGAGAATATGATTAAATGTTAATATTATAATGACAACTCTAATCAGTAGAATACAGACGGGAATCTTTTACAAGTAATCTGAAAGCTTGCAATAAATCATGAGCATTGTTTGAAGTGTGTTGTTGCCAGAGTGCAGGTTTTGATGAAATTCTTTTCTGTAGTCATGGGCTAAAAGCTTGTCAACTAACTACTTGTGGCCATGAACTATAAGAAAAAAAAAAAAAAGAAAAAGAAAAAGAAAAAAAAAGTTATGCAATTCAGAGCAGAACCCCTAGGTGGCGACTCTGTCTTCCTTTGTTATTTATTTACCTTAAGCAAGTCAATTAATTCTCTGGGCTTCATCTTCAAAAAGAGGCAGTTGGATCACATGAAATTGTGAATCTCTCCCAGCTCTGACATTTTCTGATCACGAATCTATATAACCCTATTTTTTCCCACTCATTTTTAGCAGGCATTTCTTCGGTGTCTACCATGATGAAAATCACAGCTGATACAGCACATATTATTTATAATGAAATGATTCTCTCCATTCTTTTTATAAGAATAAGGAGACTAATGGTAATATCATGTAACTATGGTCTTAAAGGGACAATTCATGCGAAAGTGCTCAATCTTGGGTTATGGTACATGGCAGATGTTAATAAATGTTTATCTTCCTCCTTCCATGTGAAAAATTTCTTTTTGAACATCAAGATTCAGTGCAATTATTAACTTTATTTGTGATGCTTTCTTTAACCTTTCTACTTGTTCTTAGGCAAAACCTAACAAAATATTGTTTTAATGCATATTTTAACACTGATGTCCTAATCATACTTTTTGGTAATTATTAATTATATATCTGTCATTGCAAAAGGTTTTAAACTCCTCCTGGTCGACTGCTATTAAAATATATATTAAACCTTTATCACTAACATGAGACCTGCACATACAAAAATTTCAGTGAATATTTGGTGATGAATAGATCGATGAGTGAAAGAATTTCAGTTCAGTGGGAGAAGTGGGAAATAGTCTTCCCTTGCCTGGAACACTTTTGGTACTTGCCAGATTATACTATACTTGAAATCCCACTAATAAAAAGTAACAGAGAGACTTTGATTTTACTAGTAAAAAAATAAGATTGAAAGTATTGTGTCATGGGTACAAATAATTTAAGGGTTCATTTTGAGAAATGCTGTACTGTAACACCTGTTTCTGGTGTCACTACAAGGCAAATAAGCCAATTCTGCCTTTCCAGTTTATGAATATGCCAAAAAATAACACAAATTGTCTTAAAGACTTTCCTCATCTATTGTTAATGTCTTAGCAAAACAAAATGTGAGGCCAGGCGTGGTGGCTCATGCCTATATTCCAGCACTTTGGGAGGCTGAGGCAGGCAGATCACTTGCGGCCAGTAGTTTGAGACCAGCCTGGCCCACATGGCAAAATCCTGTCTCCACTAAAAATATAAAAATTAACCAGGCATGCTGGCATATGCCTGTAATCCCAGCTACTCAGGAGGCTGAGGCACAAGAATCGCTTGAACCTGGTGGGAAGAAGTTGCAGTGAGTCAAGATTGTGCCACTGTACTCCAGCCTCCAGCCTGGACAGCAGAGTGAGACTCTATTAAAAAAAAAAAAAAAAAGCATGAAGTTTCCTGACCAACTACTCATTTCTTTTGATCAAAAAAAAAAAAAAATGTATTCAGACAAAAGCTATGCATTAGAAATCTAATGTAAGCCACAAATGCAAACCACATATATCACTATTCTTTTTAGTAGTATATTAAAAGATCAAAAGGGGGATTTCAGCAATGTAGTTTATTTAATCTAATATATAAAAAGTATTGTCATTTTTCCATGTAATCAACGTAAAACGACTTGAGACATTGTACATTCTTTTTTCCATACTCAGTCTTTGAAATCTAGTGTGTTTTTTACCTGTAGCACATCTTTGTTTTTTAAACTTTTATTTTAAAAGTTACGTATGTAGGAGTACATCTGCAGGTTCGTTATATGGGTAAACTTGTGTCATGGTGGTTTCTGGTATAAATTATTTCCTCAACCAAGTATTAAGCCTAGATTCATTAGTTATTTTTCCTGATCCTCTCCCTCCTCCCATCGTCCACCCTCTGAAAGGCCCCAGTGTGTGTTGTTCCCCTCTATGAGTCCATATGTTCTTATCATTTAGCTCTCTTATAAGTGAGCTAATGTCTTATTAGCTCACTTTAAAAGTGAGCTCTTATTAAAAGTTCTTATTAAAAGACATTAGCTCACTTATAAGTGAGAACATGTGGTATTTGGTTTTCTGTTCCTGCGTTAGTTTGCTGAGGATAATGGCCTCCAGCTCCATCCATGTCCTGCAAAAGACCTGATCTTATTCCTTTTTATGTCTGCATAGTATCCCAGGTATATATGAACCGCATTTTCTTTATCCAGTCTATCATTGATGGGCAATTAGGTTAATTCCATGTCTTTGTTATTGTGAATAGTGTAAAGCACATCTTAATTCACACTAGCTACATTTCAAGTGCTCAATAGCCACATGTGGCTATTAGCTACTACATTTTACCATGCAAGTCTAGATGAGGCACAGTTCTAGTAACGGCTACAAGTTAAGAAAAGACAAGTTTCTTCCCAAATATCTTATCACTCAGAAAATACAATGTTTTCCTAAATTAGCTCTAAAGGCAGTTTGGTTTTTACCTGCATAAGTTTTCTGATAACCTATAGTGTAATATCCCCAAAACTTGCATCTTATATTGCAATAGATACTTTTTTTTTTTTTTTTTTGAGATGAAGTCTCACTTTGTCACCCAGGCTGGAGTGCAGTGGCGCAATCTTGGCTCACTGCAACCTCCGCCTCCAAGGTTCAAGCGATTCTCTTATCTCAGCCACCCAAGTAACTGGGACTATAGGTGTGTGTCACCACATCCAGCTATTTTTTATTTTTTTTTGTATTTTTAGTTGAGATGGGGTTTCACCAATTGAGATGGGGTTTCACCATGTTGACCAGGCTAGTCTTGAACTCCTAACCTAGTCACTTGACCAGGCTAGTCTCGAACTCCTAACCTCAATTGATCCACCCGCCTTGGCCTCCCAAGTGCTGGGATTACAAGCATGAGCCATGACGCCCAGTCAGTGCTTTCATCTTAGTGTTTTATAAACCCTCATGTCCCCTCTAAAAGACTATTCTGAAGGTCTGAGGATCTAAGAGGTTTAGTGAGATAGCTTGGCTGGAGCTGAAAAGACATTAGCAAAATCATGAGTTAAAGTTACTCCTTTTTTTTTATTCCAAAGTAACTGATCCTTTGAGAAAATATTTTACTTTAATTATAAGTGATTGGCATATAAAATTAATTAATATTGCTTGTCTTTTATAATGACATTTTAGTTTCTTACTTTCATATTAGAAAACAGCCCACTCCATCACTAGTAAATATGCTGTACTCTATCATGGTTAAAAATAAAAGCATTAAAAAGGTTACCTTTTTAAACATATAGGATGATTAAGAGGCATTTATGTTTTACAATAGTGTTGAATGAAACCATTTTTATATATATACTTTTTTTTTTTACTAAGAACCCCAGGCAAATGGTGTAGTAAATTTATAAATTTTAATTCATATATATTTGAATTAAAAAGAAAATGCTCAGATAGCAAATGTTAATAGCCTAATGACTTTGACATTTCCAGTCCAAAGTTTTGAATGTTCACTGCTTGATAAATGAGCTTTGGACTCTGTTTTTAAAAAAACCTTCTTGAAGGCAATTCACTTACTTATCCATATTGATCAGTAGCTCTTGTTGGTTTGGAAAATATTAGCTTCTAAAAATTAGCTTCCATTTCTCAGTTGGTCTGGAAAAGCACCATGGAAAAGATGCCAAAATTGGTGTAGAAAGCCATTTGTTTGAAACTTCCAAACAGGTAGAAACCTCTGAAATCTGTTAACATACTAATTATATTTCCATTTTGGTTTAGCACTGCTGATAATTTGGGATCATTCCTGTTCAGTTTTCGGTAGTGGCCAGATAACTGCATTTTCCTTTTGGTTGAAAGATTATTTTAAGGATAGTTAATATTTTGAGTCATCTGTAGAAATAATGTTTGAATAAAAAAACAGATGATTTGGACTCTGGTCCTAGTTCTACAGCTAGCCAGCTATGCTGATTCTCTGGACTTAAGTTTACTTATTTGTGAAATGATGAATTTAGAATAAATTATTTCTAAATCTCTAGTTCATTGCATGACTCAATTATAATTCTCAACCAATAGGAAGAGAAGACATTTTAATGATGCTTTCAGTGCACATGTACTCAGAATTCTTTCTCTTCTTTACCCTCAGCTATTGACTGCTAGAGTCTCAGGCTACACAAAAAAGCAGAAGCTGTCCAAGACTCATCTCTGCATTGGCCATTTAATGTGCATCTTCACTCATACTTGACTTAGTCATACTTTAGCCTGTATCTTCACTCATACTTGACTTGCTCTCTCTTTTTTTACAATAGACAAAGATGAGAATTAATAAAAAAACTCCCCCTTTAGCTCTAAATCCAATTACCCTTCACCTACTCAAAGACTTTTTCTCTTTACATATTTATTTTTTCCCTTTGTACCCCATTATTCACATTGGCATGTAAACATGTTCCAAAATCTCCCCTAAAAACAAAAACTTCCTTGACTCCAAAGTCTGTTGCTCTATCGCTACACAGAACGCATCTCCCTTCACCACTAAGCCTCTTGTTTACAATGTCTAGATTCTTAATTCTCATTGTATTTTCAGCACACATTGGCCTGGCCTATATTCCCATTACCTTACTTCAGCTACTCTTGCAAAAGCAAACAATGACAGCCATGTTTCAGCCTTCATTTTACAAGGAAGTCTCCCCTTCGGTGTTTTCTTACACCACTCTTCTGGTCCTCAGCATATCTCTCTGGCCAAACTTCTCAGTACCTTTTTTCTGGTTGCTCATTTCTATCCATTCTCTAAATATTACAGTAACTAAAAGCTTTATTTCGGTGGTGTCAACCAAACATATGACCTTAAAAATATTTTGTATTTACTAATTACTCCCACACTGAAATTTCTAGCACAGCCCTTTCTTCTGAACTCTAGACTTATTTATCTAACAGTCCACAGCATCTCTCTATATTGATCTCACAAGCATCTCTACTTTCACAGGTCACAAACAGATTCTTGATCTCCCATCCTACACCAGACACACACACACATGCACGCACACACACGCAGGCACACACACACATTCACACAGAGTTTTTTTCTAATTATCTACTTCTCAAAAGACTAAACAGAAACTCGATTCTATCATTTGCTTGATTTCAAAATCTGGTAATTATTCTTAATACATCCCCTCTATAATGGCATAAAATTGAACACAAAACACAAGGTCTTATCAAGTAAATATCTGTGCTTCTATTTTTTACCACCTCTGCTTTCATTGCAGTAACCATTGTATCATACATCTTAGTAGCCTCCTAATTACACCTGTGACTTCCTGTGTGACATCAATATATTTTCTAAACTGAAAACCAGAGTGACCTTTATAATCTTGTCCATTTCCTGCTCCAAAGTTTTCCATAGATCCTTTTATAATTGGGGAAAAATCTAAATGTTGTGGCACGTATATAAAGTTCTAATTTTTACCCCTATTAGGCTCACTATCTCACTCAATGCCTTCTACCTCCTCCCCCTCAGGTCATACTTCAGTCACCCTGGACTTCATTCAGTTTCTGAAACACACCAAAGCTTTCCTATCTCAGCGTCTTTACTCACTCTCTTCCTCTGCATGAAACAATGCTCTTCCCTCTATATGTCTGAGTAACGCCTCATCATTCCTGAGAAAATATTGCTTCCTCAGAGATGCTTTCCTGATTTTCCCACTGTTAAGAAAGTTATTTTATATTCTTCATAAGCCTATATATTTTCCTTTTTTTTTTTTTTTTTTGAGATGAAGTCTCACTCTATTGCCCAGGCTGGAGTGCAGTGACATGATCTTGGCTCAATGCAACCTCTGCCTCCTGGGTTCAAGCGATTCTCCTTCCTCAGTCTCCCAAGTAGCCGGGATTACAGACATATGCCACCACGCCCGGCTAATTTTTGTATTTTTAGTAGAGACGAGGTTTCATCATGTCAGCCAGGCTGGTCTCAAACTCCCAACCTCAAACAATCTGCCTGTCTCGGCCTCCCAAAATGCTGGGATTATAGGCGTGAGCCACTGCGCCCGGCCTATTTTCCTGTTTCACATAGCACAATCTTTAATTTTAATTTGTGTATTATTTACTCATTGTCTATATTTCTTTTTTAATTAAGCAGCAGAAGATCAGGGATTATGGTTATTTTATTTACTGCTAGACCCTCAGGACAAAATCACAACATAAAACACAGTAGCCGTGGAATCAATATTTGTTCACTAAATCTAACAAGAAAGAGAAGCGAGGAGAGTAAGCGGGTGGCTCATGAGAGTCATAACAGAAGCTTGTGCTCCCGGAGTCCCGCAGAGCTTTCTTCCACACCACGCTGTCTTTTCCTCTTTTGTCTCATCCCAACCCAGTGTGGACTACAGAGTTAAGGCCCATCAAGTGTTATTGCCATTGACCTCAACGTTGACTTGGCCCCATCTTCATAAGCCTAATCCCTGCAGGTCCCACTCCCTTGGCTCACAATCCAGATCCCTGAGCCTTCCTTGCCTTTATTAGACTTACAGATCTCCTCAGTGGTCTTGGCTTTCAGCTTTCCCCTCTCCCAGTTCTGCAATTTTAGCATAGTGTACATCTTCAAAAGAAGCCACTTTCCATCTTCCTATTTATATTTCTTTCTTTTCTTAGTCGATGGAAAACCCTGCTAATTATGCAATGTTCTTTTTTCCTTAAGCTCAAACTAATTTCTTATTTTTTAAACTATAATGAAGGACTGAAATAATGTAAAGAATATAGTTCCATACACCGTGTTTCTTCCACTACAGAAAATTTCACCATCAGTTTAACTGGAAAAGGCTAATGTACATCTTTTATCAAAAGAGACATAACCTCTCACACATGTAATCAACTTCATAGAAAAATAAAATCCCAAGATGATAAAATGTACAACAGGCGCGTTTATGTGATAAGGTGTTCCTCCATTAACGGCAGCCATCTTGGTGGCTTAGCAGACCAGGTGAGATAAGATGCAACTATAGCAAACAGAAATTAAACCAGAAGCACTCAAGAGAGAGATGGAAAGAATAGTTTCATGGTGTTAAATGAGGATGCACATCAGGTAGCGACAGAAACCTTTTCAGAGACTAAAGTAACTGAAAGAAAGATGAACTTAAGAATAAATTTCGGAAGAAATCACCAGACATAGCATGTAGCTAACAGGCATGCACACACTTCTAAATAAATCCAAGTCCAAAAAAATCTCAGAAATTTCAAACTGGCCCAGGACCCAAATCTTTCAGTGCATAGAACAGATCAGCCTTAATTCTCAGAACGCAATTTCTTCACATCTCCCCCTCAGTGTTCATGTAATGAATCTTTCTTGTTTTTAATGCATTATGCATTGTGTTCTGTTCCAATTCTGTTTTGTGATAGTTTTTTCTTTTTTAAAAAATTATCTCTTGAATATTTTGAGCATGCTAAGTAAATAAGGCTTTTAGGTGTTAGAGCTGTTTCTGCTTCAAAAGTGACAGAAAAATCATAACCAAACTTGTGAATTTTATATAAGGGGAACTTTGAATTTGCAGTATATTTAAATGTCATTTTTCTAAATAAATCGTAGTTATAGTCATTATTCACATAGGCTCTTAAAACAAAAGAAAACCCATCTCATAGATAGTAGTAAAAAAACCGGAAGAGTTTCTCTTTGGAGTTCAAATTTGTGTTATCTTAGTCAAATATAACAAATAAATAAATTTTAAAATTAAATTCATGTAAACCATTATAATAGTGATTACTTCTAGAGGGAAGTAAATAAGCACCAATGTATGGATAATGTTATCAATAATATTCTAGTTACTGCAGTAACTTAAACTTTTTATATACTTGTGCAGACTCTCTGTATTATATAGTTCATAATAACAATTTAATTAGTGTATTTATGTAACTTAAAGTAGTTTTATATTAATGTAGGTTATTCCAATTTACATCATTTTGTTTATATTTTATGTTTAAGATTCTTTCACATCAAATATGACTAAAATGTACTTGGATATAGCTTAGGACAACATTCAGATATAAGGCTCACAACTTGAAACATGTGGAAACTATAATAGGGTTTAAAATGTAGATGATGAATTTAGTGAAGGAGAAAGAAAAAAAAATACTCCCTTGAGTTGTGCCAGCTTTGAGTCTGATTTGTGACCTGCTCTTACGTATTTGAAAATAGCCAGTGACCCTAGGGGATTAAAGAGTGGAAGTTATGTTCTTCCCAAGAATTGCCAACACAACAGATGAATGTTCATCCAACATGCATAGCGGTTTCCGAAAGCTAGCCAGTTATGGAAACAAACATAGCTGCACAGAAGGTCATGGCATTAGGAACTTGCCCCCACGTCAGGGTAATAGCAGCCTAAATGCAGCTTAAATTGTATATCTATGACAATTACCAACTTTTTCTTAGGAATTGATTATCTTTTTACCTTCTCTGTGCCTGGGTGTGCACACACAGACTCCTACACATATTTCTCTCTTTAGGTGATTTTGATTTTTATCCTACTTCTGTTACTGGTTTCACTTTCTGATCTTAAATCACTAAAGCCTAAATCCTTTAGTCTCTCATCCCTTAAGTGAATAAATTTATCTGCTGGGATAAATGGTGTAATGAAAGCAGTTGGATTTCTTGGGCAATGTGGTTTATTATAAACATAAGCTGCTATTGCTGTTATCAACATCATTGATATTATTTTAATTCCTCAGAATAATCCATATGGAAAAATAATTGGCAGGGTACAAATTTAAAAAGAAGGCAACTAAGAATTCCAAAAACCCTGCCAAATATAACAAGAAAATCAAACATATGTCTCTGTTTGGTAGAACAAACAAAAATTATACCTTGGTATTCCAACATTGATCTAAAACAATTATTCCTGGGACTCTGGAACACGCACACCAAATCACAACTATTACTAAGGAACAAAATCAGTTATGTAGAGTAAACAGTTTCTAAGAGAGGGTATGTGACCTAAATGTTAGCAAGCCTAGAGTCCAAGGTCAATTTCATCAATGGTCTTACAGCAAGATCCTCTTCATAAATGTATAAAAATAAATATGTCTATAAACGACAAATAGAAACCACACACAGATTATAGATTTTCCAGAAAAAATGACAAAAATATGCATCCCATTGTTGTGGGTCAGACTTGGTTTTTCACTAATATGTATATTGAATAATATAAATATCACATTTAATTTTTAGAACAACTCCATGAGATAAGTGGTAGTATTTCTATTTTGCAGATGAATTAACTGATTGTTCAGTGAGATAATGTAACTCACTGAAGCCTAAACAATTACAAAGTGCTAGAGGTAGAATACGAACCCAGATCTTAATAGCTTCCAAACCTATTCTCACTTCTTTGTATTATGCCAATATCTCCAATTAAATGCACAAATTTCTATTTTTATATGCCAGCCAGCTGTGAGATTCACTGAAGATAAGAAACTTACAAGTTTAAAAATCTACCATCAACAGGAGTGACACTTGAAAATGTGGTTAGATTTGTGATGGTAAATTTACATTTTCCTCAATTTCAAGAATTTCCTCAAGTCTTTCTTTTGATCCAGGATGTACATCTCAGAACCCAGCTGGCATTCTGCCTTGAAATTGAGCAGCATTGCCTGGGCTTAACTGCCTTGAACTCAGGATTGTCAAGTTCTGCCCTGTAGAGCTCTCCAAGCCTAGTAGGGTATCAAGAGCAGACCAGTCTTGGCATTCTTTCAGGACCTTTTCAAGACTGGTACCGTCTTTTTTAGTTGAGGCAGATCTTCATTTTGCAGTTTTTACATGAACATGTCTCGCCCTAACAAGGCTGATATCCTCAGTGCCCCACAAAGACTCCATTTCATTGCCTTTACCTCTTCTCCATGACTTTACAAATGTTAATAGTTTTGCTTTGCACACTTTTCCTCCTCTGCCCACTGGAAACCTATTCTGTCTCCAAGGCTTAGATGAAGAGAAAGTGATCTCTTGCTTATACCTTTTATTATGAACTCTGTTTAAATTTGTTGTCATGTGCTATACTGACCAGCCGTCATACTATTTAAGGATAGTTTGAGATTCATAATTCAACACTAAGGCTTAAGCTTTAATGGCAGGAACGATTTAGGTCCAATATCTTAGATGCAAAATTCTGGTAACATGGGGGTTGTGCTTGTTGATTGATTGACTGTGCTAGTCTCTTCTGGAAAATAGATAAAAAGAATGATTGGGACTTAGCCTTTAAGACATCCTGCCTGGTCCACGTATTCAAGGGTGGGGAGCAAATAATGACGTCAGGCCTCAGCGAAAGACTTTTTCATGAAAATTTCCAAAGTTCCACACAACACAATAGAAAAAGTACAGACTTTGAAACAATATTGCTCTGACTTAAAGTACTGACTAAGCTGATTAAATAACAGTGGACCCTAGGTAAGTTCCTTTTTCTACTTAAACTTTATAAAATACCACATTTTTCATAAAGTTGTTAAAATTAGAAATAATAATACATATGGAAGCATCTGGACATTAGTTAACTATTAATAAATCATGTCTAGAATTATTTCTATAGGGTAAATAGATCAGGGCACTCTATCTCCCAAGTTGATCTATTTATTTAACCATTAATATTTTCTTTTTGCCCTGACCACATGATTTTATTCAATATTTAACAATAGATTACGAACTAACAGAACTTAGAGTTGCTTCTTGGGAGTTTTACTATTGGTACTAATAAATCATGGGCACCAGTTAGGGTTATAATAGTCATTATTGAAATCTAGGTATTTAATTGAGGTATCTGTGAATAATACATCATGTAATAAACGTGGCTTGTGAAGCTACTATTCAGGCAGTTCAAGTTTCTAAGATATTAAGTATCTTTATTAGATGTGTTAATTTGTACTTTCACTTTTCAACAAGTATTTACATCGTTCTAAATGTTTTTTGAATACTTTGTTTTATGGCATAAATAATGGTCACCATATTCACACTATTCGATTTGCCTAATTTATATAATTATCTTGTTAATCTGATTACCAAATAGCTTTATGATAGTTTCTACCACCCTCTCTCACTCCAAAAGAAAAACAAAAGAAGAGGTGTTTTATGTTTCCTCATTCAGTTTTAGACTAAATATTTACAAAACTTTTCTAATATAGATATTTTGGTACATTTTCATAGTTGCTAATGTAAATATCCTAATTAAATCAAAACCTAACTGGATACGTACTATTCAGGAACAACGAAAACAAAAAGAATGGGTCAAACTAGGGTTGATGAAAGGTGTGGGAGAAATATTGAGAGCCAGAGCATCACTAGTGGACTCTAGGTCGCAGGCAGGCAAAGAGCAGCACAGGCCAGCAGACAGAAAGCAGCAGCTGATGCTCACTGATCTCTTACTCTATGCCAGGCCCAGAACTAGCAGCTTTAGAAACATTGTTTTCTGAGATTCACAAGAACTCCATGAAATAGGTACTAATATTTTCCTCCTTTTAGGAATAATGAGACTGTGATTTGGTGAAGAAATAAAACTTTTCCACTGACACCGTTATATTGAGCGAGATGTATCAATCTAATCTGATTGTCATTTAATTTTAATGAAGTATATATAGATTAGATCTGCAGTTATAAGGACTGCATGGCTTTGTACATTACAGGGGAAAGTAGTCACACAGTTTCTTCTCTCTTTCTCTTTTCTAGAAATATGCTCAATGAGAGTCTAATTATCAAGGCATTGTCCATTTCGCATGTTGAAACATCTATCTGTAGAGTGGCCGCAAGAAAATTTCTCTAGATTACTAAGACAAATTTAAATATTTAGACCAATGCTGGACCTAGTTATTTAGGTAAAGAAGTTCCATTTGCGTGAATAGGATCTCATGTGTGTATGTATATATATATATAAAATATATAGGATCATATATATTATATATGATAAATATAGGATCATATACACACATATATATAACTTTTTTAATGCAGTAGTGAAATGAAATTTGGTTCACTTCACAAGTAAAATGATGGTTCAGACCCAAAAACTGTTGCAGTTTCTCTCACCTTTGGTCACCTTTGGTTTGCATGTGTGTGTATGCAAGTGCGTACACACACACACACATCAAAATCTATTATAGCTTTTATTGAAGCCAAGGAGAGACATTTCAGGGTGGATTAATCTACCAATATGATTAATTGTTGCATGAAAACCAAATGAATATACAAAAATGTTAGATAGTTTGGTTCTATTCAAAGTACACATTGGATAATCTGGCTCATGATTAAGGCAATACAGAGACCCAACTAAGATATATTTTAGGCAAAAATGTCCAAATTAAAAGGTTTGAATTTATTCAGATGTTTCTATCAAGCAAACTGTCAATTAGTAGGTGACTGATGCAAATATTATTAGTTATCTCTTAATGTTTCTAGGACAAAGACTTCAAGACCAGTTATACCCTTGAATAAGAACAAAAATCTCAAAGCAGATTTTGTCATGGACTTTGGATAGAAATTCCAGTATGTGCGATTTACATGTGAACAGAATCTAGACTAAGAAATTCATGAAATAAATAAAAATGTGACAAAACTCACCAAATTTTCTATTATACCACTATCAATTTACACCAGAAATAAACACATATTTACATCTCTTTTGACGCATGGTATGGCCCCCTGAATAATAACTATATTTCCCAGTAGTTTGGCTTGCCTAACTTATCTGATTGTCAATCATCCAACTGCTTATGCCCAGTGGATAATCAGTAGCATTTGCAAATGAGAGTATGAATCATATAAGAGAGAGATTCTTTACCTGGGCTCTACAGACTCTGTTAGTGGACTTTATTATATGCAAAAATTTGATGAAAATTGGTTTATATGCCCAGAACAAAACTATTTTTTCTACATGGAGAAATGTCTGTGAAACTATAATAATATAATGGTGCCTGATTTTGATGAGGGAGTAGGGAAAAGGACTTTAGTTATAACTTTGAACAACATTTTGAATGTATTTATAAATTACTTGTATAATTTCAGTTAATTTTAAAATGGGGCATAAAAATACGTTTGTAATTTTTTGGGGGGGATAGGAGCAGCATTTTCATCTTATGCTAAAGCATATGAATCCCTTATGTTAAGTACTTGATGTGGGAGAAAAAATGATGTATTACCTGGTTAGAGACACACTAGTTTCAAATTGTGTACATTTGCAGTAACTGAGAGGTTTCTTTCACTTTATTTTATTTCTTTTTTATTAAATATATTTAAAAAGCTTAAATATTAAAAATAATACTTTGGAGCAGCTATAATTTATATACAGCATCTCATTTGGATTGCTATAATATAGATCAGAATGCACAGAGGTGAATTTCAACAAAATCCTACAACTGGCTGAGTTGTTGCCATGGTAAACCAAGAGTCTACATAAAAGGTATGTGTGTTGGCTATGCTGTAAATTTCGCTGAAGCAAAATATCAGATTTATTAAGCAGATAAAGATATAATAGATAAATGAAATATGCTCCAGAAAAATAAACAATAAAACCTGTAAACATTAAATGATTTAGATAAGAAAACTTTTAAATATTTAAAAATACTACCTCATGGTTTACATGTGGGAGAACTAGGCTTAGAAAAGTTTGTTTAATAAATTAAGTTTTACAGGATATTATCAGATATGTTAATAGATGGATGGAATTTTAGCATAATATATATAAAATACAACTTAGCATCATATTTTGTTCTGGATACCATCATTTGAATCTTTAGATTTCCAAATCTCAACCTACAGCAATAAAATTCTCAGGGATTTATAAATCTGTGTGCTACTAAACCTAGTCCATTCCCATTATAGATGATGCACTGGAGGCTGAGAAGAGTGACTTTCACACAGCAACTTGGAAACAGAGCTCTGTCCATTTTACTTCCTGTCTATAAATCTGATACATCAGTTATAATTCACATGACTATATCTTTTCCAAGGCATTTTACTCAATAGTTTATTAATTGTTATCTAACAGTTATGCCTCTGATTTTGTGCTTTCATTGTAGATGACCATATCAGCTATAACAAAGAATCAAGAAGAAACAAAAATGCTATAGTGACACCTATAGCTTTCTTTCTCTATGAAATTATAGTTAACTGATTTTTCCTTCTAATTGCCCATATTTAAAAATTTATCACAGGAAGCATCCCTGCCTGATTAATCAGATGAAATAGTGCCTGGAAATAATCTGTGTAAGCATCCTTCTCATACATTTTAAGCCCTTATCTTTATTTTTAAGCCATCTTTCGGGTTTTTGTATTTCCATATTCAGGGCCAAAAAATCAAAATGCAGCAGTTGCTTAAAACCTTAATGCACTTGTCCTAGATAAAAAGCTTATGATTTTAGGGTCTCTCTATATAAAAATAATCCTTTTATAGTGCAGCTTTTACTTCCACTGACTTTTAAATTTAATTCAGCAATCTCATAGTAATGATATTAATGTGTTGAAAGGAGTTTTACAGCACTAATCAAAATATAGTTTGATTGTAGACTACATGTATTGTGACAGGTTAATTATTGTAAAATCTTATTTGGCATTTATAAATAATCCAGATTTTTAATTCGTAATTTAGCAAAGAGATGAATAATTTTCTATCTAGCTTTCTTCTGCATTTCCTTAGTATCACTTTGGGAAGGGGAAGTAAGAATGGGTATTATTATTATTATTCTTCAAAATATGAGAAAGTAATTCTGTCACCTCAAACTGGCACACAGTCTCCTATGGTCTTGCCCCAATCATTTTTTCTATCCTTATATTCCTCTTACACACCTAAGCCCCAGAAAAATAGAACAGCCTACTCTTCCTGGACCACAACCCAACCTGTCCCAGTTTTTTGCCTTCATCTATGCTGACTGAAAGACTCTCTCTTCTCATGCCCTCCACTGCCAGCCTGTGCACTCAGTATTAGCTGCTCATATTTACTCAGTGCTTACTACAGTCCATTCAATTTACTAAGAACATTACAATCAGCCCTTTATATTCCCAAGTCCTGCATCCATGAATACAAACCAACTTCTGATTGAAAATATTTGGGGAAAAAAATACAACAACAATAATAATACAAAGGAAATATAGTATAACAACTATTTACATAGCATTTACATTGTTTTAGGTATTATAAGTAATCTAGAGATGATGTAAGGTATATTGGAAGATGTGCCTAGGTTATTGCAAATACTGCACTATTTTACATAAGGGACATCAGCATCCTCAGATTTTGGTAACCAGAAGCTCCCTGGAACCACTCCCCTATGAATAGGGAGGGCCAACTCTATTTAATTTGTTCCTTTTAATGACCCCATTTTATAGATAAGGAAACTTGGGCTAGTCACCCAGCTAAGTAAGTGGTAGATCTGGGATTTGCAACCAAGTAGTATGGCTTCAGATCTTACACTGTGAAGCATTAGTTAACACTGCAGTACATTGATTCTAAGTCTTGATAAACTCCCAAGATCAAGAATAAAATAATACTTCTTTCATGGATATTTCATTGACCATCCCAATCTTTCTCCCCCTTTTTTGCCTCTGTATCTCTCTGAAGTCACATTCTAATTTCTCATTGCTGGCAAAGTTAGTAATGTACCATTTTGTTTCCTCCACTATGGAGTAGTTTTTTTAAGACAGTGCTCTGATTCATCTTTATAGTATTGGTCGTAAATGGTAAAATGCCTTTCACATGCTAAGCCCTGTACAAATATTGGCTACATAAATTCATCATTGAAGAAACTGAGGTAGTTGAGACTGTACCATAAATGACTTCCAAAAAATAATTTAGAAACTACTTAGCCAGTCTGTCACTCAATAAACACAATGATCGCAACTGGGTATTTGTTTCTTCACAAATTTCACTTTTTAAATGGGTTTATAAAAGTGAGCAACTGTTTGGGCATTCTGGTGTCAAACCCATTCATTCAGTCAGATGTATTGTTTGATTTTACTGAATCAGACAACAGAATTCAAAACTATTGTTCTAGAAACCCAAATGAATTTTGCTCACTCTAAACAACCAGTTAAAAAAGGAAATAATTCTTTCTTATAGTGACTATGTAGATATGTCTGACTTATTTGCTTTTCCATGAGGTGATTCAAAATTTTCATTTTCTATACATACACATCTAGATAAGAGTAAATAGTCTGAGAAAAAGAAAAAATATTTAATCTTTTTTTCTTACATGATACTAAGCTAACATAACCATTGTTTAATTCTCAAAGATAAACTGGATACTTTGATATTATCTAGGGAAAACCTAATTTAATTGACTCAATTTGTTGAATTTCAAGGGGGGGGATTGAGCTGTAGAGTATTTAAGGCTTCTCCCCATTAAGATATCATAAGATCACCTTTTCTCCCTCTTTCCCTAAGTGTTGACATTACACTTCATTTTGACAGTTGTTCAATGAAGTTTTAAAGCGTTATTTCTGTTTATATGATAACAACAAAAACAAGAACAATAACTACAACTCTCCAAATAATTACTGCCACATATAAAATGAACAATTATCAGATTTAAGATATCTTTGTCCTTTCAAACTCAAATTTAATATATACATTGACAAAAATTACATGACAAAGAACAAGATAATTATTTGGAGGCTGATAGTAACTTATTATTGAATTCAAAGTAAGGATTCTTGGATGAATTCAATGTTAGGATTGAACACTATTTTTCTTTTTTGTAGTTCTGCAATTTAAAAACATTTATCTCACCTGAAAAAATATATAAAAACTAATTATCCAAAGCAAAATTTTGCCAGTTTCAAAAAAAGTTACAGCATCTTTCAAAAATGAATTACTTTTGAATAATTTTTCTTGAACTCCATAATAATCATTTTCTTTTAGTGACTTAAAGCTCAAGTGATTAAGCCATGATGGTTAAACAGGCTACAGATTATCAGTGACAGAATACTTTCTATTGAATTATCTTGAAAAGTAGGATCAAGCTAGACATCCAGAAGTATATGACACATATATAGCTTGAAGGAAGGAAAAAACTGGTTTTCACAATTAGATTCACATCAGGAATGGTGCTGAGTTATTTTATTGAATCTTGGTGGAAGAAATGGGTCTCTAAGGCTTTCTTGGAGATTCATCCTAGTAAAAAAGAAGTGTTGAGTCCGACATCTGACCTAGGGATAACTATGACAGTTTCTCTGAGCAGTTAGGTACTCTGTAAGCAGAATTATTCTCCATTTAGAATGTTATTACACGTCTTACCATCTGATGTTTTTCTAACTTACTGTCTAGAACTTACAAAAGCGTTTTCAGAGGTGAAATATCAGAAATGTAGCAAAGGAAAATTAAGAGCAATGTTTTCTGGAATGAAATGCACCCACAAACTTCCTTTCACACTCACACCACAATTCTCTTTTTGTTATTGGTGTTGCCTCTGGTGTACCTTGGGCATTATTGCCCAGGGATAAATGCATAACTATCCCTGCTTGTTCCCTGATACAAAAAAATGATGGAACACTCTTATTTTGATTTTCCTTGTAGAAGGAACAAAAGATTAAGTGAGCCTGCCCTTGACAGGTGTGACACCCCCCTCCCCTCGCCTCCCAAACTGCCCCACTGGGCAAAGCAGCCTTTTGTAGAATCAGCCAGTGGAAACTAACCCCCCACCCCCACCTTTAAACAAAGCCATTTAATTTGGTCTTAAGCCCAAGTAAGAAACAAAACAAAACAAAACAAAACAGAAAACGAATAAAGGACAATATAAAGAAGCATAGCTTGTCAGCATGAACCTACATGCAAGCCAGAGATTTATGATTTTGTTTCCCAGGGAGGGAGTGACTAATGCGCGCACCCTGACCATCACCGTAAAGAGGTAAAGAGAGAGTGAAATGGCTCAACGTACACACACCCCGCTCCATACCGGGGACGAGTCTCCGAGCTGCGGCTTGTGCTCTCGGAGGGCCAGGCTGAAGCTGACCGCCCCCACGGCCACGCTGGACACCCCCAGCCCTATCTCCAGCACGGAGAGCACCAAGAGGCTCCCAATAATCTGACCGCTGGTGCACATCCTTCCTCGGTCATCTTCCTTCCAGATCAGAGAGGGAAATCAACCATCTACCTTTTTTTCTTCCACTATCCTCCTTACCCCTTCCACCCCCTACCAGATCCCAAAACTTTTCTTTCTTCAAGAGCGAGGCATTATCCACTAGGGCTGGATTTCCAGAAACGAAGACCTTCCCTGGCTGGGCCAGAGGCAAAGGAGCTGCTCCACCCCCTGGCACGTTGAGATAGGGATCGTAGAATGATCTTCCTGGGTTTGGTGGTGCGAAGATTGCACACCGGTACCGGGGCTTTTAAGCAGCCGGAAACCTGGAGGAGCCCAGGGAGCTCCGAGCCTTGCTCCCCAGGAGCTGTCCAGAGTTCTGCCGCGTCCCAAATCTCCGCAGGGAAACCCGCGCCCTCCTCAGCCTACTAGACCCTTTCACACGGTCCCTTCTGTTTTATTGCCGAGGAGAGGAGCTTTGCTTCCCGGAGATCCAAAGGGAACCGCTCCGAGTTTCTCTCTCCCTCTCCCGTTCGTCACCTTTCCTTTGTTTTCGTGGCAATGCGAAGTGCTTCTGCAAGTCTCTGGGTCCCCAGGCAGAGCGGGCGGATGATATTCAGCACCACGCTCCTTGCAGTTGCTATGTCGCCAGAAAAAGCGACCTTGTCTGATGGCCTCTTTCCGTCTGGGTTTCTTCTCCCTCGTCGTCGTCCTCTTCCTCCCCCTTTCTCTCGAGCTGATTCTCTTTCATTGCTATGACCTCATTGGGGTTTAGGAGGTTGACGGAGGAGGAAAAAGCCTAATGTATTTGTAGATCCGGGACCAATACTCTTGGCTGGCCTTTGATCCGCCCCGCCCCCGGACCGCAGCAACAGAAATCCAGGCGACCCCTACCTCCGCTTCTCCCCGTGGCTCCTTTCTGGGCTTCTATCCAGCGGAGAGGGGAGGCGATGCCTACGTCAACGCGGGCTCATTCTGAGAAAAACTTTCTTTAGCTTGTACGCGGGGTAGGGGGAGCAGTGAGCAAAGAAAGACGGAAACCCCAGGGGGGTGGAAAAAGCCAGACTCCTAATGTCACTAGGACTCTCAAGCCCCCTCACCAAGGAACTCCCCTGTCTAGGAGAGCTAGATTCAAGCCTGCTTACCAGGAATGTCCACTCCCGGCTATCACAGCCTGTCACCTTCCGTGTCGTAGGGCGAAGAAGCAGTTGATGGGGGCCACACCTCCACGGTGATTTTGTTCCTCTCCAGCCACAGACCCTTGCTTTCCCCTAGGAGCGTGACCACACGTTCTGGGATGCATAGCTAGACCCAGCTGAGCTGGGATTATATATTCTCAACCAAATTCAAGAGATGTGTATGCATTAGAACAGGCATTATTTAAAAAAAAAACACGTCTGGCTTAATGCACAATTATTTTTGACAGTTTACTTTCATCAGAATCTTTAGGGCAGGGGCCAGTCCAGCTTGGCCTGGGATATTTTTGCCTTGTCTTTTGATGCCTATGAGACTCTAGATGTCTAGGGATCGCTGTGTTTAAACCCCATTTTCATTACTCTAGTTTTATGAAAAATCTCAAGGTATTCTATCAAGGAGATCTAGGAAGTGGGATAAAGAGACGGTTTTGGGTGTGGGTCATCTTTCTCAAAAACTGGGTTCTCCAGTTCGAGATGGACAGAAGGAAAATAGAACAAAGGAAGATGAGGTTAGGGTACAATAACACAAGACTAGGGCGTGTTGACTTCTATACACATGCAGATCAGTGCAGTGCAGGCGCCTCTATTAGAGGCTTCTTAAAGCTCCCATGATGAGAACATAAAAGCTCAGTGACCTATAGCATAAGTTCTGTAACATAAATGCCAGTTTCAGTTTTCTTAAATTTGATTAAGGGCTTCTTTTAGAGTTTAAACTCAATTCTACACTGTAATTTTTTTCATATGTTTATATTCTATAATTTAAAAATTTGAGTCCTTTTCTCTTAAAAATAAAACAAATGTAAGGAAGAAGAGTTACAATTTGTTAGGCCTTAAAGAGCTTCAGTTATTGTGATATTTGGAGTACAAATAAACACTGGTACTGAATGATAATTAGTGGATTCATTTCTATACTTTTAAATCCTCAAAGACATGCTAAAGTACCTCATTAGTGTATGGCTTTAATGATGTAAAGTTTATTTAATTTAAATATTATAGAAGTCATCTAAATGATCCAATTTATATGCATAAATAATACAGCATATATGTTGGTGAAGTTTTGCTTTGTGTTTAGTCACTTCTTTAGGAAAAAATGCTTCTCTGTTAGGAAGACAACAAGTTGTAATAAAATGAATTGATTAATGGAGACATATAGGAAGGGAAATAAAGTTTTGTAGAGAACATAGGGATGGTATTAACAATAGTTGAATTTCACAGAGAAAAAGAAACAAACAAAACATATATTTGGGTTAACATTTTATCTCTGAATGTGATGGCTTGGAATATAAGATTGGTTATCATATGCCTGATAAAAACCAATCCTGATTGATTCTGGGTTATTGGTTAGAAATCCAAAACTTTTGAAAATTAAATTGTATATGGAAGAAATTCGACTCATCTTCACATAAGTAACTAACAATAATTCACAATAAAACAAATATTTTTAGAAATAAAAACAATTATTTTCTATAGAGGAAACTGCTGTTTTGTGTTTTAAAACATGAGCATCAGTGTTAAAATTTTCAAAAAAAATTACGTTATCTTTATTGGGACACAAAGGATATTTTTTGTGCCTTTTAAAAATCATGTAATGATCCTCCTAAGATAAATCCAAATACACCTAAAATTTCCTCCTAAATACAGAAATCAAGAAAAAAGAGTTCAAACTGACAAATTATTTATGATTCTTATTATAATTATCCCTCCAAGTTATTTGCTAGACAAATAATTATAGGATAAAAACTGTAAATCAAGAAAAGATCATATGAAGCACACCACTATCCAAATACCAGTAGCTCCACAATTTCTGAATTTGATTTTTCTAACGCCTAGTACACCAAAAGAGCTATTCATGAGATCCATTGATAGATAATTCAATATTTCCACAACTTTGGCAAGAGCAATAGCACAAAAAATCTCAAGTTTGCCATCTGCTGGCTTATGCATGATACAAGTGAATGTGAGTAGCCTCAAAATAATTCTTATTAGATGCCTTAATAAAAGAAAACATCTTTATAGTGGCTAACTTTAAGGACCTAAGCACTTCCAGTAAATATTCAAGAATTCTGAGGTTCTCTCATTCACCCATTTACCCAAATTAGATTATGGAAATTTTAGTATCTGGATGAAGGAAAATCCAGGAATGGGTAGACAGTACACTAATGTCTCCTGTCTTAATATAATAAAGTAAGTTGACAAAATCATCCATGCTGCCACATTAATATAGAGTTATTGAAAAAGCTAAAAATGTGAAATGATTAATTTTAAGATCTGATTTAATGTATCTAAGCTATTATAAGCAAAATTTATATGGTGTTCATGGGCACCGGGCTGAATTGCCAATGCAGTACAAAAAATTAGAAAAAGAAAAATCATAAAATTTTTAGTAGTTCAATCATTTAGCTAGAAGTTCACCTAATATTTAATACTCTTGTCAGTGTAGTTAAAAAATATTGGATCTACCCAGGATTTGATGGAGTAGTTAGTTTTGCTAAAACAGAAAAATAGCCCACATCTGGAGTTTTTATTTTTTATTTAATGGTCAAGAAACAGAGATAATAAAACCTGAATTTATCTTCTGCCTTTTCTTGGCTTTTAGTAATAATGTAGCTCAGAAGTCAGTATCCAATAGTAACTTCAGTGCTTGTGGAAATTAATCAAAGAAAGTGTCATATTGAATACTATATTTAGCACGTTTTCTCATGTATGTTCAAAATAGTTTCTGATTATTAATAACCTGTAAACATGCAAACAAACGGATAGTTGATAGTAAATTCTAATGTTTCATGAAATGTATGGGTATTTCCACTCCTGGCCATTTTAAAGAAAGTTGGACTGGACTTCCTCTCCAACTGCATACAAAATATAATAGTGTTCAGATACTGCACAGCAGGAAGCACAGAACTGTGATCCTTGGTAAGAGAGTAACAAGGTTTGCTGTGCTTGTTTTCTTACTACAGGCCCTTAACATATAATGATCCAGGAAGAAAGGTGCCAGGCAGAGAATGGTGGGCTTACAAAATGTCAGAGAAAAATGGCAGAGTTCTTGGGGGCTGAGTGTTGTGGATTGCATGTTTTTCCCCCCCTTCCCCACACTCAGATGTTGAAACCCTAAACCCCAATGTGATGGTATTAGGAGGTGGGGCCTTTGGGAGGTAATTAGGTTTGATGAGGTCATGAGGGCGGAGCTTCCATGACGGAATTAGTTTTCTTAGAAGAGGAGAAAGAGTTTAGTGTTCACTCTCTACCATGTGAGGATACAATGAGAAGACGGCAGACCAGCAAGTGGGCCCTCACCAGATACCAAATCTGCTGGCACCCTGATCTTGAATTTCTCAGCTTCCAGGACTGTGAAAAGTAGGTTTTTGTTGTTAAGTCATCCAGTCCATGGTATGTTGTTATAGCAGCTCCAACTGACTTAGACATTGAGGTAGCCAAAATTTTCAGGAAGATGAGGGTATTTCACAGAAAGAGAGACCCATAAATCTCCATAAGGATTCCTCGAGCCTGTTGCTAAATTCCAAGCCACAAAATTGTAGGGTGCAATTCCACAGGGCTGTATAAAAGTATTTGAAGTGATAATAATGGTCAATTATTTTCCAAATTTGGTGAAAACTACAAACCCATAGGATATACACAAATTATTTCAGATAGGATAACCTCACCAAAGCATATCACAATTAAAGTGCTGGAAACCAATGATAAGGATTAAAACTTAAAAGCAGCCAAAAGAAAAAGGACACATTAGGTAGACAGGAACGAAGGCAACAATTCTAGACTTCTAATATGAAATTATTCAAGCCGGAGAACAAGTGAATAACATTTTAAAGTAATGAAATATTTTTTAAAACCAAAAAAAACCCAAAAACCTATTAATCTAGAATTATATGCCTAGCAAAAATAACTTAAAAATACAAGGGAAACAGACTTCTTCAGACTAAAAAAAGCTGAGAGAATTTTCTAACATAAGATACACACCATAAAAGTTGTTGAAATTGGCTGGGCGTGGTGCCTCATTCCTATAATCCCAGCACTTTGAGAGGCCGAGGTGAGTGGATCATTTGAGGTCAGGAGTTTGAAACCAGCCTGGCCAACGTGGTGAAACCCCTTCTCTACTAAAAATACAACAATTAGCTGGGCGTATTGGTGGGCGCCTGTAATCCCAGCTACTCGGCAGGCTGAGGCAGGGAGGCGGAGGTTGCAGTTAGCTGAAATCATGTCACTGTACTCCAGCCTGGGTGACACAGAGAGACAACCTCTAAAAAAAAAAAAAAAAAAAAGAAAGTTGTTAAAATAAATATTTTCAAACAATTAAAATATACCAGAAGAAAACTTAGACTTACACAAAAGAATGCTGAATATCATAAAGGTACATATATGGGTAATTGTAAACAATATTTTCAACTTATTTATTTAATAAATAATTGGCTGCAAAAAGAGAATATAATAACATATTTTGGAGTTTATAACACATTTATAATTAATTTATGACAGCAATAGCACAGTCAATAGAAAGAATAAGATAGACGGTTGTAAGGTTCTTACATTATAATATTATTTCAAATTAGTTGTGATAAGTTAAAGATGCAATTATCAGCCCTAAGCTAGAGCAACTACTAAGCAATGATGATAAAAAGAAACACAGAAAATTAGCTAAAAATGGAGATGAATACTAGACATTACTATATTGATTTAAAGAAGGAATGAAAAAAAGAACAAAGAATAGTTGAGACAAATAAAAAACAAATATCAAGATGATACGATCAACCCTGACCATATCAATAGTTACAATGAAACAAGTAGTTTTACCATTCTAATTAGAAGGCAGTGATAGTAAAGGGGGAGCTATACAAGTAACTCCCCAGCTCTGTGGTTTTCAGTCTAGGCCTAGATGCAGGCTGTATAATGCAACCAGCCATGGCAGGGCCATGGCATGGAGTCTTTCTGGCTGGGATAACCAGGAAATTGAATCTGGACAACGGTCAATGCCTCTGAGAATAGGGAACACTTGTAAAGGAAGAAACCACAGAATAGATCTCCAATCTTTGGTAGACCCCTGCACTCCACATGTATGTAACTGGCTCGAAGACATAAACTGAGACCAGAATTCCTACGTAAGAAACAGAATCTGCAGTTCCAGCACAACCAAGAAAATTAGTAGCTAAAACAAAATAAATTATGTTTACTAGAGAAAAATGAGAGAATCAAGAATCTTCACAACTTAACATTTATAATATCCTAGGCATAATAAAACATTGTTCAACGATGAACCAAGAAAACAGACAATATTTTCAAGAGAAAATATTGATTCTGACCACAAAATAAACCACATGTTGGAACTAACAAATAAAGATTTTAAGAGAGTAATTATAACTATCCTTAATGAATTAAAACAGAATATTTTTTCAACCAATTAATATTTCAGCAGAGAAGTGGGAAATGTTAGCAGGTAATAAAAGCAATAAAAATAGCCAAATGGAGATTCTAGAAGTTAAAAATAGGTTTGGATATTAAAAAAAAAAATCAAAGAACAAAATACACTGGAAGGGATTCACACTTAAAAGGACATGGCAAAGAAAAAGTAAGTTTAAAAGAAAGAGTAAGTTAATCTGAAAATACATCAGTAAAAATTAACAACTGTAATAAACAAGACATTTTAAAAATGAATAGAGTTGGGGCGTTACTTGTATAGCTCCCCCTTTGCTATCACTGCCTTCTAATTCCTGCCACTCTAGGGTTTACCATTGAGTAAAGGTCATATTCCTGACCTTTCATCTTTTCATATCTCCTTCAAACTGTATGCTTATCTTAGGGCATGCACAAGATTTAATAGATTTTATTCATTTCATTGGTACACAGAGAATTTGTAGTTATCAGAATTTTGGTTTCAAGGGTCCTCCTCCTGTTCAATCAGTTTTCTTACAACTAAAGTATCTGGCCAGGGACACATCTCAGATATTGCAGAGATTTAGATGATACATATCTTGCTATATCACATCAAAGCTTCTTTCCTATGTTGTTTAGAATTTTAAGATGACACTAACTTAGGACTCACTGAACAAATACTTAATAAACATTTATTGTACAAATATATGGAAAAATAAAAGGAAAAAGGAAATTGATGAAAAAATAAGCAAGAGACATGTTATTTTTAAAATACTTTATCCACTTCAATTTTATAAACTACTTGTATTTAACTACAACACTTCAAATCGGCATGATTCCCCTCCCTGTCTTTTTCACTTATTCATTTAAAGACAAAATGTAAAGGCAAATTATAACCTGAAAAAATTTGAGACATTTATGGCAAAATCTTATTCTTCACACACAAGTAGCTATTTCAAACCCAAAAGAAAACAACCTGATGGAAAATATAATGAACAGGAAATTTTCATACTCAAAGAAAGTATTAAAAATGGCCAGTGAACATGTTAGAAAATGATAAGACTCTGTAGTAAACAAAAAGTGTAATCAGTCACAACTTCTCTTATTGGACCAAAAATATGAATTTTAAAAGAATAATTAGTGTTGTGACAAAGTAAAATGGTTGTTCCCATAAATACTATTGGAAATGTAAATGATAACAACATTTAAAATATATATTTAGCAATCTTCATCAAGAGTATAAAAAATATGTAAACACTTTGACTCAGTAATTTTTTCTCATTTTTATTCTAATACACTTTTTCATTTATGATTCAGAGTTTAAATATAGAAATGTGTATAACAGTGTTATTTAGAAAAATAAAAATCAGCCTAATTTTCCAATTAAAGTCAAATGTTGAGATAAAGAATGGTAAAACTATAAAATACAATAATTTAGTCATTAAAATTTACATTTTAAAATCACATGTTATCTAGCTATAACAATTCAAAAATATTTTTAAAGCCATACATGTTTTATTTATGCATATAAACAAAATAATCTTCATATTATTTAACAGTATGAATATAAAGAACACTGTAAGAAGTTACACACTCATTAGTGCATTAGATGGTGATTATAATTTCCTTTTCTCTTTTATACGTTCTGTACTTTTCAACTTGTGAACAAAAAACATGATTTTTAATTAAAAAATGTCATATAACCGGAACAAAAAATAAAAAGCACAGCAATCTGGAATTGTTTAATGTTGGTGGAAAAATGTCTATGAATCTCAATATCTCATGAGAACTTCATTATATTAAAATGTAATTCAAAATTTAAGTTAATGATAATGCTTGAAAATTAAAGTTTTCTATTTTTATTATTAAAATTTGTATTAGTTTTTTATTTTATTTTTATTTATATATTTATTTATTAACTTCTATTATAGGTTCAGGGGTACACGTGCAGGTTTGTTATACAGGCAAATTGCATATCACGGGAATTTGTTGTATAGATTATTTCATCACCCAGGTAATAAGCATAGTGCCCAATAGCTAGTTTTTTGATCCTTTCCCTCCTTCCACCATCCACCCTCAAGTAGGTGCTGGTGTCTGTTGTTCCCTTCTTTGTTTCCATGTGTACTCAATTTTTGTCTTCCATTTATAAGTGAGAACATACAATATTTGGTTTTGTGTTCCTGTGTTAGTTCACTTAGGATAATGGCTTCTAGCTCCATCTATGTTGATGCAAAGGATATGATCTCATTGTTTTTCATGGCTGTGTAGTGTTCCATGGTGTGTGTGTACCACATTTGCTTTATCCAGTCCACCACTGATAGGCATATATAGGTAGATTCCATGTTTTTAATATTATTAATAGTGTTGTTGATAAAGATATGCATGCAGATGTATTTATGGTAGAACAATTTATATTCCTTTGGGCATATACCCAATAACGGGATTGCTGGATCAAAGAGTATGTCTAAGTTCTTCGAAAAATCTCCAAACTGAATTACACAATGGCTGAACTATTTACATTTCCACCAGAAGTGTATAAACATTCTCTTTTCTCCACAACCTTAGCAGCATCAGTTATTTTTTGACATTTTAGTAATAGCCATTCTGACTGGTATGAGATAGTATCTTATTGTAGTTTTGATATGTATTTCTCTACTGATTTTTATCTTGAGTATTTTTTTATATGCTTGTTGGCTGCTTATGTCTCTTCTTTTGAAAAGTATCTGTTCATATACTCAGCCCAATTTTTAATGTGATTGTTTGTTTTTTTGCTTCTTCATTTGTGTATGTTCCTTATAGATTCTGGATATAAGACCTTTGTCAGATGCATACTTTGCAAATATTTTCTCTCATTCTACAGGTTGTCTGTTTACTCTGTTTATAGTTTCTTTTGTTGTGCAGAAGCTCTTTTGTTAATGAGGTCTCATTTGTCAATTTTTGTTTTTGTTGAAATTGCTTTTGATGTCTTCATCATGAAATTTTTGCTAGGTTCTATGTCCAGAATAGTATTTACAGGGTTTTAATAGTTTGAGGTTTTATATTTAAGTTTATAACCATCTTGCGTTAATTTTACGGTGTAAGAAGGGGGTCTGGTTTCAATCTGCATATGTCTAGCCAGTTATCACATCATCATTTATTAAATGGAAAGTTCTTTCCCCATTGATTGATTTTGTTAACTTTGTCAAACATTAGATAGTTGTAGGTATGTGGCATTATTTCTGGACTCTCTATTCTGTTCCATTCGTTCATGTTCTGTTTCAGTACCAGTATCATGCTGTTTTGGTTACTGAACACTTACAGTTTGAAGTTGGGTAACATGATGCATTTAGCTTTGTTATTTTTGCTTAGGATTGCCTTAGCTTTTGGGCTCATTTTTGGTTCCATATGAATTAATTTTTTTTTCTAATTCTATAAAGAATGTCATTGGTAGTTTAATAGAAACAGCATTGAATCTGTAAATTGCTTTGGGCAATATGGCCATTTTAACAATATTGATTCTATCTATGGACATGCAACATTTTTCTTTATTTGTTTGTGTCATCTCTGATTTCTTTGAGCAGAATTTTGTAGTTCTTGTTTTAAAGATGTTTCACCTCTCTGGTTAGTTGTATTCCTAGTTATTTTATTCTTTTTGTGGCTATTGTGAATGGGATTGCATTCTTGATTTGACTCTCAGCTTGGAAATTCTTGTTGTATAGGAATGCTACTGATTTTTGTGCATTGATTTTGTATCCTGAGGCTTTGGTGAAGTTGTTTATCAGATCAAGGAACTTTTGGGCAGAGACTATGGAGATTTCTAGGTGTAGAATCATATCATCTGCAAAAAGATAGTTTGATATCCTCTCTTCCTAGTTAAATGCCCTTTATTTCTTCCTCTGGCCTGATCGCTCTGGGTAGGACTTCCAGTATGGTGGTGAGAGAGGAAATTTTTGTCTTGCTCTGGTTTTCAAGGGGAATGCTTCCAGCTTTTGCCCACTCAGGATGATGTTGGCCATGGGTATTTCATAGATGGCTCTTATTATTTTGTGGTACATTCCCTGAATGCCTAGTTGTTATGAATTTTTAACACGAAGGGACCTAATTATTAAAAGCCTTTTCTCCTTCTATTGAGATGATCATGTGCTCTTTGTTTTTAGTTCTATTTGATGGATCATGTTTATTGATTTACATATGTTGATCCAACCTTACATCCAAGGGATAAAGTCTGCTTGATCAAGGTGAACTTATTATTTAATGTGCTTTTGGATTTGGTTTGCTAGTATATTGTTGAGGATTTTTGTATTGGTGTTCATCAAGGATATTGGCCCTGAAATTTTCTTTTGTTGTTGTGTTTCTGCCAGATTTTGATATCAGAATGATTTAGGCCTCATAGGATGAGTTAAGGAGGAGTCCCTTCTCCTTGATTTTTTGTTATAGTTTCAGTAGTTTCCAGTTCTTTATGCATTTTGTAAAATTCAGCTGTCATTCCATCTGGTTCAGTGCTTTTTCTGGTTGGTAGGCTTTTTGTTGCTGATTCAGTTTCATTATTGGTCTGCTCAGGGATTCAAATTCTTCACGACTCAATCTTAGGAGGTTGCATGTTTCCAGGAATTTATCAATTTCTTCTAGGTTTTATAGCTTGTGTGCATATACATGTTCATAGTAGTCTCTGATTTTTTAAAATATTTCTGTAGCATCAGTGGTAACATCCCTTTGTTATTTCTAATTGTGTTTATTTGGATCTTCCCTCTTTTTCTATTAGTCCAACTCACAGTCTATCTATCTTACTTGTTCTTTCAAAGAACAAACTCCTAGCTTCATTGATCTTTTGACTCTGAATTTTCTTCAGTTCAAAGATTGAAGGAATATCATCCTACACAGATGAGAAAGAACCAGCAAAAGAACCCTGGCAACTGAAAGAGCCAGAGTGCCTTCTTACCTCCAAACAACTACCCTAGTTCCCCAGCAGTGGTTCCTAACTAGGCTACAATGGCTGAAATGATATAGTATTAATAACATGGATAGGAAGGGAGATCTTCAAGATTCAGGAGAAAGTATAAACCCAATCCAAACATTCTAAGAAATAAAATAATACAGGAGGTGAAAGATGAAATGGCCATTTTAAGAAAGAGCCAAACTGATCTGATAAAGCTGGAAAACTCACTTTATGAATTTCAGATACAATTGTTAAGTATTAACAGGAGAACTAACCAAGCTGAGGAAAGAATCCCAGAGCTCAAACACCAGTTCTCTGAAATAACTCAGTCAGAAAACAAAAAAGACTAAATAAGAATGAACAAAACCTCTGAAAAATACGGGATTATGTACAGAGACCAAATCTACAACACATTGGCATCCCTGAAAGAGAAAGAGAGAAAGCAAGCCACTTGGAAAACATATTTCAGGATATTGTACATGAAAATTTCCCTAGTCTTAACAGAGAGGCTAACATTCAAATTCAGGGAATACAGAGAACCTCTCTGAGATACTATACAAGACAATCATCCCCAAGACACATAGCCATCAGATTCTCCAAGTTTAAAATGAAAGAAAAACGTTAAAGGCAGCTAGAGAGGAGGGACAGGTTACCTACAAAGGGAACCCCATCAGGCTGACAGTAGATCTTTCAGCAGAAACCCTACAAACCAGAAGAGATTGTAGGCCTATGCTGGGCATTCTTAAAAAAAATAAATCCCAACCAAGAATTTCATGTCCAAACTAAGCTTCATAATTGAAGGAGAAATAAGGTTCCTTTCAGAAAAGCAAGTGCTAAGGGAATTCTTTACCACTAGGAAAGGAAAGACTGTTACCGGCCACTACAAAAAAAACACAAAAACACACTTAAGTACATAGACCCTTGACACTATACAGCAATCACACAAACAAGTCTGCATAATAACCAGCTAACAACATGATGACAAGGTCGAATCTGCATACATCAATATTAACCTTAAATGAAATGCCCCAATTAAAAGGCACAGAGTGGCAAGTTGAAAAAAGAAGAACGACCCAACTGTTTGCTGTCTTCAAGAGACTCATCTCACACGCAATTACACTCATAAGCTCAAAGTGAAAGATAGAGAAAAATCTACCACGCAAATAAAAAAATAGAAAATTCAGGCCAGGCGCAGTGGCTCACGCCTGTAATCCCAGCACTTTGGGAGGCTGAGGCAGGTGGATCACCTGAGGTTAGGAGTTTGAGGCCAGCCTCAACGTGGAGAAACACCATCTCTACTAAAAATACAAAATTAGCTGGGCATGGTGGTGCATGCCTGTAATCCCAGCTACTCAGGAGGCTGAGGCAGGAGAATTGCTTGAACCTGGGAGGCGGAGGTTGTGGTGAGCCAAGCTTGTGCCATTGCACTCCAGCCTGGGCAGCAAGAGTGAAACTCTGTCTCAAACAAACAAACAAACAAACAAACAAAAATTCAGGGGTTGCTACTCTAATTTTGAACAAAATAGACTTTAAACGAGCAATGGTCAAAAAAGACAAAAGAAAGGCATTACGTAATGGCAAATGGTTCAATTCTACAAGAAAACCTAACTATCCTAAATATAATACACCCAATATAGGAGAACCCAGATTCATTCAAGTTCTTAGAAACCTATGAAGAGACTTAGATAACCATGAAATTGTAGCGGGAGACCTCAACATCCTAATGACTATATTACAGATTTCATTGAGGCAGAAAACTGACAAAGATATTCGGGACCTGAACTTGACACTTGATTAAATGGACCTAATAGACATCTACAGAACACTCTACTCAAAATTTTGAATACATATTCCTCTCAACTTCACATGACACATACGCTAAGATCTACCACATAAAATATAAAACCACCCTCAGCAAATTAAACAACACTAAAATCATACCAACCACACTCGCAGACCACAGTCCAACAGAAATAGAAATCAATACTAAGAAAATTGCTCAAAACGATATAATTACATCAAAATTAAACAACCTGCTTCTGAATGATTTTTGAGTAAGCAATGAAACTGAGACAGAAGTTAAGAAATTGTTTGAAACTAATGAGAACAGGATACAACATACTAGAATCTTTGGGACACAGCTAAAGCAGTGTTAACAGGAAACTTTTCAGTGCTAAATGCCCACATCAAAAAGTTAGAAGATCGCAAATTAACAACCTAATGTTGCAACTAAAGGAACTAGAGAAAAAAGAGCAAACCAACCCCAAAGCTACCAGAAGACATGAAATAAAAATCAGAGCTGAGTGGAAATTAAGGTTATATTGTGTTTAATTTGCCTAGTTTAAGAAGCCAGGGAAATAAATGAAAAGTTTTAAAAATTTTCTTTATTAGAAATCTTTAAGCTTTAAAAAAATATGTATTCTTTTGCCATTAAGGAAGGATAAAGAATATGGACAATCCAATAATGTTTAAAGCTCATTCCTCCACTGACAGGCTGTAACTGTATTAGATCATATGCCATAGGGTTAAATACTCATAAAGTTTCTGCAGATTTCAATGAAAGCTTTTTATGCTCAGCCAATACTATGTTCTCTTAGCACATATGCCAACTACTGAGAGTAAATAAGAAACACAGAAGTACTATTGACGTTTTTTTCAGGTAATTGATACATGATACAAATAATTATTTTATTTAACTTTCTACATATTCAATTAGCAAAATCCCAAAAAATAAAACTTTTGCATTTCCCTGATAACTTAGGAATGGTTCTTAGTCTAGATCTTTGTACGTAGCCAATGGTGCTTAAAAGCTGTAGTTTTATTGATGGACTTGACAGTTTTATTGTCTACAATTGTAGAAAATTTAAATAAGCAGGTCAGGTTTATTTGGAGAAGCCTAGGTTAGGAGATAGATACTATATAATGCAAAAACAAGTTTGATTAAAATATTTTTTCTTTTGAGTTATTCTAATTAGTAAATGCACACCTACACATCAGATCTTAATGGGGTGATATAGTGGGCTCAGACCCTAAAAACGTATTCTGAGAAGTGCAGGATAAGACCGATTCATGAAATAATATTGAATATAAGCAAGATGTAGTATTTATGGAGTGCTTACTATGTAGCAGATACTGTTCTAGCAATGGAGGATAACACATAAGATAGAAAATGTTTCCTAGGCAGTTTTCATTCAGTGGGTGATTCATGCAACAAAAAAGTAAAGAAATAATTTATGATATAATTTCAGATGGCAAAGTAAATTAAACCAAAATATGAGAATGAAGAAGTGATGGATGATTATTTTAGATAGAACATCAAACAGGTGACACATGATCAGAGATAATTCAATGAAGTGAGTGTGTGAACCATAGGAAGAATTGAGGAAAAAAGATGGCAGGCAAAGGACCGAAAGGAGTATTGAGTATTTCTAAAATGGGTGAAACTTTATGAGTTTGGGGGAAAGTAGTTGAAAATGAGATTGAATTAATAGGCAGAGATTAGATTATTTAAGGCCATTTGACCATGATAATGTTTTAGTTAATTCTAAGTAGGTAGATTAGAGGGTTTTGAGAAGAGGAGTAGTAGTATCTGATTTATATTTTAATTAAATCAGTCTGCTAATCTGCTGGCTGTAGATATAACTGTAGCAAGATGGAGTGGGTTTAGATGCAATAGGAGTCTACTACAATTATAAGGCAAGTCTTGGACTACAAATGCAATATTGGAAGTGGTGAGAAGTGCATTTTGACAATATCATTCAACGAAGAATCTGAATTTTAAAAAAATATGTAGTATTCAACGGCATTCTTATTATATAGTGTTGGATTGAAAACACTGAAACCATGTCAAAGAACTGAACAAGAGATAATTAGGAAGAGTGGCTCTTGTAATAGCCTAAGGCAAAGATTTGTACTAATGTGTAATTGCTTTGCAGCATAGTCAATGTGTTACACATGTGCCAGCAAATATTTGCCTTCTCAGTCTTTACAGTGGTTTGTAGGGTGGAGTGTAGTGTGAATGAAGACCCTCTTTCATCACCTTATCACCTTTCCCATACCTACTGATGGATACTTCCCACTGTGGGTTGCAATCTACAGTCGCCACAGGCAGCAGAGTATTCAGCATTACCCAGTATTTACTGCTATCCTCTGTGGTACTGAGCATTGCCAAGAAGGTGCTCTGTCTTTTGGGAATCTATTTAAGTAACCAGCTACAAACATACTTCATGGAGAAAAGTGGGCTGTGAAAGAATGCTAAGGGGACTAAGAATCACTGAAGCACCATAAGGTGATAGAGTCAAATGTACAAAAGGAGGAGGTGGCCAGGTAAAATTATCTGGAGGGTGTATCTTAGGGGTAGTGCTGAACCTCTGTCTTCCCATTTACTGGAAAATTATTATGTGACCTTTGTGCCCTTTTAGTGTTATGCAAGCCAGTTGCAAGCAGTTTTCCAACTAGAGATCATTATTGGGAAACATTTGATACCAAAAAATCAGCTTGAATTTGAAGAGCATTCACATTATCATAAGAAATTTAAGAATACTTGTGATTTTTGTACATTGATTTTGTATCCTGAGACTTTGCTGAAGTTGCTTATTAGCTTAAGGAGATTTTGGGCTGAGACAATGGGGTTTTCTAGATATACAAACATGTCATCTGCAAACAGGGACAATTTGACTTCCTCTTTTCCTAATCGAATACCCTTTATTTCCTTCTCCTGCCTAATTGCCCTGGCCAGAACTTCCAACATTATGTTGAATAGGAGTGGTGACAGAAGGCATCCCTGTCTTGTGCCAGTTTTCAAAGGGAATGCTTCCAGTTTTTGCCTATTCAGTATGATATTGGCTGTGGCTTTGTCATAGATAGCTCTTATTATTTTGAGATACATCCCATCAATACCTAATTTATTGAGAGTTTTTAGCATGAAGCGTTGTTGAATTTTGTCAAAGGCCTTGTCTGCATCTATTGAGATAATCATGTGGTTTTTGTCTTTGGTTCTGTTTATGTGCTTGATTACATTGATTGATTTGCATATATTGAACCAGCCTTGCATCCCAGGGATGAAGCCCACTTGATCATGGTGGATAAGCTTTTTGATGTGCTGCTGGATTCGGTTTGCCAGTATTTTATTGAGGATTTTTGCATCAATGTTCATCAAGGATATTGGTCTAAAATTCTCTTTTTTTGGTTGTGTCTCTGCCCGGCTTTGGTATCAGGATGATGCTGGCCTCATAAAATGAGTTAGGGAGGATTCCCTCTTTTTCTATTGATTGGAATAGTTTCAGAAGGAATGGTACCAGTTCCTCCTTGTACCTCTGGTAGAATTCGGCTGTGAATCCATCTGGTCCTGTACTTTTTTTGGTTGGTAAGCTATTGATTATTGCCACAATTTCAGAGCCTGTTATTGGTCTATTCAGAGAGTCAACTTCTTCCTGGTTTAGTCTTGGGAGGGTGTATGTGTCGAGGAATTTATCCATTTCTTCTAGATTTTCTAGTTTATTTGCCTAGAGGTGTTTGTAGTATTCTCTGATAGTAGTTTGTATTTCTGTGGAATCGGTGGTGATATTCCCTTTATCATTTTTTATTGCGTTTATTTGATTCTTCTCTCTTTTCTTCTTTATTAGTCTTGCTAGCGGTCTATCAATTTTGTTGATCCTTTCAAAAAACCAGCTCCTGGATTCATTAATTTTTTGAAGGTTTTTTTTGTGTCTCTATTTCCTTCAGTTCTGCTCTGATTTTAGTTATTTCTTGCTTTCTGCTAGCTTTTGAATGTGTTTGCTCTTGCTTTTCTAGTTCTTTTAATTGTGATGTTAGGGTGTCAATTTTGGATCTTTCCTGCTTTCTCTTGTGGGCATTTAGTGCTATAAATTTCCCTCTACACACTGCTTTGAATGTGTCCCAGAGATTCTGGTATGTTAGTGTTCTTATACACCAATAACAGACAAACAGAGAACCAAATCATGAGTGAACTCCCATTCACAATTGCTTCAAAGAGAATAAAATACCTAGGAATCCAACTTACAAGGGACGTGAATGACCTCTTCAAGTAGAACTACAAACCACTGCTCAAGGAAATAAAAGAGGATACCAACAAATGGAAGAACATTCCATACTCATGGGTAGGAAGAATCAATATCATGAAAATGGCCATACTGCCCAAGGTAATTTATAGATTCAATGCCATCCCCATCAAGCTACCAATGACTTTCTTCACAGAATTGGAAAAAACTACTTT
The DNA here is from genome assembly GCF_029281585.2 of Gorilla gorilla gorilla. Classification (NCBI taxonomy): domain Eukaryota; kingdom Metazoa; phylum Chordata; class Mammalia; order Primates; family Hominidae; genus Gorilla; species Gorilla gorilla. The sequence continues at coordinate 27,254,742 of NC_073230.2, forward strand.
AAAGTTCATACGGAACCAAAAAAGAGCCCTCATCGCCAAGTCAATCCTAAGCCAAAAGAACAAAGCTGGAGGCATCATGCTACCTGACTTCAAACTATACTACAAGGCTACAGTAGCCAAAACAGCATGGTACTGGTACCAAAACAGAGATATAGATCAATGGAACAGAACAGAGCCCTCAGAAATAATGCCACATGTCTACAACTATCTGATCTTTGACAAGCCTGAGAAAAACAAGCAATGGGGAAAGGATTCCCTATTTAATAAATGGTGCTGGGAAAAATGGCTAGCCATATGTAGAAAGCTGAAACTGGATCCCTTTCTTACACCTTATACAGAAATCAACTCAAAATGGATTAAATACCTAAACATTAGACCTAAAACCATAAAAACCCCAGAAGAAAACCTAGGCATTACCATTCAGGACATAGGCATGGGCAAGGACTTCATGTCTAAAACACCAAAAGCAATGGCAACAAAAGCCAAAATTGACAAATGGGATCTAATTAAACTAAAGAGCTTCTGCACAGCAAAAGAAACTACCATCAGAGTGAACAGGCAACCTACAAAATGGGAGAAAATTTTCGCAACCTACTCATCTGACAAAGGGCTAATATCCAGAATCTACAATGAACTCAAACAAATTTACAAGGAAAAAACAAACAACCCCATCAAAAAGTGGGCGAAGGACATGAACAGACACTTCACAAAAGAAGATATTTATGCAGCCAGAAAACACGTGAAAAAATGCTCACCATCACTGGCCATCAGACAAATGCAAATCAAAACCACAATGAGATACCATCTCACACCAGTTAGAATGGCAATCATTAAAAAGTCAGGAAACAACAGGTGCTGGAGAGGATGTGGAGAAATAGGAACACTTTTACACTGTTGGTGGGACTGTAAACTAGTTCAACCATTGTGGAAGTCAGTGTGGCGATTCCTCAGGGATCTAGAACTAGAAATACCATTTGACCCAGCCATCCCATTACTGCGTATATACCCAAAGGACTATAAATCATGCTGCTATAAAGACACATGCACACGTATGTTTATTGTGGCACTATTCACAATAGCAAAGACTTGGAACCAACCCAAATGTCCAACAATGATAGACTGGATTAAGAAAATGTGGCACATATACACCATGGAGTGCTATGCAGCCATAAAAAAGGATGAGTTCATGTCCTTTGTAGGGACATGGATGAAATTGGAAATCATCACTCTCAGTAAACTATCCCAAGAACAAAAAAGCAAACACCGCATATTCTGACTCATAGATGGGAACTGAACAATGAGAACACATGGACACAGGAAGGGGAACATCACACTCTGGGGACTGTTGTGGGGTGGGGGGAGGGGGGAGGGATAGCTTTAGGAGATATACCTGATGCTAAATGACGAGTTAATGGGTGCAGCACACCAGCATGGCACATATATACATATGTAACTAACCTGCACATTGTGCACATGTACCCTAAAACTTAAAGCATAATAATAATTTAAAAAATTCACTTTGGAAAATCAGCCCAAAGTATTGTTAACTTCCATTCCTTCACTGTTCACTACACATATTCAGACATAGGCTTCAAATTTTTCCTTAAAGAATACCAGCAGGTGATTGATAACTGGAAAAAATAACCATATCTATAAGAATAAATCAAACTTATCGCCATCCTGCATGTGCAGTCTGCCACAGTTATTTGAGCAATGTCATGTAACAATATAATCTATATATTGAGCCCCCAGAATTAAATTAACATCAGTGAAATCATAGTTAATTGCTTAAAATCTACACTCTTGTCGATATAATTATATTTTACTAACATGAAAAGTATTTATTGCATTGAATAAAATTTGTAAATTAAAAAAAGAAATTTAAAAATTACATTTGTAAGAACAGTGATGTCAGCAAGATGGTGGAATAAGAGGTTCCCATCTCACATATGTCCTTTTAAAGTATGATCTGATAGCCATCCAAAGATAAAAGTGCCTTTGTGGAAGATTTGGGATCCAGTTATCAGGCTGCAAAATCTAGGAGGTTGTAAAGGCAAAACCTGAGGAAAGCTTCTTTTTTTTTTTTCTTTTTGGTCACAGGGAACAAAGTAGTTTATTCTATAATGATACAAAAGTCAATTCAATAGGAAGGTATAACATTGTAAATATATTTGCACCCAATATATAAACACCTAAACATCTAAAGCAAACTGAAGAGAGAAATAGATAGTAATACAACAATGATAGGGGACTTTAGTAACTCACTTTCTATGATTAACAGATAATCCAGACACAAAATCAGCAAGAAAATAGCAGGCCTGAACAACACTATACACCAAATGGACCTAACAGACATATACGGAACTTTCCACCCAATAACAAAGAATACACAGTTTTCTCAAGTGCACATGGGACATTATCCAGGATAGGTCACATGCTAATTCCAAAAAAGTCTTAACCGACTGAAGCGTCTACATTGTCTGGGATAAATACCCGGGTTTCATCGTCTCGCACCAGGAAAATTTAGGACATAGACACAAAAGGAGTTTAGGAGTGGAAGTTTAATAGGCAAGGGAAAGAAAAAGAAAGAAAAACAGCCCTCTCTCTAGTGAGAGAGAGGAGACTTACGAGAGGAAAAGACCGGCCAGAGGTGAATGTGCCAGATTTTAGAGTCAGACTTGAGGAGGTGATGTCTGATTTACAGAGGGCTCACAGATTGGTTCTTTACATAGCACATAGGAAAGGCTGGCCACGTCACCCTAATTTTATTATGCAAATGAACTTTCCCCTTGGCTGGCACCATCTTGTCTGCTCCTTAGTGCACATGGGACTGATAAAGAGAAGGGAAGTTGGAGTCGCCATCTTGAACGTGATTGGTACAACTGCCAGCATCTATGCCTGCAGCACGATTTTACAGGCTGCTCTTTGTTAGAAAGGAAAATAATTTGGGACTGCTTTTTACTAAAAGGAAAACCTTACCAAAGACTTCTTACCCTCACTATCTGCCTAAGTAATTTCTTCTTAACTTCTGTATCACAATGACAGTATGTATTCAAATATTTTTTTCTGACCAAAATGGAATGAAATTAGCAATCAGTTACAGTAAGAAAGTGGGAAAAATCACAAATACATGGACTCAAAACAACACACTCTTGAAGAACGATTGGGTCAATGGAAAATCAAAAGAGAAATTAAAAAATACCTTGAGACCAACAAAAATGAAAACACACCATACCAAAACCTATGAGATGCAGTAAAAGTACTACTAAAATGGAAGCTTAGAGCAATAAATATCCACATTAAAAAAGAAGAAAGATCTCTAATAACCTAACCTCACCCCTCAAAGAACTAGAAAAAAAGAAGAAACTGATCCAAAAGTAGCAGAAGAGAGGAAATAATAGACTTTATTCTTTAGCAGTAATAAATCATAGACTTCAGCAGTAATAAATCATAGAGACTAGAAAAACATTAGAAAACGTCAATAAAACTAAGAGTTAGTTTTGGAAACAAATAAACAAAATCAACTAGACTAGTTATCTTGACAAAGGAAAAGGCAGAGAAAACTCAAAATGAAATCAGAAATGAGAGGCGATATTATAATGGCTATCTCAGAACTAAAAAGGACCACAAGGGGCTATTATACTCAATTATATGCCAACAAATTGGAAATCAAGAAGGAGTAGACAAATGCTTATAAACATATTACTTATGAAAGTGGAATCAAGGATAACTAAAAAGCCTGAATTGCACAACAATTAAAAAGGAGATTGAATCAGTAATCAAGAATCTCCCAACAAAGAAAAGCCTGGGACCAGATAGCTATACGGGTGAATTCTACCAAACAGTCAAAGAATTTATACCAATACTTCCTAAACTCTTGAAAAAGTAGAAGAGAATGCTTCCAAACTAATTTCCTTAGTTTTGATACTATTACCCTGATATCAAAAGCAGATAAATATACTGCAAGAAAAAACTGCAAGCCAATATCCTTGATGAACATAGATGCAAAAATGCTAAATCAAGTACTAGCAAACCAAATTTTACAGCACATTTAAAGATTTATAAACCATGACCAGTTGGATTTATCTCTGGGATGCAAGAATGGTTCAATATACACAAATCAATCAATGTGAAAACATTTGTTAAAAGAAAATTGAGGCACAGTAAACATTTTAAAGAGTTTATTTGAGCAAACGATGATTTCTGAATCAGAAAAAAAACTGAAGGAAGTCAGGCTTTTATGGGATGAATGCAGAAGTAAAACAAAGATGATATTTGATTGGTTACAGTTATAAAGTTTCCCTATTTTGTCTTTCCCGCTAGAAAGTACCTAGTTATATAACTGTAAATTTAGTTGGCTGCTTCTGATCGGCTGAGCTAGAAAAGTTTTCTTTTTCTCCAATACAAACATTTATGAAAAGTGGTTGTTATGGTTAATATTGTCAACTTTATTGGACTGAAGGATGCAAAGTATTGTTCCTGGATGTATCTGTGAGGGTGTTGCCAAAGGAGATTAACATTTGAATTAGGGGACTGGGAGAGGCAGACCCACCCTCAATGTGGGTGGGCACCATCTAATCAGCTGCCAGGATAGCTAGAATAAACCAGGCATAAGAAGGTGGAAAGAGGAGACTTGCTGAGTCTTCTGGCCTCCCTCTTTCTCCCGTGCTAGATGCTTCCTGCCCTCAGACTTCGAACTCCAAGTTCTTTAGCTTTTGAACTCTTGGTCTTACATCAGTGGTTTTCCAGAGGCTCTCTGGCCTTCAGCCACAGACTGAAGGCTGCATCGTCCACGTCCCTGCTTTTGAGATTTTGGGACTTGGATTGACTTGCTTGCTCCTCAGCTTGCAGATGGCCTTTTGTGGGACTTCACTTTGTGATCCTGTGAGTCAGTACTCCTTAATACACTCTCCTTCATAGATACATTTACCCTTTTAGTTCTGTCCTTCTGGGGAACCCTGACTAATATAGTGGTCCAAGTTGTTCTACTTTTGTTTGCAATTTAAACAAGGTTAAGGTTAATTTCAATGCTTAACTGGCTTTGTCTTATCAGCGATTTTTCAAGGTCTGGTTTCCACTTAATTTGCTTTACACACCACATTAACAAAATGAAAGGGGGGAAAAACCCACAGTCATCTTTATCTTTACAGAAAAAAACCTCTGACAAAGTTCAATATTCATTCATAATTAAAACTCTGAACAAACTAGGCAGGGCCCAGGGAGTTGGAAGGACACCTGATGGAACTGTTATGTATGATTGCTGGTACAGGTTCTTGGAAGTATCAAAAGGTTTCAATGGCTGAGAGATGAATTGATGCTGTGAGCAATCAGGGAATAGGCTTAAAATGAACCACATGGATTTAGAGAACGCTTTCTCTACCATTGTTTGGCATCAGAATTAAGCCCCATAGGAAATGAGTATTTTGTCAATTCTCCCAGGTATGGTTTATAGAAAACACCATTTAGAAACATAGGAGAAAAGTTAACTCATTATATACAATGAATTCCTTAGGGCTTTAGGCCTTAACTTTTAAGGAACTCTTGGTTGAGGAGGGCTTATTAAGACGATGACCTTCTCAAAGGAGAACAGGATGAGCCAAGAAAAACCTCATTTTCCAACTTTTTGCATTGTGAATGCTCTCCTAAACTCTTATACAATTCTTTGATTTTTAGTTGACACATAATAATTGTACAAATTTATGGGATACATAGTGATATTTCAATATGTGTATACAATGTGCAATGATCAAATCAGAGAAATTAGCATATCTATCACCTCATACATTTATAATTTCTTTGTATTGTGACTATTCAGAATCCTCTCTGCCAGCTTTTGGAAAATATATGATAAATTATAGTTAACCATATTCACCCTAGAACTTTGCAGAACACCAGAAGTTGTTCCTTATCTCTAGCTGTAATTTCGTATTGACTAACCATTCTCTCTCCATTCTCCTATCTCCACATCTTTTCCAGTGACCAGTATCCACAATTCTACTGTCTACTTTCTTGTGCCCAAAATTGTTTTTAGCTCCCAAGTATGAGTGAAAGCATGTAGTGTTTGTCTTTCTGTGCCTGACTTATTCCTCCAGTTTCATCCATGTTGCCGTAAGTGACATGATTTTATTCTTTTTTTTTATTAGACTTTTAAGTTTTAGGGTACATGTGCACAACGTGCAGTTCTGTTACATATGTATACATGTGCCATGTTGGTGTGCTGCACCCATTAACTCATCATTTAACATTAGGTATATCCCCTAATGCTATCCCTCCCCCTTCCCCCCACCCCACAACAGGCCCCCGTGTGTGATGTTCCACACGATTTTATTCTTTTGTGGCTGAATACTATTCCATTGTGTATAGCTGCCACAATTTCCTTATCCATTTGTCTGTTGATGAACATTTATGTTGATTCCACGTATCAGCTATTGTGAATAGTGGTGCAATAAGCATGAGGGTGCAGGCATCCCTTTGATACACTGATTTCCTTTCCTTTGGATAAATATACAGTATGGGATTGCTGTATCATATAGCAGTTCTATGTTCAATTTTTCAAGAAACCTCCATACTATTGTCCATAGTGGGTGTAATAATTTACATTCCCACCAACAGTGTATAACAGTTCCCTTTTCTCTACATGCCCACCAGCATTTCTTATTTTTTTCCCCTTTTGCTAATAGCCATTCTAGCTGGGGTGAAATGATGTCTCATTTTGGCTTTGATTGTCATCTCCTGATGACCAGTAATACTGAATATATGTTTCATATATTTGTTGGCCACTTGTATTTTTTCTTTGAATTTCTTTTGCCCAGTTTTAAATTGGATTACTGAGGGTTTTGTTGTTGTTGTTGAGTTGTTTGAATTCTTTGTATATTCTGGATATTAGTCCCTTGTTGGATTGAATAAGTTCCAAATATCTACTCCCATTCTACAGGTTGTCTCTTCACTTTGTTGATTTTCTTTTCTTTTTTGCTATGCAGAGATCTTTTAGTTTAATATAGTTCCATTTGCCTATTTTAATTTTTGTTGCCTGTGTTTGTGTTTGTGGAGTCTTAGCCATAACAATTTTTGGAAGAAAAAAAATGTCTCCCTCTGCCTCCCACTATAATGACTTTGCTTAGAAATCCTGGAAATAACGATTTAGGTTGAAGTATTTGAATAAAAAACAAAAATGTGTTGTTTATTAATATATAAATTTTAAGGGAATGTTTATATCAATGATACATAATAGATAATTTATAATCCAGAAGACAGCAAAAGAGTAAACAAATGCAGCTTTTATGAGAATGGAATTATCCCCTAAGGTTTAATATGTCTTTGATGAAATCTGCTTCATCCTTGCCATCATACTTTGCATTATATGCATAACGTTCACTTATAGAGGGAGATTGCAGAAGAATCTGGCAAAACAGATTTCCTCTGTGTGGAAAGTGGTATTCCAACAAAATGGCAACCTGTCTATTTTAACCAATATAGTCTTATTCTTTATTGTCACTTACATTTACAAAATATTAAGTAGGTAGAGGCTGGTAGACTTTGAAATTATTATTGTAATTTAATTTCCACATAGAATATTTAATACTGTACTAATATTTAAAAAAACTTCAAAGAGTTTTAAGGAACAAAATAAAACAAAATAACTGGTTTCAAAATATATAAAAATTGGATTTATTCCACAGCATTTAAATACCCTAACAAAAGCTAAGATTCAATATGGTGCTGAAAATTGGATTTGGCATGGCATAATAATTTGTTCATTTTATATTGAATAATGAGCCTAATTTAGGAGTGTGTTTTTCTCTAAGTTCAATCTTTTTATCATTTATCCAAAAATATTTATTGTCTATATACGAGGTGTCCTGTACTGTTTTAAAAGTTGGAAATAGAAAAAAAAAACCCTGCTTTTTACAAAAAAAAACCACTTTAAAGTAGCATTGGTTTTAATGACACTACAGGGATACATTAACATCTTCCATAAAACAGATCTTTTATCTTTCTTATCCACCTACTCAGATACCAACATTTGTTAACAAAACAGGCTAAAACCAAACGCACAAATCAAAACCAAACCTTAAATTATCTGAAATTAAGTATCTTTTAGTATAAGTTTAAACGAGACAAATTTCAGAATTTTAGATGATAAACCAAACCCACATCTCATTTACAAAGTATTACTACCTGTAAGTCATCCCGGCTGCTTAGCCTGCTTTTGTCTGCATTGTCTTGAGAAATAGAACTCACACTGTCTTCCTTAAATGAATATTCCATAGTTGAACAGTTGTTAGTCTCAGACTTTTCTTTCTGGTGTTTAACATAAATTGATATTCTTAAAGATGCTATTCTAATACTCAGATATACCTTATTCAATTGATTGTAATTATTTATTCTTCTCTTATTTTAGAATTTATGCTTTTCTGATATTTATGGGCTATTATACTCATTCTCATTGACAAAGCAAAACTGTATGCATTTTTAACCCATCATTCTTCTTTATTTCTTACAGGTATGGAACTTCATAGGTTATCTTTCTTTGTACTGAATCCTAAGCCTCCTACCACTTGATGTACTGCTGGAGGCTTCTGAGCTGCCAATTTTTTTTTTTAAGTTCTCCAGGTGCAATCTTAACATGGTCATCTTGAAAGTCATAATAATCCTCTCGCCATGACACAGTGCCCCAAATAGCATCAGAATCCTTTGACACTATAAGGAAGCAATTTTTATCTTATTTCACCTTACATTCACTTGGCAGTCATACCATGTGGCATGAGTTCATAAGTACAGGACCGCATGGATGACTTAGCTTGACATAATCATTCTCTGGATAAAAAAAATTGGAATGTAGTTGAAAATGAATAATATACCACTCATTTCTCCACATCAATGATACAATTCAGCAGTCTGAAAGCCATTACATAGTCAGTCATGGTTAATACTGATTTAATTTTTGTACTTTGATTTTATTTAATCCTTACAATAACCCTGTGACATATTGTAAATATAGAAATTCAGTTTCAGAATTGAAGTTGCTTAGGCTCTTGCAGCTACTTAGTGATATCTTCCATACGTGCAATGTCCTTTATATTACAACATAGTGCCTCTCTATGTTTTTATCTTTTAAAAAAACTATATAAAAATGCTACTAAGTTTGCAGATTGATAGGGTTTTACACATTGAACACATCCATGTGATCGGCATCCAGACCAGGAGACCCAGAACTCCCCTATGTCTACTTCTAGTCACTATCAATCCCATCGGCCTTCAATAATAACTAGAATACTGAGTTCTAACAACATGCATTGCTTCCTGTTTTTGCATTTTATATCATTGGCATTATATAGTATATTTTCCCCTATATTTGGCCTCTTTAACTTATGTTAGTGAAATTTGTTTGTATTGTCCCATGTAGTTGTAGATTGTCAGTCTCATTGTTTTATGCTATTCCATGGATTGTGAATATACCACAATTTATTCATACATTCTATTGTTGATGGGCATTTGGATAGTTATAATTTTGGCCTATTATAAATAATATTATTATAAACATTCTAATACATGCCATTTGATAAAATATGCACATTTGGAAGGTTTTACATCTATATTTTGATTTACCTGGGAATAAGATTGCTGAGGTACAGATTATACAAATGTTTAGCTTTGGTAGGTACAATCAAACAGATTTCCAAGTGGTTCTACCAGTGCCTCTGTATTTATTATTATTAAATAATTAATATTAATGATTATATTTCAATTATGTCACCTATCATCACAAGTATTCCTTTTTATTGGTAATTATTATGATCCAGACACTGACCCAAGGACTGTGTGTCTCTGGGGATATATATGTGTATATATATATATATATACAAGAGATACACAGATATGTCAGTTATAATATAGTTACACTCTCCCTCTTTGTGGGTGGAGTGTCTACACAAATTTTTGAAAATTCTTCTGCACAGAGATTTACTTGTTCTTATTTATATTTATTTAATCATTCATTTATATCGGTATAAATGTATAGATATTTATTTTTAGTTTGGGTTATGGTATAATACTACTTAAAAAAATAAAAATATTTTGTTTCTTGCCTCTTCTAGCTTTGGCCATTAAGCTCTGTCTTTAGTCTTAGAAACAGTGTTTTATCCAAGAAGCTTTGGGTTTTTTTGTTTTTTTCTTTTTGGACTAGGGTATTAGAAAGCAAATTTTGTGTGCATTGTATGCTAGTTGCTAGGGGTTATCATTACTTGTGGACCCTCTCAGCTGACAGAAAGTATAATATATGCATGTATACCAACCTGTGTATAAACATATATCTATAAATATAACTATATGTAACCTTCAGTATCTGTATTAAGCTAAACCTAAAGTCATACTGGTATGTAACTCTAATCCATTTCCACAGGGATCATCTTAGCCTCCTCCCTATACTTTTTGTGCATTCCCATATAACAATAAAGGACATGACTCCCACCATCCACCATACATTTACTTAATTGTTCAGTTTCAGTATACAGATATAGCAGTATTGGAATTGCTATCCAGTACCCCTGTAGGAATGAAGTTTATCACCTAAGGTATAGGGCTTAAGTGCAGTTCCTTTTGCCTTTAGTCTTACAGACTCCACTCACTTCTAAAGTTATTTGGGTTAGCACCTTTTACTCCATTCAGTTCTGTGAGATTGTTTCCAACACTTGTAATACGGTTAGATTATCTTGTGGCAATCTACATTACTTCCTGGGATTCTCAGCCTCCTAAATTATTTTTATAACATTTGCAAACATTAAGGTTACCTCTATGCTAGAAAGTTCTATGGGTTTTGACATGTTTATAATGCCATGTACGTACCATCAGATAGCGTAAAGAAGAGGTTCACTGCTTCCAAAAAACCCGCATGATTCACCTATCCAACCTTTCTGTGGAACCCATATCTTCCACTGAACTGTTTACTATATCTATAGTTTTACTTTATCCAGAATGCATGTAATTGCAGTCAAATACTACATAGGCTTTCAGACTTGGTTCTTTCACTCAGCAGTATGCATGTAAAAATTATCCATATCTTTTTGTAGCTTGATAGCTCTTTTGTTTTTATAGCTGCTATTTAGTCTGAATGTTGATGTTCTCCCCAAATTCAAATAAAACCTAACACCCAATGCAATAATATTAAAGGTGGGGTCTTAAGGAGGTGACCCTCATAAATGGGATAAGTGCCATATAAAAGAGGTTGAAGGGAGATGCCTTGCCCCTTCTGCCATGTGAGGACATGGCAGCAAAGTGCTTTCTATGGAGCAGAGAGTGAAATTTTACCAGACACTGAATCAGCTAGTGCCTTGGTCTTAGATTTTCCAGCCTCCAGAACTGTGAAGAATAAATTTCTACTATTTCTAAATTACCCTGTTTAAGGTATTTTGTTATAGCACCCAAATAAACTAAGATAATCCCTAAATAATACTCTATTGTATGAGGGTACTACAGTTTGTTTATTCATTCATCTCTTGAATGTTGTTTCTATCTTTTGCTAATTATAAACCTAGTTATTATAAACATTTGTGTTCAGATTTTTGTATGGATGTAATATTTCAAATCAGTTGGATCTTTCCTTCCATGATCATGGATTATCTCTTTACTTTTATACATCATATATATGTTATTAGATTTATACTTTGATATTGCATTTCTGAGGGTGCTGTTTTAACTGAGGTATATTTTGAAAATTTCCAATACGAATTGTTCATTGTTGGCTTATAGTAAAGCAAAATACTTTTGAAGCTTTACCTTGTATGTTGCAATGTTGCTATTATAGTTTATTAATCCAGGAGATTTTTACTGATTCTTGAGATTTTTCTACCTATAGCACCATATGATCTGTGAACAAAAAGAGTTTTATTTATTCCATCCCAATCTGTTTACCTTTTATTTATTTATTTTTGTCTCATCGCACTAGCTAGGACTTCTGGTATGATGTTGAATAGGAGTGGTGAGTAAAGCCAAACTTACCTTGTTTCTAATGTTAGGGTGAAAGCATCCAATTACTCACTATTAAGTATTATATTAGCTGTCAGCTTTTTGTATATGTTCTTTATCAAGTTGAAACACCACCATATTCTTGGTTTGCTCAGAGTTTTTTCTTGAATGAAATAGACATCAGATATTGTCAAATGCTTTTTATGCATCACTGATTTTCCAACATTGAATCAGCTTTGTATGCTTAGAATACATCCTACTTGGTCATGGTGTAAAACATTGTTATACCTTTTTAGATTTAATTTGCTAATATTTTGAGGAGGGTTTTTGTATCTATGTTAATGAGAGATATTGGTCTTTCTTCAGTTTTGGTATTAGGGTAATGCTGACCTCATTAAGTTAGCAAGCATTCTTCTGTTTCTATTTTCTGGCATAAATTGTGGAGGACAAGTATCATATTTTTCTGTAAATGCTTGATAAAATTCAGAGAAGCCATCTGGGCCTAATTATTTCTTTTTGGAGCATTATTAATTGTTGATTAAATCCATTTGATGGATGTAGGCCTATTCAGATGATCTATTACTCCCTGTTTGAGGTTTTGGTGGTTTGTGTCTTTCAAGAAATTTGTTAGTTTTATCTAAGTTATAAAATCTATGAGCATAGAGTTGTTTGTATTATGGGATCAACAGTGATGACCTCACTTTATTTCTGATATTGGTAAATTGTACCTTCTCCCTTATTTCCTGTTTAGCTTACCTAGAGATTTGTCAATTTTACTGATCTCCCCAAAGAACCAGTTTTTTATTTTATTCGTAGCTCTATTGTTTTCCTATTTTTAATTGCACTGACATGTGATCTAATAGTTTTTTCCATATGTTGCTTTTCTTCTTGGGGCATTTTGCAATTCAAGGCTTATAAAGAGGCTGAGAAGCTTGTCATGAGAGGCCAACACATTTTAAGAAACCTTACATGACCAAGGAGCCAAAAAGTCGGATTTAAGGCTGCAAAAGCACTCACAACTTGAAGTTGCAAGATTTCTGAGAAAAGAGAGGCACAGACAAATGACAGTAATATGCCACATCAGTTTTACCCTTGGTGCTTCTGTTGACTAAGTTCTGCAGGGTAAGCAGCTAAGAATCCTACCAGAGGGAAACTAGAAAGAAGAGCTAGTTTTGTTTATTTTCGGGTGCTGAGGATATGCCCAAATCTCTCAGCTGGGAATCCTGAAGGATTACTCTCTAATAGTGGAGTAAATCAGGGGTGACTAAGACTTACAATGACTGTAAATCAATTTTGAGTCAGCTCATCCCTAAGGGCTCAAATGATTTGTCCCTCTGTTTCCTTACAGAAAAGAGGGAAAAACATCATGAAGAGAGAAAACACATATCATTTGATTTATGACAAAGAACAATGAGTGAAGGAAGTTATTTTACCTAAATGGTGTTTAGTCTATTGGATATCCGTAGAGAACTAAATGCATCTTGAACCATATACAAAAGTCAATTCAAGGTGCATTATTAAAAAAGATTCTTCCCAAGAGAGTTTCTAGAATATTGAAGTGACCACAGAGAGATGTTCAGTAGAGGAGTGTACTACCAGTAGACAGAGGAGAGCTGGAACAGTGTCCCAGTATGGGAATTATAGTTGGGAATATCCAGCAAGACTTCTAGAAAACCTGTAAAAGTGTGCTATAAGGGAAAGGTCAGCATTTGTACATCTGCTGCTCAGAAAACTCTAATGAAAACTGTACTAGACATTTAAGGCAGTATCAACCATCTAATACTGTGGTTCAATTTTCACTTGCATATTAAGTGATGAGTCAGGACTCAACCAACTACAGCTCAGATATGGAAAAAGTTCTTGTTATCTTTTAGGATGGTTGAACAGAAAACCCTTTAAAACCTGCTAGTTCTGCAGAAAGAAAATGCGTGAGAATTTTTGTTTTGAGTTGTAAGTGATGAAAACCCAACTCAAAAGTCAAACTAGCTTAAACAAAGCATCTATGTTGGCTTATTTAACTAAGGAAGCAGGTATGCTGTGAGCTCTAATCAAAGGTAGATCTAAGAACTCAGCAATGACTTCAGGAAAATGTTCCTCTATATTTGGATTCTGTATTCTTCTGCATTGGCTCTTTTCTCAGATTGGCTCATTCTATGCAAGGGTCCTGAAAAATTGAGAATTATTTTCTAAAAGTTTATCAACATCAGAAGAAGGAAAGGCTTTTTTCAAGTAGTGAAATTCTAGAGTGGGACTCTTGAGCTCAAGTTGTATCCTGTGCCCATTCTGAACCAATCACAGTTGCTCTGATTGAATGAGAGTAGAAAGTTAGTTCTCTAAAGGAAAACTGAAGTTCTTTTTTTTTTTTTTTTTGACAGAGTCTCACTCTGTCACCCAGGCTGGAGTGCAGGGGCGTGATCTCAGCTCACTGCAGCTTCTGCCTCCTGGGTTCAAGCAAACCTCCTGCCTCAGCCTCCCAAGGTGCGCCACCATACCTGGCTCATTTTTGAAATTTTTTTTTAGTAGAGATGGGGTTTTGCCATGTTGACCAGGCTTGTCTCAAACTCCTGACCTCGTGATCCGCCCACCTCAGCCTCTCAAAGTGCTGGGATTACAGGCGTGAGCCACCACGCCCAGCCTGAAAACGGAAGTTCTCTTACTAGAAATGGGATAGGAGATTACTGATGCTGGCCAGGCAAGAGTCTGCCTCAGTGGAGAAGTTTGATTTCTAGTCACAGTGTAAATACGCATGCTGTTTTGAACAAGTCTTACATAAGCTGTTCTTCCTATGGAGGAATTGTGGATGAGCCTTAACCTCTCCTTAATTAGCAATTATAAATAGAGTATCCTTAGTAGAAGAAAGAGTCGTCACCTAAATATAGTAGAAGAAAGAGTAGTCAACTAATATCTAATCAAAGTAGGGCTACTTCATATTAAGAGAGTAGGATACATGAATCAGAAATACTCTACCAAATGAGTAAGTTCATTTTAGAAATATCAATGCAAATGTTTTCTGTAGACTCCCTTAAGCACAAAGTCAACAGAGAAGGCATACATTTAAAAATAGCTCTCATAAAATGTACCTTAGTCTAAAGAAGAAGTACTGCATTATTTGTTGAGCTGAAATTTGCATGGTAAACTTTTCATTACTTATTCTATTCCCTTCCCTCCCATTGAACTCCTCTAGTATTCTTAAGAGGGAGAACACACTGAACATGCTATTTTTATACCAGTCCAGAAAGAAATAAGCAGGTTAAAAACAACTTATAAATCAGAGGAATTTGAAATGGAGCACACACATTATATTTTCCGTTGGCTTTCTTTTAACTCTTTGTCTACTCTTATATTTAATATTTATAAAGCTAATAACATATTGTGTCAGGTGCAAATATGGGGAAGGGGATTTTTTTATTCCATTAAATGTTCTTCCTTGCAGGTTTAAGACTTATCCTTGGGCAAATCACTATCCTGCTGTGTTGAGACCATTAACAGAGTAGCTTCTTACCACTGTCTGGGAAGCCATGTTTCTAGGAGGTCAAAATTGTGGTGTCTGCAGAAGCCATGGCCTTGCTCGCAGCCACTTAATAATAATAAGTGTCTTTTATGAATAAATTTAGGACAATTCATAGGGGAGAGGATCTAATCAAAGGGGAAGCCCTTAGGGAACTTAGGTTTTGAGAGGAAGAATTTAATTTTTTTCCCAAATATCTCAAACCAGGTGGTGATTCAACGCATATCTCAATTCACTGACCCTGACTATTCCTCAGGGAAGTACTGTGTCATTAAGTGCTTGGTTCACTCCATTCATAGATGCTTAAAAATGTAGCTGGAAGAATGATTAATAACTTACAATTTACTTTTAAAAGTTGTGAATATATTTCTCAATGGAGATTATTTACTTTTAAAGTTGTGAATATATTTCTCAATGGAGATTATTTATCATATACAGTCTTTCGTCATCTCAGCATTCACTTCATCTCACTCTTTTAACTCAATGAACACTCATTAATTATAGTCTAGGTGCAAGACACTCTGCCAAGATGAATGGCATGTGGCCCCCTCACTTATCTGGGGAAAAGAGATAGACATACATAAAATTAACTATAGTACAAGGCAGAATAGAGTATTGCAAATTTATAACGTATTTTTACCTGTTTGTTCAGTTTGAGCTTCACAAAAATCATTTGAATCATTTGAAGTAAGAAGAAAATCCCAAAACCAAGACATGTTTTGATTCCTCCCTTTTCCTCGTTGAGGGCAGGAGCCAAGTCTGTCTTTGTCTCCTGTTTTCCTCAGTGTACCTGAAACATAATAGCTATTCAGTGAATTCTCATTAAATAACTGAATGGATGAGTGTGTAAATAAATTAATTAAAGGCAAAAAGGACAGGTATTGTCCGAGGTAGAGGTGATGAGAGATAGAGCAACCTCAGGTGGGTCGCAGATTTCTGATTTCGTTGACTTAGGTAGGTGTTAAGGGCAGGATTTGGTGGAGGGAGATGATGTAGAGCTTTGGAAATGTAGAATGGGAGGAGAAATAATTATTTTGAAACATTAGGGCTGAGATAATCAATCAAGAGAAAAACAAGTGTGTATGTGAGATGAAGAGCACATGGTATAGATGTAGACTGGGAGATACCACTTGAAGTCATGAGTGTAAGAGTATGAAACAAACAAAGACAGATCCTTTGGGAATATTCATTTAAGGGTTGGGCACTACAACAAGAATATATCTTTCAATGGAATTTCACTGCAGGTTGAATTTTATAAGACAAAAGGCCCTGAGCCATTGTCTAAAGACTTTTTGGCCAGACTGTTTCTTGAGGCTTCAGATAGTAGCATGATGAAAATCAGCAACAAATGCAAAGTTTATACAAGAGAAGAAAACCAGAATTAGAATAGGGTTAATAAAAAAATTACTAAGAAAAATATATTGCTTATCTCTTTATTTCCTTTTTGGAACAGTCTATTGGAGAAGTAGAGGTTAGAGAAACAAAGAAAATAATCCATGCAGGGGCCATGAGGAGTGAAGAATAGCATCCAAGATCACTCCTACTTTGTGTCAACCACGGTGAGGACCTAGACACACACTGATATACTCCTCATAAGCCTCTGAAAAGTAGGTGTTATGATCCCTGTTTCCAGACTCTGAGAGGTAAGTGATGCCTGAGGACCCACAGCCCTAAGGAAGAAGCATCAAGCCTAGACCTCCCCAAAGTCCCAGTTCCTTCTACCACTCATTGAATGACTCCTTCAAGAGTCAGGATTTGTTATGACAATTCAGTACCTAAAAGATGAGAGATGCAGTCAATCGATAATTTGTTTAGATGACAATGTCATTTATCAATTTCAGTGAGGTATTGACAAAAGGTATATTTTAGCGGGTATCCATCAGTGCAGCAATTCTATTTGTTTATGGCTGAGCCTGATTGCTTGGTGGTCTGTCCTGATTGGTTGCTGCCATGTCATACCAGTTGTTAAGTATTTTGACTATTTCTTCTGGGAATCATGACCATCACATAAGGTACTGAGTCTGGAGCTATTTATCTTGATGTTGCTCTTTATATGTTGTGTATAAACCTGAGCATTGTTATCAATCGAGAAGATGCAGCTTTTATACACTGAAAATGGATACTTAAAATGAACTAGTCTACTCAAAAAGTATATTTTAAATATATATATTACATGTGAGGCACTGTGCCTGGGTATATTATAATGAACAACATTAATATTGCTCCTTGCCCTCCTGGAGGTTATAGTCTATGGCAAACAGAGTATGAGAAGAGTCACAGCAGTAGATACACAGATGGCTGTCACAACATAGAGAAAGGAAACTTCTAGAACAAATCATCTCTAACCCCTAAATGAAAAGCTAGTCAAATAAAGCAGTGAAGTTGCTTGGGGGTAGGTGGAGTTGTTTCAGGAGCAAAAATAGTATGTGCACAGCCCTGAGGCAAGGTAGAATAGGACATTTTGAAGATGTAAAAGAAGTGCTGTGTAGATGGGTACTAGAGAAGGAAACAGGAAGTGAATGACTCTCAAGGGTATAGAAATAAGCCGAGATGAGATTCTGAAGGGCCTTACTCCTGAAGACCCTATGCTAAGGTGGTGAAAGTGGCCCAGGAGCAGAAATGAGAGAATAGTACTACCGCTTCAGAGAGATTAGTGGAATTGTAGGATAATTTTGAGAGAGAAAACTGAATGCAGGGAACTCATTTAAGAAAATACTGTGGAAACCCTGTGGAGAAAAAAATGACTGCCTGGAATAAGAGTGGGTCTTTGAGAATGAAAAGGGAAATGGATGCTCATGATGTACAGTAGTTAGAATTCATGGATTTTGGAAATTTATATTGTGATGGGTGAAGGAGCAAAAAGAATGAAATATAATGCACAGTTATAGCCCACGGTTTTTTTCACTGAAAATGGGGGCACAGGAATGCCTGGTTTGGGACATGTTGCATTTGAGTTGCTGTGGGATGCCTGTGGTGACACATAGATTTTTAAATTTCAAATAGCTATTGTTCTAGAATTTAAATTTAGCTGATATTCTTAGAATGTGTTAAATTGTTCACGTAGTAATTTATTTTGAAATGTTTCAGTACAAACAGTGTGCTGTATGTGTCTGATTTACTTTAATCTAAGCCCAAGTGGTTTTTGGCATATGAATTACCCTAGTTAGGAATCAGTGCTCTGCAGGTAGTACATAAACACTATAAATATTATCAAATTTTTTTTTATCAGGAGTATGTTAATTAGAAGAAAGAATGCTAGAAATAATTCAAATGCGTAGATAACTGAAAAACTGTGAAATAGAAGGTTTTAAAAATAAAAGCTTTATTTTTAAACTAAGGAAAGGGATAAGCTGATATAACCTTTTGTTAATATACAAAAGTTGATATTCTAAGCACATCTGGAAATAAATATCCATGCTCATTTTCTTTGTAAACAAAATACACACATATTATTAGAGGCCATTGACTTAATATTCTTGGGAGAAGTATTAAAAATCTATTTCAGATTACAGCTTTGTTGAATTCAGTAATAATGTAACTTAAGTGATAAGTTGCATTTGTCAAAAATGTATATTAAAAAGTATAAACTTTTTTCCAATTTGAATGCAGGATTGTTTATATTTTAGAGTGAGCACTACACAGTTTTTAGTCTTAAGGATCAACAAGAATGTCTGATAACAGTATGGAGTGAAGAATCTGCATTCCTTTGTCCCCTGCCTTCTCCCCCATCCTTTACTCTCAAACTAAGGAACCCAAAGACATTTGGCCCTTGGGGAGAAACAAGAATAATCCAGATGGGGATAATCATTCCCAGTTGGCAAAAGGAAACAAGCAGAAAACAACATGACTCTCAGAAACTCAAAATTTCTCCCTTGGACTTCCAGTAGAATTTCATGTTAATCATCCTAGAGGCTTCCAGAGAAAGCTATAACATGTTTAATATTTTACAATCTTAAGTGTCAAAAATTTGTCTATACCTAATGCGAATGATTAACTTAAAAAATTATTGGAACTATTTCCTTTTTTTTTTTTTTCCTCCAGGCAATGTGTTCTACTCAGGAAGGTGGCAGGCACTTAGGGACTGCTATTGAGCAGCTCCCCAGCTTGTTATTCAATGGATGGTAGCTTTCCTTCCTAACAGTCAAAATGTGTTACTAGCTGGGAAACTCCAAATAATGTGGAGCTGGGGAAGAATGCAAGAATGCAGGAAGAGGGCAGGTAGCAAAAATCACCGGAGACCAGGCATATCATCCCATGCACAGAAGACAGTAGTCTATGCATGGGATAATATATCGTGGTCCAGAAGGTTTCTGTCAGTGAAGAAAGAGGCCAGAAATAGCATGCCCTAGACTATACCATAAGTGATGGCACAGTGGGTTTCATAGAAAGATGAACTTACAATTCAAGCATTCAAGAAAACTCTGCCTTGAAGTTTATTAACTGGGAAGACTACGCGCTTATTAAACTGTTGGTGTCATAGCCCAAAGCTACTTATAGATGTTATTTAAAAATGTCCTCGGAGCCTCTGGCATGCTCTTCTAGCTTTCCTTCATGGAAGCAGATTTCCATTCATTAATGTAATGTTTATCAAAATGCATGGTTTCCCATAAATTACCTCAGAATTTTCTAAAATAACTAGATGAATCTGAATTTCTCAGGTTAGGAGTTTGCATTTTTATAGGGCTTTTAGTTTCTTAATAAACCACTACTTTAAAACACAATTGGGTTAATATATAGTATGCTGTGAGGCCAGATCCAATGGCTTTGCACAGTTACACAAATACAGGCTATAGGTATAGGAATGTAAAGGAAAGTGGTGTATTTTCTTATCCTGCTTGTCAGTTACATTAGCTTTTTGAAGATGAGAATTTTCAAATGGTTTGACCAATGTTTATGGTAATATTTAGGCCATAGTTCTTTGAAAAGGTTGAAGGTCCTTGTAAAACATACAAAATGTAATATGTCTAATTACAAAAAGAAGTGTCATTTAGAAATAGCCATATTTTGCAGTAAAACATTTTAGATCTTTTTAAACCCTTGTCTGCATATTATTATAATCTAAAAATATTATGCTTTTCCCCCAGGAGATTTTGATGTATCCTCCTGTAAAGGGGATAGGGTATGTTTTATTGAGCATTACTGCATTTAAAAAAGCAATAGTTTTTTTTTCAAAATTATAATTGTTTAATTTGAATGTACTTTATTGAACATAAAGAACAGGCTCTACTTACTTTTAAGATTCTTGTATTTCCCCAGACACAGATTTCCCCTGATTGAGAACACCACCATTTAGAGAATGAGAGAGAAAAACTGGAAAATATACTCATTTATATACATTCTATTTTTTCCAGGTAAATGTTGGTAATAAACACACATTAAGGACAGTGTTTCTGCCCTGCCATTGAAGGTATTACTCAGCTAGAATATTCTATGCCTACATAGATCAAATTCATAAGGTAGTTATTTAATTTTCTTTTCATTTTAATGAAGAGTATCTTAGTGGTAGAACCTACCTCTTCCTACTGAATTAAAAGTATTGGCAGTAGAGCAAAGGCCATAGGCAGTTTTTATTTGATTGTTTTTGTTTTTTCTTATGTGAAAACATTTCAGCAATTTTGTCCCAGGTGTTTACTGTCCATGTTAAGCCCTGATTTCATCTTGGCATAAAGAACAACATGAATTTAATGACATCCAGGTGTAGAAATGGTTACTACTCTCTTGGGAGTTGGAGACCCGATTGGCAAGACTGAAAATTAGTTTCTGAACTTCACATATATGCATTTCCTTCTTTCTGCTCAGCACAATAGTTCTGCTGCACTAAGGAAACTGCTAATATCTAATTTAGGAAGAGCTGGTGAATGGTATTCACGTGAGCAAGATAAATTAAAATCTTCTTAATGAGATAGCAGCCAGGCCTGAGAGGGAAGGTTTCCTGAGGACTCCAAATTTTGGACTTGGATGCTTGGGCTTGAGGCTTCAGCAAACTCTCACATCATGAATGTGGGGGCCGTGGTATCATATACCTCATCACAATCTGGCTAACACAATTTCATTTCATTAATGAAGAGTTTTGGTTATCAATTCAGTTTTTGTCATTCCAGCTGTTTGCACTGACTGTTTTTAACTATAGGCAGGAGGAGTTCCCTCTTACTGATAGAAGAGTCAGACTTGTAGTTCTATTTAGGACTTCAGCTGATTGCCATAAGGGCCACTCACATTAGGGAGGGAAACCTGATTTACAGTCTACCTATTTAAATGTTAATATCATCTTAAAATCTAAAATAATGTTTGACCAAATATCTGGATACCCCCTGGCCCAGTCAAGTGAACACATAAAATTAATCATCACACCCATCAAGTCACAAATGATATATATGAACCTTAAATGTATATTCAAACTTAAAGAACCCAGTAAGAAAAGAATATATACTATATGATTCCAAGTTTGTGACATTTTGGAAAAAGCAAAACTATAGAGACAGACAGTAGAAAGAACAGTGATTGTCAGAAGTTCTGCAGGATGGGCTCGGGGTTTAATATGTGAAACATGGGCAATTTGGGGGTGGTAAAAGTATTCGGAATTATACTATAGCGGTTGGTATATGAAACTGTGCATTTTTCAAAACTCATACAACTTTACAGCACCAAGATCATACCTTAATGTACATAATTCTATTTTACCTTATTATTTTAAAATTATTTATTTTAGAGATGGGCACTCACTCTGTCACCCAAGCTAAAGTGCAGTGGCACGATCGTAGTTCACTGTAACCTTGATCACCTGGGCTTAAGCAATCTGCTCACCTCAGCCTCTTGAGTAGCTAAGGCATGTGCCACCACACCTGGCTAATTTTTAAATTCTTTTGTAGAGATAGGTCTCTCTATGTTGCCAAGGCTGATATATCTATTTTTGTGGTTTCTAATTAAAATTATTTAGGAATTCATGGGATCCAGGATGGAATGCAGACTGTAATAAAAAATCTAATCACATCACAATTAAGAACACAATCTCCCTGAAGAGGTGAGCTAAAATAAAAGTGAGGAGTGTGCACGGATGCTGAATGTTTGGGAATGAGAGGATAAATGAGTGATGCTTGAAAACACACCACATTGAAAATCCTGCCACGGCAGCAGCTGCAGCCACCAACAGCAGTGGTGTTAGTGACCTAAGTAAGCACCGACTTCGTAGAAACCAGAACATCAGCCATCTTGGAAAAGAGAAAAACAATGGAGTTATTTATTTAAGAAAAACAAAAAACAAACAAAAACAAAAACACAACTATTTCTTCCCAGGAGAGGCTAGAAGTAGCTTTTCTGCCTTCTGGCCGGAGCCAATTGGAATGACTGGTTTGGGAGAGGAGGAGGGGTTGTGTCAGCTGTGGTGCTTTGTTGTAAAAGGCAGCCTGACCTTTGCTACTGAGGAGAAAGATGGAGCCGAGTCTCAAGCCCACCTTCTCTGTATCTTTGCCACATGGTACCGTATGCCTGCCAGCTAGAAGGAAGGTAAGGAATTTTTTTACAGTCTGAGAATGAGTGTGGGTGAATGAGGCGGTATCCACATTCTCAACTTCGTGTCATTGCAGTTCCTTTTTCCTTTCCCAGAAAACAAGGGGTTAGATATTGCATTTCATGAAACTAACCAAAGATCTGTCTACTGATGCAGCACAAGAGATGTAAACAAACAAACAAACAAACAAATACGAGGAAAGATGCTCTTTGGGTTTTTTATTGTATTTTATTTTTATTACTTTAGGGAAAACACTGTCGAATGGTCAGAGCGCCTATCCTGATCTTTTCATCAAGGCGCCTTTCCTAATAATATGGTACAACTGTGAATGTAGACGTGGTAGGGGGGAGCGGGGGAGAAAAAGAAAACTGGCATTAGAGGACATAGAAAAATAAAAGTATAATTGTTACAAATAAAGAACTCAGACTTCAAAAAAGTCACAACCCAAACAAACCAAAATTTAAATCATCAGAATTGGCAGTACAAAGAAAACGTCCTCTCCTGACTTATATTGTGGCAGTCTGAATGCCCCCAGAAAATTGTGCCAAAGAGTTTAGAAAAACAAATATACAATAAAAGTAAACACACACATACACACAAAACAGCAAACTTTAGGTAACTATTTTGGATTGCAGTCAGGATAAATTTAATGTTCAAACAATCTGATAAAATTACCATTTGGAAAAAAACACAAAATGACTTAAGTAACTTTGGAAATGAGTGAAGACTGTAAGATTTCACTCTGTATTATCAATATAAGCCAGATAAAATCACCGTATTCTAGGTTATAAAGTTGTTTCCCATGGGGGGTACAAGCTAACAAATCTAAAACAATTAAAAAATAATCAATTCACAAATATTCCAACATCCTCTATACCTGCAATTTTTCTCCCATAGCATATATAATCTTCCAATACAATGGATAACTTATTTATTATGTTTATTGTTCATTGTTTCCCCCTACCAGAATGGGAGCTCTACAGTGTCAGGCGTCTTGGAACTGGATCATGGTAGGTTCTCAAATTTTGTTGAATCGTTTTGAATCTAACTGAACATGCTTTGTCAAATATTAATCTAATACCCATGGGAGACATTGCAGGAAAATATGTTTAATGTACAACTTCAGAGCCAGCCATCCCAGGAATGAGACCTATCTCCAATGCTTGTTCTGTAATCTTTGGAAAGTTACCTAAAATTCAGCAAGGGAAAATGCAATGGCATATGGTTTAAAAAGTAGTTTCAAAATATCTTTTAATCCTCTCACTCACTCCTGTGTCTTTACATTGTTATTTTCTTTTGGAACTAGGACTGGAATTGCTTTTCTGTACCAGTAATTTTAATGAGGCCAACAGTAAGTCAGATAGGGAAGAAATTCTATCATAAATTTTAAAAGATATATCTCTAAAGACTTTTTAAAAATCTATTTTATTTATAAAAATGTATTTGAATAGGCCGGAGTCCCTGAAGCTGAAAAACATAGTGTTGTAGTTTACTTTACTTGCATCTGAGTTTAGTCATAGCACTATATCTGCAAAAGCAGAGTAATAAATACACCAGCCATCGAGTTCATTTGTTGAATAAGCTTCCAAACTGAGATTTTTGGCCTCCTTATTTAGCATACATAGAGGATACAAATAGTACTATGGAAATAATGGGCTGTTCTTAAAATTGGGCTCATCTGGTAGTGATTATCATAGATTAGGATGAGGGAAATAAAATACTCAATTCTAATGGGTAAAGTATTAGGAGAAAATGATTGATTCTCTACTAGCCACTACATACTGAAGATGAATGCCAAAAAATTTTATCTAATGTAGTTAAACTAACTGTTTCTCTTAAAATCATAAATGTATGTGGAAAGGAGGCTGCAAATATTTCAAAACAGTAGAAAAGCCTATTTGAAATATTTTCTAAACATCCAAGACATGTAGTCATATTAAGTACTGAGAAGCTATATTTGCTGAACTTTAAAAAATAGAACTAAAAATCTATTGCCTGGGTCTGAATTAAATGATAACCACAACTGAAGCATATGGAAATGAAGTTTATAAATACAAGACTGAACATAAATTCTGTGTAATAAAACTTGATAAAAAGAGAAGAATTTTAGCACAATATTAATTTATTATCATGTTGTTTTATTTTCTTGCAAAGGTGAGTTGATGTTGCTGGCTATAACTCATATTACCAAAATCGTCTTTACATTATTCTACCACCATTTGTTTTGCTTGTCTTTGAATCTTCCAAGACCCTTGCCCTCTCTGATTAGCCCAACCATGGCAGTAGCTCTTAGCACAAGGTAATTTCAAAGGGTCATTTAACATAGATGATTATAATCCTGAATGATTTTGGCTTTAATTAGAATGATCCATGATGTCACCATCCCTCAAGGGTTGGTTGACTAACAGTATCCCAGAGAGAAGCCACACTACAATCCAAATTCCTCAAATACTTCCCAAGTGCCCCGTATATTCCTCAGGCACTGAGACAGGAATTTGAGGTATAAAAATGAATAATATATTCTGTCTAACTTCAGATTGCCTATAGTCTTGTTAAGGAAATAGAGATGCATATAAATAATATTACAGTATAATATACAACAAAGAATTGCATATTATGAATGTTATAGAGTGAAGATTGTTTCAAAAGTCAGAGAGTCATAAAATCTTCAAAGAGAAACTTAAGAGTCTTATGGTGATTAAGAGTTTTACAGCCAACAATCTGAAATGAGGCATTCCAGAAAATAAGAGGCATTGACAAGGCATAGAAGGTGTATTTAGATACTTACCAGTGTTTTGATATTTCTATATCATAAGGCCAGATAGAAGGCTAATACCCAAGATTCATATTTTTGCCATGCTAAAAAATATACCTGGTTTCAAATCAGTCACTGAAAGTGTTTGAGCTTGTGGAGAAGAAGAGAGGATGATGATCAGATAATCATTTCAGAGAGAATGCTCTGGCAGCAATGTGGATGACATATCCTAGGGAAGCAAGATGGGAGCAGAATTAGATCCACTGTAATGGTATGGTGACAGGTGATGAGTGTTTGAACTAAAGTAATGAAAATGGGGGTGGAGAGAAAAGATAAAACTTGAAATCAATTTAAGAAATTAAACTGACAAGACTTAGAGATTAATTGGCTATGGGGGTTTGTTATATAGGAGAGAGACAGTCTAAACTCTTGAGGACTTGGCTTATGTGAGGAATTCTCTTCTATTGCTAGTAACAGACACCAGAAATAACAGTGGCGAAAATAAGTAGTAGTTGATTTCTCTCTCTGATGATCCAAGTATAAAGGTAAGTATTCTAGGCCTAGATAATAGCAACACAATGTCAACAGAGACAAAAGCTCCTTCGATCACTTAGCTCCACCATATGATTTTTTTCTTGGACAATTTTTATTGTCCAAGATAGTTGCTGCAGCTCAACTTTTATTTCCATATACAAGGCAGGGAGCCAGAAGTAAAAGAGCCCAGTCTTTTCTCTCTTTTTCCTAAGGTTCACTGAATTCCCACCTAACCTATTTGCCAGAACTTAGCAACATGGTCACACCTAGCAGCAATGTTGGCTGGGAAATATTTAATTTTTTCTGAATATTTTGCCACTCTAAATGGACTATTTGGAATTGGGTTACTAAACAAGAAGGATAAATGATTATTAGACGACAATTAACACTTCTTTAACAGATATTTTACGAACAATAAGAAAAAGTATATTAACAGAATATTAGGAGTGAGATAGAGAAGGGGTACGTAGGAATTAATGTGTTTACTTTTGGGTCTTTCAGTTTGGTAGAGTGTTGGTCTTATGGAATATACAGTTGATATTGATTAAATGTACAAACGTCCAATGGATGATTCAATTAGGTTTAAGAGGAGAAGTAGAGTTACCTGTGTTAACTTTGGAGTTATCTGATGGTATGAAGATGTTGAAGATAAGCCAAATATTTTTGTTCTCATTGATAGCATTAAAGCTGAAGACAGGCATGAATTATAATAATGGAGTCAGATGTAGTTCACCATGGTTAACTAAATTTTTACACCTCTGAGAAGAGTTGTTTTTATTGGATTTGAAGTGTTATAAGCAATACATAGAATATTCTCAAATACAAACCAAGCTGATGTCAGTAATGTCCTCTGCTCTTAGGAAGCTGTCATCACTATGATCTTGGGTGAAACAGGATTCCTACAGCTCTTTCTTTTCAGGAAGAGTAGAATATTTACACATGCATATATATATGTACATATATATGTATGTGTATGTATAAATACATATATATGTATTATATATAATACATATATATGTATTATATATAATACATATAAAATCTGTACACATTTTGGAGATACATGTGATATTTTGACACATGTATATAATGTGTAATAATCCAATCAGGGTAATTGGGATATCCATCACCTCATTTATCCTTCATTTGTGTTGGGAACATTACAAATATTCTAGCTATTTTAAGATACATGATAAATTACTGATAACTACAATATCCATATTTTACTACTGATTACTAGAACTTATTCCTTTTATCTAACTGTATTTTTATGCCCCTTAACAAACCCCTCTTTGTCCCCGCTTCCCAGCCTCTCGTTACCTTCTGTATTAGTCTGTTCTCATACTGCTATAAAGAAATACCTGAGACTCAGTATTTTATAAAGAAAAGAGGTTTAACTGGCTCATGGTTCCATAGGCTGTACAGGAAAGATGACTGGGGAAGCCTCAGGAAACTTAAAATCATGGCAGAGGGGAAGCAGGCACATCCTACATGGCTGGAGCAGGAGGAAGAGAGAGTAAAGAGGGAAGTGCTACACACTTTGAAAACAACCAGATATCCTGAGAACTCAGTATCACAAGAACAGCAAGGGGGAAATCCAGCCCCATGATCCAATCACCTCCCACCAGGCCCCTCCTCCAATATTGGGGATTACAATTCGACATGAGATTTGGGCGGGGACACAAATTCAAACCATATCACCCCTATTCTATTCTCTACCTTCATAAGATCTGCTTTTTAGGCTGGGCATTGGGGCTCATGCCTGTAATCCCAGCACTTTGGGAGGTGGAGGCAAGTGGATCACCTGAGGTTAGGAGTTCGAGGCCAGCCTGGCCAACATGGTGAAACCTCATCTCTACTAAAAATACAAAAATGAGCCTGGCATGGTGGTGCGTGCCTGTAATCCCAGCTACTTGGGAGGCTGAGGCAGGAGAATCACTTGAACCTGGGAGGCGGAGGTTGCAGTGAGCCGAGATTGTGCCATTGCACTCTAGCCTGGATGACAAAAGCAAAACTTCATCTCAAAAAAAAAAAAAAAATCCACTTTTTAGCTTCCACATATGAGAAAGAATATTCAGTGTTTGTCTTTCTGTAACTGGTTGATTTTACTTAATATTATGACCTCCAGTTGTGTTCATGTTGCTACAAATTACATATATACAGTTCTATATATATATACAGTTCTGTGTATATACAGTTCTGTGTATATACAGTTCTGTATATACACAGTACTGTATATACACAGTTCTGTGTGTGTGTATATATATATAAATTCAGCTGTGTATATATATATATATATATATATATATATATATATATATATATATATATACCACATTTATCTATTCATTTGTTAGTGGACACTTAGTTGATTCTATGTAGCGACTGTTGTGACTAGCGCTGTGATACGTATGTGAGCGCAGATATCTCTTCAATATACCAATTTCCTCTCTTTTGAACATATGTGGTGTGATTGCTGGGTCATAAGGTAGCCCAATTTTTATTTTTTGAGGAACTTCCATACTGTTTTCCATAATGGCTTTACTATTTTAAATTGCCACCAGTAGTTGTAAGAGTGTTCCCTTTCCTCCTCATCCTTGTCACCATTTGTTATTTTTTAATCTTTTTATAATGCCATTCTAACTGAAGTACAATGATGTCCCACTGTGGTTTTTATTTGCATTTCCCTGATGATTAGTGATGTTGAGTCTTTTTTTCTGTATTTGTTGGCCATTTGTATGTCTTCTTTTGAGAAATGTCAATTCTGATCTTTTCCCCACTTTTTGATCATATTATTATTAATATTTTGCTATTGGGTTGTTTGAATTCCTTATTTATTCTCTGGGTATTAATACCTCATTAGATGAATACTTTGCAAATGCTTTTTCCCATTCTGTGGCTTCTCTCCTCACTTTGTTGATTGTTTCCTTTGTGAGCAGAAGCTTTTTAGCTTGAGGTAATACCATTTTTAAATTTTTGCTTTGGGTGCCTGTGCTTTTGAAGTCTTACCAAAAAAACCTTTGGCCAGATCAATGTTCTGTAGCATTTCTTCAATGTTTTTATTGACTAGTTTTAGAGTTTCCAGTCTTATATTTAAGTCTCTAATCCATTTTGAGTTGATTTTTATATATGTTGAAAGATGGAGATATAATTTTATTCTTCTGCATAGGGATACACAGTTTTCCAAGCAGTATTTATTAAAGAGACTTCCTGGCTGGGCGTGGTGGCTCATGCCTGTAATCCCAGCACTTTGGAAAGCCAAGGCGGGCAGATCACCTGAGGTCAGGAGTTCGAGACCATCCTGGACAACATGGTGAAATCCCGTCTCTACTAAAACTACAAAAATTTGTCAGGCATGGTGACAGTAATCCCAGCTACTCAGGAGGCTGAGGCAGGAGAATCACTTGAACCTGGGAGGCAGAGGTTGCAGTTAGCAGAGATCGTGCCATTGCACTCCAGCCTGGGTGACAAGAGTGAAACTCTGTCTCAAAAAAAAAAAAAAAAAAAAAAAAGAGAGACTTTCTAGTTCTTGGTGCCTTGTCAAAAATGAGGTGGCTGTAAGTGTATGGATTTATTTCTGGGTTCTGGGCTCCATTCCATTTCTCTGTGTGTCTGTTCTTATGCTAGTATCGTGTTGTTTTGGTTACTATAGCTTTGTAGTATAATTTCAGATCGGGTAGTGTGATGCCTCCAGCTTTGCTCTTTTTGCTTTGGGTTTTTTTTGCTATTTGGGGTCTTTCCTGCTTATATATGAATTTTAGGATTTTTTTTTCCATTTCTGTCAAGAATGACACTGGTATTGATGGGTATTGCATTGAAGCTGCTTTACCTAATACAGACATTTTAACAATATTAATTCTTTCAATTCATAAGCATGAGATATCTTTCCATTTGGGGGAGGTTCTCGTCAATTTATTTTGTTAGTGTTTTATAATTCTCCTTGTAGAGATCTTTGACTTCTTTTGTTAAATTTATTCCTGGGTGTTTTTTGTAGCTATTATAAACAATATTCCTTTCTTGATTTCTTTTTTAGGCTGATCACTGTTAGCATATAAAAGTCCTACTGATTTTTCTTGTATGTTGATTTTGCGTCCTGCAACTTTACTGAATTCTTTTATCAGTTCTAAGAGTTTTTTGCTTCAGTCTTTAGGTTTTCCTAAACAAAAGATCATGTTGTCTACAAACAAGTTTCATTTATTCTCATCCTTTCCAATTTTGATCTCCTTCATTTATTTCTCTTTTGTGATTGCTATGGAAAGAGCTTCCAGTGGTATGTTGAATAGAAGTGGTGAAAGTGTGCATACTGGTTTTTTTTTTTTTTTTTCCAAGATGAAGTTTCACTGTTGTTGCTTAGGCTGGAGTGCAATGGTGCCACCTTGGCTCACCGTAACCTCCACTTCCCAGGTTCAAGCAATTCTCCTGCCTCAGCCTCCCGAGTAGCTGTGATTACAAGCATGTGCCACCACACTGGGCTAATTTTGTATTTTTAGTAGAGATGGGTTTCTCCATGTTGGTCAGGGTGGTCTTGTACTCTCAACCTCAGGTAATCTGCCTGCCTTGGCCTCCCAAAGTGCTGGGATTACAGGCATGAGCTACCGCACCCAGCCGAAAGTGTGCATACTTGTTTTGTTCAAGATTTTCATGGAAAAGTTTTCATTATTTTACCATTCAGTATAACAGCTGTGAGTTTGTCATATATGGCCTTCATCATGTTGAGATATATTCCTTCTGTACCCAATTTGTTAAGAGTTCTTATTACAAAGGGATGTTGAATTTAATTGCACACTGTTTCATCACTGATTAAAATGATCACATTTTTGTCCTTGATTCTGTTGATGTGATATGTCATATTTATTGATTTGCATATGTGGAAACATCCTTGCATCTCTGGGATTAGTTCCACTTGATCATGGTGAATGATCTGTTTATTGTGTTGCTGAATTCAGTTTGCAAGTATTTTGTTGAGGATTTTTACATCTGTGTTTATCACGGATATTGGCCTATAGCTATTTTTCTTTTGTTTTTGCGTCCTTATTTGGTTTTGGTGTTGGGGTAATGCTGGCTTCAAATAATTTGTTTGGAAATATTCCCTTCTCTTCAATTTTTTCAAATAGTTTGAGTAAAATTGGTATTAGTTCTTTAAATGTTTAGTAGAATTCAGCAGTCAGTCAGGTCCTGGGCTTTTCTTTGATAGGATATTATTATTATTATTTTTACTGCTTTGATTTCTTTACTTACTATTGGTCACTTCGAGTTTTTTAATTTCTTCATGGTTCAGTTTTGGCAGGTTTTATGTATCCAATCATTATCCATTTCTTACGTGTTTTCCAATTTGTTGGCATGTAATTTTTCATAGCAGTTACTAATGATTCTTTGTATTTCCGTGGTATCACTTGTAATGATTCCTTTTTCACCTCTGATTTTGTTTATTTGTGTTTTTTTCTTAGTGTAGCTAAAGATTTGTCATTTCTATTTACCTTTTCAAAAAATTCAACTTTTTGTTTTGTTGATCTTTTGTAGTTTTTCCTCTCATTTCCAGTTATTTCTGTTTTGATATTTATCATTTCTTTCTAGTTATTTGGGTTTTTCTTGTTTTTCTAGTTACTTGAGGTTCACCATTAGGTTATTTAAGTTTTTCTGTTTTTGGATGTAGACAGTTATTGCTATAAAACTTCCCTTTTAGCACAGCTTTTGCTGGATCCCACATATTCTGTATGTTGGGTTGCCATTTTCATTTGTTTCAAGAAATGTTAAAATTTTCTTCTTGATTTCTTAGTTGACCTATTGGTCATTCGGAAGTATGTTGTTTAGCTTCCTTGTATTTGAACGGCCAGCTTAATTTTGAAAAGTTGTGTTGGTTCTCTTGGTTAATGAGAAACAAGAATCGTAGCTACATTTTTTTAATGTAAATAAATATCGTTAAGCACCTACTACCAAGGAAAATAGAAGAAAAGGAAAATTAAAAAAATCGTTACATATAAATATGACTCAACTCATGCTCTTTAATCAATCTTCATGGAAATGAAAATAAGTAGCCTACTTACCCACATTCTTGTCCTAAACTCTCCCAGTGATAGGCATGTACGAAAAAGCTGAGTTAAGTTGCTGGCATGTATGGAAATTCCCATTATTTTAAAAAATGTTCTACTACTTCAAAGAGCCAAAAATCTCTTTTTTCTAAGTTACATATGGGTAATACATAAAAATATATTATATATCATATATTTATATCTTGTGAATGAGTAGCCTTGCAATTATAGAGATGATTTTTCAATGGAGACAATAAGAGAGGAGGATATGAACAGGTTCAGTTGAGTGTGTTCCCTATAGAATATCAAACTTTTTTTATTATTTAAAAAATTTACGGCCGGGCGCAGGGGCTCACGCTTGTAATCCCAGCACTTTGGGAGGCCAAGGCGGGTGGATCACGAGGTCAGGAGATCGAGACCATCCTGGCTAATGCGGTGAAACCCCTTCTCTACTAAAAATACAAAAAAATCAGCCGGGCGTGTTGGCGGGAGCCTGTAGTCCCAGCTACTTGGGAGGCTGAGGCAGGAGAATGGCGTGAACCCGGGAGGCGGAGCTTGCAATGAGCCGAGATCACGCCACTGCACTCCAGCCTGGGCGACAGAGTGAGACTCCGTCTCAAAAAAAAAAAAAAAAAAATTTACAACAAAAAAAATGCTTTCATGTGTTACACGACAATTTAAAAAAAGCTACTCCAATAAGCAAAACACAATTTTGTGCTCCTTGTAAGCTAATTTTTAAGTGCTTTCATTGTACATTGTTTATTTTCTATAAATACTCTGTTGTAAGGTCTTGGATATAAAGGTAAAAATTTGTCTAGGTTGGTTCCTAGATTAAAATACTTACTTGTTAAGAAGGTTTGGGTTTATCTTCAATCTGGATTACTAACGCATCCAAATTCCAGTTTATTGGTTTATAAAATTTTTGAACTGCAAAGAACTTTAATTTACACATTTTTTCTCCTGGGAAACATTCCTCTCTGCATCAAAATAAAAATTCGCAAGTCCATGAGTTACTAATGCTAGAACTAGTGCCAATTTGTAGGCATCATTTATTAATAACTAGTCTCTGTGAATGAGTTATTAAAATAACATAAAAGTTGTGCAGCCCTAACTTGTAACTCAAAATATGAAATGCTCCAAAATCTGAAACTTTTTGAGCACCAAACTGACATTACAAGTGGAAAATTCTGCACTTGACCTCACGTGATGGGTGCACAATATTATTAACAACATTCTATAGAATTACCCTGAAGCTACGTGTATAATGTGTATCTGAAACTCGAATTTTATGTTTAGACTTGGGCCCCATCCCGAAGATGTCTCATTACCTATATGTAAATAGTCCAAAATACAAAAAAAAAATCTGAAACATTTCTGGTCCCAAGCCTTTTGGATGGGGATACTCAACCAGTATATATTTATGCATGTGTATGCACACATGCGTATGTGTCTAAATTCCATAACTTGGGTATTGAAAATACAATATTTTCCAGTTATGGTAGATAAGATTATTCCTTTTGCTTTTTTTTTCTATTTCATTTACCATTGGCTTTAATAATATTGAACAATCTGGCCACCCTTGACAATATCAGTGTAATCCTCTCATACTATTAACTGAGTTTCACCATTATTCTTAATAGTATAATCTCTTTGGTAACATCATACTCTAAGCTTTAACTATGTAGTATTTAAGGAATGAAATAGAATCCTTCTGTAAAATCCCTGATATAATTTGTTAAAGCACTGTGCTTTAATCACTATATAATTTCCTCTCTAAGTAAATTCTCTCTAATCCTCAGGACCACATTCCTAAATCCTAAAGACTGTGCCTTTTCAAAAGGGACATTCTACTTATTATTGAATAGCTTTTCAAGAGCTGCACCTCAAATAGATAATCAGGCTAGATAAAATAGAAAAGATTAAGAGAAAAAATATTTTATTGTGCTCATCAGCTATGAGCCAATATGTTTCTTTTTTTTAAACAAAATTTTGGTTGGAAATTTATTCGCATTAACATGGTTATCTTCATATAATTTAACAAAATAAACCTAAATGACAATAAATAAGACTCAAAGTCCACCACCATTTTAAACTTCAATTGAGTGAAGTGCTTAGTTTAATGTTGTTGGTTAATTCCATGCTAATACTTTGCTTTCAAACCTTGAGATTAAAATGGTATGTATCACATATTTTATTGCTTTGTTGTCATAGTGAGAAAAATGAAATATTAAACAATTAATATGTTTAGTTAATTAGAAGACTTAACTAATTAACTAGTTAAGACTTAACTAATTAATTAACTAGTTAAGACTTAACTAATTAATGATTTCCTGGTGTCACTATGCTATAGTTTTATGTAGTAAGTCTCATTGTATTAACACTGCATATCTGTGGGTGAGGAAAGATGCAAGGAAAGCATAATTAAACTTTCTTTTCACTTGTATAAGCTTGTTTTTTAAAAAATAAATTCTTACGTAATTTTTCTTTTACATTTGTGCATCTGATCTAAAATCAAAGGTAGAAAACATTTCAATAAAATGTCTTGGTCATTGAGTTTGAATACATTGACATATATACCTGCAAATGAAATGATGGCATATGCTTTATAAATCTGTAGTGCCACAATAATCACATACTTAGCTTAAAGGCAGAATGTCTCCCTATCTTCTGCTGAGTTTTATCCTAATGAATGTTCCTTTAGTTTGCAATATTCATGAGACTGGTTGACCTATTTCTGCATTATTTTTATATCTAATAAAGATTGATCACCCTTTAGGTAGTTTTACCAATTGTAGTAATATTTCAGGCTTGTTCTGAAGTTGACATTTGAAAAGTAACAGTGAGAAGTTTTGTTTTAAATGTACTGCTTTGTCACATGAAAAAGATTCAAGCAGAAAGTAGCTGATCACATATAAAAATATGTTATACTACAGATGAGGAAAAACTCTTATGACATAAATGCAAGAATTTTACACCATATATATATTTTACCTTATAGATGTATAAATATATAATACCATATATGTATATATATTTATACATATTATGTATATACGTAATTATATATTTATACATATATGTGTATACATATATGTGTATATATACATATACGTGTGTGTATATATATACATATATGTGTATATATATACTATAAAGACTAATTTGCTAAATAAAAAAAGCAGCAGATGAAAAACTGTCAGATGAGGACAGAGCTTGGATTTTACTGCAGCGTTTTTTAAAATACTGTATCTGTTACTATAATTGGAAATGAGAACTATCAGGATTCAGAATTTTCCTCCTGATGGATGACTTTTTGACATCCATATTCATTCTACCTGAACTACAGACTTTTGCTCCTGTTTCTACAATCTAAAAAATGGCTTTCCAACAATTCTTCTTTCTATCAAAGACAGTGCTTCAAATATTTTGAGTAAAAAATTAGCACCATATCTTGTTTTTATTTCATTTGTATATGAAGTATCATTTTTGGAGTCATTTAGGGTTCCAGGATATTTAACATCTTTTCAGAGACTTCCAGTTATTTTCAATCTATTACTCCTACGATTATGTAGCCTCCTTATTATAAGATCATCACAAAGGAAAACAAATTTTATCAGAATGTACAGACTTAAAAATAGAACATTCTGTATTGAATAAATAAAAATGTGTCAGTTATTTTTCATGCGTATGGAATACACATTTTAAGACTTTAAAAATAAAATCGTAGACATGAGGTGATAAATTCATTTTTCTTTCTCTGTCAAATCTTTTGGTGATTATGTAATTGAGCAGTTCTCGTATTATTATAATGCACACCTAAAAATATTCTTTGATAAAATACTGTACAGTAGGCATCCAGTGAGATCATATGATAATTTTCAGAGAGATTAAAAGGAAGTTCGAGACCAGCCTGACCAACATGGAGAAATCCCGTCTCTGCTAAAAAATACAAAAAATCAGCTGGGCGTGGCGGCACATACCTGTAATCCCAGCTACTCGGGAGGCTGAGGGAGGAGAATCGCTTGAATCCGGGAAGTGGAGTTTGCGGTGAGCCAAGATTGCGCCATTGCACTCCAGCCTGGATGACAAGAGGGAAGCTCCGTCTCAAAAAAAAAAAAAAAAAAAAAAAAAAAAAAAAAAAAAAAAAAAGAAAAAAAAAGCAAAAGGAGCCAAGAAAACACAATGAAAGGATAATTTCTTCAATAAATGTGCTTGGGAAAACTGGATATTCACATGCAGAAGAATGAAATTGGAACTCACACACCACATGCAAAAATTAACTCAAAATGAATTAATAACGTAAACATATGGCCTGAAACTATAAAACTACTAGAAAAAATATAAGAAGAAAGCTACATGACATTGGTCTGGATTATGATTTCTTGAATAGGTCATAGGATTATGATTTCTTGAATCTAATTTAAAAATGGGGAAAAGACCTGAACAGACATTTTTCAAAAGAAGACATAGGAATGACCAGCAGATATATGAAAAAATGCTCAAAATCTTTAATCATCATGGAAATGCAAACTAAAATCCAAGTGAGATATCCCCTCATGTCTGTTAGAATGGCTATAATTAAAAAAATGAAAGATGACAAGTACTGGCTAGCATGTCAAGAAAAAGGAAGCCTGGTAAACTGTTTATGGGAAAGTTAATACAGCCATTATGGCAAACAGTATAGAGGCTCCTCAAAAGACTAAAAAGATAGAATTACCATATAATCTTGAAATTTTATTTCTAGGTATATATCCAAAGAAATTCAAATCACTATGTTGAAGAGATATCTAAACTCTCATGTTTATTTCAGCATCATCCATAGGAGCCAAGATACGGAAGTAACCTAAGTTTCTGTCCATAAATGAATAAAGAAAATGTGATATATATATATATCATTATATATATATCATTATATATATTCCTATATATATCATTATATATATTCCTATATATATCATTATATATATTCCTATATATGTCATTATATATTCCTATATATATCATTATATATATTCCTATATATATCATTATATATATTCCTATATATATATCATTATATATATTCCTATATATATATCATTATATATATTCCTATATATATCATTATATATATTCCTATATATATATCATTATATATATTCCTATATATCATTATATATATTCCTATATATATATAAGGAGTACTATATAATCTTTAAAAAGAGGAAAAGTCCGTCATTTGAGACAACGTGGATGAACCTGGAGGACATTATTCTAAGTAAAATAAGCCAGGCTCAGAAAGACATATACTACATAATTTCACTTATATTTGGAATCTATAAAAGTCTATCTCATAGAAACAGGGAGTAGAATGATGATTACCTGAGGCCTGGGGCATGAGGAAAGGTGTGAAATTGGTCAAAGGGTACACATTTTTAGTTAGGAGGAATAAGTTTTAGTGATATATTATGCAGAATGGTGAACATAGTTGATAATGCATTGTATATTCCAAAGTTGCTAACAGAATACATTTTAAACATTGTCACTATAAAAAATTGATAAGGTGGTGAGATAATGGATATGTTAATTTGCTTAATTTAATGTTTCTATAATGTATACATATATCTAAACATCACATTATACTCTGTAAACATATACAATTATTTGTCAATTAATTATGAAAAGAAAGTAGGAAAAAAGACTGAACCTATCTATCATATTCAACTGCTCTGAACTTGCTGTTCAGGGATTGATAGTCTCTGTAGATTTGAGTTCAGTGTATCTTGTATGGCACTTGGTTACCAGGTTGTTAAAAGAAAAGTAGGTTTGGACCAAATCTGCCAAATGAAGAAACATTTATTAATAAGAAGACAACAATAAAAACAATCATACAACATGCTCTTGCAAATTTGGGGATGAATGCAGACTAGCTAGGACCTTGACTGCTAAATCACTCAAAGGTAAATGCAAACATATCTGACAGTAGAATCAGCTTAGTTTGTAATTAGCTTTAATTACACAGTCCTCCTTGTGAGACAGACCTTGGACCATGTAGAGTTCTAGATGTCATGTGTTGCTCCAAGGATGTTCAGCTCCTGTGAATACTGGTTATTTGCATATTGTTCATGCCAGAGATGTGTTGACCATGCAATCATTTTATATATCTTAAGTGCTTCAAAAATTCACCAAATAAATTCCAACGATTCTTATGTTAATGATCCCTCTGGTGTATATTTAAATAATGTTATTTGAAAACCTTTGCTGATTAAGGAACTTAGTTGCTTCAGTGGCTGACTACCTGTGCCTGGGATGTGGACTAATGTTAACTAACTTATACATGCATTCCACATTTTTGCCACAGCATTTTGATATACATTACCAATATAATATTAATATAATGCATAATATAATATATAAATATATATTACATATGATATAATAAATATAATATTTAACCGTGTAATGGTTAAATAATACAAATACAAAGAAGGAAAACTTATTCTGAGGATCAAATGAAATAAATCCAAAGGGAGAAAATTAATAATATATAATCCATAATATCAGATTCAAGGGGAAATGAAATCTATCAAGGAGAATACTCTGGGATCAACAAATAGTGCCTCAATTGAAAAACCAAATTATCAAATTTAAATGTAAAATAGGAAACTTTAAGATATGGTAAGATACAATGGAAAATTAACCAATGAATTAGAAGAGCTTTTGGAGGAAATCTGCCAGAGTAGAGCAGAAAAAGGTGAGGAAATAAATAAAAGGAAAAACATCGACATGGGAAATCCAATAGACATGTAATATGAAATTCAGAAAATAAGAACAAAGTAAGTTTCCAATATTTTAGGCATCTAAAATTGCCAACTGTATATTTATTCAACAATTGTCCATGTTTATAATTCAAATCAAGAAATTTAATTTTAATGCAGAATTTGAATAATGATTGTCACTCTAGATATGCCCTGTCCAATATGGTGGCCACAAGCCCCAACTGGCTAGTGAGCTCTTGAAATGTGTCTAGTTCAAACTGAGATGTGCTGTAAGTATAAAATTCACACTAGATTTTGAAGACAGTAAGAAAATAAGAATATGAAATATAAGCTAAGAATTTTAAACACTTTTTATGTGTCGAAATTATTAAATTTTTGATGAGTTAAACAAAATAAATTATTAACGTTTATTTACCTGTTTCTTTTTAGTTTTTCCATGTATCTGTCAGAAAATGCTTTTATTAGGTAGTGCTATCTAGACAGTACTAACTTGACAGGGCAATATTTTGTCACTGTTATTTACTTTCAAAGTTTTAGGGCATATTCTTGGAAAAACTTTAGAAGCAAATTCTTTTTGAATATGGACTTGATCTTAGAAAATAGTCAAAAGTCATTTTCCACTAAGCCTGTTAAGTGAGGTGGTAATAACATTGGATACACCTACAGCGTCGAAAAACAAGGTTAGACAACTAAATATTGAGTCTTCTAATTTTGGCTGACTCATAAACTGGATTATAGCACATCTCGTCGGACCTCAATTTCCTTTTATATAAAATGAGAGGTTTCTACTAACCTATTTTGAAAGCTCCTTTGGCAATCTTAATACTTTGTGAATAATTTCATATTAACCTTAATGGTTTAAGATCTCAAAATTGGTTTTATAATCCTCTCAAAGACCTAAAGAATTATTTTAGACATGTTCAAAGATAATGATGGCCCTGTTCTCTGCTGAGAATATAGAATTTAACCATCATAAGACAAAAAAAAATCAATGAGAACATTTCCTATTTTTTCTTCCTCATGTATGTTTGATTTTTACTAGTTTCTCTCTTTGTAAATGAAATAAAAGAATCTGTTAAAATATTTATACTCAAACATATTTATCCATTTCCATTAGATTTCACAAAATAGCTCCTAAGCCTTTCCTTTAATTTCTTCAAATATTTTGATTAAAAAAATGTTTTCTTAGTATTTGATTTATTGAGGTTTTATAGCTGTACTTCATATTTGCCTTAAATTTTGACGACTGTTCCTTTGATGACTTTATAAGCATTTCAAGAAGAAATAAAAT
Source organism: Gorilla gorilla gorilla (assembly GCF_029281585.2). Taxonomy (NCBI): domain Eukaryota; kingdom Metazoa; phylum Chordata; class Mammalia; order Primates; family Hominidae; genus Gorilla; species Gorilla gorilla. Next base: position 27,295,088 of record NC_073230.2, read on the forward strand.
TAATAAAAACAATTTTAATTGGTGTTTAGAAAAATGTCTTTGAAAGTAAGGTGAATGGATTTATAAAAATAGTAAGTCCTTTGGTGTTCTTCCATGTGGTGCTGGCAAAATTTGTAAGAGAAACTACATAGAATCATTTCACTGTAAATATATGTTATGTCTCTGAGCAAGAATGTGCTTTGTAATGAAACATTGAATATGTATAAGTTGTTCTACTCAAATAACCTAAGGACAAAAATACATATTTTAATCACACCCTCAAATGTTGTAAAGCTTTTTCTCCTTTTGCAATGAAGTCCACCCCAATCACATCTTTTCAGGGGCTGTAGAGAAAATGCTGATTTCATCACATACTCTGTGTGTGGTTCAAGTGTTTTTTGGCTGGTACAAGGTGTTTTCATATGGCTTCCAATCAATATAAAAATACATTTAAAAATAAGAATAAAAATTACCAAAGCCATTTGTTAACGAATTAATGTATTTAATTAACATTAAGTATTGATTGTGGACACAGCAATAGGTATTGGCCTGAACTGGGGTTCCCTAATCTTGAAGACCAATTTCAGTTATATTTTTACGTGATGATTAAGAAACTTGAGCAAACAATTTTTGGTACAGTAGGGAGTCACAAAACATTTGTGGAATTAACCATTAAACTATGTTGTCATAATAAAAATAACCTTTATTAAGTACCTCTTCTGTGCTGGACACTGTGAAAGAATTTGATGTAATTTAATATTCAACAATTCTGTAAGGTAGACATTACTCCAATTTGATGTATGAAAAAAGAAGGCTCAGAGAGTTGGGGTAACTGACCTATGGACACATAGCTAGTAAATGACAAAATGACAATGCTACGATTTAGACCAAGATCCAAAGGACTACACTGACCATGACCTGAGACCCCCTAATAATGTTACCTTTATAACAGGGTGTTCTGAACCTGTGGTTATATCTCAAGCTTCATCCAGATATGGTCTAGCTGGCTGTAGATCATACTCTTAAGCAGGAAGTGGCAGAGAACAAAATGTGATCACCAAAATGCGGCAGGCAGTGAGTGAAGGGTTAATTCACAGCAAGTTCAGCACCCCATGCAGACTAAGTTACCTATGTTAATGATCAGAAAATGATGAAACTGATTTTAATATACAGCTTACAGAATTTAACATGCAGAAAGTCATGTAGGCAAATAGTTTATAGAAACCACTCTTCTGTTGGATGTCTAAATTCAGTGGAATTTTTTTGCATACATTTCATTTTGGGATGGGGTACAATATTTTTGTCATTTTAAAAATTTAGAACCTAATTTAAGCATATAAAGTGTATTTTTAATTCAAATTTCTTTATCCAATGAAGGAAACATGTATATAAAATGGCCCATACACAGAAAAAAAAGAAAAGACGAAGAAGAAGGCGAAAAATGAGCTTAGATGGTTTAGCAAATACGTAGATATCATTACCTTGAGTCAGTGCTTCCACACCAGGATGATTACCATCCCTCCTCCCACCCATAATCAAACACACACAGACACACACACACACACAGACACACACACAGACGAGGCATTTGGCAATGCCAGGAGAAATTTTTGTTTGTCACAAATGAGGAGTGTGCCACTGGCACACTCTAAACATCCCATAATGCACAGGACAGCCTGAGAATGTTAATCATGCCAAGGTTGAGAAATTGTGCCCTAAATAAGTTCTTGCCTATTTCAGGATACTTCTCTTTAGAATTTTTTTCCTTATGGGCCATTACTCTAACTTTTAGAAAGACTGTTGAAAGTTAGTACCTTAATGATAAATCATGATATGACAACTTGTTTCAAATATTTTGATTGGTGTAGGGACAAAATCATTATTCTGTTGCTTGGTCACTGAGGTAATGAGGTGGTTTTTGCTTTCTAATAGTAGCATTATGGTGACAAACCTTTAAACTATACTCCTTACCATATTTACTTGAAATCAGATTTTGAGGACAAGTCAAATAAAATTCAAATGAGAGAAAATTACAAGTTATTAATTGTCAAGAAAAACTTATGAAAAATCTTAAATGCTATCTATAATGTATATATATTGAATATATAATGCATATATATTGAAATATATACCCATTTATAGATTACATATGTTAAATAATGAGGAGGCCATTAGCCTGAGGCTGGCCCCATACTTTGAGAATGAAGTATGAGATGGAAAAATTGAAGAGTGTACAGGCCATGAAATGAGACAGGCTGTTTCAATCTGCTGTCCATTAGTTATGTGAACTGTAGACAAGTTTTATATATTTCCTGAACCCAATTTTCTCATCACAAGATAAGGTAATGGTAACTACTTCACAGCATTTACATAGATTAAATTAAATAATACAAACAATTAATTTGTTTGGGAACTACTGTGTCAGGCAGACATCCATCATTCACTATTGTATATTAGAGTCATTATTATCATCCTCATAAAGCCATGTATCAGGATTAACCATGCTATCATGTCCTTGGAAAAATAAAGAGGAAGCATATGCTATTAGTTTTCTACTGCTGCTATAACAATATATCACAAATTTGGTGGCTTAAAACAACACAAATTTGTTATCTTACAGTTCTGTAGCTTAGAAATCCTAAAATCAAAGTTCCAGCAGAGCTGCCTTTCTTTCTAGGGGCTCTCAGGGAGATTTTGGGTTTTTTTTGTCTAGTTTCTAGAGGCTGCCTGCATTCCTCAGTTTGTGGCCCTCTCTTGTCTTCACAGCTAGCAACAGTGGGCTGAGTTCTTCCCACATTTCATCACTCCGACTTCATTTCCACGATCACATATATTTTCTTGACTCTATTCTGCTCCTTTCTCTACTTTTAAGGCCCTTTGTGATAACACTGGACTCACCTGGGTAATCCAGTATCCATTTCAAAATTCTTCAACCCGTTTGCAAAGTCCCTTTTGACATGGAAAGTAATGTGTTCAAAGATTCCGAGGATATGAATGTGGACATCTTTGGAGGGTCCTTATTGTATCTAACGTGTGTGTGTGTGTGTGTGTACACTAAATAAAATCAGTAGCCTTCACTGTTTGTCTTATATATATAGAATGTATAAGCCTTACAAATTTGGTTATTTGAGAAACAGGTTGAGATTCTGAGATTTAAAGGAGGGGAGCATTTCTAGGATGAACACCAGTCAGGCAGTAAAGGACACAGGATACAGGAGATATTGAATTTTGATGCAGTTACAACAAAGGCCTTGCCAATATCATGGGGAGCTCTGGAGCTGGCATGGATTTTTGGACTTGTCCCAATCTAAGGCAGAATGCTTTGGCCTTGATACTCCTTTATCAACCAGTCATTAGACAAGGGGTGTGGCCCAAAGGGGTGTGGCTATGGATAACACAATTCCAGCACAGGGTCTCAGCTGAGAGCCCTTAGTGACCAACATTCCCAACACCTGGAGAAACGAGTATGTTTTCATCCTGAAAAGAGGCAACGCATTATCCAAAACATAAACTAAGCCAATTCAGTAGCAATATCTTGTGCCAAATTTTATGCCATTATTCTTTATTGTAGGAAAATTCAGGATAAAAATCTTTGGTAAAATATAGTCATCAAAAAGCAGAAGGACCTAGGAGCCACGATTTGAATTCAGTTTCTTGTTCTCCCCTGGCATACTTTGTTACAAGCACATCATTTGTAATTTTTCCTCTTTTCTTTTCCTAGTTGCAAAGTGGCACTTGAAATAAAATGATTTCTCTTACCACTGCTAATATGTTTAATTAGATAAAATTTTCAATGATGGGTAGACACTTTGCCAATGCAATAATAACAGCAACAAATACCACTTTCAACACTGCAATTACTCATCCACATTGTGAAAATGTTATGTTCTTCCTTCTAGGATAGCAATTTAGATTAAAAAGGGAAAATATTTTTAATGCTCTATTACCTTGGATTCCTTATTTAATTATACCAAATGTTCCCTTTCTCTAAGAAATATATGACAATTTTTTGTCCTACATACAGTAGGCAGGGGGGAAATTATCTGGACTTTCTTTGCCTAGCTATTATCTGTGTGAAAAATTTCAGGAAAGAGCAGGAAGAAAATAGAAATAAAAAGGGTTAGAAAATTGACATCCATTGTGACTCACTAAAAAAATGAAAAAAATGATGCTAATAGTTTTATCACCTGGAAATCTGAGAAAAATTGGTTTGGGGCCAAATTCTTCGGAAGTATAACTGTACCAGCAGTTCTGGAGCCCCTGGGGCAGTTCAACATCACATTGCTCTCCTCCATCTAGAGAAAGTAACCAGGTAGAAAATGCATTAAGAAAACTATGTCAGGAAAACAAATTAGAGTTCTCATGTTTAACTTTTACAAAGAAGTTAAACATTCTTGACTTCTTAGGTAAGCAATGACTAACTGATGAAAAATCTTTTTGTGTGAGTGCTGACAAGTTAAGAATCCCTTCTTTTCCTTCACTATTTGCAAAGAAAAGGAAATATACATATATATTGATTATTTTTATTCACTCATAGACAAGTATTGTGCTAAAAATCCCAGCAAGTCAACATTACAACAGACAAAGGCATATATATATATATGGCAGTAGTATCCAAGTATTATGGACCGAATGGCTTAGAACCACAGATATGTGCTGTCTCACAGTTCTAGTGGCTAGAAGTCTGAAATCAAGGTATCGACTGGGTGTTTTCCTTCCGATGACTTTGAGAGAGAATCTGTTCCATGCCTTGCTCCTAGCTTCTGGGGACAGCCAACAAGCCTTGGTATATAGATGCATCTCTTGAATCTCTGTTTTCACATGGTGCAATCCCCATGAAGCTCTGTGTTTAAATTTCCCTCTTCTTATGAGGACACCAGTCATATATATTAGGGTACATCCCAATGATCTTATCTTAACTTGATTGCATCTGCAAAGACCCTCTTTTAAAATAAAGTGAAATTCACAAGTACCAGGGGTTAGGGCTTCAATATATCTTTTTTGGAAACACAACTCAATCTTCAACAAAAGGGAAGGCTTGACCAGAAGAGTTAAACACACAGAGAAGACTAGAGATTTCAGATACAGTAAGGGAATGAGAATGCTCTAGTTACAGCCTTGCTCCTAATATGTGGTTTGCAGAACAGAAGCATGGGTGTCACTGAGAAATTATTAAAAATTCAGAATCTCAGGCTTCACTTCAGTCCTATTGAAAATAAGCATATGATTTAAACAAAATGTCCTATTTATTCAAATGCACACATTTGGATTGAGAAGCGTTGCCCTAAGGCCCACAATCTGGAATTTTTTACTAGATAGATAGGCTATCAACTTTTGCCAAGAGCACATCATTTATGTTTCTTCCTGTTTTATTTCTAGCTGTAAAATGATATTTGAAATTAAAATGATGTCTCTTACCAGTGATAATAAGCCCAACTGGGTAAAATATTTAATTATAGAGAGACATTTTACCAAAACAATAAAATATCACTTTCAACACTGCATAAACATAAAACCACATATAATAGCTCACAGTATAAGTTTACGCCTCACTCACATAAAGTTTAAAGCAGCTGTTCTTGATCTCAGAGTAATTTTTCTGTAAGCGATGATTCAGAGACCCAGAGTACTTCAATCTTGGGCTCCACCATCTTTATAGTGTGGTTTCCACATTCACTCTTTTCATCTGCTATGAGCCTGTAGATGGGGCAGAAGTAAAGATGGATGTGAGATTGATTTTATGGCTTAGAGTGGTGCATATCACCTCAACTTCCGTTCCATTGACTAGAATCCTGTCCCATGCCATGTCTTCCAGTGAGAGAAACCAGGAAATGTAAACTAGCTGTGTGCTTAGGAAGAAGAGGAAATGTCCAACAAACCAACTCTACCTGAAGTGTCTATGTATGAGGCAGTAGATTATCTCTGGCACCAATTTCTGAGATCTTTTGCCACAAATTTTTAATCATGAATATATTAATTGCTCATTCTGTAAGGGAAGTGCATAACCGCATTCAAATTTAATGTACTACAGACTTCAGTTTGTTACAGGGTGTGGGAAATCATTAAAAGGAGGAAATTAAAAGATGAAAATAAACCTTAAAGCCTGACTTTTCATACATTCGTTCTTCAATTTAACTAACATTTATTGGTTTTCTCCCTTGTGCCTAGCACTAAGAATAAAGTATAAATAGGACACAGTTTCTGAATTCAAGAACTCTTATAGTCCAAAAAAAGTGACTCTCAACTTTGGTCTCACATTGGGATCTTCCTGGTAGTTAAAAAAAAAAAAATTATCTTTTTTTTTTTTTTTTTTTTGATGACCAGTTTCCACTCTAGTACAATTGAATCAGAACCTCACGGGGAGAAAACAGGCATTGGGATTTTTTAAAAGCTTCTCAAGTAAGTCTAACGTATTAACAAGGCTGAGAAACCCTGAGTTATTTGGATTCGCAGTCAATGGCCTTGCTGTTTTTACCTGTGACCTATGTGAGGAAAATCACAAAATCACATTTACCAGTTTTTTTTTTTTTAATTCATAGTCATGAAACTTCAACAGCATTCTTTCTTTCTTTTTTTTTTCTTTTTGACAGAGTCTTGCTGTCATCCAGGCTGGAGTGCAGTGGTGCGATCTCGGCTCACTGCCACCTCTGCCTCCTGGGTTCAAGCAATTCTCCTACCTCAGCCTCCCTCAAGAGCATTCTTTATGGTGTCCAGAAATCACAGTCCATTCTTTTAACTATACTCCTAAAAAACCTCCTTTCTCATATCTTCTCCTCTTTCATTTCCTCCCTCACCTTATGTTGAACTGGAAGACTTACTTTCTACTTCACTGAGAAAATACAAGCAATCAGAAGTAAACCTCTGCAGACTCATACCACCACATTGAACCATCTACCAGCCTCTCTACCCATGTATTATGGTATAAAATACAAATTTTGTCACAAAACCTACTTTGAGTATTTCAAGAAGAAAATAATTCAATATAGGGATTTAAAAGGACCAGAAGAGTGAAGTTTAGGGAAACTTCTCTTAGAACCAAAGAAATCAGGGAGTAGAAGAAATACAGGAAACTTCCATATAAGACCTCAGGGTCTTGCAATGCTAAAGTGAGTAACTTGCAGGAAAATGCTTGAAGCTTATGACAAACTTTATATATGGGAAGCCCTCATGCCAACCCACTATAGTCAGAGCTTTAATGGCTGTTCTGTCTCCCTACTTCAAAATGTTATACAAATGTCACTCATTGGTAGAAGAATATTGTCATGGAAGCTTGAGAAGCATAATACTCAGCATTACATTTATGCAATATAGTGCAAAGCATAAGAAGAATTGGAAATGCTGTTGGAATGCCAAAACACTCTCTACTACATCTATTTTTCTAACTATTATTCAAGAATAGAGAGTCTATAAATGAACAATCTATTCTGCTGTGTAATTCAATAGCACTCCTTATCCAACTCAAGAAAAAAAATCTTCACAAATTCTCTCATCTGTCTCCTATTTCAACAATCCTTTTACTCACTATGGAATCACTCTCTGAGCATACAAACATAATGGCAATTTTTTTTTTTTTTCAGATGGAGTCTTGCTCTGTCACCCAAGCTGGAGTGCAGTGGTGCGATCTCAGCTCACTGCAACCTCTGCCTCCCGGGTTCAAACAATTCTCCTGCCTCAGCCTCCTGAGTAGCTGGGATTACAGGTGCATGCCACCATGCCCGGCTACCTTTTTTTTTTTTTTACTATTTTTAGTAGAGATGGGGTTTTACCATGTTTGCCAGGATGATTTAGAACTCCTGACCTCGTTATCTGCTTGCCTCAGCCTCCCAAAGTGCTGGTATTATAGGTGTGAGCCACTGTGCCTGGCCCATGATTGCTATTTCTGTTGCTCAAAACTCTTATACGTTTCCTGAATTTTTGGTTTACCCTTCTATCCAATTATAAATAAGAATTTTTTGATTTCCTCTTTTGCATTTTATATTTTAAAACTCTGTTAATTAATGCAGACGTAATTTGAGTTGTTATGTCTTCTTAATAAACTGCTATTTTTGTTATTATGAAATGTTTCTCTTTATCACTATTAATATACTTTATCTCGTATTCTACCTTGTCAGAAATCTATACAGCCATATTTGCTTTCTCATGTTCACTTCTATTAATATAATACAGCACATCTAACACCTCATTTTCAACCTGTCTTTCAAGTTAAAATGTTTCATCAAAATGGCGTAGAGACAAGTCTTTCTTTTTTTCCCAGTCACATTCCATGCCTTTTAATAGGAGTTACAATGTCCATTAATTTACATTTAATGTAGTATTGCTATCCTAAGGTTTAAGCCTTCCATTTTTATGTTTGTTTTTATTCATCTCATTTGTCCCTGTTTCAGCTTTTTTCTCTTCATTTGAGTGTATCATTTATTTTTTTTTTACATATTATGTTTTCTTCTGTGTTGCCTTTTTTACATTTTTCAACTTGTATTTTAAGTTCGGAGGGTACACGTGCAGGTTTGTTACATGGGTAAATGTTTTGTCCCTGGGGTTTGGTGTACAAATGATTTTGTCACTCAGGTAGTGAGCATAGTACCTCATAGGTAGTTTTTCAACTCTCAACCCCTTCCTCCTTCCCTCCTCAAGTAGGTCCCCATCTCTATTGTTCCCATCTTTGTGTCCGTGTGTACTCAATGTTTAGCTCCCACTTATATAAGTGAGAACATGAGGTATTTGGTTTTCTGTTCCTGAATTAATTTGCTTAGGATAATGGCCTCTAGCTCCATCCATGTTGCTGCAAGGGACATATTTTTTCTTTCCAATGGCTGTGCAGTATTCCATGGTATATATGTACCACATTTTCTTTATCCAGTCCATCGTTCATCGGCACCTGGGTTGATTCCATGCCTTTGCTATTATTACCACTGTAATGAACATACGGGTGCATTTGTCTTTTTGGTAGAACTATTTGTATTCTTTTGGGGATATACCCAGTAATGGGATTGCTGGGCCAAATGGTAGTTCTGTTTTAAGTTCTTGGAGAGGTCTCCAAACTGTTTTCTACAGTGGCTGAACTGATTTATATTCCACCCAGCAGTGGGAATAAGCATTTCCTTTTCTCTGCAATCTTGTCAACCTCAGTTATTTTATTAGTAACAGACATTCTGACTGGTGTGAGGTGGTATATCATTGTGGCTTTGATTTGCATTTCTCTAATTATCAGTCATGTTGAGCATTTTTTCATATGCTTGTTGGCCATGTGTATGTCTTCTTTTGAGAGGTGTCTTTTCATGTCCTTTGCTCATTTTTTAATGGGGTTGTTTGTTTTTTCCTTGATGGTTTAAGTTCCTTTTAGATTCTGGATATTAGACATTTGTCATATGAATAGTTTGCAAATATTTTCTCCCATTCTGTAGGTTGTCTGTTTACTCTGTTGGCATTACGTTGGTGCAAAAGTAATTGTGTTTTTTTCCATTACTTTCAATAGTTTTAAAAATGGTTTCAATAGTTTCTTTTGCTGTGCAGAAGCTCTTTAATTTAATTAGGTCCCACTTGTCAGTTTTTGCTTTTGTTCCATTTACTTTTGGAGTCTTAGTCATGAAATCTTTGCCAGGGCCTAGGTCCAGAATGGTATTTCCTAGGTTTTCTTCTAGGCTTTTTACAGATTTAGGTCTTAAATTTAAGTCTTTAATCCATTTTGAGTTGATTTTTGTATTGGTAAAAGAAGGGGTCCAGTTTCACTCTTCTGCATATGACCAGACAGTTATCCCAACGCAATTTATTGAATAGAAAGTCCTTTCCCAATTACTCGTTATTGTTGGCTTTGTTGAAGATGACATGGTTAAAGGTGTGTGGATTTATGTCTAGATGGAACAAATTTTTCTAATTTGTTCCATTGACCTATGTGTCCATTTTTTTGTGCCAGTACCATGCTCTTTTGGTTACTGTAGCTTTTAGTATAGTTTGAAGTCAATTATTGTGATGTGTCTGGCTTTCTTCTTTTTGCCTAGGATTGCTTTGGCTATTCATGCTCTGATATTTTTAGTGGTTTCTCTAAAGATACAATAAGAATCTTTAAAACAGTCTAACTTCAAATAATATTATTTTATATTACTTCACAAATATTGTAAAAAGCTTTGCAACAAATTCTTTTTGCCATCTGCTGTTAATTTTATTCTTATTTTTTAATATTTTATTTCAATGTATGTTATAAACCATATAGTACCTTATTATTATTTTATTTTTAGCAATCAATAGATTTTTACATAAATTTAAAACTATATACACACAAAATTGTAATTTAAAAAGATGTTTTATATTTTTCTAAGTATTTACCTTTTCTGGGATTCTTGATGACTGACTGTACATTTAGGATTTTATTTGCTATTAATTTGTTTCAGCTTTAAGACAATTTTGCACCTTTTGTTTCATAATTATGCTGGAAACAGAGTTGCTGACTGCTGTTTCTCTAAAAACATCTTTAATTTCATTTGTAAAAGACATTTTCATTAGATAGACAAATCTAGGTTGACTTTTTTTCTCTCATCACGTTAAAGGTTAACAATGTCCCATTTTCTTCTTGTTTGCACTCTTTCTTGGAGAAGTCAGCTGTCATTCATATTGTTCTTTTTTGTGTAATGGGACCCATCCTTTCAGTTTATTTCTATTTCATATCGCATACTTTTATGAGCTGTCTAGACTACCAAGGAAATTATGCTTTTTGTAGTTATCCAGAGACTCATGTTCCTTTCAAGTTTTTGGTCTGTTATACCCTAGGACATAGATCTGCAAACTTTTTTCTTCTGTGAAGGATCACAGTATATATTTTAGGCTGAGAAGCCCATGTACAGTCTCTGTTGTGCAATTCTGCTTATTTATGTTCATATTATAAATCCTTTAAAATGTAAAAACCATGCTTAACTTGCAACCACACAAAAAGATCATGGGCTAGATTGGCCTACAAGCTTTACTTTCCCAGCCCCTGCAGCCCAGGCAAGATGGTTGGCATTGGTATGGTGGAAGCTGGACAGTGGCTATGTTCAGTTTCCAGCAAGGAGTAAGGAAGAAGAGAGTGTGGAGGAGGTGTGTGTAATGTCTTAAATCCTAGAAATCACTCAGGACTTCATCAGAGGCAAAGAAAGCTTAGTTGGTCAACTAGCCACAGATATATTATATAGGAAAAAGGAAGAATAGGATCTTGTAAATGATAAGCAATTTCCCTTCAGTGGTTTTGAAGAGGTGACAAATTATTACCCTATCTAGGACAACCATGCTTCAGATTTCATGACTATATGGATTAACTCATATTATATAGCAAATATCTTCCTAAAACACTTCATAATTTGTTTTCTCCTTTCGAAAATGTGAAAGTATGTAATTATCAATTTATCTTTTCTTCCATGCTTTTCTTGCCACCATGTTAAAATGCAATTACTTTGACAGTTATTCAAATTACCTAAAATATGAATTTCTAATTAATAAATTATGTATTTTCTTAAAATAGATATTCTTTAATGTCAAATTTGTAGAAAAAATAGGTCTATTCAAAATATACATGTAAAATTTGGACTAGCAAGCAAGAATGGCTAAATATAATATCTGCTTTTGGGTTAGAGTTAAAATAAGTTTGAGAAAGAATGATGTCCAAATTAAGATGGGAAAAGTAATGCTTAAATTCACTGTAATATCAAAAGTCAAAGCAGACTGCATAACTAACTTTTTATACTCATTGGCAGAAGATTCACATTTCTTCTAACATTAGCATTAGAAATATATTAAGTGCCTGCCATTAGAAATATGCAGCTGCCTGCTATGTACCAGGTGCTGGGCAAAGGGCTTTACATTATCTCCAATACTCACAAAATCTTGTATGCAAGCATCATCCCCCTTACTTTACAAATGAAGATAATGATGATCAAAGAGGTTCATTAAAATTTCCTAATTTAAACACAGAGCAATAATTTATACCAGCTATTTCTGATCTCAAAGTTTGTGTTCCCTCCATTAGCTTTGCTTCACGATACCTTGCAGTATCATGAGAACCCAGTTTGATGGTTCGTATTACCGAGAAAATATATAGGTACTTTGACACTTCCCGGCAAGATAAAGAAAGTGCTAGTATTAAAATTTGTGGAATGCATGATGTTTGGTTTAGAATAAATTCTATTATTTTAAAAAATGCTGCATAACTTTTGTTCTTCATTGCAGAGAAGATGCTACTGGGAGAAAAATCTGGATATTAAGGACTGAGTTAAAAAGTGACTCAAAAAAATTAAATACTGAGAAAAAAATTTAGAAATGTTTCAAACAATTATTTTGTTTACATTTACCTTTTCATATAGGCATGAGGGATTATAATATAAAATTATGTCTAAATATATCTAAAATAGTTCTTTAGGGATAATATAAAATGCTAAGGGACAAACAATTGAGTTATAATTGAAGCAGAAGTGTTTTTTTCTTTCCCAGCAGTATATAAAATAATAATTCATTTATTATTAATAAACATCAAATAATGTATTAATATGACAACCAATAATGTTAGATTCAATAAAAGTAAACTATTACCAAATGCTATAATTGGATCTTTACTAATACACCACTGGTAATAAAAATGTTGTGTCATATTGGACCAATTGTCATAGTAAAGAAATAGAAGCTATATAGAAGATGGACAGTAGTCCTCACAAAAGTAAAATTATTAAGATAATTTAAAGACTAAGTTAGTGATATATTAACCTTAACATATCAGGTGTTGTTAGATTAAATTTTAAAAACAAAAAGGAATATAGAAAATCTCATTAGTCCATATTTTTTTTCTTTCTAGCTGTCTGCTGGAGTCTTTGCTTTGATAATCATAAGGATTCTTCTAGGTTCCTAAAACTACAGGTTTAAATAATTCATTTATAATTGTTTCCCATTAAGAATAATGAACACCAAGAATTGATGCTAAAGAAAAATAAAATGTTAGTGTGTTCAAAGGACCACAATTTAACTACAGTTTGCCAATGTGTATGACATCTCCAAATAATTTAATTTCACTTATGGAACAAAGCTTTTGCATTAATATTTAATTTCCAAAAGTTAAGGGGCTTGATTAATTAAAGATTTGCATATATTACATACTTTAACACATTCTGGAGAAATTTGTTTATTAATCAGACTATTGCTTTTTCAGGCCTACGTTGCAGTTAAAATGTGAATTAGGTACAATGTTATATATTTCCAACCTTTGCATTTTCTTTTAAAATTTTCACATCCAGACATAATCTTGCAATTATTTATCTCTTCCCTTTACCTTCATCAATGTGTCAACAGGACCGAAATGTTATTTTTATAAATAATTTTTACTAGAATTTCTTAAATACAGAAAATCCCTATGTTCAGCTGAGAGGTTAGAACTGAACTAACATAAATTTAACCCTAGATCTAGCATTTAGTTAGTTTTTTATATACTGGATAAGCTACTTAACCCCCTAAGTACTTTGATATCTTTTCCTGTAAAATAGAAATAATAACTCTGACAAAAATAAGCAATGGGGAAAGAATTCCCTGTTTAATAAATGGTGTTAGGAAAACTGGCTAGCCATATGCAGAAAATTGAAACTGGACCCCTTCCTAACATCTTATACAAAGATTAACTCAAGATGGATTAAAGGTTTAAATGTAAAACCAAAAGCTGTAGAAACCCTAGAAGAAAACACATACACCATGGAATACTATACAGCCATAAAAAGGAATGAGATCATGTCCTTTGTAGGGACATGGATGGAGCTGTAGGCTGTCATCCTCAGCAAACAAACACAGGAACAGAAAACCAAACACCGCATGTTCTCACTTATAAGTGAGAGCTGAACAATGAGAACACATGGACACAGGGAGGGGAACAACACACACTGGCACCTGTCAGCAGGTAGAGGGGAGGGTGAGCATCAGGAAAATAACTAATGCATATGTGGCTTAATACCTAGGTGATGGGTTGATAGGTGCAGCAAACCACCATGGCACACATTCATCTTTGTAACAGTCCTGCACATGTATCCTAGAACTTGAAATAAAATTAAATTTACAAAAAGAAATAATAACCATTTTGTAGAATTGTAAGAAAAAAATATATATGCACACATTCATACATATTGTTTGAAACAGCCATATCTCTCAATAAACAGTGGCTATGTTTTATTATTGTTCAAATCACAGTGAAAAATGTTATGCCCTAAAGTGCTTATGTATATATGTTATTTATATATCAATAAAATGTAGAATATATAAATACAGAGACTAAGTCTATTTTCCCTCAGATTTATATCCTCAATATCTAGCTCACTGCCTGGCACATGACATGTCCATAATCAACCCTTTTATAATTATTTGAAGAATGAATATTTAGATCAAATTGAGTATCTAATAGAAATCAAACAGGTAAGAATAATTTCTGATATTACAGCCAGCACAAATTGAACTCCTTAAATTGAACTAAAATTTTCCTTTAATTTTTCTAATTAAACAGAGATCTGTGCCCCCAAATTTTTTGACTTGGTTTACAGACTAGGTGAATAAGCTTTTTTTTTTTTTTTCTTGGTGTTTGGTGGTGTAGTTTTAATATTAAATCGCAGCATAACCCTGGGAAACTCATAACCTCTCTGATTTCAAATATTCTGATTTGTAGAATGACAGATGTAAATTAAATTATTTGTGTTAGACCATTTATAAACAAAAGAAACTTTTTCTCTAAAGTAATCTCTTATGGAACTCCACTATATGAAACCGATAAAACCAGAACTGGTACAGGAAATATGTCTACATGTCTATGTTATTGGTGTGGCGATTTGTGTCCCTCAAGGAAGGAGAAAATACGGTTCATTGAGCAACCTCTAAGGCTGTTCCCACCCCACTCATCTTGACTGTGTACACAAATTTATTAGCCTCTAAGACAACTCAGAAAAATGCTAGAAGCCCAGTGATCAAAGTTTCAAAGTGGATAAGGGGAACACTAGGTTCTCTTCCTCCTTACTATCTTATAAAATTTTGATTATATAGTTCAGAAGAGCCTATATTCCTATCCTCACCCATCACTCTTTAGAATCCAACTCAAATAAGAAAGAATAGGATCAAAACTTCCTTCTCAGTTCCAGGACATTGTAGTAGAGATAAACCAGAAAGTACTGAAACAGGGCAATGAGCAAGAGGCTGCAACTGGAACCCCTCAGGTAACAAGCCAGTGCTTCGAACTGGGTCGAAATCATATTGGGTCAGACCGAGTTCATGTCTAGTCAAAGTTCTAAAATTGACAGCTTCATCTTATGTAACCAGTCAATAGAATTAGAACAGACATCTTTTAAACGCATGGTGTGAATGAACTGACCAGCTGTTTGGCTGGCTTGACTGAGTTGTTTCCACTATAATGTGGACACAGTCTGAGAGTGAGTGAAATATTGGCAGGTCTTTGACTTTTTCTAGTCCAAAGAAGAAGAAAGCAAAAGAAATGAAGCACATATAATGCAAGGGAATGATAAGGCAGGGAACAATCAGTAGCCTACTGACAGGTACCAAGTACAATATTCGATTTCATAGAAACTCCTATTTCAAAAGTAATTTTAAAATAAAGAAATGTTGAGCAGAGACAACATGAAGAAGATGGAGAAAAAGGCTAACTTCAAACTAAAAAAATGAAAGCTACAGTAATTAATACATTATTACTAAGATTAAGATACTTTTAGTTGTTGTTATGTACAATTAATTTTGGTCCTTTTAAATTTCATGTATATACCAATAATAACTTTTAACATCAAATAAAAAGAAAGCTGAGTTGTTAGAAAATGTGTTAATATATTTCATGTGCACACATGTGCAAATATACCATCCATCCCAAAGCCAAATAAAATGTCTTTATGTTACTCTTTGCACTTACAGCACAGATACGTGACCATTTATGTGCATGCATCAGCCCTGGTAACTAACTGTGGGTGTAGTTTTTTTCTACTTAGTCAGAAATTCCACTTACTCTACTTTGCTTTATTATAAGCATGGAACCAAGCAATCATATTTGTTATCCTAAAAAGGAATATTTCTCTTTTTCACAGTAAAAAGTGAGATTGAAGCATGGGTATTTTATTCAAGAAATATCGATGAATATTCATGTATGGATTGAAGAATATAAAATATCAAATTTCTCTAAAAGTTTCCATAAAATTTTTATGGAAGACAACTACATTGCTCCAAAATAAAGAAAAAATACTCTCATAGAAAAAAATTACAAAAATGAATATCAGATATATTTAATGTTATTGGTCAATTAGAACATTTTAAGACAAAAAGAAACAATATACTATTGTGAATTATTACCAATTACAATGTATTTATAAAGTATTATGATGTACTTATAGCAGCAGTAAAAAAGTAACAGAAATATGCAGATAGTATAATTCCACAGTATCCTTCTTAACTTTATTTTTCTCCATAGCACTTACCTCTTTATTTTTTCTAAAGAAATTTATATAAAAAATTTTTTAACTCCCTTTACTACCAAATAGATCTTCTATAGTAATATAATTTTTTTGTTTTGTTCATTGCTGTATTTCTAAAGATTTATCACTGGCACACAGAAGGTGACAAATATTTGCAGAATAAATAAGTTAATATGTGGCAATATATGTTAAGAGATAACCTCATCAATTTCCTTGGCTACAAAGAGAAAAATCCTTTTAAAGTCAAAACAAAAACATTAAGTTAACTAGGAGGGGGATAAAAATCAACCTGAAGTTGGTGACTTCAAAGAAACTTTCAATTCTAAAAGGCAATAGAGAAATGCCTGTAATTGTCACAAGGAAAATGAGTTTAGATTATGGGAAAGACAGAGTAGCTTATATAAGACTCACTCTGCTGCAAATAATTATTATAACAAAATAATCTATCAACCAATTTGAAGTCATTTAAAAATGACAAAGAGCTGGCAGAAATGATGGTGGATTCAATCTCTGTGCCCAGAATTAAATGGCACTGGGTGAGATTCACATTTATTTGGCATTCTTCCTGAAGCTACTTCCCAATTCATATGAGCCAGGACAGGTATAATTCCGGCAGAAATCTGCTTTATTAGCTTTAAGTGTCAAAGATGGGAGTTTGGTGCTACCAGAACAACTGTAAATTGAAAGGAAAAATTCTGAGAAAGGAGGAACCACAGGAAATGTGTTCCCAAATCTGCATATAAATTCCCTTCAAATCTTTGGCTGACTTTTGAAAGCACAAGGAAAACTCCAAGAAGTCTAATGTAAAACAATAGCTGAATATTTGTAAAAACAGGGCAAATAATTACCTCTTGTCAGCTGCAGAGAAGACAGAATTTAAGATCTGAGTCTTGTTCATATAACTTGAGCTTTCCATTGAAATCACAGAAGGGTCACCTTCATACTAATACTATAAACAGAACTATAAAAAATATCTGTAGACTGCCGGGCATGGTGGCTCATGCCTGTAATCCCAGCACTTTGGGAGGCTGAGGTGGGTGGATCACCTGAGGTCAGGAGTTCAAGACCAGTCTGACCAACATGGAAAAACCCTTTCTCTACTAAAAATACAAAATTAGCTGAGTGTGGTGGTGCATGCCTGTAATCCCAGCTACTTGGGAGGCTGAGGCAGGAGGTTGCAGTGAGCCAAGATTGTGCCATTGCACTCCAGCCCGGGCAACAAAAGTGAGATTACACCTAAAAAAAAAAAAAAAAAATCTGTAGACTGAGACTGAGGGAGAAATTGCAGCAGACCCATCTTTAAGACAGGTAAGACCAAAGTGCTATATGTTCAAGGTAATTAGCCAGTCTTTTTTTTCCCCGAAACCAACAGTCCAACATTCAATAAAAATTACCATACTTGCAAACAAACAGGATCGCATTATCTGTAATTAAAAAAAAAAAAGAATGTATAGAAACAGACACATTGATGACCCAGGTGTAAAACTGGCAAGTATTTGAAAGCAACTGTTACAAATATGTTTAAGAATATAAAGAAAAAGATGACCATAATGAATGATCATAGGGAAAACCTTAGCAACAAGTGAAAACTATGAAAAAAACTCAAATAAACAATATCCTAAACAAAAAATTAGTAGATGGACTTAAGAATGAAAATGGCCAATTAAAGGGACAGTGAATTTGGAAAGAGATTAATTAAAATTATTCGATGTGAGCAGCAAAGAGGAAATATTGAATATAAATAAATGGAGCCTCACTGATCTGTGCAAAAATACCAAGTACTCTAACATTTACAGATTTGTAGTCCCAGAAAAGAGAAATAGATAATACAGCAGAAGAAAAACTTGAAGATTTAATTACTGAGAGCATTCAAAAATAATGTAAAACAACCTTCAGATACAGGAGGCTCAGCAAATCACAAGCCACATACATACAGAGAAAACTGCCAGTAGGCACACCATTGTCATACTGTTGAAAATTGAATATAAAGTAAAAATCTTGAAGACAGCCAGAGAAAAATGACATTTTTCCTGTAGGAAACAGTAAGTTATGCTGCCTCTTTATTAAAAACAGTAAGAGATTATTAAAAATAATAATCCAAAAGAAAAATTAATTAAAACAACTATCAACCCAGAATTCCATAACCAGCAAATGTATTCTTCAAAAATAAAGATGAAATAAAGACATTTTCAAATAAATGAAATCTAGAAAATTTGTCACCAGGAAAACTGATCTATAAGAAATGCTAAAGGAAGTCCTCCTGGGTGAAGTGAATTAAAACTAAATGATACACATGAAGGGATGAACAGAGCATGAAACATAATGTATTGGTAAATGTAAAACAAAATATCTTTTTCCCATTAATGTTTTAAAAATACAATTATTGAAAGCAATATGTATATATATAGAGAGAGAGAGTGAGAGAGAGCATGTTGTGAAGTATATAACAAATGTAAATTTCAATTATATGTCAAAAATAGCATTTCCTGTGGTAGAGTATCAAATCTAAGTTTACTGCGGTAAGTTAAAAACAATATTGAGAAGCTATAAAAAATACTGGAAAGTATACTTAAAAGGCCATATAGTCTGGGCACGGTGGCTCACACCTGTAATCCCAGCACTTTGGGAGGCCAAGGTGGGCATATCACCTGAGGACAGGAGTTTGAGACCAGCCTGGCCAACCAACATGGTGAAACTCCGTCTCTACCAAAAATACAAAAATTAGCTGGGCGTGGTGGCAGGCACCTGTAATCCCAGCTACTAGGGAGGTTGAGGCATGAGAATTGCTTGAACCTGGGAGGTGGAGGTTGCAGTGAGCCAAGATGGTGTCACCGCACTCCAGCCTGGGTGACAGAGTGAGACTCCTTCTCGAAAACAAAACAAAAAAACACAAAAGTCAGTACAAAAATTAACATAGAATTTAAAAAATATTTGATAATATTAAAGCATAGGAAAAAAATAATAGCAGGATTAAAAACCACTTCAGAAACAGAATATCAGAAACTTGAATTCAGGAATACATCAAGAGAGTAATAACTATAAACCAATGGGTTTTGTCTTAGCGACACCAAGTGTGACATAACACTGGAAAACCAGTTAGTGTAATGTACCATCTTACTGGAAAAAGACAAAGCTCTACATTGCTTTCAAGGAATACAAAAAAAGCATGTGACAAGTATCAGCACTTATTTATGATAAAATCTCTCAACAAACCAACAATAGAAAGGAGCTTCCTTACTCTGATACAAAGCCTCTATTAAAAAAACAAACAAACAAACAAAAAACACTGCAACTTGTATCACATTTTATGGTAAAATATCGAATTATTTTCTAGTAAACTTGGGAGCAAGCAAATTTGCCCATTTTGGTTGCTTTTGTTCAACATTGTTCTTATGGTTCTAGTTAATGCAATAAAACAAAAATAATAAAATTGATAAAAATTCTATAGGAAGAAATAAAACTGTCTTTATTCACATATGCCATGATTGTTTATTTGGAAAATCCTAAGAAATTCATTACTAGAACTAAAAAGTAAATTTAGGAAGACCACTTGATACAAGATCAAAATACAAAATTTAATGTTATTCCTCATATTATTATAATTAGAAAATCAAATTCAAAAATTCCATTTGTAATAGCATCAAACCCATAAAATACTTAGAAATAAATTTAGGAAAGTATACATACTGTATTTGAGTCAAATGCCAACTATTATACTTGAGAATGTGCTTTATAGCTTGCATAACCACAAAGAATAGGTTAGAATATGTTAATCAAAAGAGGCAACCGAGAAAACTTTGAACCATTTATTTGTCTACCATATAAATATTTACACTCAGTAAGTTGATCAAATAATAATTCAAGTAAGCAATTTAAAAGGCAATATGACCTAACAAAACAGGAAAGCCCACTACTTCAGTCTCAGGGTTTGGTCAATCTCAGTCTCTCAACCTCATCTATCAATTTTCATCCCAACTGTCTACCTGCCGCTATGGGAAGATTTGTTTGCTCAATCTGCGCAAGGGGTTAGGATTGCCCTATGGCCAATGTAAAGATGACTCATAGCTCACTTGACATACCCAGGAAGGCATACTGGAAACTTGTTGCTTGGTTGGTGGTGTGACATTTGCATTCTGGCTTTTATGCTCTTTGGAGACCTGGATATTTTCAACATGCCTAATATTTTATTTAATGAAACTTGCATTATCCTTATCAGTGTCTTCACATTCTCGTAAACAAGTACCATCTTTCTCAGTATCTTCTACTCCTAGGGATGTGTACAGCAGATGTTGCTTATTTATAATTTAGGTATTACATAAATATGTTTATAGTTTTAGGGTTGTTTAAATCTTAAACGCTGACAGATCCTTTTCTTTTATTAATGAGATAGCCATATGTTTATGAAAATAGCTGTTTAGTTTTCTATTGCTGCATAACAAATTACCACAAATTTAGCAGCTTAAAACAACACATTTATTATATCACCATTTTCGTGGGCAGAAATCCAGCCGTTGCTTAGCTGAGTCCTCTGCTTCAGGTCTTTC
Organism: Gorilla gorilla gorilla; assembly: GCF_029281585.2. Lineage (NCBI taxonomy): Eukaryota > Metazoa > Chordata > Mammalia > Primates > Hominidae > Gorilla > Gorilla gorilla. The sequence continues at coordinate 27,316,062 of NC_073230.2, forward strand.
TCATAGAGTGCAATCAAGATGTCACCTAGGTCACCTCCAAGCTCATTTAGGTTCTTGGCAGAATTCAGTTCTTTGCAGTGCTACGACTGAGGCTTTCAGCTCACAGAAGCTGTTCACATTTATCTGTCATGTGACTGCCTGCATAAACACTTCATATCATAGCACTTTACTTCTTCAAGACCAGCAGGAAAGCCTGTCTCTTCAGACAGCTAAGACAAACTCTTATATAACAATGTAATTATAGGAGTGATATGCCATTATCTTTGCCATGTTCTATCATAAGGATTGGTTGCAAAATGACCGTATGTTTCAAAGGTTGTAAATTTGCTTTTATTCTGTCACTTATCTCCCTGATTTGATTAGCCTATCATGCAATATCTAGTATTTTCTTCAGCCAGAAGCTTTGTTTAAATCTGCATTTTAGGAGGCCGTCCTATCTCTCACTGATTCTTATTTCATTGAGACTATTTACAAGATGGATTTTTAAAACTATATTATATTGATTACCCAAATTTTTGGTATTAAAATTGCTTCCCTGATCTATCTCCACAAATTATCTATAGGTGATTTTCAATAAATTGCTCCCACAAGGTAGACTTTTTGTTTGTTACACTGTCCATTTATTGTGGTATAGGCATTAATCCTATAAGAGAAGTAAGTCATCCTCACTTTTGATAAATATCTACAATAGTAAGATGGCATATTTCTTCTACAATTTAGACATAGGTACAATGCAATCAACCTGAATTACTTGTATTGGGTTGTAATCCCTATGGATAGTAGTTGCTTCTATTTTGTGTTTTAGAGTTTTGGACTTTTTGCAGAAACAGTAATTATTTATCATATACTCACAGTCTGATTGCCTATCAGAGTTTCTTGTTGTTTTTTTTTTTAACCTATTGGATTGACACATTGATTCCTAAATGTCAAAATTTCTCATAGGCTCAGTGAACAACTGCTGTGTACATTCCTTTACTTTCTTTAATTGAGGCTTCCTAGTCAACTGGTTCATCATCTCATTGTATTTGATTGTTCTACCTTTCCCTTCTTTTGAGACGGAGTCTCGCTCTGTCACCAAGTTGGAGTGCAGTGGCATGATCTCGGCTCACTGCAACCTCTGCCTCCCGGGTTCAAGCAATTCTCGTGCCTCAGCCTCCCGAGTAGCTGGGATTACAGGCACCTGCCACCACGCCTGGATACACTTCCCTTTCATGGGCTGAAACATGACCTACATATACAGTCACGTGCTGCAAAATTGTGGGGGTTTTTTGGCCAGTGATGGAAAACATACATGACAGTAGTCCCGTAAGATTATAATGGAGTTGAAAATTTTCTATCACCTACTGACATCATAGCTGTGATAACATCTTAGTACAATTACTTTGTTTTTAAATAAATTTAGTGTAGCCTAAGTGTACACAGTAATGTCCTAAGCCTTTACATTCATTCATTACTCACTCACACAGACTCAACCAGAGCAGCTTTCAGTCCTGCAAGCTCCATTAATGCCATTTTTTATCTCTTATGCCATATTTTTACTGTACCCTTTATATGTTTAGATATGCATAGATACATAAATACCATTGTATTGGAATTGCCTACAGTATTCAGTACAGTAACATACTGTACAAGTTTGTAGCTTAGGAGCAATAGGCTATACCATCTAGTTTATGTTAATACACTCTATGATGTTCCCACAACAAAATCACCTAATGACATATTTCTCAAAATTTATCTCTGTCATTAAGTGATGTATGGCTGTATTGAATTTTTTTTTCAATACTTAGCAAATGTCTTTACCCCACACTTCAGCACAATTAGTTTTGTAATTTTGTTCTTTTCATTGAGCATACCTTATGGGAATTCCATTAGCAACAGCTCAGGAGTCCATGTAAATATAACTGAGTTTTGTTTTAATCTCAAGGATTTTTCTGTTACTTACTTTATGGCCATGTCTGCTTTACAGTCTGTCTTTTCTTCTCCTTTCCTGGATTAATGTTATTCCATCTTTGGAATAACATTTAGAAAATAGCTTTTTATTTTGTGCTTTCTGCTATAAACCGAGCTTCTTCATCCATGTACCACTCTTTGCCTTAATTCTTTGTGGATCCCAACCAGGGCAACACCCTCAAATTTAGTCAAGATTCAGTAAGCACATCTCAATAGCAGCAACCTCATGATGTAAGGATGAGACACCTGAAAGGCTGGATTTGTTCCATTATAAGATGTACCCTTTCCATTGTACATATTGTACATATTGTACCCTTTCCATTGTACATATTCTGCTGTACCACATCTTTTATTTGTTATGGTACCAGTTTGGCCCATTGGATGATTAGCACTTGAGTTCTAAGGTTAACTAAGTTAGAACTAGTTAAGATTTCAGTGGCTATTTAGTCATCATTAATGGTCCATGACACTTTTTCTAACAGAGAAAACCAAACTATTGATTCTGCCATCTTTCAGGCTCAAACCCAATTGACTGATATGATTTAATCCTAATTCCTAATAGTCTCAGCTGTAAAACCCACATCCATATTTATTTTGGGTAACTTCTTCTAACTTAAAGTCAGATTCTTTGGTGTAGGGACCAGGAAATAGAACATTGTATTGACTGTTTGACTTCCTATAATATTCTTTCATTTTTTTCTGTCCATTTAAAATCTCAGGATTTTCTTGTTATCCCATATAAGAATTTCCAAGTGAGTAGATCTTTATATAACAACAAGCAGATGGTAAAATTTTCATCTTTCTTTTTATCTTTTGAACTATTTTCACAATTTTCTGCTTAAAAGATAATACCACTTTTGCCCCTTTGGATTATCAAATTGTTCTTAAGAAATGTATTAAGTTTTCTGTCTATTATACTTTTCCTTGTGCTATGACCATTCTCTGCTTTGGAAATATTATTTTTCCCTTCATCATGATACCATGTATACAGTGTATTATACCAGGCCCTTTATTAAAATTATTGGCATTTTCTCTACATAAGTTATGCACTATTACTGGGCTGTTAATATAACCTTGGGTCAATCTAGTAAAGGCATTGGCTGCTGCTTTTTGAAATAGATTCTCCCAACTCTTCTCTCCTATGTTCATGAAAATTTTCCCAAAGACTAAATTCATCTAGGATTATGATTACTTAGGATCCTATGTCTATTGATCCTATATACTGCTTGAGGTCCTTTTAAAATACTGAGTGTGTTTATGTACAGATATAGTAGAGTTGAAATTGTCCCCTGACATGACCACAACTTGAAGACTATGCTATTCTTATGGCTTGCTGGTTTTGCACTTTGAAATTTTGATTATTTCTGTGCTTCCTTTTTATTCCAATGAATCATTCTCCTTGTCCTCCCCCTCCTCATGACCATCATCATCATTATCATTATCATCATCATCATTTGTTTCTATCCTCCTTTTTTTCCCTTGCAGTATTGCCCTGGATATAGTAGTTTTAATTTGGTGTGGTTTTTCTATTTGACTCTCCTTTTTCCTATTATTTTTACTTTTCATTTTATGGAACATTTAATTTCCATAGTAATTAATAATTCTGGCATATTTGGTCATAGTAGGCAATCTAGTTTGTCTTTGGCAATATTTGAATCTATTAGGTCTTTCAATTTAATCTTTGGAAACAATTTTTTTTTCATGTATCATCTCTGAATCAATATTTTATTCATAATATTTTTGGTTCAAAATCATTTTTTTCTCTTGACCAATCTGTATTATTATTCTTAGAATAATCTTTAAGTCCACAATTGTATCTACTATTAAAACTAGACCCAGGGGTCAGCAAATTTTTCTATAAAAACAAACTGGTAAATATTTAAGGCCTTAGGACCCGAAAGCCAAAATCAAGAAAGTGTTCTTGACAAAAGGCAAATAGTGTTTTTAAATTTCACACTTTAATAGGTAAAGAAAAAAACATTCTTAGTTCAAATGACACAAAACAATAGGTAGAGTATCAGATTCAGTTCATGTACCGTACTTTACCAATCCCTCCTTTCCAGCACAGCTCTGTCAAGTGATGAGGGAACTTTTATTACAATTTTAAATTTTATCCTATGGACTTCATCTCCATTATTTTCATTTCATATTTCTTTATGAAGCTGAATATACACTATGACTCAGAAATTTTACTATGGGTATTTACTCAAATAAATGAATCAATTCATCCACAGTAGATTTATACCAAGATGTTTATGTCACCTTTATTTTTAATAGTGACACCCTGGAAGTAACACAAATTTCCATCAGTAAATACATTTAAAAATCATTGTGATATACATGCTTACTGACAAAACTATTACTCAGCAATAAAAATAAATAAAGTACTTATGTATGCAACAATATGGATAAATCAGAAAAAAAATCTTATTTTGGGTTAGAGAAGTCAAGCATATAAGAATACTATGTAACTCCACTTATACAAAGATTTTCAAAAGGCAAAACAAATCTTAATAAGACAATTAGTGTTTGCATATAGAGAGTAGAGATTGACAAGTTAACAATCTGACATCATGACTAAAAGACCTAGAGAACCAAGAGCAAACAAACCCCAATGCCAGCAGAAGACAAGAAATAACCAAGATCAGAGCTGAACTGAAGAAGACAGAGACAAATACCCTTCAATAGTCAACAAATCCAGGAGCTGTTTTTTTGAAAAAAAATAATAATAAAACAGATAGACCACTAGCTAGACCAATAAAGAAGAAAAGAGAGAATAATCAAATAAACACAATCAGAAATGATAAGGGGGATATCATTACTGACACCACAGAAATGCAAACAACCATCAGAGAATACCATAAACACTTCTATGCAAATAAACTAGAAAATCTAAAAGAGCTGGATAAAACTCTGGACACATACAACCTTCCAAGACTGAACCAGGAAGAAATTGAATCCCTGAATAGACCAATAAGGAGTTCTGAAATTGAGGCAGCAATAAATAGCCTACCAACCAAAAAAAGCTTAGGACCAGATGGATTCACAGATGAAGTCTACCAGAGCTACAAAGAATAGCTGGTACTATTTCTACTGAAAATATTCCAAAAAAATGAAAAGGAGGGACTCCTCCCTAACTCATTTTATGAGGCCAGCATCACCCTGATACCAAAACCTGGTAGAGATACAACAAAAAAGAGAAAGCTTCAGGCCAATATTCCTGATAAAGATGGATGCAAAAATCCTCAATAAAATACTGGCAAACTGAATCCAGCAGACTATCACAAATCCTATCCACCACGATCAAGTTGGCTTCATCCCCAGGATGCAAGGTTGGTTCAACATACCCAAATCAATAAATGTGATTCATCATATAAATAGAACTAAAAACAAAAACCACATGATTATCTCAATAGATGTAGAAAAGGCCTTCAATAAAATTCAACATCCCTTCATGTTAAAAACTCTCAATAAACTAGGTATTGAAGGAACATACCTCAAAATAATAAGAGTCATATATGAAAAACCCACAGCCAGTATACTGAATGGGCAAAAGCTGGATGCATTTCCCTTGAAAACTGGCACAAGACAAGGATGCCCTCTTTCACCACTCCTATTCAACATAGTATTGGAAGTTCTGGCCAGGGCAGTCAGGCAAGAGAAAGAAACAAAGGGCATTCAAATAGGAAGAGAGGAAGTCAAATTGTCTTTGTTTGCAGATGACATGACCCTGTATTTAGAAAACCCCATTGTCTCAGCCCAAAAGCTTCTTAAGCTCATGCAACTTTAGCAAAGTCTCGGAATACAAAATCAACGTGCAAAAATTGCCAGCATTCCTATACACCAACAACAGGCAAGCAGAGAGCCAAATCATGAATGAACTTTTGTTCACAATTGCTACAAAAAGAATAAAATACCTAGGAATACAGCTAACAAATAAGTGAAGCACCTCTTCAAGGGGAACTACAAACCACTGCTCAAAAAAATCAGAGATGATACAAACAAATGGAAAAACATTCCATGCTCATTAATAGGAAGAATCAATGTTGTGAAAATGGCCATACTGCCCAAAGGAATTTATAGATTCAATGCTACTGTCATTAAACTACCATTGGCATTCTTCACAGAACTAGAAAAAACTATTTTAAAGTTCATGTGGAACCAAAATGAGCCAGACTAGCCAAGAAAACCCTAAGCAATAAGAACAAAGCTGGAGGCATCATGCTACCTGACTATACTACAAGGCTACATTAACCAAAACAGCGTAGTACTGGTACAAGAACAGACACATAGACCAATGGAAGAGAATAGAGAACTCAAAAATAAGACTGCACACCTAAAACCATCTGATCTTAGACAAACCTGACAAAAACAAGCAATGGGGAAAATATTCCCCATTTAATAAATGGTGCTGGGAGAACTGGCTAGCCATATGCAGAATATTGAAACTGGATTCCTTCCTTAAACCATGTACAAAAAATCAACTCAAGATAAACTAAAGACTTAAATGTAAAGCCCAAAATTATAATAACTCTAGAAGAAAATCTAGGCAATACCATTCAGCACATAGGCACTGGCAAAGATTTCATGATAAAAACACCAAAAGCAATTGCAACAAAAGTAAAATCTAACAAATGAGATCTAATTAAACTAAAGAGCTTCCTCACAGCAAAAGAAACTATAATCAGAGTGAACAGACAACCTACAGAATGGGAGAAAATTTTGCAATCTATCCATCTGACAAAGGTCTGATATCCAGAATGTATAAGAAACTTAACAAATTTACAAGAAAAAGACAAACCACCCAGTTAAAACATTGGCAGGCAAAGAACATGAACAGACACTTCTCAAAAGAAAACATACATGCAGCCAACAAACATATGAAAAAAAGCTCAACATCATTGATCATCAGAGAAATGTAAATCAAAACCACAATGAGATAACATCTCACACCAGTCAGAATGGCTTTTAATAAAAAGTCAAAAATTAATAGATGCTGGAGAGGTTGAGGAGTAAAAGGAATGCTTTTACGCTGCTGCTGGGAGTGTAAATTAGTTCAACCATTGTGGAAGACAGTGTGGCGATCCTTCAAAGACCTAGAGGCAAAAATACCATTTGACCTAGCAATCTCATTACTGAGTATATACGTAAAGAAATATAAATCATTTTATCATAAAGATACATGTACGCGTTTGTTTGGTGCGGCACTATTCACAATAGCAAAGACATGGAATCAATCCAAACGCCCATCAATAATAGACTGGATAAATAAAATGTGGTACATAAACACCATGGAATACTATGAAGCCATAAGAGGAACAAGGCCATGCCCTTTGCAGGGACACAGATGGAGTTGGAAGCCATTATCCTTAGCAAACTAATGCAGGAATAGAAAACCGAACACCATATGTTCTCACTAGGAAGTGGGGGCAGAATGATAACACATGGACACATTGGGGAGGGACAACACACGTTGAGGTATGTCAGGGAGGGCCAGGGGAGAGACAGCATCAGGAAGAATAGCTAATGGATACTGGGCTTAATACCTAGGGGATGGGATGATCTGTGCAGCAAACCACCATGGTATATATTTACCTATGTGACAAACCTACACATTCTGCACATGTACTCCTTAACTTAAAAGTTGAAGAGCATAAAAAGAAAATACAGTGTGATTGTATAGGGGCATAAGAAAATGTTATGGGGTTATAGAAATTTTCTATGTCTTCATAGAGCTAGAGGTTACATGGAAAGTATCACATATCAAGCTCATTGAATCATAATCTTAAGATCTGTGAATTTTACTGAAAATAAAGTTTACCTTAATAAAACTATAAAAAGACATTAAAAATTCAAAGTTATCCTTCATTAATATAGACAAACTCAATATTAATAAATATATACTTCATGCAATATTAGCATATAAAATCCAACAATATGTAAAGGGTATAAAAACTCAAGTTGCATTTATTTAATAATGGAAGGTTGATTTACTATTTGAAAGCTGATACTATAATTTGCAAAATTAACAGAAAAAGGAGAAAAATCCTGTAATAATTTTAATAGATACATAAAAGTGTTTTGCAAATTTCAACACCAATAAAATAAGACTAGTAGAGAACATCCTCAATCTAATGTATGGCCTCTACAAAAAATGCAAAGCTAACATTAAGCTTGGTGGTGAAAGATCAATTGTTTCCTTCTAAAATCAGGAGAAAGGCAAGAATGTCCACTTTTACCACTTCTGTTCAACATTATGCTAAATGTTCTAGACATTTTAATAAGGCAAGGAAAGAAAGGAAGAACGGAAGAAAGAAAGAGGAAGGAAGGGAGGGAGGTAGGGAGGGAGAGAAAGAAAGAAGGAAGGAAGGGGAAGGGAAGGAAGGAAGAAAGGAAAGAGAGAGAGAGAAAGAAAGAGAAAGAGGAAAGAAAAAAAAATCAGACAGGAAGAAGTAAAACTGTTCCTCCATTAAATTATCAACAGTAAAATGAACAATTATTTGTGTATAGTTCTATAAATTTTAATACAGAAGTCAACACTCTTTCTGAGAGTCTTACTTGCAAGGAATTAGTCAAATTAACACTTACCTCTCAGCTCACCCTCCCGACTGAAGGGTTGCACACTACACCTTCCTCTCTAAGCAACCTGTACTATTTCAACAAATAGAAGCTGAAATCATACCTGTTAATATCACTCTTAGCAACATTGGAGGATTGTTCCTATAATAAACAGGAAAGGAAGAGTAAGAATAACACCCAAAGCCTTAAAAACAACTACCTTACCTCTCTTGGATTCAAACTACTGTCCAACCAGCTCAGTTAATCCACATTCTATAGGATATATTGGTTATGAGAAACACATCCTCTTGAATGACCAACAGAATTGTCTAGACAGGTAATATTTTTTATGCCAATAGTAAACAAAATTATTCATTTAATACTTAAATTGTGTGGTGAAAATTTGCCTTTGGAAAAAATAATAGCATCAATTTATGATCTAAATTATCAAATGGTCCTGGGATTGCTGGTTCAGTTGATCGGTGACTTCCCCGGGGACCATCCCATCTGACTAATCTCTTTGTTATTCTAATTTCATAGTGAAGCGATAAAATTTTTGATTTGGGTCACTTCTTCATAAGTGGCTTCAGTGCTTGATGAGGCTCAATCGTATTGCATATACCACTTCCATTTGATGATGGAGTTCTGGGCATGCCCAACTTTATGGCTTGATATATCATGTTACATTCAGTTCATGATAGGTAGTTCAACTCAATCTCATTGCAATTTGGTGACCAATAGTTAAATGGGCAGTCTCTATGTAGGCCTTGTGGCAGGCCATGAGCTGATTCTCAAAAGGAGAATAACTATCCACAGAGGAGTGCAAGGCTTTGCTTTAAAACCCTAGGGCTCTGCTCTGCAATTCGTCTACAGTGGCCTACCAAATTCTCTACCCAGCATCCATATCTGGCACTGACACCTAAATCACCATTGGATCTACTAGATCACATGGCCAAATGGTAGATCAGGTTACACAAAAGCCTAAATCTGTTGCAGGACCTTCACTTGTTCTGGGCCCCACTCAAACTCAGCAGATTTTAGGGTCAGTTGGTACAAGATTGGATAACGTACACAAATGAGAATATGGTGTCTCCAAAATCCAAAGACCCACAAGCATTGTGTCTTTCTAAGGAAAGACTGTGAGGTATATTTCTGGCCTTGACAGCCTAAAGCAAACTATTTTTAATGGCCCTTATAAACAGAGGTGGAAAAATTATACTTCCAAGATACCATAGGCTGTGTCAATTTGCTCAAGCAATGAGACCAGATGTGGCACAGCTGCTGCAATTTGAGTCACCATTTGGCTAAGCTTATGATAATCCAGAGTTATTCTTGAAAATCTGTCTGTCTTCGGCACAGGCCAAATAGGTGAGTTGAATTGTGATGGGTGAAAATCACCACACCTGCATCTTTCAATCCATCATAGTGACACAATTCTACAATCAGTTGAGGAATGTGGTATTGCTTTCAATTTATTATTTTCCTAGGTACAGGTAGTTCCAGTGGATTGGATTTGCCCTTTCCACCATAATAGCTCTCACTCCACAGATCAAGGAACCAATGTGGGGATTCGGGGTTTGGTATTCAGCAATCTCAGCCCTGCAACTACTGGCGATAAGTGTCTCATTCAGGGCGTATGTAGAAGCTTACAGATCATTTGTAAGGCTCTTGAGCTGGGAATTCAAATCCCTAAGCTTATCCTTTTCTTTTTGCACTTTGTCTGGTGACATTAGGAGTATATTATAAATTTTTTAAACTTTATGTTTTCCTGATGCTTCAACATCCGCACAAATAATCTGTAAACACATTGCCCACACAGCCAGATACATTGGTGTGGGTAAGTCTGGTCTCTGCCGCAAGATTCCCTTCTTGGCTTTCCTTTACTGACCTAGTGACATTCAAACACACCAATAAAATCTCCTCATGGTTTTTGCTTGTGTACTTCACCCTGTCCCCCAATAAAAGCATTTGCCCATGGGTCCAATCTCCCTCCCCCACTTCTCTCTCTCTTTCAGGCCCTCATCTACTTGATTGAGCTCACTCCTTGAGATTTCCTCCCATATGGCCTCCTGCATGGCATGCTGTGCCTGCTGCCTCTAGGACCTGTGTGTATAATAATCACTCTCTGAATATAATTTCTCCAATTGTGTTGAAATAATCCTTAAAGACCCCACAAAAAGGATTTATTCCCCATTTACAATAATGGAGCAACTAGTCAATCCTTTATTTGTTAATTTGACAAAAATGTTCAATAATATTATATACAGTCAACCAGATACTTGATTTTTATAAGCAGTTGATTATGAATATCCAATGATGATATTTTGCATGTCTGTATTTCCAGACCACATCATGAACTATGAGTGCTCTTTTACTATTGGAAATAGAGTGATTTTCGTATTTAAATATAATCTAATTATATTTAGAAAGCCAATTCCAGAAACCCCAGAACCTATTCAGAGACTTCATCCTTAAGATTCTGTCCCTCTACAACTGCTCTCCATACCAAAAGCTGTATTAATCAGAGTTCTCCAGAGAAAAAGAACAGATAGGAAACAGGTTCCCCCAGAATAATTTTTGATGAAATGTCTGGGCATCCCCAGGCCCTGTAAGTTGACACATAATAATAACTTCACAGGATATAATCAGGAGCTGGCAGTCAACAGATAAAAGTACAAAGTAAGAAAAACTTGATCTCTAACCCTACTTTTCCAACTTAAAATTTATTGGTTGGAAAACTTTTCCCTCCCCTGGGATATCAGACACTGAGACCCAAGCCTTGAAGTTATGGCTATGATGTAATGGAAACCTTGCCTCCAGCTCTGTTGTGCCACTTAGTATTTATGAATGGAGAAGAACAGACCCTCCTCCAGTATGATTAAAGTAATTATATCTGATCCTCCAGAAAGCAACTGTATGACACAGTGGAGCGGCAGCCTCTGTTTCTGATCTACCATCTCTGCTCTCCACCAGGATAGCCTGTCTTAACCACTCATTATGTCTATTTCAGTGGGCCTCCTAGGAGTGTAGGAGACAGTGTAGGAGTGGTCTGTAGACAGTGGTACTCAAAGTATATCCCTATACCAGCAGCATAAGCATCACCTGGAAAACTATTAGAAATTCAATTTCTTGGGCTCCATCCTGACATAGTGAATCAGAAAGCCTGTACGTGGGTCTCAGTTATCAGTTTTAATAAGATCTTCAGATGATTATTTATCTAGTGTTCACTAAAGTTTGAGCACCAGTGCTTTAGGGGATCAACTAACTTAACCCACTTCAACTATTTTCATTGCTTAAAGACTTCTCAGAGCCTCAGATGATAACGTATACTGAAATTTCCAAGCTTCTCAAACACATTTAACTACATATTTTTTAAATATAAGCATACCTTTAGGATTATGTTCTATGAAATATTCTTAATAAAACAGAATCTGAGAGTGCTATTTGAACTGGAATGCCTAATGATATTACCTTCCTTCAGTCAAGTAAAAGTCATACAATTAAAAAAGGATATGAAGAAACCAGACACTTTTTCTTTCAAAATGATTATATTTCTGTTTAATGAATGAAATCATTCTTTGAGATAACTAATGTTGAAATCCAGTTTCTCAAAAAAATTATATTTTGTGATTAAACAATTTAAAATTCCCAAACAAGCCCCATATACTTACTTGCCCTCTTTTATTATATTCCTAATTCTGTACAATACTTGGCAGATATGAATTAATAAAAATTAAAGTGGGTTTTTAATTAAAGAAGCAGGAATAAAACAGTTTACTGAAATCTCAGTTAACCCAAAGCTTTATTTTAACCAATACTTTCAATTATGCACATAGCTGCACTGTTTTCACGGTTAAGTCATTGAGAATCTAGAAAATGAAAAGTAGATCTACTGCCATTGTTTATGTTCCCACAGTTTCAATACCTATGAGACTCAATCTGCTGGAGTTTGTCAGTGTTCCAGGTTTTAAATAAGAGGATGTCTGCATATTTGCTCTAAGTGGTATTCCAGAAAGCTCATAAATTGATTTTTAACTGCTATGTCACATAAAAGTCACTTAATTTGGGCTGGGAACTAAATGAGCTTCTATCTGAAATTAGTCCTGAAACTGATGTGTGTCCTTGTACAGTCATTGGTGGCCATTTTTCCGTATCTCATGGGCTCTGAAAATTCATGGTTCTCTTTTTATGTAAAATTGGTTGCACCAATTGAACAGTTGGAACCAAATGAAAATGGTAATTCAAATGAGAAATGAGTTAAAATAATAGTCATGTATCTAGGGAGAAAAAAATTTAAAAAATGATATCTCACATTTCAAGTAGATAAATCCGCACTTAAACATCGTCATAATACTCATAATCAGGCCGGGTGCTTGTGTGCTTGTGGCTTGTGCCTGTAATCCCAGCACTTTGGGAGGCTGAGGCAGACGAATCACTTGAGGTCAGGAGTTTGAGACTAGCCTGGCCAACATGGTGAAACACTGTCTCTACTAAAAATACAATAATTAGCTGGGAATGGTGATGGGTGCCTGTAATCCCAGCTACTTGGGAGGCTGAGGCAGGAGAGTCACTGGAACTTGGGAGATGGAGGCTGCAGTGAGCCGTGATCATGCCACTGCACTACAGTCTGGGCAACAGAGCAAGATTCTCTCTCAAATATATATATATATATTTTCACAACTCAGAGTTATTTATTGCTTATAATATCACAAAAACAAATCAACAGGGGAAATTAATTAATTTGAGTAAGAACCCTCTCTGGAAATGTATGTATTGTTATACTTTCACATATGGTAAATGATGTATTTCATAGCAAAAGATTGGAAAAACCTACTTGATCATTAAGAAGAGACTGGTTAAATAAAAATCAGCACACTTTTATAATGAAATATCATTGTGTAAACAGGTAATTGTATGCACATATTGTTAAAATGAACCTTGGTTACAAGTTTTACCTGTAGCCACAAACTTCAAACTTCTGCCATGTGTCCAAGTACCTTAAATGAATGGAAAATTATTGACACAAGTGTTCCAGGAGTGTTTCTCAGACGTTTTTCTTGAAGGCACAAAGCATTAAACCAAATGGATTTTTAGAAGCCATTACTTTTAGTGTTTAAGTAATGTATTAGTGTTACAGGACTAGGTAATACAGTGTTTAGGTAATATATTATTAGTGATACTAGGACATACTTCAGTGAAAGTAACATTTGGTCGAAGTTAAGAAGCCTTGCAGTCCCATTAGTCTCAATGTTGTCATAATTTTGGACAAGTCACTGAATTTCTTTGTACTGTATTTTTCTTTGTACAATTACACACATGGATTGTATAATCTCTAAGAATCCATTGCTATCAAATGTTTTATAAACTTTTATAACATTGCCACCTCAACTATTTCATTAATATTAATACTTTGGGAGATCACATCTTTAACAGCTGAAAAAGACTTCAAACAAAATTCCTTCAGAATAAAGTACTGTATAGCAGTCTCTTACTCCCAAATCCTCTGAGGGATGGGGAGTCTCCATGTTTATTAGGAAGATTCTAATACACAGTCTGGACAATGGGTTATTCTCTGTGCATAGGTCCTATAGCCAATGTTAGGTATTCTTGAATATCAAAAAGACTATTGAACTTATAACAGGAATGATAGAAGATGTGAGAAGAATGGAACATTTAGGGAGGATAGTATTGGCCTGGAAAAGACTTTGGGTTGCCTCAAGCTTCTCCTTTATTCTTTTTGCCTAACACTGTGTCTTTGCTTTGAAAATGTGGCTATAAAATTTGAGTCAAGTTTAATAAGGGATTGAGAAATATTAGATAAATAAGTGTCAACCCAATGGATAACAATTATATTTTAAATAAAAATTTTCTAGATAATTGATTATATTTATGCAAGAAAATTATATGCAACCTCTGACTTAATTTTGAAGGTACCTGCCCTTGTGACATCACATGGAACAAGAGTTCTCGGCAGAGGAAAGTGGATTTCTAATGATTATGGTGATTTAACTAGTGTTGATTAGATCAAATGACTGACAGATTAGTTATTCTCTTTTGGAAACATTTAAAGGAAGGATTTCTAAGTCAGAACTGATTAGAAGTATAATTTTTTAAAGATCAAAATTAGAAGGTATTTTGAATAACAAAATTAATCATTAAAATGTATAAAGGGATCCTGTAAAGTCTCTTGTCTTGAAGATACTACTTTCCTACATAATATTATTTAGCTTAAATGAAAGAGCAACAACAAAAGATCATGTATTACAATGCTACCTAATACTCATGCCAAAGATGTTAGAAAAATATCATGTTTAGTTAACGTATTTTCTCAGAAGAATTCAGGTATGGAAGCTACTTTTAGACATCTTATTTCTAGTTTCTTTATAGAAAAATGCAATGACTCTTTTCCCAGCAGCTCAGATCCACTTCACTAATTCATTTGACTGCCATCATCACTTTTGCTGAACTCAGAGATATAGCTAAGAATGTAAATATATGAATTAGAAGATGCAGTTAGAGCATCTTCTGAGTGGTTTCACTAAGATACACATTGCTAATGTGCTTCTGGAAAGTCTAAAGGGAATATCAGTCTATATTCATTAGTAATCTGTTGCAATGGGAAATCCTAGGGTTGTGAGATTTAAAAAATAAAAATTCAGGATGCCAGGTTAAATTTGAATTTCAGATTAATAAGAAATAATATTTTAGTATAAATATATCCTGCATATTACATAGCACATACTTACACTAAAACACAATTCATTGTTTATCTGAAATTCAAATTTAACTGAATATCTTATATTTTACCTGGCAACTCCAGCACTGGCCCCTAATGAAACACAGCTCCTTATACCCACACACTAGTATATCCCCAATCCCTTACATCTGGACTGGGTCTTTTGTTACTAAAACCACATGGATGTAGCAAAAGTGATACACTGCCAGTTTTAGGCATAAGTTTTGGAGACACCGGGCAGCTTCTGCCCTTGTGGTCTTTGGGTGCTAAACTGTCGTAGAAAAAACTCAACAACCTCGATAAGACTACATGTAAGAGAACTGGCAAACTCAGTGGATAGGCCCAACATCTAACCCCAGTTGAATAGCTACCCAAGCAGAGGTTCCAGTGAAGAAGCCATCTTGAATGTACAGTCCCACTAGACACCATATGGAGCAGAGATGGATCATACGTGCAGGGCCCTGTCTGATTCCTGACCCACAAATCATCAGAAATAATAAAATGATTGCTGTTTTAAGTGTTTTGGAGTAGTTGTTATGCAACAATAGATGACTAAGGCATACAAGACCCCAGCCCCAATTCTACTTAGCGATCTCTGCAGTTCCTCTAAGAAAGTGACTTCTACATAGTTTCAGAAGTAAAGAGGAAAATATTAATTCATAGGCATATCAAGATTATTAACAAATTACCTTGTTCACTGTGCTTGAGAAAATAAAAAGTTGTGTTAAGTGTTAAATGTATGAAGGTTTCATAAAACCAAGAATGAATTGGCAAATTAAATACTTAAAAAATAAATTCAACATCAGAGGAGTAAGTTTGATCATTGTGGGTAAAATACTCACATGGTTTTCTTTTCTTTTCTTAAAGAAAACACATTTCATTATTCTATTGCTTTCTTCTTTTGATTACCTTTCCAGAGCTTAAATTTGAATAAGATTTTGCCATTGATTCTGTAATGATAACTTTACTGCAAATAATTTCTAATAGGACATTTTAACCTTTGCTTCAATCAAAAGGGTGAAAGCTAAAGAAACAAAAAGTCACTCAGAACTTTTCATATCAGGAAGAGGAAAATAATTTTATATCAGCTTTACAAAAGAAAAGAATTTTTACATTGCAATCTTGATGAAAAGTTGTACATATTAGCCTAAAGATTTTTTAAAATGCTACACTTAAACTACCTAATTCCAAAGATATCCATGATATCAATTGAGATTGCATTCGGTTGCAAGTAACAGAAAACTCAAATGAATTAAAAGTGGCTTAACAGTATGCAGTTTTATTTTATCATGTTGGAAAAGTCTGGAGGTGCACAGAGAGAGTAGTATGCCAATTCTACAGTATTACTTCTACTTTGTGGCCTCTCACACAGTTTACATGTGTTACCTCATTGACGATAAAACTTGCTTGAACTTCAGTCATCACATCCACATTCCAGAAAGTAGAAAGAGGGATATTCCCCCTCCCTTGTATGAAACTTTTCAGAACCTTAAAAATAAACTTTTGTTTGCATTCTATTGACCAGAACTTAATCACATGATGATATGGTTGGGAAAAGTAGCCTCTGTTCTGAATGATCAGGTGTCCAGTTTAAATGGGATATTTATTTCTAAGGAAGAAGGGGAGAATGTTCATTGGTTCTCTGTGCCATATGGCTTATTTCATACAGATTGATACTTGTTAATAATTAACTTTGAAAATATTCTAAAATTATTTACATGTGTGTGTTTTCAACTAAAATTTGTAAGGAGATATTGAGTTATTGAGTACCAATTACATGCAGAAAACTCTGTTAAGTGTGTTGAGATTATTTTTAAAGATAATCTGGGTTGTTAAATCAAGGAGCATACATATATTTAGAAATACTATAAAATATAAAACATAGTGAAAAGATCCCAATACAGTGTTTAGTTAATAGAAGAAGCTTAAATTTTATGTTATCACCAAGTAAAGGGAAATTACAACTTGCAGAGATATTAAGCAAAATGTCCATGAAGAAATTCCATTTCACCAACCTCCAATTGTGCGAGTGTATATCTGTACTGATTTTCCTTTCAGCCCTTTACTTTATTGTTTCAGGTATCCTCACAACATCACAAAAACTAGTAAAAAATACAAAAGAAAGAGGAAGAAGAGAAGAACAAGGAGGAGGAGGAGGAGGAGGAGGAGGAGAATGATTTTATTTTTGAGTTCTTTACTCTTTCTACCTCCTTGTCTTGATTGGAACCAGTTCATCCCCTACCTTTGGGCCGTCTCAGAGCTCTGTCATTGTCCCACAGATCCCAGAGGTTGCATCAATATTATTCCAGCATCCACCACTTTTTGGTGTCACTTCCAGCTTAATACTCTTTGATTTGTGCAAAAATCTTCTCTTCTTTGAAGGACTAATTTCCTTAAGCAATACCTCTCTATAATCTTTTTTGTCACTGTCATCTGTCAATATCTCATCCCTCCCATGAATCCCTGAGGACTTTGACATCTGCCTTACAGAGATTTTTACATTCTCCTCTTGACTGTCTTGGGTGACCATGGCATCTATATGGTAGACTCATCTGCGACATTAGCGTCAATGCTTCTTAATCCAGCTGGGATTCTGACTGTTTTTACCTTTGCTGAAGCTTAGCCACTTTCATAAACAGCAACACCTTAAACCTTGACATTATTCTGAATTTAGATATTTCTCATAACTTTAATGCCTAAACTCTACTTCCTGTCTTAATGGTTCAACATTAACAAAGCCTCCAATTTCTTCTCACTTCCTTTTTTCATTATCATTCATTTCCTTCAACGATGAACCTAGAGTCTCGACTGTTTGAGCGCCACTTCAGTCATCACTAACTAGTGCTTTCAATCTTCTATTCCTAAGCAATGTCAGCTGGGTACTCAGGGCAATAAGAGATGGCTAGAAAAACAAGCAGACAGGCAAGCAGATAAACAGATTCTTGTTGTCCACCATAGACATGTAACATAGTAACACCACTTCAATACTTAATTCCACCCCTGTCTCATTAGCTTATCAGGTGACCTTACTCTTTCTTCCCTAAAATTTGAGATGCTTATATCTGAATTTCCTTAACTTACTGACAAATACAAATGCACGCATCTGTCCTCATTCCTACATTTTTCACTACCTTCTCTTGGAAAGGGAGCTGTCTTCTGCATATGAAGCCTCAGTTCCCTCTCTGCACTTTCTATGCCATCTCTCCCACCTTCTCAGAGTCATTAGCAGTTCTGCTTACTCTCTTCTCATTTTCTACATCTTCTCCTATGTTTTAAGATGCATCCCACTCATATTTACACCCTCTTCTCACGTCTACTCTTTTATTTCCATTGCATTCACAGCCAAGATTTTGGGAAAAGCATAGCGTACATTAACAGCTTCAGTTTTGTTCAGTTCTTTGAAATCAACCTTCAGTTTCATCTCCTTTTACTCTTCCACCAGTGCTCTCCTCCACTTCCAAGGCCAATAACTTCTTGGTTGCTAAATCCAGTGGACGCAGTTTACTCCGTATCTTATTAGTCTTCTCTGTAGCATTTTATGTAATTCCCCACACTTGACTACAGAAACATTCTGTTTTCGCAGCACACCTCTCAGTAGATTCTCTTCCACCTCTCTGAATGCTCCTTCATTGTCTCTTTAGAGAGCTCTTTAGGTGAAATGATTTTTTTTATGTTTGTTTTTTTGCTCTTCTACTGCTCTTCTGAATATCCCTTGGTATCTCATCTACTCTCATTAATTCACTTTAAAACAATATGCTTACAGATCTCAAGTCCCTATTTCCAGGCTTGGCAATAGGAAAGGAAATGAAAGAGACTAGCATATTCTCTCTCTCCGGTTAGTTTGTAAATTACCAGTGCAGAAACTATGGACAGCACCTGGTACAGTGTTTTGCATACTGAGGCAAATTAGATAATAACTAAACCTGGCAGGAAACTATATTTTAATTCCTTATACTTGGGTAGGGGTGTCAAGAGGCAGCAATAGTATGAATCAGAGAGGTAATATTTTTTTAATTGAGATAACAAAATGTAACATCCATTTCTTCTGCAATCTATAAAACAACTCCAAAATTACACTCTACAGTGCCCTCTACATTAGGGGTCTTCAACCCCCTGGCCAAGGATCAGTACTGGTCTGTGGCCTGTTAGGAACCAGGCTACACAGCAGGAGATAAGCAGCAGGTGGGCAAGCAAAACTTCATATGTATTTATAGCCACTCCCCATTGCTTGCATTACTGCCTGAGCTCCCTCTCTTGTCAGATCAGCCGTGGCATTAGATTCTCATAGCAGCACAACCCTATTTTGAACTGTGTAAGTGAGGGATCTAGGTTGCATGCTCCTTATGAGAATCTAATGCCTGATGATCTGTCACTGTTCCCATCACTCCTAGATGGGACTGTATACTTGCAGGAAAACAAGCTCAGGAGTCGCATTTATTCTACACCATGGTGAGTTGTATAATAATTTCATTATATATTATAATATAATAATAGAAGTAAAGTGCACAATAAATGTAATGCGCTTGAATTGTCCCCAAACCATCTCCCCTCTCCAGTTTGTGAAAAAAATTGTATTTCACAAAACCAGTTCCTGATGCCAAAAAGTTTGGGGACTGCTGCTCTAAATCATAGTCTGCCATCCAATATATGTTCTTGAACAATAAAAGAAACAAAACATCTACAGATGACTGGATTCATGTTAAAGTATTTTAACCTTCAACTGTGCTTATTTCTGCAAAAGACAGCTGAAACCTGAGCTACTTATATTTCATCACCTTGTAGTGGAACTTAATGTACTAGCAGAATCTGCTTGAATATTATTCTGCTTAATGATCTTTTTTCTTGGTGAGTAAAGCTCACTGTTATGACGGCTCAGCATTTGTAATATTATGCTGTGCTGAATGTGGGCTTTCTACAAATCTGTTATTGCATTGCTTTTCTCTTTTCTCTCACTCCATCTCCTTTTTCTTTCTCTCTTTGCCTCTCTCAGGCTCTTATTTATCCATCACACACACATACACATTCACACAGAATAGGCTGCTTACCATTCAGACAGAATTTCCTGTTTTCAATTCTGGGTTTCAGTTTGTTATGATTTAACATTAAAAATTTTTTAATCTGTATGGGTTATTATTTACCCATACATATTATGTGTATTACACATCATAACCCATAGTGGACAGGATGGCTTTTTCACTCCCCTTCTGAGAAATATTCCTGTTAACAATATGGTTAGAGTGCATGCTGCCCCATTTTCAGACCCTGTAACTATGGACACAGTTGATTGTTTCAGGTTTGGGTATCTATCTGAAGGAAGGCAAATCAGATCTTTTCCCTAGTATCTTTAAACTTGGCACCATGTAGCATGTATTTCAGTCCTTCTCTGGTAGAGAATACATGAATCTGGAGTTGGTGGCTGAAATGGTTTGACTGTGTCCCCACCTAAATCTCATCTTGAATTACCATGTGTTGTGGGAGGAACCTGGTAGTAGATAATTGAATCATGGGGGTAGGTCTTTCCCATGCTGTTCTCATGGCAGTGAATAAGTCTCACGAGATCTGATGGTTTCATAAGGGGGAGTTTCCCTGCACCAGCTCTCTGTTTGCCTGCTGCCATCTATGTAAGATGTGACTTGCTCCTCCTTGCCTTCTGCCATGATTGTGAGGCCTCCCTAGCCATGTGGAACCATAAGTCCATTAAACCTCTTTCTTTTGTAAATTGCCCAGTCCCAGGTATGTCTGTATCAGCAGCATGAAAACAGACTAATACTGTGGGCATTTCTACTATGTGGGAAAGGTTGGAGGAAATTAAGGCAACCCACATAAAGAAGCAAAAATAAGGACTGCCGAGAGGGTTCTAATGGAGTCCAGTCACTAGTGCTGATTGGCCCTGCAGTTAGCTCTAGAAAGCAATTCCTGTATTTTGATTGCAAGAGCCAATATATTTTTCTATCTCTCTAATTTAGTTTGAATTAGCTTTCAGTCATTCACAACTAGAGTCCTGACTAAAGATATGTTGTGTGAGCTTAAAGTTGGATTTTCTCTTTACTTTATTTTTATCTACTTTTTATGTTTCTTATAAGGGAGAATGCATACTCTAGCTAACAGGTTATGGAATTGTGATATACAAATTGATTAAATTTATTCTGTGGCAGAGGAGAGAATTGTTCTCCTAGGAAACCCTTGTTTATACTTGCTTCCTCATTGCTCCCTGATATTAAAGTTTCATGTCTTCAGTTTATGTGTCTGTAATGAGGAACCCACTTAAGAATAAATAGTTTAGGACAGCATTTTGCTGGGTGAGATATTTGCCTTGGCTACCCATTCTGGATACCAGAATTTTGATGGCATTGTTAAACTGGGACAAATTCAACTGAAAAACAATGACAAAATGAAAACCCAAAACAAAACCCAACAATTAATCGTTCTTGAGGGGTTTCATAAATTGGGATTTTGTAAAAAAAATTTGCTTAGCTCTGCTCATCTCTCATAATAGATGTAGAACTGCCTAATTTACCATGAAGCTATATATAATGCTATATATAATAATCAAAATGCACATTCAGTAGTGTTTTGGTACAAATGTTTAATTTTCCTCATCTATGAATTGGTTAAAAAAATTCAGCTGTGTAGAAGAAGGACATTTTCACATGTGTCTCAGTTTTCATCTCTTGACCCACTATTCTGATGTCCCTCAGATTTTACCCTGGGCCAGTCTACAGTGGAAGTCTTGCCTTTTATAAATGGCAGTATATCATCATTCTCTGCTAGTCTTATAGCTCCACCCCAGAAGCAGATAAATTATTAAATGATGGCGGAAGTGGGGATGTGCCACTCATGTCACTGCCTTATTCATTGTCTGAAGGACTTCTTGCTCTATCACTCAATCCTATGCCTTTGAACATTTTCTGTTGCCCCCTTTTATTTCTGCTACATAATCCAAATGGTAAGTAAACTGTTACTGTTTCAAATGTTGGCAACTTATAAGCCAGCTTTGAGCTCAGAATGAAAAACCTCTGTCCACAAGTAAGGTCAAACTACTTCTCTTGTAAGCTACTATAGTTCAGAAGCTTGGAGTATGACTCTCTTAAATATTTTACAGCTACCCAAAGTAAGGCAAGAAATTAGACATTGGAAGGCCATTGAATTAGAAATTCTTGAAGTCTAGGAAAAAATAAGAACTAACCTAATCAGTCATTTACTTCTTGATATAATAGATCCATATCATTTGGGGAGAATAGGTTTTATAAAAAGGAGAGGGGAGCAACTATTAAGATAGTAGTCTTTGAAGGGAATGGGGAAAGAACTCTAAAAAAACGATCACAAGAAGCAGGAAGAGAAAAGTGAAAGTTTCTCCTTTACGGTTTTCCTATGACAGCCCTCAATATACAATTCAAAAAAAAAAAAATGTCAATGACTTTAATAGACAATCCTCCATTTGTTTCTCTGTTAAATCTACATAATTCTGCTAAACTGAGTTCAGAGTTTTCTGAAAAATATGAAACTAATTCTCTTGGGTTTATAATAACTATAAAAGATACATATGAAAATACTGATGATATATATGAGTCCCAGGAATGTATCTATGTACTGTTTTAAGCTAAGTCATGTCTTCAAAAACTATTAAAATCCCTTGGCTCCCTTATCTACAAAGATTCTAATACTTGTTTCTCTTGTATCAGCAAGTATTTTCCAAACTTGGGAGCTTTAAAATATACAGATTTTGAGACTCTAGCACTAAAAGCCAGAAACAAGACATTTTCTTTAAGGATTATACTGACATAACAAAATAAATTAAAAACATCCCAAATTTTATCATTAATTCAAACCAATGTTTTTATATATCCATGCTACTTTTAATTTTTGTGTTCATGCATATTTTAACATTTTTAGTAATATTAAATGCCATAGTTTTTTGCCCTTCAACTATTATAATGTGCATACTTTTCCAGTGTGCTTTTATTTTTTATTTCCCTGACTGCCCTTTCCTCCTATTCTCACCCTTTCCTGAGAAAATTATATTAATGAGTTTATGTCAATCATCCACACTTTTTCCATGCTTGTCCAAATAAATATTGCAATTTACTCTTCTTTCTTAACAATGCATAACAGACAGTAACCTAATTCAACAGCTATAAATCTATTATTTTTAACAATGGTATAATATTCCATATTTTAATACCATATTTTAAAAATTATTTCTCTATTGATAGTTATTCAGGGTACTTAATTTTAGTTTCTTCCACCTCTGACTATAAACAAAACTACAAAGCTGCAATAAACTCCTCGGCTCTTACATGCATATATATTATATACTGGTGCTTATATTTTCCAACAATATATTTTTAGAAGTTAAGAATCTATTTATAACATTGTTAGGCGGCAAACAATCAATGAATGGTTTGAAATGATCTCTAACATTTTTGTGAGTCTGAGAGTCACTTCGTTCTACCTATTATGTTTCGGAAGCTGAGAGCAAACCCCTCAGTGGAGCCCTGTTTTGGCAGTCCTGTGTTGGCTGCAAGAGGAATAGGTCTGCTTTGGACACTTTAAGTACCAAAGCCTATTGTGACTACACAATAAGATCTTGAAATAGCTTGCATTTTCGTGAGTTCTTCATGGTCCATAACAAATGGTTATCATCAAACGAAAAGTCATTTTCCTAGGAGGTAAATAAAACTGCTGTCTTCAAATTTTTTGTTCCAGCACTTGCCCTTTGCATTTACCTACTACCTCTGTTCTAAGGAAGTAGAGTTCCCTGGAAGCTCTGGGTCTCCTGGATGAGCTAACAGGTGAATGACGGGTCAGAGTTCTGGCTATTTAGATGGGAACATACCAAGGTTACCATGGAAACTCTCTGGAGTCCACCTTGTAATCTTTTGGAACTGAACTCCAGAATGTGGCCTGACGGAAGTCTCAGAGAGATATGATCAATGTGTTTGTCCTATATGAGGTAAAGCTCAGCAGATAAAATTTATTAAATAAATAAAAAAAAGAATGAGCACATGGATACCTAGGAGTTTGCTTTATTTATCTGATTAGCACTAGGATTCTCTTGGACACACATCTTTTGTAATTGTAATACTAAAGACTACCACCACAGAGCTGTTCTCTCATTACCTGACAATCGCTATTTTGCTGAATGTTTCATGTAAGTTGCAGGCTCAAATTTCTCATCGCCAGTGTATTTTAAAAATCCATATTATATGCAGTGAATACATGACTTGGGATGCTAAAGTCTTAGCAAATCAAGCTTCTGTGTTTCTTTAAAGATTTATTTGATATAATTATTCATAGTTTTCAATTTTTATACTATCCACTCAACATATCATTCTGCTGCCCAATTTTCATACTAAATGTGGCTCATTTAAATGAACATTAGAGATATTTTGATCTCTGTGCTTTTTCTTTGTGCTATATGAAAAACTTGGAAAACCTCCTCATTTCCCTCTCCATCCCTCTATGTCTTTGATTATTAACAACTCCATTATTGCTGATAAGCTGTCTTTAATTATAATTTTAAATTTAAAAATATAAAGGACTACTTTTTTGTGGTTTGCAGTCTGAAATGAATCTCATTCTTCTTTTCTTTTTTTATATTTAATAAGGGAAATTTATTGGCTGATATATCTGAAAAGATAAGGGGTAGGAGTAGCTTCAGGTGAGATCTCTCGTCTCTCGTCTCTCTCTCTCCTCTCTCCTCTCTCATCTCCCCTCCCCTCTCTCCTCCCCTCCCCTCTCTTCTTATTTTTCCATAGGTGGTATCTGGTTACATAAGTAAGTTCTTTAGTGGTGCTTTGTGATATTTTGGTGCATCCATCTCTCGAACAGTATATACTGTACCCTATTTGTAATCTTTTATCCCTTGCCTCTCTCCCGCACTTCCCCACAAGACCCCAAAGTCCACTGTATCATTCTTGTGGCTTTGCGTCCTCATCACTTAGCTCTCACATATCGGTAAGAACATACAGCGTTTAGTTTTCCAATCCTGAGTTACTTCACTTAGAATGATAGTCTCCAATCTCATCCAGATCACTGCAAATGTTGTTAATTCATTCCTTTTTATGGCCGAGTAGTGTTCCATTGTGTATATATATACCACAGTTTCTTTATCCGCTCATTGGTTGGTGGGCATTTCGGTTGGTTCCATGATTTTGCAATTGCAAACTGTGCTGCTATAAACATGAGTGTGCAAGTATCTTTTTCTTTTTCTTTTCTTTTCTTTCATTATTATTATACTTTAAGTTTTAGGGTACATGTGCACAATGTGCAGGTTACATATGTATACATGTGCCATGTTGGTGTGCTGCACCCATTAACTCGTCATTTAGCATTAGGTATATCTCCTAATGCTATCTCTCCCCCCTCCTCCACCCCACAACAGTCCCCAGAGTGTAATGTTCCCCTTCCTGTGTCCATGTGTTCTCATTGTTCAATTCCCACCTATGAGTGAGAACATGCAGTGTTTGGTTTTTTGTCCTTGTGATAGTTTACTGAGAATGATATTTTCCAGTTTCATCCATGTCCCTACAAAGGACATGAACTCATCATTTTTTATGGCTGCATAGTATTCCATGGTGTATATGTGCCACATTTTCTTAATCCAGTCTATCATTGTTGGACATTTGGCTTGGTTCCAAGTCTTTGCTATTGTGAATAGTACCTCAATAAACATACGTGTGCATGTGTCTTTATAGCAGCATGATTTATAATCCTTTGGGTATATACCCAGTAATGGGATGGCTGGGTCAAATGGTATTTCTAGTTCTAGATCCCTGAGGAATTACCACACTGACTTCCACAAGGGTTGAACTAGTTTACAGTCCCACCAACAGTGTAAAAGTATTCCTATTTCTCCACATCCTCTCCGGCACCTGTTGTTTCTTGACTTTTTAATGATTGCCATTCTAACTGGTGTGAGATGGTGTCTCATTGTGGTTTTGATTTGCATTTCTCTGATGGCCAGTGACGATGAGCATTTTTTCATGTGTTTTTTGGCTGCATAAATGTCTTCTTTTGAGAAGTGTCTGTTCATGTCCTTCACCCACTTTTTGATGGGGTTGTTTGTTTTTTTCTTGTAAATGTGTTTGAGTTCATTGTAGATTCCAGATATTAGCCCTTTGACAGATGAGTAGGTTGAGAATATTTTCTCCCATTTTATAGGTTGCCTGTTCACTCTGATGGTAGTTTCTTTTGCTGTGCAGAAGCTCTTTAGTTTAATTAGATCCCATTTGTCAATTTTGGCTTTTGTTGCCATTGCTTTTGGTGTTTTAGACATGAAGTCATTGCCCATGCATATGTCCTGAATGGTAATGTCTAGGTTTTCTTCTAGGGTTTTTACGGTTTTAGGTCTAACGTTTAAGTCTCTAATCCATCTTGAATTAATTTTTGTATAAGGTGTAAGGAAGGGATCCAGTTTCAGCTTTCTACATATGGCTAGCCAGTTTTCCCAGCACCATTTATTAAATAGGGAATCCTTTCCCCATTGCTTGTTTTTCTCAGGTTTGTCAAAGATCAGATAGTTGTAGATATGTGGCATTATTTCTGAGGGCTCTGTTCTGTTCCACTGATCGATATCTCTGTATTGGTACCAGTACCATGCTGTTTTGGTTACTATAGCCTTGTAGTATAGTTTGAAGTCAGGTAGCGTAATGGCTCCAGCTTTGTTCTTTTGGCTTAGGATTGACTTGGCGATGCGGGCTCTGTTTTGGTTCCATATGAACTTTAAAGTAGTTTTTTCCAATTCTGTGAAGAAAGTCATTGGTAGCTTGATGGGGATGGCATTGAATCTATAAATTACCTTGGGTAGTATGGCCATTTTCATGATATTGATTCTTCCTACCCATGAGCATGGAATGTTCTTGCATTTCTTTGTATCCTCTTTTATTTCCTTGAGCAGTGGTTTGTAGTTCTCCTTGAAGAGGTCCTTCACGTCCCTTGTAAGTTGGATTCCTAGGTATTTTATTCTCTTTGAAGCAATTGTGAATGGGAGTTCACTCATGATTTGGCTCTCTGTTTGTCTGTTGTTGGTGTATAAGAATGCTTGTGATTTTTGTACATTGATTTTGTATCCTGAGACTGTGCTGAGGTTGCTTATTAGCTTAAGGAGATTTTGGGCTGAGACAATGGGGTTTTCTAGATATACAATCATATCATCTGCAAACAGGGACAATTTGACTTCCTCTTTTCCTAATTGAATGCACTTTATTTCCTTCTCCTGCCTAATTGCCCTGGCCAGAACTTCCAACACTATGTTGAATAGGAGTGGTGAGAGAGGGCATCCCTGTGTTGTGCCAGTTTTCAAACGGAATGCTTCCAGTTTTTGCCCATTCAGTATGATATTGGCTGTGGTTTTGTCATAGATAGCTCTTATTATTTTGAGATCTGTCCCATCAATACCTAGTTTATTGAGAGTTTTTAGCATGAAGAGCTGTTGAATTTTGTCAAAGGCCTTTTCTGCATCTATGGAGATAATCATATGGTTTTTGTCTTTGGTTCTGTTTATGTGCTTGATTACATTTATTGATTTGCGTATGTTGAACCACCCTTGCATCCCAGGGATGAAGCCCACTTCATCATGGTGGATAAGGTTTTTGATGTGCTGCTGGATTCGGTTTGCTAGCATTTTATTGAGGATTTTTGCATCAATGTTCATCAAGGATATTGGTCTAAAGTTCTCTTTTTTTGTTGTGTCTCTGCCAGGCTTTGGTATCAGGATGATGCTGGCCTCATAAAATGAGTTAGGGAGGATTCCCTCTTTTTCTATTGATTGGAATTGTTTCAGAAGGAATGGTACCAGCTCCTCCTTGTACCTCTGGTAGAATTCGGTTGTGAATCCATCGGGTCCTGGACTTTTTTTCGGTTGGTAAGCTGTTAATTATTGCCTCAATTTCAGAGCCCATTATTGGTCTATTCAGAGATTCAACTTCTTCCTGGTTTAGTCTTGGGAGAGTGTATGTGTCGAGGAATTTATCCATTTCTTCTAGATTTTCTAGTTTATTTGCGTAGAGGTGTTTATAGTATTCTCTCATGGTAGTTTGTATTTCTGAGGGGTAGGTGGTGATATTCCCTTTATCATTTTTATTGCATCTATTTTATTCTTCTCTCTTTTTTTCTTTATTAGTCTTGCTAGCTGTCTATCAGTTTTGTTGATCTTTTAAAAAAAACCAGCCCTGGATTCATTGATTTTTTGAAGGGTTTTTGTGTCTCTATTTCCTTCAGTTCTGCTCTGATCTTAGTTATTTCTTGCCTTCTGCCAGCTTTTGAATGTGTTTGCTCTTGCTTCTCTAGTTCTTTTAATTGTGATGTTAGGGTATCCATTTTAGATCTTTTCTGCTTTCTCTCGTAGGCAATTAGTGCTATAAATTTCCCTCTACACACTGCTTTGAATGTGTCCCAGAGATTCTGGTATGTTGTGTCTTTGTTCGCGTTGGTTTCAAAGAACATCTTTATTTCTGCCTTCATTTCATTATGTACCCAGTAGTCATTCAGGAGCAGTTTGTTCAGTTTCCATGTAGTTGAGTGGTTTTGAGTGAGTTTCTTAATCCTGAGTTCTAGTTTGATTGCACTGTAGTTTGAGAGACAGTTTGTTATAATTTCTGTTCTTTTACATTTGCTGAGCAGTGCTTTACTTCCAACTGTGTGGTCAATTTTGCAATAGGTGTGGTGTGGTCCTGAAAAGAATGTATATTCTGTTGATTTGGTGTAGAGAGTTCTGTAGATGTCTATTAGGTCCCCTCGGTGCAGAGCTGAGTTCAATTCCTGGATATCCTTGTTAACTTTCTGTCTCATTGATCTGTCTAATGTTGACAGTAGGGTGTTTAAGTCTCCCATTATTAATGTGCGGGAGTCTAAGTCTCTTTGTAGGTAACTCAGGACTTGCTTTATGAATCTGTGTGCTCCTGTATTGGGTGCATATATATTTAGGATACTTAGCTCTTCTTGTTGAATTGATCCCTTTAACACTATGTAATGGCCTTCTTTGTCTCTTTTGATCTTTTTTGGTTTAAAGTCTGTTTTATCAGAGACTAGGATTGCAACCCCTGCCTTTTTTTGTTTTCCATTTGCTCGGTAGATCTTCCTCCATCCTTTTATTTTGATCCCTTGTGTGTCTCTGCACGTGAGATGGGTTTCCTGAATATAGCACACTGATGGGTCTTGACTCTTTATCCAATTTGCCAGTCTGTGTCTTTTAATTGGAGCATTTATCCCCTTTACATTTAAGGTTAATATTGTTATGTGTGAATTTGATCCTGTCATTATAATGCTAGCTGGTTATTTTGCTCGTTAGTTGATGCAGTTTCTTCCTAGCCTTGATGGTCTTTACAGTTTGGTGTGTTTTTGCAGTGGCTCATATGGGTTGTTCCTTTCCATGTTTAGTGCTTCCTTCAGGAGCCCTTTTAGGGCAGGCCTGGTGGTGACAAAATCTCTCAGCATTTGCTTGTGTGTAAAGGATTTTATTTCTCCTTCACTTATGAAGCTTAGTTTGGCTGGATATGAAATTCTGGGTTGAAAATTCTTTTCTTTAAGAATGTTGAATATTGGTCCCCACTCTCTTCTGGCTTGTAGAGTTTCTGCCGAGAGATCCGCTCTTAGTCTGATGAGCTTCCCTTTGTGGGTAACCCGACCTTTCTCTCTGGCTGCCCTTAACATTTTTTCCTTCATTTCAACTTTGGTGAATCTGACAATTATGTGTCTTGCACTTGCTCTTCTCGAGGAGTATCTTTGTGGCGTTCTCTGTATTTCCTCAATTTGAGTGTTGGCCTGCCTTGCTAGATTGGGGAAGTTCTCCTGGATAATATCCTGCAGAGTGTTTTCCAACTTGGTTCCATTCTCCCCGTCATTTTTAGCTACACCAATCAGATGTAGATTTGGTCTTTCCACATAGTCCCATATTTCTTGGAGGCTTTGTTCATTTCTTTTTATTCTTTTTTCTCTAAACTTCCCTTCTTGCTTCATTTCATTCATTTCGTCTTCCATCGCTGATACCCTTTCTTCAAGTTGATCTCATCAGCTACTGAGGCTTGTGCATTCGTCACGTAGTTCTTGTGCCATGGTTTTCAGCTCCATCAGGTCCTTTAAGCACTTCTCTGCATTGGTAATTCTAGTTAGCCATTCATCTAATTTTTTTTCAAGCTTTTTAACTTCTTTGCCATTGGTTCGAATTTCCTCCGTTAGCTCAGAGTAGTTTGATCTTCTGAAGCCTTCTTCTCTTAGCTCGTCAAAGTCATTCTCCATCCAGCTTTGTTCCGTTGCTGGTGAGGGACTGCATTCCTTTGGAGGAGGAGAGGTGCTCTTATTTTTAGAGTTTCTGGTTTTTCTGCTCTGTTTTTTTCCCCATCTTTGTGGTTTTATCTACCTTTGGTCTTTGATGATGGTGACATACAGATGGGTTTTTGGCATGGATATCCTTTCTTGTTTGTTAGTTTTCTTTCTAACAGTCAGGACCCTCAGCTGCAGGTCTGTTGGAATTTGCTGGAGGACCTCTCCAGACCCTTTTTGCCTGGGTATCAGCAGCAGTGGCTGCATAACAGCGGATATTGGTGGACCACAAATGCTGCTGCCTGATCGTTCCTCTGGAAGTTTTGTCTCAGAGGAGTACTCGGCCGTGTGAGGTGTCAGTCCACCCCTACTGAGGGGTGCCTCCCAGTTAGGCTACTCGAGGGTCAGGGACCCACTTGAGGAGGCAGTCTGCCTGTTCTCAGATCTCAAGCTGCATGCTGGGAGAACCACTACTCTCTTCAAACTGTCAGACATGGACATTTAAGTCTGCAGAGGTTCTGCTGCCTTTTGTTTGTCTGTGCCCTGCCCCCAGAGGTGGAGCCTACAGAAGCAGGCAGGCCTCCTTGAGCTGTGGTGGGCTTCACACAGTTGGAGCTTCCCAGCTGCTTTGTTTACCTACTCAAGCCTCGGCAATGGCGGGCACCCTTCCCCCCAGCCTCGCTGCCGCCTTGCAGTTTGATCTCAGACTGCTGTGCTAGCAATGAGCGAGACTCTGTGAGCTTAGGACCCTCCAAGCCATGTGTGGGATATAATCTCCTGGTGTGCCTTTTGTTAAGCCTGTTGGAAAAGCGCAGTATTAGGGTGGGAGTGACCTGATTTTCCAGGTGTCATCTGTCACCCCTTTCTTTGACTGGGAAAGGGAATTCCCTGACCCCTTGCACTTCCCGGGTGAGGCAGTGCCTCGCCCTGCTTTGCCTCACGCATGGTGCACTGCACCCACTGTCCTGCACCCAATGTCTGGCACTCCCCAGTGAGATGAACCCTATACCTCTGTTAGAAATGCAGAAATCACCCATCTTCTGCATCTCTCATGCTGGGAGCTGTAGACTGGAGCTGCTCCTATTCGGCCATCTTGGCTCCACCCACCCCGTTTTCTTTTTTGGTTACAATAACTAGCATTAATATATCATTTTGCTAAGATTTTGGTGTTCTGATTTCTAAAAATTTAGCTTCAGTAATTATTTTAGTTTCAAATCCCACAATAAAATTATTGCCAATAAAAATAATTTGGCACCACAGAGAACACAGTAACAGTTTATGACTGTTAGTGACAATGATCAGATATAGTGTTTCAAGTCTTTGTGGCTTCCTATTAATAACTTCTCATTCACTGTTCACATTACATAGAACCCAGAAAAAAATCTATGAAGGCAGTTTTAAATTACTTTTAAGCAAATTTATGGAACACATACCCTTAAATATCAATTTACTTAAAATTCTAGAAGTGGGACAAATTCTAATTTAGCATTTTTCTTTTTGTAAAATAGTTTCATTATTTAAACATACCACACTTAATTATTTGGGGATGCATGCATTTGTGTGATTTTATTTTTGTCTGTTTTTCATGATGAAAACCCTTTAGGCAATTAGGAATGAAGTTAAGATATGTGACAATATCAATTAGAGAACTGCTTGCCAACATGCACTATGTAACAGACACTAAAATAGGTTGTACATTTATGCCAAAAGTACTTAGAGAATTATCTGAAGAAATTATGTAGCCTGTAAAACTTCCAATTGATAAGGTAAAGTAAAACTATACTGGATTTATTTGCTGTACTAACTCCTAATTATTTTTTTGAAATATATATGTAGTGGAAAAAGTGTGTGTTGGAAGTTATTACTCTACAACCTTTGTATGTAGATATCTTAAAAAATAGAGCTCAAGACCAAGAGGCTCAAAAGTCTTTCTGTAGCTAACTACCTCTCATCCTTATATTATTTCAGCCCTGTCTTCCCAGGTATTACAGGCATGCTTATTGCATCTCAGTAAAGTGCAGCTCATTGTAAATATCCTGCCTTTGTACATGCTATTTATCTTCCTAAAGTACCATTCCCCTTTTTCCTAAAGAGGGCTCCTACCTAAATTTTAAGACTCAGTTCAGATATTACCTCCAGCAAAGTAGAATTACTAATTCTTATTTCTGGGATCTTCCCAGCACTCTGCACATATTTCTTGTGCTTAAGTAAAATCATTAAACATTTATGTTCCTACATGTGATTAGCATTATATTAGGTTGGCACAAATGTAATTGTGGGAACCAGGTGATATGGTTTGGCTCTGCATCCCCAACCAAGATCTCATCTTGAATTGTAATAATCCCCACATATCAAGGGTGGAACCAGGTGGAGATAATTGAATTTTTAGGGGCCTGTTCCTCCATGCTGTTCTTGTGATACTGAGTGAGTTCTAACAAGATCTGATGGTTTTATAAGGGGCTTCCCTCTTTGTTCAGCACTCATGCTGTCTTCTGCTGCCCTGTGAAGATATACCTTCTGTCATGATTGTAAGTTTCCTGAGGCCTCCCCAGCCATGCAAAACTGTGTGTCAATTAAATCTCTTTTCTTTATAAATTACCCAGTCTCAGATAGTTATTTATAGCAGAGTGAGAATGGACTAATACAGTAGCAGACTAGATAAAGCAGAAGAAAGACTCTGTTAACTTGAAGACAAGTCTTTTGAAATAGTATAGTTAAACAGGGGAAAAGAAGAAAAAAAAAGAAAAATGAGCGAAGAAACAGTAAAGAAAGCCTACAGGACTTATGGGATACCAGTAAGTGAATATATATTTGCATTATGGGGGTTATAGAAGGAGAATAGATGGAGGGAGTCACAGAAAGCATACTTAATGAAATAATGACTAAAAACTTTCCAAGTCCTGAGGGAGATGTGAATGTCCAGTTTATGAAGCTTTAAAGTTCTCAAACTGATTCAACCTAAAGAAGTCCTCATCTAGGCACATTATAATCAAAATATCAAAAGTTAAAGACAAAGAGAAAAATTTTAAAGTAGCAATAAAACGTATCAAGTGTCATAACAGGGAATCTCCATTAGACTGTTAGTAGATTTCTCGGCAGAAACCTCACAGGCAAGAAGAGAATAGGACAATATATTCAAAGTCCTGAAAGAAAAACAATGGTAGCCAAGAATACTATACCCAGTAATACTGCCCATCAGAAATTAAGAAGAAATAGTCTTTTTCAGACAACCAAAATCTGGAGAAATTTATCAACACTGTACCTTCCTTACAAAAAATGCTTAAAGTTCTTCAACCAAAAATGAAATGAAAGTAATTAATATCATGAAATTATATGAAAATATAAAACACAGTGATAGAGATAGATAAAATTTTTGGTCTGCAAAATTTTCTATTTCATAGATAATTTACTCATTTTAATTTTTCCTTTGCTGTGCAGAAGGTTTTTAGTCCGATTATAATCCTGCTTTTCTGTTTTTGGTTTTGTTGCCTATGCTTTTAATGTCACATCCAAAAAAATAATTGCATAGTCTACTGTCTTTAAGCATTATTCCTATGTTTTCGTCTAAGAGTTTTGGTGTTTCAAGTTTTACATTTAAATCTGTAACCCTTTTTAAGTTAATTTTTGTATATGTTGGGAAATAAGGGTCCAATTTCATTGATTTTGCATGCAGATATCCAGTTTTCCTAGGATGCTTTATTGAAGAGACTTATTTTCCTCTTTGTGCATTACTGGCACACTTGTAGAAGATCAGTTGATCATATATACATGCTTATATCCCTGGATCTCTATTCTTTTCCATTGGTATATATGTCTGTTTTTATACCGTGTCATACTATTTTGATTACTGTAACTTTGTTATGTATTTTGAGATCAGGAGTGTGATACCCGTAGTTTTGTTCTTCTTGCTCAAGTTTGCTTCATCTATTAAGGGTCTTTTTTCATTGCAAATGAATTTTCAGATTGCTTTCTCTAGTTCTATAAAAATGCTATGAGATTTTAATAAAAATTGCCTTGGCAAATATAGACATTTTAACAATATTAATTCTTCCTATTCATGAACATGAAATGCCCTTCCATTTACTTTAAAATTTATTTCATTAATATTTTGTAATTTTCAGAGTACAGTCTTTTGTTTCTTTGGTTAAGTTTATTCCTACATATTTTATTCCTTTTGATGTGATTGTAAATGGAATTGTATTTTAATTTCCTTTTTAGATAGATTATTGCTAGTGTATATAAATGAATGGAATTTTGCATGTCACTTGTGTATCCTGCAACTTTACTAATGCATTTATTAGTTCTAAAACTTTTAGGTGGAGTTCTTAGGGTTTTCTACATATAATATCACGTAATCTGCAAACAGGGATAATTTAACTTATTCCTTTCTAATGCGTATACCTTTTATTTCCTTCTCTCGCCTAATTGTTCTGGATAGGACTTTAAGTACTACGTTAAACAGAAGTAATGAAAGTGGACATTTTTGCCTTTTCTGGAACTCAGAGGAAAAGATTTTAGTTTTTGACCTTGCTTACAGTGTTGGCTGTGTTCTTTGCATATGTTGCTCTTTGATAAGTTAAATTCCTTCTAAGTCTAATTTGTTGAACATTTTTGTCATGGGTGTTAAACTTTGTCAAATGCTTCTTTTGTATTTATTGAGATGATCATATGATTTTTATCCCACCTTCTCTTCGTGGTGTTTATCATATTGTTTGATGAATCTTTCATGAATGTCAAGGATCAATCCTGCTTGGTCACCATGTATAATCCTTTTAATGTACTGGTGGATTTGGTCTGCTAGTAGTCGGGAATTTTTGCTTTGATGTTCGTCAGGGATACTGGCCTGTAATTTTCTTTCCCTGTGGTGTCTTTTTCTGTCTTTGGTATCTGGATAGCACTAGCCTCGCAGAAGAGTTTGGAAGTATTCCCTCTTCTTTTGTCCTTTGGAAAAGTTTAAGAAGGGTTAGAGGTAGTTCCTTGAAAGTTTGGTAGAATCACACACCGGAGCCTGGTGAGGAGCCGGGGACTAGGGGAAGGATAGCATTAGGAGAAATACCTAATGTAGATGAACAGTTGACGGGTGCAGCAAACCACCATAGCACTCGTATACCTATGTAAGAAACCTGCACATTCTGCAAGTGTATCCCAGAACTTAAAGTATTAAAAAAAAGTTTGGTAGAATTTACTGGTGAAGCCATCTCGTCCTGGGATTTTCTTTGTTTGAAGTTTTCATTTGTTTTACTCTTCAATCTCTTATTTACTATTAGTTGCTTCAGCCTTTCTATTTCTTCTTGATTAACTTTTAGTAGAATGTATGCTACTATGAATTTCTCCATTTCTTACAGGTTGTCTAATTTGTTGGCATATAATTGTTTAGTTTTAATGACTCCTCTTTCATTTCTGATATTATTAATTTGAATCTTCTATTTTTTTCTTGGTCTAGCTAAGGGTTTATTAATTTTTAAAATATCTTTTAAAAAAGTAACTATTAGTTTTGTTGACATTTAAAATTATTCTATTCTCAATTTAATTTATTTCTGCTCTTGTCTTTGTAATTTTTTTATTTTGTTAATTTTGTGTTTAGTTTGTTCTTATCTTTCTAGTTCCTCGAGGTATAAAGTTAGGCTGGTTATCTGAGACCTTTCTTCTTTTTTTAATATGTGAATTTCTTGCTACATAATTCCCTGTTAGTACTGCTTTTGTTGCCTCTCACAAGTTTCCGTATGTTGTTTTCGTTTTCACTTGTCCCACGATATTTTCTAATTTGTGTTTTGATTTTGTATTTGACCCAATACTTGTTTAGTAGTGTGTTGTTTAACTTTTATATATTTTTGAAAGTTTCTGTTTTCTATGATTGATTTCTACATCATTCCATTGTTTTTCAGAAAGATACTTGGAATGATTTTAACTTTCTAAGCTTATAAAGATTTATTCTCTAACCTAGCATGTGATCTATCCTGGAAAATGTACTGTGTACACATGAGAAGGATATTTTTTTCTGTTATTGGGTAGAATGTTCTGTACATGTCTGTTGAGTCCATTTAGTCTTTAGTTCTGCTGTTCCCTTGTTGATCTTCTAGCTGATCTATACATTACTGAGAGTGAGATGTTAAAGTATCTTACTATTATTATATGGCTGTCTATTTCTCCCCTGAGATCTGTAATTACAGCTCCAACCAAGTCCCCAGGGAGAATGGGACTGCTGCTGGGACAGTGGTTAAGTGGGTTTGAATCTGGGTCATGAGCTACTTTTGTTTACAGTGGGGTGCCTCATAGATGTGCCTGTTACCAGGGGATTGATGGAGTGTGTGGCCCTTATAAAACTCTAGGCAAATGGGACTGCTTTCAGGACCACCATAGAGCAAAGTTGGAGCCAGGTCTTGGTGCTGCTTCTGGTCCTGTAGGCAGGTTCACAGTTGGCAGACCTGCTGCCAGGAACATGGGCTTACTTTCTCAAAGTGGCTTTTCTCGGTTTTGGGCTCCACTGGCGTGTCACAATCTCCTACCAGTATCCCAAAGGAGATTTTATCCGTCAATTGTTGCCAGATTAGTGTTTCTGTGGGGGAATGAGTTCTGGGGACCTTCTATCTTGCCATCTGGATAACTTTACTCTTCTCACTTCACCCTTTCTTAGGTACTTTCAACTTTGGACTATTAGTAATCAGCAGAGTCCTTTCTGAATCACGCAATACCTTTTTTAAAAAGCACTTTTCTTTCTTATTGTATCTAAGGTTTTCAAAATTCAGAATAGCTGAAGTTCATGCTTGATGCTCTCACTGTACCTAACTATATAAAATAATAATAATCATACTCTGCTTATTTATTTATTTATTTATTATTATTATACTTTAAGTTTTAGGGTACATGTGCACAATGTGCAGGTTACATATGTATACATGTGCCATGCTGGTGCGCTGCACCCACTAACTCGTCATCTAGCATTAGGTATATCTCCCAGTGCTATCCCTCCCCCCTCCCCCCACCCCACAACAGTCCCCACAGTGTGATGTTCCCCTTCCTGTGTCCATGTGTTCTCATTGTTCAATTCCTACCTATGAGTGAGAATATGCGGTGTTTGGTTTTTTGTTCTTGCCATAGTTTACTGAGAATGATGATTTCCAATTTCATCCATGTCCCTACAAAGGACATGAACTCATCATTTTTTATGGCTGCATAGTATTCCATGGTGTATATGTGCCACATTTTCTTAATCCAGTCTATCATTGTTGGACATTTGGGTTGGTTCCAAGTCTTTGCTATTGTGAATAGTGCCGCAATAAACATACGTGTGCATGTGTCTTTATAGCAGCATGATTTATAGTCCTTTGGGTATATACCCACTAATGGGATGGCTAGGTCAAATGGTATTGCTAGTTCTAGATCCCTGAGGAATCGCCACACTGACTTCCACAATGGTTGAACTAGTTTACAGTCCCACCAACAGTGTAAAAGTGTTCCTATTTCTCCACATCCTCTCCAGCACCTGTTGTTTCCTGATTTTTTAATGATTGCCATTCTAACTGGTGTCAGATGGTATCTCATTGTGGTTTTGATTTGCATTTCTCTGATGGCCAGTGATGGTGAGCATTTTTTCACGTGTTTTTTGGCTGCATAAATGTCTTCTTTTGAGAAGTGTCTGTTCATGTCCTTTGCCCACTTTTTGATGGGGTTGTTTGTTTTTTTCTTGTAAATTTGTTTGAGTTCATTGTAGATTCTTGATATTAGCCCTTTGTCAGATGAGTAGGTTGCGAAAATTTTCTTATTTTATGTGTCTATAGCTAAAGGTTATATTCAAAATATCAACTGATATTGCATGGTTGCTGACCAATAAGAATAAAAATAGCCACAGCGTTGAAGCAGAATTCTGATGCCCCCTCTATGCCAGGTATTCTCTCTTTTCTTTGTTTCTTCAGCAAGTCTTGGTCCATGGGGCCCTGAGAGTGAAGCAAACACAGAATATAGGCCCTTGAGGAATAGGTAGATGTGAACCACAGAACTACTTCCACATTTTGACCACTGCTTCAGCTGTAGTGGTATAGCTGGGTCTGTAGGTACATTACCTATGCTCTCCATACCAAAGCATGTATTTTTTTGCTTTTGAAAATGATCTTTAAAAGCTTAGTTTACATACATGCAACTATGAGATTATATCTCTAGGAATAATTACTCAATCTATGTTAAAATCCCCTCCCCTACACTTTTTATTAAATTATAAAAACAGATTCTGTTACGTAAATTCTGTGACAAGAAAGCTAGCATTGAATATAGTCAGTTTTATAATGTCTTCTTCAAATATAACTTTGCTGTTCAAATTAAATTCGGTGAAAGAAATCACATAATGTGTGAAACTTTAAAAGGACTTACATATAAAAGGTAATGCTAACTTCAGAAGTGTCTCTTTGAAAATATATTTTAAAAATGTTTTATATTAAGACATATGTGTCAGTGCGTGACTTCTCATGTATCTAGCATGTTAAAATTATCTGTCAAAAATTTCCTTAAAGGAAATTGAAGCCTTTTTTCTATTGTTTTAAGACACCACCACTAGTATGAACTTAAGATTTGATCTCATCATTACTAGGTGTTCTAGCCGTTTACCTTTCTTCTAAGGTCCGGCTACCTGTTCTAACTTAATTGGCATACCAAAGATAACTTGACTTCAATTGCATAACGTGTTTATTTAAAAGTGGGTGCTTTTATTTCTTAAAAGGTGTGTAGTAGAGCATTTAAAGGCACAAAGAGTGTCCTCCTTTGCTACAGCCCTTTACACACTGTGGGAACTGGGAAACTATTAATTGAGGGCGGCAGGAGGTACAGATCCCTGCTCATCGGGTAGAAATGTTGGCTTTGCTGTAACAACATGAGGAAAAATGGGTTACCAGATTATTTATTTTCTGATTCCCCTGATGACATTTGGCTTTTATTACAAACTAGCATGAATCCAATGACAAATCATAGAATGTTTATGCAAGCCAAATTTTGGTTTTGAGAAAGCAAGTCAGGGATAAAGTGGAAATTAGTGATGACATATTGCATGACCTCTATTTGTTCTGTAATTCTAGGGTTTCTGAGGCCTATGAAAATGCAGGCCTATAGTTAATGATTAAATCAGCTGGTTTTCCTCAACCCTCACTTTTCTGGGTCCCAGAAAAAGAATAACTCGATGGAAATTTGACAAATCTCTGACTGAAAAAATGTCGTCCTAAATAGAGAACAAGCCTACTAACAAATCATTTGGTTGTATTTTAAAGTAAACCTTTGATTCCATTTTGGGGACATTATTGTTTACCTTTTCAAGACCTCTTTTGTTATAATCACTTCTGAATATTGTTCTAATAAGCCTCGTTCCCTTAAGAGAATAAGAAACACATAGACCTTGCTGTGTCTTTCATCAGGGTGAGAGTGGGAAATAAATCAAATCTTTGAGTCTGCATACATGTTTAGAGACATGTATAAGGTATAAATGTTAAGGCAGCAATGCACAGTTTATACTGTCCTTCCTCTTATACCCTTCTTTGGAGCAGAAGAGATTTACTCAGAAACAGCAAACAGTGCTAGGATTAGTCACACAGCAGTAGAACAGTGGGTCTTATTCTCTTATTATTTCATTGTCTAAGAATTGTTCATATCCAAATTTCATATAGTTCAATATAATAATTTGCAATGTTTACATCTTTTTAAGAAATCACCTCTGAGTTAATAATGATACTATATGGTATTTTCTGTAAAAAAAAATTACTCTTTACATTTAGTTCTCCTAAATATTCATGTTAACTCTTTTTTTTTATATACATGTGCACAACTTGCAGGTTTGTTACATATATATACATGTGCCATGTTGGCGTGCTGCACCCATTAACTCGTCATTTAACATTAGATATATCTCCTAATGCTATGCCTCCCCCGTCTCTGCACCCCATGGCAGGCCCCAGTGTGTGATGTTCCCCTTCCTGTGTCCATGTGTTCTCATTGTTCAATTCCTACCTATGAGTGAGAACATGTGGTGTTTGGATTTTTGTCCTTGCGATAGTTTGCTGAGAGTGATGGCTTCCAGCTTCATCCATGTCTCTACAAAGGACATGAACTCATGCTTTTTTATGGCTGCATAGTATTCTATGGTGTATATGTGCCACATTTTCTTAATCCAGTCTATCATTGTTGGACATTTGGCTTGGTTCCAAGTCTTTGCTATTGCGAATAGTGCCGCAATAAACATACGTGTGCATATGTCTTTATAGCAGCATGATTTACAATCCTTTGGGTATATACCCAGTAATGGGATGGCTGGGTCAAATGGTATTTCTAGTTCCAGATACTTGAGGAATCACCACATTGACTTCCACAATGGTCGAACTCGTTTACAATCCCACCAACAGTGTAAAAGCATTCCTATTTCTCCACATCCTCTCCAGCACCTGTTGTTTCCTGACTTTTTAATGATTGCCATTCTAACTGGTGTGAGATGGTATCTCATTGTGGTTTTAATTTGCATTTCTCTGATGGCCAGTGATGATGAGCATTTTTTCATGTGTCTTTTGGCTGCATAAATGTGTTCTTTTGAGAAGTGTCTGTTCATATCCTTTGCCCACTTTTTGATGGGGTTGTTTTTTTCTTGTAAATTTGTTTGAGTTCATTGTAGATTCTGGATATTAGCCCTTTGTCAGATGAGTAGATTGCAAAAATTGTCTCCCATTTTGTAGGTTGTCTGTTCACTCTGATGCTAGTTTCTTTTCCTGTGCAGAGCTCTTTAGTTTAATTAGATCCCATTTGTCAATTTTGGCTTTTGTTGCCATTGCTTTTGGTGTTTTAGACATGAAGTCCTTGCCCATGCCTATGTCCTGCAGTGGTATTGCCTAGGTTTTCTTCTAGGGTTTTTATGGTTTTAGGTCTAACATTTAAGTCTTTAATCCATCTTGAATTAATTTTTGCATAAGGGGTAAGGAAGGGATCCAGTTTCAGCTTTCTACATATGGCTAGCCAGTTTTCCCAGCACCATTTATTAAATAGGGAATCATTTCCCAATTTCTTGTTTTTGTCAGATTTATCAAAGATCAGATAGTTGTAGATATGTGGCATTATTTCTGAGGGCTCTGTTCTGTTCCATTAGTCTATCTCTCTGTTTTGGTACCAGTACCATGCTGTTTTGGTTACTGTAGCCTTGTAGTATAGTTTGAAGTCAGGTAGCGTGATGCCTCCAGCTTTGTTCTTTTGGCTTAGGATTGCCTTGGCGATGCGGGCTGTTTTTTGGTTCCATATGAACTTTAAAGTAGTTTCTTCCAATTCTGTGAAGAAAGTCATTGGTAGCTTGATGGGGATGGCATTGAATCTATACATTACCTTGGGCAATATGGCCATTTTCACGACATTGATGCTTCCTATCCATGAGCATGGAATGTTCTTCCATTTGTTTTTATCTTCTTTTATTTCATTGAGCAGTGGTTTGTAGTTCTCCTTGAAGAGGTCCTTCATGTCCCTTGTAAGTTGGATTCCTAGGTTTTTATTCTTTTTGAAGTAATTGTGAATGGGAGTTCACTCATTATTTGGGTCTCTGTTTGTCTGTTATTGGTGTATAAGAATGCTTGTGATTTTTGCACATTGATTTTGTATCCTGAGACTGTGCTGAAGTTGCCTATCAGCTTAAGGAGATTTTGGGCTGAGACAGTGGGGTTTTCTAGATATACAATCATGTCATCTGCAAACAGGGACAATTTGACTTCCTCTTTTCCTGATTGAATACCCTTTATTTCTTTCTCCTGCCAGATTGCCCTGGCCAGAACTTCCAACACTATGTTGAATAGGATTGGTGAGAGAGGGCATCCCTGTCTTATGCCAATTTTCATAGGGAATGCTTCCAGTTTTTGTCCCTTCAGTATGATATTGACTGTGGGTTTGTCGTAGATAGCTGTTATTATTTTGAGACACATCCCATCAATACCTAATTTATTGAGAGTTTTTAGCATGAAGAGCTGTTGAATTTTGTCAAAGGCCTTTTCTGCATCTATTGAGATAATCATATGGTTTTTGTCGTTGGTTCTGTTTATATGTTGGATTACATTTATTGATTTGCGTATGTTGAACCACCCATGCATCCCAGGGATGAAGCCCACTTGATCATGTTGGAGAAGCTTTTTCATGTGCTGCTGGATTCGGTTTCTCAGTATTTTATTGAGGATTTTTGTATCGATGTTCATCAGGGATATTGATCTAAAATTCTCTATTTTTGTTGTGTCTGTGCCAGGCTTTGGTA
The DNA here is from genome assembly GCF_029281585.2 of Gorilla gorilla gorilla. Taxonomy (NCBI): domain Eukaryota; kingdom Metazoa; phylum Chordata; class Mammalia; order Primates; family Hominidae; genus Gorilla; species Gorilla gorilla. The sequence continues at coordinate 27,358,814 of NC_073230.2, forward strand.
TCAGGATGATGCTGGCCTCATAAAATGAGTTAGGGAGGATTCCCTCTTTTTCTATTGATCGGAATAGTTTCAGAAGGAATAGTACCAGCTCCTCCTTGTACCTCTGGGAGAATTCGGCTGTGAATCCATCTGGTCCTGTACTTTTTTCGGTTGGTAAGCTATTAATTATTGCCTCAATTTCAGAGCCTATTATTGGTCTATTCAGAGATTTAACTTCTTCCTGTTTTAGTCTTGGGAGAGTGTATGTGTTGAGGAATTTATCCATTTCTTCCAGATTTTCTGGTTTATTTGCATAGAGGTGTTTATAGTATTCTCTGATGGTAGTTTGTATTTCTGTGGAATCGGTGGTGATATCCCCTTTATCATTTTTTATTGCATCTATTTGTTTCTTCTCTCTTTTCTTCTTTATTAGTCTTGCTAGTGGTCTATCAGTGTTGTTGATCTTTTCAAAAAACCAGCTCCTGGATTCATTGATTTTTTGAAGGGTTTTTGTGTCTCTATTTCCTTCAGTTCTGCTCTGATCTTAGTTATGTCTTGCTAGCTTTTGAATGTGTTTGCTATTGCTTCTCTAGTTCTTTTAATTGTGATGTTAGGGTGTCAATTTTAGATCTTTCCTGCTTTCTCTTGTGGGCATTTAGTGCTATAGATTTCCCTCTACACTCTGCTTTGAATGTGTCCCAGAGATTCTGGTATGTTATGTCTCTGTTCTCATTGATTTCAAAGAACATCTTTATTTCTGCCTTCATTTCGTTATGTAGCCAGTAATCATTCAGGAGCAGTTTGTTCGGTTTCCATGTAGTTGAGTGTTTTTGAATGAGTTTCTTAATCCTGAGTTCTAGTTTGATTGCACTGTGGTCTGAGAGACAGTTTGTTATAAATTCTGCTCTTTTACATTTGCTGAGGAGTGCTTTACTTCCAACTATGTGGTCAATTTTGGAATAGGTGTGGTGCTGAAAAGAATGTATATTCTGTTAATTTGGGGTGGAGAGTTCTGTAGGTGTCTATTAGGTCCACTTGGTGCAGAACTGAGTTCAATTCTTGGATATCCTTGTTAACTTTCTGTCTCGTTGATCTGTCTAACGTTGACAGTGGTGTGTTAAAGTCTCCCATTATTATTCTATGGGAGTCTAAGTCTCTTTGTAAGTCTGTAAGGACTTGCTTCATGAATCTGTGTGCTCCTATATTGGGTGCATATATATTTAGGATAGTTAGCTCTTCTTGTTGAATTGATCCCTTTACCATTATATAATGGCCTTCTTTGTCTCTTGATCTTTGTTGGTTTAAAATCTTTTTTATCTGAGACTAGGACTGCAACCCCTGCCTTTTTTTGTTTTCCATTTGCTTGGTAGATCTTCCTCCATCCTTTTATTTTGAGCCTATGTGTGTATCTGCACGTGAGATGGGTTTCCTGAATATAGCACACTGATGGGTCTTGACTCTTTATCCAATTTGCCAGTCTCTGTCTTTTAATTGGAATATTTAGCCCCTTTACATTTAAGGTTAATATTGTTATGTGCAAATTTGATCCTGTCATTATGATGTTAGCTGGTTATTTTGCTCGTTAGTTGATGCAGTTTCTTCCTAGCCTTGAAGATCTTTACAATTTGGCATGTTTTTGCAGTGGCTGGTACCAGTTGTTCCTTTCCATGTTTAGTGCTTCCTTCAGGAGCTCTTTTAGGGCAGGCATGGTGGTAACAAAAGCTCTTAGCATTTGCTTGTCTGTAAAATATTTCTCCTTCACTTATGAAGCTTAGTTTGGCTGGATATGAAATTCTGGGTTGAAAATTCTTTTCTTTAAGAATGTTGAATATTGGTCCCCTCTCTCTTCTGGCTTGTAGAGTTTCTGCTGAGAGATCCACTGTTAGTCTGACGGGCTTCCCTTTGTGGGTAACCCGACCTTTCTCTCTGGCTGCCCTTAACATTTTTTCCTTCATTTCAACTTTGGTGAAACTGACAATTATGTGTCTTGCAGTTGCTCTTCTCAAGGAGTATCTTTGTGGCATTGTCTGTATTTCCTCAATTTGAATGTTGGCCTGCCTTGCTAGATTGGGGAAGTTCTCCTGGATAATATCCTGCAGAGTGTTTTCCAACTTGGTTCCATTCTCCCCGTCACTTTCAACTACACCAATCAGATGTAGATTTGGTCTTTCCACATAGTCCCATATTTCTTGGAGGCTTTGTTCATTTCTTTTTATTCTTTTTTTCTCTAAACTTCTCTTCTTGCTTCATTTCATTCATTTGATCATCCATCACTGATACCCTTTCTTCCAGTTGATTGAATCGGCTCCTGAGGCTTCTGCATTTGTCAGATAGTTCTCATGCCGTGGTTTTCAGCTGCATCAGGTCCTTTAAGGACTTCTCTGCATTGGTTATTCTAGTTAGCCATTCATCTAATCTTTTCTCAAGGTTTTTAACTTCTTTGTGATGGGTTCAAACTTCCTCCTTTAGCTCATAGCAGTTTGATCTTCTGAAGCCTTCTCTCAGCTCTTCAAAGTCATTCTCCGTCCAGCTTTTTTCCATTGCTGGTGAGGAGCTGCATTCCTTGGAGGAGGAGAGGCACTCTGATTTTTAGAATTTTCAGTTTTTCTGCTCTGTTTTTTCCCCATCTTTGTGGTTTTATCTACCTTTGGTCTTTGATGATGGTGACATACAGATGGGGTTTTAGTGTGGATGTCCTTTCTGTTTGTTAGTTTTCCTTCTAACAGTCAGGACCCTCAGCTGCAGGTCTGTTGCAGTTTGCCAGAGGTCCACTCCAGACCCTGTTGGCTGGGTATCAGTAGCGGAGGCTGCAGAACAGCGGATATTGGTGAACAGCAAATGGTGCTGCCTGATCATTACTCTGGAAGTTTTGTCTCAGAGGAGTACCTAGCAGTGTGAGGTGTCAGTCTGCCCCTACTGGGGGGTGCCTCCCAGTTATGCTACTTGGGGATCAGGGACCCACTTGAGGAGGCAGTCTGCCCATTCTCAGATCTCAAGCTGTGTGCAGGGAAAACCACTACTCTCTTCAAAGCTGTCAGACAGGGACATTTAAGTCTGCAGAGGTTTCTGCTGCCTTTTGTTTGGCTATGCCCTGCCCCCAGAGGTGGAGTCTACCCTCAGGCAGGCCTCCTTGAGCTGCGGTGGGCTCCACCCAGATTGATCTTCCCAGCTGCTTTGTTTACCTAATCAAGCCTTGGCAGTGGTGGGTGCCCCTCCCGCAGCCTCACTGCTGTCTTGCAGTTTGATCTCAGACTGCTGTGCTAGCAATGAGCGAGGCTCCGTGGGCATAGGACCCTCTGGGCCAGGCACGGGATATAATCTCCTGGTGTGCCATTTCCTAAGACCATTGGAAAAGCGCAGTTTTAGGGTGGGAGTGACCCAATTTTCCAGGTGCCATCTGTTACCCCTTTCCTTGGCTAGGAAAAGGAATTCCCTGACCCCTTTCACTTCCCAGGTGAGGCGCTGCCTCGCCTTGCTTCAGCTCAGGCTCAGTGCACTGCACCCACTGTCCTGCACCCACTGTCTAAAAATCCCCAGTGAGACGCACCCGGTACCTCAGTTGGAAATGCAGAAATCATTCGTCTTCTGCATTGCTCACACTGGGAGCTGTAGACTGGAGCTATTCCTTTTCAGCCATCTTGGCTCCACCCCCCCATGTTAACTCTTTTGTAAGTTGAGATACAACCCTATTTCTCTAAATGTGGGTGGCAAGTTATCCACAAACTATTTGTTACCCTTTGTTTAAAGACAATTCTCTATAGACCTCTTGTGTTTCTGCACATCTTCTGACAGCTTTTGATACACACTATATTTTTAAGGTTATATTATAACCCCATAATTGGGCTGTATAAATTACTCATATCTTCGGTAGAAATACTAAAAGACGAACCCATCAAAAATAAATACAGTAATTTTAAAATACATAAATAGTATAATAAGATATAAACAGAAACAACAAAATGTAATAAAGTGGGGGAACAAAGTTAAAATGCAGTTTTATTTGTTTTCTCTTTCCTTGTTTGTTAGTCAATTTGTTCATGCAATCAGTGTTATCATCAGTTTAAATACTGGGTTATAAGATACTATTTGCAAGCCTCAGGGTACCTACCTCAAATCAAAAACAACAACAGATAGACACACATACAAATAAAAAGCAATAAAAGAAAACATATCACCTGAGGAAAAAATAGCTTCACTAAAAGGAAGACAGGACAGAAGAAAGAGAAGAACACAAAAAACGTGAAAACAAATAGCAAAATGGCAGGAATAAATACTTATCAATAATGACATTGAATGTAAATGGACTAAACTCTCCAATCAAAAGACATAGAGTAGCTAAATGTATAAAAAGGCAAGATTCAATAATCTATTCCCTACAATAAACACTCTTCACCTGTAAAAACACACATAGACTGAAAATAAAGGGATGGAAATAGATATTCCATGCCAATAGAAATTTAAAAAGAGCAGGAGTAGCTATACTTATATCGGACAAAATAGATTTCAAGACAAAAACTATAAAAACAAACAATGTGAATATATAATGATGAAGAAGTCCATTTAGCAAGAGGATATAAATGTAAATATGTATGTACACACAATGCAGCACCCAGATATATAAAGAAAACATTATTAGAGATAAAAAGATAGGCCCCAATATAATAATATATGGAGACTTTAACATCCTGCTTTCAGCACTGGACAGAAAATCAATGAAGAAACATTGGACTTAGTCTGCACTATAGACCAGATGGACATAATAGATATTTACAGGACATTTCATCCAATGACTGCAGAATACACATTCTTTTCCTCAGCACAAGAATCATTCTCAAGAATAGACCATATTTTAGGACTGCTAACAAGGAACTCCTAAAGAGTTCCAAAGTGTAAATTATATGAAGCATCTTTTCTGATCACAATAAAATAAAAGCAGAATCAAAATAAGATAAATTTTGGAAACTATATGAACACATGGAATTAAACAATATGCTCTTGAATAACCAGTGGATCAATGAAGAAATTAAGAACAAAATTTTAAAAAGTCTTAAATGATAATAGAAACACAACATACCAAAATCTTTGGGATATATCGAAAACAGTACTAAGAGGAAAGTTTATAGCTCTAAACATCTACATCAAAAAAGTAGTAAAACTTCAAATAAACAACCTAACAATGCATCCTAAAGAACTAGAAAAGTGAGAGTAAACAAAACCCAACTTTAGTAAAAGAAATAATAAAGATCAAAGCAGAAATGTGTGAAATTAAAACAATGAAACAATATAAAAGATCAACAAAAGAAAAAGTTGGTTTTTTGAACAGATAAGCAAAATTAACAAATGTTTTACCAGACTCGCTAAGAAAAAAAGAGAGAAAATCCAAACAAATAAAATCAGAGATGAAAAATGAAAAATTACAACTGATACCAAAGATATTCAAAGAAACAAAGGCTATTAGGAGCAACTATATAACAATAAATTGAAAAATCTAGAAGAAATAGATAAATTCCTAGAAACGACAACCTACCAAGATTGAACCAGGTAGAAATCCAAAACTTGAACAGACCGGTAATGAGATCAAAGCTATAATAAAATATCTCCCAGCAGCCAGGCGCTGTGGCTCACGCCTGTAATCCTAACACTTTGGGAGGCCGAGGTGGGCGGATCACTCGAGGTCAGGAATTTGAGATCAGCCTGGCCGACATGGTGAAACCCCATCTCTACCAAAAATATAAAAAATTAGCCAGGTGTGGTGGCACACACCTGTAATCCCAGCTACTCAGGAGGCTGAGGCAGGAGAATCGCTTGAACCCAGGAGGTGGAGGTTGCAGTGAGCCAACATCGTGCCACTGTACTCCAGCCTCGGGGACAGAGCGAGACTCCATCTCAAAAAAAAAAAAAAAAAAAAAAAAAAAAAGTCTCCCAGCAAAGGAAAGCCAGGAAGTCGGGAAAATATGCCTTCACTACTAAATTATTCCAAACATTTGAAGAAGACATAATATCTGTCCTACTCAAAATAATCTAAAATACAGAAGAGGAAAGAATATAAACTCATTCTATGAGGCTAGTATTATTCTGATATCCAAACCAGACAAGAACATAGCAGAAGAAAACTACAGGACTATATTCCTGATGAGCACTCATGCAAAAATTCAGCATTGGACAGAAAATCAATAAATAGTGCTGGGAAAAATACTAGCAAACTGAGTTCAATAACACAGACAAAAAAAAAAAATCACTCATCATGATCGAGTGGAATTTATCCAAGAGATGCAAGGATGGTTCAACATAAAAGAAGTCAATCCATGTAATGTATCAACAGAATGAAGGACAAAGACCATAGGATGATTTCATTTGATGCTGTAAAAGCATTTGATAAAATGCAACATCACTTCATGGTAAAAACCATCAAATAACTGGGTATAGAAGAAACATGCCTCAACACAATAAAAGCCATATACAACAGACCCACAACTGATATCATAAAGAATGGAGAAAAACTAAATCTTTCCTCTAAGATCTAAAACATGACCAGGATGCTCACTTTCAGCACTGTTATTCAACATAATACTGGAAGTCCTAGCTACAGCAATCATTCAAAAGAAATAAATAAAGGGTATCCAAATTGAAAAGGAAGACATCAAGTTATCCTTATTTGCAGTTGATATGATCTTATATTTTTTAAAAAACCCTAAAAACTCTGCCAAAAACCTGTTAGAACTGATCAAAATTAACATACAAAAATCTGTATCATTTCTACATGCCCAAAGCGAACAGTATAAAAAAGAAATAAATAAAATAAAACATCTAGGAATTAGCTTAACCAAAGAAATGAAAGATCTTTACAATAAAAACTATAAAACATTGATGAAAGAAATTGAAGAGGACACAAAAAATGAAAAGATATTCTATACTCATGGATTGGAAGAATCAATATTGTTTAACATCTATACTACCCAAAGAAATCTACAAATTCAATGCAACGCCTCTCAATATAACAATAACAGTCTTCACAGAAATAGAAAAAAGAACCCTAAAGTTTATACAGATTAAAAACAACCCATAGTAGCTATAGCTATCCTGAGCAAAAAGAACAAAACTGGAGGAATCACATTACCTGACTTCAAATTATACCACAGAGCTGTAGTAACTAAAACAACATGGTAATGGCACAAAGACAGACATATAAGACCAGTGGAACGGAATAGAGAACCAAGAAACAATTCCATAAACCTACAGTGAACTCGTTTTCAACAAAGGTGCCAAAAATACACAGTGGGGAAAGGATAGTCTCTTCAATAAATAGTGCTGGGAAAATTGGATATACATATGAAGAAGAACAAAATTACATCCTTATCTCTCACTATATACAAAAATCGAATCAAAATTAATTACAGACTTAAATCTAAGACATCAGCCCAGAAAACCAGTAAAAGAAAACATTGAAGAAACTCTCCAGGACATTGGACTTAACAAAGATTTCTTGAGTAGTACCCTACAAGCACAAGCAATGAAAGCGAAAGTGGACAAATGGGATTACATCAAGTTAAAAAGCTTCTGCCTGACAAAATAAACAAAGTGAAGAGACAATCCACAGAATGGAAGAAAATATTTCAAACTGACATTTGATTGCAAATCCGCTGTCATATTTCACCTGACAAGGAATTAATAACTAGAATATATAAGGAACTCAAACAACTCAATAAAAAAATCTAATAATAAGATTTTAAAATGGTCAAAAGAATCCCAATAGACATTTCTCAAAAGAAGACATACAAATGACAAACAGCTATGTGAAAAGATGTTCAACATCACTGATCATCAGATAAATGCAAATCAAAGGTACAATGAGGTATCATCTTACCCCAGTTAAAATGGCTTTTATCCAAAAGAGAAGCAATAACAAATGCTGGTGAGGATGTGGAGAAGAAGGAACCCTTGTACACTGTTGGTGGGAATGTAAATTAGTACAAATACTATAAGGAACCGTTTCGAGGTTCCTCAAAAAACTAAAAATGCAACTACCATATGATCCAGCAATCCCACTTCTAGGTATGTACTCAAAAGAAAATTAGTATATCAAAGAGATAACTGCAATCCCATGTTTATTGTGGCACCATTCACAATAGCCACAATTTGGAGCCAACTTAAGTGTTCATCAGTATACATATATATAAAGAAAATGTGGTACATATAAACAATGATGCAATATTCAGCCATAAAAAAGAATAAGATCCTGTCATTTGCAACAAAATGAATGGAATTGGAGGTCGTTATGTTAAATGAAATAAGCCAGGTACAGAAAGACAAACTTTGCATGTTCTTACTTATTTGTGAGAGTTAAAAAATAAAACAATTGAAGTCATTGAAATAGAGAGTAGAATGATGGTTCCTAGAGGCTGGGAAGGGTAGGCAGGGTGGCAGTGGGGAGTGGGGATGGTTAATGGGTACAAAAATAATGTTAGATAGAATGAATAAGATCTAGTATTTGATAGAAAAGTCAGCAAAAATTTATTGTACATTTAAAAATAACCAAAAGGGAATAACTGGATTTTTTGTGACACAAATAAAAGATAAATGCTTGAAGTGATGGATACCTCATTTACTATGATGTGATTATTACACAGTTTGTGCCCATATCAAAATACCTCATAAGTATTTATACCAAGTATGTACCCACTAAAATAAAAAAAAAACATAATTCCTGGTTTATAGATGGTACCTAACAAAAGAATGTTATTAATAAATGTAACCAATGATAATAAGTATTAACAGCAGTATTTTATTATTAGATTTTCAAAGAATATGTCTACTGCCACTTCAGTTCAATATTTATACATCATGGTCTCTGTCTTTCATGGAATTAATAATCTAAAATATAACATTTTCTATAGACTTATCTGTTTTTGAAATGTGTCATTAAACAATACAGAGTCAAATATGGAAAAACTTAATAAATATATTTTGTATTAAAACATAATTTAGCAAAGATCTATTTCTAATATATAGTATGTAGATTTGTATTAAAACATAATTAGCAAAGATCTATTTCTAATATACAGTATGTAGATCTGTATTGATTTCTTTTTCCCCTCAACTGTGAATTTAGGATAAAAATCAAAGGAAAGAGAGCCAATGAGCACTGATTAACAAGTCTTGCTGAGGACCAGAAGGCATTGTTGGCAGAAGTCATTTAGGGAGACTTGTTGCTAGGTATTGCCAACAAGTTGGTCCCTTGTGACCTGTACAAAAGGCTGCTGTAACAGAGTCTTGTGCTGGGATGGCAGGAACAATTCATGAATGTTATTTTAATACCTTAAAATACCTTCCTATATAGTGTAGCTCAGAATAAATTTCTATTTTTAAGATATGTATCTTACTGTCTTTGTTCAGTAATGATTTTTGTTTTACACCAACTTGGTTTATATTTTTCTTTATGTTACTGGCTTTTCAGCATTTCTTGGGTTCTTTTTAGAAATATAGAGATATTTCCACTATGAACTTGAAGGGATAAATATTATTTTGTTGTTGGTGTTGTGTCTGCAAAGATTAGCTTTGAACATTCACAATTACAATATCTACTTATTGGTAGTAGCTAAAATATTATTTTAAATGTTTAAAGAAATATACAGTTATAATCTCAGTGGGTACCTGATTATCAGCACATACTTTTCAATTCCATTCCTTTCTTTTGTTCCCCTCACCCCTAGTATAAGCATGGAAAATTAATACTTTCAAAAATAAGAGTCTGGATGGGACAAATGCTTTAAGTCCTCCAAATGATCTTAAATTTTTTATACAATACTTAATGTTCTTCCCATAACCCACTTTTCTATGCTTCCCTGAGAAGCACTGAGTCTAATGCTAACAATTTTAACTCAATCTACAAAGTGGTTCTTTAAATAAAAAATTATGACTGTCACACATTTGAAATTTTGTGTGCTTTTATTCTACATCAACTAGTAATCAACTACAGGCACAACTCAGAGATGTTGTGGGCTCAGTTCACATTACCGCAATAAAGCAAGTATCACAATATAGCAAATCACTGAAGTTTTTAGCTTCTCAGTTCATATAAAAGTCATGTTTACCCTATACAATAGTATATTAAATGTACAATAGCATTATGTTTAAAAAATCAATGTGCATACCTTAATTAAAAAATACTTTACTGCTAAAAATGCTAACAATCATCTCAGCCTTCAACAAGCCATAATCTTTTTCGTGGTTGAGTGTCTTGCCTCCATGTTGATGACTGCTGACTGATTATGGTTGTGGTTGCTGAAGGCCAAGGTGGCAGTGGCAATTTCTTAAAATAAGACAGCATTGAAGTTTGCCATATCGATTGGCTTTTCCTATCACAAAAGAGCATGAAATCTTGTTTTATAGCATTTGATCCACAGCAGAACTTTCAAAATTGGAGTCAATCCTCTTAAACCCTGCTGTTTCTATATCAACTAAGTTTATGTAATATTCTAAATCATTTGTTGCCATTTCAACAGTGTTCACAATATCTTCAGCAGTTCTTTTGCTATTCCTATCCCATAATCGGTGACTTCCTCCATTGAATTCCTGACCCCCTCAAAGTCATCCATGAGGGATGGAATGAACTTCTTCCAAATTCTTGTTAATATTGACATTTTGACCTTCTTCTACAAATCATGAATGTTCTTAAAGACGTTTAGAATGGTGAATCATTTCTAGGTTTTCAGTTTACTTTGCAAAGATTCATATGAAGAATTACTATCTATAGCAGCAATAGCTTTACAAAATGTATTTCTTAAATAATCTGACTTGGAAGTCAAATGATTTCTTGATCCATGGGCCATAGAATGAATGTTGTGTTAGCACACATGAAAACAACATTAATATTTTTGCATAACTCTATTACAGCTCTTGAGTGACCAGGTACACTGTCAAGGAGCAGTAATATTTTATTTTATTTATTTCCTTTGAGATGGAGTCTCACTCTGTCACCCTGGCTGGAGTGCAGCGGCACAATCGCAGCTCTCTGCAACCTCTACCTCCCCAGTTCAAGTGATTCTCCTGCCCCAGCCTCCTGAGTAGCTGGGATTACAGGCATCTGCCACCATGCCCAGCTAATTTTTGTATTTTTGGTAGAGACAGGGTTATGCCATGTTGGCCAGGCTGTTCTCTAACTCCTGACCTCAGGTGATCCACCCACTACAGCCTCCTAAAGTGCTGTGATTACAGGTGTGAGCCGCAGTGCCTGGCCAGGGACCAGTCATATTTTGAAAGAAATATTTTTTCTAAGCAGTAAGTCTCAATATGGTCTTAAAAAGATTCAGGAAACCATGCTGTAAACAGATGTACTGTCATCAGGACTTTGTAGTTTTGTTTATAGATTACAGGCAAAATAGGTTTAGCATAATTCTTAAGAGCCCTGGGATTTTTGAAATGGCAAATTAACATTGGTTTCAACTTAAATTCACCAGCTGCACTAGCCCTTAACAAGAGAGTCAGCCTATCCAGTAAATGCCAGGCATTTACTTCTCTTTAGCTATGAAAGTCCTAGATGGCATCTTCTTCCAATAGAAGGCTGTTTCATCTACATTGAAAATCTGTTGTTTAGTGTAGCCACCTTCATCAATTATCTTAGCTAGATCTTTTGGATAACTTACTTCAGTTTCTCCATCAGCACTTGCTGCACCTTCCACATTTATGTTCTAGAGATGGCTTCCTTCTTTAATCCCCATAAATCAACCTCTGTAGCATCAATCTTTTCCTCTCAGCTCCCTCTTCTCTCTCAGCCTTCACAGAATTGAAGACAGTTAGGGCCTTGTTCTGGATTAGACTTTGGCTTAAGGGAATGTTGTGGCTGGTTTGATCTTCTATCTATTCCACTAAAACTTTCTCCATAACAGCAATAGGTTTGTTTTGCTTTCTTATTATTTGCATGTATTTACTGGAGTAGTACTTCTAATTCTCTTAAATAATTTTTTCTTTGCATTCACAACTTGGCTAACTGGTGCAAGAGGCTAAGTTTTTGACCTGTCTCAACTTTCAATGTTCTTTCCTCACTAAGCTTAATCATTTATAGCTTGTGATTAAAAGTAAGAGACATCTAACCATTTCTTTCACTTGAACAATTAAGGACCATGTCAGAGCTATTAATTGGCCTAATTTCAATATTCTTGTGTCGGAGGAAATAGAAAGGCCTGAGGAGCAGGAGAGAAATGGGGGAGTGGCCATTTGGTAGAGCACTCGGAAAACACACATTCATTGATTTAGTTCATTGTCACGGTGCACTCAAACAATTACGAAAGTAACATCAAAGGTCACTGATCACAGATCACCATAATAGGTATAATAATAATAAAAATATTGTAAATAATATGAGAATTATCAAAATCTGACACAGAGACATGAAGTGAGCACATCCTGTTAAAAAAAAATGGCCCCAATAGACTTGCTTGATACAGAGTTTCCACAAACCTTCAGTTGGTAAAAAACTGCAGTATCTGTGAAACACAATTAAGTTAAACAGTATAAAATGAGGTATTCCTGTATTAAGTTACTAAATGGAGGTGTTTTAAAAGATATGAGAGACAGAAGAAAAAAACTATGCCTTGTCTTCCTGTCCACAGGGATCTCAATTTAGCTGAAAACAGAGACATATATGCCTTTAAAAAATAAAAATTAAAAAAGCTCATCTTGCATGTTTTGTGCATGCTGTTTCTACCTGGAACACTCTCTTTATCCCCTTGCCTGACTCTTCCTAGCTGACTCCTTTCCTTTAAGATTCTAACTAAAGCCTGCATTTTCAAGGAGGACTTTCCTGTTCCCAGGAGACTTACCTTGGAATTTCCTTATCAATCATTTAGCAGCATTCTGCACTTTCCCTTTTATTATCACCGTTGACAGCAGTGAGTTGCTTTTTGTCTACTTTTTTGTCTACTTCTGAATTGAGAAGAAGCCCAATAAATTGAGAAGAAGTGTCAAATAAATCAATAAAAACCTTTGAAGAGTAATTTTAAAAGTTAAAAACTAAATGCCATTGACAGTTTAAGAAGGAAAATGGGGACTTTAGGCAGCAGAAAAAAAATTCATATAGAAAGTTAGGGTCTGATGTTTTTATTGGTAATAAAAACGAAGATGAAAGGTAGAATTATGCATGGTGATAAAAACTGATTGAAAGTGTGGATTCACACTTAAGGAAAAGTAAAAATTGCCATTCATTTCTGGCCTATGAGTCACATCTAGAATCAGCCTTGACCTGGTTGACACATTACATTCTGCACATACCTAACAGCTCTAATTAATGTGTGTGCAGAGCATCAAATGGGTTGGCATTAGTAGAAAAGAACAAAACAGTTTTTTTTTTTTTAATGTGAAGGATAATGGTTGAGCCAGCTTTCTGTTTTATTACTGCCAAATGGCTTGATCATGGAAGCAGTGGGCATAAAAATGTCAAAGGATTATGGAAAAAGCTATTCCTTCAGTTTTTAAATGGACATAAGATACTTATGGACTTGATAACAGGAGCTATTTTTTGTTGAATTTTCAACCAATTTTATAAAGCTTTCCTCTTAAGGAAAGTTGTTGGTCTCAGAACTTTTAAAATCGAAAGAAATCATCCCAGGTTGCTGAATATGACTTTTTTTTTTAGTTTCCTCATTCAGTAGAACATATTCTTTCCCTGATATATTGTTTCAATAGAAATTTGTATTGTTTTCATTTATCAGGGAAGTATGAAAGAACTGATTATGCTGAACAGATGGCAATGCCCATTACAGAATAAGGGCCAGAACAATTTCATGCAAGTTCGTATCTTTGCAATGATATTACCAGTGATTACTAAAATATAATTTTAAATTTATCCAATCATTCTGTAAGATGTACAAAATTTCTCACTTATATTTTAAATTGCTAATTATTTTGCACATTTTTATTGTCTGTTATTAGACAGAAAATCCAGAAGGATGATTGTTTTCTAATATAAGTGCAATATTGCTTGGTTATTTGAATCTTAAAATGAGTGAACATGAGACTGTTGTAAGTCTCAACAAAGACAAATAAATAAAAGGGTAATTTATTCATTTATTTATGAATAAATTGGATTTTTTAGTGATGATCTTCATCTAATAAACATAGATCCTCAAATTCATATCAATCATTGCTCATTGTTACCATCTAAATTGGGGGATTCATAATTATTTTTCTAAGGTCTAGGTAAAAAGATTGTACGGTCTATTAATAATTTATTTCATCACGGGTTCTGCATGGTATTCTTTTCCTAAGCCAAGATTGAAGAAGATGGAAGAAACAGCTGCAGTTTTAATACTGTATTTCTACTACTTTCAAAAGGTAACAAAGGCCTATTTGTTAGATAAAAGCTGAGATGTTGGCACTTCCAGTCATACTATCAGTCAATGTGCCTATTTAACAACTTTATCCATGGCCAGATAGTTTGTTAAAATGAAACTGTGATTAATCCGTTTCTCTTTTTTATTAATAGGTAAACATCTTAGAAGAGTACACTTCATTCTTTAGTCCAGCACCACATAGCTTTGGTCCCTTCCATGGTTCCAAATTAGTCTTTTTTTTTTTTTGAGAAGGAGTCTTGCTCTGTCACCCAGGCTGGAGTGCAGTGGCACGATCTCAGCTCACTGCATCCTTCGCCTCCTGAGTTCATGCGATTCTCCTGCCTCAGCCTCCTGAGTAGCTGGGATTACAGGCGTGTGCCACCATGCCTGGCTAATTTTTGTATTTTTAGTAGAGATGGCATTTCACCATGTTGGGCAGGCTGTTCTCAAACTCCCAATCTCAGGTGATCTGCCTGCCTTGGCCTCCTAAAGTGCTGGGATTACGGGCGTGAGCCACCACGCGCTGCCCCAAATTAGTTTTTACTGTGATCATTAATGACCAAAAATCCAAAGGTAATTTCCCATCCAGTGGTGTAAAACTTTATCTCATGTACTTCTGTGACTTGAATTATCAATTATAGTCTAACAGCTCGCTCCCAGATCTATAACTCCAGACCAGATATTCCCGCTGAGGTTCTGATTCATATGTCCAAATGCCTATCGGGCAACTCAATTTGGATCCCTATAGAAAATGTAAGCCCCACAAGTCCAAAACCACTTAGTTCCTTTATCTGTAAAATTGGATGGTAAAAGTTCCTAATTCATAGAGACAGTAGTGAGAATTAAATAACAATCCCTACCACATATAAAGCAGTCAGTAATATTAGTTATTATTATTATTATTGTTATCAATGTCCATATTATTATTCCTAGTTGATGACTTGATTCCAATTCATACCTCATCCCTTGGACATCTCATTTTCTCAGTGGGTTCTCTTCAGTCTCCTTGCTCTTAATCCTCCAGGCTAAGCAGTGTCTTAAACGTGAAGTCTTTAAATCATATTCTAAGCCAGTATGATATAATCAAT
The DNA here is from genome assembly GCF_029281585.2 of Gorilla gorilla gorilla. Lineage (NCBI taxonomy): Eukaryota > Metazoa > Chordata > Mammalia > Primates > Hominidae > Gorilla > Gorilla gorilla. The sequence goes on from NC_073230.2 coordinate 27,374,208, forward strand.
ATTAAAACAGCATCTCTGACAAGGCAGTCACTTCAAAATTGCTAACAGTTTTATGGATTATCCTGAGAAGAATGACTTATACAATTAGTTTATGACTCAACACTCAAAAAGATGCAATATCTATACAAACTTTTCAGTCTCTTCTCTTTGAAAAATTAGCCACATCATATTCTATTTAAAAGTTTAGCATCCTGTAAGTCTCTGGGTAACTTTATATTTTATATTTCTTTAATCTGTTCTCATTTTTTTGGTTTATTATTTGTCTAAAATGTTAATTTCATTACATGTTGGATAACCAGGTTAACTATGATGGGACAGTAGATCAAAAGTATTTTGGGGGTAATGAAGAATGAACAGGTAATTTTAGGTTTGTGTTACCAGAAAAAGAGAAATGATAGAAAAGTGGATATAACAAAAAAAGTCATTCATTTTTCAGGAGGTCTGGTAACCCAGAATCCTTGTTTACAAAATATCTGTTTTGACTGTGAGGTACAGAATTATCACATTCATACATCATCTGTGTCCCTTAAAAATATAAACTATATTCATAACTAAATTTTAAAAGTATCCCCTGTTTTAAAACAAGTAAATTAATAGAACAATGGACGGTTCATATCTTTATTTTGTTACTTGATTCCCAATCTTACAATAGCTCTTCTCAGATTATTCTCAACTTTACAAGATAATTTGGAGTTACTGCTTTTCAAAATCCTTTGGTAATTGCTTGCGCCTAAATCATGCCACCTTATTCCATGGGATCCATTAATATTCGGGTAACTAGACAAGGGTATTTAGCAATCCAGGGATGCAGATGCTGTGAAATGGGTTTTCACAGATATGGAGCTGCAGCTTAACGTTATCTTCAGAGAGACCGAAAGCGGAGTCTAGAGAGAAAGCATAGTAATTTAAAACAACTGACATCCCATAGCCCTCCTTAGAAAAGTCATATCCGTTTGGACACATGCCAGAATTCCCTCTGAATTGCTTTTCATAAAGCCCTCAGATTCCTAGTTCTTAATAAGCTCTGTTCACTAGTTATCATAGATGCATAATTTTTCCATAACCCTGCTGTCTTTCCTGCAGATTACTCGAGCATATGCTGATTTTGGCTCTGTTACAAACAAAATAAAATCCTTTATTCCTTGAGCTCAAATCCTCCAATATATAATTATTCTTTTAGAACATTATGTTCACTTTATGTACTTGTCTAGTCACAAAGTTACTTAGTTTCCTAAGCCGTTCGCAAAATCTGTGGCTCTATAGCCATAATAAATTGTGAAACAATACTAGAGGGGCAAAAATATTTATAGGAATAATCTTTCAAAAGAAAAAATCTTGAGTGTGATGGTTCTTGTACATTCTCTTAAGTAAATCATCAGAGCCTGCTTATTTTTCTTTTATTCTTGTTGAAATTCAGGCATGGAGATAACATTGAAATTCTGGCCAAATCAGCTGTTGCTGAAATTTATAGAACAGATTTGGAGTTACCAATTTAAACTTCATAGTTGGCTGAGAATCCAGCTGTGTTGGCTCAGTCAGAGAATGCAATGGAAGGTTGGACTGAAATCATCTGATACCATCCACGAAGGGGTCTAGAGACTGGGAGGGAGGAGGGAATACGCAAATTAAAACAAAACAAAACAACAAGCCTCAAGAGAGAATAGTTCCTTTGCTGATAGTAATGGTAATTTTTTCACATTAGAAAGTCTCATCATTGACATGAAAGGAAAGGAATTTCAGCTTTAACTGTAGAAATAACTAATTTGGTCTTCTATTTATGTGGTTTGGGGAAAGTAACAGAGTATCCTAACCCCCATATCCCAGAGCTGAGGGAAGCTGGCTGCTTTACACAGCGAGCCAAATGGCCAATTACATGAGTGTGAAAAGGCACCACGCCAAATGCAGACACATTTTCTGTGGTGGCTATTTTTAACTCTGTGCTATATCTTTTGACGTATTTCTACTTGATCCATTATCTTAAATATTCACATTCTTAAGGATGATACATCTGAATACTACGCAAATATTTTCTTCATTTCCAAGTTGGATAAAAGAAGACAAGATTCTGACCCTGAAATAAAGGCTAAGCCTCTTGGCAAGCTCAGACGTGGTTTGTCAAGTTCACGTTTCCTGCCTTGCTAGCAGTGCCTGTTCAGTTTCTTGACTAGAGAAGTCTGGTCCTACTTCACATGTGCCGAGGTTCTAGGTGGCACTTCTTAACCACCATTCACAGTGAAATAGACCGTCTTCTCCTCTTTCTTTACAAAATCATAAATGGGTCCTAGGAATGCCTGATCCTCTGGTTCCTGCAATCCCCAAATTCCTAAAAGAATCTCGATTCTTAGTGTGTACACACATACATGCACACAGAAGTTCACACACAGTGCACAGGGGTATGGTGGAGCTGATGTAAAGGTTATGGGTAGAGAAGTGGTTACTCCCTCAAGAGGGAAATTACTGTGCCTGGCTAGAAAGCCGAGGCGTAATCACATGCTGGGTTGCGCCCCCTGGTGCTTCTACTGAGTATCCCTCATTTTCTATCCTAAGACTAGAAGAGGAAATGGTAAGGGGCCGAGGGAGTCAACAGGACAGGAGAGAGGGGTTTGCAGACCTTTAAAATCCAGCGCTACAACACTTCTTTGGGTAGCTATCCAGAGACCCAAAATATTTTTCCCGAAGGTAGTGCATAAGCCTCATTTGACTTTGGTACTTGGGTTGAACTTTGCGTTGAGTTGAACTTTGCTGCCATGTTCACTATAAAATGTATACTAATGGGGTAGTTATGTTTGAGAGTTACCAGCCTTTACCTGTCTGTAACTTGCTACAGGCTTCCATGGAGTAAGAAACATTCCTACTATTATGGTCATTTATTAAATATATTTGCAGAAAAAGGTTTTTACCTTTTCAAAGCACTTTAACATTTGTTATCTTAAACTTTGCAAACCTTTGAAGCAGTTGGGGTAGGAATGAGAATTTCCACTTTGAAAGTAAGTACATTGAAAGAAAGTTGACCCTGAGGATAGGCCCCACAATCTAAGGCACTGGCTAAATATTCAGGGAAAGGTGTTCACACTGGGGTAGAGACATTAGCAGGCAAGCTTAAAATTGAGTAGAAGAGAATGCCAAACGAAACCAATTAAAGATGTTTTTTGGGTCCAAGTGAATTGCATGATGTTGAGAAGAGTGGAAACTTAAAAGGTCAAAATCAAGGTAAATAAAGGAAGAAAGTAGAGTGTGATACACTACACTGTCTTCTGTTTCCTTGGCTTTCAACCTGGGGTGATTTTTTACCACCTGCAGACCCTTGGCAATATCTGGAGATATTTCTGGTTATCAAAACTTGGTGGGGTGGGGAGTACTGTTGGCATCTATCAGTTAGAAGCCAAGAATGCTGCTAAACCTTCTACAATGTGTAGGACAGCCCTCCTACAAGAAAGAATTATCTAGCCCAAATTGTCAATAGTACTGAGATTGAGAACCCTGGTCTATAATATTTAGAGTAGTTATCTGGTGAATGGTAAGTCACCTTGATTTAAAGCGAGAAACTTAGAATGTCTGACATAAATTCTACCACTCTTGGATACCCTCTGATTTGTTTCCTTAGCAGGTAGATCAGGCTGTAATAGGTTGGATGGAGTGAAAGGGTTAAAGAGAACCACGTACCATTTGTCTGCTCTGTGTTCACTCTGTATGAAAATAAGCTATCTAGATATGGCTTTCTCTTTATTTTACATGCTAAAGAATACTGTTTTATAAAAAATTTATGTATTTTTATTAAAATATAGAGTGGAGTTATTTGAGATATACTTGTTGGCCCCTTTATTTGGAAGGGTTATATTTTTAAAATTATATTGTGTCAAATTGCAAAAACGAACTACTTTTGTAGAGGGGACGCTAAATAAATATTCACTTCTGTATTTCCTTTTTCATTTGCTCACTAAAAGCATGTACATCCAGAGATTCAAGTGAGCACTGGCTGTAGAGAAAGCAAGCAAAGTATAATTAAGTGGGAATCTATGGCTTTACTGACTGCCTCTACTGAAAGCAATTGTGTCCCGCTTTTTTTTTTTTTTTTGGCCTAATATTCATTTGCAAGGTAGCTTTCTGCCAACAGCATCTTTCCCATGCTGGAAAATTGGACTTCTGCTTTGAGCACATTTAAAAAGAGACGTTTTGTATTTTCTTTTTGTGTTATTTAGATGTGCTAAACATACATAACTGCAAAAAATGGGACAATGAAATTAGGAAACATAGGTTTACTTATTACTTACTAGAAAATGCCCACCCCAAGGTTATTTAAGGCAGGCAATCACTTGCCCGCTATGATCTAGGCTTGTGATGCTCAATTTGATAGTCAAGTGTGGAGCTACTTAAGTTAAAATTTAAAAAATTAAAATTAATTAGAAACTTGACTCCTCAGTGGCACCTGCCGCATTTCAAATGTTAAAATAGTGGGTAGTAACCATCATAATGGGCAGTGCAGATAGAGAATATTTCATTATCACGCAATGTTCCACTGGACAAGGTTTCTTCAGTTGAGTGGATTCAACAATTGATGATAGTATGAGGACAATGTTGAAGTCTGGTGAGCTTTTCTTTTTTTTTTTTGTTACTTGTTTTTTGTTTTTTGAGAGGGAGTCTCGCTCTGTCGCCCAGGCTGGAGTGCAGTGGCGTGATCTTGGCTCACTGCAAGCTCCGTCTCCCGGGTTCACGCCGTTCTCCTGCCTCAGCCTCCAGAGTAGCTGGGACTACAGGCGCCTGCCACCACGCCCAGCTAATTTTTTGTATTTTTAGTAGAGACGGGGTTTCACCGTGTTAACCAGGTTGGTCTCGATCTCCTGACCTCGTGATCCGCCCATCTCGGCCTCCCAAAGTGCTGGGATTACAGGCGAGAGCCACCGCGCCCGGCCGAGCTTTTCTTTGAGCATGCAAAATGCTCCCGCACAGCCACTTGAAGTCTCTACCTAGGAGGCAATAACTATAAAGGCCTCATGATATTTTTATTTAATTCATCTAATAATTACTTATTCAATCCCTGCTCTCGGTTAGGCACAATTGTAGGCATTGGGGAAAGAAATGAACAAAACCAAAAATGCCCTTGTTTTCAAAGGGGTTAAATTTGAATGTAGAAGACCAAAGATTTATTGTTAAAAATGTAAATTTATACATATACATACATACATATATAAATTATACATCCAGGAAATGATCACTGTTAGGAAGAAATATCAGAGTGTGAGGGAAGGATACTATTTCCAATACAGTTCTCAAGGATACCCTTTTGAGGAGGTGATACTTAAGTAGAGTCCTAAAGGCAGTGAGTGGTGTGATTAATGGAACTATCTGGGGCAAGGGCATTTCAGACCCAGGATATAAAAAAATGCAAAGCCTCTGAGGTAGGAACATTCTTGTCAAGTTACAGAAAGCCAAAGGAGGCCAGCAGTGCTAGAGCAGAACAAGTAAGAAGAGCAATAGTAAATGAGGTTGGTTATAGGCAATGGCTGGAATATGTATTTATTAGGTAAAGGCCAAGCGCGGTGGCTCATGCCTGTATTCCTAGCACTTCAGGAGGCTGAAGCGGGTGGATCACTTGAGGTCAGGAGTCCAAGACCAGCCTGGCCAAGATGGTGAAACCCCGTCTCTACTAAAAATACAAACATTAGCTGGGTGTGGTGGTGCGTGCCTGTAATCCCAGCTACTCAGGAGCCTGAGGCAGGAGAATCGCTTGAACCTGGGAGGCAGAGGTTGCGGTGAGCCAAGATCATGCCACTGCACTCCAGCCTGGGCCACACAATGAGACTCCATCTCAAAAAAAAAAAAAAAAAAACAGGCCATGGTAAAAATTCAAATTATGTTCTAAGAGAGATTGGAGACCTTTTTAGTATTTGAGTGCTGAAATGACATGATCCAATTAACATTTTTTAAAGTATCCTCTGACTGCTGTATGGGGGAGAACACTACAAGTTTGCAAGAGCTGAGACAGTGTGCCTGGTTAATAAGGCATTGCTACAAACTGGGCAGGAAGTGGTGGTGGCTTAGAGTGTTGTCATTGGAGGAGATGAGAAGGGGTTCAATTAGAAAAATACGTTAAAGTGAAAGAATTAACAAGATTTGCTAATTAACTAAATGTAGGATCTAAAATAAAGGCAGGGTTCAAGAGTGACACTAAGGTTTTGCTTGAACTGGGTAGATGGCAGTATGACATTTACTGAGATTAGGGAGTTTGGAGGAATAGCAAGTTTGGAGTGAGTGTGGTAATCAAGAGTTCTCTGCAGAGGATATTTAATGTGAGATGCTCACTAAACATTCAAGAGAATATTTTCAAAAAGTTATTGAATATATACATCTGGAGGTCAGAAAAGAGGTTGGAGCTGATTACATAAATTTGTATGTTAATTGCACGTATATGGTATTTAAAGCTGTGAAGTTAATGGAGATCACAAAAGGAGTAATTGTAGTTAGGGATGAAATACCCAAGAACTGAATCCTGGGGCAGTCCATTTTATAGAAGTGGAAAGGAAAAGAGAAGGAAGTAGAGGAGACTATTCATGTAGGAGAAAATCAGGAGTATGTGGTATCCCAGAGAACAAGTGAAAATTTTATATTAAAAAGGAGAATGGTGAATTATATCAAATGCTTGCAATAAGCTGAGCAAGATGATAAATGAAAAGTTTCCATTGCATTTGACAATGTACAGGTTCTTAATGAGAAGTTTCAGTGGAGGACTGGGGACTAAAGCCTGTTCCAGTAGCTTCAAAAAGGAAACAAGAGGTTGTAGGAGGATAGGAAGTGGTGTGAGGAAGTATCCATACCTCTTTTTGAGGAGCTTTGTTATAAAGAGAACATAGAATTCTTATAGTAGCTGAAAGTTTATGTGGAATTTCTGGATTTGTTTGCTTTAATAAAGGAGGAACTACCATATGCTGATTAGATGATGCAGAAGAGGGAAAAAGTGGATGGTGTGGGAGAAATAGAACATAATTTCAAGAAAAAAGATGAGAACACCAATGGCTTTGAGGCTACCCAAATCCAGAAGGCCTTGACTCAGGAGCTGTTGAAAATACTAAAATAATTTACAATACTAAAGTGAGCTATACTTCAAAGCATACTAAGAGTTCATAAGGGAAAGATAAGGTCAACCCCCCTTAATGTTCAAAGACAATCATCTCTAAATTGAAAGTTAATGGCCTGTTTGCATCTTCTCTTTCTACCTGCCTTCCTACCATTTCCTCTTGTGTGTTGGACTGGGCGTACAGCTAAAGGAGACTGATAAAGATAGTGCTTGATGGTGCAAGCTTGATGTGTTGAGCTTGGCTTGAGATGATGCATTAGCTCGCCAGTATTGATGTTCTGCTTCATGACTAGGACTCTGTAAGACGCACTGGCTTCCTTATGTTATAAAAGGCTGCCAAGATGAGAACTAATGATGAACATTTTAGGAACTATAACACCCAGAACTTATATATCATGGAATTGGTAATAAAATAATTTATAATATTATTGGCCCAGGGGTAGCCAAAGATCAGAAAATATTAATTCACTATTTCATCTATTTCAAAAAAATACTTAAAACATGCTAAGCAATTATTATTTAGGATAATTCAGCTTTATGATAACACCACATCTGCTGATTTCAGAGATGGTGCACCAAATATTTCCCTTAGCTACCTACCATCAGTTCACATAGGTAAATGTAGAGGCATTTCTTCGTAAGGAATGTCCCAAGAGAAGATTCACATACCTATTTATGGCTTCTATTTTATTGGCTCATATGTATAATGATAGTTATTCTACTGTTCAGTTTGACGTTTCATGAAAATTTTCCCTTAATAAAATCACTCCTTTTAAAAAAAACTTCTATTATCTTTCTTTCTTTCTTCCCTTTTTTTTTTTTTTTTTTTTTGCTGGAGTGCAGTGGCACGATCTTGGCTCACTGCAACGATCTCCGTCTGCCTCCTGGGTTCAAGCGATTCTCCTTCCTCAGCCTCCTGAGTAGCTGGGATTACAGGTGTGAGCCACCAGGTCCGGCTAATTTTTGTATTTTTAGTAGAGACAGGGTTTCACCATATTGGCCAGGCTGGTCTTGAACTCCTGAACTTGTGATCCGCCCGCCTCAGCCTCCCAAAGTGCTGGGATTACACGTGTGAGTCACCATGCCTGGCCATCTTTCTTATTTTCTTTACCAATATGAAAGTTACTGTCACATAATGTTATTAATGTATTGGATCATAGGTATGACACATGTTTATTATTAATCTTAATTAACATACAGCAAAGTGTTTTGTAACTTAGTGCTCAATAAATATTTATTAGCTTGAATAGATATATTATTAATGCTTCCAGAAAAAAATTCAATCCAAAGAGAGATGCTAACTTGTCCACATTAAGCTAAATAGTCCCATCTATAAGCTACTCTCTAATTATGTCGTTTTGGATAGGATGCTATTTGAATTTGTCCTGGCAACATTTATATGAATTAGGTATTATTAGGACTGTGTGCTATCAATGAGGAAATGCATATTTAGAATTTTGGAACTTGCTAAAGATCACACAAGCAGTATGTGGCAGTGATGAAATTTACACTTGGATCTGACTGATTCCAAGTCCCACACTGGCTATAATGTTTAGGTTAGCTTCAAGTTGAAGAGGCTGTTTGGCTATTACATATTCTATTTCATAGAATAAGCCAAAGCGCTTGGTCGCTTACAGGTTTACCAGAGGCAAGTAGGAACATTTTACAGGGAGAGGAGACAGGGAATCTAAAACAAAGCAGTTGCCATTACTCTACCTTAAATAATTTCCTTTGGTTTCAGCACTTAATTGAAACTACTGTACCAAAGAACAATGACTATCTAATTTCCATTCCGATATACATTTCCCTTCCTTTTTGAATTTGGTCTTTAATTAGCATTTAATACCATGTACCATTTCTGTTATATGCCTAATATTAACTAATGGGGACTACCATTTAAGTAGAATTTGGATTTTTCTGAAAGGCTAGAGATTTTAAATGAGGTTTTTCCTCTTTTTATAATCTCTCTCTTTTTTTATTCTTGAATGCAACTTTTATTCTTTTTATTTACTTAAGATAAATCTCCAGAAGCTAATGTTTGGGTTACAAACATGATTTTTTTTAAATCGATCTTGAAATTACTTGCCAAATCACTTCTCAAAAGAAGAAAAACTAGTGACAATATACAAGTATATATATTACAGCTTTCACTATAATCTTCTTGTGAGATTTCATAATTTAAAGATATTTTTCAAACCCCAAAGATTACATCACAATTTAACTTTTTATGAGATCTGGTTTTCTCAAAATAGAACAATGTAAAGACCTGTATCTATATTTGCTTCTTTTTGTTTTCCCAGAAATAATTATAATACATCTTTCCCTCATTCTGTTTCCGTCATGTATCATGTTTAGTGGTACTTAGGTTTTTCTATGTAATATGAAACATTATAGGTAAGTTAAAGCCTGCAAAGCACAATGTTAAATTTTAATTCTGATGATCCATTGGTTCTTGGAAGTATGTAATGGTTGGAAAACGTTAAGGATGCAACTTCATTTTTGAAACAATATGGGATGTGAGAAAGCAAATATGATTCACAAAGGAAAACACCAAAAGACAAGAAGTGAAAGTGTATCGTTATGGTAATGATAAAAGATGAAATTAGGAAAGCATAGAGTTATTCTAATATAGGAAAACTCTTCTTTAAAAGCTTTGTGAAAACACTGTTTTTGAGTCTCAGCTTGTTTCCATAGTATCCCAGGTAAAGATACACTTTTCCTTCATTATTCATTGCCTTTGCACCAGCTGTTCCCTTCATCTAGATTCTTCTCTGTTATTCCAGTGCAGGAGTTCTTAATCTCAGCACTGTTGATACATTTGACAATTTGCACAATTGTTTTTGCTGGTGGGGGGGTGTGGGGAGATGTCCTGTTCACTGTAGATTGTTTAGTAGAATTGCTGTTTTAAAAATACTGGAAACAGTAATACAAACCTCCTACTACCACTACTGAGTCATCTTGTACCCTCTTTGAGAACAGTTACTCTAGTGAAAACTTATAAATGAAACATAGCTGTAGTGGAAAAAAAAATTCAGAGATCACCTCAGAAAAGACTTTGAAATACCTAAGCCCTCCCTTCCAACAGATCTGATCATTTTTTTTGTGCTTCTGTCATATGTTAAAGCAACCTCTTTTATAAAAATTATTATACTGTTTGTCTTCATGGAACAAATATTTGTTCAATGCTTGAGCTAGCTAGCTCTGGTGAATCTAGTGTTCTGGTGTGTATTTCTTTCCATAAAGAAATACAATGTTTCATAATATAATGTCATCCTGAAATCAACCATGGGGGTAGTATTAATGCCATGGAAATTGGAAAATGCTGCAAATCGGGTTTTTGTTTTCCTTAGAGAGCTAATTATTAAACATTTAATAATACCCCTCATGCCTATTATATGCAACTCTTCTCTGAGTAGTGGAAACATATGAGAAAAGAAAGACGCCATGTCATCTAATAAGTTTTATTAACTGGATTGTGAACTCCTTGAAGAAAAGATTATTTTCTACTCATCTTCTAAAACGAGTACTAGCATAGTGATTGATTCGTTGATGACACTCAAAAAAGTTAATAACAACATTTATTTGAGCATTCATTTAAATTATGGGTGTGGGATTTCTTCAAAAGACTTTCTTAAACGATGCTTTTGCTTCTGTTTATTTTTGAATCTAGAACTTTCTTACAACAATTGGATGTTTCAGTGGTTAGTTTATTTTTATATTTCTAAAATGTAGTGATTCAGCAGGAAGGTTCTCTCAAGCTGCAGGAAGTTTTGCAGTTTAAGGCTATTCTGAGCTTTTCAACATGTTTTTTGTGATTTCTTACAATTACTTTGACCATTTCATTCAGCAGGGACTTCTGTAAAGTTAAGCTTTCTCTTTCATTCTCCTAACAATTACTCATCACTCCACGGTTTTTGCCTCATTTTTTCTTTTTCTTTCTTTTTTTTTTTCCTTGCTTTTCTTTTTCTTTACTTTTTTGGTGGTTCAGACTTTTATATCTGTATTATATGTTGATTTTTAAAGCCCTTTTTATTAGAACATAAAATCAGCATATTTTTAGAGAAGTGATTACACATGGGAAGGAGAGGAAAAGAAAAAAAAGATTAAGTTTTAAGAATTTAGCTCTATCTATGATAATTTCATTAAAAAAAAAAATCCTAAAACAAAAATGTCAATTTCTTAACTGTTGTTAAACTTATAGGACGAATACAGAAGTGAATATTTTCTGGCTGGGCGCGGTGGCTCACGCCTGTAATCCCAGCGCTTTGGGAGGCCAAGGCGGGTGGATCACGAGGTCAGGAGATCGAGATGATCCTGGCTAACACGGTGAAACCGCGTCTCTACTAAAAATACAAAAAATTAGCCACGCGTCGTGGTGGGCGCCTGTAGTCCCAGCTGCTCGGGAGGCTGAGGCAGGAGAATGGCGTGAGCCCGGGAGGCAGAGCTTGCAGTGAGCCGAGATCGCGCCACTGCACTCCAGCCTGGGAGACAGCGAGACTCCATCTCAAAAAAAAAAAAAAAAAAAGTGAATGTTTTCTCTACTGTGTGTATGTTTAAAATGTTTTATAATTAATTATGAAATAATAAAGCATTGTGTTTAAAAATTAGATAATCTAGAAAACATAATGGAAGTAAGGATTGGCCAGAATACTAACACCCAGTGGTGATATCCCAAGTATGTATTAATAATAACCAGTGTGGCATGGGTACTGATCAGTCAGCAGGGATTTTAGATAACTTCTGCATGACTACATTCACGCATACTTCCTGATGCCTGTTCTGCCAGCAGCCACTGGAAACTACTGCCCATATTTTGTTTGTACCTTTATGGACTTTTTTGTGCATACCTTTATTTTTCACATTATATATTTGAACATAGGCATGCTTATTTTTTTCAGAAATTCCAGCACGTGGTTTTTTTAAATAATAATTTTTATGGTTGTAGTTCTTCACTTATCTATTGTTAGTATCTCCCACTGGATTCAAAACTTCAGAAAGTCAGGGCTCCAGTCTCTCCTGCTCACCATGATATATCTGGGACTTAGCCTAGTGCTTGTAATATGGAATACACAAAATATATATCATTAACTTTTTTAATATAAATAGACCTATAAGTACATTAGTATTTTTCTTGGTTGTGTAGTATTCTATATCCTGATATATCATAAATTATTGGATAATCTGTTGTTGGACATTTTGATTAATTTTTTTCTCCCTGTATTTCCCGGGAGACTTTCCTTGTGCTCTCTTTCATTGTGTAGATTTTTAAGGCAAAGAGAAAGAATAGAATTTAGAGGAGGCTGTTGAGAAAAATGAAGATGGTATTGTAACGTCTTTGAGATATAACAGCACATTAACTGATTCCTTTGTGGTGATGGATGTATTAATACTTTAAAACAGTAAAATCTTTGAGGATTTCTCAAGTCAAATGACCTAAGATTGACCAATTCTAAGAAATCTGAGAGGGGCATGACCTCTGTGAAACTGGTCCTAGAAAGAACAACATAAAGGTAAAGCGATTGAGTCACCAAAAGTTTGTGATACTGTGAGTGACAGTATTGGAATTTATACTAGTCTTTTGGGTTTGTCCAGGGAACATGTAGCCAAGCAAAGTAGCTTACAAGCAACGTTTTGTGAAATGAATCCAAGTTTCCTCATTAACTTTAGCTTTCTATTGGGATGAAAGTTTAAAAATATTCAATTCTATTTTTAAAAATACTTTTCCAAGAGAGTATCGACAAGTCTGTTCAAAAGGCTTAAGGTATGCTGATATCGATGTTCCTGTGGGAAGAGGGAGCTTTATGTTAGTACTTCCTGAACTTCTCAGCATGTTCCTTCTATATTCTCTCAGCTGTTGACCTTACAAGATAGTCTTTAAGTGTATACATTTGCTAGAAACGTCCTAAATCCACATAATATGGTCTTGATTAATTTCAGACATAAACGTACACTCATGTAGGATTAATTAATGCCTTCACTGTTAGAAAAAACAGATCCCAATATGTGACTAAGGACCAATGTGGGCAACACACAGTCCTGATTTACTTCAAGTTAAGCATCAAGATACAACAATAAAATCTCATATGGAAATATTGTAGATTACTTTACTGGAGAATGATTTGATTGGCAATGAACCCCTTAGTGCCTATAATAATTGAATAAGTCTGTTCTCACACTGCAAATAAAGACATACCCAAAACTGGGTAGTTTATAAAGAAAAAGAGGTTTAAGGGACTTACAGCTCCACATGGCTAGGGAGGCCTCACACTCATGGTGGAAGGTGAAGGAAGAGCAAAGACACATTTTACATGGCAGCAGGCAAGAGAGTTTGTGTGTGGGAAGTGCCCTTTATAAAACCATCAGATCTTGTGAGACTTATTCCCTATCACAAGAACAGCACGGGAAAAGCCCACCCCTATAATTCAATTACCTCCCACTCGGTCCCTCTCATGATATGTGGGGATTATGGGAACTACAATCCAATATGAGATTTGGGTGGGGACACAACCAAACCATATCAATACGTAAAAATACAGGAAGAGGTGGGCTGGGCTCAGTGGCTCTCATGCCTGTAATCCCAGCACTTGGGAAGGCTGAGGTGGGTGGATCACGAGGTCAGGAGTTCTTGATCAGCCTTACCAACATGGTGAAACCTCATCTCTACTAAAAATACAAAAATTTGCCAGGCGTGGTGGCATGTGCCTGTAATCCCAGCTACTCAGGAGGCTGAGGCAGGAGAATCACTTGAACTCAGGAGGCGGAGGTTGCAGTGAGCTGAGATGGTGCCACTGCACTCCAGCCTAGCGATAGAGCAAGAATCCCTCTCAAAACAAAGCAAAACAAAAATACAGGAAGAGGTAAAAGGGATTCCAGAGTATTTTTTTATTTATTCCCTAAGAACAGTGACTATGCAAATACTTATGGTGCTCAATGTTCAGTTATTATAGAAATATTCACGCCCTAAAGATTGCATTATAGCACACAAAAGCTGTCGCTGTCTCCTAGGAGTAGTGAAATGGCATCGTTAGGACATGGATAAAAACACAAATTTTGTTTGAGTGAAGGGATCTACAGTCCACAACAGCTATTACTCACTCACTAAACCAATTTCCAATATAATATATGCAATTAAAAAAGTCAAAGGTGGGATAATCATAGTAAATATAACCAAAATGAAATCATATCACTACTGTGTACGAAAGTGTCATTAGTAAAACAATTGCAGGGAAAGGGAGTCCTTGAGGACTTCCTGGTGGCTAAAATTTCAATCAAATGAGCTTTTCTTATATTCACTCATGATAGACAGTCTAATCTAACTTTGATGTACATCAGGAACAGAACCATAAGTTATTGGTTTCCTTTAGTTTTGAATTTGATATCGTCCACTACCTAGATTTAGGTATCCATGAATGTAAATCATATGTTCCTGAAGGCCCTGGAGCACACGCAAAATTCACCTGGTAAATACTGCTAGATGTTTTCAGGGCCCTTCCATCCAGCTGGCGTGAGAATTCACCATCTGCTTTGAAACCTGATGAGCAAACAAAACCACGTGTTGCTGACTTACATAATTCCTTCAAGGAGAAAAGCAGCCTTGGGCCACTAAATGTCAAAGCGCTTATTTCTCAGCTTAGTTGAGTGCAGACTCAGCACAGCTGTGATGGAGGTTTGACGGTGAATGACTGCACAAGTCTGAAGCCAAGGGTCTGGGCAGAAGACAATGATTAAAAAAATATTTTTATCTAAACTTTGTTAAAATAAAACTCTCAGGAGAACAATGGTTTCCTTTCTAAATTAGCTTTGCTTATACCTACAAGGTAAAAAGTACAGTGGCAATAGATTGATGACCGTAAACTGACACTTAAATTTTTCATGCAGAAAATGGAATGATGAAAAAATATTAACGACTATTGCCATTGCTTCCCACATGTTAATCAACAAAGTCAAATCACGAGACACAATGTCTAAATGCTTTGTATTTTTATAGCTTCTTTTTATAATTCTGGATTTTGTTCAATATTTAAGTTATTCACTAGCATTCTCTGCTTGGGTTTTAAATTGCCCTTTAATTGTTAACTGATTATTGATGTTCACTGTGGCAGATATATTTTTAGCCTGTTCACAGACTCCCAATTAATAATTCTTTTTCCACTCCATGTAACAACAATGCAATTGTTTTAAAAATCAACTAATTCTGGTTTCTGGTCTAAGTTGGAGGAATTTAACAACTCATAAGTAATGATACTGTATTTCCATATAAAGTTTTCTTTGTAAAAATTTTATAAAAAGTTATATTTTTATGAGAGTTATGGTTCTGTTGAGAGCAATAGATACAGACACTGGCTAAATTAAGGTAAAATGGAGCATATTAGAAGGATGTGGCTAGATATGGGAAGCCTCACAGGAAAGAAGAGACAGAAAGCAAACTTTGAACAGGCAAAAACCAATCAGATCTGGGTGGCCTCAGTAGCTCTGTAGTCATATCTGTGTTACAACCGTTGTCCCTGTGATAGTTCACTGAAGGTTTGAGGTGCTGGAAGAGAGTCAGAATTATAATATTCAGGCTATACATCATTTTAGGGAAAAAAATGATTAAGAAGAAGCATCTCCCAGGGTCACCTGAAACAAATCTAATCTGCAACATGAAGGCAGCACATCAGTAGTTGTCTGGAGCTGGAGGTTGGGTGGCATGGTTTTATCTGGCAAGAGGCACAAGGAATCCTTTGAAGTGATGGAAATGTACATCTTGATTAGGTTGATAGTTACACTGGTGTATAAATTTGTCAAACATTTTGGTAATGTAAACTTGGATAAATTTTGTTGTGTATAAAATATACATCCACAAAGCTGATTTTAAAAAGACATCCAGAAATGTTGTACTTTGTAAATTATATTAAAATATATCTATAAGTAGTTTGACAATAACAATGAATAAACCAACTATGTTCACCACAGCTCTAGAATAACAGAAATTGACTTTTGGCATGACAGTGTAAGGAGCTCCAGATAAAAACAGCAACCATTTGAAGCCTTGAGAAATGCTACTACGTATGAATAGCAAATAAAATAGTATCTATTTGAGAAAATCTATAAAAAGCAGTAAAAAAAGGCAAGAGTCTATAGTATTTAAGTCCAAACTGCTCTCTTTTTTTCCCTTCCCAGATCGGTAAGGTGTAGAGATTTCACTAAAGATTACTGAAACCAAGAACACAGGACCTGCTCCCCCAGCCACTCCCCACCCTGCTTCTTTGCTCCCAGTTGGAGAGCTTTCTTTTTAGAAGGAGTAAGATGTCAGTATTTCTTATCTTACACATAGCTACCTACTGCAGAGGCTGAGTGTGGTTGAGAAGTAGAGGTCACCTTCATCTGCCCAATTCCCACCCATGCCACAGATATATTTTGCTTTAGGTGTGGAATGCTGAGGAGATGGGGTGGGGCCCTAATCATCTTTGACTTGGCTTGTGAGGAGGCATGCTTCAGCACGAGAAGGGGTGAGCCAAGGGGACCTTAGGCTACCTCTGTACAGTTTTCCACCACCATGCGCTCAGCTTCTAGAGTGAGAGCAATATGTAGGGATATCACTCAGAGAAAAGTTTACCAACAAGCCATAAAAGAGCATCTAATTTCTTCCCAAAGGAACTAACTTCACTTGCAACATATTTTGGAGAAGTTCAAGCTTGAACGAACTCTTAAGAACAGTGGAGCCGGGCGTGGTGGCTCACGCCTGTAATCCCAGCACTTTGGGAGGCCAAGGCGGGCCGATCACGAGGTCAGGAGATCGAGACCATCCTCGCTAACGCGGTGAAACCCCGTCTCTACTAAAAATACAAAAAATTAGCCGTGGTGGTGGGCCCCTGTAGTCCCAGCTACTCGGGAGGCTGAGGCAGGAGAATAGCGTGAACCCGGGAGGCGGAGCTTGCAGTGAGCCCAGATTGGACCACTGCACTCCAGCCTGGGCGACAGAGCGAGACTCCATCTCAAAAAAAAAAAAAAAAGAACAGTGGAGACCATGGTAGAAGCCAACTGAGAAAAAATATTCTCTGAACTGTAAGTTGGTTGTTTGCAAGATGGAACCAGGGAATAAGGTAGGTGGGAGGTGCCACTTTGGAGTAAAAAAAGATAAAAGATGACCTCAGTAACTTTTCCCAAAGGAGCTAAAATTTTATAGGGTTTATTTGTATGCTAATTTATGTTCTAGGGCATTGTTATAAAAAATAGATCATTCAGCAATTAATGAAGTTTAACAGATAGGTCCAGTAAGGGAAAGGGAGAAACAAAGCTCTACCAAAACCACTGTCATCCCAGAGTGACTGTGGGCATACCCAAAGCTGTGTCTCCCTAAAAAGTGACATCAGGGTTTAACACTGAAAGAATGGGTAGATTTCACTGAAATAACCCTGCAGCCTCTAAACAAATAAATAAGCAAATAATAACAAGCCCCTAGATGGCATGAAGGCACAGTACCCAGAAATGCTACAATATGTTTTCTAAAATGTCCAGTTTTTATTAAAAAAGTATAAAAGGTGCAAAGAAACAAGAAAGTATAGCAATACACCAGAGGTTTATAGAAAGAAGCAGGCAACAAACTCCCTGTGAGAGCACACACATAAAATTGTATTTGTCAGAAAAAGACTTTAAACACTATAAACAAGATCATAGATCTAAAATAAATTAGTATTAAATAAACAAAAGTATGATCACAATGCCACCTCAAATACAGAATATCAATATGAAATAAAGAATTACAAAAAGAGTCAAATAAAAATGTTAGAGTTAAAAAATGCAGTAAGTGGGAAAAAATACACTAGAGGGGCTTAACAATAGATGTGAACAGACAGAAAAACAAACTTCAAGAGAGCTCAGTAAAGATTATGTGAGCCTAAAAACAGAGAGAATAAAAGAATAAAGAACAATAAAGAAAATAAAGAAAGCCTCTAAGGAAACATTACGTGTAACAGGATACCAAAAGGGAGGAGAGAGAAAACATAAGAAAATATATTTAAAAAAAAAATGGCTGAAAACTTCCTAAATCTATTAAAAAACCAATAATCTACATATCAAGGAAGTCCAACAAATTCCAAGGAGGGTAAAAATGAAGATCTTCACAAACAGACACATAAGAGCAAAAATGGTGAGAGTCAGACAAGGAGAAAATTGAAAGCAACAAGAGAAAAATGACTTACTACTTAGAATACCAACAAAATTAATAGCAGATTTTTTTCTTTTCTTTATTTTTTTCTTCTCTCTCTCTCTTTTGACAAAGTCTTGCTCTCTCACTCAGGCCACAGTGCAGTGTTGTGATGAAGGCTCACTGCAGCCTTGGTCTCTCATGTTCAAGGGATCCTTCTCACTTCAGTCTCTTGAGTAGCTTGACCACAGACACGTGCCACCATATCTAGCTATTTTTTGGAGAGACAGAGTCTCCCTGTGTTGCCCAAGCAGGTCTTGAACTCCTGGGTTCAAGCAATCCTCCCACCTTAGCCTCCTAAAATGCTAGGATTGCAAGTGTGAGCCATCACACTTGGTTAATAGCTGATTTCTCATCAGGAAAAAAACAAAAACAAAAACAAAAAACAAAAAACGAAGCCAAAAGATAGTAGAATAATCAAAGTGCTCAAAGTAGAAACAAGCAAAATGAAAATTCCAACTAAAATTATTTTATTTTATTATTTTATTTTACTTTAAGTTCTGGGATACATGTGCAGAATGTGCAGGTTTGTTACATAGGTATACATGTGCCATGGTAGTTTGCTGCACCTATCAACCCGTCATCTAGGCCTTAAGCCCCGCATGCATTAGGTATTTGTCCTAATGCTCTCCCTCCCCTTGCCCCCCACCCCCCAGCAGGTCCCGGTGTGTGATGTTCCCCTCCCTGTGTCCATGTGTTCTTATTGTTCAACTCCCACTTATGAGTGAGAACATACGGTGTTTGGTTTTCTGTTCCTGTGTTAGTTTGCTTTGCTAAATGTAAGAATTTTATATTATATACCCAAAGGATTCTACTACAAAATTCTTATATTTAGCAAAGTTATATTTAAAAAATGAGTTGGGCACAGTGTCTCATGCCTGTAATCCCAGCACTTTGGGAGGCTGAGGTGGGCGGATCACGGGGTCAGAAGATCGAGACCATCCTGGCTAACAGGGTGAAACCCCGTCTCTACTAAAAATACAAAAAAAAAAAAAAAAAAATTAGCCAGGCATGGGGGCAGGCACTTGTAGTCCCAGCTACTAGGGAGGCTGAGGCAGGAGAATGGCATGAACCTGGGAGGCAGAGCTTGCAGTTAGCCGAGATCGTACCACTGTACTCCAGCCTGGGCGACAGAGCGAGACTTTGTCTCAAAAAAAAAAAAAAAAAAGAATTTGGATTGATAATATTTTGTTAAAAATTTTCACATCTAACTTGATGAAAGATATTGGCCTATAGATTTCTTTTTTTATTGTGTCCTTGTCTGGTTTGGGTATCAAGGCAATGCTGGCCTCAATCATCTGAGGGATGCAAGGAGGCCTCAATCATCTGAGGGATGCAAACCAATAAACATGGTACATCACATTAATAAAATCAAGGTTAAAAAAAGTATATGATCACTTAAATAGACACATATAAAAATCATTTGATAAAATTGAACACCCCTACATGATAAAAACCCTCAACACATTAGGTACAAATGGAACATTCCTTAACACAGCCATGTATGACAAACTTATAGCCACCAAATTGACCTACAGATTTAATGCAATCCATATCAAAATACAAAATATATTTTGCACAGAAATAAATAAAAGAATCCTAAAATTTGTATGGAATCACAGGACGCCAAATAGCCAAAGCAATCTTGAGCAAAAAGTGCAAAGCTTGAGGTATCACACTGCCTGACTTGAAAATATATCACAAAGCTATACTAACCAAACTAGTATGATACTGCCATAAAAACAAACATATAGGCCAAAGGAGCAGAATAAATAACCCCAAAATAAATCCTCATGTTTACACTCAACTCATTTTTGACAAAGGTGCCAAGAACACACATTGGGGAATGGGCAGTCTCTTCAATAAATGGTTCTGAGAAAACTTAGATAGCTACAGGCAGAAGAATGAAATTAGACCCCTACGACTCACCATATACAAAAGAAAGCAACCCAAAATGGATTGAAGACTTAAATGTAAGACCCAAAACTATGAAACTACTAGAGGAAAACCTAAAAGAAACATATTTATTTGAACCCAGTAACATTGTTCATATAACATTTAAAAACAGACTCTGAGGAACAGGGCTTATAATCATCTTTTCTGGTCAGGTAGCCCTCCTCATCTCTTAGACTTATATCTGTATATTAAGGGAAAATTCAAGTATTGAGCCAACTACCTCAGTCTCCTTCCTCTGAAGTGAAAATGATGTTTTCTGTTTCTGTTTTCATGTTGACTCTAATTGGAATAAACATTTTTTCAAGGGCAAAGATTATTACATATTTTAAAACTTCAGTAGTTCAGTATGTTCATAGTACATTAAAAAATGTGTGTATCTATCTACAGGTATTAATCCTGTCTCTCAGAGTGAGTTCCCATTGCTAACATGAAAAACACAGACCACAAAAATTGAAATGGGTATTTCTATTCTCACTTCTCTCAAAAACAGAAATCTAAAACATATTAAGAGATTTTTTCACAAGTCACATAACAAATCTGAGGTTGAGCCATAGACCCCATGGCTTCTCCCATTTTGCCATAGTAATCACCCTTTCATTTAAAAGTAAATATAAAATCTGTATTATTACTCTAAGTTATTATAATATCAAATAAGTTATAATTAACCCTATGTATCAGAAACTGTTTTAGGCAACAACATTTTCCTCTAAATACCAACTGGAATTTTGTTATTAAAAATAGTCTCTAAGTTTCCTACCTGTCCTCATCCTAGTTGCAAAGTTTGGCTCAATAGAAAGCATCATATGACTCTCACAGGGCACTGGAAATGTATATTTCATGGTGCTCTGCATTAAGCATCTACTAGCAAAGGAACATGACTTGGAGTCATATACTTGAATATTCTATTCATACATCTGTGTGAATGCAGAAAGTCCTCTTGATCTTTATAAGCCTCATTTTCCTAGACTATAATGAAATTTTCTTATTTATTTCAAAAAGTTTAAACATGAAAACAATGTAAAAAAAATAAGCGCTGATGTTGTTAATACATTTCCCACAGCACCTGACTGTAAAGCATCATCTGCTTGGTGGGTCATTGCTAAATCCCTCCTTTCCCTTCCTGTCTATTTTCAATGTTTACTTTCACTTGTCTTCACAGAAGCCAGGACCATCTTCTGTGACATAACCTAGAGCATGCATGAACATTCATTATAAAGTGAAAAGCAGGGTTGTCTGTGATCAGTTACCAAGGAATTCCATCCCCTGACTCAACAAGCATGAGACATGAGTCTTTTTCCCTCCAGTGGGAGGGCTACAACCATCCAATCATCCTTGGGACATGTGATATTTGGGCAGTTTGCCTTTCCCAGCAATTTCCTAAAGATCTGCAGGATCCTTAACTCAGACAACCAGTTGCCTAGGTCAGACATCATAAGGCACTCTCAGGGTCAGCATGTGCATTAAAAACAAAAGAGCCATCAAGGGGTGGGGTCTTCTCCTGGAGCACAGCAGCAGTGTGGCCTGTAGGCCCTGAGCCAAGCACACCTCTCTTGAGGAGTGGTGACCACCTGCTCTCTCATAGTCCCTTTCTTGCCTTGCAAAGTGTCCCAAAAGCTTATCTGAATCCCATACCCCACCACAGTTAATTTCCTTACTTCTTAGTACCCACCTTACCATAATCCTTAGAAACAGACATCATGCCTTTTCCAGTTTCTCCTTTTCTTTTTGTCCTCCAGTGCTTAACATGGCACGAGGCATATAGTAAACACGTAGTAAAGAGATTTAATGTATTAAACTATTAAGTTGCCAAGGAAGGACAGGAGGCCTAGAGAACCTGAATCAGTTCAGGTTTACATGGAGATCATTTTCTTTCTATAAGGGAAATAGAAAAGATAAGTCTCAGAATTAATGTGGTTCAGATGGGCAGAGGGAAACCGGATAGGAGATAATAACAGAGGACTCGGAACAAATACTAATGGTGTGTTCAGGGGAGGAAAAAAGGAACTCAATTAAGCCTTTTTGGATTCATGGACAAACCAGAGAGAAATGCAGAGACAAACACAAGTTTAGGGCTGCCTTCCTGTGAACACTCACCCTGCCTGGATTTACCCTGGGTGTCTTCCCCAGCTTCCCCAGCACTTTTCCTATGTGAGGCTGTATTGATTGCACAGGTTAAGTGGGGTGTCTTATTATTTGTGCAGGTCAGGCTTTCCTGTTATAACTTGCAGTTCATTTTCATTTATTTTAAAAATCAGCAAAAGCAAAAACACCCAGCTGCTGCCTGGGGTGTTCTTCTGCTGAGATGAAGGTTAAGATTTATCAGCTACATTCCCTATAACATTGTTTTGTCCAAGCAAACTCTCTCCCTCCTGTTTGCTTTAATTGTTGGAATAAATAGGGAGACATAAAGTAAAAGTAAATAGAGAGAAGCCAGTAATCATATCCTTTGGCTTTTCATTAGTCTCTATAGGTGTTAGGCAGTCAGTCAATAAGTTTTGAGCAACCTATTACTGAATGCGTCAATATATGCTAATAACGGAATTTTTTGCCTCAGTTGGGTGCAGTAAATATTGCTCACATCATAGTTCAATGTCTATTTGAGAATTACTACAATGATGCCTGTCCATGAATAATTAATGAGATGCCACGGAGTTAGAGCGAACGGCATTCTATCTACACATAGGCTCCAGTGTCATCAGTGGCTGGTAAGATCAACAGAAGGAGAATCACTGATATTTGTGTAACAGCGAAGCCAGAGTTGTCCCTTTGGTGGTAGACACTTCACTAGGCCTTTTAGACAAACACACCTTCTTAGCAGAGGTGTCAACCCATTGTGTGGCCTGTCCTCAGGATATGTCACCCCTTTAAGTAGGTAGAACATTCCTGTTAGCATTATTTACAATACTAATACCCAGGAAGTATTGGAAATGTGGGACATTGCTAAGAGAGAACCGACTTTAAAAAATAAAGATGGATAATAAATAAGAGCATTTGGGTACGTTAGAAGAAAGTACGTTCAAGAGTAAGTTTTCTCTAGCTTGGCTTCATCAAGTCAGCACCTCTAGGAACTTTGGCCATAGAAGAACCAAGGAAGGGGGCTAAAGCTGTAAATCTAATGATAAAAATTATAACGTAAATCCCACCTTCAAGTTTACTAGTGACTATCATGTTAAGTGATCCAATTTCAATACTGACAATGTGTTTGAAAGATATTTCAATTGCTCTAGTGCTCTAGAGATTATTGCTTTGTGTATGTATATTATATGTGTGTATGTGTTTATATGTATACATACATATATAAATATGTATGTATATTTTTATATGTATATATACCCAAATATATAAATATGCCTATATGTGTACATATAGACATGTACACATACACACATACATGTATGACAGAGGTGTATATATCACAGAGGTGTATATGTGTATATATACATATATGTGTATGTCTGTGTATATACACATGTGTATGCATATACATATATGTATGCATATACATATATGTGTGTATACATATACATATATGTATGTGCACATATGCATATATGTATATGCACATATATGTATATGCACGTATATGTACACATATGTGTATATGTCTATGTATACACATACATATATTTATACACAAAATATTTGTTTACACACACACACACACACACACACAGAGAAAAGGACAAACAGGAGAAATACAGATAGACCCCTAAGCAAAGAGGGTTACAAAAATGTGATGGTACCGACATATAAATAAGCAGGGAAAAGCTGACTTCTTTGTAAAACGCTCCATCTGATAGAACTCTTGGAATACTGCCTCTGAAAATATTAGCATTTAAAAACTTTTGGCAATTCCTGTGTTATCTTTAAAATGAATGTAAGTTTAACAATTGATACCACTTATTTTCCTCACCTGCGCATTTCACCATTCTTTACTCTTCTGCTTTCTAGGAAGGAGGAGCACCCTAGGTCTAGAGTAGGGTTTCTCAGACTGGGTTCCTTGGAGAAGCCTCAGGGAGTCTGTGTACCATGCAATGTTTTATGCAAGAGGTTATTTTTATTGTACTTTTGCAGTTTGTTTGAGGAGGCTGTCAGTCACTCTGTTTCAATGTTAAGAGGTTTTAAGAGTGATAATAAAAAAGAAGATATATATTTATTTTTTTGCCAATCCATGGCCAATTCTTCCATCCATATAGTATTTTCCTTTGGGAATTTCTAATGTTCCAACCTCCAACCTGAGGGATGGAGAATGGGTCCTGTTTGTTGGAGGGGATATAGACAGTATGACAAAAAGTTTGTAGTCTAATGTCATTTTAAGGATTTTATTTTCCCATATGTTCTATAGCTACAGAAAGCAGGCATTTTTCTGTTTTTACCACTCACTCTGTGGCATTTTCATGTCAAGGTTATGAGGAATTGTCTAGTGGTGTGTGTGTGTGTGTGTGTGTGTGTGTGCATGCACGGGGAAAAATAATATTTTCTAACTCTAGGGTCAACCTGGGTCTGCCTAAGGATCATCTCTCCATCTCCACCTGCCATGGTGCATAAGATTTACTAACTAACTCATGTTGGACCTGGAAAATCACCAGCAATTTCATTCATATAAATCATCTCAGTGTTTCATGGGGATGGAAAGGCAGAGTAGTAGATGGTCCAGTAATTCATCCTATGATTTCCTGGAGCAAGCCTGAAGATTCCCCTGATTTGGCCTCAATCTGTCTTAATTTTATTTCCTCAGTATACCTAGTCTGTCAGCTTCTTGTGGTCATGAATATGTTCTCTTGTGCCATTGTTGTATCTCCAAGGCCTGCAACACAAGAGGGCTCAGCATAGATTTATGCTGGTGCTACTGGTGTTTTGTTACCATTTTCAGAAACCTTCTTAATTCACTTGACCTACTGAAGAAAATGCGTAAAATTTGCACATGAGATTACTTTGGCTGGGTCCATGAGATAAACAGATGTTCCTGCCAGACAATTCACTCTGCATTAACATAAAGCCAGTGGGGAAAGAAAAATGATATGTTTCATTAAGTTGTGGCAGCCTGCTCTTGTATTCATCAATTTATACTTTACTAAAAATGTCTGTTGGCTAATGTGTAGAGATGATCATAATAAATGTTAATCGCTTCTAGCAGTTTATCTTTCCAATCACGATCATCCCTTTGCTCTCATTCCAATTTCAATCAAAACACACAGATGTAGAGTTTATTGGGATGAGACAGGCTGGAGATTTATAGTCAATGTACCTCCCAGCAATTAAGAGGACGTATCCAAACAACTCCCATCTAAGTTGATTAAAATCTAGGCCTATTTATCCTGAAAATTAGAAATTTTTATAAAATAAAAACACAATTATACATTCTAAAAAGACCAGTCAAGTTAATATCTTGCATTTTTATTCAGACAGTAGCACTTGGGAACACATTGCTCTACTGCTTTTCCTTGACCACTGGCACCCCATGATTCAGACATTTCCTTTTCAATTTAGCAGATGAGATCTGAAAAATCATAT
The DNA here is from genome assembly GCF_029281585.2 of Gorilla gorilla gorilla. Lineage (NCBI taxonomy): Eukaryota > Metazoa > Chordata > Mammalia > Primates > Hominidae > Gorilla > Gorilla gorilla. Next base: position 27,399,938 of record NC_073230.2, read on the forward strand.
AGCAAAAAATACACATGTAAATATATTTTAATATATATTAAAGGCTGAAGAATGCAACCTTAAAGCTGAACATCTATTTACAAAAAGTTGGTAGGATTGTAGAAAACTGCCTTTAAAAAATGATTTAAGCTGAGTTTTAAAAGTTCAAAAATATACATTAGTAAGTTTTTGAATAAATGTAAGGAAAGTAGATATATTTGTCAGTAGTTAAAATATTCAACTCTTCTTCGGGTGTCAGCACCCTTATTCTCCTCTTAAAATGATATGCTATGGTTTGAATGTTTCCCCCAGCTTCCATGTGTTGGAAACCTAATTCCCATTGCAACAGTGCTGAGAGGTAGGGCTTTTAAATGGTGATTAGTTCATGAGGTCTCTGCCCTCATGAACAGATTAATGGCATTATGCTGGGAGTTATCACAGGAGTGAATTACTAATAAGATAACTCTTTTCTGTATCATCCTAATGAAAAGAATGAATCTGGCCCACTTTCTCTCTTGCCTCATCTTGTGCTCTCCCGCTCTTCCACCTTCAGCCATGGGATGATGTGGCAAAAACAACCTTACCAGATGCTAGCACTTTGATGTGGGACTTTCCAGCCTCAGAACTGTGCAAATTTTATTTTCTTTGTAAATTATCCCATGTATGGCATTCTGTTGTAGCAACACAAAGAAGACTAAGACACCATCCCTCCATCTCTCCTAATTCTTGTGGTATTACTGGAGCTGCTTCCTTCTGTAACTACAAAGGTGAGTATATGACCTGACCTGGCAATCAGGGTAACACATTCCTCTGACTAGAGCAATTAGTTCATCCTTGGTTATGACCAAACCATAGCTCAATGAGGCTCAGTTCTGGGTCTTTTTTGAACCTCTTAGTAGAGGAAAGCTGAGCTGCTGAAAAGAGATAATAATCTTAGAGTAACAAGCATTCATATTACAGTAAAAAAGAGACAATATAACAGTAGATTTAAACAAAGAATAATAGACCTGAGATTGAAAGACAAGTAATTGGAAATTTTATTGCATCCCTGGATGCAGTCAGCCTTTAAACTAATATTCTAAAACTTTTTTTAAAAAGTATTTTTTAAAGTTTTGTTTCTTAAAATCTATTATATACAGTTCATATATATAATGTCTATAATAAAATGTATATACTATATAAATTTATATACTATATAAATTTATATATATATATATATATATATAAAATATATATTTAAAACACTGGAGAGTCCCCAAAGACATTCCTGCCTATTTCCCCCTCTAAATTCTAGACTGTCAAGTAGCTGGTGAGACAGCTAAGCGGTCAGATAAGTTGATGAACCATTTTCTTCTAATTTAGCAAAGTTCAGTGGTGACCTTGAGATAAGTAGTATTAGTAGATTAGTAGACGACCCAAGCTTGATTGGAATGGATTTAATAGCAATTGAAAAGAGAAATTGAAATAGAGGTTAGGTATTTTTGTTGAGGTCTTCTGTGGGGGCAGCAAACAAATGCTGGCAGGCAGGAGAAGTGGGGCCAATAACATTCACATTATTGAGAATTATTACTGCATATAACTGAAATTGTAGTCTACCTGACCATAAACGATTGCCCAAGAATGGGTCACCAACAAAGGTGAGTCAATGTATAGACTGACGATGGCAAATAATTATCTGGTATGAAAGAAGTGACTTGCAGAGATGATGGCAATAATTGGACCAATCTTAGAGTCTTTCCAAAAGCATTTGAATCAGAAACATTGAACCAGAAATAGTTGAGATGCTGGTAGAAACAGAAAAGGCTCAAAAACATACTAAGTCAAACAGAATCAGATAATGTAAATTAATGATTTTTAATAGCAGTTCACAGTGACTAGAAGAATCAACAAAATCCCATTTTTACCAAGAAGACTCTAGGCTATCTCAGTCACCTTAGCAATGGTGGATTCTAAAGAACTGCTCAGATTTTGTGAGACTCAATTTCAAATTTCTTACCGTGTTTTCCTGAATTTACTATGTAAAAGGCAATGCATTCACATGGTGCACAATCCCAAGGGTGCAACAGGATTTACAGTAAAAATCTTCCTGCTGCCCCCACTCCCAAGTACCTAGTTTTTCACTCTGAGGCAACAACTTATCAGTGGTCTGCATACACTTCTAGAGTAATTGTGTGTATTAAACCGATACGTGTATAAAAGTATGTATGGGTGTATATGTGCCCACATGTACATGCTTTTATCAAAAAACATGGAAATTAATTTATGCCAGTGCATAAAAAACTTCCTCATTCTTTTTTTTAGCAGTGGATGCAACATGGTGTAACCATGTCCCATCTTGATGGACATGGGATTATTTCCTATCTTTGGCTTTTTTACATAAAACTGCAGTGAGGAACTTTACATCCAAGTCGTTTTGCATGCACAAAGTTCATCTACATAATGTATTTCAGAAGTTAAATTCCAGAATTAAATGAGCAGGTGTTTATAACTCTGACAGGTGTTGCCAAATGACTTTCCACAGTGGTTGTAAAAAAGTTACATTTCTATGAAAGTTGTTTCCCCACATCCTAGAAAACAGAGTTCACGATCAAATAATATTTTTAAGTATTTGCCTATCAAAAGGTAATATGTATCTCAATATAGGTTTAAATCATAATTATCTTATTATGAGAGCAGCTAGGAATATTTTCACATACTTAAGAGCCACTCCTATTTTATGTTTATAAAATATTTATTTCTTCTTTGGGTTGTTGATCATTTTCCTTATAAAGTGTAGTGCCCCTTTCTATGAGACAGAAATTAGCTTTTTGTCTAATATTCATTGTAAATACTTTTAAACTGTTTTCTCTTTGTTTTTATTTCTTCATGATGCATTTTTCTGTGAAAGAAGATTTCACATGTGTGTCTGTGTACATGTGTGCATGCTTGGTAGTTGAATTTATTAAAATGTTTCTTTAATATGACTTCCAGATTATGTGTAATATCTAGAAAGGTCTTTCTTAATCAGAATTATAAAACAATTATTTTCCATTTTTAAAATACTTCTATTTACCTTTTTTATAGTTAAATCTCTAATTCATTTTTAAATAACCAGTGTCTAAGATGTGAAAAGCTAATCTAATTTATCCGATTTTTTCTTCTTTCCCAGAATGAATATCTAGTTTTCCCAATACTCATTAAATTCAATATTTCCAACTGATTTAAAATATTTTGTTTATCATATACTAAATTTTGATATTTTCAGAACTCTCTCTTCAGTTTTCATTTGGTTCCATTTAATTTGTTCATTCATTGGTAATAAACTATCTTAACTTGTGTAACTAATTCATGTATATTAATATAATTTTATAATATATTTAGTGCTCTCATTACTTTTCATTTATTATTGCTAATATTTTTAACATATGAAATTTAGAATCTCAACTGTGCATTATTGATCAGTTCCATTTCCTAACCAAGGAATAAAAGTTTAGTAATGACACATCTATGAGAAAAACTTGCTCAAATATTCATGTTTCTTCTCTCTCTCTCTCTCTCTCTATATATATATATAAAGATATATATATAGTTGATATATATATATGGTTGATATATATATAGTTTATATCTATCTATCTGTCTGTCTGTCTGTCTGTCTGTCTATCTATCTATCTATCTATCTATCTATCTATCTATCTATCTATCGATAGATAGATATCTTTCTCTCTCTCAGCAATGGTAAGCTCTCTCCTTTCCCTGGCTCCAAAGTTCTCAGTTTGATACACTTTTGGTATTTGTCTCCACCCAAATCTCATGTTGGATTACAATCCCCAATACTGAAGGTAGGGGATGGTTGAAAGCGTTTGGATCCTGGGGGTGGATCTCTCATGGCTTGGTGCTGTCTTCGTGATAGTGTGTGAGTTCTTGGTCATTTAAAAGTGTGTGGCACCTCCCCACCCCCACTCTCTTTGTCCATTACGCCTGCTTTTGCCAAGTGACATGCCCACATCCTAGAAAACAGAGGTCATTATTAAACAATATTTTTAAATATTTGCCTATCAAAAAGCAATATGTACATCATTATAGTTTTAAATCATAATTCTCAATAAATTCCACCATGATTGTGATTGTAAGCTTCCTGAGGCCTCCCTAGAGGCTGAGCAGATGCTGGCACAATGCCAGCAGTAAAGCCTGCAGAACCATGAACCAATTAAATATCTTTATAAATTACCCAGTCTCCGGTATTTTCTTTACAGCATTGCATGAACAAACTCATTAATATATAATATTTGTACCGAGAAGTGGGGCATTGCTGTGAAGATACCTGAAAATGTGGAAGTGATTGAAATTAGGTAACAAGCTGAAGAAGCAAATGCAAGGGGTTTGAGTCAACAGGAAAACTCTGCGGAATTCTTTAAAGACATCGATGTGACTAGTTGTACAACACCTATGATGGAAGAGTAGAAGGTAAGGCTAGAGAAATAAACAGAACAGTTTTGAGAGCCTTCAATAACATAATTTATCAGAGAAGTACTCTTTTTTTTTTTGTATACTTTAAGTTCTAGGGTACATGTGCACAACCTGCAGGTTTGTTACATATGTATACGTATGCCACGTTGGTTTGCTGCACCCATTAACTCGTCATTTACATTAGGTATTTCTCCTAATGCTATCCCTTCCACATCCCCCCACCCCACAACAGGCCCCAGTAGGTGATGTTCCCTGCCCTGTGTCCAAGTGTTCTCATTGTTCAACTCCCACCTATGAGAGAGAACATGCAGTGTTTGGTTTTCTCTCCTTGTGATAGTTTGCTCAGAATGATTGTTTCCAGCTTATTCCATGTCCCTACAAGGGACATGAACTCATTCTTTTTTTATGGGTGCATAGTATTCTATGGTGTATATGTGCCACATTGTTGGACATTTGGGTTGGTTCCAAGTCTTCGCTATAGTGAATAGTGTTGCAGTAAACATACGTGTGCATGTGTCTTTATAGTTGCATGATTTATAATCCTTTGGGTATATACCTAGTAATGAGTTTGCTGGGTCAAGTGGTATTTCTAGTTCTAGATCCTTGAGGAATCACCATGCTGTCTTTCACAATGGTTGAACTAGTTTACAATTCCACCAACAGTGTAAAAGTGTTCCTATTTCTCCACATCCTCTGCAGTACCTGTTGTTTCCTGACTTTTTAATGATCGCCATTCTAACAGGTGTGAGATCATATTTCATTGTGGTTTTGATTTGCATTTCTCTAATGACCAGTGATGATGAGCATTTTTTCATGTCTCTGTTGGCTGCATAAATGTCTTCTTCTGAGAAGTGTCTGTTCATATCCTTTGCCCACTTTTTGATGGGGTTGTTTGATTTTTTTCATGTAAATTTGTTTGAGTTCATTGTAGATTCTGAATATTAGCCCTTTGTCAGGTGGGTAGATTGCAAAAATTTTCTCCCATTCTGTAGGTTGCCTGTTCACTCTGATGGTAGTTTCTTTTGCTGTACAGAAGCTCTTTACTTTAATTAGATCCCATTTGTGTATTTTGGCTTTTGTTGCCATTGCTTTGGTATTTTAGTCATGCAGTCCTTGCCCATGCCTATGTCCTGAATGGTATTGCCTAGGTTTTCTTCTAGGGTTTTTATGGTTTTAGATCTCATATTTAAGTCTTTAATCCATCTTGAATTAATTTTTGTGTCAGGTGTAACGAAGGGATCCAGTTTGAGCTTTCTTCATATGGCTAGCCAGTTTTCCCAGCACCATTTGTTAAATAGGGAATCCTTTCCCCATTTCTTGTTTTTGTCAGGTTTGTCAAAGATCAGATGGTTGTAGATGTGTGGTGTTATTTCTGAGGTCTCTGTTCTGTTCCATTGGTCTATCTCTCTGTTTTGGTACCAGTACCATGCTGTTTTGGTTACTGTAACCTTGTAGGATAGTTTGAAGTCAGGTAGCATGATGCCTCCAGCTTTATACTTTTCGCTTAGGATTGTCTTGGCAATGAAAGCTTTTTGGTTCCATATGAACTTTAAAGTAGTTTCTTCCAATTCTGTCAAGAAAGTCATTGGTAGCTTGATGGGGATGGCATTGAATCTATAAATTACCTTGGGCAGTATGGTCATTTTCACAATATTGATTCTTCCTATCCATGGGCATGGAATGTTCTTCCATTTGTTTGTATCCTCTTTTATTTAATTGAGCAGTGGTTTGTAGTTCTCCTTGAAGAGGTCCTTCACATCCTTTGTAAGCCGGATTGTGAGTTATGTTATCCTCTTTGTAGCAATTGTGAATGGGAGTTCACTCATGATTTGGCTGTTTGTCTGTTATTGGTGTATAGGAATGCTTGTGATTTTTGCACATTGATTTTGTATCCTGAGACTTTGCTGAAGTTGCTTATCAGTTTAAGGAGATTCTGGGCTGAGACAGTGGGGTTTTCTAAATATACAATCATGTCATCTGCAAACAGGGACAATTTGACTTCCTCTTTTCCTAATTGAATACCCTTTATTTCTTTCTCTTGCCTGATTGCCCTGGCTAGAACTTCCAATACTATGTTGAATAGGATTGGTGAGAGAGAGCATCCCTGTCTTGTGCCAGTTTTCAAAGGGAATGCTTCCAGTTTTTTCCCATTCAGTATGATATTAGCTGTGGGTTTGTCATAAATAGCTCTTATTATTTTGAGATATGTTCCATCAATATCTAGTTTATTGGGAGTTTTTAGCATGAAGAGCTGTTAAATTTTGTCAAAGGCCTTTTCAGCATCTATTGAAATAATCATGTGGTTTTTGTCATTGGTTGTGTTTATGTGATGGATTACGTTTATTGATTTGCATATGTTGAACCAGCCTTGCATTCCAGGGATGAAGCCCACTTGATCATGGTGGATAAGCTTTTTGATCTGCTGCTGGATTTGGTTTGCCAGTATTTTACTGAGAATTTTTGTATTGATGTTCTTCAGGGATATTGGTCTAAAATTCTCTTTTTTTGTTGTGTCTCTGCCAGGCTTTGTTATCAGGATGATGCTGGCCTCATAAAATGAGTTAGGGAGGATTCCCTCTTTTTCTATTGATTGGAATAGTTTCAGAAGGAATGGTACCAGCTCCTTGTTGTACCTCTGGTAGAATTCGGCTGTGAATCTGACTGGCCCTAGACTTTTTTTGGTTGGTAAGCTGTTAATTATTGCCTCAATTTCAGAGCCTGTTATTGGCCTATGCAGGAATTCAACTTCTTCCTGGTTTAGTCTTGGGAGGGTGTATGTGTCCAGGAATTTATCCATTTCTTCTAGATTTTCTAGTTTATTTGCATAGAGGTGTTTTTAGTATTCTCTGATGATAATTCGTATTTCTGTGGGATCAGTGGTGATATCCCCTTTGTCATTTTTTATTGCGTCTATTTGTTTCTTCTCTCTTTGCTTCTTTATTAGTCTTGCTAGCAGTCTATCAATTTTGTTGATCTTTTCAAAAAACCAGCTCTTGATTCATTGATTTTTTGAAGGGTTTTTTGTGTCTCTGTTTCCTTCAGTTCTGCTCTGATCTTAGTTATTTCTTGCCTTCTGTTAGCTTTTGAACGTGTTTGCTCTTGCTTCTCTAGTTCTTTTAATTGTGATGTTAGGGTGTCAGTTTTAGATCTTTCCTGCTTTCTCTTGTGGGCGTTTAGTGCTATAAATTTCCCTCTACACACTGTTTGAATGTGTCCCAGAGATTCTGGTATGTTGTGTCTTTGTTCTTGTTGGTTTCAAAGAACATCTTTATTTCTGCCTTGATTTCATTATTTGCCCAGTAGTCATTCAGGAGGAGGTTGTTCAATTTTCATGTTGTTGTGCAGTTTTGAGTGAGTTTGTTAATCCTGAGTTTAATTTGTTTGCACTGTGGTCTGAGAGACAGTTTGTTGTGATTTCTGTTCTTTTACATTTGCTGAGGAGTGCTTTACTTCCAACTATGTGGTCAATTTTGGAATAAGTGTGATGTGGTGCTGAGAAGAATGTATATTCTGTTGATTTGGGGTGGAGAGTTCTGTAGATGTCTATTAGGTATGGTTGGTGCAGAGCTGAGTTCAAGTCCTGGATATCCTTGTTAACCTTCTGTCTTGTTGATTTAATATTTACAGTGGGGTGTTAAAGTCTCCCATTATTATTGTGTGGGAGTCTAAGTCTCTTCATAGGTCTCTAAGGACTTGCTTTATGAATCTGGGTACTCCTGTATTGGTTGCATATGTATTTAGCATAGTTAGTTCTTCTTGTTGAATTGATCCCTTTACCATTATGTAATGGCCTTCTTTGATCTTTGTTGGTTTAAAGTCTGTTTTATCAGAGACTAGGATTGCAACCCCTGCTTTTTTTTGCTTTCCATTTGCTTCATTGATCTTCCTCCATCTCTTTAATTTCAGCCTATGTGTGTCTGCATGTGACATGGGTCTCCTGCATATAGCACACTGATGGGTCTTGAATCTTTATCCAATTTGCCAGTCTGTGTCTTTTAATTGGGGCATTTAGCCCATTTACATTTAAGGTTAATACTGTTATGTGTGAATTTGTTCCTGTCATTATGATGTTAGCTGGTTGTTTTGCCCATTAGTTGAAGCAGTTTCTTCCTAGCATCGATGGTCTTTACAATTTGGCATGTTTTTGCAGTGGCTGGTACCAGTTGTTCCTTTTCATGTTTAGTGCTTCCTTCAGGAGCTCTAGTAAGGCAGGCCTGGTGGTGACAAAATCTCTCAGCATTTGCTTGTCTGTAAAGGATTTTATTTCTCCTTCACTTATGAAGCTTAGTTTGGCTGGATGTGAAATTCTGGGTGGAAAATTCTTTTCTTTGAGAATGTTGAATATCGGCCCCCACTCTCTTCTGGCTTGTAGAGTTTCTGCCGAGAGATCAGCTGTTAGTCTGATGGACTTCCCGTTGTGGGTAACCTGATCTTTCTCTCTGGCCGCCCTTAACATTTTTTCCTTCATTTCAACCTTGGTGAATCTGACAGTTTTGTGTCTTGGGGTTGCTCTTCTCAAGGAGTATCTTTGTGGTGTTCTCTGTATTTCCTGAATTTGAATGTTGGCCTGCCTTGCTAGATTGGGGAAGTTCTCCTGGATAATATCCTGCAGAGTGTTTTCCAACTTGATTCCATTCTCCCCGCTACTTTCAGGTACACCAATCAAACAATTTGGTCTTTTCACCTCGTCCCATATTTCTTGGAGGCTTTGTTCATTTCTTTTTACTCTTTTTTCTCTAAACTTCTCTTCTCGCTTCATTTCATTAATTTGATCTTCAGTCACTGATACTCTTTCTTCCACTTGATCGAATCGGCTACTGAAGTTTGTGCATGTGTCACGTAGTTCTCGTGCCATGGTTTTCAGCTCCAGCAGGTCATTTAAGCTCTTCTCTACACTGTTTATTCTAGTTAGCCATTTGTCTAATCGTTTTTCAAGGTTTGTAGCTTCCTTGCTATGGGTTCCAACATCCTCCTTTAGCTCAGAGAAGTTTGTTATTACTGATCTTCTGAAGCCTACTTCTGTCAACTCGTCAAAGTCATTCTCCATCCAGCTTGGTTCCTTTGCTGGCGAGGAGCTGCGATCCTTTGGAGCAGAAGAGGCACTCTGCTTTTTAGAATTTTCAGCTTTTTTGCTCTGGTTTGTCCCCATCTTTGTGGTTTTATCTACCTTTACTGTTTGATGATGGTGACCTACAGTTGGAGTTTTGGTGTGGATGTCCTTTCTGTTGATGTTGATACTATTCCTTTCTGTTTGTTAGTTTTACTTCTAACAGTCAGGTCCCTCAGCTGCAGGTCTGTTGGAGTTTGCTGGAGGTCCACTCCAGACCCTGTTTGCCTGGGTACTACCAGCGGAGGCTGCAGAACAGCTAATATTGCTGCCTGATCCTTCCTCTGGAAGCTTTGTCTCAGAGGGGCACCCGGCTTTATGAGGTGTCAGTCAGCCCCTACTGGGAGGTGTCTCCCAGTTAGGCTACACAGGGGTTAGGGACCCACTTAAGGAAGCAGTCTGTCCATTCTCAGAGCTCAAACACCGTGCTGGGAGAACCACTGCTCTCTTCAGAGCTATCAGACAGGGACGTTTAAGTCTGTAGAAGTTTCTGCTGCCTTTTGTTCAGCTATGCCCTGCCCCCAGAGGTGGAGTCTACAAAGGCAGGCAGGCCTCCTTGAGCTGCAGTGGGCTCCGCCCTGTTCAAGCTTCCAGGCCACTTTACCTACTTAAGCCTCAGCTATGGCGGACACCCCTCCCCCAACCAGGCTGCTGCCTTGCAATTTGATCTCAGACTGCCACGCTAGCCTTGAGCAAGGCTCGTGGGCATGGGACCCACTAAGCCAGGCACGGGATATACTCTCCTGGTATGCCATTTGCTAAGACTGTTGGAAAAGCACAGTACTGGGGTGGCAATGTCCTGATTTTCCAGGTACAGTCTGTCATGGATTCCCTTGGCTAGGAAAGGGAAATCCCTCAACCCCTTGGACTTCCTGGGTGAGGTGATGCCTCGCCCTGCTTTGGCTTGCCCTCTGTGGGCTGCACCCACTGTCCAACCAGTCCCAATGAGATGAATCAGGTACCTCAGTTAGAAATGCAGAAATCACCTGTCTTCTGCATTGATCATGTTGGGAGCAGCAGACCAAAGCTGTTCCTGTTTGGCCATCTTGGAAAGGACCCCCCAGAGAAGTACTCTTATTATGCACTGTATTATATGTCCGACTAATTCTCTTTGGTTGCCACACATAAAACTTACTAGTGTGTGCGGTGGGTTACGGTTTAAAATTATCTTCACATGCTTCTTACCATTAATTCTCAAAACAACCATATTTTATGTAAGAATAAACTATCTTAGAGAGGCTAAGGTACGTAGTTTTCTAGTAACTGATAATGGCAGGATTTGAACACAAATCTTCTGGATACCAAATCCCCATTGCACTTGTGTTTCCCAAGAATGCTTGGCTCATTCTGGTCATTTCCTAGGGATCTGTGAGAATTTAAACTTCACAGATAATTTAGGGTATCTGGTGGAAAAAAATTCTAAGAACCAAAACATTTCAATGTGACTTGGTTGCTTCTAACAACCTAACTTGAGATGAGGGTACAAATAAATAACTTAAAGTTGAAACTTATATTTAAAAGGGAAGCAGAGCATAAAAGTTTAGAAAATTTACAGCCTGGTCATGTGGCAGAGAAAGAAAAAGCTTTTACTGGAGCAATCATTTGCTAGAGAAAGTTGCATAACTAAAAGGGAGCCAAGTGCTGATAGCCAAGATGATAGGAAAAAGGCCTTGAAGGCATTTCAGAGACCTTTGCAGCAGCCCCTCTCATCACAGTCCTGAATGCCTAGGAGGGAAGAATGGTTTTGTGGGACAGGCCTAGGGCCTTGCTGCCCTGCACAGTCTCAGGACATTGTTCCCTACATCCTGGCTGTTCCAGATCCAGCCTTGGCTCAAACGGGCCCAGGTATAGCTTGGTCCATAGCTCCAGAGGGTGCATGAGAGGGTGCATGCTGTAAGCTTAGGCAGCTTCTATGTAAAGTTAAGTTTTCAGGTACACAGAGTGTAAGAGTTGAGCCTTGGTACTCTCAGCCTAGATTTCAGAGGATATATGAGAAAGTCTCTGTGTCCAGGCAGAAGCCTGCTGTTGTGATGGAGCCCCTCACAGAGAGCCTCTACTAAGGGAGTGTGGAGGAGAAAATGTGGAGTTGGAGGCCTCACACAGAGTCCCCACTGGGGCATTGCCTAGTGAAACTGTGGGAAGAAGGCCACCATCCTCCAGACCTGAGAATGGTAGATATACCAGTAGCTTGCACTCTGCATGTAGTAAAGGGGCAGTCACTCAACTCCAGCCTGTGAGAGCAGCCTTGGGGTATGCACTCTGCAAAGCCACAGGTGGAGCTGCCTAAGGCCTTGAGAGCCCACCTTCTGCACCCATTTTCCCTGGATGGGGGACATGTAGTCAATGGAGATGACTTTGGAGTTTTAAGACTTAATGACTGCCCCGTGGGGTTTTGAACTTGTATGGGGCATGTAGCCCCTTTCTTTTTGATGACTTCTGTCTTTTGGAACAGGAATGTTTACCCAATGCCTGAACTCCCATTGTATCTTGGAAGCAACTAACTTATTATTTATTTATTTTTACAGCTCATAGGTAAAAGAAACTCATTTCCAGATAATACTGTGGATTTGGAACTTGGGACTTTTGGATTAATGCTGGAATGAGTTAAGATTTTGGGGGGACTACTGAGAAGAGATTATTATATTTTGAAATGTGAGGACATAAGATTTGAAGGGGGCCAGGGTGAAATGATACAGTTCAAATACATGACCCCATCCAAATCTCCCTCGTAGCTTGGTGCTGTCTTTGTGATAGTGAGTTCTCATCAGATGTGTTCCTTTAGAAGTATGTGGCACCTCCCCACCCCAATCGCTTTCTTGCTCCTGCTTTTGCCAAGTGACATGCCTGCTCCCCCTCTGCCTTTTGCCATGACTGTAAGCTTCCTGAGGCCTTTCTAGACGGTGAGCAGATGCCAGCACCATGCTTCCTGTAAAGCCTGCAGAATCCTGAGCCAGTTAAATCTCTTTTCTTTATAAATTACCCAGTCTCGGATATTTCTTTATAGCAATGTGAGAATGGCCTAATAAACAGTTCTTATAAGATTGATGACTACGGAAAAACACAAGTGAGATGGAGATTTGGTGTTCAGAGCATTTGTGTTCAAATCCCACCATTACCAGTTACTAGCAAACTAAGTAACTTAGCCTCTCTAAGGGAGTTTGCTTTTACACAAAATATAGTTGTTTTGAGAATTAAATGGTAGGAAGCCTGCAAAGATAATTTTAACCTGTAACCAGTTGCACATACTAGTCAGATTTATGTGTGATGACCAAAGGGAATTAATCAGAAAGATATAGTAGATAGTGCACAATGAGAGCACTTCTCAGATAAGCAATGTTATTGAGGGCTTTCAAAAGTGTTCTGTATCTTTCCCAAGCCTTGCATTTTTTTTTTTTAATTGAGATGGAGTCTCACTCTATCACCCAGGCTGGAGTGCAGTGGTACAGTCTCGGCTTACTGCAACCTCTGCCACCCATGTTCAAGCAATTCTCCTGCCTCAGCCCCTCGAGTAGCTGGGATTACAGGCGCCTGCCACTACACCTGGTTAATTTTTGTATTTTTAGTAGAGACGGGGTTTCACCATTTTGGCCAGTCTGGTCTTCAACTCCTGACCTCATGATCTGCCCGCCTTGGCCCCCCAAAGTGCTGGGATTACAGGCATGAGCCACCGTGCCTGGCCCCAAGCCTTGCCTTTTACTCTTCCACCATAGGTGCTGTACAACTAGTCACATCAAAGTCTTTAAATAACTCTGCAGAGTTTTCTTGTTGACTCAAACCTCTTGCATTTGCTTCTTCTGCTCTTACTCACCTTCTCCTCTGCTCCTCCACTATATGTGCTAAGGGTCCAGCGAGCATCTGATTACAGCCTCTTCTTTGGTGTCCGTACTGTCGCATCACCTTCCTCACTCTCCTTGCCCAGCTGAAGATCAGAGAGAGGTTCATCGCATACTAGCTCCCTTCTCCACTCATTACAATTATCTATATATTAATTTTTTCTCCACTCGACTGGGAACTCATGGAGATTTGGGCTTTTGCTTTACTTATCATTACATCCCAGCACCTAACAAAGTATAGGCTATAACAGATACTCAAGAAATGGCTGGCTAAATGAATACAATTATATTGATATGAGAACAAAGTAAAATGTTTTCTGTATAATCAAATGCATATACGAAGGAATTACAAAATATCTAGAATGTAGCAGGTATAAATATCACCTCTATTTCTCTGTTGACTGTTCCCTCCTAAACCCAGGAAAATGACAACGGTGAACTTGCTCTTTCACTACTAACAGATCTTATATTGTAAAAATAATTGTCATCAAGAAAATTTTTACGACTCATATATACCCCATATATGCTAACTTTAGAATCCAGTATTTTAAAACCACGCAGTGTAAAGTTTTTAATATATATATACTTTTTTTAAAACAAATGAGAATGCAGAGAATAATGGGTTTCAATACAGTTTACCTTTGGGAGTACTTTATTCCTCAATTTGTCTATTTTATGTATACTCACATCTGGTTGGTGCTAGTAAAAACTGAATTTCATATTTCTTCTTAATCATTAAAAATACCTAAATAGTTTTTCTAACTTTTAATTTTTATATATCATTGCTTTCTGGTATCACAGGAAATTTTGTGTGTGTGTGTGTGTATGTGTGTGTGTGTCAGAGAGGGAAAGAGAGAGAGAGCAAGAGATTCTGTCATCAGATCCTCTAGACCCTATCTCCACTGTAATGAAGCTTCAGCAAAATTTGAAAGGCCTGTGTGTTTTTGTTTTAATGAATTCATCCCTGAGAAAATGAGTCAGACTAAATTAAAAAGTGGGGCAGTGAAGGAGATTCAGAAAGATAATAGCCCAATATGCCAAGAAGATATAAGCATGGCTGAGCCAATTCATTCTCTGGTGTTTCTTAATTTTCCTTGTGACTTCTAATAATATACCTATTTATTGATACAGACCCCAGAGATATGAATAGAAACAGCATTTTAAAATATATTTGTATGGTTGTTGTAAACATGCAGCCTCTGTTACCCTTTGTAATGCTTAGAAAAAAAGTCATTTAAATTGCGATATTTTTGTAAAGTGCACCTATAGCAAATAACAGAGCCAGTCTGAATTATAAATCCATTTAAGCACTCACTCATCAAAATTAGTAATGCCGAGAAATGGGGCACATTGAAGAAATAGGCTAGATTTAGAATGAGTTAGATAAGATGATATGACTTAAAAGGAAGAGTGACTCAGGACCACAAAGTTAGGTTTACTCTTAGGCTAACTCAACCACCAAAGGGTATACTATTTGCCACCTAAGAATTGGGTACGTTTATGCTCTTACCGCATTGATTTTCAACCAAGCCATGGGTCACTTAACAACATCTGGACACATTTCTGGTTGTCACAACTGAAAGGAGGTGCTATTGGCATTTAGCGGGTAGATGCCAAAGATGTTACTAAACATCCTGCAATCACAGGACAGCTCACACAGCAAAGAATTATTTGCCCCAAAGTGTCAATAGTGTCATGGTTGAGAAATCCTGCTTTACAGGAATTCTCAGGAAGTATTTTTTTTTTATATTGGGCAATGTTGTTATTAACTGAAAAGGTACCTTGGTTACTGTGGTTTTAACTGGAAAATTACATTTAGTTGGAGTATTACCATGCTGAAATATTAATGACTTGGTGACATAATAAAAATCACACTACAAAATTTTTAAAAGTCATTAATTATAAAGAGTTTAGGAAGTTACCACAACCCTTACAGCTGATATTTAGTACTGCATGTTCCAGTTTGCTAATGCTACAATATAACATCTGATAAAACTCTAATTATGAAACAACTTTACAATAAAATTTGATATGAGCATTTCACTGTTATTATTTTTCCCACAATAAGCCCATTTTCTTTTTAGTTGAAATATTAATTATAAATTAACTAACTGAGTTGTGATTATTTAGGCCCTCCCCTTTACTGGAAACAAAACTTAGAGATTGATAATCATTATTAAAAAACACCATTGGTACTGCTCAGAATTTAAAGTGAACTGGCCAGGCGCGGTGGCTCACGCCTGTAATCCCAGCACTTTGGGAGGCTGAGACGGGTGGATCACAAGGTCAGGAGTTCAAGACCAGCCTGTCCAAGATGGTGAAACCCCGTCTCTACTAAAAATTAGCCGGGCATGGTGGCAGGCGCCTGTAGTCCCAGCTACTCGGGAGGCTGAGGCAGGAGAATTCCTTGAACCTGGGAGGCAGAGGTTGCAGTGAGCCGAGATCGTGCCAATGGCACTCTAGCCTGGGTGACAGAGCGAGACTCCATCTCAAAAAAAAAAAAAAAAAAAGAAAAGAAAAGAATTTAAAGTGAACCTAAATCACAGGAGTTTCTCTCTAAGAAAAACCTGGTCCTTGAAATTCACGAAAAGAATAAATAGTATATAATTTCTATCCTTCTTAATATATTTTAGGTCCTCTGAATCTGTTTACCTCTAAGTATTCTCTGCTTGAACAAAGGAAGCTTGAGATGGTTTGGGTCTGTGTCCCTGCCCAAATCTCATGTCCAGCTGAAATCCCCAGTGTTGGAGGTGGGGTCTGGTGGGAACTAATTGGATCATTGGGGTGGATTTCCCTTTTGGTTCTGTTCTCGTGACAGTGAGTTGTCGCAATGCCTAGTTGTTTAAAAGCGTGTAGCACCCCTCGCCTCTTCTTCCTGCTCAGTCAAGTAAAACCTGCCTGCTTCCCCTTCACCTTTTGCCATGATTGAAAATTTTCCGAGGTGTCCCTAGCCATGATTCTTGTACAGCCCGAAGAACCATAAGCCAATTAAACCTCTTTTCTTTATAAATTACTAGTCTCAGATATTTCTTTATAGCAGTGCAAGAACAGACTAATACAGAGCTTTAAAAGGATTTCAATACATTTTAGCTAGTTCTTACAACTATAACCTTAGCTATATTAAATAAAATGCCGTCTTTAATTACCAGAAAATACATGGTAAATTATAAACATAACAACAATAATGCTTAATGAATACCAAATATCGGGGTTCCTACCAAAGGGTGTGTCTTCATATGGTTTGTTTTGGCAAAAAACATAGTACCCAGCATAAATACACTGAAGTTCTGACAAACATTGTGAACTGAAAATACATAAAAAGATACATGTTTTCAGCAAATGTACACAGAAACTGGGTATTATATAACTCATCTGTGATTTTATACTTAAAACCGTATAAGTTTGAGGTATACTCAGTATTTATCTCTGTGAATAACTGACTTTAGAAAAACAAAATATCATTTCCTTCTGGATCATAAAATGCCGTCTGTTCATGCCTGTCTAAAGATCATAGATCCATCAGGTAAATGTAAAGAAAATATCATAACCCAAGTTTCCACTTTTATGTAATAACTCCTACACTGATAAGCAGATTAATTCGCCAGGCTAATTCACCATTTCCTTTCACTCAGGGCTCTTGACAAATCTTATTATTGACTATGTAAATTCATACGTGTTTTTAAAAATTTTGATGTTCTCAAGGTACTGGCCGTATAAATATTTTTTATATGTTGAAGAATGACTCCCAGATGTCTTAAGGAAAATAAGGGGGGAAAAGAGAGATTTAAATTCCATTTACTTTGCTTTGAGTCTTAGTAGAAGAATAAGCTAAAAAATATTTTTTATGTCTGTGGGACTAGGTATGAAAAAATATTTTTTATGATAAAACCATTCAATACTACTCTTATCCATATAGTTCTACATCAGTTCTTCTCTTATATAGTATAATATCATGGTAGTAAATTGTGTTTCAGTAACCCCAAAGTATATAATTTTCTGTGTTAAGGTCTCTCCTCACCTCATTATCATTTTCTAAATTTTTTGCCAAAGGGAAGTTCAGTTCCATATCTCTTGCTTTTCTTTTTGCTTATCTGAAAAAAACAATGAAAGTCATGGAGTTAGTATATTATGATGATTACCTGGAACTGAAAAACAGGTGGTCATTAGGTTATTTTTGTATGTGAAACATTAACAAACCAAATATACCAGTAAGTGGTCTTTATTATCCTTTAGACACCACTCTGTACCTAGGTGATCTCATTCTATTCATTCTATTCCTGGCCTTCCACAGGATTATAATGGGATACCCCAGGGCTGTGTCCCTGACCCCTCTCTTCTCCTTCCAGACCTATACTTAGAAATTCTGTGTCCCATTCCCCAGGTTGCTTTCTCTCCTATTCACTCTTGGCCAGGAAAATTTTCCTATCGTTAGGTGTTACTATGTCCTGCCTTCAAGGGAATATATTCCCACTTAAAAAGAACATTTAGGGAGGCATAATATTAACCCAAAGAAATGTGTGACCCCCAAATTGGTAATTTCAGATTCTAGCATTTGACTAGCTCTAAGAAAGACAGAAAAAGTTTAAGAAACTTAGAATTTATAATATCTTCTGAGAATCTGCTAACTTTTACACATGTGTATCTCAATATTCTTTGACAACACGTGTCTGATGAGGAGTGGCAGACCTTATGAGTCTGCCCTCCAATGAGAACCTTTTGGGAGTTTTTGCATTCCAATCATACTTAGTTTATACTAAACCTTCTCAGTAAGATTGATGCTTATATTTTATCACATATTTTCAGGCTAAAAAACAGGATCCTTTTAAATTTCAAGCTCCACAATATTTTTTCCTTATAAAGAACTGTCACAAATTATTGCTGTTTCTTACCAATAACTAAAGAAACTACTATGGACTGAGTTATACCCTGCCACCAATGTCATTTGTTGAAGTCCTAACTCCCAGTGTGATGGTATTTGGAGATGGGGTCTTTGTAAAATAATCAGGTTTAGATGAGGTCATGAGGGCAGGGGGCCTCATGGTGAGATTACTGCCCTTCTGAGAGTAGACAACAGAGAGTTTGCTTCCTCCCTTTCTCTCTCTCTCTCTCTTTCTCTCCCTTTCTCCACTTTATGATACCATGAAATACCATGAAAAAGCAGCAATTTTCAAGCCAAGAAGAGCAGTTTCACTGGGGAACCAAATCGGCGGGCCTCTTGATCTTGGACTTTTAAGCCCTCAGGACTGTGACTGTGAGAAATAAATTTCTGTTGCTTAAGCCACCCAGTCGGTAGTATTTTTTATGACAGCCCAAGCTGACAAATACACAAATAAATAGAAAAATAATGAATTGATCCCTTTCATTGTCATTATAATGACAATATCAGAAATAAAATACAAAATTTGGCCATAAGAACCCCATGCAAACAAATGAGCTCTTTTATTTTAGTGTAGTTTTTACCAAGATAGGTTCTTTTTTTTTTTTTTTTTTTTTGAGACGGAGTTTTGCTCTTGTCATCCAGGCTGGAGGGCAATGGTGTGATCTCAGCTCACTGCAATCTCCACCTCCTGGGTTCAAGCAATTCTCTTGCCTCAGCCTCTTGAGTAGCTGGGATTACGGGCACCTGCCACCATGCCTGGCTAATTTTTGTATTTTCAGTAGAGATAGGGTTTCACCATCTGGGCCAGGCTGGTCTCGAACTCCTGACCTCAGGTGGTCCACCCGCCTTGGCTGCCCAAAGTGCTGGGATTACAGGCGTGAGCCACCGTGTCCAGCCCAAGATAGGTTCTTAATGCCTCAGTCTAAAGTCTTGCCCTGAGAGTACTGAAAATGTTAGCTATAAGAAGAGCTCTCATGACTTAATGGGCAAACTTGATCCATATGTGTTACTTCTCCTGGTATAGCTCACATATCTGTGAAAAGGTGGCTATGACATTGATATTCTATGAAAACTTGTAGTGAGCAAGCTGGTAAACATCACCTTTACCATGAGCAACACCAGACTGCTACAGTAAGCTATGTGTAAATCTTCAGAAGAGTACCTTGTTTGCAAGTGTTTATTTTATTTTAATGAGTTGTACTCTGAGTAGGACAAAAATCACCAATCAAAGACATCCTGCCAACTAAGATGAAAGAGATATAAAGAAAAAAATATTAAGCAATAAAAACACTAATGGCTAACAGATAGTACACCTTGCTATGTTCTGTGACTGTTCCAAGTGATTGACAGGTAATAACTCATTCAATCATGAAAACAACTCCATAGATGTTATATACTCTTTTTATATATTATTGTAAGCTCCTACTTTAAGGATGAAGAAGGGGAGATTCAAAGAGATTAAATAACTTCCCTAGGACAGTTGGAGAGGTAATAGAAGAAAGAGATTTGAACCCAACACAAAATGGCTCCCAACTCTTTTATTTCAAGCATGAGATATGGCCTCACAACAATACCCTTCCCAGCTGCAGCAAAGGAGGTAAGATGACCTAAATGCAGCACAGAGGCTGAAGGAAACAACCAACTCTGAAGCTAAGAAACATTTTTGTAGCCTACCTTCCAGTCGTTATATGATCAGATACTGAGAAACCCTGAGCCTCACATGCTCACTGCCACAGTAACAACGTGCACACAGCCAGCGGAATCATTATATTCAACAAGTGAGAATTCATTGAGCTGAATAATTTCATTGACTCTAGACCTGCTTGATACTTCTCCATCATATTATTCTTAATTCCCTCAACAATGAAAATCATATCAATGGGCTATACCAATGCCAATATTTGAAGACTTTTACTTCCAGCTGTGTAAGAACTACACTTGAATCTGGTATGACTGACAATATCAGGCTCTAAATGAAATCATGAGGCCACCAAATTATTATGGTGCCACAAGGCCAAACACTAAACCATCAAATAATCTTGGAGGCATTTTGCAGCCAATCTAAACAGCTAATAAAATGAGATCATAGGTTTTCCAGGAAGTAAAGCTAGCCATCCCTGCCTGATTCTGATAAACACATTTCCATGTGAAATTTAGGGGAAGGAATTTAGAGTCTTCCCTAGGGACTGGGTTCACTCTTTAGCTGTCCCAATTTCAGACTCACCCAGTTATACTGCAGGGTGAGGTTGATGTTCTCTTAAAGTTGTTCGGCTCATCTCTCTGATGGCTTAAGGTTTTTTACCTTTTTAATTCTTCCAAATCTACATTAAAATGCCAAATATGATTTTCATTTAAATGCCAACATAGGATTTATAAACATTATTGAGAAAGTTAAAGAGTAAAATTAAGAGGATACACACAAGACGAATCCAAACAAAAGAAGAGGAAAAAATAAAGAGATAATGAGAATGAGCAAAAGAGAAAATACACAGAAGGGAGAAATTGCAGCCACTGGATATGGAAAGAGTGGGAACAGATTTTAATTTACTCATGCATTTCTCATGAAGCTGTGGAAGATATGGTCCAAATGCTTAGTCAGACTGGGGCTGGAGAATACAGGTTCCTATGGGAACAGAAGCAGCTTACTGCCATGGTAGTCTGCGTTCCAAATGTAAGTTGCAGCAGCAGACTTCTTTTCCTATTCAGAATATTATTTGTGCTCTCAGTCTCAATTATTGCACTCCAGAGAGCTGTGAAGAGCAAGCCTGCATCCTTAGCTCCTTGTTTCTTCCTGTCTTCCTAATTCAGATGTGTATTCTTTCCAACTGTTCGTCTTTTTTTTCTTCTCTGCAATTTATCAGGCTACTTCCTTTCCCTCAACATTCCTTAAACACAGTACAGTGTATATATTATGTCTAAAACACAATGTTGCACAAACGCAAAAGGTCACCTTGTATTGACCAAACTGCCCAACTATCACCAGACATGTATGTATACTGCCTCATCAGAAACACACTGCCTGTATTCATTTTGTTCTCATTGGTCCCTAAAGACAGATAAACAAATCAGCACCATTTTGAACTAAAGACAAATGAGCTCTCTTAGACTACAAACTAGTGAGATAATCTTGACATATTATTTTGCAGCTGTATTAAGGTTCTTAGATACTCAGTTATCTTCTCATGCTTGGAAGTGTTTATTAACTAAGAAATAATGGAGTCAGTATCCACTTTTTAAAACAATGTTTCTCAAAATAAAATCTGTATACCAAGTAAAATAATCACTTCTGTGGTTATTAAAAATGATGATTATTCCCCAACCAAATGATATGTAACTAAATACTGGCACGTCTATACAATGGAAGTCTATTTAGCCATAAATTGTATAAGCAACTGATAAAATAAATATTTTACAAATATTGTGCTGAGTGAAAGAAATTGCATGGAAAAGAAGTACATTTTATATGATCCATTTATATCAGTTTCCTCATAGGAATACAGTGTTCACTTTGATCACCTAAGGAAACTATAAAGGGATTGTATAATATGCACTAAATTGGTTGGGCATGGTGGCTCATGCCTATAATCTCAGCATTTTGGGAGGCCGAGGTGGGTGGATCACCTGAGGCCAGGAGTTCAAGACCAGCCTGGCCAACATGGCAAAATCCCATCTCTACTAAAAATACGAAAACAGCCAGACGTGGTGGCATCCGCCTGTAATCCTAGCTACTTGGGAGGCTGAGGCAGGAGAATTGCTTGAACCTGGGAGGTGGAGGTTGCAGTGAGCTGAGATTGGGCCATTGCATTCCAGCCTGGGCAACAGAGTGAGACTCTGTCTAAAAAAAATTAATACATAATATGCACTAAACTAACTTTTGGTGATAGAAATCAGATCAGCAGTCACTCCTGGAAGGGGGATACTGAGTGGAAAGGAGCATGAGGAAGTTTTCTTGGGTGATGAAGATACTTTATGTCTTAATATATATTCACAAAAACTGATCAAATAAGTAAGGTCTTAATCTTTCATTGTATTTAAACTATATCTCAGTCTTTAAAAATGCTGGTTCTTGTGTCCTATTACCTAAGCATCTGCATTTATGGCAACAGACTGTTTTGAAGAATAACTTTAGATTTACAGAAAAGTTCCAAAGATAATACAGAGTTCCTATATACACTGGACCCAGTCTCCCCCACTGTCACCTTTTACATTACTAATGCACATTTGTCATAACTAATGAACCAGTATTGATACATTGTTACTAAGCAAACTCTGTACTTTATTCTGAATTATTTGGTTATTTTTTTCTCATTGTCCTTTTTCTCTTAGGACCCCACCCAGAATACCATGCACTTAGTCATTATGCCTTCTTTAGCATCTCTCTACTATGACAATTTATTGGACCTCGTTGTTGTTTTTCATGACCTTGACAGTTTTGAGAAGCACTGGTCAGATATTTCATAAAATATCCCTCAGTCGAGGTTTGTTTGATGTTTTTCTCATGATTAGAGTAGGGCTATGGATTTTTGGGAGAAAAACCACTGAAGTGAAGTGTCATTCTTATCACACTAAAGCAATGTTACATATGATCAACACAACGTCACTTATAGTGTTCACCTGGATCACCTAAGAAGCATTTGCATTTTAAAACCAGTTCCTTGGATATTTCCTGTATTTACTAACTTTCAAAGTGCCATATTAAATTTTAACATTTCACAGAGCATTAAACAACTCCATGTTTTAAGCTATAACACAACTCTCTGCTCAAAGCCATCTATTACTCCTCAGAAGAAACGTCCGCCATATCTCTTTAATATGTCTTGTACCTCTGTGTCAGGAGATAGGATGAGTGCCCTGCTTTTCACATGGGATGATCTATCCCTTTTCCCTAAAACTCTCAGTTCCTTTGAAGGTCATGCTACCCCATATGTTTATTGCCCAGTAACTCTCCTTTACTCAGTCATCCACAAGCCTTTGATTGCCCCTGACAATTCCTTAGAGATTTTAGTTCCCAACTGTTTCTTTTCCATAAATACGTATCTCATATTTTTCAGTGACATCAATATCCACATATGTGTTTCTTTCAATACATGTCCTCTCCATTTCTTGCCCCCATCTTTGGTGATCTTACCTCTGTTCCACCTCAACCATGGTCATGGCTAAACTTCATTATTAACAATTTTATCCACTCCAAAATTTCCAGTTTTAATCACCCCGTCAAACACATCTGTTCTCGATGACATCCTATTCTTCTATCCTCTTTTGAGTACTCTGATTCCTAAAACTCTTTTCCTGTTTGTAAAAATAAAAAAAAAAACAGAACAACAACAACAGAAATAACAACAAAAACCACACCACTTCTAGTCAGTTGTTTCTGCTAGCAATTTATCACCATGAATCTCACTGAAGCCCTCACTCTCTTCCTTACTTTCCTTAGCTTCTATGGCCTAATATTAAAATATTCCTTCTATCATTGCCACATGGCCAACCTTAATCCTGTTTAGAACTAACTCTTTTCCTATCTTGCTCCTGAAATATAGCAGCTAATCACAAATGGTGGCAAAATGCATAACATGTTTGCTGTGATCATATTAATTTCATAACCACACTCATTAAGGGGGCCTTAGTGTGGCTCCGTCATCCCTCTTCATTTTCACTTATCCAGTCCCATGGGAAATTATTTTATTTTATATTTCCATTGCCTTTCATTGAGGAAGTAGAAGTAACTAGAGGAAGATTCTTGCATGCTTCCACCACTATATAGAGCAACATCATTATCCATATACCTTACCTGAATATCAAGGCAAACCCACCTATTTAAGTACTAAATCCATCCACTTCAGTGTACTCAAGGCCAATGCTCTTGCTATGGCTTACTTTGTCTCTTGCATCATCATTTTTTTCACTAGTGGTCTGTTTCTATTAGTATATAAACACAAACTATCTTGAAGAAATCTTCCCTTGATTCTATATCCCTTCACATAGTCTCTGTCGCACTTTTCTCCTCTACAGAGAAGAGTTTTTGCAGTCAAAGTTTTTCTTTCTCCTCTTCCCATTCCCTCTTGGACCCACTCTGTTCAGGCTTGTGTTCTTGCTGTGCCATGGGGGCTGCTCTTCGCAAGGGCACAAAAATCCTCTGTATTATATTGTCTAGTGGTCATTTATTAGACTCCCAATTTAACCAAATAGTATCATTTACACACACGTTATTCACACGTTATTACTTGAAACAACTTCTTTACTTCACCTTCATAATACCAACCTTGTTTTTCTACACACCTCACTGGCTGTTCCTTCTCAGTCTCCTTTGATAATTCCTCTACACCTCCCAGATCTTTAAACACGGGTATGTTTCGGGACTCAGTTCTCTCACACAGGTGATCTCTTTGTATTCTGCAGCTTTAAATGTGACCACTAACTTTAAAATTCCTAAATTTATATTTCCAGTCTGAATTTCTCCCTGGAACTGGAAACGCATATCTTCATTTCTTGATATCTCTATTTAGAAATCCAATATGCATCTGTAAATGAAAAATTGCACCAGATAAGTTAAATGGGAAATGAAGACTTTATTCAAGACTATTGCAATAAAGGAAAAAGATTGAACTCAACTCTGATAAAACAAAAGGTGAGAGAGTTTCAATCACTGAAGTGAGCTAATGGAAGAACAGTGGAAAACTGACATCAGGGGAAAGGTTGATCCAGGTGATTAGTACATCGTTTTTTGCAATTGGTGCTTATTGAAGTTAGACTCCTCTCCTCCCACAGAGACTAAGAAATACAGATGCTTGCTTGCTTTCTTCTTTTAAAGTTTTATTTTGGTTTCAATTGACATGCAATAATTGTGTGTGTGTGTTTGTATATACATATATATGTGTATGTGTATACATATATGCCTATAGTCATATACATATGGTACATTTAAGAAACAGTGTAATGTTTCAATACATGTATACATTGTGTAATCATCAAATCAAGGTACTTAACATATCCATCACCTCTAACACTTGTCATATCTTTGTGGTGAGAAAATTCAAAATCCTTTTTTCTAGCTATTTTGAAGTATATAATACATTATTCTTTACTGTAGTCACCTTACTTTGCAATAGGACACCAGAAATTATTCCTCCTATCTAACTGGAATTTTGTACCCATTGACCAACCTCTCCCCATCTCCCCCACCTCTGGTGACCACTATTCTACTCTCTACTTCTGTGTGATCAACTTCTTTATATTCCACATATAAGTGAGATAATGTGGTATTTGTCCTTTTGTACTTGCTTTATTTCACATAATATAAAAAGACAACAAATGCTAGTGAGGATATGGGGAAAGAGAACTTTTATATACACTGTTAATGGGAATGTAAATTAGTAAAGCCATTATGAACAACAGTGTGTAAGTTCCTCAAAATACTAAAAATAGAACTACCATATGATACAATAATCCAACTAATGGGTTTACATCAAAAGGAAATAAAATCAGTATGTCAAAGAGATGTCTGTGCTCCCATGTTTACTGCAGCACTATTCAAAATAGCCAAGATATGGAATCAACCTAAATGTCAATCAATGAATGAATGGATTAAAAAATGTGGTGTGTATGTGAACAATGTAATACTACTCAGCCATAATAATAAACAAAATTCTGACATTTGGAATAACATGGATAAACCTAGAAGTGCCATTTTTCTTAGTGATTACATGTCAAAGGGATTGCTTCTAGCAGCTTGGGAGGAATATTTCTGGGATGTGGAAGATTTGGATCTCAAGAGGGCAGAAACAGTTTTCTCTTGCAAGTTATCTAAAATTAGTGCTCTTTAAAAAGAAATGCTATGAGCCTATAGTCAGGAAGAAACTTGTCCAAAATTTAGTCAACTTGAGGGGAATTTTAAGGCCATCCTGGTCATATCTCAAACTCAAAATGACCAAAAATGAATTACTGATTTTCTTCTACCCTCAAACTTGTCCATTCCCCAGTATTTGTCAACTCAGTTGCAATTGTATTCTTCCAGTTATTTGGGTCAAAAACCTTAGGGTCAACATTGATACTTTCTACTTTCCCTCTGTCTCCCCCCAACACCCCCACCCACATCCAATTCCTCTGTAATCTTTATCTAGCTTCCAGCCTTCATCAGGCTTTTCACTCCACCCTAGCCCAGGGCAGCAAAATTTTCCAATGGATTATTAAGTTACTTTCCTAACTATTCTTTCTAGTTTCACTCTTTCTCGTCCTGCAGTCTACTATTTAGACTGCCAAGTTTCTATTCCACTCAAATCCAAAGCTGTTATCTTGGCTTAAAAAGCTCAATATCTTCTTCCTCCTGTTTTCTCCTTACTTTAATCTTGAACTTTGCCCCCACACTCTAGACTCTCTGTGCATATTTGCCTTTCTGAGTCACATGTGCCTCCTTATTGTCCCTCATACATTCCAATCATGTCTTTGCCTCCAGGATTTATGACTTGCTTTCTTCATTGTTTGAAACACTCTTCATACAGATATCAACATGTCTTTCTTTCTTCTTTCTTCTGTCAGGTCTCGGCTCCAATGTCAAATGTTATCACCTATTTTAGTCTTTCCCTAAGCTCATGTAATATTACAATATAACAACCCAGTTTTTTTCTTCTTAGTTCTTATCAACCCCTTGATGTATTATTGTGTTTGCTTAACTATTTATTTTGTCTCTCCAATTAGAATGTATGTTCTTTGAGAGCCAGGACTTCTTATATGTTGTTTACTAGAGAAAGTGTTCCAGGAACAGAGTAAGCAATAAGTATTTGTAAAATAAATGAATAAATTTTCTGCCTTAGATTGATGGTTACAAATGGCTATTGACTCCCATTAAAGCACTTCACAATCTTCAGTGAATCAGTGCTATACCCTTTTTTATTCTTTCAGCCCCAGTCTCTGTTACCTTCAGTGATTTAATCATCAACATTTTTTATTATCTTGGCTGCACAGATAATCATCCTCAATGTCTGAACTATTGAATGAAAAAGCTATACTTGAAACTAACCTCTTAGCTCTGTAATGCATTTCTCTGCATATAAACACCTGGATTCTCATTTCTCCCCATCCTTTTGACCAACTACAGCTATCTCTGCCTTGATTATGATCTCTAAGTTACTTGACCTCACCCTGGTCTTGCTTCCTCTTCTCTCTCATTCAACCCCTTCTCTCCCAGGATGAGTTCTATAGTCAGTCAATTTGGTAATGTGCTCATTACTGCTCCTAATTCATTCATATTTTAGCAAATACTTAGCATGGTGAGGCTTCTGATCCTCAGCAATGGTAAAAATCTAACATTTATTGTATCTGTTCTAATTCCTTGGTTTCATGTGGTATCTTTCATCCTACTCGGTAATCTTTTTGTTCACACAGATTTTTTTTTTTTTTTGGTCCATGTTTCTGTGGTCTGTAGATTCCATTGTATATGGCTTAAAATCATGCCTATGTCCCTGTAAACATAAACCTAATTTCCTTTTTCTATTACTATCAGTAGACAGCTTTATATTTTATTTTAGTCATTTGAGGTGAGATTCTCAAAATTGCTCCTTAGCACTAAAATATATCCCTTTTTAAGATATAGTTCATCTCTTTCCTTTACTCCAATATTCAACAAAACATATTATTTTTTTGTTACCCTAAACCTCCAAATTCTATACTTGCTAACATTCTATCCCATCTTATTTGGGATCTTCTTCCCATATACACATAGGTTATTTTTCTCCAAAAGATTTAATCAATCCTGTCTCTCTGTTTATAATTATTTATTATTTTAATCATTCTATGGTAGTCATTTTTGTTATTTCTCTACTTTGATTAGTTGGGAATTTTTAAGAAAAAAGATAAGGTCTAACTATTTCCAATATTTTCCACATTACAAAGCTATCACTCTATAAATACTGAATGAATAAATGAATGTTATTAAGGCTTTGAAAAGAGCATGGGAAAATATAGAATATTGTATAGATTATTAGATGCCTTTCTCTATTCACCCAAGAATTGCCATAAACTAATAGCTAATTATTCCAAATTTGTGATAGTGGTAGTGTTGGTGGCAGCAAGGCATTATTTACTTAAAATATTTGATATTTTATGGCAATGTTCTTAAAGCTTTCCAAAATCTAAAGCTGAGTCCTGACTAGTCTTAGAGCTTCTTTGGCCTCATTTCAGAGTCTAGTTGAATGATTAATGAAATCCTTACTCTCCATTTCCCTTTTGAATGTTCTGTTGAATCTCCATTGAATCCAACCTCATTCATCAGGCATGTTGTCTGGAAGAGTCTCAGAGAATCCCTTCTGGGAGTTTTAGAGTCTTCCATTTGACCTTGGAGAGAGATTGATCTTGAAATTGTACTAAGCAACCAAATTTTCCATTTGTTATACTTTCTCAGTGACCACAAAAGCAAAGGAGTCTATAAATACATTATGTTAAGAAAAAATAATATTTGTATTGATTCGCTGGAGTTGCATTTTTAAATTAAAACAAAGGCCTAAATTTTATAATTCTTTCTAGTGTATTTAATTTTGAGAGCTATTAGATGGCTCTCTGTTATTGTCAAAACATATTATGGCCCTTTTCTAATTTTTCTATTCTCATGAGTTTCAGTTCTTGTAGCAAAAATGACAAAAACATTTCATTATTTTTATTTTAGAAAACTTTTTCAAATAGTTTTTACTCAGATTCTTGTTGAGCTGTCTACACAACTTCCTCCGCAAGAAGAAATTTTAAAATCCTCCTTTGAACTATTCTTTAATATAACTGAAAGAGTACATTAAAATTTTTACAAACAAAAGAAACCTATATCCATGTCTCTTGTCAGAAATAGGTAGTGTTTAAGTGGAAAGAGAAGTATAATGGAGTTTGAGGAGCTCTGCTTAATTTCTTATTTTGTCACCAAGACTCCACGGAATTTTTTAAAAAATAATAATGGTCCTGTTACAGTCATTCTCCTTCACCTGCTCACTATTTCCACTTAAATGGATTTATGTTGAACCTCCCATACCACACCAGAGTGGTATACTTTTTACAACTGATGAACCTACATTGACACATCATTATCCATTAACATCCATAGTTTATTTCAGGGTTCACTTTGGGTGGTATACATTCTATGGATTTTGACAAATGAATAATGACATGTAGCCACCATTGTAGCATCAAACAAAATAGTTTCACTTCCCTAAAAATTTTCTGTGCTTCAACTCTTCTTCCCTCCTGCCTCCTTAACTCTTGGAAACCACTTTTTACTATATCCATAGTTTTGTTTTTTCCAGAATGCCATATTTTGAAATCGTATGGTATGTAGCCTTTTCAGATTGGCTTCTTTTACTAAGTAATGTGCATTTAAGCTACCTCTTTGTCTTTTCATGGCTTGAGAGCTAATTTCTTTTCTTTTCTTTCCTTTTTTTTTTTTTTGCGACAAGAGTTTTGCTCTATCGTCCAGGCTGGAGTGCAGTGGCGCAATCTCCGTGCACTGCAACCTCCACCTCCTGGGTTCAAGTGATTCTCCTGCCTCAGCCTCCCGAGTAGCTGGGACTACAAGCGTATGCCACCACACCCGGCTAATTTTTTGTATTTTTAGTTGGGGGGGTTTCAATGTGTTAGCCAGGCTAATCTCGATCTCCTGAGCTCGTGAGCCGCCTGCCTCAGCTTCCCACAGTGCTGGGATTACAGGTGTGAGCCAGCACGCCCAGCCTGATAGCTCATTTCTTTTTAGTGAATAACAATGCATTGTCTGTATGTATTACATTTATTTATCCATTTACCTACCGCAGGACATCTTTGTTGCTTCCAAATTTGGGTAATTATGAAGAAAGCTGCTATAAACATCCATGTGCAGGACTTTGTGAACATATGTTTCCAACTCCTTTGGATGAATACCAAGAAGCATGACTGCTGGGTTGTATGCTAAGAGTATGTTTAGTTTTGTAAGAAACCACCAAACTGTCTTCAAATTGGCTCTACCATATCACCAGCAATGACTGAGAAAGAAATGGATGTACCACATCATCAGGAATGACTGAGAGTTTCCACTGCTTCACATCTTCACCAGCATTTGGTGTTAGTGTTCTGCATTTTGGCCATTCTAGTAGATGTGTAGTGGTTTCTCATTGTTGTTTCAATTTGCATTTCTCTTATGACATATAATGTGGAACATATTTTCATATGTTTATTTGCCATCCATATATCTTCTTTGGTGAGGTGTCAAGATCTTGGCTCTTTTTACATTGTGTTTTTAATTTTCTTGTTGTTGAGTTTAAGAGTTTTCTGTATATTTTTTATAATAGTTTTCCATTTACAGTATTTACATATGTAATCCATCCTCATTTTTGTGAAAGGTGTAAGGTCTATGTCTAGATTCTTTTCTTTTCTTTTTTTTTTTTTTGCATGTGAATGTCTAATTGTCCTAGCACTGTTTGTGGAAAAGACTATTTTTGCTCCATTGTATCATCTTTGCTTCTTTGTTGAAGATCAGTTGACTATATTTATGTGGGTCTATTTTAGGGCTTTCTATTTTGTTCCATTGATCTATTTGTCTATTCTTTCACCAGTACCGTACATTTTGATGACTGTAGCTTTATAGTAAGTCTTGAAATCAATAGTGTTCGTCCTCTAACTTTGTTCTTCTCCTTCAGTATTGAATTGGCTATTCTAGTTCTCTTGTCTGTCCATATAAATTTTTGAATCAGTTTGTTCACATAATAACTTACTGAGATTTTGATTGGGATTGTGTTGTATCTATATATCAAGTTAGGAAGAACTGACATCTTGATAATGCTGAACCTTCCTATCCATAAACATGAAATATCTCTCCATTTATTTAGTTCTTTGATATTTATTATTAGAGTTTTGCAGTTTTGCTTATATAAATCTTGTACATATTTTGTTAGATTTATACTAAGTATTTCACTGTTGGAGGGAGTGCTAATGTAAATAGCATAATGTTTTTAATTTCAAATTCCACTTACTCATTGCTGGTATATAGACAAATGATTGACTTTTTTATATTAACCTTGTATCATGCAACCTTGCTATAATCACTTATTAATTTCAGAAAAATATTGTTAATTCTTTTGGTTTTTCCACATAGATAAGTATGTCATCTGAAAATAAAGACAGTTTTATTTCTTCCTTCCCAATATGCCTATCTTTCTTTATTTCTTTTTATAAAAAACAAAAGTGTTGCATTAGCTCAGACTACCAATATGATCTTGAAAAAGAAAGGTAAGAGGAACTCCCTTTCATTTTTCCATATTTTTGCAGGAAATTGTCTAGATTTTCACCATTAAGTATGATGTTAGCATAAGATATTTTTGTGTGTATATTATTTATCCAGTTAATAAAGTTTTCCTCTATTCCTAGTTTGCTGAGTTATTTGTCTCTCAGCAAAAACTCTCAGATTTGAATGAGTGTTAGATTTTCATCAAGTATTTTTTATGCATTTATGGATATGATCATGTGATTTTTAGCCTGTTAATATGATTACTTACCTTAATTAATTTTTCAATGTTAAATGAGCCTTGCATATTTGAGATAAATTTCCTGGTTATGCCATATAATTATTTTTATGCATAGTTAGATTTAATTTTGTTTTGTTGTTATTTTGCTGAGGACTTTACATCTATATTTATGAGAACTATTGGTCTGTAGTTTTCTTGTAATGTCTTTGTCTGGTTTTGGTATTAGCATAATGTTGACCTCACAAAGTAAGTTAAGAAGTATTCCTTCTCCTTCTATCTTTAAGAAGAGATTGTAGAGAACGGATACAATTTCCTCCTTAGATGTATGGTAGAATTCACTGGTAACATATGAAATGTAAAGTAGTTTCCTCCAATTCTGTGAAGAAAGTCATTGGTAGCTTGATGGGGATGGCATTGAATCTATAAATTACCTTGGGCAGTATGGCCATTTTCACGATATTGATTCTTCCTATCCATGGGCATGGAATGTTTTTCCATTTGTGTCCTCTCTTATTTGCTTGAGCAGTGGTTTGTAGTTCTCCTTGAAGAGGTCCTTCACGTCCCTTGTAAGTTGTATTCCTAGGTATTTTATTCTCTTTGTAGTAATTGTGAATGGGAGTTCACCCATGATTTGGCTCTTTGTTTGTCTGTTATTGGTGTATAGGAATGCTTGTGGTTTTTGCACATTGATTTTGTACCCTGAGACTTTGCTGAAGTTGCTTATTAGCTTAAGGAGATTTTGGGCTGAGACGATGGGGTTTTCCAAATACACAATCATGTCATCTGCAAACAGGGACAATTTGACTTCCTCTTTTCCTAATTGAATACCCTCTATTTCTTCTCTTGCCTGATTGCCCTGGCCAGAACTTCCAATACTATGTTGACTAGGAGTGGTGAGAGAGGGCATCCTTGTCTTGTGCCAGTTTTCGAAGGGAATGCTTCCAGCTTTTGCCCATTCAGTATGATCCTGGCTGTGGGTTTGTCATAAATAGCTCTTATTATTTTGAGATACTTTCCCTCAATGCCTAGTTTATTGAGAGTTTTTAGCATGAGGGGCTGTTGAATTTTGTTGAAGGCCTTTTCTGCATCTATTGGATAGTCATGTGGTTTTTATCATTGGTTCTGTTTATGTGATGGATTACATTTATTGATTTGTGTATGTTGAACCAGCTTTGCATCCCAGGGATGAAGCTGAGTTGATTGTGGTGGATAAGCTTTTTGATGTGCTGCTGGATTTGGTTTGCCAGTATTTTATTGAGAATTTTCAGAGGCCTCAGAAATAATACCACACATCTACAACCATCTGATATTTGACAAACGTGACAAAAACAAGCAATGAAGGAAGGATTCCCTATTTAATAAATAGTGTTGGAAAAACCGGCTGGCCATATGCAGAAAGCTGAAACTGAATCCCTTCTTTACACCTTATACAAAAATTAACTCAAGATGGATTAAAGACTTAAGTGTTAGACCTAAAACCATAAAAGCCATGGAAGAAAACCTAGGCAATACCATTCAGGACATAGGCATGGGCAAGGACTTCATGACTGAAACACCAAAAGCAATGGCAACAAAAGGTAAAACTGACAAACGGGATCTAACTAAACTAAAGAAATTCTGCACAGCAAAAGAAACTATATCAGTGTGAACAGACAACCTACAGAATGTGAGAAAATTTTTGCAATCTATCCATCTGACAAAGGGCTAATATCCAGAATCTACAAAGAACTTAAACAAATTTACAAGAAAAAAAACAAACAACCCCATCAAAAAGAGGGCACAGGATATGAACAGACACTTCTCAAAAGAAGACATTTATGCTGCCAACAAACATATGAAAAAAAAAAAGCCTCATCACTGGTCATTAGAGAAATGTAAATCAAAACCACAATCAGATACCATCTCATGCCAGTTAGAATGGCGATCATTAAAAAGTCAGGAAACAACACATGCTGGAGAGGATGTGGAGAAATAGGAACACTTTTACACTGTTGATGGGAGTGTAAATTAGTTCAACCATTGTGGAAGACAGTGTGGCAATTCCTCAAGGATCTAGAACCAGAAATACCATTTGACCCAGCAATACCATTACTGGATATATACCCAAAGGATTATAAATCATTCTACTATAAAGACACATGCACACGTATGTTTATTGTGGCACTGCTAACAACAGCAAAGGCTTGGAACCAACCCAAATGACCATCAATGATAGACTGGATAAAGAAAATGTGACACATATACACCATGGAATACTATGAAGCCATAAGAAAGGATGAATTCGTGTCCTTTGCAGGGACATGGATGATGCTGGAAACGTCATTCTGAGCAAACTACCACAAGAACAGAAAACCAAACACCGCATGTTCTCACTCATAAGTGGGAGTTGAATAATGAGAAGGCATGGAAACAGGGAGGAGAACATCACACACCATGGCCTGTTGGGGGCTGGGGGGCTAGGGGAGGGATAGCATTAGGAGAAATACCTAACGTAGATGATGGGTTGATGAGTGCAGCAAACCACCATGGCACGTGTATACCTGTGTAACAAACCTGCACATTCTCCACGTGTACCCCAGAACTTAAAGTATATATGTGTGTGTGTGTGTGTGTATATATATGTATATATATATATGTGTGTGTGTGTATATATGTGTGTGTGTATATATATGTGTATATATATGTGTGTGTGTACATATATATGTGTATATATGTGTGTGTGTGTGTGTGTGTGTGTGTATATATATATAAAGGAATTCACTGGTGAATCCATCCAGGCTTGGTGCTTTCTGTTTTAGAAGGTTATTAATTATTGGTCTGAATTTGTTTTGTTTTTTAATTTTTATTTTTAATTTTATTGGGTACATAGTAGATGTATATATTTATGGGGTACATTAGATGTTTTGATATAGGCCTGCAATGTGAAATAAGCACATCACGGAGAACAGGGTATCCATCCCCTCAAGCATTTATCCTTGAGTAATAATCCAACTACTGTATTTAAGTTATTTTGAAGTGTACAATTATTATTGACTACAGTTACCCCATTGTGCTATCGAATAGTAGGTATTATTCCATTGTTTCTAACTATATTTTGTATTGTATCCATTAACCATCCCCACTTCCCTACTATTAATAACTCCTAATTACCCTTCTCAGCCCCTGGTAACCGTTCTTCTACTCTGTATGTTCATGAGTTCAACTGTTTTGGTTTTTAGCTCCCATAAATGAATGATAAAATGAAGCGTTTTTCTTTCTGTACATGGCTTGTTTCACTTAACATAATGATCTACAGTTCCATCTATGCTGTTGCAAATGACTAGGTCTCATTCATTTTTATGACTGAATGGTACTCCATTGTATATATGTACCACATTTTCTTTATCCATTTATCTTTTTATGGAAACTTAGGTTACTTCCTCTTATTAGCTATTGTAAACAGTGCTGCAGCAAACATAGGAGTGCAGATATCTCTTCAATATACTGATTTCCTTTCTTTTGGGTATATACCCAGCAGTGAGATTGCTGGATCATATGGTAGCTCAATTTTTAGTTTCTTGAGGAAACTCTAAACTGTTCTCCATAATGGTTGTACTAATGTACCTTCCCACCAACAGTGTACAATAGTTTCCTTTTCTCCACATCCTTGCCAACCTTTGTTACTGCCTGTTTTTTGGATATAATCTATTTAAACTAGGGTGAGATGATAGCTCATTATAGTTTTGATTTGCATATCTCTGATGATCCGTGGTGCTGAGTACCTTTCCATATGCTTCTTTGCCATTTGTATGTCTTCTTTTGAGAAATGTCTATTGAAATATTTTGCCCATTTTTTGATCCAATTATTAGATTTTTTCCTACAGGGTTTTTCGAGCTTCTTATATATTCTGGTTATTAATCTTTTGTCAGATGGGTAGTTTGCAAATATTTTCTCCCATTCTGTGGGTTGTCTCTTCATTTTGTTGATTGTACCTTTTGCTGTGCAGAATCTTTTTAGCTTGATGTGATTCTATTTGCCCATTTTTTGTTTTGGTTGCCTGCACTGTTTGGGTATTGCTCAATAAATTTTTGCCCAGACTAGTGTCCTGGAGATTTTTCCCAATATTTTCTTGTAGTAGTTTTATAGATTGAAATCTTAGATTTAAGTCTTTAATTCACTTTAATTTGATTTTTGTATATGGTGAGAGATAGAGGTCTAGTTTCATACTTCTGCATATGGATGTCCAGTTTTCCCAGAAAAATTTAGTGAAGAGACTGTCTTTTTCCCAGTGTATGTTCTTGGCACCTCTGTCGAAAATGAATTCACTGTAGGCAGTGTGGATTTATTTCTGGGGTCTCTATTCTGTTCCATTGGTCTATGTGTCTGCTTTTATGCTTGTACCATGCTCTTTTGGTTACTATAGCTCTGTACTATAATTTGAAGTCGGCTAATATAGTTCCTCCAGTTTTGTTCTTTTTGCTTAGGATGGCTTTGGCTCTTCTGGGCCTTTTTGTGTTTCCATGTAAATTTTAGAATTTTTTTAATATTTCTGTGAAGAATGTCATTAGCATTTTGATAGGGATTGCATTGTATCTGTGGATTGCTTTGGGTAATAGGGATATTTAACAATATTAATTCTTACAATCCATGAACATGGAATATTTTTTCAAATTTTGTTGTCCTCTTCAATTTCTTTCCTCAGTGTTTTATATTTTTCATTATAGAGATCTTTTATTTCTTTAAGATAATTATTATTTCATTTTTTGCCTGGCTATTATAAATGGGATTATATTTGTATTTCTTTTTGAGATTGTTCATTGTTGTCATATTGAAATGCTAATGATTTTTATGTTGATTTTGTGTATGCAACTTTACTGAATCTATTCATCAGTTTTTTTGTTTTTTGGTTTGTTTTGAGATGGAATCTCACTCTGTCACCCAGGCTGGAGTGCAGTGGCATGATCTTGGCTC
The DNA here is from genome assembly GCF_029281585.2 of Gorilla gorilla gorilla. Lineage (NCBI taxonomy): Eukaryota > Metazoa > Chordata > Mammalia > Primates > Hominidae > Gorilla > Gorilla gorilla. Next base: position 27,436,599 of record NC_073230.2, read on the forward strand.
ACTGCAACCTCCACTTCCTGAGTTCAAGCAATTCTCCTGCCTCAGCCTCCCGAGTAGCTGGGATTACAGGCAAAAGCCACCATGCCTGGCTACTTTTTGTATTTTAGTAGGGATGGGGTTTCACCACGTCAGCTAGGCTGGTCTCGAACTCCTGACGTCAGGTGATCCACCCACCTAGGCCTCCCGAAGTACTGGCATTACAGACGTGAGCCACTGCACCTGGCCTGTTTATCAGTTTTAAAAGTTTTCCTGTGGAGTCTTTAGGATTTTCCAAATATAAGATCATATCGTCTGCAAATAAGGGTCATTTGACTTCTTCCTTTCCATTTTGGATGCCTTTTATATCTTTCTCTTGTCTGATTGCTCTAGCTAGGACCTCAAGTACTATGTTGAATAATAGTGGTGACAGTAGGCATCCTTATCATGTTCCTTATCTCAGAAAAAAGGCTTTCAGTTTTTTCCCATTCAGTATGATACTATCTGTGGGTCTGTCATATATGGCTTTTATTATTTTGAGGTACGCTCCTTCTGTAACAGTTTTTTAGGGTTTTTATCATGAAGGGATGTTGTATTTTATCAAATGTTTTTTCAGCATCAATTGAAATAATCATATTGTTTTTATCCTTCATTCTGTTGATATGATGTATACATTGATTGATTGGTGTAGGTTGTTTCTCCTTGCTTCCTGGGGATAAATCCCACTTGGTCACAATAAATGATCTTTCTAATGCATTGTTGTATATTTGGTTTGCTAGTATTTTGTTGAGGATTTTTGCATCAATGTTCATCAGAGACACCGGCCTGTAGTTTTCTTTTTCTGACATGTCTTTGTCTGGTTTTGGTATCAGGGTAATACTGACCTCGTAGAATGAGTTTAGACATATTTCCTCCTCCTTTATTTTTTAAGAATAGTTTTATAGGATTGGTATTAATTGTTTAAATATTTGGCAGAAATCAGTGGTAAAGCCATTGGTCCCCAGGCTTTTCTGCATTGGAAGTCTTTTTATTATAGCTTTGATTTTGTTACTTGTTATTGGTCTCTTCAGGTTTTGAATTTCTTCCTGGTTCAATCTTGGTAGGTTGTATGTATCTAGGAATTTGTCCATTTTTTCTAGATATTCCAATTTATTGGCAGATAGTGGCTCATAGTAGACATTAATTACCTTTAGAATTTCTGCAGTATTAGCTGTAATATCTCCTTTTTAATCTCTGATTTTATTTATTTGTATCTTTTTTTTCTTAGCCTGGCTATAGGTTTGTCAATTTTGTTTAACTTCTCAAAAAACCAACTTTCTGTTGCACTGATCTTTTATATGTTTTTTATTTCAATTTTATTTCTTCTCTAATCTTTTTTCTACTAATTTTGGGTGTGATGTGCTCTTGCTTTTCTAGTTTCTTAAGAAGTATCATTAGATTTTTTATTTGAAGTTTTTCTACTTTTTTGATGTGGACATTTATAGCTATAAACTTCCTTCCAAATATTGCTTTTGCTGTATCCCATAGGTTTTCATATATTGTTTCCATTGTCATTTGCCTTAAGACATTTGTATCTTCATATGATTTCTTGTTGCTCATTAACATCTTTCTTTCTGATTGAAGTACTCCCTTTAGCATTTCGTGCAGGACAGATCTGGTATTAGTGAAATCCCTCAGCTTTTGTTTGTCTGGGAACGTCTTTATTTCTCCCTCATATTTGAAGAATATATTAACCAGATATACTATTCTAAGGTGAAAGTTTTTTTCTTTCAGCACTTGAAATATGTCATTCCACTCTCTCTTGGCCGGTAAGGTTTCTGCTGAAAAGTCGGCCGCCAATTGTATTGGACCTCCATTGTATGTTGTTTGTTTCTTTTCTCTTGCTGCTTTTAGGATCCTTTCTTTATTCTTGACCTTTGGGAGTTTGATTATTAAATGCCTTGAGGTGTGTTCTTTGGGTTGTCTTCTTGGTGTTCTATGACCTTCTTCTACTTGGATATTGATATCTTTCTTTAGGTTTGGGATGTTCTGTGTCATTATCCCTTTGAATAAACTTTCTACCCCTACCTCTTTCTCTACATCCTTTTAAAGGCCAATAACAGATTTGTCCTTTTGAGGCTATTTTCAAGATCCTGTAGCTATGCTTCATTGGTTTTTATTCTTTTTTCTTTTGTCTCCTCTGACAGTGTATTTTCACATAGCCTGTCTTCAAGCTCATTAATTCTTTCTTCTGTTTGATCATTTCTGCTATTAAAGGACTCTGATGCATTCTTGCATGTGCCAATTGCATTTATCAGCTCCAGAATTTCTGCTTGATTCTTTTTAATTATTTCAATCTCTTTGTTAAATTTATCTGATAGAATTCTGAATCCATTCTATGTGTTATCATGACTTTTTTTTTTTTTTTTTTTTAGTTTCTTCAACACGGCTATTTTGAGTTCTCTGTCTGAAAGGCCACATATCTTTGTTTCTCCAGGATTGGTTCTTGATGTCATATTTAGTGCATTCGGTGAGACTGTATTTTCCTAGATGGTGTTGATGCAAGTAGATGTTCTTCTTTGCCTTGGCGTTGAAGAGTTAGGTATTTATTGTAGTCTTCACTGTTTGGGCTCATTTGTAGCCATCCTTCTTGGGAAAGCTTTCCAGATATTTGAAAGGACTTGGGTGTTGTGATCTAAGCTGTATCTCCTTTAGGGGGCACCCCAAGCCCAGTAATGCTGTGGTTCTTACAGACTCATAGAGGTACCGCCCTGATGGTCTTGAACAAGATCTGGAAGAATTCTCTGGATTGTCAAGCAGAGACTCTTGTTCTCTTCCTTTACACTCTCCCAAACATACAGAGTCTCTATCTCTCTGTTAAAAACCATTTAGAGCTGGGGGTGGAGTGATACTAGCACCCCTGTGGCCACCAGCACTATGACTGTGCAGGGTCAGACCTGAAGTCAGCACAGCACTGGGTCTCACCCAAGGCTTGCTGTAACCACTCACTGGCTGCTGCCTATGTTTGCTGTAGGCTCTGGAGCTCTACAGTCAGCATGAGGCAAAGCCAGATAAGCCTGCGACCTGCTCTTCAGGGTGGTGAGATCCTCCAGACTCCAGGTGAGTCTAGGGGTGCAATCCAGCATTAAGAGACTAAAGTCTAAAACCTTAGAAGTCTACCTGGTATTCTATTGTACTGTGGCTGACCAGACAGTCAAACCGCAAGACACAGTTCTTCCTACTCTTCTGTCCTCTTTCCAAAGGCAAAGGCACTTCACTCTGTAGCCACCGCTTGGCCACAAGGCATACTACCAGACTACGCCAACTTTCCCTTAAGGCCCAAGGGCTCCTAAGTTAGCTTGTGGTGAATGCTCCCTGACCTGGGACTCACCCCATAAGGCAGTGGGCTCCCCTCTAGCCCAGGGCAGGTCCAGAAATGCCATCTAAGAGTAAAGTGCTAGAATCAGGGATCCCAAGAGGCTTCTTTGTGCTCTAACCCTCTGTGGCTATGCTGGCATCTAAGGTACAAGAAAAAGTCCCCTTTTCTTTTCCCTCTGCTTTTCTCAAGCATAAGTGGTTTTGTCCCATAGCCACCATAGCTGGTAATGTGATGAGTATCAACTGAAGCCAGCATGTCTCAGAGGCTCACCCACGGCCCTCGACATAGTACCTGGGTATCAGTGATGATTATTTGGAGCCCAAAGGCTCTTTAGTCACTAGGTGATGAATGCTACCAGCACTGGGTCCTTTTCTTCAAGGCAGTGGGTTCCCCTCTGGCCCAAGGTTTGTCTAGAAATACCATCTGGGAGCTAGAGCCTGCACCAAGGGCCTCATGATTCTGATCTGTACCCTGTCTTTCTGTGGCTGAGCTGGTATTCAATAGGCAAGTCAAAGTCCTTCCCCTTCTTCCCTCTCCTCTCCTCAAACAGAAGGAAGGGGTCTCTTTGGATCCAAAAGCTGTGCAGACTGGGATTAGGGGACGGTGATGCCAGTACTCTCTTGGCTGCTCCAGCAGGTGGAGTATCTCAGTAGGTCCTGTGCCCCTACCCCTCAGTCCACTGTCTTTGGGACTAGTTTAGCACTAGCACTCACCTAAGCGTTGCAGTCCTTAACGGCCTACACTGCCTTTCATGTTTAGTTGGAGACAGACCACACCATAGCCCTCAGTGGGAGGTTTGCAGGAACTCAAGTTCAGACTGCTGGGAGAGGTGATTACCCTCTGGCTAGAGCTGATTTAAATGCTCCCTCCATGGGCAGGTGTCAGCTGAGTTTGGCCAGGTTTTCCTTTCTGCTGTAATAGGATAGCACTGAGTCAGTGCCTCACAATTGCTATGTTCTCCCTCCTCCAGCACCCAGAGATGCTCTCCTGAGGCTCAGACCACCACTGCCAGCCATGGGGGAGGAGTGGCGTTGGCGATTCAGGACTGCTTTTTCTGTCTCTTCAGTGCCTCTCTCAGCAACATGAAGGTAAAACCAGGTACTGTGAGTGCTCACCTGATGTTTAGTTCTTGATGGTGTCTTTTCTTTGTAGATAACTGTTAAATTGGCATCCTTGAGAGGGGAACAATCAGTGGAAACTTCTAGCCTGCCATCTTCTTCCACCTCCCCTGATTTGATTTTTAATAGATTTATGTCTATCCCTTACATTTCTTTTGTAAGTCTATTTTCCTTTGTAACAAGAAACAACTATGTATTTGTTGAGAAATTGTGTCTTTTAAGGAATTGGCCTATTTTATCTAAGTTTTCCCAGTACTTTTATTTCTGATATTAGTAACTAGTATCATCTCTATTCTTAGCTTTTCAATTTTTTCATCTTTTCAAAAAACCATCTTTTGGTTTTCTCTATTGATTTCTTGTTTTTAATTTCATTGATTTCTGCTCTAATTTTTATTATTTCTTTTCTTCTGCTTACTTTTGATTTTATTTACTCTTTCTAGTTTCCTAAGGTGGAAAACTAGAAACATCTTTCTCAATCCATTTACTTTTGCTATATGGAAGTAATTTCTCTAATGTTTGCAATATACCCTTACAGCTAATGCAAACCCACTTTCAAAGACCATGCTATCGCTTCACAGGTAATGTGAATACCTTATATTTTAAAAAAATAATTAAAATGCCTTCCTCCCATTTCTTGTATCATAGCTGTCATTTATTTCATTTATATCTAAGCATATATAGTGTTCTTAGATACTGATATGGTTTGAATTTGTGTCCCCACACAAATCTCATGAGGAATTGTAATCCCCATTGTTGAAGGAAGGACCTGGTGGGAGGTGATTGGCTCAGGGGGGCCGATTTCTCCTTGCTTTTCTCATGATAGTGAGTGAGTTCTCACGAGATCTGGTTGTTTAAAAGTGTATAGCACCTCCCCCTTCTCTCTATTCCTCCTGCTCCTGCCAGGTAAGACGTTCCAGCTTCCCCTTCACCATCCATCATGCTTGTAAGTTTCCCGAGGCATCCTCAGAAGCAGAAGCCTGTACAGCCTGTAGAACCATAAGCCAATTAAACCTCCTTCCTTTATAAATTACCCAGTTTCAGGTATTTATTTGTAACAGTACAAGAACGAACTAATGCAGACACACACACACGCACACAAGATATATGTGTAAGCATACATAATGAAATACATTGTTGCTATTACTTTATGAACAAAATGTTATCTATTAGACCAACTAAGAACAAGAAAAATAAAAGCTTTTGTTTACCTTCATTTATTCCTTCTCTAATGCTCTTCCTTTTTTATGTAGATATGTGTTTCTGACCTATATCATTTTTCTTCTTTTCAAAGAACTTCTTTTAACAATTCTTGCAAGACAAGTCTACTGGCAACAAATTTATTCAATATTTATTTGTCTGAAAAAGGTTTTATTTCTCCTTCACTTTTTAAAATTGTGAAATAACACTTAACATGAGATCTGTTAACAATTTTTAAGTATACACTACATTATTTTTGATTGTAGGTACAATGTTGTAGAATAGATCTCTAGGCTTATTTATGTTGCTTGAGTGAAAGTTTATATTTGTTGATTTACAACTCCATTTCTCCATCCTCCAGCCCCTGGTTACCACCATTCCACACTTTGATTCAATGAATGTAACTATTTTAGATACGTTACATAAATCATGCATTGTCTTTTTGTTACTGGCTTATTTTATTTAATATAATGTCTTTAGGTTGCATCCATGTTGTTGCATATTGCAGAATTTCTTTATTTTAAAAGGCTGACTAGTATTCCATCGTATGTATATATCACATTTTCTGTATCCATTCATCTGCTGATGGCATTTAGACTATTTTTATTTCTTAGCTGTAATGAATAGTGCAACAATGAACACAGAAGTGTTAATATATCTACAAGATCATGATTTCAGATCCAGAATGGGATTTCTGGATCATATGGCAGTGCTATTTTTAAATTTTTGAGGAACCTTCTTACTGCTATTTATAGCAGCTGCGCCATTTTGCATTCCCATCAGCAGTACCATGCAAGGGTACCAATTTCTTTCCCTAGTATTGTTTCTTCTTCTTTTTTTAAGTAATAGTCATCCTGGTAGGTTTGATATAACACCTTATCATGGTTTTGATTTGCATTTACATTAAGATCAGAAACACTGAGTACTTTTTCATCTACCTCTTGGGCATTTACGTGTCTTTTTGGAGAAACGTCTATTTGAATCCTTAGCCCACTCTCACTTCTATGAATTTTTATGTTTGGGATCTTACATTTAGGTCTTTAATCTGTTTAGAATAAATTTTTGTGTACGGTGTGATATAAGAGTCCGATTTCATTCTTTTGCATGTGGATTCCAGTTTTCTCAGTACCATTTATTGAAGAGACATTCTGTTTTTCATTGTGTATTTTGGCACCTTTCTGGAAAGTCAGTTGACTGTAAATATGTAGATTTGTTTCTAGGCTCTATGCTTTTCCACTGGTTTTTATGTCCATCTTTATGTCAGTGCATTCTGTTTAGATTACTGTAATTTGTAATGTATTTTAAAATCAGAAAATATGGTGTCTATGGTTTTATTCTGTTTGCTCAAGATTTATTTAGCTATTCAGAGACTTTTGTGGTTGCATGTGAATTTTAGAATTGTTTCTATATCTGTAAAAAAATACCATTGGGATTTGGTAGAGATTACTTTGGGTAGTGTGGACATTTTAACAATATCATGTTGTTCAATCCATGAAGATGGAAGGTCTTCATATTTGTTTTCTTCTGGTTTAATTTCTTTTATCAATGTTTTGTAGGTTTCAGTATATAAGTCTTTGACCTCCTTACTGAAGTTTATTCCTAGTTGATTCTTTTTGTGCTCTTTTAAATGGGATTTTCATAGTTCCCTCTTCAGATAGTTCATTGTTAGTATATAGAAGTGCAACTGATTTTTGTAAGTTGATTTTGTATCCTACAACTCTACTGAATTCATTCAATTTTTCTAAGAGTTTCTAAAAGTTAACAGATTATACCATCTACACCAGGGAACATTTTACTTTTTCTTTCTTATTTGAATGACTTTTGCTTCTTTTTCTTGCCTACTTGCTCCGGCTAGGACTTCCAGTACTATGTTTAATAGAAATGGTAAAAGTGGGCATCCTTGTCTTGTTCTTGATATTGGAGGAAAAACTTTTAATTTTTCACTGTCAAGTATGATGTTAGCTGTGGGCTTATCATATTTGACTTTTATTATGTTGAGGTAATTTCTTACTTTTCCTAATGTGTTGAGAATTTCTATCATGAAAGCATAATTAATTTTGATAAGTGCCTTTTCTGCATTTATGATCCTGTAATTTTTATTTTTTATTCTGTAATGTGCTATATTGATATTGTATAATAACATACATTAATTTTAAAAAGTTGAACCATCCTTATGTATCAGGTATAAATCCCAATAATCATAGTGTATGATTCTCTTAATGTTATGTTGGACTCAGTTTGCTAGTATTTTATTGAGGAATTTTGTATTCAAATTTACCAAGGATCTTGGCTTTGTTTTCTTTTTTGTGATGCCTTTGTTTTCTTTTTTGTGATGCCTTTGTCTGGCATTGGTATAAAGGTAATGCTGGCCTCATAAAATGCATTTGAGTGTTCCTTGAGGTATGAAGTTAAATTGTTAATTAATATCCTTCCTCTTTATAATATAGTCATTCATCACCGTCAACTGCCCTCTCAGTACTGCTTTTGCTTCATTTCATTACTTTTGGTATGTTGTGCTTTTGTTTTTGTGGGGGAAGATAAAGCATTCTTATAGTTTATAAATCTTTGTGAGGGTTTGGGGACGCCTGTGCTCCGGGACTGTGAACTTCGCCAGTGATTCTCAGTATTTTTTTCCCTTAAGTGAGACAGAATGGCTAGAGGGTACTGGAGTTGGGTATTTCCCTTCCCCAGGTAAGTTAGACTCTGAAAAACAAACAAAACAACAAAACAAAACAACAAAACAAAACAACACAAGGAAACAGCAGGTTAGGCTCTGGTAAAATAGTTTCTCTTGAATGCAGGCCTTTTTAAAGGACAGAATGCTATTGTGAATTCGAAATGTTTATTTTTTCCCTCCTTCATTGGAAGCCCTAGGAGATTTTTCTCAGATATTCACTATGAGAACCTGGTAAGGTTCCCGGAGGTAAGACTCAAAAAAGTGTGGGGATCTGCCTGTGGCTTAACCTCCCTGAAAATTTTAACTCTCAGACTGATTCATACTGCGCCTCCAGCAATTAATCAATTACAGTTCATTTCTAAGTACTAATTTCCATGGAGATTTCTTATCATCTGTTTCTGAGCTTGCGATGCTCTGTATTTGCCTGTCTCTCCAATTTTGGGTGTTAATAGATTACCCTATGACTGACTTCACTTCTCTGATGATCTAAGGGGAGTTTGTTTATTTTGTTCAGGTTTTTTTCTTGTTGGGATAAATTTGTAACTTCCAACCTCTTTACATGCTAGACTAGAAACCAGAAGCCCAAAATATACTTTTTTTCACTTAACCAATTATGAACATATTTCTCTCAGTGAATATTTGTTTATTATCATCTCTAAAGGCTAGAAAGACTTTCATCGTTATTTACTTAACTTTTCCTCAAAATATTCTGGTTGTAATAAGCCACGCTATGGGAATATTCTAATGTCTAAATCCTTAGCCATTTGTTCATTTGTCGTTTATAGGATACATACTTTAAGTGGAAAGGGATGCACATTCATATTTTCTCATTTTATAAGGCCCCAGCAGTGCATGAATGTCCTCATTGTCCCACGCTTCCAACATAAATGATTATTTTAATTTTTAAAACTTAAATAGAAGAAAAATGCAGTTTATTTATTACTAGGTCCATATCTTCTGACTCCAGAGATTCTTCGTGTACCTTGTATTTTGATAGTATATAATAATATTCTTGGTAATTTACTATAAATTAATTAATTTTTTAGGATCAAAACAAATTGAGGTCAAACTTGTTTCATGACTTCAGTGAAACACTTTTATTAGCCAAAGATAGCTTGTATTTTCTACCAACTAAAAAACCATTTTTTAAATTTATGATCCCTAAATACTTATTCTCTGAAGCTCACATCGACCCTATTGTCTTGAAATATTTTATTTTGAAAAGCAGGGATTTCTTCATGACAGCCTTATCAGTATTGAAAAGAAAATTGCCCCACGGAGATAGTTTAGCCAGAGTCATAGTCTGAGTCCTGTTTGGGTCATACTGACAGGATTAAATTTTTTCTATTTCTATTTTTACTTTAGCTTCAATCCAAAAAAAAAAAAAAAAAAAGGCAGGAAAAACCACTAATCTCATATTAGCTTTAGGGCCACACTTTAATACCACTTTATCTAAATGTAGCTGCATTCCTTCCTCGTTAAAATGTTTGTTTGTTTATAGCAGCTAAAAAGTAGGCATAAAATGCTCATGGTTTTACTATGAAATATATACACAAAGATAATTAGTTCCTTTCTAATTTAGACTTTATAATGGAGACCAAATGACATTCAAAATATATTTTAAGAGGAATTAACAAGTATGACAAAATACTAACTCCTTAGCCCCTTGTGTTGTTAAACTTTTTATTCCTTAACAACTTGATGCAAAAGATAGTAAAGGAACCTTGTGGTAATTAGATATCTTTGCTACGAAACAAAATAAGCCATTTCCTTCTGTCAGTATATTATTAATATTTTATTAATATTATGATCAAAATGTCATGTAAGGTGAAATTATTTACATTCGAAGTTTCCTTCTGTAGAACTTTTTCTTTTAATTAAAAGTAAAATTTACCATTTTATTAATTCTTATGGCCCCGGAAAATAATTATGTCACTTTTAAACATAATGCGTTTAAAAATATATTGAAAATCCCATTCCCAGAAAACTAGTCATTTGTTGAACACTATTTCAGACTTTTTTCTGTGTGTCCACATGAATGCAAATTCGAAATATGTTATGAAACAGAGGTACATGGTGGTAGGAGAGAGTAAACTAAGGAGACACCATACATTGGGTACCTCTAAAAACTCCCCCTGAGATAATAAATTAGATAAAGGAAGTTTATTTGAGAATTTATCCCTGGAGCATAAGTGAGGTAATAGGGAAAGTGATCTAGGGAAGAAAACAATTTACTAAAAAGTGAGCTATCTCTGTGGACAGCAGGAATTCATTCCTGCTAGAGACCCTTTAAAGTATTAAAGAACTCTGTGTAACACATATCAGAATTGTCCCACCAATATATGAGGAATATATGAGGAATCTGGGATAGTTTTCCACTGATTCTTTTTTCTCACTGGTCAAGATTTGTCTCCGGGGCATTGAATTCTAGGCATCCTCAGGTTGGCCAGCTCATAGGTTAAAAAGCCCCAGTAGTTCCCAAGCAAGCCAGGCAAATAAGCAAAAAAATGACACAGGCACCTGAAGTGGGAAGAGATCAGTGTGCACAGAAACTGTCCACTCAGCCGCAGATCAACTCAGAAGTGGATGGGGTTGTAATTTAACAATATGTGCTACAGGAAAATTGATCTAGTGATGAAGGCTTGAAAAGATTCCCCCAAAGGAGAAACATTGAAAGTAATAAGAACATTCGTTTTTGTAATAAAAGCACTGGAAGCCATTAAAATGTTTTAAAAAATGTTTTCATCAGTGGCTTACAATGAATAGACATGTATCTTGAAAACCTTAATCTGGCTGCAGATTGAAGATCCAACATGATAACAGCCAGAACCAATAAGTATATGCCCCTTCCAAGATTATTGTAGCTGCCTAGGTTCTTATACTAATATAGTCCAGAGTGTAAACATATAGAGTTGCACCAGTCTGCCCAGGTTTGTACCTCTCTGTGCTCCCTTGTAGTAACTCACATAACCTCCTATGTCAAGATTCATTATTTGTAACATGGTAGTAAAAGTAAAATTTACCTCAGAAGTAGTTGAGAAAATTAAATGGGTGAGTAAATATAAAAAGCTTTTAGAAGAGTGCTTACACATAGTAAGGTGCTCTATTAATTTTAGCTATTACTTTTAAGGAGGTATAGTTGGAGATAAAATGGAAAAACAGGATATGTTTAGGAAGAGTAGTCAGGGTGACCTGATAGATGTGAGTTTAGGTAGAAGGAAGTTTTAAGACAGATTTCTGGGTTGTGCCTTAAATAATTGGATAACAAATGGTGTACAAATGGTGTTAGTCATTGAGACAGTGAAAACAGGAAGAAAACAAGATTCAAGAGGAATATTTCCTGGCTATATTTGGGACATGCTGGATCTGAATTAAGCTGGAGATATCCAAGAGGAAACACCAAGTAGGCAGTTGCATATAAAGATTTAGAGCTTAGATGAGAGATCTGAGATGGAAATACAAAGACAAAGTTGTGAGTCATCTAGATAGAATTGGGAATTGAAAGGACGGTGTAGATGGGCTGAGCACAGAGAGAGAACAGAAAGCTGCACGTAACAAAGAAATGTTAATAGAACATAGTGTTAGGTTTAGGCAAAACTGTGAAGTATGTAAAATTTTGGGTTTTCTACTCAAACATTTCTATTTTCCTCCCTTTATATTGATAGCCCTTATAAATTTTTGAATGAATTCATATTGCTTTTAGCTACCCATTTATTTATTGAGCAACAACTTATGGAACAACTCCCATGGACCAGAGACCATTCTCCATGCTAAGTATATAGCAATGGACAAGACAGAAATATTCTTTACTCTCATGAAGTTTGATAAATATCGTATAGTGAAAAAGCTAAGCAGAGAATGAAAGTAAGGTGGGGTGGTAGAATATGACTGACTACATTAGTTTGGGTAAAGAAAGGTCTCTCTGAAGAGATGGCATTTAAGCAGAGATTTGAAGGATAAGATGGAGGCTAGCATTTGTCCACCAAGTAGAAGACCATTCCATATAAAATTCATCCACTCTTAAAAACAAAGAATTATGGGAAATAAATTTAAAAGGGTGGTCAAGGACTACATTGTGTAAGGCTTTAAAAACAAGAGGAAGAAGTATGATAATAAATACATACAATAGTAAAACAGTGTAGAGTTTTAAGCAAAAGAATGATGTGATCCAATTTATGTTTTAAAAATATCACTATGGCTGCTCTATGGGCAATATGTTACAGAAAAGATAGAACCAAAGCAAAGAGACCATCTTAGAAGGCTAGTGTTATAATCCAGATACGAGGGATGGTAACTTGTACAAGATTGGAAGTATGTAGTGTAAAACAGAGAGAATTAAACAAAATACACTGAATAATTAGATAAAAAAGGGGAGAAATCATACATAATTCTTAGATTTTAGGCATCTGTAATACAATGGTGCCATAGACTGAAATAGAGAATACTGCGGGAAAATTACCTTACCTATAGAGAGATATGGATAAGAATAACAGTAGATTTTTCAAAAGAAACTATGCAAGAAAGAAAAGAGTGGACTGAAATATTTAAAGTTTTGAAAGAAAAAATCAACCTAGAATTCTATATTCAGTGAAATTATTCAGTGAAATTATCCTTCAAAAAATGTACCTAGAAAAAAAAGAAATTTATCATAAGCAGAATGCCTTTGCAAAAAATGTTGAAAGTTCTTCAGGCAGAAGGGAAAGGATATAGGTTAGAAAATTTGATCTGTGTAAGTGTAAAGAAAGTCATGGCATCAGAGAAACAATGAAGAAGGTAAAATAAAATGTATTTTATTATTTATAATTGATTTAAAAGATAACTGTTAGCTTAAAGCAATAAAAATAGTAAGTATTGGGTGATTATAGGACATGGTAAATCAAATGAATGATAGTAATGCCATAATAGATGGGAGGAAGAAATTGAAAATATGCTATTATCAAGTAATTGTGCTGTATTGAAATGGTAGAGTATTTTTAAATGGGCCGAAATTAGTTAAGAATGTATATTGTAAACTTCAGGGAAACTACTAAAAATTCTTAAAAGAAGTACAACTGATATGCTTAGAGAAGAGATGAAATAGTAAGTTTTTACTTAAGAGGAGGCATAAAAATGATGGGTGGGAGAAGAACAAGTAATAAATGTAATAAATAGAAAACAGTTACAAACATAGAACAATTTCAATAATCACTTCAAGTCAATTAAAAAACAGTGATTGTCAGAGTGGGGAAAAAAAAACAAGACTCAACCATGTATTTTGTAAGAATCAGAATCCCACTTTAAATAGAAATACCTAGTTACATTAACAGCAAACCGGATAAAGAGAAAAATACCAAGCTAACACACTAATCAAAAGCAAGCTGAAATAGTAGTAGTAATTTTAGACAAAGCCAAAATTCAGAAAAATGAAGATCACCAGGAATAAAGATAGGCATTACATAATGATAAAAGGGTCAGTTTTCCAAGTAGATATAATAACCCATATAATATATTTACCTAACAAAATAAGTATAAAAATACATGAGACAGTAACCGATAGAGCTGATATTAGAAATAGACAAATCCATGATTAAAATCAGACTTTAAAACACTTCTTCAGTGGTTGATAGATCAAGCAGGCAGAAAATCAGTAAAAATATAGGTGACCTGGACAGTAATATCAATTAACTTTATCCACCTGACAATTACAGAATACTCCATTAAACGACAGAAGGATATGCATAAATCTTAAGTGAACATAAAGTTTTTACTGATACAGGCCATGTTCTCATCCATAAAACACAGCTTAATGAACTGATGAATGAATTGATGTTTAGCCTCTACTTTAGGTTCAGGGATTTATGTGCCAATTTGATATATAGGTAAATTGTATATCATGGGGGTTTGGTGTACAGATTATTTCATCACCCAGGTAATAAACATAGTACCCAATAGGTAGTTTTTCAATCCTCAACCTCCTCCAACTCTTCATCCTCAAGTAAGCCTGAGTGTCTTTTGTTCCCATCTTTGTGTTCATGTGTACTCAATGTTTAGCTTCCACTTATAAGTGAAAACGTGGTATTTGGCTTTCTGTTTCTGTGTTAGTTTGCTTAGGATAATGACCTCCAGCTCCTTCCATGTTGCTGCAAAGGACGTGATCTTGTTCTTTTTTAAGTCTGCATGCTATTCCATCATGTTTATGTACCACATTTTCTTTATCCCATCTATATTTTCTTTATCCCATCTATCATTGATGGGCATTTAGGTTGAATCCATGCCTTTGCTACTGTTAATAGTAATGAAAAGAACATACACATGCATGTAGAAGTATTTACATACCTTTGGGTATATACCCAATAATGGGATTGCAGGGTTGAAAGGCAATTCTGTTTTAAGTTCTTTCAGAAATTGCCAGACTGCTTTCCACAATGGCTGAACTAATTTCCATTCCCACGAGCAGTTTATAAGCGTTCCCTTTTCTTCACATCCTCACCAGCATCTCTTATTTTTGACACTGTAATAGAATAAATAGAATAGCTACTCTGACTGGTGAGAAATGGTATCTCATTGTGATTTTGATTTGCATTTCTCTAATGATTAGTGATGTTGAACATTTTCTCATATGCTTGTTGGCCACGTGTATGTCGTCTTTGAGAAGTGTCTGTTCATGCCCTTTGTGCACTTTTTACTGGGGTTGTTTGTTTTTTGCTTGTTAATTTGTTTAAGTTTCTTAGAGATTCTGGATATTAGATCATTTTCAGAGGCATAGTTTGCAAATATTTTCTCCCATTCTGTAGGTGGTCTGTTTACTCTGTTAATAGCTTCTTTTGCTGTGCAGAAGCTCTTTAGTTTAATTAGATACCATTTGTCAATTTTTGCTTTTGTTGCAATTGCTTTTGGCAACTTCATCGTGAAATTTTGCCACAGCTTATGTTCAGAATGGTATTTTCTAAGTTATCTTTCAGGGGTTTTGTAGTTTTAGCACATTTCAACAAATTTAAAGTAATAGAAAGTATATAAAGTATGCTCTCAGACAAGAATATAATAGAAAATATTAAAAGAAAGCTAGCAATTTCCCCCAAAATAATTGGAGTTTAAACAACATACTTCTAAATAACATATGCATCAAAGAAATCTCAGAATAAATTTAAATCATATTTTGAATTAAATGAAATACAACTTATTAAAATGTGTAAGATGTGGTAAAAGTCATGCTTATAATAAAATGTATAACATTAATAAATATATTTTTAAATAGAGATCTAAAATAAAAAACCTAAGCTGCTTTCTTAGGAACCTATAGAAAACGAGCAAAATAGCATAATGTAAACAAAAGAAAATAAAAATTAGATAATAAATAATTAGAATTGAACAGGAAAAAACAAAGAGAACTCTAATAAAACCAAAAAATGGTTCTTTGAAAAAATGTAAATAAAAATTAAAGACCTATAGCTAGGATAACGAAGACAAGACAGAGAAGGCACGATTTGAAAACACTAGCAATAAAAAAGGCACTCATTCCTACTGATGCAATGGAAATGAAAATAATAAAGAATGCTCTCAATAAATGTACATCCAAAAAATTGATAACTTAGACGAAATGGACCAATTTCTTGAAACATACAAGCTACCAGATCTCATACAAGGAAAAGTAAGCAATCTTAATAGGAATACATCGATGATAGAAATTTAGCCAATATTTATTATCCTTAAAAAAAGGCCCAGGTACTTTTGCAGATAAATTCTACCAAGTAGTTGGAATAAATAATACAGATTCTACGTAATCTCTTCCATAAAATAGAAGGAAATACTTTGTGACTTATTTAAAGAGGTCAGAATCATCCCAATACCAAAAGAAGATAAAAAGAAATCAACAGACCAATATCTTTCATAAATATAGGTGCCAAATTCCTCAACATCTTTTGTTTTTTGAGCCAGAGTCTTGCTTTGTTGCCCAGACGGGAGTGCAGTGGTATGATCTCAGCTCACTGTAACCTCTGCCTCCCAGGTTCAAGCAATTCTCATGCCTCAGCCTCTTGAGTAGCTGGGATTACAGGCGCAGGCTACCAAGCCCTGCTAATTCTTGTATTTTTAGTAGAGGTAGGGTTTCACCATATTGACCAGGCTGGTCTCGAACTCCTGACCTCAAGTGATCTACCAGCCTCAGCCTCCCAAAATGCTAAGATTGCAGTCATGAGCCATCACACCCGGCTACATTGTTTAATATCTATGTTGATGTATAATTTACAAGCCCTAAAATTCCCCTATTTAGTATACAATTCATAGATGTCCAACCATCACCTCAATCTCAGTTTAGAGATTTTTGTCACCTCCAAAAGAAACACCATCCTCTTTAGCAGTCATGCCTGCTTCCCAAGCCTCCTAGCTATAGGCAACCACTAATGTACTTTCCAGTCTCTATGGATTTGCCTATTCTGGACATTTCGTATTAATGTAATAATACAATATGTGATCTTTTATAATGGGCTTCTTTCACTTAATATATTGTTTGCATGGCTCATACATGTATCTACTTCATTCCCTTTTAATATCAAATAACATTTTATTGTATAGATATATCACATTTTGTTATCCATTAACCAACTGATAGATATTTTGGTTTTTCCCCTTTTTGGCTGTTATAAAAATGCTGCTATGAATATTTGTTGTACAAGGATTTTTAGTGCAGCATTGTTTATAATAGCAAAATTTGGCAATGGCCAAGACTAAATAAAATATTCTATATTCCTGGGTTATAATAGTTTTAACAAAATGAACAAAACTCTCATGAATACAACATGTAAATGTAAATAAATAGAGAAGTTGGTGATTCTTCACTGTTCCAATTTGCATTTCTAACTTTATGTTAACTTGAGATTGTAAGTAAGAATATTATTGTATTTCCTAATCCATAAAATAGTGGATGGAAAGGGAAATATATCCCACCCTGAATAAAACTTTTTATTGAAGTTCATTGTTAACTGTTATGAAAGTGGTTTTCTTTACCACTTGTAATGAGAATAAAATACTTTTATTTACTCAGAAAATGGGATGTTATGGAATGTTAATGAAAATTTGATAGCATGTTAAGCTCTCAAGTGCCTTTGGGTTTTATGTGCTTTCAATTTATAGTGGCAACTATGTGCTTGGTTTAAACTGCAATATTACCAGACTTGAATATGCAAGCAAATCTTTGAAATACCCAGTAGATAGATACATAAATTTTTTCTTTAAAAACAATTTGTTATTTCACTTATTTAACCATAACCTATTTAGATGAAAATGAAACTAAGGAAGTAAAACTTTTGTATGACAGTGAAACAATTTATTTGTTCTTAAATGCTTTTCCGTATGGTTCTCTATCATTACAATTATGTGTCTCTCAAGAAGAATAATTAAATAAATTAAAGATCATGGTCCCATGGTAATCATATACAAAATATATTGTTTCTCTCATTCATGATCACTTAAAATAAAATTTTAATTTATTTATTCCTGATATTAGAGAGCAATAGAATTGTTTTTCTTTCCATATAAGTGTTTTCAAGTTTTTAATAAAGGATGCCAATAAATGCCAGAACCTATTGTTTTAGAACAAACATTTAATTTGAATCAGTTATACAGGGTAAATCTACTGAATGGTTTTATGAGATTATTTCTATCATATGCCACATTCTTTCTGGAAACATGGGACTCATATACAAAGAAGTATTAAAAAGAAGGAAATAGAAAAACTGAAAGGCAAATATATAAGTAACTATTTTTATCTGATTATCTGTATGCTTAAAAAAGGAGAGCTAATGTGAAGTGTCAGATTCTTTGAAACTATCAACTCTCTTTTCCCTATCATTCATTTAACCGTTTTTTTCTTTCCTTGAAAATTCTTAAATTGTAGTCTATTTCTAATGGACCAATGAAAGATGAATAAGGGAGTAAAAAAATGTTTGCAATAGGAAAAGAAGAAAGTTCAAAAGAAAAAAGCTCGTGCCCATAGATAACTCCCTTGAGGAAATATTCTTGGGATTTTGGATTATAGCATATAATTGCATAAAATTTTCCAAAGCTGGTAATCAAGTTTCAAAAAATATTAAGATGCCTGCATGTCCTGAGAGTTTTTTTTCTCTATGCTTGAATGAATTTATCCAATTTATTTCTTCTTACAAAAAATTCATAAACATATAACTCATAAATGCATAACCAGAGATATAGAGGATCTAAATTTCTATTTTTCTCATCACTGAGAGGGTTTTAATAAATAATTTCTTACCAGAATCCCTAAGCCTGTTAAACATTTTAGGGAAAATACAGGCAAACAACTCAATAGATGCAGAAAAAGCATTTGACAAAAATCAACATTGTTTCATGATTAAAAGCTCTCAACAAATTAGATAGATATAGAAGGACTATATCTCAACATGAAGAAGGACTATATCTCAACATGATAAAGGCCATATATGAAAAGCCCACAGCAAATATTGTTCTCAGTGGTAAAAATCTGAAAGCATTTTCTGTAAGAAAAGTATGCCAACTCTCTCCAGTTCTATTGGGTAATGTAGTAACAGAAATCCTAGCTAGAGCAATGATAAAGGCAATAAAAGGCATCCATATCAGAAAAAAAAGTAAAATTGTCTATTTGCGGATGACATGATTTTTTATATAGAAAACCCTAAGAGTCCATAAAAATACTGTTAGAACTAATAAACAAATTTAGAAAGTTGTAGGATACAAAATCAACCTTCAAAATTAGTTGCATTTCTATATACTAACAACAAACTACCTGAAAAAGAAATTAAGAAAACAATCTCATTTATACTAGTATCAAAAACTAAAACACTTAGGAATATATGCAACCAAGAAGATGAAAGAGTTGTACACCAAAACCTGTAAAACAGTGATGAAAGAAGCCGAAGAAGATTCAAATCAATGGAAAAATATCCAGTGTTTATGGACTGGGAGAATTAATATATTAGCATATCCATACTACCCAAAGTAACCTACAAATCTAATACAACGTCTATCAAAATTCCAATGACATTTTTCACAGAAATAGAAAAAAGAATCCTAAATTTATAAAAACCATAAAAGTATCCAAATAACCAAAGCAATATTGAGCAAGAGGAAGCAGACTGGAAGGATCACACTACCTTATTTCAAAATATACTAGAAAGCTATAGTAACCAAAATAACATGACACTGACATAAAAAACAGATGCATAGACAAATAGAACTGAATAAGGAGCCCAGAAATAAACCCACGCATTTACAGTCAACTGATCTTTGACAAAATATCCAGAACACACAATGGGGAAAGGGCAGCCTCTTCTATTTAGTACTGAGAAAACTGGATATCCATATGCAGAAGATGGAATTGGAGTATCATATTATACCATATACAAAAATAAACTCAAAGTGTATTAAAGGCTTAAATGTGAGACCTGAAACTGTAAAACTACAAGAAGAAAACATAGAAAAAAGCTTCCAGATATTGTTCTGGGCAATTGTTTTTTAGCTATAACACCAAAAACACAGGAAACAAAAAGCAAAACTAGGCAAATGGGATTGTATCAAACTACAAAAACTGTCTGCATAGCAAAGGAAACAATCAATAGAGTGAAGAGACAATTTACTGAACATGAGGAAATACTTGCAAATTGTACATCTGATAAGGGGTCAGTATAAAAAATATACAAGGAACTCAAACAACTCAATAGCAAGAAAACAACCCAATTTAAAAATGGACAAAAGACCTGGAAGACATTTCTTCAAAAACAGAAAAAACTTACAAATGGCCAATTGTTATATGGAAAAATGTTCAATATCACTAATCATTGGAGAGATGTAAACCAAATCCACAATAAAATATTACCTCACACTTGCTAGAATGGCTATTATCAAAAAGACAAAATGTAAGTGTTGGCAAGGATGTGGATAAAAAGAAACTCTTGTAAACTGTTCGTGGGAATGTAAATTGGTACAGCCATTATGGAAATCAGTATGGAGGTTGCTCAAGAAATTTAAAATAGAACTACCATATGATCCAGCAATCCTACTCCTGGTTATATATTCAGAGGAATTGAAATCTGGTCTCAAAGAGATATCTGTACTCCAGATTCACTGCAGCCTTATTCACAATAGCCAAGATATGGAATCAATCTGATCCAAAAATAAATTAATAAAGAAAATGTGGTATGTGTTATAGATGCACAATGGTATAGTATTCAGCCAAAAAAAGGAAATCCAGTCACTTACTACACTATGATGAACCTGGAGGACGTTATTCTAAGTGAAATAAACCAGGCACAGAAAGACAAATACTGCATGATATCATTTATATGTGTGACCTAAAAAAGTGCAATTCATAGAAGCAGAGAATAGAATGGTAGCTTCCAGGGCTGTGGGATGGATGAAAGGGGAGATGTTGATAAAATGATACAAAGTTTCAGTTATGCAGGATAAATAATTTCTGAAGATCTAATGTACAGCAGGGTGACTATAGTTAATCCTACAGTTAACCCTTAAACAAACGGGTTTGACCTGGGCAGCTCCACTTATGTGCAGATTTTCTTCTGCCTCTGCCACCCTTGAGACAGCAAGACCAACTCCACCTCTTCCTCCTCAGCCTATAAGACATGAAGACAATGAAGATGATAACCTTTATGGTGATCCACTTCCACTTAATGAATAGTGAATATATTCTCTCTTCCTTAGAGTTTTCTTAATGATCTTTCTTCTAGCATATTTTCTTATTAGAATATAGTATATTATGCATATAACATAAAAAATATGTGTTAACGGTGCAGGAACAGAAAACCAAATACCACTTGCTCGCACTTATAAGTGGAAGCTAAACATCAGGTACTCATAGACATAAAGATGGTGACAATAGACACTGTGGACTACTAAAATGGGGAGGGAGGGATGAGGGCAAGGGTTAAAAAACTAACTGTTGGGTACTATGCTCACTACCTGGGTGACGGGATCATTTGTACTCCAAACCTCAGCATCATGCAATATACCCAGGAAACAAACCTGAACATGTACCCCCTGAATCTAAAATCAAAGTTGAAAAACAATGAAATAAAATACAAATGTTAATGGACAGTTTATATTATTGGTAAGGCTTCCCGTCATCAATAGGCTATAAGTAAAGTTTTGTGGGAATCAAATTTATATGTGTATTTTTGACTGCTAGTTGGGATCAGTACCCCTAACCCTTGCATTCTTTGAGGGTCAGCTCTACTACTATATAGTATACTTGAAATTTGTTAAGAGTCTAAATCTTAAATGTTCTCATCACAAAAATATTAACTATGTGAGAAGACAATTATGTTATTTAGCTTAATCTTGATCATCATTTTACAATTTATATGTATGCCAAAACATCACATTGTATACCGTAAATATATACAATTTTGAATTGTTGATTATATCACTAAAGCAGGGGAAAAAACAAAGAACTTCATATAAGACATAAGAGTCTTAGATCATCACAAATCATGAGAAAGCTGAAAGAAAACATAATTAGTGTGGTAAATCCAAAAATAGAAAATAATGTTCTATATGCTTGTCAAGAGCAATGCATTTGTTAAATAAGAGAATTTATCAACTAGACAAAATACATCATGGAATTTGTAGATTCCCCTTGTTTCCTTTGATTATAATTATACGATCATTTCAGGATGCAAATTTATCTTTGATTATCTTCATCAGAACATGATGTCACTATTTCTGGCAGTAAACATAAACATTTTTAACGAATAGGGGTAAATATTTTCTAGCCTAATAGGGGTAAATATTTTCTAGCCTAATTGCTTTGCATTACCTAGAATTTGGGAAATCAAAGCTGGCATTTTCTACCTATTCTACAGTTTCTTTTATCTTTAGTCCAAAAAAGTAGATTATAGGTTTACATTATTTAGGTAATCACAGAGAGTATTACCTTTTATAGCTGCAGAGAAAACCAATTCAAATTTCAAAACTACTATGCCATTTCCCTACATTAGGTTACTCTCCTCTGCAAATCTGACAAGTTGGCATCCAAGCAAAATTTAAATGATCACCTTAAGTATCAGTTTCTTTTGTAAATGAAACAAAATCACAGAAGATGAGTAGTGACTCAGCAAAGATGCAATATTGTCTTATTAAGGGTAATTTTTCTTGATTCATGGTCTTCCACAATTATCATGACCTACTTAGGAAAATTCTTGCAAGATGGTTGTAAACATGTACTGAGGACAGGTTTATTTGCATCAAATTATATATATAAAATTCTTCAGTCCTATGTCAAACAATGGTTTTAACCTTTCCCTGTAGGTAGGGTCACATGACTCCCAGTGCAGACCAAGCCACAGCCAAATGTTTAAAACTAATCTTGCCCCTTGGGCAAAGGGACTTGAAGAACACAAGTCCATAATCACAGGGTAAGTATCAGTCCAGTTTTGCTGCCTGTCTGATCCTGAATTTATTTCCGGTTTGCCTTCCTCCTAAGTAAGTCCTAGTTTTTGCCCAATTTTTATGACTAAATATCTGCTTTATTTTCTGTGTCTCAGCCCCATGACTTGGCAGCCTGTTTTACTATCAGTGATCTCTTTCCTAGAAAATGAGATTCTCCTCCGAAGCCCAGGTTAAAGACTGGTGCCCTCCAGAAGATCTTGAGATACTGCCTATCTAGCTGATTGTTTTCTCCTTCTGGGTTCCCACTACTATGTGCTCCTTCCTGCCCCAAACCCTATGTGCAGTTTGAACATCTTCTAATTGCCCATTGCCAAGATTTTAAAATCATATTATAACTACTGAAATTAGCAGTTACAGGTAGCTTATTTATGTATTCATTCATTCATTCATTCATCTATCAATCTATCCATCTACTCATAAATTAATTCATGTACTCACCGATTCATTTATCAAACATTTAAAATACATCTGTGTGCCAGGAATTTTGTTGGGACATTGGAGAGCATGAACTTGTTGACAGATCAAAAAAATTCTAGAAAGACCACAGCTATCTTAAATGTTTTCAAAGATAGTAGCACCATTAAGAAAAACAGACAAGAGGAGAAATTGATTTTTAAAAAATAAGAAAATCTGTTTGTTTGTAATATGAAGAGTTTAAAGTGCCTCTAGACTCTTATTACTCAAAATATTGCTCATGGACTAGGAGTATTGGCCTAAATTGGGAGGGTTTAAAATGCACACTCTAAAACCTTCCTCTCTTGACCTACTTAACCTAAATCTGCATTTCAAGAATATCCCCAGGTAATTCTTATGCACTTGAAAGTTTAAGAGGGACTGTTTTTCCAGACTGTTTAGGTTGAGGTGTTCAATAAACGTCTTAAAGTAATAGTCTGAAATTCAGGAGATAAAGAAGTGGAATTCATCAGTACATGGATGGTAACAAGTCCTGTGTGTGTTAGACAACCTAAAGAGAATGTCAAAAGAAGACAGATAATTGAAGGCAAAATTTCATGGTTGCCTTTTTCCATCTGCCCTTGAATCTTCCCATATTAGAGGAAAGAGAGATGATAAGGGAAATAAGATAATAAACCTTAATGTTTAATTAACGAATTAAGCATTCTTTAATTCTCTTCATCTTCTCCTTGACTATGGCTATTAGCTAGCAAAAACACTTGTTCTTAGACAGCATAACATGCAAGCTATAGACTAATGGCTTGGACTTTATCTCAGCAATATTCAAAGGGACATTATTAAAAGGGTAGTTTTTGAGCACTTAAAAAGGAAGCAATCATGAGGAATCAGCATGTATGCATTTATAACAAGTCATAGTGGATATAGTTCATTTCTTTCTTCCATAGGCTTACTAAACAGATATGTATCAAGAATGACATATCTGGGCTTCAGCAAACCATTTAACAAGATTTCTCATGATGTTTTTAAGGACAAGATAGAGAGAATGTGGCCAAGTACAACAGCAGTTAGGTTGCAAAGTACCTAGTTAGATAATCCTTCCCCAGATGGTGCTAATTAATGTCGGCCTGCCTAGTGGTTTCTAGTGGCATGCCACTCGGCCCTCCATCCTTCATTCTGTACCTCTGGTTGAAGATTCTGTTCAGTGATTGGGACAAAGAAAAAGAAGACATATTTACCAAATTTCAACACACACAAACTGAAGATTTGCTGGTATGTTAGGTGACACAATTATGATCCAGAGAATCTTGGCAGATTGCACTAGTTAACTGAATCTAATAAGATGAAATTTAATAAAAATAAATATTAAGTTGTATATTTTAAGGCAGAAAACCAGCTCTATAAGTACTATAAGTTGGGAAAAAGGAGGCATAGCTGCATTCTGACTATAGAACAAATAAAAAATACTGAATGTCTTAATTGACAGTGAGCTCATTAATCTAAGTGCGAAGAGGCCACCAAAAAATGCAATCTAAATGTAGATGCATTAATGAATAGAGAGCACTGATATTGAAAATGTGTACATTGGATTCTGTTCTGCTCTGACCACTAGTAAAATTTGAAATATTATTTTATTATTATAAACAAAAAAACAAAAGGCACATTCATTGTTATTACTTAACAGTATTTATGAAGAGATATTTTCATTGCTATGGGAAATATCTGTCCATTGTTCAGGAACTAGGAGATGCAACTGAGATGAATAGTTAAATAGGCTTCTCTCTCACTCTCTTTAGGTCAAAACTGTGATGCACAGATTTTGTTAGCACTTCATATAAATATAAAACATCACTGTGCATTATATAACTTGATGGCCAATTATATAATAAAACGGAATAACAAGCAAAGATGAATAATGGCTTATGCAGTTTTCTCCTTTAGCCGTACATTTGATCTATAGTCATGTGCCACATAATGTTTCAGTCACTGATGAACCACATAAATGACAATGGTCCTATAAGATTTTAATAGAGTTGAAAAATTCCTGTTGTCTATTATTTGCTATGCTATACATTTTCATCTTATTTTAGAGTGTACTCCTTCTACTTATTTAAAAAGAGTTAACTGTAAAACACCCTCAGGTAGGTCCTTCAGGAGCAATTCCAGAAGAAGACTTGGTTATCATAGGCGATGACAGCTCCATGTATCCCTGAAGACCCTCCTGCAGGACAAGATGTGGGGCGTGAAAGACGTGATATTGATGATCCTGATCCTGTGTAGGTCTGGGCTAATGTGTGTGTTTGTATATCAGTTGTTAACAAAAAAGTATAAAAAGTTAAAAAAATTAGAGAAAATTTATGGAATTGGGATATAAAGGAAGAAGTTTTGTACAGCTGTGTAATGTATCTGTGTTTTAAGCTAAGTGTTATTACAAAAAAGTCAAAAAGTTAAAGTCTATAAAGTAAAAAATGTTACAACAATCTAATTAGCTATTGAATAAGGAAAAATATTTTTAAATAAATTTAATGTTACCTAAGTGTACCGTGCTTATAAAGTCAACATAGCATACATCAATGTTTTAGGCCTTCACATTCACTCACCACTCACTCACTAACTCACTCAGAGCAATCTCCATTTATGGTAAGTGCCCTATAGAGGGGTACCATTTTTTTCTTTTATACCATATTTTTACTGTACATCTTCTATATTTAGCTATGTTTGGATATACAAATACTTATTGTAGTACACTTGCCAACAGTATTCAGTACAGTATAATGTGCTGTATAGTTTTGTAGCCTAGGAGCAATAGGCTATGCCATATCGCCTAGGTGTGTAATAGGCTATACCATCTAGGTCTGTGTATGTACACTCTGTGATGTATGTAACCCTATCATTAAGCATGACTGCATTCTATTAACATGAATCCCTGGTGGCCACCACATTTCAAAATATAACATTTAATATAACTTTCCCTTAGAATGGATATATTAATTAGAGTAGGCTGTCTGCTTTGCTTTTGACTTGAAAGGTATAATGGACTAAACCTTTGTTTATTTCTTGTTTACATAGATTCCGTAAAAGGGCTCTTGATTAGTGGATGACTTTCCTCCACCTGGTCTTTCACAAACTTTGTCTCCTTCTACTTTGTAGTCTGCCATCTTCAGCATATTCCAAGATTGTTATTCTTATCTGAATTAAGTGAAGAAGGGAAAAGAAAGTGAGAGATTTTTGGAACAAGTGTATGGGAAGTAGCATGCATCACTCCTGCTTAAAATCCACTGGTTAGAGCTCAGTGACATGGCCACACCCAGATGACAAGGGAGACTGAGGAATGTCATCTAGCTATAGTCTAGGAAAAAGAGAAAAATTAGTTTGGAGAACAGCCATCTTGGTTCTCCTTCTAGGTGGCTCTATAAAGATCTTTTCTGAGGATAAATAAATAAACTGGATAGAAAGGCTACTAATACTTGCCAAATTATAAGGCAAATATATAATAAACAGTCTGTGTTGGTCCATTCCTGCAATGCTATAAAGAAATGCCTGAGGTTGAATAAAGACCATAGTTTTATTTTGGCTCATGTTTCTACAGACTGTAGGAAGCATGGTGCTGGCATCTGCTTCTGGTGAGGGGTATTAGGAAGCTCATAATCATGGTGAAAGACTGAAGAGAAGTAGGCCTACCACATGGTGAGAAAGAGAGAGCAGGAAAGAAAGTCGGGAGGTGCCACACTCTTTTAAACAAGCAGATCTCCCATGAGCTACCTGAGCAAGAACTCACTCATCACTAAGGGGATAGTACTAAGCCATTCATGAGTGATATGTCCTCATGATTAAATACCTCCCACTGGGCCCCGTTTCCAACACTGAAGGTCACATTTTAACATGAGATTTTGAGGGGACAGAGATCCAAACCATTTCACAGCCACATGGCCATTAGAATCACAGAATATGCCATATAAATTTAAAAAAAAGTATGAGGAAGTTTTTATTTTTTAATTTTTTGAGGGAGGGTCTTGCTTTGTCACCCAGGCTGGAGTGCAGTGGTTGCAAACACAGCTCACTGCAGCCTCGACTTCCCTGGACCCAAGCAATCCTCCCTCTTCAGCCTCTGGAGTAGCTGGCCCTGCATCCAGCTAATTTTTATGGTTTTTGTAGAGATGGGGTTTCACCACCTTGCCCAGGCTGGTCTTGAACTCTTGAGCTCAAGTGATCCACTCACCTCAGCCTCCCAAAATTCTGGGATTACAGGTTTGAGCCACTATGCCTGGCCTGAGACAGCTATTAAATAACATAAAGAAAAATACCTCAAGAACATGACTTAATGGTAGGAAAGACTATCCAGAATATACAAAGTATCCCTATAGCTTGAAACCCCCAAAACAAACATCCCAATTTAAAAATTAGCAAAGGACTCGAATAGACATTTCTTCAAAGGAGATATATACGTGGCCAATAAGCCACATGTATAATGTGGCCACCTCCCTAAAGATGCTTAACATCAATAATCATTAGGGAAATGCAAATCAATACCACAATGAGATACCACTGCATACTCATTAGGATAGCTACTATAATTAAAACCAACAAACAGAAAATAACAAGTGTAGGAGAAGATTTGGAGAAGTTGGAACCCTTACGCACTGTTGGTAGAAATTTAAAGTGGTTCAGTCTGTACTCAAAACAGCATGGCAATTACTCAAAAAATTAAAGCAAAAATGACCATATGATCTGGCAATTCCACTTTGGATTATGGACCCAAAAGAATTGAAAGTAGAGTCTCTAAGAGAGATATTTGTATAGCTATGTTTATAATAGCATTATTCACAATAACCAAAAGGTGGAAGCAGCCTGTGTCTATTGGTAGATGAATGGATAAACAAAACAGTATGTCATATACATATAATGGGATATTATTTGCCCTAAAAAGGAAGAAAATTCTGACATGCTATGGATGTGGATGCACCTTGGGGACATTATACTAAGTGAAACAAGCCAGTTACAAAAAGATAAATGCTGTATGATTCCATTTATATGAGATACCTAGAGTAATTATATTTGTGCAAACAGAAAATAGAATAATGGTTTCCAGGGGCTGAGAGGAGGAGGGAATGGGGAGTTATTGTTTAATAAGCATAAGACAGAAGGTTATATGAATAGTGGAAACTTCCTACAAGAGAATGTTGTGGAGAGCATTCAGAAGACAACAGAACAAGAAAGATACCTCTCTTTTTGCTATGCTTAGGAAGGATATTGGAGGAGAATGTTCTTATGAGGATATGTTTGGACATTTGACTCAGAGGGAAAAAAAAAGGATCATTTCAAAAACAGAAGGTTAAATCTAAGGGGAATATTTTTGCACCATAAGGGAGAGATTTCTTGGAGGTGGTGGAGGGATGGGCAGCTAGCTCAAATTTGCCTCTGTGTTCTTGGATTATTTATTTTCTATTTGATTCTGGTTTGTTTTCTGCCATATTATGGCCGTCATGTGGTGCTTGTTTGATGCTGCAATTCATCTCATTTTGACACTTTGTATTTTTGAGAGTAGATCTCCTTGACAAACATGCTGATAATGGAGACCATCTCTTACTGAATCTATCACTACTTGTTTTCAGTTTAAACATAAACTAAAATCTGTCCCCTGACTCCTATGATTGTATTAAACTCTTTCCGAAAGGTATTCAACATGTAAGAGAAATATTTATGGGACAAGCAGTATTCTCACCTATTCTTAACTTGGATTCCACAGATTTTATACATGATGGGAGAAAACACTGCCCAACTTGATCTTTTTCAGTAGAGTGCTTACTCATGGGGATTTGTTTTTTCTCCTCCTGCTCTGATTTCAGAAATTTGAACTGTCATTCAAATTGACTTTAGCTGACAGAAATAATTTATCCCTTGTGGGAAGACTTTGGAAAAGTCTAGGATTAAGGAGACGAAAGTCCAGTGCTTCTCTGACATATTAACCCAGTGTACCTGATTAATATTAAAGAGAAGGCATGGCTTTTATAAACCTCTTCTTATAAAAGCCAGAATTTTTTTTTTTAAGACAGAGTCTCACTGTGTCACCCAGAATGGAGTGCAGTGGTGTAATCTTGGCTCACTGCAGCCTCTGCCTTCCAGGTTCAAGCAATTCTTGTGCCTCAACCTCCCAAGTAGTTGAGATTACAGGTGTGTGCCACCACACCTGGCTATTTTTTTTTTTTTTTTGGTATTTTTAGTAGACATGGGGTTTCACCATGTTGGCCAGGCTGGTCTTGAACTCCTGACCTCAAGTGATCCACCCACCTTGACTTCCCAAAGTACTGGCATTACCAGAATATTACCTCTTCTGAATTTTCTTAAGAAAATAAAAACTCCTTTCAAATGTTTTCAAAATACAGTATAAGAAAATATTGTACCTGTGCTAAATGTACTTTGATCTACTTAGAAATCAATATAGCCAGATGGAGGTTATATTAATTTTCAAAATGAGTAACAATAGTTCTTAGTAATATTAGTGGATATGATTATACAATTGTTAACTGTGTGCCAGACACTGAGCTAAGTAAGAACTTTGCAGGCATTACTTCATTTAATCCTTCAAGCCTCCTGCAGTATGGACTATTATCATACCTACTTCACAGAAGAAATTGAAGCTTAAAGAAGTTAAGGACCTCGTCCAAGGTCAAGGAACTCTTAAGTAGCAGAACCAATTACTTAAAAAAAGAATGAAAACATAAATGTCCACTCAAATCTAAGCCCTTTAGTTTGGACTATGCCTTTGCCCATTACTTCTGGCTAGAAAATGTTTTTTTTGTGTTTTTGTTTTCTTTTTTTTTTTTGTTTCCCCCTCCCTGGGCAGTTGGTGAGAACTGTCTGAAAACAAAACAGAACAGAACAAAACAAAAACAATTTTCCCACCATGCAGTCTTCTATTTTAGGATTTTGTGTCTTGTGTTGTTGGTTTTGTTTCTCACATCAAGCTTGATTTCAGCCAGATTTGTTGTCTGTTTTCTCATCATATTTGAGCCTTCACTTTCCTTCATCATTGTTGACTTTATGATGTTCTGTTCCCTTAATGATTATTTTTCAGATATGGTGCAGAGAATTATATTAAAAAGACAAGCAGAAGGTATATGCATCTGAGAACTGGGAAAGGAACTTAAACTTTCATCAAGAGAATCATGAATAGAGAATGATGACGAGAAAAGGAGAGTGGGATATATATAAGGTTATCTACACAAAAGAAAACGACTGCTCACCTAAGTACTGGCAAGATCCAAAAGAAAGAGAGAACCTGGGGC
This sequence comes from Gorilla gorilla gorilla, assembly GCF_029281585.2. Taxonomy (NCBI): domain Eukaryota; kingdom Metazoa; phylum Chordata; class Mammalia; order Primates; family Hominidae; genus Gorilla; species Gorilla gorilla. The sequence goes on from NC_073230.2 coordinate 27,467,052, forward strand.
ATTTGACAGCACTCTGTTGTGTTACATAGAGAAAGTTTAACATATTCTCAACAAAACCCACCAAAATGAAAGAAAAATCCAAGTTAAGAGATTTACAAAGCTACATTTTATGACCCACACTTGACAATTTATGTGTGTGATGAAACCAGGAAAAAGATATGAAGGGCAAGATGACAGAGTGATTCACTCCATTAATCACCTCACCCAAACTCTACCAAAACTAATAATGGTCCTTATTTACCATATAATGTTTACTCAATAGAATTAAATACAACAATCAAGAGCTATTGCTATGCCCATACTGTGGATCAAGTGAAATTAAGAGTGACGAAGTAATTTGTTCCAGATCATACAATTTGTCAGTGGTAAAAATGTTATATGAAGTTAGTTGCTGTTACATCAGAGCTTAATTTCTTAAACAGTAGGCTGTTGATCAAGGGTCACTCACTTGATATTTCACTATTGCTTCTTTTAAGAGTTAGCTATAGCTAACTCTTGGGAAAAGTTGATTTTTTTCTGAATATGTAAACCTAAAAAATACTTAAAAATTATCAAGGTATAAATTATCTGGAGACGAACATGTCATACTTACTTTTTACTAAAAGGGGCTGTAAATCACATTGCCAGATTTATACTGAAAAGCGAAAAGCTAATTCCTATATGCTTTAGGTAGAGCAGGATCTTAGGCTCAAGGGACTCTCCTACCTGTATACAGAATGGTACAGTATTGTTAGTCTAAGCCCCTGTGTTTTTGCATTGTTCTCATCCTTAAGTATAACAGGACGTAGAATACTTGTGTAATGAAACCCCTATTTCTTTCTATTCAACTATGAACTGAGTCAGCACAATTTTTCCAAGCCTGACATTTTTAATACTGTTGTAGTTTTTGTGGTCCTATAGGTATTTGGGTACAGTGGAAGGTGGCCAAATAGGGAGGCCGTAGTAGGCTGTGCTGTTTGATGCTCCTAAGTGAGTAGGTTGAGATAAGGGCTGGGTCAGAGACCCAAGCAGCTAGTGAACTAATAGAAGTTGACTGGAGCAGAGAAAGCAAAATGGGCAATTCCATGCCATATTCCTTAAAGGAGATATGAGGAGGCATAGAAAGCCAAAAGAATATGATTGCCAAAGTCAATTCCTTCATGGTTTTCTGGCATAAAACTGGTTTATTACAAAATTCTTTAGAAAAGTGACTCAATCTCACAAAAACAATCAACCTTAGCCAAATTGAGTGAAATTATATTAACATTTTACCAGTCATCTCTTTGGGTTTAACTGATGATGATCAATTCCTAGTGCATTTCCTTTCATTCTGATGTATACTATAAAGTTTGGATGTTAACATAAGGATCAGAACCTCTCTCCAGACAATGGGCCTATAGAAATGAACTGTATCATTTTCAACAGCCATTTGTCTTTTCTAGCCAGAATCATAGTCCAACATTTTTCCTGTTGGTCAGGAAATAGCAAAGTACAGACTTTTATGAGGTTTTTGGCTATTTAGTTTCCATTTTTTTTTGCCAGAATTTAAGTATTCTAAATACAGGGATGAGAGAGATAGAGAAAATGAAAAAAGAGAAATGGCACATTTAAAAACTAGCAAAGGAAAAATGGAAGTCATTTAAAGTAGTAAGTGAAGAAGAGGAATTTAGCAAGGATGTAAATGTTTTATGAGTAGTCTCTGTTTTACATAATTTGTATGGCTTAATCCTGGTTACGATTCTATAACATTGATTATTAACAACATTAGAATAAATATTCCCTAAAATTAAACAATGAATTATATCACTAATGTGTTTGATACTTTGGATCAATTTTCCTGGATCTTTGTGATAAGCATGATTGTCATTATAGCATAGTTCAAAATGAGATAAAAGTGATAAGGACAATACTTTTAATATTTCCACCAAAGTGATATTGCCTTAAATCTTAGATAACAAAAGTCAACAGTAGAATCTGGAACATTTCCCAAGCATGCACCATTTCTAATTCTTTATTTCATCTCTGCCTGGAAGAGTTAGAGAATTATAAGTAAAATAGTCTCTAAACCAGTATAAAAAGGGCAGATTCTGATCAAAAATTTGGATGGCAGACAGGCCTGGCAGCGCCACAAAGATGAAGAACCGGGGAATGCCTGGATAAAGCAACAGACTTGGTTCTAGATGCTGTTAAACTTAATTTGGCAGTACCGTATTTGACTTGAAACTTAGTTAAATATCCTGCAGTGGGTGGTTCTGAAAATAAAAATCTAGTTAATCCATCTGGCCTTTTAGCTATGCAAAATATAGAACAATTTGCCTGGATTCTCTCTTTCCATTATTCCCTCTCTGATGACTTTCATTGCTGGAATCTATTTTTGGCATTCGTATATCAGAAAAAAATAGCTGAGCATGCTCTGAATCCTCCTCTATCAATAGACATTGATAGCAAAGCTTTTCAAGGCATAACACGTTGACAGCCATAGATTAATTATCTTTCTGGGGGAAAAAAAGCACACAGACATTAGAAAAGATGATATTTTTATACTTCCTTTTACTATAACACAGCTCTATTTTTTTGAAATGAGGTTATATATAGATGCAACTTAGTGCTCTAGTGACTAGATTTTAAGATTCTATAAACCATCAAACCATTATGTAACCTACTCAAATAATGAGTCTTTTAAAATGGAAAACACCCAATCATAAAGTGACAACAATTGAAAGCAAGAATGAATTTAGGTAACATTTACATCTGATGGATATATACCTCAACGTTTGTGGAACTGAATGCTAAATATAGTAAACCTAATTTACTAAGCAATCTTCTTTAAAGCAATGCATTCTTCTTCAGCAAATTAAATAATAAACACATATCTTTGGAATGCAGTTTTCCTTTGTTAAATGTATCTAGAAAAACCCACAAGGATTAACAGTGTAATGAAACAAAACAGAATACATAAGAGTCTTTTTAATTTCAGTCACATTTCTCATTTGCTGTGGGAAATGTCTTTTGGCTCATAAATATAAAAATATCTAATAGCAATAATATTCAAAGAATTGTACATTTAAGCAATAAGAGACTACTTTAAAAAATCAACTTGAAAAAATATTAAAAAGAACATAAATTACTCAGTATTACTGAGGCAATGAAGAAACATGCTTACCCACACACTGTTGGTGAGAGTGTGAAAGGGTAAAAAAATATTCTGGAGTGCTATTTGACAATAAAAATACAAATATTTTTTGACCCAGCAATTCCACATCTAGCAATTTATTTTAATGACATAACTAAAACAGTATTTCCACATCTAGCAGTTTATTTTAATGACATAACTAAAACAGTATATATGTGTGTGTGTGTGTGTGTGTGTATATATATATATATATATGGCAGCAAGAAGTAAATACTTTATTATGTGTGTGTATATATACACATATACACACATGTATGGCAGTGTTATTTCAAAAAATTAGAAACAAGGTAAGCATAAATAAAATGCAATAAACAATGCATGATATAGCCAAAGAATGGAATTATATGAACCAGAAAAAAATCTTGATTTAAATATAGTTTTATTTACATGCTAATTTATTGATGATTATAGTATTGTATTAAGAAAAGGACATTTTTGACATTTCTGGGAGCTATGACAATCTTCTGTTTTCATGTGTGTGTGTGTGTGTGTGTGTGTGTGAGAGAGAGAGTGAGAGAGAAAGACAGGGGGATAGACAGACAAAGAGATGTGGGAGGCAAATAGAAGAAGCAGAAATGGTAGAATGTTGAAGCGGAGTAATGAGTACATGAGAGCACAACTTACTAATCACTCTACTTTTGTGAATGTTTGAAACTTTTTATAGCAATATTTTTAACACAAGGTTACACATCATTTTTTAATAGCAATATTTTAGGTGGTAGAATTGTAAAGGTTCCTTCTCTTCTTTTGCTTATCAATGAACACAGATTACTTGGTAAATGTTTTAAAAGTAAAAATGAATAAAAATTAAGTCTATGGGAAAACACGTTTAGCTTTTTGTTTCCCCAACCCTGAGCTCCATTCAACTATTGTTGACAACTCTACCTCCTCTCTCAGACCTATCTGCTCTCCAAGCCAGTTCTTACCTAGGGTTAAATGGATACAGTAGGTTGTACCTCAGAAAAATCTTTGGTTGAGCATCAGTCTCTTTGCTGATGCTAAAATATTCATTTTAGAGTCAATATTAAATAATAAGAGGATCACAAATCAAGAAAATTATGTATCAAATGAATATGGAAGTTCATTCACTTCTTTAGTAAATGTCTAAACAAGCCCATCTCCTGCTCTTCCATTTCTTGCCGTTACATAGAACCGATACTTAATTCTTGGCAATTTCCCTAGGCTGAGCTCTTTTTCTTGTCTAAACACCAATATTCTGGTTTGTACTTCTGTGTACAGGGTCAATCACATCTGCCTGCTCCTCTTCACCTTAGTCAAACCTCATCCTCTCAAATCTATCCTCACATGGGCCTCTGGCCTTTTGATCTGGCTTGTGCCCTTTGTCTCCCTAGACTCAAGGCATCATTTCGTTTTTCTCTTGTTAATTGTCTTTACCCAACTGGTTTACAAGGCAAGTTGTTCACATCTGTTCTACCTCCTACCTAACCAAACTATCTCCATGGACTGCACTGCTCTGGGGCTGCTTAAGTAACAATGAAGCCAACCCTTCATTAGCAGAGAAAATAAAACCAAGCTGTGTCAGTTGTGAATGTCTGGTCTAACATTTTTCAGCATCCTTATATTCTTAGAGATTTAGTATATGATTGGAGGGAAAGGTTGACTGTAGACATAGACCACCTGGAGTCAAATCCTGGGTCTGCAACTTGGTAGTTGTGGAAACTTAGACAAATGAAGTGCCTCTGCATCACCATTTGTAAAGTTGGAGTAATATTCTCCGAAGATTAAATAAGCTAATATAAATAAAGCCCTTAGAACAATACCTGATACATAGAAAGACTCAAATTAGTATTTGTTCTAATTACTTACTCTAATATTCATGTTTAACTCCTTTGAACATAGTCATTACTAAACAAATACGTATGGGAAAATTTAGAGTGAATATTAAATAATAAAATAACAAAAGTAAAAAAGTTATGTCTTGGATGAATGTGTAAGTTCATTCCCTCCTTTATTAAATATTTATTGAGTTTCTGTGATGAGGCAGTCACTGTGCTAGCTACTGGGCAGATGACTGGGAATGAGATAAATGAAGCCTTTGCCCTTATGCACTTACATTATAATGGAGCTTAAATTTGAATTGATGAAGGAATACATCAGTGGCTTTGTGAATGCCAAGGCATATGATTGTAACCTTTATTCTGAAGTGGCTTTCTCTTTGCCAGATAAGAAAAGGCATCTTCGGGCATGGTCAACTATTTTGGAAATACTGCCTCTGTTCTTTGTGACCTTGGAAGATGATTCATAATTGTATATTTATTAATCATGCCAAAAGTTGCTGACTCATTTTATAAGATTCAGTTTTAATAATAAAACTTCATACGTGATGCTTCACATCAACATAGCAAATAAAATATTAGCCCTGATAAAATATTCACCTTTTTTTTGGTTTTGCTTCATTATTCTACAAAAAACCCCCATAATGTTATTTTTATTAGATTGGTGCAAAAGTAGTTGCAGTTTGTGCCATTACTTTTGCACCAACCTAATATATATTTTACAACACATGTTTATTGATAGACTTCCAATAATACATAAAATAATAAAGTAAAACATCAATGGAAATCCAATTATCCTGAGATTTAATAAACGCTATTAATATGTTGTGATTTTCTTTTCATGAATCCCTTATGCACTCATGTAAAAATTTTACATAAATGGAATGATATTACATAAGAAGTTTTAGCCATTAATACTTTTGTTTACTTTTTTTCCTTCTTTTTGATTTTGCCTCTATGAACAGTGTTGAAACAAACATCTTATGTATTGATGCTTTCACTTCTTTTCTTTCTTTTTTTTTTTTTTTTTGAGACAAGAGGGTCTCATTCTGTCACCCAGACTGGATTGCAGTGGCTCGATCTCCATGAACTGCAACCTCCGCCTCCCAGGCTCAAGCCATTCTCCTGCTTCAGCTTCCCGAGTAGGTAGGATTACAGGCATGCACCACCACCCCAGGCTAATGTTTGTATTTTTAGTAGAGACAAGGTTTTACCATGTTGGCTAGGCTGGTCTGGAACTCCTGACCTCAAATGAGCCATCCACCTCGGCCTCCCAAAGTGCCGGGATTATAGGCGTGAGCCACCGTGCCCAGCATGAGGCTTTCACTTCTATAGGTTAAATTCCAAAAGTAGGATTGCTAGACCAAGGGGTATATATAGTTTTAATTTGTATTGACATTGCCCAGTCGCTTTTTTTTTTTTTTTTTGAGACAGAGTCTCACTCTGTCGCCCAGACTGGAGTGCAATGGCGTGGTCTCGGCTCACTGCAACCTCTGCCTCTTGGGTTCAAGCAGTTCTCTGCCTCAGTCTTCCACGTAGCTGGGATTACAGGTGCCTACCACCAAGCCCAGCTAATTTTTTGTGTTTTTTTGTTTTTTTTTTTTTTGAGACGGAGTCTCGCTCTGTCGCCCAGGCTGGAGTGCAGTGGCACGATCTCGGCTCACTGCAAGCTCCGCCTCCTGGGTTCACGCCATTCTCCTGCCTCAGCCTCCCGAGTAGCTGGGACTACAGGCGCCCGCCACCACGCCCGGCTAATTTTTTTTAGCATTTTTAGTAGAGACGGAGTTTCACCATCTTGGCCAGGCTGGTCTTGAATTCCCGACCTCGTGATCCACCCGCCTCGGCCTGCCAAAGTGCTGGGATTACAGGCATGAGCCACCGCGCCCGGCCTTTTTTTTTTTTTTTTTTTTTTAAACAGAGTCTTGCTCTGTCTCCCAGGCTGGAGTGCAGTGGCCCGATCTTGGCTCACTGCAACTTCCACCCCCCAGGCTCAAGCGATTCTCTTGCCTCAGCCTCCTGAGTAGCTGGGACTACAGGCCTTCGCCACCACACCCAGCTAATTTTTTGTATTTTTAGTAGAGAAGGGGTTTCACTATGTTGGCCAGGCTTGTCTCGAATTCCTGAGCTCAAGCAATCAGCCTGCCTCGGCCTCCCAAAGTGCTGGGATTACAGGCATAAGCCACCGCGCCAGGCCCCCAGTTGCTTTTCTGAGTAGTCATATCAACTGACAGTCTACCAGCAATTTATGAGAGTTCTCATTGCTCTCTTGCCTTACTAATGCTTGGTATGTTCAGGCCTTTAATTTTTTAAAGCGATTTATTGAGTGTAATAGTATCCCATCTTAATTTAGATTTATATTTCCCTGATTCAATCTTCTCTGAATTACCTATTCATTTTGGAGGGGTTCACTGAACTTTCTAAATAGAAGGGCTTTTGTCTTTCATAAAATCCAGAAAATATCTGTAATTATCTCTTCTAATGTTGTTTCTCTTTTATTCTTCCTCTTATATGCTATTAGATATAGAACTTTTCACTCAATCCACTATGCCACTTAACCTTTCATATTTTCTATCTTATTTGTCTCTCTCTGATATTTCTGTGTACTCTGTTGGTACCTCAGTTCACTAGTTCTTTCTTCATTTATCCCTAAGCAAAAATATCCTTTCTATTAAGTTTCTAATTTCAGTCCTGTAGTCCTTTTTAGTAGACTTACCTGACTTTTTTTTCAGATCAGCTAGTTAATTTTTGGTAGACTTTCAGTCTTCATTTTACTTTTAGTACCTTCTTTTATTCCAATAAACACATTAGGCATTTTTACCTTATTTTGTAATCTATGCATGTTATTTAAAATCTGTAGTCTGTGTGCATATTGTTTTGCAGAAATCTTTTTGTTTGTAATTGTAATCTTTTAAAAATGTTATTTGCAAGAGGAAGGTTAAGTATTTTGCCATATCACTGGCAAATAAAGATTTTTTTAATTTTTCCTAATATTGATACCAGTTATTTATGTTTCCTTCCTAACTGCATTTAGAAATAGCTCCAAAACAATATTGAATGTTATTAAAAATAGTAGCATTCCTCTCTTATTTCTGATATTTTCTCTATTTAATCATATCTACTACTCCCTCTTGGAAATTCTGAGTGCTAACAGACTTTGTAAATAAACAGCCGAAATTCATCACAATCCACAAAATGCAAACAAAACAATACATTTAGTATCTAGCAGTCATCTTCAAGGAACTGCATGTGCATGGCATCATTTAAACATTTTTTAAAAAAAACAAAGAAAATTAAACAAAAATACACAGAGAATTTTTTAAAAGTTAGTTATTCTGCCTTAAATTCTACAAAAAAGACAAGAAAGATGATTGAAAAACATAAATGCACAAGGATAAAGCCAACGTGAGAAGACAGTACCACAACAGAGTTTGGGAAACTAGAAAGCAGGTGTATCAATTTCCTATGGCTACTTTAAACAATACCTCAAATTTGGTGACTTAAAACAGTGCACATTTATTTTCTTACAGTTCTGGATATCAGAAGCTCAAAGGGTTTCGCTAGATTAAACCGAAGTGCTAGCAGGGGTACACTTCCTCAGGAAGCTCTATGATGGAATCTCTTTCCCTGCCTTTTCCAATGCATTCCTTGCATTTCTTGGCTCATCACCCCTTCCTCCACCTTCAAAGCTAGCAGCAAAGTATCTTCAATTCTCTGTTTCCATCATCATATCACCTTCTTCCTCTTTTGTGGTCAAATCTCTTTCCACTCTCCTCTCATTATTATATTTAGGAAACACCTGGAAAATCCCCCTCTCTGAAGATACTTAACTGAATTACATATGCAAGGCCCCCTTTTGCCATATAAAGTAACTCTCTCAGGTTCCATGAAGTAGATCTTAGATATCTTTGGGGCACATTATTCAAGCTATCATTGAGGTAAGAAGCTTAGTACCTCAAAGCTGAAAACTACACTATCAGTAAGGAAAGCAACTGACATTTTTTTCACAGAAAAATGCTAACTGAGGCTTAGTAATTGAAGGCAGCAGCCAGGTACCTCTGCAACAGAGGGTAATGGGTGGTGTGAAAATTAAGAGAATCGATTAGCTATAGAAGAAGGTACAAGATTCCACAGATCACTTTCCCAACCCTTTTCTGTCAGGTCACTGCCTCTCTCCCCATGTCATGGAATCAGGGACACTGCACATTGCTAATGGAAAGGGTACTACATGGAAAAAAAGGATATTCATTAACCAATCATTGAAGCCCAGTCACCTTTCCCCAGTTGGATCTAAAAATGCTGCATAAGATGTATCAGCCTATCAATAGTTGGCTAATAAATGAGTATTCTTTGATAGACAGAGGTTGGATAAGTATTGTTTGCTTGCGGAAATGTACCAGGAGAATAGAAGAACAGCAGACACTGGGAAAGGCAGATCTCCTGATAAAACCAAATTAAGCATCATAGAGTAAATCCCACCAGTAGACAGGGCCCACACAGCCACACATACCTTGAAATCAGATTTTTATTGTCTCTGTCTTAAATCTGAATGGAAAGTCTCATATAGCCAGACATAGAAGAAAGCCTTCATTTAGAGGACTGAAGCAAGCCTCTAACATAAAGGGTGAAGACTTAAGTAAACAAAAGGTGGCAGGGGGAGAAACTCATCAAAGAAGCAAAAGAATTTTTAACTTTTCTCATAAAAAATGTTGGAACTTCAGAGAGCTGAGAGTTATTGTACTCATAAAATGAGAACATGGGGTAATTTGTTTTAATGTCATGAATAGAACCCAAAAATCTTGGGAAATAAAATTATTATCATGGTAAAATAAAGTTCAATAAGAAAAGTAAAAAACAAGTTGAAAAAATCTCTCACAAAGAAAAAAATAGAAAACATTAGAATATTATTCTAGAACTTAAAACACTGAACATTTCGAATTACAGAAAGAAAGAAGAGAGAAGATGGAGAAGAAAAAAATAAAGAAAATGTTTAAAAATGTTTCAGGCTGAAAGATTTGAAGTTTCACATTGAGAGGGATCATCAACAGTTCAATGCAATGGTTACATAAGACCCATGGAAAACTACCTCACTGAGAAATTTCAGAACACTGATTACAAAGTGAAGTCCTAGAAGCTTCTGAAGAGAAGTCAAAAGAGTCCACATTCAGAAATCAAAATTACATCAGACCCTCAATAGAAATGTTAGAAGCTAGACAATAACGGTGTAATATCTTCAAAATTCTGAGAGAAAGTGATTTCCAACTAAGACTTGTATACCCAGCCAAACTATTTTTTTAATCAGACACAACAGTTCAAATGAAGGCATGCAACTTTTTAATAATTTTACCACTCATGCAGTCTCTCTCAGGAAGCTAGAGGAAGATATAATTGACTAAAATAAGGTGATTCACTAAGGAAGAGCAAAACAGGTGACCCAAGCAAGAAAGCATCCATTAAAAATATTTCAAAATAAAGACATGATATGAATTCCAAAAAATATGGCAATAAAATGCTAGAACAAGTTTTTTTCTCAACTGAGGGTAATTTTGTCCCCCAGGGGATATATGACAATGCATAGAAACAGTTTTGTTATCACAAGTACAGGAGTGGAGGAGAGTGCTACTGTCAGCTAGTGGATTGGTGGATAGAGGCCAGGGATGCTGCCAAACATCCTACAATGTGCAGGACAATCTCCTGCAATAAATAATAATACAGCTCAAAATGTCAATAGTGCCAAGGAAGTTGAGAAACCCAGTCCTAGTAAACAGTAGCTGCGCAACAGACTGAAACAGGAACCAGGGCAACTTAAGGGTAAAAGACTTAGAATTAATTTTGTGGTCAGTTTAGAACGACTGACTTATTAGAGCTAAGCCTCAGAAAGTAGCTTTCAACAAATACAAAAAAATATGTCATAATGTGAGCAATGCGGTTAAAGAGCCAGGCAGAAAGAACTTGGGGACACAACTAAGCTACGTTCCTTGGTCCTGATCACTTCATTACTAATTTTTGGCCTAACATAAAAGATTCTTCATGACCTTGCCATGAACTAACATTCCAATTTTATCTCCTGTCAGTTTCATCCACTATACGATTTATGGGCTTCTGAACACACATCAATTTAATTCTCCATCATTGCACACACCATTTTTCATCATGAATATCTCTGTCTACCTTGTCCTCTCGAGGAATTTATCACCATCTCCAAAACTAAGCTCCAAAACTCAATAAAGTATGAATCAATTAAAAATGAATAAAATGGCTTCTAAATAATAGTACATTGTTATGTCATTTTGAATATATATTCATAATGTAAATAATTTGTATATATATTAGTTAAGATAATTTCAGCTACTATAATCAAGCTTCCCCAAAATGTACAATAGCTCAGGCAAAACAGAAATTTTTTGCTCATTAACATGAAATCCAAATCATTGATAAGTAGGATCCTCTCCTCACAGGAGTAATTCAGAGTTCCAGGTACCCTTTATTTTATAGTTCCACCCTCTTGACTTCTCATTTTAATTTGTTCATCAGCATTAAGTGAATGGATGGGTAAAAGTATGCAGAATAATGTGCAGGAGTTTTTATGGTCCAGGTCTGGGTTCATTGCACACATCACTTTTTCTCACTGTGTATCAGCTACATGACTGCACATAACTGCAAGGAAAGCTGAGAAATACTGTCTACCTGCATGCCCAAACAGAAGAGGAAATAGAAGGTAAATAGCTAGCCAGTCTCTGACATTGTGTGGTTCTAAAAAGCCTTTCTAGCAATGTTCAGAAACAAACAAATGAAGTACAAGGAAATTTGATTATGTGTAAGGCACATCTACAATAATTGACTGTCACACAGTCGTTGAAATCACAGAACAAAATGGCAGTAAATGGAAACATTAAGATAGAAACATGAAAGAATATAGGAAAGGTCCCTGAGTTGCAAGATATAAAATGAAGGAAGCAGGACAGATGAGTAAATAGTGTCAATTTCATACAATGAGATGCTGTTAGAAATGGTGGACAGCTGTGAGTTAAATACTGCCATATATAGCAAGAGGATGCTCCTCTTCCTCCTGTGAGTCAGGAGCATTAGAAGAAAAAGCTCTATTATCAAAAGTTAAAAAACAAAACAAAACAAAAAACTAGAAAGCCACTGTTGTCGAGGAGGTGAGAAAGATGCAAAAAATGGCATGTAGATAATAGAAACATTGATACTATATTCTCTTTGTAGCAATTGTGAAGGGGACTTTGCTCATGATTTGGCTTTCTGTCTATTATTGGTTATAAGAATGCTTGTGATTTTTGCACATTGATTTTGTATCCTGAGACTTTGCTGAAGTTGCTTATCAACTTAAAGAGTTTTTGGGCTGAGACAATGGGGTTTTCTAAATATACAATCATGTTATCTGCAAACAGAGATAATTTGATTTCCTCTCTTCCTATTTGAATGTCCTTTATTTCTTTCTCTTGCCTGATTGATTGCTCTGGCCAGAACTTCCAATACTATGTTGAATATGAATGGTAAGAGAGAGCATCCTTGTCTTGTGCCAGTTTTCAAAGAGAATTCTTCCAGCTTTTGCCCATTCAGTATGATATTGGCTGTGGGTTTATCATAAATAGCTCTTATTATTTTGAGATATGTTCCATCAATACCTAGTTTATTGAGTGTCTTTACATGAAGGGTGTTGAATTTTATTGAAGGCCTTTTCTGCCTCTATTGAGATAATCATGTGGTTTTTGTCATTGGTTCTGATTATGTGATGGATTACATTTATTGATTTGCATATGTTGAATCAGCTTTGCATCCCAGGAATGAAGCCAATTTGATCGTGGTGGATAAGCTTTTTAATTAACGTGCTGTTGGATTTTGTTTGCCAGTATTTTACTGAGGATTTTCGCATCGATATTCATCAGGGATATCGGCCTGAAATTTTCTTTTTTTGTTGTGTCTCCGCCAGGTTTTGGTATCAGGATGATGCTGGCTTCATATAAAATGAGTTATGGAGGAGTCCCTCTCTTTCTATTGTTTGGAATAGTTTCAGAAGGAATGGTACCAGTTCCTCCTTGTACCTCTCTGCAAGAATGTGGCTATCACTCCGTCTGGTCCTGGGCTTTTTTTTGATTGGTAGGCTACTTATTACTGCCTCAATTTTAGAACTTGATATTGGTCTCTTCAGGGATTCGACTTGTTCCTGTTTTAGTTTTGGGAGGGTGTATGTGTCCAGGAATTTATTCATGTCTTCTAGATTTTCTAGTTTATTTGCATAGAGGTGTTTATAGTATTCTCTGACGGTAGTCTGTATTTCTGTGGGATCAGTGGTGATCTCCCCTTTATCATTTTTTATTGTGTCTATTTGATTCTTCTCTCCTTTCTTCTTTATTAGTCTGGCTAGCGGTCTATTTTGCTAATCTTTTCAAAAGAACCAGCTCCTGGATTCATTGATTTTTTGAAGGGCTTTTCATGTCTCTATGTCCTTCAGTCCTGCTCTGATCTTAGTTATTTCTTGTCTTTGGCTAGCTTTTGAATTTGTTTGCTCTTGCTTCTCTAGTTCTTTCCATTGTGATGTTAGGGTGTCAATTTTAGATCTTTCCTGCTTTCTCTTGTGAGCATTTAGAAATACAACTTACAAGGGAGGTGAAGGACCTCTTCAAGGAGAACTACATACCACTGCTCAAGGAAATAAGAGAGGATACAAACAAATGCAAAAACATTCCGTGCTCATGGATGGGAAGAATCAATATCGTGAAAATGGCCATACTGTCCAAAGTAATTTATAGATTCAATGCTATCCCCTTAAGCTACCATTGACTTTCTTCACACAATTAAAAAAAAACTATTTCAAATTTCATATGGAACAAAAAAAGAGCTGGTATAGCCAAGACAATCCTAAACAAAAGGAAGAAAGCTTGAGGCATCACACTACCTGACTTCAAACTATACTATAGGCTACAGTAACCAAAACAGCATGGTACTCATACTAAAACAGATATACAGACCAATGGAACAGAACAGAGGCCTCAGAAATAACTCCACACATCTACAACCATCTGATCTTTGACAAATCTGACAAAAACAAGCAATGGGGAAAAATTTCCCTCTTTAATAAATGGTGTTGGGAAAACTGGCTAGCCATATGCAGAAAACTGAAACTGGACACTTTTCTTACACCTTACACAAAAATTAACTCAAGATGGATTAAAGACTTAAATATAAGACCTAAAACCATGAAAACCCTAGAAGAAAACCTAGCCAATACAATTCAGGACATAGACATGGGCAAAGACTTCATGGCTAAAACACCAAAAGCAATTGCAACAGAAGCCAAAATACACAAATGGGATCTAATTAAACTAAAGAGCTTCTGCACAGCAAAAGAAACTATCATCAAAGTGAACAGGCAACCTACAAAATGGGAGACAATTTTTGCAATCTATCCCTCTGACAAAGGGCTTATATCCAGAATCTACAAGGTACTTAAAAAAATTTACAAGAAAAAAACAAACAACCCCATCAAAAAGTGGGCCAAGGATATGAACAGACACTTCTCAAAAGAACACATTTATTTGGCTAACAAACCTATGAAAAAAAGCTCATCAACACTGGTCATTAGAGAAATGCAAATCAAAACCACAATGAAATACCATCTCACGCCAGTTAGATGGTGATCATTAAAAAGTCAGAAAACAATAGATGCTGGAGAGGATGTAGAGAAATAGGAATGCTTTTACACTGTTGCTGGGAGTGTAAATTAGTTCAACCATTTTGGAAGACAATGTGGCAATTCCTCAAGGATCTAGGACTAGAAATACAATTTGACCCACCAATCCCATTACTGGGTATATACCCAAAGGATTGTAAATCATTCTACTATAAAGGCACATGCACACGTATGTTTACTGCAGCAGTATTCACAATAGCAAAGACTTGGAACCAACCTAAATGCCCATCAATGTTAGAATGGATAAAGAAAATGTGGCACATATACATCATGGAATACTATGCAGCCATAAAAAAGGATGGGTTCATGTCCTTTTTAGGGACTTGGATGAAGCTGGAAACCATCATTTTCAGCAAACTAACACAGGTACAGAAAACCAAACACCGCATGTTCTTACTCATAAGTGGGAGTTGGACGATGAGAACATATGGGCACAGGAAAGGGAATATCACACACCATTGCCTGTTGGGGGCTGCAGGGCTAGGGGAGGGATAGCATTAGGAGAAATACCTAATGTAGATGACAGGTTGATGGGTGCAACAAACCACCATGGCACATGTATACCTATGTAACAAACCTGCACGTTCTGCACATGTATGCCAGAACTTAAAGTATAATAAAAAAATAAAATAAATAAATATTATTCAGATAAATAAAGAAATAAATAAAACTAAAGATATAAAATAGAACACTGAAAGGGATTTTTTAAAATACATGAGAGATTTCTTCATATGGTGTAGAATTGGGTAAGTTGAATTGTATGAAAAAGAACTGCAGCGTAGGGGAGGTAAGGATTCTGGGTGTGAGGCTTTTATCAAGAAGATCATTTGTTTCATAGAGTTGGATGCAGTGACAAAAAAGAGAGGTGGAGTAATTTAAATTTATTTTCATGGTTTAATCATGTGACCTTTTATTGTGACCATGTTATTCAAAAGATCAAGTTGTGCATCTCAAATATATGCAATTCTTGTCAATTATATCTCAATAAAGATGAAAATTATTTGTTTAATTAGGGAACTTTTTTTAAAAAAAGAAATGCCTGGAATGCGCTCCTGCTGCTCCTGTTTCTCAGTTAGCAAACTTCCTTCTGATTGAAATTTGAATGTTACTTCACTGAAACCTTTCCTGACACTCCTGATAATGTCAGCCATACAGGATCAGGACCCTATACCTAACCTTGAAGACCTACTCACAATGTTGATTGAACAATTACTAAATTAACTTATTTAATATACACATCCCGCACTAGAAGAGCTCAGGACACTATCAGTGTTTTACACTATTATGTACTTGGCATCTAGTTATGTACTGTACCCACCAGAGACATGCAGTGTAACTGCTGAATGATAAATGTTGGGCAGAGTAGAGTAAGAATCCTCTGTTTCTCCTAATTCTGTGGAATAGTTTGCTTAACACTGTCGTTATTTCTTTATTTGGAACAGCTTCTCAGGGAAGCCATTTGGTTTTTGGAATATTCTTTAGGGAACATTTTTTGCCTGCCAACTTCATTTTTAAAAATATTTATAGAACCATTCAGCTTTTTAAATTTTTTTAGTAGCCAAATTTAGTAAAATTCATTTTGTAGTGTAATAGGGGACCTCACTTTTAAAAATCATACACTTTTTGTTTCTTCTTTCCTTCCCCACTCACTTCCTTCCTTTGAGGGAATGCTCTAGACATTCCCGTCTTCTAGCAATTCATGCTTACCTAATTATGCTCTCGTTTAAGAAATACCAAAGGCTAATCTTAAATGAGGGAAGGAGACCCCATTGTGGAATCTTCCCGAGTAGGAGTAGTCATGAACAATGAGTCTACCGCCATGTATGGAAGTCAAGATAAGACCAACAAGCCCTCAGGAAGATCAATAACCCAAGATAGCCATAGGAACAAGACACACAGACCCTGGATCCTGCACTACACTTGCATATCTCTCATACCAAGTTTCTCTTTTAAAACCCTATGGTAAATTTTAAAATTTAAGATGGTTCTTTAGCGTGATAGTTTACCATTTTCTCAGTATGCTGGCTCTCCAATTAAATCTGCTTATCCTCCCACCAACCGTCACCTCTAATGTTTGGCTTGCAGGTAGTGAGCAGTGGAACCTAGGTCCAGTTACACCACTAATATTGTGGTTTTATCTATTTCTCCTTGCATATGAATTTCAACACCATATGAGTGTGTGTGTGGGTGTGTGTGTGTTGTCTTTATAGATATTAAGAATATGTTACTAGGTATTGACATAGTTTGGCTGTGTGTCCCCACCCAAATCTCATGTTGAATTGTGATCCTGAATGTTGGAGGTGGGTCCCGGTGGGAGGTGATTGGGTCATGGGGGCAGATTTTCCCTTTGCTGTACTCGTGATAGTGAGTTCTCATGAGAACTGATTGTTTAAAAGTATGTAGCACTTCCCTTTTCCCTCTCTCTCCTGCCATCATGTGAAAATGTGTTTGCTTTCCCTTCACCTTCTGCCATTGATTGTAAGTTTCCTGAGGCCTCCCCAGCCATACCTCCTGTACAGCCTATAGAGCTTGAGTCAATTAAAGCTCTTTTCTTTATAAATTATCCATTCTCAGGTAGTTCTTTGCAGCTATGTGAGAATGAACTAATACAGGTATCTACAAATGTAAAAAGGGTTATATGTTTCTGTTGATGAGCTTATTGTGAAGTCTTCACCTCCAGTAGTAGACTTCCTTTAACTTTTGAACATACATCCTTTCTCCTTTCACTTTAAACTTTATATTCCATGTTTCTTTTATAAGCAGTATATAGATTTTGTACTGTATTTTAAATTACTTTTTCTATAATTGGAGAAAATAATCTATTCATTTGGAAGGTAATTATTTGTGGTTTCATCTATTTATTCCGTACTATTTCTTTTTCTCTCCTTTCTTTTCTTCTACTGGATTGGTCAAATATTTTATAAATATTTCAGTATTTTCCACCCCACTTGCTTAAAGGCATTATCTTTATTTATATGCCCAATTAATGGTTACCATAAAAATTATAATTTACCTACTTACCTTGTCAAAGTCTAAGTTCAACAATGTCTTTATTCTTCTCCCTGCAAATATGGAGACCTTATTTTCCTCCATTTAATTCAATGCAACTTCTATATTATTCATTTTGTTATTTTTATTACATTGTTTAAGAACCAAAAAAATTAATATGATTATTATTGACCACATTATTTGTTCTCCATTCATTCTTTTTCTCATATCTTCCAATGGAATGATTTTATTTCAGCTTGAAATATATCCTTTTCAATTTTATTTCTTTATTTGCTTATTTATTGACACAGGGTCTCACTCTGTCACCCAAGCTTGAGGACAGAGATGCAATCATGGCTCACTGGAGCCTCAACCTACCAGGATCAAGAGATCCTCCCACCTCAGCCTCCTGAGACTACAGGTGCGTGCCACTATGCCTGGCTAATTTTTGTAGAGACATGGTCTTACCATGTTGCCCAGGCTGATCTCAAATTCCTGAATTCAAGTGATCTGCCTCACTCAGCATCTCAAAGTACTCGAATGAGAGGCTTGAGCCACTATGCCCAACCCTTTTCAATTTCCTTTAATGAGGCTCTGCTGATAATTAACTCTCTAAATTTTTTAAATTTTTGTATTTGTTATTTTTACATAAAAATATTTCTTAGCTCATTCTGGAAATCTGTTTTGACTTGGTGTAGAATTCTAAGTTATAATCTTTCAAAATATTCCAAATATTCCTTTGAATTTTGACTTCCATTTTTGCTGCTGAGCAAACTTAAGAGCTGCCCTCTTTTTACTCTGCTTTGAATTTGTTTCTATTTTCTTTGTTCTGTGAAATTTCAGCCTCTAGATGTGGATTTTATTTTATTTATACGCTTGTTGTTTGTTGTGATATGGAGTCTGCAAATTGGTGTCGTCAGTTCTGGAAGATTTTCAACCATTGTCTTTTCAAAGCCCCAGCGAAAATGGGATTATTTTCTGAGACTGATTAATTATACTGTATACCTTCTCACTTGATATTCTATCTTTTACCCTCTTCTCTATAATTTCTAACATTTTTTCATCAGTGCCGTATATTAGTTTATTTTTGTTTTTGATGCATCTACAAGTTTCTAATTATCTCTTCAGCTGTGCCTAATTTGCTATTTAAAATGTTCCTTGAATTATTTAATTTTTTTTTTATTTCTGAAAGTTTCATCTGGTAAAAATCTGTAAACTTACATATCTGCTATGTTAATATTTTAAGTTGCATATATTACTTGCATGTATTTTCAAAATTATCTTTCACTTATTTAAACATATAAGCATAGTTGTTTTTTTCCTCCAATATAATAGCCCTTGTCTGAATCTGAAAATTCTAATTTACAGGAATCTTTGTGGGTCTCTTTTCACTGATGGTGAAGTATATCTTTATGTGCTTTGTTAATTTTGACTATTTGCTGTTTATTCTTTAAGAAATAAAATCATTTTGATAATTTAAAGTACAGATAAATGTACTATAATATTTTCAAAAAGAAAGTACAATTGCTTCTGCTAGGTGCCTTGGTGCACCTCTAGTCTAGATTCACCTTAAAGCAAATGTGGAGCTGAGATTCTCAGACTGCCCAGACAATGTGAAACCATGCGGCAAGCCCACGCAGGGCTGGTAAGCTTTTGGTTCACTCTTATCCTGAGGGTGCAGCCCTTTGCTGTCCTGGATGTTATTGGAAGTAATTCTCCTCTAAGCCTTTTTACTTGTATGTCCTCTGAGCTTTAATTTATTCCCTTTTGACTCATAAGGCATCAAAGTAAAAGTACAAATTTGCTAAAATAGGGAAGCATCTGTAATGCAACAGAAAATTCATGCTCTGCTTACCTTTCTAGGTTCTTGTTTTGCCTTTATTTGGCCTAATAACTTCATACTATTTTGTCAGTAGTCCACAGCTTTTGAGAAAGATTGTATCCTGCAAGTTTAGTCGTAGACTGTGAGTGAGAATAACTTAGTTTGCCTTTACTAAAAACAAAGTCATCTTCTAAAGTCATTCCCTACAGTCCACAATGAGCCCACAGCTAGAAATAGA
Organism: Gorilla gorilla gorilla; assembly: GCF_029281585.2. NCBI lineage: Eukaryota > Metazoa > Chordata > Mammalia > Primates > Hominidae > Gorilla > Gorilla gorilla. The sequence continues at coordinate 27,486,780 of NC_073230.2, forward strand.
TCATTTTTCCTTCTGAAAGCAGAACAAAAGAAAATGAAATATGTTATCTCCTGAGTGTCTTGTACAGCTGAATTTCACATGCCTTGTCTTTTTATCTTTCACAAGGACTATCAAAGTGTCTCACACAGTAGATGCTCATGTTTACAATATGAGTAAATACAATTTATCATATTCATGTGGCTACATTTACCCACAGGAATTTTTATAAATACCTACAACTATGTAATTTGAGTTTAACATTAGATACTAATTTCCCTGGAATAGCAATGGTAGGAGGGGGAATCCCTGGGAGCTTAATTTAGACATATGACTAGAAAAGAGAAGTCAACTCAGAGCCACAAAACTGAACTTCATTCTGACAAAGGGGAGGGGAAATTGCATTTTTAGGTTTGGTGAGAGAGTGAGAACCTGAACTCTCAAATTGGACAGATCTGGATTTGAATCTCAGCTCTGCCACTTTCCAGCTACCTGACCTTAGGCAAGTTATTTAATCTCTTATAAGGGAATGATAGTAATATATTTTTCACTAGGTGGGACTGAAAGTCAAATGGGGTAATAAAGGTAATTTTAAATGCACAATGACTGACTCATAGAAGGTGATCAATAAATATTGAGACTATCATTTCATTTTTTTGTCCTGAGAAATAATTACCATCTCACAACATAATTTGTCACTACTAATTAGGCATACAGAAGCAGAGTAACAAAAATCTTTTATATTAATTACCAATTCTGGTAGTTAGCCATTGGCTGCTTAGAACACAGTGTTGAGAAAGATTCTGAGGAAAGCATATAATGACTGATTATCAGCATCTTCCATGAAATCAGTGATAAGAACCAGGTGCATCAGTGCCTTTTATGTGCCATAATTCACAAAGATTGTTAGAGGGATATAGGCAAACACTCTTATAATAGCACCTATACATCTATAATACAGTATCCTTCAGTCAAGGCCAGGATTTACTTGTAAGTTTTTGCCCAGATCATAACTTTTTCATATATGTAGGCTGTAAACACAGACTTTTTATTCCTTATTCATCAAATTATCTGCTCAGAAAACTAAAATATTCTGTCTGTGTCAGAGAGTTCAGGATATCATCCCAATTTAATCAGATCAGCAGAAGTGAACACTATCTAGCCTGGCCACTTAGCCATGTTTTCAATGACCTTTTCTCTGCTTTCTTCTCCAGTTGAAATTCCCAACTCAATTTGTCATATCCCTTGACTTGCATTGTATGTTGCTTCTACAAATCTATTACATGACTATGCATTTGACTATTTTTGTTTAATCATAGCCTTGATTAGGCCCTGATATTATGAGGTCACCAAAAAGCCATCTCAATTTGCAGGTCATTTACCTCTTGTATATGCCCAGAACCAGGCACAGAGCTGAGCACATAATAGGCAATCAAAAGTTATATGTTGCTTTTATATGTGGGTAGATCAATAACTTAATTTCTATAGAACAATATTCTTTTGTTTGCTCTTATTGTAATATATTGCTTTTATTTAATAAGCCACAAAATACTTCAAAATGAGACTGCATTTTTTGTATACATTTTATGCAGTAATATAAGTAAGGCATAACTTTATTTGAATCACAATACAACCCACAATTCTATATTTTAGTAGAAAAGAAGCTGAAAGTTTCAAAATCTCAGAAGGGTCTACTTTTGTTTGAATCAATGCAAAGGCCATGAGAATCTGACATCTTGATGCATCTGGTCAGACATAAATGTCCTTATAATGATACTTTGGAAAGTTACTTTTGAATTCCCACTTGGTTAGACTATGTAATGAGAGTGGCACCAAGGGTTGTGTAGTCTGTATCACATCCTCATTCCCCAGAGATGGATCTTCTTTTGAAGCACTTAAAAACTTAAAAATAGATTTTTATATAGAAGTCCCTTTATCCCATCTCATATCTTTACCAAAAACTGGAAGTTGTTGAGATTGGAAATTTTGTAGGTCTTTTATTCTGATTTGTTATAGTAGTTTGAGAGTGGAAGTGCCTTTGCAGATGTTAGGGAAAACACTACCCGCTCAATGGGTAAAAAAAACAAATCTCCCTTCCACTGGACAAGATACTTACTTCATTGAAACCAAGCATGATGCATTGCTATTTTCAGCAATAAAACACCAGTGAGGTAACTGGGCATAAAATATTACTATTTTTTGCTTTTTTAATCATCATTTGAACCCACGTTCAAGGGGAAGGTAGAGGTAGGAATGAGGGAGGAAGGCAGAGACAGAAAAATGAATTGAGGGAGACACAAAAACTACTATGACTGTTCTTTTGAGCTGTGTTGTCTCTAAAGTTAAATACCTCAGTTTATTTCCTCTACAAATCAATCTTACGCCTCTGAAGTCTGGTGCATTCACTTGCCTTTTTGATTATTTCTTTAGAACCTAAACTCAAAGATAAGCACTTTTGGAGAAAACAGCTAAACAAATCCATCACTTGCATTATGTTTCTTCAGCATTTACAACTCTTTCAGACAGAAAATACAGTCCACAGAGATCACCGTGCTGTGTTGCAGATGTTGCAAATGTCATTTCTACTGGATATTTCCCTCTAGGAGTTATTTTGCTTTTCCATAGAGGAAAATGGTTCCCCAAATACCTTCTTTGGCCTAAGCAGTCTACGGGCATTTTAAATCAAAGGCACTGTCTGTGCTGAAGGGGGCAATAGTGGCTCCCAGTGGTTAAGGGAAAAGGAAGATTCATAAGCAGTTCTAACAAATGCAAGGTCCAACTAGAAGCCTTGGGCTAGAATGACTTTTGCTTGCTGTTGTGTCAGCCAAAGGTTGTGTTGCTTCAGTGAGCTCTATTTTTGGAATCATAGAGCTGATGCTACAAATCATCATGAGGTTGTCTTACTAACTGTACTAAAATTTCCATTCCTTGTATCACTTAGAAGCTAGTCATTGCAGTTAAGACATAGCAAGAATGCTTGTTTGACAAAGAGCAACATAACTATAATTATTAACAATGAAATGATTTTGCAACCAAAACAACAGTTTGAATAATGTTGGGAAACCTAGTGATTTTTTAAAGTTCTTTTTGTTTTGTTTTCCGAATCATAATTAGGGTACAAACCAGAGTTTAGTTCCCGGCTCCCTGACGTAGCAATAAAATTTTAGGAGTCCCCTGTTTAACATTCCGGGCTTCAGTGTCTTCGTGTTAAAATGGAAATTGTATAACATTTCAAGAGGTTGCTGCAAGATGTAAAAGAAGAGGCAATGTATGCAATGCATTTGCAGAATATCTGACATACATAAAGCACTCAAAAACACTTCCTTCTTTGTTGAGAAATCATGGCTCATATTCAAAAAGAGTCTCTTACTGGACAGGAGATGACTGAAGTCACTGATCATTTTTAATGGTGCTGTTTAATTTGTCTCTAGCATTTTTCTTCATTTCCCCATTGTGTGGTTCTGGTAGATTGAAATAACATGAGGCTTGGGCTACTGCTCTTATTGTAACATTTTGATACAGTTCTGACCAAATATTTGAATAGAAAGACCATGAAATATAATGTGCTAGTTTATCGATTTCAAGAAAGCTTCATTTTTTAAATTAACCACTGTGAAACACTAGACTAAAAGTTAGGAGGCCAATCTGATTCACTGTGTGTCATGTTTTAGAATTTGTGCAAATCATTTCACAAAACCTTTCCTCATTTGATTTTCATAAAAACATTATAAGGGTATGCAGGCATTTTTCCCCCTAAAGTTAGTAAACTAAGGATCCAAGTGATTAATTCACTTGTATAGGAACAAACACTAAGTTATAAGATTAGTAATTCAAGTCTCCTAAATTAAAAAAAAGAAAAAAAAATGGATGCTCTTCTGCAGCACACAAGCTGTCTTCCCACTTAGCTGGGTCATCTTGAGCAGATCACATAACCTTTCTGTATGTCAAGGAGGACAATTATGCCTGGCTAAATACTTTACTAAAGTATTAAGAGGATCAATGAAGACAATATATATGAAAGAGTTTGAAAGGCTTAAAATTATAATTATCATTATTATTCAGGAAATAATTGACGACATAGTTCCTCCCAGACAGTTTCTCCCCTACAATTATATGGGTCACCTGGTCATGTCTTCTGGTCAGGAAGGTTTGGGTGGAGTTGGCTTTATTCCCATAACAAGGATCTCCACTGGGACAAATCTCCACTGGGACAACTAGGATGGCTGGGGCTCCTCTCTAGAATGTCTGTCATCGGCGAGGCCAGCAGTGTTGTTAATATGGTGGAGCAAATGTTCCCTGGAGCAAGAAAGTCCAAGCCCCAATGATGCAGGATTTTTCTCAGCCCCTTCACCAGACTCATAGCAGGGTTGCTGAGTCTACTCAGCCCACTGTGCTCAGCCCCTTGCAGGAAGGAGCACATGAGAGAGTGTGAGATCTGGCCAGCCACTCTGGGTACTGACACCCAAGCAAGCTTTGTGCAGGGCCCATGGCCAGACCAGGCGTGTCACCTTGAGGGGAACACATCAGTGCCCAGATGAGGGTGCCATGACCCTGAAGCCCAGAGGGAGTGTTATAGTGCTCCTTTAGTTCTGCCATCCACAAATGGCAGTGCATTAGCAGCTCAGTTGGCCCCTTGCCTCATTGTGTGGGGTGACTGCCCTCCGCTGGCAAGGGCAAAGGGCAAGTGAGACAGATTTTCTGGGTACCCGCACTTGGTGGGTCACAAGCTCTTGTCCAGAGTCCAAAAAGAATGAGGTCACGTGGACGATCGAAGCATGGTGAAGGCAGAGAATGTTACTGAGTGATGAAAACATCTCTCAGCTGAGAGGAAAGTTGGAGAGCCGATGGGAAGGGCAGGTCATCTTCCCCTAAGTCAGGTTGTCTCTTCCCTGAAGTCAAGTCATCTCCTCCTCTACTGACTGAGTCTGGGGTCTTTATAGGAACAGGATGGGGAGTGCTTGCTGATTGGTTTGTGAGTATACAAAAACAGTTTAAAGAGAAGACACCACTTAAACATGGGCATAACAGTGTAGAAAACCAATTAGAAAAGGGTAGGTATATGTAAAATAGGTGAAGGGTGGGGACTAATCAGAGAAAAGCGGGCCAAACAGGAAGACAAATTCTCATCCAGTCTGAGGATTTAACTTGCAGCTTGGCTTTCAGGCTTTAAACTGTCTTCATCTTAGATGCGGGGTTTCACCAGGTACCTGTCCCATCTGCCTAGGCATTTGGCTGCCTCCTGTGGCTGTCATCAAGTCACAAGCACTTCCCAAGCTTCTGCTTGTATTACTTTACCAAATTGGCCAAAGTTAGTCACATGGCCAAGTTCAGAACCAAGTAAAAGAGGAGACTACACTAAGGGATTGGGATACCCAGTTTGACATAAGGTTTTTGACTTTGCTTGTGATGTTTTTCCATACAAAATTTTATGTTTAATACAGCGTAATTTATCAATCTTTTTATTTATTGCATATGGACCTTGATTCCAAAGTTTCCATCTCTCCTCATAACCATTAAAAAATAATTCATCCTTTTTATTTCTATTGTTCATATGTCTTGCTTGCTCTTTCTTTCTTTCTTCTTTTCTCTCTATTTAATTTGAAGTCTGCTGTGGTATATGTTGAGATCTAGACCCACTTTTATTATTTTCCCAAATGTCAGTTAAGTTTTTCCAATATAATTTATTTTTTAAAAAACTGTATTTTCCCCAGAGCTTTCAGGTATGAACATCATCGTATACTTAATTTCAGATGTAACTGAATCTATTTCTCAACTTTCAATTATCTTCTAATAATTTGTCCATCAACCACTAAGTCAATATATTAGATTGGTGCAAAAGTAATTGTGGCTTTTGTCATTAAAAGTTTTGCACATATAAGTTTGCATTTCTGTACCAACCTAATATTAATGAGCCAATATTTTAGTGATAAAGGCCTTATAATATATTGAATATCTCTCAGGACTAGATATTAAAGACCCTTATTGCTGTCCTTTCTCATGGTTTCTATCGCTGCAATCTTGTTCTCATGATTTTCTCAACTATTCTTCCATGCCAATTTTTCCATGTATACTTTAGAATCAATATGAATAGCTCCAGAAAATAAATTGTTACTATTTGACACTTTTATGATGTTGACACATCATATTCAAGAACAAAGAATGATGTCTTTCCATTAGTTCAAATCTACTCTTGTGTCTTTCAGATGTGTTTTAAGGATTTCTTCATATAGATTTTGCAAATCTCTTAAGGGTCTCTCTATATTTTTATTGCTATGGCAAATTATGATTTCTATCATATTATTCAACCAATTTTTGTATGTTAATTTCATATTACGTTAGCTTAATAGACTCTTCCATTATTTTTGTTAGGCTTAATGCATATTATGTTAGATTTTTCAGGTATAGTATCATATCATTTGCAAAAAGAGGTAGTTTTCTTGTTTTGATAAAAAAGATAATTTTCTTTTTTTGTAGTAGAGAGAATATTCCCCACCCCCATAAAATATTCACATCCTAATTTCCACAGTCTATGTATGTTATCTCACATGGGAAAAGGAATTTTGCAGTTGTGATTAAGTTAGTTATCTTGAGATGGGAAGATTACCCTGGATTATATTAGTGAATCTAGTGTAATCACAAGGGTTCTTAAAGGAGAGAAAGGCAGCAGGGTCAGAGTCAGAGAGGAAATGTAACAACGGAAACAGAGGTTGAGGTGATACACTTTGAAGATTAAGGAAAGGACCGCAAACCAGAGAATATTGGCAGCCTTTAGAAGCTAAAAATGACAGGGAAATGAATATTCCTTTTGATCCTCCAACAACTTGATTTTAGCCTATTGTGACCTGTCAGATTTCTGATATTGAAACATGAGTTAATAAATAGGTGTTGTTTGAAGCCACAGAATTTGTAGTACTTTGTTACAGCAGCAATAAGAAACAAATTCCCTTCTTCTTTTCCAATTCCTACATATCTAACTTCTTTCATTTGTATAATCACATTGGATAATACCTCTAATAAACTTATGAAGATACTGGAAATCTTACCTTGTTCCTGAACTACTTAGGGGAGATGCCTCTTTTCCATGTATCAGCCATGGAGTAAGCAATGTAATATTTTATATGTATATTTTTATAATTAGTATTTATTATTAGGGTCATTATATTTTTAGAATCAAAGCGTCTAATTCCAGAAAGAAAATTTATCTACTGACGCCCTTATGATGTTGAATTATCTCAACACTGTGTAAGCGCTTGCCCTACAGGAACAGCCTATATTGAATAATGCCTGGCTAACCTAGTCTGTTTCCCTTGGGGAGTTTGAATTCAAAATGCAAGGAAAGTCTACACACAATGAAAGAGACAAAGAGTAAAGAAATTCATACAATAGATGTTAAAAGCACAGGCCATGAAGTGTTAGGTGCTGTACACCAGGGAAAGTCTTGAAGAGACTGAGATTGTGCAAGGAGTAAAGATGTCCTCTGCTCACCTCTTCATAACATGCACTGATGTGCCTTGAAAATGTAATAATTCATTATCCTAAGTGTTCTAATCCTTTCTGGATCTGCTACCTGGAATTTGAACAGTGGATAATTATTATGCCAACAAATGAATGTGTCATATAAAATAGCATTCACGTAACTAAAATTTATTTTAAAAATTTTAAAAATTATGCAAGGAAGAATGAGGTTGAAGGGATCGCCAGATGAGGTATTTCTAAGCATGGAGATCTCTAAATGTATCTGCTATCTTCTCAATACCCAAAAGAGAGAAATATGATCTTCGACCATAGAAGAAGAGTCTACATTGCTCTAGATTTAAGCAAAATGTTGCATAATTTGCATTTCAAAACAGATGGTAGAAGGGCTGTTGGGGTATGATTGAACATGAGTCCCATTTTGAAGCAAAATGGCAGAATACCAGTGGTTAATGTTCATCCAAAATCTGGGAAAGCTCTATTTTCCTTTCCTTCTCTTTTCTCAGTCTGCTTCTTTGAATTATGCATTTACTGCATTTCTCACACTCTCACATTTTGCTTCTAAATAGTTCAAAGTGGCATAAACCAAGACATATTCTTAATGATTTTGTTGTTATGTAGAGTATAAAGTAAAAATAAGTACAGGCTTAAAGACATTTACAATTCTGGCAGGTTTTTTGTTTGTTTGTTTGTTCATTTGTTTTTTGATATGGTGTCTCGGTCTGTTGCCTAGGCTTGAGTGCAGTGGTGCGATCTCGGCTCAAGGCAGCCTCTGCTTCCTGGGCTCAAGCAATTCTCCCACCTCAGCCTCCTGAGTAGCTGGGATTACAGGTGCACCACCACGCCCGGCTAATTTTTGTATTTTTAGTAGAGACAGGGTTTCACCATGTTGGCCAGGCTGGTCCTGAACTCCTGACCTCAGGTGATCCACCCTCCTCGGCCTCCCAAAGTGCTGGGATTACAGACGTGAGCCACTGCACCTGGCCTAATTCTGGCAGTTTTTGAGGTTGTGTTTAGAAGGAGTGAGGGTGAGCAGTGGTTATACAGGAATGGGTTACCCATCTTTATGGCTATTTCATGATGATCTGCTAAACAAGGGGTGGATCATTCATGCCCCCCCTGTTTAGACCATATAGGGTAACTTCCTGACGTTCATGGCATTTTTAAACTGTCATGGCACTGGTGGGAGTGTAGCAGTGAGGACGACCAGGGGTCACTCTCGTCACCATCTTGGTTTTGGTGGGTTTTGGCCAGCTCCTTTATTGCAACCGGTTTTATCAGCAAGGTCTTTATGATCTGTATTTTGTGCTGACCTCCTATCTCATCCTGTGACTTAGAATGCCAACACTGTCTGGGAATGCAGCCCAGTAGGTTTCAGCCTCATTTTACCCAGCTCCTATTCAGGATGGGGTTGTTCTGGTTCACACACCTCTGACAGTGGGAAGGCACCTACCATTATCCTCAGGTAGCACCCACCATAAAATGTCTCTATTAAGCTGATTCTCTGTCTTGTATTACGAGTGCTATACTGGAAATGCCACATAATATCCCTTAATTGTACTTTTCTTATCTGGGCAATGTTAACATTGTTAATTAGGTTATATTATGTCATGTTTTCTAAACTGAATATTTACAGAATTATAATATTAATTTATGTGTATATATACACATTTATATGTACTAACATATATTATTTAAAATTTTTATAATGCATATATAACCATTTGTATCATGTATGTTATTTAAATACATATAATCTTATTTAAACACATAGAATATAATATGTCAGGAACTTTTGAAATGTCTTAAAATATAACTCATTTATTATGAATTAATTTAGGATTTTTCCAAATATAAGAGTCACTGAAAAATGTAACTAAACACACTGAGTGTCATTTTATACATATTTAACCTTCCAAGGGAGCATCTTGTGTGCTGTATTGGGTGTGTTGGTCATTGAAGGAGGCAATGGTAATGGTATACAGCATCTTTCATGCAGTTTCCTCACATAGCCTTCCCCCAACACCTGAGGCAGGCTAAGAGATTGGGATCAAACATATTCCAAAACTAATTGTTTTGAAAAGCAGTCAGCAGCTTTCATTTAGACTTGCATTAATTCTGTTTCTCTAGTTATGCATGCCAAGTTTCAAATTTTTAAAACGTTTTTCCTTTAGCTCCTAAAGTAGAAAATTTAGGTAAGTGTGATTTATTTTATTTTTTATAACTCAAAAATATGTACATCCACCTGTCTAAGACTCAACATAACAATTGATCTCAAATTAAGCTTAGGCAGTTTGATTCCTAAAGGGATCTTAGGGGAAAGGAAATAATCACAAGGAAATGGAGATCACAGATGGTCAGAAAATAGAAATGAGTATTTGTTCAACACATTCCTTTTTGTAGCCTTACATCATTAAGAGGCTAATATCACTGAATTATTGAATTCATCTTACATTAATCATTATGAAGAAAGAGGAGAAGGAAAAGAAAAATCTCTTTTAGTAGCAAAAAATGTATAGAGATCCCAGAGAGCTTAAATTTCCATGGCGTTGGAAGGAGACAGAGCTGGTGAGAAGTCCCAAGTCATACTCAAGAACAGAGTTTCTGAAGAGGAAACTCCAACTCAGGGTACATAATTCCAGGGAAGGTTCCTGCAACTTCAAAATAATTACATGTATGGGAGCTAAATGCAGTGGCTCAAGAGGAGGCAGTTTGGTAACACTATGTAACAAAGAGAAAGTTGAGCACCCAAGAAATTTTACTGAAACTAGAGGATGCTGAGCTGCTATTAGGCATCTTATAAGCGAAGAACAGTAAGACCGATAGGGAGCCCCAAACTGAAGGAAGTCAAGAACTAGGACCCCTTTGTCAAGTTTTGGCCCAATAATCCTTCCTGCATAATCAAGCTGTAATTTAGGATGTGGAAATTATCCCAAGAAACCCTGAATTATCATCATCGCTCTTGACATTAAAAACTGTTGCCTTTCTATTTTGAAATAGACTTTCTTTTTGCTTGTTTAGATAAGTTTTAGCCTCATAGCAAGCATTCAATAAAAGAAGAAGGGTCTGGATTATGTGAGTTATTCAGAATGATTTTTAATAATTTATTTTTTTTAGTACTTTACTGAAATATGAGGGTAAATGTCCAAGAACCTTGATAAAAGATGAGTTTTTCACGGTGTTTTATTAAAAGACTACAACAAATAGAAAAGTGCTGCCCTGTTATAGAAATCATTGTCTGAAGGTTTTCCAAAATAAGGAACTCCCCAAAATCTGTGCACTCGACTGAATTAATGTGAATCAAATGGCAAAAAAAAAAACAGACAAGGAGAGGAAGAAAGGCTGAATAAGCACACAGTTTAATGTCCAGATGGCAGATCAATTTCCTGAGACCGTAAGGATAAAAAAAAAGGAAATACCATTATTAATCTTATTCTGTGTGCCAGACACTCTATTAGGCTTTTTAATATGCTACAATTTAATAATATATAAACAAATATTTCTTTTGAATGGCATATATTTGCTTTTTAGAGTAGGATTTATTTTTTAGAACAAGTTTAGATTTAAAGAAAACTTCAGATAGCACAGTTTCCATATATCCTGCACCCAGCCCAATGGGCTTATACTGAAAAGCAGCAGTTTCCTTTCTCAACTTCTCTTCAAATTCCTCTCTGCAGAGGCAGCAAATACGTAACAATCTTAGCTCTTTTTTATACTACCTTATTATTTTCAAATTCATACCTACATATTGTGTTTTAATTTTCTATTTTTAAATATTATTTTTTGTCTAGGATGGAATATATGGATTTTTCTATATTATCATCCCCTTTAGAAAATATTTAGCTCTGATACACTTTCCCTGGCAGCATCCGCCAAATACACACATCTGTAAAAACTCAACATCAAGTTTACTTTTATTATTGTAACTCTGTAATGTTCATGGGTGAACCATGTGCTAGACAATGATTCCATTTAATTCTTTAAAAGCTTTTTTGGTGAGGTTAAGAAATAACTGCTTTTGTTTTGCCTTTTAGAGGGAAAAAGTATTTTTTTCAGATTAAAAAAGATATTTCAGATTATTTTCAGATTAAATATTTAATTTAAATATTAAATATATTTTCAGATTAAAAAAGGCTACAGAATTCTTTGCATATGCATGTGCATGATGAGAAACACTAAAGTCTTCAAATGTAAGAGAAATGATTCCACATAGAAGTAGAGAACTGTAGAAAAGAATGAAGAGTGCCAAAAAGGGTAAATATAGGCAGATTTAAACAAATGTTGGCTGTTTCAAATGCCAATAATAATAATAGTACCCCACGGAGTGTATAGGATATGCAGAAAGAAAATATGTAAACAAGAATTATACAACGGGTTAAGTGAGGAGTGAGGAGTGAGGAGTAAGCACATGGAGTTGAACTTGTTAGGGTCCTTAAATGTGTAAGAAGTGGTAAAAGCACTAGTTTAAGGTTGAATGTAGTAAGTCACAGGTGTACATTATAATACCTAGGGTTACCACAGAATGAATAATACAATGTATATGATATATGATATAAAAAGCTAATAGAAGCAATAAAATAAAATAATAAATCATTAATTAAAAGATTAATAAAACCAATAACTTGATTAATAAAAAGAATCCAAGCAATGAAAAATAAAAGGAAAAGAATATATGAGATTATTAGAAAGCAAATAGCGTAGTGGTTTATTTAAACTCAACTGTATCAGTAAATAATAATTATATATGGTATATTTTATACTATGGTATATATAGTATATATATATATAAACTTAAAAAATAAACTGGGCTTTATCAATATTAGAATGATTTAAAGGCAAGAGCTATTATGAAAGAGAAGCAGGAAGCTTTAAAAATCATTACATACACGCACAAAAGAGTTGTATTAAAAAATGTAAAGCAAAAAACAGAATAAATTTGGTATAGAAATATATAAATCCGTAATTATAGTTGAAAACTGTAACTCAGCAATTTCATAAGCAGACAAAATAATCGGTAAGTTTATAGAAGATTTAAACAATGGAACGAATTTATTTGACCCAATTTTCGTGTATTGACACTACATAAACAACTACAGATTGCAAGATCCATCCCACAGCACATGAAACGATCTTAAATATATTGTGGCAGCCATGGAGGGATACCACTCAGATCTCTTTTCAAGGAAGAATTTGCCATTTTGCTGCAACAAGAGCAGTTAACTACTAGTCTCCAGCTATCAGCCCCTTCAGGATCAGTCTCAGCTTTCTAGCTGAAGCCAGGCTATTCCCAGGCAGCCCCCAGTTAATGACTGATCATAGCTGGGCATAGGACTTGGCTGTGTGTGCCCATGAAACTTCTCTAATAGCCAATCTTTGTTCTGAAACTCTACTTGGGTGTGTTGGAGATTCACCAGATCTTCATTGTAATCTGAAGCTCTTTCTCCACAATCCTGCTTTCTTCCTCCTTTCCTGTTACAGAGGTTGGATCAGATCTGTGTCTTAAATGAAGACATCCACCCAATTCTACGTTTTCTTCCTTTTATTATTCATGGACATGACCAGTCTGTTCTATTTTTCTTATACTTCAAACTATCTCAGCATATGCTTTATGGAGAATTCAATTATGCATCTCATACTAGTAACAAGCAACTACATAATTTGTAAATCCCAGCGCAAAATAAGAATGCATGTTTCCCTGTTCAAAAGTATTAAGCATTTTAATAAAGCAAGAAAATCAGAGCATTAAAGTAAGCATAGGGCCCTTCTAAGCATAGGGCCTGATGTGACCTACACAGGCCACATGCTCTGGTATCAGACGTGGTGTAAGAAAACAGATGAAAAAAAAAAAAACTGTTTTGGCATTGGATTGCTCACTGCCTACCTGGTAATAAGCAATCCATCCTATGTGGTATATGGAGCACAGCACAGTCTCTGGTACAGTGTGATAGCCTGATGCTAAAACTGATGCTAATTTGAAAGAATGTTCTGGTGGAAGGAATTACCCTGGACTATGTAATGATTCAAATAAATCAGGATTTTAAAAGTAAGGGGAGGCTGAGCACAATGGCACATGCCTTGTAATCCCAGCACTTTGGGAGGCCAAGGCAGGTGGATCACTTGAGCCCAGGAATTAGAGACCAGACTGGGCAACATGGCAAAACCCTGTCTCTACAAAAAATACAAAAATTAGCTGGATATGGCCATGCATGCCTGTGATCACAGTTACTTGGGAGGTTGAGGCGTGAGGATCACCTGAACCTAGGTGGTTGAGGCTGCAGTGAGTAGTGATCTCGCCACTGCACTCCAGTCTGGGTGACAGAGTGAGACCCTGTCTCAAAAAGAATTAGTAATAATATAAAATAAAATAGAAGTAAGGGTATGGGGGGGCAATGTATGTAAGATAATAGTATCGATTATTATTAAATGACATTGATGTCCTGCGTAGGGATAATGAAAAGCAGAGTGAAGTTAATAAAACATTAAAAGTAAAGTTTGATGAGCAGAGGGCCATTTTGGTAGCATGTAAAAGGCTTTATCTTTTATATTCAGAGAAATAAAAATGTGAAGACCAAACCCAGCTTTTAACAGAATTATCAAGTTACAAAAAGGCAAGTCAGGCCGGGCACGGTGGTTCACGCCTGTAATCCCAGCACTTTGGGAGGCCGAGGCGGGCGGGATCACGAGGTCAGGAGATCGAGACCATCCTGGCTAACACGGTGAAACCCTGTCTCTACTAAAAATACAAAAAAATTAGCCGGGCGTGGTGGCAGGCGCCTGTAGTCCCAGCTACTCGGGAGGCTGAGGCAGGAGAATGGCGTGAACCCGGGAGGAGGAGCTTGCAGTGAGCCGAGATGGCGCCACTGCACCCTAGCCCGGGCGACAGAGTGAGACTCCGTCTCAAAAAAACAAAAAACAAACAAACAAAAAAACTAAAGGGCAAGTCAGGGCTCTCACTGGGAAAACCTGAACCCTGAAACATCTGATGAGTGTATCTGAACATGTGATGCCCATTCAGTAGTAGGCCCCTCTCTATTAAATTTAGCACTCAACATACAAAACAGCAAGTAGCTATGCATTCTGAATTGCTTACCTTGAGGTGGTTTCTGTTGAACTCATCAAATCAGAAAGTTGTGCGGGTCAAGAAGCGATCTATATAAAATGCAAATGGTACATATGAGATAAAGCCTAAGCACGAAAGCTGCATAAATTGGTAGCCCAAACCTCAGTGTTACCCCCTATATTTCATTACTGCCCTCCTCTCTCTCAGGTTACACCTGTGGCCACATGGAGGAGTCCTAAATGAACAACTGAAGGAGAAGCAAAAAACCGAAGCATGGCTTATCATGGGCCTGCTCAGTGTTTAGGCGCCAGCCAAAAATGGGCAGCAGCTACCTTGCAGCCACACTCCAGGGTGGACTTGCAAGACTTCAACAAATGGTACATCTGGTCAGGTACTTTGTCTCGAAGGAAAAATGATCTGAGGTGAGCTGAAATTATTTTGATTTTTATCTGACAGAAGACAGGAGCCACATTTTAATCATTTCCACATCCCTACCACCAAAGAAGGACTCCACAAATGTTTGTATTTGAATAGAGTGCCTATTTATGATTATCTCATTGAATAGAAATATATTTACCATTTTAACAGAGAGTAATGTAATGATGTCTTACTTACTTCCTACCTCCAAGTTTTTATAATCTTGGTAATAAAGGCAAAGGCATAAGCTGACTTGCCTGAAGAGAAATGTAGTTGTAATAGCATTTCACTTAGGTTTGAGTGAGTATGTCTGTCCTAAGAGTTTTCGTGAACTATAAACTTCTTTAGAAGAAGAGACTTTCAATATAGAATTTTTCTTATCCCCCCCCCAAAAGCATAAAAATGAAACATAAATAAAATGCTCTATCCATGAGGGGCTGAACTTAGAATGTAGATCCTGTGATTCAAGGTTGGAGGTTAGACTACCCCCACTGGGCTTTGGAGAAATCCAAGTGCAGTAACAGAAAATAGCTCTTGACAGCTTCTCAGTACCTTTGACTGCTGGGTGCAAAGAACCCAGCTCGTCATTATGCTTTCCAGAGAGGGAGCTGGAGATGGAGAGCATAGTCTCCACTTTCCTGTTGGTAATTTCTATTCCTATGGAGCAAAGGAATGACAGTGACCTATAAGGTCCCTGGTGGTGTGAGACTAGGGCCAGAAGGTCAGTGAGAAAAAGAACACTGCGTTAGTTTGAATCTATATGGAAGGGATGAAAAATGTAAGAAAGTCAAACACTCTGAATCTCATACCACAGCATGCATTTAAAATAAAATAGTAATGAATATGTATTGTTTGAAAGTTTAGAATAGTTTTGAACATATCAATTTATTTGATATAATCTCCAAGACATTTCTGTGTGGCAAGTATTGCCATTTCTAATTCTATAAGTGGACTCAGAGGAGCTAATAACTTTCTCAATATCGTCCAGCAATTGAGTAGTGAAGAAAGCAAGAATAGTAGTTTCCATCAAGATCTTAAATTTACATTTTTTCTTTCCTTTTCTTCTGGCAATGGGTAAACGTAAACAGGGCAGTACTGGCAGTAATTGTGGTTTTAGAACAATATGGGTGACTTCATGCACAAGACAAGATGGATGTCACCATTAAAAATAAATACAGTAGAAAACATAATCATTCCTTTGGGCCATTTATACTTAAATGAAAGAGGATAGAAAATTTAGAGTCTCGCATGTGAGCCCAGACACTAAATTATTCCAATATGTACATATTTGGGAACATCTACATTATTAATTGCTCTACTGGCTTCCAAGTGGAGAAATTTTATCCAAAAGTTGCTTAGTAATTACTTTATCTTTGAGAATTGGCATTCCTTGATTGTCTGATATGCTTTGTTAATAATGAAAACACTTCAAAAAAGAGAAAAATTGTGAAAGCATGTGACAGTGTGTGAAAGCAAAGATTTGTTGCAGAGGTATCGAACCCAATAATTCCTACACAGGCACTGAAAGTATGCCACCAAGCAGGAGATGATCCAAACTCCCAGCAAAGCAACCAAAACAATACATATAGGTCGATCTTCAATAAACACTTACTTATGAAATGAATGAATATTTACATCACAGAGGCATCTTATCCTAAACTAAGATTTTAGGATTAAATACTCTAATAATATCTGTTGTTTTTGTAGGGCAAAATTGCTTGGATATATCTGTGCCATACATACCTTTAATTATTGAACCATTTCTGTCTCCTATTTTCAAACTCTGTAAATTTCTGCTCATCCTGATCTTTGTTGCATATTTATTTTTCTAGTAGATAGCTTTTTTTTCTCTAAAAATCATAATAATAGATACTGCTTTCCAAGCACTGGGTATTATGCTGAGTAATTTTAGACAATTTCTTATTTAATTATCCTACTAATCCAGCAAGTTATTATTCTCATTTTACAAACAAGGACATTGAATCTCAAAGAAGATTAAGTAACTTACTCCATGAAATGTAGTAAGCAACAGACCTGGCATTTCAATATAGAATTAAAGTTTTGAGGGTGAAACAGTGTGTTTTGTATATCTTCCATATCAGTGTGGGCATTAGAATCACCTGAAAAACTTAACAAACTTTCCCACCTCATACCCTCTAGAGATTCTGATTCAGTTGGTCTAGGAAGGACCATACAAATCTGCATTTCTAACAATTCCCTTGGCGTGATTCTTATGCAACCAGTTAAAAGTAGTGCTGTATATCACTCTATCACTATATCAATGCCTTCCATATAGTAAGATATATTCCCATAAATGAATGAATTTCAGATATCGAGCTGGTGTTTTTTGTGTGTTTTGTAAGATTTGAAGATATTTTTGATGGTGGAACACAACACAGTGACACTCAAATAGATGAAAGGCAGAACACTTCATTATTTAAAGCTCAGGAATGCTTTGTCTATTTGAGGTCTTTGTTTCCATACGATTTTTAGTATTTTTTTCTATTTATATGGAGAACGTAATTGTTACTTTAAGAGAGATTATATTAAATCTATATAATTGTTATTTTAAGAGAGATTATATTAAATCTATAGTTAGCTGTTATATGGTCATTTTCACAGTATTAATTATTTCAGTCCATAAATATGGGATGCCTTTTCATTGTTTCCATTCTCTTCAATTTCTTTGATCAGTATTTTATAGTTTTCCTTACAGATCTTTCACTTCCTTGGTTAAATTTATCCCAACATGTTTTATTTATTTGTAGCTATCATAAATTGAATTGCTGTCTTGATTTCTTTTTCTACTAGTTTATTGTTGGTGTATAGAAACACGACTGATTTTTGCATGTCGATTTTATATTCCACAACTTTACTGAACTTGTTTATAGGTTCAAAAAGGTTTTTTTGGGTGGAGCTCTTAGAGTTTTCAGTATATAAGATAATGTCTACATGGGGACAATTTAACTTCCTCTTTTTCAATTTGGAAGTCCTTTCTTTATTTCTATCTAATTGCTCTGGCTGGATCTTCCAGAACTATGTAAATAAAAGCAAGGAAAGTTGGCATCCTTGTCTTGTTCTAGATGTTAGAGAAAAAGCTTCAGGTCTTCCCCATTCAGTATGTTAGCTGTGGGTTTGTCATATAAACCTTTGTTATGTTGAGGTATGTTTATTACCTCAACCTAATTGGTTGTGAGTTTTTATTACGAAAGGATGTCTTCTTTCTCCACGCTACATTTTGAATTTGCTACTGTCTGTCCTGGAGTTAACTTCAGCACTTTACCTTGTTTTGCACATTAAAAAAAAAATCCTGAACACACTCAGACACACTGGTGTAAACATACAATAGCACTTATAGTATGCATTCTGTGTGGAGCATACTTTGATAAAAATTTGGAGTTTAAATTTAAAAGTTTACATTGTTGCAGTAATAACGACTTAGTATAATCATTACACATAGCTGTTTCTAAACTTCTTGGACAATTTCACAATGTTGCCCAGTAACTCACTTTTTCTTTTAACTTTCTGCTCTCTGTGTCTGTGAATTTCTAATATGAAAGAGCTTTGGTATTTCTTCTGTTTCCTGGACTTCCTTTAAACCCTCTTCTCATGGTCTCATATTCCACTCCACGTAATTTATCTGCGTATTTTCCTAAAGAGAGAATGTTTCCACTGGAGCCAGCTATTAATATTAGTATTTATTTTCACTGTTACTGAATACATTTGCCTTCTCATGGGAAATCTTCATTTCACTGAAAGATGTCATATAAGGTCTATAATTCAAATTATCCTCCTAAGTAGCTTCATTTTGTATTATTTCCATAATAACTGTAAAGTAATTACCTTGATTTCTACTCAGTAGCTTCTGGGAATAAAATAGGGCGACCAGAGGATGATGACTGCTCTTTCTGCTTTCACCACTAAATTCCATGTACACTGGAGGACATTTAGCTAAAAACAGATTTCACTGAATTTCTGTTCCACAGTTTACAGGTCCAGAGGTAAATAGTGACCAAAAAATAAAACTACACAATTAGAAAATTAGTATGAAATAATTGCTAAAGTAAGGGCCGGGCGCGGTGGCTCACGCCTGTAATCCCAGCACTCTGGGAGGTGGAGGCGGGTGGATCACCTAAGGTTGGGAGTTCAAGACCAGCCTGACCAACATGGAGAAACCCCGTCTCTACTAAAAATACAAAAAATTAGCTGAGCGTGGTGGTGGGTGCCTGTAATCCCAGCTACTCGGGAGGCTGAGGCAGGAGAATCACTTGAACCCGGGAGGTGGAGGTTGCGGTGAGCCGAGATCACACCATTGCACTACAGCCTGGGTAACAAGAGTGAAACTCTGTCTCAAAAATAAATAAATAAAATAAAATAAAATAAAAAATTGCTAAAGTAAGGAGGGGCAAAAAATTAAGGAACATACAATGTTTCATTCTGCTCAAGTGAAAAAAAAATAGAATCTTTCTTAACCTTCTTCTGTTCTCAACTTCACAATTTTGACTGTGCCAGGGCTCAGTTAGCATATTTAGTCTACTCCTTCTGTCTTCACTCCTTAGGTGATTCCATCCAGTCCTATATGCTGTCCAGCCTCATTCCTCCAGTGAAGCCTGCCCAATTTCCCTTGTGTTTCCCTTAGATGCCACATAAGCACTTCAAGCTACCATGGTCAAGGCAGGATTCTTGATTTTTCCTTCTAGCTCCCCAAATTTTTTCAAATTAATCAGTGTCCCTACCATTTACCAGATAAATATTTGATTTATTGCTTTCACTTGCATTCTTCCAATCCATTAGCAAATCCTAATGGCTTTGCCTTCAGAATACACAGTGAATTTTACCATGTCTCATCGTTTCTGCCAATATTCCAGGCTTCTATCATCTCTTGTATCAACTACTGCTAAAAGTACCTAATGCTTCTGCTTGCCTTTTTCATCATGCCCTCTACAGTCTGCCTCTCAGCTGTCAGAGAGAAAGTCTTTTAAAGTATAAGTCAGATCAAGGCATTTTTCTATTCAAAATCCTCTAATATCTCCTTATGACGTTTTGAAAAATGTAGTGAGGACTAAGCTCTGATATTTATCTTGTCCAAATTCCTATCTATGTGATCTAGGGAGTCATGCCCTACAAACCATAAATTCTCATCATATGGGTTTCATTTGACCCTATGTAGCATGACTTACTTTTCAATCTGACTCTGGCATAACATTATGAGACAAGAAAAAAAATATTTAACCCCAAATTATATTTCCTTACCATACCTTGAAATTGCCTTGCAAAGTCTCTTGTGGGAGAAATACACACCCCATAGGGAATCCCCTTCCCCCTTTGTTTTCCTTCCTTTCTTTCCAGATCCAGGAGATAATCAACTAAGAGCCAGGTGCACTTTTAGGTCTGATAAAGAAACATTTTACAACCTACTCTTTCTCTGATGTCTGCTGAGAGATTCCTCTGCACAATAAAACTTGGTCGGCACAATCCTATATCTTAACCTGAACATTCCTTTCTATTGATCACAGTTCTTCAGATAAAACTCAACCAATTGTCAACCAGAAAATGTTTAAATTTATATAGCCTGGAAGCCCCCCCACACCCACCCATGTTGAGTTGTCCCTCCTTTCTGAACCAAATGAATGTATTTCTTAAATGTATTTGATTGATGTCTTATGACTCCCTAAAAATATACAAAACCAAGCTGTACCCTGACCACCTTGGGCACATGTTCTCAGGACCTCCTGAGGGCTGTGTCATGGTTCATGCTCACTCATATTTGACTCAGAATAAATCTCTCTGAAAATATTTTATAGAGTTTGACTCGTTTTGTTGACAGTAGAAATACGTTGTTTTGCCTTCTACCTCTACATAATCTAGCCCCTTGATTCCCTCTTTGACTACATCTTTGATGGTTTCATCCCTCTCATCCTCAGCTACAGAATCCCTGGGATTCTTTTAAATCCTTGAATATTCCAAGTTGTTCCTCCCTAAGAGGCTGTATAATTCTTACACCTGTGACTTGCAATGAACTTCCCATACCTTTTCTATTTCTTCCACTCAATTGCCTATACCTCATGATGGCATGGACTTTGTGTATCTTTTTACATGATAAGTTCAGTGCTTGAAAAAATGCCTAGTACACATGAGATGCTGAATAAACATTTGTAAAATGATTGCATGGGCAAATGAATCTATTTCTAAAATCTGAAGTAAGTAGAGAAGATTATATACATTAAGCGATAAATGTGCAGATAATAACTAATTCTTAAAACAACAATTCTAGTTTGACGGTTTCTATAATATAATCATAATAAGCAATATTTACTGAGAATTTAATATTCCTCCCACATTGAGCTAAATACCTTTGGTCATCATCTCATTTATGTATAACAATAACAACGTGAAGTAGTACTCTTAGTTCTCCTATATTTCAAATGAATACCGTGAGGTTCATAGAGGTTAAGTGACTCAATTCCCATTGTCACACAAATTTTAAACAATGAAGTTGGTACTGGAACTTAGTCAAATTCCAAAGCTTATGCTTCCACTAACTATATCACACAAAGGTAACATGGTAATTATTTTTAAAGCTAGACTATCTGAACTGATGTCTCTATTACTTAAAGGCACTGACAATCTAATAATTCTGTAAAAGAATCTGCTGCTGATAAATGTATGAATATACCAAAAGCAGCATGAAGAAGAGTAATGAGAGTGCACATGATACTAGATGAGGGTTCAGAATAACTGGGTTCTAGTGCTTTGTTGGCTGCTCTCTAGTTTAAGAAACTGGACTTCAGCCTCCTTTTCCATAAAAGACAGAAATTCAACTAAAATCAAAGGCTTGAAACTAGATTGTTCTTGAGCGAAAATCAGTTCACAGACATGTTTTCTTAGGCTCTTGCTGTCCTTTTTATAATTTTAAATTATTATTATTTTTATTGTTTAAAATTGACAGATAAAATTGTATGTATTTACGATATACAACATGATGTTTTGACGTATATATGCATTGTGGAATGACTAAATCTAGCTAATTAACATATATATTACTTCACATAGTTATTTTTGGGGTGAGAATGAAACCGCCTTTGCAAAATTATAACTGTGGAAATTATGACAGTGAAAGAAATCAGACCTAACCGACTCCATCTTGCTTCTAACCATTAAGCTGCCCTTGTTCATTCCTGGGCATAGGCCGAACTAACATTGGGAAGGAATTCAGTTCATAGTTTGACTCTGAAAAAAAATTGATAACATCCCTTTCCCAAACAGACCCCCTTCTTGCCTGGGAACCAATCTGCCTTTGCAGGACTAACAAATTAGCTACCAGATTAGAAATTACAGTTTAGGGGTCTGCAGCCTCTGGCTCCAAGAGTCTGAACTTCCCCAGTTTGCTCCTGGGGATAACACAACTATGGTAAAACCTAAGATCAGTGCTTAAGATATTTTGCAGGCCCTGCACTCAGTGGATCAACTGACACCACCCAGACTAGTAACGTGGCTCAATCAGTTCTGCCATCCCGCCCAGGAACAGAAGACAGCAAGAAAAACTCACTTCGACTCCCTGTGATTCCATCTCCAACCTGACCTATCAGCACTCCCCACTTGCCAAGCCCCTACCTGCCAGATTATCTTTAAAAACTCTGATCCCCGAATTCCCAGGGGAGACTGATTTGAGTAATAATAAAACTCCTGGTCTCCTACACAGCTGTCTCTGCGTGAATTACTCTTTCTCCATTGCAATTCCCTTGTCTTGATAAATCAGTTCTGTCTAGGCAGCAGGCAAGGTGAACCCATTGGGTGGTTACAAGAACACTTTACATCCACTATCTTAGCATTTTTCAAGAATACAATATATTTATTAACTATAGTCACCATGTTGTACAATAGATCTTTAGAACTTATTCCTCCTATCTAACTGAAATTTTGTATCCTTGACAAATATCTCCCCAACCTCCCCACATCAACTTTGAAAAGAATGTCTGCATCCCTTTTGGTAGGGAATTTAGTCCACTCACATCCTGTCCCAAGGAGTTCCTATTGTCTTTCATCCATTCCATTTAACTCAACAACATTTAAAACCTTGGTCTCTCAGGGCATTTGCTTTTGTGATATCTGAGGTAAATTTCACGGTGTTCCATCCCTTTTGAAGTCAAAGCATACATACTGTTAACGGAAAATTCAATGAGGAGCTACCAATTTCTAAACAAAATTTTAAAAGCAACTTTAATAGTAGAATCATCATTTTTAATTGTCAGTCGAAGCATATCTCATTAGACATGTTTATTAGATAACATATGGATAACATTTATCCATATCCTGCACAGCTGTAAAAGAACACAAGTACACTAACTATACACTTACAATTAATTTATTTAAATATGATTGTCACACATCACTTTAGTTTTGACTTGACTGATATGTGAAGATATATAATTTGTTTCATTGCTGTCATTTTGAAATCTTTTGCGTTCTAAGGAATTTGGACAAGAAATGAGTGTTTCATATTAACAGCCAAGAGAATGTCTATAGTAGCAAAAATCCTCATGTAAAGTGGAAAATCCAGTCATGTGATATTTTCTTTACAGAATGTCAAACATCTGAAAGGACATTATATAATGATAAAAGGATTAATCCAACAGGAAGATATCACAATCCTAAATTTATATGCACCTAACACTTAAGTTCCCAAATTTAAAAAACAATTACTACTAGACCTAAGAAAAGACACAGACAGCCACACAATAATGTGGGGGACTTCAATACTCCAATGACAGCACTAGACAGATCTTCAAGACAGAAAATCAACAAAGAAACAATGAACTTAAACTATACCCTAGAATAAATGGACTATGTAGCTCTCTACAGAACATTCTTCTCAACCACTGCAGAATATACATTCTTCTCATCAGCACATGGAACATTCTCCAAGACAGACCATCTGATAGGCCACAAAACAAGTTTCAATAAATTTAAGAAAACAGAAACCATATCAAGTATCTTTTCAGACCAAAGTGGAATAAAACTGGAAATCAATTCCAGAAGGAACCCTCAGAACTATACAAATATAAATTAAATAATCGGCTCTTAAATGATTTTTGGGTTAACACTAAAATCAAGATGAAAATTTAAAAATTATTTGAAATGAATGATAATAGTGACACAACTTAGCAAAACCTCTGGGATATAGCGAAAGCAGTACTAAGAGCAAAGTTCATAGCATTAAATGCCTACATCAAAAAGTCTGTGAAAGCACAAATAGGCAATCTAAGGTCACACCTCAAGGAACTAAAGAAACAAGAACAAACTAAAACCAAACCAGCAGAATAAAAGAAATAACAAAGATGAGAGCAGAACTAAATGAAATTAAAACAAAAAAATACAAAAGATAAATGAAACAAAAAGCTTACTCTTTGAAAAGATAAACAAAATATATAGACCATTAGTGAGATTAACTAAGAAGAAAGAAGATCCAAATAAGCTCAATTAGAAATGATAAATGGAGATATTACAACCAATGCTACAGAAATACAAAAGATCATTCAAGGATACTATGAACATCTTTACATGCACAAACTAGAAAATCTAGAGAAGGGTAAAATCCTGGAAATACACAACCCTCCTAGATTAAATCAGGAAGTAATAGAAATCCCGAACTAACCAATAACAAGCAGTGAGATTGAATTGATAATTTAAAAATTGTCAACAACAAAAAAAGTCTAGGACCAGATGGATTTGCAGCTGTATTTTATCAGACATTCAAAGAAGAATTCAAACCAATCCTACTGAAACTATTCCAAAAGATGGAGAAAGAGGGAATCCTCCCTAAATCATTTTGTGTAGCCAGTATCACCCTAATACCAAAACCAGGAAAGGACTTAACAAAAAAGAAAACTATAGACCAATATTCCTGATAAGCATATTAATAGATGCAAAAATCCTCAACAAAATACTAGCTAACTGAATCTAACAGCATATCAAAAAGATAATATAACATGATCAAGTGAGTTTCTTACCAGGGATGCAGGAATAATTTAACATACGCAAGTCAATAAATGTGATAAATCACATAAACAGAATTAAAAACAAAAACCATATGATCATCTCGTTAGACTCAGAAAAAGCATTTGATAAAATCCAGCATCACTTTGTGACAAAAATCCTCAACAAAGTAGCCATAGAAGGGAAATGCCTCAAAGTAGTAAAAGCCATATGTGACAAACCCACAGCCAACATCATACTGAACGGAGAAAAGCTGACAGCATTCCCCCTGAGAACTGGAACAAGACAAGGATGCCCAATTTCACCACTTCTATTCAACATAGTACTGGAAGTCCTAGCCAGAGCAATCAGACAAGAGAAAGAAAGAAAGGGCATCCAAATTGGAAAAGAGGAAGTCAAAGTGTCACTGTTTATCGATGACATGATTGTATACCTAGAGAAAGACTCAGCCAAAAAGCTCCTAGATCTGATAAACAAATTCTGCAAAGTGTCAGGATACAAAATCAATGTGCCCAGATCAGTAGTACTGCTATACACCAACAATGACCAAGCTGAGAATCAAATCAAGAACTCAATTCCTTTCACAACAGCTGCAGAAACATAAAATAAAATACTTAGATACTTAACCAAGGAGGTGAAAGATCCCTATAAGGAAAACTATAAAACACTGTTGAAAAAAATCATAGATGACACAAACAAATGGAAACACATCCCATGCTCATGGATGGGTAGTATCAGTATTATGAAAATGACCATACTGCCCAAAGCAATCTACAGTTTCAATGCAATTTCCACCAAAATACTATCATCATGCTGCAATTTCCATCAAAATACTATGATCATTCTTCACAGAATTAGGAAAAACATCCTAAAATTCATATGGAATTCATTTATAGCCAAAGCATAAGCAAAATGAACAAATCTGGAGGCATCAAATTACCTGACTTTAAATTACACTACAAGGCTATAGTTACCAAAACAGCATGTTACTGGTATAAAAATATGCATGTAGATCAATGGAACAGAAAAGAGGATCAAGAAATCAAGTCAAATACGTACAGCCAACTGATCTTTGACAAAGCATATAAAACCATAAATTAGGGAAAGAACACCCTATTCAATAAATGGTACTGGAAAACTGGCAAGTCACATGTAGAAGAATGGAACTGGATCCTCATCTCTTACCTTATAGAAAAATCAACTCAAGATGGATCAGAGACTTAAATCTAAGACCTGAAACCATAAAAATTCTAGAAGATAACATTGGAAAAAACTCTTCTAGACATTGGCTTAGGCAAAGAATTAATGACTAAGACCTCAAAAGCAAATGCAACAAAAATAAAAATAAATAAATGTGACCTAATTTAAAAGCTTCTGCACAGCAAAAGAAATAATTAGCAGATTAACCAGACAACTCACAGCATAAGAGAAAATATTCACAAATCAAACAACTCACCAAGAAAAAAACAAATAATC
Source organism: Gorilla gorilla gorilla (assembly GCF_029281585.2). Classification (NCBI taxonomy): domain Eukaryota; kingdom Metazoa; phylum Chordata; class Mammalia; order Primates; family Hominidae; genus Gorilla; species Gorilla gorilla. The sequence goes on from NC_073230.2 coordinate 27,513,178, forward strand.
CAATGTAAAAGTGGGCCAAAGACATGAATAGACAATTCTCAAAAAAGGATACATGAAGATCCAATAAACATGAAAAATCTCTCAATATCAGTATTAAAACCACACTGAGATACCACTTTACTCCTGCAATAATGGCCATAATTAAAAAGTCAAAAAATAATATATGTTGCCATGAATGTGATAAAAAGGGACCATTTTTACACTGCCGGTGGGAATGTAAAGTAGTACACCACTGTGAAAAACAGTATGGAGATTCCTTAGAGAACTAAAAGTAGAACTACCATTAGATCTAGCAAGCCTACTACAGACTATCTATCCAAGGAAAAGAAGTCATTATATAAAACACACACACACACACACATACACACACACACACACATGTTTATAGCAGCACAATTCACAATTGCAAATATATGAAACTAACCTAAATGCCCATCAACCAACGAGTAGATAAAAAAATGTGGTATATATACACCAGGGACTACTACTCAGCCATGGAAAAAAAAAAGAAAGAATGTCTTTTGCAGCAACTTGGATTGAGTTGGAGGCCATTATTCTAAGTGAAGTAATTCAGGAATTGAAATCCAAATATCTTATGTTCTTATTTATAAATGGGAGTTAATCTGTGAGGATGCAAAGTCATAAGAAGGATATAATGGACTTCGGGGACTCAGAGGGAAAGTGGGGGAGGGGGGTGAGGTATAAAAGATTATCTTTTGGGTACAGTGTACCCTGTTCAGGTAATGAGTGGACAAAAATCCCAGAAATTACCACTAAAGAACTTATCCATGTGACCAAATCCCACATGCACCCCAAAACTACTGAAATTTCAAAAAGGACTATCCTTTCCCACACTGAAGTGTCTAGGTACTTTTGTGAAAAGTCAATGACAACAGACATAATGTTTATTTCTGTACTCTCAAAAAATAATGTCAAACATCTGGAGGTTTGGGGAGAACTTCACAATTACCTAAATATTTTATTGCTTATCTGGATATTTATTTTCCTGTAGCTGCAACTAATTTGGCACATTGTCATAAGTAAGGGGCCAGGTGTAAAGAGTGTTGGATTCTAGGGGAAAAACAATATTTTTTCTCCAAACAACTAAAAATATTATTATTTTTAAAATGTCTTTAAAGAGTTTTAGTCTGATCGAAGGCATTACTTAGGTTTTTAGTTCACAAAGTTCAATTCTAAACAATGAAGATTTTCATTTGTCTTGTGTGAATTTTGTTATAGTGAGAAGCTTTACAGAGAAGAGAGTTATAATTGTATAACCTTTTATTCTTGTTAAGTTTGCATTAATTCATCATTACTTCAATTACAATGGTATACACAGAAAAATTTAAAAATACAAAGAGAGAAAAAACTAAATGTTAACTTTTTTTTTTTTTTTTGAGACAGAGTTTCAATACTGTGTCAGCCCAGGCTGGATCTGTAGCCCAGGCTGGAGTGTAGTGGTGCAATCTTGGCTCACCGGAAGCTCGCCTTCTGGGTTCACGCCATTCTCCTGCCTCAGCCCCCCGAGTAGCTTGGACTACAGGCTTCTGCCACCACGCCCAGCTAATTTTTTGTATTTTTAGTAGAGACAGGGTTTCACCATGTTAGCCAGGATGGTCTCGATCTCCTGACCTCGTGATCCACCAGCCTCGGCCTCCCAAAGTGCTGGGATTACAGGCGTGAGCCACCGCGACCGGCCAATGTAACTGTTTTTATTAGATTCTTTAAGATTTGAGAGGGTTTCCTTTTTTATAAATGTTCTATAATGGATTATTATTAAAAATGAAAACAAATGAGTATTTCAGATTACTACAAACATGCATAGATTAATTTTTATAAAAAGAAAAACCGCATTCTAACTGGTGAGAGTTGGTATTTCACTGTGGTTTTGATTTGCATTCCTCTAATGACCAGTGATGATGAGCTTTTTTTCATATATTTGTTGGCCGCATAAATATCTTCTTTTGAGAAGTAAATGTCTGTTCATATCCTTTGCCTACTTTTTGATGGGATTGTTTTTTTCTTGTAAATTTGTTTAAGTTCCTTGTAGATTCTAGATACTAGCCCTTTATCAGATGGATAGATTGCAAAAATTTTCCCCATTCTGTAGGTTGCCTGTCCACTTTGATGATAGTTTCTTTTGCTGTGCAGAAGCTCTTTAGTTTAATTAGATCCCATTTGTCAATTTTGGGTTTTGTTGCCATTGCTTTTGCTGTTTTAGTCATGAAGCCTTTGCCCATGCATATGTCCTGAATGGTATTGCCTGGGTTTTCTTCTAGGGTTTTTATGGTTTTAGGTCTTACATTTAAGTCTTTAATCCATCTTGAGTTAATTTTTGAATTAAGATGTAAGGAAGGGGTCCAGTTTCAGTTTTCTGCATATGTTTGGCCAGTTTTCCCGGTACCATTTATTAAACAGGGAAATCTTTCCCCATTGCTTGTTTTTGTCAGCTTTGTCAAAGGTCAGGTGGTTGTAGCTGTGTAGTGTTATTTCTGAGGCCTCTGTTCTGTTCCATTGGTCTATAACTCATTTTTTCCAAATCACATTTTAGCTTGTGTTCCTGATCAACATAGTTCCTATGAAAGCGTATCCAAGTTTCTGGAATCTGAGCAAACGAGAACCTGCTAATATTTAGAGTGCATTGATTGATGTCTAATACCAAGTAAAAAGTATAATATAGCTATTTCTCACAAATGAATGGAAGCTAACATCCTAAGGAGTGTTTGACTCTCAAAATACTATATGGACAAATTACCAAGGAATTTTTCATTAGAAGGCTTAAGAAAATAATTCTAAACAACAACAACAAAAAAACCTAAAGAATTTCCATGAGTCTGGTCTTGATTGTGATCCTCTTCATAAAAATTAACTGAGATTCTAAATGTATTAGGAAATAAAGAAAGAAAAACATTAGAAACACCCGAAAAAGGCCATTAACTCAGATAACTAAATGCTCAATAAAATAAATTAATCATCATTTATTGAAAGATTATTTTCTTTTATTCAGTTTTTCTTAAGCCAAAAGCTACAAACTATTCACTATACTAAATAATTCCTTAGAAAAATAATGCCTTAACAGGAGTTGCCTATTTTCATACTCCGGGAAGACATGCTATTTAATAAACTGATGAGTTGCAACCTGTTGGTCTTGTGGCAATAATATCTGGCAGTAAATCAATGAGAAAACACCAGAATCATCAGAATGGACTGCCTGGAGATGATTCCCAACTCTCCTACAATAATCGGCAAATTCACTGCATTCAGCGAATTAAGCAACTGTATTACAAAGAAAGCTGTAGAAAATGTGATTAAATTTGGCTTGTTCATTAATTGGCTCGGGCTGCCATAACAAAATACCATAGACTGATGGGTAGGTTAAACAACAGAAATTAATTTTCTCTAGGTACTGGAGGCTAGAGGTCCAAGAATAGAGTGCCAGCAAGATAAGGGCTCTCTTTCTGGCATGCAGAGGATCACTATCTCAGTTTGTTCACATGGCTCGTCCGTGTGTGTGTGTGTGTGTGTGTGTGTGTGTGTGTGTGAAAGAAAGGGAGGTTTGAAAAAGTATTCACTAGCCAGTGTGGTTAATTATTTGTAGTAGGACTCTTTAGAATAGATGAAAATGTTAAGATTTTACTAAGATATTTACCATGACGATTGGTAAGGTTCTCCATCAATCAGTGGACTCATCTCACTCTGTAACTCATTGTTTTAAGAGTACGGGTTCAACCAATATCAAACTTAGGTAAAAAGCCAAAGCATGAGTCTATATGTTAAAATTTTCTTTGTTTTCCTAGAAATTCTCTGCAACCCCGAGCTTAAGTTTCCTAAAAACTATTTAAGAACACTTAAAATTCTTCCTTCACCATAAATTTCAATGGGAAAGAATAAATGGGGAAAAATATAAATGAATAATTTCATGAGATTCACAGATTGTCTCAAAGCAGGGAGGGGTTTTTTTTTGGTATTTTTCCTTTATAACACTTTTTTAAAATGCTATAATATTACAAATGACTGTTCAGATACTGGTAAAAGTTCTCTAATTTTTCAGAAAAATAAATGCCTTGTCAAACAGGAAAAACTTATTTATGTGGTACTAGCAATGAAAAATAAGAACTTGAAATTTCCATTTAGAATAGGACCAAAAACATAAAATATTTTGGGATACATTTGATTAAAAATATAACAAAATACACTGAAAACTGGAATATTTTGCTGCAATATATTAATTAAAGCAGATTTAAATAAATGGAGAGACATATGGAGTATATGGATCAGAAGACTCAATATTTGTAATATGTATATGCTCCCCAAATTGTCTACAGATTCGATACAATCCCAATCAGAATCCAGCAGGAATTTTTGTAGAAATTGACAAGCTGATCCTAAAATTTATATGTAAATGTAAAAGCCTCCAACAATCAAAACAATTTTGTAGAAAAATAAAGTTGAAGGATGTATACTACCTAATTTCAAGGATTATTTTAAAAATACCATAATTTAAATAATATTGTGTTGGGGGAAATGTGGTATTTCATTTGGAGAAAGAAGTCTTTTTAACAAAAGATAGTAGTACAATTGGCTAGCAATAGTCAAAACAAACAAAAAACAAAGAAACAAACATGAAACATTGACTCTACCTAATCATATGCCAAAATTTATCAAAATTTTATCATAGACCTAAACCCAAGAGCTAGGACTATAAAACTTCCAGAAGATGTAGAAGAAGAATGAGTGCCTATGACTTTGGAAGTAATTTCTTTAATACAACATAAAAGACATGCTCTATTAAAGAGAGAAAAAGAAATCCTAAATGAGACTTCATCAAATTAAAAACATTTGCTCTTCAGAAGACACTGTTACAGAAAGAAGTAGCAAGCTATCAATTGCAAAAAAAAAAAAAAAAAATCTGCATAACTCATATCAAACTAAGAGTCTGTATCCAAAACAGAGAAAGAACAACATTGAAGTCTCAATAAAAAAGAGAAATAAAAAGGAAAAACTATTTGAACAGATATTCCACCAAAGAGGTTGTACAGATGGCAAGTTAGCATGCGAAAAGATGACTTTTAGGAATTGTGAATTAAATTTTAATATGATATCACTACATACACGCTAGAATGACTAAAATGAGAAACCCCAACCATACCAACTGTCAATGAGAATATGAAACAACTGAAACATGGTATGCTACTGATGGCAATGTACATTTCTCCATCCACTTTAGAAAAGTTTGTAATTCCCTAAAAAGTTAAGTATACATATGTCATGTGACTCGGGCATGCCATTCCTAGGTGGTATAGCTAGCTAGCTAGCGGGAAATGAAAGCATACATCTGCACAAAAACTTCTACACAAATGTTCGTGGAAGCTTTATTTCTAATGGCCAAAAGGCCAAAACAATTCAAATTTCCATCAAAAGACACACAGGTAAACACATGTGGTATATCCATAAAATGGAATATTATACAGCGATAAAAAAGAATAAACTATTAATGGGAAAAAAAACATGAAAGAATCTTAAAGTAATCATGCTGATTGAAATAAGCCAGATTCCACTCAAAAAGAGACAGAATACACAGGTATTATTTCACTTATGTAAAATTACATAAAATGCAAACTAACCTATAGTGACAGAAAGCAGTGCAGTTGTCGCTTAGTTGATACAAACGTCAAAAAGAATATTTGGGGGATGGTGGATATGTTCATTATCTTGATTGTGTGGGATACATATGTTAAAACTCATCATCAATAACTGCACTTTAAATTTGTGTAGTTTAATAGACGTCAATTATACCTCAATAAGGCTGTAAAAAAACTGAATTAAAAATAAATCTAGGGGAAGAGAAGTCAGTATAGTGGTTATGCTTGGTGAACGTGGGTAGTCACTGGAAAAGGGAGAGGCATCTGGGGTTGTAGTCACACTCTGTTTCTTGATTTGGATGCTAGTTGCACATGTGTGTTCACATTTTAAATTAATAGAGCTGATACATGTGTACTTTTTAAAATAAATCTTATTCTTCTTTAAACATTTTACATTACAATAAATGTTTAAAGGAAGTTTTTCCTTCACAGTATAGACAAGACGAACATGAAACACACTACATAGCTTTTTGAAAAAAATGAATTGCAGATGGGAACGGGGTAGAGAGAAATAAAAAGCACAGTCAGCTAATAGCGACATCATGTTTTACTGAAGCATAACACAGACACTTCTCCCCAATTCCTGACTTTATAGGAACCTTCATCTCATTTTATCACTATGAGTCCTTTTTAGAAACATCAATTTTTCTTATATTCCTTTCCTGTCATTTCTAAAAGTGGGCTTTTCAGATATCTTCCTCAGCAGCACATTAAGGAACTATGTGGTGAAAAAATATTCCATGGGCAAAAATGTCTGGAAAATTTGTATTAAACAAGTCTAAAAACTGTTTTCCTCCCTGCAGTATTTATATATGCAATTGTAATATGTTAAAATCTGCCATAAATCCCATACATAGCATATACAATGTTTTCCAAACTTATATTCACACAGCCTCCTTTTGAGAATAGCATTTAATGTACTGATCCTCCGAAGAATACAAATTGCAGTTCCAGAAATTCAGTACCACCTGTGGTTATTTACTATTATAGTTAACATGTATGCTCTCAAATTACACCACATGGTTTTGAATCCTGACTCTGTCACTGTTTCTCTTGTGAACTTGAGTGCTGAGTTTTTCTCTGAAAAGGATGATGAAGATATGGTTGTTGTGGAGATGCAATGACTAAACACATGTAAAATATTTAGAAGAGCTAAATGCTGTTCTAAATATTTTCACTGCTACACAGTGAGCATTAAGGAGTTAACAATTAATATTAAGATAGACTGCAACTCAGGGTCCATCTTTCTGCTCATTGATCCAGCAAAATCTGGCAACAGAATTACGTGAGATGCTGTATTTATAATCACCACCATTAGTATGCATGGTTAAATCATATATTTCTTGAGGGCAGAGATCGCATCTGTCCATCATCCTCCTTTTTGAGGGTTAGAGTTTGGCTTAATCAGCCTCTGCCTCGTAGGAACTCTGGAATGTCCAGCGGTCCAATTAGCATAACAGAATCCAGGCCCTTTGGAATGACTGTGAAGTGAATCTTAAACCAAGATCAACAAGACTAAGAAGATGTGTCAGCAAAAGATGGTAGAAGCCTTTGTAATAGGGCTTTACTTGAGACTTGAGTGATGCAGGTGGAGTCCTTAAGTCAGAATTCCACTCAGCAGACCTTCACATTAGAGGATCGTTGAAACCAAGCATAGGGTGAGGAGGTCAGGGATCTTCGAATCACGTTAGTGAGACTGAAGATTGGAGTCAAATGCGTCACTGTTTGTTACTTAAGCGCTTGATTTTCCTGAGGTTAACGCGATAAGGACATGAGGGTTTTATGTTTATCCTCCACAGTGCCTAGCACATACAAGCACAGAGCCAGTGTTAGTGAATGTGTTCTTTTGAGCATGTAGTATGATCAGAAATTGCAGTGACAGTGGCAGAACTGACACTCTTACTCTCCCACTCCAACTGCAGAAGTAAAGGAAAGGAGAAACAAGAAACAGTAAACAGATAAACTGAGAGAAAGGAAGAATTTTCCATTAGGCAAAGCAAAGTTTATTCTTCTTAAAAAGAAACATGCGTTATATCTCAAAGAACAGAGAAACAAGATAGGGTATTTAAGGGTTAATTTGTGTGAACAAAGTGCTCTGAAACCATGGGTATGAAACCACATCAATGCAGTCTCACCATGGCTGCCTGCCGCATTGTGCAGCTACTATTTTTAGCCAACATTCATACTGCTCTGGGTCACAGTGGGGGACTTCTGTGCAGAGAAGAATGAATTGCTTGCAGTAAGACAAGTTTTGAGGAGTAATTATTTGTGCTATAATGTACAGTCAGGGCCAGCTCCATGCCACACACTGAAAACTAAGTCTTCCAGGAAGTACAAATAGGCAGGTCTTCAGTGGCTGCTTATGGCTTCTAGCACTAATGATACTTGGCAGTGCTGCCAGGATGATCAAGAATTAATTGACTTGTTGTGAACTCTACCAAAGGTTAGCACCGAGTCTGATGTTATACAATGTAGATACATTTTCAAAGTACTTCATGATCATTAATTATTTTTTGTCTCAATGTTCCAAGGAAGTAAAAATTAGTTTTCTTTATAATTTTAATGTTATCTTTTCAACTTTATATTTATTAACCTTAGACTTTCTACTAAGAGCAAATGCTCTTTCACAAATTTCTTGTTACAAGAGATACAGTAAGTAACAATTCAGTTTTTATTTACTAATAGCTGTTTTCTAAAGCAGGTACCAAGTCTCTTTCTTTTTACTTTCCTATTACCCAAGGGTGCCTGTGCCTGACCAACACTAACTTTCTATACCTATCAGATAATCCTAAGAGGCCAAGATATACTTCACCCCAAATATGGATCCAGTTTTAAGGAAGTCAGAGTCACAACTTCCGTTTTTCAAAGCAATAATGGATTGAGCACAGAGTCTCACGCCTGTAATCCCAATATTTTTGGAGGCCAAGGCGAGAGAATTACTTGAGATCAGGAGATCAAGACCAGCCTGGACAACATACCAAGACCCTTTCTATACAAACAATTTAAAAATTAGCCTAGTGTGGTGTTGTGCATCTGTAGTCTCAGGTACCGTGGAGGCTGAGATGGGAGGATCACATGAGCTCAGGAGTTCAAGGCTGCCATGAGCTGTGGTTGCTCTACCATACTCCAGCCTGGATGACAGAGTGAAATCCTGTCTCTAAGGATAATAATGATAATTATAATTATAGTAAATCATTAACTGAACTCCCAGAAAACACTAGAAACAGGATATATTATTTGTTGAGGGTTTTGCAACTATAAAATTATTACTATTTATTATTAAGAAATCACAAAAAATTACTACTCAATACTTGAATATATATTTCCATTTTTATGCATTTGTTTGTATTATCCCCAATTTTTTAAACTTGATTTTTTATTTGATATTTTGTGAGATTTTCTCTGTATGTTAAACAGCCTCAGAAAACATGATGTTGGGTCTTAATTATTTTTAATACAGCAATATCATGAGTTATTTAGCCAATCTCTTATTTTACCTAGTTTTTAATTTTTCTTTCTAATCTTTTAGCATGTATAATATTGTAATGCATATCCTCATAGTAATACATTTAAGTATACCTCTGACTTCTTTAGCATACATTTCAAAGAATAAAGCTATTGTGTCAAACATTTTTAAACTTTAATATATATTGTTTCGTTTCTAAGATCACTTCCCATTTTTTATTTAAATCTAATTCTAGACTCATCTTAAATGGTTCAAGTAATCTTAGCTTACTGACTTTAGTTTTACTTACAGTGAGAGAGGTTGATATTATAAGGCTTTAAAATTTATATAGTGAATTCTGTATATATTTTTTCACAGTAATTTCTTTTTTTGCTTTCATGCTTCTATCCTCTTTTTTAACCATTGATGTTGGGCCTAGAGGTGGGTTGCTGGACAACTAAAATCTAAGACATCAACTGTTGAGTTTTGGGACAAGACACAAGCACAGACTCTTAGTGAAAGCTTAAAGTACAGTGAAGAAATATTATTACAGGCTGGAAAAAAAGAAAACAAGTTATTTTGGCAAAACAACCAGCATTGTCTGCAATAACATGGGCTATATAAAGGGCACTTCAGGAACTTACGGTTTTGGCTAAGAAGTTTTCCAGTCAGAATGCTGGAAAAAGCTTCTTCTAGTGAAATAGAAGAACAGCAAGATAAGTTAAAAAAAAAAATGAAAAAGAATTTTTCAGTTTTCAAGCAGAATTTACAGAAAATATGAAGGGCCCAGCACTAGTTTTTTTTCATGAATAAAACTATTCTTTTCAGACATCAAAAGACTTATTACAGTAAAAAATGGCTACAGGGCAAACATCAAAGCAAGGGCATTTCCATTAAAACTTGCCCTCAATATAAAGTTCATATCAAGTTTATGACTATAAGATCTTTTGATGAGACCTCAGAAATACTTAAAGTTCCACACAGACCCTCTCAACTACTCAACAGGGCTTTTAAAAATCTTAAGGGGGTGGTTCCAAGATCGCCGAATAGGAACAGCTCCAGTCTACAGCTCCCAGCATGAGCAACGCAGAAGATGGGTTATTTCTGCATTTCCAACTTAGGTACCAGGTTCATCGCGCAGGGTCTTGTCGGACAGTGAGGGCAGGACAGTAGGGGTAGGACAGTGGGTGCAGCACACTGAGTGTGAGCCAAAGCAGGGTGTGGCATCGCCTCACCAGGGAAGTGCAAGGGGTCAGGGAATTCCCTCTCCTAGCCAAGGGAAGCAGTGATGGACAGCACATGGAACACAGGATCACTCCTACCCTAATACTGCGCTTTTCCAAAGACGGCACACCAGGAGATTATATCCCACGCCTGGCTCAGAGGGTCCCATGCCCACAGAGCCTCACTCATTGCTAGCACAGCAGTCTGAGATGGAACTGCAAGGTGGCAGCGAGGCTGGGAGAGGGGCACTCCCCATTGCTGAAGCTTGAGGAGGTAAACAAAGCAGCTGGGAAGCTTGAACTGGGTAGAGCCCCCTGCAGCTCAAGGAGGCCTGCCTGCCTCCTTAGACTCCACCTCTGGGGGCAGGGCATAACTGGAAAAAAGGCAGCAGAAACCTCTACAGACTTAAATATCCCTATATGACACCTTTGAAGAGTGTACTGGTTCTCCCAGCATGGAGTTTGAGATCTGAGAATGGACAGACTGCCTCCTCAAGTGGGTCCCTGACCCCTGAGTAGCCTAATTGGGAGGCACTCTCCAATAGGGGCAGACTGACACTTCACATGGCTGGGTACTCCTCTGAGACGAAGCTTCCAGAGGAATGATTAGGCAGCAACATTTGCTGTCCAGCAATATTTGCTGTTCTGCAGCCTCCGCTACTGATACCCAGACAAACAGGGTCTGGAGTGGACCTCCAGCAAACTCCAACAGACCTGCAGCTGAGAGTCCTGACTGTTAGAAGGAAAACAAACAAACAGAAAGTACATCCACACCAAAACCCATCTGTACATCACCATCATCAAAGACCAAAGGTAGATAAAACCACAAAGATGGGGAAAAAACAGAGCAGAAAAGCTGAAAATTCTAAAAATCAGAGTACCTCTCCCCCTCCAAAGGAACCCAGCTCCTCGCCAGCAATGGACCAAAGATGGATGAAGAATGACTTTGACGAGTTGAGAGAAGAAGGCTTCAGATGATCAAACTTCTCCTAGCTAAAAGAGGAAGTTGGAACCCATCGCAAAGAAGCTAAAAACCTTGAAAACAGATTAGTCAAATGGCTAACTAGAATAACCGGTGTAGAAAAGTCCTTAAATGACCTGATGGAGCTGAAAACCATGGCACAAGAACTATGACACGAATGCACAAGCTTCAGTAGATGATTCAATCAACTAGAAGAAAGGGTATCAGTGATTGAAGATCAAATGAATGAAATGAAGCGAGAAGAGAAGTTTAGAGAAAAAAGAGTAAAAAGAAATGAACAAAGCCTCCAAGAAATATGGGACTAACTGAATAGACCAAATCTACGTCTGATTGGTGTACCTGAAAGTGAAGGGGAGAATGGAACCAAGTTGGAAAACACTCTGCAGGATATTATCCAGGAGAACTTTCCCAACCTAGCAAGGCAGGCTAACATTCAAATGCAAGAAATACAGAGAACGCCACAAAGATACTCCTCAAGAAGAGCAACTCCAAGACACATAATTGTCAGATTCACCAATGTTGAAATGAAGGAAAAAATGTTAAGGGCAGCCGGAGAGAAAGGTCAGGTTACCCACAAAGGGAAGCCCATCAGACTAACAGCGGATCTTTCAGCAGAAACTCTACAGGCCAGAAGAGAGTGGAGGCCAATATTCAACATTCTTAAAGAAAAGAATTTTCAACCCAGAATTTCATATGCAGCCAAACTAAGCTTCATAAGTGAAGGAGAAATAAAATCCTTTACAGACAAGCAAATGCTGAGAGACTTTGTCACCACCAGGCCTGCCCTACAAGAGCTCTTGAAGGAAGGACTAAACATGGAAAGGAACAACTGGTACCAGCCACTGCAAAATCATGCCAAATTGTAAAGACCATAGACGCTAGCAAGAAACTGCATCAACTAACAAGCAAAATAACCAGTTAACATCATAATGACAGCATCAAATTCACAAATAACAACATTAACCTTAAATGTAAATGGGCTAAATGCTCCAATTAAAAGACACAGACTGGCAAACTAGATAAACAGGCAAGACCCATCAGTATGCTGTATTCAGGAGACCCATCTCACATGCAGAGACACACATAGGCTCAAAATAAAGGGATGGAGGAAGATCTACCAAGCAAATGGAAAACAAAAAAAAAGGCAGGGGTTGAATCCTAGTCTCTGATAAAACAGACTTTAAACCAATAAAGATCGAAAGAGACAAAGAAGGCCATTACATAATGGTAAAGGGATCAATTCAACAAGAAGAGCTAACTATCCTAAATATATATACACCCAATACAGGAGCACCCAGATTCATAAAGACCTACAAAGAGACTTAGACTCCCACACAATAATAATGGGAGACTTTAACACCCCACTGTCAACATTAGACAGATCAACAAGACAGAAAGTTTACAAGGATATCCAGGAATTAAACACAGCTCTGCACCAAGCAGACCTAATAGACATCTAAAGAACTCTCTACCCCAAGTCAACAGAATATACATTTTCAGAATATACATTTTTCTCAGCACCACATCGCACTTATTCCAAAATTGACCACTTAGTTGGAAGTAAAGCACTCCTTAGCAAATGTAAAAGAACAGAAATTATAACAAAATGTCTCTCAGACCACAGTGCAATCAAACTAGAACTCAGGATTAAGAAATTCACTCAAAACCACTCAACTACATGGAAACTGAACAACCTGCTCCTGAACAACTACTGGGTACATAACGAAATGAAGGCAGACATAAAGATGTTCTTTGAAACCAATGAGAACAAAGACACAACATACCAGAATCTCTGGGACACATTTAAAGCAGCATGTAGAGGGAAATTTATAACACTAAATGCCCACAAGAGAAAGCAGGAAAGATCTAAAATTGACACCCTAACATCACAATGGAAAGAACTAGAAAAGCAAGAGCAAACACATTCAAAAGCTAGCAGAAGGCAAGAAATAAGTAAGATCAGAGAAGAACTGAAGGAGATAGAGACACAGAAAACCCTTCAAAAAATCAATGAATCCAGGAGCTGGTTTTTGGAAAAGATCAACAAAATTGATAGACCACTAGCAAGACTAATAAAGAAGAAAAGAGAAGAATCAAATAGACAGAATAAAAAATGATAAAGGGGATATCACCACTGATCCCACAGAAATACAAACTACCATCAGAGAATACTATAAACATGTCTACGCAAATAAACTAGAAAATCTAGAAGAAATGGATAAATTCCTCAACACATACACCATCACAAGACTAAACCAGGAAGAAGGTGAATCCCTGCATAGGCCAATAACAGGCTCTGAAATTGAGGCAATAATTAATAGCCTACCAACCCAAAGAAGTCCAGGAACAGACAGATTCTCAGCCAAATTCTACCAGAGGTACAAAGAGGAAATGGTACCATTCCTTCTGAAACTATTCCAGTCAATAGAAAAAGATGGAATCCTCCCTAACTCATTTTATGAGGCCAGCATCATCCTGATACCAAAGCCGGGCAGAGACACAACAAAAAAAGAGAATTTTAGACCAATATCCCTGAAGAACATCAATACAAAAATCCTCAGTAAAATACTGGCAAACCAAATCCAGCAGCACATCAAAAAGCTTATCCACCATGATGAAGTGGGCTTCATTCCTGTGATGCAAGGCTGGTTCAACATATGTAAATCAATAAACATAATCCATCATATACACAGAACCAAAGAAAAAAACCACATGATTATCTCAACAGATGTAGAAAAGACCTTTGACAAAATTCAACAGCGCTTCATGCTAAAAACTCTCCATAAGTTAGGTATTGATGGGACGTATCTCAAAATAATGAGCTATTTATGACAAACCCACAGCCAATATCATAGTAAATAGGCAAAAACTGGAAGCATTCCCTTTGAAAACTGGCACAAGACAAGGATGCCCTCTCTCACCACTCCTATTCAACATAGTGTTGGAAGTTCTGGCCAGGGCAATCAGGCAGGAGAAAGAAATAAAGGGTATTCAATTAGGAAAAGAGGAAATCAAATTGTTCCTGTTGGCTGATGACACGACTGTATGTTTAGAAAACCCCATCATCTCAGCCCAAAATCTCCTTAAACTCATAAGCAACTTCAGCAAAGTCTCAAGACACAAAATCAATGTGCAAAAACCACAAGCATTCTTATACACCAATAACAGACAAATAGAGAGCCAAATCATGAGTGAACACCCATTCACAATTGCTTCAAAGAAAATAAAATACCTAGGAATCCAACTTACAAGGGATGTGAAGGACCTCTTCAAGGAGAACTACAAACCACTGCTCAATGAAATAAAAGAGGACACAAATGGAAGAACATTCCATGCTCATGGATAGGAAGAATCAATATCATGAAAATGGCCATATGGCCCAAGGTACCTTATAGATTCAGGGCCATCCCCATCAAGCTACCAATGACTTTCTTCACAGAATTCAAAAAAACTACTTTAAAGTTCATATGGAACCAAAAAAGGGCCCACATTGCCAAGACAATCCTAAGCCAAAAGAATAAGGCTGCAGGCATCATGCTACCTGAATTCAAACTATACTACAAGGCTACAGTAACCAAAACAGCATGGTACTGGTATCAAAACAGAGACATAGACCAATGGAACAGAACAGAGCCCTGAGAAATAATACCACACATCTACAACCATCTGATCTTTGACAAACCTGACAAAAACAAGAAATGGGGAAAGGAGTCCCTATTTAATAAATGGTGCTGGGAAAACTGGCTAGCCATATGTAGAAAGCTGAAACTGGATCCCTTCCTTACACCTTATACAAAAATTAATTCAAGATGGCTTAAAGACTTAAACGTTAGACCTAAACCCATAAAAACCCTAGAAGAAAACCTAGGCAATACCATTCAGGACATAGGCATGGACAAGGGCTTCATGTCTAAAACACCAAAAGCAATGGCAACAAAAGCCAAAATTGACAAATGGGATCTAATTAAACTAAAGAGCTTCTGCACAGCAAAAGAAACTACCATGAGAGTAAACAGGCAACCTACAGAATGGGAGACAATTTTTGCAATCTACTCATCTGACAAAGGGCTAATATCCAGAATCTACAAAGAACTCAAACAAATTCACGAGAAAAAAACAAACAACCCCATCAACAAGTGGGCAAAGAATATGAACAGACACTATGCAGCCAACAGACACATGAAAAAATGCTCATCATCACTGGCCATCAGAGAAATGCAAATCAAAACCACAATGAGATACCATCTCACACCCGTTAGAATGGCAATCATTAAAAAGTCAGGAAACAACAGGTGCTGGAGAGGATGTGGAGAAATAGGAACACTTTGTGGGACTGTAAACTAGTTCAACCATTGTGGAAGACAGTGTGGTGATTTCCTCAAGAGTCTAGAAGTAGAAATACCATTTGACCCAGCCACCCCATTACTGGGTATGCACCCAAAGGATTATAAATCATGCTGCTATAAAGACACATGCACACCTATGTTTATTGCAGCACTATTCACAATAGCAAAGACTTGGAACCAACCCAAATATCCAACAATGACAGACTGGATTAAGAAAATGTGGCACATATACACCATGGAATACTATGCAACCATAAAAAATGATGAGTTCATGTCCTTTGTAGGGACATGGATGAAGCTGGAAACCATCATTCTCAGCAAACTATCACAAGGACAGAAAACCAAACACCACATATTCTCACTCATAGGTGGGAATTGAACAATGAGAACACTTGGACACAGGAAGGGGAACATCACACACCGGGGCCTGTTGTGGGGTGGGGTGAGTGGGGAGGGATAGCATTAGGAGATATACCTAATGTAAATGATGAGTTAATGGGTGCAGCACACCAACATGGTGCATGTATACCTATGTAACATTGTGCACATGTACCCTAGAACTTAAAGTATAATAAAAATAAAAATAAAAATAATGGAAACAAAAACAAACAAAGAAAAATCTTAAGTATAGACCCTCAGCCTGGGGTAGAGAAGCCTATCTCGAAGAATTCGGTATGCCTTTTGCTTCATCGGGGTAATCACAATAGATTCATAGGAAACTCACAAAGCTTTTAAGAGAATAGCGTTAGTAGAAGCAGTGTCCACATGGACTATAAAGGATAGAAACAATTCAAAATTAAGACAGGTCCTGGAGAACTTAACGTCACAGGGCAAGTCACATGTTGAGGAAGATAGCTGGAAACATACACCATCTATTATACAAAGGAAAGGTTGGTTCAGGGCTTGGAGCCCTAAGAGCATGGCTAAGAGCTACAGGGAATCACTACCAAGTAGGAGGACTAAGCTCTAATAAAGAGTCTGGTGGAAAACTTGTGCCAAGCTGTATTTCAGAATTGTATTCATATAGAATACAAGCTATATTTCTATCATTGCTATTAATAAATAGCAATGAGAGCTATCTGTCTCTATCTCTATCTCTCTATAAAGATACCTATCTAGATATCCAGATAGGTAGATATGATCCATAATAATTTTGCATTATTAGAGAATCAAGTAATAAGCATAGGCAAATCATTAACCTCCCTTAACTTCACTTATCTCATTAGTAAAATGAGAAGTTTATTTCGAATTAGCAATAAGAAAGCAATAACTCATCATTCACAAGCCATGTCCTCTGCCCAATTTAATAATATGACCCAGAAGCTCATTTCAGAATGGAAAATTAGAAAGCTGCCTTCATGTGGCCACTTCTCAAAAGTGCCTAGACAGTAACATTTTACTGACCATAGCTGACAAATTTGCATATGTTACCCTCTATTCAATAAAGATTATGTATGACGTAAAAAAAAAGAAATCCTCCACACCACCACCACTCTCCACCCCCATAGCTCAGTAAATCGATTTTCATTTAGAAAAGCTCTTGTATTCAAGAAAAATAAACAAATCTACAACTACAACAAAAAGGTTATTCCCACACCCCGGTCTAGACAGTTTCCAAAGTTCCTTCTGTTCTATTATAGGAAAAACAATTTGTGACACTTTCATCACCCTTTTCCTCTCCCATATCCCTGGCAGATGTCACTAACTGACCATGTTGCTATTTTCTACTGCTCCAAATATGGCCTCATGCTCTTCTTCAACACAGCATTCCAGGCCGGTTCTGCCTGCCAATCTGAGTTGGCACACAGCTTGACATTTATTTACCATTACTTTTCTATGTCATGTTTGTTCTCTGATCTCTGTGATCTACATAAATTAATATTGCATCTAAGAGATGAGCCATGGTTTGAGCCTGAAATCTCAGCACCACTATTGAGAGAGACAGTAAAAGAGTTGTTGAGAGCATGGTCCCTGGAACAGACTGCTTGAGTTTTTATTCTGCCTATATCTGCCACTTAGTAGCTGTGTGACCTGAGGCAATAACTTAACCTTTTTGTACCTCAGATTTCTCATCTGTAAAATGGGAATGATAATACATATGTTAGTGGTAATGATTAAGAAAATATATGATGAAGGTTAAATACAGTATATGTAAAATACTTAAAATAATGACTAGTACCAAGTCATTTGCAAATATGTTATTATTTTATCATTGTTTTCATTATCACTATCATTTTTACTTCTAGCTCCAAACATTGGGAAAATTATACAAGCTTATTCTGTGTTTGTGGGCTGGGAGATACTTTGATAACTAGATGTAAATATTTCACTAGTTATTCACATGCAATTTAACATTTGACATGCTGGAGTTTTACAGTTACTTTTATGGAAATAGGATTCTGTAAAAATGTAAAGTATGTTACATATTTTCCTATTTGGGGAAGAGTGTAAGACATCTATTCTTCATCTATTCCATATAAGCTATTACAGGTTATAACACCTATCATCACAAGAACATAAGTTCTTTGGGCATTTTTTTCCAGCCTTAATCTCTTCTTAGGGATCCAGATCCTCTAGAAAATGTCATATGGTAGCTACCATAATCAAGATACAGGGTCTCACACTGATCCATTTCTCTAGTTCTTAATAAAACTGGAATACATAGGAACTACTAATAAAAAGAATACAAACAGAGTTCTGGATAATGTACCAATTATTCTTCCACTTTTAGTATTACTATTATTATTTTACTTTAAATTCTAGGATACATGTGCACAACGTGCAGGTTTGTTACATATGTATACATGCACCATTTTGGTGTGTTGCACCCATTAACTCGTCATTTACATTAGGTGTATCTCCTAATGCTATCCCTCCCCCCTCCCTCCACCCCATGACAGGCCCCTGTGTGTGATGTTCCCTTTCCTGTGTCCGAGTGTTCTCATTGTTCAATTCCCACCTATAAGTGAGAATATGCGGTGTTTGGTTTTCTGTCCTTGTGATAGTTTGCTGAGAATGATGGTTTCCAGCTTCATCCATGTCCCTAAAAAGGACATTAACTCATCCTTTTTTACGGCTGCATAGTATTCCATGGTGTATATGTGCCACATTTTCTTAATCCAGTCTGTCATTGATGAACATTTGGGTTGGTTCCAAGTCTTTGCTATTGTGAATAGTGCCTCAATAAACATACATGTGCATGTGTCTTTATAGCAGCATGATTTATAATCCTTTGGGTGTATACTCAGTAATGGGATGGCTGGGTCAAATGGTATTTCTACTTCTAGATCCTTGAGGAATCGCCACACTGTCTTCCACAATGGTTGAACTAGTTTACAGTCCTACCAACAGTGTAAAAGTGTTCCTATTTCTCCACATCCTCTCCAGCGCCTGTTGTTTCCTGACTTTTTAATGATCGCCATTCTAACGGGTGTGAGATGGTATCTCATTGTGGTTTTGATTTGCATTTCTCTGATGGCCAGTGATGATGAGCATTTTTTCATGTGTCTTTTGGCTGCATCAATGTCTTCTTTTGAGAAGTGTCTGTTCGTGTCCTTCACCCACTTGTTGATGGGGTTGTTTTTTTCTTGCAAATTTGTTTGAGTTCTTTGTAGATTCTGGATATTAGCCCTTTGTCAGATGAGTAGATTGCAAAAATTGTCTCCCATTCTGTAGGTTGCCTGTTCACTCTGATGGTAGTTTCTTTTGCTGTGCAGAAGCTCTTTAGTTTAATTAGATCCCATTTGTCAATTTTGGCTTTTGTTGCCATTGCTTTTGGTGTTTTAGACATGTAGTCCTTGTCCATGCCTATGTCCTGAATGGTATTGCCTAGGTTTTCTTCTAGGGTTTTTATGGTTTTAGGTCTAACGTTTAAGTCTTTAAGCCATCTTGAATTAATTTTTATATAAGGTGTAAGGAAGGGATCCAGTTTCAGCTTTCTACATATGGCTAGCCAGTTTTCCCAGCACCATTTATTAAATAGGGACTCCTTTCCCCATTTCTTGTTTTTGTCAGGTTTGTCAAAGATCAGATGGTTGTAGATGTGTGGTATTATTTCTCAGGGCTCTGTTCTGTTCCATTGGTCTATGTCTCTGTTTTGATACCAGTACCATGCTGTTTAGCTTACTGTAGCCTTGTAGTATAGTTTGAAGTCAGATAGCGTGATGCCTGCAACTTTGTTCTTTTGGCATAGGATTGTCTTGGCAATGCGGGCTCTTTTTTTGTTCCATATGAATTTTAAAGTAGTTTTTTCAAATTCTGTGAAGAAAGTCATTGGTAGCTTGATGGGGATGGCACTGAATCTATAAATTACCTTGACCAGTGTGACTATTTTCATGATATTTATTCTTCCTATCCATGAGCATGGAACATTCTTCCATTTGTTTGTGTCCTGTTTTATTTCATTGAGCAGTGGTTTGTAGTTCTCCTTGAAGAGGTCTTTCACATCCCTTGTAAGTTGGATTCCTAGGTATTTTATTCTCTTTGAAGCAATTGTGAATGGTTTCCTGCCGTGTGGTTTGGACAAGTCATTTGAGATCCTTTGGGTTGGTATCCAGTGTTTGCATGGGTGAAGGGATGAATGAAAGACATCATCTGCAGCAGTAGACCTTTGACTTAAACACATCTTTTTTTATAAGCTGTGTTACTTTTGTGGAGGACTCAAGTTCAAACTCTGAGTTTTGCAGTATAAGATTTGAATGTATGTATATACTTTGTCTACATCAACTCACCCTAACTAAACTCATAAGAGAACTCTCCCACTAAATAGAATGGCAAACTATTAATTGATGATAGAAGAGATTTCGGTTTTCAATTACTGCAATATTCAAGTCTGTTCAATGCATACTGTCTTTGGTAGCAGATATCTTGGGAAATGAAAATAGTGCTCACGCCACTTGTCTTTCTGCTTTGAAGGGCTGACTCTTAATGATTGGTGTTCATTGCTAACCTCACCAGGTATGTGTTGCTTTGGTTAAGTTAACTCTCAGAGGAAAATCTAATATCCTTAGAATATCTTACTTTAAAATAATAACAATGGAAGAATCCATGCTATCTTGTAAAACCTCCATGACCCTGTTAGCAAGGGCAGCATGGGATCAAAATATCTCATTTCTATTTTTTAGTCAATTACTATTTATCTATTTTTACAATGACAAATGCTGAAGATACAAAGAATAAAATACAGTTCCTGCCCTCACTGTGTTTACTGACAAGTGAGGTGTATATACATTAATATACAAAAAGAAAAGTTCAACTCTGTGTGAGGAGATCTGTGGTACAACTATTCATGGAGATCTATAGGCAACCTGAAGACAGAAATCTATGAGAAAAGAAACTAAGATTCAGTAAATAACTCTACCTTTTCTGTATCTAATGTCAAAATCTTGTTTTGGACATCTTTAGTTTCAAAGCTGCACATTTTGGACTCATCAAAATAAGTCTGGGTCAGGAATAGTTCTGAATACAATTAATCTTTCTAAAACAAAATTATCCAATGAACTTTGCTTTTTTTTAAATGAAAAGTCTAGAAACTCAACTATGTATAAAGTGTTTGTTAGAGTACAGCGTAATGAAAACAGACTATTACATATTATTTTACACAAATTAAATAATATGTAATGAAAATAGAAACTCTGCCTTGTGCTTTGAAATAAGTATAAAATTAGGTAAATGTATTGGCATTAAGAGAAATGTACTATTGTATGGTTTCTCTCCAGTGGATACGTAAGTCAGTTTTAAAAGTGATTGAATTTTAACTTATCTAATTTCCTGCTAGGGAGCTAGATTCTATTAATATATTAACATAGCAATTTAAATCAAAGCATATGGTTTCACTTTCCTCAAAAATAGAAAATTTATGAAATTTTTAATTACTAATTTGGATATTTATTGAGTACCTGTTGTCTACAGAATGAAATGAAATATTTTTTCGGTAAAATAGCTTTAATTAAAAGCTATTCAGAGACACAAAGGCAGCACCTCTGTCACTAAGGAGATAAAAAAAAGCATGAGAGGTCCTTGGACACCTTACTATGTTTCAGCTGATTTATCCAAAAATAGCAACAGTACTTAAATATCTGGAGTTTGTAGGCTATTGCACACCTACAATATATCTCTTGCAAATATCTATTCACTTAGAATACGAAACAAGTCTAAAAAAAAGTGTGCAAAGGAGGAAGATTAAAAAAGAGGAAAAAAGTGTCAGGTAAGTTTTAGGGTGCATAGAAGATTAAAGTTTAAAAAGGAGGAAAGAAAGTAATATAGCACTGGGAAAGAAAATGTCAGTAGTCCTGGAGAAAAGAGGAACCACATGATATTCTTACATTTTATTATTTTAATGCCACATAGAGAACAAAAGAATTTGTACCTCTTTTGTGTTTGTATTGGCTTAATTATTCAAGGTACAGCACCTCTAACTATAGGAAAACCGGTATTGGTATTCCCATCCTCCCTTAAATAAAATAGTACTTTTGTTAAGCATTCAAGTATGTGACTTCCGTTGAATTTATTTAAAAACCCACTCAGTTAAGCTTTATCTAGATTATGCCACTGAATACAAATCCTAGTAGCAGTTAAGAAAAACAAACTACAATGGTTAAAGTGTCTTAAAGAAACACAACTGGAAGAAATATTTTGTCTTTGGACATTAATTTATCCAATTAATTTAATCTAATGCCTTTACAATGGTAAAAGGAAAATGCACAAAATAAAATTTAAGAGCTGGAAAAGTTGGAACAGCTGAAAAAATATTGTTTCACCAAATTTGCTTTAATGTTCAATTTTCAAAGTGTCATTGTGTGCAGCTATGAGAATTTGAGTAGCGAACATTAAATCAGTGAAATAGAAGCATTAGGCAAAGTGAAAAACATTGAATAGGCACTGTTAAGTGTTGCCACTTTTACTGTTATGTTATACGTTACATCACATGCTCTCCAGCAATGGCTTCCAGTAACAGACACATTTTCTCCTCCACAAAGGTAGCACCACACAAAGGGCTAAGGAAAATTAAATTACACTGGCAACACACAGGTAGAAAGCAGTAACCACCCACTCTTCCCTGTGCATTTGTATTAAATATTAATTGGGATTGCGTCTATATTTTATTCAGGTTTATGAAATCCTATAGAAGCAAGGTAGCTGCTTCGAGTTCAGAGAATGAACCATATTAAAATAGGAGTATTCTCACCCACTATCTTTTAAAAGATGTTGTTTAATAGCATTAACTCAGGCTTCAGACAGATATATTGGATTCTTGCAATCTCCACTGACCAGTTGGGTGATTTTGAAAATTTCCCAACTTCACAACTTTGCATAAAAAATGAAGATTGTCAAATGTATCACTGTCCTGCTGAGACAATCTGTGTACAGAGCCTAATAAGATGTCTTGCGCATGATAATGCAAAGTAAATAGTAGTTATCATTGTTATTGTAAAGTTCTTGTTTTTATTATTTTATTACTATTACTATTGTATCTCAAGATAATGAGGCAAACATTAAACCAATTAAAATATTTATGTAGATAAAATTGTCATCTATGTTTATTCCTATGAAACTTTTGCTCTGAAGTATGGACAAAAGAAGGAACAGGTATAAGGAACAATAACTCTATTTTTCTACTTTAATTTTAGGATTAGACTACCAAAAAAATTTTTATGGATTTGGTCTTCTGAAGGAGTTCATGGAAACCGAAAGGGTTTTCAAAAGACAATGCAATTCATTAGAAGTTAAAAGTTAAGGGAAATTAAGTATAATGAAGTGAGGTTAAGACGTTTAAATGTTGGCTCTGTTTCCTAGCATTGTCCTGGAGGCACTAGTCAGAATTCTTCAGTGAGTTCCGGATTTCTCTTATTTTAGATACACCATAAAGCCAATGTATTGGCACTGAGTTTTAAGCCTTAACTCTATTATCCTGCTAACTCTTAGACCTTGAGAGAAGCATTTAATCCTTGTGTATCTCACTTTTTCACTTTTACCAAAAGTGAGGAATGGTAACTACCAGTTTTAGTGGTTTTTAAGGATTATATAAAATAATGTTTGTAAAGTAATTCACTAACTGTGGGCACTGAGAAATCTGAGTTTTCTTCTATTCAAACAGGGAAAGAATATTTATGAACTCAAGACCAAGAAAAGCCTCACTTTTAAAGTCTATGAAGTCTAAGGAATACTGAGTGTCTTGGTTCTGTCAAAATGGTCCCATATCATTATACAGAAGAGGTAGTAAAGAAAAATTATTTAATTATTTAAATACTAATAAAAATTATTTAATTATTTAAATACTAATTAAGTAGGATTTTGCATTGGAATTGGACTATAGGAATAGGAATAGGAATTTGGATTGGAATAGGATGATAAGCTAATTTATAGAACTTCATAAAGTTCTTTACTATATGATATTCCCTTAAAATGAAGGAAAGATAACCTGTTACCTTTTTCAAATTTCAGCAATCCTATGAAGGACAAGAAGATACAGTTTATAAAAAAGACAACCTGCTGTTTCTTGAATTTGAGATAATCTTTTTGTTTTTAAGAACTATCCTTGAATTTAGGAAAATCCTCTGTTGGCGGATTCTTTGTAGGATGAAGCTATTATCAGCAAGA
The DNA here is from genome assembly GCF_029281585.2 of Gorilla gorilla gorilla. Taxonomy (NCBI): domain Eukaryota; kingdom Metazoa; phylum Chordata; class Mammalia; order Primates; family Hominidae; genus Gorilla; species Gorilla gorilla. Next base: position 27,537,414 of record NC_073230.2, read on the forward strand.
TGGGATAGATCTTTTCCGGTGCCTTCACTTCCCCTACAGACTTTGGATGCTATTTTGATTGCAGTTTTTGCCATTACTTTTAATGGTAAAAGTAATGTCAAAAATTGCAATTACTTTTGCACCAACCTAATACCTAGAGTTAATTTCAGTTTTCCCTTCATCCTCAATGGACCAGCAGCAATCCCAGGACTAGACTAACCAACAAAGATTTCTGACATTGGTCTAAAGGCCAGAGGAGTAACATATATTCCTGAGCACGTCAGGGTGTGGAAAAGAGAAACTCTTCTGAATACTCTGTCTAATATGTGGATATCACAAAGATGCTTCTGATTTTAGACGACATAGTGGTGTAAGCTGGCAGGGAATGAATATTGTCTTACTGCTTTATTTAAATTTTACTAGAAATGCTGGGCAACCTATATCAACTAGAAATGCTGTAAAATATATATCAACAACAAATTTAAATGAATATCTGAACTGAAAAAAATGAGAAAAAAATACAGCTTTGTGACAGAAGTATTTTGGAAACTCCAGTGAAAGAGATGAGTGAAACTTGGTACTACTGTGGCCCTTCAGTGTATGCAACTGAATGAGCACAGGCTATAGAGGCTGGGGCTAAGACTGTAATGCACTCAAGGCGAGATGAAATCCATGTGAGACTGGGTGCTAGAAAACTTACTGTCTGTCCGATGAAACACGCTAACCATTGGCCGAAGGAGAAATAAGAAACTTTCCTTGCACTCAAGACTATTGTTGAAGGGATTAAGTCATCCATAATAAATCAAGATACCAAGCTGATACCATATACATGGGTAGAATTGCTTATACGAAGGGTAAATAAAACCCAAGTAAAGAGATAAGCATAAATACCAGTTCTGGACTGCCAAACTCCCATGCTTCTGTTTTTCCTGTGAAAAAAATGCTGTATGGACACAATTCCATGGCCCAAGGCCCAAGGCACACAGGACACAGATAGAGGAAAATTTCCTACCAAAGAGAAGTTCACAATCACAAAGAGGAAGAGGTGGAGGTGGAGGTGCTGGTGGTTGTAAACAGAGTGAGATAGAAATTTGGAAGAATTAGCACTGAAAATGCTGGAAATCATAGAAGAATCTGAAATAAAATTATAAAACTAGTATTTTAAATAAAGTGTAAAGGAGAAAATTCAAACCTTAATGAATAAGGAAAGATACGAAGAAGGAAAACAAGGGACCAGTAGGCTTGTAAAAACCAAACTGAATTTATAAAAAGGCAACTTTTTATAACTTTTTATAAATGTGAATCTCTGGGACACATTCAAAGCAGTGTGTAAAGGGAAATCTATAGCACTATATGCCCACAAGAGAAAGCAGGAAAGATCTAAAATTGACACCCTAACATCACAATTAAAAGAACTAGAGAAGCAAGAGAAAACACATTCAAAAGCTAGCAGAAGGCAAGACATAACTAAGATCAGGGCAGAACTGAAGGAAATAGAGACACAAAAAACCCTTCAAAAAATCAATGAATCCAGGAGCTGGTTTTTTGAAAAGATCAACAACATTGATAGACCACTAGCAAGACTAACAAAGAAGAAAAGAGAGAAGAAACAAATAGATGCAATAAAAAATGATAAAGGGGTATCACCACCGATTCCACAGAAATACAAACTACCATCAGAGAATACTACAAACACCTCTATGCAAATAAACTAGAAAATCTAGAAGAAATGGATAAATTCCTCGACACATACACCCTCCCAAGACTAAACCAGGAAGAAGTTGACTCTCTGAATAGACCAATAACAGGCTCTGAAATTGTGGCAATAATCAATAGCTTACCAACCAAAAACAGTCCAGGACCAGATGGATTCACAGCCGAATTCTACCAGAGGTACAAGGAGGAACTGGTACCATTCCTTCTGAAAATATTCCAATCAATAGAAAAAGAGGGAATCCTCCCTAACTCATTTTATGAGGCCAGCATCATCCTGATACCAAAGCCGGGCAGAGACACAACCAAAAAAGAGAATTTTAGACCAATATCCTTGATGAACATTGATGCAAAAATCCTCAATAAAATACTGGCAAACTGAATCCAGCAGCACATCAAAAAGCTTATCCACCATGATCAAGTGGGCTTCATCCCTGGGATGCAAGACTGGTTCAATATACGCAAATCAATAAATGTAATCCAGCATATAAACAGAACCAAAGACAAAAGCCACATGATTATCTCAATAGATGCAGAAAAGTCCTTTGAAAAAATTCAACAACCCTTCATGCTAAAAACTCTCAATAAATTAGGTATTGATGGGACGTATCTCAAAATAATAAGAGCTATCTATCTATGACAAACCCACAGCCAATATCATACTGAATGGGCAAAAACTGGAAGCATTTCCTTTGAAAACTGGCACAAGACAAGGATGCCCTCTCTCACCACTCCTATTCAACATAGTGTTGGAAGTTCTGGTCAGGGCAATTAGGCAGGAGAAGGAAATAAAGGGTATTCAATTAGGAAAAGAGGAAGTCAAATTGTCCCTGTTTGCAGATCACATGATTGTATATCTAGAAAACCCCATTGTCTCAGCCTAAAATCTCCTTAAGCTGATAAACAACTTCAGCAAAGTCTCAGGATACAAAATCAATGTACAAAAATCACAAGCATTCTTATACACCAATAACAGACAAACAGAGAGCCAAATCATGAGTGAACTCCCATTCATGATTGCTTCAAAGAGAATAAAATACCTAGGGATCCAACTTACAAGGGATGTGAAGGACCTCTTCAAGGAGAACTACAAACCACTGCTCAAGGAAATAAAAGAGGATACAAAGAAATGCAAGAATATTCCATGCTCATGGGTAGGAAGAATCAATATCGTGAAAATGGCCATACTGCCAAAGGTAATTTATAGATTCAATGCCATCCCCATAAAGCTACCAATGCCTTTCTTCACAGAATTCGAAAAAACTACTTTAAAGTTCATATGGAACCAAAAAAAGAGCCCGCATCGCCAAGTCAATCCTAAGCCAAAAGAACAAAGCTGGAGGCATCACACTGCCTGACTTCAAACTATACTACAAGGCTACAGTAACCAAAAAAGCATCGTACTGGTACCAAAACAGAGATATAGATCAGTGGAACAGAACAGAGCCCTCAGAAATAACGCCGTATATCTACAACTATCTGATCTTTGACAAACCTGAGAAAAACAAGCAATGGGGAAAGGATTCCCTATTTAATAAATGGTGCTGGGAAAACTGGCTAGCCATATGTAGAAAGCTGAAACTGGATCCCTTCCTTACACCTTATACAGAAATCAACTCAAGATGGATTAAATACCTAAACATTAGACCTAAAACCATAAAAACCCTAGAAGAAAACCTAGGCATTACCATTCAGGACACAGGCATGGGCAAGGACTTCATGTCTAAAACACCAAAAGCAATGGCAACAAAAGCCAAAATTGACAAATGGGACCTAATTAAACTAAAGAGCTTCTGCACAGCCAAAGAAACTACCATCAGAGTGAACAGGCAAACCACAAAATGGGAGAAAATTTTCACAACCTACTCATCTGACAAAGGGCTAATATCCAGAATCTACAATGAACCCAAGCAAATTTACAAGAAAAAAACAAACAACCCCATCAAAAAGTGGGCAAAGGACATGAACAGACACTTCTCAAAAGAAGACATTTATGTAGCCAAAAAACACATGAAAAAATACTCACCATCACTGGCCATCAGAGAAATGCAAATCAAAACCACAATGAGATATCATCTCACACCAGTTAGAATGGCAGTCATTAAAAAGTCAGGAAACAACAGGTGCTGGAGAGGATGTGGAGAAATAGGAACACTTTTACACTGTTGGTGGGACTGTAAACTAGTTCAACCATTGTGGAAGTCAGTGTGGCGATTCCTCAGGGATCTAGAACTAGAAATACCATTTGACCCAGCCATCCCATTACTGGGTATATACCCAAAGGATTATAAATCATGCTGCTATAAAGACACATGCACATGTATGTTTATTGCGGCACTATTCGCAATAGCAAAGACTTGGAACCAACCCAAATGTCCAACAATGATAGACTGGATTAAGAAAATGTGGCATATATACACCATGGAATACTATGCAGCCATAAAAAATGATGAGTTCATGTCCTTTGTAGGGACATGGATGAAATTGGAAATCATCACTCTCAGTAAACTATCGCAAGAACAAAAAACCAAACACCGCATATTCTCACTCATAGGTGGGAATTGAACAATGAGAACACATGGACACAGTAAGGGGAACATCACACTGTGGGGACTGTTGTGGGGTGGGGGGAGGGGGGAAGGATAGCAATGGGAGATATACCTAATGCTAGATGACGAGTTAGTGGGTGCAGTGCACCAGCATGGCACATGTATACATATGTAACTGAACTGTACATTGTGCACATGTACCCTAAAACTTAAAGTATAATAAAAAAATAAAAAAATTTAAAAAAGCAAAAAAGCAAAAAAAAAAAAAATGAAGAGTTGGACAGCAAATTTTTCATCAGCAGCTGGCCTCTTCCCCAGTTTTCTCTAGTTCGTTAAATGGTAGCACCATTTTCAAGGTGTTCAGGCCCCAACTCTTAGTCATGCTTTAGTCCTCCAGGTCCTGCATATCCATATTCAGTCATCAGTGTAAGTCTGCTTATCCCTCCCTTCTAAATGTCTGCTGAATATGGAAACTTCTGTCCACCTTCAATGTCTTCTCCTTACATCCAAGACCTCAACATATTTCATTTAAAGGACTGAAATAGCCTTCCAACTAATCTCCCACCATCCTGGGCCCTATGCTTAAGTCACACCACATCCCTGCTCAAACATCTAATGGCTTCCATCTCATTCAGAGTAAAATCCCAATTATTTTCCACAGCCTACAAAGGCACATATGATCTCACACTTCTCTCTCTGACCCCTCCTAATCTCCCTGTTGATAATCACTTCCAGACATATATTGCAAGCTTATTCTCACTGCAGGGCCATTGTTCCGTTTGTTCCCTCTGCCTGAAAGGATATTCACCCAAATAATGGGTGCAATCACATAGCTTGCTCTGTCATTGTATTTAAATTTATTCTAAAAGATCTCTTCAGAAAAGCCTTCAGTGAACACCTTCCATAAATCTTGGTTATGATTTTTTTTTAGCATTTAACATGATGTAATATAACACTACATGTTTATTTGCTTATTTCCCTACCCCTTAACTAGTAGATTCCATGAAGACTTGTATGACACTATCCTTCTTACTATTCAGAACAATGCCCACCGTATAGTAGCTCTTCAAGAAAGTATTTGTTGAATCAACTCATTTCCAAAAAAGAGAGAGCACATCATTTTCAAACACACATGCAATATTTATGAGAACTGGCCTGATACTGAGGCACAAAAGAAGTCTAACCAAACCACAATAATAGATCTCATACCCATCATGAAGATGCAATGTAGATGCCCACCTACAACTCTAAATGACAAAAGCCACAAAATTTATTTCTTAAAACAAATGTCTTCTCTCTATCCAAGTAGAATCTATTACAATTTTACTGCCCCACAAAAAAATGTCTAAAGGGCTCAGTATGACACTCTTTCAGGAAAGAATTATTCACTATTATTTGCCAAGCTCCTGTTCCAGAACTGGAGATCATGTTTAAAAAGCAGTGTGGGTGGTGGGGAGGGGGCGAAATTTGTCTAAATTGACTGAAATTGAGTAAGAAATATATATCTCATCTATGTATATATGTATATATATCTCATCTACGTATATATGTGTGTATGTGTATTGATTATCTATCTAATATAACGTGAGATTTCATTTTGTAAAGTTTCTGAAGTCAGATTGAGTGAAGTTAGTGGCCCTTAAGCTGGAACTTAATTGATGGATAATATGTAACAGACATAGAGAATGTCTATGGAATGGAGAAGGGGAAGAAACAGTTTCCAAACTGAAATATTGGTACGTACAAACCTATGGAATAAGAAAATTTTACATTTTTAGAGAAACAGCAAGCCATTCGACTTGGTGGAAATACAGACTGTACATGGTAAAATTATACCAAAGGCACATTGTGAGAGCTTTAGAAGCCAGGCTAATAAATTATAGACTTTAATAGGCAGATCATGAGGAACACCAGAAGGCTTTAAGGAGAAAGTGATGCAATTATGAATTATACTTCAGAAAATTTTATTTGGTTGGAGATATTACTGCGTTCAGAACACGGCCTGTAGAGTTTGAGGAACACAGATGGGCAAGTCTCTCGTTAGACTCTCTCACTGAGCACTGTAGTGCTTGGATGGATTACTCTATCTCAACTTAACTTTATTTATGAGGGTTAGAGTTGACCACTATAGAGGTGGGCAAAGGTAAGGTTGCATAGATGTTATGGGCAGAGGCGTTGGTCACCAAAGTATTCTCTAATCCCCAGAAGAAAAAAAAATGTTTCTTATAAAGCTTTTTTGTCTAAAGCACATTGCGAGACTCCGATAAAGATCCATGCCGTGCATTCCTTTCCCTACCTACGTGGCAAAGAGAAAAAGTGCAAAGTCTCTTGTGATTTTATTAATTTCCCACCCATTAAAAAAGCTAGAGTGTAGGGAATCTTAGTTTGAATAAACAGCTCCTGGCTTCCATCATTGAGAATAAAGTAATCTCTGTTTTCACCCTTGAATGAGAGGTCACTAAGTGAGATGAATAATGTTCTTCAGTTACTGAATGATGCAGGATATGCTGAGTAATATATTTATGTGCAATTTGCACAACTCTTTAATTAGTTTTAAATATCAAGCTTATTCTAGCTGACATCTAAGCTTTAATATTATCTCATTCAAGCCAAGTATGTGGTTTTGAATTTGCTTTGCAAATGGTATGTTCTTCAGAGTTGCTTATTTAGCAATATTCTGATCTCAGTTGCTACATGATCTGTCTTAAGAATTCTAAGCAGATAATTCTATTTAGCCACAGGGATAAATACAAATTTCTAAAGAAATCTGTCAAGAAAATGATTGCAGAACATTGTATTTATCTGGCTTTTAAAAATTTCTAAATACCATTTCTGGGTTACGATGGTAGATTACATAAATATGCATAATTTAGCATTCTTCATAAATGTAAGCTATTGCAAAAAGATTTCATAAAAAAGCAAAAACTCACACGGATGAGATAAACAGCAGATGGACCCATGGTGACCATGGCCACGGTATATGTCAGAGGCTGGGATGGAGGCCAGTGGGAGACAAAATCCAGCTCTTTGCTTTGCCCTCATCAAGTGAGACATGCGTCCCCCTGTGGAGAACCCTTTTTCCTAATTCACACAGGGATAACTAGCTTAGCATACCCAAGAAGGCCAAAGTTAAAGTTGGCAGTAGCATAAACAAAAAACTGACAATTTATATTTTAAGAAGTACAGCGAGAGCAGCAGGAAGGGTGAGAGATGGTAAAGACTCCAAGGATAGAGTGAACACTGGGAAGCTGGATCCCTCTCCCAAGCCACATCTCCAAGAAATCCCCCGCCCCCACCATCCCCAGCACAAGTCTGCAGGTTTAGTCTCTGGCCCAGACAGAAAATGTCGTTGTACTGTGGCTCCAGGAAGATTTTAGAGAATACATTACTGAAATTGGGAGATTAAGTCACCATTAACATTTGAAACACTGAATATGAAGCCACTCCCAGCCCTTCTCTTTCAGTTGGCTGCCAGAATTCTGGAACTCACAACCCTAAGCAATCTCACTGTTTCAAGATGTTTATCTTGAGGGTTCCTCAAAAATAGCCCAAACAAACCAAAGGAGAAATTTAAATTATACAGAAATTGCAATCAACTTTTTGTCCCCCACTCTTATCCTTGAGCAGAATACCGTTTTTAACTGTATTAAATTGACATAAAATCATATGTATTTATTGTGTACAATATGATCTTTGAAGTTTAGTCATGAGTCATTTAAGGACAGAGAAATTCATGGTTAGGTGATTTTGTCATTGGATAATCATAGTATGTACTTACACAAACCAAGGTGGTAGAGCCAGGCTATGTGGTAGAGTCTATTGCTCCTAGGCTACAAAGCTGTACAGCATGTTATTGTACTGAATGTTATAGGCAACTGTAACACAATAGTAATTATTTGTGTATCTAAACATATTTAAACATAAACGAGTACTGTAGAACTATTATATTGTAACCTTATGGAAAAAACATTATGCATATAGTCCATTGTTGACTGAAGTGTTATGTGGCACACAACTGTATATATATGCATTGTGGAATGGTTCAATCCAGCTAATAAAGAAATTTGTTACTTCATATAGTTATTTTTAGTTATATAGTTTTTTTGTCAAGAACACTTAATATCCACCCTCAGCATTTTTCAAGAATACAGTACATCACCATTAACTATATTCAACATGCTATTCAATAGATCTCTTGAACTTATTCCTTCTATTTGAAAGAAATGCCTTTGATGTGGAAATACAGTGCTATAGCAATCAAAAAGGGTCAAAAACACATTGGAAGAAACAGACTATGGAGGACAGTTAACATTGATATCATTTCTATATGCAGAGATCTGAGAAGACATTGCTTAAATTGCTTCAGGTTAAACAAAATAGACAAATTAGAATTCTGGGGAATTAAAAAAATATGTCGGTAGAAACAAAAAGTAAATAGGAGATGGATAGCTGGAAAATGAAACTGAAGAAATCTTCCCAGAAAGTACAGCAAAAAGACAAATAAATGGTGAATAAGAAAAACTGTTTTACATGCAGAATAAATTGTTATACGAGCACCACACCCACTTACAGGAACAACATCACCCACATTGGAAACTATCATCTAATCACATGCATGAGGCTCCTTCTTCCACGACCAGGTTATCACCTCCCAGAGAGCATGGATCCCATCTCTCTGATTCACTGCTCTGTCCCCACATATGAGCTTGTAGCTGTTGGTACACAGTGAACACTTACTAAAATTTTACTGAAAATTATTGAGTAAATTACATAAACATTTCCTTTGATTTATGCAGAAATGGTAGGTGACTCAACATCAGCAGCTGCAGTTAATTAAATAATTAGTGCTTTCCTTATTTAATGTCTCCGGTGAGATCATGGCACTGTAGTAGCAAAAATAAACACCAACCAACTTCGCAAAATTTTATTCCACTACTTGTACAGCTGTCGAATTGCTCTATGATGAATGCATTCAGGATTGAACACCATGGAAATGCCACACTGACCAGTCTCTGATGTGAGAGTGGTCATGTCATGAATGAGGCCTAGAAGCTCCTTTGATTACACTAAGTCCACACTTAACAAAGTTGATAGGTTATTGGAAACTATGACTTTAAGTTAAACAACAGATAAAGAAACATTTTTTTCTCATCAACGTTATAGTGAAATGATGTTGAGGGAAACAACATTATTCAAGGACTTGCTGCTAGTGGGAGGAATGGTGGACTGTATCAGACATCTTTTGTTCCTCACATCAAAATCCTTCAACTCAGTGTTTTGTTCCAGCAATCTCTAGTCACATGCAAGCAAGTGTAACTTCATGCTGTCTCTCCTCAGCTGTGCTAGAAGTTGCTCACTTTCTGCCCCAGAGTTTCTCTGCCACCAGCATGTCAGATGTGTGCAAGAACTTGTTCTGTCATTCTGACACAGACACCAATCAGAGACTGCAAGGAAATTTATACTCTGTGAAGCAACTTGACTGACAGCGAATGAGAGTTAGTGAATATTCAAATGAATAGCCTATTCAATGAATAGAGCTATTCAAATGAATAGTCCTTTATCCCTTTGGCAGACAATTTGGATGTGTCTTATACACAGGTCCTTAGAAGGTCTACAGTGTGATCAGTTCCCAGTTGTCCACAGTGGTGACCAGCTCAATATCATGCTCTTGGGTTGGCTTTCCCACTTTCCCTGTTGAACTCTTTTCATTCATCCCCTCCAGTTCTTGGGAATCTCTTAGCAAAAGTAACTACATACAAACCCTTCTCTCCAGCTATGCTTTTGGTTGGTTGGGGCGGGGGCGGCAGAGGGGTGGTGCTGGGTGGGGCAGGAATAAGTTATTAGGACCCCCAGACATGTAAAGCAACCTTCCATAAACCTAAATCTTTCCAGATAATTCTAGTTTTTTCAAAGGAAAAATATGCCCTTTGTAAATAAATTCAAAATAAAGAGAGAGTCTACTACCTGACTTCTCTTTAACAATACTACAGATGATCTTCATAGAAAAAAATAGTTTTATTTTGCAGGTATATTATTAGCAGTAGGGCCCAGAGTATTTATTGGAATGTTTTGACATTTTAATAGTACTTTTTCTAACTCATCTTCTTCTAACCTTTTTTTTATTTTAATACTTATTATAATCATTTTATTCTCATTGTATTTTAAAAGTTAAACATTAGAGAAATAATATAGTTGAAAGGATTACCTAAAATTTAGCAGATAACTAACTTAAACTACACAGAAATAGTAAAGAGAAAGGAGATCGTTGCAATAATTAAGAATGCTAAGAATTAAAAAGTATTTTCATGTAATACACTGCTCATCTAATAGGATACTGCCTATTATATGAAATTGTAGACTTTTAATTTATGTCATACACACAAAGTCCCTTTTATGTTTTTATGTCTGAAAAATAAATGGCAATGATTTTGCTATTCTTAAATATTCTACAATAAAACAAGAGAAGCATGACCAAAAGTAATAAGCTCCCACAGGACATTTTTCTTACTCTAAATTGTAAATGGACTGAACATTAAAAATATTGTTTCTATATAAGTGTTAAAGAAAAAGAAAAACATGCTTTTAATTATGAATGATTAAAATGATAAAAGGTGAAAGAAGTACAATATAATCACATCACATACATTCAATTTGATTTTTCCACATTATACAATCCAAACTCACTACAAAAACAATATGAATATGATACTACCCTGAATCTGATTATAGCAGGCAGGGTTCTGAGATAGCACCCAAGATTCCATCCGCTGGTGTATATTCCCTGTATAACACTCCTCACCTCATCCCTTGACCGTAGGAAGCACAGTGAACACAATGGAATTCACTCTGATGATTAGCAAGTTATATGGCAAATGGATCATGGTATATGAAAAAGATGAAAAGATTTGCAGATAAAATAAGGTCTCTAATCAATTGCTTTGAGATAATCAAAAGGGAAAACATCCTGGGTTGGTCTGGGCTAAACAAGTGAGACTTTAAAAGGGACTGTGCCTTCTTGTGGGAAGAAATATGAAGAATGAAAAGATTTTCTGGCTGACCCTGAAGAGCAAATAACTTCCATGTTGAGAGTGGATGGGACTATGTAGCAGTGACCTGACGCAGTCACTAGTTGCTGAGAACAGTCCCCAGGCAATAGCTAGCAAGAAAGTGAGGACCTAAACACACATCTGCAAAGAAGCCAATTCTGTCAATAACCTGAATCAGCTTGGAATAGGATTCTGAGCTTCAAAGGATAAACAGCCTACCTAATACTTTGACTGTTTTGTGAGATTGTGAGAAGCAAGCTACTCCACACCCAGGCTTCTGATGTTCAGAAACGATGACATAATAAATGGGTATTGTTTTATGCAACTAAGTCTCTGGTAATTTGCTACACAGTAATAAGAAAACTAATACATTGGTAAACTAGAATGAAGCGCGTCCTTTAGTTTTCCCCTAAACTTTAACAATGTTAAGGCTCTAAGAATAATAAACAAATACTACTCTCTTAAGTGTCTGAAAAAAATTAAACTTATAATTTGTCTCTCTTTGTATCCTTTTAAAACTAACAATCTAAAACAAATTTAAATGAATTATTTTCTGAAAGAGGCAAGATAAAAATGTTGCAATGTCAGTTTGAAATTTTACTTTGAAATCAAATATGTGAAATGTGGAGTGATGAGCCTATTTTCCCTATTTCTGTGATAACTTTTTCTTGTGCATGATTTTTATCTCAAAAATGTTACAGTGGAGCTAGACTCTGGTGTTAGGCATTCATTTACCCATTATTACATAGGAAACAATGAGGGTGCTAAGTAAAGGAACACAATTTGTTGAAGAATAAATACTTATAAATACATGCAAAGGACAAGTAAGAAACTAACATGTTTTCACCCTTATCCTATGCTTGCCACTGTGCTAATTGATTTGCATGTATCCTCTATTGCTTAGAAACATTCTGAAAAGTAGATACTTACAGAGCCTCAAGTTTTTGAAACAGAAAGATTCAAGCAATTTGTGTAATTGTATAAAGTTAGTAAATGTCAGTTAAAATTCTAACCCTGGTTAATCTGACTCAAAAGTTTACTACCACATTTAGTTGGTTTAAAATCAAGTACTTGATTCTTTACCCATCCACAAAGCTGAAGTCATCACACATTGTGGACTACAGCATCCAGATATATAGTGTGTGAAGGCACAACTGGAAGGCAGAGGCAAAGGCAGTGTTTTGAAAGACACATAAGCAAAGGATAACAAGGTAAAGAGATGTTTATTGACAGGAATCAGAGTGCAGCTCCCCTTCCCAGATGGTTCAGAAATCTATGAAGGGACTCATTGCTCTGCTTAATAAATGCCTAAGAAAATTCCCAAAACTTTCAGTTGAACTTTGAAGGTAGTCTCAGAGTTGAAAAATATGGTCTTAAATAACCATATACTTATCTCATCTGTGAGTCTTCATTGCACAAAAGTTACTGTAAATCACAGTTTATGTAGTTAATTGCTTTGCTCCAAAGTAGACACTGTGAGCTGAGATCCCTCACTTTCAAGAAGGTGAGATATCGCCTGCCTCCTGTGTTAATCACTATACTCAATAGTCTTTCTTTCCCTTCCCACCCCCTGATGAACTCATTTAAATTATCATTCACAAAAGGACACTTCTGAGAGTAAAGTAAAACCATATTATTAATTTTACTGGGATTATCTCAGGCACACTTGTATATAAGGTAACCCTATTTCTAACCATTTTGTTCTCTCATTCTCATTAAACACATTCCCTATCACCTTTGAGTATTCCAGCTCCTTGATTTTTTCTCTTTTCCTAGCTTATCATTTTCACTGATACTTTTCTTGTCTCTACTCTGCCTGTGCCCTAAGTCAACCATACTTTCATCAACAGCCTATGATCTGTTAACTTCTTTACCTACCCAACCTACCAAATCCAACCTGGTAATAATCTACAGTTTGTTTTGTTTTTGTATTGTGTTCAAAATTATTAGTCCAAAGTTATTTGTCACTAATAAACAAAAGGCTTTAGTTTAAACTGATAATTTTGTAAAGGTTCATTCTATTCATTTTCACCTTAGTCTTTTTGCTTCTAAAATCAATTTGGTAATTCCAGTATACTCCATATTAGAAATCCCACTGCTGTTATTTCCAGCTTTTCCCATTCTACTCATATCCCAAAATTCACTATTTCCACCTTCATGCTCAGCAGGTGTTTTTCTACCGGGTAACATTTTACAGATGATTTCCTCATCTGCCTTCCCAGAATGTTAGAAGGGCAATGCCACACTGATTTTTAAAAATTCACAAAGTTATAAGATGTGCTACTTGTAGCAAGTGAAAAATTAGAAAGATATTGTACCTCCTATTCCTCTGATTCCATACCTCCTATTCCACTTTCCTGAGGCCATCAATTTTAATATTTATCAACCTTATATGACTCTTCCCACAAGTTGTTCCTTACCAACACATGCATACATACAACTGTATACATTTCTAAATTTCTTCTTTTGTTTTAACTAAATAGAATCACATTACAAACAGTACTCTGAATCTATTTTTGACTTAAGACATCTTTCCCTAAATATATATAAATATTATAATGAACATATAAAGAAACACACACATACACAGAGTTTATAAAGACAATGGTATAAGGTGCTAGGGCATTTTAGGGCCATACTTTATTTTTTCTTATATTCCCCTCTACCTTTCATTTTTCTCATTCCTCTGCCTGCATCATCCCCCAATTCTCATCTCACTCATGATAACTTATATAAACAACAAACCAAGCTTATCTACAAAGTTCACCAGCTGTATAAATATGTTATCAAAATGCTATATGTACATACATTTTAGATATATATATATGTATGTATACACACACACACACAGATGTATATTAAAAAGATGGTAAATCAAAAGTTTTACCTGGGATACCAAAATACAATAGATATAAAACTCAAGATGAAGGATAGATATCCTGAGGAAATTTCAAAGTTAAAAGGACTAATATAATATGGCCCTAAAAATCAACAAGTAGTCTATACAAAGTAAAGTGTGTAGAAATTGGGAGATGGTTTACAAAGAAATTCCTTTTGCAAAAGAATGGCATGAGGTGACAAGACCATCTCATAACTCCAGGTTATGACTAAAACAGCAGCACGCAGGGAGCATCATATGTGTTCTCTGAAGTTGAGCAATGAAGGGGACTGGTGTGTGACTCATGCTGAAGGAAACTAAAAGTAGCCTGGGGCAGCAAAGAGCGCAGCTTCTGGGAAGCCACTGTGGTCCCCTCCAATGGTGAACAGAGCACAAGATGCATGTGAAAACTACAGAAGAGAGGGTAGACTTGTTGTTTTGGCTTCTGTCAGTGAGTTCTTGAAAAGGCAGTGGCTTTCCAACAGTCTCCTGTAAACCAATATAAAACTTGTGAATGGTAGTAAAGGCCAGATAGTAGAAGAGAATGCCTCTCCCTTGAAAAGTAAGATGTTGTCTAAGGAGATCGCAGAGAAGCTCCTGCAGAGCCCATCAAAGTGCTCTAGAGAGAAAGAGCCAGATTTATACATCTACCAGGCCCAGAGAGCACAAAGCTACCCTATGACAGTATCTGTTAGGTATCAACTTTCTTCTGCCATTCTTTTCCCCACTCCCATGGAGCTACCTGGATAGGTTAGTAGAAGCAGCCAGCTAATAAGAAATAAAATGAGGCAAGCAAGAAGCAGCCAGCCACAGATGCAGGCTCTGTCCTATAGCTTATGCCTGCTAAGAGAAGTATCAATAATATAAATTTGAGACTATGTTTGCCTTAAAGTGACCTTATGGAGAATGTATAAGTTTTCCTGCAGGGATATGAGAATGATTTCCCAGAATTCGTTGATTTTAAAAAAATACTAAAAGATTGAAATAAAATTAGGTTCTGGTTATATCCCATGAATCATTCTTTTTCATGCTACTTAGCTACAAATATACCCCAATGATTTGTAAGTAAATATTTATTAAGCACTATTTGGTACTAGGCAGTGTTCTAGACTCCTGGAACAAATACTGTAGTGAAACCAAATAAAGATCCATGGCCTTGAGGAATGCAAATTCTAATGAAAGGAGGCAAATAGTAGACATAATAAAATTGTAAATCATATAATATGTTATACGCTGATATGTTCCATAATAATATAACATCATGAAAATATAGTGAGGGTAAGGATGGTTAAAAATTCTGTGATGAAAAGGGCAGGATATATTTTTAAATAAGGTATTCAGTGTAGGCCTCATTATAAACGAGATATTTGAGCAAAGTCTCAAAACTGGTAACAGAGATAGATATCTAGGAGAAGGGTGGTCCTGGAGGAGAAACAAAAGACCCAAGATGACATGAATAACAAAACTGAAAAATTACACAGTGCTGGTATCACTGAAAAAACTGAGTAAGGGGATGAGTAAAAAGAGATAAGGTCAGAAGACTTACTTGGCAAAAACAACGGAAAGGATGAGCTGACAAAAAGCAGATGGAGAAAGCTGCACGTAGAGAAAGAAATATTACTGGTTTCGTTTTCGACAGGTTGATTTGTGATGTCTATTACACAACCTATATGGATGTTAAGTTAGAATTTGGCTTTGGATTACAGATTTGGCCAGAGACATAAATTTGAGAATCAGTAGTGATTAGAAGGAATGAGATCACCAAAAGAATGAGTATAGGTAGAGAAGAGGTGGATGAACTTGGGAACACTTCAGGATAAGTGGTTGGGCAAAGACAAAGAACCAGCAAATGGACTATTAAGGAACTCCCATAGAGAGAGGAGGAAAACCAAAGTTGTGTGGTGCCCTGGAAGACAAGTGAAGGAAGGGTGTCTTGAAGAAGGTAAAATTGCTTCTGTTAAGAGGGCAATGAAGAGGATAATTCCTTATGTTAAGTGTTGCTGAAAGATTTAAGATGTAGACAGTGAGTTGAATACTGAATTTAGCAATATGGAAATTTAGCCAAAGATCCTAGTAGAGTTAACCTGACTAAGTTAGAGAAAACCTGACTAGAGAATTTAGGAGGGAAGAAATCTGAAACAGAGAGTATATATAAACAGGGCTGCAACTCACAGGAGAAGTGGAAGGAAGATGTTTTTAATATGGGAGAAATAACAGCATGTCTGGATGCTGAAGGGAATGATACAACAGACAGTGAAATAGTGATAGTACGGGAGAGAGAAGAAAATTTATGGAGATGCATCATTAAATTAGCTAGAGATTTGTCCTACTGTACAAGTAGAAAGTCAACCTTTAGAGGCAGTAGCTATACTAATGTAAACCAAAAATAAAATTGTAAGCCCTCTTACCAACTGTATGGGCCCTTCCTCTCAGGCAAGGACATTCC
This sequence comes from Gorilla gorilla gorilla, assembly GCF_029281585.2. Classification (NCBI taxonomy): domain Eukaryota; kingdom Metazoa; phylum Chordata; class Mammalia; order Primates; family Hominidae; genus Gorilla; species Gorilla gorilla. The sequence goes on from NC_073230.2 coordinate 27,554,025, forward strand.
AAAGTTAACCTGAAAAAGTAGTTCAGGCTGTAATGGGAAGGCACAGGTTGGACATGTCTCATTATACCCTCCTCCCTTTAGAACTCAGGCACAGCTGACCAGTATTAATATTAAAACAGAGACCTTAAGACTGACAAAACAGACTCTTTGTAGCAATAAGATACCAACATGACAGCAGGCCCTGAAAGAAATCAAAGTATTTTACGTATATATATTTTTTTCACATATATATATTATATATATATATTTTTTGAGATGGAGTCTCACTCTGTTTCTCAGGCTGGAGTACAGTGGTGCAATCTCGGCTCACTGCAACTTCTGCCTCCCATTTTCAAGCGATTCTCCTGCCTCAGCCTCCCAAGTAGCTGGGATTATAGGCATGTGCCACCACACCCAGCTAATTTTTGTATTTTTAGTAGAGACAAGGTTTTACCATGTTGGCCAGGCTGGTCTCAAACTCCTGACCTCAAGTGATCCACCCACCTCGGCCTCCCAGTATGCTGGGATTACAGGCATGAGCCACCGCCCCTGTTCATATATTTTTTGACATATTTTGAAATGGCCTGGAAAACTGTCTCTTGAGGGGAAAATCTACATTCTGTAGAAAATCTCTTTTCTTTTCTGGGTGTCTTTCTTGATCCAGGAGAGAATTAACTAAGAGTCTGGCACATTTTTAGGTCTGATAAGAAACATTTACAATCTATTCTCTCTGCAGTCTGCTATCTAGAGCCTTTGTCTGCATGATAAAAACCTTGGGATCCATAACCCTTTATCTTAACCCAGACACTCCTTTCTATTGATTCCAAGTCTTTAGATAATAATTTAACTTTTTCAACCAATTGCTAATCAGAAAATCTTTGAATCCACCAATGACCTGAAAGCCCCCTGCTTCGACTTCTCCCACCTTTCTGGATGAAATTTTTACACTTTACATGTATTGACTAATGTTTTATGTCTCCCTAACAGGCGTAAAACCAAGCTGTAGCCCAACCACCTGGGGAACATGTTTTCAAGACCTCCTGGTGTTGTATCATAAGTCATGCTCCTCAAATTTGGCTCAGAATAAATCTCTTCAAATATTTTACAGAGTTTGACTCTTCTCATTGACACTAAGAAGTAGGAAGGCAAATTAAGGACTGAAAATCCCCTTTTACTCAATTTGTCCTTTTGGCCAAATTGCTTTTTATTTCTATACTGGAAGACATATATTATTTTCCATGCAATTCATGATTACTTTTTCATTGTTGATGCTAATGCTTATTAAAAAAAAAATAAGACCCTGCCAGGTGCTGTGGATCATACTTGTAATTCCAAGATTTTGAGAGACCAAAACAAGAGGATCATCTGAGCCCAGGAATTTGAGAACAGTCTGGACAACATAGCAATATCCTGTCTCTACAAGAAACATTTTTAAAAATTAGGCAGGTATGATGGTGCGTGCCTGTAGTCTCAGCTACTTGTGAGGCTAAGGTGGGAGGATTGCTTGAGCCAGGCATTGGAGGCTGCAGTGAGCTATGATTACACCCTTGCACTCCAGCCTGGGTTACAGACTGAGACCCTGTCTTAAAAACAGCAACAAAAACATTCTATAATGTATATGAAACTATGATACCAAGTATTATCTTCACCAAAATTCTCTGTTCCCCAGTGATGTCCCACCCACAAGATGAGAACTTTAGAATACTGTAACTATACCCCCACTTCTACCTCTAGGGAATCCTTTTACTTCTACTTTCTCATCATGAGCCTAAACCTACTTTTAAATTTTACTGAAGTAACTTGACCCTTTCAATTCTAAACTATTATTAGAATCTCCCCACAAAATTTGTCTCTTCTATTTTAAGAACCCTTATTTTGGTGGCTTACAGTAAACTCCTAGGCTTCGATCACCATTTCTATTATGTCTATTTAGATGTCATCAGACATTATATATAGCCCTTTGCTTACCATTGCTTCTTCTATTTGCTCTTTGTCTTTCTCCATCTTGACTATTCTAATTTATCTGCTCTCTTTTCTATTTTCTCACATTGGATAAATACATTTTCTAAAATGTGTATATCTGTAAATAATCTTTACTTCACCTTGGCAGATGGAGGCTAGCTTGGCTGGACGTACGATTTTTCCTCCCAGTAGTCTATAGATAAGATCTCAATGTTAGTTGCAATGTTAGTTGCTTATTAGAAATGCCTGGGGAGTTAAAAAATGCCAATTATTAGCCCCACCCCCAGAGATTTTGATTTAATTCATCTGGGGTGGAGCCCAGCAGCAGCATTTCTAAAGCTGCTCAGCTGATTCTAACATGCAGCCAGGATTGAGATCTTGTGGGTGTTATTTTACTATGATATGATTCTGCTGTTGACTTTCATTCTATTGTGGCCCAAAGTGGGAGATGAGCAGCTTGATTCCAGTCTGATCCATCTGCGTTCATAATGTACTTGTTCTTTCTAAATAGAAGCTTCTAATATTTTATCTTCATGCCTGAAATTTGGAATTTTTACCTTACTAAGGTGTGAATCATTTTCTTGTAAATCCTGACTAGAACTTGTAAAGTCCTTTTAACTAGTCTTTCTTTAACACATAGGGAGGTTTTTCTCTATTATTTAATTAGTGTTTTAACCCAATCTCTCATTTTTCTCTTTCTGGAACTCCTATTTTCCTTAATGTCACTCAACTATTCCCTTACGTTTTTCATCGCTGTATATTTTGCACTGTGATATTTTCTCCACTTCTTCTATGCTACTAATTCAGTAATCAACAGTGAACACCTCCTTTCTATTGAAGTCCTAAAATTTTAAACTTGAAGATGGTGTTATTTAAGTTCCATAAAGTTATGGACTGTGCTTTAATATTTTTAAATGCTTTTGTCATTGATGTATTCAGCTGTTCATCAGGTGTACCATATCAGGAGCCTGGTTTGAGAGTCCTACCAGTTCTGTCTCTCTCATGTGGCTAGTCCTCATTAGGTGAGTTGTGATTTTCTGGGTTTCATTGGCGCTAAACTCAAGCTGCTAGGAAACACTAAATGGCAGCAGAAACCTCCCAGCAGGGTTGCAAGACATCTCATACTGGAGAGTTCCGGCTGGCATCAGGTTGCTGTCCCTCTGGGACAAAGCTTCCAGAGGAAAGAGCAGGCAGCAATTTTTGCTGTTCTGCAGCCTCCACTGGTGATACCCAGGTGAAAAGGGTGTGGAGTGGACCCCCAGCAAATTGCAGCAGACCTGCAGAGGAGGGGACAGGCTATTAGAAAACAAACAGAAACCAACAACAACAACATCAACAAAAATGGCCCCACAGAAACCCCATCCAAAGGTCAACAGCCTCAAATATAAAAGGTAAATAAAAATCTATGAAGATGAGGAAAAACCAAAGCAAAAACACTGAGAATTCTGAAAGCCAGATGCCTCTTCTCCTCCAAATGATTGCAACACTTCTCCACCAAGGGCACACTATGGGGCTGAAGCTGAGATGGATGAATTGATAGAAACAGGCTTCGGGAATTGAGTAATAACAAAATTTTCTAAGCTAAAGGATTATGTTTTAACTCAACGCCAAGAAGCTAAGAACAATGATGAAAGATTACAGGAGCTGTTAACTAGAATAACCAGTTTAGAGGGGAACATAAATGACCTGATGGATCTGAAAAACACAGCACGAGAATTTCATGATGTAATCACAAGTATTAATAGCTGAATCAACCAAGCAGAAGGGAGAATATTAGAGCTTGAAGACTATCTTACAGAAATAAGGCAGGCAGAAGAGATTAGAGAAAAAAAAGAATGAAAAAGAATGAAGAAAACCTGTGAGAACTATGGGACTACATAAAAAGACCAAATCTACAATGGATTGGTGTACCTGAAAGAGATGGGGAGAATGGAATCAAGTTGGAAAACACACTTCAAGATACCATCCAGGAGAACTTCCCCAACCTAGCAAGACAGGCCAACATTCAAATTCAGGAAATCCAGAGAACCCCAGTAGGATACTCCATGAGAAGATCTACCCCAAGACACATAATTGTCAGATTCTCCAAGGTTGAAATGAAAGAAAAAATGCTAATGACAGTCAGAGAGAAAGTCCAGGTCACCTACAAAGGGAAGCCCATCAGACTAACAATGAACCTCTCAGCAGAAGCCCTACAAGCAAGAAGAGATTTGGGGCCAATATTCAACATTCTTAAAGAAAAGAATTTCCAACCCAGAATTTCATATCTGGCCAAAGTAAGCTTTATAAGTGAAGGAGAAGACAAGCAAATGCTGAAGGATTTTGTCACCTCCAGGCCTGCCTTGCAAGAGCTGCTGAAGGTAGCACTAAACATGGAAAGGAAAAACCATATCCGGCCACTACAAAAACACATTGAAGTACACAGATCAACGACACTATGAAGCAACTACATTAACAAGTCTGCAAAATTAACCAGCCAGCATCATCATGACAGGATCAAATTCACACATAACAAAATTAACCTTAAATATAAATGGGCTAATTGCCCCAATTCAAAGACACAGAATGGCAAGCTGGATAAAAAGAGAAGACCCACCATGTGCTGTATTCAAGAGACACATCTCATGTTCAAAGACACAAATAGGCTCAAAACAAAAGAATGGAGGAAATGTTACAAGCAAATGGAAAGTAGAAAAAAGCAGTGGTTGCAATCTTAGTTTCTGGCAAAATGGACTTTAAACTAACAAAGGTCAAAAAAGGCAAAGAAGCACATTACATAATGGTAAAGGGTTCAATTGAACAGGAAGAGCTAACTATCCTAAATATACATGTACTCAATACAGGAGCACCCACATTCATAAAACAAGTTCTTAAAGACCTACAAAGATACATAGACCCACATGCAATAATAATGGGAGATTTTAATGCCCCACTGTCCGTACTGGACAGATCATCAAGAGAGAAAATTAACAAAGATATGCAGGATTTGAACTCAGCTCTAGACCAAGTGGACCTGATAGACATCTACAGAACTCTCTACCCCAAAACAACAGAATATACATTTTTCTCAGCACTACATGGCACTTAGTCTAAAATTAATCACAAAATTGAAAGTAAAGCACTCCTCAGCAAATGCAAAATAACAAATAATAAAAGTCTCTCAGACAGCAGCACAATCAAGACAAGATTAAGAAACCCACTCAAAACTACACAACTACGTGGAAATTGAACAACCTGCTCCTGAATGACTTCTGGGTAAATAACAAAATTAAGGCAGAAATAAAAAAGTTTTTTGAAACCAATGAGAACAAAGAGACCAATATATCAGAATCTCTGGGACACAGCTAGAGCAGTGTTAAAAGGAAAATTTACATCACTAAAAGCCCATATCAAAAAGCTCAAAAGATATCAACACCCTAAGATCACAACTAAAAGAACTAGAGAACCAAGAGTAAACAAACCCCAGAGCTAGCAGAAGACAAGAAATAACCAAGCTCAGAGTGGAACTGAAGGAGATAGAGACACAAAAAAACACTTCAAAAAAATCAGCAAATCCAGGAGCCGGTTTTTTAAACTCAATAAAATAGACTACTAGCTAGACTAATAAAGAAGAAAAGAGAGAAGATTCAAATAAAAACAATCAGAAATGTTAAGGGGGATACCACCACTGACCCCACAGAAATATGAGCAACCACCAGTGAATACTATAAACACCTCTATGCAAATAAACTGGAAAATCAAGAAGAAATGGATAAATTCCTGGACACACACACCTTCCCAAGGCTGAAACAGGAAGAAGTCAAATCCCTGAATAGACCAGTAACAAATTCTGAAATTAAGGCAGTAATAGCCTGCCAACCAAAAAAAGCCCAGGTCTAGATGGATTTACAGCTGAATTCTACCAGAGGTACAAAAAGGAGCTGGTACCATTTCTTCTGAAATTATTCCAAACAATTGAAAAGGAGGAATTCCTCCCTACCTCATTTTATGAGGCCAGCATCATCCTGATACCAAAACCTGGCATAGATAGAACAAAAAAAGAAAACTTCAGTCCAATATCTCTGATGAACATCAATGCAAAAAATCCTCAATAAAATACCGGCAAAATGAATCCAGCAGTGCATCAAAAAGTTTAACCACCACAGTCAAGTCAGCTTCATCCTTGGGATGTAAAGCTGATTCAACATATGCAAATTAATACATGTATTACATAAACAGAACTAAAGACAAAAGCCACATTATTATCTCAATAGAGAAAAGGCCTTTGATAAAATTCAGCATCCCCTTATGTTAAAAACTCAATAAACTAGATAATGAAGGAACATGCCTCAATATAATAAGAGCCATTTATGAAAAACCCATAGCCAATATCATACTGAATGGGAAAAAGCTGGAAGCATTCCCTTTGAAAACTGGCACAAGACAAGCATGCCTTCTCTTGCCACTCTTATTCAACACAGTTATTATAAATCATGCTGCTATAAAGACACATGCACACATATGTTTATTGCGGCACTATTCACAATAGCAAAGACTTGGAACCAACCCAAATGTCCATCAATGATAGATTGGATTAAGAAAATGTGGCACATATACACCATGGAATACTATGCAGCCATAAAAAAGGATGAGTTCGTGTCCTTTGTAGGGACATGGATGAAGCTGGAAACCATCATTCTGAGCAAACCATCACAAGGACAGAAAACCAAACACCGCATATTCTCACTCATAGGTGGGAATTGAACAATGAGAACACTTGGACACAGGGTGGGGAACACTACACACCGGGGCCTGTCATGGGGTGGAGGGTGGGGGGGCGGGATAGCATTAGGAGATATACCTAAGGTAAATGACAAGTTAATGGGTGCAGCACACCAACATGGCACATGTATACATACGTAACAAACCTGCACGTTGTGCACATGTACACTAGAACTTAAAGTATAATAATAATAATAGAAAAGAAAACAAAAGAAAGTTCTGGCCAGGGCAATCAGGCAAGAGAAAGAAATAAAGAGTATGCGAATAGGAAGAGAGGAAGTCAAATTGTCTTTGTTTGCAGATGATGTGATCCTGTATCTAGACAACCCCACCGACTCAGCCCAAAAACTTTTTAAGCTGATAAGCAACTTCAGCAAAGTCTCGGGATACAAAATCAACGTGCAGAAATCACAAGCATTCCTATACACCAACAACAGACAAGCAGAGAGCCAAATCATGAATGAGCTCCCATTCACAACTGCCACAAAGAGAATAAAATACCTAGGAATACAGCTAACAAGAGAAGTGAAAGACCTCTTCAAAGAGATCTACAAACCACTGCTCAAAGAAATCAGAGAGGACACAAACAAATGGAAAAACATTCCACGCTCAAGGATATGAAGAATCAATATTGTGAAAATGCCCATAATGCCGAAAGCAATTTATAGAGTCAATGATATTCTCATTAAACTATCACTGACATTCTTCACAGAATTATAAAAAAAACTATTTTAAAATTCATGTGGAACCAAAAATGAGCTCATATAGCCAACACAATCCTAAGCAAAAAGAACAAAGCTGGAGGCATCATTCTACATTCTACCAGATTCAAACTATACTACAAGGCTACAGCAACCAAAACAGCATGGTTTGGTACAAAAACAGGCTCATAGACCAATGTAACAAAATAGGGAACTCAGAAATAAAACCACACACCTAGAACCATCTGATCTTCAACAAACCTGACAAAAAAAAGCAACGGGAAATTATTCCCTATTTAACAAATGGTGCTGGGAGAACTGGCTAGTCATATGTAGAAAATTAAAACTTGTCCCCTTTCTAAAACCTTATACAAAAATTAACTCAAGATGAATTAAAGACTTAAATATAAAACCCAAACTGTAAAAACCTCAGAAGAAAGTCTAGGCAATACTATTCAGGACTTAGGCATGGGCAAAGATTTTATGATGAAATCACAAAAAGCAATTGCAACAAAAGCAAAAATTGATAAATGAGATCTAATTAAACTAAAGAGCTTCTGCACAGCAAAGGAAACTAGCATCAGAGCAAACAGACAACCTACAGAATGGGAGAAAATTTTTGCAATCTATCCATCTGACAAAGGTCTAATATCCAGAATCTACAAGGAACTTAAGTTTACAAGAATAAAACAACCCCATTAAAAAGTGGGAAAATTATATGAACAGATGCTTCTCAAAAAAAGTCATACATGCGGCCATTAAACATATGACAAAAAGCTCAACATCACTAATCATTAGAGAAATGCAAATTAAAACCACAGTGAAATACCATCTCACTCCAGTCATAATGGTGATTATTAAAAAGTCAAGAAATAACAGATGCTGACGAGGTTGCAGAGAAACAGGAATACTTTTATGCTGTTGGTGAAAATGTAAATTAGTTCAACCATTGTGGAAGACAGTGTGATGATTTCTCAAAGATTCAGACTGGGAAATACCATTTGACACAGCAATTCCATTACTGGGTGTATTAGTCCATTTCACACTACCAATAAAGACATACCTGAGACTGGGAAGAAAAAGAGGTTTAATTGGACTTATATTTCCACATGGCTGGAAGGCCTTAGAATCATGGTAGGAGGTGAAAGTCATTTGTTACATGGCAGCAGCAAGAAAAAATGAGGAAGATGCAAAAGCAGAAACCCCCGATAAAACCATTCTATCTCATGAGACTTATTCACTACCATGAGAACAGTATGGGGAAAACTGCCTCCGTGATTCAAATTATTGCCCACAGGTTCCTCCCTCAACATGTGGGAATTATGGGAGTAGAACTCAAGAGGAGATTTGGGTGGGGACACAGAGCCAAACCATATCACTGGGTATAAAAGGAATATAAATAATTCCATTATAAAGTTACATGAACACCTATGTTCATTGCAGTGCTATTCACAATAGCAAAGACATAGAATCAACCCAAATGCCCATCAATGATAGACTGTTTAAAGAAAATATGGTACATATACACCATGGAATAGTATGCAGCCATAAAAAGGAAAGGTGGTGGCAGGGAGGATTAAGGAAAAGAGCTAATGCATGTGGGGCTTAATACCTAGTTGATGGGCTAATAGGCCAGCAAACCACCATGGCACATATTTAACATATTTACCTATGTAACAAACCCACACATCCTGCACATGTACCGTGGAACTTAAGATAAAAATAAAAATCCGACTTAGAAAAATAAATAAAAATTTTACAAAATAAGATCACACAGAGAAATCTTAACTTTGTCAGGAGTAAAATGAATAAACAAAAAGTCTCAAAAGGAAATGCTCCCATTACCTATGTTCTAAGTGAGTTTCTCCCTTTGGAAGCCTCCTCCGAGGAAATATTTTTTAAATATTTAAAAACAGCTTCTACAGTGTTTTTCCTAATTTCTAAGTTGAGACTTAATTTATGTTTCTGATTTTGCTCTTTGGGATGGGAGAAGGGGAAAGAGAAATGATGATTAATTGCAAAAGAACCACCTCCGCGAAGCCACAGCATTGGCAGGGAAAAAGCAGATGCCTTCTGATTCACTTTGACGAGGCGATTTGCTCATCTTCCTTCTTTGGCTTGTGTTTTTGGCTTGTGTCATTTGGTCCCCACCCAGGATGTTTTTACATTCATTTTGTGTTTAGAAAAGACACATCAAACCAAAACGTTTAAGCTACTCTTCTGCTCTTAACATTAATAAAGCTGATGAAGATAAAAAAGGAATAGAAAAAAAAAAAAAAAAGAAATCCACCAGAAGACATGCCTATACATGACCCCAGAGACAGGCTTGAAGATGTCTCTTGACTATAGACTTGAAACAACCAGGTGTCTCAGTTACAGCCCATCTCTACCACAGACTTGAGCAATACAACTATCCCAAAGACCCATAGAGTGATCCAACAGGAGTCCTCCTAGAGACCTAGAGGAAGCCACACTCATCAGCACATGATACATAAATGTAACCTGGTGACAGGCCTGCCGACTGTGAACTCAGAGGCAGTCCTTCATCTCAGCACCAGCCCCACAGACTGAGTTCCTGGGCACAATCCAGTTCACCTAGGAACCAGAAAGAACCCACAGCCACTACAGCCACTGGAAATAGGCCCACCAACTGTGGTCTCCACTATGAACCTACTATCAGGCAAGTGACCCTGATCTACCTCCATTCAACTGTGATCTCAGCGGCAATCCCATCAGCCCAGAGACCTAACAGGAAAATATTTTAAATTGTCAAAACCAGTATATAAGACTGAAAGAGGGCTTTTCACCTTCAAATGCACAGACACCAATGCAAGACTACATAGATAACAAAGAATGAGGCAAACATGACAACACCAAGGGAAACTCATAAAGTTCCAATAACCAACAACAAAGAAATGGAGATAGACAAATTGCCTGAAAAAGAGTTCATAATAATCATCTTAATGTAGCTTAATAAGATGTAAGAAATTACAGACAGAAACTAAATGGAATTAGAAAAACAATGCATAAACAAAATGAGGAGTTTCATGGAGAATTAAAAACCTTAAATAATCAAATGAAAATCTTAAAGCTTAAGAATACAATGAGAGAACTGAAATTTTCAAGAGAGTTTTAACAGCACACTCAATTATGCAGAAGAAAGGATTAGTGAACTCAAAGACAGGTCATTCAAAATTAGCCAATGAGAGGAAGAAAAAGAAAAAAATGGTTGAAAAAGAGCAAAGAAGGCATGAGGAATCTAGGGGACAGCATGAAATGTGCAACTATACAAATGATGTGAGTATCTAGAGGAGGAAAGGGAGAAAAAGAATACTATAAGAAAAAAGATTTATGGGCCAGTATTACTGATGAACATAAATGCAAAAATGCTAATAAACTGAATTCAACAGCACATTAAAAACGTCATTTTTACTATGATTAAGTGGGACCTGAAACTATGAATCTACCAAAAGAAAGCATAAGAGAAATTCTCCATGACATTGGTCTGGGCAAATATTTCTTAGATATTACCCCAAAATCAGAGTAATTAATAGCAAAAATAAACAAATTGTATCATATCAAACTAAAAAGCTCTGCACAGCAAAGGAAAACAATTAATATAGTAAAAAGACATCCCATGGATTAAAAGAAAATATTTGCAAACCGTAATCTAATAAGAGGCTAATAACCAATATATATGAAAAACTAAGACAACTCAGTAACAAGAAAACAAATAATACAATCAAAAATGGGCAAAAAACATAAATACATAGTTCTCAAAAAAAGATATATAAATGCCAACAGGTATATGAAAACATCCCGATCATCGCTGATCATTAGGGAAATGCAAATTAAAAGCACATAGAGATATCACTGGCAAGGGTATGGAGAAAAGAGAACCCTTGTGTACTGTTTGTGGGAATGTAAATTAATACAGCCATTTGGAAATAGTATGGAGGTTCCTCAGAAAACTAAAATTAGAATTACCATATGATCTAGTAAAATGACTTCTGAATATATATATCCAAAATAATTGAAATCAGTATAGCAAAGAAATAGCTACACTCCCATGTTCATTGCAGTATTATTCACAGTAGCTAAGATATGGAAGCAACCTAAGTGTCTATCATGAGATGAATGGATAAAGAAAATGTGATATATATACAAAAGGGAATACTATTCAACCAGTTTAAGAAAGAAGGGGTGGGAATCCCGTTATTTGCAACAGCATGGATAAACCTGGAGGACACTGTGCTAAGTAAAATAAGCCAGGCACAGAAAGACAAATGTAGCATAATCTCACTTATATGTGGAATCTAAAATAGTTGAACATATAGGAGAGTAGAATGATGCTTACAACTGGCTGGGGAAGAAGGGTGGATGAAGAAAGAGGAGAGGTTGACCAGAAGTACAAGGTTTCATTTAGACAGGAGAAATTAAATTTAGTAATCTATTGTAGAGAATAATGACTCTAGTAAATAATAATGCATTGTTATTTCATAATTGCAAAAAGATTTTAAATGTTTCACAACAAAAATGGCAAGTATATGAGGCAATGAATTTGTTAGCCTGATGTAATCATTCCACATTATAAACATATATCAAGAAATTACATTATATCACATAAATATATACAATTACTTGTCATTTAAAGATATAATTTTTAAAAGTTTTGAGAGAATAAAGAAATCCGAGAGAAATCTAATATTTTGCTTGAGAAAAAAGATGAGTAAGAGAAAATGGCAAGGTGTATTGTCATTTTTCAAGATTGCATTAAATGTTGAAAATAAAAATCAGCTTCATCAAAAAATAAAGTGCAAATCGTTAGACTTCACACAAACTTAATAAATCAGAATTCTTGAGGGAATTTATTTGAATAGTCATTTTTACCAAATTGTTGAGATAATTTTTATTGTTTTTTTTTTTTGAGACGGAGTCTCACTCTGTCACCAGGCTGGAGTGCTGTGGCACAATCTCAGCTCACTATAACCTCCACCTCTGGGGTTCAAACAATTCTCCTGCCTCAGCCTCCTGAGTAGCTGGGACTACAGGCGTGCGCCACCATGCCTGGCTAATTTTTGTAGTTTTAGTAGAAATGGGGTTTCACCATGTTGCCCAGGATGGTCTCGATCTCTTGACCTCGTGATCTGCCCGCCTCAGCCCCCCAAAGTGCTGGGATTAGAGGCGTGAGCCACTGCACCCAGCTGAGATAGTTTTACACATTCCAAATTTTTTTGAGAAGCACAAAAGAAAATGTGGTTGAATATCCTGTAAGGAGACAGACTAGCAGCATACAATGTATTTTTTACTTATAAGTGAACAGCTTCTACTCTGATTTAACTTTTCCTCAAGGCCAGATGATCCAGATTTCCCTTTAGCACTTGACAATGAAATTGTATAGAAATGTGAGGAACTGCCACTGAGTAGTTAACCTGGAAAGTCTGACCTTTATAATAAAGAACTACAATGAAAGAAAACCAGCAGCAAAAGAACTGAAATGTGAGTAGAGAAGATAGCTTAAAAATGCAAAGATGGCAGAGGCTAGCTAGCTATACAGTGAGCACAGCTGAGAGTGGAGAGGTGCAGAGTCCATATGTGGATCATTGAACTAAAAGTCAGAAATAAAGAGAACCCACTGGGTATAAAATAGGTGGTAGAATTGGTTGGTTATCTGTAAATTCTCCTTCCCTTTGTTATTTGATAAATGTGGTTATCCTGCTTATAATTTTCATGCAAAAACCTATTGAGATATATTATGAAAACCATTTGAAAGCACTGTAGTTTTGTCTCAAGCTAAAAAGAAAAACATGACAGCAAGAATTGAAGGTGGGGAATAGGAAATGGGAAGCTGTCCTACTATACTCTCTTTCCAATTCTCACCCCAGCTACCAATTCACAAGTACTAAATTCTCTGTCCAAACACACCATGAATATTTATGGCATGGGAAATTGTCCACAATGGGCCCTCTCTCCTGCATTTGGTGTAATTCTTCATCCTCTCAAAGATCTAGTTTGAATGTCACCCAGTCTGTGAAGTCATTTTCCAATCCCCTTCCACAAATCATAACTAATGCTCTTTTCTGCCTTATCTCTTTCTTATATCTTACTGATTTTTCTACTATTCTTAGTTGAACATATGAGCACTTAGAGAGTAGAAAACAGGCATTCTTCATGATTGAATCTCAAATTCCTAACAGAGGGCCTGGCATATAAGATGCTCTGCTCAATAAATTATGACATCAGTTTAATTCATAGTCACTTCAATTTAAGGCAGGTCAGTTGTTCCTGCAGTGCCACTGGACACCATGCTCTCTCTGTCATACCTCATTTACTAATTCTTATTTTAAGAAGGAAGAGAAAGAAAAGAAGAATCAAGTGAAGAGAAGAAGGCAAGTGTGCTCTGAAGGTTTTTATAGATAGTCTTGCCTGCCTAATGCTCACTCAAGTATTAGGCAGCATAGGCTACATTATACCCCAGTAACAATTTAACCTCAACAAGATCAGAACCTTCACTAAATCAACTGGGCTTTCTGACTCATGCTGTATATACAGACTGGATAGGAGGCGCATTGCATTCTACACATTAGTCAAGAATCCAGAAATGACAGAAGCTCTGCCATCTTTCCATGCAATCATCTTAACATAAAGTTTCAGTATTTTCTAAAAAATTGAAAAATAATGTGGATAATTTACATCTAATCTTAACTGCCTTTACCCTGAAGTTATAGATGTTACTTCCTCTCAAAATCCGCTGTTAAAATTAATGGCAAGGCCCCAGCTTAATTGCATGAAGTACTGGATAGTTTTTCTATGTATGCAGGAAGAAAACAATTAGACATGATTAGCTCTAGTGATCTCTATCGCACAAATATTTATTATGCACTATGTGTTAAATACTGGGCCAGTAAACAGGAAAATAACTGTCAGACAAAATAGAGCTTTCATAAAGCTCATGAGACAATGAAGAAGAAATAGAGCTATTCCACCTCCATAACAACAAAAGCCTGAGTTTTCAGACTCAGATGAAATGCAAATATTATCCAGCATCAAGCTTTACAGGTCATTAGCAAAGGTAATAAGAAAGGAACATCAATGGTATATACCACAGCACTATCTGGCATACCTGAACCCGTCAGATGCAACCTCCTGTTTGCAGCACTGTGATGTGATTTGGTTCTGGAGTGGGTGGTGCTCACTCTGCATGGCTAGAGTGAGCATAGAGGAGCCTCTGAGTGATGTGCTCTTTCTGTTCATGCATCATCATCACACAGTGTAGCTCTAGTCAGGTCATTGACTTGCATTAATCAGCACAGCTATAGTTTATAAATCTATAAACTACAGATATACTTACAGCAATCAGGCCAGAAAGATCAAGTACATTCTGCTAAAAGCATTCCTGGATTAAAGGCCTAAATGCTACACCTAAAACCATAAAAACCCTAGAAGAAAATCTAGGCAATATCATTTAGGACATAGGCATGGGCAAGGACTTCATGTCTAAAACACCAAAAGCAATGGCAACAAAAGCCAAAATTGACAAATGGGATCTAATTAAACTAAAGAGGTTCTGCACAGCAAAAGAAACTACCATCAGAGTGAACAGGCAACCTACAGAATGGGACAAAATTTTTGCAATCTACTCATCTGACAAAGGGCTAATATCCAGAATCTACAATGAACTCAGACAAATCTATAAGAAAAAAAAACAAACAGCCCCATCAAAAAGTGGGTGAAGGATATGAACAGACACTTCTCAAAAGAAGACATTTATGCAGCCAAAAAACACATGAAAAAATGCTCATCATCACTGGCCATCAGAGAAATGCAAATCAAAACCACAATGAGATACCATCTCACACCAGTTACAATGGCAATCATTAAAAAGTCAGGGAACAACAGGTGCTGGAGAGGATGTGGAGAAATAGGAACACTTTTACACTGTTGGTGGGACTGTAAACTAGTTCAACCATTGTGGAAGGTAGCGTGGCGATTCCTCAGGGATCTTGAACTAGAAATACCATTTGACCCAGCAATCCCACTACTGGGTATATACCCAAAGGATTATAAATCATGCTGCTATAAAGACACCTGCACACGTATGTTTATTGCAGCACTATTCACAATAGCAAAGACTTGGAACCAACCCAAATGTCCAACAATGATAGACTGGATTAAGAAAATGTGGCACATATACACCATGGAATACTATGCAGCCATAACAAATGATGAGTTCATGTCCTTTGTAGGGACATGGATGAAGCTGGAAACCATCATTCTCAGCAAACTATCGCAAGGACAAAAAACCAAACACCACATGTTCTCACTCATAGGTGGGAATTGAACAATGAGAACACATGGACGCAGGAAGGGGAACATCACACACTGGGGCCTGTTGTGGGGTGGGGGGAGGGTGGAGGAATAGCATTAGGAGATATACCTAATGTTAAATGACAAGTTGATGGGTGCAGCACACCAACATGGCACATGTACACATATGTAACTAACCTGCACGTTGTGCGCATGTACCCTAAAACTTAAAGTATAATAATAAAAAAAAAAGCATTCCTAGGTCAGTCATTGGGAGCTAATACATTTCAACGGTCAATATTTACAAGGAGGTCTGTTTGGAGTTAAAAGAAAAACACTTCAGGTATTCTCAAATACGAAAGAATGAGTTACAGACCCACTGTCGACTGCCTCCTTTCAGCACCTAGCCCAACCATTTGCTGAATAAAAGTATACCTACCAGTGGTGAGTGCCCAAAGTGCATGGGGCACTCACTACTGTGGGAGGTTTACTTTTAAAAGTATCGGTCCGCGCCCCACCCACCAAAGTGCATGCTACTATGGGGGTGGGGGCAGGAACGGACATCTCAGAGAAGTCAGAGAAGATTTATATGAAAAAGTGGTGTTTGAACTGAGATCAGAAGAGCCAGAGTTAGCTGGGTGGCAGAAGAAATAGCATATGGATAGGAAAAGAGCAGGCCTGTTTGAGTAACTCAAAGAAATCAGCTAGACTGGACTGTGAGGAGCAAAACAGAAGGTTGGGGAGGGGAAGTGATTTCAGACAGGCCTGACTGGCTCAAACCATGGGTGGGACAAGATAAATTAGGGATCTTTATCTCAGAAGCAAAGAGAAATATTGAAATAGTTTTATTGAGGGAGCACAGAGAATGACGTGATCATTGGAGGCAGTGAGAGAGTGGAAATAATGAAATGCGTTAGATAACCACTGCAGACATCTTAGCAGAGAAGACGATAAGGGTGAATAAGGGTGCTGTTGTGTTGATAAAGAAAGGTGGCCTGATTCAAGAGATACTTAGGAGGAAGAAGTGACTGGAATTGGTAATGGCTTGGATATGAAGAGAGAGTACAGAGAGTTATTAACCATATCTCTGTGACTTGTGTAACTGGATGATACCGTCCACCATAGAAAACAATAGAAGCAAAACAGGTTCAGATCACTGTGGGAGAACAGTGAGAACCCAAACAGCAAATCCTTGGCTTTTGCACTCAAGCAAGCATGGCCTAGTTATAGGCTGGCATTATCCAGAAGGCTCCTATGAGCAACAAATTATGAACTGCATTGTAAACAAAGAATATGTGAAAAGGAATTGAAGGGTAATTTTGAGAACAGCAACCAAGTGCTCATACATGAGTGACAGAAATTCAGTGACAGAAGGGAAATGGAAGTGCCATTGTCACATTTTTTATACCATATCTTTTAAAGCAGTTGGGAGCTACTGGAGAGAAAAAATGGAAGTGGGATGCTAGAAGGAGAGGGGAAGGCAGAGATAGAGGGAAAGAACAGAATTGTTTGCTAAAATTCATGTTATGTTACAAGATATTCATCATTATAGAGGACAGTTAAGGCCGGGCATAGTGGGTCACACCTGAAATCCCAGTACTTTGGAAGGCCAAGGAGGGAGACTCACTTGAGGTCAGGAGTTCAAGACCAGCCTGGACAACATAACAAGACCCCATCTCCACAAAATAAAAAATAAAAATCTTAGCCGGATGTGGTGGTGTTCACTTGTAGTGCCAGCTACTCAGGAGGGTGAGGCAGGAGGATCACTTCAGCCTAGGAGTTCCAGGTTACGGTGAACTATGATCATGCCCCTGCATTACTGCCAGACACTATCTCTAAAAAAAATACAGGGGCAGTCAGATACATTTGCATTTTCTTTTTTGTTTGTTTGTTGTTGCTGTTTTGAGACAGGGTTTCACTCTGTCACCCAGCCAGGGGTACAGTGGCGCAATCTCAGCTCACTTTAACCTCCGCCTCTTGGGCTCAAGGGATTCTTCCACCTCAGCCTTCCAAGTAGCTGGGATGACAGGTGTGTGCTACCATGATATTTGTCTCATATAATGATATGGTTCCTTTAAAAATCAAGTATAAATAAAGGAATAAAGCATTAAATTAAGCTCTAACATAAATAGAGGATAAAAAATGGTCTAGTGAAAATTAGTGTGTTATTTGTGGGATTTAAAAAAGGAAAGGAATAGATAAAACCATAAGGAAGAGTAGGAAGATTTGCTCAAGCACTTGTCAAAGCTTCTGTGTACCTCAATTCTAGTTCCTCAGCTGGCATTCAGTAGCTGTGTGACCTTGGACAAGCGTTTATTCAATGCATGTCTCAATTTAATCACCTTTAAAATAAAATTAATAACAGCTGTCCTGCCCACATTAAAAAATAATGTATGAAGATTCTTTAAAAATTGTAAAGCTGTTTATATAATTACACATATATTATATAATTATTGCTATGGTTTGACTGTGTGCTCCAAAATGTACATGTTGAAAACTTAATCCCTAATGCAACAGTGTTGAAAGTGGGGCCTTTGGCTAGGTGTGTGTAGGTGGAGCTCTCATGAATGGATTAATGCTGCTACAAAAACAAAACAAAACAAACAAACAAAAAAAACCTTAGGGGGTAGGTTCACTCTCTTCTGCTCTTCTGCCATGTGAGGACACAGAGTTTGTCCCTTTTTACCCCTCCGTCTTCTGTTGTATGAGTATACAGCAAGGAGACTTCACCAAATGCCAGTATCTTCATCTTGAAGTTTCCAGCCTGTGAGAAGTAAATATCTGTTCCTTATAAATTATCCAGTTTCACATATTCTGTTATAGCAACACAAAAGGCTAAGGCAATTAGATGATTATATTATTAGTAGTAAATATAACTATTAATTCTCAGAATAAACACCTATGGCCCTGAATAAGCTAGGTGAATAAACAATAGACAAGCCTCCAGCATAAACAGAGAAGGATAAATTCACAGTGAGAACTCTGTGTAAGGACAAGTAAGGTGAAGTCAACACTGTTTATGTTTTGAGAGGTTTTACTGGAAGTGCATGTGCAGCAAAACACAACATTCAAGCAAATGAAAATAATCATGAAATTATCTTGCCAAGAATGAAATCTTAGAGGAGGGGACTTCCAAGCTTTTCTTTCTTTCCCAATTTTAGTTTTTTGTTTTTTAAAGATGTAAGATCTGGGACTACATTCTATTTTCTGTAAATTGTGCAGAGCAAGTGTCTGGTGACCGTTTTTTCCCCCTCGGATTTTAATCTACTGGATATGCCCATAGAGTTTGCAGGAATAACGGCTGGTTCTGGAAGCTGTTGGAGATGTGAGATAAAGAAAGGTGAGTGTGTCATAAATGTTTTATGTAAATCTTGAAGAAAAGATGGGAGAAGTGGACTTGTGCGTGTTTATTTCCTCATCTTATATGCATTATTTTTCCATTTTTAGTATTTTTGCACTTGGAATGCAGCTTATGGCTATGTATACATTTAATGAAGTATTTCTTACATACACACACCCAAACACACTCATTAATAAATCGGTACATCTCTCATGGAAGGCATATTTAGGTGATGAAAGAAATACAGTATATTAACTAAGAGTGGTCACAATTTTTTAACAATCTGTCCAGTAAAAAACAAAAATAATTCATTTGCAAAAATGTTATTTTGAAGGGGATAATCTTCATTCATTCAAAAAACTTTTATTAGATACTTACTATGTGCTGGTCCTGTCCTAGAGAAACAAATACATGGGCTCACAGAGGAGGATGTGAGGAAGCCATCCTATGCAGAAAGGTCATTCTTGAAGATAACCCTAGATTTACTCTGCCATATTCCAAAGAACTTGCTCAGAAGTCACCTCTTTATATTGTCCTCCCTGTTCTCCTCCAGGCCTCTGATTCTTTGATGTAGCTCATTTTCAAACCAAAGATCATCAAGCCTCTTAAAGCATACTCTTTAATCCAGTTTTATCTAGAATGGGATGGAGGTGAATGATTCTGAGCCTCCACCCAGGAACCATGACCTGTTAAAGTGTTTTCTTCCACAGGAGTCACAGTTTGCTTTCCAGAGGATCCCCAACCAGCTCCCATAGTCATCAGTTCACTCCAGTTGAGTTCAAGATTAAGTGCTAAGAGTAGAATCCCCTAGGCTCACCCCTGTAATCCAACAACTTTGAGATGCCAAGGCGGGTGGATCACTTGAGGTCAAGAGTTTGAGACTAGCCTGGCTCATGTGGCGAAACCCCATCTCTACTAAAAATGCAAAAATTAGCCAGGTATGGTGGTGCGTGCCTGTAATCTCAGCTACTTGGGAGGCTGAGACAGTAGAATTGCTTGAACCCTGGAGGCAGAGGCTGAGATTGTGCCACTGCACTCCAGCCTGGGCAAAAGAGTGAGACTGTCTCAGAAAAACAAACAAAACAAAACAAAACAAAAACAGTAGAATCCACAACAATTGTCTTAGACCTAAGGAATAAAATTTCATTTCTTCATCATGACATTTATGGCTTTAAGAACTTAGGATAAAACAAGGTTCTCAACTCTTTCTTCCTCTTACCTTCCATATAATTCCATCCATTATAATCAAATTTATCTAATGTCTGCTTATTTGCTTACTCCTGCCTAATGCCTGTAATCATGCTATTCTTCCATTTAAAAGGGGGAAACAAATACAATGAAGTACACAAATAAACTACTCAAATTTTCTTATTTATATATAAACCCATTTACCCAAACCAAGGTCCAGAACATTCTCAGCACTGCATATGGCACCACCTTTTCTGCCTTTCCTGTTACCACCTTCCCCAGAGATAATTACTTTTCTCATGGATATTAATATAGCTAGTTTTTTTATAGAATAGTTTGACTTAATTGTCTAAGAAGAATGAGACAATGAAAGGAAAGGACCATATTGAAAGGAAAGCATAAATTAGTTTTTTCTGACTGGAAACCTTTTTCAGTAGCCACTTCACTATATAACAAGACCCATGAGCTGAGCCTGGGTTACCATCTAGCTATTATAATGTCCCAAATTAATAAAAACTGAATTTAAAATTTCACTGCATCAGTCATCTTTTCATTATTTTCCCAGCAGTATCTGTGAAATAGGTTGACCAACATGTGACCCAAGAATGAGAAGTTCCACACTGACTTTTTAAGAAACTATCTTATAAAATGATTCCCTTTATTTAAAGTCTGTTTGAAGAGATTAAATTTTTAAATTTTATATTTTAATGGTATATTTGTGTGTGCTTTTTAATGATGATACAAGCCTATAGGATACTGTTCTGACTTATGTAACTCAGATAGAGAAGTTCCAGAATGGCATTCCTGAATTCTCCCCACAAAAATAGCCCTGCTTTGAGCCACTGATCAAGAGACTGAGAGTCTAACTGTTCAACCAGTTATCAATCTACTTAACCATACTATCACTGAGCTTAGGTTTCTCTGATTTTTAAGGTTATCACATAACACTTGATTAAAATCAAATTATTATGTCCATGACATCTCTGACTGACCTATGTAGTGATTCACATAAAAGATAGAAAAGAGAAATGAGATCAGGTTGAGAAAACAATACTTTTACCAAATTTCTACCAAACTTACATCATGTCTCCTGACAATCAACATATTCACTGAGGAACAGCTATCTGTAGGGCACCACACTAAGCAAGAAATAGAAGACAACTCCATTCTAAAGCCAACTGTGATCGTTAATAGTGAAGATACAAGTATGAAAATGATTACCACCTGGAGTCATGTCAAGACGAAGACATATTTCTCTACAAAAGACTGTTAAGGGAGTAAAATCTTAGGGCAACGGTGCTGATGGCCCTTGGCAAGTAAATACGATGCAAGGACAGAAGTTAGCAGTGTGAGAGGCAGAAGAGAGTCATTTTGGCAAAGGTACCAGGAAGCTTGGGTTATCCCTAACAACCAAATATTTAGAACTGAAATGTGGCCAAGCTCATAAAGCCTCTTCTCCTTCTGCCACCAATTCTATTGTTCCTGAAGCTGAGAGAGAGAGAGAGAAAGAGAGCGAGAGAGAAGGTGATAGCCAAACAAAGGCTATCAAAGTCCTGTGATGAAATACAAGGAGTTCTAACCCCTAGGGTCACCAGACATGCCAGAAAATAATATTCCCAATGTTACAAGTGCTCTTTGCCCTTTGTCCCTTGACTGGGAAAGTATATTAGAAATTATAGTCATATTTTTCCTTTTGGTTAATAGAAAGAAACTTAGGAGTCATCCAATTTCAGTTAATATCAAATCAATTCCTATTAGTAGAAAAATCCAACTCAGCATTGCATTTTCCTTGGCTTGAAAAATGATATTCAGAATTATCTGGCTGGAATTAAAGTTCAGCTTCTCTGCTTGTCTCTGTGTTGAGCTGCAGTTAGTCTTGAGATGTCAAGCAAAATTATAATTAAAGCACTGAATAGATTAATCCATACCTAGACTTAATGTTTTAAAAGGACATTTAAAATGTACCTTTATATTTATTTGACAAAGAAATCTGCATACACGCCTAACTCTTTATATATCTCATTTCATCTAGTCCATGATAGAACACTTTGTATTGTTTAAGCCTTTTGGCTGTACAGATGGTTCTTAATTTGTAAAGAAAAAAAAAAGATTTGTCAGTTTTCTTTTCAACCTGTCTTATTTATATATCACGAGGACAAAGAACGTTCCCAAATGGTTCAGAGAGGGAGAATTAGTATTTGCTGCTCTTTTTCCCTCTTAGCTTCTCATTTTATTTTTAATGTTTGATCCAAAGTCATCTCACTCCTACTCGACAGTGTGGAACTTTCTTGCTTCTCTTGCCTCTTGCTTTGACTATTCGAGTCAATCCAAAATACTTCTAGAGGAAATTTATGTTTGACTGTAACAACTCTGAGCTTAACTTGGAATGGTGGTGACCATCCTGCTTACGAAAACTAATAGTTCATTACTTCCCAAGTCATTCTATTTGAATTTTGAGTCGCTCTTATTTTTAGAAGTTTGCCTTTATCAAGCCAAAACCCAGGCAACGAATCATTGGTCCTATTCTGCAATATGAAACCAAACAGAATCAGTCTAATGATCCTTCTATATACAAATTTATAATCCTTTAGGGAATCTATAGGATGCTAGCTTTTTTTGGTTTTTAGTTAATTTGCTTTGTTTTGAAACAAAAATTTCCAGGAAAAATAGCGAGATTTTTCTAGAGACAGAAAGAAACGGAAGTGCCAATTTTCTTCTAATTTTTCATCTAATTAAATTTTTGATTCCAATTCTCCATTTGACAAATGAGAACATCTACTTCCAACTCTAGTCTTCACAAATATATGCAAGGCAGGATGGTTACATTTTATAAAGTCAATTTAGCTCATTATTCTCTACCAATAGACTTAGTTCACATGCTAGAAAATTGAAGTATTTGATCAGTTAGGAAGAAAATATATGAGATTTTACAGGACTCTTGAGCAATTTTTAAGAAGAAAGGAAAGGGGCATTCTTCCGTAATTATCTAACTTAAATTTCACCTCCTCTGTGAAGTCCTCCTCTTTCCCCAGCTTTCTTTACCCTTCAGTCATCATCTATTTCCCTTTAACGTTTTGTTCAATGGTCATATCCCAACTTTGGATTATAGTTCAATATGTACAAACTGATCTCTAGTCTAGCCAGTGGGCTACTGGAGGACAAGAAAGTTAACCACTTGTTGTATCTCAGGCACATTGTGAGGAATCAATAGATATTAATTCACTCGAATTAGAAGTTGAATTAACTCTATTTCCCAAAGACAAGCTGAATAGATTCTATTGATTTGTTCCAAGGTCATAGATGTTGATGGTTTCGAATGAAGCTGATTCAGCTTTCCTGGTCTCATCTGGACAAGCTGATTCTATACACACCATTTGTTCATTTTGTGAAACTATGTTCCTAAGAAAATATATTGAGCTTTCATTCTCACAATATGTATAATACTTGTATTTTGCAACTTACAATATTGGCCGTATTCAATAAGGGGACATTTTCTACAAGAATTGCTCTCAGATGGATACCATGGATGGCCACAAAGTTTTCCTTTGTGCCATTTTCAGCAGAATCCTAGACACATCCTACAAATTTATATGATTTTTAGATCATAACTCATACTTTTTAATTACCTTGGTATTTTTGGAAGGCTTTTCCTAGTCAGGCAAAGAGACCATTCTAAACCAAAAGGAAAGCTCCATTTGGGGCGGAAAATGAGAAGGCTAAAAAAATACATCCAAAGGGCAAAAATAGATATATCTGTGTCCGATTTTTTACACCAGTCTCACAAAATCTATGCCTAGAACATTTTCACAGGACGCTGGTACCATGGAGAGATCAAATGATAAACTTATATGGCATTTCATTAGATTAAATTATAACTAGCCACATTCTGATCAAGGAAAGAAACACACAAAGACACATGGCACAGAGCTAAGTTCTAGGTGTTTTTACCTAGGACCTTTTCAGCCTCTGGTGGCAGAGGAGAAATAAGAATTGATTGGTGAAGGCTATCCTTGCCCTTCTGAAGGTAAGTGATTTCTTCCTACTTCAGGATGTTCATATATAGCTGCCAAGCAGAGCCAAGGAAGCCGTCAACCTGGGAACAAATTTTGGTGGTATTGAACCACTTCTGTCTTGTTTCCCCTTACTGTCCCTATTGATTTGGGGACTGAGCCCCAAAGGCCAGATATTTTAAGGGACATTCAATATATGAGAATTATGTGTGAATTATGAAGTGTATAAAGCAAGATGCTTTGAAACTCTGTGTCCAATTAAGTGGTGTTTCACCTTGTCTGAGCTTGTTTCCTAATTAGTAAAGTTAAATGAAGAAATTGAATGACTTCACTTAATTCCTAAATAGTAGATTGGAATCGAACTTCCTATACTTAGCTCCTCCTACACTTTATTGTTTAGGATATGTCAATAGCAGAAAACACAATTACCAGTGAGGAAAACTAAATCATCACCACCATTATCACCATCATTGTCATTGTTATTATTATTATTGTCATGTTCATCACAGCATGGAAGAATATTTTTCAGAGTTTTTATTCTGTTTCTTAAAGAAGGCAATTTAATATACCCAGAGTTGCAGTCTTTGACCAGTGTTAAGGGAACAGCTCAATGCTTGTGATCCAATCCTTACGTAACTTGAGGGGAAGATTTATTTGTATATTTATCTTTGTTGAATACCTACTAAGTTTGCCATCTATCCTTTTTGACACTTCTTTTTATCACTTCAAAGTTGAGATAATGGTAACTATGTATTGTAATAATATTTTTTTTACATCTGTAATTGGCATTTCAAATATTTATTATTCAACTTTCTATATATATAACTTTTTGGATTCTTTCTAAATTAGTATGCTTTACATCATAGAGGGCACTCAGGACCTGTCTCCAGGCTTCGCTGCTATATGACAGATGCCAAAAATACATACACTAGAGGACTTTGGAAATCTGAAGAGTCCATACAGAGTATTAGTGATTCTTTTCTCTGTGTCATTTGTAGGATATAGTCTATTATTATCACGTTTGAGTTGTAGCTCATTTGGTTTTTTTTTCTCTTAGATATGAATATCAGAAGATATATTATAAAAAAGGGTTAAATACAACCCCCTTCCACTAGTCCAGCTTTAAATCAAATGCTGTCAGCTAATGTAATATATAATATAAATATGATTTTCTTAGTCATTTATAGTAACATTTTCACAGTGACATGAAAGTGATATCTCTAAAATAAAAGTCTGATGATAATGCTGCCTTTTCTAAAACACTTCAGTGGCATTCTACACCTCATTGTTGAAGCTGAAACTCCTTAGTATGAAATATAAGAGTCTCTGTTATTTTGCTCTTGCTTATTGCTCTATTCCTTGTCCGTTAATGCCACATCCCACATTCATGGGTTTTTACCCTCAGGTGTAACAATTCATGATATTTGTTTTCAAAGACAGTGATAGATGCAGGTCTCCATATATGATAGAAGTTACAGTTTGTTTAAGGTATATTCTAAGGTCTTAGATGAAGCATAAAGCATAGATGCTTTATGATGTGAAAATATAAGTTTATTGAGTCACAGAAACCAGGAAATAGGGACTTTCCAGGTGCTCTGTTAATCCACGTTGTTGTAAAGATGCATGATCATTAACTTCACTGAAAGAAATGGTAAGCCCAGTAGAACATTTCATGCCCCAGCATAGTTCCCATACAGGATCTGAGGAAAGGGACATTTGTTTTCATTCATTCACATTTCTGTAAAAAAAAAAAAAAAAAAAAAAAAAACACACACACACACAGGGTGTCTTGTATTGTGTCACAACAAAAGGAGAAAATGTTCTCAATGACGAAGGGTCACTTTCTTGTTACCATTAACTAGAGTTTTCCTCATGGAATGAATGATATGACTGCTTGTTTCCTTCTGAGCTCTCTCTAAAAAAGCCCTTTTCATTTCCTTCTGAGCTATACCTAGAAAAGCCCTTTCCTTTACTATTGCCAAGGAAAAGTGAAAAATGAGTTTACTCTAAGTATTTCTGATTCATACTCTTTTTCATTTCTATATTGTGACTTGCTTACACATAGCATATTTCTGTGATTTCAGGTTCTTCTTGTAATTCTTTTTTAGCACCAAAACATGTTGTCTATCTTTTTATATACATAATGAAGTATGCACATTGAAAAAGTGAAAATATGTACTCTCTGTTGCACCTTGCTATTTATCTTCCAAAAAGAATGAATCCTTGAAAAAAACAGCTGGGCATTAAAATAACAAACATATCTAGTACATGCCAGAGAAAATTTATAATAAATTTAGAAAATAATCTTTTTATAATAGGTCCTCAGATAGTAGCCTAATATCACATATGCCTTTTCTAATAATCCCTACAGCCATTTGAGATTGAGAGAGAGTTTGGAGCCTCACTGCATGTGCTAAACACTAAAGTAATTGGAGCTGAGGCAAGGCTATTCTAAAGAAAGCCTGTATCTCAGTGGGGAGCTCCCTTTTCAAAACTATCTTGTTCACACAATCCAAATGACATTTGGAAGCAGCAGCAGCTTTGGACAAATTGCAGCCTTTTACAAGTACACTCTCCAAATCTGGTTCTGCTGGAGTTACAGTCCAAAGACTCAAGTTAGATTCCAGGGCCTACCACTTAAACTTACAATCTGTATGACTATAATCTATTTACTTCTCTGTGTTTCAGTGCCCTCATAGATAAAGTGCATATGATTATAGTACCTACACCTCATAGGTAGGTACTATGAATGTTAAGACAACAGAAATGCCTAGCATATAGTGTTTAACGAACTTTTTTTATTACTATGATTAAGGTAGCTAGATATACAGAAAAGAAAACATTGGTAAGATGAGAATCACTTATGGAATCTCTTCTCATTAGATTTACCTGGTATCAATACATTATAGAGCACACAATTATGTCCTTGCTCTCTTTAGCTATCTATGGTTTCATCATGGTCATTTCCAGGAGGGGTCTGAATATTCTGTGTTTTAATCCACACAAGGGTAACAGAAGAAAATACCTGAGTTCTAGAAATGCCTCAGCACTGGAAAAGTTACCAGATATTCAGGGCCACTCTCACAGGAGCTGCTTTCTAGCCATCTCTTCTGAGAGCAGTGTCACACTGGGAATACACAGAGGACCATGATGTAAAAAGCAGCAGTGGCTTCTTTCTGTCAAAACTAGTACTCTGTTCCTGCTTCCTTGTGAAAGACAGCATAAAAGAGGAAATGAAAGCGTTTCAAAGACTTGATTAGTTTGTGACTAGAGAGTCAGCTCAGGTGAATAAAATGATTAGTATGGGACCAAAAAGGAAAAAAAAACCTCAATTTGGATTCTGAATCAGATTTCTGAGATCACTTAACTCATTAAGTACCATCTCCATTCAAAATCCTTTTACATCAAACAACATGAGAAATATGCACAACTACAAAACGAAACACAACAAAACCTTAGATGTTAGGAGGTCACGTTCAAGGGTATCAGCAAAGGCATGTTGGGATCCTCACAGAAACAAAATGTTAATTAACGTGGGTAACAATGTGGACTGGAGAAACAAACACCATTACCTACCTAAACAGCTGGCTTGATATAAAAGAAAACTGTGTGCCATTCTATTCTCTTTATAGTAGTCTTCTCTCTCTTGATCAAATAGAATTTTGAGTTTTATATCTACTGTTTAAGATTATACTGAATTTGAAGAGTCACTATCTCAATATGTTTCAGATTATATTGAATTTTCTCTTTCTACTTTCTAGAGAATAAATATAAAACATCAATACTACTATTTTGAAACACTGTGATTTACTTTTCGGAAAGAGAAGAAAGGGCAAAGGGATGGGAACTAATATAGATACACCAAATTATGTGCAACACACACATAAGTAACTTTCATTTTATTGGTTAGTTTCCTAAATACTATACATGAACTATCATGTTAATCCTTGCAATAGCCCAATAAGGTAGGTTCATTTTTATTCCAATTTTACAAATAAGAAAATAGTCTCAGGGAAGGTAAGTAATTTGCCACAATAATCTCAGTAGCTTGAAGGAGGAAGAGCCAACCTAGATCCACCTGCCTGGGAAACTTTGCTTATTGCAGTTCACCACATTGCCTAGTTAGCCAGAGACTCTGAATAAACTCTTCCAGAGCCTGATTTCTAGAAGGATCTAATTTAATGGTTAGCTCTCTAAGAGAAGCTGCCTTTCCTCTGTGGGGAAGGCATTGACAATTCTAGACAGTGACGTAACCCTCTGCTCAAGGCTGACTTCCTCTTTGTTGGTGACAGCTGAATTCTCCTCCTGGTTCAATCTAAGAAGCACAAAACCAAGTGCACTGCCTCATTGGGCAAGAGAAAAGTGATGAGCGTGCAGAGAGATTCCTGGCAAAGAAGATTACAAACAGCTTGTTTGGAAAAAGTATTTGAGTTTTAGAAAGAAATAGAGTTCATGCTTTTAAGTAGAGGCATGCAAATTTTGGCACATAAACTTCCTGCTTAAGAAATAAATTATCAATCCATGCCCCAGGTTGTAAAGAATTAAGTCAGATTCTTCCCATAACCTAGAACTCTCCTTGTTAGTGATAAAAATTACTTAGAATTTTGTTATTTCATTCCAATAATTAGCACTGACAACTGAGAAGAGACTGAGGTAAGAATGGCCACTAAGACTAAGCTAGTTTTCCACGTTACTCATTAAATCCTTTCAGACTCAGTCCAAGCCCCATCACAGGCATGTCTCATCCCTGAGCTCCTCTTCTAGACTGAGGATGAACCTCACCACCTCACTCTTCTTAGAGACTATATGGATTAGTAATTATCTCATGTACTATACTTATTGTATCTCTTTCAATTCTGGGATGTAACAAAATAGTGGAAATATACAAGTGATAAACCAAAACAATGTATTTGGTATTATAATCTTTCACAAGCCTAGCATGGTTCTGAGTATACTGAATCACAACACTTTAAAACAGCAATTAAAAAAGCTGAGCCCTTTTATATTTGCCAGGCACAATTTTAAGGACGTGTTTCCATTATTTTATAAATTTTTCATAAACACCCTGTAAGATAGGGACTGTAAATGCTCCTACATGCCCCAGTCTGACTTCTGAACCTACTTCCTTTACACTCCGCCACTCTACCACCTACTGAGAGGACTCAGAGCTAGAAAGAATATCTTCATTTTACAAATAAAGTGAAGAACCAGAAAAGTTAACCACCTTGCCCATGCTTAAACTATTACTAGCAGAACTGAGCTAGAATCCAGTTTTCTGATCCTACTTTCAAAATTATTTGACAACATACCTTTCCATAAGGGAAGTAATTCATTTATAGAATTTTTGTGCAATTTTAATGTTTTAGAGGAAAACTGTAGCACTTCCAAAGATTCTCAGTCCCTTGCATACTATCTTCATGGCATATGTGTTATCTTTTATAAAATAGTAATACACAATAATGTATTGTCTTAAAAATAGCATCCTTACCTCAATGCCAGATGGAAAAATATTTCTCAACTACTAAATGAAAATATTAGCTGTGAGTGATTTGAGATTCTGCCTGATGAGGAAGCTTTTAGCAGAAAAAGTGGGTTAAGGCTTTAATTTCTAATTCACTTTTATTTAGATAAAACAAACATGTAGAAAAGTATGGGATATACTAATGTTAATGCAAGTACTCATGTGTAAAAATACCTAAACACATATTAATACTTTGCTACATATGGTTTAAAGCCCCTTTAGAAAACAAAAACAGAAACATTATAAAAACGGCTAATGCCTCACTACCATCTGCTTCTTCTACTAAATGTGGCCACTCTTCTGAAATGGTCATACATCGTCCCTACGCATGTCTTACATACTTTCACTACTTACGTATGCATGCAGTCATAGGTAATATACAATAATTTTATATGTTTAAAATGTATTTGAAGGGGCCGGGTGTGGTGGCTCACGCCTGTAATCCCAGCACTTTGGGAGGCCAAGGCAGGCAGATCACGAGGTCAGGAGATCGAGACCATCCTGGCTAACATGGTGAAACCTGGTCTCTACTAAAAATAAAAAAAAATTAGCTGGGTGTGGTGGTGGGCTCCTGTATTCCCAGCTACTCGGGAGGCTGAGGCAGGAGAAAGGTGTGAACCCAGGAGGCAGAGCTTACAGTGAATGGAGATCTCTCCACTGCACTCCAGCCTGGGTGACAGAGCAAGACTCTTTTAAAAAAAAAAAAATGTATTTGAAGGGTTATCTATTATACAACTACATATTACTTTACTTTCTTCCCTGACATCATGTTTTGTTCTAGTTTTCAGTAAGATACTGCTATCTTTAGGCATATAAATGATATCCCTCGATGTTAGGGCGTATGACAAATGTGAGTATAAGGTATGACTATGAAGGAAAACCACATATTTAAATAACAGATCCCTGTAAGGCAAAGACTATCATGTATCTTGTTATGTATTTTATCATCTTTAATGCAGATAGAATACTTCTTAAATAAAAATGAAAAATTGACATTATAAAAGTGGAGTGGAGATATAAACAAAACCAAGTATTCACACACAGAGAACCAACTGCTAAAACATCATGAAAATCTAGGACAAGGGAGGCCCACCAGAGAAGGGTAAAGAATTCCGAAAGC
Source organism: Gorilla gorilla gorilla (assembly GCF_029281585.2). NCBI lineage: Eukaryota > Metazoa > Chordata > Mammalia > Primates > Hominidae > Gorilla > Gorilla gorilla. The sequence goes on from NC_073230.2 coordinate 27,584,914, forward strand.
TCTTGGATTCCAGCCCTGCTGAGCCACTAGGGCTATTGCCCACCTGCTGCTCTGGCCTTTCCAATACTCCTGTCCCCGCCTATCTTACTCTCCTGTGCTTACAAACACTCTTTATCTTCTCTCAGGCCAGCTCTGAGTTTTAGCCAGAGAAAATGCCAGTGGAACATCCTCTTCCCTTCTCTTGAAATTCTGTCACCCAACAAAGCCTCCTGACAAGTTCCCCATCACTGGAGCTCTTTTGCAAACATCCTCCCATCAACTACAAATTATTTTGCCTTTCTGTCTTGTTGCATTATTCATGCTTTTAGCCTCATGAAATAACTCCCCAAGGCATGTTATTCCTTTTGGCACAAATTTTTCATTTTCCATGCCTATTTTGTGTGACTAAAACATAAGCAATCATAATAACTTGGTGGCTTCTGCAGTGATGTTTCTCCAGAACTCTATTGTCATCCCATATAAAACATATAGTATGGCTTTTTCAAGTGAAAAGATTAATATCTTATTATTCCTATTAAGACTTGTAAGTCTGAAGTTAGAGATGACAATAAGAGTATTCGTTTATAACTCATTCTAATACTAGAGGAACTCCAGGAGCCCCACGACTGGAGCCAAAATAACTACAAAGTGATAATACACATGTGTATGTCACTTAACAGTTTTGTAAATCACGTTTGCTTACATTACTTCATGTGATTTTTCACAACAGTAAGAGGTTTAAAAATGAGGGACATGCAGACTACTAGCCTTTTAATTTGCTTCTATTTTCACAAATAGCATCCTTACAGAGTGCTGCAACCAAAAGCCAGAGAGAGTCTTGCCTTTCGCAATGCCAAATCAAAAAGGTGAATGCATAGCCCACTCAGAGAAATAAAGCTTATGAAGACAGTCTTCGCTACAGGAGCCTGCTCATCATCCAATATCGTCCTCTTGGCTGTGGACCATTTGATGTAACACTGAAATGAGAATCAACCAACCTAAATATCTGTAACAATATCTGGGAAGATGTATAATTCAGAATTGCATGAAGACAACAAAAGATTAGTTGACACTTAGGACTGGCAATTTTGTGTGTGCTCCTGTAACCCCAGCCACACGTAACTCCACGCCTGGAGAGTGTTCTGGAATCTGGGCATATCTTCTCTAGAGTATTCGACTTGTCTCTTGAATGCCATACGTGGCAATTTTGTATGCTGAATTGTGTCCCCTCTCTCCAAATTCATAAGTTGACGTCTGAACCCTCATTACTTCAGAATATAACTGCATTTTGGAGATGAGGTTTATAAAGAGATAATTAAGTTAAAATGAGGTCCTAACCCAATCTGACTAGCATCCTTCAGAGAAGAGGAAGAAATGCCAGGGCTGTGAGTGCACAAAGGGTCAACTATGTGAAGAGGCATCAAGAGGGCAACCATCTGCAAGTCAGAGAGATAAACCTTAGGAGAAACCAACTTGCCAGTGCCTTGATTTTGGACTCGCTTCTTCAGAAATGTGAGAAAATAAATTTTGTTGATTAAGCCACCTAGTCTGTAGTACTTTGTTATGGCAACCCTAGCAAACTATCCCAACAGCAAAGAACGTTAGTCCTGGGTATTTCAAGTGCACCAAATGGCTAACTCTGCAATCAAGATAAAGCATCACAAGGAGTCCGGAGTTCTCACCTTCCTCATCCAAAAACCCTCAACCTTGGTTCCCAGTCACCCTCCACCAACATCCTCCTTCTTATTTTGTTTGGCTTTGCCTCATGTCTTGTCAGTCATCCTCTATACCATGGATTTTGGTAATGATAGGGGCCCAGTAGCTTTAGATTCTGAGCATTGAAAAGAAATATGTTCTACATGGGCTGGTCTTCAGGCACACTGTCTAAAGGGTAATCAAACATTTCCCATGAAATGTAACCACCCTCTTGCCATCAGATCTTGTATGTATTGTACAGAATATGTTTTATCAGTTCTTCAATGTGATTTGCCATAAAACAACCCCTTCTTATTATTTGAACTTTGATATACAACATACTCCAAGAGGAGGTTAAGTTTCTTGAACTGGTTGTGAGGAGGGTTAGGAAATTTATCCTACCATACTCACAGTACTACAGAGGCAAATGTGGCATAAAATTATATCCTTGCAACTGCTTCTACCAGGTTTATGAAATTACTCTACAGTTTCCAGTTTCTTCTTACTAAGGTGCTAGAGATAACCAGTAATTAAGGTAAGCCTCTGCTTAGTCCTGCCTAAATTCTTTCTCATCTGATTTCTGTTTTCCTATGTTGTTCTTTTCCCTTTGAGGAATGAAAATTTCTCTGTGCCTGGATTCTTACTTCTTAATCTCTGTTTATACAGTTCTCCAAAATGTATGCAATAACTTTTAGGAATAAATGTCTATAAGCTCTTTTCATCTTGCAAAAACTTGACTGCCTACAAATTTATCACCCTGGAAATGACATCTGCCTGTTCTATCAAGTTGGAAATGCTGTTCACCAACCTAAGCACTTGTGCCTTTTTCTCCAACCTGCTGGGAATTTGGAGGAGCATGGATCTCTTGTGGGAAGAGCCATTCCCAAATGGTGCCTGAGCTAAAAGCAGATCTCATGGTGGCAGGGGTGATATCTAAAATATTTAATAACTAGTAAGGTACAAGCACAAAAACCAATCAAAACTGATATAATGTGGGAATATGAAGCATTTTCAAATTAATCATGAGATAGATTTAAAGAAATATTAAAATTTACCAAATAACTTACTGTGAGTCCCTGGCTTTGTTACAGGTATATCATCATCGTACTTATTAGCCACTGGAGAGGCCAGAATTATATCAGAGATACAACCAGCCTGCCACTCACTGGCCTTTACCCTCTGTAATGTTCCTGACACTGCCAGCAAAACCTCTCTATCACAGACTTACAGCTTCCTCCAGCTGCAAGAAACCCTGGTCTTGTTCTTATCTACTAAGCAAATGAATATTATAATCTACAAATAAATGAGCTTGATTGGGTCCTCATCCATTTATTCACTCATGTCACAAAAATTAACTGAATTCCAAATATGGACCAAGCACTGAATTCATTTTTAAAAATTTAATGAATAAATAAAATGATATGAGTAGATGCATAAATGAACAAATGACTAAAACTACGGTGATTACTAATTCTCTTTTGTAGAATAAGTATGGATTATTCTCCAAATAGAGGCTCTTAACACAGAAGACAAGGTAGGGAGGAAACTTCTACCAGTTTTAAAGAGACCAAGAGGGCAGAGAAGGGACATTTAGTTCTGAGATATCAATGATAGGACTGTGTTACAGATTCAGAAGCTGCCATTACTTGAGAGCAGAAGGAAGAAACAAAACAAAACGTTATTAACAATGATGGCAACATGTAAGTCTAGTTGGTTCTACCATAAATATTTGTATAGACTCTGCTATTTTCAAACTAATACTGATTAATTCTATCAGTTTAGCTTACCTCAACCCTGAAGAGGTTTATATTGCAATCATTCCACTCTACCTATTAAAAATTGATTATTTTGCAACTTGTATTATTTCTTTTAAGTTGCAGATTATTTGCTTATTTCAGTGAATTCTGTTGTATTTGGGCCTATGCCTGGGGCCACAACTCCTTAAACTAACACAAAAGAAAAGGTTGAGTCATAAGCCCACCAAGATCCATTTCCTTATTGTCAGGCCTCTGAGCCCAAACTAAGCCATCATATCCCCTGTGACTTGCATGTATACATCCAGATGGCCTGAAGTAACTGAAGAATAACAAAAGAAGTGATGTTTAAATGGTATGTTCCTGCCTTAACTGATGACATTCCACTACAAAAGAAGTGAAAGTCACCGGTCCTTGCCCTTAACTGATGACAATACCTTGTGAAATTCCTTCTCCTGGCTCATCCTGGCTCAAAAAGCTCCCCCACTGAGCACCTTGTGACCCCACTCCTGCCCTCCAGAGAACAACCCCCCTTTGACTGTAATTTTCCTTTACCTACCGAAATCTTACAAAATGGCCCCACCCCTGTCTCCCTTCGCTGACTCTCTTTTCGGACTCAGCCAGCCTGCACCCAGGTGAAATAAACAGCCTTGTTGCTCACACAAAGCCTGTTTAATGGTCTCTTTACACCGACGCGAGTGAAATTTTGGTGCCAGGACTCGGATCGGGGGCCTCCCTTAGGAGATCAATCCCCTGTCCTCCTGCTCTTTGCTCCATGAAAAAGATCCACCTACGACCTTGGGTCCTCAGACCGACCAGCCCAAGGAACATCTCACCAATTTTAAATCTGGTAAGCAGCCTCTTCTTACTCTCTTCTCCAACCTCTCTCACTATCCCTCAACCTCTTTCTCCTTTCAATCTCGGTGCCACACTTCAATCTCTCCCTTCTCTTAATTTCAGTTCCTTTCCTTTTCTGGTAGAGACAAAAGAGACACGTTTTATCTGTGGACTCGGGAAGACAGTCTTCTCTTGGTGTTTAATCACGCAGGGATGGCTGCCTGATTATTCACCCACGTTTCAGAGGTGTCTGACCACGCAGGGATGCCTGCCTTGGCCCTTCACCCTTAGCATCAAGTACCGCTTCTCTGGGGGGCTGGAACCCCCCAACCCCTTCTCTCCATGTCTCTGCCCCTTCTCTGCTTTTCTGGAGGGCAAGAAACCCCCGATCCCTTCTCTCCATGTTGCTACCCCTTCTCCACTTTTCTGGGGGGCAAGAACTTCCCACCCCTTCTCTCCATGTCTCTACTCTCTCTTTTCTCTGGGTTTGCCTCCTTCACTATGGGCAGCCTTCCATCCTCCATTCCTCCCTCTTCTCCCTTAGTCTGTGCTCTCAAGAACTTAAAACCTCTTCAACTCACACCTGACCTAAACCTAAACGCCTTATTTTCTTCTACAATGCCGCTTGACCCCAATACAAACTCGACAGTGGTTCCAAATGGCCAGAAAACAGCACTTTCGATTTTTCCATCTTACAAGGTCTAGATATTTCTTACCGTAAAATAGGCAAATGGTCTGAGGTGCCTAACGTCCAGGCATTCTTTTACACATTGTTCCCTCCCTAGTCTCTGTTCCCAGTGTGACTGGTCCCAAATCCTCCTTCTTTCCCTCCCGCCTGTCCTCTCAGTCCCAACCCCAAGCATCACTCTTTCTAATATTCCTTTTCTACAGACCCATCTGACATCCCCCCTCCTCCCCAGGCCGAGCCAAGTCCCAGTTCTTCCTCAGCCTCTGCTCCCCCTACCCTATAATCCTTTTATCACCTCCCCTCCTCACACCCAGTCCAGCTTACAGTTTCGTTCCACGACTAGCCATCCCCCACCTGCCCAGCAATTTCCTCTTAAAAAGGTGGCTGGAACTAAAGGCAAAGTCAAGGTTAATGCTCCTTTTTCTTTATCTGACCCCTCCCAGAATCAGTCTTTCAGCTCTTTTTCATCAAATATGAAAAACCCAGCCCAGTTCATGACCCGTTTAGCAGCAACCCTGAGACACTTTACAGCCCTAGACCCTGAAAGGTCAAAATACCATCTTATTCTTAATATACATTTTATTTTATTACCCAATCTGCTCCTGACATTAAATAAAGCTCCAAAAATTAAATTCCAGCCCTCAAACACCACAACAGGACTTAATTAATCTCGCCTTCAAGGTGTACAATAATAGAATAGAGGCAGCCAAGTAGCAACTTATTTCTGAGTTGCAATTCCTTGCCTCCACTGTGACAGAAACCCCAGCCACATCTCCAGCACACAAGAACTTCCAAACGCCTAAACCGAAGTGGCCAGGCATTCCTCCAGGCCTGCCTGCCCCAAAAGCTTGCTACAAGTGCCAGAAATCTGGCCACCGGGCCAAGGAATGCCCACAGCCCGGGATTCCTCCTAAGCCACGTCCCATCTGTGTGGGACACCACTGGAAATCGGACTGTCCAACTCACCTGGCAGCCACTCCCAGAGCCTCTGGAACTCTGGCCCAAGGCTCTCTGACTCCTTCCCAGATCTTCTCGGCTTAGCAGCTGAAGACCGACGCTGCCTAATCACCTCGGAACCTTCCTAGACCATCACAGATGCTTTAAGTAACTTTCACAGTGGAAGGTTAAGTCCGTCCCCTTCTTAAGCAATACGGAGGCTACCCACTCCACATTACCTTCTTTTCAAAGCCCTGTTCCCTTTGCCTCCATAACTGTTGTGGGTATTGATGGCCAGGCTTCTAAACCTCTTAAAACTCCCCAACTCTGGTGCCAACTTAGACAATACTCTTTTAAGCACTCCTTTTAGTTATCCCCACCTGCGCAGTTCCCTTATTAGGCCGAGATATTTTAACTAAATCATCTGCTTCCCTGACTATTCCTGGGCTACAGCCACATCTCATTGCCACCTTTTCCCCTAGTTCAAAGCCTCCTTCACATCCTCCCCTTGTATCTCCCCACCTTAACCCACAAGTATAGGATACCTCTACTCCCTCCTTGGCAACGGATCATCCACCCCTTACCATCTCATTAAAACCTGATCACCCTTACCCCATTCAACGCCAATGTCCCATCCTGCAGCACGCTTTAAAAGGATTAAAGCCTGTTATCACTCGCCTGCTACAGCATGGCCTTTTAAAGCCTATAAACTCTCCTTACAATTCCCCATTTTACCTGTCCTAAAACCAGACAAGCCTTACAGGTTAGTTCAGGATCTGCGCCTTATCAACCAAATTGTTTTGCCTTTCCACCCCGTGGTGCCAAACCCATATACTCTCCTATCCTCAATACCTCCCTCTACAACCCATTATCCTGTTCTGGATCTCAGACATGCTTTCTTTACTATTCCTTTGCACCCTTCATCCCAGCCTCTGTTCACTTTCACTTGGACTGACCCTGACACCCATTAGGCTCAGCAAATTACCTGGGCTGTACTGCCGCAAGGTTTCACAGACAGCCCCCATTACTTCAGTCAAGCCCAAATTTCTTCCTCATCTGTTACCTATCTCGGCATAATTCTCATGAAAACACATGTGCTCTCCCTGCCAGTTGTGTCCGACTGATCTCTCAAACCCCAACACCTTCTACAAAACAACAACTCCTTTCCTTCCTAGGCATGGTTGGATACTTTCGCCTTTAGATACCTGGTTTTGCCATCCTAACAAAGCGCAAAAAGAAACCTAGCTGACCCCGTAGATCCTAAATCCTTTCCCCACTCCTCTTTCCATTCCTTGAAGACAGCTTTAGAAACTGCCCCCACTATAGCTCTCCCTGACTCATCCCAGCCCTTTTCATTACCCACAGCTGAAGTGCAGGGCTGTGCAGTAAGAATTCTTACACAAGAACCGGGACCGTGCCCTGTAGCCTTTTTATCTGAACAACTTGACCTTACTGTTTTCCCCAGCTCTCAAGTCTATGTGCGGCGGCCGCTGCCACCCTAATACTTTTAGAGGCCCTTAAAATCACAAACTGTGCTCAACTCACTCTCTAAAGTTCTCATAACTTCCAAAATCTATTTTCTTCCTCACACCTGACACATATACTTTCTGCTCCCCGGCTCTTTCAGCTGTACTCACTCTTTGTTGAGTCTCCCACAATTACCATTGTTCCTGGCCCGGACTTCAATCCGGCCTCCCACATTATTCCTGATACCACACATGATCCCCATGACTGTATCTCTCTGATCCACCTGACATTCACCCCATTTCCCCATATTTCCTTCTTTCCTGTTCCTCACCCTGATCACACTTGATTTATTGATGGCAGTTCTACCAGGCCTAATCGCCACTCACCAGCAAAGGCAGGCTATGCTATAGCACAAGCCACTAGCCCCTCTTAGAACTTCTCATTTCCTTTCCATCGTAGAAATCTACCCTCAAGGAAATAACTTCTCAGTGTTCCATCTGCTATTCTACTACTCCTCAGGGATTATTCAGACCCCCCCTCCCCCCTCACCTTCCCTTACACATCAAGCTCGGGGATTTGCCCCCACCCAGGACTAGCAAATTGGCTTTACTCAAAATGCCCGGAGTCAGAAAACTAAAATACCTCTTGGTCTGGGTAGAAACTTTCACTGGATAGGTAGAGGCCTTTCCCACAGAGTCTGAGAAAGCCACCACGGTCACTTCTTCCCTTCTGTCAGACATAATTCCTCGGTTTGGCCTTCCCACCTGTATATAGTCCTATAACAGACCGGCCTTTATTAGTTAAATCACCCAAGCAGTTTCTCAGGCTCTTAGTATTCAGTGAAAGAGTGGTCTTTTAAAAACACAGCTCACCAAGCTCAGCCATCAACTTAAAAAGGACTAGACAATACTTTTACCACTTGCCCTTCTCAGAATTCGGGTCTGTCCTCGAAATGCTACAGGGTGCAGCCCATTTGAGCTCCTGTATAGACGCTCCTTTTTATAGGCCCAAGTCTCATTTCAGACACCAGACCAACTTGGACTGCATGCCCCCCACTCCAAAAAATAAATAAATAAATAAATAAAAATGTCATCCCCACTATCTTCTATCTAGTCATACTCCTATTCACCATTCTCAACTACTCATAAATGCCCTGCTCTTGTTTACACTGCCGGTTTACACTATTTCTCCAAGCAATAACAGCTGATATCTCGTGATGCTATCCCCAAATTGCCACTCTTAACTCCCTCTTAAAGTAAAAATCTTTGCTGGCAGGGCTATGCTGAACCTCCTTAGGCACTCTCTAGTTAGATGTCCTAGCTCCTCCCAATTCTTAGTCCTTTAATACCTGCTTTTCTCCTTGTCTTATTCCGTTCTTTTTTCAATTCATACAAAACCATATCCAGGCCATCACCAATAATTCTATACCACAAATGTTTCTTCTAACAACCCCACAATATCAGCCCTTACCACAAAATCTTCCTTCAGCTTAATCTCTCCCACTGTAGATTCCCACGCCGCCCCAATCCCACTCGAAGCAGCCCTGAGAAACATTGCCCATTATCTCTCCATACCGCCCTCAAAAATTTTCGCTGCCCCAAAACATCAACACTATTGTGTTTTATTTTTCTTATTAATATAAGAAGACAGGAATGTCAGGCCTCTGAGCCAAGCTAAGCCATCATATCCCTTGTGACCTGCACATATACATCCGGATGGCCTGAAGTAACTGAAGAATAACAAAAGCAATATTTAAATGGCCTGTTCCTGCCTTAACTAATGACATTCCACCACAAAAGAAGTGAAAATGGCCGGTCCTTGCCTTAACTGATGACATTACCTTGTGAAATTCCTTCTCCCGGCTCATCCTGGCTCAAAAAGCTCCCCCACTGAGCACCTTGTGACCACCATTCCTGCCTGCCAGAGAACAACCCCCTACTTTGCCTAAAATTTTCCTTTACCTACCCAAATCTTATAAAACGGCCCCACCCCTATCTCCCTTCACTGACTGTCTTTTCGGACTCAGCCCGCCTGCACCCAGGTGAAATAAACAGCCTTGTTGCTCACACAAAGCCTGTTTGGTGGTCTCTTCACACGGACGCGAGTGAAACTTATTTGCAAAGCACGGGCTGAATTACCGGGACTATGTTGCCCACAATTAGAGAAGCAATTGCCTTGTTCAATCATTTTGGGGTTTCCTGTAGAACATAAATTTCTCAATGACAGAAATTATGGGCATATTCACATTTGCCTGACCTATAACAGATGCCAAATAAGTTTTCCAGATAAATGACTGAAGGGGTAAATGTGCTCTGGACAGATCTCACCCTTGGTGAGGTTTAGCACTAGGGGTTTAGCACTGGGTTTAGCACTAGGGGGGCAACTATTTGAAGAGGAAGATAGGCAACCCACTATGAAAGTAACATGCAGGGAAGAATCTGAAAATTCTTTATTTGAAACGAGGGGACTTAGGGTGTGCAGCCTAGTGAAGAAATGTTTTAAAGTTTTGAGGGAATGATTGTTGTCTCCAAATGTCTGAAGGAAGTACATGTAGAAGGGCATTTGTGAAATAATAGTTTCCTCCCACTGACAGCAAAATCCATGAGAATAGGGAATGTGTCGTGTCATTTTATCTTCAGCATTTGTGGTACAGATTAGGCACTCAGTCAGCATTTATTAAATGATGAATAAACGAATGAATAAGGTACAAAAGTCAGATTTGGGCTCAAGTACAGTCAGACCTTCATAAAAGGAGAATTGTTCAAAAATGGAATGCCCTTTCTGGGTGGCAAGTTTTACAAAATGTAGTCCATAAAAATAAAATGTGGATAACCATCAGCTGGGTTTAATTCTAAGATTTCCTGATTTATGCATGGGACTTCCAATGAGTTACTAAATATTTTCTGGGCCAACTGGTTCTGAAAGTTATACCCAAGTGTGAATGTGATTGATAATCACACAAATTGCTTCACCAGTGAGATTATCCAGTCATCTAGAAAAATCATAGTATTAATCCAGAGGCCTCCAGAAAAGAAGCATAAATAGAAAAATTCAATCCATCATTACTGCGCCAGTCTCATTTCAAAATGTTTTTCAAAAGAAAAACATAGGAATGATAACAAGATTTCAAAGTAGGTATTCTATTAAACTCTTTCAATAAAGCACTTCAAACAATGAAAAGTATGTTTTATGTGGAAAATACAATTGCTCGTGAAAATAGACAAATAAAAACAAAAATCTATCCTATTACAGATTTTTATTGAAAAATTGCTGCAATATGCAGACTGATTGGGCCATTTTATCTAATCCTATACAATATATAATTTTAGATAATCCTTTCACAGATATGTTTTGATAGTCTATAGTTTTATTGGTTAGGATGTTTTAGGGAGCTATATTGACCCTCCATGCCCCAAGAATTCATGCCAATTACTTTATCTGATATCCAGAAAATACTCATTTTGTATATTCCCAATCAACAAAATGTTTATTTTGGTTTTTCTGAAAATAAGAGCAAGTCAAATCTTCATAGTTAATTATAATTGGACCTCTCTCAAAGTCTTTTCTTGTGTGAAGTACTCAGTGATGGAATTATTTCTACTTGAGCACTGTTTAGTCAGGGTTGTAGTTTTTCTAAGATTTTTTTAAACACTGGAATGTTTTGGAAATACAATCTCCTTTATTAATGTAAGAGCCCTGCCCGTAAACTTGAGCTAATTCTGTTGAGTCAGGGCTTACTGATAGATTCCTGAATTTACCCAGAGCTTTAAATGTTGTATTCCAAGTGTCCTTTGCCCTCAAGGAATCAAGGAGTGCATTAATGTAGTTGTCACTGTAATATTTAATAAGAAACCTTGCTTAGAATTTTAGAAACTTTCCATTTGAAGGTGTTTTTGCTCCTAAATAATACAGAAACTATCAATATACCAATAAGGCTGAGAAGGCAGGAAAGCTTGTTGATTGTGCTTACTCTGCAATCCCAGGACACAGGAAAATGGAACTTAAGAAGCAGGTAGTCCAGAAAGAATAAATCTTCAAGTCTGCTGTTTTTACTATGTGCAATAGTTGAAATTAACTGTCAAATCAGGTTTTAATCTAGCTAAGTAGATATAAAAAAAAAAGCGATTTGCAGTTAACATAAGCATGTCTGTTATTGTGCCACAAAACTACAAAGGAAGCAACAGGACTGAATTGTAACGATGACAACAGATCTCACTACCTTTCACGTTTAATATGTTTTGGAAATCCTTTAATACAGAGAGCGTTGATTCAAGGCCTCTCTACATGTAAATTCAATAACTGTTGACCAAGTATATTTTATGCCATGTGTATAAATATTTGTCCAGCTCCTCCATGTGATTGAAAATGGCCTTAAAAATTAAAAGATTTTCTGCAGTCATGTCTTGTGCTGAGCATAGTGCTTTGCTAAGAATAGATACACAATTAACATTGTTTTCTCAGAAGTTGTCACTTCATCTATTGTTTTAAGAATAACAGGTCTATCCCTCTGATTTTTTTTTTTTTTTTTTTTGCCAATGAGAAAAAAGAAGAGAAAGAGGAAAAAGAATGAGAAAGAGAAAGGTAAGGGGAAAGAGGAAGAGAAGGAAAATAAAAGCAGAGAAAGAAGAGCCTGCCATTGACTGGATTGCCGTAATTAAAACAATCAATTCTCATTTAATTTATTTGGATCATGCTTACACTTATGGTACCTGGGTTGACACCAATTAGTGCTCCATAAATGCTAATTGATGGGTTAGTTGATAACTGCAAAATCTGTATCCATGTGAAGTCACTGTCATGCTCTGGGGAATCTGGAGGAGGATTTCCAAAGACCCTTTGCAAAGATGGAAAAGTTAAACATTTAGCTTTCTCTCTTCCTCTCCCTCTTGCAAGTTAAAGCTATCTCTGTTTTAAATTTATTGTGCAGATAAACAAGCCTAATACTAGTTTCCATAAATTAAAAGAAACACTTTGTCCTTCCCATAAACTAGCTGTTAGGTTTATGTAAAGTTACAAATTGTTTTCACTGCTGTATTTATTTTTTGATGGAATGAAGTACAATGTTTTGTAGTCAGAGAAACTGGTAATTGAGTAAGGAACTTACAGATAAACTTGCAAGAATTATCCACATCAGAGTGGCGTGAGCTGCATTAGGTCTGGTCCTCAGCCTGTTTGTCCTCAGTATCTCTCCCTGTCAATTTTGGCATCTAGTACTTTCTTTAAGTCTTGCCCATTCTGGGAACTTTCCACGATTCCCTTCATCTATAAAAATATCTTATGTCCCTTCCTTACCATAGGTTCAATATGGTGATTATTTAAGCTGCGGCACAAAGAGCCTGATAATGACAGGCTGCCACTTTTACTTTTAACAGGGACTTCAGTGTTTTGTACTTATGGTGGCCAATTGTCTTGGTTTGCCTGAAACTTCCCTGGTTTTAGCACTGAAAATCCCACGTCTCAGGAAAGCCCTCAGTCTTGGACAAACCAGGAAAGCCTGTTTACCATAAGTGCACTGAAAGAATTCTGTAAAAAATGGCAATTGAGAAAAACTTTTTAGCCTTCTCTCTCAAATTGCAGTTCTCAGTTAGAGATTTTCTTAGCCTGTTCTCTCAAATCCCTGCTTAGGATAATCTAATCTACCAGGTCTCCTCAGGAGTTCAGCACATTCTGTCTTTTTTCTTACCCACCACACCCTTCAATACAAATTTCCCAGATGCTTGGCTCAGTGTGCTCTCTGGGTGATCCAAGCCTCCCCTTGTTTTTGTTTGTTCTATAAGAGACATTTGCTTCCCAGCCATCCCAGTGTTCATCAACAAGAACAACAGCAACAACAACAAAATCAAAGGGGTGACAATCTGTTCTTAGACTGTCTTCACAGTTCCCCACCAGAAAAAAGAGCATTCCTTTTCTGCAGCACTTAAATCCTATACTGGCAACACTGAAAACCCAAGGGAAATTATCTACAAGTACGAACAGACAGTCCCCAATTTATTTACGAGTTCGACCTACAATTTTTTTGACTTCACAGTGGTGTGAAAGCAATACTCATTCATTAGAAACCAGACTTTGAGTAAGTACCCATACAACCATTCTGTTTTTCACTTTCGGTATAGTATTCAATAAATTATCTGAGCTATTCAACACTTTATTATAAAATAGGCTTTGTGTTAGATGATTTTGCTCAACTGTAGGCTAATATAAGTGTTTTGAGCACTCTTAAGTTAGGCTAGGCTAAGCTACGATGTTCTGTAGGTTAGGAGTATGAAATAAGTTTATTTTTTATTTATTTGTTGTGTTTGTTATTGTTTCTAGAGATGAAGTCTTGTTATGTTGCCCAGGCTGGACTGGAACTTGTATTACCTACACCAATGTTGTTTACCGTTACTTCCCATAAGCAGAGTTTGACTCTTTATCATGCCTGAGTTAAAAGAACAATGGCAGTTCCAGCTGCGTAGTTCTATCATCTTACTGTATTTCAGATCAATCCGTCGCTTTGGAATGTCCCTCATTTCTCAGGCATTGAGGATTTTCTGGTGATAGAGAAATAAGGGGGCAGAAATTTTAAAAGGCTCATTGCAGGATTGTTTAACATGGATTTGAACAAAGTAGTTGGTTTTAGTAACAAAAAAAAACCTGACCAAATAATTTTTATTATGGGCTGAATTGTACCCTCCCTCAAATTCACGTTGAAGTGCTAACCCCTGGTACCTAAGAATGTAACCATATTTAGAGGTAGTGTCTTTCAAGAGGTAACTTAAATGAGGTCACTAGGTGGGCGCTAATCCAGTATGACTGGTGTCCTGAAGAGAAAAGGACATGACACATTGACACACTCATAAAAGGAAGAGCATGTAAAGATATAGGGAGAAGACGGCCATCTTTAAACTAAAGAGAGAGGCCAGAAATATATTCTTCCCCACGGCCCTCAGAAAAATCCAACCCTGCCAAAACCTTGATTTTATTTCTAGCCTCCAGGATTGTAAGAAAATACATTTGTTTTCTAAGTCACTCAGTATCCCCCTTATCTGCAAGGGATACATTCCAAGACCCAAGGTTGATGCCTGAAACCACTGATGGTGCCAAACCCTGTGTAAATTTTTCCTACACATACATTCCTATGATAAAGCTTTAAGAAATCAACAATAATAAAATCAAACAAATATAACAATATACTGTAAAAAAAAAAGTTACGTGAACATGATCTTTCCCTCAAAATATCTTATTGCATTGTACTCACCCTTCTTGTGACAATGTGACATGATACAATGCCTACATGATGAGATGAAGTGAGGCGGATGAGGTAGGCATTGTGCTGTAAATGGAAAATTCCAGAAATAAACAATTCATAAATTTTAAAATTGCATGGCATCCTGAGTAGTGTGATGAAGTCACTCTTTCCTTTTCCGTCATCACTTAGTACCTATCTTGGTTATCAGATTGACTGTCACTGTTTCCTTGTGCTTGTGTTCAAGGAACATTTTTTTACTAAATATTGGCCCCAACGTACAAGAGTAGTGATGTAATATTTTCAGAACGTGGATGGCCACAGGTAACTGAACCCATGGAAAGTGAAACCACAGATAATGGGGGACTACAGTAATGCAGTTTTTTACTAGATAAACACAGAATATACTAAGTAGTCAAAACAGAGCTCTCATTAAAGATGGATTTAAAACTTTGCTCGAGACAGGAACCCAGGGTGGGTGGATTAATTACATGCAGTGGGTTTGCACCTGTCTCACTGGAACCTGGACTCTTATCCCTAAGCATACAGTAACTTCTCAGCAATCAAAATAGAAAGGAATATAGATCTTTTCTAACAGTGTGAAAGGATATTTGATTTTCCTTTTTCTTCTAAACTATCAGTGAAATCGCTTGAAAATAGCTTTAGGAATGTAATATCAAGTACTTACTTATCTTCCTTTTTTAAATAACTTTGATCACTAATCTCTTATTTCGCCACAACCCACACCATTCCATTCAACCTTGAAAAACCTAACAATATCCAATTTCATCCCAAAGAGCATTTCTCTATGTACAGCAAATTATGAATATAGTTGAACGAACATTAAACAGGAACTATATATTAAGGAAAAAATGATTATGGGCTCCTAAAAATAAAAAGACAGGATTAATTCTATGACATGTTGACTATATCTTAATAAAGCTGTTAGGTATTTTAAAAAAGAACAAACACACCACCATTGTTGTTGGTATCCCTTTACATTTTGCCCTATTTTTTGATGATGTCTTGGAATCATGTAATTCACTTCGATTGCTGTTGCTGTTCTACTTTCCCCTTGGGCAACATTTTGGGGTTATTACTCAGTCAAAAGAAGAGATAAAGATCTCCAGTGAAAAGTCAGATGGCTGAGAAAGGTGAAATACCACTGAGCTTGGACCCCGCTTTCCTAGTTTCATTCGGGAAATGTTTGAAGGAATTTGCCATGGTTGTTTCTCACCAGCAGGTCATGACACTCGATTCTAACCTTACAATTTTCACAATCAAGCATTCTGGGAACTCCTTCTCTGTCCCTCTCTTCCCCTCAGCTTCTTTCTAGCAGTAGGTGAAGTGCATCTACTACGTTATAGGTCCTGCTTGAGAGTAATCGAAGTCACAGGAGATCTGCCTCTGGTCCTCTTAGGCCAGGTGCCCCTGTGGCCTTGATGGGGTTGTAGGTGGTTTTTGTCATGTCATCAGCAATTTGTAAAGTGGTATGTAGAGAGCAGATATTGCCTGTGAAGTTGCATTTACTTATCATTTGATTTATTGCAGAAGTTTATAGAAAAGCAGGCCCGTTGCCAGTCTCATACTAAGGACTCAGAAAACTAGCTTCTTGAATTGCACTTGAGGGAGAAAGGTTTCCTGAGGCAGCAAATAGTGCTGAGGCTAAGTGATCCTCTCGCCTCAGCTTCCTGAGTAGCTAGGACCATGGATGTGCACCACCATGCTCAACTATTTTTTTTTAAATTGTATTTTTTGTAGAGATGGGGTTTTGCTGTTGCGCAGGCTGGTCCCAAACTTCTGGCCTCAAGCGATCCTCCTACCTTGGCCTCCCAAGTGCTAGGAATACAGGCATGAGCCACAGTGTTTGGCCTGGTCTTTTTACAAATGGAAAACACAGTATCTTTCCTTCTTTCTCTTTACCTGATCTATAAAAAGATACAAATTAATAGTTGTTTGCTTATCTCCTGGATGGATTCAATGCTATCTAAGATTGTTTTGTAAAACACCAAAGAAACTTCAGCTAGAGCAAACGCAGCAGCCCTACATCAAAATTGTCATTTATCGGTCTTTCGAGAGCTGGTGTCAGAAAACCTATTTTAAACTGGATTAGGCACAAAGAATTTGTCTCTCACGACTAAAAACTCCAGGAGGCAGTTTCAGGCATTCCAGTATCCAAGGCTTGAAGAGTGTGATCAAACTTGTGTTTTGTTCTTGTTTTGTTAGTTCCCCTATCGTATTTGATTATATTAGTTTCATCCCTGGGCTCCACAAAGCTGCCCAGCAGCTCTGGACTTTCCCTTTATGGTAACAAAATGGCTGCAGCAGCTCCAGCCTCACCTCTCCTCATGTTCCAGTTTCAAGGTGACATGGCCTTGTAATTTCCCCTGGGCTAAACTAAACAGTGTTTCCCAGGGCTTTCTTCACCGAGTGTCTCTGAGTGTTGCTGATTAGAGTTGACCACAGAGAAATCTATGTAAGATTTGGAAGGTCACAGTGGAGCAGGAGCACTGTTACTCTTGGAAGGTGGATTTAGGTCAGGCGATCATTGCATCACTGCACTCCAGCCTGGGTGAGACAAGGAGACCTTGTCTAAAAAATAAAATAAAATAAAATAAAAATAAAAATAAAAATAAAAATTCCAACACAAAGAGAGGAAGACAAAGTTTCCATTGTCATGAATAGGCAGCCTTCTCTCATTACACCGTAATCGAACCCTTCCCTATCTCCACTTCACCCCTTTCTTGATTTTTCGTCATGATATAAAACGTCTGAGTGAGCATTGAGTATGTATTTCCTGGGAGTAAACCCATAGAATGGGTTTTTCTACTCTGATAAGAAGGGGCACAGTAGCTGGTTCTATTAAGTCATTTAATCTAATATGTGTAAGATCAACATTACATCAGACTTGCCAATTCCAGATTCTGCTTTAAAGAGTGAGTTTGGTAGAACCAGTTTAGGTAAAAACAATAACTTAATCACAACTAAAGATTTGATTTTTCAATGACACACTATATTTTCATGAACAAGTTAAATGCTCCAGTAAATTCCATGTATTGAGATTAAGTGAGCATATAAACATTAGGAACATTTAAAATCTACTTCCAGTCACAAAAGGGCAGAGTCTTGATATCTTTAAGAACAGAAAAAAGGAAGCCATAGATTCTTCCAATCACCCAAAGAAAAGTAATTAACAAGGAAATGATGGCAGAGGATAAAATGTGATACGTTAATCTCAAAGTGAGATGGTTCAGCTTGCCACCTCTTCTCAGTCGCCATCTCTTTAAATGTGGAATATGATCCTTAGAAAGAACATCCGATCACCTTGTTAACACTTTCTAATTCTACAGTGAAAGCAGGGCATATAGATAGCTGTATTGATCACATTGATTAAAGACATTTTTTTCAATGGGAAAAAATACATTTAACAAGAAATTCAACAAATAACACACTAGGGAAAACAAGGCTTTTTCCAAAGATATTTTACAGAAACAAATGCAATGTTACATATATTTTGTAAAATTATCTTAAAATTATACTGAATACATGTCCCACATTATTGTTAACCTATTTTTATTCAAATATGTTTATGCTTTAAATGAAACACAGAGATTTTAATTAGCTTTACAGTCAAAATCATTTTTGTAGGCCTTTATTAACTCATGAAAAGTTCACTTGCTATAAATAGAGCCTTAACATAAAGTGATTTTCGGTTCTTTAGTACAATTTTTAAAACGATTTCTCCAATAGAATTATGTGAAATCTCATTTATCTTACAGCAAATTGGAGGACATATAAAAAATCTTTCCATTTCTATAGAGATGAAGGAAATTTCAATACAGTGGTTCTCAAACTGGGGTCCCTGGACCAGAAACATCTGCATCACCTGGGAAGTGATTAGAAATGCAAGTGATCAGGCCAGACCCTCTGAATGAGAAATTCTGGCGGTCGAGCCCAGCAGTCTGTTTCACCAAGCCCCCGCCAGATCGTTTTGCTGCTGCTGAAGTTGAAGAACCACTGCCGTAATGATTGCCTGGTCTAAGGCCTTGACAATGAGACTGGAGCATGTTTGGCAGCGTGCTTTGAGAAGCTCCTAGTGAAACCAATGCTGACCTCCTAAGTCAGTACTCAAGCACCATACTGTAGTTTGTTTTAAATAGCTGGAAGTCACCAATTGTTCAAAAACAGTGTGTATTACATAATCAATTTCAAAAGATCATGTAAAGAATAAATGAGGATATTTGTAAAGTGCTTAGTGTGCTTATGTATGTGTGCTAAATGTGCTATGCCTTACACATAGAGGACATAATTTTAATGTGGATAATTGGCATTCAAATTATTACTCTTAAATCACATTCTCTTTTCTCAAAGCAAAAAGAATAAAGAAAAACACAATACATTCTAGTCATTGAACATTTATAGACATTTAAACCCAAGGGGAACACTAGAGGTCATTTGGTTCAAGCTCCTTGTTTTACTGGTGAGAAAACTGAAGACCAGAGAGGCCAAGTGACAGGTCCACAGTCTCATAGGGAATAATGGACAAAGATTAGAAACCACAGCTCTCAACTCTTCGACTAGTGTCTTGTAGAGGAAGCCTTTCATGCTGTACTCATTATGACAACAACAATACTTTCTATGAAATTTTCTCCTTTGGCCTTACTAATTATTATCCAGTGCTAACCTCTCTGTCTCTACGCCCTCACATATAAACTGACACTATTATTCAAAATTACAAAACTATTTATTAGGCTTAAAACTTTCTAGATGTACATAAATAGAAAATCAATGTAAAATATACATGCAAAAGATACACATTTCTACAATGTTCAGTGAAATCTTGATGCTGAACATCAGATACATTTCAGATGCTGTATGTGTACAAATTCAACTTTCCTATGTATATGTGGTCACTTTATTTTGTGCTGTGGACCAGTAAATACATATGCAAGAAACAAACCTTCGACATGCCATTTGATTCTGAAAAAATGTCTTTGGATTATCCCACCAATCATACTGATGTTCTTTAGAACTTCACTCTCACCAAACCATAGAGCAGCATGTGGGAGAAAAGTTCATACAGAAGGAGGAGGGACTTACTTCTCCTCCTTGCGATTATTATTGTGATTAAGAATTATTATTAATTCTTAAAGATTAAGATTATTATTAATTATTAATTATAATTATTAATTCTTAAAGATTATTAATTATAATATTAAATTATAATTATTAATTCTTAAAGATTAAGATTATTGCAAATAAGAAGAAAAATGATCTAATGTAATGTAAAAACCCTCCAGTGACATCATTGTTCATTATTCTCTTTTTCTTTTATATTACCTCAAATATTCCTTAGATATAAACAATTACAGAAAACATAACAGTAGCACAATATAAAAATTCAAGTCCTTCAACTTCCAGTTATAGCATTGTACAAATTTGAGTGTATGCATGTTCTCTTTTGCTTGTTCACATTACACATTCAAGGCTGATTAGTAGCACCAATGTTTCTCAGCCCAATGCCATCCATTGATTTAGCATTCTATTCCTTCCAGAAACCTAGTCATCCCCAAACTGAAAACTTTATGTAGTATGTTCTACATTACAGGCCATGAAAATGTGCTGTATCCATTTATTAGTATGAACAGTTAATGACACACTATTGAATGCTTCTACTTAATTGTTTCATATAAAGGCTTTAACACAAAGGAAGTAGAGGATCTGTGGCTTATACAGAAAAATTATTATGTTTCAAGCTGGGCACTTAATTCAAATCTTATCCTAAGTCATGCATCGTTAGACAAAAAGCCTGAGGAACTGAAAGAAACATGTAAGCATTTTCTGCTTTCAAAATGCTTAAAGAAGTTTTAGATTAATGGGATTTGATGCTTTTAATGATGTCAAAGATGGTATATAAGTGCCTTATTATTTCATTGACTTATTGCCAAATATTAAAGGCAATTCATGATTACTAATTTAATCTTTTCTGATTATGAAAATTCATTATAGCAAGAAAAAATGTAAAGTTCAGAAAAGTAGAAACTATTTACTTAAAAATTAGAATATATTTATACAAACAATGTTTGGACATGGGCTTAAAATTCCTCTGGAAGGTTGAGAGCAGTGGCTCATGCCTGTAATCCTAGCACTCTGGGAGGCCGAGGCAGGTGGATGACCTGAGGTCAGGAGTTCCAGACCAGTCTGGCCAAAATGGTAAAACCTTGTCTCCACTAAAAATACAAAAATTACCCGGACATGGTGGTACATGCCTGTAATCCCAGCTACTTGGGAGGCAGAGGCAGGAGGATCTTTTGAACCCAGGAGGTGGAGGTTGCAGTGAGTCAAGACTGAAACACTGCACTCCAGTCTGGGCAACAGAGCCAGACTCTGGCTCAAAAAAAAAAAAAAAAAAAATTCCCCTGGAAGGATTTGTTACAAGATTAAAAAATATATTTGTGTGTATTAATATTTAAACCATTGTTTCATCCTTAAATTACAGAGATCTTGTTTTTCATTTTTTTAAACTCTTATTATTCTCAATCGCAATCATAATACATGATGCAATGTAAACCTTAAATTATTTATTTGATCTTACTACACTAATCAGCTAACAAGATCTCTGTCTTCTTAGATCTTGGAGCCTGGAAAAACCCAGTCATTAATCCCCACTATCCCTTCCCAAAATTCTCTGGTTAGCTGACATGTTAATAAGATTCCAAGAATGTTCTAAAGAAAGCAAAATCACCACTAAAAATGACTGTGTTCTGAAAGTAAAAACTGTGGTTTTTTTTCCTTCTCTCATAATTTATTTTTAATTAAAATAAATTCTGTCCTTGAATGTGTGTACATAATTCTTTGGTCAGGTTGTGTTCCCTTATAATCAAATATAAATACTGAAAGCCCTACAGATTATTCCTTTTTTTTTTTTTTTTGAGACAGCCTGTCACCCAGGCTGGAGTGCAGTGGCATGAACTCGGCTCACTGCAAGCTCCGCCTCCCGGGTTCACGCCATTCTCCTGCCTCAGCCTCCTGAGTAGCTGGGACTACAGGCGCCCGCCACCACGCCCGGCTAATTTTTTGTATTTTTAGTAGAGACGGGGTTTCACCGTGTTAGCCAGGATGGTCTCGATCTCCTGACCTAGTGATCTGCCCGCCTCGGCCTCCCAAAGTGCTGGGATTTCAGGCATGAGCCATCGCGCCTGGCCAAGATTATTCTTAAACGCCAATTTGAATTACCATTGCCAGCATACCAAATATCCCAGGGTGGGTATATTAAAAGCTCTAAAAAGATTCTGCTTTTACTTTTTAGCCAAATGGACATCTTTTATTCAGGTTCCCAAAACAAAATCCTTATTTGGCTTACCCACATTTCTTTGAGGCTCTGCGTTTTCTTTCTAAATTCTAGCAGCCTTAATGGCCCTAATGTGGCTTCTTCTTGCTCCATCCTCATCTCAACCTTGAATCTTTTATCCTTTCACTCCTTCACCCCTGCTATCTGCACCTATTCAGCTCCCACCCATCTAAGAGCTTCAGTGCTTTGTGGGACCACCGCTTATACCCCACCACACCAGGACAATGCCTACTCTTCCTTGAGGTTCATTATTTCTTTCCAAGAACGAATTTCCCTGACCCACCCCCACTTCCAGTTTCACATGATGGCATCTCTACGTTTATATCTCGTAGCATCACAGCCTCTCCATTGCAACTGTTAGTATGCGTGCCATTTTCTTTTTAACGGTGTCATTTTTTTAAATTATCTGTTACTTAGCACTACTAAAGTCAGAGTTCATGCCGGTTTTTTCCCATTAGCCTCAAGCATCTATATGCCTGCCAAAAAATAGACACACATACTCTACCTATTGACTGAATGACAATAAATGAAAGTCTGTCCAAATACACACATAAACACTGGCAGGCAACCAGAGGATTGAACAGATGAGTAAGCACAGAACATCTCTTTGTGAACTTTGCCATCCATTAGCATTTATACTGACCCAGGGTCCCATACAATTTTTGTCCTATATAATCAATTAGGCTGTGCTTTATAAAACACTGTGGTATACACACACACACACACACACGTGCTTGCATGAGCATGCCAACATAAAGATATCAGTGTTTTTGGTGGTTAAGACCTCTCTACTCAACAGTGTAATCAAGTTAATCAAGTTTCTGGTGGTGGTGGTTTTTAATAACTCATATTATTAAAAATCTCCAAGAGCTAAAGAACTATTTTACATTATAATCCTGCAGAAAAAGTCCCAAGTTAGGCAGGATTAGAGAGGTCCCAAGATGCTGAAGGAAGCTGATGAAAACACTAGGTCCATGCATGCAGACAACAGATTTCTGATAAGTCATATTTTCCTTCTGTCAGTCTTTCAAGAGACGATGAAAAAGAGTAGCAAGTCTCACTTAAAATGAAACGGCGACTGTTTCCCTGTAAGTCTTAACACGCATTTTGTTTTTACTATTCTGTTATGCAGTATGATTTTTTAAAAAGAAATAGAAACAGGTTTTTCAAGCAGAAAACCTACTTTGTACTGGCTATGTAGCCTCAGACGTTCTCTCCACTTCTGAGTTTCTCCCCATGAAAAATGGGGGTGATGCTGGCGAACCCCACTGATGAACTGAAGAGGTCAGGTGTGGAAAGCAGGCAGCCGTGACTGGCCACAGGGTGTGTGCTTGCTTTCCCTCTTTCTAGCTGCCTCCTGGGAACACTGCCTTGTTCATGTTGATAGTCTCTAGTTTACCCAGATATCTGTGTGATGTAATTATTCAAACAGCTTTGACTTAGTAAATTTAAAATAACACTGAAAGAGAGAGAGGGCACTTTTCTTTTTTCTTTCCTTTCTAAGAACAAAGCAGCCTAATACTTGTATTTGAAACATACACAAAAATACATATTTGAGGATAAAACCCATCTTGGTTATCAGTTAGGCTGTGATTTCATCAGAAAAAAATTGGTTTTGAGCATGAAGAAAATTAATATAATGCTTTTCTGAGATTCTTTCTTTCTTACACACACACAGACACAACACAGACACACACACACAGACACACACAGACACACACAGACACACACACACACACACCATTACCTCATTTTCCCTCCCAACAAAAACACACCCTTTGTTTCTATACTTCCTCAGAAGTGGAGAATGCAGTTACTCTCAAAACCTCCAAAGAATTTACTAGTATTAAAACTCCAGCTAATTCTCTCCAGTGTTTAGTCACAGGGTTTTTCATTCTGTCCAAAGCTGATTGAAGGTCTTGTAACACATCTCTGTGGTTATTTCCATAGTGAGCACTCCAGGTATACAGAAAATCATAGGCAGGTTTCCACATCATCTATAAAGAAAAAAAATAGATTGGAGTAGTGTGGAAGTAGAAAGGAGAGGAAAATCGTTTTTAAAAAAAAGATGTAAAAAGCCTCTTAAGATTTAAAATAAAACGGAATACCAATTACACATGGACTTATTTGATGTCATAGAAAATATGGTTTAATAACTATCAGCTTCCTGTTATATCCCTGTGTTTTTAAAACTAGAGATTTTAAAAATAATAACTACAAATAGGGCCTTTTTTCCCTTGATCCATCATCTATACATTGCTGTTGCCTTAATGTGAATATAAAATTCCTTGCACAATTTTTTGATGGTAACAAATGTTATTGAGATAGGCTTTTTACTATTTGAGAGACTTTTAAAGTTAATTATTATTATTATACCTATCTGTGGTGAGTTTTATGACACCAAATAATATATCAGGAGAGAAATAGTATATTTAACATTTTACATTATTTTATTCGAGCAAGTCTATAAACAAGCAAAAATCTAGCTTCTTGATCAAGTCAAGATGAAAGCAAAAATATAGTTCTCTAATTTAAAATATTTATTTCATGATATATTTTATAATCGAAAGAAAAACCAATATTCAATGCTGCTGCTTTTTGCTTTTCCTAAGCACCTACCCATACCAATGATGTCATTGTTTCCATAGAAATAAATGTACGTCAAAGAGAAACTTCACATACAAGCATGTATGTAATGGTAACCAAGGCAACCAGGCTAGAGAGAGAATAGAGACAAAGGCAGACCAAATAAGACAAATTGTAGAATACACACACACACGCACACACACACACACGTCACACACACAGCACCTTAAAATGAATTTTCTCTAGGGAAACAACAAAATGAACCCTGCACTTGTAATTGGAATATTTGAAATATAAACTTTATTAGGTGCTTATTCTGGGGGGTTCACTGAACTAATTTGGTTGTGATTCTATCATTTGCAAAATGTAGGAACATAGACTCCGAGCTAAATATCATGCAGAACTGCCCTTTTAAAGTAGAACCTCTATCACAGTTCAGTAATATCACATGAACTAAAGCCTTGGCATATAATTTTCACCATCCTCCAATATCCTCATATAGTCTAATTTTAAAGTTAAAAGAATTAAAGACCTAAATAGGGAGTTCCATTATGTATTTGATTCAATCCACATAAAAGGCTCTAAGGACAATTTAATGTTATTTGTCCAAACTGGCATTCCTGGGAAGCCATGAACAGCCATTTCCTCATCTCTCTTGACAAAGCTTAATTTTGCAAGGTAGAGAAGAAAAGACAATTATCAAAGTTATACCATATTGGCATATGGTGCAGCAACAAAAATCATCTCAGATTTTTGTGTATAAGTTTTACCCTCACCAACCGGATTAATAATTTTATCTTCTATGTCTGATAGAATGTGAATGAGGCATCTGCTCATCTATATTTCTGAAGATTTACATTGAAATCAAACTTCTCAAAGTACAATTGCCACTAGTTTCTCAACAATGGAATATCAGTTGAGACACAGTAATGGAACCTTTTTTGTCAGACTCAATCTTGGTTGTCACCGCTCAGTTGCAAAGAATCACTAAACAAATAGATTATTCTGTAGTGGGTATATTCTGTCTATAAAATCTCTGAGACGTGGATACTAACTTCTATTCACTTAAAAGTCCCCGATGCTCAACGAACTGGTTCAAATTGTCACGTATTTTTTAAAATAATGGTGTTTATAGCTAAAAGCTTCTAAGACTGTTCTAAGTCTGCTAGTGATTGAGTCTGATAAATGATGTATTTGAAGATATTTTATGATAAACAGCAACTTAAAACATTTCTGTAAAAAGGGGTTGGCATAGTAGATTAGCGTAAAGCATCGCAGAAAACAAGACGTCTCAAGAATTATAAATGGGTAATTTTGGGGTTGTCCACTACACTACAGATTCAAATACTTTTATAGTCAAAAGCAGCCAATATGGCCCCACCTACTTTCATGGGAAGAAAAGCTCTGTATCTATGGCCTATCTTGCTGCAGGACTGTGAATTGCTATGTAGAGAGGAGCCCTTAGGCACACTCAATCAAGAAGCAGCTTCTCCATGCTGTTGAGGACAGGAAATACCACAGGTGATGCAAAAAATAGAAACTACAGATTCAGGAAAGGTCCGATGACACATCTACTCATGCACTTATGCAGAGCACCACATAACGTCCTCACATTTGGCAATTTGTTGTTATTGTTGTTGCTTTGCTTTGTTTTTTTTTGGAGATGGAGTCTCGCTCTGTCACCCAGGCTGGAGTGCAGTGGTGTGATTTCAGCTCACTGCAACCTCCCACTCCCTGGTTCAAGCAGTTCTCCTGCCTCAGCCTCCCGAGTAGCTGGAATTACAGGCACACGCCACCACGCCCAGCTAATTTTTTTGTATTTTTAGTAGAGACAGGGTTTCACCACCTTGGCCAGGATGGTCTTGATCTCCTGACCTCATGATCCGCCCGCCTCGGACTCGCAAAGTGCTGGGATTACAGGCATGAGCCACCACGCCCAGCCCTACATTTGGCAATTTGTACTAACAACAGAGTAGTGTCGACAGCTCTTGCAAATCAGAGAAATTTGGGTACAATACTGAGTCCTAGGCCCTAATTAAGATTTTTGAAGGTGTAAAGACTTCCCAAGAGTCCCCTGAATTTGTCTGAAATGCAAGCGGGAATATTGCCCTAAACCGATTTGAGATTCCCTGGAGTGTAAACTGTAATCTGGCTAGAAATGGATAAAAGAGCATTGGGCTGAAAACAATAGGGCGTTGGTAAACTTTATGATTTACACTAAAATATGAGCATACTCTGTATTCCATTTTTCTTCCTCATTGCAGCAAATTAAACCTGAATATTCCTTTGGTGCAAAAATTCATCTTCTGTATACAAAATCATTGGTAGCTCTCAACAAAGATGATAGAGAAACACTTTTATAGCATAAATACAATGAAAATATTCAACATTATCATTGTTCATTAACTATTTCGCTTATCAAATCAAGGTTTATTGAGTACCTTCCACTACAATAAATTTTGTTACAGTAAGAAATAAAATGATGAATATTGCATGACTCTTGCTTTTAGAAGCTTATAGCGTAGGAAGGAGATAGACACTTGCACAAACACTGGCACAAGGGATTAAATAGGATGTGATAATAACAGAAAAACTCAGAAATTACTTGCATATTTTAAATCAGTGTGAGAAAAAATGATTGTTGTATTCACTGATGCTATAATGGAAAGAAAGATAGGTTTGGGTGTCAGAGTCCTGTGTCTACATCTGAGTTCTGTTGCCTATTTGATAGGTTAATTTGATACACTAATCAAGTTATTTCAGCTTGGAATTTTTTTAATCTATAAAATATGGATAATCATTCCCAAATTTTGTGTTCAAAATACCTCATGAAGTATCTGGCATATAGTTTGCATTTATACTTCTTAATAGGATAGAGAAGAAAGTACTTATTTTTTTTGGCAAGGGCAAGCTAAAGAGCCTATTTTCAGCCCTACTGAATGTCAAGCAAAAGGGAGGGTATCTGATAAAAAATTACAATTGGAATGAGGAGATGACCTTGAGAGGACAGACAAGGGTTTAGCATCACTTGTGCTACAGGGATGGCAAAACACATGAGAGTAGAAGAAAATGCCAAGGAAGAGAAAAAAGGGATACAAAATTTAATTCGCAACTAAGTCAATTATTAGTGGCTACAAGAGAGAAATAGAAGCAATAAAAGGATGGGGAGAAGCTGGAGTCAAAGGGAAAGAAAGTGAATCACATGCTTCATCTTGCAAAAGCCAAGAAGTATAATAACATCCCAAGAAGGACATGCATTGGCTTGCTAGAGCCAGCTCACACAAGCTCCCTGGATATCCTCCCAACTCCATGTTCCACAATTCCAGTGACACCACAATGGTAGGTTAAAATGATGTACGATCAGAATATTTACACTAAGAACATTAACAAAAGCTATAAGTTTAGATTTTTTCCCTCTGCAGGGTTCGTTGTTAAACATATGCCAGTGTAACACTGAGGACTTCCCTTTTCTGTTACCTCCACTGCTACCTGTAACATCAACAATGTGGGAATATAAAGAAAAACTTGGCAAATCCAGGATTTTGGAAATTAGCAGGACTTTGGTAACTTGGAGAAGGCAGTTTCAAGAGAATAGTCGGGGGCATACGACAGGTACAAACAGGTATCAAAGAAATGGAAGACACGAAACAAATGGGTCACATCTGAAATTTGAGTGTCAAAGGAAGAGAGACAGAACCGGAACAAGCAGCAGTAGAAAATAGAGGTATTTTTAAAAGAAAAACAAATTTAGAAAGTAATATCCTACCAGAACAAGCAGCAGTAGAAAATAGAGGTATTTTAAAAAGAAAAAAAATTTTTAAAGTAATATTCTATGATGGCAAGGGGATTTGGGTTTGAATCTTAGCTTTGCCATATGGAGAATTTAAGGTTAATGAGGCTTAAAGAGGTAGCATACATAAAGCACCCGAGAAGAAAGGTTAACTTCCTTTGGCAGAAACATAAATACAAAAAGATGTTAAAATCATTATGGAGTTAGGGCACAAAATTAGAGGGGCAAGTATCATGATAAATCGAGAAGGAATGAGAACAAAAGCATATGTCAAGAGTTATGTACTTAATACACTGATAAAAAATATTAAATTGGGGGAACTATGTTTTCCCTTAATAAGTAAATCTCTAGGCTGGGGGTGGTGGCTCACGCAAGTAATCCCAGCACTTCTTTGGGAGGCTGAGGTGGGTGGATCATGAGGTCAGGAGTTCGAGACCAGCCTGGCCATTATGGTGAAGCCCTGTATCTATTAAAAATACAAAAATTAGTGAGGCGTGGTGGCACGCGCCTGTAGTCCCAGCTGCTCGGGAGGCTGAGGCAGGAGAATCGCTTGAACCCAGGTGGCAGAGGTTGCAGTGAGGCAAGATCATGCCACTGCACTCCAGCCTGGATCTCAAAAAGAAAAAAAAAAAAAAAGTAAATCTCTATTTGAGCTTTGCCTTAACAAAACCTGATTAATGGTCCAGGTCTCATCAATACAGTAAATAGACTAATCAGTTGTTTAATTGTCCTTTGTGGAATAGATATATGAACATTTGGACACAAGTTCTAAAGATACTTTTTTTTTTCTGCATTTTTTATCTCAATTCATTCTGGTTTTCTTAAACAGTAAATACATTTTATCCAAGGCAGAGACATAAGAGGTAATTTGTGTACATTAATTAACAATAAACTCTATGAAATTTGCCCTAAAATATCTACCCAGTAAGGTCACAAAAAATTCTAAATTTTGTAATAAATTACAAAGAAAATGAAGTCATCTTTTCTGGAAATGTTTGAAGGAATAAAATGCGTAGAATAAATAATTTTCTTTCCGGACTGACTAACATTTAATCCTCCGAAGGCTAGAAAGGAGTTGCAGACAGCCAAGATCTCTTCCAGATTTATGTTGTCTTGTATCTATTCTGTGTTTTAAAAATAGTTCTTCCTCTCTTGCTCAATGTTATGATTAGAAAAGATATGCAGAAACTCTGCACTTGTGTTTTGAAAAATCTAAAGGAAAGCCCTCTCAGGAGGGCTTGATTTTTAGGTGTTAAATTATTCTTAACCACAAAAATTATCTCACCCTTCTCATTTCTATCACAAATATTTAATACATAGGCTGCATTCTTATGCCTCTATTCTTAGATTTTTAATGGTAACTTCATGATGTTGCAGTTTCATTCTTGAATAGGAAGCGTGAGGCTGATAAAAGCACATAGTTGTTAATTTTCATCTATGTGCTTTTCTTTTTATAAAAAAGGGCAGCAGCATGAGTAAGCATTTAACATACAAAGTTGAGCAGTTTTTCAAAGTTCAAGCTTTTGTGTGGAAGAAGTGTGTCTTAGGTTATCTTTTCAGTGTTATAGGACAAAGTAAAAAGTAATGGAGCAATAAACAGTAATAAGTGGGATGCCAAAAGAAGTGAAATAGGAATAAAGGCAAAAAATATATAGTTTTCCAAATTTAGAGTGCTCATTCCCAGAAGCCAATAAGACTCATTAGAAAATGCACTAGAAAATGAAATGCCACATGAGTAAAAGAAATTCAGATTTGAGCATAGCACTATATGTCTTTTTTTAGCTTATAAAATATGAATAGCATAAAGAATGCAATTGGTTTTAACTACTTTTGGATAATTACATTTTGTCACATTAAAGGATTAGTAATCCACTTACTTTTCCTGTAAACTTACAGGAACAACATTTCATTTTCAGTACCATTAGCTGAAGAAGTATTAAGGCAAGGTTGCCTTCTTAATGATTATTACATGTGTTCTATCCTCAGTACGTCATTTACAATATTCAGGTAAGCTTTAACATTTAACATTTAATATTACCTATAATTAGTAAGTACATAAATATTGTTGAAGGTAAGATTGCTGTTGTCTTCAGAAGAGAAGAGAGGCTAACATATCTGGGGGCCCCTATGTCCTCACGAGGGAGATGCTGCTTGGTTAAAACTTGACACAAGATTCCACTGAAAAAGTCTATTTGAGGACAACCAGCTAAATTTGGGAGAGAATAACCACTTGGAACTTCAGGGGTTAAGCATGAGCCAGAGGAAGACAGAGGACCTATTCCTTGCTAGTGCATCTGCTTAAATAGTCTAACATTATAGGAAAACCTGCTGGTTAAGCCATCTTACCAATTCCTAGTTGGGAGGATTCCTCATTGCCTCCTCATCGTCACTGCCACCCATGCCCCTGCCAAAAACATATATTCATGGAGACAACTGACACCAATGTTTAAAGAAACTGGGCTTCTTCAATTTAATTTTTCAATGTAAACATTAAAACACATGAAAACAAATGAAAAAATACAGTGTCAAGAGCTCTGGATTTAGAGGCACACATCTTGGTTTAAATCTAGACTCTTGGTTTAGTAGTTCCAGGATCTTAGGTAAGCTATCAACTTTCTTTAGGCCCTTGCTTTCCCCTTCTGGCAAATGAGAAAAAAGGTGTACCCAATGCTATAAAAGAATTGCTAAATATACAAAGGAATGGACGTAAATGTTTTTGGCACACACCAAGTGCTCAATTAATGTTAATTATAGTTGAGTTTAAAGTTAAGTAACAAAATCACAGTCAACTATCCAGGAAAAGAACCCAGGTAACCTTGCTATAAATCTAGGGCCATTTTACTAAAGTATTGCCACAACTTTATTTCGTTATTAAGCAGTTCTAACAAATGCTGATTTTGGTCTTATACATAGCTGGATTTTGGTTTTCTGAAATTCCTTATTGTTTATGTTCCCTAGTACTAAAGCTTGAAAAAGAAAACCTAAAGTCAAAATTAAATAGTGTCTTTAAATCCATTTTAAATTTTCTTGATAATGTTTAACTTAATATGCATGTTATTTCTATTTGATTTTCAGTGTATAATATAGAATTAAGTCAAAGATCATAGGAATACAATGTGTTACCCCAGAAATTTCACTGTGCTATCTTTGTTTTCTTTCTTACCTCATTCCTCCCAAAATGGAGTATCTTTTTGAAATTAAAGTTTGTAACAAGTATAGAATTGTACAAAGTGGACAATGGTAATCTAAATAACATCACTGTGCCAAATCTCTAGTTCAAACAATGAAGATTTGAGATATCATTCTATACATTTTACAACTGGTATGTGAATTTCCATATAATACTTTTCCCTTCTCTAAGAAATTATAAATATATTTCTCATTTCAAAAGAACAGCAAACAAAGGAATTAAGTATCAAGGCTAGAACTGAACCAGGCCCTGATACAGAACTTGATAATTCAACATCCCTGTAAGCAGAATCCAGAAGTTGCCATGTAAGCCAGAAAACCATATAGCCCAAGGACATTTCTTTTAACTTTTGTGAGAGATAATTTCCAAGGAAAATTAAATGTTGTTAAGCCCATAAGAAATAAGCTGATCAGCCAAGACTTTATCTCATTTTTTTCCATGCATTGCTATTCTGCCAGTTTCTCAGATGAGAAACCTTGAAATAACTGCTAACTTTTTCCTTACATTCTTCCTATAGGCACTGTCAGTCACATTACTAAAAAAACAGTGTATTTTATTCTATTTTCCAAAAATTACTCAAAGTTATATAGTTGTCAAATTCACCTTTTCCTCTTCCTCTTCATTAAAATAATAAATAATATGTATTTAGTGATTACAATATGCAAAACATTGTCCCAAATATTACACATTTATTATCTCATTTGATCTTCTAAACATCCAGTGAGTAAGATAGTATTATTCTCCTTACTTCACAGACACACAAAATAGATTCCCAGAAAAGTAAAGTAGTTTGCCCAAGGCTTGAGGGCTGATAGATGGTAGAGGTGGAACAGAAGTCCAGCCAAGAATCTTAACCTCTATGCTCTGGTAGTCACTGAAGACTCCCCTCCATTGCTACCAACATATGTACCTGACCACATCACCCAGTAATTATTAAGGTGAACTCTCCCCTCCAGGCCACATCTTCTCAGTGGTCCCTAGAGCTCACTGATATTTAGAAGCACTGAAGTCTACTTCTGTTCCTCTCCAATTACTCAAAGGCCACCCATCCTTCAAAGCTAGCATGTGTCTCCTAATTACTCCTCACCACTTTGATATTTTTTAAATAAGTTAAATTTGAAAGGGCTTATCATTAGTATAATACAGTGGTTAGGACTTTATATAAGACAACGTGAATTCAGATCTAAGTACTTGCACTTAATAGCCATGTAACTGGATAAATTACACAAATACATTCACCTTCAGTTTGTATATATGTAAAGAGCAGATGGCTATAATGTTTTCCTTACAAAGTATATTGAAATAATAGAGATACTGTAAAGAAAATGCTCATAATGACTAGCTGACAATGAACATTCGGTAAGTTACAACTATTACCATTGTCATCTAGTCATATACTTTTAAGAAATATTATAACAATTCAAATATTGACAGTTTATCCCAATTCCCAGGCCAAAGTAAAACCTGGTTTTTGAGGAAAAAATAATCATATTGTGTGTTTTTTACGGCTCCTAAACCAACGTCCAGAACTGATAGACCCAGAATAAGTGTTAAGTATATGGATTAATTAAATACTGAAGGCTAGGACACAGATATAAGATACTAAATAAGTGGAAAGAATTCCATGTGGAATTCATTCACTTATAGAAAATAACTAAAACTTCTTGAAAATCAACAACTTTCTTATCTTTAATCTAGACTTGGAATAAAGTACTTTGAACTCCCCAGCGGCCAGTCAGAAAATGAGGAACAGGTTGTGAATAGAAGATACAAAGGAGTATTAGATCTGCATTGATTAAATGGTGACTACAAATAGACTTAAAATACATCTTCCCAATTATGAATCTCTACAGGTGAGTAATTTCTGAGATGAAAAAAAATTACCATTAGGAACATTGACTTCTCTGGCTTCCATTGGGAGAGTGGCCCATTCTGGCAGGTCAGATAAGAAACTATTATCAACAGGACTATTCGTGCCTGTGGCTGAGGTAGAGCCCAGTGGGCAAAGGTAATTGAAGAAAGGAAGTGAGGCCAGAGTGGTGGCTCACACCTGTAATGCCAGCACTTTGGGAGGCCGAGGTGAGTGGATCACCTGAGGTCAGGAGTTCGAGACCAGCCTGGCCAACATGGCAAAACACCCATCTCTACTAAAAATACAAAAATCAGGCAGGTATGGTGGCATGCGCCTGTAATCCCAGCTACTTGGGAGGCTGAGGCAGGAGAATCTCTTGAACCTGGGAGGTGGAGGTTACAGAGAGTTGAGATCGTGCCATTGCACTCCAGCCTGGGTGACAGAGCCAGACACTGTCTCAAAGGAGAAAAAAAAAAAAAAAAAAAGAAAGGAAGTGAAACTTTAGTGTCCTTGGTGAATATGTGTCCTTATTAAACAAGATAAAAATGGCATAATCTATATTGTTAAGCAAGGGGGCCAATGAGGGAGCCATAGAAAAAGTATTGTCATTTGTGGTAACCATCCCTAGAAGGCTAAGTGAAGAGCACCCAATTTAGGCCAGTGAATTTCTTATCTCTGAATCCCCAGCATGTCCCCTTGTAAAATTCAACATTTAAAAAGTGAGCTATTTTTCTAATATTCTATTGATTCCTTTTTTTAAAAATTAAAGCTCTAAATATATTCAGAAAACT
The DNA here is from genome assembly GCF_029281585.2 of Gorilla gorilla gorilla. Classification (NCBI taxonomy): domain Eukaryota; kingdom Metazoa; phylum Chordata; class Mammalia; order Primates; family Hominidae; genus Gorilla; species Gorilla gorilla. The sequence goes on from NC_073230.2 coordinate 27,619,055, forward strand.
CCAATAAATTTTCACTAACTTTCACGGAAGAACCTTGGCAATAGTGACATCTTTGTATAGCGTAAGTGCATTTTTTCTGAAAGAAATACTCTGAAAAACATACTTTGCTTATTATCAGATTCCAAGCTTTACAGCTTTACTTTTATGCAGTAATTACCATGTCATTAGAAAAGTTGAGTAACATTTCTTAAAATTTAACTTGAGGAGATGGTTAATTTCAAAAGTGACATTCTCAAAAGTTTCCAAACAGAGGCTTTTTCTTCACCTTAGAAAAAATTAAGAAATGGTTAAGGTGTTCAGAAAATCTGACAAATTTATTATTAATATACTTCATTTTTTAACCAGCTTGAGGCTTGGTAAAGATTTAATTTTGAGGCAAATTTTGATAGTATCATGGCTACTTTACATGGCCTGAAAAGAGGACAAATAAAAAATGAAACAAGTTGCTTAACCCTGGCTGCACCTTCTGACTCTGCAACATAGTCACCATATTAAACAGTGATGGACAGAGCGTAATGGTTAAAGTCATGGACTCTGAAGTCAAATGTCTGTGCTCTAAACATGGTTCCAGGACTTTCTAGCTGTGTATGTTTAAGCAAGTTACTTATCCTCTCTATATCTTAGATATTAGTGTCTGCCCCATGAGTTTTTATTGAAAGGATTATATTAATTAATTTTTGTAATATTTCCAGAACAGTGCCTGTCACGGAGTCAGTGCCAGATAACTCTCCCTAAGATACAATAAAAATAGAACAAAGGGAAGAGAAAGAAGTTAAAGGAGAGAAAGTAAGTGAAAAAGCCCAACTGCAGGCATTGGCACACATAGAAGGCAGTTTTTGGAGTGTGTGCCCTCTGAGGAAATGACATACAGGAAAAAAAGCGGCCCAGCAACCGCTAGACCTGATTATCTCCCTGCCCCAGTGCACTTCCCTCCCTCTGCACCCCCTACCCAGAACTAATATCAGTGCGCTTTGAAAGCAACTACTTGAATTGTAAATTGATCATATTTAAGAATCTCCTCCCAAAGAGAAAAATTATACAGCTATTTTTTAGAAGGTTGGAAATTAGCATATATTTACCCATTAGTTAAGTGACCTCGTAGGTAAGATTTCTGTATATTATTTGGAATGACCTCAGGCCAATATACTGTGGGTTTTTCTAAGTATTTAATAACATGAATCTGAGAGATGACTATTACTATTAATCACAATAAGTTGAACTATCATAGAAAGACACCTAGGGGCTTTCCTTTCTGCTTCTGAGTGTTTATCAGCCTCAGGCAAAGACTTAGTCATTTATGATTTGGGCTGTGCAAAAGTAAATAATGGAAAAGTGGGTGGTTTGCTGGCCTCCATCAAGATTTAGGGGAAGACAAACTATAAACAACCACAATTAGAGAGAAGCCAGATGCTTAAGGAGGCTGACAGAATAAATAACTCTGATAAATAACTCTCAACAAAACTCTTTCAAAACAGAACATTATTAAGAAAAAAAGGTCCTGCTTTCAATTAGACAACTTTTTCATCAGTTAACTGAAATGTCCGAATCAGAAGAGCGTATCCCTCATAATATTTGTTTTTCCTTCTTAAAGGCTTCCTATCTTTCATCTCATTCTGTAAACACTTGAGTCCATTTTGTGAACTGCACCAAATGCTATATTATGCTTATTTATAGGCTGTAATGCCCTTCTAAGTTTATGGAGATAAATGTAGTCTCTGAGGGGAAAGACATCCTCAGTCCCTGGTTGCTCCTGGCTAAAGAGTCTTATTTTGGAGAAGTCCTGGCTGGAGAGCCAGGCTGCAGGAACTCAGAAACCAGCCTGCCGACACTTCCACTGCAGCTGCTGGAATTCAGCTGACTTGATTTGACTCTACTTTCCATGCAAAGGTGGCTTTGTCCTGTTCACCCAACTGGAATGGTTGCATCGAAGTAAGAAAATTTTCTCCAAAAATTAATACCCAGATCTACGCCAAAAACAAAGTGAAGAATACAGCTTCTGCCCTCACCAAGTCATCTCTAATAGAGAGATTTCCTTAAACATAAATATCTTCAAAATGCTTGTTCATTTGAGAGAAAGATACAGAATATTTTACATGTGCCCTTCGCTGGAATATTTTTATTTATTTAATTCAATAAAAATTGACTCACAGTTCTTTATGGTAATCTGGAGAAAAATATGTGTTTAACTTGTGCCTAACAGCATACATTTGTTTTGATAAAAACAATATTTTCATGGTAAATATTTACTTTGTACTAAGTGCTAACATTCTGCAACTGATGCCTGTAGTTACTGTAGGCAACATTGTGAAGGAGATAATGAAGCTCTTAATTATCAATCTCTCATCACCAGTGGCTCTACATCCACTTTCTTAATACTTCTTGTCCCTGAGCATTAGTTATTGCAAGTGACTAAGTTTATGCCTGAGGCTGATAAGTACATATCATTATGTCTTCCTCTATTGTCCTGACTTGATCCTGTCTCCCACCTTCAAAATTTACCTGTTTTATGCCTCAAGTTCTTATAGCCATCCCCACTTACTGGCCCAATTTGATCAATTAATTCATTGATCAAAGGCCATGAGAATATGAAATCCAAAAGAAGAAACATCAATATTTTAAAGGCTCTCAATGCCTTTTAAGAGTGTGTGTGTTTATTTCAGATAGTACTGATGAGTTACTAGCGCAGTGATTCAGTTAGTGGATCATCTTGGACATTCCCCCAGTGAATCCGTGAATGTGGTATGGGTTTGATTACATTAGTGTTACTTGGTCTGCAACTTTTCACTATTGAATTACACAAACAAAAGTCTTACCTCAACAGCAACATCTCCAGTGTTTCCTCGATGAGGAATTTCATATGCCTCCATTTGTTGCTTTGTGAGTCGTACTAACTTTTCAGCTAGTTCCCTCCAGCCTTTTCCAAGCTTGACAGCTGAAGTCAGAACAGCAGCTTCTTGGATAAGACGTGCGACTAATGCTTGGCAATCCATTTTCAGAAGAGCCTGCAGCAACAATTACATGTCACAATTAAAAGCAACTAACTTGGGCTTTTTTCTCTATAAATTGGAATTTTTATTACATATTCTACAAATGGGAGTCCTTTTTTTCACTACACGTATAATCGAGTTTTCTAAAGCTCAAGAAGTTGATTCACATTTAAGCAAATTCTATAAGCAAACTACAGTAGACATAACTAAGCCAGAGTTAGGGGAGATTTAGAACTAATTCAGTGGCTAATTATAGGACCTTGGATAAACCACTTAACTAATATGTGTCTTTGTATCTTTAATTGTGAAAAAAGGAAGTTAAATTACACACTTCCAATGGTACTCTGAAGTTCTGGCAGTCTCTAATTTATCACTCTAGGATTAGTTATTTACTCACGAGAAATAAAGCCTTGTTCTAGGAAAGGATTGGCTACAAGAATTTCTTTAAAGTGTATGTGAACTGGTGATGGTAAATATTATTCTATTTTCACCAAAATATGACTTAAAACATCCCAGAATCATGCCTGCTGTGTTTAAAAAAAAGAGACACTCCTTCAACTTTGAACAAAGCTATTGATGTTCATAAGTTTAAAATATATATATAAATTTATTAAAAATACTCTCCCTCATCACCAATATAATGGTATTAAACATAAAGTACAAGGTATTAAAGACAAAACACCTAGTCTTCGACAATGCAAAATAGAAAACCATCAGGCTCTTACCTAACCATGCATGTTTCAAACAAGTCTACAAGTTTGTGTTTTGCCTTGAGTACCATTTTTAAAATATGGGATTACATCTATCTATACTTCTTTGTTCAAATGAGCAAATAGAGTAGTTCCCCCTTAGGAGGGGGAATCCAAGGAGATGCAAGAATCCAAAGGAGTCACATTTCAAGGCTGTCCAGTGGATGCCTGAAACTGCAGATAGTACCAAATTTTATACACACTGTGTTTTTTCCTATACATACACACCTATGGAAAAGTTTAATCTATAAATTAGGCACAGTAAGAGATTAACAACAATAACTAGTAACAAAATATAATGATCATAACAATATACTCTAATAAATGTTATGTGAATGTGGCCTCTCTCTTTCAAAATACCTTATTGTACTCTACTCACCTATTTGTCAATCATGGTTGATGGTAGGTAACCCAAACCACAGAAAGTGAAACTGTGGATAAGGGGAACTACTGTAAACATGTTTGGTAGCCCCTCATTATTTAATGGCACTTTGGAGCTTTATCTACCAATATGAAACAATAAGTTAAAATGAATAAGCAAGTAAAGCAACTATGAAAGTTGATAGCATGTTCATTCCCCCGAAAGTATGCAATTAGAAGGACTACCCATGGTTTTGATACATAAATGGATCCATACATTTATACTGAAGAGTTATAGCCTCAGTGAGAAACAATACTGAGCTAGCGGGCCCCTGATGGTGCTTTTAGTCAACTGTGGAGTGGGGTTACTACTTTATATTCCAGTTTCTTGTTTTAGGGAAAAGATCTGTACTTGGAGTCATAAAACCTGAGTTTAAAATCCAGCTCCACATAGTATAAGACTTTACATGCATCACACAGTATCTCTATTTAATGACTTTTAAAATCAATGTAGTGTTAATTCCACTTTGTCTAAACTTCCATAATCATTGTGAAAATCAAATTGGATGCTGAAGTGCTTCAGAGAGTGTCAAGTATATAAGGACAGCCAGTCTCAATGTCAAGAGATGACTGAAGGGTTTGGATCCCACAATCTTTTTCAGCTTATCGGGTCGCTTCCTGCCACCCCAAATCAATATACAATCCTAGAAAAATGTATATTTACTATGCAAATAAAGTTTCAAGAGACAACTCTATACCCCATGCTCCATCACCTGCCAGTCAGAGAACCAGGCCTGAGCCTCTTCATACAGAAATCCTGAAACCTCCACTAAAGCTTGGAAACTCCCCGCTTGAATGGACTCTCTACTAGATTTTCTAATTAGCCACTTGAGGCACTCTGATAATTATCATACCCCAAAAAATACAGGTATGATCAGGCTTGAACTTTCAGACCATCATTAATGACCTTTGGCCATTACAACATTTTTAGGCCACTAAAAAAACAAAAGAAATTAATTTTCCAATTCAAACCTTTGCAGGTGAATGTTAAATATGAGCTATGAGAGTTAATGAGCTATTACAAAATGCACACGCAGCTTCCACCAGGTAGAGCAGCTTCTAACATTCAGTCTCCAATAGTTCTGAATGTCCCAGGGTAGGTAAGAATGCAGCACACCATAAAAAATCTATCAACTTAGCAACTGGATATTGGAGCTTTTGAATTTCAACTTCTCTAAGTATCACTGTAGAATCATCAAAAATATTGAAAGAGAGATAATGTTATATATATTTATTTATTATATGAATCATTGTTAATGCCACAGATTAAATTTGTTCTCCAAATATTTTCTACTTCTTTTGCATCTTGATTAAAACTTTGCTCCTTTGCATGAACCTGCCTATATAATTTTATTTACCTTCTACAGAGCACCAGCCTTTCACAATTATAATATTTAATACAAATACCTACACATACACAGTACTTATACAAACATTTTTATACACACACACATTACTTTGTTTCACGAAGGCATAGTGGCTTTACGCATGATTTTGAAACCAAAAAATATTCAAATCCCATCTATAAGAATAGGCAACTGTAGGACTTGGGCAAATTGTCTAACTTTTTAAGACTTGGTTTCTTCGACCTATAAGATGAAGATACTAGCTATACTTACCCCATAGAGTTGTTAATGGCTAAATAAGCACTAGAGAAGCATTAACAATCATTTTTATTTTTACACTCATGTTTTAACCATTTTTAGAAATATCTTGATTTTTTTATTTTTATAAAATATTGAATTTCTACTTTAAAGGTAAAAAGTACTTTGTAATTCTCCACTGAGCCTTCCACTGGGTTGAATACTACACTAAAGAATTTGGCCCTGAGAGTCCTATTAAAACATGAGGATTAAGATGAGAATTACTAATATCATTGTTTAGGCTGTAATGCATTGTATACATAAGAATATTAAATTGCTAAAGGATATTGGTAATACATTAAAAAAAAGAAACAGCCAGGTGTGGTGGCTCATGGCTGTAATTTCAGCACTTTGGGAGGCCAAGGTGGGAAGATTGCTTGAGGCCAGGAGTTCAAGAGCATCTTGGGAAACATAGTGAGACACTCATCCCTTAAAAAAAAAAAAAAATACCCAGGCATGGCGCCACATGCCTGCAGTCTGAGTTACTTGGGCAGCTGAGCCCTGGAGGTTGAAACTGCAGTGAGCTGTGATCGTGCCACTGCACTCCAGCCTGGGCAACAGACCCAGACTTTTTCTCAAAAAAAAAAAAAAGAAAGAAAGAAAGAAAAAAATCCCACACACACTGAAAAGTAGATCTCTAACAATGGCCAAGTTAGTTCTCTTTAGTTTGCTTTCATGTTATGGAGCCTCTCTGGTATCTTAAGAGTTGTCTAAATATTTGAGACAGGAAGAGAAGTTGTATCTGAACTGTTAAGCCAGCGCAAACAGAACTTTTTATTTTCTTTTAAAAGATGATCCCGGTTTTTGGGGAAATCACAATTGAATCTCAAGTTTAAGAAACCAGTTTTATGATCATGTAGGAAAAACTATATTTGCTATAAAGTGTCTTTAATGTATTTAAGACTGTTGAATTTTTAAACATTTCTCCTCTCACATGTTTGGTTATAAATATTGTCAAGTTAATACAATTCTCGATGGCAATTCATTACCATGATCAAGCAATACTCACCACAATAAGTTCATACAGAAACTTCCTTGTATTTCTCTCTGTGTGGCAATCTTCCTTTAACTTCTTTATAACATAAGAAACTTTTTCTGATTCTTTGTCTGCTTGAATTTGATCAAAATCTTCCAGGGACAGATGTGAGTAACCCAGAACATCAGCTAAAACTTTCCAATCATAAACTTTTTCTGACACCAAGGTTAATACAACTGAGTAGATATAAGTCAATTTTTTTAAAGGCAGGACAATTTGTTCAAGAAGATTTCTGGTTGTAAAGACACTATCTGACAGAAACATTACTTGCTCCTTTGAAATCACCTTGACATTTTTGCAGTGTACAAGTCCAATCTTACCTCTGAGGACTCCTACATACCATTCTTTCACTTTGGACTGACCAATAGCTTTTACCTTACCTTCCCCGAGGAGAGCTATTGTGTCCCCTTTGAAATATTCAAGGAAGTAATCAATCTTGCTTTGTCTTAGCACTGCCTTCAGGGTTACCCCATAGTTGGTAAAGTTCAATGTTTTATCTTGAAATGTAGGATATTTAACAAGAATTTTTGGTGATAAAGGAGCAGACTTGATTTCCTCCTTCTTCTGCAAATAGCCTGGCAGATTCGAGAGTCTTTTTAGGTTTGGGGTTGGATCAGGAGTAGTGATAGAGAACTGTGCAACTGGTTCACCATTGGGAGGCTCCACTTGAACACAAAAATCAAACAAGTGCATCTCTCTGTGCTCAACTAAAGAAAATAAAAATTGTTGATGAACTACTTCACCTGCTTCCAACTGCTTTTGTTTAATTTCTTTCCTTTCTCCTTCTGTCTTTACTTCAAAATCAGGATCACAGGAAAAAATAGAAATACTTAAATCTTGTGGCTTGTCAAGTAAAAATGACTGCTTCCCCCAGAGCTGAAACACAACTGGAGATATGTTTTTTCCACCCTTCTTAATATCAGAAATTGTAAGCTGTCCTGGCATATAATTGTGTCCACAAACTGTTAAAACAACAGTAAAACTGGGATGGATATATTTGGGTCCATAAATTCCAATTGAGGTGGTTTTGTGGATATAATCCCAAATGGTGGCAGCTGGTGACTGAAGAGCTTTAGCTTGTGCAGCAACCACTAGATACGTTACCTGACTCAAGTCGATTAGCTTGACTTGGATGGTGTCTTTATAAATGTAGCAGTTGCTTAAAACTTTAAAAGGGCCTTCTTTACCCAAGCTGTGTAAACACACCATTTCTGTCATGACTTGGCTGAAAGGATCCTTTCTTACTTCAGCCCCAATTTTCATCTCCAGCAAAAGGGCTTCCATTGTATTGAGGTTGCCTAACATGATTTCCAACAACGGGCTCACAGTGCACGAAAGATCATGGTTAAGCATGTGTGGCGGATCAAGGAAAGCCGTTAGAGACACCTCTTGGAATTCTCCCACAGCCACATGACCTTGGGGCACATGAACAGTGATGTCTGATTCAGGTAATTGTACTGACCCTCCTTGATGGTTTACTTTGCAAGCTATGGTGACCTCCGCAAGTTGTGTCTGGGCCCATCCAGGGCTCTGACTAATTGTATTCAAATCAAGGCAGGAGCGGGCCAGCTGGCGTTGACTTAACCAAGCCATTTTATAAGCCTCCCGATCATTTTTAAGCCACTCTAAGTCGTGTAGTAGGATCTGGTCAGAGTTATGTATACTCTGATGGGCATGTGCTGTGTCGTCTAAAATGTCCAGAAGTTCTGAAACACTTTTAGATCTTCCAGAATTTCTTGAGGAAGTCTGCCTAAGTAACTGATGCACATCAAGTTCATCACCGGAGGAATCAAAAGAATTTCCATTTTCTATTTCTCTAAAGAAAAGAAAAGGATCTTCCTTTAAGATGGAAATATTATTTCTCTTCCTGTTATTTCTTAGTTGAGTTATGTCATCCAAAAATGGGTTAGAAGCAGACAGTTGATTCCAGAATGGATTTGCAACTTTGGAAGCATTATTACCGTGAAGGGTGAAAGCATCCGGCCAATTGTGAAGCAAGTCTGGGTCCTGGCATTCTTGTTATTTAAGGAAAGACAAAGCAAAACAAAGATAAGGTGGCATTGTGAGTTACAATCAAGATTAATTTTTCCCATAGCTTAAAAATTCAGGACTTACTTTTCATTTTTCTTTCTGATCTCTAGTCTACTAGCTAACACAAACTCAATGTTAAATTTGCTCAAATTTATATGTAATGAGAGAAGAATATTTTTTCTACCAGGTTATTTTTTGAACATACGTAATGTTATTTTAAGACATCATGATTTCTAAACTAAACAAATAAATATTTAATATGACATAATAATATATTTAACACATTTTCTTGACAATGACTCAGACTAGCATGTGCTTATGCTTTATTATTTTATGTATCATGTTTACAAAAGCAAATTTCTGGTCAAATAGAATAAATCAGTTATTCAATTATCCATATTTTTCTAAGCATTGAATTGTTGGTTTCATTATATTCAGAATATTAATTTAATATTTTCCTTTTCAGATAATATCGAATATGTAGAAAATATCAAACACATCTGTTAATATTTAAAATAATGTTTAAAACAATATGCTAAATTAGAAAGTCATTAATTTATTAGATAATTCTATAATTTTGTATTGAAAAATGTTAATAACATTAACATTTTTCAGGAAAAGGAATTCATAAAATGAACATTGAAAATTTAGACCGCCATTGGTTTTATGGATTAAATGAATTCATTGCACTCAAGCCTGCAATGGCAAATAATAATTTTACCACTAGAAATTGAAGCATTATTACTTTGGAAAGTAAGTGTCTTAAGAATTTGTAACATTAAAATCTTTACATTTCTATTATAAGAATTTCTAGATATCTCACAACATTGAAGCCATTTTTTGTTTGTGTAGAGCAACTCATACTTGGTCATTTCTTAGTAAATAATTATAAAGACTCTGTAGACTTTGTGAAGCTAGTGCTGCTTTTAGAGACAGGCAGAAGAGCCAACCAAATTTTCAGAAGTTCTACTGAAAAAATAATTCAAGCAAACTGTCAGAATTTCTTTTGTTTAATATACATAGAAACATTATCTTAATTGAAATGTTTTTAAGTGTTTGTTACATGCTAAAAATTAGAAGATGGATTTTGAAAAATAAAGGTGGCATTTCTCTTACATTCACACTTTTCTTTAATACAATTACCCCTAACTCTCTTAAAACTTACTTTTCCTCTGAGGATCAGGTTAATTTTTTGATGCTCCATGAAGATTTCCTAGGTCAATCAACCTTCAGAGAGCCTTTTTACCCCCAAATTCATTACAGTTATTGCATATAACATTCACTTATTAACAACATTTTTCCTTTTTATAATATTTATCATAATCTGTTGGCTGTGCTATTTTATTTTGCACATCTTTTTAACTATTTCTATGATAAAAACAAGATTTTATAATTCTTTTCATCTTCCAGCATTTTCAGAGGTAGACCTTCAACAATTATTGGTGATGAATTTCATGTACTTACATGGACAAATCACAACAGTTATAAATTCCCATACCTGTAGTATTGCAACTTTTTGAGAGTTTTCCAGCTTCCATGTCAATCAAATTTGCTTCAGACCTACTTTGTGCAATTCTTCCTGACCAAAAATGTTTTCTTTCAGTGATTAGCATTTTTCCACCTACAAAGTAAATAGATAAGTATTTTTTGTAAGCATACATATACATGCTGGCAGAGAAAATAAACTCAGAGACATCATAAGCATTTCTATAAAGAACTACATGTGAAAATCCTCTATATAAATCTTCTACTCCTGGTAGGATACTCGACTAGACATACTAAAATATGTGTTAGCACTCCACTAAAAAATGATCAAATTCCAGATTAATACCAATAACCAAATCTGGAAATATATTACTGATCCCATATAAAAGCAATTAATGAGAATTCCAAGGACAACAACAACAACAAAAAAATAGTAAGTTGAAAACTAAGTAAATAAACATTTCCTGTTTGGCAATTGGAGGACTAAATATCACAAACTAAAAATTTTCCCCTAAATCCTTGTATACATTCGATGCAGTTCCATGAAAAATTGCACGTAAATGTGTATGTGTATTTGTTACTTCTTTTTTAATAGTTAAAATTTTATTTATTTCTTAATGGATAAAATTGTATGTATTTATTGCATAGAGCATATTGTTTTGAAGCAAGTTGTTTAACAACACATACAGCAGCAATAACTTCTTAAGCTATTTTAATATTTACATAGAAAAGCAAAGAGCTAATACTCAATCCAGAAGAAGAGCATGACAGAAGTAACTGCATTACCTATCAGATATCAGCATTTATTATAAATAGGATCTAAGTAAGACAACATGGAAGTGGAACATAAATATATGAAGGACACAGAATAGAGATCTCAGAATCAGACCCACCCTTATATGAAGGATTGATACATGGCACAGGCGGCCAAACAGAGTGGTGTGGAAATGGTGGATTATTCATTAAACAGTGATGTTGCCATTTGTTGTGCATGCTAAAAAAAATTACATTGATCACTATCTCATCCCGTGCACAGAAAATAAATGCCAAGGGATTAAAAAACCTAAAAGTGAAAACAAAACCTTAAAATTTGAAAGATAGTCTAGAGATCGTCTTTATGTTTTCTGGGAAGGAGAGAATTTCTTAAACAAGGCACACACACTTATGCAATATGCAAATCCTAAAAAATAAAACCACACATTAGAATAAGACATCCTATATAGCAAAGGACATCAGTAAAAACACAAGCCAAAACTAGGACAATTTATTTTCATTGTACATGACTGAAAAAGGAAAAATAATTGGATTCCAAAATATATCAAAGATTCCCGCAAATCAATAAACAAAATAAAACAACGCTATAGAAATTTTTGAAAAAATTCTCTGAATGAACATATCTCAAAAAATGGAAACACAAATGGTCCCTAGATATATGGAAATATGATCAATCTCATTGGTAATTAGGAAAACGCAAAATGAAACCCCAAGAAACACAATTTTTACCTATGAAATTTGCAAACATTTTAGTCTAGTAACACCAATTATTGACAAATATGTGCAACAAAGGGAAAGCCTATATACTTGTCGTGGAAGTGTCAATATGTGCAACCACTTGGAAGTTAATCTGACATTGTCTAGGAAATAGGCTTACAGCCTAGTACCCAACAATTCCAATCCCAGTTATTTTAGTGAAAACTCTGCAGATGTGCATCAAAGAGATATACATGAATATTCATTATATTATCAAGAAAACTGAAATCCCTAGGATATTCCCCAGAATATCCTTTGCCATATAAGTGGATAAATAAATTGTGGCATATTAACACAATGAAGTATCATACAACTATTGAAACAGATGAATCACAACTAAAAGTATGAACACATATTAGTAGTCAGTATCTCATGTCTGGGACTCAGCCTTCTTTACATATGTAATTTCTCTTCATCCCATGACAGCACTGAAAAATAGGTATTATAAATATGACTTTCAGAGTCTCAGCAATAGAACGTAACTAAACCACAAGATCGATTAGCAAGTGAGCCACTGACCGGAAGTTACTTGTTCATGTTATAACTACTACATGCAGCCCATAACTTAGGACGCCACATACCCTATGTCAGACTCAAGATTCCCAATGTACCTTCTGAGACTGTCCCACCTTCCAGTTCACATTTCCAGTTATTTTTTAAATTATCATTATTTATTTATTTATTTAGAGATGAAGTCTCGCTATATCGCCCAGGCTGGAGTACAGTGGTGTGATCTCAGCTCACTGTAAACTCTACTTCCTAGGTTCAAGTGATTCTCATGCCTGAGCCTCCAGAGTAGCTGGGATTACAGGCGCCCACCACCAGTCCTGTCTGATGTTTGTATTTTTAGTAGAGACAGGGTTTCACCATGTTGGCCAGGCTGGTCTCGAACTCCTGACCTCAGGTGATTTGCCCACCTTGGCCTACCAAAGTGCTGGGATTACAGGCATGAGCCGCCACGCCCGGCCCAGTTACTTTAAACCTTACTTTTTGTTCTCCTTTGTGTGTGTTGACCACATCTCGTTCACCTGTGACCCCTCCTTCTTTTTTGTTATAGTCTTCTTTCTAGTTCTTGATTTTTTTCTTTTCAAGTAGTTTATTTTATTTTTTAAAGACACCAGAAGCCTTTTCTGATCTATAAAAATGAAAGAAAAAATTAAAACAAGATGGAAAACAGGGAAAAGGAATAAAAGAAATAGAAAAGGAAAAGGAGGGAAGCATGTGTTTCCAGGCATGATAATTAAATAAATCCAAAAATTGTCTCATAAGGTGGCATGCTTAAAAAAATCCAATGTTGCAATAACAATTTCTTTCCCTGATTGGGGAAACTACATCGAAAAAATGGGTAAAATGTTGAATTATGCAATATTCAAATTGCACGGAAACCTCAAATTTCCTGGCAGACCTTTCAAATGCTGTGGTTGATTTTACCAAATATAATGTCCAAAATTAAAAGTTTTTAGCACAGAATAAGTAGCCAAAACTTTGAGGTAGAAAAGCTGAGCTCAAGTTCCTCAGCAAAATGTAACAAACTAAATTAAAATGAGGAACAAATGTCTAAATGGAAAAATATTTTCGAAAAGATAAAATATATTCTTAAAAAATCAACTTAGTAAACTACCTAAACTCTTTTATTTTTTATGAGGAAAGAGCAAAATGAGCAATATGTACTGAGGATTCCTTTGAGGCAAATAACCGTTGATATGAAAAATAGTTATAACCAAATGGAATGTAGGTAGAAGTCCTCAACCACATAAAAACCAGGAATGATACCTTACGCAGCTATGACCTTGAAGGATCATAACCTCTCAGAAACAAAGGCACCAAATGGTCATTAGCTGAGATTCTTTGTGGATTATCCTTATTCTCCAGTCACTCAAGCAGGTCTTCGCTGTCCTTCAAGGTAGTTGTTCCAAAACTCAGTGGCACCAGGATCACTTGGAAGGCTTAATCAAACAACCCTTTGGAACAACCCCAGTGTTTCTAATCCAGAAGATCTGGGATTGTGCAAAGAATTTTATTTCTAACAAAGCTGTCAAATGATGCTGATACTGTGGTTCGGTTCCAAGGGGCACATGTTGAGAACCACATTCTGAAAGCCATTCTAAAAGCTGCTTCCCTAGCCAAATGGTTTCTCTAGCCACTCTCACTATCCCGCAACAAATCCTCTCTCTCATAATCTTTCTCTACACAAACACATCCCTCCATCCATCACAGTACCATCCTAAATCTAAATTTTTTTCTATGAATCCAAGGAGAGGTGGTATAGGAGAAAAAAAAAAAAATCCTCTACTGGAAGGACCAAGATCTGCCTGGACGATGGCATTGCTTGTTTACACAGGTGCAAATCACATTAGCCACATTTAGCATTTCCCTATGTTTTCTTCCAATTAAACCCCATACTCAATGACAATTGCCGCCCAAAACAGGATTTTTTTTTTTTACTTTGTCTAGAGAAACATGAGTCAGTCTTTGTTGGAATGAGTAAATGAGAATAGAGTACTCTAGTATTCATTTAATTTGGGACATGGTTTTTCAATATGCCTTTTAAAAATACTTATGCTGATTTTGCATGATCCATTACTTTTTTCCTTAAGAAACCAACAAAGTTTTGCCCTTATTTATTTTACTATTTAAACTAGGCCCTAAGCAACTAGAAATATTTACCAAATATACAACTTAGCAAAAAAGTCAGAAGATATTTTTTGTGAGGGTAAGGAGTGGGGAGAAATGCAGTGTTTGGAATAAGTAACCAAGAAAACAATACACTTAAAAGAATTATTTCTTTAAAATGTGTCCTTTGAATTGTTTATGGTAGTAATTACATAGTGAAAATTGCTAGTGTTAGCCAGCTGGCAGGTTCAAAGTATTTTTCAATTAGTGCTTGAATACCTGAAACCTCGATGATTTCCAGGAATTTGTACTGTATTTAACTCTTGATCTATGTGATAATAAAAACATGTCCATGTAGGCTATAACTCTTATAGGTGACTGCAAATACTAAAATGTCAGGAGAGCAACTGTTGGACTAGTAGACTTTTCCTTCACCCGCCAAATGCCAAACCTGTCCAAGTAACATTGTATTACTTGTAAATGCAACCAGTATGTTTTTAAAAAGGCCCACAAAGGAATCATAATCAGCTGATGATACACACCTGGTATGATTTTATTGGACATTACCATGCTGTGAGTGGCCTTACTGGATCTTACCCTAGGGCAACTTCTGATGGAATAGTGGCACTCTCTGATTGGTAATTTTTAATAGTATACACCATACACAAGCATACTTTCTCCCAGTTATTAAATACTTCAAGTGTTGCAGCTGATGATTCTGACCAAATATTTAAAAGACCTGACAGGGCAAATGTCAGCAGTTACTTTTCCCCAAGGCAAAGAGTTTCAGAAGATTCTCCAGGGAAGGGAGCAGGCCTCCCAGTGCATTAAGCGGTATTAGAAATCCATAATAATTTCTATGATACCTCCAACCCTGGGAACTCAAAACATTTCATCAATATGTCATCTTGTTAATATCACCAGGTCAAGATGTCTATCACTTCTTTCTATCTTATTATCCTTCCATCACTGGCAGAACTGAAGTTCAGGAAAATCATAATAATTGTGCAGCATAACATCATATTAGTGAGACTAAATCAGGGATATAAAAACAGTAGGTCAGAAACTGTTTGAAGTGCAGCTTAGTGATGTAGTCAAGGAACATATCCAGAAACCTAGATCTGGAAGAAAAGGTATAAAGGACTCCCTGAACAGATACACAAAAGGAATATCTTGGGCCTGTAAAAAATAAAAAAGGTAAAAGATAATCATAAGAGCTATTATTCATTATTTATTTGGAGCTTGCCACACTTCTGGTATCATGCATGGCTTTTCTTGTTTACTTGCAATAATTCTAGAAAGTTGGCTCTACCATCATCCTTATTTTTTTTTTAATTTATTATTATTTTTTCAGTGAAGATGGAATTTTGCTCTGTTGCCCAGGCTGGAGTGCAGTGGTGTGATCTCAGCTCACTGCAACCTCTGCCTCCCGGGTTCAAGCAATTCTCCTACCTCAGCCTCCTGAGTAGCCAGGACTACAGGTGCATGCCACCACGCCCAGCTAATTTTTTGTATTTTAGTAGAGATGGGGTTTCACCATGTTGCCCAGGCTGGTCTTGAACTCCTGAGCTCAGGCAATCTGCCTGCCTTGGCCTCCCAAAGTGCTAGGATTACAGGCATGAGCCACTACGCCTGGCCTCCATTGTCCTCATTTTAAAGGTAGGGAAATAAAGTCTTAGGGACATTATATGCCCAAGATTATAAAGCTACTAAGTAGCAAACCAATCTTTGAACTTAAGGATACTAGATACTAGCAAACAAATTTTTTAACTCTACACAACACTTTCTACCTATAGGTTAAAACTTCTCTTCCAGAGGAAGTGAAATTTGAGACTACACCCTGACCCTGTTGCTGGAGAGTAGTATCAAGCCACAATGTTGATCCCGGAAGATCTCCAAGTTCACAGCAGGACCTGCATCATGGGCATGTGACCTGTGCAATAACACAGAGCCCCACTCTTGGATAGGCCCCATGCTTGGTGTAATGCTCTGCCACTGCCATCTTGAAATACCTAATATGTTTTGAACAAGAGGTCCCATATTTTCATTTTTCACTGGTGCTGCAAATTATGTAGCTGGTCCTTGCTCACAGAGTTGGCAACCTTTACTCCTCAGACCCAGAGAAATGACTAAAATTACAAGAGGCCATGAAGAAAGGAGAAAAGCATTATTTCGGATGAAGAATGCTCATTTTACAGATGATGAACCAAGCTGCAGAGAGGTTGATAGTTATTTGTCTTTTTTATTTGAATTCCCTACAGTATGTTCATTTTACACGTGTGTGTGCATGCACATACCCACAACACACATGCACTTCCTTGGCTTAAATATATTTTGAGAAATTTACAAATAGTCAAATAGCACAATGAGTTTAAACAACAAGTAAGTGTATATTATTCTTCAGTAAAAAAAAAAATTTAAAAACAAAATAAGTGAATAAATAAGGGTGACATTTGCAGGAAGTTGGTAGGACAACTTCAAATAAAAGCAACTTCACAAACATCATGCTGTAAATTCCAGTATACCTACTAGCAGTAGTCCACACATTTGGCTCTCCACTTTCTGAAAGTGACCAAAATAAGGTAAACATGATTAGTTACAAGCTTCACAGTGATCATAGAACACAAAGAAGCCACTTAACAGCAGCACCAGCAATACCCGGAATAAAGAGGGGTGAAGAGGAGCATGTAACTACTGGGGACAGTATCCTCGGTCCCGCCTTTTACAGTATGTTCAACAGTAAATCTCTTTAATGGAGCTCTTTCTTAATGTGTGTTGATGTCATCTCACCCAAAGGCAATTCTGTCAAGTCAGGTGGAGAAGAGTGGGCCCAGCTAGACAGCTATCTGCCTCCCTATTCTAAGATAAGCACACATGTCAGGTTACAATCCCAAAAGGACAGGACTAGTCCAGTAAAGCCCACTATACTTGGTTCCTCTCAACAGAGTTTCCCTTTCCACTTTTCAAGTCAGAGCTGACTGAGACATTCTAGGCCTAAGATCCAGAGCAGCTTTTTCTCTTGAAGACCCAAACAGTTCACTAAGTTAAAGATAGGAGTCACGTTCTCTTGTGAAAATTGAGATGAGTAAATTTGAGATGACAATTGAGATGAGTAGCTAAAATGTAGCCTGAGCAGAAGATCATTCTACCTCTGCACGCTGTGCCATGATAGGGACTGCAGTTTTCCTCAGAAACAGTTTTGTTACTGCTCCCACACAAGAGCATACATTTCCAACTTTCAAGGCCATAGAGCAAAGCTGTAGTACTTTCATTGTGAAAAACACTTAATGACTTCTTTTACCTAATCCCCACTGTTGCCATAAAATATTCCCAGTGATATGTCTCTCAGGTTTAACTTTAAGCAATAGATGTTTCAAGCAAACTCTGAGAAATAAATTAGCTACAAATCTTGTCCCTGGGATTGGACAAGTTTAATTACTGCAAGAGTAGTTGGATATGACTTTGTGTAGTTATGGACCTGCAGTCATTTTTCTTTCCTGTACCCTTCAATGCAAAAAACGTTTTCTGGGTTGTATTTTTCAAAAGGTATAAAGATCAACCCCCAATTCAGAAGGGGTGGACAAGACGGGGGTTTATAGTGTGGCTAATAAAGCTGTAACTGTAGGGTCCTCACTTGCATGGTCTTTTCTAGCAAACTGAGCCAAATTCTGTATTTGTTTTCTCTGCAAAGCTCCACTGCTTCCTAGAACACTTGACAGTAAATCAGGAGACCTCACTGGTTGTCATCCATCAATGTCTTTCCTTTCTTTTACGTAAATGCATTTTTGTAAAGTAGAAAGAATATAGTCTTTGGAGTTAGAATTCTCTGGTTACAGTCCTTCTAGTATAAACTTGGAAAGTTACTAAACATTTCTGGAACTCTACTTATCATCTGTAAAAAACTAGACCAAAATAGGTAATAATTAGTATTACTATCAACATATAACAACCCCACATGCTGTTCATAAGGATCAAATGAAATACTGTATAAAAAGTGGCACAAGAGGACCCCCTGCTTTTCCCCTGGTCTCTCCCTCCTGGTTATTCCAGTGCATATAGAAATACCTTTGCCAACTGGGCCCATTCAAGAATCTTCTCCTCTCAATCAGATGGCTTGGGACTCCAATCTCTGATAGCTTACAAGTTGTGTCTTGGGACCCTGTGTCCTATTCATCACCCTTCATAGAAAATTTTACCAGTGCCATGATTCCTGCCAAAAGAGTGACTGGACTCATCACAGCAGAGGCACTGGAGTGCAATAGAAAGAACGCAGTCTTTGAAAACAGACAGACGTAATTTCAGACCAATGCTTAGAAATGAATTCACTGGTCTGAGCACCATTTTCTCATCTACAAAATGAGGGTAAAATATTGTCTTCAAAAAGTGGTTACAATGATATGTGAAATATATCTCAATAAAGCTTTTTAAAAAATTGTTGTAAATATTGAAATAACACAAATCCCCAATGAACATCAGTTGCTGCTTAAAATGATAATTCTTCTCTGTTTTTCACTTCTGTGCCAATTCCGTTGATCTTAGCCAATGTAATGAGTGGTTACTAACAAAGATATGTAAAGAATATTGGAAAAGAGGAAACAGAATAAACACTGTGAAAGTTTGTCATTTTAGCTTAATAGATTATTAAACTTGACAATACTTTTCTCCTCTCTGAAGGGGATAATGTAAAAATTATTGTATCGTTTAAAATTAGATTTGTGTTAGTACTTTTGCAGTAAAATCAAGTATTTTTAGCCAACACTTGCTGAGTTGTTACTGTATGGAATTAATCGTAAGATTCCCAGCATTCTTTGCCAAGAGAAAAACACTCTTGACATTTTGTGTATACTCACAGTTTTCCTTGGTTTGAACTTCAAACACTGATATGAATCATTTGCATATCATCTGACAAGGCTACCTACTTGAAAGAGAATAAACATGAATCTTTGGTCACTGTTAAGTGAAAACAGAATGTTTATGCACTAACGTTTGCTATGAGAAAGAGCTTATGAATAAAATTTGGTAGAATGGGCAAGATTAAAGACAGACTCATTACACCACACCATCCAATTCATAAAGCAGGAATTTCCCTTAAATTCTCAACAATTGATTACATCTAGTTTTTAATGTTTCAGGGAATCACAGTGTTTCTATTTATTATTTTTGTAAACAGAACGGTGTGCAACAGTATGAACTCTTTGTCAAAGCACTGACTTGAAAAATACTAATGTGTGTACATGTGTGCATATATCTATTCAGAAATATAGACAACTAATAGAGAAAGATGGATATTGATATAGACATATATATGATTCAGCTGAACAAAAGTATTTTTGTTATTATTAATGCTCCACTGATTTCTGATTACTAGAAACTGGAAGATTATTTTATTTTCTTTTTTTTTGAGGTGGAGTCTTGCTCTGTCGCCCAGGCTGGAGTGCAGTGGCACTATCTTGGCTCACTGCAAGCTCCGCCTCCCAGGTTCACACCATTTTCCTGCCTCAGCCTCCTGAGTAGCTGGGACTACGCTTGCCCGCCACCACGCCCAGCTAATTTTTTTTGTATTTTTAGTACAGACGGAATTTCACCGTGTTAGCCAGGATGGTCTCGATCTCCTGACCTTGTGATCCGCCTGCCTCGGCCTCTCAAAGTGCTGGGATTACAGGCATGAGCCACCACGCCCGGCTGATTATTTTCTTTCTTAGAGACAATTATATCTTTTTTTTTTTTTTTGAGATGGAGTCTCGTTCTGTCGCCCAGGTTGGAGTGCAGTGGTGTGATCTCAGCTCGCTGCAACCTCCACCTCCCAGGTTCAAGCAATTCTTCTGCCTCAGCCTCCCATGTAGCTGGGATTACAGATGCCCACCACCACGCCCAGCTAATTTTTGTAATTTTAGTAGAGACGGGGTTTCACCATATAGGTCAAGTTGGTCTCGAACTCCCTACCTCAGGTGATCTGCCCACCTCGGCCTCACAGAGACAATTACATCTTCAAAATTTCACTTATTTCAACACAGTATCAAGTAGTGATGTGAGTTACAAGAAGTCTGGAGGAAAAAGCGGAGAGAGAGGAAAACTGCCCTGGGTAAGAAAGGAAACCAACTGAGGAGACTGAGGATTGGGACAAGTGATTGTAGCCTAAAAGGGAAATACGAAATAAAAAGGCATAACTAATGAGAATATTCTGAGGGAAATACTGAGAGGTATGCATTGTCGACCCTAATATCTAGTTCTCCCACACAATCTTCAGAAAAATCTGTTACTCACTGATTCAGGAAACATTTATAGTGTAAAATAAGAGGCATTGAGTCCAACTTAACAGCAGGAATAAAAGGAAAACACAGCTGCCCAAATGAACATACGGGTTACAAGTAGGGTGAGCTGCCATTGATCTGGGTTTGCCCAGGACTGCCCTGTTTTAAAATCGAAACCTCTCAGTCCAGAGCAAACCAGGATGGCTGGTTACCACAGTTACAGGAACATGTTAGTATATAAGTACATAGTCCAACATAAAGAATGTAAAATATTCAATGTAAATCTCTTTTCTATCTGTATGGATTTTTAAAGTATTTTAAACCATCATGAGGGAGAAAATAAAATATATAAATATATATACCCACATATATATACACACATATATATACACACATACATATACACACATATATATACACACATATATATCTGAGTTATATAGGAATGACTTTAATTTCATGTTTAAATTAATTATGTTTTGTTATTCTACTTTCAGGTGTTAAATTCTAGTGGAAACAGAACAAAATACAAAATAAAATACAAAAGAAACCATTGAGAATAGAATAGGCAGAATTGTCCATCACTGTCGTTTTTAATTCTTTCAATCGACCTAAAAGTTGAACCCCGTCACTTAACCGCCCGAAGTGACAGTGAACCTCTCCAAGAAGGAGCTCTTCCTCTCCTTTTTCCTCCATCCCCTCTTTATTTAATGCAGGTGGAATACTCAAGGTCAGGAGCCTATCTCCTTGCTGAGAGCCTGTGCTGCTCTGGGGAAGCTAGTGGGTTACTTGTGATCAGCTGGGGAGACGGGAAAAAGCCTCAGAGTTGTCCCCACAGCACCACCTGGTGCCAGGTTGGGGTCTTCCTGGACTGCTGTTTAGGAGTTTTGTCCTGTTCTTGCTTTCTACCTCCTTATCATTTTCCCTAAACAGTTTAGTACAAAATTGGGGTTCTCAACCATTCCTCTGCATCAAAATCAATTTCAGAGCTATTTTTAAAAATACAGATGCCCAGAAATCATGCCAAAAATCCAAGATGGATCCCAGGCTTCATTTATTTTTATAAAAAGCTTCTGGGAGATAAATTGAGAGCCACCAAATCATAATTATGAGGTGATAATACACATGTTTTGCTTTGTTTTCTAAAAACATATTATTAAACATAATAAAATATATGGCAGCTGAAGATGCCCATCCTTACCCTGGCACAAACATGTCTCGGGACACTGTGCTAGACATAGGATTTCACTATGATAAAGGAAAAATTTACAGCTCTCTTTCTTGGGGCATGGCCCTTTCTAGTATAGCCTTGTGATTATAGGAAAGATTAGTTTTGTTCCAGATTTTAGGGACAAATTCTTCCTCCCTTAGTGTGATTGTCAGGGTCAATATCTTTGTCTTTTCTTTCCCTTTGAATTGTAAGATCTAGATAGTGACACTTCTGGATAGTGAGGTGATGTAAAGGTTGCCTTTGGCATAAGTCCTTGTTCTGCCTCTAGCTTATGCAAAAAGTGGGTTGCAAATAGAGTGCGACCTCAGCCACTCATAAAATTGTGTGTTTGCCTAGCATTATCTGCTTCAAACCTATTGTGCTAATGGACAATCTGATCTTGGGTCCTAGCCACATACCATCTTGGCCCAACTAACCAGCAGTCTCTGAAATGTAATAAATTCATTTAAATGATGGTGCCATTAACCTGTTTTAGTACTGGCTGGGGTCACTGAGGTTGATGCTCTTGGGTATGATGGGGAAACTAGCTCTGAAAGTGAGGCTAAAGGAACTCTCCTGTCTTTTGAGGAGCAGTTGCGTCACATGAGTATGTTCATAACACGGATAACTGCCTGCCTTTGGGTATATAGATTCAGATTCAATTCATAAAAATTGGTTTGGATGTGTGGTTTCAAAGAAGTAGGTAAGTTCATGGACGGTTAGTTGGATGAACAGACAACAACATTTAGCACTTAAGTGTGACTTCCTGATGATCTGAGGTTGCCTGAATCACAGGGACTTTCTCAGTCCTCTTTGGACCCCAGCACTTAGCATAATTCTAGAATAAGTTATGAATAAATATTGGTGTAATTATTAAAATTAAATGATAATGCAATATGTGTATAAAGACAAAGAGACAGAATTTGTCAGTGAATAAGATGACAGCTCATCTGTAAGAATTGTGTTGGGAAGCTTTCCCCAATCAGCATCTGGCAAAACTTAAATATTTCAGGGGAAGGAATGTGAGAAGTTCATTTTAAAACTTCTAGGATCAAATACAATGAATCTACTGTTTGAATTCAGGTATGAGAAAGAAATTTTAAAATGGTTAACTAAATTTCATGGCCCCAGCAAAATCAATGTTATAAAAATACAACTATATGGGAAATTGCAGATATTATAATGTTATGGGCAAAAGCAAGGTATAAAATATTTTATATGGTATAATGCCTTGTGTGGGTATACAAACATATACAGCTTGCAGAGTTTTTTAATAAAGAAAAGTACGAGAATAAAATAAAATTCTCACCCCCAAAATCTACTATTGATGTTTTGTTTTGTGTGTATTATTTCAAATGGCATTTCCCTATTCACATAAAATATTATTAAAAAGGAAAATATAAAGCATATAGTAAAAGCATGTACTGTGTGGGTATCTCTGAATGCAAAATAATGTTCACATTTTTGTATGACTATTCACGGTATCAACATTCATTTAAATACTATTTTCCCTTTGCCTTTCAAGAACAATTTACATCCTCAAATTTTAAAAAAATGTATTTGTTATTTTGTATTTCTTTTGCAAAATCCTTTACTACCATTTTCCCAGTTTTCTGTTGATGAACTTGAAAAATATTCTAATACTAAATATATCAACCCTTTATATGTTGTATATCACATATGCCAAATATCATCTCCCAGTATCTTCTCAGTTCTCCTATTTTATTTACGATATTTTATGTCATATTCTAATATTATGTTGACAAATCTATAAATCTTTTCTGACTTGGCCTCTGTTTCTATATTTATGGTTAGAAAGATATCATCTACCCTGAGATAAAATGAATATTAACTTATATTAGCTTCTGATTCCTTATGGCTTTAACTTTTTTTGATGAACTCTTTAACCCGGCAATATTTTATTTTGGTATATGATGCAAAATTTACGGCATTATTTTCCAAACTATCCACTATTCCAACAACCATTAAAAGAAATCTGTTACCACCAATATCATAAAATAAATGTGTGTGAATATGTACAAAATATATACATATATTTAATCAAAGTTTTGGTTTTTCTCTTCTTTTTCATGGATCATCAACTTTAAAATACGACAGGCAAAGGCAGATTTAAAAAATTGATCAAGCGATAGAACATAAAAAACACTTATAGGTTATTTTCTAAGATATCTGCATCTAATATATATAACTCTTGATATATTTTCAAATGTATTGCAAAATCAGCATTTTCATATAATTGCATATATGCATATATGTTCGTGAAACTATATATCTATATGTTCACATATTAGGGGGTTTTGTGCCTCTGGCACTGGTAAATAACCAAGAAAAATTTTAGGTAACATTTCATCCTGTCACCAGAAGACTGTCACAGTGTTTAATCTTGAAAGCAGGCTTTTCTTCTATTTCTCCTTCTTATCCTTTACTTGGATGAAGAAATAGCATTTTAACATGACTCTTGGCCCCAGTGATAAAACCTAATGCTAATATGTTTGCTGACGGTGAAGCTGGAGCAGCCTTAAATCAATTCCTTAGAACTATTTGGAATATAGCAAATATAAAGCTGGAACAATAATAAAAATATTTCCATTGTAGGCTACAAAGAAAAGACAACACTGAAAATCAGAGATCAGTGTTAGAAGTGGGTTCTACAACTGACCTCTTCGATATCCTTCAGTATTATTGCACCACTTGAGCCTCTGTTTATGCTGTGGTGCCCATTTCATAGGGCAGGTGTGGAAATCAAGTCAGAGATATTAAAGATGACAGTGATTTGTAAACTGTAAAAAAATTACTAAGTACAAAAAATGTTCTCTCAAAACTTATTAATAGAGAATATTTTTAGGTTTCTGAATAGACTATTGTTTTATGGTCAGAGTATAATTTAATTTCATTTTACAACATATACATAAAACATCATGTTGCGCATCTTAAATATATACAATCTTCATCAATTATACCTCAATAAAACTCGTAAAAATAAAAGAGAAGTCTATACATGAGATAAAATGGCATAGAACTGTAGCAGGGTTAATTAATCTGTCAAGTCTCACTGCTGATGATGGCAGTGCCAGATTCAACCCGTACTGAGTTGATCAAGTCTATTGTTTTCAAAGTCTGGATTACTAATCATCATGTTTCTCAGTTCTCTGAAAATAGGGATAAAACAACAGTTAATTTAAAAGATTAGCCTTATGCAATGTCTTTTAAAAATTCAACATAAACTTGCCTTGTGCCCAGCAATCACCCTGGATGTTTATCCCAGAGAAATGAAAACTTATTTTCATAGAAATGTATTTGCACAATTGTTTATAGCAGCTTTGTATTTAATAGCCCCAAACTGGAAACAACCAAAATGTCCTTCAGTGAGTAAATGATATAAAGAACTGTGTTACATCCATACCGTGAAATATTACTCAACCATAAAACGAAAGAAACTATTAACACATGCAACAACTTAGATACATCTCAGGCATTATGCTGTGTGAAACAAGCCAGTCGCATAAGGTATGATTTCATTTACATGACATACTCTAAATGATAAAATTATAGTGATGGCAAGCAGATTAGTGGTGCCAGAGAATAGGGATGGTGAAGGGAAGAGGAGTGGATGTAACTATAAAGGGGTACCGCAAGGGAGATCTTTGTAGTGATGAACTGGTTTTGTATCTTAATAGCACTGGCAGTTATACAAATCTACACATGTGATAAAATGTCAAAGAGCTATACATACACACCTTGTACAAGTGTCAATTTCCTGGTTTTGATATTGTGCTACAGTTATGTAAGATGGTCCCTTTAGGGGAACTAGATGGAAGGTATATAGGATTTTGTACTATCTTTCCAAATTCCTGGGACTCTATAATTAGTTTAAAATAAAAAGTCAAAAAACTGGAAATACACAAGCACAGAATGTCTGAAATTAAACAACAAATGATAACATTTGGCCTGAAATTTGTCTCTTTGTATCTAATTATATCAACTTTTTAAACTATGCTGTTCAAATACACTCTATTCTTATAACTATTTTATACCTGTTTAATTTTTATGTTTCTGTTGATGTGATAAAATTTCCCACCATGATTTTGAAATTGTCTCAGTCTTTTGTAATTCAGTCAGTTTGTGCTTCCTATATTAAACAGTTCAGGGCTTTGCTGTCAATCCATATAAGTATGTGAAGGTTATATTTTCTTAGGATTTTTTCTTTATTTTTCTCTGGTGTTTCTCTTTATCCCTATAAGTGCTTTTTTGTTCTAATTTATATTTTATGTGATATTAATATTGCTATACCAACTTTATTTTGATTATTGTGCTTTACCATTTTAACGCACTTTTTTCACAGTTTAATATCTCTGAAATCATGATGCATATGCAATTAATTTCAGAATTTAGCTGCCTTTGTTTTTTTTGACATTATATAAAATAATAATGCATCTTACAGGGGAAGTCATAAATCCAATGAAATAGAGTATTTACCTGACATATTTTTTCCCATCTTCTTATTTCAACCATTTGACTGGTTGTCCAGCCCCAAATTGTTGGACTTTTTTAAACAATTCACACTGACTGGCAGTCTTCACCTTTAAATAATTGAGTTCCATCCCTTTAAAATCATTTAAAAACATGATTTTTAAATTTATCTCCATTACCTTATTTTGTGTTTACTTTTTTACTTTTATTTCCTCCTTCTATTAGATGAATAAAATGTTCAATAGCTCCTCTTGTTCCCAATTCCAGGTTTTTAAACTCTATACATTTTGTAGTAAGTTTTAAGATCTCAGTTTACCTACTTACTTATAAATATTCATAAGAATGTATAAATTTATTTTATGTTTCTTACTAATACTCTAAAACAAAAAATGATCATAAAAATATCTGCTTATTGAAAAATTTCACACTATTATTGTTGCCCAGAATGTTAATCTTATTTCACACACACACACACACACACACACACACACACATACACCCCAGAGAATAATTGATTCAATTTACGCCTACATTTTATACAATTCTGTGGTCATCATTATTCTTATGTTCTATGCTTTTGTCCTGAATTAACAAGATTTACAGTTGTATACCTTCAACATTTTGAAGACATTATTTCATTATCTTTCGGCATGTATTAGTGTTGATGAGACAGCTTCAACAGTCTGGTTGGTGTTCTTTTGTAGGCAGTTTTTTATCGTTCTGTTAAATTTTAAAGAACTTCTCTAAATTCTTGAGAGTCTTTAGTTTCACTATGGAGTACACCTATGCAGATTTACCTTTTTGTTTTTGTTTTTTTGAGATGGAGTTTTGCTCTTGTTGCCCAGGCAGGAGTGCAAAGGTGCGATCTCGGCTCACCGCAACCTCTGCCTCCCGGGTTCAAGTGATTCTTCTGCCTCAGCCTTCCTGAGTAGCTGGGATTACAGGCATGCACCACCACACCTGGCTAATTTTGTATTTTTAGTAGACATGGGGTTTCTCCATGTTGGTCAGGTTGGTCTCGAACTCCTGACCTCAGATGATCCTCCCATCTTGGCCTCCCAAAGTGTTGGGATTACAGATGTGAGCCATCATGCCCAGCCCAGATTTACCCTTTTTATCATGCTAAGAACTCATACCTTTCTTCAATACTGAAAAACATTCAACTATTTTCTCTATCCTAGTTTCTCTGGATTTTTTTTCTGGAAATCTGATGAAATGAATACTCTTTTCTTCAGATTTATTAACTTTTATGAACTTTTATCTTCTTTTGCTTCGTGCTGTGTTCTCAACAAATAAATCAGTGCTAATATCCCATTTGTTGAGGTTTTCTTTTTCCATATATTAGGTTTCCATTACTATGACTACATTTGTCAATGCTAAATATTCTAATCAGTGCTTTTTCTTTTCCGTTTGTCCTTTGAATAAGGTCTTGCTATCCTACAGAAAAAAAAAAAAAAAATCCATCATTTAAAATCTGACTTTTTTCAGATTATTTTATATAATTAATTCATTTTGATTAAGTCCACTTAATAATTATGGCTGTGTTAGATATATTACTCTGCATTCTATTTCTTCAAATGTTTCAGAATTTTGGTTTCCAAGGTCATGTTAATTAGAAGGTATTTTGTCTGTTTTGTTTCTCTCCTCAATTCTGTGCTCTCTTCTCTCTGTCCAGTGGATTTCGGTTGCCTCCACTGCGTTTCTTAGGTCACTAAATGGTATTGCTTCTGTCCCATGTTGGTATTCGATATATTGCAGATCCATGCAAAAAGCCTGGTGAACAGTTCAGTTCCTGACTGGAGGCTGTTTCTGAGTATTTTCCATTTCCTAGGCTGCTTCTTGTTAATATCTGAAGCCCCACACAGAAGCCAGCAGGAGTTGTTGTTTTTTTGTTTTTTGTTTTCAAAAGGCTTCCATGATTTGGGGGTTAAGGGTAGCTGACATCAACCAGTGGTTTCAACCAACAAATAAGATTCTGGTCTTGTGTCTCAAACAAAGATCTTTTAAGACTCAATCTACTTACTAAAGCCAAAATTCAGCTCCCATTCTTGCTTTCACACACGAAGTGTGGTAGGTCTGTGGATTCAATCACCTTCTCACACTGTATTTCTGCTCCAGTTCTGCTCTATGAATTGTCAACTGTGCTTTGGGGCCCAGACGTTTTTTTCTATTTTACTATGAGCTGTTTATTGATATTTCTAGGAGAGATAAAAGAGTGTCAAAACCTGAAGTTGCTCATCTTGATCAAAATTCTGCTAAATTTTTTAATTAAAAAGTAAAATTCTTGCCTTGTTCAGGAGAGAATATACTTATTCAATTCAGATAATGATAGAAAGTATGTTCAAAAATACATAGGCAATGGCCAGGCGTGGTGTCTCATGCCTGTAATCCCAGCACTTTGGGAGGCCGAGACAGGCAGATCAAGAGGTCAAGAGATTGAGACCATCCTGGCCAACATGGTGAAACCCTGTCTCTACTAAAAACACAAAAATTAGCCGGGCGTGGTGGCATGTGCCTGTAGTCCCAGCTTCTCGGGAGGCTGAGGCAGGAGAATTGCTTGAACCCGGGAGGAGGAGGTTGCAGTGAGCCGAGATTGCGCCACTGCACTTCAGCCTTGAGACAAAGCAAGACTCCATCTAAAAAAAAGGAAAAAAAAAAAGAAAAAAAAATGTATAGGCTTAAATTAGCAAAGCATATAAATAGCAAAATAGAAATATTGTACATAAAACTAGCAGTTTAATTGATTAATAATTCTAAAGTGTGCCTGGGCGCAGTGGCCACGCCTGTAATCCCAGCACTTTGGGAGAACAAGGTGGGTGGATCACTTGAGGTCAGGAGTTTGAGACCAGCCAGGTCAACATGGTGAAACCCCATCTCTACTAAAAATTTAAAAAAATTAGCCGGATGTGGTGGTGCGTGTCTGTAATCCCAGTTACTCAGGAGGCTGACACAGAAAAATCACTTGAATCCGGGAAGCAGAGGTTTCAGTGAGGTGAGATTTCACCACTGCACTCCAGCCTGGGTGACAGGATGAGCCTGCATCTCAAATAACAATAATAATAATAATAATTCCAAAGTATGATTCATTAAGAAGGCGAATATAAATTGGCAAATATTTATGAAATATGTATAGAAATAAAGGAAACTAAAACAAAGTCACAGAAGAATATAACTACAGATTCTAAGAACAATAAATGATTTTGAAAAAGCATAAATGTGACTTTAAGCTAATAAATTTGAATGGCGATACTAAAAACTGTTCTAAGGATGTATGTGTGGTGTGTGTGTGTGTGTGTGTGTATAATTAACATTTACTTATAAAGTAAAAATTCTCAATGTACACATAAACATGAAAGAAATAGGACTGCCAGCTAAAACTATGTTCTAAAAACGACCTGGACAATTTGATTCCATATCGGGTTCTAACAAAACTTTTAGTGATAAAAATCTTACATTATATAAATAATACGTATTACAAAGAAAAATGGAATCTTTGTAACAAGCATTATATTGATAGAAAGGACAGTTACAGTACAAAATATTGTAGTGACATTCCACTGAATATTAGATTAAATATTATACATAAAATATTAACTAATAAAACTTGTAAGTGTATTAAATGAATAATACATATTAACGAAGTTAGGTTTCCCAGGAACAAATGACTGCTTAAGCATTTGATAATATATTCAGGCAATCATTGTATTAATTTAATATGTAAAAACTATGATTATCTCAATGCATTCTAAAAAATCATTTGCTAAAATTCCATATTGAATTTCATAAGAAAATGCCAACAACCTAGAAATAGATGAAAATTTTTATCTGGTAAAGAGTATTTGCCATAAACCTTTCTTTTATACCATAATTAATGATAAAATATTAAAAACATTTGCATTTTAAAAGGTACAATATAATGAGATTCCATATTACTGTTAATTTCCTTCACAGTAACCAAAGGGCTCATAACCAGTGCAATGAAACAATAAAAATAAATTAAAACATAGAACTTTCAAAAGAGAGAGAAAAATTATTATTTATAGACTGTATGATGATACTCCTAACCAATTCAAGAGGATAACTGACAGATTATTAGAACTAATGAGAAGTCTAGGAGGTCAAATAAAAGATAAATAATAAAAATTAGTGATAGACTGGATTAAGAAAATGTGGCACATATACACCATGGAATACTATGCAGCCATAAAAAAGGATGAGTTCATGTCCTTTGTAGGGACATGGATGAAGCTGGAAACCATCATTCTCAGTAAACTATCGCAAGGACAAAAAAACCAAACACCGCATGTTCTCACTCATAGGTGGGAATTGAACAATGAGAACACATGGACACAGGAAGGGGAACATCACACACTGGGGACTGTTGTGGGGTGGGGGGAGGGTGGAGGGATAGCATTAGGAGATATACCTAATGTTAAATGACGAGTTAATGGGGGCAGCACACCAACATGGCACATGTATACATATGTAACAAACCTGCACGTTGTGCACATGTACCCTAAAACTTAAAGTACAATAATAATAATAATAATAATAATAATAATAATAAAATTAGTGATAAATCAATTTGATAATATGGAGACAAAAGTGACTCCATTTTGGCTGTTAACCCACCATGTTGACTTCTGATTAACCCCAGTCCCATGAATGCCTCCTGATTCCTATTTGCTGTTCTTAGTGTAAGAACATGTCAACCTTAATATTATTGCACAAATTACAGGATATGATGCACATCGCATTCTTGCCTATTCTGAAGGGTTGTCTTTAATTGTCTTGCTGGACCATATATACCCTTTCCTACTGTATATAAGCCCTGGGCCTGGGAATAAACAGTGCGAAGAGTTGCCTGTCTTGCTACCGCCCAAGACCATGCTTCTGTTTGTAAGTTCCCCCCATAAAACACCCAATACCAACAACCTCGATTTGTCTTCCTCATTCTTTGGTTTCTGGGCTCCTTTGACACATGGGAGTCACTTTTCATATATGCCCTTTCACAGAATAGACAATGTAATGAAAAAAATCCCATTAACAATAGCAGCAATATCTATAATACACAATATTTACAAAAACTAATGGGAAATCTTATGTAAAAACAAATTAAACTGTAGAAAATTCTTATTCTATAAAGATCTCAATCTTTCAAATTAAACATTTAAATAGAACTTAATTGAATTTGACTAGTGGGGTAGCCTGAATTCTAAGATCACCCCCAGTGACTCTCAACCATGTCAATCCCCTCCTGTGAATGGGGGTTGAATCTGCTATTACGATAAGATGCCTCATCCATGATTATGTTACATTGTATGGCAAAAGGGAATTTTTGGTGGATGTACCCGACTTAATCAAGTAGGCCCTTTAAAAGCAGAATCTTCTCTAGTTCATTGCAGAAGAGGAATTCAGAGATTAAAAGCATGATAAGAATTTGACAAACCATTGCTGGACTGAAGACTGAGGGATATGAGCAGCCTCTAAGAGCTGAGAGTGGCCCCTGGCTGTAGTTGGCAAGAAAACAGGGACTTCAGTCCTACAGCTGCAAGAAACTAATTCTTTCCACTAACAAAAACAATCTTAGAAGCAGATTTTTCCCCAAAGCCTCCATAGGAGAATTCGGTTCAAATGACACCTTGATTTTGGCCTTGTGATACCTTCAGCAGAGGGCCAAGCTTCATTGTACCAGACTTCTGACTTGCAAAACTGTGAACTGATGGATGGTTATTGCCTTAAATCTCTAAGTTTAAATGGTAATTTGTTTTGTAGAAATGGAATCTAATGTAACGAGATGCTTTAACATTCATCAGAAGGAGAAATTCTCCACAACGTATTTTTCTTGCTTTCGCTTCTTTCCCTGTAATATCCTAATTCCAACAGTTATTCAAGTCAGGGTCCTTCAATACCTGATTCTAACTTTTTTTTTTTTTTTTTGAGGGAGAGTCTCACTCTATTTCCCAGGCATGATCTCACCTCACTGCAGCCTCCGTTCCCGGGTTCAAGCAATTCTCCTGCCTCAGCTTCCCAAGTAACTGGGATTACAGGCGCCCGCCACCATGCCCAGCTAATTTTTGTATTTTTAGTAGAGACAGGGTTTCACCATATTGGCCAGGCTGGTATCAAATTCTTGAACGCAGGTGATTCATCCACCTCAGCCTCCCAAAGTGCTGGGATTACAGGCATGAGCCACCACACCTGGCCCCTGATTCTAACTTTTAAGGATTATTCCTCACTTCATTGGGTCCTTCTTGGCTTCCTTCATCTATTTAGATTTTAAGTTCCAACACTGTAGTCATTTGCTCTCAACTCTCAAACACACTTAAAAAAAATTATTTCAATAGCTTTTGAAGTACAAGTGGTTTTTTTACACGGATGAATTATATAGTGGTGAATTCTGAAATTTTAGTGCACCCATCACCCAAGCAGTGTCTCGAGACCACTTTTATTCAGTCATACTCATCTGAGAAACCCCAAGATTAACAACATCTAACTCACTACCTTTTGCTGAAATTTGTTGGATTTAAACATGAGCAGCAATCTCAATTGTGCCCAAAAAAGAATACACCAAATCTTATACCCTTCTACCTAACTCACCCTCCCAATCTCTGAAACAATTTTCTCATATCTTCTACTCTTATTTCAAACTTGCAAAACTCCTTTTTTCTTTCTCATTATCAAATAAACTCTTGGCTAACTACTTCACTAAAAAATAGAAGCAAGCAGTAAAGAATTGTTATAAATTTTCAACCTATCTAATAAATGTCTTGCATTTATATCTGTATAATTATACTCATGCTATTTCTTGGGTATCCATTCAGGAGAATGATACACAGAGGGAGAAAAATATAATTCAGCTCCTTGTATGTTAGAAATGTTTACCTTTTGTCTGCTGAAATATTTTCACTGATTAAACAACACTCTTCACTCTTAACTAGAAAAATTTTTCTTTGTGTAGGAGCACCATTTTCCAGCAATATTGATGAAACATTTGAAAGAAATGACATAACTTTTCCCGAGGAAAGGTTATTCAAAAGGAAACTGGAAGAAACGTCTTTTATAATATTTCATATTATTTCTTATTTTCTTTAAAGGTATATTATAATTGATTTTATCATAAAGGTATGCAATTTAAACATTATTATACTAAGTCTTAGAGACGAGAATATTCTCAACTTGAACTTACTTCAGGTCAAAGATTCTTTGATTATGATTCACAGAGAACTTTTCCTCTTTAATCGTGAGGGTAGAACACACGCCATTACTTTTCAATCTCCTGGTAAGATTGTGAAGAATAAATAGTATCAGTTCTCTCTAAGAGGTAGAAAAACTAAGCCTGAATTCCTCCCAAAATTGTTATTTGTTATTTGAACAGAGGCTTACACTTTGCTATCATAAGAACTCATAAGAAAGATTGCTCTTTCAAATTCTATCAATATCCCAGCCATTTCTCCTTTGGAAGCTTTTAAAAGAATATTTGAGATATTTATTCTTGCAAAATCTATCTTCTGGTATTCAAACAACATCAAAAATTGGCATTACAATTACCTAAACCAAGGAGGCATCAACTGAATGAAATTGACATGTAATCATAGAAAAGAGACAAGAAATAAGGAAAACTCTTGGGATTGGGTTGGATGCCCAAGCTAAAAATGAGATGGTGCTTACAAAGTTTATTTAAAAAAAAAAAAAAGATTTTCTTTAAACAGATTTTAATTTATAAAGAAATATGAAAAAGAAAATTTTCTGCTTTTTTATAAAAGGAGGAGGATAAAAATAGAGAACAAAGTGAAATCAATTACTTTTAATATTTTAAAATCATTACCTATAAGATAAGATATGAGAAAATAAAGAAATTGAAAACATAAGAAATCTGGCAAAAGTAAGGACGAGACTGTCCTATGTACGTTAACTTAAATCTTCAGAAACTTACAATAGCTAGCAATTACTGGTCATGCTTTGTGCAGGCAGGCTTCTAAATGCATGGCATCTATTATCTCCTCTAACCCTTACAGTAATGCTGTGCAATAGGTGACATTATTGTCTACATTTTGCGGTTAGGGAGACTGAGGTACATAGAGATTAATTAACCTACCCAACATCATCCCGGTAGGAAGTAAAGAAGACAAGAGAAAAATCCCAAGATTCTTGCCCCAGGGTCCACATTCTCAATGACTACTCTTTTGACTACACACAAAGTCGCATATGGCGAATGTCCTTGGACCCTAATGTAGAAAGCTTGAGTAGCTCTTCTGAAGGAATAACTACAGAATTATCGCCGAATGGACAGAGCTACTATTACATTTACGATAGAGTTCCAGTTCAGTAAAGCCTAGCTTCTCGGCTGCACAAGTTGTTTTTCTTCCTTACTTCCTCCTGTTACCTTTCCATAACCTCTTATAATCTAAAATCATCTTTGATTATTATGAGGTGAAAGGGACCTGCTAACTGGGACACTTTCCAGGTTTTCTAATATAAGTAATATGAGGTATTTATGACCAACAACATTCTAAATAGGATTGGATACTTTCAACAGAAAAATTGGTCCAATAATATGTTTACTAACTCATACTAAGTAATTAAAAATTACAGTATTGTTATAATCACCAAAATAATAATAAGGCTTTGTGAATGTATGGCTTTTGTCATAATAGGGCACCATAAAAAATGCAGCATAATATTGAAAAGGTAAAATAATCAAATAAATAAACGACAGCCAAACATATTAAAAATGGAAAATTAGTCTATTATAGTTAAGTCCACTGGAATAATTATTAAAATACTATGTGGAAACTGTGACAATTTATATAAATAACAACAATGTCTAAGGAATTAGTTTGAGGAACCTGAATTAGTCTGTTTGAAAAAAAAAGGAAGAATGAACTTATAAAAGATTCCTTAGGGAATATAAATAACACTTTTTGAAAACCTAAATATAAAGATGTTAATCTCTACACAATTTTAATACCCAAACAAATTAGTATAAATAACCTGTAATGTAGACAAAATTAATTATAAAACATCCTTCATTGGAATATTACACAGTCATTAAAAATAATCTTGACGAAAGTATTTAACAGCATAACATATGCTTAGGAGAGTATAGTAAGAAGAAATAACTTAAGACATGGTACAAAACAAAATACATAGAATAATTACTATCATGCTTTATAAAATCAGATGAAAAGAAACAAGACTGAAATGACATAAAGGAAGTCCCTAACTTACAATGGTTCAACTCACAATTTTTTGAATTTACAGTGGACTTATTGGGATGTAACCCAAGCACAAGTGAAGAAGCACCTGCATTCAAAATTATTGCCAGTACCTGTAAACACATGTAAATGGTAAGACCATACTAATTTTGTTTTACTTTTCTATATTTTCTAATTTTTAATGAGCATACATTATTTTATATTA
Source organism: Gorilla gorilla gorilla (assembly GCF_029281585.2). Taxonomy (NCBI): domain Eukaryota; kingdom Metazoa; phylum Chordata; class Mammalia; order Primates; family Hominidae; genus Gorilla; species Gorilla gorilla. The sequence goes on from NC_073230.2 coordinate 27,654,924, forward strand.
AGATATTATTTTACATAGAGAGGACAATAGTAATAAAATTGTAACTAGTTTTTAATTAAAGAGGGATAGGAATACATTTAATGAAAAACAGAATGAAGAGGAAACCACAACAGGAACAAAAAAATTCTTAAAATTGTGGTAAACTCTAATATGAGTTAATATTTCATGGGAATCCTTTGATTCTAACAATCCTTTCACTATACAGGACCAGCAACCTATCAATCTGACAACCTTCTTGTCCTTTGCCTGCCTTTCCCACAAGCCTTCTCCCTCCTCCCACATCTTAAACTCCAAGGACAGTCAGAGTGACCTTCGTGCATGCCCCTTTACTCCCTAAACACTCTATTAGTTTCTTTGACTAGCTAATGGAACTACACTTAAGACCTTGGTGAAATTGAACACTCTGCCCAATTATTGTAACCCAGAAGCTTCTTGGAACTGAAGGAAAGCACACAATCCTACTGATCAGACTTGCTTTCAATTTGGGGTTGTTAACCCCAGCTGGGCTCTTCATGCTGCCAGACAATGCGACTTTATGTTTCTGGTATATACATCTCCCTCTCCCTTCTTGTGGAATCTCCAACACCCTTCTCTGTTGTCATTTGCCCCTGGTGACCTTGCTTCATATTTTAGTTAAGAGGAAAAAACTATCAGAGAGAATGAATTAGTCCATTCTCACCCTACTATAAAGAACTGCCTGAGACTGGGTAATTTATAAAGGAAAGAGGTTTAATTGACTCACAGTTCTGCATGGCTGGGGAGGCCTCAGGAAACTTACAATCATGGTGGAAGGGGAAGCAAACACATCCTTCACATGATAGCAGTAAGGAGAAGTGCCGAGCAAAAGGGGGGAAAGCCCCTTATAAAACCACAAGATCTCCTGACAACTCACTCACTATCGCAAGAAGAGCACAGGAAAAACCATCCCCATGATTCAATTATCTCCACCTGGTTCCACTCTTGACACGTGAGGATTATTCCAATTCAAGGTGAGATTTGGGTGGGGACACAGAGCCAAACGATATCACAGAACTTCAACCTGGTTCTAACAAAACATTCTTTTGACTTCCTGTATTTGAACCCCTTTGCTTGGATTTCTTTCTCATTACTGTGGGTGAGCTGCCTGTGCTATCAGCCAAGTCTCACCTCTCAACAGGACTAGCATGTCCATTCCTGCTCATCGACTCAAAAAAGTTGTAAAAACTCTCTTGCATCTCTCTAGCATTACAAGTGTATTTTCCTCTATTGCACCTTTTCTATAAGCATAAAACATCATGATGCTTTTTACATCTTTAAAGAAAAGTCAAACAAACCTGTCTTTGCCTTTCCTCCTTTCTTCCTTCTCCAGTTCCCACCCCTTCCCTTTACAGCAAAAACAGGCACACACACAAAGTACTTTCTCCCTTTATCCACAAATATTTTTCTTCTCTCTCTCTCTAACAACTTCTATTAATTTTCACCCATTCTCCACTTTACCAAAAGTGCTTTTATCAAGGTCACCTCTGACATTCTGTTGCCAAAGTCACTGGTAAACTCTCATTGCTCAACATGCTTGACCTATCATCATGCGAGGCAGCTTATCACTGTCTCCTCCTTAAAATAGTCAGATTATATTACTTGGGTCATATCACTTGTCTGTTCAAAATCTTGTAATGGCTTCCTTTCTCAATCAAGCAAAAGCTAAAGTTATATAGCCTATATGGCTTTATTCTTTAACATCTGGCCTTGTTTCTTGTGTGAATTCATCTGAGATCATCTCACGTAGACTCTAGCCGCACTGGCCTTACCTTTCATTCCTTGAACACAGCAGGCATGTTCTTGCCTTAGGGCCTTTATACTTGCTGTCTTCTCTGCCAAAAACACTCTTTCCCCTGATATGTGTGATGCCTTCCTCATCATCTTTAGGTATTTGCTAAAATATTGCCTTGCTTATGAGGACTTTCCTGGCCTCCTTATTTTTTAAAAAAATAATATACACTTCTCGTTGCACTTCTCTGCCTTATTTTTCTTCATGTTACTCACAAAATATAATATGCTATATATTTGACTTATTTATTTTATGTCCTATCTCACCATACTAGAATGCAAGCACCAAAAGAGTGGTAATTTGTTTATTTATCTGTTTTGTTCACTCTTGTATCCCCAGAGCTTAGAAGAGTTTCTAGCACATAGTAGGTGCTCAATAAATAATTGTGGAGTGACTGTTGCATAAATTTCACTTCCCCTTGAAAACTGAGAAAGAAACAAATTACATTAATAGAATAAAAATCATTGTGGCAAATCAATGGAGGTTTGTAAAGATTTCCTAGGTGATTTGCAAATCTAGTTCAAATGTGATATATACATAGTTTGCCTGCATGGCTTTCTTGAAAGAAATGCCAGCAACAGTGTGAAAGCTCTGGAAAGCATAACCAAGAAGTAACATACTTAAATTCCACCATCTCTTAGTTCTAGGCCAGCGTAGGAGCAGGAGAAAAAATGGGGAAAAGAGACAGAGACAGACAGACAGACATACACGAACACACACACACACACACACACACACACACACACACACATACATACACAGAGAGAGAAAAAAGAGAGAGAGAGTAAAAGAAAGACTTAGCTCAGGCTTCTGTAACAAAACACCTTAAACTGAAAGGCTTAAACATTTTTTTCTCACCATTTTGGAAATTTAAAGTCCAAGATCAGGGTGTCAGGTGGGTGAGGTTCTTGGTGAGGGCCCTCTTCCTTGTTTACAGATTGTTGTCTTCTTGCTATGTTTTCATGTAGTGGAAAACTCTGTGTCCTCTTCTTAGAAGGGCACTAATCCTATTCATGAGGGCCCCACCTTCATGACCTCATCACTTCTCAAAGGCTTCACCTCCTAATTCTGTCACAATGGAATTAAGGATTCAACATTTTGGACTGAAGGATTCAACCATTCAGTCCACAATGGAAAGCTATCCAGTGAAGTACATGGGACTCTGATTTCTATTTTTCTTTACTCCAATCCCTGTGACCTAACACCATACCTATTACCTTTGTGATAGTCACTAATGCCATTTCTATCTGCTGAATATCAAAGATAATTGCAATCATTGCAAAATAAATGTTTAATTTTGAATAGTTTTCCTCTTAGCTTTCTTTTTTCAAGACATTTGATCCTAATCATTTATTTTTTTAGCATTTGTATAATATCTAATAACCACGAATTAATTAATAAATTGTTATTGAATCTTGACATTAAATGAAAAACTTTCTCAATATAAATTTAGTGGAACTGGCAAATGAATATATGAGCCAAGGCATAGCAAATAAACATTTCTCTTTGAGGATTCTTGTTCAAAACAGAATTAGCATTGGCTTTTTCAGTTCCCACAGCCTGCAGAGATAATCCTAAAGCATAAAAATTCTGGAGCAGTTCATGGCTTTAAAATGGCAACAAAGCCAAAATTGGTTAGTTTTTATCAAACGAAAAAAAATGGAAAGGTTTTCATCACAAGCTCTTTTCCTAATAACAGCCCACTTTTTCATTTTCGAAAGCCTGCCTGTGAACTGTTAATGACAGAATAATCAGTGGACATATTCCTGTGACTTCAGCTGTTATAAAATGCAACTTGACATTGAAAAGGAACATAAGTATCACTCCCAAGAATGTTTGCTTTCTGTTTTGTAAAAATACAATCTTTCTTTGTGAAACACAATTGTTACTATGTACACAGAGCATATAAACAAGGGAAGATATTAAAAACACAGAAACAAAGCACCAGTATTTTATAAATGGCTTGCTGATATAATCACCATTCTGTCACACTACTTGCACTAATCTAAGCATTTTTTCTTAGTGGACATTTTACTCATATCTGCAAAAGACTAGCAGTAACATAGCACCTACTCTATCACTCCGAGTCCCGTAAGGAAAGTAGAATCCACATGAGGCATTTCAAGCAGAGGGGACTATTTACAAAATGTTTAGAGGCTGAAAGATCAAACAGCAGAATGTGAAATAACCCAGCTATTAACACCTGCAGGAAGCAGTTACTATCCCCAGGGCCAGAGAAACAAAAGGGAAGAGGAAGTTGTAGAACCCATGGGCCTACTTGCACTTCTGAGGTGTCTCAGGAGGTCCTGGAAACACAGGAGGGCATACCCATGTTAGTTTGGGGATCATGGATGGGTGCCAAGCAATAGGTGCTTGGACAGCTGGGATGAAGTGTGTTTTGCAGCAGTCTGGAAATGCAACCTGGCCCTATGTAGCTGGCGTTGGAACTGATGAGGAGGTGCTGCTCTTTAGGAGTTGGTGCTATCAGTGGGTCTCTGCTTACAGGTGCTGCTATAGCCAAGGGGAGTGCCACTGGACAGGGGCTGGAACCAGGGAACAGTCACACTACGGGCACTGAAATGGCCGGAGGATGCAGGCATCCATAGCTTCATGTTGTTGTGGAAGGAGGCCCAGAAGCTGGAAAGGAGAAGTGAGTCACGCTTTCTCTCTTCTTCATTTTATCCTTCCCTTTCCAGGACCTCTCACTGGCAAGATCTAACTAAAATATGGCTGGCAATAAAAACTTGGAAAGGTAATCTGTGAGGTATCAGAAACCTACAACACATAAAAGAAGAACACAGGACAGAAATCGACGCTGAAGGCAAGGAGGTAAGTGGCTTGCACATCTACTGTCTTCAATGCCAGTTTTTCTGTAGTATTTATTTAGGATGACTATGCCTAAAGTTGCTAATGGAAATTTGATATCTGTTTTTTATCATCTTACTAAAGGAACATAATAATAAACGAATAAATAAGATAATACGATGAAGGATGAGGATATAAAACTATATGTAATATATTTAATATAACTCTAAGTTAGTGACTTTAAGTCTGCTATTAAAGAAATTCTGATTTTTCAATGTTAGGTACATTTAGTAGATTTATGCAAGTTATAAATTAATATATTTTCTTATTTTCATGAAACCATGTTAATGCTCTACTTGTATCTTTATTATTCTTTCAAATTCCAATATAGGGTATTATTGAGCAGGTAAACAATTAGGGAAAAAGAAGAAAACAATTAGGGAAAAAATATCACCCTGTGGTTAATGATAGCCTCTAATTCTTTGCTATTCTCATTGAAATTGCCCTTGAATCTAGACCAGCCATTGTGATTTGCTTAACTAATAAGATATAGGAAAACCACTGTTCACAGATTTCAAAATCTAGAACAATTGCCCTAAGATCATCACCCTGGAGAGACCATATAAAGGAGCTCTGCTTGTCAGTCCCAGCTAAGCCCTGACTTCTAGTCATGCCCTCCCAAGTGCCAGAAATGAATGGCTAGCCATCTTGAACTTTCCAACCGCTCCATCTGGAGGCTAAGAACTACAGTATATATTAGGCCAAGTAGAAGAATCACCCAGACAATCCCTAACTAGATCTCTCAGCCACCAAATTGTGAAATATAATACAACCATTGTTTTGAGCCACTAAGTTTTGGAGTAGTTTGCTATGTAGCAATAGATATTGAAACATGGCCTTTTTAACAAAGAAATGCACACTAAAGCAAATTATTCACATTAAATGCAACCAGATTAAGTTGTGCTACACTTGCTGAACATAATTAAATCAGGAAACAAGGTACTCATGAAGATTCAGGGATGAAGTACTCATCCCGTACTGATGAAATTGAAAAGTACTACAGGATTTGAGGGAATGTCTTTGACAATGTGAATCTGACACCAGGTGATCTTATGGCTCCTCACTGTGATGAGTCCCTTCAAGGTGGAAAGTTCCCTAGCAATTTATGTTTATAATTTCATATTATTTTTCTTAAGATGCCCCTGTTGCCAAGTGGTATAAACTTTAGGCCCCGCAAAATAGAATCTGTCCCCAGAAGGTATACAATAATATCATAAAACTCTTCTGGCCCTTCTCAGTAATCAGTATTTTCTCCAAGAAAATAAGAGGAAGGGGGACAGCTATGTTTATAAAACTCTTTATCAGAGCATCATATATAATAGAAAAATAAACTGAAAATAACCTAAATGTTTGGTAATGGATGAATAATTAAATAAATTATAAGCTATCAACTTAGGGCATGATGTCATCTTTATAAAAAATGGTTACGAAGTTTCTAACAACATGAGAAATTGTTTATAATATGACTAAGTGCAAAAGCTAATCTTGAAAGTTTATATAAACTGTGATTACAAGTATAAAAATGTATATATTACAGATAAAACTTGGAAGGAAATTTGAAGAAGTGAAAACAATTATGTTGAGGTGACGGTCATGAGACACAACTTTGCTCTTAGTGTTTGTTTTTCAATTCTCATTTCTCATCTAAGTTGCATCCTGTTATAGACAATGGTAAGTAATGCAAGCTTTTTCAGAATTCAGCTTCTACGATCTTATAAGAGACACCCTGTCAAAGCTGTAGCTAAACTAAGGGAACGACTGCAATGCCCAAAGCTCAGGAAGGCAGGCCTGGTTGTAGAGGGCCATGTCCCACTTCGTAAAATGTGGAAAAATAAACATGTCATTAGGAAGGTAAACTCAGACTCTTGGGGAAGTTTGGCCTCTTTCTATTCCTTCTTTTTTTTTTTTTTTTGTCTCATGAATGGCAAAGTAAAACCCTTAGGAGCCAGAAAGCAAACAGCTGACATCACTGTTCTCCAACCCCGGCTCTGCTATCTTTATTCCCCCGCCCCCACACACACCTTTAAGAAGACATGTTTAAAGAAAACATTGGCTGTTTTAATAATTTTGTGGATATGCTAGAAAGGTAGAGCAGAAATAGCAAGATCTGGAATTTAGGTAAGGTTTGTGGCCAGCGGTTCTCTGATCTGCGGTGACTCCTCACTTGCTGGGAGCCTCCATGTCTCCATCTGTAAAATGAGGGGTTTTCCACCACAGAACTACCCACATCCTATCTTGTCACCGTTATCTGACTCAGTTGTCAAATACGATGGAGTCCATTTGAAAAGCAGAGAATTTGGGAAGCCATGCTGCTCTGAGGGGTTTTTGCCTCTTTTTTTAATCCTAATTTTAGATTATAGAATCTTGGATAATAAAATTTTAAGCAATAAAAAGAAAAGAATTAAAAGGAAAGCCAGGTTCTGACACAGAGATCAGTGATGTCAGAAGGCAGGGAGCCCAGCTTGTCTTCTCCACTTCAAACGTAGAAAACATGACCACAAAAGAGTACTCCCCTGATGTGTTTGTTCTTTCTAGTTTTCATTAGAAAGAAACACACGAAGAAGCATTTTAATCTGCCCCCATGGCAGATGTGTGAAGAGCCTCACTTACGGAGGCTTCGCTCCTTTCATGGTACCCTTAAAAGCTTACACCTGATTCACTCAGCTGCTGGCTCAGCCTCAACCTCTTGGCCCATCCATTAGAAATCCAGTGAAAAGCTATTAAGCAAATCCATGTCAGGAATTTTACATTCATGCAAAACATCATTTTGCTGTCTTCTTGCAACAATAAGGAAAGGCTGTCTTTCAACTACGTCTTGGTAATGAGAATTTAAAATTGCCTACCATGTAGTTTCCATTAAAAGCCATCTCAATACTAAAAGAGGATATGATAGCCTTTCACAACTCACAGTTCTCCTAGTTTTATGCCTAAATCAATTGCAATCAAAAGGCAGTTTTAAAAATAGAGCATGTTACTTCAGCCTCCTAACAAAATTGCCTTTATAGAGTGATGGCTTAACACTACTTCCTTGAATTTTTTCTTGTAATAAAGATGAGAAGTGGAATTTGCCTATATTTTTAGTAAACCTCTAATCAGAAAAAGGTTGCCCATTATGTCACACATTTTCCTTCATATAAAGCCACATATAAGATATTATTCTCAAAGTCTGGGGATAGGAAAATTTTTTTCCTCCTAATCTTAACGTTTTCTCTTATTAAAAAAAACAAGTATCCCCTATGCTTTAAGTTTTACCTTGATTATCAGGGAAACTCGGTCTGGGTTTTGTGTGCAGTAAGTTCTCACATCTCTGATTTTTCTTGTTTGTTTGTTTAATATAATTATGCTCCTCTTCCAACCCGCCGTACCTTGCTATTATTGCATGAGGTTGTTAACTTTAAAAACTACAGGATTTATGAGTTTAGAAAGGAAACTTTATTTCTCATAAAAGATTATAGCCTTCAAGGTGGCCATTCCACAGGCTGAAAAGCATAGCATCCGACAAAGACCGGAGACAGCTACTTCAAAGGAGGAGGGTTTAGACAGGAATTTAAGTTGAATAAATTAAAGTAACATATGTATTCAACAGTCTATAGGAGGAGCTGTTAATATTCATGAAGAGGGTCCTGACACATGGGTATTGAGCAAATATTCGTATATATGACCCATGTTTACCTTGGGGTAAAGATAACATTTAAATGTACTACAATTAGGCCCTATACATCAAAAGGTCTTTTTAGGACACAAAGGCACACAAGTGTGCAATCTATGGTTGGTTTTTTCATCAGGAGAATGTTATTGAAATCAAAGCTGTAGTTATGGCTTGTGGAACAGGGGATCAGTTAGCTTCTGTGAGCTGGATGTGTTGTCATTATTTTAATATTGCTCATCTTGAGGCCAATGCTTCTTTAGCTGCTAGAAAAAAAGAAAAACCTTGTTGCAGCTAGAACATAGTTTATTCCTGAAGTGTAGGGGTGTGTGACTTAACCTTGCCTGGCATGGCCTTAGGTCCTGTTTATAATTAGGTGTCTTATTGCCATGAAGAGTCCATTCTGTCAGTCTTGTGATCTCTATTTTAACATTAATACTGGTCAGTTGTCGTGTCTAAACTGCAAAGGGATGGGGTGTAACAAAGCGTGTCTGACCTCCTGTCTCATCATGGTTGGGAACTCAGTTTTCAAGACTTCTCTGGGGTCCCTTTGGCCAAATGAGGGTTTGTTCAATCTATGGGAGGTTTACGATTTTATCTTTAGTTTCCAAGGCTTAGCTTTTATTGGTAATAATTTTCAGGTTTTTTTAAAAATTTATTTTATTTTTTTGAGATGGATTCTCGCTGTCTCCCAGGCTGGAGTGCAGTGGCGCTATCTCGGCTCACCGAAAGCTCTGCCTCCCGGGTTCACGCCATTCTCCTGCCTCAGCCTCCCGAGTAGCTGCGACTACAGGCACCCGCCACCACACCCGGCTAATTTTTTGTATTTTTAGTAGAGACGGGGTTTCACCATGTTAGCCAGGATGGTCTCGATCTCCTGACCTCATGATCCGCCCACCTCGGCCTCCCAAAGTGCTGGGATTACAGGCGTGAGCCACTGCGCCCAGCCAATTTTCAGTTTTATTGACTATGTACTTTTGTAATTAGGTACATCCAGTCACACTGGAGAAAGACAGTGTATACATTTATAACAATGGGCCGGGTGCGGCCGGCCCATTTTATATATATATATATATATATATAAAACAATGTATATATGTGTATGCATGCATGTGTGTATGCGCTCTATGTAATATATATTATCATTAATTGTCATAGAAAAACATCTTTAGAATTAAAAAGAGCTTAGCGATCATTTAAATTGTTCCAAACATATATCTATCATGCATGGAGAACCGGTTTTCTCAAATGAAATATGGCCCAAAACTTAAAAAAATAAGGTTGAAAAATAAACAAAGCAAAGTTCCTTTGGCTGAAAGGTAAAAGGATCAAAGCCCACAAACTTCACCTCGCAGCCACTCACTTTCACTGCAACAGAGCATTCTCAAGTCACCCCACAAAACCCCTAATTTTCTATGGTACACATTTGACTACTACCAGTCAATTTTAGTCATTGTCTTTTGTAAGTTTGAAAAATGACATACGATGAAGTTGCAAATTATCTATAAATATTTACCTAGTGAGTGACCAGGTCACCCCACCAGAACTCAAATTCCCTGATTTCTAGAAGTTTATTTTTGTCCAAATAGAAAGGTCCATCCCAATGTTGGCTGAAAATTAAAATTCTGGTCTTTGAAAAGAATTGGGCTATTTGGAATTTCTGACAAAAACTAAAGAGAGTCTAAGATTTTCCTAAACTCAACAAGTCAGTTAATATTTTCTCTCAGGCCCAGCACTGCTATTTTCCCTCCTCCCAGGCCTATGTGCAGCAAAGGCCAGCCCTCCCTTCTTTTCAGATTTGCTTTCAACTGCTGCTGTGTTTGCCTATTCCCTTGGAATCTCTATTGGATACCAATTTCTTGACCCCTCCTGGGTAAAGAATCACATGGCTTTGTGTTTTTTGTATGTTAAATAAACTTAGCCAAGATAACAATTTTGTGGAATCTTAGTGACTATTTGTTTTTCTTTCTCGAGCATTTTTACATGTTGTCCTGGCTTTAGCTTTTAACATTATGGATATCAAGATCTCCTGTCTATTTAGTAAAGCCTGAACATGTTCTCCTACGCCTACTCACAATAAACTTGGACTGAATTTACCTGAGAGTGTGGCTTATTTTGCAAACACCTCCAGACAAAAACTAACTAAAATATACTTGCATGATGAACAAAGATTTCAGACAAACTCTGGATAGATCACGGAAAGTTTAAGAAGCCCTATTTGAGCTTCAAATTTCAAAGTCATGATTTATAAACTCAATTTCAGGCGAAACAGAAAAGTTTCAATCACGTATTTATCATGACTTAGTATCATGGCTTTTAGGAGAAATGTTTCCAAATCTACCATGTATTGTTTGTATTTTTATTTTTATATTATACAGGCTTATATTGTTCACTAGAAAATAGGCTATTTCATTTATAGAAATATTTTATGTAATAAAAACCATTTCAACATGAACAATTTCAATGATCGTAAGAGGAAAATACCACCCTCTGGTGGTGAAACCCTTAAACAGCAAAGGCCTGGGGGCAGAATGCCTCCAGTTACCACAGTGGCTAATCCAGGTGTAAAGGGAATGACAGGAGGTTCTGATTTCTGGGTATTGGCAAGAAATCTCAAGAAGACCATATCATCTGGAGATCCCTGAGGGCATGTGATATGTGGGTATGGAGGAGAGTAGTGGAAAGGGAAGCAAACCATTACCAAAGAGATATTGATCAAAGCAATGTTTTATCCCCTTTCATGGGAGCTGGGAAAACCAGGCACTAAACTGGTGCCTAAGTAAAGTCCCAGGGGCTTTTCTGAACCAGAATTAGGCATCAGATCCACAGACAGCATAGGAGATCATAGAGGGATAAAGAGCCAACCATATCATGCTAGTTCAGGATATAAACAATGAACAGAATAGGACTGCCAAAACCTAGAGTTTAATGGATGTTGGTCTCCTAGTGGGCAAGAGAAGATGAAAGGGGATCAATTGGCCAATGTAAACATTTAAGGCTTACCAGACAAGTAAACATTTTGTCCAGGCTCCACCCTTTGATTATTCAATTGTATCTTGATAAGCTCCTGGTCTGCCCCTGATCCAAGCCTCCATTCTGGAGCTCTCCTTTTAGATCTCAGCCTCGCCTATAATTTCTTCCGTCGCTTTCTAACAAGGCAAGATTTTTACAGGGTTATCAATTTATAAGCCAAAATTACTTGTATATTATCTAATTAATTCAATCTAAAGAATAAATCCCATGCACCACAAGGAGACTTGATGTAGAACAATTCCTTCAAATCAGAGACAGAATAGGACTAAAAATAATAATAGTAACTTGAATTGGCAAAACAATGAAGACTCAATGAAAAAGAGAGATCCACCAAGGATGCCTAACAAATCTTTTATCCACAGAAGAGTGGTGCTGAGACTGTGCAGAGAGAAAGGCTTGTCTAAGTTAATGTTACAAAATACTTCTCAAAAAGTAAAGGTCTATGTAAATACAATATTTTACGCGAGTGTATTATTCAGCTGCCAGTATGTAAGGAGAATGGCAATAATAGTAATTTGAATTTATGGAGGGCCTATCATCTTAGACACTTGTGCTTTTGAAAGCCAGCTTATTAATCCTCAGGACTATCTCAGGAGAAAAGTAGCCAATGTTATTAGCTCCATTTGCAGATAAGAAATTGAGACAGATACAGATTATGTGGTTCATACAAGGCTTGCACAAGAAATCTGTGAGGAGAAGGAAAAATTATTAGCTACTAAGGTAGAAATGTGATCCACAGATAAAGAGTTGGCAAGGTTTGATCTTCTCCTGTTCATACTCATGGAAAAAGTAAGCATTGTCCTAGCCAAAGCTATGTAAAGCAATATTATGTATATTACATGGAGAAGGGACCTGGTGTGTGTGATAGTACTGGAGGCTTCAGTTCAACCCAGAAGAAAGCAGCGAAGCACTCAGCTTGCCTTGATTGGCAGAATGGATGCCTTGGCAACCACTTGGCCTGAAACCAACCTGCCCTCTCCAACACCACTATCCTCCACCCACACCCTTGTCACATAATCATCAGGAAGGCATGCTCTGAAATAAGGATGAAATGACAGAATGAGTAAGTCTTCAAATGAAACAGGAAGCACACAGAGACAGCAGAGCACTTATTAACATGAAATTAGAAACCAAAGTGAATGAAGAGGAACTCACAGAGGTGAGTCAAAGAGTACAGAGAGTCATTCAAAAATGACTTTTTTTGTTCTTAAAGTTAAGAAAAACTTATTTTTAAAGTAAAAATAGATATCTTAAAAATAAATTTAAACAATAAAATTAAATGTTCTATAAAATGAATCAATCAGAAAGTAGTGAGTTATACATGCTTTTATAAAGGAAAACGACCTTGCAAACCAAGTTTTAAGGCTCAAATGAATTAGCCAAATCCTATACAATTATTAACAAGATAGAGAATAAAGATAAACAAGTGGCTATACCATTATGTGTGTGTGTGTGTGTGTATATATATGTATGTATATATACATACATATATATGTATTTCCTTTTAGAAACGAAGATAAATAAAATTCATAATAAAATATTTATTCACAATAAACACCTAGGAGTGTGTGGGAATAACAGTTTTATTGGGGAAAGGAAATACAGGGGCTAACTGAAAAAACACGAAGAATCTTTTAAAAGATTACTAGATTACTAGATTTAAAAGATTAGTAGATTTAAAAGATTTAAAAGATTACTAGATTACTAGAAATGGACAGTTATAGATAAAGAGATAACAGTTATATCCCTCATTAACAAACACTATTAAGTTATACTTCAAAATACTGATAAATACCAAAGAAAACACACGATGACTTCCAAGGAAAAAAGACGTTACTGGGAGACCTTTGATATCAGTATTTCCTACCAATTTACTGGTCATAACGACAAGTCCTGGAAGAGAAAGTAAATTGTTGTCAAAATTTAACAGGCAAGAGTGCGTAGGTTAATTACAGGAAATTTTTAGTTTAGGAAACTGCCAAACTCATCACAAGACATGAGAGATGGAGTGATGTAATTACCTAAGAAGGGGGATGAAGTAATGCACTCAACCATCAGCACCTGATTTCTTTTTTGCTGGAGCCAGAAGAAATCTTTTCACTGATGCACAGTCAGATACCTGAGATATCCCCCACAACCCCAGCTAGAAACATGGGTGCTATCTAATCCTGGAAGTTTCTAAGAGCCATTCAATATTTTCATGCCTATTCTCTGCTTCCAGGCAGGGTGGATATCCAGTAAGAATACCTGAGTACCATATACTGGCCAGCATCCATTCTGACAGGTCAAGTGTCCATGCCATTCTCATTGCTGCATATTTTTAATATCATTTTGCATTCAGAAAAGTATCAACCTAAGCCTACCAAGGAAGTGTTCCTCTCCCTATTAAAAACTTCCAAGATGACTAGGTGTTATTTGGTGGGATGGATTTCTATTATTATGTTTTTTAATTTTAAAAAATATTCTAAAGGGAGAGAAGTGGTACTATGTCATCTGAATTGGTGAATCAAATTTAAGTGAATCTCATTGGTGAATGAGAGCTGGTCACACTCAAAAGAAGGATGTGACACAGTCTGAGGTTTTAACTAAAGAGAGGGAAGAAAGAAGCAGCAGGATCATGCAATACAAGAGGCCAAGAGGGGCTCTCAGCCCGTCCCCCCATGGACTAATTATGCAGAATTTATGAAATGGGTTCTGAAGGTTGAGCTATCTGGGTTCAAATGCAAGCTCCACAGTGAAATTTGTAGGGAGAAGCAGGATGAAGTGCTTCAGGTAAAAGGAAAATGATCCACAATGGTGTAAAAACAAGAGTGAGAAGAACTCGCTCAGAAAGCAGCAAGCACTTCAGTAAGGCTGAGGCATAGCAGTGGGGTAGGGGCAGAGGCAAGGATGGGGGAGGGGCAAGAGGGAAGGATGCAGAGAAAGGCAGAGGCTGGTCATGACATACTTATAACACAGACTGAGGAACTTGAACTTTAGCCTAAAGAAGACACAGAGGAGTTTAAGTTCAGTCAATGACATGATCTCATCTGTGATTTACGTTACAGGAAGGTGGAAAGCAAAAGTTGAAGCAGAGCTAGAAACAAAGAGCAAGGGCAGTGGCCTGAACTAGGAAAGTGGTTGTAAGAAGGGAGAGAAGTGGACAGAGTTCACCTTGTCCCTTGTTTTCGACTCCTAAACTCCAAGGATTATAAATTACCCTTTTGAGGTTTTGCACTTAAGACCACCTTAGATTCCATTTTTGAGATTCTGTCTCCAAGGATGCAAAATGTGAACCTTAACCTCTGTACCAGTTGGACCCATGTCTTCCTGTAGAGGAAATGAGTTTCAAACCTCACTTACTGGTAATTATTCTTCATGTTTTTTCAACTGGCCCCTGTATTTCCTTTCCCCAATAAAACTGGTTTTCCCACACACTCCTAGGTGTTTAGTGTGAATAAATATTTTATTATGAATTTTATTTATCTTCATTTGTAAAAGCTATCTGGGTTCAAATGCCAGCAGAAAATGAGTCTGGTCTCAAAACCATGTCCGCACATCCAAGCCAGTGAATAGTTTCTTCGACAATCATACCAAAGTGAAAGGATAGTGTAGAGAAGTGCAGTTATTTAGCAATTCATTAATGCTATCTAAAACTTCTTCCATTTGTTCACAGTCTTTTGGTTAAATCAACTTCTGTAAGTTCATTTTATGGATTGTAAAACGGGAAGTATTAGAAACAGATACAAGATTGTGTTTTCCATCAAAGCTATGACATAGAGATGGGCTTAGTTTCCTTCTTTTAGAAATTTCTAGATTCCAGAATACGCCTCTTTGTATTTCGGACATAGAGCAAAGTGGTTGATACATTTCATACTTGCCTTGATAATCAATCAATGTGTTTTAGAGGAAAGAAAATGGGACCCGGAACCAAAAAACCTGATCGAGCTTCTAAAACTCTCCAATCTTCAATTTTACATCTATTAAGTAGTAATAATAATAATTGTTATTCCCTTTCCACTATGCTTTATGAGAATTAAATGATTTACTATCTGTGATGAGAACCAAAAACTTTTTGATTTTGGAAATGTGCTATATCTGTCCTATCCAATCAGGTAGATAATAGCTACATTCATGCAGCTGTTGAACATACTTCATGTGGCTGTTGAATACTTGAAATCGAGCTAGTTTTACTGAGAAATTGAATTGTTAATTTTCATCAATTTAAAGGACACATGTGGCTAATGCTTACCTTTCTGGAAAGTGTAGCCCTAGAGTACTGATTCAGTTTCAGTTATTCCTAGTCTAAATTCATTAATTCTAATTTTGTTCTGGAAATCCATAGATTGTATGTTGTCTTTGTTTAAAAATGAATGTTCTCTTTATATGTGAGCAAAGATAAGTATGTAACCTTCTTAAAAGCAATTGGTAAGACGAAACAAAGTACAATTGTATTTTTGTCCACCGCTGTGCTTTTAAAAAATTTATTCATTGGGGGAAATTTTTTCTAATACCACTGATGAAATTTCCCCAGTTGGTCCCATGTATCTCCTGGTCACTCTTAGATTAAAAATAAAAAAAAGTCCTGGGTTATTTTAAGTTTCAAAATGCAGCATTATTTGTAA
Organism: Gorilla gorilla gorilla; assembly: GCF_029281585.2. Taxonomy (NCBI): domain Eukaryota; kingdom Metazoa; phylum Chordata; class Mammalia; order Primates; family Hominidae; genus Gorilla; species Gorilla gorilla. Next base: position 27,670,879 of record NC_073230.2, read on the forward strand.
ATTTTCATCAGCACCAATCTCCTAGGGCAAGACTGATCCTCCCCTCCCCACACCATATGGGTCTACAGCCTTTGGGGAAGAGGGATACAAGTGTGTATCTCCTCTTTTTCTACCTCACCTCTTCCATCGCCCAACTAACTAGCTAGCTGCTGCTACTGATGGCTCCGAAGTTGGAAGCTTTGACCCTCCTTTCGAGAACCAGCAAATATTTATTGCTGCTGCTGCTGCTGATGATGATGATGATGATGGTGTGTGCGTGCATACATGCACTTTGGAAGATCCTGAGAAGCTTTCAACGGCTATACCTATGAAGTGAATGATGCATCCAATTTTTAAGTCAGCTAAAGCCTCCCTGAGCTCTGGTTTCCAGGCAGGCAAACACACCAAGCTTTCCTGGAATGTGCAATGAGGTGAAACAATAGCATCCTTCATCTCCTTACCTACCCCTCTGGATTGGGATAGTCCTTCAAAAATCATTCTCACAAAATCCTCTCAGTGTTCATGCCCCCTTTATTTTTTATTGCAACTTGGAAGTCAGCGAGGAGCTCAAGATTTGTGAAAATATTGCCAATTGGGATTTTTGCCAGATACCTCTTTCTGGTATCTGAAATCAATCGTCTTGGAATCCTAATTAATTTTTTCAATTTAACAACCTGTTTCTATGCAAAAATGACCATTGTGGCTCTGGTAATAATAGCTAACGGCTGGAAAATTACATAATCATAATGGAAAGAGCAGTACCTTCATAAGCAATGTGGGCTCATCACTAAAATATATTAAGTAAAAAAAAGGAAGCCAGACATGTTTCCATTTGCATTTTAAAATAGAAGTTATATGTATGTACATGCTTTTATATTATCTTGATTTTTAATTATACAGAAGAATTGCTTTAGGTTTCTCCTTATTATCTTTATAAATACTATATTGGGATACATATTGAAGCCTGAATTTATTGCTCAATTTATTGCTCAATTCTTTTTGTTTGTTTGTTTTTTTGAGATGGAGTCTTGCTCTGTTGCACAGGCTGGAGTGTAGTGGCGTGATCTCGGCTCACTGCAAACTCCGCCTCCCGGGTTCATGCCAATCTCCTGCCTCAGCCTCCAGAGCAGCTGGGACCACAGGCGCCCACCACCACGCCCGGCTAATTTTTTGTATTTTTAGTAGAGATGGGGTTTCACCATGTTAGCCAGGATGGTCTCGATCTCCTGACCTCATGATCTGCCCGCCTTGGCCTCCCAAACTGCTGGATTATACGCATGAGCCACTGCGCCCGGCCTGCTCAATTCTTTAGGAAGTGATCTTTGAGTCTTTCTATTTGGCATATCTCAACCATTTTTTTTCAGCCTGAACATCCTGAGACATTGTGTCTCAATCCGAGTCCAAGTGAAAAGCACTTCCCACATAACTGATCAACTTGTTTATAAGATCAACCTGGAAAACTGAATGAAACACCAATGATAGAAAAAGTGAGTTTATATTTTTTGGTTAGGTGAGCTGTAACAAACACACTTTTCACAGGCGACTACAGAAAAATAGGTTGAATTACAGGCATAACATAAAAATTGCATTCACACTGTAAGTTTGTAAGCTACATGAAAATAAGGAGGAATTAACCACCACATCTTAAAGATGATACTTTATACTTGATATTCTAAAAGAAGTAATACTTGTACTGCTTTTTCAGTTTATTAAAATTATCCAAAATGAGGATGACCCAGTGAGCAGAGATTGTACATTTTTTAACTAGGAAAGGATAAAGAGCCTCTCCTAGCACCCTAGTTTAAGGATCTATAATTAAATTTAGATCTATAATTAAATTTAGATACCATGGTTATCAATGAGCAAGTTTCAGTAAATTTTTAAAAGTTTGATATATGAATTCATACTTTATTGGATATTAATACAATTTTTTTTAGAATGGAAAAAAACATGAAGAGAAAGTCTCATAAAGTTTTACCTCTGATGGATTTTCATGATGTCAAAACAGATTAGTTTTTAGCAATGTGCCTTGATCATAAACTTTTTGCTGTAACTTCAGTTGGGAGGAAACTAAGTCAAAAGCTTTTGCATACAATTAAAGTTAGGTGCTTAATTTCATAGCAAAAGAACATAGAAGTTGGAAAAAATAACTCAAAGATAACATATTAATAAATCACAGTATTACAGTAGATATTCTTAAAGTATATTTTCCAGGACAAAGCAGGAGTTAGGAAAAGCCCAGATACGAAGGGGCTTCCTTGACCCTGCTTGATCTGTGGTGTGGTCTGATTTGGTCATGATCTCAATTTCCTAAAACCACTTCATCACCTCACCTGTAATTCAATCTTTTTTTTTTTTTTTTTTTTTGTAGTCGCCTGTGAAAAGAAAGTTTGTTTCTTACAGCTCACGTAGTTACCAAAAAATATAAACTCATTTGAAATAATACTCTCCCTATTTTCCTGCTATTGCTTTGATCATTCTTCCCTGTTTTCTGTGGTGGCTCCTCCTGCGATATCTGTTTATTTAAACATTTCTCAAGGGTTTTTTGTTTGTTTGTTTCTTCTCACTTTCAGTAATCTCCTTGAGTCGTTCCATCCTTTTCCATGATTTGAAATCCCTATTTTTATGGGAAAGCTCAATGATGTTTGTCCCCAACCAAGACCCCTCCCCAGAGCTGCAGAACTGTAGCATTCACTTTTCTGACGTCTCCATGTGAACACTGTTTCCATGTGAACACTGACCCTACCCTCAGGCACCTCCATATATACCTCACATCAATATATCTCTTCTTCCTTATCTCCATCAACAAAAATGTCTATTTCTTTTCCTTAGTTCTGCCTTTTGGGATAGTTTCACAATCTTCTCTGTTGTTTTAGATGAAAATCTTAGAGCCCTCTTGAACTCCATCATCTTTCTCACACATTATCGTCATCTGCTTGGTAAATCCACGACCCAGGCCCCTTCTTTCTGATACCATGGTGCCTGCCTTGGGTTAGCCTTTATTATCTCCTTTCTGGGGTCCTGATCCCATCTTCACCACACTTGTCTCCCACATTATTGTCTCTTCCTTCCCTAAGTCATTCTGCCCATAGTGAGGACAGTCATCTTCCTGAATCACAGGTACAATCATGACATTCTAGTGCCTATCCCTGCCACTCTACTGAAACTGCTCTAGGCAAGACTTCCAGTGACATTCAAAGGACACCTTTCTATTTTATTTGGCATTGCTGTGACATGTGACACTGTTAGCTTTTCCCTTCTTGAGAAGTTCTCCTTCTTTGTCCTTATTCACTCTACCTTCCATTGAGATTTTCTCCTGTTTCTCTGGTCTCTCCTTTTTAGTCTCCTCTATGGCTGTTTCTTTCTCTGATTAAACTTTAATGTTATTACATCAGAGAGCAGCACCCTGAGCACCCTAATCTTATGCTGCAGTTCTTAACACCCCTGGGAGAGCCATCCACAGCCATGATTATAGCTACACTGAAGGATTGCTGACTTGCACATCTATTAATCTCTAAACCATTTGGCCTCCTGACTCCAAGACCTGTTCCATTGCTTAAGGAATTTCTCCACATGGATGGCCACAGGTATGTCAAAGTTGGCCAACCTCAACTTATCTGTTCTTCCTTCCAAACCTGTTTCTCTTGTCTTTCATGTTGAAAGGAATGAGGACATCCCCATCCACCCAGTTAGATACCTGTGTCAGAAACTGAGAGGTAATCCACAAGCAGTTTTATCTCCTCCGGCCCCCCAGTCACTGTTGCCAATCCATGAACTTCTACAAAATTAGTATCTCTAAAATCTTCTGCCACGTTCCATTAGTAATTTGACTTCTTTTGTGCAGGCTTTATTATTTTCTCACCTAGATTTTTGTGATAAATCTGACCTGGTAAACTGCCTCCAGTCTTTTCTATTTGCCCTTTAAATTATTTTTAGGATAATCTTTCTAAAATGCAAGTTTCATCAATTCAATCCATTGTTAACTTTTTCTTTTCTTTTTTTTTTTGAGACAGAGTCTTGCTGTGTCACCCAGGTTGGAGTGCAGTGGCACAGTCTCGGCTCACTGCAACCTCCGCCTCCTAGGTTCAAGCGATTCTCCTATCTCAGCCTCCCAAGTAGCTGGGATTACAGGCATGTGCCACCCCATGTCTGGTTAATTTTTGTATTTTTTTTTTTTTTTTTTAGTAGAGACGGGGTTTCACCATATTGGCCAGCCTGGTCTCAAACTCCTGACCTCAGGTGATCCTCCCACTTCTATCTCCCAAAGTGCTGGGATTATAGGCATGAGCCACTGTGCTCAGCCTATTTTTAAATATTTTAAAAGGACTTTCCTTCTCCTCTATAATATGGTCAAATGCTTTTATATGTTAGGACCTATAATTCAAATTCTAGAAATTTATCTTTAAAATAAATCAGATATGTCCTAGGATTTTTGAACAATGTGCAACATAGCGCTATTCACTATGTTGAATTTCTAATAACAAATATTAGGAAAAAAAGAGGTATTTTCATCAATAAAGGATTGTTTAAATTATGACATACAAATGAGCAAAATTTAAACTTGTATTATAGAAGAATACACAAAGATATCAAAATTATGAAATACATAGGTAAGTGAACTTAAAATATTACATAACTTTTATAAATTATCCATTCATAATATCTATTATTGGCATTAAAAGGTTAACAGGATATACACACTGATATGGTTTGGCTGTGTCCTCACCCAAATCTCATCTTGAATTGTAATCCCCATAATCCCCATGTGTCATGGGAGGGACCCTGTGGGAGGTAATTGAATCATGGGGGAAGTTTCCCCCATGCTGTTCTAATGACAGTGAGTGACTTCTCATGAGATCTGATGCTTTTATAAGTGTCTGGCATTTCCCCTGCTGGGACTCATCCTTTCTCCTGCCGCCCTGTAAAGAGGTGTCTTCCACCATGATTGTAAGTTTCCTGAGGCCTCCCCAGCGTGCAGAACTGTGAGTCAATTAAACCTCTTTCTTTTATAAATTATCCAGTCTCAGGTATTTCTTCATAGTAGTGTAAACATGGACTAATGCAGTAAATTGGTACAAGAAGTGAGGTGCTGCTATATGGATACCTGAAATGTGAAAGTGACTTTGAAACTGGGTAACGGGCAGAGGTTGGAACAGTTTCGAGGGCTCAGAGGAAGACAGGAAAATGTGGGAAAGTTTGGAACGTCTTAGAGACTTGCTGAATGGCTTTGACAAAAATGCTGATAGTAATATGGACAATGAAGTTGAAGCTGAGGTGGTCTCAGATGGAAATGAGGAACTCATAGGGAACTAGAGTAAAGGTCACTCCTGGTATGTTTTAGCAAAGACACTGGCAGCATTTTGCCACTGACCTAGAGATCTGTGGAACTTTGAACTTGAGAGAGATAATTTAGGGTATCTAGCAGAAAAAATTTCTAAGTGGCAAAGCATTCAAGAGAAAGCAACACATAAAAGTTTGGAAAATGCATAGTCTGATGATGTGATAAAAAAGAAAAACTCATTTTCTGGGGAGAAATTCAAGCCTGCTGCAGAAATTTGCATAAGTAACGAGGAGCCAAATGTTAATCACCAAGACAATGGGGAAAATGTCTCCAGGGCATGTCAGAGACTTCAAGGCAGCCCCTCCCATCACAGGCCCAGAGGCCTAGGAGGGAAAAACAGTTTCGTGGGCAGGGCCAAGGGCCCCACTGCTCTATGCAACTTTGGGACATGGTTCCCTGTGTCCCAGCTGCTTCACCTCCAGTCATGGCTAAAAGGGATCAAGGTACAGCTCAGGTCATTGCTCCAGAGACTGCAAGCCCCAAGCCTTGGTGGCTTACACATGGTGTTGAGCCTGCAGGTGGGCAGAGGTCAAGAATTGAGGTTGGGGTACCTCTGCCTAGATTTTAAAGGATGTATGGAAATGCCTGGATATCTAGGCAGAAGTTTGCTACAGGGATGGGGCCCTCGTAGAGAACCTCTACTAGGGCAGGGAAGAAGAGAAATGTGGGATTGGAGCCCCCACACATAGTCCGCTCTGGGGCACTGCCCAGTGGAGCTGTGAGAAGAGGGCTACTGTCCTTCAGGCCCAAGAATGGTAAACCTACTGACATCTTGTACCATATGCCTGGAAAAGCCACAAACACTTAATGCCAGCCTGTGAAAGCAGCTTAGAAGTGGGCTGTACCCTGCAAAACCACAGGGCTAGAGCTGCCCAAGGCCATAGGAGCCCACCTCTTGCCTCAGCGTGATGTGGATGTGAGACATGGAGTCAAATGAGATCATTCTGGAACTTTATGGGTTAATGACTGCCCTACTGGATTTCAGACTTGCATGGGGCCTAGAGCCCCTCTGTTTTGGCCAATTTCTCACATTTGGCATGGGTGTATTTAACCAGTGCCTGTACTTCCATTGTATCTAGGGAGTAACTAACTTGTTTTTGGTTTTATAGACTCATAGGGAGAAGGCACTTGCCTTGTCTTAGATGAGACTCTGAACTTGGACTTTTGGGTTAACGCTGGAATGAGTTAAGGCTTTGTGGGGGACTATTGGAAAGGCATGATTGTGTTTTGAAATGTGAGAACATGAGATTTGGGGCAGGGGTGAAATGATATGGTTGTGGCTGTGCCCCCACCCAAATCTCATCTTGAATTGTAATCTTCCTAATCCCCATGTGCTGTGGGAGGAACCTGATGAGAGGTAATTGAATCATGGGGGCAGTTCCCCCATGCTACTCTTGTAACAGTGAGTAACTTCTCATGAGATCTGATGCTTTTATAAGTGTCTGGCATTTTCCCTGCTGGCACTCATTCTCTCTCCTGCTGCCCTGTGAAGAGGTGCCTTCTGCCATAATTGTAAGTTTCCTCAGGCCTCCCCAGCCATGTGGAACAGTGGAACAGTGAGTCAATTAAGCCTCTTTTCTTTATAAATTACCCAGTCTTGGGTATTTCTTCATAGCAACATGAGAACTAATGCACACACAAACCTTAAAGGTATGCATCCTTGGTAAGCATAATTGTGATTTGTAGATTTTCTATAGTGAACATGCAACACTTTTGAAATCAGCAAAAAACACATTATTTTATAAAAGTCTAAATCAAGTCGGCAGATTTTTTCAAGCAAATTTCTTTACCCAAAAAAGCATCTTAGAATACCTTCCACTGTCTCCCTCTCCCTCTCTCTCCTCACTGCACATCCACAGCCTAGGTTAGGCATCACTGTCCTGTATAAACCTCTGGCATAGTTCTCACATTGTATTACAAGTTTTATGTATGTATTTGTCACTTTCATCGCACTATGACCTCTTTCATCCGTATGTACCCAGTGCTAAGCAAAATACAGTTAAAATACATGCTAACTGAATAAATGAATGAATGATGCTACTTACGTCACAGTGACCTATATTGATTCCCCACTGCCTTCAGGAAATAATGTGCATGCTTCTTAGGCTGGTATTTGAAAATCCTTCAAAATTAGATGTTACCTATCCTTTCAATCTTTTTCTTTTCATATTTTGCCCCCATTTCCCCAAGTACATCTCTTAGCACTGCCATCAATGAGGAGGGATGGCATCTTTCTTGTTCACTGCTATATCCCACAATGTAGCCCCAGAACCTCTTAATGGATGGTCAGGAATTATTTGTTTAATTAATGATTAAACAGATTAATTAACTTTCTCAAAAATATTCTGTAGTTGCCACTTTCCCATATTTTCTAAAGAGCTACTGCCTCCAATTTTTGCCTCATTAATTTCCTCTGTCAAGACTCCAGGGCTTAGTAAAGTTTAGTCACCTGTAAGAATCATTTTCCAATCTTCCTATGCAAAACTAAATTCTTCTCAGTACAAATATAGCACTTATTTGATATCTCCCTCCTATTATGTGTGTATGTATGCTCTTTTGATATTATTTATATAGTGTCTAGAGTCTAAACTTTTAAAAGTTAAGGATTGTAATAATTTGATGTCTCTCTTCTCAGTTTGCTCCCATCTATCATTTCTCAACTGTCCTAGATGGAATAGACTAAAAATCTCTATTTACTAACTATTAACATAAGGATTCCTGGGAATCAGTTTCTTCATCTCTAAAATAGGTATAATAGCATTATCTGCTCCTCCCAAAAACTAATTCAATAATATAATATAATTAATGTGTTTGGCATATAGTAAGTACTCAGTTAGTACTAATAGTTACTATCAATATTATCATTATCATTATTGTGATTAATATGATTAATACTAAAGTAAATGCCTGTTAAATGGAAAAGTCATATGATTAATACTAAAATATAATAAATACTAAATATAATATACTAAATACTAAATACTAAATAAATACTAAAATAATAAAAGTCATATGATTAATACCTGTGGAAAAGTCAGTCAATCTCTAATGCCACAGGTTGAGAAATGGAGAGGTTGATTTCAGATCAAATTTTGCACCATATTTTAGAAATGGGAGTGTTCCAAACATATCTGAGTCTCCCAGATGCCACAAGCTTCTGGCTTTCAGTTACATCTGGAAAGGTTATTTGATTAGAACATTTGAGATAAACAAGTATGTTTAGAATAGAAACAGGAACTCCTATTTTGGCTGGGAATATAATGTGTTATAAATGTTTTGGAAAGCAATTTCTCAATATCTCCTAAAGTTGAAGGTACACACACATGCCCACGGTTCAGAAAATCAGTTTCTGCAAATATTCACTAGAGTGATTCTTTCATTTGGACACAAATAGGAATGTGCTATAATATTTTATAGTACTACTTATGATAGCAAAATGCCATACAGCCGGAAAATAAGTTGTGCTGTAAGAATAGACATGGATTAACCTTAAAAGTATAATGTAGAGAGAAAAGAGCAAGTTGCAGATGAATAATGTATACTTTATTGTTTCCACAAAATTTTCAAACATTCAAAACAATATTATAGACTGTTGTTTATGGATATCTTCACATACACAGCAGTGGAAAGAATAAAAGCATTTAAAAAACAAAAGAATAAAAACATACACTGCAGTGATATCAACAAAGATAGGATAGCGGTAACCTCTGAGGGTGAAAAGAGAATAGGATTAAGGAGGGTACTTTTTTATCTTTAATATTTTATTTCTTAAACTGGGAGGTGAGTACATAAGTCTTTGCAATATCTATCTTTAAATGTCTACTACATATTATATGTATTGGGGAAATATCTAAATTAGGTGTCTTCCCAGTGGAAATGGAAAACATACAAAACTCTTCTACTATTCCTGGAAATTAAACCTGATGTCTGTTCTGGCTGGAGATGAAGATGTTTCTGTTTATTCCAAGGAAGGCCCCTATAAAGAAGCCTCTTATCTCTGGGCAAGGTGGTGGCCATAGTAACCAAGAAAAAACAAAACCTGGGAGGAAAGAGTCAGCATGCCCTTCCTCTGCCTTCCCATCCCTGAGTACCTGAAGATTCTCTCTTCAGCTCTCTTCTCCTGGAAACTTGAGTGGGGCAGGAGGAAAAGCGGAGCTAGGTGTCATTTTAATAAGGAACATACTTGTCTCCTCCATTTATCTGGCCCTCCCTGATGGCACTCCAGAATTCCAATCCCACATGATTAACAACATAGTTTACCTTTTCTGCTTGAAGGTCCATTCTCCTCTCAATTTCAAATCACCTGAGATACAAAGCTGCATTTCCCCACAAGAACCAGTTCCCTCTCCTTTCCTTCAGTGCTACTGTCCTTCTCTCAGACCACCAAGCTTAAAAACTCCAGATGCCCAAACAGCAAAGATGGCAGCCCGCTCCTCCCTCTGGGAGTTCTGGCCCAGGGAATTTTCAAATTTCTGTAGGCCGAAGAATACTAGCGGGAGTGGCTGGAGACCCCAGTTGGTAGGTTCCACCTAGTAAAAAGAAATGAGATCAGGGACTGGCTTAAAGAAGCTGTATGGTCATGTTTTCGTAGAGCAGCTGTTCTGTGCTGGGATACCACTTCCACCTTGGTCGACTTGACATGTCCAAAGCCCACAGGCTGGAATAATTAAGATGTGGAAAATGCAAAGATGGTGGCCCACCCTTCCCTTTGGAAGCTCTCTTTTCAAAAGAAGACATACATGTGGCTACCAATCATATGAAAAAAAGCTCAACATCACTGATCATTAAAGAAATACAAATCAAAACCACCATGAGATATCATCTAACACCAGTCCGAATGGCTGTTACTAAAAAGTCAAAAAATAACAGATGCTGGCGAGGTTGTAGAGAAAAAGGAACGCTTATACGGCATTGGTGAGAGTGTAAATTAGTTCAGCCATTGTGGAAGACAGTCTGGCAATTCCTCAAAGACCTAAAGACACAAATACCATTTTATCCAGCAATCCCATTACTGGGTATATAACCAAAGGAATATGAATCATCCTATTATAAAGACATATGCACACGTATGATCACTGCAGCACTATTCACAATGGCAAAGACATGGAATCTATCTAAATGCCCATAATGATGGACTGGATAAAGAAAATGTGGTACATATACACCATGGAATACTACATAGCCATAAAAAAGACAAGATCATGTATTTTGCAGGGACATGAATGGAGCTGGAGGCTATTATAAACAGAAAACCAAATACTGTGTGTTCTTACTTATGAGTGAGTTAAATGATGAGAACACATGGACACATAAAGGGGAACAACACACACCGAGGCCAGTTGAAGGGTGGAGGGTGGGAGGAGGCAGAGGATCAAGATAAATAACTTGGGTACTAGGCTTAATACCTGGGTGATGAAATAATCTGTACAACGAAGTCCCATGACATAAGTTTACCTATGTAACAAACCTGCATATGTACCCCTGTACATAAAATAAAAGTTAAAAATAAAATAAATACAAACTCAAGAGCAGCTTGGCTGTCAATATAATTATTATTATTCAGTTTTCTTTTTTATTGAATGACTCCTTCATCCCCTGCTTCTTTTCCAGTTTAATTCCTACCACTCTTCATTTATTCATGTTCAGTTTATTGAAACCTATTTCCAAAAAGCTCTCCTGGTGTCATATTCCCCATGCTCCAATCCTCCTGCACACTATGCCCAGGAGGAACCCGCTAAAGTACGGATTTCCACAGTTGGCTCCTGGTCAGAACCATTTTGAGCCCCCTGTTATCTAGCCGCTGAAGAATAAATCCCTTTAAAGCTTCCACAACCAACCTTATTCCAGCATTATCATCCAAAATCCCCTAGAATACCCTCCATGGAATACCCAGTATCCCTCCTTTCTTTCCAGCTACACATAAAAACAGCCCATTCAATTTCACTTCCTAATTCTTGTGCTTGATATTCCCCCTACTTCAGTGTTTCCCAAACTTCACTCATTCTGGTACCTCATCATGATTTTTCCACTACCAATTGCCACCTGAACTACTTTTTACTTAATATTTCCTGTAAATTCACTCTTATTTTAAGTAAGACAAATATTTGAAAGGTTAATGTCTATTAGTACCATAAATGAAAAAAGCTGATATCTGTTGTAATAAATAGGCAATAACTATATATAAATGTTATTTTAAAGCAGTAATTAAATTAAACTAAGTACTTTTTGCCTACTAACATTTATTGCTTACTCTGTGAGTGTTATAAAGGAAGCTTAAACAAGTGTTTGGAGAAGTTTAAGTCATATCAAAAACAACAAAACTTATTTCTGAAGAATTGAAAGTGAGTCAAAAAATATAACTTTCTCAATCTGTCATCTTAATGTTATTGTTATTGATTGATCAGTCCATATGTTTCCGAAAATCATTTAATGTGCGAAAGTTTGGAAAACACTGCTGTACATGAGATACTTTCATGACCTTTTCCTGCCCATCTCAACTCTGCACATTTTTCCAGGCCTGCTTAAAGTTCCACCACCTCCCACAATGTCCTCTTGAAATTCAGGGCACTGTGACTGCCCCTTCCTCTGGCAGCCTGGGTATGCCTTTCTTCTGTGTTTTAGGAAGTCACTCCACTCTGCTTCTGAAGGACTCGTATACATCTCAAGTTTATTTATTTATTTATTTGGTCTCCAGTAATTATAGTTGAAAGAAAGGTTTTTGAAGGTGTCTTTTTAATCCCCTGATACTGAGCATCACACTTTCTGTGGAGTGACTCTATGAACAGCATGAATGACTAATGAATTAGTACTTACTCTCTTTAACTATTTATGAGGTCATATCTCTGCTAGCAGATAAGGATCCCCTCAAGGGCTGTGCATGAGTTTCTTCTAGCCTCTAAACCCAGCCCAGGGGGAGTATATTGCACGATTGCTAGAAATCTTTGTCAATTGAATGAATGACACTTCCTAGAGACACTACACCATAGACGGCACTTGACAACAACAAAAAAAGCCACCCTTTTAGAAGTATACAGTGTTCAGTGCCTCTGCAGCTTTCCTCCACCTTTGGAGAATTACAAGTTTCATTCTAATGCTATCCTGGACTTGCTGACATAGGGTTTACATTTATTAATATATGACATACCACATATAAAACTCTGCACAGTCATCTGAAATGCTGGTTGTTATCACCTTCAGTTACCACCAAATGCCATAAGGGATGTTTAGTCTTAATAGACACCTAGGCATATGTGTGGTCTTTCAAGAAAGAATTCTCTAAAAATTCAACAGACATGTCTTCAAGTTCAAAATTAGTATAATTCCAAAATGTCTTTTGTCCTCCAAGTCAGCCAATACATTTTAAGATAAGATGGTGTTTAACAAACTTTGCCTTAATAGTTTTTATTATCTCTAAAACACAAACAGATAAAAATATTCGATTTGTAAATTAGCTACAAGGAAGTTGAGAAAACTGGAATAAATAATATTTTTGCTTTAAGTTTTAAAAATGAGTCATAACTAAAGCTTTTAAGCAAATTGTAACTAATAATTATGACTTCATAATTTCTAGATTCTGTACACTACCCATGAAATCATATTAAAAATCGCTATTATGAATAAAAGATAATCACGTAATTAAGTTAAGGGGGGCATAAAAGAATCACCACTGAGGTTAAGACAACTTTAAGAATATACCTGAAATTCATCATTATCACCCAGTAATTGCCATGTAAAAACCAGACATTAACATAGATAAGTCAATATCAATCCTAAATTAGACCCACTGAATATAGACTTAAGACATTTTTAGGGAATTAGGAAGACCTTTAATAAATGGAAGGCATTGGAATTTTCACTACATGCTTTTTGATCTTAAAAATAAATTTTTTAAAATCTATCTTTATTAATTGTGGTAAAAAACTTAACATACAATTTACCATCCTAACCATTTGTAAGTGTTTACACTTACAAATTTTAAGTTCAATAGTATTAAATATATTTACATTGTTGTACAGTCTCCAAGTGTTTTCATCTTGTAAACTGAAACTCTATATCCATTAAACAACTCTCATTTCTCCTTCCCCCAAGCCCCTGGCAACTACCATTCTAAGTATCATTTATGTGAGTTTGACTACTCCAGATACCTCATGTAAGTTGAATCATCCAGTATTTGTCTTTTTGTTTCTTTGGTGTGTTTTCCAAGCTTAATTGAAACTTAATTAGGATGAAGCCAAGTTACCCTCCATCATGTATCATCTGTCTATTCAGTACAATGCACTGTGCTAATTTAATGCCCCCCTTAACTTAATTACATGATTATCTTTTATTCATAATTTAATGCTATTAACCTAATGAGGTAGGTTATGCACACACACTTTACAGATGAGGAAACTGAGACTTTGCGAGGTGAAACATCTTGTCAATGGTCATAAATCTAATAAGCAGTGGGGCTGCTGATTGCAACTTTATCTATCTTCAAAGCACAGTCTTTTTAACATACCTGTATGCTTTTTGAAATATTTAAAGTTTTTAGGGGATTTCAGCCATCTACATATTTTAAGCAACTCATAGAGTGTTTTGTTTTTGCCTTTGATGGTTAATGTGACCTGGGTGACTCCTTTTTTTAAAATAAACTACTTTATTCTAAACCATGTCTCAAGGTATTATCCTATTCTATGTCATGAGGTTTATTCTAACACATGTCCCATAAGCCCACAGAATACCAGTTACCTTCCCTTTATTTAAGCAGGACTTGATTTGTTAAGCAGTTAGTTTGTTAAATTTTTCTGGAAATTATACAACTTCCTAGTGTGTAGCACATATCAATAGTGAAAGGAATATTATTTTTAAAAAATCAGCACTTACATTTGTGGAAGTGATCCCAAGCTTCTTCAGTTCAGACACATGGTTTTAGTGAATAGAAGTCACTCTACCAAAACCGGGTACTCTTCAAACATGCCTTGCTCCGTACCCAGGCAGGCAACTGCACCCCTGCTTCCTGAGCCACCTGGGACTTGAAGTTCTACCAGTGTGGCTCCAAAGCTGCCCAACTAGAAACCCCAAAAGGCAAGAGAACTACGATACCCACAATTCAGGCTCCTCACCCGAAACCAGAAGAGGGCGTATGGCTAGAGTTTCACCCTAAGAAGAAAGGGGAAGCAGGTGGAAAAGCAATTAAAAAAAAATCAGGTGAGTATATCTAAGAACCATCTGTAAATATAATCTTATTTCCATGAAAGGAAATAAAAGTGGTTTAATGTTTGCCAGGGAGTAAGAAGGCACCCTCAGTGTTAGCAATAAGTAAAAAATATTTATGCAAACAAATCCTCATGCAGCTGGAACTTGCCCCACCAGATTCTCTTTCGGTGATTCAGAGCTGAAGGTGCCTCACTGCCCTGTGGAACAGGTGAATAAAGCCTTCCCAGGTGAGTGACAGTGTCTAACTAGTTCCCCCTTTCCCCCTACATCAGCACTGTGATTGTCACTCAAAGACATAGACATATAGACATAATGGAGACCTTCTGGCATTTCATCTTCTAAAATGCTCTGGATTTTTAAGATAACACTTTAAAATGTGGCTTTTAAAATGTAAGCAAGAATAAAGTTTTCTTGATATTTTCTTCCATTTTACTTTCCATTTCTGTGTTTTGTGTTTTCCTTCTGTGTATTTTGTTCAAAATTCAAGAAAGAGAAAATTAGGGGAAAGGGGAAAAAAAGTAAAACTTAGTAAAATGAAATGTGCAATAATTGTTTCACATTTTTTTCCAACATCAGCAACAGACAATGTTAAAAACAAATGTGTTTCTCTATTTGTTCATACAGCATCTCTCTCTAGCCTATTATCTCCTGTTAGACACAGCCCAGAAAATGAATAGAGACAAGTCCTGGCTGGGTCTGGGTTCAGAAACATAATAGAAGGATTCATCTAAAGTAAGTAGATGGCAGAATGGTGACAAAGAAAAAGTTTCCTTTCCCTTTTCTGCACTTTCTCTCCTACTGTTCTAACCACCCCTTCCTCCCTGATGCATCCCGGGCTGTCATGCTGCCAGATCACCTAATCCACCCAGATTCCCTTTGAAGTTTCCCCTTGACTCATCCCACAATCCAAACTGAGCTGTTCTGTTTCTCTTTGTCACAGGTACCTCAACTGTCTACCAGAACCTAGCTTTCCTTTATGTCATTATATTATTTCCAAAACAAATGGTTCTTAATTTCCCCAAACCCTACAGAGGGCATTCTGCATGGCATTTCTCCTCCCTGAAACCGTTTTTGCTTATCTTGAAATGTTCAGAGATTTCATTTTTTCCAAAGCTCAATGAAAAACACTCTTCATCAAGATGTCCTCCTCAGTTTGTCTTAATCTGAGTTATTCTCTTTCTCCTAATCAATTTCATAATATTGTATCTGCTCCTCTCATAACACATTGTATATCTCATTTCATTGGTTTACATGGGTGTGTGTGTACCTATGCAGTCTTACATTCCTATTTGAAGGCAAGGCCTCATTGTATCCCTACCTCATTAACTCATTAATGTACAAGTAGATGTTTGTGATAAACAATCAACGCATAAAATAACTGAGATGTTAACTCTAAGGTGTGTGTGTGTTAATGCCTAATGCCATCTTTATCTCTCCCGGAAAACATTTACATTTAAAAAGCTACCTAAATGCCATGCATGAATTCCCCTGCAGTCTGGTCTGGTGTGGCTCCCACAGCCTTTATTTGCAGAAAGGCAAAGTATTAAATCTAGCAATTGAACCCTTGACAGTACCCGAAATGAAAGCCCTAGTGGGTCAGCACTCACTGTTTACCAGCTCCAATCCCTGCTGTGCACCTGCCTTTCTAACAGCTCCCCAAGGACTGGGCTCCCTAGAGTCCTCAGTCCCATGGTCCTGGAAACCTGGCCCTACCTCTATCTATGATTTTTTATTATCAGCTCCAGCATTTATGGATCCCTTCTCCTATTATCTAATCTATGGGCTCTAAAGATTAAACTGTGCACTTTGGACTATTTAAATAGTTCTGAACCACTGATCTCCTCCCTCAGGGAAGGGAATTCTTTCCACAGTTGCTAGTTCCTCACACCTCTGCCTCTATGGGATTCTCCTGGTCCCCACATGCTCTGCTGTGTCTTCTAGCTGTCAGCCACTGTGGAGGAAGTGAACCTTCTAGATTCTGCTGACTCATACAATGAGTTTTGTGTGGACCATCAGACAAAAGGGCTGGCTGGTGAAGGTGGCTGTTGTCTGGAAAGTCCTCTCAGCTCTCCTCTAATTATGTCATAAGGACTGGAGGCCCCTTAGCCTGCTTGTGTGAGTATCACCAGCTATGTAAAGTTGGGGCCTTAGCTCATCCTCAGCACATGGCTCAGGATCACTTCCTTAAGAAAGTCTCTTCTGACCTCCTTACCCCTACCATGTTTCTTGTACTGACTTATGCAATGGTCACAACCAACATAGCAGCTGAAATCCCAATGACTCACTGTCCCAGCTGCGCTTGTAGATAAGGGAGAGGCAAAGCACTTAGAATGGCAATCAGACATGGCTATCTGGGACCAGGAATTAGGAACTGCTGACACAAAGAAGCAGGGACAGAAGAGAACTCACTCTTGTGGTGAGCAGAGGCAGCTGTGCAAACAACACGCTGTTCCGGATGTGACTGTGGTGGCCGTGGGGTGCAGAGTCCAGGGCTCATGGCGTTGGTCATGCAAATTGTGGTTCCTGGGCCTTAGCAGAAACAAGGAACCTATTCAGTGGCATTGCTTTGGGGGCTGCTCTGGCTTCGTAAGCTGTGTGCCTGATTCTTAAGCCCCTCCCAGCAATTCTGGGACTGAAGTTTGGTGTGTTGCTCTTCAGTTTAGATCTGCCACAGTCATTTGCTGTTGCTTGAAGCTAAAAACTCTGAGCGATACGAACCTCTCACACAACTCTTACCACGTTGTCACTACCTACCCCAGTATATTTAGATTCCATCAGATCAAGTACTGGATTTTATTTATCTCTAAATATCCTAAATCTCCACAGTGCCTGGAGTACATGTATATATATTTGACCTACATTAAACTGGTCAATAAAATGAGGAAGTCTTGCTTAAAGTTCCTTCTAACTTAAAATTTGCCTGACCACATGGACGCTGTCAGGTTGCTCATTAATGCAGAGGTAATTTTTTTCTCTTAACTAGGGTTAGAATTTAGACTCTACCCCTTCTCTGTATCTCAGAGGGAGCAGAACTAGTGGTTTCCTACACTGGAGAGGGAACTCAAACACACAAGCTATTGCTTATTGTTATTTAATAATCAAAAGGATTTTTGTTTCCTTTTTTCTTTTTTTTTTGTATCCTTCAGCGACCTATGTCGTATGTTAAAGTCACTCATGTTTGGCCCCTGTAGTACAAATATACCAGAAAGAGTGATAGGAAACAGCATATTCCCCCCTTGTTCAGATTTTTCTTAGTATGACATTATCTTGGAAAGAGAAAGGCCACATTTGTAAGCTTGGAAGAAAGTTCCCCCTGGAGTTTTTTCTCTGTCCTGTTTCAGTATGTATTGACTCTCAGAACCCGGGCTGCTATGACATCCGTTTTCTGGGTCACTTTGTCCCTGAGTCATTATCATCCTGTAACTTTCTGAAAACATTTGACTATGCCATTTACCAGTTAATTTCAGTGAATAGCTGAAATCATAGTAAAATGTTAGGGCCAGAGTAAATTTAGGTCAGATTGATTTTATTTCCCCACATTAAGAAAGTGAGCCAAGTTGTTGTTAACAATTTCATAGTTTCCTTCATCACATCTTTTTGGAGCCTTACTCAACCATAAGATGAATCATCCATAAAATGACCCCCACAAAGCTGTGGTTTACATGTTCATCACTCTTTTCTGTCATTTGTTGCTTTCAGGATAACACGCAAGGAAATACGGGCCAACTCTTCACATGAGCACAAGATATTTCCATGCTAGCCTTTTGCAAGTAACAACAGAGAGAGCTCTGTGCAGTTTTCACTGGAATGCCTATGGTTTGCTTGTGTCATAACTGTAATCTAAAGAGTTGTCCATTTGTTGATTCCTTTGTATTTGTATTGGTAGAATTGCCACTATCAAACCAAGATCTTTAGCTGTCTTTGTATCAACTTCTGTGGAGCTTATGTGATTTTCCAGAAAATTTCCAAGGTATAGTTTTGTCCCTAAGTCCCATGAATATGTAATATTTTGTGTCTCTCTATTAAAATAGCACTTTTTGTACATTCCATTAACAAATATATGTGTATGCGTCTGTGTGTGGACAAACATATCAATTACTTCACCCACTTTAGGGGGAAAAATAATTTACTCTGAGTTTCTGGAATACCAGATAGTGAGTAAGTTCTTTGAGAATGGAATATCAATGTTTAATTATATTCTATAAACCCAAGACAAGGGGGTGGCAGATATTTCTAATTCATTTTCCAATATGTTTAGATAATAGGCTTCATTATATATATATGTAAATATCTTGCACATTTTTAAATTTTGCACAAGAAAATGCAAAACTTTTAAAAAATATTAACATCTATTCACCTACTGTTATATTCTGTGGACACCATCAGTGGGATTTTACGAGTAGATAAATTTTTCTGACAATTGGAAACTCTGTAAGAAAGAAGCAGTACATTTTATATCCTGGGAATATTGTCTCTTATTTTTTATGTACCTAATAAGTATTATGCCACAGTGAGCTCTATTCTCTAACTTGAGATTAAAAGGTTGAACACAGAGACACAGATAGGTTCACTGACAAGGGGCCAAATCCCAGTGTTCTCTGACATAGAAGAGGAATGCTTTAAGTTACCCATCCAATACCCCATTAGAATTTCCACCTCGGATGTTGGAGTCTACATGAGGCTGGCTTCTTATAGTTTCACACATTCTTCTGGTGCTAACATGTTCATTCTAACTGTATTCGCTTTCAATTGCTGGTGCAACAAATTACCACACATTTGGTAGTTTAAACCATACCAACTTAATGTCTTAGAGTTTTGGCAGTCAAGAGGCTGCTACAAGTCTCACTCGGCTAAATTCTAGGTGTGAGCTTTCTGGAGGTTTTAGGGGGACAATCCATCCCCTTGCCTTTTCCAACTTCTAGAGGCCACCCACATTTCTGGGGGCAGATCTCTTTTTCCCTCTTCAAAGCCAGCAGCTTCAGGCTGAGTGCTCTTTTGTCGCATCTCTGATCCTTCCGTCATCACATCTCTCTCACTGACTACAGCCAGGAAAGCTTCTCTGCTTTGAAAGACTCATTATTACATTGAGGCCACCCGGATAATCTGGATCAGCCCCTTCCCACCCACCATCTCAAGGTACAGACCCTTAATCACAACAGCAAAATTCCTTTTGCCATGTCAGGTAACATATTTACATATACCAGGGATTGGGGCAAGGACATTTTGGAGGGGCCATTGTTCATCTACCATACAGGATTACTTCCTCAGGAAATTCTCCATGTAACATTCTAGGTTGGAGTTGAGTCCTGTACAGGCTACCCCTTGGGGAAAAGAGACAGTCTCTTGATTTACTACAGGACCTGTGTTAGAAGAAGATGTATGATTGAAGAAGCATAAAGAAACGCATGGTGTCCCCAAAACATCACCTGCCTCTGGGCTGTCACCTATTATTGTATTGTGATAAACAGATGATTCAGCTTCAAACATGGTTTGCTCTCAAGAACAATTAAATTAAATTAGTTAAACAAGATGGCATTAAAACAGAAATACAACTTAGAGGGATTGCCATGGCAAGGATTCATCAATTGACATTTTGGCAAGGGTAAGCTTACGAACAGGGATGAGTGGGGAAGGATAAGGGGAGAACTAAACGGAGGGATATTTATTTGCAGGAATAAATGCAGGAATCTGCTTGCATCAGAAAGAATTGCCTCTCACACACGTGGTTCCCTTCTTCTGAAAGAACCGAGCCATGGATCCAATTTTCCTTGCCCGGTACTATATGACTCCATTGCCCTGACTCACCACAGATGATTGACCACAGATCACTGGGTGGAAAATTGATGATCAAACCAAAACTGATCATCTGCAACTAGATCAGGATTTTTTAAATTGTATTGAAAGTAACGGCAAAAACCGCAATCGCTTTTGCACCAACCTAATATATTTGGCTAGTTTGTGGGTCATTAATCAATTTATCAACATTTTTAAGTGAAATAGAATAAATTGAAATAGAATGGAACTGAATAGATGAAATGAATAGAGTGCAATAGAATAAATCAGAATACATCAAAGTAAAAAGGGTCAGTGTTGTTTCATGAACCGTTCATTCTAATGTGTATGTGAGTGTATGTGTGTGTGTGTGTGGTGTGTGTGTCTTTGAGTGTTGAGTTCAATATAAAGTGGTTTCCTTTCTGTAGGCAAATTTGAAAACTATACAGTTAGATAGTGGGCTTATAAAATAATCTAGCATGAAAGCTATGTCTTATTAGAATATTTTTATATGGGATAGTAACCAACAAACCAACCAAATTTTCTTTCTTTGGCATGCAAGCAGAAAACTTCAAGTAGAGGTACAAACTCTGGAGTATTGCAAAACCAGGATAAGCACCACAACAAGACGGAAAGCAGAAACTACAAACTAGTCAAAAGTTTGCTGTAGGAGCAGAGAGCAGCAGGGTGGAGGGCTGGTGACTGGCTGTGGCAGTAGAAACAGAAAGAGATGGAAGCAGAATAAGAGAACAGCTAGTCACAGGAATGGTAGGATCCCAGAATGAGGCAATATTAGACACCCATTTATAAAGGCAAGGCAAGGCAAGGTGAGCTGTTAGTTATTCTTACATTCAACAAATACTTATTGACTGCTTACTGTGTGCCAGGGACTGTTCTGAGAGCTGGCTATATTGCATTGAAGAAAATAAACACAAATCTATGGTTTCATGAAGTCTGCATTGTAGAGGATTGTACTAAGACTTATGTTCTAACCTATACTTCAGTTCTTCCTGATTGTACACATGTGTTAGTGACTTATTGTGCTTCCTAAATGTGTTCTCCATCCTTTCAACACATCTTCATTATTTTTATTTCTTGAAACATGAAATAACCTAACCAATGTGGCCCAAATAAAAGTTAATATTTGAGAGTTTTGCTTAGGGTCAGTTCTAAATGTAGAAAAGTCTTATTCTAGTGAATGTAAAGCAAGAGCTTATCTCTTCTTGTGGATGGCACTAGGGCCAGAAAATAAGAATGAATTAAATTAAATATAGCAAAAGTATCATCATTGTTTCTTCTTTAATCATTGCAGAATTAATGTATTTATTCATTAATGTTCCAATAATTGATTCTTTATAAGGAGCCAAGAATTACTTATTAGTCAAAATTTGCCTAACACTTTAAGCAATTCTCGAGGCATATCCCTCCTGTCTTTTTAAGAAATATTTAACATCAAGTATCTCTTGTATTTTCAGTATATTTTACCTCTTTCTCTCATTTGAATCCTTCCTATCCATACATCTCTCCAATGTCCCTCATTTTATAAAAATAACAAACATTTACATCTCTCTCAAGCAACTATGATCATCTTTGCTCCCTATCACTGATCAATGTTTTGACAGAATCTCTCCATATATACTTGCTGTTCATTTCTCAGTCCTCAACTCTTTCTAATCGGACTTCTCCCTTCATCAAGTTCTCCTTATGGCCATTTTTCTAAATTCAATGAATTTTTTTTCAGTCTTTATCTTTCTTGATTTCTCAGCAGATGTTCAAAGTTGTCAGAATGGTCTAAATTGAGCTACAGATTAAAAAAAAAAAAAGCAATGAACAAAAAAACTTCCAAAATCTCAGGCTCAGGACATTAGATATTTCTTTCTTGTTCAATTTGCCTGTCCATTGAGAAGTAGTGGGAGGACTTTCTCTTAATCACTCAAAGACTTAGATCATCTGAGCAGCCTCCATTTTGAACATTGGTGTCTTCATAGAGGGAGATCTCTGGTGAACTTTACACAGGCAATTATAAACTCTTCCCTGAATCAACACACATCCTTCCTGCTCACAAGTCTTTCGCCAAAACTAAACACATGGTCACACCCACCCATAGTGGGCCAGTAAGTAGATATTCCCAATGTTCCCATAGCAGAGAGCTGGAAAAAGGTGATGAGCTGGATGCAATTTCAACAGTGAAGTTCACTGATTATGCCTTGGAACTTACTCTCCCTTGGCATCTAAGAAAACACACTCTCTCAGTGCCTCCGCTCTCCTTGTGGCTGATCTTTTCCTGTTCTTGCAGGCTCACTCTCCTTCCTCTGCTCAGCTTGCCCTAGCATCTCATCTCTTTCCCTGAGCAATCTCATCCTTGTCACTGCTTCTATTACCCTCCATTCATTAACAATTTTAAATCCGTGTCCCAGTCCCTCTCTGAACCCCAGACGCAGATATCTAGCTCTCTTCCTTTCTACCTATGCATCTCAGTCTTAAACTGGACTTGTAAATTAGCCCCCAAATATTTGCTGCTTCAGGGAGTGTGGTACTATGAGCCACTCAATTTTGAAAGCCAAAATCCCGGGACCCATCCTTCTTTCTGCTCCTCTCTCCCTCCGTATCTAATCTATCAGCCCCTGCTGTCAGGTTTACCTCCTAAGTAGATCTCACCTGTATTCCTCTTTCCATGTTCACTGACGCTGCCCTACTCCAAACTACCCACATTCCTTACCGGGAATACTATAGTAACCCAGCTGGCCTCTCTTTATCCATTTTAGTGCTCAATAAATCACTTCTTACATTGAAAATAGTTTTTCCCCCCAAAAAAGTAAATGCAATGCTTCTGCTTTAAAATTCTTAAATAGCTTTCCTTTGTTCTCAGGGTAAAGCTGAAATCAGTATTTGGCCAATAAGCCCTTCCGTGGTCTCTTTAGTTCCTTCCTATCTCTCCATTCTCATCAAGTGTCTCTTTAATGATTTGCTCTGCTCCAGAGGACCTATTTTAGTTCTTGGAATTTTCTCAGCTTTCTTCCACCGAAGAAATGAAATGTTGTACCTGAAATGCTTTCCTCCCTCTTTACCTTTGGATTTTGCCCTTCCACAGAAAAGCCTTCTTTAGAGTATCTATAAAAAGATAATTATTCCACAACAATTATTGGCTGGGCACGGTGGCTCACGCCTATAATCCCAGCACTTTGGGAGGCCAAGGCAGGCAGATCACTTGAAGTCAGGAGTTCGAGAGCAGCCTGGCCTACAGGGCGAAACCCCGTTTTTACTAAAAATACAAAAATTAGCTGGGCGTGGTGGCAGGCACCTGTCATCCCAGCTACTGGGGAGGCTGAGGCAGGAGAATCACTTGAACCTGGGAGGTGGAAGTTGCAGTGAGCTGAGATCATGCCATTGCACTCCAGCCTGGGCAACAAGAGTGAAACTCCATCTCAAAAAAAAAAAAAAAAAATTTTTTTTGTGAAGAATTCATGTTTGCTTTTCAGATAAGTTCTAGGAGGCCAGGGCCTGTGTGTGTTTCTTCGCCATTATTTTCCTAGCTGCAAGCATGGTGTCTGGGATACAGTAAATGTTTGCTGAACATAGCTTGCATGCATGACTGAATGGCAAACACTAGATTCCTTTTGTATATCAGATTTTAGTGGAAACAAAATTTATATCTTTGTTTAAAATTTCTCCAAAAAAAAGATAATATGGTCCTATCAAAGAAACTGATAAATAATTTTTTTAGAAATATATGAGAGTTTTGCTAAAATGTACATGTTAGTGGTATTTTAAGTGATAACCTCACTAATAAAAGAAACACAGTTTGTCATCTTTTCCCAATTATATTTTACAGACTTTCTTCTTACACAATACCTAGGGTAATAACTAGACACACATCCAGATGTGTGTGGCCATTGCAGAAAAAGAGCAATTAACTGGAAAACTGTGACAGTGATTTCCCACTTTCCATTTCAGAAAAAAAATTAAGAATTACTAAAGTCAGTGCTTAAAGTCATAGAGTCCATATTAAATAAATACAAGCCTACGGATTTCATTTGCTTTCCGGGAAATGAAATTAACTAGCCCCAGGCAAAACAGATTGAGGTAATGTGTCACCCTAAATTCTAAGCTGGTATTCTTAGGAGGTCATCCTAAGACTGATGTTGCCAGTAAGAAGGAAATAGTTTATCTTAATCACATATATTTGCATTTTTAAGTTACTAAGGTTCCTCTAGAGGAGTTTTAAATGCTGCCCAACAAATATATGTTCTTCTTACTTTCAAGCAGCCTAGAATTGAGTAATCAGTTTCCCATTAATGGAACAGGCACTGGCAATTTTACATTGTTAAGAACAAAATCTATGTTTAAAGACCAGATGGAATCAATCAGGCTTTTTATAATAAACATGACCAAAATACTTTCAGAATATGTAAGAAAAGACAAAATATCAAATATGTTTAAGACTAAAACCAAAGATACTGTTCATATTAATTATTCTATGCAACTAAATTATTTTAAACTTTTCATATCATTTTAAAGCAGTAACTTCTTGAAGATACCTAATTAGTGAATTTTGTTGTAATTATAAGAAAGTTATTTTATGTGGGGGCAAATACCTATTTTATACCTACAAAACAGGTATTATCTAAATCTATAAAACAGATTTGCTCCTATTCCACTCAATTTTGCAGGAGATTAATAATATGCTAATTATCTAGAAAGTGGCCTGCTGCTCAATTTGTAATGATGCCAGAGCCATTTATAGATACACATGAAGGAGATTAGAGAGACACTAGGATACAATCTGAAGAGAGATTCTTATCTTTGAAAGGTTGCTTAGAATTTCTTAAGTTTAAGAGTACCTTTATTTTTGTAATTTCACACAATATATATTTATTCATATGTGGAGTAGAAAAAAGGAAT
This sequence comes from Gorilla gorilla gorilla, assembly GCF_029281585.2. Taxonomy (NCBI): domain Eukaryota; kingdom Metazoa; phylum Chordata; class Mammalia; order Primates; family Hominidae; genus Gorilla; species Gorilla gorilla. Next base: position 27,696,071 of record NC_073230.2, read on the forward strand.
ACCTTCCACTTGCCCATCACAAGGATTATGGCTGACACTCCTGTAATAAAAGACAAATTAGCAGGAGCCTTCAGAAATGAAGACCAAAAGACCCACAGAAAAACATGTATTTTTTTGTGCCACGGTTTGATGAAGAATGTACAGTGGTATACAAATATGTTTGAACAAAAAGGCCTGTTTGTTCAGATTCTTCTTGACCTCTCTGTAGAGCATCTCCTTCCTCCTAAGTCTGGGATGGAACCCCTCTGGAATGAAGGTCTTAAGACCTACTTTCAGGCCAGGTAGGTCCAAGAATTCCTTCATGACTATGTTCACACAGAAAAGCAGGGGAAGGTCAGAAAGAAAGTGACCTTTCTAGGGTTTATGGTTTGCTTTAGGGAGAGGAATTCAAGTTTCTATGACCTACTTTGGGGATAATGGAAAGAGGGTAAACAAGGAAGGTCAGGGAGGCATTGCTTCGGAGACTCTCCCATTCTCCTTCAGTTTGAATTACTCAGCAGGCCAAGGCACCATACTCCAGAGTATCTTGTTCTAAGCCCTGACACATGCAACATACAACAATGTATGAAGCACTACAACAAAATGGCACTCAAAGGAGTCAGATGAGTCTTCTTAGTGGATGAACTGGGCTCTTAATCCAGTGTTCTTTCTACCACAGCATGATAATATTTAATAACAGTCTTCTTTCTGGAATCATCAATGTGCCAATACACTGGAAACCATGATGCTGCATATTTTTAAATAAATGTTTTGTATAAGTGGTTAAAAGAAACCATTTAGTAAACGGGGGAAAAAAGTGATTTCATAAGGTTTGTGTGGATCAGAAACACTTTAGGGGAATGCTTTAGGATTCCAAAGAAGAAATTCAACCGAGAAAAGTCCCTTTTATTTTCACTGGTGGGTAGATGAAAGTAAAAGTTTTGAAATATAAAAGAGCTCTGGGACTCATTTGGATACACGTGTTTGTATTGCCACAAGGTAAACCACATAATGCAGAAGAAGATTTCTGGCCAATTTAAGAGCCTTACAAGGATAGTTTGTGGCACTACCACACGATTTCTTTGTGTATTAATGCTGCTGATACTGATTTGTCTGTTGATCTCTCTCCTGGAATATATTCCCAATATCACTGAGGCTGTAGAAGTATCAGAGAAATACTAGTTTGAAAAGTGATTTCCAAATAATCTTTCTATACATAATCCCTTTTGGAGGGACTGGGGATGGAGAATTGACAGATCACTGCATTAACTTAAGAAAAGTTGTGCTATTTTTAAACAATTAAAAACTGTAGAGAATATGACTATCGTCTCACACAAAAGTCAGAAACGTCTACACTAATGCTGTCATGGGATTGTTGCAGGAGAATGACAATGAGAGCCTTCTCAGAATAATGAATGCCCCACTGAGGAACAGGGTGTTTCCTCTCTGTACTGACATCCATCCTTCCTCTCCCAACTGAACAGTGGTCCCATTACTTTGATTCGGATTGTCCTAGAAAGAAAACTCCTCTTATGTAAGTAAACAGAACTAATCAATCATTAGAAACTGGTGACTTCCATTAACATTGTATTTCCATGCCCCTAAATGTTAAGGAGGCGTTCATAGGCTAGTCTAAGAACCTAACTACTATTTGAAAAATTGTCTCTCTGGGAAATTTCCTTCCTCTTTTCCTCTTCTCCCCCCAAAAATGACTCACACACAGAGTTGATAAGAATTTTTAAAAGCATATGTGATTTAAGTCATAAAATAATATGAATAGTAACAGTAAAGTTTGAGTGCTTTGAACATCTAGGCAGTATTTCAATTCTTCAAGTGTTTGTGAAATTTTTCTGTTACTATAGTTAAAAAACAAAAACAAAAATGGAAACGGGAATCCAAGAACCTGGATTCATACTCCCGCTCTTTCACTTCCTAAGCTATGTGACCTTGACCCAAGACAATCTGAGTCACTTTCCTCAGCTGGAAAAGGATCTAATTTCTGTTACATCACATCTCATGGTTGTAAGGCAGTACAGAGCAATGAAAGAGCATGGACTTCAAAATGAGACAAACGTGGATTTAGATTTTACTTCCACCACCTACCAAGTTATTGAGTTTATCTGAATCTCAATTTCTTCTCCTTCTGAATTTGGAGGAGGATTCAAAATAATATGTGCCTAGTAACTGCTGAGCTAATAAATATGTGCAATGATTATAAGAGATGTGGATGGTGCTTGAAAACTGTTAAGTGCTAGTTAGCTAATATAACCATCTAAGTATCATATTGTTGAATATAAGAATATGTACAACCATTACGCAATTTAGTTCACAACTTGAAACCACAGTGTATACTGAACTTGATGCTTCCTGATTATCTATCTTTCTGACTAGAATGACTAAATACAGGCTATGTAAAATTAGGAGCTTTGTCTATCTTGATAATTATTTTATTCCCAGTCCCTAAAACAGTGCCTGGCACACAAGCAGCCCTTGATAATACCCTAATACTGATGTAGAATCTATGTGTCATGCATCTCATTTTCATAACAACTCTGTGATCTAGGTACTATTTATTATTAGGCCCTATTTACAGGTAAGAAAACTGTGGCATGGACCAATCTCACAGGGAAGAAAAGGCAGAGGCAAGATTTGAACCCTGCCTGGTTTCAGAGTCAATTCTCAAATGCCGCACTTTACTAGAGATAAATATTTGTTGAATAAATGAGTTTCCATCTTCATCCACAATTGTTTGGTGATATCTAAACCATAATAACATTAAGGATACAGTATTAATTAAATCATTTTATGAAAAAGGATGGCCATTTTCTTTCATCTTCATACAAAGTTATCCAGAAAACTTCTTGGAGCAATAAAGGGAAAATGGTCCTATTTTCTGAGCACACTGAAGGCCAGATTACACAGGGCAGTGAGGTGTAAAAGAGTTGTCCACTATGTCTTAGTAGGCTTTGGGTGAAATGATCTGGAGTCTTCTTTCCCTTAATTTAATCTCATAGAGTACATTTATTTTCCTGCAAACTGTGGAGGGAGGACACACGTTCAATGGAGAAGTCTGGCAGTCGGGGCTCTCCCTCCCCAGTAACAGACCCTAAGGAGGCTGCTAGGGCTAATGCTTATTGTAGGAAGTAAAATTTTCATTACCTATATCACATTCTGGTTGCTTACCTTTGTATTTTTTATCTTCTCTACTAAGATCTAAGTATTTTCTAGGCTTGATATTATTTACCTTCAAAGTAAGCTCATGTGAGAGAAAAGCTGTAAAATAGCTTGTATAACCTTGCAGAACGCAAACCTCCTGAGCCTCAATTCCCTTAATAACACTTTATCCTTTCCAAGTATAGTTTTGTTGTACATCAGTATGAAATAATGCATTAAGAACTATAAATTGCTATACAAACGTGAAAAATATCACTACATTCTCACAGGGTTAAGGAGGTTAAATGGCACAGTGGTTAAAGGCTGGAGCACTGACATAGCATTCCAACCTGGCTCATCACTCATGTGATCTATGTCCTTAGTGTGCCTCAGTTCCCTCATCTCAAAAGAACTGGTAATAATAAAACCTATCATCAGGATTTTGCAAGGGTTAAGAGAGTTGACACATGTAAAGCCCCTACAGCAGTGTACGGCAGGTGATAACGTCTTCATAAATATTAGCTATTATTATTTCTAAAAATTGGACCACCTTTTACTGGAATATAAACATATTTGAGGTTTTCTTTCCTTCCTAATAAATCTTTATATTCCAATAACACTTTTAGGTCTATTTCTCCACTGTCTTGCCTTGTTCATTTATCCCTGAATATGAATGTCTTTTATACTTATAAATAATTCCTACTAGTCCCAATTTTGCATAATCAGGAAGGATCCTAAAAGATTCAAGCACATAATAATTTGTCATTTTCTGAAGGCTATATCTGACTCCTGTGTTCTATAAGGTACCCAGGTGTTCAAGTTAGAGTGAACTAATAAGTTTACATCTCAGTCCAGTTGTTTGTAATCTCTACTGCTCATTGCATGAGTAGTCATCCTTATTCAAGCTTATTAGAGCTTCCCATTATCTTTTATGCACGTTTTCAGGGATAGATGGTTGGACTTCATGATGAATTTGTATTTATAAATTTCATTATTCTACAATGTCTTGAAATCCTTTGAGTAGTCTATCCAAAAGGTAGCAACATTCTCTAGTTTTGGATCTGTGTTTCCAAATATTTTTTAGTAATTTTTACCTAGATGTTCATTGGAAAAATTAACTACATTATTATAAAATTAGCTTCTTCCTCAAAATTATGTCTTCCTCTCTCCTATAGCTAACATATGAACATCATCATTGACCCCAATGTCTTACTCCACATGCAAAATTTTCCAAGTCTTCTTGATTCTACCTCCACAGTATCTCTAGCATTTATTCTTCACTTTCTAGTTTTTCCTCTTTATTAGTTTGGGCTCTTGTCTTTTGATATTTGGACTGTTGCAAGTAGCCACCTAAGTGGGCTGCTTACCTCCAGTATGTTTCATATGATCATATCACCTCCTTACTCAAAATCTTTGAAAGCTTCTGTCTGCCTAGAGTGAAACCAAAGTATAACACTATAGCATCCAGTGCCCTTCGCAACCTGAGTCATGCATCCTTTTCTAACTTATCTATACCAATACCTCCACATACCCTCCACTTCAGTCATAGGGCACTCTTTAGAGTAAGTTTGCATTCATGTATACATCTTTGCCTTAACTCAATTTGTTCTTTCTGCTTCTTTTGCCCATCTCTATTGATCTTTCATAAACTCTATTCATCTTTTTAAAAAAATCTACCTGACACTTTCTTCCTTCCTTCCTGAGGAATACATTCCTCAGTCTTCTATGTTGCCATGGCAATAAAGTAGTCAATATCACACTGTTTTAAAGTTGCTATTAAAACATTACATATCATGGGAAAATATTTATTGCCTCTTGCCACTGAATCCCTAGAAAACAGTGTCTTAAGGCGAAACTAACCTACTGGCACTTTATTGACGACTACGGTGCCAAGGAAGCAAGAGTAAAAGAGAAAGTGAAATGAGGTAGGAAAAGAGTGAAGCAAATACTAGGTGATTTTTCACGAATACAGTGGTTCCACATGAAACCACTGTATCTCAGACCAGGCCCTCTGGGAAAAAAGATGAGTGATTTCTTCTATTTATTCTTCCTTTGTCTCTTTCATTAGTCAAGGTTCACCCACAGGGCATTAACTCCCATAACACTGAAGTGCATTGCCAAGACCCTTTGGGCAGTCAGTGGACAAACCTTGGCCCCCATGGGTCCTGTTAGATTGGACCTAGGTGCTGGAAATGAGCTATAATGGCTCATTTCATCTTAGAGGAGGCAGAAACAACGGATGCTTTTTGGAAATGAGGTGATTACTGTGATGACCTTTATGACAATAGGAAAAGAGTACATGTAGGCAGACAGGCAATGCCAAGAAAATCTACGTGATGGGAACATACAAACTGGGTTCAGCACACTTCTCTTTGTGCCCTGATACATAGCAAGGTTAATGTCTTAGTGTTTACTGTATATGGAATACAATGGTCATCAACTTCACTATTTTAAAATGTGACTTGAGGCAAAGCCAGATTACTTACATTTGACTAGGTAGGAGGATCACAGGGAAGTAGCATATATTGGGTAGTACTAAGTGCCAGGCACTGCACTGAAGCCCTTTATCTTCTTTGGGTGAATCTTTTAGTCTAATACTCCCAATATCCTATAAAACAGGCACTTTTGACATCTTCATTTTAAAGGTAAAGAAAGCAACAGAGTTGCTTGTCCAAAGTCAAACATCTAGTAAGTTGCAGAGTCAAGATTCTGGCCCAGGTAGCCTAACTCCAGAGCTTCCCCAAGTATCCCCTCATAGCCATGTGAAACTCTATTTTGAAGAAGAAAGTCAGATCTAAACTTGCAGATGAGGATAGCTTGCATTATTCTTTACTTGGCAAATGCAGAATCATTCTCGCAACCTCCTCCACAACTCCCAGGACAACACAGAACTGCATAACTACCCTCAAATCCATTGTTGTGTGAACCCACCCTGCTATTTGTAGTCATAAGAATTTATCACTACAGAGTTCACCTGCTTTTTTAAGTCACAGACTAAATTGATCAACACTATTTCTTCAGAAATCAAAAGATTTTGAGTGCCTGTGGACTGACTTGCCGCTGAAGTCACATTTGGCTATTTACCACTTGCTGAGGACTGTGCAATGTGCTCAGCTCCTGGGTTTCTCTTCTGATATTGAATTACTGTAGTGATCAGGTATTTATTTCCCTTTCTCCAGAGAGGATGACTGCTGTTGAGCTCCCATATGGGCTTCTGTCTTGCCTGGAGGGAAAGAGGTGTGAAGTCTATTTCAGTGTTCACTAAGTGTTTAATCAGCCAAGGAATCTGATTGCTGTCATGTCTTAGTGTAGCTCTCTAGGAAAAGCATACTTAATCTTGAAAACATCAACTAGAAGAAGCCATTTGGTGCACCAGGAGCCTGATTGTGATATTGTTTGATGTACAAAATGTACCTCTCTCAGCATTCTTAGTGAATTTCAAATTTCCACCTCCTAACTTACATAGCAAAAATTCTGTCAAACCACTGAGTCTTATTCTTGCCCTTTACATTTGTAAAATGATTTTGTGTATGCAAGAAATACAAAAACATTGCAGGTGGATTCAGACAAGTCGTATTTTATAGATACTTGTTCATCGATGAGACAAAGCAAGATAGTAAAAGATTGAATATATAACCCCCATTTATCAAATGGCTGCAGGAATTTGAGACCTCTTGCACTCTTAGCTTTACTTGAAAGATAGCTATAGAATGATAAGTTGAGAAAGTACAGAGCTGTCATAAAAAATTCTATGTTGAAGCCACATCTTAAGTGTTCCTTTGGAACTACTGATTAAATGTTGATTCGACAGATGCAGGTTAGAATCCAGGCTCTAACACATATTGGTAGCTTGGGGCAAATTTCCAATCTCTTTAAGCCTCATTTGACCCGTCTGTAAAGTATAAATAAGAAAATACCCATGTTATCAGACTCTTGTCAAAGCTGGATGACTAATATTACACTTGAAAAGCACTTAGCATGTCAGACTCAGTTACTTGCAAATTATCACACCAGAAGAGAGCAGAGATTCCTTGAAACTACACGCTGACTGATTTTTATGCCTACTATCCCTGTTTTTTCCTCTCTTAACAGATCTTCAGTACAAGGAATAAAACAAAGAACTGAAAGTGTACCAAATATAAATAAAGACTTTCTAAAAACCCACTAGTTTTATTTTATTAGATTTTAAATCACTAATATAGAAATGGTTGTGGAAGTGCTGAAAATTCAAGGAATCTCTGCAATAGAAAGATGTGAGACTTAGGCCCTAGAAAACCTGAACGACTAGATAGGGAGGAAAAAAAGGAAAGAGGAGTAGGTTAAGAAGAAAAATAAGGAAATCAAGAGAGTTTTTGAACATTCTTAGGCAGAGTGGCATGAAGGATTCTGATAGAAGAGAGATTTTTCAAAAAAGTTTCCTTCATCTATTTTAATAAGGATTGAGTGTGTAGTATATGAAAAGCTCTGGAAAAACACAATGATAAAAGATGTTCTCCATCTTTTAAGAGAATCTCAATTCCATAACAAGGTTATGGTTCAAGTTTGTGCACAGAAAGGGGAACACAGAGGAGGGAGCCTCTCAATCTGCTTGGCCAAGTGAGAGTAGACAGGGCAGCCTTAAGAAAGCAGGTAACAAACAGGTGGGTGTGAACTAGAAAGAAGAGCGGTAGTTGACTGGGCAGCACAAAGGAAAGCGTATTCAAAGACCAGGGGCTTGAAATAGCCTCCCACGCTCAGGGAACTGCAAGTCTGGAGTTGAGTTGAAGCACACAATGAGAATCAAAGAGCGGGTGGTAGTTCTCCCTTTTGGGGTCTGTGCACTGTCTGGGAGCTCTGTTCAGAAAGTTCACTCGGCCCTACCTCAAGTGTCCTATTCCAGTCATTCAAGCCTCAGCATAGATGTCATGTGTGTAGAAAATCTCCGCAGACCGTACAACTTAGCTGAGCTCCTCACTCTCTGCTCAGCAAATAACCATATTTTCAGCCCTGAGCAGCATATATGTGTGATGTGTGTTATGTGTGTGTGTGTGTGTGTGTGTGTGTGTGTGTATTATTTAATTTTCCTATTGGCTTATCTGTTTATTTGTCTACTATATTTCCCCAGTAGTTTCTTAGGAGCAGGAACCCTAGCTTGTTCACCATGGCATCCCCACTGTCTAGAATTCTACCTGCCATAAAGTAGACACTCAATAAATATTTGCTGAATGAGTGAAGTAAGTGGGACATGTAAGCTTTGCCAGATAGGGGAAACCTGTGCATGGGTGAATGTAGAGGAGAGATTCAAAGTTTAATGCTCGTGTAAGGCTTCTTGTTAAAATGCAAGAAGGGACAGGACATAAAGGGATTTGTAGATTGTGATGAGGACTGTCTGTTTTCTCTAGGTGGAGAGAAACCACTGATGATTAAGTAGGAAAGGAATATAATTAGTTTCCTGGTAGAAGGTCATTCTCATGATTATGTAGAGGAAGCATTACAGAAAAATGAGACTAGTTTGAAATCCACTGAAGTGACTAAACCAGCACATCTGCAGTGAGGAAAGAGAAGAGGTGACTGATAAAAACCATTTTTAATATGAAGGGCCTAAGGACATGAAGAGACCTGAGGCAGGGAGGTGGTGGGGGTGGGTGGGAGGTGGGAACAGACTGGGTTGACTCCTGCATAATATAAGTACTTAATAGTTGAGTTTTCTAAATGCTAAAGGAGCCGATAGTGCTAAATGAAAGGGTAAGTGCGGAAAAAAAGAAGAAAACAGAGGGATAGTTGTGGCAATGAAGACATCATCAGCGACATTCCAGAGCAGAGGTGGGGGTAGGTTTCATGAGCTACCAACAATAATGAAAAATGGTGGCTGTCGGTGTCTGCTTCTCTTCACCTTCAGCTCCATCCTGTATAACAAAGGGACTTGGACAGACAGACACATGTGCACACTAAGGCACACAGAACAAAGCTCTGTCCACTCCCCTCCTAGAAACCTTTCCCTGGCCACCACTCAAGCTGGAGAAGTATGAATACCACCAGTAGCAAGACACACCTTGAGAGACAGCCCAAGGAATTTTTCCTGAACAAGCATTGGGAGCAAGACTGGAGTACATTGGACAGAGAATTTCAGAGTCTTGGATTCCTGAAGAAGGGGATATCATGGGTTCTGGGTGGTAAACCTTCATTGTCTTTCAGATTCCCTGACCAGTGTGAAGAAGTAGAGCTACAGGAAAACCATAATCCTGGGTCCAGAGCAGAAGCCACTTTTGCCTGGGTCTAAAGGCAGGACTGATTGCAGGAGAAACCCTAGCATTTATATCCTGTCATCCTGAAACCCCACAGTAAGAAAAGTAAGAACACTTACTCTCCAGAAGTCCCAATCAACTCTGATTACTTCTCATTAGCTCTAAGTGTTCACAAAACAATCTCATTGTGGGCACCAATCACCATGGTCAGAAGGAATGTTATGCAGTATTTGACTTAATGTGGTTATATGCAGTAGCGTGGGGGAAGGGTATGCAGCCCCTGGTCTGAAAAGGGAGGAGGGGTAGATCCCCAGGGAGGTAAGGAGAAAGGATGCTGAGGGGCAATGACTCTTACATCTGCTACTACAGGTAGAAATGAAGCCAGATTGCAGAGTGTTCTGGAGGGAATATCTGAAGCAGCACATGTAAGTCAGGCCATAACAGAAAGGAAAAATATAATTAGAGCAAGGAAACAGGGGCAAGGTATGATGATAGCCTTGCCAGATAGGGGAAACCTGTGCATGTGTGAATGTAGAGGAGAGATTCAAAGTTTAATGTGAGTGTAAGGCTTCTTTGTTAAAATGCAGATTTGGATTCAGCAAGTCTGGTGGGGGGGGGGGGGCTTGAAATTCCACATGTCTAGCAAGCTCCTAGGTGATGCTGCTGGTTCATGACCCTCCCCTTGAGAAGCAAGAATATAGAGAATTAGACAGCAGAGAAAGAATGAGATTGGAGACGTGCCCTCGCAAAAAAAAAAAAAAAAAAAAAAAAAAAAAAAGAGATGAAACTAATGATGCTTAGACAGTGCTCCTCTTTGGTCGCATGTGATAAGCCCCTTCCCCAGCAGAGAAGCACAAGCCAACATTGAGGAATAATGCAGGGACATTCCAATGTTCTTTTAAGAATCCTAGAAGAATATTCTAAACAAGCTTTCGTCTAGCATGGGCATGGAACAGGAATCCTAAGCCCATTACCTTCTTGTCCTTCCAATGCTGACAGAGCCCCTGAAGTGTTCATGTGACAGCTACGCCCACGTCCAGGCTACACGGCATAGAACTTGGATAAGTAGCTGGAATTTGCTCTGCCATAACAGTCTTAGAGAGAACGTAACTTCCGTGTGTGTGTGTGTTGGATTAGTTCAACAGTCTAGCAGATAACCACAGAGTTTCAGTCACATTGTTAGTGGTTCCCTCATGACTTATTTTTTAATCAGTTGTATACATAATGAAACTGAGTGAATTAGGGCTTCACGCTGTCTTCTTTCTATAAATCAGAAATCTGAAAACCATGTAAATTTGCCAAGTAATGAGGTGTCACCACCTTAGAGTAACAATACTAAAAAAGTACCTCATTAAAATGAGGAAGTAATCATTAGTAAAAATTTATTTCTGCAGTCCTTGACCTGAAACCAAAATTATGTCACATTTTCCATAGATATTGACATCAGCAATGACTTTTCTGAAACTTTAAGTGGAGCACTGTCATGAATAACATTTTCAATAAAACTTTTTAATTGAAATTTCGAAATACTTTTAAAAACACATTCAACATCCCCAGCGCCTCAATTTACTGCTGGAAAATAACATGTTTTTATAAGTATAGGTTGTGTATCCTAAAATTTTTTTCCTTACTATATTATCCTATAGAGTTATTAATTCTCTGGAAATAAAATTTGTCTCATGAGATCTCAAAAACCTGCTAAAATTTGAGTATTTTTTTTTCCTTTACCTCCTCATGGCTCTTCAGTACATTTTATTCTCATTCTACTGTTGTGGAAACAGAAAAGTATAACAGAAATCACAGGATTAGATCTCTGAAAACTTGATTCATTATTGGCTCTGCAAATGAGTTTTTTGTTCTTCTTAATCTATATTGAGTCACTAAACCCACCTCCTTCTATTCCTTCTACTTCTAATGGCAATCCTTCCATTTTCTTTGCCTGGGCTTTCTTGACTAGCTTTTTCTATGATTTTATTTTATTATTTAAAATTTTTTATTTTTAATTTTCGTGGGTACATGATATGTGTATATTTTGGGAGGTACATGAGATGTTTTGATATCGGCATGCAATGTATAACAATATCAGAGTAAAATGGGGTATTCATCCCCTCAGGCATTTATACTTTGTGCTACAAATATCCAATCATACTTTTAAAATTATTTTTAAATGTGCAAATAAATTATTATTGACTATAGTCACCCTGTTGTGCTATCAAATACTAGGCCTTATTCATTCTTTCTATTATTTTTCTAACCATTAACCATCTCCACCTCCCTCTCTCTCCCACTATCCTTCCCAGTCTCTGGTAACCATCCTTCTAGTCTGTTTTTCATTATTTTCTGCTTCTCATCTTTCCTTGTCACATTAGATACCACCTCCTCAGAGATATTTCCTTCATCTCTCTTTGCTAACGAGTTTGTTTTCTGTTTCTTTCTTAGAATATCTAGTGCATAAACTCAGGTACGTATTCTTTCTTGGTTTTGGTTGAAAGCCAGAGCCAGATATAGCATGCAATTTACTATCATAAAATGTGTTAAATGATTACAGGAAGGAACAAAGAAATACTACAGAAGCGCTATTAAAGCAGAAATTAGCTCTTTAATTTCTGTTCTGGCCCACTAAATCAGCACTTGCCATATTGGTTGAGTGAGTGAATATGTGATCACAGAAGTGTCTGCAAATGTGAGTAATTTCACCCAGCATTAGCAGCCACAGGAGACAGAAGAAGAAGCAGGACCAGAAAGTCATGGGTAATTAAGCCCATGTATCCACCAACCACAAGTACCCTTTCGATCTGGTTGATACTTGTAAGGCTGTTCCCTGGTCTTTCCAAAACATGCCCTACAAATGCTTTACTAATTCTTATCTAAGAAACTCCTGCAGTGAAAAAATTATCTAATTTTCTCCAAAGTTTCTTTTTGTATCAACCTGTGCTTATGTTCAACAACTTCTCTGTTATGCTCATGGGGATCACCCTCAAGAAGAGGAGACAGATATTTGGAAAAGCCATGGTCTTTTTACCACACTGAACTACTTTCCTTCGGATCATGGCCAATGACCAGCCTCTGACATTTCATCCTTCATACCTTGCAGCTCATTTTTTTCCACATTTCACTTAGAACCCAATCCACAGTTTGTCTCATACAGATGGCTTGTGTTTAAGAGTTGAGACCCTAAATCTAATTGCTAGGGTCTGAGCCTGACTCTCTTGATTACATAGGTGACCTTGAGCAAGGTATTTCACCTCTTCAGGACTCCTACCCATAACATAAACATAATAACATTTGAGTCATAGGGTTTTTGTCTTCATTAAATGCAATAATTTTATGTAAAGTACTTAGCCTACTGCCTGGAACATAGTAAGAGCTTGATATCACTGGTTACTACAGCTATTAGCACTGTTGACTTTATATTTGTTTTTTTAATTGTAGAGAGAAACCCTCAGATATTTCAAACAAGTAGGGGAGGAAAAAAGAAAACACTTTCTTCTTGCCTCAAGGCCATTCAGGAGCTCTAAATGCCATTATTATTGTTTCCTGAGAGAAGAGGGTGAGAGGAAGCATAAGATTCTTCCTTCTTCTCTACAACACACTAGAATTCCCCAGGAGTGGAAAAAGCTTTACAGTTGTACTGAGAATCCAGTGTGTTTTCTCCTTTGCTGTCTTTCTATTGTATTTTTTTTCTTTATCTACTGGCTTTTCAAAGAATTTTTCATCAACACTTAAATATGTTAACAATGTTAGATGATAATGTCATTGAAATACATTAGAGTGAAAATGACAACACTCATAATGAAAAGCAATGAATCTCTATTTAAAATGGCATTTTAACAATGCATCGAGAAAGCCATTATCATACCAATCTTACCAACACATTGTGTGTGTATCTGTCTGTGCACGCATGAGTGCAAATATACTGAATGAAGTCCAAAGTACTGCGGATAAAAGCATACTTTTTGTTCATACTTTCCTGCTGTGGTTTGAATTTGTTCCCACCAAAACTCATGCTGAAATGTGATCCCCAGTGTGGTTGGTGTTGGGAAGTGGGGCCTAGTGGGAGGTGTTTGGATCATGGAGGTGGGTCCCTCATGAAGGGCTTGGTGTTGTTCCTCAGCAGTAAATGACTTGAGAAACAACACCAAGCTGGTGTTGGGAGACTCAATCTCTGAATACTGGATTATTTCTTGCAGGAATATTTCTGCATGAGTTGATTGTTAAACAGCCCGGACACCACTCAGGTTTTGCCTCTTCACATATGTCCACTTCCTCTTTGACGTTTTCTGCCATCTTTGACTCAGCATGAAAAGCCCTCGCCAGATGCCAAGCAGGTGTCAGTGCCTTGCTTCTTGTACTTTTCAGCCTTCAGAACCATGAGCTAAATAGACCTCTTTTCTTTATAAATTACTCAGCCTCTGGTATTCTGTTATAGCAACACTAAATGGACAAAGACTCTCTCAAAATGTCTCAAACCCATCTTCATTTGAAAAAGTTATACAGCAGGACAATGCATTCATGAAGTAATTTCCAAAATATTCTATCTCCCTGCCCTGTTTTGAATACCTATTACTATATTATAGATTTGTCAACTTATTGATTGCCTGTATCCCTTACTAGAATTTAAGCCTTGTGAAGCAAGGAATTTGTCCATCTTGCTTTTAAGCTATATCTCCAGCCCATAGTCAGTTCTTAATACATATTTGTGGAATGAATGAATTTCCCTTAAAACCTATGGAAATACTGAGGCAACACATATATATTTATATGCACAATGCAAACTAGAAAAATCACTAGCTGAATTCAGCATAAGCAACAGTATAGTGTGGTATAAATATTAGCCTGGAAATCTGAGTTCCAGATTTGGTTCTGCCATCAAACACGAAGTTTAGGCAAAGACAATATGACTTTTATATATATCAAATGACATGGATGATATATCATGTGATATATGTACAAATATATACATACTTATATTTATATACATATTTAATATATATAATATATTATGTGTAATAATATATTTATACATATATGTACATAAATATATACATATTTATATTTATATATTATACATATAAGTATAAGGCAAGCCTATGCTTTGCTGGTCTTGACTTAGTTTACTAAAGAATAATACCTGCTTGCTGCCCATTATCAGATGCAGGTTGTTTGTTTTGGGGATGGGACAATGAGGGGATGGGAAGGAGATTAGTAGTAGGGGGAGATGGTCAGTATCTTTAAACAAATCTTTACACCCAACAAGTTATTGGTGCTGAGCAGGGAAGAGGACAGGATAAGCACTAGGATAACTTTCTTATTCTATTACTACCTACAAAAAAATGAGTTTCCTCTTTTGATGATTCTCTGTTCTACAAAATAAAACTGATAAGAACTCAAAGCAGAATCTAATCGAAACTGTAGAGCATAATAAAGCTGTTTATAGTACAGGTATTTCAAAATCTCAGTTATTAATTTGTAATTTAAAGGGTTGTGAATTTAGGATTTTTTTTTTTTTTTGAGACGGAGTCTTGCTCTGTCGCCCAGGCTGGAGTGCGGTGGCGCAATCTCGGCTCATTGCAAGCTCCGCCTCCTGGGTTCAAGCCATTTTCCTGCCTCAGCCTCCCGAGTAGCTGGGACTACAGGTGCCCACCATGCCCGGCTAATTTTTTTATATTTTTAATAGAGACGGGGTTTCACTGTGTTAGCCAGGATGGTCTCGATCTCTTGACCTCGTGATCCGCCCGTCTCAGCCTCCCAAAGTGCTGGGATTACAGGCGTGAGCCACCATGCCTGGCCAAATTTAAGCTTTTTAATTAAACCTTGTGGGAACATAAAATTAAACGTATGCTGCAAATATAAACCTGATTCCTCCTGTTCATTATTCCATCAGTTCAGATTGCAATTTGTTCTAATAATGGTCTTCCTTCACCCAAAAACTCAGTGAAAGGTACAAGCTGAAATTTTCATATTTTTTGTTTGCCTAAGAAAAGATTGTAATCATCTTACTCTCATGACAGATTTGTGGCATTATAGTAAGTTTGTGATTAAGTGCTAATGAATTATATTTAGGTGCTTCCTGAATATTTGGAAACCCAACATTATTTAATATGATCTGGAGAGAAATAATGGAAATCAGGTAAGAGATGCATCTTTTAAAATTTCTACACAGGATTCCACTGCTAAATCATTGCCATGTATTTTAATGCTTTGAAATAAAATCATAATATAAAATTCCTGATTCAAATAAAAACTATCAAAATGCACATTAGTTCCTGGCCCGAATATATTCTGCTGTAGCACTGACCTTTCTTGTAGCATTCTCACATTTGGATGGCAAATCTCTTTCTATGATACACAAATATTGGGCTCTAGCATAATGTTTCAGCAGAAAAGGATGTGATATTTCAAGAAGTCTTCATAACCGCAAAACATAGAATAAATAAAAAGAGCATAAAATTAAAGGATAACTTTGCATTGAGGGCAAATAAGGCAAAAGAAGGAACTCTTCACTCTGTACTTTCTCTGATACAATAAGAAAACCACATTCGTTTTACTGCTGGAAAAAATAATTTTTTAAAGTGTGACTTCCAGTTAATAGACCTATATATTGTATATATTACATCATGAAGCTCAATTCTAAGAGGCTTCAAAAGCTTAGGAGAGAACTAGAGATGAACTATACACAGTGAAAAGTGAATCATAGTAGTTAATAGATAAGAGCATGCCACTGGGATAAATAACAAGAAGGTCAGGCTTAAAGTGGTGTCATTGAAAAGCTGGGATATTTTAGCCTATTTTCTTAGATAATATTATCCCCTAGTGACCTTGGGCACTTGCATCAGAGGCAGTATTGCATAGTAGAAAGATTATGGATGGACAGTGGAGCCCTGAGTTCTAAATCAGAATCTGTCCATTTCTAGTTAGAAATCTGGGACAAATTACTTTATCCTGAGATTAATTCTTCTCACTGGCAAAAATGGAGGTAATGCCTCTTGCCTCAAGGTTTCTTGTGAGGATTAAAGGAGAGCATCTGGCACCATACTAGCACATAACCAAAGTTCAATAAACATTAGCTTCCCCTTTCCTTTTTCTAAAAATACAAAGCAGTCTGAGAAAAGCTAAGTGTTTTCCATGCTTCTTGCATAAGCATTGAATATGTGAGTTTGGGTTTGGCAGGCATGAACAATCTTTGTCAGAGGGGCTTTTGGGTTTTGTGTTGTTTTGTTTTGAAATCATCAACTCAGGGTTGTTTAATGGAAATAATAAAAATAATTACTTTCTAATTCCCAGTCTAATAACTGACAGACACATAAACTACCCCACCAAAATTGATAAAAATTATTTTATTCATATATATAAGGAATATATATGAAATACTAAAGTCCAAAATCTCCTCATAGTTACCTTAATAAAAGGAAGATGTCATGGAATTTTTAGACAGCAAATGAATTCTGGTTATAATTTTGCATCTTATCAGCATCTCTTCTGGGCTGACACTGACTTCAATATGATAATACATTCAAAAATAACAGCAAAATAGTGAAGGCTTTATGGCTTTATTCTTCCTCTTTTATTTTTTTTGAGATGGAGTCTCACTCTGTTGCCCAGACTAGAGTGCAATGGCGCAATCTCGGCTCACTGCAACCTCTGCCTCCTGGGTTCAGGTGATTTTCCTGCCTCAGCCTCCCGAGTATCTGGGATTCCAGGCACCCGCCACCACACCCAGCTAATTTTTGTATTTTTATTAGAGACGGGGTTTCACCATGTTGGCCAGGCTTGTCTTGAATTCCTGACCTCAGGTGATCCACCCGCCTCCGCCTCCCAAAGTGCTGGGATTCCAGGTGTGAGCCACTACGCCAAGCCTATTCTTCCTTTCTTGAACTTAGCCATCTATTCTAGGGACTAGTGTATTAAAAGCAAAATGTAGTTTCTCTTCAAAGGATCCATAAGCTGTTAAGGTTGAAAGCTATCACCATGGACTGGGACGGCAAGCCTTAACACAAGGAAATCGATATCCCCACTTCTGTCCGCTTTTCAGCTTAGTGCACTACAGGTTCTCAATTAATGCTCATTGAATAACTTAATAAATGAATGGATGACCTAAAAATATTCCAAGATTTTTAAATACAAATCTATGAAGATAAATCACTTGGCTGCCATTTATTAATATTATAACTAAAGTAACCATAAGAGGCACTGCAGAACTGTTCAGAATGGGTTAAAAGTGTATTTGCATCTTAAGAAAAGGAGTAAATGGTAAAAGTAACATATTCAGAAAAGGGCAAATTCCCTAAAATCTGTAAAAGGTACCAGATGAAGGTATTGGAATACAGCAATTGCCTTCATAGAGTTCACAGTCTACTGGGAGAGATTAACCCATAAACAACCTAAAATAGAGGTATATATAAAATAGAGAAATACACAAAACATATAGATGCATATAAAAACACTACAGAGCTCAGAAGCAGGATCAATCAATGCTGTTGTGGGGACAATGTGTAGGGAAGAAGAGAAGCCTTGAGATATACCTCTTAAGGGACAATTTCGTTGCATCTCAAAGATGAGCCAGATGTGATCAGTCGAACTAGGTGAGGAAGAACATTCAGGCAGCCAGGAGAGATGTGGAACAGCAACATAGCCCAGAACAAAAGTAACCAGTTTAGGGAAAGGCAGAGAGATCAATGTGGTGGAGAGCAGGATAACAGGGAAGTGAGGGCAGGAACATGTAAGGTAGGGAGGGCCTTGTTGGCTGCATGAAGAATTTGGATTTCACATTGCAGGCCCGGGGTTTTCAAAATACAAAGAGTAAAGACACATCAGGACCTGCTGGGAAATAAAAACTGCTTAGCTTTTATCAATTTAGGTTTCCACTCAATGTTTTCTTTATTAAAAAAAATTTTTTTTAAACTTCTGTTTTAGGCATTGAGCCCATGAAAGATTTTAAGTGAGAGTAGTAAGAACAGATTGACATTTTAAGAAGTTATTGTCTTGCTCTTTAGGGAAGGTGGGAGGAGCCCAAGTTGAACTAGATTGCCCAGGTGAAACATCTGGGGGGACTATTTCAAGTGGGATAGAAAACTGGCCATGGGAACAGAAAGTTAGTGGTCTTTAAAGCTATTTCCCATCTTTCTGGAGTAAGTGATTGGACTCAAGAAGAAGAAGAAGATCAGAGTTAGTTCCAGGTTGTAACTTGGCGTTTTGCATATATCAAGGTATTCTTCACCATGGAAAAGAAAAAAGAGGAAGATCAGCCTTGGGTGCAAATTCTGAGCTGCATTTGAAGTACTTAAGTCCATCTAAATGCAAATGTGTATTCAAGAGTTGGGCATAAGAATGTGGGACAAAAAACAAAGATCCAGACAGAAGATACAGCTTTGAAAGCTAGTGACATAGTTGTATATGTTCAGGTTAAGTATGCAGTAGATCACTCAAGGAAGGGATAAGCACATGAAAGGCCTAAAATAAAATGTGTTTTATTAATTGAGGGATAGGCAAAAGAAGAGAAGTCTATGAAAGAAACTAAGAAGTATAGGAAAGAAGAGAAACTAGGAGATTATAGTGTCTAACAGGGTAACAGGTTTCAAGGAGAGGGTCAAACCCCGAAGAAAGCTCAAGCAAAATAAAACTGGGGAGGCTCTGTTGAATTTGGCAATGTGCAACTTCTTAGATACCTCACCCAAAGCAGATCCATTGGTGGAATGATGAAAGCAGAAACATTTGGAAATTCACTGAAAAGAGGGAAGGTATCTATTTGGAGACAATCTCAGGAAAAAAATATTAATTAGTTTAGTTAGTTTACAGCTTGTTCAAAGCTAAAAAAGAGACAACATAGCTATAGAGAGACACTACTAAGTATAAAATTTCCACTAACCTATGAGACTAGTACCATTTTATGAGAAGAAGGTATTGGTTATAAGGACCATGAGAATTTTAAAGGAGATTAAGAATGATGCTAAAACATACAGATGTCAGTAATTGGACTTCCACACCACGTACCATTGTACAACACTGACCTGTATTTAGTAAAATATTTTGCCAATAACTTCCTGGTTTCTCTTTGAGGCTGATACTTGATATTAACATTGCAGTTGATTGTACAAGTTCCTTGGTAATACTGTCATCTATTATTGTTATATAAAGTTTATCTTTGAATGGTACTTGTTTACTTTTGATCTCTTCTCTAAATTTATGAAAAAAACTATACTTCCCAGTATTGTTTTGAACTTGATTTTAGAAAATGTGATTGGTTTATTAGATTATTGTGCTTTATTTGAAAACTGTGCAAAAGCTTTTGTGGTTTCATAACAAACACTGAGAAACAGGAGAGAATGCATTAATATGCAGTTCAATAAAATACAATTTTCAGGTATTGGTATTTAAAAAAACTAAGCAGGTTTGGAGGAAAAATAAATGAATAGGTAGACTTCAAGTCTGATAATTGACTTACAACTTTGCCTACCCATTCAGGATCCATTTTACATGGTGGCAAAATTGTAGAAAATCAGATCAAAGTAATGAAAAATTCTAAAGTAAAAGCGCAGATGGGCTAAGCCAGGGGAGCTGGTGTCAGGAACTGTCAAATTTCTGTGTTCTTCAGCCTTGACAATAGGAGAGATGAAACACTGTGAAGCATTTTGAAAGCAATAAAGCTGGTCAAAGAACATGTAAACAGCTAGGGAATAGATGAAAAACACCATGGCCATTTTAGCATTAAAATGTGACTTTTATTTAAAGTTCAAGGGCTAACATATTTAGTTAATTTGGTGAGGAAAGCAGTGACCTACTTTCTGTGATTATGCTCAATGAAAGAACAAATGAATCTTACTTTTCAAAGATTCTTTTTTTTTCTAAGAAGAAAAGTATTTACTCACAAAACACCTTTTATTTCCCCCAAATTAAAGAATATAACTAAGGACTTATGTTTCCTTTAATTTTGATAAAAAGTCTATGATCGTTATTTATGAACTAACACAATTCTAAATAGATGGCTAAAAAGAAGTTCAATTTTTCCAATTCTGTTTTATTTAACAGATTGTAGCCTCCCTTACCCCAAATCCACAGTCGTGTTACTGGTTTGTAGAGAGTTGATTGATTATAGGCAGAAAAAGAAGTATAAGTTTCTCAAAAGCAGATGGCTGTATCCCCAGGGCTTCATAGATGTTCAGTAAACTCCCACTGCTCTAAACTGAGTCATACACAAAATAATATTGGCCAAAAGCTCACTTGTTCTGTTTTTAATATCATCCTATCTGTACAAAATGTCTCCCAGCACTTAAAGATGAAAGAACTCAATAGCTATTGATCTTGAAAGTAGATTTTGTTTAGACATATTTAATTGATTGACAAAGTTATTATTACTTATATAAACAGAAATATTTAATCTAGATGTTAAGAACTCAATGCCAAGAGAGCCAACGAGGTAACATAAAAGGTAGAAACCTGTGGGTGTGGGGACTAGAGACGCTTATAAATGAAAGGGACAGGCAGCAGCAACCCCACTATGGGATTTTATGCTGCACGAGCATCTGGTTCCAGATACATGGATTTTTCAAGAGAAGACAGAAATATGGAATTTGAGGCTAAACCTCCTAGTTTTAAAATGTTAACTCAATTGCTTTTTAAAACACCATGTGATCGACAACCTCTGATTAAGGTAGAAACTTGGCAATTAAGATCTTCAGACGTCAAATCCACTAAAAGGGGTGAACAATTACAATGAATGGATCATGTGTTCAGCCTGTGCTATCTGAATTACAAATAAACTTTCTCACTGAGGAGGGTATAGAGTGTATTCTGTACAGCTGTAGGAGCTATTGTCAAACTCTCTTCTTTCTTCCTCTCAGATGCAGTGGTGTGTAATACTACCATGATCTGAAAGTTGAACACCAAAATGATTAAGGAAAAGAAAAGCACTTAGAAACTTTTGCATAATTCATCATTACAGCTGAGAATGAAAGACCCGTTGTTCTGTAGCACAAATACATTACAAACTACAACACATAATGAAAATTGAGTTCAAACATACTCGAGTGAAAAGATTTAAAATGTTTATTCTTTTCATTATTAGAAACACTTGCAAAATGGTTCATTGCTGCTGACATAAGTGAACAAGTCGCTATGTTTTAGATATATTTTATGGAGTAGGACATATTTGTGCATAATATTGCTAGATGGGAGGAGGAAATTGTTGTGTATAATATTGCTAGATGGGAGGAGGACATATTTGTGCAGTTCCCCCATGACGTATCCATTCCACATGGCTGGACTGTAGGTATTATTATTGTTCCACCACATGAGAAATGCATCAGGGCCCATTCCTGGACCAAAGCTCACTGCAGCAGAAACAACACATGTGGTGCCAAATTCTGTCACACTTCAGTGGAAGGATTTAGAATCATTTACATTAGTTGTGGGTCTTTCCCTAACAAAGATTGTCAATCTGAACCATGTAATACTTTCAAGAGTAGATTTTAATAACCGAGTGTTTAGACGAGTGTGTGTGTAGAGGCGGTTGTTTCTCAAGGCAGTAGAAAACAAATGCCCCATATGCAAAGAGATCTGGATTGAAATCCAGATCTGCCATGGATTAGCTATGTAAATAATGGACAATTTGGACAATCAACCAAAACCTTATTAAGCAGCTTCTGTATGCCAGGCACAGTGTTGAGTACTGGGTATACAAGAGTGAACAAGATAGGCCAGGCACGGTGGCTCACTCCTGTAATCCCAGCACTTTGGGAGGCCAAGGTGGGTGGATCACCTGAGGTCAGGAGTTCGAGACCAGCCTGGCCAACATGGTGAAACCTGGTCTCTACTAGAAATACAAAAAAATTAGCCGGGCGTGGTGGAAGGCACCTGTAATCCTAGCTACTTGGGAGGCTGAGGCAGGAGAATCGCTTGTACCCAGGAGGTGGAGGTTGCAGTGAGCCAAGATCGCACCACTGCACTCCAGCCTAGGTAAGAACAGTGAAACTCTGACACACACACACACACACACACACACACACACACACACACACACACACACACACACAGAACAAGATAACGTCATTGCCCAAAGGAGTTTATATCTTAGTAGGAGAATCAAACAAAGGATAGGCAGTTTTAACATAGAACCTTAAAGGCTGAAGTAAATGTAAGCAGAGAGTATTTTGGAGGCATGTAGAATTAACATCTACCCTAATTTAAACGTCAGAAAAGGCTTCCTTAATGAAGTGATGTGTGAGCAGATATCTGAACTGATACAGGAGCTAGGTAAGTGAAAAGTGAGGCAAATAATGTTTTAGAGGCAGGAAGCAAGATATGCAACAGCCAGAAATTGAGAGAGAGGCTAGAACTTCTGAGAACCTGCTCATTGTTTGTACGGCTGTATCAGTGTTCACAGTGGAATATCACCTGGACAATTCTCAGTGTTCATTCCAGCGAGAAACAGGTTGGGGGAATAGTCAAAGATGCAGATATTGCCTTACTACTCTTTGTTCACTTATCCATCCTTTTAACAAATAGTTACTTCAAAGCTATAGTCATTGCTTTTATATAGATTCTATTACTTTTTACATGAAATATAGCAATTCTCTTCAGACTATTGGTTGAAATAGACAGTTGACTTATTTTAACACAGAAGATGCTCATTTGTAGATAGCAACTAACTTCACAATAATTGTTCAGCACAACACTGCTATTAAGAAATTTCATGGGAAGAAAAACCCAGTGATCAAATAATTTTAGGAAATGCAACATTTAATCCCTCTTGAACATCAGTTATTTTATATTAGCATATTTAATATTTTAAGAAGTCCTTAAGTAAACAGAGCAATCAACAAATACTCTTTAATCCAGTATTAGATAAGAGTTAGTATAGATTTAGTCAAGGGATGTGTGATGATTAATATTAGATGTTAACTTGGCTGGATCGGGGGATGCCTACATGGCTAGTGAAGTATTGTTTCGGGGTGTGTCTGTGAGGGTGTTGCCAGAGGAGATTGACATTTGAGTCAGTGGACTGGGAGAGGAAGACCTACCCTCAATGTGGGTGGGCACTTCCAATAAGCTGCCAGTGCAGCTAGAAAATGCAGGCGAAAGAAGCAAGGTTAAGCTTGTTTACTGAGTCTTCTGGCTCTCTCTTTCTTCCTGTGCCAGACACTTGTTCCCTCTTCTCCTTCAGTTGGACATCAGTCTCCAGGTTCTTCAGCCTCTGGACTCTGGGACTTGCACCAGGGGATTCCTGGGGGCTGTCAGGCCTTCAGCCACAGATTGAAGGGTGCACTGTCAGCTTCCCTGATTTTGAGGCTTTCAGACTTGAACTGAGCCACTATCGGCTTCTCTCTTTCCCCAGCTTCTAGACACTTTGTTTTATAATCGTGTGAACCAATTCTCAATTGTCCCTAATAAACTCCCTTTTATATATGCATGCATCCTATTGGTTCTGTTCCTCTGGAGAACCCTGACTAATAAAAGACAGAATCACCATTACTGAACATGGAATCAGTGCCTATGAGGTTGTCATTTTCAAGGGCAGTCCTTGAGAATATCCCTTACAAAGGATCTAACTCTATTACCATCACATAAAGTTGACTTTTTTAAATCAAAGGAAACTAATGAGATTGACCACCATGTCCTCTATCTATTCTACTTAAACAATGTATGTCAAGAACTATGACCCTTCCTAGAAATAGCATAAATATCTAATGAGGATAAAAAATATAGTACAACTATAAAACCCTTAAGAAAATGAGTTTCTTTTTGCTTTGCATGGTCATGCTTGTTTGTTCACCTTTTAAGTTACCATAAAATAATAGGGAGAAAATTGCCTATCGGTATTCTAAATTCGTTAAAAGTAGGTAGTGATTTATTGCCACTAAGACCAAAATTTCTTCCCTAAGAAGAGCAATAAAAGAGGTAATATGGGAAAAGAATAGTAACTTCAATAAATATTGATGAAAAAAAATGGATTTCCACATGCAAAAGAATAAAATTGGACCCTTAACTACACACAAAATTGAACTTAAAATGGATAAAAGACCTAAATGTAAGATCTGAAATTATAAAACTCCTACAAGAGAACATGGAGGAAAATCTCCTCAATGTTGGCCTTGGCAATGATTTTTTTTCTGGCCATCACACCAACAACTCAGAGTACAAATGCCAAAATAAATAAATGGGACTATATTAACTAACAAGCTTCTGCACAGCAAAGAAAACAATCAACAAAATGAAAAGGCAACCTATTAGCCAGGAAAAAAATATTTGCAAACCACATATGATAAGGGGTTAATATCTGAAAAGCATAAAATCCTCTTATAATTAAATAGCAGAAAAACAACCCAATTAAAATATGGGCAAAGGACCTAAATAGACATTTCTCCAAAGACAACATAGAAATGGCCAATAGATATATTAAAAGGTGTTCAGCATCACTAATTATCAAGGAAATGCAAATTAAAACCACCAGTAGATACCACCTCACATCTTTAAAATGGCTATTATCAAAGAATATGAGAGTTAATGAATGTTGGTGAGAGTGTGAAGAAAAGGGAATCCTAGCATACTGTTGGTGGGAAGGTAGATAGATACAGCCATTATGGAAAACAGTATGGAGTTTCTTAAAGAAATTAAAAATAAAGCTACCATATGACTCAGTAATCCCTCTTCTGGGTATATGCCCAAAGGAAATGCAATCACCACCTCTTAAAAATAGCTATAATCCCATGTTCATTGCAACATTATTCACAATGGCCAGCATATGGAAACAAGCTAAGAGTCCGTCAATGGATGAAAAAGGAAAATCATATATTATATGTATGATGCAATGTTATAGAATAGTATAATAACATATACCTATATATTATTTAGCTTTAAAAAAGAAGGAGATTCTGCCATTTGCCATAACATAGGTGAACCTGGAGCACATTATGCTAAGTGAAATAAGCGAAACACAGAAAGAAAAATACTGCATGAGCTCACTTTTTGAGAAATTAAAGGGTCAAATATACAGAGATAGAGAATAAAACACTGCTTAGCAGGGATTGAGAGTGGGGAAATGGGGAGATGTAAGTCAAAGCCTCCAAAGTAGCACATAGGTAGGATGAACAAACCTAGAGATCTCACGTACAATATGAGGACTACAAGTAATAAAATTGCATTGCATTTGGAATTTTTGTTAAATAAGAAGATTTTAGCTGCTCTTATCACAAAAAAAGTATGTGAGATGACAGATATATTAATTTGCTTCACTACAGTAGCCATTTTACTATTTGTACATATCCCATAACATCATGTTGTAAACTTTAAAGACACACAATAACATTTTTTTTTAAGGTCAAAACACCACCCCTCTCTTGGTATGCCTACCTGTTCATGATTTCAGAGCACCCTGGACAACCCCTTCTCATCAATCCCTGTTTACAAGTGAGTCATGCCACTGCTCAGGATCCAGGACTTTTCAGATGTTTGAAGAAAAATTTCTCAGGCAGATAGCAGGACCAGTGCCAGTGTTAGAGGTGTTACTTGGTACTGCATTTGATATGGGATAAAACATGAATGACATTCCCATCCTATTTTAAAAAAATGGAGGTTTCCTAAGGATTCATTTCTTCACCTGAAAATAATGCAAATGATGTTTTGCATTTTCTACCTCATTTCTAGAAGAAAATAATTACAATATGGTCTTGCCTGGAGAAAGAAAATATCCATAATGTTAGTAGACCCTGGAATACCTTCCTACCTTTTCTATAATAACTTTATGATAAAATTTAAAGTACCTTTAAGAAGGGGATTCAATCTAGACTTGCCCACTCCTGTATTATTTGTACTTAGCATAGTGTCTAGCACAGAGTAGATTGCTAAATAATGTTTACGGAGGGAGAATGGAAGGAAAGGAGGAGAGACTTAGGCATCAAATATAAAGGCTGCCACTTTTACAGGAGCAAATCTCTGAGTCTAGGTGTTTTAAAAAGAAATTTTAAAAATGTTCTAAGAAGAGTTTTGGGCTCTTTGGGGGAATATGTTTCTTTTATACTCTTTGATACAAACTGTAGGCCTGAACCTATTTTTAGTTAAAAATGTCCTATAATTTTAATTGTAAATAACATTCATTTGACTTGATTGATATTTAATTCATATAATTGAGGCATTCTCTACTTTATCTGCTGTTCTCAAAAGAAATAATCCTATATTCGTGTGTGTGTGTGTGTGTGTGTGTGGCACATTAGTATAAGCATTCACAGATCTGGTTCAAAGAGGCTATAATTGAAATGAAGAGTCACTGTAATAGCACAGCAACATATTTAAGGCTTTGATAGATGCTTGAGATTCAACATACCTTCAAAAAATGTTCAGGGTTGTTAACTTTGCAGTGATTTTGAAGCACTAAAATTTTTATCATCCATCATACATAATCCATCATACATTAATACTGATGTATTAATCAGTACTTTTTCAGTGACGAGTAGCAAAAAATAAAATCAGGCAGGCTTATATGGAAAAATGAAATGAAATAAAATGAAATGAAAAGGGGGATATACAGGCTCACTTTACTGAAATCCAAAAGTAAAACTGATTACAATTGTTGTCAATAAATAATATTAGAATTAAATATCACTCCACTTCTTAGCTTTCCTTTTTCCTGTGTTGTTTTATTCACTAGCAGGCTCTCTCCCTGCAGTGGCAAGATGGCTCCAGCAGCTTGAGGCTTAGTTTCTTCCATTTTAACAAGCTCAGTATAAAAACTCCTCTTTCCTAATAGCACCTAAAAAAGTTTGATAGACCAGAAGTAGAGTGTCCATTCCCAGGACCAAGACCAATAGTAAGGAGGGGAAATTCCCAAAGGGAAGTCAAAACGCTGCAGAAGAAAAAGACATGGATACTGAACGACAAAGATAAAAGGGCTGTCTGTTATGTACATATTCTACATTCTTGTGGAATTAGAAGAAAGAGCTATTGCAGTATATTTGGATCATTCACAGGAAATTCATTTTTTATTAAAATACTGTTAAAATTTCTTTTTTTTTTTGAGCCTAGAAAATAATTGAGTGATTTTTGTTTATAAAAATTGACCATTGAAATGAACAAAGAAACAGGCAGTTAAGCCTTTCACACTTTGGTGAGATATTTCATTGTGGTAACTTAGTTTATGAATTTATCTCCATTTTTCAAATGTTAACAGTCATTCAAAGATTTGCTATTCTCATTTTAGGAACAAACATAAGAACAGGTAGTTTTGGTAAGTATGAATGTTCATGAGCATAAGCAATAAATTATCAGCTACGTAATACATTTGAACCAAAAATAAAATTGCTTGATGAACATGAATTTTCTGTTTTTAAAAAGTGAACCATCCATTAGTGAAATAAGCATTCCTGAGTCTGTTATTCTGACTTCATCTGACATAGCAGAAAGAATAGTGAACACAAAGTCAGAATATTTTGGCTTCAATAAAAACTTACAATATTATAGCCCTGCAATCTTAAGCAAGTAGCTATTCTTAAAGAATTACTCAATTGTCAAAAAGGATATTATGTGGAAAGTAGTTATAAAACTTTTAAAATACAATGTAGATTTATGAAGCAAAAAGTTTCCTCCTTATAATGTATTTACGTCTGCTCGTCACATGGAAATTCTTAGCTAACTAGTGTTCTTTTATTAGTTATTTTGCTCTGATGAACTTATTTCTCTTTATGACTTATTAAATGTTTATGACTATTTGAATACATAACTTATTCATGACTAAACTAGAGTGCTTGAAATACCCTGCATAATCCTGCAGATTGAACATTTTGCCATTGCAGAGAGAATGAGAAATGGCAGTTGTAGAAAAAAGAAAGAAGCTCTTGCTTTGGTAACTTAGTTAAAAAAACAACTATGGATGAGATTTAACTTAATATTAAACAACTACTGATAGAATAAACCTATATTATTGGAAATATCAGTGGTTTTACTTGTATTATTTTATATGAAACAAACTCAATTTTCCAAATAAGAGAAAAAAATAGAGTATTTTCTAAATTTAATGTGAAAAATATGGCCCTGAAAAATTGGAATGTCTCACAAGCACATGGATATTTAACAAAAAAAAGACAGTGTCAACACATCTTGTCATACCACCATATATTGATTCCCAGATCAGAATAATTATACCTGCAGGTAGAAAAATAGAGTCCTATACAGAAATGCAGGCCTTCTGTTGAGGTTCCTTTATCTTGTGCCATGACATGTCAGCTACAAATAAATAAGCTAAGTAATATAATGTTTCCCTATTCAGATGTTTGGAAGATGTACCACCTATACTCTTACAGGAAAATTTCTAAATATTTCTATATTCATATATTTGGAATATATGGCTTTATTATTATGCTTTATTTTCTTAAAGTTTGCTTCTTTGTTTTCAAAGAAGATGTATGGTCTGCTCATTTGTTATGTGCTAATTTATCTTTTACTTCTTATATTTGTTTATCTATTATCTATGATAATAAATATTAATTAGAAAAAATTCTTAGTGAAGGATTAATTCATAACATTATTCCTATTATGAAAAATGTCATTTTAATTTGCATTTTGAATGCTTTTACAGAGCTGGAATCCCTGGAGCTTAAAGCTTATTTTGACATCTGCTGAATTCATCTGCTTAATAATCAAGTTATGATGAAACAATTGGGCTGTCAAAAGAAATGATCAGTGCTGTATTATTCTTAGTCGCATTGCTTTCTCTTTGTCACCTTCCAGTCTTTCATAGAAATTGAACTACCAAAGGACACAAATAAGCATTTGACACATAATAAAATGAGTTCCAGATTATCTGGCCAGTTATTTTGCTATTTTAAAGATATCAAAGATTTGGATAAAATGAGAAAAAATCAGTCTATGATCTCAATGTTTCTTTATACTTAAGTTTGTGCAAATACCTATTTTTAGTCACAGTTGGAAAATGGAATACTTTTGTTAATATTCTAGTTAACAGAGTTATCATCTTATATGACAGTTTCAATAAATTGGATTTCAAATCAACTGAAATGTATGTTTAAAACCAACTAAAATGTAAAATGTACTGTTGCCTGGGTATTACTCTATATAACTCCACATATAAAGTCTCAATTAATCCTCAAAATAAACTAATGTTACTACTCTAACCATTTTACAAAGAGATTAATGGAAAATCAAAGCCAAGCCAGTGAGTGTAATACAGAGACTCGAACCCAAGATTCTAAATTTAAGATCAGAATTCTTCACACTATACTCTATGTAATATAATAAATAATAACAATCTTGGATAGTAGATGTTAAGCATCCTTTATGTGTACTTTTTAAAACTGTCTCATGCCTGTGAGATTATCCCTCTATTTCAGGTAAGTAATTTGGCAATCAAACAGCTGAAGCAGTCACTCAAAGCCACTCGGTAGGTAAATGGTGCAACTGGGATATAAATTCAAGCCAGTCCACCTACATTCAACATTTGAAGTCTTCCTGCTTTAGCACACTGACTTTCAACTGTAACCAACACTTACAAAAACTACAATTCAATCTATATGAGATCATTAGACAATACTTCGGGAGCTAAAACTTCAAGGTTACCATCAAGGAGTTCTTTTCCATTGCTTTATTTATGTCAGGTACTGGTTTAACAGCTTTTTGGTTAATAGAGAGCCAATAAATATGAATGGTTCATTCAAATTTTCATTTCACTTATGTATAAATATTTGGCATTATGCACTGTATTTTCCAAAGTCTGGCAGGTTGTACAGTTTTTCATGCAACCAGATTAGTAAATCGTGTTATAGCTGTGATTCTGTCAGCAAAAGAAGACTAAATAAACATGAGAAAACACAAAAAATACACATAATTCAATATTGTGAAGTAATCTAGTCTATAAGCAGGTGAACATCCAATATCATAAATAAATCAATACATCCTAATGTACATATATCTGTACTCACATATACACAATAGAACAGGCAGGAAGTTCAAGGAAATAAAGGCTAAGAATTCCTAAGCAGTAAGGACTTAACTACAGGAAACAGCATATTTTTTAATCAACTTATTCAGGTATAATTTTTATAAAATATAATGCTCCCATTTTAAGTGTACTGTTCAATAAGTTTTGACAAATATATAAACCTGTGTAACTACCACCACAGTGAAAATATAGAAGAGTTATATCATTCAAAATTTCCCGCATGTCCCTACACAGTTAACCCTATTCTCTTGGCACTAGGCGACCACTGATCTGTTTTCTATCACTGTAGACTAGTTTTATCTATTCTAGAACTTCACATAAATGAAATCACACATTATATGCACTTTTTTGCCTAGCTTCCTCTGCTCACCATACTGCTTTTGAAATTTATCCATGTTGTTTCAATATAAGCAGTTTATTCCTTTTTCCACTGAGTAGTATTTCATTGCATGAATCTACCACAAATGGTTTATCTACCAGTTAATGGATATTTAGATTGTTTCTAGTTTTTGAATATTATAAAGCTGATATGAACTCCGTGTACAAGTGCACTTTTATTTCTCTTGATAAATAACTAGTAATGGAATTTTAGGGTTGTATAAGTGTAGGCTAATTGTACATGAAACTGTCAAACTGTTCTCCAAGTAGGTTGTATCCTTTTATACTATGCCAGCAGTGTGAGAGTTTTGGTTGCTTCATATCCTAAACACATTTCGTGTTGTCGTTCTTTTAAAATTTTAGTCATTTTAGTGAGTGTGTAGTTGTTTATCATTGTGTTTTTATTTTGCATCAGTGAAACAGTTTATTTTTGAGAGGACTAGATTGTCAAGTGAGAAACCTAGTTAAACGAGCTGATACTAGAGTCACACATGGTTCTGAATCCCAGATCTGGTACCTACCATATGTGTGACTATGAACAAGTTGTCTTGGCTTCTCTATGCCTCAATGTTCTCCTCTGTTAATTCATAATAAAAATAGTACCTTATTCAGATTTTATTTTAAACTTTGAAGAGAAAATAAACATAAAGCACTAATCATAGTGTCTGCATCATATTAAGTGTTCAATAAAATTAACTAATATTATTATTCCTACTTCACAGAATGTAGAGGGTTATAAATTTTTAAAGCTTGCTAATTTGTTTTCTAGTGACAATAATAATAATGTTACACATTTGAAGTATCTAGCTCACCCAACATAAGAAAGTTCTTCATAGTAATTTTTTAAATGAGAAATCCAATGTCTTCAAAATAAGTGGATCATAAATATAGACAAGCATTACCCTAGAAGGTATCTCTGTATCCAATTCTGTTTTTGTTAACATTTTGTTTTGTTTTTTTTTTCTAGCTGAGACTTGATCCTGACAAAATATGCAGACAGCATTACTTTACATAGCCTTTATCCTAGAAAAAAAAAAAAGCAGTATCGAGTATTTAGAACAGCGTACAATAGTATACTAACCTGTATTGCCCTATCTCCATCCACAAGCCACCTCTGTGGTTTCAATAGTGCCCTAAAATGCCAACTTCCATTTTATCCCAACATCAACTACATTAGTAAATTCTCTCTTCCCTCGCTAAGTAAAACTTACTATTCAGCTGTTCGCAGTGCTGCCTGTAGACAGTTCACTAACACTGCCTGTAACCACTCCTCTCTCCTGCCTGCATCAGTGACACCACAGTCAGCTTCCCTTCCCCTCATTCCATTGCCAAACCTCTCTCCAAGTCTGATAGCTCTGCCAAATCATCTAGCTTTTGCTTTTGTGTGGTCTGACAGAATTGGCACAGAGTAAGAAGCACTAAGTTCTGTGACTTCCTACTGAATTTTTTTCACTGTTAATAAAGTAAGTTAGGAGTAGCCAATAGATTTTTTTTTTTTTTTAAGAAAAAGTGTCTTTCTGAAACACAAAGACATGGCTTATAACTGTGAAAAGTTAAACAGTTTGAACTAATCGCCATTCAGTCATTGACTTATTTGGTGACCCTAATATGTTTACTAACGGTTTTTTAATAGCCTATTGTTACAGGATTTTTAAAAAAACTATTACTTTTCTCTTATAACAACACATAGCAATTAAATTATATAATGAGTTGTTCTTCTAGTTCTTTCATATAAAAATCTTCTTTGAATGTCATAAATACTATGAGTTTAGAGGCATTAAGTAACAGAAATGCAACTACTGCCACCATCACCTCCAAAGCTAACAAACTTAGACTGAACTTACTGGGAAGAATTACAGTGACATCATATTAGAATCCTGGCCCCAGAAGATATGTAGAGCAGGGAGTCATTAATAAAAGGCCTCAGGCAGGACAAACAGGTAGAAGCCCATCAATCAGCATTAGGATTGGGGCACAAAGCTGGAACCAGTCAACAGCCAGAGTAAAGGTAAGAGTTGCATAGGTTTATCTAGACAGTAGATCACATGGGTCCTGAAGATTGGCACAGAAGTCTGTCTTTAAGCAGGAGGAAAATGAAATCATCCATGAGGAGGGTGAAAGGGGAAAGGTGGGAATGGAACTGTGCATCCTCCAGACCTGCACCATTTAATAAGACAAGAAGTCATTTGCCATGTTCACAGCATACTCCACCTCCTATGCCCCATTTCTGGCATTTTTTTCTTTTAGGCCTATCTATACTCAATCCACTTCTAAAGCTGAACAAGACACAAAATTGGGGTTCACACTCCCACAGCTGTCACTGAGTATTAAATTTGAGTCTATGCTCATTATCCAAACCCTTCACCTAGAGTTGAATCAACTGAGGACTGGACTTCCCTAATACTTGGCTGCTTTTCCTTATCTTAGCATATCTTTCTGGGCTTTACCCTGCCTTCTCTCCCAGGTCTCATGTATTCCAGACTCTGAATGTTTAACTAGATTTCAAGTCCTGACTCCTCCTGTTTAACCCAGTTCTGTGGCCAACCACGAGTTACACTGACAATCACTCTTGGCTTCTCTTCTCCAGTCACTCAGAGGACTATGGTGGGATGGCTCCAGAGGAGGACACCAAAGGGTACTTTCTGCCATTGCCACAAAGATTATTAAAGAATGACCTCTATAAATAAGCAACATGCAAATTCCTTCA
This sequence comes from Gorilla gorilla gorilla, assembly GCF_029281585.2. Classification (NCBI taxonomy): domain Eukaryota; kingdom Metazoa; phylum Chordata; class Mammalia; order Primates; family Hominidae; genus Gorilla; species Gorilla gorilla. The sequence continues at coordinate 27,729,453 of NC_073230.2, forward strand.
AGATTGAGCTAATATGAGCATCAGGAGATTCCATGGATGGAGGAGTTTCTAAAGTGCTCCCCCAGGGTGTGACATCTGCATTTTCTCACTTTGCTTTTCACTCCAAGCTCATATGCTGTCTGTAAGAAGATGCTACTCCCTCTTTTAAGACTCAGGCCTCATCTACCCTGACACACAGGATATTTTTAAATTCCATGAAAAAAACAAAGGGAATCACTTACAGAAAATCCAAATAGCAGAAGCATGGTGAAGTTTCCATATTTTGGGATTCATGTCCCAAGACATGTGAATTTTGTTCTAAAAAGGGCTGAACCAAATTCACAGGTCTCTTTCCTACGTGGCAGGTATGATTTTAAGAAGCATACATTCAAATATCAGAAATGCAATTTGGCTTTACAGCTAATATCTTGTTCTATCTACTCTAGAAACTCCCCTTCCCACAAAAAATAGAATATAGATTTTTTATTTTGTATTTATGAGTCTCTCATTCAAATCCTTCCCATTCTTCCAAATTTAGTACCTGGGTGTAGAATGAAGCTGACATGTTCTCTGACATGGAGGTGGAACATGCAAGTCTCCAGGTGATATACCACATCCTGCTTGGTCCCTGGGTAATGGCCTCTGTCCTGATTACTTCTGCAGTGGTGTAACCACATGGCTGCTGAAGATCCATCTGAGTTGAGATTGCCCTGCTTGGTCTTCGGAGTGCATCCTGTTACCATTGCTGATGTCCATGAACTTTGCCTTAGCCTCCAGTCACAAGCATCTCACATCCTACCGTCTATCTGGCTACACTAGTCCTTCTATTGATCTCAAGGGAACGAAGCACTTATGAATGGCCTTGGGGACGTATGCTCTCTTATTTGCTTTCTCCACACCACACTAAACTGAGACTTCACTCATGCCCACCCCCTTGGATAACTATTGCTTGATAAATGCTGCTGGCATTTCAGAGGCAGGGGATTTCCCCATGAAACTTTCCATATTCCCAGTTATGCCCAGGAAAGCAAGACATCAGCCCCAAAGATATTAACATTACCAAACCTACCTAAATATTCTTTATTCATTATTTCGGATTCAGCCATAAGAGGGGAATCAAAACCCTAGAGACATTTATTTATCTGTTTTCCAGGCTCCATCTCTCTCTGACCAGCTGGGCTTTCCTCCTTCTATGGGCCAAGAAATTTCCTTGCATTGCATATTTTTCTCCCTATTCATTGGTTCTGCCATGTAAATTGCCTGATCCTCCTCAAGCTGAATGTTTGTTTTGGGAGTTGTGAGAAAATCATCCTCTTCTCAACTAAGCCAGGCAATTTCAGTGTTCAAAAGTGCTTGATTTTGGACTACGGAGAAAATTCCAGTTGCAAATTCAGGCCCATGGTACCCTGTTTGTTAGAGCGTCGTGCTTTCTCCATGAAGCAATGCATGCTATTGACCTAGTGGTTTGGAGAAGTAGAAACTGAGGATGACTGCAGGTAAGCTATATTGATTTATTTTCTCAGAATTAGTACCTCAGTTTTCCCTGGCAGCAAAATTAGTGTCTCTGTAATTCCTAATAGTTTTCCATTTATTTCTTTGTGACATATATTTTCCATATTTTCTTTTTTCTTTTTTTTTTTTCTGAGATGGAGCCTCACTCTGTCACCCAGGTTGGAGTGCAGGGGCTCGATGTTGGCTTACTGCAACTTCTGCCTCCCGGGTTCAAGCAATTCTCCTTTCTCAGCCTCCTGAGTAGCTGAGATTACAGATGTACCACCATGCCCAGCTGATTTTCTTTTTTATTGTTTTTTTTTTTTTTTTTTTTTTTTTTAGTAGAGATGGGGTTTCTCCATTTTGAGCTGGCTGGTCTCAAACTCCTGACCTCAGGTGATCCGCCCACCTCAGCCTCCCAAAGTGCTGGGATTACAGACATGAGCCACCGTGCCCAGCCTGTGGCATACATTTTCCACCACATAAGTATAATTGCTGGACATACTTGACCCTCAGGACAAGGACAAAAAAATCAGACTCCAGCCTCCTGAGACTCTCCCACTTAGCAAATGATTGGCAGCATTATGGAGACTTAGGGAAGAACCTTCATCCCACCTAAGGCACGTGGCCTTATCTATTAAAAGATCTTTGCTTTGTAATACCTTAATTGGTCATTACCATAACAATTAACATATAATAAATATATACTAATAAAAATACACATAGAAGAGTTGTGCTACAAACCATAGATAAAAAACAAAAATTGGCTGGGCGCGGTGGCTCACGCCTGTAATCCCAGCACTTTGGGAGGCCGAGGTGGGCGGATCACGAGGTCAGGAGATCGAGACCATCCTGGCTAACACAGTGAAACCCCGTCTCTACTAAAAAAATACAAAAAATTAGCCGGGCGTGGTGGCGGGCGCCTGTAGTCCCAGCTACTCGGGAGGCTGAGGCAGGAGAATGGCGTGAACCCGGGAGGCGGAGCTTGCAGTGAGCCGAGATCGTGCCACTGCACTCCAGCCTGGGCGACAGAGCGAGACTCCGTCTCAAAAAAAAAAAAAAAAAAAAAAAAAATTTAGCTCATACTTGAATAGGAAATCTATGAGATGAAAGTCTTAACTCTTTATGGAAAAAGAAAATGCACTAGTCAAGAAAGAAGTACATTAAATTACCGGGAAAACCCTGCAAGGATCAGGATTCCACTTTTCTGTTGTCAAAGAGCAATTTACTTTCAGAGCTACCCCAAGAGTTAGGCCTGAAGTGTGTTCTCTGATGAACTCTGTTGACTCTAAAAAAAACCTAAGACTACCATTTATTGAATGCCTGCTGAGAGCCCTTGGTTTCATCTATATTATCTCATTTTGTGCTCACAACAACATTTCAAAGTGGGCATTATTAGCTTCATCTTTAAAGGTACAGAGATAAAGACCTCAGTCACCAGCAGAGGTACAATTGGACTTATTTCTAAAAGATGAAAAAATGCCCTCAATGTGTGATTGAAGCAAGTTCATGAAATTGCTTCAAAATCTTCCTGTGGGGAATGGAATTAGAAACATGTTCCCCACCTCCAAAAACAGTGCAAATAAGAATTATACTTTCATCTCTAAGCTGATCTTTAAATTCAGCTTTTAGTTCCTGTTGAGATTTAGTATTAGTTGACTCCTATTCAAGTCAACTGACACTTCAGTCAGTTGATTAGTGAATAGACAGGGTTATAATAAAATAAAATAAAAAGCAGTCTCTTTAGAGAAAGTGCCTCAGCAGGATTTGAATGGGCACTGGGGAGAGGAGCACTCCCCATTCAGTAGAATAGTTACTCAAGGTGACCCCGCTCCTCAGTCCTCAGGCAATCTTTGAAAGGAACTAAAATTGAAAGCATACAGAGAGGCAGAAAGAGCTGGCCCAAAAAGTGACACTCAGTGGTGGTCTTTTCTCCTTTCAGTTCTTCCCTTTCACATGCAATTGTGTACCTCTGTGTCCTATCTCTCTGAAGCTCATTCTAAATACACTTTAGTAGTTTGAGTAGATTTTTAAATTCTATTTGATTTTTATGTTTTTTGAGTGATTTACAATGTGTCTAGGAAATGTTGCTCTGTGGTATGTTGCTATTGAAGATCCAATAGGGAGCAAAGACAATATCTGCTTTTTATGTTTTGCTTTGTTTATCTTATTTAATCCTACAATACTCTCTCAGAGGTAGGTAGGGGTCAGGTTTTATTATTTTTATTTACAGGCTGGAAGTGAAATAAAATCCAGGTAGGTGTTAAATGTCATACTAGAAGCAAGTAGAACTTACAGGAATATGTAACTGAGCCAAAATACACTAAACAAGCATTTTTCAAATAATTATCCATGGGGTCCAAGAGATGATTTTTTGCAAAAAGAGTTTCTTAGTCAAATATATTTGCATAATCTTCCATATTAAATGTGCTTCTTGAGATAAACAGTGCTCACATTAAAGACTCCGTGAAGTCCTGAAATTAAAGACAATCTCAAAAACGTTTAACTCAGTATCATTTCATCTAGTACATTGTGTTTGCTTGTTTAGTAAGTATCTGTTTGTAGCAACAACGTATATTTTAGGAAATACTCCATGAAAGCATACCATCTCTCAATACCTCTATATACCCCTGTAAAGTAACAGGATTAACAAACTATTTGCCTCAGATAAGGACACATCTAAATTATCACCAAAGAAAGGTTGTGGGAGGGATGGAAGGAAGGGTGAGAGAGCTGCTTTCTTATTTGACTTTGCCATTTCTGTCAATAGTCATTTTCCTTTTTTTTTTAATTATACTTTAAGTTCTGGGATACATGTGCAGAACATGCAGGTTTGTTACATAGGTATACATGTGCCATGGTGGTTTGCTGCACCCAACAACCCATCATCTAGGTTTTAAGCCCCGCATGCATTAGGTATTTGTCCTAATGCTCTTCCTCCCCTAGCCCCCCTCCCCCCAATAGGCCATGGTGTGTGATGTTCCCCTCCCTGTGTCCACATGTTCTCATTGTTCAACTCCCACTTATGAGTGAGAACACGTGGTGTTTGGTTTTCTGTTCCTGTATTAGTTTGCTGAGAATGATGGTTTCCAGCTTCATCCATGTCCTTGCAAAGGACATGAACTCATTCTTTTTCATAGCTGCATAGTATACCATGGTGTATATGTGCCACATTTTCTTTATCCAGTCTATCATTGACGGGCATTTGGGTTGGTTCTAAGTCTTTGCTATTGTGAATAGTGCTGCAATAAACATACGTATGCATGAGTCTTTATAGTAGAATGATTTATAATCCTTTGGGTATATACCCAGTAATGGGATTGCTGGATCAAATGGTATTTCTGGTTCTAGATCCTTGAAGAATTGCCACACTGTCTTCCACAATGGTTGAACTAAGTTACACTCTCACCAATGGTGTAAAAGCATTCCTATTTCTCCACATCCTCTCCAGCATCTGTTATTTCCAGACTTTTTAATGATCACCATTCTAACTGGCGTGAGATGGTATCTTATTGTGATTTTGATTTGCATTTCTCTAATGACCATTGATGATGAGCTTTTTTTCATGTTTGTTGGCCGCATAAATATTTTCTTTTGAGAAGTGTCTGTTCATATCATTCACCCACTTTTTGATGTTTTTTTTCTGTTTTTTCTTGTAAATTTGTTTAAGTTGCTTCTAGATTCTGGATATTAGACCTTTGTCAGATGAATAGATTGCAAAAATTTTCTCCCATTCTGTAGGTTGCCTGTTCACTCTGATGATAGTTTTCTTTTGCTGTGCAGAAGCTCTTTAGTTTAATTAGATCATATTTGTCAATTTTGGCTTTTGTTGCAATTGCTTTTGGTGTTTTAGTCATGAAGTCTTTGCCCATGCCTGTGTCCTGAATGATATTGCCTAGGTTTTCTTTTAAGGTTTTTTTTTGTTTGTGGTTTTTTTTTTTTTTTTTTTTTTGAGACGGAGTCTCACTCTGTCGCCCAGGCTGGAGTGCAGTGGCACAATCTCGGCTTACTGCAACCTCTGCTTCCTGGGTTCAAGTGATTCTCCTGCCTCAGCCTCCTGAGTAGCTGGGATTACAGGTGTATGCCACCAGGGCCAGCTAATTTTTGTATTTTTAGTACAGACAGGGTTTCACCATGTTGGTCAGGCTGGTGTCGAACTCCTCAACTCGTGATCTGCCCAGCTAGGCCTCCCTCTTCTAGGGTTTTTATGGTTTTAGCTTTCATGTTTAAGTCTTTAATCAATCTTGAGTTAATTTTTGTGTAAGGTGTAAGGAAGGGGTCCAGTTTCAGTTTTCTGCATATGGCTAGCCAGTTTTCCCAGCACCGTTTATTAAATAGGGAATCCTTTCCCAATTGTTTGTTTTTGTCAGTCATTTTCAACCCTATGGTTTCTCCTCAGCTCCGTAGCTCTGCTTAGCTGCTTGGTCTACTCCACTGCTCAACCCCCACTCCCATTAATTGCATTATATTCCCTCAGTAAACAGAAAGAACACCTATTAAGCTACTGGGCCCTGTGTCAGTGACAGAGAGACTAAAATTAAAGCACAGCTCTTGTCGTGGAGGAGCTCTTTACCTAATAAAGGGAAAGCGGGGGTGGGGGGGTGGGAAACCAATACAAGCAGACAAGACAAGCCCTGAGGAGGAGCCTCCAACACAGGCAGGACAGAGGTCTTGCTGCATGAGGTGGGACATGGCTCCTTACTGCTTCTTCAGTAGTGTTAAAAGATAAGCTTTGGCACTTTAAAATTTTGAAGAATTTATTTCAGCAAACAGCAATTGATTAATTAGGCACCTCCAAACAGGAAGTGGTTTGGGGCTCCCCCGGCGGTGGTTGAAGGGAAAGTTTGTACAGGGTGAATGCAGAAGCAGAGCCAACAAATCATTTGATTGGTGAAAGTTTGAGCAATTGTCTAATTTGGACTCTCCTGGTGGGAAGTACAAGAAAGATAACTAATGTCCAATTGGCCACTGGTGATGGGCTGAGCTTAAGTTTCATTTTGCTTACATAGAAACCTCAGTCTAATGGCCTCCCATTTAATGTGCTTGTTTGTTTGTTTGTTTTGTATTGTTTTGTTTTGAGACAGAGTCTCGCTTTGTAACTCAGGCTGGAGTGCAATGGCAAGATCTTGGCTCACTGCAACCTACGCCTCCTGGGTTTAAGCGATTCTCGTGCCTCAGCCTCTCAAGTAGCTGGGATTACAGGCACCTGCCATCATGCCCGGCCAATTTTTGTATTTTTCTGGAGATGGGTTTCACCATGTTGGCCAGCCCGGTCTTGAATTCCTGACCTCAGGTGATCCACCAACTTTGACCTCCCAAAGTACTGGGATGACAGGTGTGAGCCACCGTGCCTAGCCCCATGTAATGTTTAAACAATGGTACCATTATAGAAAGCAGTGCTTGCTGATATGGATGAGAAACAGATTTAGCAAATCATAACGAATAAGATGTTCAAAGAGAGCAATTTCTACCAAGGCATGTAGATGAGAAAAGCAGGTTCATTTGGAACACTGCATGATTAGATCCTCCCATAGAGGGAGACTATCTAAAAGAGAGTTAGATGTAACATGAATGTTAGCTGTAACATGGTAGAGTTTGAACTTTATCCTGAAGAAAATACCATTGGTAAATACATATAACTTTTAACCCCTTAAGTCATTTTAAGTCTCTAAAGATTCTCTCACGTTTTGAAACTGCATATTCTCAAATCTTGAATCCCCACTCTTTTTCTGTGTACATATCCAAAATCTATCCATGCATCCAGATCAAACTATTTCAACTAATTATACCATAATTTCCCTAACTATCTCAACCCAGACTTCTTCCTCCTGTGAATTCCTCTGCAAACACTGACTGTGTATTCATGTACTACCTTATAAGTTACTATTTATAAATACATATATTTCCTACTGAACTCTATAGCAAACACCTCAAAAGCAGGGAACCATATTGTATATCCTAGGAACACTGTGGTAGGAAGCCTCTAACTAGCCTCTCTAATACCTCTCTCCTAGTATTCATGCCTTTGTGCAACCCCCTTTCCTTGAGTGTGGGCTGGACCCAGTGACTCACTTCTAACAAATAGAATACCATAAAAGTGACAGGGGTTTGTTTCTAATAATAGGTTACAAACAACTCTGGCTTTTTCTTTCTCTTCTTCTCTTGTTCTGTTCCCCTGTTTCTCACTCACTTTGAAAGAAGTCACCTGCTAGATTGTAAGCTGCCTTATAGAGAGACCCATGCGGCAAGAAACTCCAGCCAGCAGCATGTGAGCTATGAGCAAACTTGAAAGCTGATTCTAATTCAGGAGAGCCTTGAGATGACTTCAGCCTCAAAGGACATTTGGTAGCAGCCTCATGAGATACTCTGAACCAGAGATGCCCAGCTAAGCTGCAAATGATTCCAGACAATCAGTAATGAAAATAAATATATATTGTTTTAAACTACTAAGTTGTGGGATAATTTGTTACACAGTCATAGCTTTAAAAAGTCTAAAGTAACAAGCTACAAAATAAACATAAAATATTTCTGAGGACAGTTGAATAGATAAATGGAAGAATGTATTGGAAATAATGGATCCAACGTGTATTGGATGAATGAATCCAAGATGGATATTCATAAAAATTCCCTCAGGTTTATTTTGTATTAAAATAACCACAAACTTATCTTTATATTATACAAATATCCTTGCTTTTATTCCTTTGGAAATTTTAATTATAGGAATGGTTATTGTGAATTAAACTTTTTTTTGAGTTTTTATGCAAAACACGCAATTGAAAGGCACAGAAGATACACTCAACAGGGAATCCACTTGCTTACTCACATTTCATACCACTGATGCTCTTCTCTCACATAGGCATGGCTATTTCCATGGAACTATGATGCTGAGAACCTCTGCCAAGAAGGCATTTATGGACTCAGTGTGCCTGGGACTTACAGGTGACAGAGAGAAAGCAAGACATCCATGTAAGGAAGGAGGGTGCACCATCTTTTCCATGAGTAGTAACCATGGAATGTTCTCTTGATTAAAAGTTAGTCTAGAATGGGATCCGAGAATCAACATTTTTAGGAAAACATCCAAGTTTGGAACTGAGATATAAGTGGAACTCAGACAAGATATTCAACATAGAAGACCAAACTTGGATGTTTTCCTTTCATGCTCTTGCTTTCTCTAGGAGACTGAGAGAACTGAACTATGAGTGCTTTCTCTGCCCCACTGTTATAGTTAACAATAATTCCGAGAGGTGGTCTCACACACCAAAGGGAATGTGTGTAGAAGTAGCAAATGATTGAGCAATTTCATTTTAAGCCTTATCCAAAAGTCTGTTCAATCCATGGGCTCTTTATACTTGGAAAAGATTAATTTTCCTACCAGATAAAATGTTTTAAGAACAAACATGGTTTGTTCTTACTTCTCTGCTGTATTAGTTACATTCCAGTCAGAGGGTAGAAACTTCACAATAATTTGAACAGGGAAAGTTTAATATAAAGAAATAGTAACAAGGGATAGGAGTCACAGGGAATTATGTAAAAGTGGGTGGGATGAAGAAAGCTCTGAGGGATAAGGGCTGCTGGGGGAGAGTACTCAAGAAAGGAACAGCTTGGAGGAAGAGAATCCTTCCCAAAGCTGGAATTCAGATCCCATTGAGGAAGGTATAGTTGAAGCAAACTAGATAATGGGAAATTTAACTGGGTTGTTCCAAATCACAGAGAGTCCCCAGCTGTCAGTTAGGCCAATTGAGAACTGTTTTTTGGGACACTGATGAAATTCACAGGAAGCTGCTTGAATAGGTTGCTGTTGACCTGCTGGAAAGCCAGCTGGGACAGCAGCTGGACTCATGGGAAAGCCACCTGGAAGCAGTGGAAGTCCAAAGGGTATATTGTTACTTAACTGGAAAACCATGCAACTTGTTAGCTCCTCTCAGGAATACCACTGAACTTGTTGCTGGAAACAGCCCAAGGTGGGGATTGTGCTGAGGGAAGCTGGGGAGATGTAACTTGCTGCTAGATGTCAGAATATTGCTGAAAAAAAGCCATGCCTTCTGCAGGAGCTCAGCTAGAGCAGCACATTTGCAACTAGAGGAGCACACTCAAACCAGAAACGAAACAAAAACTATCCTCTGGTGTCCCTTCAGTATACTCCGCTGACAATGTTAAACAAGGCCCATGTTGTTATCACAGAGCAGGAAAAAAAGGGTGAATTTAGAGCTGAGAGGCCATAAATGGATAACTGGCACATCTACCTACAAACTAAATTAAAGGTTTTCTTTTCTAAGAGACATTTTTCCAAAATGCATCCTACTATATATATTTAATTCATGGGAAAATGTCATTTTCCTGAGAAGTAGGTAAAAAATATTATGTGAATTAGCATTTAAAGTACAACTTTTGTACTTTCTCATTTATTTGTCTAAGTGTCTCTGTTTTCAATCTAGACAGATAGCTGTACTACCAGGAAAACAACACTTGCTGTTAGTGTCTAACTGACAATGTTGCCTAAGTCTATTTACTTAAAATGAACTGGAAGTGATCCTGAAAAATCTTTACATCTCTTTTTAATTTCAATTTTGAGAATAAGAGGCTTGGAAGGCTCATAGTATCCACAGATGACAGCTATATGGAGAGCTATTTGGTCAGCAACAACAGGTTTATCTATCCCAAATTCACTTTTCTCCTCACTTCTATTCTAAAAAAAAAAATTCAGTTTTTGAGTCATTTCTTGGATTAATTAACTATTTCTAGTATACCCTTTCTAAGAAATTACAGACGTAATTCTAAAAAGAGTAGCACAGTAAATAATTAAGTCAGTGCATTAGCAGAGGCAAGTAACAAGGAAATGATCTCTATTGGCGGCAAAAGAAGGGAATAATTTTGTTAATGTAGAACAGGGATCAGCAAACTTTTTCCTGTAAAGGGTTAAATAGCAAATATTTTAGGCTTTGTGGGCTGGATGACGTCTATTGCAACTACTCAACTCTGCTCTGTAGCATGAAAGCAGCCATAAGTAGTATGTTCCATTAAAACTTTATTTAGAAAAACACGCAGCAGGCAGAGTTTGGCCCATGTGTGGTAGTTAGCCAACCCCTGAAGCAGAAAAACAGAAGGAAAATTGGATAAAGGGGGCATTTCAGAGGGGAGAAATAAGCAGCATAATAGCTCCTGACATCTAAAGATGTGAAAGCTACAAAAATTGTAAGTCTTGGCTCATTAGCCAGCTCAGAAATTTTGCCCAAGGAAGACGTAGCACAGTAGGCATGGACTATGGCCTAACACAAACCTGGAAGCTGCCTACAAGTTAAGCCTCATTTTTCTCTGCCACACAATAGAGAAATAATATTTTAATCACCTAGTTTTTGTGAGAAGCAAATAATATAAAGCTGCATTATAGATGCTCACTAGCTGTTCTACATCCTTTGCGTCTCAATTTCCTCATCTTTTATTAAGCAGGTTGCATTAAGTTAAGCTCTAAGATCCTTTTCAAGTTTAATATATGATGACGGGCATCATAGTTTTGGGGCTGTCCAACAAAGGATGTGTATCATAACTTAATCAAGCAGCGATGGCCTTTGTTGTCCACTATCACAGACTCATCAAAACTGTTTTTTTCTAGTGCAAAAGAAACACATGAGGACACTTTCAAGTTCTTCTATCAAACTGTCTAAACAGTGGCTCTCAATAGGAGGAGAGGGCTATTATCACTATGATTTTTTGTGTATCTCCAGTATTGGGAGATCTACCAGCACTTATTTAGTGGGCAGGAGTCAGGGATGCTAGGCTTTCTGTAATGTATGAAACAGCACTGTATTCTGTATTTTATTTTCCCACTGGACATTACATGAGTTTAATACTTGTTAATTTTCTGAGCTTAGAACCAGATTCATTTCACTTATAAATACAAGGCATTTTTGAACTCCTAGTATACAGTGATTTTTTTCAGAAATGTAAATACCATGTAAATTGATGGAGGATTTTACTACGTTTTTATCAGTATTTTACGTAGACTAAAAGAAAAGATTTCCAAGAAAAGCACATCATTGATGTCAATGCCTGTTATGACATTTGAGTCATAAATATAGTGTACTCATATCAGTCTTCAGTCATATCCACAGTGTTTCTCTATGTGAAAGCATCTGACTACCACATTTTTTGTTTTGAAAGCATCTGACTACCACATTTTGTGTCATATTTGCTTTAAAATACACGTGACTTAATTATTTCTTCTTTAAGAATTGGAGAAATATATTAGTGTTTTAAAAATTACATGTGCTAGTAGGTTATATCATTTATAAATTTATTTTCAGATTACTAAATAGGTGGTCACCTAGCATCTGATAGGATTGAGGACTCCCCTACAAATTACCCTAAGCAATCCTCGTCCTAGATTTCTTTTATTAATGACCAACCAGTAAAGAAGACAACGTAACTTTGTCTCAAGTTTCCTAGAGCAGATACTATAGACTTTCGTTAAATATTTTATATTGGCTGATGCCACCATGTTACTGATAAGATGAAACTTCAAAGAAGTTACTTTCTAATACAAACACTAAAGTTTGATTTTCCATGAGATAGAAAAATAGTGGATTCTGTAGTCCCCTTTATTTGTAGAAAGATGATTAGTGCCTTCCTGGCCATGAACAAAATAAGACTTCTCCCTGAAGTCGCTACACTTACTATCCTCTTAATAAAACATCTGAGGCTCAGGGAAAACATTTCAACAGCCAGAAACAGCTGGCATTGTCCCACCAGATCTTCCTGGAGAAGCTTCGGTGTTCAGATGTCTACAGTGATTCCTATTGGCATTATTATCAATTAACTCCCGCTTAGTGCTGAGTTTGTAGACTACAGCTTTTCTGGTTCAAATTTTTATAGCTGTTTCTCAGCTGTTTTGAAAGAGCCCTAGCAGTGCTTTTTAAAAACAGAAACCTGAGCAAAATGTCTTCAATGACCCTTTTCCACTTCTATTTGAAATGAAGAGAAGGAAGCTCTTCAACCTACTAGGGGCTGAGATCCAAAATTTCTTCTTGCCCTAAGTTAAATAAGCCAGACACAGAAAGACAAATAATGAATGATCTCACTTACATGTGAGATCTAAAATAATCAAACTCATAAACGCAGAGAGTAGAATAATGTTTTCCAGGGGATGAGAGGCAGGAGAAGTGGGGAGGTGATAGTCAAAGGGTAGAAAGTTTCAGTGATGCAAGACAAGTAAGTTCTGGAGATCATTTATACACCATAGAGCCTATAGCTAACAATACCGTATTGTATGTTTAAAATTTGCCAAGAGAATGGATCTCATGTAACGTGTTCTTCCTCCACCTGCCCCCTCCAAAAAATAATATTAAAGGGGCAGGAGGAAACTTTGGGAGGTGATGCGTGTGTTTATGTCCTTGATGTAGTGGTGGTTTCATGGCTATATATTTATGACCAAACTTCTCGAGTTGTATACATTAAATATGTACAGCTTTCACATGTCATTCATACTTCAATAAAGTGTTTTTAAATGTATTCTTACCAAAGAAAACACCCAAAGATTATTGCATGTAAAATGAAGATAAACATAAACTTTCTTCACTGAAAGGTGCTAAACACAGATGAGAAAGTCCACCATGACAGGCATATGGAACTTTGAATGACCACTTTTTAATTTATGCTTCTTCGTTTCCTCCATAGGTGAATGCTGGCTTTTCCAAAGAGATTCTTAGACTTTGTGGTAGCTCCTTCATGCCTCATGAAATGATTTAGATTGGCTTTAGAAATGTCATATTATTCTGTGCTTGTGAGGCCATTTCAGAAATGGTAGCTCAGAGTAAAACTGAATGGGCTTTTTTACCATCTCAGATAATAGAGTCAAATGACCAGATCAAGTTTCATATTTAAACTGGTCAGAGGGATTTTTGCTTCATACTTTATTGATACAGATGAAGTGACCAATTAAAGTGGACTGGTTTTCACTTTATTTTACAACTCTGAGTGCTCTTAAGGCTGCAACAACTTCTGTCAACTATTTCAATGTTCTTAATATCTGAAGCATTGAATGTACCCTAACAACCACAATTTGAAACAATTCTTAGCTTTTGAAAATGTTTTCCAAAGGATATATACTTTTTTTATTAATATGTAATTTCCATTACTGTTCGGCAATATCTCTGTGGTATATCAAATAACTTGCTTGCCATGTTTGATGTGAATATCTCTTCTAGAGAACATATAAATTTGTATATAGAGCCAGGTTACCTCTGATTTCATTTAATCAAACTTTAGGTCTCCTCCTCCCACATTCTCAAGAGAGTAGATAGACTATAGCACTATCAAAAATCACACAAGGCACTCCTGAGATTCATTCAGGCCTTGAGCACATTTGATGACTAGGGGCTTCATGATTGGTTTTGGCTCAGAGGAAGGTCAAAAGTGCTTGGAGGATTGGGGAATTAGGATGAAGATAACAGCAAGCTATCTCATTCATTTATGGCTCCTGTCTCCCAAGAAGTACTTTGGGTGCCTGTCTGAACTGCACTGAGAAGGGGTGCAGGTGAAGGACAGAGGCACTAGTGTGGGACCTGGTGGCATCGCTGCTTATTCAAGCTATTACCTAGAGTGGGGAAGAGGGTCTTAGGGATCCCTATGTGTCTCCGGTGTGGTGAGAACTCCAGCTAATGAAGTGTAGCTCTATCTCCTTGCCAGCATCCAGAGACAACCAATCTCTGGACATGTTGAGTCCCACCAGTTGTAGCAGTGGAGTATCATTTTCAAGTGCCTGTGAGGGGACAGAGCTCAGCAACAGAGTAGAAGAAAATGAGACAACAGTTTATGAATTTGCATGGGCTATCCCTAGGAACTACTAGAAATAATTAGATGAAATTTATGGGGTGGTGAAACGTCTGTATTATTCATAAAGAAACATGAGCCAGTGGTTTATTATAAATAAGATGACCCTCTTTCTAGCCAAAGCTGGGGAAATTCCCATGCTTGAAATGCCATCCCAGAGATGTCATCTCACCCCAGTTAGAATGGCTATTATCAAAAAGACAAAAAATAACAAATGCTAATGAGGATGCGAAAAAAAGAGGAATGCTTGTACGCTGCTGGTGGGAAGGTAAAGTAGTATAGACATTACAGAAAACAGTATGGAGGTTTATCAAAAAGCTACAACTAAAAATAAAACTACCACATGATCCAGCAATCCCACTACTGGTTATATATCCAAAAAAGAAGGAAATCAGCATATAGAAGAGAGATCTGGACTCCCATATTTATTGCAGCACTATCCGCAATAGCCAGGATATGGAATCAAACTAAGTGTCTATCAACAGATAAATGGATAAAGCAAATATAGTATATATGCACAATGAAATATTACCCAGCCATAAAAAATATGAAATCCTGTCACTTACAGAAACACACATACAACTGGAGATCATTATGTTAAGCGAAATAAGCCAGGCCCAGAAAGACAAACATGGCATGTTCTCACTCAAATGTGAGAGCTAAAGAAGTGGATCCCATAGAGGTAAAGAGTAGAATTGTAGTTACCAGAGTCTGGGCATGAAAGGGGGAGGCGGGGATGAAAGGGGGAGGCAGGGTTGAAGAGAAGTGGTTAGTGGGTATAGAAATGTAGTTAGATAGAAGGAATAATTCTAGTATTAAATAACACAGTATGGAAATTATCTTCAACAGTGATATATTGGCAAAAAAGCAAGAAGAGAGTTGTAATGTTCCTAACACACACCAAAAAATGTTTTAGGTGATTAATATCCCAGTTACCCTCACTTGATAATTACACATGTATACTTGTATCAAAATATTATATGCACCCCCAAAATGTGTACAACTATGATATGTCAATTAAAAACATACACACAAAATATCATCCTAAAGTCACATCATCATCCAAGACCACTCTTCTCAGCTCAGACTATGTATCCAACTGCCTACCTGATATCATGAGTTATATATCTCATGAATACATACAACTTAGTGTGACCAAATGATGTTTATATTTCCCCCAAAGCCTGTTTCTTTTCCGTATTTCAGTGAGTGGTACAGCCACCTAAACCAGTCATTCTCAATCTTGACTGCTACATATTAGAACCATCTGAGAGTTTTAAAACCCCATTAAGGCCTAAGCCCCATCCAAACCCACCAAATTAGAATCGAATCACTAGAAGTGGGGCCCAGGCATGGGGTCTTTGTAAAATCTCCCAGGTGATTATAATATGTTGTTATCAGTTAGGGCCAGGAACTTGGAAGTCAACCCAACACTTCCATTTCCTCGTTCACTGCCCTCATCCAATGCATCACTGAAAACTGTTGTTGCTATTTTCGATATAGTTTATGAATCTCCCCACATTTTTTCACTAACCTTACCACCACCCTAACACAGGTGATAATCACCCCTTGCACAGATTAATGCAACGGTCTCCTTATGGTCTCCCTTCCTCCCCTTGTCCATCTCTAAGCAATTCTACTAACAAATGGATCTTGCCCATGCTGTTTCTGCTACTTGGGACCATTTTGTTTCACCCTTTACCTGGCTTATTCCTGCTTATAATTCAAAATTCTATGGCGTAAATACCGTTATTCATTCATGCATTCATTAATTCAACAAATGTTTATAATACATAAACCACCACCAGTTTTTCCAATATTATCTAAACATTGGAAAGAGAACTATGAAAAGACAGGTAACTACCCTGCTTTTTGGAAGACAAACTACTAAATATCTTATATTTTATATTAAATATCTTATATTAAATATCTTATATTTTATATTAAATATTTTTTATTAAATATCTTATACTTTATATAAGATATAAAATATTTATATATAAATATATAAGATATAAAATAATTATATAAATATATAAGATATATAAGATATAAAATATTTATATATAAATATATAATTATATATTTTATATCTTGTATATTTTATATAATATATATTTCTATATTATATTATATTACTATATTATATATTATAATATAGTAATATATAATATATTACAGTATATATTATATATAGTATATAATATATAATACATTATAGGAATAATATATAATATATAATATATTTTAACACAATATATAAATATATAATATATGATTATATATAAATATTATAATTATATTTATAATATATAAATATATTATATATATTTATAATATATAAATATATTATATATATTTATAATATATAACACATATTATATATATTTATAATATATATTATATATATAATATATAATATATAATATATTATATATAATATATAATATATATTATATAATATATATATAATATATAATGTATAATATATTATATATTATATTATATATATTATATATTATATAATTATTATAATATATATATAATTATATATATATTATAATATATATATAATATATATTATATATATTATATATATTATAGAAGAAATATTTAAACGGCCTCAGAGAAAGAAAAGCCTATATAAATGTAAATACATTCATAAAATGGGGCTAGATTTATTTAGTCTATTTTCAGATGCAAAAATCAGAAAACAGGTTTAGTATTTCCATGTAACAAATATATTTATATATTTATATAATATATATAATATATATATAATATTATTATATATAATATTATATATATAATATATATTATATATATTTAATAATATATAATATATATTATATATTATATATAATATTATATAATATATATTATATATTATATATATTATATATTATTATACAATATTATATATAATAATATATAATATTATATAATATTATATATAATGTATATATTATATATTATATTATTTATATATTATATAATATATATTATTTATATAATATAATATAATAATATATAATATATTATTTATATAATATAATATAATAATATATAATATATTATTTATATAATATAATATAATAATATATAATATATTATTTATATAATATAATATATAATATATAATATATTATTTATATATTTATATATTTATATAATATAATATATACTATATTATTTATATATTTATATAATATATGCTATATTATTTATATATTTATATAATATAATATATGCTATATTATTTATATATTTATATAGAATTTATGCTATATTATTTATATATTTATATAATATAATATATGCTATATTATTTATATATTTATATAATATAATATATGCTATATTATTTATATATTTATATAATATAATATATGCTATATCATTTATATATTTATATAATATAATATATGCTATATCATTTATATATTTATATAATATATGCTATATCATTTATATATTTATATAATACAATATATGCTATATCATTTATATATTTATATAATATAATATATGCTATATCATTTATATATTTATATAATATAATATATGCTATATTTTTATATATTTATATAATATAATATATGCTATATCATTTATATGTTTATATAATATAATATATGCTATATTATTTATATATTTATATAATATAATATATGCTATATTATTTATATATTTATATAATATAATATATGCTATATTTTTATATATTTATATAATATAATATATGCTATATTATTTATATGTTTATATAATATAATATATGCTATATTATTTATATGTTTATATAATATAATATATGCTATATTATTTATATGTTTATATAATATATGCTATATTATTTATATGTTTATATAATATAACATATGCTATATTATTTATATGTTTATATAATATATGCTATATTATTTATATGTTTATATAATATATGCTATATTATTTATATATTTATATAATATAATATATGCTATATTATTTATATATTTATATAATATAATATATGCTATATTATTTATATATTTATATAATATAATATATATTATTTATATTTATATAATATATAGTATATTATTTATATGTATAGAATATATATTATATTATTTATATTTATATAATATATAGTATATTATTTATATTTATATAATATAATATATAATATATTATTTATATATAAATATATATAATTTTTATATATTATAGATATAGATGATAGACAAAGCTTTATATATATAAAGAAACTGCGTGTGCATGAGTGTGCGCGTGTGTGTGTATATATATGTTAAAGAGTACTGAGCCATGACAAGACACTGTGGACACGTAACATATTTAGATACCAAGAACAATGTGACAATACCATTATCTGAACTAGAAATATAGTAATGTGTTTGATGAGTCAGAGTAACCTACTGCGAAATCCTAAAACAACCTAGTTGAAAGACCGTGGTCTTCTAATAACCTAAAAGAGGCCCCTGAAGAGAGAAAATTATGTGAGCATATGTCCATAAATATTTACATTTCTCATCAAATATATGTCTCTCTAGATCAGGATTTCTCAACCTTGTCACTATGAATATATTGGGAAGATACATTCGCTGTGTACATTTTATTTGTGTATGTGTTGGGGAGGTGGTTGTTCTGTACATTGCAAGGATTTTGGAAGCATCTGTGGCCTCTGCTAATAATACCCTTTAGTTATGGCAACTAAAAATGTCTCTAGACACTGCCAAGTATCCCACAGGGGCAAAATGGTCTTCATTTAAGAACCACCGCTCTTGATAGACATAGGAGGAGATAGGTTTAGGGGTATATTGTGATATGGAGACAGTAATTTACATCTAGGTATGGAAAGGAAGAAGATAGTGTTTCTGTGTGTCATTACAGACCCTGCGGTACAATGCTTAAGAATAGCGGCATTCTCACTGATTGACTGTATTAGGTTGCTAAATTTCAATCCTACCAAACACTAGCTGTGAGATATCTTAAATGAAGGTAATAATAGGATTTCAAAGATTATTATGACCACTTAATGATATAATGCACTTAAAGTGCTTGGCATATTGCTTAGTACTGCGTAAGTACTCAGCAACTGTCAGGTCTTATTATTTTAGGAGATCCTGCTAACAGTTTTTTTTCTTGGTGCCTCTGTCTTTCTCTGTATTACATACAGATGCATATACATACCATACAAGCAGTTATATATAGATGGACGTGTGTCTATGTATGTATAAATGCAGCACAGGTAAAACATACCAATGGCAGGATGACTGTGAGTGCTTGAGTGTGTATGTATTGGCATCAGAGGAAGGGCTGAAAGAGAGTGTGAGTCATTCCATAATGCAAAGCAGATGTTAGTCTGTTTGATAATTTTTTGGCAGATTAAAAAAAGAGGAGTTAAGTAAACTTTATCTGGCATGTTTGAAGAATAAGGTAATCAAATGTTATAATTAATAGAGTGTTAGCACATAAAACGAAACATCGTTTATCAATTTTAAAACATCTAAAAATACAACAAAATACATTAAACACTAAAACTTACTAAGATGATTATCTCATTTTATTTCAGCAATTATTTCTAAATCTCTTGCTATTTTCTCAGCTATACTCTAAGTATGGATTTTTGATGAAATTTTAGGAAATACCATTCTTCCTAATGGTTCTAAATATCTTTTCTCTTCAGAAGTGTAGAAGATGTAGGAGTTTATGCTGAGGACATACTCCATATATCATGATCTGAAGGTGTCTTGGAAAGTATTGATATTACTGACATTTACTTACTTCCATTATATGTGCTGCTTTTATATAAATTTAGAATACAGAGGGTAATAGATGAGTATCCTTCCTTCCATAAATTAAACTTTTATGTCAAAGCTAAGAAACTCTTTTGTAAATTTTAATCATTTTTTCCATCACTATAGAATCTCAGATGATATCTGACTCTTCTCTACCATGTCCTTAATTCCTCCTCAGCTTTCAGTAAAGGAGTATTTACTATTTGTCAACAAAGTTACTTGTCATACTTATGGACAGCTGAGATGCTGGAAAATTATCTGTTATATTGAACCAAAACCTGCCTCAAATATGCACACAATGTATTTATTTGATTACTGCAAACATCAGAAAATAGGTTTAATATTTCCACATAACAATCTTATAATTACTTATTAATGTAGTATCTTAGAATTATAAAAATAAGTTTAATCTTTCCATATAACAATCTTATAATTATAATTAATCTTATAAATAAATGAGAACTTTATTCTTACATTTCTCCTTCAGCCTAGCTTCCCCAGGAACAAACAGCCCTGGCCTCTTCCATTAATACCACCTGAAATACTTTCTGGTCATTTTACTTCCTTCCGAGCATGTGTGTGTGTGTGTGTGTGTGTGTGTGTGTGTGTGTGTGTGTGTGTGTTTCAATATTCCTCTTCAGATGTGATATATGGAAAATAATTCAGATGTAGTTGTCTCATATCTTTCTCACCAAATACTTCTTTATTATGTTTATCCTCAGCAGACATTCTGTTACTCAGAATGCTCTGCGTCACCATCCAGGTGTATACATTTCATGTCTTTGTCAGCTTCAATATATTTTTAGATTTGTTTCAATAAAGTGTATGTAGACAATGAATGAACATATATTCTCCACCATTTCAAAATTATGTCCTCCTCTCTCATGCTATTCAATCTTTCTCTTCTACTTTATTTTCTTCTTTATTTAAATATCTCTTCATCTCTCATGGCATTTTTGTTGGACTCAGTAACAATGGAGCCAACTTTGACTATCCTAATTTCACAATAATAAGCCATTTGCAATATCAAAAAATTAACCCTTAAGATTTTTCTTCTGTTTCTTTACTTTTTATGATGATGATCCCAACAAAATAAGACAATAAGGGTGGCTTCTTCTCAATTACAACTAATATCTTTTTGAGAATAAATAATTCATACCTAGAAGGCAAAAAAAAAAAAAAACCAACCAAAAAAAGCAGTGCTGGTTAATCAATTTTCCTAGAAGGAAGTGATATTGTCCTAAAATTATGCAGTATAGAAGAAATATTTAAACTGCCTCAGAGAAAAAAATGGCCTATATAAATGTAAATACATTCATAAAACGGGTAGATTTATTTAGTCTATTTTCAGATGCAAACATCAGAAAACAGGTTTAGTATTTCCATATAACAATCTTATAATTATCTATTAATGTATTATCTTATAATTATAAAAATAAGTTTAATCTTTCCATATAATGATCCTCTCATTATAATTAATCTTATAATTATATATATTGAGAACTTAATTCTTATGTTCCTCCTTCAGCCTAGCTTTTTTCTCTATTCACAAACATATCACACATACACATACACATACACATACACATACACATACACATACACATACACATACTCTCTGCTTAGCAGATTATCTCACAATAGTAAAGTTGAAAATTAGTAATGCTTTCCTTATAGCTATTCTATGCACTAATGAAACACAGAGGTTAGTTTTTTAAATGTAAGTAAGATACTTTTCTAGAATTAAAAAAATTATCCACATCTTCAGAGAGGTTTGGGTTAAGGGTATGCATTCGTTAAAAGCCTTTGAATGACACACCTAAAATTTTAAGTATTTCACTATGCATACATTCTACATTTAAAATTGCAAAGAAATACTGAACTCTGGTTAACAAGTTTGTTTTTCTAAGTTGCATGAATTAGCAATTTCGAAACTATCTTATATATATTCTGCACTTAAGCAAAAAAGTAAATATATTGAGTGTAATAAGAGTGGGTTTCTCACAGTTGGAGGTGAGAGTTCCATATGTGGAAAGTGCAAGACTAGAATGTAGGCCTGTGGTATTGGACTAGGGTTAGAGACATCAATTTGGATTCAGAAAGAGATAGAGACAGAAGGAGAAAAAGACCCAAAGTATTGCCAAAAAGAAAAGTCAAATGTTGTTATACTAAGAACTTACTATGCCATATTCATTATTTGGTAATTAAATCAATGTGCGTAAAGCAGGAAGTAATAATGTCAGAAATTTTAAACTTACAAATATGCAACAATTAGTTATTTATGATGGTATTTATATCAATGGTATTTTCT
This sequence comes from Gorilla gorilla gorilla, assembly GCF_029281585.2. Taxonomy (NCBI): domain Eukaryota; kingdom Metazoa; phylum Chordata; class Mammalia; order Primates; family Hominidae; genus Gorilla; species Gorilla gorilla. Next base: position 27,751,863 of record NC_073230.2, read on the forward strand.
TTGCAACATTTTAGTCCAAAATAAAAAAAAAAAACACTTTTTTAAAAGATACTGTAGTTAAGTATTAGGAATTTTTAGAGTTACAATAATTATGTTTATCTGAATACATAGGGATATGTCTATTTATCTGCCAAATAAATATAAAACACACAGCATTTATCAGTTGCAAGAACTCTACACTAGAACTGTGAAAAAGTGTTTCATTTTGAAACCTGAAACGAAAAGACATTTAGCTAATTTGGGGGTGAAAAATACACTTGCTAAATGTCCCTTAAACTGCTGACAAATTATGAAATATATTTCCATATTTTTTGGCTAGGTCATATTGTATATAGTGGTTTCATTTTTCTTCCATGGTGAGTTTTTCGTTCTTGTTTCCATTTCTGGCTTTAGATGAAACCTCACAATTATGCTGAGAACCCTTGCTTTCATGTTGTTTTTAAAATGAGACTTTCATGATGAAGCCACAAAACAACTCAGCAATAATACACATTAAAGAAACATGCTGTTTTGCATTCATATTTAGTAGATTTGGCAAAAGAATCCATAATAATTTGACAAGCCAGAAGCGGCCTAGAAGACAAAATCTAAAAACTACATGTAAATTCAAATTACTCATCCATCTTCCTACTCACTGATCTCTCAACTTTTTCCTTTTCTTTCCTTCTTTCTTTCCTTCCTTCCTTGTCTCTTTTTCTTTCTTTTTCATACCTTTTCTTTTATCCTTCTCTTTCTACTTCTTTCTTTCTTTCTCCTTCTTTCTTTCTTTTTTAATTTCCTTCTTCCTTTTCTTCTCTCTTTTTCCTCCTTTCTTTCTCTTTCTCTCTCCTTCCCTCACTCCCTCTCTCCCCCACCCCTTTCTTTCTTTCTCCCTCACTTTGAAGAAGTGGAAACTAGGATGTTGGTATTTTATAGAAACATATGGTAGAACAAGAGAATAAGTACTATAGTCAATTCTACAGTCAGGTGTTTTGTCATCTGAAGTCATAACCAGACCTAAATAACCCTAAGCAGTTAGTCATCATTGCAAAATCAAGAAAACTCCATGTAACTGTATATTCACAAATACCCCACTGGCTTAGAATTAGAAAAGTAACACCCTAGGTATTCCCCAGGTGGGAAGGGATACCCCCTTGGAAGTGGGTGAATTCCCACTGGATCTCCCCATTTGTGCTGGGGATCTTGGCTCACATTCCCTGCTTGGGGAGCCCCATGGGTTTCTTAATTGCTTCCTTCAGGGATGGGAACAGAATTGAGAATGCTGCCATGTTGGGGAAACCTAGAAAGCTCTTTATTCCTTAACGAGATATGGGGCAAATTAGAGATCGAGGAATCCCTAGGTCACTTCCTTTTATGGCTTCTACCTTTTAACTCATAGAAATGACAAGATTTAATCTTTGTTATGTTGAAGAGACCCAGATAATATCACCATGAGATTTTACTGAATATCTGATAAGTAATGGTTATTCCTTCCTGTCTTCTGTTCCTTAGATACACCTTCACAAATTGGTACTTTATTAATTCTACCCATTTATAATAAGGAAGCATTAATATAATAACAAGTTAGAATATATATATATATAGCCAAATTGTTAAATGGCTAAAATTGCAAAAATAATCCCATTTATGTTCCCCAAATGAAGATCCCCTTGAAAAAATTTTTAGAGCTTCTGGAAGGAGCTAAATGTGGATTATATGTCCTGATAAACTAGTTGGTTAATTTTCTAATATTAATGAGAACTATATGTAGCCCACTATAGCTCAGTCTCCGCCTTGACTATGAAGAAGTACTTTGTGATTTCATCAGTAAGAACATTTTAAAATATAATTATTATTTTATTTTATTACTTGACTGATTCCTTTACTCTAGATTACTGTGTTTGGGGATTTTTTTCCCCATACTTCTTTGCTTTAACTGTAAGCCATTTAATTTTTTCAGAAAGTAAGAAATAGATGTACTTTAAGTAATCAGCATTATGTTACTATCTAAAAAGAGAACACAAGACTGATAGACAATAAGGTTATTATTTTGCAGATGAGAAAACCAGAGATGTAAAAAGGAGAATATCTCACCCAAAGCTTCGTCTCACCCAAAGTCAACACAAACATCAGGAAACAGAGGGGGGCACTCACCTAAACTTTCAAAACCCAAACTAGGGTCATTCTTGTCATAAAGTCCTCAAGAGGACTCAGGTTGGTATATTTAGGGCTAAAACACAGATACGGTCTTCTCTTTCTTTTTTCTTTTTTTTCAAAAAAACAGGAACAAATGTTTCTGCTTTGTACTTATTAATATGCATATGTTCAATCTTACTCTTATAAATAAACATCTTTTAAAAATAGCCAGCAATTTTTTAGCAAAAGACGTTTAAACACATGGTGGAGGAATCTTAGGGAAAATCCAGAGATTTAATCCAATTTATTCCAAGAAAGGGACAGGAAATTAAATTAGTAAACAAATTCACTATTTATATATTTGAAGTGCTGTTGGTTTTGTCCACAGTTTGCTCATTGGTGATACAGGCATGTTTTCTAGATGTTTATGCTAAAATTGTCTACCTGGTCTCATTATAGAGTATTTGTTTTGAGAGCAGAAAATTTTTCTTTTCCAGATTTTAGAAAATCCCCATCGTATTTTGTATGTCTCACTATGTACAATTTTCTAAAGCATAATAAATTATACAGAGTATATAATTGAAAGATGAATAATTCTCACAGCACCTTAATTGACCCAATTATTCATTATAGACAAAATTGGAGGAAAATAAAAGAGCAAGAAAGGGTATGACATCATTTGTGGATTATGTAACAGCTAGGCTTGATTTTATTGTTGGCTCTAGTTAAATATTTTTTTTAAATAAAACAGTGCCTAGTTCTCCAACATTAATTATACAAAAAACTTGACTTCAGTATTTATCAAGGTATAGGCCTATATAACATTGCTTGCTTCCTTGAATAAGTAATATTTGGTGTCTTTGTCACTTTGGGCCCTTAGCAAGTGATGCTGTAACTGGCAGTGAATAATTTAAGTCACTGCTCTTGAGAAGGCTCTTTTATTTGCAAGGAGCAAAACTCTACTCAAACTAACTAGAAAAACTAAAAGAGAGGTTTATTGGAGAATATTAAAATACCCAGGAATCCTAAGACACAAAATGAAGCATAGTTGGCTTTTTGTGACCTGGGACTAGAAGTAGAGAAACCGAGGTCTTTCAAGAACTGCCTTTATAGTTTCTTGTTATTTTCTATTTTACTCTACGAATATGTTCAATATGTAATTTTTTATCGCCTTCCTTTATGGCAACAAGCCCACTCTATATTACCTAACCTATCAGTTCTAACTCTAAATTCTGAATTATCCGTGTTCCTCAAAACCTTAAGTCCAAATTTCTGAGAAAGAAATGTGATTGTTCTTTTCTTTAATGTCTGCTCAGAGTCTGTCACAATTGACTGTCATAGACAACTAGTCAACCTGTGGATTCATTTAGCTGTGACTATAGTAGGGTAGAGTCATGTGATCAACTAGAGCAGCAGGTGGGGAGACAATAGTTAACACCTCTCATGAAACTGGTTAAATATAAACCTCAGACTGGTAATAGATAAGAATCTGTTTCCTCCTGTGTAAAAACCAATGTTTACTTAATATTTGCTTTTCCTAGCCTTAAGTTGTATCTCTAGGAATAAATGGGTTAATACAAAGGAAAACACATGAGCGATCATAAAGTTTTGGAATACAGTCAATAACAATACATCTACTGTCAACCAAACTGTTGATAAAAAGACAAATTACACGTAGGTAAGAATCATAGTCTCTCACGATGTTGGGGGACTTCATATAGATGATTTTCCAGTGTAACTTAGATGAAATCAAATATCTGACATAATTATTAAGTATTTGTCTTCCTTCCCTGGTCATTCAAGTCATGGTGCCTCTTCTAGAACAAGTGAAGAGCTGAATCTCTCACCCTGATAGACCAAGTTGGGGGATATACATTGATTTTTACATTTTGTTCAAATGTATCTCTTATTGCAGATTGAATTTGGCTTGGAATTTGGGTGCTTGCTTTGACTTTTCATTGTTTCCTTATTTGTATTTTATTTTTCTTTAGCTGCTGCTGGTTCTGGTGGTTTCTTTATTTTGTACATTCTATTTTCTAGAAATCTATCACTGGTGAGGGCTTAAAAACAACACGGACCAGAGAAGAAAGAAAGGAGTAAAGAGTTCAAGCCCTGATAACAATGGGACTAGTCCAAAAGTTTGCAAAAACAAAAGGAAATCTGTTGAAAAATAAGTTATAGACGCTTGAAGTCTACATTTATTTCTTCTTATTACTCATTTTGGAATGGATGCTACATTCTTTGTAGATTCAAAATATCCTCAGAATCCCAAGTATGTGATAAGACCTAGAAAGGGCATAATTAAGCCTTTGTCATTAAGACAGATCTTTTATTCACCAATTTTAACAATGTATTACAGCCAGGCACAGTGGCTCATGCTGTAATCCCAGCACTTTGGGAGGCCGAGGTGGGCAGATCACCTGAGGTCAGGAGTTCGAAACCAGCCTCACCAAAATAGTGAAACCCCGTCTCTACTAAAAATACAAAAATTAGCTGGGCATCATGTCATCTGCCTGTAATCCCAGCTACTAGAGAAACTGAGGCAGGAGAATCGCTTGAACCTGGGAGGGGGAGGTTGCAGTAAGCCAAGATCGTGCCATTGCACTCCAGCCTGGGCAACAAGAGCAAAACTCCATCTCATAAAAAAATAATAATAATAAATAAAATAAAAACATATTTATGTTTTCAGCAGTTTATATTTATATACGACCATCATTCTCCAAATTTAATTATAATTGCCCATGGAAAATATTTGTTGTAACCAATCACGACACAGAGTACAGAACTAGCTAGGGTTTTAAAAAGCAAATTTCCGCACTCTTCACAATAGCAAAGACATGGAATCAATCTAAATGCCCATCAACAGTAGAATGAGTAAAGAAAATGTGGTACATATACACCATAGAATACTACGCAACCATAAAAAACAATGAGATCATGTCCTTTGCAGCAGCGTGGATGGAGCTGGAGGCCATTATCCTAAGTGAACTAACACAGAAACAGAATATAAAATGCCACATGTTCTCACTTATAAGTGGAAGCCAAACATTGAATACATGTGGATACAAAGAAGAGAACAACAGACACCAGGGCCTACTTAAGGGTGGAGGGAGGGAGGAGGGTAAAGATAAAAAAATCTGCCTATTAAATACTATGCTTATTACCTGGGTGATGAAAGAATTTGTACACCAAACCCCAGTGACACACAACTTACGTATACAACAAGCCTGTATATGTACCCTAGAACCTAAAATAAAAGTTAAAAAAAAAAAAAAACAGAACTAGTGTATCTATGGCAATGATACATAGATGTTTTATGTGTTTCTAGAACCATTGGTAAAATTATTTTTTTAAAAATTTGAACCTAAAACATTTTTATTTTAGCATCTTCAAAAATTCAGATATAAATTTCTTTCAATATAGAGCTGTTTATGCATATATTTTTAATTCAATTCTATTTAATGAATGCATTCTCTATTAAAAAATAAGTCTCTTACTATGAAATTGAAAATGTCCCAATTGCATGGTATATTTGAATAAATATAATAGGTGTATCATCTAGAGCTTTGCTACTCAGTTGTGTGGCCTGGACACGAGCAATATTGGCCCAGCTTGGAAGCTTATTAAAATTTCAGAATTTCAAGTTTCTTTCCTAACTACCAAATAAGAAACTTCATTTTAACATGATTCCCCTGTGATTCCTTTGCACATTAAAGCTTCTGAGACATGAACATGAAATAATAGCTTGAGTAGCAAGGATATAGTACACCAAATGCTTTCTTAGCAGAAAAACAAAAACCCTGCTTAAAATCTAGCTAATTACATTGGAGCAATTTAATTTCTGACCAAAAAGGAATAAGGCTCATGTTATTCAGAACTGTTTAAGAATTGTTTTGCAGGACACTGATCAACATGTTTTCTATATGATATCTCACAGGATTTAATTCACCCCAAAATACAATCTTACATATTTTCAAGAAAGTTGAGTTTTGTCTTAATTATGTAAATTTAAATTCAGACATAAGTCGTGAGTCTTGGTAAGTCCCACTGACTAGAAAACTAGTGAATTTCCTCTTCGGTAATATTTAATCCCACTAATTTACCTAACGGTTTTATTTTGTTTCAACTGTTTTCTCTATAAATGCAGTATAGCAATATTGAAAAATAAAACTGAGTAAATAAAAATAAATAAATAAAATAAAATAAAAAGTTAGTTTGCTGCAAAACTAAATCAACCAAACTGGAAATCCAGCCTTTTTTTTCCACCCCTGTGGAAATGTTAAACACATTGTCCGCAAATGAAATACTTAGTAACAGTAAAATTCTCTTGTGATACATGACACAATATAATTATAGGATTTTTAAAAGAAAGTAGATTATTTTTAGGATAATTTTTGAGCACCTGTCTTGAATAACGCATTGGCTATTTAACAATAATGGTTTTAAAACTCTTTGTGGGTACTTGCTTCCAAAAGGCAGACATTCTTTCAGGAAGATAGGTATGTAGACCTGGAAAGGTAACTAAGCTTCAGAGTTAACATAAGCATGATAAATGCCAAATAAGTAAGAAATAATGAGTGTTTTACAAGTTCAGTTGAGAAAATAATAATTAATTGGGGGAAAAGTGGCTATAAGAGCTGATTTCTTAAAGGACGTTAAATTTAACTTGGGCTTTAAAAGATGGAAAATAATTGGCAAAACAATATAGGATTTCAGCCAAGGGTAACAGCTCAGAAAGATGGAGAGATAAAGTTCCACAGGTTGAAATGGGAGAATTGTTTCAGGAACAGTGAGAGATCTGCTTGGGGCTGTTTTGCATGCGATGGATCTCATTTATTACATACCCTTTCTCACAAAGTCATTTTGAAATGATGAAAAAAAGAAGTTACATAATTATAATCACAAGGAAAAGGGTATCAGCAGTAGACCAAAAATGTTGAGGGATTTCCATAAATAGAAAGTAGAAAGGATAAGAATGACACAGAAACCAAAAGAGAGAAACTCACAGTCTACAGAAAAAATCTATTGCGGTGAGAACTTTTCCTGGTGGAGGTGCAGAAAAACTCCAAGCTCAGATTGAATGAGCACAGACAGAGATGAAAAATGAATTGAGGAGCTTTGATCCAATTTATGATACTAATTTACAACTAATTATACTACTATATATTTATATATTAACTAATTAATTAACCAAAGTAAATAACTAAAGATGATTTAATTAAAAATATTCTTATAAGGTAACTGGAGCAGAAATAGCTTTCTCCATCCCCATTATACAACTGTAGCTGTTAGCTGTAGTAGTTTGCCTCTAGGATAAAGTTTACAATGCACTCTGAAAACAAAATGTGGGATCTTTTTTGAGTGGACTTGTGTTAAGGATCAATGTCAGAGAGGGCAATTCTGAAAAACATTGAGAAAGTCCACAATGGATGAGGAGGAAGTGATTTTTAAAAGGAAAGACAACTTCGTTTCACAGTAAGATATACTAAAGCTCTCTACACTCAATGGCATTTTTTTCTTCTTTTACCAAACGTGAGAACCCTTGACTGCTTGTCTACTTTGTGCCAACCAATCCTGAGAGAAAGTGTGTAAGGCAATAGCTTCCCCTCACTGACACAGTGCCCACAATAGCCCTTCCATCAGGTGAAAGGCCCACTGTAGAAACACACTTGTAGAACTGTAGAGGAAACTCATAGCATCTGACTACCAGTCATTCTAGTAACAGAGAAAAATTAGGAAGGGATCACCAAGGATTACAAAATATTTGAGAAAAACCAAAAGCATGCAAGACAAAGATCAAGACAAATAAAGCAAACATCTAAACATCCAGATTTGGAGGAAACAGGTAATACATGAAACAAAGAAGAACTTCAAAACTTTTAAAAATCAATGTCCACACTAAGATTCAAAAGAGTATTACATCCACAAAACAAGAGCTGGCTGCCTCAGAAAAGGAGAAATTAGAATACCTATATACTAAAAACAAAATTACTAAAATAAAATATTTAATATAAAAGTTGACTAATAGAATGGACCTAAATAAAGACTGAACAAATAACCCAGAAGATAGAGTGTAATAAATTCTCTAAAGACTAAAGCAAAACAATAAGGGAGTAGATTATATGGGAAAGTCAGCCATGTGGCTAATGTATATATGCTCCTTTGACATTCAACTCGAGTTCCAGATGGAGACAACAGGAAAAATGTGATGAAGAAAATAAAGAAGAAATAACGGAAAAATATTTATCTGAATTGAGGGTTGTGTCAGTGGGTTTTTCTTCGGGGAGCATAAATAGAATCAGTCAGACAAATAGGGACACCCCCCCCTCCAAGAGTACTCAAGAAAGAACAAAGGATGTTTTAATTCTAAGATGAAGACTTTATCAACCTACTCTGCTAGGCTGACTGTTCTCAACTTGGGGTAGGATGGGCTGGGGTTAGGGCAGGTGGATATTTACCCCAGGCAATTTCCAGAGACATATTTCATTATCACAGTTGATAGGAGGTGGGAAGGGAAGTTCTGGCTTCTGGTGGGTCCAGACCAGAAATGTTGCTAAACATCCTACAATGCACAGGACAACCATCTGCAACCAAGAGTTGTCCTGTCCAAAATTTTAATAGTGTAGAAGCTGAAAAACTGTGCTGACTGAATTCTCCCCTCGCCCCTGAGACCTTAAATGCATTGTGAAAATACTTCCATCCTCCCCAGCACATGCTTTAGAAGACCTTCTTTTTTCTCTACTCCCAGAAGATTCTTGTTATTTTTATAAAGCTGTTCTCTCAGAAAGTTGAGGGTATCCTGAAAGTCAACACCATCCAGTGCTTGAAGTCTATGAGATCCGACTTTCTCTAGGATGCATTGGAGAAAAATCAATCACTTTGACTTTCCTTTACCGGTACTTTTCTGTGTCTACCGCAGGATCATTTAATCCATGTGTTTGTTTTTGTGTCTCCTTGAGATTAAATACAAATTCTTCCTAATTTGTAGAAATCCTTACTGCTGTATGTCGGTATTATGTCCTAGAGTAGTTGGGGATTTTATTCTTTCGTTTGTATATTTTTTTTGTCATTTCAATGGCCTTTGCGGAAACAGGAGAGGTAAGCACATATACTCAGATTGCTACTTTTAATGAAATTTTCTGATTATTTTTGAAAACTTACATCCATAAGATTTTAACTATGAAGAATTGAAGAATCACCAGGAACTTGTGAACATTTATGTTTTCAGGGTTTTTTTGTTATTGTTTAAAAAAAGATGGAAAGTATTTGCTGCGTGTTTTTGAAAATTTAATTTTGATGTTGATATTTTTACAAGATGGAAATTTTCTTCGTAGAATCAGATCTTAAAGTGGAAATTTCTTTTAAAACCAGATATTAATAAACATTATCATAATATTTTATAGCCTTTCAGATACAAACTGCTTTCACAATACATTACTCCATTTGAACCTCGCAACTCCAGGAGTAGGTATTGCTATGACCTTTTATCTGTGAGAAAACTGAAGCCTTGAGAGGCTGGTTGATTTTTGAGTGAAGTCACAGAGTTGGATCTAAGCCAAGTCTTCTAATTCTTTATTTAACATACCTGCTGGTCTACCATACTGCTTTCTTACATGGTATCTGTTCCTCCGTTCCATGATAGGGAAGGAGTTATGCAATGATTCAAGTACAGTGTCTTGTATTACACCTTCTCTCTTGATATATCTCCATAGATGCTAGCCACAGAGCCCTATTAACATGAGTATACCACTAGCTCATTGTAAAAAAAAAAAAAAAAATCAATAAACAAATGACAATGCTCACAATGTAGAAAAATTTCTAAGGAATCTGAGGCATAGAAGAAGCATAGTCAAACCTAACTTCTCGAGTATCAGATCAAAGAAAAAATAATTTTTGAAGAATTTTCCAAATGTGGCTTAAATCATGCCATGTCATGTGTACTTCTTCCCAGTATACAAAACCTCACTGTTGTGTCTTTTGATCCATTATTTCCTTGCTTCTACCTTCATTCACTATTTGGGAAGTTAGAAAAATGACTTTTACTCTCCGTTCTACTTTTTTAGAAAGTCATAGCTTTACTCATTGAAGTACTGATTTCTAGTAGAATAAAACTATATGTTAATCATAACCTCCTTTTCCCTTGGAAATTCAGGCAAGTACTGTGATTTATCTTGAAAAATGTGGACTAATAAAAGTCTTTTCTTCTTCTTTTTTCTTTACTAGAACTAGCCCCCGCACTTAGTCCAAAGGGAAACACCCCTTTTTATTGTTGGCCACACTCAGTGTTGCATGGTCAAAGGAGCATTTACATAAGCCAACAAAAGTTACCACAGCAGGAACAAGAGAAATATGTGTATGACCCACCCATGAGAAAAGAAAAATTTCTGTCTTCACTGTTTTTTACAATTAGTATCAGAAATAAAAAATAACTTAAACATGTATTCAGTATTTAATATGTCAAGTATTGTTTTAAAAAATAACCACTTTGCATTATTGCCTAGTCCTCACAAAACTCCATTGAGAATGGTACTATTTTCTCTCTGATCTTACAGATAAAAGAGAAAGGAAGAGAGATACAGTAGTTTGCCTAGCAAGTTGTGAGGTCTGGATTCAAACTCAGTCCAATTATAGCACTTGCTCCTAAATTGTTTAATAATTTCATTTTTTCAGGAATATAGGAAGTTTTCAATATATTATCAAGATCATTTTTTCCATTTCTGACATATTCTTTTCATGGCAAGTTAATATGCTACTGACTTTTTCATTTGTGCATCAGAATTATAGATAGAAACATTAATGTAAATTAAATAAAATTGTTATTATATTTACTACTTTTTTTTTTAACTTCCAGGTTTTTTTGTTGTAGCCAAAGTGCTTGCATTTTCCAATTGGCTCTTGACAGCAGACTGTAACTTAGATACCTAACGGTTTTTTGTCATTTCATTCAATTCTTTCATTTTTATTTGGTTTGTTCCTGGTAAACTCCCTTTCATATGCCCTCAGGGACAGTCCTAAATCTCTACATTGTCCTCTAGATCATTACTGTCACTCTCATCTTCAGCAAATACCTATACCTCCCATTTCATGGCCATCCAGTATGAATGTCTTCAGGTCTTTCATTTTGTTAACATGCTGTGTCAAATTTATTGATCTGGGTATGTTGAACCATCTTTGTATTCTAGGGATAAGTCCCACTTAATCATGGTGAAGGATACTTTTAATAGGCTCTTGAATTCAATTTGCTAGCACAGGTAACCCTTGAACAACATGGGTTTGAACTATGTGAGTCCACTTATATGTGTATTCTCTTCCACCTCTGCCACTCCTGAGACAACAAGACCAACCCCTCCTCACCCTCCTCTTCCTCAGCCTACACAACATGAAGACATTGACAATGAAGTCCTTTATTATGATCCACTTCCACTTAATGAATAGTAAATATATTTTCTCTTTGTTATAATTTTCTTAAAAATGCTTTCTTTTCTTTAGCTTACTTTATTGTAAGAGTATAGTATGCAATACATGTACCATACAACATATGTGTTAATCAACTGTTTATGTTATTGGTTAGGTTTCTGGTCAAAAGCAGGATATTAGTAGTTAAGTTTGGCAGAGTCAGAAGTTACATCTGGATTTTTGGCTGTGTTGGGGGGTATATTTTGGGTCAGCACTCCTCATCTCCATATTGTTCAAGAATCAATTGTATATTGATATTGTCATGCAACAACCATCAACACCATTCATCTCCAAAATTCTTTTCATCTTGTAAAACTGTAAGTCTGTATCCATTAAACAATAACTCCCCATTCTCCCTTCCCGCAGCCCCTGGCAACCACCTTTTTACTTTCTATTCTATGATTTTGACTACGATAAGTACTTTATACAAGTGGAGCTTCTTAGATGTTTGTATTTATTTCCTTCATCAAATTCAGGAAATTTTCAAATATTCTGTGACTTTTTATCTCTCTCTTTTCCTTCTAGAATATCCAAGATGTGTATGCTGGTCCGGTTGATAGTATACCACAGGTTCCTTAGTACTTTGTTTACTTTTTAAATTTCTGTTCTTCAGATTCAATAATTTCAATGATCCCATCTTCATGTTTACCAATTACTTCTTTTGACTTCTCAAACCTTCCTTGGAATCTCTCTAGAAAACATTTCATCTGAGTTGCAGTGGTCCTATATTTTCCACGGGAGATGTTTCAGGCAGTGGATGCCTGGAACTGAAGGTAGTACCAAACCCCATTGTCATCAATCAGAACACATTTCTGTTCATGTCTTTCATCCACAAATTTCATGCATTTTTCATCATAACTAAACGATTGTAATGCATTGTGACCACAACTTTTGCAGTTTGAGGTGCAACAGCAAACCCAGTACAATCTTTTTTTCTTCTTCATAATTAGAAGATCCATTCTTACAACAGATCTTAGCAACCTCAGCATACAATTTTTTTCTTTCTTAATTAAGCCAAGAACTTTCACCTTTTCACTTAAAGAAAGCACTTTATGGTTTCTCTCTGGTATATCTGAATTGCCAGCATCACTACTCTTGCACTTTGGGTCCATTATTAAGTAAGATAAGGGTTACTTGAACACAAGCATTGTGATACAACAATGATCAATCTGATAACAGAGACGGCTACTAAGTGACTCTCGGCAGGTAGAGTATACTGTGGATACACTAGACAAAAGGATGATTTATATCCTGGGCAGAATGGAGTAGGACAGTGAAAGATTTCACCAACATATTCAGAACAGCATGTAATTTAAAACTTGTAAGTTTTTTATTTTTGGAATTTTCCATTTAATATTTTTGGACCATGGTTGATCGAAGGTAATTGAAACTGGAAAAGAAAGCTACAGATAACTAGGGGACTATTGTACTGTACTTTTTAGCTTCAGACTTTCTTTTTAGTTTCTTTTTAGATTTCCTTTCTCTTTATATTTCCACTTTGCTCATACAACAACTTTCTTGGCTTTTCCAGGTTTTTCTTTAGTTATTTGAGCATCTTTAAGACAACTGTTTTTAAAAAGTTTTTGTATGGTAGATCTGCCATCAGTTCTGTTGGCTTATGTTTTCCTCTGAATGAAACATACTTTCCTGTTTCTTAGTTTGTCTTATGATTTTTTTAAACTGGACATTTAAATCTAGTAGTGTGATAATTCTGGAAATCAGATTATTTCCCTTCCTCAGCGTTTCTTACGGATTTTTGTTTTGTTTTGTTTTGATTTGAGTGTTGTAGGCTGTTACTGTGCTGAGGATAAGGCTGACGTGTAAACAAGGTCTTTTCTGAGCCTCCACCTGTCCCTAGCATTATGGTGACTTTCTAACTTTCCACATATATGCAATTGCTTTTGAATATCCTAGGTTTTCTGGCTCTCAAAAGGGAAAGAAGAGAAAAATGAATGGGGAATGGGATACTGACCCTTTAAATCTCCTGGAGGTCACTTCATCTGGAGGGAAAAGGGCTTCCAACAGTTCAGAGAAGTACAACAGTAACAGATGCCCATCTCTGGTGTTTGTACTTCCATAATCAGAAGCAGCTATCAGTGATTAGAACACAGATCTCCAGTATTGGAGGATAGGATCCTTATTGCCCACCTTGGCTCCTGCAAGTCCTGTGTAAGCTGCTCCAAGAACACATGCACAGCCGCCCGCCACAAAGCTGGGGGTATGGGGTGGGTGGCTGCTGTCAAGCTAAAAGCTGACATTGACTGAAGTTAACCATAATTTACCATCCACGTCTTCTCCTGGAAGTTGCAAACCTTCAATAGATTCCAGATTTCCAAAATAGTTACATCGAACAGATTCTGCCACTGTAGATGCCTGGCTGGGGAGATGGATGCCTGGTGCTTTCTATTCTGCCATCTTTCCAGAATCCTCTCATGCCCAAATAAGCCTTTGTAAGGGTCATCAATAGCTTCTTATACCCATAATAAATACAAAGACTCTAGGATGAGAATAAAATTTTCACAAAATGCTTTTTAAAGTGTAGATAAAATATTATGTAAGACCATTGTCCTACTGTTTGCTCCATACATTTATGCAACTTTAAGTCTTTTTTTCAGTGGTACCAAAATATACCCTAATATATATGCCAATGAATTGATATTGAAGATTGCTAACAATTTTCATTTTCTATATTCTTTCCTATAGATTATTCTATTTGATGACTCTCCATCTCAAACATAATAGGAGTGTGCTTCCCCTATGGGTTTCATAAATTTCCATTGGCAGAAATGATTTTCCCTGTCTGGCAATATTGTCTGTGCTAACCAAAGTATTTGCTCTCCCAATTTAGATTTTGAAGTTGGGAGAAGTGGCAAAACGTGAAAAGCAAGAAGCAAATATTACCAGAGACACCTATGAAAAAGAAATCTTTCTGAAGAACATTTTTAAAGTGCCATAATCTGTTCGGTAAGAATGAAATTAATGCACAAAACTGAAAAAAATGGACTACCTGGATGTAGTTTCTGAAATGGCAGGGTATGTGTTCTGGTGTAAAGTACAAAATACATGGCCTAACCTGAGTAATTTTGTCTCTTTGTTTATGATTTTGAACAATGGTGTAGAAGAGACAGGGGATTCTTCTTTCCCCTGGAAAATCCCTATTTCTTCCCTCTTAGAATTGAAAGGGGCTACCTTTGTGTTATGAGGCTACTGGGGAATTTCAGCTAACTCCTGTGGGGAAAGAGATGGAAGCAAGCATTCTTCACAATCCCACTAATCAACCATGGGTTTCTTATGAGCATCTATAGGATTCCCACACGTCCCACTGAGGGATAAGTGGTCAAAATAGAATCCCCACATTTAGTCATACTTACTATACTGCCTGTTGCTAACTGTAACAACTGTTCATTCCCCTGAAGCATGGAGCCAACTGGCATGGGCTAGAAGTTAAGAAACAGCAGGAGGACTTCATGGTCACCATAGCTTCCTGGTGACCATGTAATATAAAATTAAATAGAATAGTATTTTCTTTTAAGCCGAAAATAAATTTTAGCAGTGCTCTTATTGGTTAGTAAAAACTGCATTTGCATTGGTGACACAAACATTGTTATGTTATTCTAGTCTAACGAGAAACCATCTCAGCAAAGATCATTAGAAAATCATTTTAGAAACCACTAAGTCTTTAGCATAATTTTAAAAAATAAATTCAAGAGTCTGTCATAATATTGCTCAACCTAACCAAATGAGAATTTTAACAATAGAAAAGGCATTTTCAAAATAATAATCAAGCCTGTGATAAATGAGTTAGAAGTATGTGCAGGACATCTTCAGTTTGCCCCTCAGATCCTGTACTCATTCTTCATTCAGTTCTGGCCAGTCCTTTGGCCAGTCCTGGGAAGCTGGCCAAAGGAAGAGGAGAGAGAAGAAAAAGAAGCTGCACTATTTCTTCTCCTCTCCCTCCTTATGTGACAATTAATTTCATATGTCAACTTTGCTGGGCTGCACTGCCCAGATATGTGGTCAAAAATTATTCTGGATGCTCCTATGACGATGTTTTCAGATGAGATTTAACATTTACATTGCTGAACTTTGAGTGAAACAGATTGTCCTCCATAATATGAGTGGGTTTCATCCAATCAATTTAAAGCCTGAGAAGAGTAAAAGACTGACTTGCCCCAGAGCAGGAGGGAATACCGGCAACAAATTGCCTTCACATTTCAGGCATGAACTACAGCATCAGCTCTTCCTAGGTCTCCAGCCTGCGGGCCACTCTGCAGATTTTGAACTTGCCAGCCTCCACCATCGCATGAGCAAATTCCTTAAAAAATTCACACACACACACACACACGCACACACATGCACACACATACGCACACACACGCACACACATATTCTATTAGGTCTATTTCTCTGGAGAACCCTCATACATCCTGCTTCAGCTCTGAGAGTCAGGAAATAGAAGCATACCCCCCTCTCATACTATAGCTTAGGTAAAATAGCCCCTTCTCCTCTGGTCCAGCTTTCACTAGGTCAATCTAGTGTCTCTTGTTCTTTGATCATAAGGGTAGTATTATTTCCCCGTGTAGCTAGTCTCTTGTGTCTTACCATCCTTTAATTCCCAGCACTGCCCATACTTCTGTAAGCAGTACTTTCATTTTCAACTCAGAGGTTGAGCCTGGTTTCTCAACTCAAGCTGCATATTAGAATCAGCTGGGAAGCTTTTAAGAAATCCCAACAGCCAGGCCACAAACCAGACCAACTAATGCAGAACCTCTGAGGGTAGAACACAGGCATGTATACTTTTCAAAGCTCCCCAAGCATTTCCAATGTACAGCCAAAACTGAGAACCACTGCATCAATGTCTCTTCATTTGAACAATTTGAGAGGAATGTTGTTTCCAGCCAGAACCTGAACAAATATACTATCATCAAAAATATATATATTTGCTTAAAATCCTACAAGCACTTGTCACCAGTACTTTTCATATGATTATTTTCTATATTGCCATATATTGTTATTTTGTTATCTCACTTTTAGGACTGTAACTGATTTTTTTTTCTCTCCCATTCTCTCCATATGTTCCAGCTCATGGCCCATAGTGTTGGTGAGGCCAACACTATAGGGGCAAGCACTTACTTCATTTAAGAAGTTTATCGAGAGCTTTATAGATAAATTCTGTTCTCCATCTACTATGCAAATAAAACTGCTGTATGTCATTATGTGTGTAATAAATGTGAATGCAGAAAGCAACCTTGCTTAATGAGATATTTTGCCCAGATCATAATCTCTTTGGTATTTGCCATTATCCATCACTATCCGTTATTACCTATCACTCATCTTCATAGAGCAAATACATCATCTTTCATCAGGAAATGGAGTACATGGAGGGGAAGAATATGCTCTTTGTCTTCCAAGGAAGAAAAGATGAAGGAATGAGTTGAGGGACTTAGGAACAAGCAATAACTATATGCTAGATGACCTCCTAGGCATTTTACAAATATTACCACATTTAATATGCTTTTTAATTTAGTTTTCACAACAAATGAATAAAGTTTTATCATCTCTCTTTACACAGGTGAATCCTAAGGCTGAAAGAGACTGAGTAACAGCTATTAAGTAAGGTAGTAGAGCCCACTTTTACTCTGCTAAAATTCTGAGCTAAAGACTAGCATAGGCCGGGCACAGTGGCTCACGCCTGTAATCCCAGCACTTTGGGAGGCCGTGGCAGGCATTATCACCTGAGGTCAGGAGTTCGAGACCAGCCTGGCCAACATGGTGAAACCTCATCTCTACTAAAAATAAAAAAATAGCCAGGTGTGGTGGCACACACCTGTAGTCCCAGCTACTCAAGAGGCTGAGGCAGGAGAATCACTTGAACCTGGGAGGTGGAGGTTACAGTGAGCCAAGATCACACCACTGCACCCCAGCCTGGGCGACAGAGTGAGACTCCGTTTAAAAAGAAAAAAAAAAAAGACTGGCATAAATGCCTAAGTTTGTTTTTAATCCCTTTTGTTACAGCTATGACATCACTCTTCAATAAATTCATGTCCTTGCATGTGCAAGTTAATCAAAAGTTAAGCAAGAAGTGTTTGTCTTAGTAAGAATTTTGGTTCATTATAGACCTAAGAATGAAAATTTCAAAGTCCAAGGCTTAGGATATGACCTATTTCTACAGGAGATACTAACCGGGGATACAGAAGGTTTACCTTAGTCAAATCATTCCTTCATTTCTTTATCTAACACCATTGCTTTATTTCAAAGTCAAGACGAAATTTGAAACTGTACGTGGATTCTGTGCTCTAACAAAGTTCTGTGACCTTAACATATGTACCCAGACTTTTACCACTCACAGTCATCTCCCAGACAGAGGAAATGACTCATCTTTTTTAAAAAATGGAAGTCTTAAAACTAACATAAAATATCCCGTGACAAAAATATCTTTTTATATGTAATATAGGAAGTATGAACTCGTGTATTTTTATAAATGTAATTCATTTTCAGATCTTTAATTCTCAAGTATCTCTGTCAAAATTTCATCCAAAGTAAACCCATAACTGAAAAATAGACTATTAACAGAAAGGAACAGCTATTCTTGGGTTTAATTACGCATATAAGTTTTATATAAAAATTTTAAACTTATTTAAAAATGTGCATCTATTACAACACCATAACTCCAAATTCCGCAAAATTTTTTAAATTGTTGAAAATAATGGTGTACTTTATTTGATTACAAATAAGGTATGATTAATAAAATACGACCAAACTAATTTTGTACTTAAAAATTTCGACAATTTAAGACTCAATTTGAAGGGGTCAATTGAAATTACTAAAATTCAGACTGACCTCACCATGAACATTCAGCACGAAAAAGCCATTTTCAAGGAGCTAATGTCCAATACACTTTTTTTTAAGACGGAGTTTTTAAAGACGGAGTTTCGCTCTTTCACCCAGGCTGGAGTGAAGTGGCGCGATCTGGGCTCACTGCAACCTCGGATCCGCGGGTTCAAGCGATTCTCCTGCCTCACCCTCCCGAGTAGCTGGGATTACAGGCGCCTGCCACTACGCCCGGCTAGTTTTTTGTACTTTTAATGGAGACAGGGTTTCACCATGTTGGTCAGGCTGGTCTCAAACTCCTGACCTCAGGTGATCCACCTGCCTTGGCCTCCCGAAGTGCTAGGATTACAGGCGTGAGCCACTGCGCCCAGCCCACAGCATACATTTTTATATGATAAGGTACATCATCTCAGAAGACAGAGAGAATAGCTTCAGATATGAACCTCAGAAAGAAGTTCAAAAGGCAGAGATCTGCTTCAAAAAGAAAAAACAAAAGTTGAAGGTCTTGCTCCAAAAGAGGGATTTAATTTAAATTACTCCAAAAAGAATGACTGACTGATATCCAAAGAAGAAAAAAGTCTTTGCATTCCTGACATCTGATATCTTAATGCACGATACATAAAAAGCAATATATTTCAAGGACACACTAATAATCCCCCATGCAAAGGGGGGATTATCCTCCCAGAGAGAGGGGGGGAATGGGGGGAGAGAGAGACACAGAGAGAGAGACAGAAAAAGTACATACACAAGCCTGCCTGTTACTGAAGGAGCATGGGTGCCAGGATCTTTGACCCAAGGGTCCAAAAGCTCGGCTGAATACAGCATTTCAGTTGTGCCCTGAAGTGAAAGCAGTAAAATAAAGACCAAAGAAAGCTCTACGTTTAAGGTCAAGACCAAATTGCATAAGAACCAAGGATGTAACCTAGGATAAATGCCTGGGAGAACAAAAAAACACCCAGCATTTTGAGGGTGATGGTAGGCTCTGAGCAGGCAGGTTGTAGAAATGATGAGGTTGTTTTATGGCATGCTTTTATTGGCTGTATTAGAGAGAATGTGAGGGTGGGTTGGGTATGTCCTTGAAGTTATAGGACTTTGGTTTAAATAAACTTTGTTGCACATCCAGTAATAATAGGCAAGGCATTTCTTATTCTTGGTTTTTATTTTCTTCTCTTTTGTTCTGGCTTTTTTTCCATAATTCCTGCCTTAGTTAATAACACCACCACTCCCCTCTTGGAGCAACCCAGAAAGAAGGGAGTCATCCTAACTCTTCCTCCTGCCACCACACGTAATCTTTGTCTTTAAACAGACTCAGTGTGTTTCATTTAAGTAAATATATTTGGAAAGAAAACTTCATATTACTTACTAAAAGGGAAAATGACTATTAGTTCTACAAAAGAAATCTATTTTTTTAAATTAATGAAAATGAAATTACATCATTAAATGTTGGCAGAAATTCATTTACTCTTTGTTAGAAAGGCTGATTGGAAAATACCATTTAAGGCCAGGCACAGTGGCTCACACCTGTAATCCCAGCATTTTGGGAAGCTGAGGTGAGTGGATCACCTGAGGTCAGGAGCTCGAGACCAGCCTGCCCAACGTGGCAAAACACCATCTCTACTAAAAATACAAAAACTTAGCCAGGCGTGGTAGCGGGCGCCTGTAATCCCAGCTGCTTGGGAGGCTGAGGCAGGAGAATCGCTTGAACCCGGGGGGCAGAGGTTGCAGTGAGCCGAGATCATGCCATTGCACTCCAGCCTGGGTGACAAGAGTGAAACTCCATCTCAAAAAAAAAAAAATACCATTTAAGACACAGATTAGCATCAACCTAAGCCTTTCTCCAGAAGTTAATTAGAGGGGGTAACAGATAATTTTAAAAAATTTTAAATCATGCGACAATATGATTTCATGCTTCATCCTCATACAACCAAAATGTTATTTGTGAATGAGTCCCACACTTTGGGAAGCACTAGACTATGATATACAATTCAAACTCAGTAGCCTGCTATGATCTTACTCCCAATTCCCTTTTGATCTGATTTCCTGCCACTCCACAAGCCATATTTGCAACTCTATTCCTGCTAAAGGTCGTATCATTTGGCCCTAGGCATTCTCCATTGTGTCTACTGAGAAACCTATTAGGCCTCTGAAGAGGTTCTTGATGTGAAGTTTTCAGAGACCCCACCCAGGCACCTTTCTCCGTAGTATGAGCAAAGGTTATCACCTTGACCAAACGCTAGACAGGCTCCTCTGAGTTCTCTTGTTGACTAGGACTCAAGCTTACCTTTCTAGGTTGAACAAACACTAAGCCAGTTTCTAACAGCTTAACATTGTTTACTTAGGATGAGCCTACCCCCAACTTAAAGTCCAAGCCTGATAAAGAATTCCCTGTTGTCCCAGCCAACACCTCAAGACCAGGATCCCGTTTTCCAGTCTCTGTGGGAGGGGAGGAGCCGAACGTCAATAAACACCAGTAAACAAAGCTAGATGGGTTTCACGTGGACTAACCTCGTTTCTGGATTTTTGTAATTTTTCGTTTTCCTGAAAAACTATGGAATCCCAACTCACCTTCTCCCTGCTCCTTCATTCTCCCATTAAAATACCTAATCACCTCTGTACAGGTCAATGTTGAGCTTAGTTCAGGTTGCACTCTTTTCCCTGTTGTAATAATATATATTAATTCTTACCATTTTATTTAGTGTCCAGCATTGTTTATCTTTCGCAGCATTTCATAGCTACTTCTAATGCACTATATTGTCATTATTCATTGAACTATCACTGTCACCCACTATGCTGTGTTCTGTTTTGTACTCCGAGTGCTGAGGTCAGCCCCAGTATTGTGCCTCGCATATTAGAAATGGCAAACATTCTCTTTACTCACAAGTTAATACAGTGAAGTAATAAAACAATGTATTTTGTCAGATAAGTACCCATCTACCACTGAGGTGGTATTTTCTTAAGATCAATCTTTACGTTTAAATAACTCTTAAGAGCTAGCTTTATGTTTAAGTAACTTACGTTTAAATGTGCTTAGAAAGGGGGAACTAGGCCGGGCGCGGTGGCTCACGCCTGTAATCCCAGCACTTTGGGAGGCCGAGGTGGGCAGATCACGAGGTCAGGAGATTGAGACCATCCTGGCGAACACGGTGAAACCCCGTCTCTACTAAAAATACAAAAAATTAGCCGGGCTTGGTGGCGGGCGCCTGTAGTCCCAGCTACTCGGGAGACGGAGGCAGGAGAATGGCGTGAACCCGGGAGGCGGAGCTTGCAGTGAGCCGAGATCACGCCACAGCACTCCAGCCTGGGAGACAGGGAGACTCCGTCTCAAAAAAAAAAGAAAGGGGGAGCTAAGTTACCTGACTGCTATGAACAGGGTCATGAGGAGAGACTCTAACACATTGCTCTAGTTTTGTTTCAACTTCCAAATCATAAGAGGGACATTACACATTGCATTCAATTCTACAGTATAAAAATAAAATAAAAATATCAGCTTACTTTCCTTCTTTCTTAGTTTGTCGGTATCATTTTTAATTCTAATGTTTTGTTAAACCTCACACCTTCCTCTTTTGAATTTCTACTTCCTTTTAAAATGGCAATTGTCTTTTTATTTTCATATCTTTTGTCTTATATTAGTAAGAGCATTTCTCTAATTATAACATGGGGAATTTACATGTGGGTTACAGGGGAGACTAGATTTTTACATCAAAATTAATTTTGTTTTATTTGCTCCTAATTTATAGGTGAAAATGCTATTTTACATGGAAACCTATTTTGTTCCATAAAACTAAATAAACCATAACCCAGAAGCGCAATGAGACACACACAGCATGACCACATTATTTCTGAAAGCTGAAGAGTTGCCAGTCTGTTGATCTCAAGCTTCATGAACCACACAGTTCAGTTCAAATTGTTTCCCTGAAATTGCTTTGAGCCTCTGCCAAACAGCCACTGAAGGACTCCGAAAAATACAAGGTAAGGAGATGGCACCTAAGAACATTTTTTTAAAAATGTTAACTCTTTTATTGAAGTTTATTTCATTGCTTTTATCAAAGAGACTGATGTCACATCAGACATTTTCTCACCTAAAAGTAACACGCAATAATTGCCATGATAGCATACTATTCAGAACATGGAACCAAATGTGTGGCCTGCATGGGCATTCTTCCTTTGCCATTGAATTGCAAATGCTTCTTTCTATCTACAAGTGTAGCAACGTTAAACATTAAATGTGGAGGTCTTATTGTGGGTTGATCTTTAGAAAATCAGGTCTCCTTTCTGTTTTCAGTTGCTGCCAGCATCACCTATCCGCAGAATCAATGTTAATGATGTTAATGAAACCAGGCAATATATTAAAAGCTCTAGCCACAATCATTAACTCGAGTCTGGAGTAAACCATGTATTCCAGGGCCCAGTATGCAGAGCGCCTGTGGGGTGTCAGCAAGCTGCAGCTATACAACAACGCTGTTACCTAAACTTCATTTTTGTGTGTCTGTCCTTGTAGGCATCCTCCACTCCACACCCTAAGCTAAACCATCACTTGTTGAACAGGGGCCGTGCCTCATGACTAGTATTTGGCCTTGAACTTCACACTCCATTCCCTAGACACTGGCTGGAGCTTTGCTTCTAACTGAATGGGCCTTATCCTTCTCTTGCCTAGCACTAAAGCCCTAACATTGCCTGCAATTCCTATTGTCATACCCTCCCCACCAGATTCCAACCCCTGATAAATCATTCCTGGCCCAGAAACATAGTTCCACTACCCTGAGATATAATGACTTGGAATGCTGGTGACTCACCCGACTTTTAGATCCTTAGTGCTAACCCCTTTGTTCTTTCTTACTTCTTTTTCCCTGACTTCAGACCCAGCATATGTCAAAGCAGATATGGTATGTAAGATAATGTCAGTGTGCAAAAAGCCCTCATCATATAAAGAAACTTAAGTGTATCTTTTAAGTCAATGCAAATAATCACCACAATTAATATGTTTTGTGGGTTTTAACTTTTTTAATGAAAACAAACTTTTGCATTTTCTCTAATGAGAAAAAAGTATAGTTTCCTTTTGTTTTATTTATTTTTTCATCATTTGATAAGGCACAGGATCAAGTTATTCTTTTTGAGATGCCATAATATGCTAGGTATTGGAATGGCCAGCTAGCACTTGCATTGTGTAGTTAACATTGTGCTATAAGAGTGGTTCTTTCTAAAAGCTTTCAGTACTGTTTATAGTTTGTGCTACCCAGTTCCCATGGTAACGTGTTTGTTCCCATGGAGAAACAAAGTGAACACCTAACCAGAGCTGAACTTGAAGATATAAAACTTCACTCAGTAGATAATTTGCTCAGAGGCTATTAAGGAGGAGAAGGAGAAAACAGAAGAACAGAAAATATATCTAGGTTTCTAGTTCCAGTTCAAAGTTAAGAAACTACTGATTTACTTTGACCTGCTATGTAACAAAGCATTCTTGGTGTCATTATTTGCAACTTTAAGGAGACCTTTTTTTTTTTTTTCTCAAAAGCAATTTTAAAAGTAACTACTTAGACAAAGGGCCCTTTTTAATGGTGATTTGATAGTTTATCTTAGCAATTTGGTCCTTGTAGTTGCAAACTGTATTTCCATATTTCAAAAATTTTTAGAATTTTCATAAAACCATCTAAATTCAAGTAAACTTGATTTCTTAAAAAAACTATAAACTAAATCTTTCATTAAAGATTATCTTTAATGAAAACAGATTCTTTTGCTTTCTTTAATGCCCAGAATTTTTCAAGCCTAGCTATTGCCAGTTTATGCCATTTGAAAAAAGCTTGAAAGCTGCAAAAGGATGTAAATTCAGCTGCTTTGGTTTAACGTGAGGAAAGTTGATAGCCTTTGTTAAGGCTGACACTACCATGCCAAATTCCTAACAACGTTACAGCAGGACTTTGAATGCCAGTAAAATAACTCACATCCATTTGCAAGCTCCAGTCAAGTGGCATAAACGCCACTTGTAGAAGACAAAGCAAAATGACTGGGCTCCTCCCGTGGCTCTGGCTCTTCACTCTGCTGCCGCCCTCCCTCCCGAATGTTGATGTTTTCTGCCCCCCACTTTATAATCTAGACACTTGCTCCCTTTCCATTTGATACTACTTCTTTGTTTGCTGTTCTTCAGCCCTCTTTGTGCTTTTCTGACCTCCTTTTTTCCATTCTGTGCCACTGTTCCTGTTCTACATTTCATCATTTTTTTCTCCGGCTTCACTTTTGTGCATTACACTCTTCCCACTTCAATCTTTAGCCATTTTTGTATTGTCCCGACTTTCATTCTTCTTATTTACCTTTAGTTTATATTCTTTCTGACCACCTTTTCTTCTTCTCTTTGCAGCCCCTCTGTTAGAAGTTCGGCATTTTGCTCCAACTTAAAAAAAAAATGTATTGTTGCTGGATGACATTCTTTTCTCACTCCTTCTGTGTATTATTTTTCACTAGTTGTTTAAATCCCAGTCCCACTGACTTCGTGCAAAGGATTATGATTAAAGCGATTTTAAGTATTTCTTTAATATAGTAAAATGTGAAAAAAAAGTTGCCTTGGAAAACAGCATTCTAAATAGACTGCCTTTAAAAATAAATAAATAAATAAATAAATAAATAAATAAATAAATATCTGTCCCATTTGTAGGTTCACAGGGAATAAAATCAATGAGATCTGCCATCTCCTATACTTGTCTACATCAGACATCATTCACCCCAATCAAATAGTGAAGAGTGGGACTCAAATCGGCAAGTCTATCCTGCTGAATTGTTGCCACTCAAGATAAAAATAACTTTCTCACATTGTATGGTCCACTAGCAAGCAGCAGAATAATGGTGTATCCCAAGATTAATTGTGGTTTCTGAAGCAATTATTGTAGGGAGATGGAACAGAAAGGTTTTTTCTCTTACTTACTTTTGTGTGGTATTGGAGACAGGAGGCATGTCCATCATTTTATACTGCTTATTACATATGAAAAATCAAATAATGAAAGCTTTCACAATACGGAAGTTTTCTCTAACCTCCTATCATCAAATAGGCATACACTTTGAATTGATTTTTTTTTAAGTTTTGGGAATTGGATGTTCATCTTTCTTTTATTGACTTTGATCTCATTTTCAAAAGTGTGCAATAGTATATTGCACGTGAAAGTAAATGGTCCACTAAGATTGAAATGCATTGCTTTGAACTAAAGATATAAATTCTAATATCTGAATTCTTCATGGCTATATACATGT